>NW_024609857.1:187563026-190491636 GCF_016920785.2 Ixodes scapularis
CTTTGCGTTTCTGGATTATTTTTATTATACTTTACCAGGGGGTGACTAGGCATGCCATTTTATTTCTTTAGCAGTAATGTGAGCTATTCTCTCGGAAGTTTTAATTTTAACACCAGTCTGAATGCTACGACCATAGCTGTGATCATTTCGAAAATCGCATTCCGTAACTACGCAGTAAAAGGTTAATCAAAAATATTTTACCTGCACGCCAGCCCTAGTTATTGTTAATAATCTTTTCCACGCCTTCACTTGAGTAAGACGTTATTGATAGGAAACTAGCTCTACCTCCGAAGCTGTTTGTGTAGTGTTGCCGGCCCTAAATTCGCTCAGCCAGCGATCAGGGCAACACAGGCTGTCCAACGCAAGTTGCCACCTTTTCTGTTGCCGAAAGCTGTCCTACCGAGATAACGTTTTAATTGTCTTCCATGTTGTCGTGCTGCTTTTGCGATGTGACACGTTTGTCGGACAACAATGGGAGCGAGCAACAAGTTGCCCGACTGTTGGACAACGTGTTGTGTTGCTGTTGTCGTCCTGTTGGCTCAGTGTGACAGGGCCTTCAGTTAAGCGTTTCTTTGAAAAACTATTACACTGGTTGAGATGCAATATCTCTTTTTTTTTTAAATAAGAAAATAAAACAACGTTTCACGCTTTTTTCCATTTCTGATTGCATTGTTTCCAACACATTTTTTTTTTTACATTGGCTGAAATATGAGTCAAAAACGTTGAAAGCCAACAGCTTGTGTACATTTTAAAGTTGCACGCTCGGCAATTATTATTATTTTTTTTTTTTTGGGGGGGGGGAGGGGGGGCAATGTGTTGATGTTAGGCTTAGCACGTATCTTTTACCACTACCGTCTTTTACCTTTGACGTTTTTTTACGACACTTACTGACAAGAAGAATCAAGCGTGACGCCCCTCCCCCCCCCCCCCCCCCCCCCTAACACCTGAGTAATAAAAGTACCGTAGTGTTCTTTTTTCGCCAGTCCATAAAGAAAAAAAAAAGGAAGATCCTGCAAAGTTATTTTACAAAAGCCATCCTGAATTTCTTTAAAATTCTGTATCTAAGACGCTTGCAGGTTCGAAGTCCATTTTTTACGGGTAGTCAAGGTTTTGTTTATCAGCTCTGTGTTTTGATCAGGACAAGCGTTGCAGCAGTTACAGGTATACATGATCATTCCGAAATAACTGGTGTTTCAATGAATACCTCCATGCACTGCGCGGCGCAATAAATAGGGATAATACCGACCTTCCATGGAGGTAAGTGCACGTTACTCTAATAATAAATAAACTACACGATATGAAGGAAACTAAGCGAAGTGCCGGAAAAAGCCAACTACGTAACCGTGTTTTAGCGGCTTTGGTTTCGATGGACGTAGCTCACTTGAAAGTATACGGACTTAAAATCGTTTTATTGCCTATTTGTTTCCAAGAAAAACCTCATTAGGAATATGACCATTTAGACTTTGTAGACCAACAATAAAACCGATTTGGGCTAAAAAGTGAAAGATCCACTCAAAGTACAGCCAATCGAATGGCTGATGAATACGTTTACCAACTTACAGATCATTCGTGTCAAGGAACAAAGAAGAAAGGGCGGCGACGAGACTCGTTTTCTTGCAGTAGAGTCCCCAATATGTTCGGTGGAAACATCGGTAAACCCAATCTGAATATGAAATGTTATGCCGCAACTAAAAAAGTAACTATTCCGTCACTTTCATTGCTTGAACATAGCCCATTTTTTGAAACTGCTAAAAAAAGTGTCGGAAAGAAACATAAATTTCTTTCGGTATCTCTAGAGTTCTTTAACTTTAACATAGCTATAGGAAAACTAAGAATCTATGTGCAATTTAACAAATCCGTGCTTTAGATATCTGTGTCGTTAGATCATAAATTTAGAGCACAGCGGGATGGTACTTGGTAAAATGCGCGAAGTTTACCTCGCGTCCTCGCTCTGCATTAGGTTTTGCCGTACGGGCATGGTAACTACAATTCAGCTAAATTAATGAATTAAAAAAACGAGCGATATTTCAAGCAGGAATCTACGATGCGCCGGTGTGCTATCATCCTCAAGACTCGACTCCAGAAGTCGGAGAGATTGCTAGACTCTTGAGCTCCGCTAACGCGACACTGAGATCACACACACAAATGCTTTAATATTTTATTAGGAGACGTATCTCCCAAGTTAAAAATGTAGTTTGATTGTTACACCGTTGGGCGAAATTTGTGCTAACAACAATTCGACACATTTTTTTGTAGACGTCGATTAGAATATAATAGCGTCGGAATCATTCCAGAATTAAAATATATAATGTGGACTATACCTTCCATTAGTTCTTATTCTCTTTGAGACCGGCTGGAGAAGCATCCTTTTCGGAAGTAAGTGTATTGCACAGACTGCAAAAAAAAAAGATGCCTGTTTGGTGTTTTCTTTAGAAGCTGAGCCTGTTTCAGTTGCGCCTCAGATATTTTGGGGCATCTTCGGCTTTAAAATTCGTAATATAAAAATAGGGGCAGCATTTATAATCTGGGAAGAGGAGTATATGCCTCCATTGCTGGATTGCAGACAGCTCTGCAAAAAGGAGAATGGCAGTGATAGACAAACACAAAAAAGAGAAACACGACATTTTAATGTGTGTTTTACGTCTGATCGAGTAACACTTTGTACAGTCATCCGGCTGCCGGCGTTCTGCTCCAAGTACGCATCGAAGGAACGCCCATGCCACTAGAAGTCAATATTTGGAATATTTTGTACCCTCTTCGCTGAACTTCCGCCTCGAGACTTGAGAGTGTTGGCATTGAAAAAAATGGGCACGTGAAACGAAAACTCCGACATACGACTCTACGGGTCAGTAAACCGGAGACAGCAATTTCCGGCTCGCTTGACACGAGTCGAACTCCGAGGCAACGTAATCAAACACGGAGATCAGGAGGGCAGAAACGCACACTTTGCTCCGCTTCACCGTACAACGAAGCACCAAGGACGCTAGGTGTAATCCTAGCTCATCGATCACTTCGATGCTAACGCGTGACTACCCACCCTGTACGTCACTGTTCTCGTCCCGAATGTGACATTACACTCATACGGTATTGTTGGCTTGGCTTCTATGGCTCGTAGTATTTTCTGCAGTTCATGGTAAGAAGAAATGATGTGTAGCAGCAATGTAACGTGGACGGCTAGCAAGTCGACCAAACCCCGTCCCTTCGCGTTCGCGAGCGGAGGTAAGAAAATACGAGGAGTTTCTACGCGCGCCGTAGAGGAGGCTCGAAACTGCAAGGCTCTAGCCTCTTTGGTGGCTACGAAAAACATCCCTATCGTGCGTGGTCCACTTGGTGTAAAGCGCCCGGTAGGCGCCAGTACGAAACAATATAAAAAATAGACGTACATGTTGAACGCTTTTATCTGCCCTTTCTTAAAAGCAATTCGCGTCTCCAGCTCGTTTCTCGCCCTCTCGCTGCGGAAGCGTGAAGCGCTCTCAGTGAGGGTCCTGCGGTTCTCCCTGCTCAGCGGGACCGGCGGAACTACTCGCGATCATGGCTCGCGAAGAACCATTTCTGAATGCAAACAACACCCTTCACTGTTCCGATGTTGTGGTGCAGGCGGCACGTGATTGTAACTCACTAAAGAGTTTTTGTATGGTGCATAGAAGCAAACGCAAGTGCTGTCCGTTTGCGCTAGAGTTGCGTGCTCCGCGCTGCACATGTCCGTCGTTGCCATGCGCCAGTTCAAGGCCGTAATTTTTGTCTCCGCGCACGCGCGTTGTGCAACACGCAACGCTAGCGCGAACACACAGCGCTTGCGTTCGCTCGTATACGCAATACTAAAGCTCACTACTATTTCACCGGTTTTCCAACGCCAGCGATACGCACTGCAGTGCGCAGAGGTGCAATGTGGTAGGCGCTTCTTGGAGTTGGATAGGCTGATATCGGCAAAACGGCCGCGCGTAAAAATGAAAGAATATAAATGGTTCTGGTAGTTTTTAAATTAAAAGAAAACAACACAAGGATTCTTTTTTTTTTTTTCATTTAGGGCCTTTGGATTGGTATACGATGTGTGGTGGATTCGAAATTTTTTTCAGATTGTGAAAAGTCGCGACTTTCATAATACAATATGGTTCACCCAGAATGAATGTCATTTTACGTAGTTTCTTCCTACTGGCTGACATGTTTTATTATTTTTTTAATTGTTTATTTTATAACTTGCTAATCAAGAGTGCTGCAACGGGTACCAGTGATAATAATTTGCAAACTGTGGATTGCCATAGTTCTTCGTGCGTTCGAAATTAGATAATAAGCAACAAATTATGTTCCCGGGCGGTATTTTACGTCCCTAGGGCATTTTTTTTTCTTCATTTTTTTATGCATTCGTATAAGATAGGAGAGAAAAATCATATCCCTTCATCTGTTGTTTAAAGGGGTACGAAAACGAAATTCGGGCGCATAGTTTATTGTTTAAATTTCGTCTAGGCAATGACATCAGCTCGGAACGACGAATGTCTTCTTGAAAAGGACAAGAAAACGAATGCTAAAACGAAATAAACGATTGATAAAGTGAGCTTGGTCGATGTTTCCAAAACAGAGTTGTATGCCGAGACTATGAACACTGTATTCATGGCATCACTTCTGACAGATGCGCCGTGCCGCTCTGTGGAAGTACGGGTGTTATCGTGGAAGTCGCCAACGCCTGAACAGGAAGTTTTGGCGGATAAAGCCAACGCAGAGCTCGCCACAATGAACCTGTTAGGTTGATTGCCCCGGTCGACCCAATTGCCTACCGGTAGTCTGCTTCGGTGTGGTATTTACTTCGTTGGAAGGTTTAGACGTGAAGAGCTTCTGTGGATTTTAACGCCCATATGCCGCGGTATTGTGTGCAGAGGACAGTATTAACAGCGTGTCCCATCGCGAGCTGCCGACACGACTGTTTCCGAGCGACGGATGCGTCTCGCACATCTGTCGTGTTCCATGTGGATTTTGACAACAAATAATCACTTGCGCTGGGCTCACTTTCGTGATGTGGATTACGAAAAGAGCCCCAGGACAATGAAGTGTTTCGGCCTGACTGCGCGGTCATGGCCGCACAGTCCGGCCGAGACACTTCATTGTCCTGCCCACCCACACTGCCGTGCACGGCAGTCTGGGTGGGCAGGCCGTCATTGTAGTCAGTGTTGTGGCGCGCAGTCGGTGCGGCCCACAGATATATCATAGTCCTAATGCGCTGCCGCCACCGAGTGGTAAAGCTGATAAATACGCCAGCCTCCCCGTAGCCCTGTCCGTGTTGTATGGGATAATGTCACGAATGCGCTGAATATCCCGAGATGCATTGCGCTCTCCGTGGCTGCTCCTCGAGCGCTAACTAGAAAGGGCCGTTTAGAATGAAAAATATAGCCATCGACTTTATATACAAATGTGCAATTGTCATTTTCGGGGAGTAATGATCATATTTAGCCTACTTTTGAACGTGATAGGGACATTTTAGTTTTCGTTTCAACATCCCTGTAAGCTTGGTAATGATAGAAAATAGAGTAATGAAATGAACATGTTCAGAAGTAAACATAATGTACATATCTTTTTCAAGGGAACATTTTTTTTAATTCTGCTGTTTTCCAAAATTCATCAGATCAAAAAATGTTTGCCCGAAATCGCTACCTTATCCACTCTGACACTCATTACAATGTTTCCTGGGAGCATGGGCGGAAAGCTCTCAATTTCCTGCCCCCCCCCCCCTCCCCCCCCCTCCCCCCCCCCCCCCCCCCCCGTTTCCTTAGTTTATTAGTCAACGGGTAGGCGAGCGTTTGTCTAGTTGCAGTGTTGGGGTTTTGTCCACCAAGTTGAATTAATTTTTTGACCTGTAAATTAAAAAAAAAAACACCACGCCAACTCGTTGCAGAATTTCGGAAGAACACAGCCTATATAAGTTTCTTTGTGAGAATGAGATCAATTCTCTACATGGTCATTTTAATAATATAAGACATAAATAACCGGTATATATCACTGCCTTCTGCTCAACATTTTCATCATGCAAGCTGCAACCAGAAGTTTTGAAGATTGATTTGTGTGAACTTTAAGACACCCTTTATTTCTGGTAATTCCTGCCAATTTAATGAACCTCAGAAATCTACACAAAATTAATCTTTCTTGGAATAATTTGGTTTGATCTCAACATTTGGGAGGGAACATGCAGAAGAACCCCTAGCTAAGTTGTGTATTTTACACACACAGGTTGCATGCGCAACAGCTGCTGTCCCACAGCTATTATCCAGAGTCTACCATAAAATACCGAGAGATAGCTTTAAAATGTTGATATTTTTAAGTTTTGTCCCTGCCAAGCTTGTCACGGTGGTGAGGAGAAACGAAGCAAAAATGACTATACTTCCCAGTCAGAAACATTCGCTTATATTCCGCCATACCAAACTAGCCGCAGTCACGCGGGGGCCAACATTGGTGCCAACACTACAATTACTAGGAGTGGGCTATATTTCGGTGTTTAGAAATATAGTAAATCAAGACGAAAATAGGGGTGGCTATCGTTCGAAGGTAGGGCATCTCCCGGAATTTTACGGTATGCTATGTAAATGGGGATGCACCAAATGAGCTTCGTCAGGTGCACTCAGATAAGCCTCGAAGTTGGAGGGGAGAGGCCATCGGCTGTGTTGAATGGTTGCGGTACGCCGGAGCGGGTACAACAGCAGGCTCGCTGGACGTGGTGAGATCGTCATGCACGCTGGCTACTTGCTGCAACCTCAGTCTTATAACACTGAGTAGCCTCAACAGTTGGCCCTGAAATTCTAAACAATAAATCAAAAATACTTATTAGCAAGGTTGCGAATTACCTAGATGCAAGTAAGTGTACACAGGTAACTAGGTACTTTTGTGCACCTGAGGTACAAACGCAGACACTTTTATTTATGGGTGACTAGCTGTATCCTAGCTTATATTGCTAGTAACTTGTAACTGTGACAATTTCCTTTCTTGCAGATGCCTTTTTGGAATTTCTAATAAAATTAGGAAGGGTTGCCACCTACAAAAGAGAGGTCAGTGCGGAGGAGTGATACAGGTACTCTAAGGCTCAGACATTTACCAAGATAAGCCTTTCATCCGGAGCAGAGTGGAGAGTGACAACCGAAATTTCGTTGATATAAGAGCTGGGTAAGCGGTCTTGTATGAAGTATTATTCTTTCTTTCTTTTGTCCAGTAACAGCCGAAGCCTGAATGCTGGTGCACACAAACACACTATTTGTACACAAAAGGAAACACAAAAGCATTGATCCTCATAAAGATAAATGCTTAGGGCATTATTAAACGAGTGCTCACTATCGAAGATGTCAACCTCCGCGCTGAGTATATTAAGACAATCTTGAATACGCAACGTGGGGAAGAGTGAACAAACGTCTTGCACATAGAACGCGTTGGGGTTGCGACTGCTCGCGCGTGGAACGGATAAAGAGAGCAGGGACACAAGTTCAGAACAACTTGATGTTCCATGCACAGCTTTGCGCAAAATACGTAATATCGAAAATTTCGCCCAGCTAATTATGTCTGCAAAGTCATCCTGTGTAACATTGACTCCTGGCTAAAAAAAATCCGCCGCCCGTAATAACGGTCGTACACAAACAGTGCCAGCTTCCTCTGAACATGTTCTAACCTCTCAGAGCCTGCCACACTTAAACAGTCCCAGACCACAGAACCGAACTCAAGTTTTGAGCGCACAATACCGGTGTAAAGCCTGATAAGACACGAGGGCTCCTTGAAATCGGGGGTTATTCTCAAAAACAAACCTAAAGTTCGGACTAATGAACTCACCAAATTTGACAAATGTGCATCAAAACTGAGGGTGGAATCAACATAGACGCCGAAATTCCGCACACAATCCACTTGACGTAATGGTTCATTATTAAGCTTACACAAAAAATTGAGAACACATTGTTGCGTGATACAGAAATGACAAGCATTTTTTTTCCTATTTAAACGTAGGTTTTGCATCTAACACTAAAACGAGATTGCAGATATGTATTTTTGCAAATGTTTGCAATCGATATCCCATTTTGACGTGTTTATAGATGTTAATGTCATGGGCGAACTTGAGCAATTTGGAATAATTTACACAACGACAAAGTTGATTAACAAAAATATTAAGCAGCAAAGGTTCCAGAGTTGAACCATGGGGAACACCAGAGGGACATATGTATGATCTTTCTAACTCGCTGCTGACACGAACTCTGTTAATGCGCCCAGTCAAGCATGTTTTGAACCACAGACATAACGGTAAAAACAATTTGGAATACATTTTAGCGCTCAAAATACAGGGACAAAGAGGCGAGAAACAGACAGCACAGTGCGCTACTAACAACTGATTTTATTACGTGAAACGACACTTTTATACCATCCGAGTTTCTGATTTTGCTCCACCACTAGCCAACCCGGTGCCAGGCCGCGTCATTGAGGATCGCACGCTCCTTGTCCAGTAAATCAATTGAGGCCACGCTGACACATGCTGCACCACCCTTCCTAATCTCATCTGCCTCGATTATCTCCCTCACAGTTTTTTCCTTGTGCCGTGCCAGAATCTTGCTCTCGGAAAACAACGGCATACACTTGCACCTTTCACAATGATCAGACAGATGACCGTCCCGATAATTTCCTACTTTAAGTTTGTGCTCCCTCAGCCTATCATTAACACACCTACCTGTCTGACCTATATACTTGTTTCCGCATGATAAGGGGATCTGATATACTACTCCCTCCGCACATTCAACGAAGGGATCCCTGCGGAGGGAGTAGTATATCAGATCCCCTTATCATGCGGAAACAAGTATATAGGTCAGACAGGTAGGTGTGTTAATGATAGGCTGAGGGAGCACAAACTTAAAGTAGAAAATTATCGGGACGGTCATCTGTCTGATCATTGTGAAAGGTGCAAGTGTATGCCGTTGTTTTCCGAGAGCAAGATTCTGGCACGGCAGAAGGAAAAAAACTGCGAGGGAGATAATCGAGGCAAATGAGATTAGGAAGGGTGGTGCAGCATGTGTCAGCGTGGCCTCAATTGATTTACTGGACAAGGAGCGTGCGTTCCTCAATGACGCGGCCTGGCACCGGGTTGGCTAGTGGTGGAGCAAAATCAGAAACTCGGATGGTATAAAAGTGTCGTTTCACGTAATAAAATCAGTTGTTAGTAGCGCACTGTGCTGTCTGTTTCTCGCCTCTTTGTCCCTGTATTTTGAGCGCTAAAATGTATTCCAAATTCCAAAACCAACTAGCCCAACAATCGACTCCACGGTAAAAACAATCCATATTTTGACAGTTTCAAAGGTAATAGCTCATGATGCACAATGTCAAATGCCTTGCTGAGGTCAAAATAAATGACGTCGATCTGACCACGGTTGGCGACGATAGGACCAACGCAACTGAAATAGCTTGCGAAGTTTGTTTCCACGTACCTAGACTTAATAAAGCCATGTTGTGATTCGTCTAACGTTTTTATAATGACTAGAAAGATGCGTTTCTACTACGCTCACAAAAATCTTTAAAAATAACGACAGTAATGACACCGGTTTATAGTTCGCAACATCTGACGAGTTCCCTGATTTGAAAATTGGCACTACAACTGCTGACTTCCATTTTTCTGAAAAAAAATGCTATTTTCAAGTGACAAATTAAAAAGGTAAGTAAAGGCAGGAACAAAAACATCCGAACAACCTTTAACAATAAATGATGGTATGGTATAAAATCTGGACGAAAGTTTTGGTTTCAGACGTCTAACGCATTTTTCTTCTGCTGCATGATCAATGCTGAAAGGGCCAAGGACGCTATCAGTATTCGCGAAGTCAGCACCGTTACGCACTTGTGTACGTGCGTTTTCAGAGTGTGTCGTGTATAAAGACGCTTGAAAAGCATGGCGCAAACAACTTACTTGTTTGTTGTCATTATGACGACGGTTCAGACTATAAATACCGGAACACGTATCCAATGAAGATCAGTTGAAAGTTGTTCCTTGTTGTGTCCTGTTCTCCCCTTTTGTCCTCGTCCTTGCTGCGCACAAGACTGTATAAGAACTCACATACAACAGCGGGGTCGGAGAGACAGCCGTATCCAGTGCATCTTCTTTATACTTCCAAACATCGTTAGGATTATTCAGTAAGTCATTCTGGAGTGTTGTTCCTGAAGTTTTCTTTATCTCTTTAATAAACGATATCACCTCTACCTTTGCACAACTCAATTTCGCATACCACATGTCCCCATTGCTACGTTTGGAATGAAGATAAAACCGAGAGCTTTCTTTCATTTTGCGCTTCAGTTCATATGAAAACCACCACGGATACCTCTGTTGTTCATTTGGCTCAAGCGGAATAAAATACTGTACACAATCTGTTACAAGCTGAATTTACGTCAGGGTTAGTTAAAACTAAAGACCAATCCAGGTTTGTGAAGTGATAGTTAAGACCCAGATAATTTACCCGCCTAAAGTCAAAAGACTGAGATTTGCCCATAGGCTTAAGCTATGGCTTAAGCCTATGGGCAAGCTTAAGCTACAAATGGCGCGTCCCAAACATCTGTTGGAACCAGTGGAGCGCTAGCTGACGAAATTACAGCGCACATGACAATAGTAATACACAGGTCTAATACGTTACCCGCAGGGTTTTTTAAACTGTTTATCTGCGAAAGGCTCTTAATGCTCAGAAAGTCAAGTAGCACACCGGCCTTTTCTGTCGACGGAAGACTCCTGTAACCTACATGCTGGGATCCCCAGATGCCACTAGGAAGATTAAAATCCCCGAGAAGAAGAACACGATGCCGACACGCGTCTAACTTTGTCTCAAGCCTATTAAAACAGTACTGAAGGTGCGACGCACTGAATCCTGGAGGAAAATAGCAGTTACCAATCAGTAGATTTACTTTATCTTTTATCGACACTTAAACCCGCACACACTCTTCGTAATCCTCTAGGTCGTCTCTTCAGTAAGAAACAAAATCTGCATTTACAGCCATCATTACGCCGCCTCCGAAACGTTTGCCCTACTAAACAGCGTCCCTGTCGTGGCACTAGACGCTGAAACGTTTCCATTATGGAATGAGGTAAGCGGTCTGTTTATGCTGGTTGCCCAAGGTTCATTGTAAACAGCTTTATCAGTCAAGCATTGACTGCTGCTCCCCGCGACGAGAGAGGACGTTGGGGGAGTCACAATAAAGTTTGAGCAATGAGTTCAGCGCATGCTCAGTGAATTGTACAGTTGGCCGTGACGTAAGATTTTCATCTCGATGAGACTGTTTCTGTCAAAAAAAAAGTTTTGCACCTTGTGAGCTCAACGTTGGAGAAGTTCATCGGTAAAGATGGCTGAATCCGGATGCGACCTTCCCCTCCCTCAACAACCCGACCGTTTTTTTTTTTCGTTTGTTTTTTTTTTATGGCAGCTTTTAGGCGGTTGTTTGCAAGTTTCAGGGCGTCGTCGTCACCCTGCTAAATTTAGCGGAAAAATTAACCTCACGTGAACTTAACACCAATTCGATTCCCCGCTAAATTTAGCGAGGAATTGAATTGGTCCTATGGTCAAGTTACGTCAATTTTTCCGCGTAATCTAGCGGGGAAACTGAATTTGTTCTATGGTGACGGGACACCAAGTCATGTCACGCCATTTTCCCTGCTAAATTTAGAGGGGAAAGTGAATTGGTGTTGCGGCAACGGGCGTCAATTTTTTTGGAATGCCACACCGGCTTAGCTCTCCGGGGATAGATGAGTTTGTCAGAAAGTACCGGCGCCTAACAATGGAAGTGACGAGGTAGCTGTGCGCACAAAAGCACGTTGTGCGCCCTCCGTAACTTCTTTAAATAAACTAATTGAAAGGGGTTATAAACACTCAGACTGCCTGCATGTAGAGCATTTGTACCTTCATTTACATAAAACAAGCAAAAGGAATGTATAGAGCACCTTCTCATTTCTCCACTTCCTCATTCTTTTAAACCTCATTGAAGGAGGTCATAAACGCTCAGAATGCCAGCATGTACATCATTTGTACCTCCATGCACATGCGCCAAACAAAGGGGATGCCCCCATAGAGCACCTCCTCATTTCTCACTTCCTCGCTTCCTCATTTCAGCACATGATGTTAAGACATGTTGGCAACACACATAGACAAATCTTGCACATTTAGAATGACAAGCCGACTACTTTAGCCAGGAAACAAGGAGTGCCGTGTAAAACAATAAATATCAAAAGTCACCATGCTCTGGCAAGGCAGTTGGCCCAGGGCATGGGGTTTGTCCTGGAATATTAAAATAGGTCTAGTCAAGACAAAGCATTGGCTTACGCCAGCAACAAATTTCGAGCAGCACCTACTCGTGTCCGCCACCCCAGCTTGAGGTGTTCTACTTGGCGACGGGTTAGTCAAGGCTTGTCCTGTGTTATTAGGGTTTACACGCGTCAAAAAGTTCATCTGCTTTACCTGTGACTATAAGACTCATCTCCGAAACTTGTGAGCAACTTACTTAATGTTGGCGACATTGCGTAAAAAAAGGGAAAAAAATAATTCCGTTAGAAATATTTAAAAAACAAACACCCAAAAACGGGACAAATAAAGGGGGCACATCTAGACTGCTTCATTTCTTTGTCTGTTCGATGCATCAAGGTATTGACCCAGAAACGAGCAATGAATACACATTTCGCTATGAAAGTTTAATGAAACCGACTTTCGGTGCGTAAAAGCAGGGAAAACTTATAAACGAGGAACATATCAAGGAGGTTCTGCTCTATTAAAGGCCGACCAGCAAGCAGAAAGAAGGGAACTCTCTCTTAATTCTATCTTTACATTCGAGAGAGAGGGCGAACGTCCAGATCTCTGCCGGGAGTAGTTCCGAGTCTCGCTCCTGTGGCGAGAGGAGGGAGAAAGAGGGCGAGGCAGAATGGAGAGAAGGAAACTGGGAACCGTTTTTTTTTTTCCAGGCACAAGATGATTCTGTAGGTCGGCCTTTGAGACCTGATATTAAGATCTCAAAGTTTGAATGAAAAAATTATCAAGAAAAATATGTGCTACTTATTTTATAGCATAACAATTCATCCACACTATACTCACATTTTTCATGCTCGCTCACAATTAAGTACCCCAGTACATCTGTCAGAAATAGCACAGGCTGCGCATCAGTACAAAAAGGATCAAAAACAAAGATACTTTGAGTAAACATTTGGTGTTGCACGGTCGGAATTTCGCTCGAACCTTTTGATAGAACCATATGAAGGCTACAAATAATCAGAAAATTATAATTACAAATATAATTATCTGTATTCATTGGTTATACTTCCCAGAAAGAACTGTACGTCGCCAGAAAAAGTACTTTTTATGGCGGCCAGTGATTCCTCAGTGCTGAGACACGCGATCACCACACCACCGGTAGTGCCAACTGGCGCAAAGCGTGCACATAATGATAAAAAATTAGAGCACGACCCGAGCAATAGCGGGCCTCTCAAAGCGATCTACTGCAGCCTTGGCTTCCATAGGAAGTCATTCTGCAGTGCTTGTGGCTACTCCTGCTTATTGTCAGCTTTGAGATACAGGTTCGATTGTGTTAAATGACCAGAGTAAAGGCTACGTTGGTGGCTGGTATGCCACCAGCTTGTCTGACAATCGCGTCGGTACGCTCATTTATAGCCTTGACATCGCCACCAAGCTATTGTTGTGTGTGGCGGGATCTTCCGCTGCCAATTCAAAACACGCTCTGAAGCGCGCGCCAGGAGTGGCAGCGTGCCTCTAAAAATGATCTACTAAAACTCGCTACCAAAAAACAAATTGCATTAGCACGTGTCGATTAATGCTCTAGAGGATCGCCGGAAACCACAATGATAAAGGTGGATCACGACAGTCTGGTCGTGAGTCAGACAAAGCTGAACTGCTAAGCCATACAGAGCAAGCGAACGTCACGGGAGCAAAGCAGACTGGGCAATGCGCAGGGCACTGGGCAAACTGGCAAGAAAGTCGGAAAGCTAAAACAGTTGGATTGAAATAACCCAACTAAATCCGGCAATTGCTTTAATCGTCTGCATTATTAGGTATACAACATATACATTTAGACGTGCCGTTAAAGCGTAACATTTGCAAATAAAAAAAGTTATCTTTTTTGCAAGTGTTTATTAGCACTGATCCTTCACGGAGAGCGCTGCCGGGGTGAAGATTTAGCCGATTCCTTTGTTTAGCGGAACTGTGCGATGACTTTCTGTGCTTGATCGAAGGAATCTTTCGCTCGTTCGTTACAACTCTGTTGATTCTGTCGTAGTAGAAGCGTACTCGCGTAGCCAAAGCACGGCCAAGCGCCAAGCACGTCTAAAGGCAAACTGTTACGCTTAGGACTTTGTGTTATGTCGTTCAGGGTTTTGTCTAAAATGTTACACTTGTTTTCTAGCATAGCACACGCGTCCCGAGCTCCAATTCAAGCAAGCTCGTTGACTAAACAAGAACGATGACAAGGGAACAAAATGGAATCAGCGCGCAAACAACGAAGACACAAGGAAGAGAAATTGACAGGACAAGCGCTGGACTTCAACTGAACGTTTATTGAAAAAGAAACTAACGAGGAAAACAAACAAACCACCAAATCATCACCCCATCAAAACGTGCTCAAAAAAGCTACCTCTCTCTTAAGTAAAAAAATTGATGTTTGGCTGACGCATTGGGCACCTTCCTTTCCTATCTCAAATGCTTCGAGCAGAAAAGCTACTAAGAAAGGTAAAGACGGGACCCCAACAACCAAGAGACCGGCCAAATAGGAGACCGCAAGTAATCCCATGTTTACACAAGGTATCCCACAATCTAAAAAAGATTGCGGGGCGCTATGATGTACCGGTTGTCTTTTCGGCGCCCAGCAAGATGCTGCAGCTATGCCCCAGAGTGGCGGACAGGGGGAACGGGAAGGAATAGATGTTCCGTAAAGCACAGAAACAAGTACGTCGAGTGCGCGATGGGGGTAGTTTATAGGATCCCGTTAAGCTGTGGTCGAGTATACATCGGCCAGACCGGCCGATGTGTTAATGACCGAGCACGTGAACACGCGCTTTCGCTGCGATCAACCTCGGGCGGTCACTTGCCTTTACACTGCAGCACTTGCTCGTGCGAGCCGATATTTGATCGCATCTCGATTTTGGGAAGAGGGGCCGATAAGACAGCACGCGAGCTGCTCGAAGCATTTGAGATAGGAAAGGAAGGTGCCCAATGCGTCAGCCAAACATCAATTTTTTTACTTAAGAGAGAGGTAGCTTTTTTGAGCACGTTTTGATGGGGTGATGATTTGGTGGTTTGTTTGTTTTCCTCGTTAGTTTCTTTTTCAATAAACGTTCAGTTGAAGTCCAGCGCTTGTCCTGTCAATTTCTCTTCCTTGTGTCTTCGTTGTTTGCGCGCTGATTCCATTTTGTAACGATGAACCAACTCGCCTGCATTGCCACTTTGACAAGGGAAGTACTGCCGACCTCCTACCGCTATCGTGGTAGGGAAATCCAATTCAGAACAATTTTCTTACATTCGATGGATGTCCGTATTCGGCTTCGGACGTGCTGGTCTTGATCGGAGATCCGTCGGATATTAGTGACCCCCTGGGTTAAAGTTTGAAAAAATACTTGTTGAAAATATTGTATTATTAATATTGCAGATTTCCGTAATGTAGCCTCCCTATAGACGCCACAATAAAAAATACGCCATTTAATCGTAGTTTATACAGAATTACATATTTTGTTTTTATTAGCAAATGCACACCTCTGGCATAATCTTCAAGAGAGATATAAACACCGGATGTAAAATAAAAAAAAAAAAACTATGCATCACGCGTTGAAAATATACACACTTCCGTTGTCAGACTCAAATTGTGTTTTTGTCTTTGTTTTAGTGAGAACAACTTTTCATAATTAATATGTTTTGTGAACATTTTAAACTCATCACCCGTGGCGGTATTTTGTAAAAGTTTGATTGAACATAATATTTTGTGCTGGAAATATTGCTAAGCAGTTAATCGTCTAAATACCCCAAAACCCATTAAAGGGCTTGCAGATCATTATTTCAGATGACAATTATTTGAGCGAGAAAAGGCAGCAACAACACGCTAATATCAGCGCTGATTTTTTCCAACAGATACAATATTTTGTTACCTATAAGGTGTACGGAAGACCCTGTCCATAAAGGGACACTGAAATCTTGGGAACATTTTTAAGTTACTGGATCAGACACGTATACCAAAAAAAGAAACTTTTCGCAAAAAATATCTTTATCTATATAATTACGTCCTGAGGCACACCTCGAGCTAGGAGAGAAACCGATATAACACCTACCTCTAGAAATTGTATCCAAAAAAGAAGTTAGTTTAGGTTTTGTTCCTGAATTCAAACGTGCATTGGGGCATCAATATTACACTAAATACCGTTTTTGTTTTCAGGAAAAAAGATGAACTGTGTGCGTAACACCCCAGCTCTCTCCTGTAGGCGGGTATAATCTCTGTCGCTCAGTCAAGCAAGCTGACTTAACAGGATCAGCAAGTGGTATAAAAGCACGGATCTCCAGCCCTGGCTATAACCGTCATCTTGGAAAGCGAGTGGTGCCACCTATAAACAGTTGGAGTCGCGAACTGCCGTCGTCTGTAAAGAACCGGTGGAATTCTGAAAATCATAACATAGGCAAAACAGACAGTGCTACAAGTAGCAGCCGGCGGCGGATCTGACCCCTTGACCTTTCGTATAGAAAAACAAACAAACGTCGTAGCTGTGACTAGAATAATGATTGGAAGACACAAAACCTTTCCCTTTGGTCTCCGTACAATATGTCAGCCAAACAGAGCTCGGCGCGTTAACGTCATTGTACATTCACGGAAGAAGCAGGCAAACGTAATAAAATAGTCAGAGTACGGGCGAGCTGGTGTAAGTTGAACATGATTGTAAACCTGTTTGCTGTATTGCCAATGAAAGGCGAAGCTAACGCTCCTATAGTTTGTGCCAAATGATAAAAAACACAGAAAAAAACACAAAAAACTTCAAAGCGTATTTGAGACACGCACTTTTTAATTACTTTTACCAACAAAAAAAAACAATTGTTTGTGCAATATTTAAGCCGACAGAGGCAATTTAGGTGGAGACTCATGGCCCGCTCTTTGCCCCGCCGACAGATCAGTGGCCCCGCCCATTGCTACTGAATGACTTGGCTGCTTGACCGAACTGGCTAACAAGCCTATGCTTCCCTTTTGCGGAATCGCTAGTCTGGCGTCTGATACCGCCTGCTAGTCGTGCGAGCAGACGAGCGGACGCCCCCGGCACCGTCTACTATTGCATCACCGCCTATCGTCGTAATGCCCAAACGCGGACATGAAAGCTGCGCGTCGACGTCCGTTTTCGCCTTCGTCCGTCTGCTACTCCACCCTTCGTCTAAAAACTTAATCAACACTCGCGAGACGCAACCATGAAAGCGGCGTTCTAGCATTTCACCATGCACGTGCCACGGTCAAATGCAAATGTCTCTAAGCGTCTGTGGATGACCAGTGAAATGTGACCGGGAGGACTAAACAAAAACAAAAATATATATGCTGTCCTTCCGGTTTTTCTGCTCTTGTCAATTTTTTTTTTTGGATTGCATCCGCGAGCAAGGTGGGCGAGCATCATGAAGCACGATTAAAACACGACCTAAATCTTTCTCTTTGGCAGGCTAGGTGCACTGCACTTCTGGAGAGCTACATGACTTTTCAAGCGAAATGGCAGGAAAATATTTAGAGAAAATTAATGCGAGCCGAACGCCCGATTGTGTTCAGCCAAATCGCTCGCAAATTCTAACCTATTCTCGTATTGAATCTGTAGTCGCACTCACGACGGTTGCACAATTCACAAAGAAGTGGGGCCGTTTTTACAGGAACAAACAATTATATATGCAGCATCGAGAGGCCCAAAGAAATAAATTAAGCCAGATAGATCAAAATATTTGATCTGGGACACTAGGCTTAGGCAAGTTCCGCTACAAAAACAAGCATCCTCACAGCGCTTCCGAAAGCGCGAGCTTGCGGCAGTTGTTCGCTGCAAACTGCGCTGGTTGAGGGGATCTTCCCCTAAACACTTCTGGAAAC
Source organism: Ixodes scapularis (assembly GCF_016920785.2). NCBI lineage: Eukaryota > Metazoa > Arthropoda > Arachnida > Ixodida > Ixodidae > Ixodes > Ixodes scapularis. The sequence goes on from NW_024609857.1 coordinate 187,581,090, forward strand.
TCAAAACCACTCGCACTCATAAAAATTGACGAGCTCAAGAGCTACAATCGTTTAGTACTCCGCAGTCCGCAGACGTCGGCAGTCATGTTTGTTAACGTTTGAAACCGAAGTGCGAGAAGCGATCTCGGTATACATCTGAATATAGGCGTAATAATGACATACAGAGTTATGCGATGCTTGAACATTTGCTTCTCAAGCATAAAAACATGGTCGATTAAAATAATATTACGACACGACCATCAAAATTTACGAACTATCTTTCGCACGTCAATCATTTCTCCAGCCAATGAGAGATGTCAGCGCCTTGTAAGCACTGGGCGGTGCTTAGCGGACAGTGATGTAGCTCCCCCTTCTGCACCTAAATTGTGTCCAGCGGTGCAAATATTGCTAAGAAATTAGTTTTAGCGATATTTGTTTTATATACGTGTCTCATCTAGGGCCTTTAGATTATAAAAACAATTTTTGATTGCAGTGTTTTTTAGGAGTTAAAGCCTTTTCCATCTCTCTAAATGACCAGAGCGAACGATGGAGAGAAAGTCGCCACCACCCCCCACTCTCCCAGTGCGCATTCTGCTTAAAGTCCGACGAGCAGGCAGAAAGACGGAACCCAACCCTTGCCTACCCTTGTTTCCTCCTCACCGTTTCCCCCGCGACCGGAAAGGAGGAAAAAAAAAAAACCTCCTCATGTTTCGTTGAGTATTAGAACATATTAGTTCAACAAGGCGGTAAGTTGGGCCAGTTGGTTTAACATCGTCAAACGTGAAAACAGCGCAAAAAATTGAACAAAGGACAAGTGAAAGGAGTGCACGGACAAAGCGCTGACTGTCAACTAAAGTTTAATTTTCAGGCGAACCAGAAAAATAAACACAGAGCATAGGAAAGAACCAATAAAGACACAAAAAATTTACAACCCAACCGACAAGATTTCTACCATGTCATCACCCTCACACATGCCTGCCATTCTCCCTGATAAAAAGGACCTCATCATCTTCCAAGTGCACCGACGGTGCGCTCACACATTGCCCTTCCCCTTTAGATAAAATGAAAAATGCCTCGTCAATCTCCCTGGCGGTCTTACTTTTATTGCGCGCCAAGATCGTCAAGTCATGAAAAACAGGTACGCAGCCGCACCTACTGCAATGTACCGCTAAGTGGCCAGCGGGGGAGGAACGGAGAGAAAGGGAATGTTCCCTCGCCCTCTCGTTAGTTCGACGGCCAGTCAGTAATCTCTCAAAGCAATGCAAGAGCCGTGCCTCTCATGTCCCCAATGCACCCTCCCCCCCCTTTCCCTTCTTTGGAGCCACCCCTTCGTCCTGATCCTCAGAATTGAATGGCCCTAGGGCGACGGTACGGTGACAGCTACGTGCTTGTCGAACCAATCATGGATTGATCTGCTCGTCCAGTGAGTTTCGTGACCTGTTCTTTCTGCTAGCTATTTCGAAAAAGATCTCCGTCCAGAGTTTTTGCTAGAACCTTTTCCGGTGTACGCTTTAGGTTGAAATATTGGTACGCAGCTACTTTTTATTCTTAATGCAGGGTGAAACAAGGAGACGGCAGGCTCTTTAAATCGACCGGAAAATTCGGTTTCTTAACCTATCGCGCTACGACTTTGTGCAGCGTTGCCCACAGATGTTGCATTTTTTTTTTTTTTTGTAAAATTTGCAAAGAACGAATTTACCTGAGGAAAAAGTAGAGAAAGAAAAAGGCTTAGCTCCTATAGAAACGCAGCGACGCCACCGGTCTGCAATCAACACGGCGCCGTTTCGCACGGGAGACAAGAGATGGCGCAACGAACGCCGCCAACGAACGAGCATACGGGAGCCGAGAGCCGGCCTCGACGAATTTTTCGACTCAAAAGCGGCGTGCGTTCCGCAGGCGGCGAGAACTCGGGAAGAGGCAATCGCAGCCTACGCTTTATCGTGTTTCTGCGTACCGTGGTCACAAACACACAAATATGCTCATTGGAGTATTCATGTGTTTTTTTCGTTCGTGTGAGTGGCAAAAACATTTTTTTTTTGTTTTTAGGTGGAGCGGAGATAGAGATATGGGAGGAGGCTTCACGGAAGTGATGCATCCAAATGCATATGTGGTTGGTCCTAATGAGGGCCGTTTGGCACAGCTCAGTCTTCGAGATGTTTGTCAATAAAAGCAAACAAACAAAAACGATCAGAGGCTTCAAAACAAACCAAACACCCCTCCCCCCCCCCCCCCCCCCCCAAAAAAAAAACAAGAAAAAAAAAACTGGGCAGCACGTTTAACGGAGCTCGACGTGCGCTCCACGGAGTTCGACGCAACGACGCAGCCGGCGGAGGTATTCCTCAAAGTTGCGCCTCGCATACTGTCAGATATCAACAAGAAGGCTCTCTCAATGCGAGCCTTCAGGTCGGCCATGGTGGCGATGCGGCCGACGTACACCTTGGACTTAATAAAGCCCCATACGAAAAAGTCACAGATCGTGAGATCCGGGGAGCGTGGTGGCCACGGCATGGCGGAGGATGCCCTGCCCTTCCACCGTCCTGGAAACGTGCTATCCAGCCAGGCGCGCACCGTGGACGCGTAGTGCGGAGGCGCCCCATCTTGCTGATATATGCAGTTTTCTTTCTGCATGTGCAGCTGTTCCAGTTCGGGAAGGAACTCTTCCTGCAGCATTTGAAGATAAGACTCGCCAGTCACTGAGCTATAAAAAAAATGGCCCCACGATTCCTTCTCTCAAAATCCCGCACCCTACTGTAGTCTTTGGCGTGTGGGCAGCTTCCTCCTGGTGCCAGTGGCGGTTTTCCTCACTCCAATATCGGAAATTCTGCTTGTTCACATGGCCATCGAGGTAGAAGATTGCCTCGTCGCTGAACATCAGAAACTGGAGATGGCTTGGGTCAGCTGCAATTCGGACCAACTCATCTTGACAAAACGCGAGGCGCTTCTCCTTGTCATTTTCTGAGAGCTCTTGCAGGGTCTGCATTTTGTACGCAAACAAGCGGTTCTTCTTCAAGACCCGGAGAACGTAAATTTGAGAAACGTCGAAGAGCCTGGCCCCCCTCCGGGATGACAGGTGCGGGTCCGCAGAAAACGCACCAAGGATCGCATTCTTTAAGAACACCTGCTGCTGTGAGGGCGGCAGTCTGGTCCGTTCCTTGTCGCGGACGTCTCCGTTCTCTTCGAAGCGCCTCACCCAGCGCAGGATGGCAGGCGAGCTCGGAGGCCGTCGCCTGAAATCCGTTCGGAAGCGTCGGCGGACTTCTTTCGTCCTATGGTACTCCCCGTACCAAAGTACGACCTTAGCTCGCTCGCTGGGAGTTAAACGCACCATACCGACGTCAAACGTAAGAAAACAGCGCAAATAACAGTCGCAGAACCAAAGACAGACGCGGTAGTAAAGACGAACTGCAAAGCACACGACATCAGTACCCCGAAAAAAAAACAGTCAAAATAATCCGACAAACCATTTTTTTAATCGATTATGTGTCCATTGAATGTATTCTATTAGTAAGAATGATAAAATAATGCATTGCCAACTGATATCAGAAAAGCTCGCGCCGCTTTTGAGTCGAAAGATTGTTTGCTAAAGGACCGGCTCTCGGCGTCGTGTGCTCGTTCGTTGGCGGCAGTTGGCGTCGCGACCGCTTGCGCCATCTCTTGTCTACCGTGCAAAACGTCGCCGTGTTGATTGCGGACCGGTGGCGTTGCTGCGTTTCCATGTGAGCTAAGCCTTTTTCTTTCTTTACTTTTTCCTCGGGTAAATTCGTTCTTTGCAAATTTTACAAAAAAAAAAAAAAAAAAACCGCCATCTGTGGGCAACGCTGCACAAAGTCGTAGCGCGATAGGTTAAGAAACCGAATTTTCCGGTTGATTTAAAGAGCCTGCCGTCTCCTTGTTTCACCCTGTAGTTTACACGTCCTACGTTGTTTTCTTAGCAACAAATTGCATGTTATGTTTCTTCAGCAACTGTGTAGAAGAGATCACTTCAAGGATAAGGTTAGGGACGGAAGTCAAGCGGAGTCTATATACAAGGGAAGCAAGCTGCGCCGCACCGTGGGCTTGACATTTTCTTTAAAATACAAAATGGCAACATTTGACACATTTCTAAGTGAAGCAAAAGCTACTCATAAGGGTGAATGAGTAATTATCATAATCAACTATGCCCGGCGGCCGCTCTCCGAGATGCAACAGATTATTCGTGCACTCACCCTACAAGCAAAGGACAAGTTGGCAACTATATGTGTGTCTCCTTTAGTCCTTGTCGACATAACTGGACTCTCGAAAATATTGAAGAAAGTGCAGCGCCACAGGACATGTTGCCCAGAAACTTTTTGTGTTTGAGAAAGTGACACCCTACGACTTTGGTTATAATGACTGCAAGCATTCCTTGATATTTCGGTCGTGCAGCAATATTGGAGATCTACGCATTGTCAACTCGCACATCGTACTGGCGGAAACATTTAGGGGTATGCTGTCAGTGCATTTGCAAAAATTCTGTGAAAATCAGCTTCTTGGCCTACTCGACAAGGATTTAGGAAAAACGCATTACCAAGATCAACGCTCAGGTGACTTTGTTGAAGGTGGAATTGTTGGAAGCGGCAGAGCAAGAGGAGTGCTGAGCGACTTAAATCGGAAAGGCCACTGCAAAGGTCACTATCATCGAGACCGACCCACGGAATCCAGGCCTTAAGAACTCTTACCACACAGATTTGGTTGCTCTGGGACAGAAGATTCACGAGTTGGTTAGAATCGTTTGTGTGAACAAGAGTGACGAAACCTCTTCCCTGAAACGTGAAGACTTGGGCATTTTGATGGTAAAGGAATCAGCTTGAATAAACACGCGCATGACAAAAACATTTCAGTGAAAAAAAATTATCAGAGAAAGAAATACGGGAACAATGAAAAACAAAAAATAAAAACAGTCGCTGGCACTCTCCAAATGCCATCAAGAAGGGGACGACGGGCATATAATTTAATTTCAAAATATACGAGAAAAAAAGACGGCACTCAGAGCTCTTTGGAAAAAGCCAGATATTGCGAAAGCAAGCTTACTACGCAATGGGACTTGTGGCGCTAACGCTGATGCACTCCGAGCGACGTGGTTGAAAAGCTTCAATCACTTTTCAGGTGGCAATGATGGATGTGCCCCTGATTCGCATTGAAAATACCTTGGTCACGTTCCAATCACCCTTCTTCTTAAGGATCCCGTATCTGTGGATTTTTTGATGATATTCATTAGGTCAACAACTGTCTTCAGTTACGCCCAAGATTTTGTCAACTCAAAAGACGCAATATTCCTTGAACCATTCAGTAATAAGGTGCGGCTCTATTTGAACAAAATAATCCACTACAAGAATGAAACCCACAACTTGAGGCAAAGCCTCTCACTCCTTGACTGGAACGAACATGTCAAGCGTTCTCACATGTCCGTTTATCACATTGAAGAGTGCTGCCACGCGGACAGGCAAGAGGGGAACGAAAAGGCTGTGTAAAAGAAATTTATCACTAAATATACTTAATAGCGATATTACTAAAATGTAAGTTGTCTCCTTTTAATTCTTCATTTTTATTTTCTGGCAGATTCTTGAAAAGCATCCGCGACATTTTCTACCACATTGTGGCCATAAAAAACGCGACAGTCACCATCTGCCGCAAGAACACGAACATCTCTCGCTGCCCAAAAAGACGATTTGCTAAATCCCCAAGCGCCCCAGCCCGCACTCTAGGAATGATGTGAACGGTGTTCCTCACAGCTCCCAAGTCATCGGTAATTTCGACTAATTGCATGGTTACATAGTTTTGAGTGTAATTCGGAGTCAACCTAAACTAGCATTGTATAGAGCCGAAGGATCTGTGATATCACTTTTCAAATTTCTCGTCAATGTCACCCTTTTTCTTTTACTGCGCATACGATCCACCTTTACTTGGCTGAGCTGCGGGAATCTCTTACAATACTACAGGGTAAAACAAGGAGACGCCAGGCTCTTTAAAGCGATTGGAAAATTCGGTTCCTTAACCTATCGCGCTACAGCTTTGTGCAGCATTGCCCACAGATGGTGCATTTTTTTTTTTTTTTGTAAAATTTGCGAAGCCCGAACTTACCTGAGGGAAAAGTAAAGAAAGAAAAAGGTTTAGCTCCTATGAAAACGCAGCGACACCACCGGTCTGCAAACAACACGGCGCCGTTTCGCACGGGAGACAACCGATGGCGCAAGCGGTCGCGACGCCAACTGCCGCCAACGAACGAGCAGACGACGTCGAGAGCCGGCCATTTTGCAGACAAGGAACTGCAGTTCCTTGCTGTTACTGCGCCTGTCTTTTTTGTTTCTGCGACTGTCGCCGCCTGCGGAATGCGCTCCGCTATTGAGTCGAAAAGATCGTCGGCTAAAAAGGCCTGCTCTCGGCGCCGTATGCTCGTCCGTTGGCGGCGTTTGTTGCGCCATCTCTTGTCTCCCGTGCGAAACGGCGCCGTGTTGTTTGCAGACCGGTGGCGTCGCTCCGTTTCCATAGGAGCTAAGCCCTTTTCTTTCTTTACTTTCTCCTCAAATAAAGTCGCTCTTCGCAAATTTTACAAAAAAAAAAAAAAAAAAAAATGCACCATCTGTGGGCAACGCTGCACAAAGTCGTAGCGCGATAGGTTAAGAAACCAAATTTTCCGGTCGATTTAAAGAGCCTGCCGTCTCCTTGTTTCACCCTGTATAATTCTCGTGATTGTTGTGTTACCAGGAATTGCTTAAAAAGCCGAGAATCCACAACAACGAAAGCCAGGATTTAGCTCGGAGTCCACGGGTTGTTTATAGCACTTTCGGCGTTTCTAGTGCGTCTTTAAAGCTGTACGAGAATGACCATATTGTTAGAGCTTTCTGCAGCTCAGGCCAGGTTGACGGGTGAACAGCATGCATATATCGAAAATGTTGACAATGACGAAAAGTTTAAAAAGGGATATGACATGTCGTTTGCCTCTATGCAACGCTTGTTCAGGGTGTCTCCGGATTACTCTCAAGACTGTGTGATCATAGAATTGATCGCAGTTTTCGATCACCAGTGAGCCGAAGAAACACCGTTTTCATGACTCCCCGAGCGCGGCCCGGGGTGCTTGGGGGATTTAGCAAACAGTCTACTACCTGCTTACACATCGTCTCGCAGTAATGGACCTTTTTTTTTTTTAAATTGTCAGACACCAAGAAGCATTCTCGAAACGTAAGTACAAGTGTGCTGCGTTCGCTCACTTTATCTGTATGAAAAATTTGAAATAAAAAGCTTAAACTGAAAGAACGCGTCGGCGAAGGTGGACGAGAAGCGTTCTATTAGAATCAGAGCTTTGTTTCAAGAAACAAATGGAAAACGGGCGCTGCAGACACCAACATGCGCAGCATATGTGACTACAAACAGACAGCATGCTCCTAGACACTTGATAGCTTGTGTAAATCGCCAACAAAGCACGCCATCTTTGTGCATACACCATAGGCGAACCAACCGGGGGAGGGGGGGGGGGGGGGCAAGGGGGGCGCTTGCCCCCACAGTTCTCAGAGTGGGGGGGGGGGGGGGGGGGGCAAGGAATGTGTCTGCCCCCCCCCCCCCCCCCCCGAAACGGCCGCCACTGGGCAGGGCAAACACTGGCCGGCGGCGCCCAAGGAATACGAAGGGCACTGCCCCCCGACCCGCGCGGGCATATTTTTAACGCGCAGGCGATACGTACCAGTCTTAGGTAGTAACGCGTCCCTAGTAACGGGTTACTGTAATTTTTATACTTTTTGGGTAACTTGTAACTGTAAAGAGTTACTTTTTAAAATGTAAATTGTAACTCTAGTTCTATTACTTTTTTCTGAGGTAATGATGAAAGTAACGACGTTATTTTGTCGTTACTTTGCAGTGTTGCAGTGTTTTATGAATAATATATCACTGATCGGAGTACAATTTAGATTTTCCTTGCACTTTTCAAATCGTCTATTCCGACATTTCGAGTGTCAAGTTGGCCTTGCACGAACTTGTGAATACGTTCTTTCTCACGAGTCACGACCCGAGCATAGCCACCTGTAGATTTTATGAAAAAGTATCTAGTTATCTTTACGCACGCGCTTGTACTTTGTGTCTGAACACTTATATCTTAGTGTCTTGAAGCACGATCTTTTTTGCGGTTTCTCTTTTTTTCTGTGAAAACGCTCCTTTAATCGGATGAATTAACCGTGAAAGAACAATAGACGCGGACGGCACTGCGCACGTTTCGCATTTTGATTAGCGCCAGTACTCCACACTGCGCATGCCACTACTTGAGCGTGGAAATTTTCATACTAATTTTGAGAAGCAACTTCTGCTAAGTTACAATATGAAGTAAAAAACGTGCTGTTTAATTTTATGGAATAAAACTTGGTGAAGGGCGTTTTCTAGTTTTTCATATTTTTTGTGTCATAGAAAATTAACTGAAAAGTAATTTCGTTACTTTTTAAAAATAACTCTAACTGTTACGAGTTACTCTTTTGTTCCGGTAACTGTAACGGTAACTTCGCTACTTTTTTCTGAAAGTAACTGTAACTGTAACGAATTACTTTTTAAAAGTAAGTTACCCAAGACTGATACATTCCCTAGCAACGGCGCTCACGCCGGATTGGCTGGTTTGTGGAGGTAGGCGCTGTCGCCGTCAACATAGGCAGCGGATACGATGTGAGTTTCCGAAGCGGTAGCATAATTTAGTGGTAAGATGTCTGCCTCATACGTATCAGACCCGGGTTCTATCCATGGTGTGGGACTACTTTTATTTTTTTTTCCTCGAACTTTTTGTTTTGTCGAGGCATTTGGCGATATTTACATTTTGTTTTACGACTTACACAGAAAAAAAAAAAAAAACAATGTTGTTGACGAAACAGCGCCGAACTAAATCGTATGGGACTCTATTTACGGAAGTGCATGGGGGACAGCGGGGCTTAGGTTGCCGACTGGACACCGCATAGCGGCGTGTACGGGGGGGGGGGGGGGGGGGGGGGGGTTTAGTGGGTTAATATTTTTGTAATTAGCAGCCGCACACTGTCGCCGCGAAGCGCCGTGAACGCACGCTCTGGCGTGGGTTAGCGCGCTTGGAGTGATACACGCGCCGTCCGAATTCGAAATTTAAGTTCCCGCGCGTTGGCGAGCACCCAATCCAGCGTAAGCGTCGTTGCTAGGGGATCTATCGCCTGCGCCGCAAAAAGAGCCAGTGACAAAAAGCGCCCGGTGCGCATACACAACTGGCCCTCTCCTCCCCCCCCCCCCCCCCCCCTCTTTTGCAACGCCTACACACACACACGTTGTAAAAGTTAGTGATGGACCGAATCTGGCAACCTTCAGGTTCGGCAAAGCCGAAATTTTGAAAAAAAAGTTCGGCAAAGATTCGGCAGAAATTTGGCAATGTCTCGAACACGAACGGAAGCGATGGAGCCATGGATCGCAAATGGGCGCCGCGCAGTCGCGCGGTTACCATCGTACAGTTTAGTACAACCAGCGGTTACGGCGAGGTGGGGAGTAGGCGACATGGTAACTGTGCGTTTGTGAGCTTTTGCCGAGTGTGGTTCTCTTCAATACCTTCTGATCCCCAAGAACAGAAGATCGACTAGTAATTTACGCAGTCCACTGCTTAAGTGACAAATGATGCTGTGCATTCTGGATAACGTAATTTAATTTGACCTTTTCATTGATGCAACGAGGTAGTTGAAACATTGACTGACAAACTGCACAATTATGCTCAGTGTGCGCAGACCACTGCCGTCAAACGGGGCAGAGTCATGAGAGCTTGCCAGAATGTATGGGATGCAGCTGGCATCCTCGTCATCATGTGATACATGTTTTCTCCCTTCTTTTCTTTCTTTTTTACGTACTTTCTGTAGTGTGTATCTTCTGTACATTTATTTGTCTGTTTTGTTTTTTCATATGTGGTGCCGGGCTGGCAGCAGACATGTACAAGCTACTCAAAGAAAGTAATTAAGTTAAGTTATTGAGTATTAGCCTCAAAAGTAATTTGAGTAGAGTAGAAATTACTGAAATTAAAAGGAATTCAGTAAATTACTAATTACCGTAAAAAGGAGCAAATTACTTTTGAAGTTTCTTTTATTCTTTTCTATGCTAACAAGGAAGTACTTACGTAGGTTTTAATGCTTTAGCAAAATTCTGCTAGCCGAATGTAAAGCGGCTTGTGTTTTCACAGAAACGCTTTCATAGCTGGTTCTGCTTCTGCTTGCGTAACTGTTGTATACTTCTTTTTGGTCAAGAATGTACTGTGAATCATTTCACCTTTGAGGTTTAGCACTGCCTGAGCTTGATTTTGCAGACAGTGTTTGGTTGATTACCGTGGTGCGTACAGTACGTCTAAAAACTACTTGGAAGTACAAAGTTAATGAGAGATTATGTACTTCAAGTAAGGTAGTAAGTACAACGGGTGCAATGTACTTGAAGTGAAGTACTATAAATACAATGGACTTCCAAAGTAAAGTAGAAGTACTTTTTACCACACTCTTTCAAAATGCCCTTTAAATCCCTGTATAGCGTTTTTTTTTTTGTTTTTTTTTTGTTCTTTTTAGCAGGCCGGTATGCATAGTTTTAGGGGACATCGGAGGTGCATCAGTTTTTTTTCGGAAAGGGCGGCAAAATCGGAGGCGCATCAGTTTTCTTTCTTTTTTTTTTGGAGGGGGGGGGCGGGATTCCGGGAACTAATACGCCATAGAGTAATTGCTTTACTCTCGCTAACGAACCATTTAACACAATCAATTTATAAGGCACTTATTTGTATCGGTCTTAGAGTCGCCTTTTCTTCACTCAGGAAAATGACCAGATGACGTCTCGAAAGAAAGCACAAGCTATACAGGAGCACCAGATTAACTTCAGAGCGGGTGCTGCACTTGGTTACCTCCTTTGAGTAAAGATGTAGTGTGTATACCTCCTGTAGTGGGCAAGGATTCCTACATTGGGGAGAAGTGGGACAAGCCCTTTCTTCAAATACGTCAAGTCTGTCTGAGCTTCGGGCTACAAAAAACGCCAGTCCTAGGCGCTAATTCCACAGTTACTCGGCCTTTCTTGTGTTGTGTCTTTTCGGTCCCCGCGCCTCATAGTAGTTTTGTTGCAGTGGGGGGCTCGTTAAAATTTTGTGGGGTTTTGGACTATCCAAATTGCTCTCTTCCTCCCCTCTCCCTTTTCTACGCCACATGCTTCCTACTCTGCAAATATCAGCTGATCTTCTAACACATTATCTATGTTGATAGGCGAAACAACCACTAGAATTCGAAAGTAATTTGTAATTTGAGTAGAAGCCACTCGGAAAAGTAGTTAAAGTAAACTGCTAATTACCGAAATAAGAATGTAATTCAAAGTTACTAAGCTACCCAGAAAAGTAGTTAAACTACAGTAACTTGAGTAAAGTAGTTGAACTACGTACAAGTCTGGCTGGCAGGCGCTCTGCGTAAGGGTTTTCACATATTTGCCTAGCCCCGCACACCACCACATAAGCACCTTAAAGTATGTGCAAATAAGATTATTATTATTATTATTACTACTATTATTATAACAATCCTGTTTTTGGCTCACAAGTAGTTAGTGCCAAAACACAATAATATTGCTTTTTAGTTTCCGTTATTTCGCGATTTTCATGTATCTGCATAAAACTAAACCCAGAACTATCATGCTCGGCGTTGCACATCCGCCGTTCCTAACTCTCTCCATCTTCCTAAAGATGTGTGTGTGTCCTAACACAAAAAAAAAAAAAATTTAAAGGTTAAAAACGGCACGCTGCGAATATGGAACGCACACTTTTATGCAAAGCTAACGTCAAGTGACTGAAATAATAAAAAAAATGCATATTTACAATATTGTTATCTCTTCTGGTGAAGGCCTAGTAACCGTTGCATTCGTTTTCGCGCATGAAACGCTGACTTCCAGAAAAGTAAGAACGCCAGTGATTGCCTTTATTTTAACAATGTAAACACACTTGCAGGCGTGCGCTGATGAAGCCTCAAAATCAAAACTCTCGTAGTGTGATTCGTGACTATGCCGGCTACCCAACCTCGTTGTCACGCCACTTTCTGCCAGCAAACACTAAAATTGCCAGCAAACACACAAAAGCGACATCGATACAATTATCTTGTAGAATATCACCTTATTTAGTCATAACTGTGTCAATAGGCACTACATGTTGTATTTATGTTAAGAAAAAGAAACATGTTTTCGTTAGAAAAAAATAAATATCAATGTTAAGTTTGGTAACAGTGTATTTTGGCCGAATCATTGCCAAATCTTTAGAAAATTTCGGCAAAAGTTGCGCAGAATTTTCGATTCGGCAAAAGTTCGGTACATAACTAAACTTCGTTTCAGTTTCGGTCCGAGCGCGGCCGATGATATGAGCGGAAGGGCGAATCAAACACCGCAAAAAGCGCAGCGTCATGGCGTGCTCTCTGCGCTTGATATGACTAGCCGGCAGAGGAGCACGCACAGAGAGACGGCGAATTCCGGCTAGTCCTATCAACTGGAGAGAGCACGCAATGACGTTGAGCCCCTTTCGCTGTTTGACTGGCCCTTCGGCTCATAACATCGGCCGCGCTCGGACCGAAGCTGAAACGAAGTATAGAAGAAATATGCGACCCAGGGGGGGGACGTCTGGTTTGCCCCCCACACTCAAAAACAAGTTGGTACGCCACTGGCATACACAATGGCTCTCGCATATAATGTAAACGACTTAATTTTCGCGAATTCCTCAAATCGCCTACAATCCGCAAAGAATAGGTCACGCGAACAATTCCAGTAAAATATAAACATATTTTACTTTATAGTGAGATCCCACCGACGTCGCGAAAATTAGAACTCGCGAATTTTTCCGAAACTTCAGCTCTGACCTAAATCACGAAATACAGAGCCCGCGAAAAATAAGTCGTTTAGAGTATTTAAACTTCTCTTGTGCGCGTGCACCTTAGTAATGGACCTTTAGGGGTGTGTTTTACGGAGTACTTCCGTGCCAGCGCTATTCCTGCGTTTGTGCTTTAGCACACAGGCGTCACGGTTCCATGCTGAATCGGCAATATCCGCAACTTCTTTCGGGCCTGCAACACTGTGTAAGTGTCGCTATTGGTTTCTTCGAGTTTTATAAGGCGCCATAGATATCTATACGTATGCATAAGACGGAATTCACGAGCAACACAGGCCATAGCACATTTACAAGACACTCTTAGAGCCAGCTCTTGAGCTTATTCGCCCATCGGAAAAATATAATTACACTAAATTATATTTTACCCTAATTGAAGTGTCCTAAACCATTTCCGAAAAATTGCGAGCACCAAAAAGAATTCTGGGTTTGTAGTTACAGGGCCTGCATTTGCTGATACCTCTGGCCGGAAAGGACTTCCCGAACAAAAATTCGCACACACACACCCAAAAAAGGCCCGCCAAAATACCACCGACGTGATGTAATAAATACGGACTTTCGAAATTAGTTTTGATTTTCCATCGTTTGATTTTTCATCCTGTTTTGATCTTCCATCATTTGGTTTTCTTGATGTTTTAATTTTTTGTGTTTTGTTTTTGGCGTTTTCATAATTCGTCTTTTTAAGTTTCCGCATTTTGAATGCCACCCAGATAGATGTCTCAAGTAGCACTCTTGCTCGGCCCAGGCTTGGGCCAGACTGGAGCGAGCTAAAGCGAACTTGCCTCAAGCCTGTCCCAACCTTGCGGCAAACTGGCCCAAGTATGAGCCGGGGAAGTGTGGTAGGGGTATGACTGGCCCAACAAGCACGTAGCTCTCACCGGGTTGTCTGCTCAGCGGTGAACAGCGTCCTTCCTTTAAAAATGATCGTGAGCCCGTCGCGAAATAACCCAAAAAGCGAACAAAAAGAAGAAAAAAAATAAGAAAAAGAAAAGTAAGATTGCGGCCTGAGTGCTGTCCGAGTCATACGAACGGCAACAGCAGCTTCGGTGCCCATTTCCTGCCCGTACGACTAAATCCTTTCCTTTTAGGTCTGAAGTAGCCTGTTGCTGAACTCGAAAGGGTTATAAGGGACGTAAAATAGAGAGCCGTGTTGATCGAATCTTGAGGTGAATAGTACGTCTCTAGGGTGTAAGCACATATTTTGTTTTTGTAAGGGACGGGACTGAGTGCGCGTGGTGGGGCGTGCTGGAGGCGGAAACAGTGCGTGAGTGATGAGCCGAAAAACAGCCTCCCGCGGACGACGCCCCCCAAGTCCAGCAGCGACGACTGCGCCATCGACGAGCGGGGGCCGGCATGTGCTTGCAGCCCTTATCGCAGGAACAGTAATACGTACACTACCATTTGGTTGATCACAGATTTGTCGGAAATAAACAGAGCATGGCTCGATTGGGCGGTGCACTCTTTATAAACATAGCACCGCAGAAAATAAACAGAACAAAGGCCGATTGCTCTGCCCCTTGTTCGGTTCGTCCCCAGGGAGTCTCATAGATCCATTCAGTGTTCACTGTGGAACTCATAACCGCTAACAAAGCCCTCCAAGACAAGTACGGCCGCCAACAGGAACGAGGATGAATCTTCCGAGAACGGAGACTAGCAAATGTTGAAGTTATGGGGGCGCGGGAGAGAGCAGAAGTACGCCAACATAGCTGGAAGCTTGGACTTTACCACCCGCTCCGGCTATAGGCGCGGCAGACGTCAGCGAGCTTATGCGCGCAATGACGGTGGTGATGGAGACGTTCTCGCCACAGATCACGACGGCCATAACAGTCACGAATGCCGCGCCTACGTGTCTGCCCCGACCGCGGTTAAACGTATAGATGCCGACCCATTCAGAGAGCTACTATGAAAAATCGGTTCACGAATTACTGCAGGACTAAGACTCATACGGAGCGTCGGGAACATTACACACAAAAAAAAAAAAAAAACTGGTTCAGATCTTGCGAATTGCCTTATAATGCGACGCGTCCCGTTTTAGACGGTTAGAGCGGTCGCTCGAATGGATGGGGGATTTCCGTTACGGTTCAGGGAGGAATTTCCGCCTCCGAAATATAGGATACGGATCAAGACGCGGAGGGTTCGGCCCTCTACTTGAGGGCCAAATCCTCCGCGTCCAACGCAGGAAAAATAGGTAGGGCAATCGGGCAGTTTCATCCTAAATTTAGAGCATCCCTTCGTGAAAGTGAGTTACCAGATCTGGGAGCACTTGCCAGAGAGGCGCAGAAGGCTTAAGCGGGCCTGTTCGCTCAGCTGTGGTACCGTTCCCCTTCATGGGTCGAGGAGTCCTAGAGCCGGAATGTATTGGGAAGGGGTGGGCCGCGGACGCTTACAAGCCCGGGGTGGGAGCGCTACGCCTGAGGCACTGGAGCATCACTAGGGTCAAGGCACTGCTTGTTAGGAGGCGGTGGATGACGGCCTGCCGCTGCCTAGGGAGGCGGTCTTTCGCCGCGTACCTCGCGTCGGGATGCTTGAATTTTTCTGCCCGGGCCACCAGAAGCTTCGAGTCCTCGAAGGGCTCCACGCTGGACAGCCAGAATTCGGCGGCGTCGTGTTCGAGCTTGGCCAGTTATTCTGCCTCCTTGTTCCTAGTGATGCCGCAGTGGCTGGACACCCACTGAAATTCGAGGTCCTGGCCGGTGTCCGCATAAAGTGCGTGAATTCCGTGCCAACTTTAAAGTTGAAGGAGGTTTATACTGTCTTTGTGGGCGCAACATTGAGTGTTCAAGGCAGCTTCACTTGTAATTGCGTTATGTACCAGCGATCTCGGATTACATGTTTGAAGTTTGCTGCTTTCATGGTGAGTTAGATATACCTGCCCGACGACTTTCATCGGACGTTCACCCTGTTGCCAGTTTCTACACTCTAAAAGAGGGTGTATTCTCACACCCTTTGTGCCATATAAGACATCCCAAAACTTCACTTAGACGTACAGCGCACTGACGGTGATCTGACGGTAGTTACTTTCACGAGTGGCTTGATAGCCGTTTGGCACAACTTATTAAAATATGCTAATGTACAGCTGCAACGGAAAAAGAATAACACAAGTGACCGACGACCGGAGCGGCAAAATCGCGATACGCGGCGCAATTGCTCCTGATCGCGCTGATAGCGAGAGTGCCAGTCACGTTCCATGTGTTAACGCGGGGGTGGCTATCAGAAAGCAGCCCATCCTAAAACTCTAAAATCCGGATAATGAAAGCTATATTATCCCTCAATTTTCTGCCGGCCGCCCCCGCGTTGAGATATGGAACGTGACTGGCACTCTCGCTATCGGCGCGATCGGGAACAATAGCGCCGTGTGTCGCGATTTTGCCGCTCCAGTGATCGCTCACTTGTGCTACTCTTTTTCCGTTGCAGCTGTACGCCTTACGGACTACAAAAAAAAAAAAAAAGATACTCGTTATTTTTTTTGGCCCTACTGCACAACCTCAGTGTTTTCTTTCTGTTGTCTTTGATGCGTTCTTTAGCTATTTAATAAGCTATATCGCACCGTTATCAAGCCCCTCGTAAGATTTGGGGCCGTCTGTTCGACTATAGTGCGTTGTACGTCAAACTGAAGTTTTGGGGTGCATTATTTAGGACAAAAGGGTTAATGTGACACCCTTTTCTTAAGAGTGTAGTGTGCAAGCGCCGTGGAGAGAGGTGTGCTCGATAAATCCCAGCCCCACCTAAAGTTAAGCGGCATTCATTATAATGCTCGTTTTCTTTTTTGCGTGTTGTTGGCAGGATGAAATTTTCTTCCTTTGTTTGCTCCACTTCAGCCCCAACAACTCAAGAGTGGAGAATGGAGAGCTATGCAAGAAACGTCGGAGAATTTCTTGCCTTAAATTACATCAAGAAAGGAGCGCTAAGGATCAACGTCGCCTAAGCTGTGGTGGCGCCAAGGTTAGGCGGTGACGCCTCTTCTCTGTTTCTCTCAGTTTTTGAGGCCGATTCTTTGAGAAATTTTACAACGTTTAAAAAAATGCTGGGGCAATGGCGCTACCTTGTGTGTTCCAATTTATTTGCAGGCTCAACTCGGAAAAATGGCCATGTAACTGAATATACTGAAGTACAACTAGCGTACTCTCTGGAACCCTGAAAGCTCCTCTCAAAGCTCAAAGCAGCTTCAAAAGGTGTTCTACGTTTTTCGATGTATTTTCCTGTGACACAAATTTAAAACCCTGTATAAAGTTCACGTCAGACTGGAAGCTGTCATTTTGTACATTTTCTTGTGGATATCTTGGTGTTCTTGAATCAAGTTTTTTCTTTATATTGTCATTCTTTCCTGCATTTTGTAGAACTGTAAGTATAAATCTGCACATACATCTCACTGTTCCCCGGATAGTTTAAATGAGTGCGTGTATGATTGTTAGGGCGGTTGCCTTGACTGCAACTTTATTTATGAAATATTAACTAAAGCTTTCTTGGCTAACCGTATTAGCCCAGAAATTAAAATAGGAAGCCCGTAAGCCAAACTGCCGGCACTAAATAAGTTTCCATGATTTCCGTAAGCGTGAAGTCTTGTATATTTGTTACACTTTTGGCAGTTTGCATGCGTAAGATTCTATTTTTAATTTTTGCTCAATCTGATTTTTTTTCACATTTAATTTAAATTTGCGCATGATAAATTATCCTGTGCTTCAAACGCTCTTTTAATGCATTTGTTTCCTAATGTCTAACTAGCTTTAAGGATACTAAAGCAACAATCGAAGTGTCCCTCTCTTGCGGTTTTGGATCCGTAAGACGTATGACACAAGTCCGCGAAGAACACAGCAAAAGTATATCTGTAGTAAACTCGAAATCGGCCAGTTATATTTAGAAAGAATACGCGTGAAAATATCCATAATGAATTTCTCATAAATATATTCTAAATATGCAGCTTTTGGATAAAGGCCCTTTAAAAAAATTTCCGATGCCTAGATAGAACACATATGTCACAAAAATAAAACATTTAAAAATAGCGCAATAGTTAGGCTTCGATACTTATTTCGAGTTAGACGCAATTGCGAAACCGGCTTCGTTTTCTATAAGTCGACCCCAAAATAATAACTTGTTTCAGAATCACTTGAATGACTTTCGTTACCTACATATAGCGCTAAAACGTTTTCCGGGAAGTTTGTTCCTGAAATATATCAAATCTAATCAATTTGACACATTTCTGTTAGCAGTTTATTGTCTCTTTAAGCGAGGAGCTGGGTACATGGGCGGATAGCTCAGCTCTCTGCGTAGTTTATTGAAGGTCGCACATATTTTTTTTCCTGTGAAGGGAGAACATAGCTCGGGGTCAGAGAGCTTAAGTGAGGTCATAAAATCAAACATATAAAAGTCAGTAAGCATATAGATGACCACTTAGGATGATCCCTTCAAAATTACGTTAGGGCGAGGGCGCAGGTTAAATGGTTAAGAACTGACGTGTTTAACCCTCAAGTGTGGGGAAAAAGGCGAAACGAACAACACGAGAATTGTCCTGTGCCTCTGTTTCCTCTGTCTCCTGGATTAAAAATGGCACCCTCAGCAATCATGGTATAAACGTACTCAGTCAGGTCATCAGTAAAAGAGTAATCCTTTCAGTAGCGCCCTACCCTATTATGGGTGTGTGGAATGTTTTCAATGCGTCTAACATCCCAGGGTCTGAAAGCGATAGATAGCCGAAGGACAGTATTAGATTAAAATATGTCTCCCAAATGCGGTTGCGGTGGAAAGGGGAGGTCTCTCTGTTAGGCAACACTTGCACTGGGCTACGCAAATGACTCTCTTTTTTTAACCTAAATCTGTGGACTAAACATGTCGAAGAGATGTTTAGTCTAAAAGTGTGAATTGTAACGCTTTTTTAAATTTTAGTTCATACATTTTGAGCTTTAATGTCGCCCAGTGCGGATATCGCGATCAAGTTGTTCCACACCGGGCATTAGTCAGAAAATAGCCTAAAACTCTAAGTGGGTTGCTTTTCCTCAATGCCCTTGTCGGTGACGCACTAAGTTGCGGGGCCCAAGGTAATAGGGCAGATCAAGCTTGAGTTCGTTGGCACAAACGCTCACTGCTGTCGGTTGTAAAATACTATTACAGTTAAATCATTAGCCATGTAGACTTCTACGAAGCACGTTCGCGATATTTTTGAAATAGATAACTAACAGGTATTTTATTAATAATTAAGAAATTATTTTTAAAAAATTTCAAATGAAAATGGGGCCCGTTTTTTGTAAATGCTGGTGTCCTTCAGCTCTTTATTCGAGGGCTCCGTCGGGCACATTTTTCCCATTGAATATCTCAGAAATCGCTTTCAGCGTTTTAATAAAATAATGATTAGTGCTAAAACTGCGCTATCTCACTCGGACAGCTAGCGCGACACTTGAGCGCCAAATGACCATTCGGTATTGCAAAACAAACTTTTTCTGCCAAAAAAAACAACAAAAAAACTAATCTCTGTGAACGTTTTTGAAGACATTCTGTAGTATGAGTTTAATATTATCTGCCATGATGAAGTATGAAGGAACGAGAACCTTCAGTAAGTGGTGGAGATCTTAGAAAAGAAGGAAAATGCTTTTGCTTAAGGGGCGGAACTGGGGTTTTCTAGGAAATATGTTCACAATCTTC
Source organism: Ixodes scapularis (assembly GCF_016920785.2). Classification (NCBI taxonomy): domain Eukaryota; kingdom Metazoa; phylum Arthropoda; class Arachnida; order Ixodida; family Ixodidae; genus Ixodes; species Ixodes scapularis. The sequence goes on from NW_024609857.1 coordinate 187,600,573, forward strand.
CAGGACAATTTCTCTATACTCCTCATCAGATTGCCTGACCTCAGACTCTAAATCCCTTACACATATTAACTTCAACCTTCAGAGCTGTTTGCTTGCAGGCCGGTACAACATATTCAGCAAACCGAAGCTTTTTAAACAAGTCCCTTTGAAAGGGGCATATATAGCAGTAAGGCGGTTCCAATGCTGTATTCTGGGCGTTTTCATTTCTCCAACCCTGTCTTACCCCTACTTGGCTGGTATTAAAGGGATACTGTGATGTGTTCTAACATCGCTATTTATATTAAAATAAATGAATCTACGTATGCCAAGGACTAAAAACATCTGGTTGACGCTGGTGCCACGCGTCAGCGCAAAAAAAAAGTGAACTAAACAATTGCGACTTCTCACAGCCAGGAACGCAGAGTAAGAATAAATCAACGCATTATTAGGTGCTCGCAACTGGTTGGCGCGCTTCGAGAGGCCGTTAAACGATTGCAAAAAGCAGATCTCCTAAATAAAGGAAACGGGCAAGTAAAAAACTGTCTGGCAGCATGATTCTTTAAGTTAAAACTCTTTCTGCGAGTAAAAGGGAAGCAACACGAACAATTAGCGCAGCACTCTAACTAACGAGCGAGTTAATTACGACAGAAAGAAGAGTGCTTCGTAGCAGATATGAGCAAATCAAAAAGTACTTCAAGTTCGGATACCTTAATTATCGATCTGATATATCGGCGCTGCACTAATCATATTCCTCTGATTTGGTTCTTTACGAACATGTACTTCAGCTCTGTGTTCACTTTATTAGTCCGAGGGAGCCAATTATCATCTGCGTTTCCCTTTCTTTCAAATACAAGGTAGACTTCTAGAATCTCCGTCCCCTTTTAAGGGCGGACGAAAAAGCGGGCGCTGAAGACGCCATAGCATGTTGTCTCCCCTCTCTTTTATTATCGCATTTCTCCAATGCGAAGGCAACATCGTGCTCAAAATGGCAACGCTACTTTGTCCTTAATTCAATATGTCGGTCTGCCGTTAAGAGATGGAGGAACCCGTAACAACATCTACAAGATATTTAGCCAGTGGGAAATGATAATTAACCCGGGGTCTTCAACCTGCATCAAGCAGGATTGATGAAATCACTGCGTCCTGTATGACGCTAATTTATGCAAAAGAGGTCAGATATGATTATTGAAGTCTGGAACGTCCTCTATGTGTCCATTACGGAGATGCAGTTTACAGCTATGTAATATACAAAGAAGACAATTACACAGAGCAGGGCAACCAGTGCTCGAGAAGATATAGTTTTATCTATAACATCAAATACTAAGCAGAGTCATTAATATTAACATCAAGCAAGTGATCACCTAATGAACCATATTTTATATTCTTTTCGCTTTTTTTTCGTAATTAAAAGATGCGGAGATTGATGCAAGAATGTGTAGTGGGCCCTTATTTATAGAGCAGCACGGCACGGACACTAAATTTCTTAACACTTTATTTATAGTGAAGCAGCGCACGCACCATTTTTTAACACTTTATTATATTTTTGATAATGTAATATGTGCACATAAAATCCAAAATATATTCAGTGCATCCATGTGCACGCAGTTTTTAATGGGAATGAGCAATAACGGGAACTCCAAAAAGTCGATTGACAAAAGCAAGGTTCGACACTTTCATAAACAGGTTGACATTACAAAATACAACTTCTTCTGTTTTCATGGAAAAGGCGAAATGCAGTTCTGTTTTTGCAGAAGAGTGCTTGATTTCTTCATACCTCAAGTGTTTAGATATGTTTCAAATATTTGCTCATATGGCATACTGTTATAATGTCACCGCACATTAGTTTCTATTAAACGTACGCTTTTTATCATTGCTTTGTATGAGCTGATAAGGCTAACAATGTTAGCTCACCTTCGTTAGAAAGTTTACGGACATTTTTAGGTAAAACAATCCATTTTTATATTATATTCTAAGCGAAACTTAAATGTTCTTAGTTATTACATTTTTATTGAGCATTTGAGGAAGTCATATGCTTTCCATATTTTATTATTTTTACTTATTTGAGTGAAGGATGAGATAGCTTGCAGCTATGTGGGGTGAATTTTTAGGCTAAGATTTCCGTTGTGCAAGACAGGAAATTAATTCTTCTTTGCAACATATTTATTTTAAAGTCAGGAATGAGTTTTAATGTCAGTACAAACCGCAAACTAGGAGGGCTTGCGTACCAACGAAAGGCAGGACATATTGCCGCGCGCAAGGCTGAGAAAGCAACGCTCGGTTACGGTCCTCCAGAAAGTTCCCGTTTATTCATGTACCGCACGTAACTTCTATCATTTATCCCTGCTTTTGTTTTCTAGAAAGTGCGTGTTCATTCTCGCCCCGATCACGCGACGCTCGAACCGCTTTCGCCGAATCTTCGAGATAGCGGCGCACTTTAGATAAGAGGCCGCCCGCGACCTTGTCGAGTCAGTCTCGCCCCAGCGCTCGATTCTGCTGACACGCCGACTTCGACGCCCGCGACGCTCTGCTTTCTTCTGTTTCCTTCTTTATTTTTGGCACAAGTTCGCCACATTAAACGTTTATTTATTTCTGTTTATTTCTTGTTTATTGGTCACGACTCACCACCCGTGACATTCTGGTGGAGGTGCTGGGTACCGCATGCCCGTGCAGCGTTCCCCTCCCAGGACCCGCAGTGCAAGCCCGACTCCAAGCTCGCTGAGAAGACCACTCAGCGCGGAACCTGAAACTCGGACCAGCCGCCGCACCAAGGGAGAGGATCCGGAGTACGGTTTGCTCCTGGATAAACCCAAGCCGAAGAAGACGACGATGGACAACCAGTCGCAGGCCCCCGCCGCTCCTGCCGCCGTCTACCTACCCGTCGCTCCTCGGACACCGGCTCCGTTCCACGGCGAACTCCACGAAGACGTTGAAGATTGGATCGACCAATTCGAACGCGTCGCCCGCCACAATAGCTGGAACAACGAGCAACGGCTGCAAAACGTGTATTTCTCGCTCGAGGGGACTGCCAGAAGCTGGTACGAAAATCACGAGTCTTCATTGACATCCTGGGACATTTTCAAGAGCCAGCTGAAGACGACATTTGTCAACCAGCACCGCCGAGAGAGGGCCGAAGACTTACTGCGTACCAGGACTCAAGGCCCCAACGAGAGCATCACCGGCTTCGTGGAGGATGTTCTCCGCCTAAGCGCCCGCGCCGATCCTCAGGCTACCGAGGAGAAGAAGCTGCACCACCTGATGAGGGGTGTGAAAAGCGAGATTTTCGGCGGTCTCATCCGGAATCCCCCAACAACAGTCGACGAGTTCATCACGGAGGCGACAAATATGGAACGGGCCTTGCTAGCCCGCGCCAGACACTACCAACGACACCCTGGCGTAACTACTCTAGCGACATCTGGATCTGACCTGGGCACCACCCTCCCCGACATCCGTGACCTTATCCGTGAAGCCGTCCGGGAGGAGTTGAAGAAGTTGCTACCTGCTGCCACAAGCCTGGATACGCCCTCAGTCGCCGAGATTGTCCGGGAAGAACTTCAGCAGGCGCTGCAGCCAGAAGTTCTCGCCAGCGCCGCTCCTGAACCACCGAAGCTGAGCTACGCCGCAGCTACCCGACGACCACCGCCCCCTGCTCACCCGTATACGGCGCCACCTCGACGTGAACCTCTAGCGCCGCAGTATTCACGACGCCATGAAGATCGGGCGTACGTCCGCCCAGAACAAGCTGCTCCACGAAAGACCGACGTGTGGAGGACGGCCGATCGACGCCCGTTGTGCTACCACTGCGGGGAGGCCGACCATATCTACCGTCGTTGTCCCTACCGGCAAATGGGCCTGCGTGGGTTCCACCCGAACGACCCACGCCCGAGGTACGGCGAACGCCCTCACGACATCGAGGAGTACCTCCGACGTTCCCCCTCCCCAGTGTCGTCACTCCGCCGTGAAGCCCGCTCCCCATCGCCACGACGTTCACCCTCCCTAGCGCCACGATCCCGCCGAGAGAGCCTGTCTCCCCTGCGTCGTCGGGAAAACTGAGTGCGGCAACGTCTGGAGGTGACGTTGCCGAAAACGACGGAAGCAAACAGCCTCCAAGAACGCCGGAGCGCTCCCACTCTCTCGACGCCCCGCATTGCACCGACGCGCCTGCAACGGTGTCCAACAACCTAAACGTTGTTATCGATGGCCAAAACGCATCGGCACTCGTTGACACCGGGGCAGACTACTCAGTATTGAGTGGGAGGCTCTCTCGCCACCTTCGAAAAGTCACGACGCCGTGGGATGGACCGCAGATACGAACCGCCGGAGGACACCTCATCACGCCTGTCGGAAGGTGCACCGCTCGCGTCGAAATTCACGGCGAGACGTGTCCTGTGAAATTCGTCATTCTACAAGACTGTTCCAGAGACGTCATTCTCGGCATGGACTTTTTGTGTGAATACGGCGCCGTCATCGACCTTGGAGAAAACAGATTGACGCTGCGGACACCTGTTCCGCCTTCAGAGAAACTCCAAACTGCGTCAGCCGCCGTCCGAGTCGCTGCCGACCACGTGAATCTGCCGCCGCGATCAAGTGTTGTCGTACCTGTCGTGACCGATGCAGCTACCCGTAGCGAAGTTCTTCTGGAAGGTAACCTCCAGTTGCTCCTGGGAAGAGGAATAGGCGTCGCACGAGGAGTAGCTGAACTTCAGGATCGCCGCACTGTGGTCCTCGTGACGAACTTCCGGAATGAAACGCAACACCTCACGAAAGGTGCAGCCGTTGGCCACGTCGAGGATCTCCGAAACTCCGCCGAAATCGCCGCCATTACTGATGAATCCTCGCCACCTCAGCAAGACGGTACGTCGCCAGCGCAACTCGACATCGACCCTAAGCTTCCGGACCCAAAACGACGGCAGCTGATGAACCTCCTCGCCGAATACCGTGACTGCTTTGCGACGTCGTCGAAGGTGCGCCAAACAGCCGTTGCGAAGCACCGCATCATTACCGAGGACGACGCGCGCCCTGTGCATCGATCACCGTACAGAGTCTCCGTTAAAGAAAGGGAGGTGATCCAGGAGCAAGTTCAAGAGATGCTGAACGACGACATAATCCAGCCATCAAGCAGTCCGTGGGCCTCTCCAGTCGTACTAGTTAAGAAGAAGGACGGAACGCTTCGGTTCTGCGTGGACTACCGGCAGCTGAACGCGGTGACGAAGAAAGACGTCTACCCACTCCCCCGAATCGACGACACGTTAGACCGGCTGCGCCACTCTCGATACTTCTCATCGATGGACCTGAAGAGCGGCTACTGGCAGATCGAAGTCGACGAACGGGACCGAGAGAAGACAGCTTTCGTCACGCCAGATGGGCTGTACGAGTTCAAGGTAATGCCCTTCGGACTATGTACGGCGCCAGCAACTTTCCAGCGTGTTATGGACACCGTACTGGCAGGACTGAAGTGGCAGAGCTGTCTGGTCTACCTCGATGACGTCGTGGTGTTTTCCAGCGACTTCGATGAGCACTTGCGACGACTCCGAGCTGTTCTTCAAGCCATACGGACCGCTGGACTCACCCTCAAGCCGTCAAAGTGTCGGTTCGCCTATGACGAACTGAAGTTTCTAGGTCACGTGGTTAGCAACAAAGGCGTGCGCCCAGACCCTGAGAAGACTCGCGCCGTCGCGTCATTTCCAGTGCCGACAGACAAAAAGGCCGTGCGAAGATTCCTCGGACTTTGCGCCTACTATCGTCGCTTCGTTCGGGATTTCGCACGGATTTCCGCACCGCTCACAAACCTCACGAAGGACGCCGAGAGGTTCGAATGGGCCGAGGAACAGCAGCAGGCATTCGACGAGCTGAAGCGACGACTCCAGACGCCTCCGGTTCTTGGACATTTCGATCAGGATGCGGACACCGAGATTCACACTGACGCAAGTAACGCAGGACTTGGCGCGGTACTAGTTCAAGTACAAGAAGGCACCGAACGAGTCATCGCCTACGCAAGTCGGACACTGTCCAAGGCAGAGAGAAATTACTCCACGACTGAGAAAGAATGCCTTGCGGTCGTCTGGGCAATCACGAAGTTTCGTCCGTACTTGTACGGAAGCCCGTTCCGCGTAGTCACGGACCACCACTCGCTCTGCTGGCTTGCGAACCTCAAGGACCCGTCAGGACGCCTCGCTCGATGGAGCCTCCGGCTACAAGAGTTCAACATGACTGTGGTTTACAAGTCAGGACACAAGCACAGCGACGCTGACTGCCTGTCCAGGGCCCCTGTCGAAACACCTTCCGGCAGCAGCGACGACGATGATGACGAGTGCTTTCTAGGGGCAGTGAACACCGATGACATGGCACGACGTCAACGAGACGATCCGGAGCTGCGAGCCTTAATCGAGCACCTGGAAGGGCGCGGCGGTACCGTACCCCGTGTTTTCTCACGAGCCGTGCCGACCTTCACCATTCGGCAAGGTGTACTCTACAAAGAGAACTTCGGGAACAACAACTCGCCGTGGCTGCTGGTAATACCGACCGACCTTCGAGGGGAGATCTTTCAAGCATGTCACGACGACTCGACGTCCGGACACCTCGGATACAGCCGGACACTGGCCCGTATTCGTGAAAAGTATTACTGGCCCAAGCTCCCCAAGACCGTCCACCTGTACACACGATCATGCCACGAGTGCCAGCGACGCAAGAAACCTCCGACGAGGCCGGCCGGACTCCTGCAGCCTATTTCTCCTCCAACTGCACCCTTCCAGCAGATCGGAATGGATCTACTTGGTCCTTTTCCGCCTTCGACGTCGGGGAACCGCTGGATCATCGTCGCCACAGATTATCTCACGCGGTACGCCGAAACGAAAGCTCTTCCTTCGGGGACTGCTGTGGAAGTTGCCAAGTTTTTCATTGAGTCCATCGTCCTCCGGCACGGCGCTCCAGAAGTTCTGATTACAGATCGCGGATCATCGTTCATGGCACAACTCACCCAAGAAATCCTCCGACTCAGTCACACCAGCCATCGTCGTACAACTGCGTACCACCCGCAGACCAACGGGCTGACGGAGCGACTCAACAAGACAATCGCCGATATGATCTCTATGTACGTCGACGTAGAGCACAAGACGTGGGACGAGGTGCTCCCCTACGTCACGTTCGCCTACAATACGGCGGTTCAAGAGACCACTGGATTCACCCCTTTCCAGCTGGTACATGGTCGGAAGGTAACGACCATGCTGGACGCCATGCTGCCCCATGAGCCATCTGACAACGAGAGCGACGACGCCCAGGCGGTTGCTCAACGCGCCGAAGAAGTTCGCCAGCTCGCCCGACTCCTGATTCAAGATCAGCAACGCGTCGACGCCGGCCGCTACAACCTTCGTCGCAGGGACGTCCACTTCCAGCCCGGAGATAGGGTGTGGGTATGGACGCCCATCCGTCGCCGCGGCCTCAGTGAGAAACTGCTGAAACGGTACTTTGGACCATACAAGGTACTTCGTCGCCTCGGCGAGCTGAACTACGAGGTGATGCCCGACGGAACACGAACATCGTCACGCCGCCCACCACGACCTGAGGTCGTCCACGTCGTGCGCCTGAAGCCGTACTACGCTCGATAGGACTGTGGACCTTTTGTGCTCCAAAAGACTCTTTAGTTTATCGTTCTTTTTTATTTTGATTTGTTTTACACTGCATCGGGGCGATGCACTTTTAAAGGGGGGAGTAATGCCGCGCGCAAGGCTGAGAAAGCAACACTCGGTTACGGTCCTCCAGAAAGTTCCCGTTTATTCATGTACCGCACGTAACTTCTATCATTTATCCCTGCTTTTGTTTTCTAGAAAGTGCGTGTTCATTCTCGCCCCGATCACGCGACGCTCGAACCGCTTTCGCCGAATCTTCGAGATAGCGGCGCACTTTAGATAAGAGGCCGCCCGCGACCTTGTCGAGTCAGTCTCGCCCCAGCGCTCGATTCTGCTGACACGCCGACTTCGACGCCCGCGACGCTCTGCTTTCTTCTGTTTCCTTCTTTATTTTTGGCACAAGTTCGCCACATTAAACGTTTATTTATTTCTGTTTATTTCTTGTTTATTGGTCACGACTCACCACCCGTGACATGGGAATGACCAATTCATATTTGCAACAACCTGGGTATTTTCGTCACGTCTAACATAACACCCTTCTTGATGCGTTCTGCGCATAAACTCTGTCATACAGCACACTTATTTGGCGGGATTGAACACTGCCCTCGCTAGGATTTCATTGTTCAACAATTCCCCTTGTTTTTATCTTGACGTTTTTTTTTTTTTTTTAGAGCGCAGCTTTTAGGCACTTGTTTCCGGCTTGAACGGCGTCGCCGTCGCCCTCGGCGTAACTGCGCGGTGCATCATGGGAAACGTCCCATAATGCACCGCGGCGACGTTTTGGCAGGGCGCCGAAACGTCACCGTACCGAAACGTCACCGCGGTGCATTATGGCACCATGTCGAAACGTCACCGCGGTCCATTATGAGAGGTTTCCCATAATGCACTGCGCGGGCTTTTCGGCACGGTGCCGAAACGTCACCATGCCGAAACGTCGCCGCGGCGCATACTGGGGCGTTTCCCATAATGCACAGCGCGGACGTTTCGGCACAGTGCCAAAATGTCACCATGCCAAAACGTTACCGCGGTGCATTATAGGACGTTTCCCATATTGCACCATGCGGACGTCTTGGCACGGCGCCGAAACGTCACCATGCCGAAACGTCACCGCGGTGCGTTATGGGACGTTTCCCATTATGCACCGCGCGGACGTTTTGTCACGGTGCCGTAACGTCACAATGCTGAAACGCCGCGTGACGACGCGCGTTTCGCGCGCAAAAGAAGGAGGGGAGAAGGAGAGGGTACGGATGAGGAGTAGGGGCATACCCTCTCCTCAGTACCCTCCCCTCCTCTTCCGCGAGAGCTGCGCCCGAAATCGGCGTTACAAGAAGTTGTAAACGTCTTTCATTTTTTTTAGTTATTGGGGTTGTCGGGGAGTCTGAAATAAAAAAATAGATAAAAATATGCATACAAAGTGTACCCACTCATTAGAGCTCCTGACACCACATTTAAATGGAAAGAAATATTCATTCCATAAAATAGTTATAACAAGTGCCGATTGTTAACAATGGACAATTTTTTATATATAATTATGTTTATCGTCTCAGGACACGCAGTAAAATGTGCTTTATTCTGGGATGTTCGGTTTCCTTAGCGCACGAGGGAATTTTTGCTAGTAAGTAAAGGCTGAGTGATCCTATCTGTTTTCCTAACATTAAGTTTTCTAGGTTTACATAAGTTTGAAATAATAATAAAAATAAATCATGAAAGGCGGTCATGAACACCTTCGTCTCGGTTAAAAACAACCTTTATTTCGGCCGAAGATAAATACTCTTTAGATAACATGGCCGTTGAGCAGATTTTTCTGCCACCTAGAAGCGACCATCGCAGTGTACATCTTACAGTTAGCAACATAAAAGTGACGGCAGCAGCGTCACGTAACCGCCCTTTCGTGTGATGTGCTCACGCGTCATGGCACATTGTGTTACATGAAAGAGATTACATGGAGCATGTGACGCTTTTCATAATAAACAGATATGTCTCTGCATAAACTCGATTGCCCCGACACTAAAAACAATACAATGTATTGGATGCGTGCAAGGCTTGTCTTGAATGAACCAAAGGAATTTTTTTTTTACATTTAGGTAATTATATTCACAACGCTTTAGCACAAAGTAGTTTCTCGTGTTCTGCTGCAAAAAACAATATATTCAACGCATCTTGTCATTCAATAGATTCTAGAAAAATAGAATTGTTTCAGAGTCTTTCGAGCTCATAGATTCATTTAGAAACACTTCGAACCGCGTACCTGTGTCACTCTTTAGTGTGGCACATGTACACACTGCTCAATATTCCCATAACTCTGCTGATTATTCGATGACCTTGCTAAAACAAACTCGTCTCGACGAATGGTTGTCCTGCTCTGCGAAATTGTCTTCTTTGCAGAGTACATGATCAACTACCTGTGGCTTATAAATAAATCAAGAAAGTTTAGGAGTTCAATCCTCACATGTGGCGGTTTTGATGTGAATTAGTATCGTACGGCGCGCAGTTAATTCATCATTGCTGCTTGGTGCAGGTTGAAGACCCGAGGTAATTTATCGTTTCGCAATAACCAAATGGCTTGTGGATGATGTTGAACCTGTTTCTTCATTTTTAAACGGCAGACCGACAAATTCGATAACGGCCTATCTAGTGTTGCAATCTTGAGCATGATGTAGATTTCGCAATACAGAAAAGCGATCAAACGATAGAGAAGTGAGACAGCTAATTACGGTGTTTTTAGCGAGCGCTCTTTTCCGTCCGATGGACCTTTTCCGAGAAGCGTTCTGCGCACGCGCGAGTGCCCGATGCCAAGCGGTGGAAGTCGGCACGAAAAATCGAGGAAATTCGGAATGAGGCTGTAAATCGACGAGTAGAACACGTAATTGCAGCATATATATATAATTATGTTACACAAAAAAAGGAAGTGGACGGAAAGAAAAACACGACGTTTGGGTGGACGCTACGGATTTTCCTCTTTAAAGTCGTGTTGGGCACGCGACGCTGCTCAGAGAGCGAAGCAACTGGTAGCGTAGCTCCCATTATCGATTGGTAGCACAGGTAGGTCACTTCCTCGATTTTTAGTTCGTGCAGCCACCGCCTGGTGCCGTCGGTATTTGGAAAAGGTCCATTGTAAAGTAGACGCACAGTCTAGAAAGGTTTCCATTGCACTAAAGAGGAATTCAGATAATAACAGACTCCCAAGCGATCACAGAACCGAAGGTAGCATTTCTATAAATTCAAACGTAAAACGAAAGGAAATAAGTAAGAGCAATTACGAGAAAAATAGTTTGGTCGGAACCGAGATATGAGACAGATAACTATGATAACCGAACTTCAAGTCTAATTTTTTTTTGTCACGTCTGCCTCTACCTAACGTTCTTTCTGTCGTATATTCAGAGCTTGTTGGTAAGTGTGATACAATAATTGATAATGATCTTTTGTTTTATTTGTAAATAAACCCTGAATAAAATAATCATGTTGTCAGACGTTCTGTAGATGCTTTGCTTTTATTCGTGACTACATTTTCAATCTCCTTGCGCGAGTTAACATAAACTTGCAGTGCTTGCATACTTCTATCTAGTGGGAAAAATATTTAATTAGACATTCATAGTTCCAATCAGATAAGGTTTTTCCGGATCGTGCAGCAGAGCGCAGTTCGCTGTGAACGTTTTTAACGTTAGTTGTGTTTTTTATCATTCTTTTTAAAGCTTATACTAATTACACGCTTTTCGAAAGTTGTAGACAAAATTCGCCTTATGAAGCGTTCATGCCAGTGTGTTACGTTTTATGAATTCATAATATAAAAATACAGTAGCCAAACGTATTTTATAACATGGCGCGAAAAACCGTTTTATCAATGCTCCATCTCCTGCAACCGAGAACCAGGTAAATACTATGCACTAAAGGCATGCGAATATGTGTTTGAATCAAATCATTCTACGTCATTGAACGCCATTGCATTGTTAGAAAGACCCAGGATACATCGGCTGCATTTGTGTAGTTGAAGCTAGGGATGACGTGCGCTACGGGTTTTGAAACAGTATTCACCCAACACTGGTATGCAGCAATTGTTTCATGAGTGCGCCTTTCAAATAGAGAGCACGTCCATGGTTATAACATGACGTGCCTCGCCAAGCGTGCTGTTACGAACACTTTAGACATAGGTCGCGGCCAGAAGTGTTCTCTGCGCGTGAACGCGTCTCGGTAGGCTACTCGGCCAGCGAGAGCGTCGCGATACTTGAATTCTGAACGCGTGTGTCCAAATTGCGTCCAATACGTGCTATTAAAAAATCGAAGTTCGAGCCTTCACTTAATTAAAACCGCTTTCTGTCAGTGGTTCATCGGGGATGAGCATTGAGGTGACATATCCCTTCTCTGACTTAGGTCATTTCTGCGAAAACATAAACTGGTGTCACCTTTTGATTCTCTCTAGAATGGTGAGTTAAGCAGATAATAAGGCAGAGAAACACCCACGATAGCACAAGTTTGGACATTCTAGGGATCTAGGTTGGGCCCTAATACGATTTTGCCCAAAAGCGCTAGTTACTGGTAAAAAACCTTTTTTTCGCGTGCATCTCCTAGAGAGCTTTCAAAGCCTGCGCGTCACGTAACATGACGTCACGTCCCGGAGGCCTGCATGGGCACTGACTGGATGCGAATGCCGCGTCAGCGTTCGCGTGGGACTCGTTTCCTATCATAGTCTGACGCGAAGGCTGACGCGGCACTCGAATCCAGTCAGCGCCCGTGGAGGCCTCAGGGACGTGATGTCATGTCATGTGACTCGCAGGCTTGAAAGCTGTCTAGGAGGTGTTGGCTCGCCACATACCTGTTGTAACGAATAACGATGCTGTCGATGCGACGCACCCGTTGCGTCGTCACGGCTGCCACCGCGACGATGCACGTTTGGCAACCCTTGATGGGATCTATTGAGTCGTAGGGTTCGCTGCGGTCGGACTCGGTGCGAGTTGCAGTTAGGAATAATCCAAGTCTCTCGGCAGCCTTCTCTACGCCCGTGACACGTCACTGCTCTCGGATGGCACCAGCTTGGCGATTCGCCCCGAGCCCGACACCGAACGTCCTTTGACGTATTTAGCTAGGCCTAGCGTACAGCTAGGTCTAGCTGTACGCTTACGAAGTAGTCGTGTCCAGTCTGTGTCTACGCTCGATCTCTCTGTAATGACGTCGAATTGCTCGGGAGCGAGCCTCTAATATATTAGGCGGTGTCGGTTAAGGACCCTGCGGCCGATGCGCCAACAATAAATAATATGACTGCCTACGCGAATGGCAAAGCGATTATGCTAACACTACTCTTATTGGCAGTAAGTCAGTTATGTCATTCACTTTCAATTTAGCGTCCACGATATTATCCATGGGAGTGGACCGGGCAGGCACTAGCAACGTGAGGTTCTCAAACACGTTGACTACGAGGTTCTTGAATGGGCACCTCCGTTTCATTCCAACTCCATTCCGGGGAATCAGAGTGTCTGGCAATTCGTTCGTTTCTGAGTTCTTAGGAATTGAGACATTGGGCCCATTCCCACTCATAGAATGGTTGAATTCTGCCATTTCATTCGTCTAATTCCTAAACGTGAAAAGACAAAAAAATGGCTCGCAAAAGCTACGTTGCGTTACCAGAAAAAGCTGCATAAAGCTGACGCTATCAAACGCACGAGATCACTGCTAAAGCTTAAAAAACAATTCCCCAAAGAACTATAATGGCATCAAATACGGCAAGACATCGTCATAAATATACAGCAAATGTCAAGTTGTTATATCTTCAGGCAAGTTCCAGTCCTACAGCCCCTCGTGTAGCCACCGTAGTGACGACACTTTGTCGGCAGTTTTGTGTGCCTTCCGGGAGTGCACGGAGATTTCAGGCAGCGATAGGCGGCGTCGATTCTAGTAGCCCGCTAGCACCAGCGGCGCTGTAGCGCAGGTATTGGAAGGAAAGAGCAAGATGGCTTCTAGCGCCACACAAGAACTAGGCGGTTTGAACGCCTTTTCCAACAAAAACGCGCTGACCCTGTATCCCTGGAGGGTATATGGTTTGTTAAAGAAGTAAACGAGTTGCGCCGCAATTTGTCGCGTCTGTCGCCAGCTTTTGAAACCACAGTCACCCTGCAGTGTGACTTTGGCTTCCATGATATATGAGCACTCATACATCATGCAAAGGGCATAGTGATCGCTGCTGACATGATGACAACATGATCTCGGGACACGTTTCGAGGATGTTCCATGCACGTCTGCGTTGTACATAGATGCACTTCGAACAGGTCGGTAAACAGTGTTTGTATTACCAGGGTAACAGGGCCGTCATGCAAGGAACAATGACGCCTCAGACAGTAGAGACGTTTAGGGAATCGATTTTGCGCATTGATAGGGTACGATGGGCCCTCCGGTACGAACTGCGCATGTGGTAACACAGAAGTCTACCATATGCGCAGTTCGTACTGGGGGGCCCATCCTAACAGTATTGCATGTGCAAAAATGGTTCCCAAAAACTCTCTACTGTCTGTAGAGCGTATTTTCTAAGACGTGCTAGTGGTGTGTTACCGCGGGTATACCTCGAGCTCTCAATTAATGTCTGCAGTGACGTCAAGTGCCGCGAAGCACTTTGCGCGACCCCCGCTCGGCATAGTATATATACAGGGTGATTCAAGGAGACGCCAGGCTCTTTAAATCGACCGCAAAATTCGGTTTCTTAACCTATCGCGCTACGACTTTGTGCAGCGTTGCCCACAGATGGTGCATTTTTTTTTGTAAAATTTGCAAGGGCGAACTTACCCGGGGAAAAAGTAAAGAAAAAAAAGGCTTAGCTCCTATGGAAACGCAGCGACGCCACCGGTCTTCAAACAACACTGCGCCGCTTCGCACGGGAGACAAGAGATGGCGCAACGAACGCCGCCAACGAACGAGCATACGGCGCCGAGAGCCGGCGTCTTTAGCAGACAATCTTTTCGACTCAAAAGCGGCGCGCGTTCAGCAGGTGGCGACAGTCGAAGAAACAAAAACAGGCGCGGTAACAACAAGGAACTGCAGTTGCTTGTCTTCTAAAGACGCCGGTTCTCGGCGTCGTCTGCTCGTTCGTTGGCGGAAGTGGCGTCGCGACCGCTTGCGCCATCTCTTGTCTCCCGTGCGAAACTGCGCCGTGTTGTTTGAAGCCCGGTGGCGTCGCTGCGTTTCCGTAGGAGCTAAGCCTTTTTCTTTCTTTACTTTTTCCTCAGGTAAGTTCCCTCTTTGCGAATTTCAGAAAAAAAAATGCACCATCTGTGGGCAACGCTGCACAAAGTCGCATCGCGATAGGTTAAGAAACCGAATTTTGCGGTCGATTTAAAGAGCCTGGCGTCTCCTTGAATCACCCTGTAGTTCTCCACGGGGCTGACGGCGAGTGTAGAAGGGGAGGGGAACGGGCTTTGTTGATTTTCATGAGTTTCACTCTGACGCGACACCGTAGTTGCCATAACCGCCACACGCGGCTGCAGATCGCGAAGTATTTAGTTTTTTTATCCTACGCAATTACGCAGAGGAATAGGAGTTTTTCGGAGGAAGGTGGTGCCTTTTTTTACTGTGGCTAGATAAACTATACGAAAAATACAACCTGCGAATTCCTTCAAGGTTAAGATCGTTGCACTGTCCCTTTGAAGGAACCTCTTGATTGTGTTATTCACCACACAAGAAACTCTTACTGCATCCAATTATCTCCGATGTGCTAGTCATCATGATTAAGAGACTGGAACTAAACAACTAACTGAAGGTTTCATTTGAACAAACAAGAAAACATAAACAATAAATTCTTTATATAGCCTTACTACTATTTTGTAGCGTATGTTGGAATACTTCATGTTAATGTTAATAATAAATAAGCGACACCTTCTAACGACAATTGAATACTACTTTTCTACATACCACAATCTCACAGATTGCGATCACCTTACCATTAGATATTGTTACCTTCTAATGAGTGATATATTTCGTTTCTGGTACGAGTAATGATTGACTCTTGATTTGATATTGGATTGTAATAGTCCAGAGGAACATTATCTGATTTTGATCACAAAGTTTTTTGGGGTTCGAGGCCTCTAAATGGTGACTGCTGCAACTCATCTAATACACTATCATTCGACATCGTACTACCGCAGTTTAATTTATTATGACTAATAAGCGCCTTTCCAAGACGTTTGGACGTTCCAAATTATTGCTACGTAGCAAGAAGTTTTCTTGAGCTTGTGTTATGTAGGATTAACTAATTAAAGTAGTTTCTCACTGAGCTGATCAGAAGTTTATTCATTTGTCGTCTCCTGTCTTGTCCGCAATTTAAAAAAAAAGTGATATGAACGTGTGCAACAATACCTAAGTTAAACTAAATCTATGGTTAATTACCACACTATTTAACACACTTTCCCAGTCTCCAGAGGACAAATATAGGCGTAGCAGTAGTTATCATTTAGAGCGTTTCCGCGATATTCCGTCCTAGCGTGCGACGTGGCAGCTTAATGCCCGCGTGAGATTTCACAATCCATCGACTTGCGCGAAATTTGGAAGCACGCCGCTATGCCTCATTTGAACCTACGCACAAATCAGTCTGAGAAATAATTACTTCGTATTATTTGCGAAATGTCATACGTGGCGCTCTAGATTGCGTTTTTATTGGAAACGATATAAACTAACAATTCAATATTGTTTGGCGCTCGCGTTTGAATATAGGGCTCTAACATATCCGAACCATGAGTTTTAAAATTTCAATTCCCGAAATATTGATCCTAACTTAGTAAGGTACGTTGTTGGGCTAGTTGGTTCATCTTAGTAAAACCTATAAAATAGCGCAACAGAAACAAGGACAAGTCCTGTTTACTTCTTGTCCTTGTTTCTGTTGCGCTATTTTATATGTTTTACTGATACTAACTTGATTGCTTTATGAAGATGTTGGAGAATATTATATTTATATTGATTGGTCAGACATGTGTTCAATAGGTGGAAAGAAATGGGTATAACTCGATAGGGAAACAACCCGGCATATGTGGCTGCGTTGTTCTTATTCATAAGTCAGAATCGGACAGATCTGCCTCGAACTTCCGCCCCATTTCATTGTTAAGCTCCTGCTCCAACATCTTGGAGCACATTATCTTTAAACACTATTCGGAGTTCCTTGTGACTAGATCCCTTTTAACCCGAATCAGCAGGGTTTCTGACGGGGATTATCAATAAAAATGCAAGTTGTTGAGACCATTCATATCTTTTCACGATCACTTAATAATATACATCAGGTGGACGTTATATTTTTAGATTCTGCAAAAACGCTCAATAAAGTTCCTCACCGTAAGCTTGTAGCCAAACTATCTTCGGTTTTACTAAATGAAAAATTAATGTTATGGCTTCGAGAATACCTCAGCAACGGATGTCAATAGGTTGAAGTAAAGTGCTGCAAGTCATCCCAGTCCCATGTTTATTCGGGAGTTTCCCAAGAATCGGTGCTCGGTTCTCTGCTTATTTCCATTTTTATTAACGACATTGCTCATAATATATCTGTGACAATACGCCCTTTTGCTGACGATATAATCATGTACACCGAAGTAAGATCGATCGCGGGTCAAGTACTCAGTGCTGATTTAAATAAAGTCAATAAGTGGTACGAAAAGTGGCAAATGTCCTTAAACTTCAATAAATGTGTATATATTCATATAACGTGGAAACAAACCGACTTCCATTTTTAACTACAATGTGCGCGATCACCCCCTTGCATTAGTTACGTGATATAAATACCTTGCAGTCATTATCACAAACGATCTACGATGGAACACCCACATCACGTATCTCACACGCCTTGCATTAAAGGGGTACTCCACCGATTCTTGAGCTACCTCAACTAACTATATTTTCTGACTTCCCGGCATTTACTCTCTCCGGTATGCTATTTAGAATCGCGAAATTCATAATAGGTATTGTGAAATCGGCAAATGAAAATGATGCAAAAACCAACATTCAAATATACGCGCACTTTTCAGTGCCGTGACGTCAGTGGCAGGCAGGCTTGCCAGTTGAGCAAGCAGCCAAAAAATAGAATATGCCAATCATTTGTTCCGTGCTGGAGCGCGGGTACTGCAGCGAGCTTCCCAAGCATTCATTTGACACCATGAAACTGCTTCGAATCAGTTTAAAACAAAATCTACAGCCCAAAGAGTGAACCCCTGCCTTCGACTGACGTCACTTTTTCATTGTTGCCAGTAGAGATTTCGAGCTTGAAAAACACGGTGAGGACCAAAACTGTAAATTCAATAACTTTGCAAAAAAACAATATTTTGACCTAATATTCGGGATAATATTTTCACGATGTTTGTTGGTTAGTTTAGCAAAATTTCAAGCAAATCGGAGACAATGAAAAAAACCGTGGAGTACCCCTTTAAATAAACTTTGGTATTTAAGAAGGAACCTGAAATATGCATCATCCACCGTTAAATTAGCAGCGTATAAAACATTTCTTAGATCAGTTAAGAAAAAGTTTACGCTTTAGTTACAATAAGTACCCTCGTAGTGACTGTGTAACAGAACTCGATGCGATCGCCGGCCTTCAACCCTTGGAACTTCGGCGCAAAATTAACGGGCTAAAATTTTTGTTTGATTTATCCTATGACTGTCTTAATCTAGACAAGAATAGCTACATTTCCCGCCGCCCCCCTCCACGCTACCCATTAGGACGCAGAACGTTAGGGTCCTTGTTGAACATACTTGTAGAGTAGACACGTTTAAATTTTCTTTTTTCCCAAAGACAATTCATGACTGGAATTCTCTGCCTAATGATGTTGCTATACAAGCCAAATATGCCTTATTTGTACGCGAGCATTATCGTCATTTTTATTAAATTGTTTGCTTTGTACTCGGTCAACTCTGCTGTGCAAACCTGATATCTACTTTGACGTTAAATTTCCTTTTCTATGTATACCTGAACGTGTTGACACTTCGAATGTTGTAATATGCATAGTGCTGACCCTGTTAAATTTTCTGTTAATTTTGCTCTCAGTCTATAGTCAGTGTTGATTGTTTGGTGCCTACACCTACAAAATCTGTAATCGGTGATGTAGTATCAATAAATAAATAAATAGATACATAAATAAATGAAACAATTATATTAAAAAAAAAGAAAGTTAAACCGCAGAGCCCTATCTCTAAGAAACAATATCTCTCTGAAACGAAGCCTTACCAGGACTTAGTCTGAAAGTACTAGTAACCCTGCATGACCATAAAAACACGGATTAACTTAACCAGAAAACATTTGGCTATGCAGAATTGTCAATAAATATAAATTCAGAAATCCGAGGGTATCAATCCGCTTCAATTTTCTTTAAAACAAAACAAAAAAACAAAAAAAAAACGATGTTTTGAGTGATAATTATTCAGCTTGACGCAAAAATGTCTATACATAGGGTGGCGCCAAGAGCTAACATTAAAAACATGAAAGGTTCGATATGCCAACTATTGCCCGCAATGAAGTTGGCCCGACTCTCTCGCTGGTAACGATGTAGTACGTTTATTAAAATGGCAGATATTGTTCACTCCAAGGTGTTAGTCAAGTGTAGGGTTGGGTGACGCCGCGGAGTGTTTCGTTTTGTTTACTTTGTTAGCGGCCGCCCGTCCGCCGCTGGAGCGCCTCGGGGCAAAACAAGTTGGTCGCTTCGCCCCCCCTCCCCCGGGGTGGTCACTGGGCGCGGGGAGTGTTTTCTTTTTGTTTGTATTTGCGGAGGCGACTGCCACTCGGCGAATCCTCCGCGGCCGGTCGGGTTTCGACCGAGGGGTCCGCTGTGATTCCGCGAAGACGGCGACCACCATCGATGTTATGGGGCTCTCCCATCGGGTTCGTTAGGGGCTTGCGCGCCTCGGTGCGAGGCAGGTTGGGCAGCCCCCGGGTGGTCGCTGTGCGCGAGAAGTGTTATCTTTTTGTTTGTTTACGAAGGCGGCTGCTGCTCGGCGCGCCCCCCATGGCCGATCGGGTTTCGACTAAGGGGCTCTCTGTGGCGCCACAAGGACGGCTACGACGACCACTGTCGGAGTTACGGGGCTGTCACATCGGGTCCGTTGGGAACTTGACGAATGTGCCTGTTTGCGCCCTGTCGGTCATTGGACGGGTGGCAGCACGTGACTCCGTGGGGTTTCAAGCCTATTGGCCAATCCCTTCCCGAGGGCGAGAAGGACCGATGTTTTAAAAGCTCGTGACGGGGCGGGAAGGGGCGATTTTTGCTTGCTTTAGAATGACTGTAAAGAACTTCGACGGAGATGTTAACTTCCCCTACTTGTACATAAAACTGTACAAAGTTTGTAATGTAAATAAATGTCTTGAACCCGGAACCCCCAAAAGCCTCCATCGTCCACCAAACTACCAAGCCGCCAGCCAAGAAAAACAACGACGAATCTTTACTTCAAGGTAGCCTGCAACTTAAAAAACCAAATTATATTCGCCCTTATGTAAGAACACGTTTACGGCATTCTTTACAAAAGAGCGTCCCAAAATTCTCAAAAAGCACTAAAAAAACATTTACGCTATGTTAAAAGCTAAATGTTAAACATAATGGAACAAAAAAAATTATAAAATATTATGTTGTACTCTGTTTTACATAATTTCAAAACAATCGAACTTGTTCGCACTTAGAATAGATCAAGAAAAATTATTAAACGATCTATAAAATACAAAAAAAAAACATTTCAAGCTCCATGAAAAAATTATTGCTAGCAGTACTTTATTAACGAAACGGATATATAGCCATGTTTGAAACTCGTTTTATTGAGCTGGCGATGATGACACCACTCATATACTAGCTAATTGCTTGAAGAATATTGAGTGTCATTTAAAAAAAAAAACACCGAGCGCGTCGGTAGTTCCGATTACATATTAAAAGCTTCAGGTTGCTTAGGTTATTAAATACTTCTTTGTTATAACTGCAACTTTTTCAGAAAAAAAACATCTTATTTATTATAATATTATTCTCTATCGACATATCTGCAGTTTTAGGTGGTTTAAATATTTTATCACGCGCACCCACCATAAAGTGATTAAAAGTATAAACTTTTAATCACTTTATAATTCGAAATTCCTAAAATTAAAACTTCAGATCGATTTTTGGGTTTTCTATGACGCTCTGTAAGTTTTTAAATTGAATTATGTTAATTTTTATTACTCGGAAAGTTAAATAGGATAAATAAGTTCACTAAAATAAGTTTTGAGATATATTTTAGTAACTCAACCATTAAAAAACATACCAAAAGGGCAAGCGTAGTACTCTGGCAGAGTTCCGCCAACGATGATAAGAAGCAATTCAAGGGTTGAAGGCAGGAATCAAAACAAGTTTGAGAAACAGATGGGAACAGAAAAATTTAAAACAGACAACAGAGATTCGGTAGAGTAGACATGCTAACAGTTTTGGATTAGTTTCTTTTTTTTTAACGTAAACCGCTTATTTTTTGTTTTACCTTACGAGGATACGAGGAATTGTCAAGACCCCAGAGGACGCTGGAGTTCAGAAGGGCAATTCGATGCCATGTAAGCGTTACATGTTCTTATACTCCAACGCACCGAACGCCCGTATTCGGCTATACGCATATCTTCAATACGCCTCCAGGGCAGCATCAGCAGTCGGCCAAACATAGAAAAATATGTATCAGCTCCTGTGATGCAAACCATAAAGATGAAATCTGCAACTTCCAGCCTCCACGAATTAAGAAACAATCCAAGAATACGGCAAGAGATTCAACTTCAATGGCATGGGTGGGAAGGTTTGATAATATAGGTAGCAAAATATAACGACTATTTTGACACGCGCTCTTAAATCGCTGTGCTGTTTTGACGCACTGCAGTTTTGACGCCTGCTGTTTGGACGCGTGTTTTTCTGTCGATGTGCTGTTTTGATGCCCTGCTTTTTTGACGCGTGTTGTTTGAACCGTGCTGTTTTGTCGCTAACGTTTTGCCATGTGCTGTTGTGTCGCGTTCCCAATATTACTGCCTAAATGCTGCTAACACACAGGCTAGCTGTGCTTGAACCTCTCGACTTGCAATATATTTTTGCTCTGTGTCTTAGCTTGAAATATTTTTATGCCAGGCACATATGCAGACGAGGTTGGAGAGAGCAAGATAAGAAAGGGGAGGAGGATGGCAGAGAGTATACTTCTTGGCTGGCCTCCCTATTTTCTTGCTTCCACAACTGGGTATTTTTCTCCCCACAGCTCATCGCGAAGTTGGAATTTTAGACTACAAATCATACCTCAACAATTCAATCGGAAGTTTTTCAAGTTGCTTTTTTTTATTCTCCGCTTAGGTCTTGTTTAACCGTGGCCATAAAACAAAACCATGCTTTGCAATGCGCCATAACTGAAACTTAACGTCAAGAATGTGGGCACTATCTTCTCGAAGCCGAAATCGCCAATGTCTCAAACGGTTTCATAATACTCCTGTAGGGGTTAATAAGCAGTTGTATATTACTATGGTAGTCAAAGGTGGGACCTAATGGCCTTTCAATCTTGAAGGTGTTTTTTTTTTTTTACAGTATATTATAACTTTATTACAGGTCACTCTTAGTGAAATAACAATGCATTTTTAAGATAATCAAACCTGAAAAAATTTACCTTCCAGGTGCAGCAAAAGCTCAATCTCATAAAAGGGACCACTTGCATTTCTAACGGCGAAACAAGGAAAACGGGTGACCTCCTGGAACCGATAGTAAAGTATTAGAAGAGACTTCAACGGGACCGACAGCGGCGACAGCTTTGCTCGTTGCCAAAAGAAGTGTAGGAGGAAACGCTTACATTTTGTTGCTCCAGCACAGCCTTTCTCAGCGAGCTCACAAACACCAGCTCGTCTAGAAAAGGGAACTTTATGGCATCCCTGATTCCCTGTTGAAAATTTAAAAAAATTGAAAAGGGCGGGGGGTGGTAGTGAACTACACCAGAAAGCCAGGGCCCAGAGGCTCCTCTAAGTTTTGTTCCTAATTAGGTCTGAGCTGTTTTGAAGTGAAACTGACTCGCACTTTTGTTCTTTACATTTTTTTTGGTGCCAGCACGGGGCCTCCTGGAAGCCTGAACCCCTGGGCTGCAGCCCGCTTCCACCCGCACCTTAATCCGGCCCCCCCCCCCCCCCCCCAAAAAAAAAAAAAGAAAAAGATTATTTTTCTTAGCCAATTTATTATGGGGTGTTTGAAGACAACATAATCAATATTTTGCTACAGAGTGAATTATATTTTTAATAAAGTAAGAAATAAAAACGCAACTGCTTAGAAACCAAAACCGAAGCTGAACTGGGAAGGCGAAATATAGGGAAAGATACCAAGAGCCACGTGGCTGCGCAATTTTAATTTTTTTTATTTTTTAATAAGCTTATTTTAGTTTCTTAGAAGCCGCAAAAAATGGTCATCATAATTTTTGTTCATTTCTGGTATTGAGTGTGTGCCTTCGACGACCGAGGACTTTGATTATCTTTGGTGGTCGTGTCTCAACAATAAAGACACGTGACCATGGAGAAGAGAGTGAGCGCGACTCAAACCGGCCAGTTCGTGATTGGCACTTTTCGGGTGGGAAGAAACCGAATTTCGAGTCGCAAATTCCGTACTGGATAGTTGGGCTCTCATATGTTATGTACAAATAAAAACACTGGCGAGCGTAAATATCCTGTCGTGCCCTCATAAGTGTTCTCCCAGATACAAAACGATCTCGTTCGGAATAGTTATCAAAAAATTTTCTGGATATTGTGATTTTTTTCCTTCTCGTAGAGGTAGAGTAGATCCGTTACAAATATAAGTACAAAAGTAGCTCGATAATTGCTTCCCAAAGTTTGCATATATTTCCTTCTAAAAAACTTTAAAAAAATAACACGTACGGGAATATGCTACCCCGTTGCGCGCGTTGGAAAAGTTTTCTTCATTTTATCAATTTGTATTTCTTTCTTTGGAGAGAGAGGGGAAGGGGCCACTTTTCTTCCCTTACGCATTTTCGTCTGCCTAAGCTGGCAGTCAGGCTACGCGCTCGCCAGACCAAACATCCCTCCCCTTTCATTACCTGGTTTCATTCTCTAGAAGTGGGAATGGGCGGGAGGTTATCACTTCACTGGGCAAATGAGCACGTTGCCAGCAGCGACCACCAATCTGTCAGCTTAGGAGTACACGCGCACAAATCACTCCTCCCAATGAATGTGTTATGTCTGTGTGCGTGCCGTTTTTCTTGTTTTTTTTTTTAGTTCTTTTTGTTTTTTGTGATTACGGAGTAGCGCTGTGAACTGAAAGCCCAGATAGCAAAAATAAGAAAAAAAGCGTGGTTCGAAGAAGAACAGCCTTGTTCGAAAGTTTCCGCTAGCTTTGAGCCTAGAAAGATTCGGAGGAGTAATAGAAGAATATGCTGATGATGGAGCACTTGTGCTGTATTTGCGATAGGCACCACGAGTCCTTTCAATGCCCGGAAAACGTTACCGCTGTTCTCCAGCCGTGATCTGTCAATCGGCTTTACGTCGCAAGCCTCGATTTGGGCGGTCACCGAGTTATTTTGAAAAAAGTCGACTTTGTTTACAATGTCCAGTTAGACCAACCTGATCCTCGTAGGATTCATCATTGAAAACGTCTGCCTTTTTTCTCTAATAATCGCCACAAATTGGAAGCTTCCCCTCTTTTGCGGCAGCATCGTTTCGTCTTAGATAATATCACAAGATTCAATTAATCTATAAGACTTGTTTACAGGTGATATGAGTTTAAACCTTATATAAAGAGGTTACCAAGTTTCAGGTGGGAAAACGTCCGACGACTAAAATGTCCTATCACATCCTTTGTACATTATATCTTTTATGACATGTGACGCCATGTAGTTTATTCTTGCCCCATTCATATGTTTTTTGAACATTACGGTTGGCATGGCGCCATGTACGACTCCACTCTCGATTTGAAATATAAGCTCATAGCAGGTACGACGAACTTGAAATAATGCAAATATCCCTAAGATCCTGTTTTTCAACGCTGCGCTCACTTACTCTCACGATGCACATGTGTTAGCCTTTGCTGCAACTGTGTGGGAGTTATATTGATTTGATGAGCACCATAACAGAATGTTTCTCAGGGAATATTTAAAGGGAAGACTTGGACGCGGAAGCATCGCAGACTTCCGCGCAATGAAATAGCCTCTCTAACTCTCTTCCCGTCTCAAATTGGTACCAATGATGAGAAGTGATTGCAGAGCGCAGCTTTTAGGGGCGCCCAAAAATACGAGTTAGACAAACAGGGCGGACAGGACAAACATCTGTCGTGCCCGCATGCGTGTTTCGCGGCGTCGGCGTAACCGTGCTAAATTTCGCCGGGAAATTGACATCACGTGACCTCAACACCAATTCAGTTTCCACGCTAAATTTAGCGGGGAAAATGACGTCACATGATTTGGTGTCACGTCACCTATGAACGAATTCAGTTCCTCCGCTAGATATAGCGGGGACATTGATGCCACGTCATCACAACAGCAATTCAGGTCCTCGCTAAATTTAGCAGGAAATGTCACATGACCTGAACACCGATTCAGTTCAACCCCCCCCCCCCCCCCCCCATTTAGCAGCGAAAATGACGTCACATGTTTTGGTGTCACGTAACCAATGAACAAATTCTGTTTCTCAGCAAGATTTAGCGGGAAAGTTATGCCACGTGACCTCCACAGCAATTCAGTTACCCGCTAAATTTGGTAGGAAAATTGACGTCACGTTACCTCAACACCAATTCAGTTCACCCGCTAAATTTAGCGGGAAAAGTGACGTCGCGTGACCTCAACAGCAACTCAATTCCCCCCTAAATTAAGGGGTCAATTGAATTGCTGTTGAGGTCACTTGGCGTTAATTTTTCAGAAGAGTGAGGGTACGCAAGAGGAGGAGCATAGGGTAGGGAGAAGGACAAATATGGGAGGGTACGCATGAGGAGAAGGGGAGGGTGCGGAGGGGGAGGGGAAGGTACGGAGAGGGAGCAGGAGAAGGAAAGTGGAGTATGGAAGGTGGGGGAAAAGGGGAAAGAGAAAGAGTGGGCGAGGAGGAGAGGAGGTAGGAGAGAAGGAGGAAGAGGAAAGAAGGTGGAGGGGTGGGAAGGAGGAGAGAAGTAGGAGGGGAGGATGAGAGTGGAAAAAGAGGGGAGGACGAGGAGCAGAGGAGGAGGGGACGAGGAGTGGAGAAGAGGAACGAAGGAGGAGGGACATACCCTCACCTCCATACTGCCCCTCCCTACTCCTCAAGAGCTGCGCTCTAATTTCAGATTACAGAGATTTGTAAACGTCGTTCATTTTTTTTATTTCCTTTGATCTCATGAGAAAAATTATGCAGCCACCGCTACTTTAGAGGTAAGCTTTTTGAGAACAAAATTATCCACACTGTGTTTTTTTATTTTTTTTTGCAATAACAATATATTTAAGTTGCTCACGTAAACATCATAAAAATATTCCGTCCTCATAAAATACGAAAAAGGACGGTATTTATATGTTAAAAGCAAGTTTTAGCGCTTAATTGCATGAAACAAACAAAACAATGTTTGGTTGAGTACTCCTTCCGTACACAAAAAAGTTTCACAAGCTCAGATATACAAAGCAAATGAACACGGAATAAATACCTTAAAATGATGAAGAGATGAACATAGTAAAATATACCAAACGATATTTGCATAGATAAATCTGCTAAAACCGTTAACGTAGAAGGTCATGACCTCGTTCTCTGACACTGTAGTTACTTTGGAATTAGACATAGGGCTAGGCATAAATTAAAAGTTTTAAGCCAATCAATCCGCACCAATTATTCGATTAGTTAATCAATTATTGGGTGCATTAGTAGTAGGCATAAAGTGACAAATGGGAAAGAGCACAATTTGATTTGCATGTTGTTTTTTTTAATTTTTTATTCAGACATATTGCTGGCTAACATTTGAGTGCCATATCAGATGTGGGTGGTACATGAAATCAGTACACAGCCAAACGAAAAAAAAACACAAAAAAACACGACATCTTGTTTTTTGCTTTGTGGTAAACGCCGAACAATTCGAATTTTCAGATGGGGATGTGCAGTATAGTACAGTTTAAATATACATATTATTACTCCGGCGAAGTTATAGCAAACTGAATTTTCTGGTATTCTACATGATTATAAGCGATCGAGTTTCTTTTTTCTTTTTTTTTTCCTTTTTTACAATATTTTTGCTGTACTTTACGGGTTCTAGAGAGACGTCGAACCAGGAGGGACATAATTTATTTAATGACCTACACAACTTCAGAACACAGAAATCCCTGCGATCCCCAGTGCAGTTCGTACTTCATCACGTCGGCTGTGGAACGATAGAAAGACATACACAAATGAACGGATAATGGAAACCGTATATCCAATCTTCACCCTGAGCGACTTCGAGTGGCGACCGTCGGTGCCAGGGGAGGGGGGCAAAAAGCCTTAAGCCCCGACAGATATTCGGGTGTCCAGCTGCGCAGGCAGATTACTGGAAGCGAAGCTGCGGGACTGTGTCCCTCTGGGGAAATTCTCGACTTCCGGCAACCTGCTGTCCTTGAAGAGCTTCCACTCTGCCCTAAAACAGTTGAACGCCGCGCTCCTGTGGTAGAGTACGCCAAGAAAACCTAACGGGTTTTTCGTAAATTGGACATGGCCTTTTTTCGGTACCAACCCTGACTTGAAAGAATACTGCGACAAAAGTTTAGCGCCTATTTTAAGGTCAAAATCTCATCCAGGTTCTGGCCACATCAGAAAGCCACCAACTTTTTTCTGAAAATACTCCAAAACATCGTTTAAAAGGAATAACCCGAATGTTGTTACGTCAATGTTGCTTTAAAAGCAGCCCCGCTCTGCGAAAGTACGGCGGCGATCTGCGAGCTCTCGAGTGTTGTCGAACTGAATTTCCCTTCTCTTTCGGCCTACTCAACTTCTGCGGGGAGAGGGGAGGTCAACTAAAAACGGCCAGGTTGTAACGCGTTGAGGAAGCCATATGGCGGAGCTCATAACCAGGTCAGCCCCCAAGCAGCTTTGCCATGTAGGGCCAGTTGACGTCACGTCTCCCGAGATGCATCGCGCTCTCCGACGACTGATCTTCGCGCGCTCGCAGGAATCAGTCCTTTGGAACGAACAATATAGCATGCCGTTCAAAGTACAAGCGCGTGATTGTCATTATCAGATAAAGTTGATCATGTTTAACTTCAGAACGTGGGAGTTTCGATTCAATAGTCCTTTAACCATGACTAAAGTTCTACTTATTTGTAAGTTTCCTGCCGACTTAAAGGATAATGTATGGGTTGTAAAAATTAAAAGCAGGGTGGTAATAATAGATATGTGTTTTAAGAGTGCAGCTCTATGGCGCCCGTTTCCGGCTTGAGCGGTGTCGCCGTCGCCATCGGCGTAACCGTGACGTCACGTGACCCTAGTGAGGTCACGTGACCCCGGTGACTCCACGTAACCCCTGTGAAGTCGCATGACTTCCGTAAGGTCACATGACCCCCATGAGGTCACGTGACCCCTATGAGGTCACGAGAGTCACGTGACCTCACGGTTACGCCGGCGGTGACGCCACTTGGACGGAGGAATAGCAGGCAGGATGAGGAGGGAGGAGGGGTATACCCTCTTCTCAGTACCCTTTTCCCTTCCTCCTTAAGAGCTGCACTCTAATTCGGCGTTACAGGCAGTTGTAAACGGCTTTAATTTTTTTTCTATAAAATTTGCAATGAACGAACATACTTGAGGAAAGAGTAAAAAAACAAAAAGCTTAACTCCTATGGATGCGCAGCGAAGCCACCGGTCTTCAAACACTAGGGTGCCGTTTGGCACGGGAGACAAGAAATGGCACAAGCGGTCGCGACGCGAACTGCCGCCGACGAAGGAGCATATGGCGACGTGAGCTGGCGTCAAACAGCAGACCATATTTTCGACTCCAAAGCGGTGCGAGCTTTTCCGATGTCAGCTGCCAATGCATGATTCTATCATCATTACTAATGAAACACATTGAATGAACACAGAGTCGATTAAAGATATGGTTTGTCGGGTTATTTTGACTGTTTCTTTCGTTTTTTTAAGTGTATTAGGTTTTAGCGATTTTGAACTTCAACCCATTAGACATATAAACATCTTGATTACGATTAAAGAATTAATTAATTAATCGAAGGTTTAAACAACCAGTATCTCAGCCCTAGACAAAAAAAAATGAAATGCCTCTTACGTCATCAGCCGCCCATACTTCATTTCGCTTCAAATATGGGGTCACGCGGCTGATCGAACACAATTTCACTGAAACACGTTTTAGAGGAATGACACGTTTTATCGAAGCTCGGCTTAGGGAAAGCGTAACCTCAGTTGAGAGAAAAATCGTTTACTGAAAAGGAGTTGTTTAAAACAAAATCTTCTCTGGAGTTTTGTTGAAATTCTCGTGGGACTTTGAACCAGGAGATACATAATTTATTTAATGACCTACACTTATCCAAAACGTTTGGAGGTTTCTGGTGATTCTCGAGAGACGTTGAACCATGAGAGTGATAATTTATTTAATGACCTACACTACTTCATAGCCCAGCAAGCCCTGCGATCCCCATTGCTTATTTATTGAAAAGGAGCTGTTAAAAAGAAAGGCTCCCCCACTTCGCGCACGTATCACCGCTTATTCAAAATGTTTGGAGTGTTGTGGTGATTCTCGAGAGATGTTGAACCAGGAGAGACATAACTTATTTAATGACCTACACTATTTCGAATACAGAAAGCCCTGCGATCCATCACGCAGTTCATCCTTCATCACGTCGGCTGTGGAACGATAAAGAGGCATACACAAATGAACGGATTGTGAACCTCATTGCCTAATAACCTCAGTTGAGAGAAAGGTCGTTCATTGAAAAGGAGCTGTTAAAAAGAAAGGCTCCCCTACTTCGCGCATGTATCACCGCTTATCCAAAGCGTTTGGAGACCCCCGACCTAAGCCAAGAAAGCCATTCCAGCTGCTACAGTTACCATTTTAGTTTAAAGGTAATTGGTTGTAGAACCTTTGGTTTCGGGTGTTGTACTTTTTTTCATTAAGCGTAGCGCTTTTCGACGCCGTGATTGTATGGATACAAAAATATCGAGAGGTCACCTGGTCTCGTTTGTTTGCTTGTAGTGGTGGCTCACCTGCCTCAAAGAACTGCGATCAAACAATTTACCGCTTACCCGTTTACTCCATTTTACACGATTGTTATTGTGCGTGTTCAAAGACATTCGTATAAATCCACATTTCCAAAGAGTCAACCCTCCGTAAATCCAGCCGAGTAAAAAAAAAACACATGAACACGACCCGCTTGTAAACGGGCAGTCGTCAAATGAGGATATTGAACCCTGGCACGCGTACACACTCATTTACGTGCACAAGCACATTGTGGAGCGTCTGAAAATAAGTAAGCTAAAGCGGCTCAAGCTATTTATACTTCCGCAGGTAACGCCTGCGTTCTTCCACACACGCATAGGTCCGCCTTTTGCAAGAACGTATACTTGCTTGTGCGCCCACTCTCAAAGACCACCCGTCTGCAAACTGATATTCACTCAGGCGCATCTATTCAAGTGCGTCCGAGCATGAGTGTATCTCGAAACAACCCATTCTTATTTGAACCCTTCTCGTTTGAACCCACTCGCAAAACACCCTTCGCTATTTAACCGTTAACGATTCAACCCTTTCTTATTCGTACCCGGTTCATTGGAACCCCTTTTCATTTGAACCAATCTTTGCGCTTTAACCTTTCGCGTTTCGACCCTTTCTCTTTTGGACCCGTCTCATTTGTATCCGTTCTCCTTTGAACACCGTATTTCAAACCATTCCCATAGCGCTCTATCCGCTTTAAATTTTCCTTCTTTATGCCTTTCTCGGCTTAACCCGCTCTCATTTACATCTTTATTATTTAATTAAACTCAGTCTCAAAACAATTACTTTGCGCTTCAACTCGTATCGTTTAAACATATTGTTTGAAAATTTACGTGTCATCTTTAGTGTGCTTTTGGCATTTCAACCAATCTCTCTTTTTGCGTTAATAAACAAAAATTAATGGCGATTTCAGCACTGTTAATAACAGTGCCGGCTACTCTAGAGCAACTGTTATATGAGAAAAAATAGCCGGATCTAAAACAACACAAGCACAGAAACAAGCAAAAATCCCGCCATAGTCGCCATTGTACACATTATTACAATTCAAACATGTTCATCGATCCTTTTTTGTGGCCTACCTGTGCCAGTGTGCACCGATGCGAACACCTAGTTTCATGTTCCACACCAAGGCAAAAGGGCGATGGCTTACCGCCCGCACGGGGAGCATCACAAAGCAGCGGCTGAGGCGGGTCTCCCGCCTTACTGTGCAATTCGTCGCACACAAAGCGCCACCACTACCATTCAAGAGCACTACCAGCAGGGAGCGGCCAACGATCCTGTGCCCACTCCCGGATGGATAATTTTAACCCTTCTGCATAGCATCCATTCCATTCGAAATATGTTCACAGAACTATATTGTGTTTCATACCGTCACGGAACGAGCGATTAGAAAAGCATTATGCCATTCAAACCATATTGCTAAACATCCAGCTGCTAAACGGCTCTTCTCGAGATGCATAGTACAAAACATTTTTGGCCGCAGAATGAGTCATCGCGCCTTAATTCGATTCCATGCTCGGTCAAGCCTAATTGTCGAGCTTTCTTCTCACAAGCGTTATCAACGCAGGAAATCATTTACAATTCCCTAAACACTATGGCAATTGATTAAACTATTTAGAATGACCGCAGCAACAAAACCCGGACCATTCAACAGTCAGAGAATGCCTTCGCCCTCCATAGAAAGTCAAAAAGGGAGATGCTGCCATTAACAAGCTGCCCCTCCAGCTCACAAAGTTCCCGGTGTTTGTTCTCCCACTTTTAGCCTGGGCTACGCGCGGCACCGCCATTTGCCAGTTGCTGCAGGGAGATCCTAATCAGCGCCTCATTCTTCTTGATAATGTCAACGAAGGAATAAGTGTTAGCGTGCGCCCTCCTGGACATGGCGTTAATTTTAGAGCGCAGCTCTTAGGCGCCCGTTCCCGGCTTGAGCGGCGTCGGCGGCGCCGTCGGCGTCGCCGTCGCCGTCGCCGTCAGTGTAACCGCAACCCTCGTAACCCTCGTGTGGGTTACGAGGGTTACGAGGGTTAATCTCATGAGGGTTACCCTCACGAGGATCACGAGGGCCACTTACCCTCGTAACCCTCACGAGTGTTACGAGGGTTAGTTACCCTCAAGAGGGTTACCTTCACGAGGGTTACCCTCACGAGGTTTACTTACCCTCGTAACCCTCACGAGGGTTGCGAGGGTTAGTTACCCTCAAAAGGGTTACTTTCACGAGGGTTACCCTCACAAGGGTCACGAGGGTTATGAGAGTTACCCTCACGAGGGTCACGAGAGTTACCCTCACGAGGGTCACGCGAGTTACCCTCACGAGGGTCACGAGAGTTACCCTCACGAGGGTCACGAGAGTTGCCCTCACAAGGGTTGCTAGGGTTACCCTCACGAGGGTCGCGATGGTTATCCAGGTCACGTGACCCCCCCGGGTCACGTGACCTGGGGATACCCCCCGAGGTCACGTGACCCCCGGTTGACGTCATCGCCACTGATGACGTCACCGGCGTCCGCATCGTCATCGTCATCACCAGTGATGACGTCATCAGAGACGTCACTGATGACGTCACCGGCACCCGCATCGTCATCCTCATCATCACTGATGGCGTCATCAGTGACGTCACTGATGACGTCATCGGCATCGTCACGTGGCCCCAGGTCACGTGACCCCCCCCCCCGACATCACGTGACGCCCCAAGGTCACGTGACTCCCACAAGGCCACGTGACTCCCACAAGGTCACATGACCCCCAAGGTCACGTGACTCCCACAAGGTCACGTGACCCTCCGCCCCCCGAGGTCACTTGACCAACCCCCTTAGTACCCTTCCCTCCTCCTCCTCAAGAGCTGCGCTCTAATTCGGCGTTACAGGGAGTTGTAAACGGCTTTCATTTTTTCCATGCCATGATTTGTTGTTGTTTCTAGTCCGTGAACCCCTGTTGCCATTCTGGTTTCATTACTGGAGTGCAAAGTTACCATTTATCCACGTGCCGCCATAATTGTCAATCACATTCACAACGCCGGCGACACGGAGAGAAGTCCCTGCTAGACGTAGGTGCACCCAAGCACGCGGAACATCACACGCTGGTACAAATGCCAGCACCACCAACTTCCTTATGCGCTATCTTAAAGCGCTATTCTGCGTGTAATCATCTGCAGAACGGCTCTTTGTACAGCAGCCCACACGAGTTGAGTGAAATGAA
The DNA here is from genome assembly GCF_016920785.2 of Ixodes scapularis. Taxonomy (NCBI): domain Eukaryota; kingdom Metazoa; phylum Arthropoda; class Arachnida; order Ixodida; family Ixodidae; genus Ixodes; species Ixodes scapularis. Next base: position 187,633,473 of record NW_024609857.1, read on the forward strand.
AATGACACCCTCAATGGGATGCCGCAGGATACTCTGCCTGCAGTCCTGCGATCAATGCCTGCTCGAAATCTGTCAGGAACTCGCCGGTGCATGGGTATGCGATAACCGCACTGGTAAGCACATTCCTGAGGTTCTCAAACTCTCGCACGTAAGTGGCACGTGACCTTTGCTTTGCACCATATACTTTTATTGTGCGAGTTGTTGTTGGACAACTAATGTGGTATTTAAACTTTACGAGATGTTTTGTACATATTGTAAATTACTCTGATGTGTTTAAACTTGATCAGATGGTTTGTATATACTGCAAATTACTCTGTGATGTGTTTAAACTTGGTTACATGTTTTGTGTATGTTGTAAATTGCCCTGCTTTGAAAAAAGAAAAAAATGTCGTGATTGTTGAGTAACCCACATCCGACATGGCTGGCATGAGACGCGTGCGGACAGCTCAAAAAGAAAGCACGAGATAACGACTTCTTTTTTCTTCCTGAGAGCCTGGACTGGGTGGTCGCTCATTTCACAGCTGTTGTTTGTTGTTGTTGTGTTTTTATATACAGCTGTTTCACAGCCCTACCTAGGAAAATCGGCACAGACGACCCGTCAATTTCCAGTAAATCTTGTCTGGTAGTGTTAGTTGATCTAAAACGATCTTTAAAAAGGCAAGGAAAAATATGGCGTGTAGCAGTGCATGGTGAGCGACGTAAGGGGCGACTTCGCAATGATACTGCGTGAAGTTCTGCACCAGTACTACCAGATATAAAAGCGCCGTGCTACACAAGTTGTTCAAATGATGAAGCACAAAATAATGCGTCGTTGGCTGCAACCCCTAGGAACAGCTAGAATAGCCTGCCTCAGACACCCTGATCTCCTGATTTTTTCTCTCCACTTTGTTGACAAGGTCTATGAGAAAAAGCTCAGTGCATCCAAATAGTTAGTAGTTGGATTCCTACCTAAACTGAAACGTGTCGCCTTTCCGACGAAGTTTCCAGTATCACGCCATATCGGAAGTGTGAAAGATAAAACTAGGATACGAACGATGTTTCTTTATTAACAATTCTGGTGTCTGATTTTTTTTTTGTTTTTTCGAAGTGAGCCTTGTGGCGGTTTCACAGTCGTCGTAAAAAAAAAAAGCAACGAAACGTACTTCATGAATGACAATAATGATTATTACAGACACAGAACTTGCGATACTTTTTAATGTTTTAAAATTTTCTTCGCCAATTTCGTCTGAAAAAAAAAAAAAAGAAACGTAGAGGAATTTAAATTAGGGGAGGAAGACACAAGATTTGAGGAACTCTTCGAAACGCCATAATATTTTGTTTTCTTTCGTGAGGATTTGTTTTTGTTGTCTTGCCACGCGTTTTCGAAGTGGTTTAGAGGCGAAAACAAATCGTATCGATCTTGGGGTTGCCAGTGACCTTTAACCTTTGAGTGCCATGTCCGAGTATACTCGGGCGCGCTTCCCGGCATCCCCCCGGCCGCACACGAGTATAATGATGAAAGGGGCAGCTCGCTTGCCCCTTTGCATTTAATTGCATTATAATTATAACATTAAATTGCTAGCTTCACCCTTGTTGGTGTTAGACTAGTGGCAGCTGATAAAACCCGTTTGCTCTACTGACGTCTAACCCCTGGTTAGCTCAGTTGGCAGAGCGCTCCACTTGTAATGGAGAGGTCCCGGGTTCGATACCCGGACCAGGCGGATTTTTTCGGTCGCTCACCAGTCACCTAGCTGTGTTTGGAGATTTATGTTTGTCCCTTGTCCCTCTTGTTCCCCTTCTCCAGGGTTTATTTTCATCATTATTGTCCAGCTCGCTTGCCCCTTTGCATTTAATTGCATTATATTTATAACATTAAATTGCAAGCTTCACCCTTGTTGGTGTTAGACTAGTGGCAGCAGATAAAACCCGTTTGTTCTACTGACGTCTAACCCCTGGTTAGCTCAGTTGGTAGAGCGCTCCACTTTTAATGGAGAGGTCCCGGGTTCGATACCCGGACCAGGCGGATTTTTTCGGTCGCTCACCAGTCACCTAGCTGTGTTTGGAGATTTATGTTTGTCCCTTGTCCCTCTTGTTCCCCTTCTCCAGGGATTATTTTCATCATTACTGTCCAGCTCGCTTGCCACTTTGCATTTAATTGCATTATAATCACGAGTATACTCGTTTCGAGTTTTCAATGTATTCCCTCTCACTGCCTACTTAACTCAGACTGCCAAAATTTTTCGGCTGAAAGCGTCATATATGAACAACCAATTGAACCATATTTTTTTGTTGTGGTTAAACCTTTTGATGAAGGGCGGAGATTCTTGTGGATTCAACTTCCTTCGTATCCGTTTCCGAGTCAACACTGATTTTGAAAAAAACGAATTCACGTGCTTCAACTTCGCGCTTATTGACGTATGCTGAAATCTGCTGATAGCGCCTGACAGACTATTGTCTGGCAGGTTATCGCTCGTCAGAAGGTTGAAAATACGACCAGCCTAGCGCAAAGCGCAAGGGAAGACGCCCTTCTAACGGAAACGAACCAACGCGCCTTACGGCACGACATTCGAATGCGTAACCATTACCCTAGAAAAATGATTTTTGATATTATATTGAAAAAGTGACGACTTCTCGTTTAATTTGATTACTTTCTTTTGACTTTCGCTTCTTGTTGACATTTTTAACAGACAGTTTGTTAATTTTGTGTTTTAACTTCTTTGACGATATTCTTCAGCCTGAATCAAAAGAAATTCTGTTGACTTTCTATTAACTTTACGTTGATCTTTTTTTTTTACCGACCTCCTGTTGACAGTGTCATCAGAATGACTTCAGGTGTTCTATTTACTTCTTGTTGAAAATGGTGAGTTGACTTTATGAAGCCAGTGTCAAAAGAAAAGCGGCCGACATTCTGTTGGGCGTTTATTGAACATATACTATATACCAAAATCACGAAGTTTCTCAATACTCTGGCAAGGTGAGAACAGAAGGGAGGAGCTTTAGTTGTGCCGTATTCAGCGCGAGCCTACTACCCTTGAAAACGCTTCGGTGTTTGTGCACCTAGAGCGCGCATGCAGTCAAAGCACGACGGAAGGCGTGCGGAGTGTGTTGGAGGCCAGGCGTTCGAAAGACACGCCCTGCGGTTCTCCCTTTTTATGTGAAGATAGTAATTTTAATCACCGTATTGAACGAATCAACTAGTGAACGAGAAGCAAAATAACTATTTTGAAGCGGAGAAACTGCCTTTACTCGCTTCATTTTCAGTGGTGCTATGCAGAAAAGCGACAACATTTCTTGTAGGAGCCGTTTTTTATGGATGATGTTTTAGCGACTGCGCCGAAATATTGTTAACTGTACCAATGCTTTATAGTACGAGGCGTCGTCCATGAATTTCAAAACACTGTTTATTTTTGACAGACTCCCGAGAACAAGATCGGACACTTGGAACCTTAATAAGTGCTGAGGTGGTCACCGGCCAAATGGTTACCTTCAATATGTAGTCTATATAAGGCTCTGCAGCAGTCAACGGGACTGTGATTCAGGTGTTCAGGGCTTTGTGGTGTTTGCGCTTGTGTTCGTTTCCAAAGTGTAGTTGTGGGATGTGTAGTGCCATAGGCCCCTCTATACTGACAAAGACTGGCAGATCATCACGTGACGTGGCCGCCCAAACTGGAAAGGTAGACTGACAGACAAGAGTCATGTAACGGGCGCCCCGCTGCGGCTAGACGCCGAAACATAATTTTCCCCAAGTGATGGAATGTCCGCTCGTGGCACTCGTGCTTCTCGCGTTCCTCGGGTTACCGCTTCCTTTCTCGTCGGGTTTGAAAACCATGTTTCTGGTCCTCCCCGCTGCAAAAGCTGTGCGCTTCATACTAGACTTCCCGAGAAATGCTCTGTGCTACCAGATCCTCGCGCTCCAAATCTGCGACCGGGCACACTGTGGCTCCGTCATCGAACCGCCAGGCTTTGTGATTATAGAGGACGCTATGGCAGTGCTTTCAAATACCGACTGAAGACTGAACTAGTGGACAATACGTGGGCAATGGGACATTCTCTTGACTTTCCGACCGTGACGACCTTGGCGAGGGAAGAGAGATGGGGGTCCCGGAAACTCATAGAATCGTGGTTCGTCCGCACGGACGCATCCGTGTGTAACAAAAACCGCGGCCCTTTCCACAGAGCTTATACGGATATCCGTGATAAATAGCGTTGGCTTGAGGCTGAACCTTTATTTGCTTTGTAACTACTCAAGATGCTTTCCGCATCTTCAGTAATGTAATTATATCAAATGGCATTGTTCTTCCTCTTGTGTCATGTCGGTGATCTTATTTTAATGATGATGTCTGCCGGCTTTTGGAGCATTTTTCCCGAATACCGCAGAGACACCTTTATTAACAAAATACAAAATAATAAAAAAAAACGAAAAAAAAAATTGTTTTTCTTTTACTTTATTTTTGCAGCAGCCAATTTGGACCCGAGTGGAAAGCGGTAGTAGTTTTCCAAAACTTTGCTGAATGAATAGCTAAGCTGCACATTTTTGTTTTTGTTTTATACGGCTGTAGTTTCTCAATTGAAAAGTATAGCTTTTCAGTTGAAAAGCCTTAGCCTTTCTATATAAAAGCCCACAAAGAGCACCTGGGAGACGACAGAAGTTCCGTATACTTTGTGTAATGAAAAGTGGACCAATATTCAAAAGAAAGTCAATAGAAAAGCTAGCGAAAGTCAGATGAAAATCGATTGCCTTTTATATCTTCTGGTGTCTTTTTAATTGCCTTTCAAGAGTAAAGGACCACAGTTCTTTTGTAAGGGTTGAACGCTCGTTTTTTTCGAAACATCGCTGGTGTGTTTCCGTGCGTCCGTTTGTCAGCGTCATGCATGCCGTCGCACAGTGAGTGGGGTGGTGAGGATATAGAGTGTTTCAGCACCTAATATATCACCACGGCGGTGGGGAGAGAGTGAGAGGGTGAGGCGTGTTGACGTCAGCCCTTCCGACCAATACGAATGTCGCACAGCTTGTGTGGAGCCACAGCAGCACCTCCTAGATAACAAGGCCGTAGTGCTCTTAGAGATGTAGTCATTCAGCGAAGGTTAACGCTGATCACCGAATGTGCACATCGATGGCGCCAACGTTCAGCTCAAACTTGATTCGAAGCCGAGCATTGACACAGCACTCGTTTGCGATCCGTGTCCGGCTTTTTCCTCCGCTGGTGACGCAGAAATGTCAGCGCTATGGCTTTCCCTGGTCCAAATGCCCATGGAGCACCCACAGAAAATTTGTGAGGGGTCCTAGGGGTCTCTATGGGATACCCATGGGGTTGTATGGATGTCCTCAAATCTCTGTGGGGTCAAGCCTATGGGCATATGGGGCATGTGGGTTACTGTGTGGGGTCCTTTGGGTAACCCACACGGCCTGTAAGGGCTCCTTTGTGTAACCCACACAGCCAGTGGGGGATCCTTTGCATACCCCACACAGCCTGTGGTTTTTTTTAGGTAACCTACAGAGTCTGTGGGGATAGAACCCTGGCTTTTATGGGACATGAGGGAAATTCTGTGGTGTCTGTAGGTGCCCCGCAGCCTGTGGGGATACAGCCTCGCATCCTATGGGACGAGTACGACATTGTCCGGTCTGCTGTAGGGATGCCACACGCTATGGGAGTGTTGTGTGTTGCTACACGGGACATGTGTGAGGCCTATGGGAAGCCTGTGGATGTGCGCCTCAAGATATATTCTACAGAAGTCATGCAAAATATAACTTCTTTGTAAGTCTTTTTTTTAATTACTTCACTCACCCCAGTGCAGAAAAGACAACGCCGACGACGTCGACCACGCGTGTTTTTGTTCGAAATGGACTTCTAATACTCACGAGTTAATACGTTATGTCAACATTGCTCCGAAGTTTTCAGTTTCGTGTTCTGTGTTCTGACCTTATCAGTCTTGTGTGTTCTGTATTCTAGCGAAAAATCATATTGCCAAAATGCAGAGCATTAAATGTACAGTGAAATTCGTTTATAACAAATAGCAGGAAACGCTACGATCCGTTCGATATACAAGTATTTCGATACAGCAAACACAATTTACAACGAACTTCCACGACGCGTTCGTTGTTAGGCGAGAGCTTCTCTTCCTTCTCATCTCTTCATTTCCGCGTTGTAACAACGCGCTAAAAAGTGTCATTTTTTTACATGCGTGCAGAGTTTATTTTTTAGCTTATCTCCCTTTCTGAATCGCTTCTCTTCGTAAGCAACCGTTTTGGGATGAAGAGTTCTTGTTTTGTTCTGTGCGAGCGTGCACAATGTATTTTTTTTTTTAGCTTTCTCCCCTTCTCATCGCTCAATTATGTTCGAAACTTGAGCTTTTGGAATATTTGTTCGTTCCAACTTTTTTTTTTGGGGGGGGGGGGGGGGGGGGGTGGGGAGGGGGGAGGAAGGGGACGGGCTAGAAGGCGATTGTTTGCCCGTTTTTGGATCCTTCCGGAGGAGGAAAAGTTCAATATAGCCAATATGTTGTTCGTTATAAAAAGTAATTTTTACCTGCATTTTATTCCAATTTTTTGTGAGTTCAATATCGACAACAATTCACTGTACGTGGGTTCGTTCTAAACGGGTATCAGTATCACAGTATATGGTTATAGAAAACAGACAAATTAGATGCAGGACATGACTTATGTGGACTCTTGTTAGGTTTTGTTTTACATATATTGAATGAACCACAACAAAACAAGAGAAACAGCTAGTACATTGACGAGTATACATGAACAAATGCGATCATCCTGCAGCAGATTAGTGACTAAGTTTAAAAAAGGACATGTTTTAAAATGACAAAATATGGAGACAGACTGAAAAACAGAAAGCAAGCAGATTTTCGTGAGTAAAATGCATGTACCCAGGTAGCACACCGCGTCGGCCGGTATCGGGACTACGCCTACCGGTCCTGTAAGAGGATAGCGGCGCCTGGCCATGGGCGCCGGTGAGCTACCGCCTCCGGCCGGCGTCGGGGTTACATCTTACTCACTGGCCAGTTCAGCAGAGGTTAGAGTGACTGGCCGGCATCGTGTTTGTGCTGTCTTTGCTGGCCAGTCCTTCCATGGAGGTTCCAGTAACTGGCCGGCATCGGTATTTTGCTGTCTTTGATAGCCAGTATTTGCATGGAAGTTCAGTAACTGGCCGGCATCGGTGTTTCGCTGTCTTTGATGGCCAGTATTTGCATGGAAGTTCAGTAACTGGCCGGAATCTGAGGTGTGCTCTTCACGCTGGCGAGCCCCGCCGTGGAAGTTCCATTTACTGACCGACATCGTTTTATTTTTAGAGCGCAGCTCTTAGGGGCCCGTTTCCGGCTTGAGCGGCGTCGCCGTCGGCGTCGGCGTCGGCGTAACCGCGCGGTGCATCATGGGAAATGTCCCATAATGCACCGCGCGAGCCCCCCACCAAGGTCACGTGACCTCGTGGGGGGTCACGTGACCCCCCGAAGTCACGTGACTCCCCTGAGGTCACGTGGCCCCCTCCTCGAGGTCACGTGACCCCCGCCGATGTCGCGTGACCCCCCGATGACGTCATCGTCACTGATGACGTCACCGGCATCCACATCGTCATCGTCATCATCACTGATGACGTCACCGGCATCCACATCGTCATCGTCATCATCACTGATGACGTCACCGGCATCCACATCGTCATCGTCATCACTGATGACGTCACCGGCATCCGCATCGTCATCGTCATCATCACTGATGACGTCACCGGCATCCACATCGTCATCGTCATCATCACTGATGACGTCACCGGCATCCACATCGTCATCGTCATCATCACTGATGACGTCACCGGCATCCGCATCGTCATCGTCATCATCACTGATGACGTCACCGGCATCCACATCGTCATCGTCATCATCACTGATGACGTCACCGGCATCCACATCGTCATCGTCATCATCACTGGTGACGTCACCGGCATCCACATCGTCATCGTCATCATCACTGATGACGTCACCGACATCCGCATTGTCATCGTCATCATCACTGATGACGTCATCAGTGACGTCACTGATGTCGTCACCGGCATCCGCATCGTCATCGTCATCATCACTGATGACGTCATCAGCGACGTCACTGATGACGTCACCGACATTCGCATCGTCATCGTCATCATCACTGGTGAAGTCATCAGTGACGTCACTAATGACGTCATTGGTACCCGCATCGTCATCGTCACTGATGACGTCATCAGTGACGTCAGTGATGACATCATCGGCATTGGGGGTCACGTGACCCCAAGGTAACGTGACCCCCCCTGGTTAGTTTAACCCCCCCCCCAGTGCCCTTCCCTCCTCCTCCTCAAGAGCTGCGCTCTAATTCGGCGTTACAGGGAGTTGTAAGCGGCTTTCATTTTTTTTTTTGCCGTTTTCACTATGCAGTGAAGTCATTGAGATTCTCACGAACTGTGGCACGGGTAGCATGAATAGCGAGGGGAAATGTTTGCGTTGATAAATCCTTCGTAAAGGACTGCCGACGCTAGCGTACTTCATCCCAGCGTGGCAAGGCTGACGTGTTTTACCGCGAAAACGAAAGAAAAAAAGAATGCGGTGAGGAAAACACATTCGGGATATTGAGAATCTGACCACGTACGCCAGGAAAAATAAATTTTACAAGGCCGAACGATACTTTTCCAGGAACCTAGTTTAATTTGATGTACTATACTTAAGGTCCGGCGGTATACGCACGTGTTTGGCTCATATAAAAAATAAAAACGGTATAGCGGAGCCTCCGAAAGAAAAAAATAACAAAACAACTCGTGGCAGGAATGAGCACGCGCTTTGAGCTACAAAAAACAATAATAAACATTACTCTCCAGGAACTAGAAAAGTAAGAGATGTGTTTATTGCTAACGACGCCACGAGAGGTACATAACTTTCCTCAGATCATGTTATTGGTGATTTCAATTGAGTCTGAAAATATTATATTTAAGGCAGGAATCGACTGTGTTCTGCGTTAGTTACGATCATCTAACAGAAATATTTCAAATGTTCAGATAGCCAGGAGATATATACCTTCCGATAGCTTATGTCATACGACCATACCGCACAAAAAAAAAACGTAAATATATATAAAATAAACGCAAAAAGCGAGAAACACCAGTCTGTTGTGGATGTTTACACTGCCGGGTTTGTGAATGTGACTTCTTGACGCTACAGAAAAAAAAACAAATATTACAACGCCGAACGACACCGTTTCTGAAAGCTAGTTTAATTATCCGCACTGTACTTGACTTTCGGGAATAAAAACTCGTTTTGGCTTAATAAAATGTCGAACTGCGGAGCGCTACCTCGAAACGTAAAACCATGCGGCCCCCGGGGGATAGCACTGATCTACCAGAACAAACTTAAATGCTACTTTCCGAAAGTCAAAAAATTAAGAGATGTGCTTAATACATAGCGCACTATGAGCTCGGGGAACTAACTCCCCTTAAATAGCGGTATTTTCGTTTCAGCAGTGGGTGAAGCTGACCGCTTTCAGACGAACTTCGGATTCATCACTTTGGCAATTTTACCACTTACACATTTTCCCAATTTACTTTGAATGTGCCGACTATTATTAATTTCATTTCTTCGTTGAAAGCACTTGCGCTGTTTGCCTACTACACTGACCCACCTATTAGCCCGGAGGGAGCGAGTCATCCCGACATAACAAGAGGGCCACGGTTTCTGCATTGCATAAATTTAAACGTGGGCTCGCACTTTTTATTTTCAGCTACTGCAAGATTTTTACGACAATGTAGGGTGCCGACGACTGCAAAAATATAAAATATATCTAAAAATATTTGAAACTAGAAAACAGCTAAAAAAAAAAAACTTTCTTTACTGGGATTTGAGCCATTGACCACCAGATCAGCAGCACAGCGCCATAAAAAGATAGACCGCAGCCCCGCAACCGGTTCGCTTTCTTTGTGGGAGGTTACATCTCTAGTGAATTCGTTTGGACGCATTGTAGCATTCGTTTAGTATTTTATTTTGCTAGGTGGAAAGGACCTGTTTATATTATTGTGGCAATGTTGACATGCTCAATAATTTATTATTACTCTGTCTCCTAATAGTCTTTTGATGCGGTTTGCTGATTGTTTTATTGCAAGCGTGTTGAAAATAAACGAACATAGCTTTCGGAAAGTCGCTGGACATCCATAATAGCCAACATATGCAATCCCATCGAGTCCACAGTCATGCCACACTCCGCACGTTTATCGTGTCTGTCTGTGTGTTGAGGTGATTTCCCAATTAGTCGTGATGCGTGGACCTCGTCTTAGTTTCAAATGTGTCCGAAAAAGACGGAAGCGACTGTGAGACGTGGAACTACTTCAAATCTGCTCAACAGCCGAGATTATGGCACGGTCGTTTGAAGTAAGTTGGTTTCTTTGTTCGTTAGGGCTAGATCATTCTTTGCTGCGTTCAAAAATCTTGTTACTGTCTGTAGATCACTTGCTCTTACCCGTACTACTAAATGTGCGCGAATGATGTTATGGAAGGCTGTTTTTCTTCTCGTTTTCCTCGATGCAGAGCACTCCTTTATTGTTGAGAAAACAGAGCTTAGGCTGCGTACCCCCCAAGGCCGATCACTAGCGCCGGAACTTTTCGGGAGATGGTGGGGCACAGACGGAAAGGAAAGGGGGGAAGGTTGATTGCCTTCCTCCACCGTATTGTTTACTAGTAAACTAAAATGTCTTGAAGAACGCGTTGCCCCTCCATTGGCGAAGCCAATAGGTTTTACACTACGGGTGGATTCTCTGTGTGTATTTGCGCGCGGAGAGCTGGGCCAAGCAATAAAATGCAGCGATTGATTAATCGAGCAGGCCCCTAGCTTCCGCCGCACAGTCGTCTGGAATCGACTTAATTTTCGCGATAAGTAATCAAAAAAGAAGTGCCGAAAATTGGTGCCGCGATGAATTCACCCCATGACGATTATTAATGCCTAGCATACCACTCCCGATAGCCAATATGTGTGCCAGCGAAATAATTTTTGTCGGCGGCACTTTATGTAATTCCATGCGAAATGTCGAGCTCTGAAATATAATTTATTCTACTCCTAGATATTGTTTATAGACTATAAAGTATTTATTACAGGCTTCTCGGGAATTTTAAAGCATGTTCTGAATCAAGGTTAATTATTCTCAATTAATCTCGCCAGTTTATCGTAGGTATATTTTGTTCTGTGTAGGTAGTGTTGGATATACCTCACTCAATCCCTGTTCTTTTTTTTATTTGGCCCTGCCTCTTGCGAATGATGTGGGTTGTAATTGTTTTTAGTTCTTGCATGTTTGTAGTAAGTGGTGAGCTGGTACTAACTGAGCACCTCGATAAATAGTTCACAAAAAGTCATGGAGACAAGGAAAGTAACACGTAGACCACATGCAAGCACAGACTTTTAACTCGCAGAAATGAGAAAAGACGGAAGAAATAAAAAATGCGGAAGGAGCTCGAGCACAGGTCAAACTGGAATGCGCTGATTCACCTGTTCGCAAGAGCAAATTTTAAAAACATAATTTTCAATTTTCTTGTCAGTCAAGGTAAGAAATGGATGGATAATACACAAACACAACCCAATCTCTCTCTAAAATTCACGATGGACTGTCAGCTATCTATGCACTGTTTACCCTGCTCGTGTATGTCATCCTTAGAAAAAAACGTGAATAATTAGCATATACTATGAAAAACATACAAGTGGATTATTTTAGGCCTTTATTATTCGTATTAGAAGAGGGGGAAGGAACGCCGACCAAAAATAAAAAGGAGCCCAACGTTTCGAAACTTGCTTGGTTTCTTCTTCAGGGGCAACTGTGTGCGCGAGGAGGAAGTGGTCAACTTTTACGGCGGTGGACGTGATATTTTCGCGATCGTAATGTGGCTGAGCCCGCTGACGTAGGTGGACGGTAAAGCGCCAAGCGACCGATTGATATTTTGCGGGGTAGTTTGGATGTGCCATGACTTGACGAAGAGCCTCTGCCGGGAATAGGTTCCGCAGAGGCTCTTCCGGCCTCTGCCGGAAAAGCCTCTGCTCTTCCGGCAGAGGCTTCCGGCAGAGGCCACATTACGATCGCGAAAAAATCACGTCCACCGCCGTAAAAGAAGACCACTTGCTCCTCGCGCACACAGTCGCGCCTGAAGAAGAAACCAAGCAGGTTTCGAAACGTTGGGTTCTTTTTTTTATTTTTGGCTGGCGTTCCTTCTCCCTCTTCTAATTGTTCTTACTCAACCAAGCAGATTTCTGCCAAATGTTTATTTTCAAGTATTTATTATTTGTAGTACGGGAAACCAATATGTCCGCACGTTCTTCTGTTACCTGAGCTACCAAGGAAATTGTTTTAGTCTTGTGCATATGGGTAAATTAGCACATTCCACATGGACCTGTTTGAACCTTTGCTAAAGCTCCTTCCGCATTCTTTATTTTTTTCTTTAATTTACGTGACTTGGGTGTCTGCACTTGTATGTAGTGTATGCATTCCTCTCCTTTAATCCTTGTTTTTTGTCTGCTATTTTTTTAAGATGTTCAGTCAGAGGAACTCACCACCTTACTAGATGGAAAGGCTGTCGATAATTTTAGAGTGTCTGTAAAACAATCTACCTGACATCCTTGCTTCGCGCCCTGGTTCGTGAAGCTCATGTTCTTCGAGCCCAGCCTTTCTGATTTCTCTGATCTTTTCTTCTTTTCTTTTGTGTTCTATAGATTGAGTTTCTAGTGTGCTCCTGTCTCTGTCCTAAGTGTTCCTGTCCTTTTGTCCTTTTTATTTTGTGCACCTTTTTCAAGTTGGTCCATGATATTTTTTTATTGTATATTCTACTGTGTGTTTTCATCTTTATACTTGCTGCAGCCCTTGCCAAGTAGAAGTTGACATTCAATTTTGCCATCCTGATGTAAGTGTACTGAGATGACACAGGATGACAGTCTCATCCGCTAAAGTCCAGGCTTCATGGAACACTGCCAAGGCTCTTTATGGTAAGGTGCTCTACATATTGGGCAATACAGTAGCAACTTATTGCTGCTAGGATTGCTTTTCACACAAACTGTGTTTATGGGCTGGCCTTTAGCAATTCTGATGCCACTTGCTTGGAATGAAACCCTCTAGGGAAATTGCTAATTTCATTCGTAAACGGAATGCAGTGTTGACAACAAAAGCGCATCACTACTTGCATGCAGTGTTGCTGTGTGTGTTTTATTTGTAATTTGTGTATGTTTATTTGGTGTTCCCAATAATGGCTGAAGCCTTCCCATTGGTGCCCTTGTTAGTGGCAACACACAAACACGAACGAAAGGCGAGAGTGGTGAACAGCGAAACGCTTGTCCTTTGCCACCGCGCCAATTGGTTTCCAGAGGCGTTTACAGTATTGGTCTCTACGATATCGCACATGAACACAACGAGTTCGCTGTACCTACAATTCAACACTTGCGAGACTTGCGTAAACACACCATGTAGCTGGTCACACTTTCAAAGTCATTTTAATGTTGCAAAAATGAATAATGACGTTGGCATGTTTGTCGTGCCGAACCCTGTCACACGTGTTCAGAACACTGATCTCCACGAACTGCATAGATGTTTGTACATCTCTCCATCACATATGTCCAAAAACGTATTACTTGGTCTATCAAGCCGTGTAGCCAAGAAGCATACTCTCTGTAAAGCTCTCCAGAACACTCCTGAGTTGCGAGGCTTTGCGGTAGTTTTTTTATGAAAAATAATTAATGCTATTTCCTAACCACGAATACATGACTGCAGGAGCAAGGTATGCATTCGACATACTCTCTTTGACAAGCTACAGCACCATAAATGTCATGGCCAGGCCACGACCCTTACTATACCTGTTACCTTTTTGAATATACTTGCCATCGCACTTTCAACTTTTAGTGTAGCACCACGCACATCTTGTGGCAGTGCTGCACACTCTTCTGACGCGTGTGATATATTATTATATATTATTCCCAGAAGAAGTGGCAGCAGCACCAACTCTTGTGGTGCAGAGCGTCTGCCACACTGGTGCAGCCTTGAGTGGTGCAGCTACAATACCTGCAACCTTGGGTTGAGCAGCTGGTACAGTTGGACCAGCATTCACTGAGACAGCTGCTAAAGCACCCGCTGAGGTGAACCCGTATCAGCTTATAAACTTCCTAGAACGTGATATGGTAAGTTGATTTGGTAATTGTTTGCTTTTTAGGAGATACCAATAGATAGAAAGCATTTCTAGGCTTGCATAATGTCTTCACGATAAAAAAGTCATTGACAATTTATCATTGAACATGAATATCTCAATAAATGTTGCTCAAATGATATCTCTCTTTCAGCACCGTCGCCACAAATTATTATTTTTTTGGTCTTGCATCACTTCACCAGCAGTGGTGTACGAACCAAGTTTAAAATGTCTTGAAAAACGTATCTAATGCGACATCTCTTTGTAGAAAGTTTAGACCTGCATCTCTAATATTCTGTTCAAAATTTTGAGTGCAGAGGGCAGAAAGACTTGGAGCGTAATATTCCCCATTAATTAACTTTGGCCCATACAATAAATCCTTTTCAGTAGCGTGTGCATGTCCAAGGCCGCCATTTCTTAAACGCGGATCCCGAGTACGCGTTGGAAACAAGCTCCGCGTCAGTGATTGGCGTGGATAGACGTGAGTGCAACGTCAGCGTTCGACGTGCATTTCGATCCGATCACATCTTTCGTGTCCAAGAAATGGCGACCGTCAATGTTGCTTGCTTGGGTTTTGAAAATGGTCTATTTTTCCTATCTTCACCAGGCACATGGGAATGAAACCCCAGCAATCTTAGAGCATAAAGTGCCTTCTCTTCTTTTAAGGCGTTAGTTTTATAGTCCCAGCCACGCTTGAGGTTCCATAGTAACCCCGCACACAGGTGAATAGATGGCGCGCGTTGCACCGGCAACCGAAATCAATAGGCTCATCTTCTCATTTTTCTATCCATCAAGCCGACCGAAAAGTTCAGGTTTCGGGGTGGGGAGGGCAAGGGGATCATAGAACACCATCGAAGGAGCTGGGCTAGGAGGCAAAGAGGGCTGAAAAGGGAAGAGCAAATTCACAAGGCCAGTGAGCGCACTGTCGAGTTTTTCTGAGCCGGCAAAACAACCTTCGTCAGCAGCCGACGCTACAAGAGGGCTTGCCACCCAACCCCTTGCAGTTCGACGGTGGCAGAATCAGGAGACGTAACATAAGAGCTTGATAGCTCGAGCAGCGTAGTACTGTTGTATGGGCGCTTCCCAGGACGTTTGAAAAAGATTCGATTTAAAAAGGGGTTAAACTAACGAAAGCTTACTTTAATCAATATGCACGAAGCAACATATCATGAAAAGAGGATTTTACCACCAAATACATCGGTTTCGCCTCCTCTTTTAATTTTTATAGATGCATTTCTACGACGTTGATATCAAGGTAACGTGGAAAGCCTGGGGTGACACCATAGTGAACCAGGAAATGAGGCCAAGAATTGCTGTGAAGAACCCGGCCATTGCTCTGTCGGGATCCAGTGTCCTTCTGCAGAGGACAGCGACCGAAGTGGCGTCGAATGCCAGTCATATAAAGGACAGCAGGCCACCTCTGACACCCAAGAAAGTGGCATTCTTAAGAGGCGAGTGCAAATTATCTCACGTAATCGTAACCTAAGCAGTTATTTGAAAAAGTGTTATCAATCAAGTCATTATCTTGGCAGCTCTTTGGTATTATGCTGAGAGTTTACAATGTTTCGGTGGTCTTTGGATAGACCGCGTAAAACTGACGGGATTGAGCACACAGGTGTAACATAATGGTGGACGCTGTCAGTAAAATTATGGGAAGATTAGGTAACACCAGTAAAACACAAAAGCTATATTTTTTTTTTTACTTTACGCGCAAACACCAGATTGTTTTTTCTGCCACTGGCTTTTATTTTGGCTATATTAAGTAAGCAATGCATAGGGCATTTCCTTTCTATTGCAATCATTTGCAGTTGCAGTACATGCCACAGTAGCCCCAAATAATATGTAATGTCTTCACCAAAAAAAAAAAAGGCTGCGAAATTTGCGTTGGTGGAAATACAATTTTCGTTTTTCTTCTTCTTTTTGACTCAAGGGGGTTTGCGTCCTGATTATTGAAATGCTGAAGCCACTACTTTCAGGCATGCCCTTGTAATAAATCATAGCGCAATCTGGCCATTTATCTGGTCACCCCGATGGGCCCATGTAACAATGTGAACTCCCAGTAGGTATTGTGAAACATTACAGTAGCTCTAAGTACTCGTCATGCAGTGGCAAACAAAAGCAGGGTTATAATTTGGGGTGTATATTAGTACTCCCAATGACCGATAGGATGTTGAACATTCTTAAACACTTATTCTGAACTTAATTCAGCATCAGCATTGTACTTATTTTTTAATGGTTTGATCTTGGCTTGCGCAAACATTAGATAGGAGAGTTGCACAATATGTCGGATCTCAAACACGCGGCCCGCCTGGTGTTTGCTACCGGCCCGCGCAGTCAGGCACAAGTGTAAAAAAAATTGCATGAAGGGTATATCCAGCACGTTTTTCCAGAGATTTCGGTTGTGTAAACGGTTACGTGGCGACGGTATCTTTCATGAGCCCGATACTTGTCGAAACCAGGAACTGGACGTAAAAACTCTCAAATGCCGATGATTGCTAATTGCTATACAGTCAAACCCGCTTATATCGAATTCGCAAAAAAACATCTACCAGTTCTTTATAGCGGGTAACTCTATATGAAAGTTTTAATGAATCAGACAACTAACAAGCGCGACATATTTAGAAAAGTTGTTTACTCTCGAAGGAGCCCAGGTAGCACGCCAGAGGAGTGCCCAACTTGGGCAAAGGTCTGGCAAACATAAGGGCCCAACTTTGGCGCAGTTAGGATTTTGCACCATGGCAATCATCAGTGCCAAAGTGTGGTGCCTAACTATAGCCGTAGTTGGGGGATCCTAGGGCATGCCAAAGTTTCGCTCTTCTCTGGAACGCCAGAGGAGCGCCAAAGTTGGTGCCATACCTGGGCCATAACTGCCGAAACAACGCCGAATTTGGGTATTTCGGACATGCCAAGTTTGGCCTTTCTCTGGTCCGCCACAGCTCTGCCAAAGCAAGTGCCAGACTTGAACCCTAACTGCCAGAGCAACGCCTAATTTGGGTATTTTGGCCACACCAAGTTTGGCCTTTCTCTGGTGCGCCACAGCTGTGCCAAAGTAAGTGCCAGACCTGAGCCATAACTGCCGCAATAAATCTTAATTTGGCGATTCGGGCCATGCCGAAGTTTGGCTCTTTTCTGGCTACCCACTGAAGTGCAAAATAAGTGCCGGCAAAGAAAGCCGAGAGGCCTGCTCAAGTTTGGAATATCTCTGGTGTGTCCAAAAGTGCTTCTTCACGCGCCCCAGAAGAAAATTAAACTAAATAAGCGCTGGGAACACGATGTTCAGATGTCATCACTTCCGTTCCCAAGCAGCACGGCAATACTTTGCGGTATCGTGCCAGTACCGGCCGAAAGTCGGTTCCAATATTGCTCAAATGTCCAGTTTTGCACCACCATTTGATACCCGGCAGGTATTGCCGTAAAGCCGTTTTGCCCCGGCCTAGCGTTCGCGCCATATTGTGTGAATACTCCACGATGCGTCTGCTCCGTATTGGCCGAATGTCGCGCAAGTATGTTTACGTTGCATATCATTTGTTGCATATCCAATCACATATACGGACAAACAAATTTTTTTCGATCGTTCCCAGGAGTTTATTAAACCACTATCATTACACACAGTGTATTCTCGACATATTTACAATGGTCACTTATCTGTAAAACGAAAAACAAATTATGAAATAGAATCAACACGTTGTCCTCCCGCCCCATGCCAAGCAAAACTCATCACACAAAAAACCGCGAAGATTGAGAGGAAAGCAGGACTACTATCAGAAGCATGCTTGCAGTGTACTTACTAATAAAAGAGCAATATCATGTAATCCTTAATAGATGTATGATCCAACTCAGGGCACCCCACAAACACAGTCGAGAAAGAAGGTTGCGCACATTCAACTGACGTCTCGTCGTCGGCGAAGAGCAGTTTTTGGCGAAGCTTGTCCAGCAAACACATCACAAGAATTTCACGAACTCCGGTGAAAAAAATGGCTGTTACCGAAAAATTGGCATTGACGTATTCTGGCCGTTTATGACGAAAAAAACACGGCCGCGTCTGTAACGCACGAAAGCAACAGAATACACAAGAGCGCATTTCGAAAACCGGACCTACGTGGCCCGCCTATTTCTACGACTAGGCAAACGGCGAAAACGGCAGCCCCAGAGATCCCATCAACGTGACAGGGAAAGTCACGTGACAAATTTTCGTCCAAACGTTTTTGTCCTACGCGCCCTACGTAGAGAGGTCACGCCGGGTCACGCGTTTCGCTCCACCCTTTTGATTTGCTTAAAGCGGCTGTCGCGCTCGCTGACAGCAACGCGAAGGCACAAAGGCAGGTGGGGAGGATTTGCAAAAGGCGAGGTCGAAGGGGCACCCACAACGCATGAGAGGAAAGGCCGCTTCTGCCGGTGACCTTGTCGCCTCTCCTAGTCTGTCAGCGTCCGGCTTCCATTGTCGGCCTCAGAAAGATAATCTCCTTTCTTGAGAGCGAAATGGAAGTGGTGCTTATGTCTTGCGGGCTTGTCGCCATCCGCTCCCGACCCGCTCGCAGAGGCCTCCCATGGCTGTCGTGCCGGCGAAATTAGAAGCGCAGCCGGGACGTTTTCTCCCATGAATGACGATCGGGTGCTGGGAATCCGAAGCAGCTCTTTCGGCGTCCATTTGATGTTCTCGGAGTCAATCGTTGATTCATCGCCCCGTTTGCCCAATGCACCTGGCCCCGGAGGACAGGGGGATCGCGTACACTTCCTCCGCTTCCTCTCCTTCCCTCAACATTTTTTTTCCCGTACTTGAACGGAGCGGGCGGGTTTTGAGCTTGAAGCCGAAAATAAATGTTGTTGAAGTTGAAAGATTGTCCTGCCTATATCGTCCCTTTTGTGTCTCCACTTTCTGAATGTTTAAAAAGTACCAACACGCTAAAATAGTACAAGTTCCGGGATTTCATTTTAATTCTCCAAGTGTGATGCGGAAGCGGCGACACGGAGCCCTGCTCGTTCCCGCTCTTTGTTATCGCTGGGATTTGGCAGTGCTCAATCACAATGCAAGACACACACAGAGCAACGCTCGCTTTTGCAATGCACCGCTAGCACGATGGCAGCACTTTCTGTAAAGGCGCAGTCACACCGGGGTTGTTTGCAGTCGCGCGATGCGACTGAATTGCATCGCAAAAAAAATTAATTAAATGGTCACTCTGGCGTGCGCGATGAGCGAGTCCAACGCCTTCATTGGCGAGTCGGTTCTCAAAAACTTTTGCTCCGAACGCCATTGATTGGCTCAGCCTCTCCGCGACTAGAGCGCATCGCAAAAAGTCGGCTCAGCAAGCGACTGCTCAAATCGCGTCACTCTTTGCCCGCGATGGTCGCTTTTGCGATGAAAGTTATCGCGCGACTAAATCGCATCGCAAAAAAAAATTAATTAGATGTTCACTCTGGTGTGCGCGATGAGCGAGTCCAACGCCTTCATTGGCGAGTCAGTTCTCAAAAACTCTTCCTCCGAACGCCATTGATTGGCTCAGCCTCTCCGCGACTAGAGCGCATCGCAAAAAGTCGGCTCAGCAAGCGACTGCTCAAATCGCGTCGCTCTTTGCCCGCGATGGTCGGATTTGCGATGAAAGTTATCGCGCGGTTAGATCGCATCGCCGGTGGGAACGCGCCTTAATATTGAACCAGTCTCACGGCGCGTCCCGATATTGACGTGTATACCTACGCGCGCGAGTACAACATCCGGCACAATTTGCGTTTGCAAAGCCTGGTCCAGCCGCGTCCAAACATTCAGCCAACCTTTGTACTGGAGAAATCAAGAGGCACCCAAAATAAGATAAACTGGCCAGCCGAAAAAAACTTGATTTCTATTTAATTAAGATGAAGACCCCCCGCGTACACCAAATACCTCATCAGCCGAACTTCAAGGCATAAAGCCTAGTTCTGGCACTTGTTTGGCAACTTTGGCCCGAAGCTGCCAGATGACAGACAAACTATAGGGAAGCTAAGCCTAACTATGGCACTCGTTTGGCGACTTGGATCCAAAGATGCCAGATGTCAACCGAACTACAAAGTAGTAAGCCTAACTCTGGCACATCTGTGGCGATTTTGGCCCGAAGGTGCCCAATGACAGCCGAACTATCAAAAAGTGAAGCCTAAGTTTGGCACTTGTATGGCGAATTAGGGCCAAAATACCCAGACAGTTGCCAAGGGAGGTCAGGTTTGGCTCTACTTTGGCTTCTTCGGGCATTTCAATGCCCTAAACTTCCAGACAAAAGCCAAGTTTTGGCCCAGAACTCGGTGCTACCTGGGAGCGTATGTACGTCATGAGGGACGCTCCACGGGGCTATTTAGTGGCCGCTTCTTCGTTTTTCAAGGTCTCACAGGCTCATCCTCTCCCCACTCCCTCCGCAAAAGAGATTTATTTTTCTTCCGGGCGGTCGACGCGGCTGCCTCCCCCCCCCCCCCCCCCCCCCCCCCCCCCCAAAAAAAAAAAGAAGGTCAGCTTTCTCTGCAAGCTGGCTTTCCCCCAACGCGAACACGCATCGGGGGAAAGGCAGCTTGCAGAGCTAAACGGCACTCTTGGCAATTAGATCTATCGGGAGACGCTGCAGTTCTCGTTCGATGTAGCCGCATTTTTCGCTATGCATTTTTATTGCAGCTACTAGTATGTTCACAAAGAGTTTGATGCAAGGGATAGTTCAAATTAACCGAGTTTGATATAATCGGGTTTGACTGTATACAGGATGTGCCATTTTAATTCGAACATAATTTTAAAAAAAGGGGGCGAGATTTACGTGGATGCTGTTTTCACTGAGTATTTGTGGGGCTCGGTGGACATAGATAAGGGGATAATCATCACAATATGTTGAATAATTAGCCAAGATTTTGTAAGTAAATTTTTAATTATTGATCTTATAGGGCATGTCGCATTTGCAATTTTCAAGTGCGTCATTATTAAAGGCTATTCCAAATGAAAATATTCATAAAAGTGATGTTGCATGTGATTTAAATGAGCATTTGTTTAAGCCATTCGTCTACTGGCTGCGCTCCTTTAAATATTTTGTCATTGCATATTTTTTCAGTATGCCTAGTGATGAACCTCCGGGGACAAAATGATCATGCAGATGTCATTGCTGTGATGTCGACAACAGCAAAAGTGAACCACATGCTGGGAGAAAAAATAAACGACCTGCGAAAGCAAGTAAACAAAGAGCCAAGCAGTAAATAAAGATATAACCAGCCAGTTCTTGGTGATGGTCCGCAGTGAATTACGGTGTCAAGCATGCATTCCCACACAGGTTCCCACACAGCTTGCCCACAGATCATGGGGTTGTGAAACCCTATGGGTTACCCACACGGCGCCCACAGGACTTTGGTCCTACACAGCTCCTATGGGGTCTCTGCAGGACAAACACAGCTCCTGTAGACCCCCCCAGACTATGCGGGGACCCATGAGGGACTATACACCCACACACTCTCTGTGGGGACCCACACACCCAAACAAACTGTGCGGGGACCCATAGGGACCCGAACACCCACACAGTTTCTGTGGGACCCACATGGTTCCATAACCCCATGCGTCTGCGGGTTTTTAGAGCGGGGTTGTCTTCTGGGCGGTGTTGGCCAGAGACGAGCAGGGGCCGCACCGCTTTGGAATGCGGCCCTGCTCAGTTGCCGCTCCGGCGATGGATGCGGTTCTTTTCAGGAGAAATATGGCTGACTGTATGAAAAAGAGCGACGACGGAAGAAAGCCGAGCCAACTCGTCGGCAACGTCAGGCCGAGACAGAAAAAAAGCGTAAGCGTCGTTTGGCTGCTGCGGCAGAGGCAAGGATACGGAATCGTGCAGCGGAAAGCGAAAAGGAAAAGCACCCGATGGAAATGCAAACAGATTTCCATCGGATGCCTTTCCTATTCGATGATCAATGGGATTCATCCGATGAAAATTCGTTCCATTGATCGCCGAACAATTTTATCTCAGCGATGCCCCCTCCCCCCCCCCCCCCCTCTGCATCAAGAACAACTCTACAAGAGTCTACCACATGTGTGCTAGGAGCAAGTCACGACGAAAGAAGCGCTACGAATCCCTCTAAATGTTCTCAGCATAAGTGGTACCCTGTTTCGAAAAATACCACACGGAATAAAATTGTTTTTTTAATTGAACAAAAATGCAGAAGTTGAGAAATTTTGCGAACGTGTAGCCAAGTAATCTGGTAAATAAATGTACATATTAAAGCATACAACCGCGTTTCTGCATAAAAAAATAAATACATGGAGGACACTTAAGCTTTGACTTTCTGACTGGAACGCGAAAGCGTTATCGGGCCCCGTTCGTATCGCTTTCTCATTCGCTTCTCATGCTCTTAATGTCAGTCAGCATGAAGTGCGCGGACATGGCATAGCCGTTAGCACAGGTCGGCATTTTAAGCTGTCCTCACTCAAACTCACGATAACCTCCTTTTTCTTAATCAGAACTCACGCCCACACACGATTGCGATTTATTCAAAACACGGTCATTATCCGGACTCACCCTCACGGTTCGACACAAAACCAAAAACTCACTTGCCGCGATCATCACGCTCACAGCTAGGTCAGCACGATCACACCTCACAGGTCATAAAGAATCGTCAAACTTACAATTCATCACACTCACAGGTCCTTGCGGTCCTCGTGCTCACAGACCGGTCCTCGCGTTCAAGGTCCTGACGGTCCTCACACTCACAGGTCATCAGGCTCATCCGATTCACAGGTCATCACGATCCTCATGGCTCTCATACTCACAGCTCCTCACGGTCCTTATATTCACAGGTCCTTAATGTCCTCAAACTCAGAGGTCATCACGCTCATCACACTCACAAATACTCGCACCCACAGGTCACTACGTTTACAGGTCGCTTTCTTTGTATTTTTCTTTTGTTTCTTTCAAGAAGTTGGTTTGTCTTCGTGTGAGTCCTACGGCGGGTTAGGGGCAACTATCCCAAAACAGTGAACTTCTGAACCGCTTATCTAATTTGGAAAAAACAAATATAATGTAATGTTTATGCTCCGCACATTTCTACCAAATACTAAAGGAACTGGAAATGCAAGCTAACGAAAGTGGATGTGTTGAACTTTTGCATGGGCTAACAAGGGCGGCGGTAGAACATAAACGTGCCTTCCGACAGGTTACACAAACAACGTCGCAGTGAGTAGAGCATCGCCTCGCGAGCTGTAGGACTTCCTCGGCCCGTTGAGCGACGATCGGAGGGACGCCGTTGTCGTTCTCATCAGGCTCGTGGGGCCGCATTGCGTCCAGCATCGTCGTTACTTTGCGACCATGAGCCATCTGGAATGGTGGGACCCAAGTAGTCTTTTAAACCTCAGTACTGTAAGCGAACGTCACATGTGATAAGATTCTATCTTATGTTTTGTGCTCTACGTCGCCGTACATCGACATCATGTCGACGATGATCTTGTGTAGCCTCTCCGTCAGCCCGTTGGTCTGCGGGTCGTACGCGTGGTTCGACGTTGGCTCGTGTGTCTAAGTCAACGAATTTCTTGCGTCTGCTACGCCAACAACGATGACCCCTCATCTGAGATCATCGCTTTGGGAGCACCGTGCCGTAAGACGATGGTTTGAACAAAAAAACACGGCAGCTTCAACAGCAGTCCCCGACGCAAGGGCTTTCGTCTCGTCGTATCGTGAGAGATAATCGATACGAAAACCTGAAAGTATAAAACCCGGAGGCGGCACCTGTGAAAGCAGGTGATTGGTGAGTGGCGTCACCACGGACCCCGAGCCATGCGGGTTCGCCCGCCCACGTCTGGCTGTGCGTGGCTTTCCCGTGTCCGAGGAAAAGGGCATCCTGGCGGTTGAGCCGAGCCCGGGGTAGGTTTGGACCCTTCGGGGCCCCCCGGGTCAGGCAATACACCACTTCGGCCCCCGCTTCTCGTAGACGGGAGTCCTGGTAAGGCCCGGCCAGGATGATTCAGTCTAGTCGCCTTTTCTTCTACTATCCCCTCCAATCTTTCACCTTTACCTTTCCTGTTTCCTTTACTTCTCTCTCATTTCTCTTACTCCTTCTTCACCCCTTTTTGGCGGCTAGTGCTAACCTTGGGTGGCAATAGACCTCTGTCTTGACCCACACTTGGGTATAGTTTCCCGGCAGCACTGTTAGTGTAACGTCTCCAGCCAAGCTCATCTTGTTATGGTGCGTTACCTAACCCCTTGTTGGGCTCGGTGGTGGGCGGTGCACCGCGGATTCCGAACAGTCTTTGCCCTTCTATGGCGCCCTACCCCTCTAAGCCCCGTTCAGGGCACGCCCTTAAAAGGCGTTGCCTTGAACACAAAACCATTGAGAAAGATCCCGAGGTAGAATCCTTCACAAAGTTTTTTGTTGTTCACTCTCTTGATGAACACAAGACAGTTGCAAAGATGTCACCCTTCATTGTAGCCAAACTTCTAGAGCACCTTATAGGGTTTTCCTACAAGGCAAAAAAACTGTACTCTGGAGAACTCCTTGTGGAGGTAAACACAAAAAAGCAAAGCGAAGCACTGCTCAACCTGACCACCATTGTTGACGTAAAGGTGTCGGTGAGTCCTCACCGCACACTTAACACCATTCGTGGAGTCCTCTCTGAAGACGACTTTCTGGACACAAGCGAAGAAGAACTTCTCGAGGGACTCAAAAGTTCCGGCGTTGTCGCTGTTAAACGCATAATGTTTCGGAAAAATGGTGAACAGGTTCCTTCTAAACATGTTATTCTTACTTTTGAAAAGCACACACTCTCAGAAACCGTCAAGGCAGGATACCTGAACTGCCGCATTCGCCCTTACGTCCCCAACCCCCAGCGGTGCTTCCGTTGCCAACGTTTTGGTCACGGAGCACGCAGCTGCCGAGGGAAGGAGACATGTGCAAAGTGTGGCAGTCAGGGCCATGTTTCTGACATTCGTGAGGAGGCTGTGGCCCACTGTGTTAATTGCGGTGGACCACACCCCGCTTACTATCGTACCTGTCCCTCGTGGAAACAAGAGAAAGACACCCTTGCCATTAAAGTGAAGGAGAACATTTTGTATTCGGAAGCGACAAAAAAACGATTCTCCTTTGTGTCAAAGGGGAGTTTTGCCGACGTGGTGCGCAGGGGCCCTGCACCACGCTCGGAGTCGAGGGCCACGCAGGTCTCTCCCGAGACCTTGGCGGCCGACCTCAGGGCCCCAGCTCCTCGACAGGGGCAGCAGCAGCTTCCCCCAGCCCCTGGTGGTGGCACGCGTGCTGCCCCTCCATCCAAGGACAGGCCGGCAGCAGCCGCGCCTTCCCCCTCTCCTAGGTCCCCTCCTAGGGAGGAGCGAGCTTCTCGCTCCTGCTCGGTGGAGAGGGTCCCCCTACTGAAGGAGCAGCATGGTACCCATGCAGCTCCTGTGAAAGGAGGTGTCAAGACGAACTTGGGTGACCCCTCGCCCAGTTCGTCCGCCACTCCTCCACCCGGTCGTGGCCGGGGTTTTCACCCGCGCGTACCAGGCCGGACCAGCTCTGTCATACTCCATCCATCGGACACTTCCCAGGACATGGAAATACCAACTGATGCTGACAGTCAGTCTACTCCTGGGTCTGACCAGGATGGTATGGAATGGGAGACAGCTTCTCGTAAAGCTAAAAAAAACCAACCTGTAGTAGCGCTCAAGTGATGACCCCAATAGCTGCCGTATTGTGGTCACATATTCCACCTAGCTCGAGTTGGCTCTCCATAGCTTTATTTATTTTACTAGGTTTTATCTTCTTATATTTACATATTTACACACTTTTTTAATAGATGACGAAGTTGCATTTTATGCAATGGAACTGTCGCGGTATTTTAATAAATATTGATGATGTCAATCATTTCATGGATGAGCTTCGACCCATCGCTCTTGCCTTGCAAGAAACCCATCTTCACTCTAATTCTTTTAACATTTTAAGGCGCCATCAGGTTTTCAGGAAAGACCGTCCCGCTTCCACTCCTTCAGGCGGCGTTGCAGTAGTTTAAAGAGTGGAGTCACTTGCTCTCAAGTCCCACTCCGCACACCTCTGGAGGCAGTTGCAGTGCGTCTCCTCGTGGACCGCCTTGTAACGCTTGTTTCTTTATACTTACCACCAAATGTTCTTTTAAATCTTCAAGAGCTGCAGGGACTTGTTGGACAGCTTCCTCAACCGTTTTTAATTTTAGGTGATTTTAACGCTCATCATCCCATGTGGGGTAGTACCCGTCAGGACTCCCGTGGTGGTGTAATTGAACGGCTTTTATTGTCTTCTGGGCTGTGCCTTCTTAACGGGAGAGAGCCAACTTTTTTTAGTGCGGCACACAACGCATTCACATCCATTGACCTTTCAACTGCTTCACCTTCATTACTTCCTTGCTTCTCCTGGAAGGTTCTTCATAACCCTTTTGGAAGTGATCATTATCCAGTTGTTCTAGAAAGTACCGTTCCATTGCCTAATCTTTTAAAGCGGGTTCCTAAGTGGAAGTTAGACAAGGCAGACTGGGCACTTTTTAATCTTCACTCCACTTTAGATCCTTCGCTTCTTTCGTCTATGTCCCCTGAGAACGCTACACTTCATGTTACTGAGCAGATACTAAAGGCTGCTAAGCAGTCCATTCCCCAAACATCTGGTAATATACCCCAAAAATATAAACCTTGGTGGAATAAGGAGTGTGCCACAACCCGGGTGGACCAAAATAGGGCGTGGTGCAGGTTTCGCAGATACCCCACTTCAAGCAACCTTGTTGAGTTCAAGCGACGAAAAGCCAAGGCTCGTTGGACTAGGAAGCAGGCAAAGCGGAAGTCGTGGATGAAGTATCTCTCTTCTTTAACCAGCTTTGTCCCAGCCAAGGAGGCCTGGGACAGATACAGGAAAGTAAATGGGGATTACAGGTGCTTTGCCATTCCAACGTTTAATGCTCATTCTTCGTCTCTAAAAGATATTGGTAACATACTCGGGGAACATTTTTATAATTCATCTAGTTCGGCCAACTACAGTGTTTCCTTCGGACAGTTAAAAGTTTGTGCGGAACGACAAAAGCTTGTCATGTCAGGAGGAAACTCGGCATTGTATAACCAACCATTTACGCGATGCGAGCTTGAGATGGCTCTTAATGTGAGAAAGCCCTCTGCCCCTGGTCCCGATGGAATTCGTTATGAAATGCTGCGCCGCCTTTCTTCAGAATCCCTTGAAAACCTTCTCCTGTTTTTTAATCTTTTGTGGGAAAAGGCATGTTTCCCTCAGGCTTGGAAACACGCACATATCATCCCCCTCCTAAAGCCTAGCAAAGACCCCTCACAACCATCAAGCTATCGCCCAATTGCACTCACAAGCTGCCTTGGGAAAACATATGAAAGGCTTATAAACAGGCGACTGGTCTACATGTTAGAAAGCCAGAGGGTCTTTGATAACAATCAATGTGGATTTCGCCAAGGTCGATCTACCCTTGACCACTTAGTTCGCCTGGAGACTGTGATACATGAGGCATTTGTAAACAGGCAGCACTGTGTTGCGGTTTTTTTTCGACTTAGAAAGGGCATATGACACAGCGTGGAGGTATGGGATTCTCCGAAACCTGTATGCCTGCAATATCCGGGGCCATATGCTGCGAAGCATAAAGGAATATCTGACAGACAGGACTTTCCAAGTTCGTCTCGGCTCAGCCCTATCTGACTCCTTTGTTCAAGAAAATGGAGTCCCTCAAGGGGGTGTTTTAAGTGTGGCTTTGTTTTTGCTGACAATGAATTCACTCGCACGACTGCTGCCACCATCTATTTCGTATTCTCTTTATGCCGATGATATACAGATTTCATCATCGTCCTGTAACCTTTCTAGTTGTGAGCGTCAGTTGCAGTTAGCCATAAACAA
Organism: Ixodes scapularis; assembly: GCF_016920785.2. NCBI lineage: Eukaryota > Metazoa > Arthropoda > Arachnida > Ixodida > Ixodidae > Ixodes > Ixodes scapularis. The sequence continues at coordinate 187,661,448 of NW_024609857.1, forward strand.
ATTGTCCAAGTGGGCCGACGAAAATGGGTTCAAGTTCTCTGCTTCAAAAACGGTCTGTGTTCCTTTTTCTTTGCGACGCGGGCTGCCTTTGGATCCCTCCCTGAAATTAAATGGAACACCTATTCCAGTTAAAAAGGAGCACCGATTTCTTGGTGTAATATTTGATAAAAAGCTTAACTTTATTTCCCATCTTAAAGCTCTGAAGCAAAAATGCCTTCAGTCCACAAACCTTTTGAAAGTTTTATTTCACAAGTCTTGGGGGTCTGATAGAAAATGTATCCTGCAGTTATACAACGCCCTTGTACGATCCCGTCTTGACTACGGTGCAGTAGTGCATGGATCGGCTCGGCCTTCTGCCCTTAAAATGTTGGACACAGTTCACCATCTCGGCTTGCGTCTGGCAACAGGAGCCTTCCGGACGTCGCCCGTCCTCAGTTTGTATGCAGAGCCCGATGAGCTGTCCCTGAACAAGCGACGTACATATCTTAGTCTAACATATGCTTATACGATTCTGGCCGACCCCCAGCATCCGACATACGCTTCACTTACAAGGTCAAGGTTCTTTCGCTTTTTGAAAATAAACCAAGCATTGTGACTCCGTTAAGCTTCCGTATTGAACAGCTTCGCACTTCTCTGCACCTTCCTCTGGGCCAGGTCGGCCTCGTTAGGAAAGTCAACGGTATTCCACCTTGGAAAGCACAGCGAGTTGAATCTGACTGGTCTCTTGCGAAGTTCAACAAGCACGGCATTTCCCATGCTGTAATTATGCAAGCGTTTGGTGAACTGCAAACTAAGTATGATGGTTATCTTCATGTTTATACAGATGGTGCCAAGACTTCTTCTTCTGTCGGTTGCGCTGTGTATTCAGAACGCTTTTCCAAGGTTCAACGACTCGATTGTGTCGCCAGCATTTTTACGGCGGAACTCTATGCGGTATCAATGGCGATCGAATGCCTTATCAATAGGAAAATACTGAGGGCGGTCCTGTTTGTTGACTCTCAAAGTGTGATTCTTGCAGTTTGCTCTCTTAAAGACACTAAAAATATGCTTGTACAACAGATTCAATATAAACTTAACACTGCTTTGCATGGAGGTCAAAATATAATATTTTGTTGGGTACCCAGTCACATTGGCATACAAGGCAATGAAGAAGCCGACAAGCTTGCAGGGTCTGCCGGTAACCTTCCACAATGATTGAAAAGGTTTACTCCGACTTAACATAACAAATTAATAATAACGTAGCCGAATTGTAAGTGTCCTGGCGAATGCAAAAAGCACTCGGACGAACCTTACCGCTGGGGAACGCACGGCGCTAAATGATCTCAAATCAGATAAATCTATCGTTATCCTTTCGGCAGATAAGGGAAAGGCTACTGTGTTGCTAGATCGAAAGGATTATGAGGAAAAAATGTACAGCATCCTGAACGATCCCTCGCACTTTATGAAGCTGAACCGTGACCCGACAGCAAAGTCAGAGCGCCAGCTCGTTGAACATTTACGGGTACTGCGTAACAAAGGGCGTTTGGATCAAACGTTGTACCGCCGACTGTTTTCTTCGGACGGAGCCACTCCAACCATCTACGGGCTACCTAAGGTGCATAAAGAGGACTGCCCTCTCCGTCCTATCGTGTCTTTTGTAGGTTCACCAACTTACAACCTGTCGAAGTTCTTGGTTGAAGTGCTGAAGCCGTTAACTGAGGACAACTCTAGGTCGGTTAGAAACTTTCGCGATTTTGTAACCGAAGTCCGTACGCAGCAGCTTGATGATGACGATGTGATGGTGTCTTTTGATGTTATTTCATTGTTTACAAATGTCCCCATTGGCCTGGCTATTGATTATGTAGAGACGCGTTTGAAAGAAGATTGTAATTTGGAGAGTCGTACGTCCTTACTAGTGGAGGATATTATAATTTTGTTGCGGTTTTGCCTGAATCAAACGTACTTCAGTTTCGCCAACACGACTTACCATCAAATCGAAGGGTGCCCTATGGGAAGTCCTATTTCTGTTACCGTAGCAAACTTAATGATGGAGCACGTCGAAACACGGGTGCTAAACTCAGTAGCCTTTCCGGTGAAAATGTACTGTAGGTACGTAGATGACACTTTTGTAATTTAGAAAATAATTAACCTAGATGCTTTCCACGTGGCGCTGAACAGCGTACACCACGCCATTCAGTTCACGTAGGAAACAGAGACAGATAATGTGTTGCCTTTTTTGGATGTGTTCGTACGCCGGGCCAGTAATGGCAGTGTGGAAACGACGGTGTACCGTAAGCAGTGTGACACCGGAAATTTTTTGTCCTTTGACTCGCATCACCCGACCGAACACAAACGGTCCGTTGTAAGAACCTTTTTATCACGTTGTGATGCAGTGTGCTCTAACAAGCAGCTACGGTTGCAAGAGGTAGAAAATGTGGTTGGTACGTTAGAGCGGCGCCATTATCCGAGGACGTTTATTAACGATACGCAGAGGCGAATGCAGAGGGGAAGGGGGAGTGAGTCACGAGTGCGGGCAACGTCTATTGTATCTATTCCCTATGTCCAGGGCGCGTCAGATGCTGTTCGGAGAGCTTTTCGCCCGCTGGGCGTACAAACTGTTTTTAAACCACATTATACCTTAGCGAATGTGTTCCCGAAACCGAAGGACCGCACCTCTGCAGACGGTCAGAGGGGGGTCGTATACAAAGTGCAGTGCGGGAACTGTGACGCGACCTACATCGGCGAAACGGGCAGAAAGAGGGCAACGAGATTGAAAGAACACAAAAGGGACGTTGCCAAGGCCACCCATGCCACGCGGTCCAAGACGGAACTTGTCGAACACTGCTGGACGACAGGACACAGTTTCGACCTGGACAATGCGACGACGCTGGCCCGAGAACAAAGGTGGGGGCAAAGAAAATTCGTCGAGTCCTGGTTCATTCGCCGTGACTCATCGGTGTGCAACACCAACCGTGGCCCCCTGCCGGACGTTTACGGGGACGTGTGTGATAAGTAGACTGGTCGACCTCACCTCATTTGTGTCAGTGTATACTGAAGATGCCACCTGCATAGGTGGCGAAACGTCTGTACCTTTTGTTATTAATTTGTTATGTTAAGTCGGAGTAAACCTTTTCAATCATGATTTCACCCGGCTTTTGGAACATTTTTGCACCTTCCACAATCTCTGCCCTGTTTACCCTATCAAGATATTAAGCCCTTGGTGAAGTCCTCGATTCTTCATTCTTGGCAATTGGAATGGGACATGGAGTGCGGTAACAAGCTTCATGTTACCAAACCGGCTTTGGGAGTTTGGGAAAGCTCTTCATGCAAGAGCCGACTTAATGAAACGTTGTTGTGCCGTCTGAGAATCGGACACTCTTTTGTAACCCATAGGCATCTGCTTTCGGGAGAAGATCCACCACTCTGCGATCAGTGTGGTGATAGGCTCACAGTTTTGCATATCTTGTGGTTGTGCCCTGGTCATGAGCCCAAGCGCCGCATTCATTTCCCTGAATTTTTTCAACGTCATATCCCATTTCATCCTGCTCTCCTTCTGGGAGAGAATCTTCTGGTCTCTTTTGAACGAGTAATAGAATTTCTTGGTAGTATTGGCCTTTTATACCGATTATAGCTTTTTGATTAGCCGTTTTGTAAAACCTGTTTTATAGTACAAACCTTCAATTAGTTTGGCGCAGATGGCCTCGTAGCTATTGCGCCATAAACCCCCAAAATCTCTCTCTGAAAGTATAAAACACTAAGGACGAGGACGGGAACGGGCCATCTTTCATTTAGCAAGCCCATAGAATGGCACAACGATAAAACCGCCCCCCTCTCCCCGAAGGTTTTAACATGCTCAAAGAGGGAAAGGAGATAACTATTATAAAGGAAGGGGAATTTACTATAAGTATAAAAGCTTAAAAAGCGCTGGCGTCATGACGAGGTATAACTAATCTAGTTATCTCTGATTACTTAGAATTCGACCTTTGTCATTGTCCATGACAATGAAGGTGCAGAAATATTGTTGTTTGCAGTCCCAAAGGGAAATGTACTATAAATATAAAAACTAAAAGAAACTAAAAAAAAAGTGAAAGCCGTTTACAACTCCCTGTAACACCAAATTAGACCGCAGCTCTTGAGGAGGAGGAGGGAAGGGTACTGGGGGTGAAGTGACCTGGGGGGGTCACGTGACCTTGGGGGGTCACGTGACGATGCCGATGATGTCATCAGGGACGATGACGATGCGGACTCCGATGACGTCGTCAGCGATGATGACGATGACGATGCGGATGCCGGTGGCGTTATCAGTGACGTCACTGATGACGTCATCAGTGATGACGACGATGACGATGCGGATGCCGGTGAGGTCATCAGTGACGTTGCTGATGACGTAATCAGTGATGATGACGATGACGATGGGGATGCCGGTGACGTCACCAGTGACGATGACGTCATCGGGGAGGTCACGTGACCTCGGGGGGGGGGGGGGGGGTCACGTGATTTCGGGGAGGGGTCACTTGACCTCGGGGGGGGGGGGGTCACGTGACCTCGGGGGTCACGTGACTTTGGGTGTCACGTGACCTTGCGGGTCACGTGACCCTGGGGGAGGGGTCACGTGACCTCTGGGGGCCATGTGACCTTGGGGTGACCTTGGGGGTCGCGTGACCTTGGGATGACCTTGGGGGCCGCGTGACTTTAGGGTGACCTTGGTTGCGCCGACGGCAACGCCGACGCCGCTCAAGCCGGGAACGGGCCCCTAAGAGCTGCGCTCTAAAAACTCTATTAGTGCCACAGCGAGGTGTCAGTAATCTAGTCATCTCGGGTGTCAGGAATTCGACCTCTGTCTTTGTTAATGAATCCCTCCCCCCCCCCCCCCCCCTTCCTCGTGCTCGGCTCTCCCATTGGCCTGCACCGACATTCCGTTTCGGGTTTGGAAGAAAATGACAACAATTCGGAGAAAGAGAGAGGGGACGGGATCCAGTGCAGCAAAGCCACCAAGAGACACGCCGGCCCTGGCACGGGCCATGGTTTCGCAGTTTTGTTTGGAAAACTGTCTTCTTCGTATTGTTCTCGTGACTTTCTTAGATTTGAAGTGCAGTTGGACAAGTGGCCTCCTGCTGTGATAGCGAAACGGTTAAAGCTAGAAGGAACAATGTGCCCCAATATGCCCGTTCTACAGTCGGAAGTGTGTGTTCGGAAGTGTCGTTTCTAGCCACATAGAGCAGCCATTTTTCAGATGTGTAGTCTGAAACATCAGCCATTTCTGTCGCGCCAGCGTTTTGCACTCAACGCTTGTGATCCGCAGGTGCTTTTGATGAGCTGTGATCCAGAAGAGACCATGCTGACCTCAAGTGAGATAAAAAAAGCCAACCAATCGCCTGAATTTGCCGAGAAAGAGCAATGAATGGAGATAAAATTATTACATGCTAAATGCAACAATATCGATAAAAGCGCAACACGAAGAGAACCTAGGGGGGATACCCACCCAATTATTGCAAGCTTTGAACTAGAGGGGGTTGATACAAACAACTGCGAGGCTGGGTCACATCGTTTAAGTGATGCCTGTTGCCAAGAAAAAAATGTACACATATTTAATGTGATGAACCTAACAAATAACATATAACATTGTAGTTTACATCTGTGTCATAACACAGGAGTGAGTCAGCTTGCTCGTCTTCAGTGAAATCACCATGGTTCGTCGTTTCCTTAATAAAAATGAAAGAGAAGGTTGTGCACATTACAAAACTCACTCATACAGACTACAGAGGTCTGCTTGATTGAGAGGACTTGTACATCAGGTTACCAAAATGTAAGGCATACAAGATTTGGTAAGACTAGCTGAACGTAGAGAAAAAAACAAAATGAAGGAACAAAACAGACACATAGCGATGTGAATTTTGGCACTCATGTTTCTTGTCGTGACACTACCTTGCAACAATGTAAACGGATCAAGAAGCAAACACATATCTCAATCATTCTGAGATGGTTTTACCAGGTGTGGGAGATGTCGTCAACCACTCTCCACAACACTCACCGAGCTGAAACGAAGAGACCGTAGAGCAAGCCTAGACGACCTGGACTGGTTCAGCTTTTCCAGGCGGGCAGCCTTACGTGCATCAAAGACTGATGAATTCGGCAGGTTCAAGCTTGGGACTGCACCTTCCTTTAACCGCTGTGTTTTGCATTGCATGCCTGTAGAAAAAATTATTAGCCTGAATCACAGAAATAAAGTTCACATGAAATATGCAATACAAGAATATTACTGTTTAGATTAAAAAGTGCACACAGTTATCAAAAGTTATTAGCATAAATCAGCCTTTAAATGGACGGAGGTGAAGCTTCCGACACATCTATTTATGATGCATTCATACTAAAATTTGATGTGAACGTTTTGCAACATGCTAGAGATTTTTCATATGCAGAGCTTAGCAGGGGTATAAACTTAATGGCTTGTTCTCCTTGCTCAGTTGTAGAATAGAAACGAAGCAGTTCTAGTTGTCTAGTATTTAGTTTCGAAATCTCATGAAATTTGGGTGTATTTATGGAAACTTGTTTTCTCATCCGTCCATCAGCTGATCTTACGTATCCGTTTAACGACGCTGTAGCACTTGCGTATCGCTCGCCTACGCTTTTTTTGCTCCGTTAACGTCTTCTGTTAAGCCGGATGAGCAAAGACCCCAAATCTTTTCGTCTTGTAGTTTCATCAGTCACTTGCTTTTATTGCTTGCGGGCTGCTCCATTTCTTAATCACTTGGGGATACAGTGCAGCGCGGGGCTACGCGCGGCGATCGCGTGCTTCAGCGTGGACACCGAAACAAAGAGCGCTCACCAGGGAAAAGGAAGTCATCATCTATGAAGTGTTTTGAAAACACCACCATAGAACCAGTCACTTTCTTGGCGATCCGTAATTTGTGGATCCACACGTTCCGTCACGGCATTTCATGGGCAGGGAACTTGTGGTAGGACGTTGTAACATCTTTCCATCTAACTGATACGCAACCGTGGACAGAACGAAACTGTTTAGACGCCCTGAGCTTGTCTTGTTTCGCTCGAGGTGCCATAAATATCACAATAAATCCCCCAAGCCTTGAGAAAAACGCTGCCAAACTGCAAAGAAACAGGGACGCCGCCTCCGTGGATAGGACGGCAGCGATAGAACCTACTTTCACACCTTCCACGTTTTTCCGCTTGGTGGCATCGATTTCGCTGAAGTCGCGAATATCAAAGCCTCCACAGTGTTTTGGGCACGCAATAAATACCAATATCAATACCAATAAGCTCTCTTAAATTCTCCTGGAAGACTTCATAGAGCGGTGGCAGATTGCGTGGGGCCCGAACTGCAGCGTTCATGTCTGGCTGATGTCCTGTCCATGAAACAGAAAACGACAAGGCACTCTTAAAATTCAGCAAGGACACTATTTGGCTTTGTTTTGAATCAGCTGCTTCATTGATGACGTGAAATGGACACCTTAAAAGGTCATTCCACTTTATTCTTGTTACTGAGGAAGCAATGCTGTTCTTTCAAGTATAATTGAAAAAAGGCTAGAAGTACCAAACAAACAAGGTAATTGAAATCTGCTAAATGTACCCCGGTTGCACACTTGCTTGGTTTAGCTGGGGCCAGGATTGGCACTTAGTTGTGACAGCTTGGCCACGACTGCCCAGCCATCTACGTCTGCATGCTGGCCTGGCGTTTCACAGTCTTTCCTTGCTCCAGAGAGCCACGGAACTACCATGGAACGCCTTTCGTGGTTGACCATTCAATTTCGTTCGTCATTGATGGCCAGGGTAAACAGGCCGCTGCCAGTATTTGATGTAGCCTGGCTGTCTATTGATTTTCCTGGGGCAGAGACGGCCAGGGTAGCAATGCCTCTGCCAAGCTTTGAGGTTCCGTGGTGGTTCATAGGAATTCTTTGGTCCACTCAATACAAGCAACAGCCAGTGCTCGGGCGTGTTGCCAGATCGAAGATAGTGTGAGCCAATGAATGGCAGGAAAGTGCCGCTATGAAATGTTTATTGGCTTAAGCTCATATTTCATTGGACCCAGAATGCCCGCTGAAAGCCACTGTTACTCTATAGTTCGTTTAAGTTTTTTACTTTTTTTATTTGTATGAGTGCTCTCTTAACATATTTTTGGTGCTTTGTGGCACGAACCCTCGCAATAGAAAGCGACGTTTCAGTGCAAGAAGCCTGTTTTAGCTAGAGACATAAAAAAGAACACGTTTTTAAAAAAAAAAAAAAAGATTTAAAAACAGGTTGAGTATGAACAGGCCAAGCCTGAAATGAACTGGTTCCAGTGGAATCGTGCCGGGCAAATTGGATATGAAACTGTCGAAATTGGTTGAACTTGGAAAAGGAACAGGCCAAGTTGGCAACTGAGTTGGATGAACTGTTAATTGTACAGTTCAAACAGGTAGTTAACCAGGCAAAACTGGTAGCTAAAACTGGCGACACTGGTGTCATAATGTTCAAGCTGTCAGCCAAACAGTTTGAACTGGCAGTCGAACTGTTCTAACTGGCAGTCAAATATTTACAACTGACAGTGAAACTGGTCTCACGGTATCTAAACAAGTCATACCAGCGGAACTGGAGAAAGTGATCCTTGTACTGGCCAAGCTAGTAGTATGCCCAGTTGAAAAAATAACCATTGGAATCGACCCAATGGGCCCTTTTATTTGGATCGAGTTGGTCTCACACTTTCTAATTTAACTAGCAAGTTGGAAAACCACATTAATCACATTATTCCTCAATGAACGAATTGTGATATTACACTCCAAACGGCTCACAATGAGAAAAGAGCAATTCGACGAAACACGTTTTTACCAATTCCGTAGGTAAAGATGTGTTTCTGGAATGAATCATGCCACAGCAGGCAGAGAAAAAGTCTGGCTTTTATAGTACATTTTTTCTATGCATATTTCGCATCACAGATTAGTAGAGCAAATAAATGTTTATTTTGACGCATGTGCAGTTACACCTAGCTTGCAACAAAGTTGGTGACAGGTCAAAAGCTCAGTCATGCAATCGCCTCACATGAGTTCATATCCCTCTCCCAGCAAATCGTTCCCACTTGAACTTTATAAGTTTCTCGCTTTTTACCGCGGCCTTTATCCACCCTGGCTTGCACCGAGAAGCCGCTTCCAGCGCAAGTGCCCGAGGCGGGGAGCCTCCCACGTGACGTTGGAAACGCGCGAGCAAAAGCCCGCACCCGCAGATCAGTCAGGCGCCTGGAATGCGCCAGTGCCCCAGGACCAGAGATGATGCGGTGTCCACTACCATAGCCTCCTCTATACGGAGAAAGCGCGCGGCCGCAGAAAAAAGGAGAGGAGGAGCACGCGAAGCGGTGACCAATATGGTAGGGCAGAGCAGAAAGGGCAGACCTAGACAGCGAGCGCTTGGGTCATGAGCGGCCGCTCCCCAAACCACGTTTCTTTTCGTGTTTTCGTCACCGTCGTTTTCGTACTCCAGGAGCAACGCCTGCGGCGATTCGAAAGGAAGCTGGCAACAATGCTCCATGCCGGTGGCGTCGGCGGAGTTGTCGGTGCGCCAGCGGAGTGCGCCGTCGTCGGACCATCGTGTCGTGCCGCGGAAGAACCAAACAGTATTGACTAAGTAGTTTCGGCGCCCAGGTGCCGAAGATACAAGTAACAGCGCTACAGGATGAAAGTTCGGCGTGTTCCAGCGAGCACTGCGGCCAACTGCGACGGGAAACGAAGGTGCGTGCGCGCGTCGCGAAGACTGAAGCTTTCAGGCAAGAAACGGGCAGTGTACGTACGTCTGAGAAATATGTGATCGGTGGCACTGCCGTCGCTCGCACGTAAGATCAAACGAAGTATATCTTTGACTTCGTTCAAACCTAAGGTGAAACAAAGTATATGGCCCATGAATCGCCGAATACTCCAAGAACCAGATACCGACCTTTCCGGGCAGTTCGTCGCACAACCTCCAGCGCAAACAAAAGCGACAACCGCGACCGTTGCTGCGCAGATGCGGACATGCGGACGTAGGGACGGCGAAGGGAAAGGGTTGACGTTGAGTTTCTCTTCTCCGCGATTCCAAAAAGAAAAGAGGAAAAAAAATGACTGTTTCTGCGTTTGGCCGCTCGCTCTTGTGTGGCGCTAGCAGACAAGCTTCCCTCCGCTCCCGATTCCCCGCCCCTCCTCTCCTGCTTTCGGCAGCCACTTTTATTCGCGACGTGCCAGGCTTTCTCCGTATTGAGGAGTTTCAGCGACGGTGTCACCGCTCTGGCGGCCGGTCGCCGAAAGAGAACGAGGGGGATAGGTTTGCTGGGCGTTGGCTTTGTGTAAATGCGTTGGCCGCGAACGTAGACCTATAAACTTCGGCAGCACGAATATTACGCGGCTCTAGTGTTCCGGTACGAGCAACAGAGGTGACACGATCTGCTACGACTAGCTATGACCACTTACCGCAGTGATGCAGGCATCGAAGTAGGGCAACGGTGCAACCTGTGTACTACGGAGTCAGTCGCCGTCACCCGACGCTGCTCGTTTGGCATTCAGGGCTTTCCGCCCCGGGTTCATCGTTTGTACTTGGAACCGAGGGTTATTTCCTGTGCTTGTGTATGTGCTCAGTGGTTGGATACAGACCTCATAGAGCAGTTCTTCAGACTCAACAGCGACTCAAAGTTGACGGCGGAGGGGCTTGCAGCAACGCTTTCGGTTGGTGCACGGGTGTGACGACTACACGGATAAATTTTAAGATTGCTGCTAGCAAGGTGGGTCGTATTCGCTTTATGTTGACACGATTTTAAGTGGAAGTACTCCGTGCAAAGGCGAATCTATCGCGTTTCTAATCCAGCTTTGTTTTTCTTGTTTTTATCACGCACCGACCGACTACTAAGCAAATGCTTCTGTACCGATCACGGAGTGAATGTCTTCGGCCTTACGTTGCGGAACGCCCAATAAAAAGCCATGTTCGTTCAGCGAGAAAACTTCCCTTTCGAGTGACCCTCTTTGATAATATCTCCCGTATCTAGGTGCTTTTAATCAACACGGTCGATTAGGTTTGCTTCCCTAGTTAAGAGATTTTGCTGCCACATGCGGCACTAATGCTTGGCACGATGTATGCCACTGGTGGTATTGTGAATTGGTTTACTTCCAAAACTAGAAGTGTAACAGGTGGGACCGTTCAGTTTGCTAAAAATGTGCTGATATGGTAATTTCGTTGCTTAACTAGCGTTTTACGTCTAAGATTGATACGAAACATGCTGATGTGATCATGCATGTCTACAGCATAAGCTTTGCAGATCCAGAATGGGTGTGCTATGGGCTACAGCCTCAAGGTTTTTAATGGACCAAATTGGTGATTACACGACAATAAATATTGTGGTGGAAAACTGCCCATCGACTCGGTGAGTTTTGATCGCGATCATTGGGGTGCTGTTGGCAAATTAGGTAATGGCACACCTTTTCCCTGACCATCTGGCTTCAAGGGACATCGCATCTAGATGTACTTAAATATGTTTATTTTAAGGTTCAGTTAACCCCTCTGCATCATCAAAGGAAGGCACTTTCAAGCCACAACGAACAGCAGTGAATATACAATGCATAACAGGCACCAGTGTCCAGGCGTATAGTCCGCAAAAGCTAAATTTAAGCTTAAAAAGGTTTTTGTTTTGTTTAGATAGTTTGCATTTGGTGTATGGGCCTGATTTCCACGCCCAGTGCATAGTCCGCCAAGCTGGTGCGTAGCGTAGTGTCTTCGTGTTTTTTTTCCTGGGTGACATTTTCTCCAGAAGTTCTTCGGCGAACACTGTTGAGCCTGAAGAACTGCTCTTGGGGCCAATATCCAGCCACTGAGCACACACACAAGCACAGAAAATAACACTCGGTTCCAAGTACAAACGAAGCACCTGGGCAGAAAGCCGTGAATGCCAAACGAGCAGCGTCGGGTGACGGCGACTGACTGCGTTGCGCCCCTTTAACGCCTGCATCGCTGCCGTCGGTGGTCGTAGCTAGTCGTAGCGAGATGATGTTCACTTCAAGCAAGAAATCTTGCCATACCATAGTCAAGATATGTGTGCAAGTGTTGGATGGCGTGGGCTCTCTCACGTTGGTGCAGTTGTCATCAAAAAAGGTACATATCAACAATGTTTGCGCGTTTGAGGCTAAAACTATGACGCATATTTTATCTAAACCTAAATTGATTGGTCTGCGGCTACAAACCTTTTCGTTGACGTCGCTTAGATGATGTAACCATTCAGGCCTCGCATTAAATGGTGTTGCGAACTCTTAGATTGTGTATGAAAACCTATTTTTGCCCTATTAAAAGACATTCTAAAAAAGTGAAAGCCGTTTACAACTCCCTGTAACGCCGAATCGGAGCGCAGCTCTTGAGGAGGAGAGCAGGGTAGTGGGGGAGGGTATACCCCTCCTTCTCCTCCTCCTCCCCTCATACTTGAATATGCTCTGACCTCGGGGGGGGGGGGGGGGGGGGTCACGTGACCTTGGGGTGGGGGTGTCACATGACCTTGGGGGGGTGTGACCTCGCGGTTACGCCGACGGCGACGGCGACGCCAACGCCGCTCAAGCCGGAAGCGGGCGCCTAAGAGCTGCGCTCTAAAAGGCCACATGCCTTCTGCTGATACATGTCTTTCAATTTACAATGCAGAGGCAAAAAGAAAATCATCTGTGTACATGTAGCACTTAGCATAAGCACCTTTTGCCATTCATTCTTGAGCACACTCAAATATCATTTTACGTTGCTTTTGTTTTATAATCTTTGCCCTGATTGCAAAAAGAAAAAAGTTAAAAAAGCTTTACCTGTGTTCTCCTTCTGGCATTTAATATAGACTTGTTTGTCAGCAGATCACACACAGCAGATATCACTGTGGCACATACAACTCGAACGACCGATGAGACTATTGCTATTACATTAAAGCTTTCCACAAGAGCCAAAAGGAGGCTTGTGGGGGTGCACAAACACATCGAAATGAGATTGGCGCTTCCGAGGCTTGTTTATATTGTGCGTAAAAACAGGACGATCGGCGACCAGCTGATCGCAATATAACACCAAGGATACCGATGTTTCGATACATAGAACGCAGGGTAAAGACCTCAATCGTCCCTTGTATGCTGTAGCTGTCATACTTTCCGTCCAACCGCTTTTTAGCACAAGGCCTGAATGGTTACATCATCTAAGCAACGTCAACGAAAATGTTTGTAGCCACAGACCGATACTTTTAGTTTTAGATAAAGTGCGCGTCATAGTTTAAACGCGCGAACATTGTTGATAAGTACCTTTCTTTGGACCCGCGTACATTGGGTCCAACTTGACGACAGCCGCACCAACGTGAGAGCTCACGTCGAACACTTGCACGCATATCTTGACTATGGCAAGATTTCTTGCCTTCGACTGGCTTGAACACTTCATTTGTAGCATCACGGTAGGTCTTGGTTGAAGTGATGATCGTCTCGCACACGGCAACAAACAGAAAACGACACGCTTTGTATAATTTATACGCTACCGGTCTACGGGCGTCGCAAATCTATCCCCCTCTTGTCCGCCATGTTCGATCGATCGGAGCGCCCCCGATATTCGCTGAAACTCCTCAATAGAGGAGGCTATGCCACTACCCGCGCGGAGCGCGGGTGCCTTGAACGGGGAGAGCTGCTCGCGTGCCAGGACAGGGAGCGCGCGGGCCAATCAGCGCGGCCCTCGCGTCCTCTCGAAGCGCCAGTTTTGAGTCGGCGGCGGCGGCAGTTCCGGGAACCAAAAAGAAAACGGATCTGGCGCGGCGGTTGGGCTTTCTTTGTTTGCTCTGCTGTTCTGCTTGGGGAGGTTACAAGTTGTATTTAAGCTGTGTTTGGATAAAAGTTTGCCGGAGCCTTGAGTGCTGCCTCTGCCGATGGTTCCTGTGGCTGATGACGTCCTCCGCCTGAGTTCCACTCGCTCGCGGGCGAAAGGGCCGTATCCCAGAACGGCGCGTTCGGAATTCGCTCCGTCCTCATTGCAGTGCGGGCAATGACTGTCTCCGTGCCAGCGAGCCAGGTAAGCAGGCTCGACCATTTGTATTCATTTTCATAATCAGGTGCATGTGAAACTGAACCATTCTGCAACCCGAATTGGAACAGCTACGCTAGTAATAAAACCGCCAGTGTACATGCAGCTTCAGAGATTTTATACCACTGTGGTCGCGAGTTGCATAGCGGACGACAGGCTAAGAAGGCAGGAAGGGGATAGCAACAGCAGTATATTTTCATTCGTAGGCGTTGCTTTGCGTAAAGGCTGAACGGCATGTAAGCGTTTAAGCGAGCGACGAGCGTCGGAGATTTCCCACGGTCGCTCGTCGCGTCTCTCGGTTCTTGGATTTCTAGAAATCGTTGCTCATCGCCTTGGTCGCTTGCTCCCGTCGCTTTCATGCTGTTTGCCGCGTCGCGCGAGTGGCCGAACGACAGAGAAGCGGATCATCGTCGCTTGCCTTGTCGCTCTTCAAATCGCTTACATGCGGTTTATACTTAATTGACGCGAGACTGGCACCACATGTACGATTGGCACATGCTTCCATATTCCCTCTCATACAGTTTATAATAATGCATATTTTTTATTCGTGGCTTTAGTTACATACTCTTTTAGGACAGACGGGAACCAATAAATCTGCCATGGTTTTAATTACTGATGTTTATTCTTATTTCAGATGCCTTGGGGTACTATGTTTGCCACCACCGGAACCCCGACACTCCAGAAGATGTGGAGAATCTCGCCAAGCGGCTGGGACAGATGAATAATATCATGAAATTTCTTTTTGCGTTGTAAATTGTTTTTATGCTCATTTTCGCGGTCTGCAGTATGCATTTTTTTTTAAATAAAGTGAATTTTATTAGTTTACGACCTGTGTTTTCAATATGACCAGTTAAACTGGTTTAACTGCATGGAGTGCCCCAGTATACACAGTTGTACAGTATTACCAGTTTACACATTTTCGCAGTAAGACCTGGTATGCACAGTTTCAGTTTGTTCAGTTCAATCAATTTAACCAGTGGCAATAATTCCGTTTGAACTGGCCCAGTTTGACAACTTTTTTAAATAATGCCGGTAACTGCCCTGCTGGTCCGGATTGAATTTTTATTGTCTAGCCAAGCTTGGCTGACCACTCGTCCACTAACCTGGCCCATGCTCTATATACAATAAAGAGCCAAGTTTGGGGTCCCACTGAGCTTCCCGCCTGGCCCAGGCCGTAATTCCAGCGGTGAGCCAGTCCATGGCTACACAGGGAACTGCCGGTGGGCGCCAGACTGTTATACCAGAAGGGGGCTGCCTAGCGCCATGGGGCAAAGCAATCTAGGCCCAGTGAAACTTCTCCGGCTGCCCAGTCTGACTCAAGCTTGAGCTGGTCATAATGTGCTGGTTGGGGGGGGGGGGGGGGGGGGGGGGTGATATGGCACAGCGGAAATAGGAGTCAGTGTTCCTGATTGCTCTCATCTCCAAAACCTATGACCTTGAGCCTCACAGGTTGATTTCTACTGCACTTGAACTGTAAAGGCCAAAAGTGCAAGGGCACTTTCAGCCTGGCGTGAAGCCCTCCCCCAGTGTCTTTATCTACACCGTCTCTCGCACTCCTAGCCTAAAAAAAACGCTCTGGGAGTTAGTCTCTGTGGAAAGGAAACAATGAATGAATTCGTCAATAAAGTCCTATCCAATTGATGAAACACTCAACTATGTGCTTCCTCCCAACATCAATGTGTAGGAAAAGTGAGGAAGAGCTGACAAAACATTAAAACACTAACCAAGCAAAAGTTTCGTAAATGCCTGCTGTAAGGACGACCATGGGAACCAGCCCCACCATGCTTTTAAAGGGCATCTTTCCTCAAGCTCACCCATATAAAAGACAAAGCTCATAATTTCGATATGACCCTTGATAGTTCAATTTACCTAGATCTTCAACCTCCTGAAGATGAGGGGGAAGCGGGGCCGCTGCTGGGGCGGGGGGTCGACCCAAAGCTGGGGCTGCGATTTGTGCAGCAGCAAGTGGTGGGAACGGGACTGAGGCTGCTGCTGGTGCAAATGGGGCTGGTGCTGGGGCTGCTACGGGCCCAGCAACAAGCGGGGGCGGGCCGGGGCTGCTAGTGGGGCAGGTGCTGGCACTGCTACTGGCGCAGCATCAAGTGGTGGGAACGGGGCTGGAGCCACTGCTTGGGTAGGTGGAGAAGCCAAAGCAGAAACTGCAACTGGAGCAGCAGCAAGTGTTGGAAACGGGGCTGGTGCTGGCGCGACTGCAAAGGTTGGCAATCTGGATGGGAGTACGGCTGGCAATACTGCTAGAGCAAAAGCGAGAGGTGGAGACCTCATATGTGTTACTTAGAATCAGATGTAGCAGTTCTTGCATTGTAGAGAACCTTCACTATATCTTTAAAAGGCCAAAAAAGCTGTGAGCTAAAGCATGCTTTGAGGTCATCCCCAATATGTTTTGCCTTGAATATGCAAATATGGTTCTCCTATGTTCTGCCAACCATGTTATGAACCATATTAATTCAGATTTACCTGAGTGGGACGTCGAGGGTATCTGTACGACATTGATGTTGGAAGCTTGATAAGCTAAAATGTAGAAACAATTGGGAGAGTTGAGCATGCCGAATGGTTATACATAATCACGAGGGCCTCTTTCATTCATTGGGAAATAATATTTGAACAGTACATTAAAAGTAATGTTTCAAGCAGAAATTTACCAGCGATTATGAAGTGTTTACTCCGCGAAGGGTTTATGCGGGCAACCTCTGAAAAATGTAAAAAAAATATTATTAAATGAATAGCACCCAAAGAATGGTACCAGCCAAGCATACCGATCTCCTCCAGTAGTGCAAGGCCCAAACGCCTACAATAATCTTTTTCCTCTTTTAGGCGCTTGGGCAGCTGCACAATCATCACGTCTTTCGGACACAACTGTTCCGTCGAAACGAGCTCCTCATCCGAGCTGTCGAAAGACGTCGACCTTTTTCCCTTGCTGTCTATTGTGGCAGTTCCCTAAAAGGAGTTACAGTGGATAATTAGCTCATGGCATGAGCATTGCATATAAATTTTAGTGGTGGACCAAACTTTTGCCTAATCAACGATGCGGTAAAGCCAAAGACCTTTTACACAGATAGGGCAAGGCTGAATATGGCTGCACTTTGTAGACTCGGCATAAAATCGGCAGAAAATCTGGGTTGCCCGACTGTCAAGTTGATGTTTGTGGGGGCATCTTTTTTGGCAGAAAAGGTTTTAGGCGAACGTAAAAAACACTGTGATTGCTAAATAAATTGGTAGCCTACAGCAGGAGTTCTCTAACTGGGTTTCGCGAGCTGGTCTCATGGGCTCCGTTAATACCCAAATTGCACCCTCCTCCCTCCCCCCGCCCACAGACGGTCTTGCCGCGCACGCCTGCGAGCCAGGATCGTGCAAAGCGCCTTCACTTCTTTGTAATAACATTGCAATTGATATGGGGATATGTGCTTTCTCTACGCGTCGCAGTCCCCCGTGTGCCCCGGATGCAGCAGTTGAGCCTCCAACAGGAGTTATAACAATATTATAGTGATCATGGCGAGTTTTTTTCACTAAACACCAACTTCACTTGCGAGTGTGCGTCGTATATTCTCCACACCTTGTCTCGGATTTGTAAAATGCCGATTTATGTTTAGGACACATGCGGAAGTTTATAATTCATCTCACAAGTTGTCTTCAACGCTGGCGAAGGCATGGGTGCAAGTGTGTGGTTTCATAAAGTGCCTTGTAGGCGCGACTGCTCATGCAAGCTACAAACATCCTGCCCCGCTACGCTTTCGTAAATGTGCTTTTGCAAGCCCCGAGGCCAACTTGTGTGATAAATTATAAGAAGATGGGGAGAATAAGGAGTTTCAGATGTGTAATGCGGAGTATTACACATCTGAAACATTCTGTTTAGTTTTGGATGGTTGTGCAACCCTAAACTTTTGTCGCAATCTCACTGATATCTGCCCAATCTTGGTGGAGTTTTGCTCCGGCAGTTGGGCATCTGCCGAACTGTGCCAAATTCGAACATCAGCAGATCCGGTCTATTACTAACACAATGTCACTTTTTAAAAGTAAAAAAACAAAACAAATTGTCTTGAAAAAACTTTTACCTTCGATTCGTTTTCCCTTTCGTTGATACTCTTTTTTCCTGGGCGATTTGGTGTGCCTGCAGTTTATTTGTCTTTTGTTCTTTTGAAAACATCTGTGAGCAGCCCTGGGGGAAATTTCAGCGTATAAATCACAGTCCTGTTTCTGAAGAGGCAGAATAAACGAAAGTTCATTTAAACTTGCAGAGATTACTGAAGAATGTGAACAGCCTCTTTTACATATGTTGCATTATCTAGCAGTGGTCTTTCCCAACTACATGCAGGGGGTTTGGCTAGCCACTGTAAGCAACCTCTGGTACAGCCAGCACGGAATGAAACCCGAACGCCGGAAGGCGTGGCCATCGACACAGGCTGCTCCACCATGAGGGCCCCTGAGTACTAATGAAAATGCGCCGGGGTCCTACTAAGATGTGCTCGACCCCCGCGCGGCGCGTCTGGGATTTCCGCTTCTCGCCGGTGGCGCACTGCAAACGCCGTCACTCGGGGTTTTTGTGTCGCCGCACTGTCGCCGGGTCGAAACCTGCGGCTTCCGCGCGGCGCGAGAAGGTCGATGCTAGGAGCAGCTGCAAGCTGCTTGCGCGCACGCCAGCGGAGCGCGCCCATGGTGTCTTCGCCTCCTGGCGTGCGCAGTTTTTATTGTTTGTTATACGTATTGCAATTTTATGATTAGGAGTACTTATAGCAAAACAGGGCGATATACGAAATAGAAGAACAAGTTGGGATACATAGCAAGTACCGACAGCCAACTGAAAGTTGCTATTAAAAGTATTTAGTATATATGAGCACATCCATCCGTCCATTCCCAGAGCTCGTCTACTAACTTCTCTTGTTCTTCCGGATCGTATGCCTCGCCCCGAATGCCATAATGCAGGTCTACCAACTCGCGCACTCAGCAAACATTTTCCTTAATGGTAGTGACTTGAGCATTGAAGAATTCGTCACTCTGTTCAGGTTTTGGTCCGATCTGTCCAGCGATCCCATTAATTATCGCTTTCTGTATAGCAAGGGCGAAAAGGAAAGTTGAAACATTTCAATTAGAGAAGACCCGTAGTGCTTGATGACTTGTCACCGGAACCACGCGGAGGCTCCAGTGAAGAACTTGGCGTACGCGGTTTCTGAGAAATAGTGAAACGTCATAGTCGCGAAATAAAATTCCTTATTGGCACAGCCATACTCTTAGTTTCTGGGCGACAGTGCGACGACACAAAAGCACCCCGACTTACGGCGCTTACAGGGGTCCTCCAGGTGGAGCAGCCTGAGACAATGGCCACGCGTTCTGGCGTACGGGTTTCATTCCGTGGTGACTGTATATCGACAGTGATCCAAGCATTCGTGTTCGTGCTGCTCAACCAGATAGAGGGGCTTAGAGCGATAAACTGGTAATCTGTTCACCAGGCAAAAGTAACCCCCTCCCCCCCTTGGCTGCCATTATGTTGTACTATTTTGACTACACACGTGACCGTACCAAATCCTGAAGCTTTTAAGCAAAACTAAGCAGATTTGTATTGCGACGTCTAAAAGATATGATAAACTATTTTTTCAATACTGTTAGTCTCAGAGATCAGTATCTAGCTCCGATAAAAGCCCGAAATACAGCACCGCGGCTGACGGCATCTAGCGGAGGCACTGCAGAGCTGCCATAGGCTTTGTCGTAAAAGCACATTTTGGACTTAAACGAAACAAAACTTACCGCGTCGGTACCGTAACTAAAGATCAATCAGCAATTATTTGTGCACGGTAGTTCGTTAAAATCTAGACAAAAAACTATTAGGTAACGTGTCTAGGGGTAAAAAAAAAGCGTGGTATAGCGGTGGCCAATGGGGGGTCACTTTCAGCTGCCAGTTTATCGCCATAAGTCCCTGTACCTCGTTGGTGCTGCTGCTCCGTTGTTACTGAGAAAATTCCTTTTCACTGTCCCATTGCAGTTTATGAAAAAGCTAACTTACGTTTGTTCACAATTCTAGTCAGGAAGGCACACAGAACATTTGGGTTCTAGTAAGGGACTATAGGCGGCAGTGAGTTCTACTAAAAGCCTACTGGGAATGCCTAGCTATCCTAGATGGAATATGGAAATTAACGTAATTATAACATGAGCCTACCTTCTGCATCGAGGTGTTAACGTTTGGAAGGCCCTCGGGTATTCTCGGTATGGCAGCCCTTGCCTTTTGCATTTTTCGCACCAGCAGCTCCAGTGTTGCAGCAACGATTTCAAGAAAGTTGACAGAGCATTGCTTTTGGAAAATACTACAAGCTTTTGCACTCAGCTCACAAAGGTTTATTGAAAGTCCACATAGCAGTTGAGAAGACGAGAAACACTCCCCTTTGAAATGATAATGTAATGTCTAACCTAACTACTGCATCCTGAGCAGAAAGAAAAGAGTGTCCCAGAGACAGCAACTGCATCCAGAGATTGTTTAAAACCTGTTTACTAGACTGCGATAGTGACTGGATGCTTTACTAAAAAAATAAGAATGAAGGAAATTAAACTGTTTCCACTTCGCTGTCGTTCAAGCTTTTGGACGATAGAATGTTCCAATGGAAAACAATCCTCATTTGCATGAAGAAGGCTTCGGTCCATGGCAACATTATGGTTTATTTTTGTACCACAGCTCACAAAACAGGTTTATGCAATTTGTTTATTTTATTTTTAAGTGCTTTCAATTTCGATTTTTGTATTTCGAGAGCACTTGTTTGATGGGTCTTTCCTTCAAGCAAGCTTTCTCGCACCCAGCTTGTCGTGGTACGTAGCTTGAACAAAGACCTCCCGAACAGGCGACTTACCAACAGAGCTCCCTAACATAAGCTTTATACGACAGTAAAATACATACCTCCCAGCATCTCCACGGTGCCTTCGTAGAATCCCTCATCTTCTCCCTTTTCGGATACCCAAAAAACTTCGTACTTGATCTTTGAGTTGAAGTCTTGGTCGTCACTAGGACTAAACCTTCGGATTAGGGACGCAGGTAATATTGGGCGTCCACCATCCGAATACTTTACGTATGCCAACATTGCACTGTCGCGTTTTCAGACACGGTCACTGCGAACAACACGGCGTCTGAATCACAAGATAATAGACGAACGATCCAGACGAAAATTGCAATGAGCTCCGGCTGGTCTCTGCTTCTGCGGAACGGCGTTTGGGGCGGCTTTGTGCTTTGTCGCTGAGTGCTGCCAGATGGAACAAATTGAAGTCAGTAGATGGACGCCAGA
Organism: Ixodes scapularis; assembly: GCF_016920785.2. Classification (NCBI taxonomy): domain Eukaryota; kingdom Metazoa; phylum Arthropoda; class Arachnida; order Ixodida; family Ixodidae; genus Ixodes; species Ixodes scapularis. Next base: position 187,682,726 of record NW_024609857.1, read on the forward strand.
GAATCAGCAAATACTATATATATATATATATATATATAATTATTCCTGACCGCTGCTAATAGATAATTTAACATGATAAATAATATACTAATAAACACATAAGCATTAGTTGCGTTTTTTGCTTGCGGCATGTTTTTTCTTCTTTTTGTGTTCTATTCAATTCGCATCGTTTAGCAGTCAAGTGCTGCAGAAAGCGATATGGTTATCGTTAGTACCCTCCCACGCAGCATTATGCTTCCGTATTCGTGTAATGGCCCGTGTAGATGCTAGTTTCGTTTTCAGACCTTCTTAGTTTCGGCTTCGACGATAACTGAAAATGCGTTTTTTCATGTAAATATTACGCGAAAAAAAATATTTTTCTTCGACAATTTATTTTACAGAATATCTGGCCCGTTCTGGCAGTAAAACAAAACAAAGCAATTTTTTTTTACTGTCCAGCGTTTTTTCTTATTTTTTTATTTTTTATTTTTAAATGCCACAATGGCCCGAAGAGCTATCTCTCGGAATTAGCTCATGAGCTTATCCCGGCTTATTCAGCCACAAAAACAGTTCCCCGTTAAAACAGCACACATCTGGTGCGGGGGAATGGGGATGTGCAACGAGGGGAATTTTCCTCCCCTGCAGAGACTTACAAAATCTTTAAAGGCTGAAAGTGCAACCGAAACAAATAAGAGTTGTATACACAGTACTGTGGCGCCAAGGTATACCTTGCTGACGCCATTGATCACTTTCGAGGGGCTACACACAAGGAAGTACACTGGAGTTTTTGTTTACGCATCAGAAAGTTCCTTCGGCTATGGAACGCTTTTTGGGTGCCAGTCCGGCCAAGCGACGTAAGCGGCGTAAGATTTACTTGACTGAAAAGGTGAGCCATTTGTGGTTCCTTGAAGAACACTCCTTTATCAAAAGACAGCTGGTGATCAAGAAGCGCTCGCCTCTGTACCTTAAGCCGCTCAGATTCCGGCATCAGTTGACGGTAATGCTGATAACGATATCATTGATATTGCCGCGCGCGCAGCTGGCCAAGCAGGCAGCGCGCGCGTGGCCAAACGGTTATCGCGCTTGCTTCCCACGCTGAAAGCCAGGGTTCGATTCCTGGCCGCGGAGGCGCATTTTTGTTGACACTGTAATGTAAGGTTCTGGTGAATTCGAGAACCGTCTTGCTGATTCGAGGTTAGAATGTTCCACGCGCCGAACCTTCTACGCCGAATGATCCAGAAACCCACGAGGGTACATAAGGGATTCCGCAAGGCGAGCGGGGTCAGTTTCGCCCCAGCGTTCGACTCTGCTGCTACGCCGACTTCGACGCCCGCGACGCTCTGTTATTATCTTTTGTACCCTTTTATTTTTGGCACAAGTTCGCCACATTAAACGTTTATTTCTTTCTGTTTATTTATTGTTTATTGGTCACCACCCGTGACAATATCAGCCACTCAGAACAATCAGAATCAGGCACGAATGCCGAGCGCGAGCGCCCGCAATCAGTACATTCCAGCGACGATGAAATCTCCGATGTGGACGACGATGTCGGAAACGATATTGAGGTGGAGACACTTAGCCAGTCCGACGAAGATGATGCTGGCCAGATTAACGAAGATGACGCTGTACCACAAGGGCCCCTGCTCGAATAGCTTATGTCGGTCTGTTTCCATCAGTTCGGGGCACAAAAGCTGTCCCATTTGCCGACAAGAAAAGCTGGTGCCATCGCCATGATAATGGCGGACGTCGCGTCTCAGAACATGACGTGGTCAAATCTCGATTCCTTGCTCGTTCTGATCAACAACCTGTTTGGCAGGCAAGTGGTGCCGCCAAGCAAATATGCTTTCCGAAAGCTTTCGAAAGCGGAGATTGAAAAGCTGCCCAGCGTGTCAACAAGCAATAGACTTAACGGTACTAAAAGAGAAGGCATCATACTTTGTGATGCTCGACATGACAAAGCAACTGAGCTTCGTAATTTAAAAAACAAGGGACCCCCTCCACGACAACCTCTCAAAACTTGCAATCGATCGGGTTGCCCTGGTAAGCGCAGAAGTCACTAACATCACTACCGGCAAAGCTTATGCCACGTTGCGCGAAAACGTTGGGATGGGGGACAGCAATTTGTCGCTAACCTTCAACACTTATGGCAGTCCTCTCTTTGAGTCATCAAAGACCTCCGTTTGGCCAATCCAGTTCACCGTAAACGAACTCCCAACATTCCCTGCTTCAAACACACCACACTGGCAGGACTTTGGTTTTAGAAGAGCCACCCGAATATGACCGTCTTCCTGACCAAGTTTGTTGTCGAGGTGAAAGGCTTGAGGCCTGTGTTGTGGGAGCATGGCTCACAGGTGCACACAACGAAAGCCTACATTCTCTGCTGCTGTGTCGACGCCCCTGCAAGGGCAGCAGTGCAGAATATGGTTCTGTTTAACGGTTCCTTTGGATGCTCTTGGTGCCTCATAAGTGGAGAGCATCTAGAAGGTATGTACCCATCATGTGGCTTGTCGTTACGCTATCAGCGCAATTCACGCTTTATGTGTTATGCACTGTTTCATGACACAGGGGGCACGTGTGCAAGCATCTTAGTTGTATATTTCAAACATTGATATTGTTTAATTTATTGCAATACATTTCAATGGCATACAAACTGTATCCTATTTATGCCCTCATTTATTTGTTTACCCTTCGGATGCATCCAGAGTCTTTTGTTTACCTAGTATCCCAACCATTGATGGTGCGTACTTGGTTGCTTTGTCACTGAGCACTGTCAAAGGTCCCTGTTTATTGGTGGGCCCCTTTTTAATATATTTATTTTTCGAAGGCTTGAGATAACATTGAAGTGCATGAAAGATGCATGCTGTGGCACGGTATACTGTGAAGGACCTAATTTTCGCAGGAACCTAATTTCTGCTAATTTCATACATCGACTACGATGCGCAACAAACACGTCTCGCAAACAATTTCAGGAAAATGTCAACACTATGAAAGCTACAGTGACATCTTTCAGTCTCGCAAAAATTAGCACCCCGAATAATTCCAAAACTTCAGCTTCGGCCAGATAACAAAATGAAATACAGGGTGTCACAAAAATAAAACTTTACAGGGTGTTGTTTGCCGCAAAAACAAACAAGGCCGTCCAAAAGTAGCGCTAGAGGTCACAACCAGATGCAAAAGTTTCAGCTTGATTTGGTACATTATTCAAAAGTTATAAGGCATTTTCTGAAAACTTCAATGGCACAATGGAGCTCATTTTTTCCCGTTTTCAGTTTCTGGTGCAATAGAGCCCCATGTATTAAAAAAACTCCGTCGGCCGCCATTTTCCTATTGAACTTTTCAGAAAATCACTTAAAACTTTTGAATAAAGTATCAGATCGGGCTGAAACTTTGGCATCTGCTTGTGACCTCTAGTGCTACCTACGGGCGGAGAATTAGCGTTTGGCGATGCTTAGTTTACTTTTGGGGTAAAAAAAATCCTTGTAAACTTTTGTTTTGTGATACCCTGTATAAAGCTGGCTAAAAATAACTTGTTTACATTGCTTAGGAGTCACTGAAGAACAAAATACTGTTAAATAACTTATTTTTCGAAGACTCAATATTTTTCAAATCTGACCAAAGCTGCACTACTTGAATTATTCGCGGGTCGTCATTTTCGCAAGCCGAAGGTATCCCGCTATATCTTTTGAGGTATTGTCATGTATTCTCGAATTGTTCGTGGGATCTAAATTTCCCAAATTCTACCAGATTCGCGAGAATTAAGTCGTTTACAGTAATGAATTTATTTAATCTAGAGGTGCCTCGTAGCCAGTCAGATATTAGGGATGGCAGATAGACTGTTCATTATAATCAATCCTGCTGTCACATAAATGTCCAGCCTTCTGACTGTTCATGTCATAGCGGTAAGTGACAACTGAGTACTGAATGCTGCACTCCATTCAACGCTAAACCGACAAAGCTGCAAAAGCTGCATGCTTGCTGGACCTATTAATTCCCTGCTTTACATCAGCACACCTCACTTTCTGCTTGTGAATATGCACAGTGAGCCTGATTAAGTGGCACAAGTATGACGGTGGACTGGTCCAAAAAATATGTAGTTTCAACATGGCTGTCAACAGCATAAAATATATAGTACAAGGTGCTGGGGAGGTGGGAAAGGCTCACTCGGCACAGTTAAAAAACAAGCTGCAGAGGTGCAGGCCCATGGCTTGGTGATGTTATGCTTTTGTCAACCTCCTGGGTACTGCTTTCTAAGAGTTTTGTTCCAATACTTTTATTCACAGGGAGCATGCGCTATGTGTCTGCGGAACCACCGGCCCCTAGAACGTCGGAGATGGTGGATCGAGATATGCAGCTTGCTTTGAGAATGGGGGCCACCGCAAATGGAAGCAAAGGTCCTTCTCCACTGATCAATCTACCATGTGTTCCCTTTGTTTTCTCAAAAAGCGTTAGTATTAAAGGGTTGAAACAAACTGGGCGCTTAAGGAACGGATAGTAATGGCACGAATTGTTGACGTGAAGGTTTTGCTGTTTTGATAAAAGTCCAGGAGCTTTGATTGGTAAGAAATTGTAGTCTAATCATTGTTACTTTCTGACACTAAAAACTGCTTTGGCATTATCAGTGCACTCTTCATGTGACAAAGGTCAGTTGCTGTTTACAAAAGAAAGCGCACAGCACAAGCTTAATTTCTGCCGGTCTCATAGTACGTACTCTGAAAGCCTACTGGGATGCACTTTTAATTGATTTGTATTTCAAGTTAGCAAGCTAGCCACTTGTTTCATAACAGCCATTAGCTAAGCTCAGTGTGTCATGAGGCGCATATCTAGACCCTGCTAGACTTCGGATAAGTACCCGTTCCAGCACCTTCAGTGACGCTGCTAACATAAGAGGCAAGATGAATAACTTTAGCGGTTCAAGCAGCTAGAGTCCGGACTCTCACTGCCTGAATTGAGTATGAACAGCCATACGAAACTGACCTAAATGCCATTTAAACCGGTAGATACACTGTTACCACCGGTGTGCTTGGGATTATAAAACTTGTGATCTATCAGCTTCAGTCTTGTTATAGTTATGGAATAAATGTTTTCTGTGCTTATTCTTTTTCAAAATTGGTAGCCATTTATCATTATCTATTTTATTCAAAAAAATTTGGTTTTAATTGATATTTATTTAAAAACCGTCAGGTTTTGTGGCATTTTTGGCCCTTTTCATCTCGAAGTGCGATTGTTCCAGCATATTTCTTTGGGAGCAGTAGAGACAAAGAATATTTAAAAATGAGGATACTAATTATGGCAAAAATTAACTAAGTATTCAAAATGGCTTCAGGGTCTTGAAGGAAATTCAAATGTGTATGCCGCGGTTTTCATCTGAAGAACTGTTAAGTCAATGCCGGCGACTAAGGGCCTAAACTCATCGTTTCCGAAATTCAGTGATTGTCAAAAAGAAGTTTCCTCATTCTTTCCGGTTGCGACGAAACTATTTGTTTTTAGTCTTTCACGCCATAATGCCCCGTCCTGATGACTCCACACACTTTGGTTTCATCATACCGGTCGAACGGAGCGACAGCACCACCGGAATCAGGTTTTAGAAGCAACCAGCTAGCTCACACGTGACAAGGTCCCATATTCCTTCTGCTCGTTTAAATTTTTTATGATGGAGCTTTAATGAAATGGTGGAGGGTCCTATCCTTGTATTTTAAGCTTTTTAAAGAAAGCTGAAAATGCTCTTTTCCTGTGTCAGGTGGATGGAGTCGCAGAGGGAGCAAAACGCTAATTTAGAAAATGGGAATTTTTTGGTTTGTCCTGATTCCTAAATTGAAATTTGGCGACCATATATTGGCATTTATCGGAAAATACCGACACTCCAAACCCTAGCTATAGTCTCTTGCTAGCTATAGTCTAGCTATAGTGAAGGAAAACTAAGAGAAAACTGCATGAAAGGACGAAGGACGGACATTTACGAATGAGTGTTTATTTTTTCAGTTAATTAAGTAACATACTCGATATTCCCAATAAAAAGAGAAATGTAATATTTACTTTCAGGGTTTGACCTCGTGGCTGGAGTGTGCGTCGAGTACATGCATGCTGTGCTCCAAGGAGCAGCGAGGCAGTTCACGGAGCCTGCTGTTTGGTTCATCAAACTCTCACAGGCGGTTCTACATAGCTATGTGCCAAGAACCGCTGTTAGTGACAAGTTTAGCGATTTACGAGCTGGAGACGAGGAAGGGAACAAAGGGTGCAGTAGAGAGGAGGAGCCTACTACGCTACAGTTTTTTTTTTTGCTTCCTCTTTTTTAAGCTTGTATCAATTTAGTGCGCATTGGAGCCAATTGGGAAAACTGGTTTAATGCTTTCAATTAAAGAAAAACATTTGAATCCAATTGTAGAACTCTAGCTGTTAGGTGGCAATTGAATCAAACTGACTTTTTACTATTGTTTGGCTAATAAGTTGCTCATGGTAATGTGCACAATCAGAAGTAGTGAACAAACTATACTTTTACTTAACCACTTTTGCACGACAGTCGTATCATCTGCAGTCTTAATATAGCTTGGTAAATTCCAATGAGTAAAATAGTTTTGAGTTGGCTTTCATAAATACAACCAGTTTGCAAAACTTCTTGAATCTTATGTCGGAAGAAATATCAGTTAAGCTATTCATAATGGTGATGACAATGGCTGCTAAAGTCGTACCGTCACATGACATTTCTATTAAATGCGAAGAATTTCCGAGCGAATTCTTCTCACTCTGCGCGTACATCAGTCACTGGGTCGGCTCGAGGTATACGAAAGGCGTCACAGGAAAGTATTAACTGAGAACCACTCACGTAACCAGATCATATATCACTAAAACACGTAGTCTAACCTTGCATAATTAAGTGACACATGATCACAGGCCTTTACATGATTGTTGCAGAACAAATAAGATTCTGGCAATAGTAGAGTTATACTTAGGTATTATAAATATTCAACTGCCAAATTGACATTCAGTAGATTGTAGGTGCAGTCCTTAACACTGCATCACCATTCCATTCATGTGCAGTCTTTCCTATCTGCATATAGGACATCTAGATTCATTGTTTTGAAAATATAGATCCAAACACGTTGATGAAAGCGGCGGACATGTAGTCGAACGCTTGTTTTATAGTGATTTGATGCAAGCGAAAAAAGTCTTAAAAATCTGTTCCTTGAGTTATGGTGATGTAATTTATTGTGACGGTACAGCTCAATGTTGGATTTCACCTGTGGAAATCTTGAAGGAAAAACATCTCTATATTAGAAGTCACAAACCCTTTTCCGAGCAATTTGGGAAAAAAATTATTGTGGGTGTTGTCAAGCAGTGGGTCTCTCACAGTTGCACTTATTTACAAAGATTGTCGGGCATTGACAGATTTCCAGGTGGTCAAAATTATTCCTGCCCTATTCTTAGGACATCGTCTCAATTTATGGGAGGGTAAAGCCCCCTGAATAAATATGTTTAGTAGTTGTACCTTTTGTTCACAGACTCCAGGGTGGATCACACAGTTCTGCTAAGTGTGACTGCACTCGCTTGTGTCACCTTGCTATGAGATGCGCACCATGTCATTTGGAATCTAAAAAAAATCAGAGAGTGTCTACCTCGTTTCCCCCATGGTCTGTGCAGAGGAAACACGACGACATGGCTGCAATATCTACCGAACATGTTCATCACCAGCTAGACAAGTTGTTTGAACATTCGCTCTGGTTCCTTATAACCATATAGACGCTTTCATGCCGTTATGCATGGGTGCCGACATAACTGACCTTCACTTTTTGCTTCATTTAATTTCGTTTGCTGTACATAACTATTGTGGTCACACGGCAGGTTATTCATTTTCTAGGTGGTTAAATGCTTCTACGACAAATGCAACCTTTGTGTATGGTCTTTGTTGGTCAGTTCAGTAGCTGTGTCCTGGAGAAAAAAGCGAAGGCCAGTTATGGCGGCTAAAATGTGGCGCTCTCTGAAAGCGTCTATTACATAGCAAGAGCAGCAGCATGTCATGGTAGACAACCGTTTCTGCTATTTAAAAGCTTTTGGCAACAAAAGCAATGAAGAAACTATTTTAGGCAGCACGGTTGGCCCTTTTTGGTTAGCAAAAAGTTTATTGACCGAACATTAGGTTGTTTTTCGTTCAAACTTATCCAAATAAAAGCCTAGCCGACGCTATTTTATGGAAATCGAGAGGCGATTGTTAAAAGATCACAGCTACAGGCACAAATTGTGAAACTGTAGTTGAGATTAGAATTGCAGGCAACAATCGGACATGTTTTTCCACACACCTGGTGTTGGCGAATGAAGCCAGCGGCCAGGAAGCTTTCAGTTTATATTTATTATTACTCTCATAGCGACAGTCCCTCTATCAGTCCCTATTTCTGAGTGATGTCAGCTTTGCTGAGCAACACCTCAAAATGAATGACGATATATAGTATGCGCTTACTTATTTTTACAGTAAAGATAGGAATTGAAAACAGAAAATCACTTCGTACACTGGTGAAAATCAAGAGACCCTTAGGCCTAGCCGTACCACCAGTAAGTGACGAGCGGTCGGATAAAAAGAAAAACAGCGGAAAAAGCTTCTGGTATTTTTGTTTGTAAATTTGTGAGTTTCGTCCCGCAGGAATCCTCAAACAGTCGAACACTCAAATGGTCTGTAAAAACAAATTTCTATGTTGGCTCGTGAATCACAGTAAACAAACAAAAAAACATGGCAGCATGTTTCTCACTTAATGAGCATCAGAAAACGCAGGCAAGGTTCCTAGCTTCCCTTGGTCGGTAGAGAAAGTAGGTAGTTGCATCTCATCGTAAGCCACTACAAATGTTCACAGCTATACTTGGCCATACATTCCACAAAACTGTGAAGCTCTTTTCATGCAGTTATCAAAGTTAGAGAAGTATACTTAATGCATTCTATCACCTTTAATTCTTACACCTGTGTGGCTCGGGTCAACAGCCGCCTCCTCGCGATCAAGCCCCCCCACTGTGTGACGAGACTACCTCGTTCACTGAATGTGCGCATTTTCTGGAAAGCATCAAAATGGAGACACTGGCTGCTGTTTTATGCTCTGCCATGCCTCGAAGACACCCTCCCTCTTGAGTACAGGAAGCACCTCTCGAAGCTTTCAGAAGCAATCCACATGTTGCTACATCATACCATAACACCCCATGACATCAAGCGTGCAGGTAAGCTTGTTATTTTTTTCCCCTTTCTGCCATGTAATGATAGCTTCATAGGCATGGTCAGATTTCCTCACTTGGGAGCTTTTCTGCCAATTCATACATTTGAAAATAGCGTTTACGCTGAAAGACTGCATGCAGTTTGTTTTGTATAAAGTTTAGGTATGAACTGTGGGACTAAACCAAAGCTGTTTTGCACCTTAACATGTCTGCCATCTTGTACCGTGCTGTGACACCGGACATCGCCGCAGAGCATAGCCGTTAGTGTTATGAAGCACGCAAAAAGTTTGTGTTCGTCCCTCCTGCGGCACAAATGGGAGTATAGGCGTATGCTACACTACAGCTAGCTCATAGGTGACATTCTAAATTTCGAAATTCGAGAAAACTTGCTGCCTGCTTATGACCTGCCAGCATCGCCACTGAGGGAACGACTAGCTGCGCCCCCTACCTGCAGGAACATGGAGTCCTTTGCCACTTCAGAGGTGCAATGGTGCAAATGCATTTCCTTTTCTCATGCTGTAAAGAACTACAGTTTAACATTTCTCGAACTCGACGTGCCTGGAAGTGACCAGGAGTATATATTTTCTGACACCTATACTCTAATGTTGGCTAGTCTAACTTTCCGTTGAATGTTCCTGAAAAACGACTTGGATTCACGTGGATGTCCTAGAGAAGCATCCCTGAAAAAGCAGAGGGGGGTCGGGCGAAATGCTTTGGCGGAAGAACCTAACCTTAGCCTCCTGTACCCCGAGCACATGGAATACTTTAAGGAAGATACCACCGCCGGCTTCTTGTTGCTCCTCGGAAAGACCTGTGAACGAATGGGGATACCTTGGCAGCTTTTCCATGCAAGCTGCCAAGGTATCCACATTCGATAAATTATAAAGGCCGGGTTAAAAAGCGGGAAGTTACAAAGTTTAAATGGAACGATTGGCTGGCAGAGGGATATGAACTCCTATGATACGATGGTATCAGTGAATTCTTCAAATGTCACCAACTATATAGCACACCAGAAAGTTGGGCGAGTTGGTTAAGCATCTTAATAGTTGGGAACAGTAATGAAAAGAGCCTGAAAACGGTTTACTGTACTTTCGGGACTAGAAGCCGCACTCTTGTATAAGTCCCACATCCTTATCTTGAGCGGTTTCCGTGGAAAAGTTGGTATATAATATAAGTCGCACCTTTTTGCACAATTCACGCGACGAGTTTTTTTCTTTACGCGCATTGGTATCGCAAAATCGGGGTTTAGCACAATCGGATAGTTCGCACATACCATTGGACACTTATATATCTTAAAGTAACAGCGCAAGATCAATCACACATAACGACACACAGAAGGACAAACACACGCACTGACTTACAACTCTTTTGTATTCTGCTACTTCTTTGTTCTCCTCATCGGGTTGACTCCAAATCTCCATGACCAGCAAAATAGCACGAATACAGGAAACACTTCTAAATATGCTTCCCGGAAAACTCTGTTGTTTCGACAGCGAGAAATGCCCATAGCCAACGCTGTCTGGAGCGGCAATAGAGTGTTTCGCAGCAAAATGGGAAGGTAGTCGGCTTTATTCGAACGAACACATGCCAAGCGAAGGAAAGTTTTTTTGTGTTAGACAATCGTGAACCAAGCTTTGGACCACTAGGCGTAGCCTAGGTCAAGTGCTGGAGACGACGCGAGCATCGATGGGCAGGCAGATAGAAATATCTTTACATACTTCCTTCGGCACTCTAAAAGATTGACTAGCCACAATCTTTCCTTTCACACGTTGCAACACGGCTGGAGCATGGCAGAAAAAAAACTGTTCATCAAATGGAAACTAAGAAAGACGCAAGAAAATATTCTGCAATGTGTGTATACCAGCCCACTTACCTTTCAGTGCTCCTGAACTGAAGCAAAAGAATGCAGAGTCATGGCTGAATTAGGTAACGTCGACCACATGCTGTAAAAGCTTTATTCTCACGGTCTCGCCTATCCACAATCAGCCGCTTCGGGGAAATCGTAAAATTTCTCGCTTTCAGTTATGAAAAGTTTAGAAGAGGGTAAACAAGTGCGGCAACAGCAGTGCCTCCTGGAAGGGGCAACACCACTTATGGCTACATAGTTCCGGTGCTCTACAAACGATGGCGTGCAGTTAAACAAAATGGCGTCGCACCGTGAATTAAAAAAAATATAATGCATATAAGTCGCATCGGTCTTTCTATAAGACGCACCAATAAAAATGTTTGAAAGAAACCGCGACTTATACACCAGCAATTATGGTAATATGTAAAAATGAAAGTAGGAATGAACTTGCTCCTTAACTACCTCTGCCTGCTTTAAAAATATGCACATACTTTTTCAAGGTTTGACGCTCTTAATGTATAGCAATTTCACTTGCACATCTAGCTACTATTGTATTACTAATTATGTGGATAGTATCTCTGGAAATTTGTCCTGAACTAGGTTCATTATTAGATTCTCTTCTAAAGATGGAAATGCTTATTCCTCTTTTTTTTCAGAAGAGCTGCTGCACGACTTTGTTGGACGCGGCGAGGCCCTCTACGGCGTGGCATCACTGCCCTTTAACGTTCCCCAGCTTCTTCATCTGCCGAACTCTGTTCGCCAGCTGGGACCGTTATGGGCACGATCAGCCTTCGTGTTCGAGGGAGGGAATGGAAAGCTCGTAAAGCTAGTCTCGGCAGCCAAGGGGCTTATAGACCAGATTGTTGAACGTGTCGTAATGTCGCAGCAGCTTGAGTGCGATCTAGCAAACCACGACCTGGTAATCACTGCCAGCGAGCGAAGTGTGTGCAAAGGTTTTCTATATTTTTCACATATTTAGAATGCACAGTACATTGATGAGGTGTGCCTGTTGGGCCGGGAAGAAGTCACCACACTGACCACTGTTGAGAAGCGCTCGCTGGAAGAAAAGGATGTGAGCGTTTGTGTGGCTGACGAGGTTCAACGCTTTGCATACAAGGGCCAGATATTTAACAGCATGGCCTATGCAAGGGCTGCAAAGAGTGACGCCACTGTGATTTCGACTTGTGATGGCGAGTACTTTAGAATTCAGAGAATTCTGCTTGTCCCTGACCTTGGATGCACCCTCCTCTGCAGACGGCTAGTGCTAAGAGAGGCACCCCTCTTTCCCGTTCATATAAAGGAATGCTTTCTTAATCAAGTGGACGTCTGTGAAGTGCTGAAACCTGAGAGGATTATGGCCACCTGCATTTTCATGGAGTCCTTAAACCAAAGCAAGAGCTTTGTGTGTGACATGGCAAACAAAATAGAAAGAGATCAATATTGAATCGAGCACTGTCACAAATTCCTGCGTATTCTCAGTTTTATTTTTATTTTCTCGTGCTATTATTTTTGGTCACAACCACGCTTATCTGTTGAGCTGACTGGAATGTCACAAAGGGTCGGTTGCTCCCGTAAGACATTTTTGAGTTGTTCAAGTGTTCTTGACCCAAATCTCGCTGTTCTCTATGGAGAAAAAAGAGGCTACATATGAGCGAGACATATCATGATACTGTTTTGTGGAGTATGCCTACAACCAACTAAACGTTAAGGCACCTCACGCTAACTCAGTTAAATCGTATATTGTCACCGCAAAATTAGCTGACCACTATTTTATTGGTATTAAGATTAATTCCAGTGAACATGGGCAAACACCTATTCGGGTGTCAACATTTAACTTCCCTAAACGGTCCTTTTTTACTGCTCTTGTTTCTTCCTATGATTGAGAGCCTCTCCTACGTGAAGAAGACCCATTTCAACTCTATCCTAAAAGAGTCTCGCGTATTAAAACATTTATGTATTCTAGCATAGCAACTGTTAATGTCAAAAGCGTAAATCGGAACAAGTATGGCTTAACGACAACATTCTTCAGGCTGTCAAAAATAATGAACTGCTATGGAAGCGTAGCCGGCGTGCTCCCAGAAATGAGGAGTTCCGAGCGAAATACAAGGCATTTCGAAACCATGTAAAGGCAGTAATACGCTCTGCAAGACATAATCATTACACACAAAAACTTTATAACGCGCGTTTTAACTCTAGGGAAACGTGGCCCATAATTAAGGAGCTTCGCGGTGTCTCTCGAAAAAGTGCCTCTGACCTGTTGGAAGAGAGCTTTGGAACGAATTTAGTCAACACAGCTACTTCTTTTGTTCAATATTTTGCCTCTTCCATTTGTAATAGCACAGGGTACGATGCGCCCAATGCTTATGATATAAATATAGTCCTCTGCGTTTCTTCCTGCGATTTCAAGAGCCGAGTTTCTTTCCATTCTATTTTCCTGCAAAAGAAATAAATCACCAGGAATCGATGGTATATCTAGCATAGACCTCTGTGATAATTTTTGTTGTGCTTGCAGGCGCTCTAGTAGCCATGATAAATGGGTTTCTATGTTCTTGCTGTTTGCCTGCAGACCTAAAAACGTATCCACAAAGGTGGCCCTCGTAACTTGCTGCTACCGTACCGCCCCATTTAAATACTGCCGTACGTATCGCAAATTTTAGAAAAATATGTATTCGTTTCCATGAATGGTTTTCTTGATAAGCATTGCATAATCTCATCGTCACAGCACGGCTTTGTCACGGGGCCTGGCACTGCATGCTTACTAGACGTGTTTACTGACTTCCTCCATTCGTCTTTCGATAACAACTCTTGTGTATGCGCTCTTTTCTTCGATGTTAGAAAAGCATTTGATTTTATTAATCATACAATTTTACTTAAGAAATTGTACTGTGTAGGATTCAGAGGTTTTTTCTTCGCTCTGCTGCAAGATTACTTACGATAGCGTTCACAGTTGGTGTCCTTGGGTGATGTTCGAAGTAGCAAAGTTCCTCTCCTCTCTGGAGCAGTGTTGCCGAATCGTGGGAAATTTCTGACCTTGTGTAAAAAGCCTGACGCCAAGGGGTAAAAATAAACTTAATTTGAACGCACGTAAAATATTAATTTTTAAAATCAATCACATCTCTTATTTTGCATACGTTCTATTTTAGTTCCCTGTTTGTCCCGTGGAGCTGTGTTTGTGAGAAATTTCCCACGATTCGGGAACACTGCTCTGGAGTGCCCGCAGGGTTCCATATTATCTTCTTTATTATTCAATATCTATGTAAACGATCTTCCGGGTGTTGTTACTAGTACCATGCTACAATATGCGGTCGGCACTCTGTTACTTGCCAGTAAACAACGATATTGAACCTGACATGCCTATGCTACAAACGGTTGATTTTGCAGTTATGGATTGGTTCAAAGAAAACAGAATAACTGTGAATTCTTTAAAAACTAAGCTAAGTTTTATCAGCCCTTGGAAAAAGCTCACTGTCTTCCCAAACTTATTTTTGCAATGCTCTAAGTGTTTTTTTTGTTGCTGCAGTTTTTTCCAGTATGTTAATCCCGTTAAGTATCTTTGAATCTTTTTTTCTTCTCGATTTATCATGGAATACGCATATGGCTTTAGTTGCGAAGCGTCTCCGAACTGTTTTATGCCAGCTCTACAACCTAAAAATGTTTCTTCCGTTTGAAGTGAGAAAGTTTATAATTAATTCGTTGGCCTATAATGTGCTCCAGGTACGGCATTACTCTCTTTTTTATTGTTTCCTGCAATGGCACGAAAGAATCGATGGTATTTTGAAGGGCATGTTGAAAAGTGTGTCCTACAATTTATTGCTATGTTCAAGTGACAATATCTTCGCCTCACTTCAGTTACCTTGTTTTTATTCAAATTTTTTTACAAACTGTCGTTCAGCAGTACTTTTGCAACGGGGACTTTATAATTTAAAAACTTGCACCACGTATAACAAGGTGTAATACTCGCCTTGAAGTCCCACGTGTATATAGTTGCTATGGGGAAAACATTAGGGCATTTTATGTTCCCAAAAATATTCAAAGTGTTACCTGACTCTATATTTCTTTCCAAATTGAATCATCACCTTAACAAGAATGTGACGAGACTGCTTAATGATAAAAATAAGCATTCTAAATTTTGAGTACCAGTCGCTGATTTGTGTTGTATTTTTTGTTGTGAAGATTGTGCTTTTACTGCCAGGTCGCGCCACACAAACCCAAACCGGCTTCAGCAGGCCTGACATTATGTACTGTTGATTTTGATTAATAAGGACTATTAGTATTAATATTATTATAACTAAACGTCAACCGGCATGTTTTATATTTGTTGAGCAAGGTACAACTTCACATCTGTCAAAGATTTTATTTGCTATATAGTCTTTTATGCGTCATCTGCATAGAAGAAATGTTCCGTAAAGGCCTGATATTTTCTCTGCTGCCACATCAATAATTTCAGAAACACATCTTTGTCGATAAAATTAGTAAAAACCTCTTTTGTCAAGTTTGTTTTTCATTGCAAATTGTTTGGAGTGTAAAAGCCCAATTCGTTGATGTAGAAAAAAAGTGATTAATCGGGTTTCACCGCTTGGGAGTTAAAATTAGAAACAACGAAACCAACTTGATACGAATGAAAAAAGTCCATTGGATCGATTCCAATGGTTAATTATTGTAAACTGGGCATACTGCTAGCTTGGCCAGTTCAACGAGCAGTTTCTCCAGTTCCGCTGGTATGACTTATTTAGATACAAGTGAGAGCAATTTCATTGCCAGTTGTAACTGTTTGACTGACAGACAGCCAGTTCAAACTGTTTGGATAACAGCTTGAACATTACGACACCAGTGTCACCGTTTCAAGCTACCAGGTTTGCTTGGTTAGCCACCCAGTTTGAACCGTTCAATTAACAGCTCAGCCATTTCAGCTTCCAGCTTGGCCAGTTCATTTTCCAAGTTTGGCCAGTGTCGTCAGTTTCATTTCAAGGTTGCTCGGTACCATTCCACTACAACCAGTTTATTTCGGGTTTGGCCAGTTCATATACAAATTCATTTCAAATCGTTTTTTTTTAATAGGGGAGTGGAGGTATGTTGTTTTAATGTGCACACATGTAAGAAAGAAATTAATCGGCTGCATCACGACTGCTAACCAGTTAACATGCATCACGCAGTGGTGATACACTGGTGGGAATCAGTTCATCGAATGACGTTTCATCGACACGCGATGTTTCATCGACAGCTCAGATTTGCTTTTTCTTGGGAGGGGGGGGGGGGGGGGTAATAGCTGCATGAGACTCGCCGCGAAGCGACATGTACGGGTCGGCTAGGTAGATTAACATTTTTTGTAATGAGCAGCCGCAGACTGTCGCCGCGAAGCTGCCTGAACGCAGGCGGGGGTGTGGGTTAACGCGCACCCCAATGATACACGCGTGGCGAAACGTTCCTGCAGCGTGAAATTCACGTAACGAGTGTCGATGAAACGTTCGTGTCGATGGAACGTGTGCCCATGAAACTTTGTCCACGAAACGTAATTCCGCAAACCGAATTTCGGCGAAACGATAGGGACCCCTCGACGAAATGAGAAGGCTACAGGCCGCGCGAGCAACGACGCGAAACTCGTAAAGTGCACTCGGACAATGCGTTGTCAAGTGTTTTACTGTGTCACCCTTGCCAGTCAGCATGCGAGAATAGCCTCCCAATCTCTACGAACGACGAATCGCGCGTATCAGCGAGCTCGCGACATGACACAAGGTTCAAACGAGCACCCGACTTGAGCTTTCAGCTTTGAGAAGAACGTCAAGCACGAACATGAACTGAGATAGCGGCGACCATCATTTGAACCCGAAAGTTCAAAGCGACGCAAATCCGTGGTTTCGTTTGTTTCCGAGAAATAAGCCTCAAAAATATGAACGTATAAATAACAGTCCCCAATCAATGTTTATAGAAGGGGCAGAACAAACTCACTGTTTTGATAACAACAAGGAAAGCACGTACACCATCCGGAAAAACAAGGTAGGTTAACGTTGAACAGTCGGAACCTCAGTAACCACTAAGCACTTTGACCCCTCGACAACAACAAGCGACTCCGAGGTAGCAAAGCGAGCGAGCGGAGATGGGTAGATGAAGAGATAGGGGCAGTGTGATTCTACTAGACAAATATCTTACCTCGTGCCTTTTCAATTTAAAGGTAACTAGCGACACCTCGTTTCGGAAAGTTGATTATAAGTTGTTTGGCAGTGCAACGAAGGATTGTTTAAAGTGTGAGAACCGTTGTCTATTAGTCTAAATCAAATAAAACAATTTTCGGCTTGTCGTAAACATTTTTTGTTGTTTAAAGAATCGTAACTTTAGATTAACGGAGAAGTCAATCGTATTTGAGTTCACGGATGCTTCTCCGTAGCTTTAAATGAGAGGCTCTACGTTTTTTAAGGAACGTTTTTACCGTGTATGTCCTTAGGCAGATAGGCAGAGAAGGACGAAAACACACAGCATCAAAGATCACGAGAGATTGGCGCAGCTGCCTCCGTTCGTAACCGCCAGCCACCATGTTCAGGAAGGCGATGTGTAGTTAAACGTGAGCCCATAATTGCAAAGGACACATGCTATGACCATGAATTGGCACCAAGTCCTGTGGATTATAGTTGTACGGGGGTAATCACACTTAAGTCCATAACGCGGTAGCGCTAGGCTTTCTACAGCAGGCGTTCGACTCAAAATGGTACGGGAAGCCCCATTTTGAACAATGTTATTAGATCCAGAGATTGTGTGTATAAAATCGTGATATAACGTGACGTCGTGTATTGTTACACCAGGACATCGGAGCTAAATATTTTAGATCTAATAACCTTGCTGCATGTGGCGTGTAGTTTTACACTACACCTCCACTTGACAACTAGACGTTACGTGACGGCATGACATCAAACTGTCCAAATATGTGTACTTGTTTCTGTGTGTGTGGTGGTGTTGGCAGCTCGCGCGGCATGAGCGCGGTGGTACAGTGTTTATATTCCCTCGGCCACAATATTTTTGCAATCGTTGCTCTGCTAGGAAATTCCAGTTCAATCACCGCTCTTAGCGTGTGTTCTTGTTCAGAACATATCTGAATATAGCGCGTGTGTAGAATCAGCAGTAGCGCCTGGCTTTGAGTCAGTCGCGCTCTTTCGCAGCCGTCGTCGTTCGTACGGCACAGTTTGTTTTCTTTGTTGTGGTAAGCTCGCGTTATTAACCGTTTATTTTTAGTTTTATGAGCACCCGTGCACGCTTACATCCGGGAGAATATGGCTAATCCGTTCTGTGTACGGGATATATTAGCCCACTCCGAAAATAAAATGGTTTCTCCTTTCGATTTAGCGGTTCATTTCAGCGTTTTAGGTTTATGCTATTTATTTAAATGTGGAATTGGCGGGAATGAAAGTTTAGCGCTTAGGATAGTGACCCGCATATCAGCTCATTTGTGCTCAGTAGTAGTTTTGGGGAAAGCCTTTAACCTCCTAAACAAAGGGGCGAAAATGGCGTTTGATGGTTTCCATCAAAAGTCAGGCGCTATATACGTGTCCCTCCCTAGTGTAAGCGTTTCACATAGTATAATACTAGCAATGGATTATAAATACTAGGTTATTGTTCACCTAAGTTTGTGTTTCTTTATGCCATACAGGGATGGGCAGTATTTCAAATACAAGTATTTGAAATATGTATTTCAAGTACTTTGTGTATTTTGCATTTGTATCTAGTCACAAATTGGGTGATGTATTTGACGTAGGTATTTAAATACTAAAACGTGGGCATTTCAAATACAATTTTAATTAAATACAATTTTGTGGGCGAAAATACATCCCTCAAATTTATTGTCACTGTCCAGAGCAGGAAGAAAACTATGTTCTGCACCGAATGCAGTTTCTCTCAATCAAGCACAAGCGTTTAGTGACTTTGTGATTACGGTGCTAGTCTAGGGCAAGAATAGTGACGAAATCGACGTTCACAGGCAGACTGGCTAAATAAGTGCCTGTGACAACTTGTGATGCTTTCCAGCCTGATTTCCATCCATATTTTTGCCTGGAACTTTCTAAATGCCGGGTCGTCCAGATTTTCGTAACTGGTGCGAGTTGCAACAATAAACAATTGTCTAGCTAGTGCTGCGCGTCTTGGTGGTCTCGGTTCTTTGTTGGTCTATACCAAAATGTTATCCACAAAAAAAGCTGCTTGAAGCTCTGTACTTTTTTCACATATTACGTCCAAGCTGATTACATTTTTTTGTGATTATATTTTTATTACGTTACTAGAGCCTCGCACACTAACTCCCGGGTGTGCGATGCAAAATTAAAATGAGGTACCCAGAAACCCGTTGCAGTTGCCCTGAAGTCGCTGACGCAAATTTTGAGGAATATATTTTGAAAATTATTTAGAGGAGACCAAATACATTTTGTTGTATTTGTATCTTGTACTTAAATGATTTTTTTGGAAATGTAATTAGATTTTTAATTAAATACATTTTTGACGAAATATTTTGTATTCGTATTTCGATACATATTTGCATGTATTTTGCCCATCCCTGATCCCATATATATAGTTTGTACTGGGAGTGGTGAAACATGAAGGAATCTACGGGTTGCAGACTATCGTTATGATATCCGTATTTTCGTAAAATATAACAACACACTACTTAGCGCATTGTTTCTTCGTAAATAATAACGAAACAAGTCTCATCACATGCAGAAGCGCAGCAACCACTTTTTTCAGCTTTTTTTGGTAATGCACTACTTTAAAATTCGACCGAAATCCCAGAGAATTAATCATATAAATTTCACGTAAGTAATGTAAAAAAAAAATATATATGCAGCAATGTTTCGATTGATAAAGCGTAATTATCAGCGTGCGCTGTTTTGTCAGACATAAGTATGTTTCCAGAGATTGCGGGAAAACAAAAACGCAAGTATATAGACATGCCTAGTACATACCTACGTTGGTTCGTTGGGGTACGACGAGAAGATATACCATTCGGTGCAGACCATGTTTGCTAGAAGCAACGATATCGTGTCAGAACTGTGAGCAGTGTGAGCCCTTGATTTGACTCTTATGTTCTTTTTTTGTTTTGCATCGCGACTACATAATGTGGGACAGATGAAATATAGACGTCTGATTTTTCCAGTAGTAAAATGACGATGTATTAATTATTACTGACAAACTCGCACACCCTGAAAAAAAAAAAGCTTTTCTAGCGCAATGACAACTTAGTTGCTCGGGCTCACACATATTTTCTTAACTATACGTATAGTTAAGAAAAGATGTGTGAGCGGTCCTTACAATTGGAAGATCCTACAACTTGAAAGCATATCAACTCAGGTATGGATGAAAAACTATTTTCTATTTCGAGAAAAGTAACGACATATATCTGCCACATATAAATTGCGACCTGAAAAACGGGTTAAATATACCGGGTGTCGCAAAAACAAAATTTACAGTGTTTTTTTTTTTAGCGCAAAAATAAACGAGGCATTGCCGAACGCTCATTCTCCGCCCAGATGCAGCGCTAGAGGTCACAACCAGATGCCAAAGTTCCAACCCGATCCGATACTCAATAAAAAGATATAGGTGATTTTCTCAACATTTCAATGGAAATATGGCGGCCGACGGAGTTTTCGAATACATAGGGCTCTACAGCACGAGAAACCGAAAAATGGCAAAAATGAACTCCATTTTCCCATTGAAATTTTTAGAAAATCACTTATAACTTTTGAATAAGGTATCGGATCGGACTGAAACATCGGCATCTGGTGTTGACCTCTATCACTACCTTTAGGCGGAAAATGAGCGTTTGCCGACGCCTAATTTATTTTTGCGGTAAAAAAAACAAAAAAAAAAACCTGTAAATTGTTTTTCGTGACACCCTGCATATAATTCCCACGGCTTATATAGATAACGGCAATTAAGCATTCTTGTACATAAATATTAAAATGGAATTTTTGAAAATACTGGCAAATGAAAGCTGCAATAAATATATCTATTGCAGCTCCTATTTGTTTCCAATAATTGATTCTGATAATATTTGTCATCACATTTTGAGTGCGATTGATGACAAATTTCCACATTTTGTTTTTGGGTCAGGTCATGGAACTTTTGTGCTAATTTACACCATTTATTTATATATAGATAGTCGACGACTGGAGACCGGGAAATGAAGATGAGCCAGAGATAGATATTACAAAATCTTTTCAAAACATTATCTTTCAGGTGACACCTGAAAGATAATTACATGGTCGTACTTCACAAAAACTCCCAGCTATGTCATCAGCTACGCCATCAGTCACATGATTGATGCCGCCATCAGATTTGAGCCAGCAACCTATGGATGGCGGTGCTTTCTTCCTCTACATTCAATCGCTCTAACTGCTGAGCTATCGGGGGGATTGAGTATATACATAATATGGTAATATACAAAAAAAAATTAAAGACGTTTACAACTCTTTGCAATGCGAAATAAGAGCACAGCTCTCAAGGAGGAGGAAGAACGGTACGGGGTGGAGGGTATGCCCTCCACCCCGTACCCTTCTTCTCCTCCGTACCCTCTCCTCCTACCCTCGTCCTCTACTCCTCCTTCATCCCATCCTCCTCCGTTTCAGTTTCCCGTCTAAAGTTATCGGTGAAAATGACGTCACATGACATGGTGTCACGTCACCCATGGTTCAATTCAGTTTCTCCACTAGATTTAGCGGGACAATTCACATCACAAATCAGTCAGGGGCAGCTCCCTTCTTGTACGCCAAACAATACAAAGCATTTCACAATTCTCTCGAGAAATGTCCGGCGTATCGACGGGCATCACTGCACCAAATGATCGAGGTTATTTTCTTTTATTTTTTATGCTACCTCTGAGTACGTCTCAGTGTTCGAGTGTTTACGTTCGCGTTCAAAGCTGTTGAAGATATCTAGACGGTAAGTAGAAAGAAAAACCTTCAACTCTTAGGAAACGTTTGTTTAGGCTTTAGGAACGTCAACAAAACTGTGCAGAAGCTTGCTATATATATATATATATATATATATATATAAAATGTCGTGGAAGTGTATGCCTTATATATATATATATATATATATATATATATATATATACAATATATATATATATATATATATATATATATATAAGGCATACACTTCCACGACATTTTAGTGCCAGATAAGGGTACGCAAACAAGGGTAGCGCAAAAGACGATAACAAGTAGAAGAACACACAGACACACACAAGCGTGTCTGTTTTTCCTTTTACTTGTCTGTGTCCGTGCCCGTGTTCGTGTCTGCGAGGTATTCCTCTTGTCCTCGTCTTTCGCGCTACCTTAATTTGTGTAACGTATACGCAACTAGCCCGGCACGGGATCTTAGTGACGTGTAAGATAATAATTAACTGATTTTGTCATGCCCAGACACTTCTGATAACCTTGTTTAGTTTTTCTTAACTCTATTGCTCAAGGAAGGATAACAGATTGCACCTGATTTAACAAATCTTTGATTGGTTGTCAGTGACCACCATCGCCTTAATAAACTGTCCGACGACCCCGGCGCATACATTGCTCTGATCCTATATTTTTGAACGGTGCGCCCCGGGTATGGCCAATGACCTTTGCGTACCTCGCGGAGAAGATGAATGAGGGTGAATAATATAAAGCTGGCTGGCAGAGCTTTGCCAGTTGGAAAACAACCATTTGTCAAGATACAAGAGAAAACTTTATACTAACTGAGGAAACAATAAACCACGTCTCGATGGTTGGATTACTGAATTACTGCAATGATGGATGAATTACTGCAACGATGGTTGCAGTAATTCTCAAAACTGACGAAGGGAACACACATTACAATATCCGAGTTACCACTGGCTAGAATCACCCCTAAAGCTTCTTATTGGACACCCAACGTCATAACTCTTCTTGGGTAAAAAAGGAAACACAGACTATATGCTCTCTATAACAAAAAATAAAATTGAGGTATGTAACAGTGGCACATAAATTACGAAGTTCGCTGATTTATACATAAATATATTGCACTATTTCCTCTCAAACAGGTGCAAACATAAGGTGTGTAGATGTGTGCTGTCACATTTTAGTATATCGGGGGCAATAGTCATATGGTAGTGCTAGGTTATTTAATGCAGAATTAATTTTTTTTATTAGGGTTCCTGATATTTCAGGGAAACGCCAACATAGGCAAATAAAAAAAAAAAGCTGTTATGCACGAACAGTTTCATACCTTCAATTAGTTTCTCCCGGAAAGAAGTGGAATGATTAATTGGTTTTTACTCGAGGTAAAAAAGACACGACCTTACGTTTTGAGGGACTACGTATACATTAGTAATGTAGAAGTTTGGGATTGCAGCCTCCAACATGGGACAGTATTTTGGAAAGCTTGCATACAAATAATAAATTACCCATATATTTGAAGTTATTTTCGGGTCAGTTATACTAAATATTTATATGGAGTAGATTACTCATTCACATAAAAAGTGAGTTGTTGCAGCTTGCAGAGTAAGGCTGGCAGGTTCAATTAATATCGCTAAAACCATTAGTCTTGAAATTCTATGCGTGTTAGTTTGTTTGCTCACACTATAACATGCAGGGCTCTCGTTCAATTCCCCAGTCCCCGAGCTGTCCCCCGATGAACGTGACACAGAAACGCACAGCTCTCGGCAGAGAAGGTTTATTTCACTCACATTCTGCGGCAGGGTTTAGGAGTGGGTTAAGTCCGATGAGGAAGCCTGGGACGGGTGCGCCGCCACGCAAAGCTGCATGCCGGTCGTCCAGGTGGTGCTAGCCCACACCGCATTTTGGGGAAACCGCCGTCGAAGGTCGGATCCGGCGTCGAAATCGGGACCATGTCACCGGACCGTCGCGCGAGTCGACATCGCTTTCGCCACCACCGCGAGCGTACGTCGTGGTCAGTTTCCAGCGCAAGAGTCCATCTTCCCGTCTCCGTCACTCGGCTTCCCAGTTTCTTCCCTATTGTACCCACTGACGCTGCGCCCCAAACCGGCGGGCCTCTCTCCCCAACGTGAGCGGTCTTCTGCTGGAGCTCCTCGTCTGGCTCTGCCGTGGCACGTGCATGCGGCCCTCGGGCGCTGACGATCTCCGGGTGGCGGGTCCGCAGATGTCTACCGCAGTCGTCGCCAATCTTCAAGATCGGTCTCGGGGGAGGAGGCCTACGGGCACCAGAGGCACTGACAGATCGTCGTTGCCGAGGGGGCGGCCAACGTCGACCAATTGCTCGTTGAACAGTTAAGGGACGACGAGACTAAACAAACTCAAAAGAACACAGATTCAAAATCATCTGAGGAAAATCACAATTTTGTTAAGATTACTTCAACTTTTTACTGAAAATGTGACTGTGCTGTTTCCGTGATGTAATGAATACATGATGCCCCCTTATATAAAACACATATTTAATTGTACGGGGTCGTTCACTAGCTGCGATGCAGGAGGACTCCCTCAAAAGAGTTTAATTTTGAGCCTTCCGAAGCTTGACAAAACGCAATAGCTTTCGCAGACATGTGTAGCAATTGAATTGCTAACGCAATAATGAAAAAAATACAACAAAAATATTCTTGGCTGTAAAACGCAATACCTCTTGGACATAGACTTAGATGTATTCATTGCACCACTTACCCTGAGCACTGGAAATAAATGCGCGTCAAGTCATCTGCTTCGATTAATTTCTCGGCTCGGCAGGTATCTTAAATGCTAATGAAATTGAATGAGGAAATAATGTTTATGTTGGACGAGCATAAAAACGTATACATTTTTTTTTTCGAACTGTTTCAAACTCAAAAAGTTCGGCCTTTTTCTATATCTGAGACCACTTCTTGAACCATTTGAATAATAAAAATAAAAGTTGAACGATCTTCAGTATTTATATCTTCTTGGCGTTACTCTCAGTTTTATGTAAAAGTTATGGTTGGGACGGGAAGTATGAGAACTCGTGAATGTTTGCCAACTTGTCTGATCTTAACTATACGCGAAGTACGTCTTTTCAGACAGACTCTCAAGTTGCGTGGGAGCATGAAAGGGTTTCTGCTTGATTATAAAAGAATATAAAATCTAGAGAGGCAAAAGAATGATTCTGAGTCCGCAGGGCTAGCGTTACAGGAATAGTTTCTGAAGCAATATTCCCGTGATTCAGTTAAGGTTCCTTGTCTTTTATAAAACTTGGCTTTTCAGTAAAACCCAGCCGGCTGGGTGGCTCAGAGGCGAAGTGACGGCCTACATATCCCAGTGGGGTGGGTTCGATTCATGTCCGTGGTGCCCACAATCTGACGGAGGCTTAATCTCGGGATCGCTCTATGTAACAAAAATTTTTGTTTCACGACCAATGACCCCATGTGGTCGAAATCGGCCCAGAGTCCTTCGCTGGAGCGTCTAAGATGCCCTTTGTTTGTTTAGCACGTAAAACGCCAATATTTAAGCTCATTATTGCATAAAGTGACAAGTTCGTACCAGTTCGTTCGACGCGTACGACTGCCGCGAAATTTTTTTATCCACCAAGCACCGTTTTAGGCGTATTGTCCTATATTATTCCACAAAATAAATTGACCGCAGACATAGCACCTAGAAAGAAAGCGATAATTAATCCAATTCTTCAGACTGAAGCACAGGAACAGTAGTTCAGCCTTTATTCACATATTTCTTATTGGCCTCCGCTTGACAGCTCGGTATATATGTCCCGGCAGTCACCTAATACTTTCGTCTCTGTTTCTTTAAGAAATTTGCATTTAGGCGAAAATGTATTTTTTTTTTTAAACCAGAGTTGTCCCACCCTTTGCGATAAAAAGGTCCCTTATTTGAAGATGATGAGGACGATTCAAGCTTCCTGTTTGCTAAAAAATAGCTTTTTTTTTTACGAAATAATGTGTTGCATTCTGATTAGAGGTTAAAGCGCTGTTGTAGCCTCGGTGAACACTTTAGGCCGTAAGTAAATATCTCGCGGAGAGCGTTAATTTTCGTGGTTTCCTAGTTGAACGCTGTCATTATATTGCTCTGATTTTACAAATGGATCTCCATGAACTCCTTAGTTAAGCGATGCCACACACACACGGGGAGTTTTCATCAAACCTACAGCATTTGCGAGAAAGCGGGATCTCCCATAGAAACAACCGCATTTGTTTTTTCTTATCTCTATTATCGACACAGCCAGTATATTCTGGGACTAATCGTAGGAATTTGAAAGTTCTAGGCATATTTTTCCTATATTTTGTGCAGAGCCGGATTTCTAGGGACAATATTTTTTTTTTAATTATGTGCTTGGTGGGCCTCCGATACCTTGTTCTGCCTTAATGAAGCGTCTTATTTCCACTATTTTCGTCTGTGCAATTGATATTTATGACAATTCTTAACATCCACTTCTTCTACTGAAGGCTTACTTCTGGTTAGTTCAGTTCATAGAGCGCTCTTCTAATTCTGGAAAGGGCGCGATATCGAAGCCGGGGCGAGGTCGATATTTCAGCGGCAAAACGGTCGCCTAGAGAACGCGAATTTCGGTTCATTTCAGGAGGAAGTCAATTTATTGTTGAGTCAGTTATTCCTTTTCAGAACGGCAGACAAGGTGACGTGCCTGTTGTGACGTCTTCTATAAATCTGCGTGTGCATGCTTGCCAGCAAAATCAATATTTTTGTTCACGTAATTTTCTAAATAATAAAAAATGATGATGAGTTTGCACTACAAGTGCTTTTGAAATGTCTACTAGAAAGCATGTTAATACTAGACGACATACACAATGCCCCTTTAGTTTATCGAAACTGGGCCTTGATCTCATCGCACATTTATTTTATGTCGAATTGTAATGATACAGTATATTTTATATCAATTAAAAGGTTAAAATAATAAACTGAAACAGGGACGAAAAAAAACCATGTACTACAAGGACAAGCGCTTGTTTTTGTCGTACGTGTCGGCAAAACACACGCCTGTCCCTGTCGTGCGTGACTCTTGTTTCGTCCGTGTTTCAGTCGTGCTTTTAAGCTTTTGAATACTATGAAACAACTGAACCCAACCAAGGTTTTATTTTATATTTTATAACCTATAGTGCGCCACAAAGTTATCACACACGCAAGGCAAGCTTATGTTAGCGCTTCTATGAAAGCTGGTGGCTTATTGCTTTAATAAAGATGTACTTTCCTTGCATGTTATATTGCAAGTTAATGAAAGAAAAGTTAAAAAAACTTTAACTCGGTTTCAGATGATGAAGGACCACTTGAATGTGCAATGAGCAAAGCGTTACTATGATAATAAAATTTACACAACATATACTTGGTACACCTTTATATTCAAGGTTTGATAGTTATCGTACAATGACCTTGAAATTTAACATATGGAAAATGCAGCAGTCTATAATATACCTCCGCTATCGTTTTAGTTCTGAGACAAACTGGCCGGAAAAGGTGTGCCTGGGACAATCTGTTGAGGAGAGTCCGGGACGGAGGGCTTTGGTTGACCCACCTGTTTCTTCGCTAGTTGGTCAAGAGATTTTGTTTTTTTCGCGACACACTCTAGTTCTTGCACTATTTGAACTAGATCGGCCAGTTCAACCAAATCGAAAAGACCTAGTGTGACGTTCCACAACTATGCACTTAAAGTTTGCTTGCAACAGTGTGTTCCTTGCATTTCAGTGTTTATGAAAATTATAGACCTTGGAGCAGGGGACAAAAAGGAACGGAAAGACACGAAGCTCCGGAGCTTCGTGTCTGTCTGTCCCTTTTTTTTCCCCATGTTCCCGGGTTACCACATCTATCCTTAACCAGCTCGCCTGCATGTTAACTAAAATAAAAGTATGTTCTATAAATCTAAATATGTATTTTCAATTATGAACACGGGCCTCTGATTGCCTACAACCTCTAACTTATTTCATGCCCAACAATGTCACCATGGGAACAAGTGAAAGGAACACTGAACACACAATTCTCGACCGGTAGTTTTAGTGCGAAAGAAAGATTTTGACCCACAATTGTTGTTCTGGGCATGTCTATAAATTGACAACACAGATTTGACATCAAGAATCATTTAACTAATTTAATATCTGTGTT
Source organism: Ixodes scapularis (assembly GCF_016920785.2). NCBI lineage: Eukaryota > Metazoa > Arthropoda > Arachnida > Ixodida > Ixodidae > Ixodes > Ixodes scapularis. The sequence continues at coordinate 187,710,773 of NW_024609857.1, forward strand.
ACGACCCTTCAATGGTCTATTCATACGAGATAGTTCCCTGGTGAGAAAACTGAGCACTAGAAAGGAGGAACACCCACGATGAGAAGGCAGTTCAGAAAAAATGGGCAGTACTCAAAGGACAGAGCCAAACATAGTTCGGTTGCAGCAGTTCTAGTGAAGAAACAGACTCACTTTCACAACTTTGCTAGTGCCAGCTTTTCGTTCAAAAGAAAAAATGAGTGCCTCAGCAGAAGGTCTTGCGAGCGGGCCACTGATATCATGGACCTCCCCCAAAACCTGCAGGGATTAGCAGACATTTGCGATGCGGAGCATGTTACTGTAAAACCTCCTCAGTGTGCATACATCAGAAAGCACCAAGGGACCTAGATGACCGTGACAAGGTCACTATAGTTTTCTTCATATATTAAAAACAAAGAGGGACATAGGGCTTCTTCATTTCGGTTTTGCGCTCGGAGCTTCACGTTCGTAAAGCTCGAACTAGTCGAACTGTGACCCTTCAACAGCCTATAACACTGAAAGTTATGAAAGCCTTGGAATATTTTATCACATAAATTTTGACGTAGCAGGTTGCAACTTCAGAAGCCATAAGGTTTGAGTGACTCACCAAGTATGAGACATCTGTGAGAAGTCGGTACTTACTGCTGCCAACTTGACTGGAGTCAGGGCCCTCTTGGCGACGGCGCCCTTGAAGCGCCGGCATGGCACCCCAGTCACACTCCGCCCATGCAAGTTCTCCCTGCCGAAGATTAACTTCGTGGCCTCTTTAACGAACATGGAGTCTCCCCGGGCTTCCCTCACGTAGAACAGTTTGTCCTTTTCCACCAAGACACCATGGCAAAGGTGAACCTAGAAATAAATAGAAATGCTCTACAGGAAATGCAGCCAGCCATTGGTCCCGATCTCATTGATCTTTCGGAAACTTGTGCAGACGTCTGCCGCACAATGCCACTTTTTTCGGACGCAGGACATGCGAGGCAGCTCTTCACGCAACATCTTGGGGGTATTCTTTTTGGAAACGATCACAGAAATTCACCACGGGCACTCACTACTCATCTCCAACTTCTCAATGTTAAGAACAACTCATATTGAAGTACAGAACAGACAGTGGAACAAACATAACTGCAAAGGAATCGCATAGCGAACAGTTCCAGCCACTCATGTCGTCTGCTATGCACACAAAAAAAACACGGAGGGGAAAACAAAAAAGCTCACGGTCGGGTGTAGCCACGTGACTTCCGCCCACTCACTCTCTCCTCTCCACTTCTCCGACCTCCGTGCGCGGGTTTCAGTTTCGGTTCTGAGCAGTTGCGGTTTTTGGCTTTTATAAAAATATATGTGAATGTTGCAAAAGATTAATTTGGTAGTCTTTCGAAACCATAATAAATCGGCTGGCTAAAAATGAAAACTTTTATTGGGGGGTGTAAGTGTCCGTTTAAGTGAGTTCAGAGTAAAGAGAGAAAGTGAAAGAAGGGTACCAATTATAACACAATTTTAATTGGGCTACTTGGTACATGATTTATGAAAAAGCTCGATATAAGACAAGGACACTAGATAGAAAACGTTTCAGAAAAGTGCCAATTAATTGGGAAGAAATATCTTATCAATGCCCGGCCCTACTCTTTACATTCATCAGTATTTTGAAACAGCCCGATGGTTCAGTTTAAGGATGCATACAAATAACCTCATTCAAAGAGCTGTGGAAACAATAAAATTTAGTCACTTGCCCAATATCTGGAATGAATATTCTATAAAATTCTGAACTTACCTCGTCATCAACCTCTGCAAGCACTGGCACACACTCGGGAAATGCCTCCGGCGGGCCTGCTACAAGATCCGGTGCTGGAGCAGCAGCATCAGCGGCCGGTACGGGTCGAGCGTGATCCACACCAGCTCGCACTACGTGAACTGAAGCAGGAGCGCCAGCTGCAGGAACCACTGCTGGGCAAGCTGGAGGAGCTGACCCAACACCGTCAGACGGGACATTGTCCACTGCAACATAATAAAACACTCTTTAGAAACAAGATACGGTACAGGAGTCAACCGATTTTTCGGACGCCAAAAATTCAGACAAGCTTGATTATTCGGACTTCAGCACTTTCCTGGTTCGTTGATGGCATGAGGGCTTCATAGTATTTCATGCCACAGAAGACTACCGGCAGTGTGCTTATTTGTTTTTCCGTAACACACCGGGACTGGAAAAGTAGCGCGAGCAGGACACAAAACAAAAGGATGAGAAACAAAACCAAAGAAGAAAAAGAGGAAGAAAAGAAATGCGCTAAGTTCACCGGCAGTGGGCGGCAGAGAAGTTGTTTAGTTTACAAAAAAATACCGGTGAATAGCTAATGAATATTCATGCCAAGCATTTCCAACGGTTTGCGAGATATAAGCTCAATCTTTCTGACTAAATCCAATGCTGTAGCAGATCGTCTGCTCACCTTTTAACCAGTTGCACAGTTGCGTCGCTAGGCACAATCTGCCGCCCGATTAAAGTTCAGCCTTGTTGGTGCTGTGGTCATGCCTACGACCAGCTTCTTCACTCCCTCCTCTTCAACAAAAAGAACTCCTTTCTCCCAAATGACGAAAGGATGTGTGCTGGCCGGGCTCATCGGAAAGTGCATATTTAAAATGTTTTGACCGACAGAACAAACTTTCACTTCAAGCCTCATCCATGCGCACAGACCATGGTGTCTTGGTATGGACATGATTGTTTGACAAACTGCAGAAAAATATTTCTTCAATCAAAGCAAAAGTGCTGCCGAGCAAAACGGGCTCATCGCCATCAGCAACAAGAAACAAACTCTCAAAGCTCCATTTGCACCCTAAGAGAAAAAAAGAGAATTTTAGACACCTCTAAACTCATTGATACATTGAGGCACCCCTGTAGTATATGCTTACTTCTGTTTGCGACAAAAAAAAAGATTAAAATTACTTCTGATCCCTCTGATAAAGTGTGAGCACATAATGTGTAGTGTGTGAGGTAAGCAACTGAAAGTGCCTCTATGCTTACCTAGTAGTGCCAGCAGCTGCTTCTTGATAGCGTCCTCTCTATCTGGGGCTCCTGCTCCAGGTTCAGCACCCTCTGCTCTGCCGACCTCAGCTTTTCAACCAGTCGGGCATGCTCCCCAAGCGACACAGTGGACGTCCTGTCCTCTGTGTTTTTTTTTTTTTTTCTTGTAATTGCCACCCACTGCAGGGGATGGCGACATCTCAATCTGGAAAAGAAAAAGGTCCAGGTGTTTTAATATTCATTTAATATAAACTCCAACACATAATTGAGACACACATAGTTCACATTAAATTGCTCCCCCCCCCCTTTATTTTTTGGGTGTAGGTTTCAGCCCTATACCTGTGATTGCTCCCTCCCTGAAGAAATGCTTCCAGACGCCCCTGACAAGATATCCGGTATTCACTGTCAGTACAGGATATAATTGGCATATCGTCCTTTACATACTCTAGTGTGTAAAGGACGATACCTGTTGGCAGAAAACACTGTGTAGGTAAACGAAATAGTATGATAAAATATTGTGTTAAAAGGTACTTCTAAGTTAGTTAGAAAGTGAAATATGATTATACTACTTTGCACCCAGTGTACTTTCTATGAGGAACGTAAACTCTCAGTTGCTTTGTACTTGCAATTCAGTGCTTTTAAATACGATAGTGTTTATAAGCAAAGCATATGCACTTTAGGCGTCCGTTGGTCCGAGGATTTGTAACTGCTTTTGAAAACAGCATGTGCCGGCACATTATAATTCAGAAAAGAAAAACATGCCGCCGGGCACTGTGCCTCAAACCCACAACTGTTGGGGTGTAAGCCGGGAATCGTATCCGCTTCACTACGAGCACACATGGGCAAATATTTGCGAAAGAGTTACTGGGTGCAGGCAAGAGCTGTGTTGATGCACGTGCCAGTGACTCAACGCCGTTGTTGCCATAGCAATGAGTGTCACATCTGGTCGCAGTCGCGCATAGCCACATGTGAGGAGAGCTCTGTGAACCTAACTTGAGCATCATCTATCGTTGTCGGAATGTGAAAGCAGGTCTCACCAGAGTAACATTACGCAAGCGTGCTGAGGCACAGTGAAAGCAAAGTGCCTAGGGTACTTCGGAACAACATAAAACATGTTTGTTGAAAGCTGGAGAGGCAAGTAGCAACAAGAGGACCATTGAAGCGGATGAAAAGATTAAAGAGAGGAAACTTCGGCTGCAACGCAAGCAGGACGCCAAACAAATGAGGACGTCTTGCGATAGTGGAGAAGAGATGTAACTTCGTGTACAGCGAGATTTTGACTTGACTTAGAGCAGGTGAGCACATCTCGTAAGACTGAAGAGTATCGAATTCAGATTTAATGCGGTCGAGAAACACGCAGGAGAGTGTCTCTTGAAATTGAAGAGGGGCCACTGTGGCTACAGCACAATTGAGACCAGGGAGGCTATGTTCGACAAATGTTTCGTTACTCCTAAAAATAAACGGAAATGACGGAAGTGACGATATCGCGTTTGATTGGTTAGAGGCTCAAATGACGAAAGTTACCTATTTTCGCCATTTGACCTTCAAACCAATCAAACGCGATATTGTCGCTTCCGTCACTTCCGTTTCTTTTTAGGAGAAACGAAACATTTGTCGAACATAGCCCCCCCAGGAGTGGCCAAGCTGCGGCACTTTGTGTGTTAAATTACGGCTTGTGGTCCACTTTCATTGAGCGTATCTACCCACCAGATCTGTGTACTAGAATAGCAAGCAATTTAAAAAGTGTCCGTACAAATAGTCCTGACCAGCCATAATGAATGGACACAATTACTCATGAAGTGAACAAAATGCAAGATATTCTTTAGCCTAACCGTTCAATTTTACCCACAATCACTGCCCACTGGTAACGGAAGTGAAGTATGCTGCTGATTTGAAAAAGGGAAACAGAAGACGAACCCCCTCCTTCTGAACAGAGTCGAGGATGAGGTAAGAAAAACAGCCTAAAGGCACACATAAACCTCGAACCTTGAGTTCAATACCATAGGGATGGCCACGTGCTTCTTTTTCAAAGCAGCAACCAGCTCAGCTCGTGTCTCTGTAAAACAAAACATGCACACTGAATTACATCTCAAAGTCGTCGTGTTCGTCTCCCTTTCCCCCCTTGTATCGGGGTTTATAAATATGACCGTTCACCAGCTAGCCTGCGCTATAACCCTTGTTTCAAAAATTATGTTTTTCGATATTTTTACACATTAAATGCACCACCTAGTCGAACGTATGTGGTAAATTTGTCGTAGCTTACAAAGCCGATTTGTTGCGATTTATTTTGAGTGTCGTGGCTATCATCTGGAGCGCCCTGTAGTTAAACAACGTAAAACCCTTTGCTCTTGCCGCCCCGTTCTTCACAAATCGGGCGCAAGGACCGAATCGGGCGCAAGGACATATTCGTGCCCACCACATTTCGCGAATTTTAGACGCCGGAACGGGGGCCCACGAAATTTCCGCTTTCCACGTGTCCTTAAATTTCGCTAATTTTTGGACGCGTGGCGTTTGCGGCAGTTTGATACTTTAGACCCATGTTCCGGATAAAAAAAACAGGACGCGGGATGGCCAAAAAAACATGCTTTTCGTGCAAGGCTCGTCAAATTATAAGGCGCTGGAGAAATGCAGCCTTCTGCGTTAAGTCCTTATTTCGAACTCTTTTTGTTCGCCTTCCGCCCATTGAAAAGCATGCGGCAAGGGCCTTAGAACGCACCTGGTATCGCTGCGCCGCAGCGTTCTTCCGCATCAAAAAGTTCGTCTGCTTTCCTTGCCGTCACCATGGCAACGAACGCCGAATGAATAGAAGCACGCACGGTACCGCCGCGTGAAGCCAGCAACAGCTGACGCCATTTTACGAACGCCGTCTGCTAGCCAAAGCCGAACGCGGTGTGTCAGATCAACCGCCTCCGCCGGTGCGCCGCTAGCAAAGACGACGAAGCTGAGACACGCCGACGGCGATCGAGCAAGCAGCAACACCGCGGGACGACTGCAGCGGCGGCATTTATTCGGATCAAAGGCCGGCTTCGCCGGTGCGCCGCTAGCAAAGACGACGAAGCTGAGGCACGCCGACGGCGAATGGGCGAGCAACAGCACCGCGGGACGACTGCAACTGCGGCATTTATTTTGATCACAGGCGCGAAATAAGCAAGAACAATTTTTATTTGAATCATAACACCCGATATCCAAGTTGGGGACCACATACCTTTGCTGGGTCTTTCCTGTGAACTTTTTACAGGGACACGGGGTGCCGCATTCAAAACACAGCTCCGTTTGCAAAATATGGGGGCCCTGAAAAGGACCGTTTAGACCGCTACCAGAACCTATAACTGATGTAACGAGCACTTGACGAGCGGTTGGCGCATAAGTCGTCTTTATGCATGCAGGCGGGTGACGGGCTCAGCGCAGCGGATCCCTCGAAGTCACCGGGGCCGTCAGAATCCTCGCCCTGTCTGCGTCGGGGCTCTAGATTTTGGCGGCCGCGGCGACGAACGACTGGAATCTATCAGTGTTTCCGCGCGCCTTGTCTCTCCTCCAAAACATGAACTTTGCAAGGTGACCAGTGAAATGGTGGCTCTCGCGCCGTCCAGATGGAAGAGAGTTTTTGACGTGGGCCCAGGTGCAATCCACCGTATTGGTGTGCGCACCAGTGTTCGCGTCGACAAAGTTAAGCTTATGGTTGACGGTGAGGTGCGTGAAGCGAGCGTCATCTGCAAGCTTGCGATAGCCAGCCCGACAATCAGTGATTATTCTTGTTTCAGGGCGGACCTGGGGCGGACCCACTCGGTATTAGCCCTTGCAGGGTTTTAGCGTCACGGGTCTCCACGGGAACAAGAAAGCAGCACCCGCTGCAACGCGCCACACCGCCGAAAACCCACTGGCCAGGCCTTAAATACCCGCGATGGTACTTGTGCCGACCGAACATACTCTCGTCTAGTTCTACAGTCACGCCGTCGCCACCAATCATGTCTAAATGCTTAAAGACGGCATTTACCACAACCTCCCGACAAAGGCTCGCCCAATCAGTTATTGTCTTACTTGCGATATCAGCCTCCCGCTGTATGACGGCGCACGGTAGGTTCTGGCATCCGGAGGATGATTTTCATGAGTTGGAGAAGCGTCAGGTGCGTGCGATCCTTCGAAAAGAGAACCGCTCCGTATCGAGACTTCGCCCCGGCACTGAACTTTGACCGACTTCCTCTTGGGCACCTCACAAATCATCCACACACCGCAGGCACCCCCCCCCCCCCCCCCCCCCCTGTTTAGCCATCCGCAAATCTAGCGCGGACTTGCAGCTTGTCATCGCAGCTTCGCACTCTGGACACGCACGAAAACCCAGGAGCCAGGAGCAGGCCAACGCGCTGAAGCAAATTAATTGCTTCAAGAGAGTCTTTCATGGCGCCATGAAGACGGCAGAAGTTGAACGCCATGGCACTGCGATGCTCGCCTCTGGAAGAATAAACGCCGAGGGGGAACTGCGCGCTTCTTTACATTTATTATATTTATTTCATCCGCCATTTTATACCTCGTGACACAATTCTAACAAACTCATTGGTTGATCGGTCGGACCACACCATCGCGTGACAAAAAAAAAAAAAAAAACGCCAAACGCATGTCCACGGACGGCATCGTCACAGAGAAGGGAGCAGTCGAACCCAACAACAAAATGAAGTAACAAAGTGAATAAAAATAAAAATAAAAAAATAAGAAGGGAGCCGTTGGAGTTTCGGACGGCGTCTTTGATGAGAGGAGCTGCTCTGGCCAGAGCGGCCAGAGCAGCCGTGCTGCTCTGGCTGCTCGGAATATTCCTTTTTTATTCTTCTTACTCTACTGGGTGCCACGACCCTTATTTGAAGCTGATTTGTTAAAATAATAACAAACAACGCGTTGGAACGGAGGAGGTAGAGAGTCTTGGCGTCAGAATTTGACGTGGTAGAAAAGAAAAGAAAATAACGAATGCACAATACATACCGTATGCCAAGACCGTTATACTCCGCACTTGGCGAGGCCTTATGACGCAGCCGACGACCGTTAGGCTATTTATTTTGTTTCTTTAGATTTTTTTATCGTGACGACAACTCCACTGTGCCTCGGAGTCTCCAGCGGAGATCCGGCAGTTTTTAATTATTATTATTTTTGTCGTTTGAAGGGTACTCTTTCTATGCTGCTTCGTTCCTGACGCCATAAAAATATGGGGAGGGATTACTTTGCACCACGTATAAAAAAAATGCATAAAGACGACTTATGCGCCAACCGCTCGTCAAGTGCTCGTTACGTCAGTTATAGGTTCTGGTAGCGGTCTAAACGGTCCTTTTCAGGACCCCCATATTTTGCAAACGGAGCTGTGTTTTGAATGCGGCACCCCGTGTCCCTGTAAAAAGTTCACAGGAAAGACCCAGCAAAGGTATGTGGTCCCCAACTTGGATATCGGGTGTTATGATTCAAATAAAAATTGTTCTTGCTTATTTCGCGCCTGTGATCAAAATAAATGCCGCAGTTGCAGTCGTCCCGCGGTGCTGTTGCTCGCCCATTCGCCGTCGGCGTGCCTCAGCTTCGTCGTCTTTGCTAGCGGCGCACCGGCGAAGCCGGCCTTTGATCCGAATAAATGCCGCCGCTGCAGTCGTCCCGCGGTGTTGCTGCTTGCTCGATCGCCGTCGGCGTGTCTCAGCTTCGTCGTCTTTGCTAGCGGCGCACCGGCGGAGGCGGTTGATCTGACACACCGCGTTCGGCTTTGGCTAGCAGACGGCGTTCGTAAAATGGCGTCAGCTGTTGCTGGCTTCACGCGGCGGTACCGTGCGTGCTTCTATTCATTCGGCGTTCGTTGCCATGGTGACGGCGAGGAAAGCAGACGAACTTTTTGATGCGGAAGAACGCTGCGGCGCAGCGATACCAGGTGCGTTCTAAGGCCCTTGCCGCATGCTTTTCAATGGGCGGAAGGCGAACAAAAAGAGTTCGAAATAAGGACTTAACGCAGAAGGCTGCATTTCTCCAGCGCCTCATAATTTGACGAGCCTTGCACGAAAAGCATGTTTTTAGACCGGAGTTTGGAGATAGTTTTTTTTACAACAACATGGGTCTAAAGTATCAATGTGCCGCGAAAACGATCTACGAAAACTCCCTATTAACGGTTTGCAGTATACGTTGTGCTTCGAGTCACTGATGCGTAGAAAACAACTTACCATTCGCCGGCGCACGCTCCAACAGCCTCCCAGTAGACGCCTTTCGGCATGTCGGGGTCGAAGTCGCCGACGCTCGCCGGTTTGAACTTCTTGACACGGTTCACGCTGACTATTGCCTTAGCGCCATCAACATAAATCACGTACGCTTAGTACATATCGACACCGATACACACCGACGAGGCAGCCCTAACGTCAATGCGGCTTTGGTTCAGGGCACTGGCTGGCACTGGCCGGCTGGTTAGCGGCGCTGGTACGTAAGGATTGGATTGGATTGAAGAAATAATCTGCCTTAGTTTGTATTAGTACTATTATTACTCAAAATAGTTTTAGAACATTTAAAAGCATATAAACTTACCATGCTAAGTTTATTTATTGTTAAGAAAAACATTGTTTGTCCGTCGTTGGTTGTCTTTCTGCACTCTGCCTTGCAGCTACGAAATCCAATCCAATCCGACGTCAATAAACCGAAACCGAAACTACCGCGGTGCAGGGCTCAAAGCTATGAAGCAAACTCTCGTTTATCTCGGCCTCGCTTCCCATGGATTTGGTGTTCTAATTTTATGACTTTAAATATGCATGTCATAAAATGGTTGAGTTTGATAGCTGAAACTGTTAAATTGAAATGACCTAATATGTGATTCTCTGATTAAAATTCTTTATTGAAAAAAAATATATATCACAGTTTAGTTTCGCGGTGAGCGCGTTCCCGTCGAGGTCTGATAATTTCTGGTCGCGTTAAATAGACCGATCTCACCGGCCAGTTTGACTACGCCACCGCTGCCGCAATGCAGCGAGGGAACTTTAGTCTTTTGGCACGTGCGACAACCTCGCTGGAGCTCTTCGCGTGTAGAGCACGAGAAGGCACGAGCCCTCGCGTGCACGGCCGTCTGCCTCCTGTGAACTAAAGTTGTGGCGGCTTTACGCATGCGCCCAACGCTTAGTGAGATCGGTCTATTGTGTATACCGGTAGAGCCTGTAGAAGGTTACCGACCGCCGGTTTAAGTGCCGACGCCGGTAAGGCGTTACCGGTCGCTCCGATACGTGGTTGCTGTTAGCCGCGCATCGATTACTGGCCACCGGTACGTTATTACGTCCCACCAGTGTGGCGTACCGGCCTCGCCTGTACGTGTTCACTCGCCGCCTGTACATGATATGGGCAACCGGTACGGCGTATCGGCTTCGCCGGTACGTGGTTACCGGTTACCGGTGTGGCCTACCGGCTGTGCCCGTACGTGTTTACCGGCCGCCTGTACATGGTATGGGCAGCCGGTACGGCGTATCGGCTTCGCCAGTACGTGGTTACAGGTCGCCGGTACAGAGCTACCGGTTACCGATATGAGAATACAGGACTCCGGTGTGAACCGGTATAGGCCGGTATACATTTGTACAGGGTTTCTCAGTAGGGTTTAGGGTGCAAAATATGGACAAGCCGAAGAACTCCAAAAAGTTATTTTTCGAACTGATTTCTTTAGAGTGTGTCGCCGAGCGATTGAACACGAGCGCTGCGTCACAGCTTGGAACGGCGCTCGGAGTTTCGAGCTCGAGATTGGGTCCAGTGATTGCGGTCGCGGGCCGTCTCCGAGTTGCGAAACATTCCCCACAAGATGGCTCCACCTGTCAAAACAATCTTCAATGTCCAATGGGTAGACAAGAAAGCAGTGATGTGAAACAGGAGAGAAGTTGAGCCACCCTTCTTTCTGTATTTTGGAGGCATTTGTTTATTCGAATTGATGAATACCTTATCACCGGTATTCCAGCTATATTGTGTAACTTTGCAAGAACGGAAATACCAGAATACAAAACAGTTTAAATTGTTATATCGGATATGGTTATCACAATCACGCCTTCTCACTTATCCTTGACCTTCCTTTAGCGAAGTGAAAGCAAAGTGAAGAAAGAAGTGTCTGCAATGCGAATTTGCCCTTTTCAGATTGACTTTTCTTACCGAAACTTCCCATCTTCAAAGCTGTCTACAATTACTCGCTCCGGAAGGGGGGGGGGGGGGGGGGGGGGGGGCGGGGGTCTTTGTCCTTCCCTGATTTATTACAGGGGTTGCAACACAACCGAACACTTCAAGGCCGTCAGAGAAAGAGATTTCCAGGATTGTTACATAAAAACAAAAGATTTAGGAAACCGTCTTGCGCCTTCAATCGGTTCTTCCAACGCCGTGCCGAAATTGCATCTTCGCTTCGGTCACAAAATAAAAATTCACTAGCGAAAAAGCTGAATTTTCTCTTTAAATAAAACTACTCTACGTTTTCTAGGGGCGGCATATAACGGTACTGTAGAAAAATATACTGAAAGAAAATTTAGTAAAACATACAAGGTTACGCTTACGCAAATGTTGTTTATATGTATCCACGAAGAGCCGCTTTTTTATATTTATTGTTCGTGTCTCCCTAACGCTAGCAAGAGCGTCTTGATGAGAGCTTTTTTACATAAGAAGTCTGAGTTTACGATCTAGATTTTAAAAGAAAAAGTATTACGCTCGAGTGTGATAAATACGTGTTACACACAGGCCGATTCAAGAGATCTCATACGCATTCTGTGTATCCTCCTAATTCATACGCATTCAGATAGATTACGTTTTCTGTCATAATTAATTAGACGGGATCACAATATAGTTCAATTAATTGCAACGAGCGCTATTCCCAAGCGGCTTAGTTTGAATTGAACCCCGCGCCAAGCGATTTAGAGGCCCAGGCCTTTGCTCGGTGCCACAAAGACAAGATGGAAGAGAGAGCAAACAGCAGTTTCAAGTATAACTCGTGTGTGCCCGCGTCAACAGGCGCCTGTCGGCGCACGCGTCTGGGTCCTAAATGACGGCACACATCTCCCCACGTAATCCCGCAACATCACGGGGCAACTCACAGCGTATTAACGGATAACGCTGTAGGCGTATGACGTCACGACTTAGCATAGCTGCCAAGAAAGAGATCAGCAGGTTCAATAAACATATTTCCCTCTCGATTACTTCAGCTACCCACAAGGCGTCCCTCGCAATCCAAGAGCAGTAAGAGCTCAAGGCGCTACGCACACCCTCGGAAGAAGCCGAGGCAGTTTGTTATTTCAGCCCCTTTTTCCGGGTGAAAATGATCCCGCCGTCGGACGGTCAAAGTGATGATTTTCGTGTTGGGAACGTCAACATATTAGCAGCTAAGCAATATCAGCCATTTGCCTTGAGTCCTAATGTTTAACTCTTTTTGTTTACGTTCCGCAAATTAAAAAGCACGGTGAAAGATTCTAAGTACGCACCCGATTTCGGCACGCTATAGTTCCTGCCGAAAAATATATAAATCACGATGTTAAAAGCCTGAAACTGGGAAAGAAACTTGAAACAAGAAATTGTAAGAAGTCACAGAAGTAAAGGGACAGACATTGGTCTCAAACTTAGCTAGTACATTTTATTCCGACCCCAACTTCTATAACCACTTCCCAAGGTCACTTTAAAACCACGTCCCAAGGAGAGACGTTTCTGTCTCCTTATTTCTGTGACTTTTTACACTTTTTCCTTTCAAGTTTCCTTCCCAGTCTCACGACTTTAACATCATGATCAACATACACCAACTCGTCTGCGCCTTGATAATTTCTTAGTTAATATAAAAATGTCCACCTGCTACGGTAACCGAATGGCTATAGACATGCACGGTAACAAGGCGTCTAAAGCAAGCTACTGAAGTGACATCTTCCGACTTCCGCCCGCTACTAACGTGGAACCGCTAACTTGGACTCCGAACTAGGCTTCCAAACAAACCATTCTATACGCTGTCACACTCCGCTTCGCTGTGCTTTGCTCTGGGAAACATGATCTCAGGCCGGAGCATGCAGCGAGCTTCGTGGGGACCGCCAAAGGTTAACCTAGGCAGTCGCTCGCCGCTGCCAACGTCGACCTCAAAACAGCTCGTCCGACTGTCTAGCGTGGCAGCGTTTACTTTAGCAGACGAAATGCCGAGGATGGCCTCTCTCGTTGCTGACTTTAGACACCGCGTTCGCGCGTTTAATTATATTGTAGACGCTTCGTTGCCACGATGATGGTGACCATGGCAGACGGACTTTATTGGGCGGAAGGAGACGGCGGAGTGACAAATTCATGTGTGCACTTGGGCTCTTTCTGCATGATTTTCAACGGGCAGATCGTGAACAAAAGCAAATCAAAATCAGGGCTTAACACAGACGGTTGATTTTCTACAGGGTGTAATATTTTGACGAACCTTACCCGAAAATAATATTTTTATCTCGCAATTTGCACAATGTATTTTGTTCGGAAGCATGGGGCTAAACTACCGATGTGCCAGAGCAGGAGCCAGATTCTTTAGTTGGACAATATGCATTAAACAGCGCGTTTTTCGCGCCGGATTCTCCCCGAGCAGTTTGGATACCCGGCGTCCGAGAGAACGCATGAGTATCGCGCTGTTCACGTTATACACCAATTGACGTTTACAAACAAACCGGAGCGCCACTAGCGGACGCCCACGACGCTAGTGGCGCTCCGGTTCTAACATGCTATGCCAGCATATTAGAATATGCTGACATAGCATGGGATCAGAATACCAAAAAGGATGCGTCACAGCTTTAGATGGTTAAAAGGAGAGCTATTAACTTCGTCTATGAAAAGTATAATAGGCTAGATTCCCCATCTTCATTAGTAATGGCAAACAATATATTATCACTCCAGCATCGTCTAAAAATTGCGAGACAAACATTTTTGTCTTTGCTTTATCCTAACAAACTCCACATTGAATCAAGTCTATATTTATTCCCGTAATCATCCAGGGAAACTACGCACCATCATCAGTATTCTTTTACGAATATTCGCTCGAACTAACATTTTTAAGTACTATTCCTTTTTCCCACGCACTATTACGGATCGGAACGCTCTCCCTTGTGAGATTTGTTTTCCCCTGACCTCAGTGGTACTCCTGAGAATCACACCTTTTGTATGTTCTCTTTTGATGGTGTTTGTACATGCATTTTTTATTGTATATTAGGCGTTGAATATGGAATGTTTCTTATGCTGATTGCGTTTATATGTATATATGTCGTTGTATATGCAAAATATATGATAGCCATGTGTTCTTTGTTTCTTATATATATATATATATATATAGTTTTATTGTTTGTATGTAGCCCCACACCTGCAGGGGCTGTTCAAAGCCTGCAGTATGTATAAATAAATAGTGAACCTATCATATTGATTCGGAAAGCGATTTTAAACGTTCCTTTTGAACGCATTCAGTGCACGGGTGAATTCGCGATTCAGCGAGCGAAGCGATCCCAGACACAACGCAAACATAGCATCTATTTAGACCGCAGCGATTCTAGAAGTGTACTAAAAGAGATGCGATTATTTATTCACACATTAAAAAAAAACTGGTGTAAAGTCCTGACAGCCGTAGTTTCAGTCCACCTAAAGTTACCTGTATCGGAAACCAGCGAGGAACCAAGACGACGGTGTGAACCAAACGAACGTCGACCCTCTAATGGCGGCTTGGGCGCTCGTGCCTCGAGTCCCTATTAGGGGTGGCTGAGTTGCCAGACCATGTTGCTGGCTCTGCCGTTACACCGCCCTTCTCTTGGGGCAGAACAACAACACTATTGTCAAAGCTGTTGACGGAAAGCTTCATTGTACGTCAGCCTATGAGGTGGACGACGCAGGCGTCGTACCGTCCTTCTACTAGAGTCCGCGGGCGGCACATAGTAACGCCCATTAGAGCTGGAGGCACAGTTGCTGACATTAGGGTCGGTGACCGAGTTGCTGGCCCTGGGGTTGCAGACGCCGTGTCCATCCCAGTAGGCTGGTTTCCAAATCAGGGTCTGGTTGTTGGAGCCAAGCATATGTATTCCTCCACTTCGCTGTCTTCCCCTTAAGGGGTAAGGCCATCCGGGGTTGGAAGGAGGTGTCGTCGGTTTCTTCGCAGTGTTGTGCCCACTTCCGTGATGACCTGGTAGGATCTTGGGCCCACCAAGTTCAGGACTTTATCCTTCGTTGCCCAGGAATTCTTTTCCCTGAGGCGAACCACCTTCCCTGGAGGAAGTAGCTGAAGCGGTCTTCTGCCCCAGCTGCTCTGCTGATGCTTGTGCACTGCATTTGGAGCCGGTCCAGTGAAGTCGGGTAGGTGCGACCTGATTTTTCTTTCCATCAAAAGTCCACTTGGTGATCGTCCGTCTTCCAGAGGCGAATATCTGTAGTTGAGAAGTCCTAGCCCGTAATCTTCCTGTGCATGCTCTGATTTTTTCATGATCCTCTTGACTATCTGAACGCCTTCCTCGGGTAGACCATTTGAGCACGGGAAGTGTGGACTCGAAGTGACGTGCCGAAAGTCGTATTTGAGCGCGAAAGCCTTAAAATTGCTAGAACTAAACTGGGGTCCATTGTCGGAGCACACCTCGATTGGTATTCCATGCCTTGCGAAGATCGCCGACAGCGCATTGACCACTGCATCTGTCGTGGTATGTGTAGGTGCTCAACCTCCGCGAAATTCGAGTAGAAACGAGGTATGTCTGCCCGCCATGCTGAAATAAGTCCACACCAACGCACGCCCATGGGCGAAGTGGCACTGCTATCATCGACAGTGGTTCTGCTGGTTGTTGATATGCATGATGCTTGCACGTTGAACAGTTGTTAACCATTTGTGGAATGTCCGCTGACATTCCAGGCCAAAACATTAGGAGACGGGCCTTTGCTTTGCATTTGTTCACTCCCAAAATACCATCATGTAACCTTTTAAGTATCTCTCCTCTGAGGCTCTTAGGAATAACCACCTTTAGTCCTTTAAGAAGCACTCCTTGAACGACGGGCATCTCTTCGGCGCATGACCTGTAGGGGCATGACTGAGGCAGCGGTCGGTGATCCTGGAGGCCGTTGATGACTTCCGACAATACCTTGTCCTCGGCTGTCGCTGTAGCGAGCTTGGTTATTGTGGTGTCGCTCACCAGGTCTGACAGTGTTTCGACCGCATGCAATTCAGCATCATGTTTCTCAGGCACGTGTTGTGAGCCTCTTGGGGCCGGTGCGCCTGACAACGGTTCTGCAAGTACTAGCTGCTTGCCCGGAAGAAATTGAAACTTGTAGTTATACTTAATCAGTCTGAGAAAAAAGCGCTGGAGACGAGGGGGCATGTCCCCTACATTCTTTATTGCAATAGCGATGATGGGTTTGTGGACCGTTTCGCAAGTTATGGGTCTTCCATAAATGAAATCGTGAAACCGCTCAGAACCGAACGTGCTTGCCAGTGCTTCCTTTTCAATTTGAGAGTATCGCGATTCGCATTTTGTTGGCACTTGGGAACCATAATCTACAGGCCTCCACTCTGTGTCATGGCGTTGGAAGAGAGCTGCGCCAAGAGCATAGCTGGACGCATCCGTGGACCCTTAAGTATCCAGCTCTTTATTGTAAAAGGCAAGGACTGGTGCTGTGGTCAGCAAGGTTTTGAGGGTCTTCCACTCATTGTCATGGTTGAGGGTCCACTCGAATACCGACTCCGTCTTGAGCAGGTTCCGTAGGAGGGTGGTCCGATCCGAGAACCTAGGCAGGTACTTGCTGAAATATGTGAACACACACAGCATGCGTTGAACATCCTTGTATTGGGGAACTGGCATATTCACTACGCTGTCCACCAAGCTCTTCTCAGGCTGTATGCCAAGTGCACTGATCCTGTCTCAAAGGATACTGTCTCCTAGCTCCCCACTTCTGACACCATGTATCGGAAACCAGCGAGGAACCAAGGCGACGGTGTGAACCAAACAAACGTCGACCCTTTAATGGCGGCTTGGGCACTCGTGCCTCGAGTTCCTATATGGGGTGGCTAAGTTGCCAGACCATGTTGCTGGCTCTGCCGTTACATTACCTACAGAATCGAACATGTCCTGCGTTGAAACAGATAAAGGGTGAATTCGTCAAACGACGGTCGCGCGCCTTCAACGATTACCAAATAGCTTGCGTCTGCTCTTCATCACCCTCCAATGAGCAAGGTACAGTATTGGCGTAGGGGAGCTATGTCGTCTCTCATGAGCTACTAGCTATCCACAAAAATAAAATACAAAACTGACTCACAGTCGCTCGCGGAAAATTGCGGTTCAGAATAGCTCGAAGAGGCAACCACTGTACGCCACTGGAGAAAAAAAATAAAAGCTAGAGAGTAACGTCTTAAAAGAGGAAACGGCATTTTTTATTTTACTTTTCAGCTAACTCATGCCTCAGCTGTCCCGCCACTCCAAAGCTTATGACAAAACCAGTAAGATTTACAACCACCAACATGCAGATCGTGTCCTAGAAGCGGAAAAACTTCAAAATCTTCGAGTTGTTTCCTCATACGCAGACGACTATTTTTTGAGTAGTACCATTTTAGAGAGCGACAATCTTTCATTCTTCGATGTGGCACTCAATACAAGAAAAGATGTGTTCACACTGTCGCAGACAGATTTCCAGGCACCGTACCTTCGAGCGGCTACAAGTGACACCCGCAGAATCGCACGGTGCAGAAGTCGCAATCTCGACGCCTGCACGACGCGCGCAATGGACAACGACGCGCGTCCCCCCCCCCCCCCCCATCCCCCCCCCCCCCCTTTCCCTCCTTGAGCACAGGCCACGCCGCGCCCGCATCGAAACCCAACAGCGAATGCGCGCAGTACAGAGGGCCAAACTTTTCCCGTGAGACAACACTGACTGCGCGACACGTTTTTGGGGTCTACTTTTTTCACCAAAAACGTGGCCTAGACATCGGACTGCGTCACACAATAGTGGTTGAGTTCGCTGATTTCTAGATGGCTGGACGAGTCGGCGACTGAGCCTCATCTTGAGCGATATCTGTATTCTGAAAAAGGAGAAGCAAATGGAGGTCCAAGCGCTCTTTTAAGATTGGAAGAATGGAGGTCTTTGTGTAGGTCGGCAGGTAGGGCAGACAGCACACCTGGCATTACCTGGTAACCGTAAGGTCGTGCAATGGAGATCTTTCTGTGCATGGAAGCGATCAGATTCAGTGAACTAGCTCCTTTCTAAGGCTTGAAAATTAAAAACAGCGCGAAGACACAGACAAGAGCTCTTACTCAATGTTAGCACGCTTAAACTTCAGTTGTAAGTCAGAGCCTGTTTCGTCTATCTTCTCGTTGTTGTCTGTGTCTTTGAGCTGTTTTTAAATTATAATCATGAAAGACCAACTAGCCCAAACTTCTACGTTAGTCCGACCTAAGGGGGTTTTTTGGACTGTTTTTAGACTAATCAGAGCAATGCACTGCGTGCGCCTAAAAACCTGAGGTTTTTAGCGTTTTTTCTTTCTTCTGTATTTCCACAGCGACTGCTTGATTTTGGAGGTGGCAGCAGAGCAAGCGTCACTGCCTATTTATTTATAAATTCAGTCCCAAATTTTCTTGATTTTCTAAACATTTGCTTGTTCAAATATACATAAACGACTTTAGTTTGTACATGTAATATTGTATATGTATGAAATATATATGAATCTTGTCAAATTTCCTACTTATATTAGGCTATTAAAGAATCTTTAATAAATCATATATATGAACTTGCAAATTTTCTGAACAGAAATGAAAGTAACACATCTCCATTTTTTTAATTTAAATTCTTTTAAAACTGTTTTTTCATTTCATTAAGCATATGAAAAATTTTTCGAGATTCTCACAAACCAGTTTAAGCGCCCATATATTTAGCAGTAACATTAAAAGCGAGTAAGACATGTTAGTTTTGGCTTCGGCAGCTTCAATATTGAATACCCAAAAAACGAAATTATCTATGCTTGTAACTTGAGGCCTCATTTACTTTAGAAATTCTCCTAAACCTTTTCTTTTCCGGAAAATATAAAATACTCATTCCTGAAACCTCATTTTAATTCGGATAAAGACGTGTTTTCGACCCCAATCGGTAATCTCATGTTTGAGCGCTCACTTTTTTGTCAGTTTTGAAACTGCCTACTCTTTAAGGATACTTCTATGACACCCGAAATAGATTTTGGTATACTGGCTGAAATAACAAAACCGTTATTATGTTTGAGGATTTTTCTTTATCAAACTTCATTGCTCTGATGATATTGGAAACTTGTGATAAGTACATAAGTGTTATGTATTTATCGTAATTTAATAACCTTCACATCATCAGAAACGTTACTTTTTTTTTTCAATGCAAACTCGGTATTCCTTGTATGAAAGAAAATGATTTATATAGATTCGACTGAACGACTATTTGCAACTTTCGCAAAATTGAAACCGATTAAAATAACGATGCTTTATATTCCCCCAGTTTTATCAGTAGCAAGGCGTGAGTGTGGTTTTGCAGCAAATAGAAATGGAAAATATATTTTTTTCATATGACTGCAGAAAATATTAAATTTAGTCAGTTTTGCGTTGCGACTGCTTCCTTGTATGGGCGCTATTCTGGCCAATACTGTTGCATGGAAATGTATACTTATATAACATCGGTGCTTATTTTGACATCAAAGCTTAGAAATAATTTAAATTGTGCATATTGTGAAGTAAAAGATTTGTTCCTGTGCAAGATTGTACTGCTTTACAACGCACAATTAACGAGATTTCTTCCTAGTTTACAGTCATTTAGAATATAATACAACAATATATATTTATATGGGTAATATATCACGTCACCCTTGTAAATATTAAAAATACAGCAATTAGAATTTTTTTTATTCTAATATAAATGTTCTAGTTTTTTAACTAAATTTAAATATTATATTGAATATTTAGTCAATAAAAATAGCTAAGTTAAAATTTTTTAGCGATATAAGGTAATTAAAATATTTTGAATAGGTCGCACGTCACTATTTGTGAAAAGCTGCATTTATTTGTTGCCCTGTGCGGTGCTGTTCCTGGTATGCCGAAACCCCTTTCTTGGGCACAGTGTTCAAAACGTTGTTCAGTGCAACATTCGTACTGCGCCTTGGATCACTCACACCGTCCATTATAACATATGCTCCGGCATCACCCCCCCCCCCCCCCACCGCAGCTCTTTCGCTTCATTCCTCACGACTCCCAACACTATTATAACAGCCCTCGTCTTAATCAGGCCATTCAGCGTCACAACCTTACATCCTACGTCGAAGGAGTCACATTTCGAGATCTGATGACCAGCGACCCATCTGTTTGCCGCGTTGCTGACCCAATCTCGTTGCTCGCTACTTTCGCCGGCGCCTGAATATCGATCGCAATCGCCGCTTCCTTCAATCTCACGCACGCTACAATTCCGATGACGGCAGTCGTTCTCCTGACCTCCAGCCTTCAACCCCCTTTTCGAATCGTGACAACCTTGAAGTCTAAACACCGTCTCATTACCAGTGCTGTGCCCGTCACCGAAAATAAGTAATGAAATAGCGTTACTCGTTAGCTTAGAAAAAAGCTACCGCGCTGCAGTGCTCCGTCACCATTTTGCAAATGTAACGAAATACCATTGTTGTTACTTCCCATGACTAGCGTACGTTACTCCTACGTTAGTTTGTCGTTAACTTCGTGTTTCACTGTTAGCATATATGACAGCTGTTTATAACAAACCGCCCCTATAAACTTCGGCCACAATACACATGCTCAAAGCGAGTATCTACTTATTTATTTACTTGTACTCTGCAGCGTCGGAGCATTATACTACAGGAGTGGCGTACAGGCCACTCCTGTACTATAATGCAAGCCAGAAAACGACCAAATAAATAAAGAATTCAAAACAACATACAATAATAACATTTCAAAATTTTAATAACGCCAAAATACTAACAAAGAAATTCACATTGCATTGATTGGGTTAATAAAAGATTCACTGTCGGCAAAATGTGTAATGTATATCCTCGAACACTTGACCCTTCGCGAGCGCGATTCGTAGAACTGAACCTTGCCATAGCACAATGCCTAGGAAGAAGAAACCGCTCTGAAAAAGCGACCTAATAGATGCCACGTAACGGACGCAAAATAGAGATGTTCATGTAATCAAAGTTTGTTTGGGAAAATAAACGCTATTTTATTCCTTCGCAAACCAACGTCGCATTTCCAATTAACGACACTTCAGCACCCGGCAACCGCTCGCACACATGTTTGGTTCAAAGCGTGGGAACGTGAACGCTTACAAACTTAGAGTTTATTCTTTCTGCTGTTGACAGAACGCGAATATATTTGTTTTGAAGAGAAGGACCAGCTAGAGTAGCTAGGGACGCTGAGGCAAAGTCCTTCAAGGGGCGGCCGACTGTTGCATTCTGAACGTATGTCTCTTTCCAGCGAGATGGCTGCTCAGGGTACAGCGGCGGTGATCCTAGTAGCATCTATACAAAAACTACAACGAGCACGCTTTTGGTTCCATGCAGCGGTAATCTCGCGCCTTTTGGTCGTAAGAACATTAAAAGTGTCTTCCGGAAGAATTTGAAATTACGCCCCTTATACAGAACTTTGTTGGAGATTTTTTGCCCCTTTTAGGAAGTGTACAGAAAAAAAAAAAAACATTTCGTTTTCAAACAATCATGTGGCCATTTTTAATCGAAAGTAACCAGTAGCGGGAAACGTAATTTAATAGGAGATACGTAAAATAATAACGGCATCACTTTAGTCTTTAGTCATTTGAAAGTCAAAGGAGTACGTTACTACGTTAGTAAAAAAACTAACGTCATGTCTTTTAACGGGTTAGCTTCAACACTTCTCCTTACCCTCGACGCCAACTCTCCACTCGTCCCTCAATGCCGCCGCGGTTTCAAAACGGAAGAGAAAAAGAAAAGAAAAAAGAAAAAAAAAACGCAGCTTGCGTTCTGACAGAAGACAGGCTGCGCTACCAAACTGCGATATAAATCCTCCTTGAGATGGCCCAACTGCCCTTGCGGTTGAAATTTATGGACTCAAGTCGAAAGCCCTCGTAGACACTAGTGCGCCCAGATCATGCATTTCTGACAGTAAGCTGCGCCTATTACGTTAAGCGTTGGCGCCAACACCTTGTTGGTATTTACGTATGGGAAATTGAAAGTTGATTTGCCCCCTCGTCCTCTCAATTCTTTCAGTGACCACGCGCTACGTTGCACACATCACGGTTATTTCTACTTCTGTGGCTGATGTCATAGTGGTGCGGTACCTCGTGTCGTCAACTGACGATGTCATTGACTGTGGAGAACGTCACTTCTTTTAACAGTTCTCATACGGACGAATGACATGCGCTTGGTAACGTTGTCCTTGGCGCTACAGCCGTTGGAGTTATTACTCCATTGCCTCATGTCCCAGAAAAGTTTGATCTGATTTTCACTTTCAAAGGGCTTACGGACTTGCAGAGCCTTTGCTTAGCACCTTCATTCAAAGGGGTTGACTTGTGCCGTACTATACCGACGCACTAACAAAGAACCGAGTGCAGCTACATATTACCGACGATCTCCGGAGAACCTCTCCTACTATTTCGAAGAGCTGGTATTGCAACCATCCGGACGTACAACCATGACAGCTTAAGGCCCGTTCACACACTTGCGACTTCTTATAGCCGAGTGCCTTGGAACATCGCGAAATCTCTTATGACGGGAGGACATACTGGCACCAGTTATCGGGTATCAGTGGGACGCTGGGTGGTCCCGTATATTTTAAATTTATTTCGGGCATCATTCTTTTTTTTTTTTTCTTGGCCCAAAAAACGTTTGTCAATGTTATGGATGGACATTTCTCATAGATTGTACGTACTATCGCGGACAATATGAGCTGAAACAGCGCTCCGGTCGACGCGCGGTACTACCTGCGCCGCCTGTCGCCTTGCTCCGCACACATGGCGCACCCTGAGTACGAGATAAACTCTCACTTGCGCTGGCTGCGCCACTGCGCTATTGCGGCCATCTGCAAGCGAGACAGCGGGTGCGACAGCGGGCATGTGTGTGGTAGGGCGGCGGGGAGAACAAAATATTGCACTTGTCGTCCCTTTTTTGGAATCGATTTACTTTACTCTATCGCGCAGAATCCCGTAGAAAAAAAAAAAAAAAAAACTCTGACTGGAGAAGAAAAATATTGAAATGTCCTAAATTCCAGCTGCGATTATTGTGTTTGGAAGTCGCATCAAAAGACGTTGCAGGTTCTTTTTGTTTGATTATAGGTGCATGCGCAAAGTAGGACATCGTGAAATATAGGCCAAAATCTGTATGCCGGATTTAGTCCGGCTCCAACGTATCTACTTTTTTTTCTTTTTCATTGATCACAGATGTTTAAAAAAACGGTAGGCGTATACATGTTACTTAGAAGGTTTTGAAACCTTGATTAGTATGGAAAAGGTCAAAAGTATTATTTTTTTTTATTACTGAGCCCACGTGTTTTTTGTTTTTTTTAGAAACAAGTTGCTGACACGACACCATTTTTTTGTTTACAAATTCCTAGTGTTTAAAAAGTGGGACAAACAGTCATATATTTGCCAGCAGAAGGAGATTCAAACTCTATCAAAATGAATTTTTGAAGAGGACAATGTCAGACACAAAAGATTAATAGTCGGCGTGGAAGTTCAACAGCACCATACAAGAAGATCGGGATCCAGGAGGCACCACACAATAGGTATGCGACGGTTAACGGCGTCAAACAGTGTGTCGCGACCGTAGCATCAAGCTTTGTTCCAATCGGCAGAAATCCGCTTCAGGGGTTCCTGAGGTGCTGTAAAACTTACAAAATAATTTAATACCACGTCATTCTCCCCTGACCCGTGACCTCGGCTCCCATCTTGTCTGGTAAGAAATCATAGAGCGCGGCAACGAAGTCTGGCTCTGCCGGAAGCCACTCCCATTCACCGCATTGCTTTCCACAATATACGAGCAGTGGCGCGGTGAAGGGGACGCCGGGATATTACTACCTTGATTCGCCTCCAAATGTTTTCGATGATATTCAGTGCGGCTCCATTCGGGGGCCAAATCAGCTTCTTCAGATGGCGCTCCTCAAGGAGATATGAGCTTGAAACCGCATTTTCCACTATGGCGCTTTCTTGAAATGCACTGAAAAGCATGCTAGCTGAAAACGTGAACGTTGGGCTACACGGCACACGCATTGTGATAGTGGCTCTGTCGGCCAATATTTGCAAAATAACACCGAATTCCAATGAGGATTCCCATACGCTACGGCATTTGAATCGCTGCAACGTTCCCTTACTTTTGTTGCAATCTATGGTCACTTTGTAGAGGGAGCTGACACCGAAATCCGAGTGGATGAGAGTGCATAGGGCATTGTGGCTGTCTTCGCTTAAAATAACAATGCTCGTTCAAGTGTCATTGCTTGCGCCATTTGAACTCTAGCGAAGTGTGAGTGGAGCTACCGCATCACACAGCGTGAAACTCTACCATTTGTATAGGAGATATCAAAATTTCTACCATTCCTTTATGCCACCCACTTTAAAATTGTTACGAGTCAACACGTCTTTTGCTGGCTAGCCAGCCTTAAAGTTCCATCTGGCAGCCTTGGACGATGGTCATTGGAAATTCGAGACTACAAGGTCAGCGTTCTATAAACGTCCGGAAAGCGCCATCGCAATTCCGACGCGCTTTCGCGGTCTCCCATGCACAGCGACATTTCTCCTCGTCCAAGCCAACCACGTTAATTCTATCGCCATTTTAAACACAAATGACAACGCAGCAGCCCAAGCGTCCGCTCAAACTTTGAGGCCATTGATTTACTGCTTGAGAGGGATTCCTCGTGGTTCCATGTGGCACATTAAAAAGAGAGCACGTGTCTTCACCCTTTGGGACAATGTTCTCTACACACGGAACTATGAGTCACATGAACGAACCTGGCTGCCCGTTGTTCAATTAAATGTTGAAACTTCCAAGCACACCACGACGACCCTAAGGCGGAGGAGCACCTCGGCTTTACGAAGACATACTTGCGCAACACGCTCAAGCTAGTCAACGGAGCACCGCAGGTCGCAGTAAGCGAACGTGGCATTCCTCTTGTTGCTAAGCCTCTCGATGAACTTTCGCGCTTGGCTAACGACATTCGCAAATTGACCACTGCTTGCCACCCCCAATCTAACTGATCGAGAAAATGCCTTAACCCTACATTCTCATGAATTATATCTATGGGGCCCCGAAAACCAGACAAACTATTGCGTTAACGTCCCTCAAGTGAGCATTGCTTACATTTAGAGTGGACCACTACAGGCTACTCACCGTAATACTTGTTATTTGACCGTAAACCCCTTACCACCCTCAACTCGATATTGCGCTACGTCCATGAACACCACACGTCTTATCCTTCCGAGATTTTCTCTCGCGCAGATGATGCTCGACAATTTGCACGCTTCGAAACTCTGCAGTATCAGCAGCAACAATAGCTCCGTCACGCACAGACTTGTGGTGGAACACCTCACAAAGATGGGGGATAAAGTTCTCCCGTAAAACAGGAAGATCTGAAAAACCACTTCAGACATGGGTCTGTATGTTTTGTATTCTCCGTCGCCTCCCTCCTACAAACTACGACGTGGAGTCAGTCGCACCTCCTGAAGTTCACATCACAAGTCCAAGGACATCGTTCATGTTTCAAGCGTTGGTGGACCGACCATTCCTCCACCCAGCGGAAGTGTTAGGAAGAAAACAACGGATTGGAGGCTCAAGGGCAAGGCAGCGAGCGCTATCAACTTGGGGGCAACGATCCCACCGCGCGAACATCAACAATATCAGTCATTAAATCGCCTTTTTCAAAACCTTAACAATGTGTACTCCCTGAGTTCTGTGACAGTGATGATGACAATAGGTTTGAAGTGAACCGTGGTGTCACAGTTTTGAAGAAGCAAAACGCTACATTCTCTGCCAAGAAATTGCCAAACAAAAACAACGAGAAAACAAGTTTTTTGTTTTGTTTTTTAATACAATGTTTTAAGGTTTTTCAGCGAAATTTGTGTTGGTATGTCTATGAACCAAGAACAAAATTATATTTGTAGGCGTGGTCGGACCCCAGAAATAACGAAATAAATAAAAATAGCTGGATATACAATATAAAATAATTTCTTGTCTCGGTTACCGCCAAAAAACAAATCACATGAGGTGCGACAAAGCATAATCAGGTGAAAGACAAAAGTATACAGCAGTGTTAAAGAGAAGCTGAAGTACTTTATAAAAAAAAAAGTTAGAGTTGACTTCTGACGTATTTTTATCCCGCTCATCTGAATATCACGTTTGTATTCTTCGAAGAAGTAAGTAAGCGCGAGAAAACACAAAAAATCCCCGAGCGCTCGTGACGACATACTACACTGTTAGCAAAAATAACACGCCCAGACGTGTAAACCGTTGTCCCATAGCGGACACGTCGAAACATGTTCGTTTTACACGAGGCCATCTGTGTTTTTCGTCTACACATGAGGTGCTGTGTAAACTTAACACGCTACACCGTGTCTGCCTTCCGCAAAACCGTTTCGAGCGTGTTCCTTATGAAACATGGCGGCCAGCGGCCGAGAACAGGCGAGAGATGAGCCCAGCGAGCCGCGCGCCTTTCAGCCGAATTGAAAGCACACAGGGCGCGTTAGTTCAAGTTCGATGTCTTTTATACACAGTAAAGTCTCCAAGCGGCGGACGTAGCTACTTGCGAAGGTACGTACGTGCGTTTTCGGCGGTCGACGGCGTCGGTAGCTTCAACAAACCGCTAGACAAAAAATAAAACGAATGCCGAACTCACATGGATAAATAACTTGAGCAAACTATTTAGAATCGGGCGGTAACTTGCGCCACCTATCGAGATTTCTAGTAGACTGTATATAAAAAAAACGAGTCTGTTAACACTACGAACGACCACGACTACACAGCAACCCTACATACAACGCAGGCAACACCAGTACCACGTACTACACAGCACCGACATGTACACAAACACAACAACCGACACTACGCCCGACACTTCCTACTCGATTTCCATTTTTCCCCGCGGCGCATATAAGCTTGACATGTGCGGGTGAGCTCTTCGGTCGCTGACCATTACAGATTTATAGAAGAATACACAAAACACGGCGCAATGGACAGTCGTGTGTTAGAACTGTTTGCATTTAAAAAGTATGGAGGCAAAATCTATAATGTTAGTCCGTTGCAATAAATAACGATATGTTAACAATAAATCTTAAACCGGTCATGAAAAAGTTCAAATTTTTGTTATTTTCTTGCTTAACCAGTGTTATGAGCAGTCTGACTAGCTTGAATCAGATAGGAAAACAAATTATTGGGATTTTGTCATTACGTATACAATAATAAATGAAAATGATCCTTGCGCAAAGCATTTTTATATATTTTTGTGAAGGACATCCGGACATCCGCCCAACACTTCACTTCCGCTAGTTGCAGTACGGGAGCAGACGCCTTCACTTTTGGGGCGTTTTGATGCAGTTTGTTGTCGTATGTCGTGTCGGTGTCAAGTGGAGTGGTAAGGCTTGGGAGTTTGTGACCGGTGTTATTCGTGAACACTGGTGTGGGGCGCTGATGGGTCTATTTTTTATACTGCCACCACCCCGAAGTTTGAAGATACACGGGCCCGTATAGCAGTGCATTATGCTGAATCGCGAGCTCCTTCTCTGTTGACGTCGCTTTCCTGGTACCACTCGTGGATACTGCAAGTGTTTAAACAGTGTGCACCGTCTCGCCTACATCCCCGGTGACGTACTCGACCTGTTGAAACCGATTGCTTCCGTCATTTTAGAGTACGCAAGGCAGTTATCTCGTTGGTCTGGTTTCGGTTATAAAAGCAAGGCAAAACGCTCGTAGTCCCCGCCTTCAGTACACGTTGGACATCTTCCACACTTTGACACCGGATAACTGAATGAACGAGGATTTACATTCACTTCCGAGGTTACTCTCCCCGCTTCCTCACCGTTGAGCAGCAGGATGAGCTGGCGACAAACCGCGGATGAAAGGCTTGAGCATCAACAGCCCAAGCGCACTCGGTGCCGATGCCGGCGACGCGGGTTTCTGTCAACCGGGAGGCCAGCACAAACCGTGACCGTTCCAGCTCTTCGTCATGATACGGTGTTGCAGAGAGCAGGGTAAAATACAGCTACATGGATCACCGAAGCAAACGCACTGCTATCTTATATCTTGGCTTGTGATTGCGCCTTTGTAGTAGATCATCTTATTCGTTTTGCTGGAGAGACGCAAACGACGGGCATAACAAAATTGCTTGCATATTCCGCATATCTTACAAAAGCATTTACCATGTCACCTTGCGAAAAGCGCGAAACACGGAGTCAGCACCGTCCTAAGCTTCCCGTTTTTTACCTGCTTTAGAGCAGTTTGTACCTGCTAGTAGATATGCCTACTGAAACTGAAACAGGGCAGAGCCGGGAGGCACTCACTTGATCGAATGACGTTTTAGCGAACGCCCACGTTTCACCGAATGACACTTTAGCGAATAGTAGGACGCCGCGAAGCGGCGTTTTCGGGTGGGCCAAATGTATTCACATTTTTGCAATGAGCCGCCGCAGATAAATGCACCAACGCCCCTTCCAAAATAGAGAAAGAGCGTATACGTTCACAACGTAAAAAATGGTCTCAGTGCATGCATCTGTGGGCAGGTAGGAAACCATTGCCTTAATTTATTCACGCCGCATGATTGACGCAACAAACTCGTTGCAGGACCGAATCATCTACTCGAGCGGTGTACGTCGCTGTGCAAACGCAGTCCAACACGAAGCATAAAAAACGGCAGATTTAAGACAACAATCCGGAGTCCATTATTCAATTAAAACGACGTAATTTTGTTGGAAACGCCCGCTGCTTCTTACTCACGGAATGTGTCGGGATTCTTACACAGTTTGAAACGGAACGAAGGAAGATTTACTTTTAAAAACGCTCGCTGCGTCCTCCCGGACCAGCTGGACCGGATCAGCTTACGACGACGGGACTATACCCGTTGAATCTCCACCCCGCAACAAACAATTTGCGCTCCGTGTTAAAAGCGTGGTTCAAACAGACCCGGAATACAAAGCACCGCAGCACACACAATGAACGTTTCAGCTCTTTTTCGCATCGCCGGGTTGCACCAAACAGAACGCAATCGCCGAAGTCAGCGCCGCGCTGTCGTGAACCTTGGCTTGTGGTTGCGAACTCGTGGACCCTGTGGCTCCCTTCGCTTTCAAAACACACACGACGATCACGAATGGTACTTTCCGTCTTCCGGGAACATCACAGGGGCACTTCTCCGGTCACGTCTTCACCATATGTGCTCGCAAACTCCGAACCTCTATGCGAAGCTTCTCGCGTCCCGTCAAACCAAAACAGTAGTGGCGCCATGCGCACTTGCCAGATATTCTCCGGTCAAACAACGAAAGCCAACCGGCTCTTGCTTCCAGCGTACATCGGCGTTGGGCTTGCGCCGTGGCCAGATCGCTTGCAGTTCAAGGTTGAAGCAAAAACGAAACCAACTGCATGTCACGTGTTCACATCGAGGACACGCTTTTTATATCTATTTTAACTGTTTGGAACGAATAATTAGACCCATGACTTTATTTGTGGTGTGTAAGAAACCGTTATCAAGACCCCTAAACCAGATACAAACATGGGCGACATGAGGGAAGCCGCATTGCCATCGACCAGAAAATGGCGGGGCGGCGAGCACGGTAAGGGTGGGTTTCGCCGACGTCCTGCGACATGGCGCAATTGCTTTTGGTGCATATCTGTCTCCGAGACATATTTTTTTCCGCGGCATTTGTCTCGACGGTTCTTTCTAAGTGTGTCCCCAAGCATTCCGGTGCTTCGATAGCCGGCAATGCCGCGGTCGTCGCCGGGGGCGATGCGTGTTATCGAGGTCGGCTACACGGTTATGCGTGTATGACCGAGCCAAAACACGTTTTTTACAACCTCGCATGATTTCTGAACGAATTATCCGTTACTCATCGTGTAAATTTATGGTAATTTGTGTAAATAGCGTGTTTTTAACCCCAAATATTCGCCAAATACACGGGACTTGCTAACAGTGTAGGATCATGGGTCGCCATGCGTGTGACTCTTGTGTGGGCAATTGCAAGCTTGCTAGTTTTTTTCTGCGCTGGCGCCAGTCGTGACGTCTATTTCTTAACTTCTTAAAAATAGCGAAGCGCGCGTGAATAGCTTTGACAGGTGCTGAAAATGCGCGAGAGCAGGGAACCCGAAAACTCCTAATATGACTTCACGCCACGGGAACGAGGGGATTTAGATGTTCTTTAAGAGTTAATTCTTGCAGCCTCCGTGCACCTAATTGGAAAATAGTTTCGATATTCGTGATCCCGGAGGCCAAATGGAGACGATTTAAGAGTTTTTCCGCAAGTACAGAACTGCATCAGTTTCCTTTTAAGAAACATACGTTTAAAACAATCTTTGGTGAAGCTACGTGCCAAAGTAAATTCCAATTGAGCTTTAAAGACATGAAGGTATTCGAAGAAGAACAAAAATTTTGCTGTGAACAACGTCTGACAGCCTCTTGACAGCAACATATAAACACCGGTCTTATTTGAGGATGCCGTATTTAAGTTCCAGGTGCAAGAATAGTCAGGACACGCTATGCCACCAATCTTTGCCAGGAACTATACTAACGTATTTAGGACGTTAAAAACCAATAGAAAACAATCATATCGCAAAAAAGATGATTCTGACACCGTGTACGAGTTATAAACTAAATATATACTGCAATAGTGTTTCAATTATTTGCCTTTGAATTGCACAAAAAAATGTGAGCGAAATGCTCTACCTTCTCAGTGTTATTAGCGCCAGCATTTTAGTTTGTCTCTTAAAATTGGGAAATTTACGTGCCAAACAAACAACGGGCACCTGGCACTTCCCAGCGGAGGCCTGAAGATTAATTTGTATTACCTGGAGACGCAATAAGCCTCCGTGAGAATGCGGGCACCTCGGCCGGGATTCGAACCCTCCACCTAGGTATCCATAGGCTGGCGCCCTCAATTCGGAGCCACCGAGACGGCCAGTTTGTCTGTATTTTTTTTTTCTTTGTTGCCTGGGGTTGACATGACACTTATATATTGTGTGACATGACAGCCATATACAATATAAAGCGTCAGGCCGCCAGGCGGTCCTTGGCCCTGACGCTGTCAAATTTAAAAATCTCTTAACGTCACACCAAGTTGCTTGGACGCTGAACTGGCCTGTTCGATTTATTCCAGTGCTGCACGAGCTCAGCCTCAGTTCCACAGAATCTTGCGCTGGCCGAAGTCGGTTCAGCGTTCATGCAGAAACAGGTGGCAACTCTTCGGTTTTTCGGAAACCAATTACAGGGTCGTTTGTAACGCTGCAGCTTAAGTTCACGCAGCCGCAGCCCGACTTGCGCACTGCTTCTGCACTCCTCTGAACTCGGTCTGAACTGGTTCAAAACTTTCGGGCCGAATCATGCATGCCTGCTGTTGGGTCTACATCTTCAAAACTTTCGGGCCGAATCATGCATGCTCTTGGGGTCTACATGGTATCACAAGATATTAACAAAGCATGAATTGTAGTGGAAATTGCTTGCTTATAATTGCAGGAAGTAAAATATTAAATTTTTCAGGAAACTGTAGATATATATGACTCATTGTTGTATTCTTTTCCCCTGCAGATGCCTTCGACGAGTACCTATGGAGGCATCCTCGAGAGGCCTCTCCAAGGAAGAGGACAGCTCGGGTGAATCTACTACAGTATGCAAATTTGTTAATATCCTACTGCAGGATATTAACTAGAAGTTTGACTTCTAAGCTTGCTTAGAGGTTAAGCTTCTTCTTGGTGGTCTGCAGATGCCAATTTGCGTTCACTAAATACATATATAACCTGAAATGACCTGGCTCATGCTCATTCTTTGCATGACAAATGCATGCGAATTGTTAAACCTGCAAAGATACATCCATCCGTTTGCAAACGTTGGACACCATGTTGATTCCTATTACTGTATCAGAACGGATAAACCTTTAAAGATATAGGTTTCTCTATCCGAACAGATGAACATGCATAAATATCGGTTCCTATATCCAAATAGGTCAACCTGTAAGGTATGGGTTCCTATATCTAAACGGGTCAACCCGTACAGGCACGGTTTCCCTTACCTAAACGGGTCAACCCGTACCGGCACGGGCCCCGTATACGAACGGGTTCCTGTATCTGAATGGGTCAACCTGTACAGGTACGGGTTTCCAGTAGCATACGGGAGACCCGTATCCCATAACACCGTAGGAGATATACGAGTCAACCAGTATGAATTTTTATACGGGTTTTTTCAGTAGGGAAAGGGTCTTTTGAGCACCTTATAAAAAAGTTCTTCATGAAGAACCTTTAAGGAGTTCTTTTAAGTTCTCGTTTCAGTGAAAGAGTTCTTCGTGAGGAACTTTTAAAAAGTTATTTTCAGCCCTTTTCTCGCTAAAACATTTCTTGGTGAAGAACCGTTTAACAGTTCTTTTAAGTACTCTTTTCAATAGAACAGTGCTTCGTGAGGAACGTATAAAAAGTGTTTTTTTCAGCCCTTCTGTCTCTGAAACAGTTCTTCTTAGTTTTCTCTCGGGTGCAACGGTTTTTCATCAGTTACCTTTGGAAAGTTCTCATACGCTTTTTTAATTAACAAGGTAAAAATAGGAAGAACCTTTATAAGTTCTTTATGGTCTAAGGAAACAAGTTCTCAATAAACTTTCAAAAGAACTTTTATGTTGGGGTGTGCGACCACCCCCTCGGTTCAAATGGCGCAGCGATATTTCCAGGTTTAGCACTGCAATGAAAGCCAGTGTGTATAGTAGACTTGTTGAATCTAGGAATATCGCTGCGCTATTTGAACCGAGGGGTATTCGCACACCCCAACAGTAAAGTTCCCTTGAAAGGTTATTTAGAACTGTTATTTCCTTGGACCCAAAATAACTCAATAAAGGTTTTTCATGATTAACTAGTGAATTCAAAGAGCTTATAAGAAGCTTCCAAAGATATTTTATGAAAAATCGTTCCAGTCAAGACAGAACTAAAAAAAACTACGAAGGACATTTCATTTCGACCACTATTTGCTCACCCTTAACTTTTAAGTTATTTTTTCACCAAGAGAGCTTTCTATTATGAAAATTTTCAATTAAAGCTTTTTTGCAAACACCACTTTCGAGTTAACTTGAATAACTAATTCGCAAAACCCGACTTGGGTAGCAATTTTAGGTGTTCAGTAGCTCTTTTGAAAACCGCTCCTTATCGACTGTCTCGAACTGTTCAAAGAGGGAATATACATCATCTAGACGTTTTGTAAACGTCCACAGATGTGCGAAACAGGCTTTGAACAATAAGGCACCTTTTCCGGGGAAGTACATCTACTGCAGAACCGCTGGCTTGAATGGGTATTCAAATACACATTCATCGTTGTTACTCTTCTCAAGACCAAGTATGAGGTTTCGCGAATAGAGGTAGCAGAAACAAAAGACATGCCCTGCAATGTCCCACTTGTAATGGTGAAAAGAAGAGAAGATGCAGCGGTTCACAAAACAAAAATTCTGACGTTTATTGAACATGACTAGATCGAAACCTAGCACATGAGTAGAATGCTTCTCCGCCTAAAATATAGATCAAATAAAACACGGCCTAGTGGAACGTCATACTTCACAGATTCATTACACATATTGAAAAACTTTTGAATTAACTTTTCCTAGAACTCCGAGGGCTTCCAAAGAGCGTGCAATGAGTGTGCAAAATATAACTCCGAGAACTTTCACACAGTCTGCAATGACTGTGTGCAAAATGTGACCGAAACAAAACTATTCATACTACCGAAATTCTTGGGCACTGGGGTAGGAACATTCTAAAAATCTAGAACCTCCTTTCAAAGCAAAATTTCGCTTTTAGTCCTTGAAAACTATAATTTGTTGCCAATTAGCCACTTTTTAGTACTTCTCATATATCTATAAGCAAATGAACACCAAACCTAATATTTCGAGATGGCCACCGTTAGGCCCTGGAGGAAGAAAAAATGAGAAGTTTGCCGAGGGCTTCTTTGTCAGGTACATTTTTGAGGGTAATTCCTGCTTTATAACCCTGGCTCGGTAAATAGTTATTTGAGAAATTATCACAGCTTAAACGGTGGGAATAGTGCACACAAGGAAAAAAACTGGAGAAAGAACATCGAACAGCGCTAACTTGTAACTAAAAAATGTATTATCAAGTCAGTGGAATATATACGGCAGCAAACAATACATAGAAAAAAATATACACGAAAACCTCATGAATCACTTTCAGGCATTTTTGAAATCGGTGAGTTTTAACCTTAAGAAAAGAGTTGCACCTTGCAGCTTGGCACTCCATGGACAGGTTTATTCAAACCCCTTCAGTTGCCGAATTGAATCAGAAGAAGGGTGAAACTTCATTATCCGCTGAAGTAGGCCATCCGTTGTTTGTTCTATTTTTGCTTGTACACTCGAACTGCTGCTGGTACCCTTCATGAGATCCAGCTCCTGCTGTAGCTGAAGATAAATTTTTCTCTGTTTGGGTGACAGAGCAAGGCGTTATTATTTAATTAAGGCTAACCAGCATTAAAGTTACACCGTACTGTGCAAAATATCACAAATGTTAGTTTAAAAGCCCATCAAGCTCTAGCTTTGATGAGATCAAATATATCCTACTTCTTGTGAATCCCCTAGAGGACTTCTATGAGAAACTGAAATTTTGGCCTTGAGAAAATGTAGACAACGTTCTAGATGTATGATTTCCTATGTGGTGCATTACCGAGCTCAGATCTAATATTTAACCACTAACAAAATAAAACGAAAACTGACTTGAAAAAACTTCTTAACCTTTTTTTGTTTAGGTATGCTGTATAGATAAAAATGTTATCTTGGTGACGAGGTGGACCAGGCAACCACTCTGGTGTGGAAGCAGGAAAAAGGGAATCGCGGCAAACCAAGACATCTGGCCCCTTCCTTCTCATGATGCCACTCTCCCACCATACACTGCAAGTGAGCATAGCACAAACAGGTGTTAAACCCAGACAAAGAGCACAACGACACTGCAAGTAGGACTTCTGAAAACCAGGTTGTTAGCTCAATTTAGACAGTGCCTAAGTCTCTTAGTACCCTTCTTGGGTTTGAAGTAACTCAAAACCGGACAAAACTAATGCACCATTCAGGCTGTCTATTGCTTTGAAAGTTTAGTGGAAAAGACATTGAAAGTACCACTTCGGGAATGCAGAGGGCCGGGTACAGCTAAATAACATCAGTGGTGGTCTTGCCAGCGATGGCTACCCTCCTTGCCTGTGACGTCCGTGCCATCATTTTAAGTAAGAGCTTCACATCTGGTGCAGCCTTGGAGCATTCAGTAGTTATAATCTCTACGTGGTCTGCAATGTTGTTGGTACCATCTCCTACGTCATGATGAGAAACCTCAAAAAAAGTTAGTGCCATGCACACAATATGAGATTTGAAAAACAAAGTTGTGTACCAGATGAACTCTAGCAAGGTTTGTTTTATGTTACATGAAAAATTGTAATTTAAAAAGTGGGTGCACGGGTCCAAATATATCAAGTTATATGCACTTTATATTTAGCTATAATAAGGCAGTTCAGTGAAACAAAAGAGATTTAACCGAGAGACAACCAGAGAGTATTAGATATATCTGACAAGCCATGCAACTGTGACTTTTACAGATTATATTTACAGCAATGTATTTCGTTCGAGTCACTTTGGAGTACCTGTAACCTGTTGCAGTAGTCAAAAGTCCATTTAGGAGCAGCTAAAAGTCCGTTTAGGAGCAGCTAAAAGACGTATTGGCATGTAAGCACAAACTTCTCTATTCTTACCACTGTGAATATTATCATATGGCTAATGCTCAACTAAGACACTATATCTACTTTGCCCTCCCACTCCTATACAACCGTTTGCTAGCATGAATTGCTTGACAAGTTTGATTCTTTCGAACAAAGACCTATCTGCTTAGTTGCACATAGAACACCAGACATGGCAACAGCAGTCTGAGTGATGATGGATAGTATGAACTGCTGTGAATGGTCGTTTTAGGTACGGAATCAAAAGTAAAGCAAACAGTATGTACCACTAAAATAAAATAATGTTAAAATAGAAACATTTTGAGTACTCAAAGTGATGTTTTGTTGCAGTTCTAAAAGTTATAATAAGAAAAAAATTTCGTTATTTGATAGTGGATATCAATGTCGTATATATAAGACATAAAAAACATCTGCGTGCGAACAATAAATATTCCTTTTAAAAACAATCAAGCCGAATTCGGTAAGGTTATTCCCAAGCTTCTAACCATTCCTCTGGTCGACCAAATTAAAACTGTAAAAAGATTCCTCTCATTTTGCCAATATGTAACAGGCTAAGCGCTTCGAAGCATATGGTGCAACAATTGCATAACTACATTTAGCTGAATAACTATTTGAGAACAGTTACCGCTTCCAGGTTAGTTTTATTTCTTTTAATTGTATCAGAAGCATGTTATAAAAAACTTACCATGTTCCTTTTGTATTTTTGAATACAGTCGCTGGCGTTGGCGTTCTCCCTTTCGCTTTCGCCCACCACCTTTGCCATCGTTTTCCTTGTTTTGCTGAACTTCTGGCAGATGCATAAGAAGCAACCTTTCCTTTTTCCTTTTGTTAATAAGGCTGTGTCGCAGCGAATCCTACAGTGAGAGTGATGCGTAGCAAGCCTGTTACTATGCAGATAATGAACTTTGATACAAGCATTTCCATTGTCAGAGTGAAAACAAGGTCTTGTAAATCTTACGCAGAGTCCAGTGGAGTCAGCCAGGAAGGGGTATGTCGCTTGGAAGGCACGCATGACATCATCTAGCTAAGACCGACTTGGCGTTCCGGAAAGAAAAAAGACAACAAATGTTAGCCTCTATTTTAAGATATATAAGTGAGGACTTCAAATGCTGCTGCTTACGGAGTTTTGCTCAGAATGTCGTCTGCCAACGCAGCGACCAACTTTGTTCCTGCTTCATTTCGCTGCGGTTGAAGGAGCTGTCCACTCTTTTCACCCAGCCCCTGTAACAGTGGCGGAGGAAATTTTGGGAGAGTATATCTCTGTGGCCATACATTCCTCACAACTTCTGTAGACCAAACTGAGGCTGCTGTGTTACTAGCACGAGCCACATTGGAGGGTCCAGGCAAGCTGAAAGATAACAATGTAATTAGTGCATCTTGAATTTTTTCAAATGAAACGCCAATTTCCAATTGGGTAATGCGCCCTACCTTTCTCTTATATCTCCTTTTAGCTGTTCAGTCAGTTTTAGGAGTTTGACTCGTAGTTTCATAGCAGAGAGAAACTGCTCAATCGTCCTCACTGGCAAGTTTAGTAACGTCTCTCCATCAACCTCTTCTGTATAAAAGGAGATAAAATATTGCACATGCAGTATATATCATAAACATATATGTTAATGACACAAGTTATACCACATTTTTTGCCTTTTTATTCTTATGGTGTACACAAATATAGTATAAAAAAGTGAAGGGGGGAGGGGGGGGCAACCATGGAGCAGTGGCATGCATCACCTTCACACTGCTTCCATGTTCTGGTTCCGCAGATCCTCCCTCGAGGTGTTTAGGTTTCATGTGCTTCCTGAAGCTCTCAAATGCGGTAAAATATCGTCCAGACGGAGAGCACTCACCAAACGTGCAAATATAATTAAAGTCCGGGTCACCATGAGCTATCTGGACATGATTTATCAGATGACTCCCAATGTGGTAGCACCGTGAACACTTTGAACACTCGTATCCGCTCATGCTGAAATCGCACAAACGACGACAAATCTCATTAAACGCCGAAAGACCCGGAAGCACTTCCTCACTCACAAAACATGTCCAAATATCCATACTGAACTACAAGTTTCATAAAAAATATTGGCGTGCACATGGAAGGATAGCGCCATCGAGACCCAGATCAGCCGCCATTACCGGCGCTACTGGCACTGAAAACAGTTGGCAGTTGGAAACTGAAAACGCGAGATGAAAACGACGCCGCTAACCAACACAAACAAAGAGGATGGAGCATTCTGCTTACCTTCGAATCCCTGGGCGAAGCCTGCAAGGTTTTGCTTTGTCAACCAACCTGACAGGTCCTCGAGCTTCCATCTAGACACATCTGCATATTCTCTCACCGTGACCACATCCATTGAATGCCGCCGACAGAACTAGGTCGGAACAGCAAAGACCGAACCCCGAATTGTTGGCCGCCGTTACTTTCGTCTTTACAGAATCTCCCGCGGCCAACGGCGCGGCGCACTGGCACTCCTTCGCGCGCAACCGCTTCTATTTTAACCGCTTCAACGTCAAAGCGCTGCTCGGTGACGTCATTCTTTCCATTTCATAAATATTTGATTCGTTATCCCTCAAGAGTTCAAAATAAATGTTAATACAAAAAGGAACAAAGATAGCATCATGTCTTTAGCGGTTTTTGTCGACAATTTTTGGGCATGTCACGGTTCGAATAAGATGTGTGACTAATGTCCGCGCTCACGTGATCACGTTGGTCGCGTGTCGGGGAAGCCACGGAACCTCTCGAACGAGCCCGTCGTATTTGCTTTGGGTGAGCGGGCGGAGACAGTGGAGTCCGTTTCGCGTCGTAACGGCGGTCGGTGGCGGCGATTAAAGGCGTATGACGTGTGTTTCGGCATACTGCAGCAACCTCCGGAGAGTCTCGGCTGCCAGAAACTGTGTCTTAGCGTAAGGTTAAAATAGAGGTATGGGCGTTCTCTATCATTCGACATTTAGCCGAGTTTTTCGTAGGGTCTGCTATGCGCACCGCCCCTGCCAACTGCGTGTCGTGCTGCATTCTCGAACCTCTCTGCGTAGGTCTACGAAAGATCTGAGGTACGGTTTGAGTCGCGCCTAACTTAGCTTTCAAGCGGCGTCGATCTCGCGCTTGCCCTGTACATCGCGATGACTTGTTGGCCATCCTGTTCCTCTAGAACATGAATTATATATTGACGTCGCTCGCCCACCACAAACGAGGTAATTACGAAGGCCTGACGCAAGTAAACAATCAATTATTCATGCAACATTGCTATTTTTGTGGTAGGCTGCCGTGCATACTCCGCTCCGTGGGATGTATTTTTTTTTAGACCTAATATTTAAGTGCAACATCCAGAAACAACGTTGCGCTTCTGTGAAGTATTGCATTTCAAAAGATTTCAGTACTAAATAAATTAACAAGAGCATCTTACTCTTATGATATTCGCCACTTCATGGCTATAAAACTTCTATGACAATTACTAATCGAGGGTATGCAACGAGAACTCACCAGAAATCAATGCTGCTGCAAAACAAACAAAAAAAACAAAAAACATTATAAAGTCCTTTTTTCTAGGCAACGTTCTTCATCGCCCACTCGGCTTTCTGGTGCGCCATTGGCCGACAATGTTTGAGAGAAAACAGTTCTTCACGAGGTGGAAGAGTTCTTGGGGCGGCGAAGAACCTTTCAAGAACGGAGTTTTTTAGAGTGCATGGCCTTCCCAAAGGGGACTTTTTTGGTCACCCGCCCCGCTGGTTAGAAGTAGCCGACCGTGGCCGTGACGTGCTTGGGCACCGGCGGCGATGACTCTAAGCTTCCACCGTGCTTTTTAAGCATCCCATGGAGTTTGTCATTCTCAAGTGAAGATAAGTGCCGCCCGTGCCCTCCATGGCCACGATCGCGAATTCAAATATTCGTCGACGGATAGAATGTTGACGGGCGAATACGCCCGAGTTACACAGTGCTCGTGCCGAGTGCGTGAGCTGGGCTCGGCTGACGAGCTGGAAGACCTCGGATGCATGAGAGAGAAAAGGAGGAGAACATTTAAAGAAAGGGAGGTACTAAATTATCCGTCCTATTTTAGAAGTTTTGTATGAAAAACAGGCTTTAAATATCTACGCTCATGCACTACCTTTATTTTGGCCCACTAAACGATATGTGATTAGAAAAATACCAATTTATTTCAGCCGAAAATTCGTTTCTTGGTCCATTTAACGGCTTTGCGAGTGCTTTGTTTGTATAATACGTGTGTTTCTTCATTTCGTAAATGTGTTGGTTTATGTTTTCAACCGATTGCTTGTTGACGTGTAGGTTATTTGAACGTACAATCGGGAGCAAAAGTTTGCGGGGCACGGGAGCGCGTGCCAAAATGCCTCGCCGCGCCGTGCAACGGCAGGCTGCCGCATTAAAAAGTCGTGCTTTGCGCGTGCGCGTCCTTCGTGCTGGCAGTTATGTCTCTTTCGCTCGTTTCTGTCCGACTCACTCCTGATAACCGGGGTCGGCGCCAGGGGCGCAAATTGCCGTTTCGCTGGCTGCCATTCCTCGCGTCCTCTTCAGCTGCCTCAGCAGCCGCGCTGGGTGACGGAGCGTCTGGTTGTCCCCCCCTTTCCCCCGCGAGCTCCGTCACAAAGCGCGGCAGCGGCGGCTGAGGCGGCTGAAGCAGACGCGCAGCATGACAGCCTGCGAAGCGCTAACTCGCGCCCCTGCCGCCAGCTTCTGTTATCAGGAGTGCGTCGGAAAGAAACGAGCGGCGACAGAGACAGGATAGCGTGCACGAAAGGCGCGCATGCGCATAGCGCGGCTGCTTAATGCGGCACCTCGCCGTCGAACGGCGCGGCGATGCATTTCGGCACGCGCTCCGGTGCCCCGCAAACCTTTGCTCCCGACTGTACATTTCACTGTTCTTTTATTTTAGAGGCCTGGAGCCCATCAAGTTGGTTTAACAGCTTTTATTTCTTATCTACCACGAACATTTGCGAGGGTGGTTCAAATGGAACCCTTCAATAATCATGACTGGAAATGAGCGCCAAAGGACCGGGGACAAGTTAAGAAGTGGACGACAAAACGGGGCGCACTCCCAACCGAAAGTTTATCAGAAAACACACATACCTAAAGTAAAACCTTGTCAATTCCAGCGTCCCCCCTCTTTTTATAAATATAAAAGTTCTTTATATGATAAGGCCACTGCCGGCTCGCTGATACAGATATCAGCCCCTCTTGTTTTGATGATGATGCTTCTGGTTTTTTGCCGTTCACGGGCGTTTAGGCAAACAACTATATATTTCCTTTTCAGGCTGTCCGCTGCGTCAGTCTAGAAAGTAGAAATTTCTGGACTGACGCAGCGGACAGTCTGAAAAGGAAATATAGAGGTGTTCGCCTAAACGCACGTGAACGGCAAAAAACCAGACCGGCCATCATTCCTTACCTTGACGCTATCTCCCACAACTTAATAAAGAATGCGGAGCGTTACAACGTTTTGGTTGTTTTTTCGGCACCGAAGAAACTCTCGGCCTTGTGCAGAAAAATAAATGCTCGGGAAGAAGCTAGTGACGAATGAAAAAAGGAAAACCACACAAAGTTTGTGGACTGTACAACATCTGTCGTCTACGATATACCATGGCCTGTGTGCGCTCGTATGTGGGGCAAACAGGCCGCTGCATTATTGATGGTGCGAGTGAGCAGGCGGCAGCTATCAAACAAACGCCGTCAGGCCATATGGCCGTGCACTGTGATCGATACCCGTGCACCCCGAAGTTGTCTAACACAATCATCCTAGGGCAACACAGCAAAAAAAAAAAAAAAAAAAAAAAAACCAGAGAGATTTACGAAGCATTCATCATCAAAACAAGAGGGGCTGATATCTGTATCAGCGAGCCGTCAGTGGCCTTATCAGATAAGGAACTTCTATATTTTGAAAAAGAGGGGGGACGCTGGAAGTGACAATGTTTTGTTTTAGGTATTTAAGCATGTGTAATTTCTAATAAACTTTCTGTTACGAGTGCTCCCCGTGTTGGTCGTCCACTTCACTTGTCCCCGTTCCTTTGGCGCTTATTTCCAGTCATGAACCAACAAGCCCAGCTAAACATTTTGTTTAAATAATTATTATGAGGCAAATAAGAAAATATAAAAATATACATATTTTGGGATGTGGTCCCCATTTCGTGCAATGCACGTGTTCCAACGCTTCGCAAGGATACCTTGTGCGAAACATTATATTGGTTGTGACTTCATTCACGAGTAAACCGCGGTGTTCACCTCTTCGTCGCTTCCGAAATGCTTGCCTCCAATAGCTTCTCTGAGCCGTTCGAACACATTAAAATCACTAGGGCCGAGATCGGGCTAATAAGGTGGATTAGTGAGACATTCAAATTTAATAACCTTGGTTACCGCAAGCGCCGAAAACATCACCGCTACGGCGATGTTTTCGTTCATCACTACGGGGTGTGTCAGGTCCGGGGTGTCAGCCACAGAACTTACGCTGTTTTTAAACCTTCTGGTCCACTCGTACACTTGTTGCAGAGAGACACACGGATCACCGTACTACGATTGCATCGTGCGATGAATCTCAGCTTGTTAAACACATTCATGACTCGAAAAGACGCCTCCCAGATCGCTGCTCTAACGCTGTGCATGTCGGCAATGGGGCGACTAGTTTTGCACTGAAGCTGCTTCCTTTTTCTTTGTTGAAGCGACACTCTGCCACCTGTTGGTAATTGTTTTTATTCCAAAGGATAACTATTACCAATTACCAAATCAAACATACAAATTTTCGAAATTTAATTGTCTTTCTTTTAATTTGAATCACGTTCGTACTTTCATTGAAAGACAAGATATTTCTTTCTATTAAGTTTTGGCCTTTTGTAAAAATTATCTATACGAAAAATTTAGGAGTCATATACTTTATATTTTGTTCATGCGGTACCTGATTTGACACGATATTCACGTCCAAGTAACCGCACACACCCACTGCACTTTAAGCGCTCCAAGAAGGGGAAAGTACCTGACAAATAGATTCGTTACAAAGAACACAAACGCAGTTAAATCAATAAAGTTAGCCCCAATAATTTATAGCACAGCTCTTCGAACGTGGGCACAAAGACGGCGTTCAAAGAGCATAGGACAATGCCAACGCAGACCCTTATCTGCACTTTGAAAACCTTCCGGAGGACGATACTTGTTTGTTTTACAATAGCGTGTTATTTTTCCAAGAGGCTTGACGATTTTTGATACATTTCACTTTCATTTCAAAATTGAGAGTTAAGCTTGTTTGCAAGAGATTGGCCGGAGTAGGTCACCTGCTCGATTCTAAGTTGTTTTGAGGCAACAGCACGGGGTTTAGAGGTAAGTTCATTTACAGCCTGCAGACTTTCCTTGGATTATCATATAGTATCGAACTAAACTGATATCTGTAGTAGTGATGTTTCGCTTCTTTAATATCCGCGTTGAGCTTGTTTCTCATCTTCTTGCATTCTTGTAGTATACCTGTACTTCCTGTTGTAATAAACTTTTCGTACAATTTATTACGTTTCCTTATGCGTTTACATAAAATCCAAGGTTTGCTTTATTTTTTATACTGCTTATATTCTTGCGACGGAAATGCCTGTTCATAACACCTCTGTATGAGTCCTAGAAATACATTATGCGATTTATTGGAATCGGTTTTGGTAACTACCGATTTTCAGTTTACATTTGCTACCAACAAATAGAAGAACCCAATCGAGCTATTATCGATTTTCCTATATAGCACAAGAGTGCTATTATTACAATTAATCTTTTAATTTTGTGGGCCGACAGTAACGCTGATAATTGATAAGTGGTCACTTAAATTATAAGACACCAGCAGCCTCCTTATTACAGTTTGTAGTTCATAGATCAATTTGCGTTTCCGTTTCTGATATTAGTCGAGTCTGGGCTGATCTGGGCCGCTAACCTAAGCGGTACAATTTGGTACCTTCTAATACCAATTCAAAGTAAACTTTGAAAAATCTTCAACGTCGTGTTTGCGGTAACGTTTTCGCCTAGTGTAGATAGTCCGTTTTACAGTTACACATTTTGGGGCCATCTCGAAAGAAACATGTGAAGTGCTTCAAGTAGAAATATATTTCGTTGAAGCTTGTCTGAAAGCGTTGTACATTTTAACAATACATTGAAAAGCAAAATATTTTACAGCATAACTAAATAGCTCACCTGCACCTTTGCATTGATCGCATTAACATCATTTCGGGACATACTCTTAAGCAGAAAAGGTGCGCAAACCAGAGTTAGAACGACGGAGACTTTTCGGGAAAAGGTGTAGATGTGCGGGGCTTTATACCAATGGATTCAAACGAGGCGGGTTCAACCGTATAGGGTGTTTCGGCTACGGGTTCAAACGGAAAGGTCGTTTATGGACAGGGTCGAAACGGGATGGGTTCAGACGGGAATGGGTTGTTTCGGGCTACACCCGGGAAAGGACGCACTATTTTTTTTAAAAGGAAGAAAATGTATTTTCGAGAGTGGGACCCAATAGTATAATGTGCTAAAGCACCGGAGCTCGGAGCACGGGATCCAAAAAATAGAGCTACAAAACCAAGTTATACTGGGAAACACCACCCTTCCCCCCTCTTTGCCCATGTCGATCTGGGCAACTATTGTGTCGACATACGGACGTGTATCCCTATCTTGTGGTAGTGCAAGATAAAAACCCCGGGCTAGCAAAGTTTCTACACTAGCAAAATATTTTGCCTTCGGACTAAAGACGCCCATTTGTGCTGATTTAGTTTCCTATATGTAAACATACACTGAACAGAATTAGATTACCCTCAATCATGGATGTGGTGAGGTTGATCGGA
Organism: Ixodes scapularis; assembly: GCF_016920785.2. Lineage (NCBI taxonomy): Eukaryota > Metazoa > Arthropoda > Arachnida > Ixodida > Ixodidae > Ixodes > Ixodes scapularis. The sequence continues at coordinate 187,755,413 of NW_024609857.1, forward strand.
GGGGACAGAAAATGATGACGTATAAGGGGACCTCTTTTTTAATAAAATAATAATTGATGTTGTCCTTTCAGGAAAGCGAATGTGAAAAATTCTACACGTAAAAATCTGTGTGTAGATTAAATGTGTGCTTCTGGCTGTGAATCGAACACGTATAAACAATGTCGGGTATCTGACATTGTAGGGACGGATCGCACAAAACGAGAAATAAAATGTGCAACCTTTCGAAAGAAATCATGTATTAAACCAAATCGATTTACGGACATCTTCGTGAATGTACAGTGCTTCTGAAACCTATCGCCGCCAGAACATAGTCCGTTTTGGCACGTGTGCTACTCCTGAAGCTAAGGTTCAACCTCATGGTGATGTTTTGTTTCCGCTCTCTCAACTTAGCCTGCGTTAGGTATTGCAGCTACTGAAGTGAGCAATGTTGCTCTGTGTAGCCGGCAATAATATAATATTTGGGTAACCGAGTGGCTGTGCTAATGTTGAGGACTACCGTACACTCAGGTTTAAATAAATGGGGTGTACATTTGTACAATTTATCATCAACAATTAAAGACCATTACCGGCAAAGTGTGACGAGATGAGACGCTGCAGGGGGCATCCGATAAAAGCCTTCCGAACAAAATGACTGATTATCTACTAGGTAATTACAAAAGTGCTACCTAGACACGTTAAGTGAATTGGTCCCGTCAAGATGTGAAAAGTAATTGCCGAAGAATTTCGTATTTTCAAATGTGAAAATGGCGGATCACTGCAAATTATTAAACAAACTTTGTACTCAGGCGTTTTATGTGTCGCTAGCGGGGTTCTCAATAATAGCGCCTAAGTACATAAAGGCTGTAAGACACTAAATCGATCAGTGTCTAGACATATCCTCATTTCTTTAGTTGGCGTTTTGATCGGGGCGGTGTCAGACGAACGCTATTCTGCTTATTTAGCTCGCAATTCCAAGTGTTTTGAGGGCGGTAAGAGTGTTACTCTGTGCCCTCTGAAGTTCCTTCATTTGAGAAACACTCGATGGTCAACACATCAGGTTCTCCCCCATTAGAGTAAATCCATATCCGCACTTAAGCCGAATTTGTTAGGTTGAGAAAAGCTGCCATCGCAAGCCTAGAAATAAAATGAGTAGGTACCCTGAATTCATGGGAAGTTAGAGTTATTTGACGTAGAATACTGTAAGGATAAGAGACAATAAAGGCACGTTCACACACTTACGTGAATTCGACCGAGTACAACTGCAGCGGCTCGTGACATACAGGTTGCTAATGCAACAGCTGCGTCGTCTCCAACAATACGGGGTAAAAACCGATTTGGTTGGATCTCACGCAGCTTCTGTCATATCAGTCAGTCATCACAAGCCCTTTCAGTTGCACTATGTGGGACTGCACGCACGGGTATCAATCTCCCTTAACTGTCATGATGCGACCAATAATAAAAACTAAGATATGTAGTATTTTAACGTTACAGAGTTAAGGACCTCGTGTCGCAGAAAACCCGGCGCAGGCGCCAGCGTTGGTGGGACCGGAAAATCCTGATTGGTAGATAGGTTCATGGCGGCGCCGTACAAGTGACGTCAACTGACACGTGGCGCTACTAAGTAGACCACGCACAAGCGTTTGCGTGGCTTGGGAACGAGCGCGGGTTTATATCAGGGGGCTTCGAGAACGGGGCCCAATATCGCCATCGCGTTCCACTCTTAAAGGGGTACTCCGACGATTTTTTGAGCAAGCCCGCCTAACTATATTTTCGTAATCGCCTTCTTTCACTCTTTCCGGTATTCTATATAGTATCGGGAAATCAAAATAGGTATTGTGAAATCGGCGAATTAGATTGACGCCAAAACAAATATTCGAATATACCCGCACTTTTTATTACCGTGACGTCAAGAGATGGCAGGCTTGCGGTTCGAACGGACTGTCATAAAAATTAACTATGCCGGGCATTTGTTTTGTGCTGCTTCGCGGGAGCTGGAGCGACCTTTCCAAGCATTCATTTGACACTATCAAACTGTTTGTAATCAGTTGGGACCAAAGTCTACAGCCCAAAGAGTGAAGCCCTGCCTTCCCATGACGTCACTTTTTCAATGTTGCCAGTAGAGCTTTTCACATTGAAGAACACGATGGGGACTAAAATTGTAAATTCTATAACTTCACGAAAACAATTTATTTTGGCCAAATATTTGGGTTACTATTTCAGTGATGTGTTTTGGTGTGTTTAGCAGGTTTTTAGGCAAATCGACAACTATAGAGAAAACGCCGCAGTACCCCTCTAAATTTGTCCTGCAACGACTTTTTGACTGGTTTATAATTTGCACCTAACCTGAGCGCACTGAACGTAGAAACTTAGTGAACATTTTTCTCTTCTCGAATTTCGCTATATTTTAAAGGGTTATAGGCAAATTAAAATTACAAAAACAAGCACAAAATTACCTCTTTCATGACGCCCCTGGTCCTGGTTTTGTGACCGTGGACTAGAGGAGGCGGTACTGAGATCAGCGAGCGCTCACGGCTGCCGCATTCCGTGTCGACAGCTCGAGAGGGCGCCACTAAGGCATGGGCTGGTAGCTGGATGAGGCGGGCGGCCAGGCCGGCTTGCATTCCATTTGCTGCGCGACTAAAGACTCTTTATTGAAGCCTTTTCGCTCGAAATATAGGCCGTCTTAGGTCCGAACCTCCGAACCCCACAAAGGAAATAGGCGACGCACTAGTGTCGCCATTCGTCACGCTGTGTTCGCTTTGCGCGTGGTACGAAGCACAAATGGGCGACGCGCAAGGCGAACGCCTGCAGACCAATTACCTGTGCGGCGTCTCCATGCCCAAGTGTTTTTGCACTCACCGCGATTATTTTAAGGCAGCTTGGCTTACCAGAAGAATTTCACTAGAAACAGAGTGAAGTTGTCGCAGCTAACGACGCGTACTCCTTCAGCCCTTCGGCAGCAAAGATGCACATTGCATAGAACACCAGGCATGGTGTCTCGTGAATAAATTCCGCTGAGGATCGGAACTCGGTGACAGCTCCAGTGCTCGGTGGGAACGCACAGCGTGAAGCATTCTTGGGGCGGACAGGTTTCATCAAACGCCCCGTTATCGGCTGCAGGCGGTGTGGTGCTGCTGAAGGCGGTGTGGTGCTGCTGAAGGCGGTTGAAGAGGCAGTGCTTGGCCTTCGTTTTGCGTCAACTGGGGAAGCATCGACGTTCTTTCGATTTCTCGGGGGCCTTGGCAGTATACGCTATCTTTGACAGGTAGCTCGGAGCATTAGGAAGCAGCGCCGGCAAAACCCCCGGAAAGAGCTCCGGCGTTCCACGGCGGCTGTACACATCTTCACCGTTTATAATGTGAACGAAGGCTCAGTTTACAAACGATGGCTCAAAATGAATCTCCCATATCGAACATATTTCGTCCAAAAGTTTATCCTTGCGATGCCAATTCTGTTTCTAAACTTTTTTTTTTTTATTCCTCCTTAGGTACTGAGAACAGCGACGGCTGCTCACCTTTCCGACACTCATAGCCTGCCTGCCACCCTGGAGCGAAGCGGTGGCCTTGTCGTCGTCGGTTCGGCATCTAATTCGGCGTGATACCTAATTATCCATAAACGGCAGCAAACACGGGGTAAAGATCAATTCAGGACGGGAGCCACCTCGCGATGCCTAAGAGCTAAAGTGCCAAACCGCAAGCCAAAACCGCTCTCCAAAGGCCTTCCGAACGCTCGGAATGTGTAGGATCCTCCAGCCCATACGACCACAGCGCCGCCGCGTACATCCAGGACCTTTCGCGCTCATTGCTTCCCACTGCCCCTTTCTAGCTTTCGCCGCCTTTTACACCGGTTGGTGGCAGGTGTGTTGACGGGTCATTTTTTGTTTCCGTACTTCCTAACTGCATTTGTTTCTTTTCTCATGTAAAATACTCAACAAAAGCTACTTTCATAACTAATTGAAACGGTTCGCGCCACTTATATTTGTATATCGACGAAAAATAAACCTTTCAACAGCTCCGACCAGTCGCAGGGCAGAAGCTGACCAGGACCGACAACGTCACGATTTTATCACATGCCGCGCGCGTTCGGCACCAGCGAGTGGCCGGTAGGAGAAGCAGGTTTCCGCGTCGTCCGGTTAAAATATGACGCACCGATATTTTGTTATTCTCTCCGTGCCCGCTGGGTTGGACGAACCACAAGAGATGTGGAAACCGCAAAAAAAAGGAAGACGTTTAAATAGGATTGCAGGGCCCCTTTAAGGCTCCTACGCACATCTGCGTTTGAGCGCGGCGCGTTCCGTAGCGGCAAGCGGACGCGTTGTATAGCGAAGAGCGCCTGCGCCAAGCTTGTTCCCACAGTTGCGTTGACACGGAGTCAACCGCATTCAAGGCTCAATAATAATGTGCTATCGTCGCTACCGGCTCACCAATAGTAAGCGGAATCCACGGCCACATTGCGGCACCCGGCGACAGCGTCCAAGTGTTCACTCTTGGCACAATGCAGCTGGCTTCCCTGACATTCTGTTAAGACTGAATCATCACAGCCTTGGAAAAAGCAGTCCCCACCGCTCCCCAAAACACAAAGGCAAGTTTTGCGAGTTGAGAACCGGATACGCCACTCCGAGTGGCGCCAACGAGCACGTTATCCTCCTCTCCTCTCTGAGCTTCTGATCAGTCGAACGCACCGCAACGCTTCGGAAAGTTGAGCGAGTCTCTAATAGCTTGTGTCGCGCTATTCGAGCGTTGCAGGAAGGCGGGCGTCGCACCGTAATGACGCGTTTACCCTGGAAGCGGATCCGCAAACGCGAAGCGAATCCGCGCGTTCTCAACCGCAAAGCGGCTAGAATCGAGCGGTTGGAGCGCGTTTTTGCCAACCGCCTCTGGACCGATTTCTCCCAACCGCTTTCACGAACCGCAAAGGGGCAACCAATCACAACGCGACGCTGACGCGACGTCAGTGACTTTCGGAACAAGATGACACTTGTCGCTGGTGAGGCGTCCAAGGCGCTGTAGTCCTAGCGTTACAGCAGACAAATCAACGAAGAAACGTAATGTTCACGTCCGTCACTTGAATCCGCCGCGAAAAGAATTGACTCGCAGTCTTAACGGGCTTCGCACCGGTGATTTGCTTCGGGTAAGAGTTTCATTATTATTCCGGCACCACAACCCGAAGCTCGCTGCCTTGTTAGTCTCTGCCCGTAGAACGTCGGAACCCACCCCTGATCGACCGAAATGTCATCTTTTCTACCCGCTAAGTTAATCGCGTGAACTATTTAAAGCTTTTGACACCGTGCCTGACCACAACGAAGGCCGATAGAGACATCGTGAGCCTCATTGCGTAGCCAACGCACTACCGCAGAGCAAGCGGTGTACCTGCGCTAGCTCAACCGGTAACATTTACTACTAACAAAAGAAATAAAGGAAATATACTCAAGGAATAAAGTGTACGTACCAGACGATGCAGAGGTAATTCATATCGCGCTTATTTGAGCATAATGTCATCAAACAATCAGTCAACTGGATCGATGTGCGAGTGACGAGAGGAGAATCCGCCACCAACGAAGCTACGACCGGCTAGCACGGAACACATTCACCCGCACCATCGTCGACCAGTGCCACTCACAACTCCGAAAATGATAAGAACGAACAACAAGGGGGGAAGACTGGCTATCTTTCCCGACAACAAGGTCAGCTATTCATGCGGGTCCACTTCGAAGAAAAGGTTGGGGGCATCCTGCTCTGATTCAGCAAGGTGCCCCCAGCTGGGTTTTGCTTCTGGGCGAAGTGGGAAAAATCACGGGCGAGTTTTGCTGGTCCATGCCTCTTTTTTCGCTGCCTGAAGTAGGGATGCGTACAAACATCCAAAAGAAAAATTTTTAGTGCCAAAATAGCAAACTTTTGGCTTTGGATCGTGGATTGAAGCAGATTTTGTCTTGTAAAACAAGGTTGCCAAACGCAAGTTTCAAAAGATCACGCGTGATCGCCGAGAAACCGCCAACCGCCTCTCGGTGTGTCTGAACGGGGTCGCTCGCGAACCGCATCCGCAACCGCTTCTCGAACTTGGATCCGCTTCCAGTGTGAGTGCGCCATAAGCGACCGCTCCTGACCAGGAGGATTCCGCAACGCACTCAAACGCGTTCAGACGTGAATGTATACGTATGGGCCATGCCGGAAAATAGAACATAAAAAGTTAAAGTAAAAAAGACGTCTACAAACCTCTGTAATACGAAATTAGAGCGCAGCTCATGAGGAGGAGGAGGGGAGGGTACGGATCGCAGGGTATTAATCATTAATGTCCTCGAAAGAGGACCCTTAAGGATTAATAAATGAAATTAAATGAAATGCCCCTCCTCCTGCTCCCTACCCTCTCCTATTCCTCTCCTACTCCCGTCCGCCTTTCTCCTCCGCTGCTCCAACTGTTCCCCTCTCGTCCTCCTCCTTCCCCTTCATTTCCTCCATCCCTACTCTTCTCCTACTCATTCTCTTCCCATCCTCCTCCTACTTTTCCTCTCCTCTTTTGCTCCTCCTCCGTACCATGAAAAATTGCTTCCACGTGACTTCAACACAAATTCAGTTTCCGTGCCGAATTTAGCGAGTAAAAAAACGTCAGATGACTTGGTGTCAAGTCATCTCTGAACAAAGTCAGTTTCTCCGCTAGATTTAGCGGGGAAATTGACGTCCCTGAAGTCAATATCAATTCAATTCGCCGCTATATTTATCGGGCAATTGAATTGGTGTTGAGGTCACGGAACGTCAATTTTTTTTGCTAAATTTTGCGCGGTTACGTCGATGGCCACAGAGAAATCGACGGCGTCGCCGACTCCGCGAAACACGGAGACGGGCGCCAAAGGGCTGCGCTCTAAAATCTAGGGCGAAAATTAAGCAGAAACAGGCGCAGTACACAGCGGCTGGAGAGGGTCGCATGCGGAGAGTTTTTAACATTCAGTTGAAAGTTACGCCGCGTCCTGTCCAGTTCTCCCTTCATTTTTGTTCATGTTGTTTTGGCGTATTACACCATGATGCGGAGAGTAAGTCGTCTGCTTCCTGCGCAGGAGCTGGGGTGACGTCAGAACGAAGCCGAGCTCAGATTGGCTTCGATTGAGAGGGTAAAGTGTAGACCTCAGTGCTAGATACCTCGAGGTCTACGCACTCATTTTCTCGGTCAGCCAATAATGGCTCGGCGTTCTGACATCATCGCAACCTCAGTGCGATGATGTCATCGCACTGTGGTTGCGTGCGATGCTACCAACTTCCGCTCCGCATGAGCTTCTTTCAGAATAGAAGACTAGAATCATTGCACTGGGGTTGCGTGCAACACCAGTGCCATGATGTCATTGCACTGGGGTCCCATTGCGATGATACCAACTTCCGCTCCGCATGAGCTTCTTTCAGAATAGAAGCAAGGATTGAAATCAAGTTTAAGTTTCCCCTACCTTGTCTGAACTAAACAGGACCGTACAACAATATTTAATTTTAATTTGCAAGCTTTACTCAAGCCTACTGGAATTGGTGCGCCCTATCGTACTTGCACGCGGTGCCACTGATGACAACGCGTCTTTATAGCGGTGTAATTTAAAGTGCCAAACCTTATTTCTTTCAGTCTGTCCCTAGCGAAACCTGATGACGAAGCCATCGCTATCTTAGTGTTGACATAGTCGCATAAACACCCCGTGGTGGCAATATTCAAACACGGCTTATGGGTTGGAGACGAGCAATGCGTGAGCAATGCTTTTGGTATACCAAAGCCCCTCTATCCTGGAAAATTGGCGCCATTCATGTTTTGGAAATTCTCGGGACCCGTGCTGCGCGCCACTTCTGCAAAGCAAATTGTTGTGTGTATGTTTATAGAGCCGGAAGTTAATCTGCCTCAGGGGGCGTCTTGTGTCTCAGCTGTAGATGAGCAATTTAGCCAGTGCGGTACAACCGCTAACCTGGGGTCTTTAACGTGCGTCACGCAGTAGTGATACACGACCGCACGCCGGTACGATGTTCATCCAGATCGAAACGGGCAGGGGCGGGGATTGAACCCAAAATCCTAGGTTCTGCAGCGCGAGCTTGCGCTCCACGTGCTCCGAGCTGGTGTGCGCTAACCCACTCGGCCACCGATCCTTTTTTTGTTTTTTTCTTTATTGCCGGATTTTGTACATTGTCAAATAGGCAAGCATATCGCTCAAAACATAGGAAACAGGACAAGGCTAAACTAAACCAGTCCGAAGTGACTGGCGTCGGGGGCTAAAATTGTTTCATGGTCAAAAGTGCCTCAATGTGCGGAAGCCACTCATGCTTTCACTTCTGTGCTCTATTGACTTTAACTAACAAAGATGCACGTTTACGAAAATATGCCCGCGCCTCCCGCGCATTATTGTCAGCGTTGTGTACAGCCATTCCGGACTTCCAAATACTGTGCAGACCCAACAGCATAACCAGGTCAAAGAGAAAACCCTCCTCGTCCTTAACTGATAGATAACGGATTCCATGCGCGTCTAGGGGGAAGTCCTTTTTCAAGGTACGTTGGAGGACGTCCCAGAAGAAGACCCCATCCCAGAACTCAAGAAGCACGTGTTCGACCGTCTCTGGCTTCTTGCATAAAAATTTAGTGATCCCCCCACGGTACAAAAAGTCCCCTCTCGTTTAGCCACGTCTTGACTGGCAGATTACCTGAATGTAATATAAAAAAAGAAAGTCTTGGTGCTTGCGGGCACCACCATACTCTTAACGCGCTTCAAGACATTTTTCCCTGGGCCTGCACAGTATAAGGCTCTGTATAGAGGTACAGAAAACACAGTATAGCACACAGCCTTATACATTATTTTCCGAGGAACCTGACCGAAATACTCAACTGAAAAATGAGATAACAGAAATTTACATGAGGCAGCGACTTCCATTAAATATTCACGAACATAAATATCTTGGTATTCACATCACATCAAATCTCACTTGGACAGTTCATATAACATATATAATTAATAACGCTAACCGTATTTTGGGATATCTTCGACGTAATTTTGGAAAAGTTCCCTCATCTCTAAAACTTTTACTTTACAAAACACTAATTCGTCCAAAACTTGAATATGCCGTTTCAGCCTGGGACCCTTGTCATGAAAATCTAATTGACTCACTCGAAATGGTCCAGAATAACTCTGTTCGCTTTATCTTGTCCAACTATAACAGAACTGCGAGCATAACCACAATGAAATTCAGCCTTGACTTACCGTCTTTGTCATCTCGTCGTAAAAACTTTCGTCTTTGCCTCTTTCACAAGTTATTTTATCACCCCCATCTCCGCACCGAACTTATATTACCTCCCCAATACGTTTCATCTCGATTAGATCACGTCCATAAGGTCGGTGTCCCATCGTGCAGGACTAATGCTTTTTTTCAGTCATTTCTCCCACGCACATCAGAAGAGTGGAATCGCCTTCCCGTACCAACAGCTTCAATCGAAGACCTCCACCTGTTCAAGAACGCCTTAACTAATATTGTATGAATAGACGCCATTTTTTTTTTGTATTTCTAGTAACTGCTTTTTTTTACTCCAACACCATTTTTGTAACCACTCCCCTCTTCAATGCCAAAGGCCCTGAGGGTACATGTAATAAATGTAATAAATAAATAAATATAGAAGACGTGGAAACAATAAACTGGAACAACCTGCTTGCAACTTTCACTTGACAAACGGTGCGCGAAAATGGGGTCACTTATGTACCGAAAATACATGAACCGATTAACAACCTGGCATAAAAACAAATGCGTCAAACTAAGCCTCCCATTGCACACGTGCCGGAAAACATTTGTCCTACTTCATCGCTCCCACGTGGAGCCCCAAATAAACACTGCAAATACCCGGTGCAATTTCTGCACATTTACCCGCGAACAATGCAAGACTTGTAGAACGTACCACACTTTGCCGATAAAAAACAAGTTGCAAACTGTGGCCCTTGCAAAAAATAGACTGATCATACCTCCGACCTTTTTATACTCTTTCGCGAAGCTCCACCGCCTGCCGGCACCCATAAGGTTCGCTGTCGTGATAATTTTCTAGAGGCACTCCCCAAAAATGTTCACCCACTGCATGTTGGCAAGCGAATAAAAAGTAGAGCTCCACTCTCCATGCCAAAATGCCAGTCACATGGCCCAGTTAACAGAGCTTCCGCTGACTTCGCAAAAAGGTTTAAGCTTGTGAACGACTTAAGCAATACTTTTGTGGTTTTAACAAAACATTGCAATATCATCAGCATAAGCTAACACTAACTTTGGTCGCATGAAGCTTAAAACGACTGATAGTACTGTTTGTAAAAATTGTAATGCAAAGGGATTCTATGTAATGCATAAAAGAAGGGGTGACAAAGGACACCCTTGGCGAACGGATCGATTCACTTTTATACGCTTTCCAACCGTCTTGTTCACCATAAGTCTCGTCGAGCAACCGTTGTAAACCATGCTGACACCTTCGCGGATAACAGCGCAGACGTTTACATGATCGAGAATGGTTAAAAGAAGGTCGTGAGGCACACGGTCAAAGGCCTTTTCCAAATCGACCTGGAGCATCGCAACGCAAGTACGCATTGCGTCGCAACACTCCAGAACACTCCGAGCTTTATGGATATGGGTGGAAATAGTCCTTCCTTTTATGCCGCAAGTTTGATAGGGCCCACTATTTCTGATATTACAGATTGCAATCTCCTTGCTAAGATCCAGGCAGCGACTCTCCGTGCGCCGCCTCTGATGCGCCTTATCAAGGCGGCGCACGCGATGTGCGCGTGGCCGGCGTGACGTCGCTGCCACGCGGAAAAAGTTCGGCACCGTTGCCTCGCAGTCGGGCAACTGGGCTGGAGAGCAGCCAAAGTGCCCACACTCCCCCCCCCCCCCCCCCCCCCCCCCCCCCGCCCCCCCTCAAGCTTCGTCCGGCATGTCGATGACCGAGACGACGTCGTGGGCGTCAGGGGGTGGATGGCGCTGCTGGGCGGACTAGCGTTGGAAGTCCGACCGGCGCCTGCTGAACGAGCGCGATGGCCCGTTGGAGGTCACGCTCGCCAAGTTGGTAGACGCGTGCTATGCGTCAGAGCTGCGGCTCGGTCAGCTCCAGCTTGTCGCTTGAGCTCCTTGCTTTTAATCAAGGCTCGACTGGCGGCCACCTTGTTGCTCTGGACCGTCTCCAGCAGGTGGCTGCTCTCCATGTGGTCCTCCTTGATCCGAGCCAGCTGCCGCTCCGTCCTTTAGAGAGTGGCCGCGGTCCACGATGAGACCGGCCGCCGTGTCGTCGGCGGGTCTGGCGACGGTGTTGTCCATGAGTCAGCTTCGTAGAAAAACAAGGAAGCAGACGAGAGAAAAGTGGGGGAAGATAGCGACGAAGAACAATTGACAAGCCTAAGTTCCGGGTGCACGTATTTTCTCAGTCGTTCCCAAAATATTTCGCTGAATGTTCTGTTCATCGAATTGGCCCAGAGAGAACAGCTCTGGGACCTGGTCCAGCTTTTTCCGAAAGCCAGTCACCAGCACCGGCCGTCACGTCTACGGGTCTAAGAGGCAGGCCACTATGTCGCCGTGATTTTTTTTTTTTTTTCGAGTCTGTATACACTATAAGTGCTGCGATTGAATGAGTCGTTCAAGCCGCCCCCATGGCGAAGTCGGTGATCGCCAAAAACGCCGTCGTATTCAGTCACGGCTCGAGGACCTTTTTCAAGGCCATAACGCTTCACACGTTGAATCGTACTACTGCTCCGATCAAGGTTCCTGTGAGGATGTGAATGACGCCCCCCGGAAAACAAGTGGCAGTGCACACAACGGCGCGTCAAGTCCAGTCTCCGATCAAGACCCTTCAGACGCTTCCGACGATCCCAATCAAGAACGCCCAGCGGACGGGATCCCCCTTCTGAAACCATTCCCGTGCACGCAGCGAGAATACCAGCTACGCGCAATGGGACGGCTAAAGCACGCGCGTCAGCGCATTAATCAGAAGCAGAACGAGGTATTCGGTGGAACATTCCGCGCCGCGTGACATCGTCTCTTGTTTATTTATTTACGTGAATTTGTTTGTTCTTTTACATCTTTGAGGATGGCACATCCAGGGACGTCTTTTGGAGGCGCTCCGTATTGCATCTCGTGTCTGAACACCCTCAAATAAACAGTTCGTACCAAACCTGTGTTTTAGTTACTTCCTTCGTACTTGCATGATAGCAACTTGCCTTCGCAATAGTACTAAAAAAATACTTTTTTTTTTTTATTTTTTTTTTGGGGGGGGGGGACACAACGTTTTTTTACGACGGCTAGGAAACGTAATTTGGAAAGGTTTCTCGACGTTCTGTGAACGTCGTTGGTAGTCCGGATGTCGTAAAACACGTATCATAAACGTCGAGGGAGGACGCAACGTCGTACTGAGACGTGCATGTGACGTGCAACAAACGTCATTTGGAACGTCCCCTCGACCTTTTGTGAACCTTTTCTCGCGGACATTTAAAGGTTTCATCAACGTCGAATGAAGGTAACGTACGGACCTTCGACGTTTTACGACGTCACGTTACAGACGTCTTCGACGTTCTTTCGACGTTTTCTTCACGTTTATGTGCTGCTTGGGTTAGAAGGTGATTGAGCGGTTATGGTATCTCGGAACAGTGTGGAATGAAATCCCGGTAGAATCCAATCATACCGAGGTATCTTTGTAGGCTCTTTACGTCATGTGGGCTTGGGTATTCCGTTAGCGCGCGCAACTTATCTTCGTTGGGGCGGAGCGTGCCGTTATCCACAACGAATCCAAAGAGGTTAACCTTGGGCGCGGCCAACGGAAACTTTCCGGGATGAATCGTGAGCCCAGCATTACGCATTCGCTCAAGTACAATGCGAAGGTGATCGACATGCTCCTCAACAGTTCTCGAGAAAACGACCACGTCATCCATGTATGCCATGGCAAATTTGTACTTCGAGTTCCCAAGTACAACATCCATCAGGCTACCTTCTGTTGTTTTACTACCTTCTGTTGTGTTCTCTTCCTGCCCCAGTCTCAGGTTTACAATCATGTTCAACTTACACCAGTTCGCCTGCACTCTGACTATTTCTTATTTTATCCATCAAGCGTTGAAAACTGGCTGGAGAGTAAGACAAGCCAAACGGCAGTCGGGTGAACTCGAACAACCCTCTGTGGCAGATGAAAGCCGTTTTCGGAACGACAGATGGGTGAATCTCGATCTCAAGGAACCCGCGACTGCAATCCAGTGTTGTAAACACGGTCGCGTTACCGAGCGCGTAAATCACGGAGGAAATGCTGGGGAAATGGTAGCTGTCTCGTACGGACACATCGTTAAGCCGCCTGTAGTCCGCACAGAGTCTCGCTGTTCCGGCTTTTTCGGAGCGAGAACAACGGGGAATGCCCAGGGGCTCTTCGACTCACGTGCTGAACCTGTGTCGATCATTTCATCGAGCGCCGCATCAAGGAGTGCCTTTTTGTGGACGCTGATCGGTCGAGGGTTGCACCTCCGACGCGGCGAGTCACCGGTTTCAATTCGGTGCAGCAGAATGTCAGTCTCTCCAGGTGTTTCCGTGAACATCGGTGAGAAAGACTCCAGGACGGCTTGCAGCTCCTGCTTCTGCTGGATGCTTGTGGGGCATTTTCGCAACGATTTTCAAACGGCGGCAGGCAAGACGTCTGGCACCGTGGTGAAGTGGGCTGCAGGGTCGGGTTACGGATGCAGTCCTCCCGTTTGGTAAACGGAGTCAGCTCCGGTTGTTGTCCCAGCCGGTATCCACCACCAAAAAGTCGAGGGTCACGCTTTCTCCTGTAATAAAATCTCGGCCCAAGATCACGGGTACCACGAGTCCTGGCAGATGAAGAAATCGCTGAGGCCGCTTTTTTCACATTAAACCGAATCTGCAGCCTCACGGCTCCTCCAGCTGTTATCGCTGTACCAGAAGCTAGCTGCAAATGGGTATCGCACTCCCGGAGACTTATCTTTTTTGCTTTGCAGAGTTCGAAAACGAAATCCCTCATAAGCGAGATAGCGGCTCCGGAATCCAAAAGTCCGGCAATGGGAATATCGAGCAGTGAAATCGTCATGCGCGGTTCAATGATGTTAGGCTCGGGCTGGATTCGACATACAGATGGAATCTGTGCCACGGCCTCACTGCTCCCAGGGACTGCAACGGCCGATGGCGAGCGGCTGTCTGGTTTCAGCGTCGCCGGCCGTAGTAGTTTCCCTGGTTCTGGTTCCGGCCCTTTGCCGCCGTCTCGTGCCACTTCTTGTTTGTAGTGTCCAGAAGCCTTGGACACTGCTTTCGGTGATGGCCGGGCTGCTCGCACTCGTAGCAGCAGTCCGACGACAGTTGCCTGCTTAGGCTACCCGCACCGAGGTGCCCGTCGGACCGCCTCCAGTGATCGGATAAGGAACCACTATGGGAGGGCCTCCAGATGAAGAAATCGCTGAGGCCGCTTTTTTCACATTAAACCGAATCTGCAGCCTCACGGCTCCTCCAGCTGTTATCGCTGTACCAGAAGCTAGCTGCAAATGGGTATCGCACTCCCGGAGACTTATCTTTTTTGCTTTGCAGAGTTCGAAAACGAAATCCCTCATAAGCGAGATAGCGGCTCCGGAATCCAAAAGTCCGGCAATGGGAATATCGAGCAGTGAAATCGTCATGCGCGGTTCAATGATGTTAGGCTCGGGCTGGATTCGACATACAGATGGAATCTGTGCCACGGCCTCACTGCTCCCAGGGACTGCAACGGCCGATGGCGAGCGGCTGTCTGGTTTCAGCGTCGCCGGCCGTAGTAGTTTCCCTGGTTCTGGTTCCGGCCCTTTGCCGCCGTCTCGTGCCACTTCTTGTTTGTAGTGTCCAGAAGCCTTGGACACTGCTTTCGGTGATGGCCGGGCTGCTCGCACTCGTAGCAGCAGTCCGACGACAGTTGCCTGCTTAGGCTACCCGCACCGAGGTGCCCGTCGGACCGCCTCCAGTGATCGGATAAGGAACCACTATGGGAGGGCCTCCACCAGGCTTGCGACTGGCTGTTGTAGGGAGGGCTTGTTCCGTTGCGGCGGGGGTCAATGCTGCTGGACTACGGGTTTGCGACCGCATCGTGCCAGTTTTCGCCAGCACTTGCAGGAGCAGACTGATGAAGGTGGTTCGCTTGGGTGGTGATCTCCGTTGGGCCCCAGCTTACAATAGGGCACGGCCAACGACCTCCCACCTGTCCTGGCGATCCCCACCCGAAACCCTCACGGGCCTCGCTGTGACCTCCGGGGACCTCTCGAGGAGAGTTAGGCGAACATACGCTTATCCCGCACGGGAGATCACCATGCATGCCACGCCAACTCTCCTGGTTGACGTGGTGGGGAATGGAGGTCTCGTTCGGACAGTCCACTTGCGTGGAGGCCTCGGGGCCCCGCCATGCGCATGCTGGTTCGAGCGCGTACTTGGCTGGTGGCGGCGGCACGTAGTTCCGCTCGGCATGAAGAGCTTACTCGATGAGGCGGGCGCCCCGGGCTAGCTCTTCAAGGGTCTCAAAGGTGCGGTTGATCAGGTAGACGTGGTACCTGGGGTGACACTGTCTTCTGACCCGAGCTACTCTGTCCGACTCCAGTGACTTCGGGTCCGCCCTCTTGAAGAGCTCTTGCATGACCCGAACGTACCGGACCAGACTTTCCATCCGGGTGCTGCGTCCTTGCCTCGAGCTCTCGGAGAATCTCCGTCGCGTAGCCTATAGGCAGGAACTCTTCTCGAAGCCTTGTCTGGAAATCCGCCAGGCTGGTGAAGGGGCCTGTGACCCCAACCAGCACCTGGCGCTGGCTTGCAACGTCAGCGGGACAATCCACTCCACGATGAAGGCTTCCGAGGCACCGGAGGCAAGGTGGTACGTCTGCAGCTCGCCCAGGAAGTCTGCCACGGACTTGACGTCGTCGTACCCCATGTAGACCGGAACCGTCAAGTGTGGTCGGGGCTCTCGCGGTGGGGTCTCCTGCTGGCCAGGCGTGTGGGCCAGGTGCTGCATCACGGAGTCGCACATCTTCGTGACCTTCGTGAGCAGGTTCATTTGTGCCGCTGCTGCCATCGCGGCTTCCTGCTGCCGTGTGAGCATTCCTGAAAGCATAAAAAAGAAAGGCCCCCAAAGACCCAGCACAAGCGCGCAAATCGATTGCCGCGGTCACAAAAACAGTCAGAAACACGCCAATACAACAAACGCGGACGTGACGGAAGCACGGAACGACGATGGGGAACACGGGGTGTGGGAAAAAAGCTTATCGAAAGAAGAAACCAAGCCCCGTGAAATTTCTGCGAGTGGGTAGCACACCACGTTGGGCGCTATTGTGGTCGGTTTGCCTTGCTTCATACCCGACCCGGAGGAATAACACGGAGCGAACGGTTTCAACAACAAGAAACTACATTTAATGGGACATGGACGAGACGATTAACATTGTTAACGACGGCGCCTCAGTCCAGGCAGCGACTCTCCATGCGCCGCCTCTGATGCGCCTTATCAAGGCGGCGCACGCGATGTGCTCGTGGCTGGCGTGACGTCGCCGCCACGCAGGAAAAGTTCGGCACCGTTGCCTCGCAGTGTGGCAACTGGCCTGGGGAGCAGCCAGGGTGCCCACTATCTTCATTAAAATTTTGTAGTCGACATTAGTCAGACTTATCGCCCGATACGCTGTGACTTGCTGCAACTTAACCGCGTCATCTGTTTTGAGGATTAACATTGTGTGCGACGACATAAAAGATGGAGGCAACATATTCAAATCATATCCTTCATTGAACGCTTTGGCTAGGACTGCGTCAATCTCTTGTTTCTCAGTCTTATAAAAAGCCGCACTTAGGCCGTCTGGACCAGGGGACATTTCCGGGTTTAGGGCTTCTATTGCAAAGACCACTTCCTCTATGCTGATAGTCGATTCTGTTAATTATTTTGTTTCGCCATTTATGTGCGGCGATAAACCTAAAAATTCATCTTTAAAAAGCTGGACATCTTCTGGACAGGACGCAAATAATCTACTACAATATTCGAAAAATGCGAATTCGATTACTTTCTTATCGCTCGTAACTTATCCGTTCCTCTCTGCCCCGTTATCTCGTTACGCCGAGCATATCTTTTCTCAAGGCTCAGCGCACGCTTAGTTGGCGCTTCGCCTGTTGACCATCTTTCGGCTGTGGCTCTAACAATCGCCCCACAATATCTTTCCGATCTGGAATCTCGAATTTATCGTTCACAAAAGAAATATCGTCTTTGAATGCCCCAGGCATTTTAGTTTCTTTAAGCAATATCCGCAAATTATTACGTAATAACATTTCGCTGCTTCTTTCACAGCTTTTAAGTAGCGCTTGTCAGCTCGAACGCTTTCATTTTTATTTCCTGCTTAAATATGTCTCATCTTACATCATACCCTAATTTTTGCTGGCTTTCCAGTGTTTCAAACGCGGCCTGCAATTGGGCAGTGAAAACGCCATCCTCCAAAAGTTTCGCGTTCAATTTCCATAAATTCCGGCTGAAAACATTGCTGGCTTGGAATTTACTACGCATACAAAATGAATTTAGACAGTGATCACTAAAGGAAACAGGGTGCACGCCATATTAAAATCATAATGGTATCAAATCTAAAGAAACGTACGCTCGATCTAGACGGGTGTGACTTGACCCTTGGAAATGGGTGTACTGGGGTTTGCGGCCCTTCCTCAAACATTCCCCAACGTCATCTAAGCCGGACTCGTTGATTAAACTAAGAAGGCTCTCGGTGCTTAAATCGCGATAGGGCGTTGAACTGGGTTTTTCCCCAGCAGAGCAGTTGCAATTAAAGTCGACAAAAAAAATAGTAGGGCGATCACTTTTGCAGTGTTGATGCATGAAATAAAAAAACATCCGCCGCTCGTCAACCCTATTGGACGGGCACAGACAAATGACCCTCAAATGACCCTCAAATCATACGATGAAAGAGAAAAATCACATACAACAAAGCGCCCTGACGCACTCGTTGTCACCGCCTCGACTGTTGCACCCAAACTCTGGCGCACTAACAACAAACAGCCCGCCGACGACCCAACCGCGTGACTAACACACACTTCGTAACCCGCCATGAAAGGTCTAACCATAAAATTGGTCTGGTCCTCACTCTCGACCTTCGTCTACTGCACAGCGATGATGTAGAGGTCATGTTCGACTGCTAGATGGTAGAGTTGCCTCTGCCTCCTGCGATCTGAGACGCCTCGGACATTAAGGGTCGCTATTCGTACAGAACGTTGTAAGGAAACCATAAGTTGGTGAGGACTGAGCCGCCTGCACCGCCGTTCACTGTGACAGTTTGTCGCGTGATCCTCCGAGGTCTGCGCCGGACCGCTGGTGGCCATCCACTCCGCTCCCGCCTGACACCATCCTCCACCTGCGCTTGAGCTGGCGCAGCCGAAGTTCCTGACCAGTCGTGTCCGGGACGTCTTCGAACCTACGCTTCGCAGAGCCCAGCTCGACGTCCATCTCTAGTGTGATGGAGACCTCGTCTGACAATGGCGAAGCACAAGCTGCGCCGCCGACGCTCCCTTTTGGAGGTACCGTCGAGCGCTCGACTGTAGGTGGATCCGCAGGAGCCGCAGTCGACGGCTTGTCCGGCAGCACGGGGATGCGCACTTCGGGGGAGGTGCCGGAAGCGCCGTCGCTCTTGGCTTGCTCGGCCTGTGTTTTCACTAGCGCAGCCGCTCTCTCCGCCTCTTCGTCGTCCATCATGTCGTCGACGTGGTCTTCGCTGACTCCTCGTCCCACGGCTCGGGCACAAGAGTGGACGTAGTCGTCACGCTCTTGGCCATAGGTGCGGCTCTCGGAGCACCTGGAAGCCCGGTAGTCCCGACGGATATGCCCCGTCCTACGGCACCGGAGGCATACTGGGGCCCACCCGGGTACGACGACCAATACCAAGCCGCCTCCGAAGCGCAGCTGATGGGGAGGCGGTCAAAGTTGACACCTTCCCGGAGTACCAGCCGCACTATCCGAGTGGTAGACTCGGCTCCCTCGAAGCCCGGCACCTTCCAGCGGTCGGACGCAACGTCCTTCACATCGCCGTACTCCGAGAAAGCCTTGCGAATGGTGTCGTTCGACATGTCGAACGCCACCCAGTGCAACTTGATGCGCACCTCTTGCCTGGAGGGGTCCATGACGATGCAGGTGCGTCCTTTGACAGCGAGCCGCCCTGCGTTCATTAGTTTGAGTTTGGCCGCGTCGGTCCTCAAGTCAAGGAGCCATACATGGGACATCTGATACGCCCCAATTCCAGCTACCTCCCTGGGGATCCCCAGTTCGTCGAGCGGTTGACGAAAATCCTCAATCCTGTATGGCCTTCCGGCGATGTGGCAGTGAAGGACGACCGCTTTTTTCATTGAATCACCTGATGGAAGCTGGGCAACAAAAACCTGTACTCACTTGAGCCGGGAAAAACAGTATCTCCGAGGCCGGTGAGGGCCGTTATCGCCGCTCCTTCGGAGCTCGTGATTCCACGTCCTCGCGCTCGTGCGTTCGAAAATGGAATGTCGGCCACTAATCCCCCCGCCACTTTTGGGAAGAACAAGGCGTCTGCAATCTAGCTCAGTGCTGCGCTGTGCCGCCATGATCTTCTCAAGGGCTGCACGTTGCACGTGGCTCGTGCATCGACGCACCTTGCACTACTTGCAAGGTCGTTAGGGTATAGCCAATCACTAACAATGTGCGGGACTTGCACGTGCCCTGTATATTACCAGTGCGCGTCTATGATGATCGTTCGTGATATACGCTCGGCACAATACCGCCAAATATATCACCTAGACGAAAAGGCTTGCGCGTTTCCTCCCCTAAACGCCATCGCTAGTAGATCCCCTCGGGGCCCCCTAGGTCGCCAGGATGAGCACCATCGTCTGCCACATCGTCCGCGACATCGTCTGCTTCATCGCTTGCTTCACTGGTCATGCTACGCGCGGTGTGCCATCATGTGAGGCGCCTCGTGTAGAACCTACCAGGTAGCGCTGGTATTCGATTCCGGAGCACTGCTGCCAGCCAAGTTCGCGCAAAGCGTAGCTGTTTTTTTTTAGCGGTTCATTAGTGTTGCCTATGTATGCTTTATGGGTGTTTTAACGTCTGTGAATTAATGCTTAAAGTTTACTTGGGGAATGTAGTGAAACCGGGGTAACAGTCTTGCATGCTGGCGCGTTTCGGTGCGCATCCGTCTTCTTTCTCTTCGTTTTCATTGCTTAGCAACAAGACTCGAACGTATGTAATCTCAATCACAATCAATTTCAAGATCAGTAGAAGAAGATGGTTTCGAAATCTCATTTCAGTGGGTCATGTCGGATTACATGGAAACGAAAAGGCAGACCAACTTGCCTCCAACGCACACAATCTTCCTATGAGCATCAAGGCGCCCCAAGATGATCCTATAAAATATTACCAAATTATAAATGAACACATCTGTGATTTATCAATAACGCTCTCTTCCCCAATCCAATCGTGTCTAACAGGAAGTCTTCGACGAGCAGAAGCCACTCTTCTCTTCCGCCTACGTACAGGAATGCGCGTACAGGAGAATTACTTCACCGCTGGAAAAAGGCGATACAGACACCTGTAACGTTTGTGTTGTTACCGAAGATATTAACCATATCCTAGAAGACTGCCAGGAATTTGAAAAGGAAAGGAAAGATCTCGCATTAGAGTTAGAAAGACCTCACTTCGTCGTGGAAGAGATTGCAAGCATTATTTTTCCTTCTGGTACCCGTGCTCAGAGGAAATTACTTCAAAGGATATTCCTGACCTTCCTTCAAGCCACTGGGCTACAATGTCAACTATAAGAAAGAGAGCAATTTTCTAAAGTAATGAACATACGCAAGTGCTTTCGTGATGAATAACTCTATACCTCTCACCTCTCTCTTCATTCTTCTCTTTCTTCACGCTCTTCATCTATTCCTTTAACTTTTTTGTTTTCCTTTCTCGGAGCGAACAATGTCAGCTTTATCGGCTAGACTAACCCTCTCCGAATTTCATTATTATTTTATTAAAACGATTTTCTTTCTCTCTCTCTAATCACAATGCCAAGCACTTGACATTAACGAAAACAAACTGCAAAAACGATCATAGACAGCACAGAAACCACTTGAGAACGTACGCGACGCCATATCCCATGTTACAGTATTCATGCCCCCCGTATCCGGATTTTGAAAACAGCTCCACTCGCGGCAGTCTACATTTCTGTCTTCACACGGCCGATGGGGCGCCGCCAACACTTTTTTCAGTGCCTCTATATTCTATTGGGTGACTCAAGGAGCGGCTAGGCTCTTTAAATCGACCGCAAAATTCGGTTTCGTAACCTATCGCGCTACGACTTTGTGCAGCGTTGCCCACAGATGGTGCAATTTTGTTTTGTAAAACTTGCAAAGAGCGAGTTTGACCTGAGGAAAAAGTAAAGAAAGAAAAAGGCTTAGCTCATATGGAAACGCAGCGAAGCCACCGGTCTTCAAACAATATGGCGTCGTTTCGCACGGGAGACAAGAGATGGCGCAAGTGGTCGCGACGCCAACTGCCGCCAACGAACGAGCATACAACGCCGGGAGCCGGCGTCTTTAGCAGCCCAAGTAACATTGATATGTTGTAGATATGTTGCGAGAATGTTCCGAATGTTGTGGGAGTGCTGGACGATTTTGCGCAACAGTCCCCATTATGTTTCTCACGCAACAGTGATTGGCACGACAAAGGCACAGCGTTAGGCTACTGTTTCGAATTCCATGCAGCCTAGGAAACCGTGTGCTAAAGGTAAAAAAAAAAGTTGAAGGTACAACGTTTGCTAGGCGGCATAATTTAAATGTTGCGCAACTGCAGCGCGCGACATGTTGCTTAAGCAACGTAGTATCAGTGTAGTACAGACGTGAAAATCGCAACGATGTGTAGTGAACTGTTTCCAATATGTTTCTGAAGCAACATTGATCGGCACAACAAGGCACAGCGTTAGGCTACTGTTTCAAATTTCATGCTGCCTAGGAAACCGTGTACTAAAGGTAAAAAAAAGTTGAAGGTACACCGTTGCTAGGCGGCATAATTTAAATGTTGCGCAACTGCAGCGCGCGACATGTTGCTTAAGCAACGTAATATCAGTTTAGTACAGACGTGAAAATTGCAACGATGTGTAGTGAACTGTATCCAATCTGTGTCTGACGCAATATTGATTGGAACGATAAAACGCAGCGTTAGGCTACTGTTTCGAATTCCACGCTGCCTAGGAAACCGTGTGCTAAAAGTCGGGAAAAGGTTGAAGGTACAACGTTTTCTAGGCGGCATAATTTAAATTTTGCGTGACTGCAGCGCGTGACATGTTGCTTAAGCAACGTAGTATCAGTGTAGTACAGACGTGAAAATCGCAACGTTGTGTAGCTAACTGTTTCCAATCTGTTTCTGATGCAACATTGATCGGCACGACAAAGGCACAGTGTTAGGCTACTGTTTCGAATTCCATGCTGCCTAGGAAACCGTGTGCTAAAAGTCGGAAAAAGGTTGAAGTTACAACGTTTTCCAGGCGGCATATTTTTAAATGTTGCGCGACTGCAGCGCGCGACATGTTGCTTAAGCAACGTAGTATCAGTGTAGTACAGACGTGAAAATAGCAACGATGTGTAGTTAACTGTTTCCAATCTGTTTCTGATGCAACATTGATCGGCACGACAAAGGCACAGCTTTAGACTATTGTTTCGAATTCCACGCTGCCTAGGAAACCGTGTGCTAAAAGTTGGAAAAAGGTTGAAGGTACAACGTTTTCCAGGCGGCATAATTTAAATGTTGCGCGACTGCAGCGCGCGACATGTTGCTTAAGCAACGTAGTATCAGTGTAGTGCAGACGTGAAAATAGCAACGATGTGTAGTTAACTGTTTCCAATCTGTAACTGATGCAACATTGATCGGCACGACAAAGGCACAGCTTTAGACTATTGTTTCGAATTCCATGCTGCCTAGGAAACCGTGTGCTAAAAGTTGGAAAAAGGTTGAAGGTACAACGTTTTCCAGGCGGCATAATTTAAATGTTGCGCGACTGCAGCGCGCGACATCCCAGGTAGCACACTTGCTTGGTTTAGCTGGGGCCAGGGTTGGCACTTTGTTGTGATAGCTTGGCCCCGACTGCCCAGCCATTTACGCCTGTTTGCCAGCCTGGCGTTTCACAGTCTTTCCTTGCTCCAGAAAACCACGGAACTGCCAGGGAACGTCTTCCCTGGTTGACCAATTAATTTTCTTGGTCATTGATGGCCAGCGTAAACAGGCCGCTGCCAGTATTTGATCTACCCTGGCTGTCTATTGATTTTTTTCGGTCAGAGATGGCCAGGGTAGCAATGCTTCTGCCAAGCTTTGGGGTTCGATGGCAGTTCGCAGGAATTCCCTGGTCCGCTCAACACAAGCAACAGCCAATATTCGGGCATGTTGCCAGATCGAATATAGGGTGAGCCAAGGAATGCCAGGGAATCGCCGCTATGCAATGTTCCGTGGCTCAAGCTCGTATTTTATCGGACCCAGAATGCCCGCTGAAAGCCACTGTTACTCTATAGTTCGTCTAACTTTTTCCATCTTCTTTTTAATTCGTATGAGCGTTCTCTTAACATATTTTTGGGGCTTTGTGGCAAGAACCCTCGCACTAGAAAGCGACGTTTGAGTGCAAGAAGTCTGTTTTAGCTAGAGACATAAAAAAGACACGTTTTCCCCATTGAAAAAGAAAAAAAAAACTATTTGAAAACAGTTTGGATAGGAACAGGCGAAGCCCGAAGTGAACTGGTTGTTGTGGAATTGTACCGGACAAATTGGAAACAAAACTATCGAAATATGTCGAACTCGAACTTTATAACTTTCCCGCTTTTACCGCGGCCTTTATCTACCCTGGCTTTCACGGAGAAGCCGCTTCAAGCGCAAGTGCTCGAGGCGGGGTGCCTCCCACGTGAAGTTGGAAAAGCGCGGGAAAGATCCCGCACCCTCCAGGTGAATCACACGCCTGGAACGCGCCAGTGCCCCGGGACCGGAGATGATGCCGTCTCCGGTCCCGGGGCAAAAAGGAGAGCTGCTCACGAGCAAGGACAGGGAGCGCGCGGGCCAATCAGCGCGACCCTCGCGTCCGCTCGAAGCGCCAGTTTTGAAACGGCGGCGGCGCAGTTCCGAAACCCCCCCCCCCCCCCCCCCCCAAAAAAAAAAAAAAAAAGAAAGAAAACCGGATCTGGCGTTAGTGGCGCAAATTTGGGTCTTTGTTCGCGCTGCTGTTCTGCTTGGGGAAGTTACAAGCTGCTCTGTTTGAATAATATAGTTTGCCGGTGCCGTGAATGCTGCCTCTGCCGATGGTTCCTGTGGCTGATGACGTCCTCCGCCTGAGTTCCCCTCACTCGTGGGCGAAATGGCTGCATCCCAGAGCGGCGTGTTCGGAATTCGCTCCGTCCTCATTGCAGCGCGGGCACTGGCTGTCTCTGTCTCGGCGCCAGCGAGCCAGGTAAGCAGGCTCAACCGTTTGGATTCATTTTCAAAATCAGGATCATGTGAAACCGAACCTTTTTGCAACCCCATTTGGAACAGCCCTGCTAGTAATACAACCGCCAGTGTATACATTCAGCTTCAGAGATCCTCTACCGCAGTGGTTAACCACTGTGGTAGAGGATCCTGCTGTTGTTGCCCCTTCCTGCCTTTTTAGTCTGTCATCCTCTATGTAACGTAAAGGCTGAACCGCATTTAAGTGATTAAGCGAGCGACGAGAGTCAGCGACGAGCGGCGGAGATTTCCCACGGTCGCTTGTCGCATCGCTCGGTTTTTTGATTTCTAGAAATCGTCACTCATCGCCTTGGTCGCTTGCTCCCGCCGCTTTCATGCGGCCTGCCGCGTCGCGCGAGTGACCGACCGACAGTGAAGCGGATCGTCGTCGCTTGTCTCGTGACTCGTCAAATAACTTACATGCAGTTTCTGTTTAATTGCCGCGAGACTGGCACCACATGTACGATTGGCACACTCTTCCATATTCCCTCTCGGGCGGCGGAGAAAAGCTCACCGGAGTAGAGCTCACCGGAGAAAAGCTCACCGCAAAACCGGCAGATCCGGAGAAAAGCTCACCGGCCTTTGAGTGGATGCGGAGAAAACCTCGCCGATTTTTTAAAACTTTTCCTTAGGTTAGCAGATTCTGCGTCACACGTGGCGATTTAACGCAATTCGAATTCACCACTTCATTAAAATTGTGTCATTTCTTTGTAATATTCTTGAAGTTCATTGGGCCTTTTACCAATTCCTCAGGAATTAGTAATTACCAATTCTGTACATTATTGAACCGGCAAGTATAAAATCAGAACATTGGAGTCCGGTAAGAAAGACAACAATTTACTGACAGCTGACAGTGCGCCGTCGATAGCTCTGTAAAAATGAAGAGCTTTGTCCACTGCGAGCTAATATGAACAGAGGTGTGCGAACCGCATGAGCTCCAAAGGTGGTTAGTGTCTGATAGATAAGTATGTGTTTATTGATGTAATCAGTGGCGGCTACGCTGTTTCATTCCGGTTAATTTCACTAACAAAACTTCTGTTGCGAGAGCAGCTTCGTCCTGTCGTGTTTGTTGTCTTCACTCCGTCGTCGTCGTTTGAGCGGTTTTCATCATGTATAACGTTTACCAACTCGCCCAATTCGCTACCTTACAGAATACTAGTTCTTACATAGGACACGAGTAACAACGGTGACAATGTTCAGCTCTGAACGTCATGGGTGGCTCATCAGAGAAGGGCACTATCACACAGAGGCAACGTGTCGAAACACCAGCACGAACGGCTAGAAAACGTGCAAGTCCGTGGAAGAAAGAAACCTAGATACCCTACTGACTGTTTTATCCTCTTACAGGGTTAACAGAAGCTTTAAAGAGAATTTCAGGCACCGCGTTGTTGCGCATGCACTTTCGCATTTTCGAAATTTACAGTTTTGATTTTTAGCTTTCAGGCAGACACTATTACGTTTTCGAACTTTTTATCGTTCTTCAATTTCATAAAGATTTCAGTTAGGCTTTCGTTGCCTAGGGAATAAACTCCAGAAAGCATTGGCCCGCAATTATAAATTTGGGAGCAAAATACCCAATAAGCTTAACAAATAATACAAAAAAGGACATTTTCTTTTTTACAAAGTTGACGGATTTTAACGATAATAAATTGGGGACATATGTTACGCATGATTTAACAGCCTCCATATGAAGAGAAGAAGAAAAAAAAAGGTCAGGTTTTCTCCGCATACGTTCAATGGCCGGTGAGCTTTTCTCCGCATCTGCCGGTTTCGCGGTGACCTTTTCTCCGGTGAGCTAATCTCCGGTGAGCTTTTCCTCCGGTGAGCTTTTCTCCGGGATTCTTCCCTCTCATACTGTTTATGATAGTGCATATTTTTTATTCGTGACATTAGTTACATACCGTTTTAGAACAGACGGGGACAAATAAATCTGCCATCCCTTAGCAAAAAGAGGCCGTACTTCAAACGAAGTTGAAATATATTTAGTACGAATATTCATTTTGTATTTATTCTGTATTATTTTGGCCGCATTCGAAATACGCGCGTAAGGTATTCCAAATACATTATAAATATGAATCAAAAAATATTTTAGATATACCAAAAATATTATCCCTTTACACTCAAGATGCCATTTGTGCATTAAAAACCGGTTACACATTTTTTTTATTTTCGGTTTTGTCAGCAAATGGTGTCCCTGTGGTATTTGAAGGCACTACATCTCACAAAGCTACATTAGAAACGAACACAAACACAAACACCATGACACACTGAACAGCTCATTCACAGTCCCGTTGACTGCTCTAGAGCCTTATATAGCCTACATATTGGAGGTAATCATTTTTTCGGTGACCACCACTGCGCTTATTAAGGTTCCAAGTATTCGATCTTCTCCTCGGGAGTCCGTCAAAGGAGAAACAGTGTTTTGAAGTTCGTGCACGATATCTCTTACTAAAAGGCATTGGTACAACTAATAACAATTCGGCGCAGTCCCTAAAACAATATTCAAACAAGCGGCTCATAAAATACATGTTATTGCTTCTCTGCGTAGCACCACTCAGGACGAAGCGAATCAAGGCAGTTTCTTCACTTTGAAATACTGTAAACGACTTTATTTTCGTGAGGACCTAATTCTCGCAAAGTTTGCGAATTGCCTACAATTCCGAAAAATAGGTCCCGTGAACAATTCCGGCAAAATGTAAAGACATTAAAATCTATATTGCGGTCCCAGCGCGCCGTGAAAATTAGAATTTGCTAATTATTCCAAAACTCCAACTTTGATCTAAATCGCGAAATATTGAGCCCGCGAAAAATAAATATTTTACAGTAGTTGTTTTGCCTTTCCTTTTTAGTAGTTGACTATTTAATATGGTAGTTAATGTCACTATATTAAAGTCACTATTCACATCACGTACAATGGTGAGTATACACGTTCAGTGAACTAACATTGTGCTAACAAAACCACGCCAAACGTATCTGTTCACAGCACCTGCTGAAGCTTTCCAGCATCAGCAAAAGTTGTGGTTGTAGTTCCCGAACCCCGTTTGTGATTGGTGTGCAAGGAACTGATCAGGTGTGTTCTTGATAGAAAAAAGGAAACAATAACATAAACTGGGCTGATTTATCAGTGCGATGCTGCGCAATTCAGTTGACAAACTAATCAAATGTTGTGTTTAGGCGCTTCAGTGTACTCCATATCTGCTTGAAGTGAACTTCTAGAAGGGGAGCTTTTCAATATTTTGGTAGTTTAAGTCAAACTACCAAAGTATTGCAGTCAAAAGGTACTTAGAGTATAACACAACAGTATTTACAATTTTCAGGTATTTTAAGAGTATTCTGCACATATATTTGATTGCTTCATTTTTTTAGGGTTGGAGTATATTTTGCATGAATTAAATAAATATTTCAAGAAATATATGTGAAAGGTATTTTGTGCCTATTAATTTCGTATTTACATATTTCAAAGCGCATCAAGGGAACTTCAAATGTAGTCGAAGTAAAGGTATTTTAACATGATTTTTAGTAGTATATTTTAGTACTGAGTAAAAAAAAAGAAGTTTATATTTTCGGTCTATTTTTCGTGTACTTACAATTATGAACTGTATTTCAAATACACTCAAATTAGTATGTGGTATATTTCAAACGTATTAGTTTTCGCTAAGGGATGGTTCTAATTACTGATGTTTATTATTTTTTCAGATACCTTGGAGGTACTATGTTAGCCACCACCGGAACCCCGACACTCCAGAAGATGTGGAGAATCTCGCTAACCGCCTGGGACACATGAATAATATCATGGCAATTTTTTTTTTGCATTGTACATATGTTTTATGCTTATTTTTCCGGCCTGCAGTATGTATTTTTTGTGGAAATAAATTGAACTTTATTAATTTACGACGTATGTTGTCAATATGACAAGTTAAACTGGTTTAACTGCATGGTGAATTTCTATTGTCTAGCCAAGCTTGGCTGACCACCCGGCCACTAACCTGGCCCATGCTGTGTATACAATAAGGAGCCAAGCTTGGGGTACCACTGAGCTTCCCGCCTGGCCCAGGCCATAACTCTAGTGGTGAGCCAGTCCATGGCTACACAGGGAACTGCCGGTGGTCGCCAGACTGGCATACCAGGATGGGGCTGCCTAGCGCCATGGTGCAAAACAATCTAGGCCCAGTGAAACTTCCCTGGCTACCCAGTCTGGCTCAAGCTTGAGCCGGTCATAATGTGCTGCTTGGGATGTTGCTTAAGCAACGTAGTATCAGTGTAGTACAGACGTGAAAATAGCAACAATGTGTAGTTAACTGTTTCCAATCTGTTTCTGATGCAACATTGATCGGCACGACAAAGCCCAGGCAGCACAAAACGTCGTGGAAACGTCGAGAAAAAGTCCCGGACGTCCGTGACGTCCCGCGTGACTTTGATCACGTTTTTTTCAATGTTGAGGTGACGTCCTTATATAACGTTCCATTAGAGTCCAATCAGTGACGTTGTGACGACGTTGCATTTCAACTCAAACGTCGTCAACGTTCCCACGACGTCGATGCACGACGTTCTCACAACGTCCAACGCTCACGTTTCTTTGACGTTGAACTGAAATTCATAAATGACGTCCCATTATCGTCCAGTCAGTGACGTGCTGGCGACGTCACGTTTCAACTTTAACGTCGTCATCGTCGCCACGACGTCAAGACAAGACGTTTTAGCAACGTCGAACATTCACGTGTCTTCAAAGTTAAAATAAAGTCCAGGGTGACGTTACAATATTGCCCCGACAGTGATGTTTCAGCGACGTCGCGTTCACACCTAAATGTCGTAAACGTTATACAAGACATGCTGGCAACGTCGGCCACTCACGTTTTGCTCGACATTTTTAGATTTTCTAGCTCAATCTCCAGCCGCAGAATCACTGTGCTCAAGGTGATAGTGCTCAAAAGCCGCAAACAAAACTTAATTTTTGAGAGGTCGAGAAGTTTAATTATTGATACATTAATTTGTGTATTTCAAAATGCTATTAACTGCACATCGATGACGCTAAAGAGGGCATTTACAACACTCAATGTACACGGAAGAAAAAAAATAATATGAAAGCATGTTGGGAATATCATTCCTTTTAGATGTGCTTGTTATAATTTTGGTTTGTTTAAAAGATTGTTACGGTTTTAATTTGCGAAGCCCATGGCGTCTAGAACGGATCGAATTGTACCATTCTTGCATTTTGCACGCGACTTGTCGTCTTCCATGGGTCCTGGGCCCTGGCACGCGCCTCAGGGGCGCCGCTACACTGTCCCCTCTCCAGACTCCAGGGGATTTCAGGCCTGCATCCTTTCCTAAGAGCATCCATACTGCTCCGCGGCCACCCGAGATTGTTTTAAGGTTCGTCAATTTCTCTTCGTATTTTCTAACCCATGCTCACCTGCGCACAACCAAAAAATTCGCATCAACATCACAGTTCATCCATAACACCAACTTCCAGCGCCTTAGCGCTTTCGGTATATCGGGACGCAAAGTCTTGTCACGTGACTGTCAGTACAGATCTGGCTTTCGTTGCCACTGGTGACGTATCCAAACGAAAATCGCATGCCAGCACACACTATATCAGAGCAGAACTTCACTGCACACTTGCGCATTTTTGGAGTTGATTAAAAAAAAAAAAATAAAATGCCCGGCAATGACGAAATCCGGTAGATACTGTCAACGGTTTGTGGAAATTGACATTCATGATGCCAACCCCTGAATGGCCCAGATGAAGGTCCAAAAAGCGTTCAAGCCCAGTCCGCACTTACGTGCCGAAAAAAACACACACACACACACACACACACACACAAAAAAAAAAAAAGGAAAAAAACAAAACAAAAAAACAGCAGGCACGGCGCGAGAGAGAGGGAGAAAGGCAGGCAGAGGAAATGCCAGTGGCATCTGCATAGAGCCTCATGCGATGCGTCGGGAAACTCGGCAAGAAGAGGGCGAGAGAGAAAAGTGGGGGAAGATAGCGACGACGAACAATCGACAAGCCTAAGTTCCGGGTGCACGTATTTTCTCAGTCGTTCCCAAAATATTTCACTGAATGTTCTGTTCTTCGAATCGGCCCAGAGAGAACAGCTCTGGGACCCGGTCCAGCTTTTTCCGAAAGCCAGTCACTAGCACCGGCCGTCACGTCTACGGGTCTCCGAGGCAGGCTGCTATGTCGCCATGATTTTTTCTTTTTTTTTTTCGTGTCTGCATGCAGTATAAGTGCTGCGATTGGATGAGTCGGTCAAGACGCCCCCATGAAGAAGTCGGTGATCGCCAAAAACGCCGTCGTATTCAGTCACGGCTCGAGGACCTTTTTCAAGGCCATAACGCTTCACACGTTGAATCGTACTACTGCTCGGATCAAGGTGCCTGTGAGGATATGAATGACGCCCCCAAGAAAAGAAGTGGCAGTGCACATCACGGCGCGTCAAGTCCAGTCTCCGATCAAGAACCTTCAGACGCCGCCGACGATCCCAATCAAGAACGCCCAGCGGACGGGATCCCCCTTCTGAAACCGTTCCCGTGCACGCAGCGAGAGTACCAGCTACGCGCAATGGGACGGCTAAGGCACGCGCGTCAGCGCATTAATCAGAAGCAGAACTAGGTAAGCGGTGGAACATTCAGCGCCGCGTGACATCGTCTCTTGCTCATTTATTTACGTGAATTTGTTTGTTCTTTTATATCTTTAAGGCTGGCACATCCAGGGACGTCTTTTGGAGGCGCTCCGTGTTGCATCTCGTGTCTGAACATGCTAAAATAAACAGTTCGTACCAAACATGTGTTTTAGTTACTTCCTTTGTGCTTGCACTGCATGATAGAAACTTGCCTTCGCAATAATACTAAAAAAATA
This sequence comes from Ixodes scapularis, assembly GCF_016920785.2. NCBI lineage: Eukaryota > Metazoa > Arthropoda > Arachnida > Ixodida > Ixodidae > Ixodes > Ixodes scapularis. Next base: position 187,786,713 of record NW_024609857.1, read on the forward strand.
CTTTTTTTTTTTTTTGGGGGGGGGGGGGGGGGACACAACGTTTTCCCACGATGGCTAGGAAACGTAATTTGGAAAGGTTTCTCGACGTTCTGTGAACGTCGTTGGTAGTCCGGATGTCGTAAACACACGTATCATAAACGTCGAGGGAGGACGCAACGGCGCACTGAGACGTGCATGTGACGTGCAACAAACGTCATTTGGAGCGTCCCCTCGACCTTCTGTGCACCTTTTCTCGCGGACATTTAAAGGTTTAATCGACATCGAAGGAAGGTAACGTCCGGACCTTCGACGTTTTACGACGTCACGTTACAGACGTCTTCGACGTTCTTTCGACGTTTTCTTCACGTTTATGTGCTGCTTGGAAGGCACAGCGTTAGACTATAGTTTCGAATTCCATGCTGCCAAGGAAACCGTGTGCTAAAAGTCGGAAAAAGTTTGAAGGTACAATGTTTTCCAGGCGGCATAATTTAAATGTTGCGCAACTGCAGCGCGCGACATGTTGCTTAAGCAACGTAGTATCAGTCTAGTACAGACGTGAAAATCGCAACGATGTGTAGTTAACTGTTTCCAATATGTTTCTGATGCAACATTGATCGGCACGACAAAGGCAGAGCGTTAGGCTATTGTTTCGAATTCCATGCTGCCTAGGAAACCGTGCGCTAAAAGTCGGAATAAGGTTGAAGGTACAACATTTGCTAGGCGACACAATTTAAATGTTGCGCAACTGCAGCGCACGACATGTTTCTTATGCAACGCGGTATTACTGTAGTACAGACGTGAAAATCGCAACGTTGTGTAGTGAACTGTTTCCAATCTGTTTCTAAAGCAACATTGATCATCACGACAAAGGCACAGCGTTAGGCTACTGTTTCGAATTCTATGCTGCCTAGGAAACCGTGCGCTAAAAGTCGGAAAAAGGTTGAAGGTACAACGTTTTCTAGGCGGCATAATTTAAATGTAGCGCGTCTGCAGCGCGCGACATGTTGCTTAAGCAACGTAGTATCAGTGTAGTACAGACGTGAAAATCGCAACGATGTGTAGTTAACTGTTTCCAATCTGTTTCTGATGCAACTTTTATCGACACGACAAAGACACAGCTTAAATCCGCTCATTCACACCGGCGTTCGAAACGCGAATGCTTAGCAGATCCTCCCGTTTTCTCCATCGAATCGCGAGCAATTGCACTGAATCTTTAAAGAGATACTGAACCAAAGAATTTAGTGCCCGTAATAAGTGGCGCACGTTCTCTCCACCAGCCAGCAGCCGCCGGTGTGCGCGAGCACACGCAACAAAAATGACGTCACAGACCTCCATTCGCGGTTGAGAGGACAATGAAATGCATGGGCTTCGGACTAAAGGAGAATAAAGACAGGCTTTTCATCTCTACTAGTGAAAGCTACGTGCTTGTTAGACCAATTCATCGCTTACTTTTTACACCAGGCACCACTGTGTAGATGAAAAACTTGTCTTTATTCTCCTTTGGTCCGAAGCCCATACATTTCTCTGTCATCTCAACCACGAATGGAGGTCTGTGACGTTATTTTTGTTGCGTGTGCTCGCGCACACCGGCGGCTGCTGGCTGGTGGAAAGAACGTGAGCCACTTATTATGGACACCAAATTCCTTGGTTCAGAATCCCTTTAAAGGGATACTGAATCGAAATTTAAAATATACACGAAACACCTCGAGATAAGTCAAATGGAATCAGATAAACCAGTAACTGATAATCGCATAGTCATATTTCAAGCGGATGGTTGTATTTTTCGTTCTAAATGCCTGGATTTCGGCGAGCGCTTCAAAACCAGCCGTCGAAGAGCGCGATGCACCTCGGGAGATCCGGCGCGGTCTTGACGTAATCATGCCTCGGAGGGCCAAGCATACCGTAGTTATGAGTCTTGCCACTTGGTGGCGTCAGCGTGTTACAATCTCGCATAGTCAAAGTACCCGAGGGCTGTAGTAGGGTGATTTCAGATAAGATCGACCAAAGGGTGGCTGGTCGACATTTTTAAATCAACTGATGTTTTTATATGACATTGTCTAGTGTCTGGTATAAACGAATCCACACTTAGTTTTGACCAGAAAAAAAATTTGGAGACAAGAAAAATCGTAAGGCAGGGAGAGGTGGAAAGTTGCAATAACGCGCACTGATGGAGGGGGCAAGTTTGAAAGTGAATAATTAAAACAATAAAATTAGGAGAATTTTAGAACTTTTTACAAACAAACTATGGGCACAACTTGCTTGTAATATAAAGTAGTAATATTTATTAAAAATTTATTTAGTTTTCTAAAAATTGCCAAACATGCCTGCTCGAACGACAAATGGCAAACTTTGGAAATCTGTATCTCATGAAATATTTTAATCATTATTACATAACTTGCAGACATTATTTTACTAATATATGGCTATTATTGAAAAAATAAATAAGGTATCTGAGTGACACAATAGTTACAATATATTTAGGCAAACATGGGAAAAAAATCAAACAAAGAAAAATTCCAATGCGAATAAAAAAAAACACCACCTTCGATTTTTTTAAAATTTGGGTACCCTGTTATACTCTATTTCGGCATTCATTTCTATTAAAAACATGTTGCATCATTGCACTGCGAAAGAAGAAACAACTCCCCAAAGTAGGGTCCTTTTTCAAAGCCTACACTTCGCAGTGTCCTATACAAGAAGTGACTCTGAGTTCCAGTTTCATGAAACTTGCACAAATCTTTTATATACATTTATTCAGATGAGGTCATTGATAAAAAGAGCGATCGGTCACACAGTAAAAGGGAGGAGAAACTATATACAGCATTTTACATAAGCGTACAAAGTGGTATCATATTAGAGACTAATGATTTGAGAAAAGATGATGCAGTGTGAAGTTGTACCTTCCGGTATATTTTACATCTAGAGTAAAATAAATAATTTTACTTCCACACACAAAAACAAAGATATAATAGTAAGATATTTAGGTTGGCTGTGTATTTACGATTACAAACAATTTCAGGTGACGGATGCTATAGTGCCTAACTGGAGCAGCTTCGATGCTCTCCGTGTATGAAGGAATCGTGGCAAGCCGATATATTTTATTCTGCTCGAGGATAACATTTTGGGATTTTTTTATAGTGATCAGATAAAAATTATTAGTAACCACCAACAAAAACAGTAGGTTAAATACCCCGTGAAGAAAAATGTGATAAATAAGATGTCCCTGCATTCAAAATGAGCAGTCCTTGGGAAACCGAATTCGGCACTTTACGCTAAGGTTTTCCTCGCTGTACCCATTTAATAAAGTTGCTTCCAAGCAGATCCGACTGTCCGTGCTACATATACGTCACAGGTCCCTTCTGTTGATGACTTGCTGAGCCGCCACGCGTGCCAAGACTGAATGCCAGGGAAGGCGCGCACCGTCAGCCACTCTTCTTTTTTTTCTTCACGATACCGAACAACCTCATTTTCTTCCAGATATACAAGATGCACGCCTTTCAGTTTCTTTGATAGAACGCTCACCATTGTCCTGGCCGTCTGAATTGCGCTTACTGAACGTTCTCTCAGGTTGTTCAGCGTGGCCTGGTGCTTCACGAGTCCGCCAACTCCGTCACATGCATTTTTCCCATGTCCAGATGCAGAAAATAACCACTGGGCTTGTGGGCAATCGTCCTTTGCAAATTGGTGAAGCTGGTAGCGATTCTTGAAATGACTGGCGGCGCCGTCACTTACGTACATCACGTACGAGTATACCGCAACGTTGTCTTCAACCCACTCCTTCACTTTTTCTAGAGCCAAGCGAGCGTGAGCGGCGTCCTGAAACGGGTCCTCACTGATGATGGCAAAGCTGTTTGTAGATTTTCTTGTCGTCACTACGCATGTAAATATCGAAACTTGTTTTTTTTTCCAGTGATATGCTTGCACTTCGTCTGGAAGCACGATGGTCCAGTTTTCAGCAAAGTCAAAATGAAAGACAATGCTCCCGCGTTGCATGCACTGTTTTTCATCGTAGATCGCTTTACCTTGCGTTTGCCGGATATGGTTGTGAAGTAACCAACTTCCAACCGTCACTTGGATGACATTTAGGAAAGTCTCAGGTTCCAAAGTTTTTTTCACAAGGTCGCCGGACTCCCATGTTGCAAGCACAATCTCTTCATCCTCCGGGATATCAAGTTCCCGGAGTGTAAGAAACTGGCCTTTTGGGCAGTGATCACAGTCTCCTTGAAGGCACAGTTCTGTTGCTGGGTCGCACAGAAATGCCGAGTTCATTTCACCAGTGTTGAATGTTGAGCCTGTAACGTTCTCTAGAGCGGCAATACAAAGATAATAATTGGCGCAGCGCACACAAACGCACACTTCCTGGTGTGGAATACATTGGACCCATCTAGGGCGCAACGAATAAAATTTCGTTAGCCCAACGCCGGAATCGGGATGCTTGTCTTTGTATATACGGAAGGCCTCTCGTATTGAGCGTGTCATGAAGCGCTTTGGCACGAACGTTTTCTCTCCGTTGAGCATGACAGAGATGACGTCCTTCTGGTTGGGACTTTGGCGCGAACATTGTAGCTCGTCTTTCGTGAAGTACTCTAGGGCAGCAGACAGGTTCTCAGGGCTCACCTTGCACCTCGAGTAAGGATCCGGCTCATACCACACGCCATGCTTTTCCTTGAATTTTCGGGATTTACTGATGAGGTACATTGAGGCCTGTGGAATCATCTTTTGAACCTCATTCTTCGTCAGTGTTGACGGCAGGAGTGTAAGCAGTTGACAACGTTCCCGGAGAGAGGTGGCGGTTTCAAAGGCCTGCTGAAAGTTGTCCACCCACTCAGTGCATGTGGAGCATGTTGGTTTGGACGACCCCGATGGTGCGTCCCTGTCGTACGCAATACGTAGCCTTGAGCGTATATTCTTGACAGCAACCTGCTCCAGTTCTGTCTGCTTTCTCTTGACATAGGCAGGCCTGTCCCGACTTCTTACGACGCTTGGTTGTCTCAGCGGCGACACATCTGTAGGTAGTATGCTGCGATTTAGATCTTCAATTGCTTCTTCAGCTGGCACAAATATGTCAGGGCACTGCTCTGAGCTTCGCATCGAGATCTCCTTAGTGATGTGCATGAAGCAATGGTAGAACAGGTAGTCCGTCGCACTCACTTTGGTGGAACAGTCAGGCGGAAGAATTTGCTTCAACGAGTTTAGGTCGAACTCGCCAACACTTCGAAAATTCCGCTGCTTTGGTATAGTCTTTTTGTGTTTGCAAAAGTAATCTGCACAAAACACTCGTTCGGAGCTCCAGGACGTCTTCATAATGTATACATAAATAATAGAAATTAAACCCCAACTGATGGCATATAATTGCCAAGTGAAAGAACTACTGGGTGCACAAGTGACAAGTCCGAGGCTGAGGAGCTCACTCACTGCAAACGTACATTTGAAAAGAGAGGTCACAACTGAGGCTGTCGGCAAAGCTTGATCCACGTCCAAGGAAGAAAGAGGGAAAGTCTCCAGACAAAAAATTGTGGTCAGCGGCCTTCGAAAAAGACTTTCCGGAATCGCACTGTCGTCCCTCCACGCGCTGATATGAAAGCACCCGAGCTTCTACCACGTGGATCATGACACAGCCTGAGCCATGTCGGCGACCGGTTCGCGAGGGGTTGGCGGTGGGGTTACGTTGATGGTCACTCGGATTAGCCCTTGCTGTACTGAGCTACCGCCTGCAGTGCCTTATCGCCGGCTGGTGTCAACAACGAGAACACACACACCCTGTCTACACCAAAACTACAAGCGTTCACCGCACACGCGTCGCCGCCGCTTTTAAGCTTTTGTGAAATTGCTTTCTTTTGCCGCGGAGAACCGCCTTATCTTAACTACGCGCCTGAAATCCTTCCAGGCGGGCGTACACAATATCAAGCGTTTCGAGAAATGCCCGTGGAGTAGAACTATGGGAAAATTCGGAGCCCGCGATGTCGATATCGTCGCCGTTGTGTTAGTACGCCGTCGCGTACTGCAGTCCCCGTTGGGGGAGGGGGGGGCGGTCTTACTACGATAACATGGCGACAGCGTTTACACTCTGTGTATTTACGCGAGGCTCGAGTATTTGGGGATAATGCTGCCGGTTGGTGTGCCCCTTTGTGCCTGATATTTTCGCCCGTGACGCCAGCGAGTGAGATGGCGACAGGCATGACTGCTCAGTAAACAGGCGTCGGCGGCCATGTTTTGCTGGTTGAAGCGAACCCCCTTGTCCTTGACAGTGAGCGGGGAAATGCGAAAAAAAGATTGTATCGGCCGTTTTGCCAGAACTAGCGACGAGTGTCGCCTGCGGTTTCCGGCAACTATTTTGCCATAATCGTGAGCTTAGCGAAGAAATGATTTTTGCTAGCCACAGAACACTACCACGCAGAAAGGGAATGCTTGAACATGTTTTTGTTCTGGATATATATCAGGGTTATATATGAGAGAGAGAGAGAGAGAGATGAAGGTAGAGCGGAAGAGGGAATAGCATATAGTGTCGCAGGAGAATAAAGTAAACAAAGTTCCTAGTGGCCGATGGCTGCATGATCTTTTCTCGGATCACTATTCCGTAATATGATACCTCTTTGTACACAGTAGTTTCTCTTTTATTTAAGTGTGTGAACGATTTCTTTAGTTATCATTGGCCTCATCTGAATAAAAATATATAAAAGATGTGTGTTGGTTTCATGAAACTGGAACTCAGAGTCAGTTCTTGTATAAAACACTGCTAAGTGTAGGCTTTGAAAAAGGACCCTACTTTGGGGAGTTGTATCTTATTTCTCAATAAAATGATGCAACATGTTTTTAATGGAAATGAATGCCGAAATATAGTATAACAGGTTACCTAAATTTAAAAAAAATCGAGGGTGGTGTTTTTTTTTATTCGCATTGAATTTTTCTTTGTTTGATTTTTTTTCCATGTTTGACTAAATATATCCTAACTATTGTATCACACAGATACCTTAGTTATTTTTTAAATATTAGCTATATATTAGTAGAATAATATCTGCAAATTATATCATAATGATTAAATTATTTCATGAGATACAGACCTCCAAAGTTTGCCATTTGTCGTTCGAGCAGGCATGTTTGTCAATTTTTAGAAAAATAAATAAATTTTAAATAAATATGATTACTTTATATTACAAGCAAGCTATACCCATAGTTTGCGCCTAAAACGTATTAGATTTCTCCTAATGTTATCGCTTTAGTTATTCACTCTCAAACGGGCCCCCTCCATCAGTCCGCGTTAATGCAACTGTCCACCACCTCATGCATTACGATTTTTCCTGTCCCCAAGTATTTTTTCTAGTCAAAACTAAGTTTGGATTCGTTCATACCAGACACTAGACAATAACATATAAAAACATCAGTTGATTTGAAAATGTCGACTAGCCATCCTTTGGTCGATCTTATCTGAAATCACCCAGTAGCATATTGTAGAGCCGGCGGAGCGGCTGGAGCGGCTTCGAGTGAATGGTCGCCGACCAACGCCGCTACATCACCAGGCCATGATGGCCGAGAAGCGATTCTGCCTAGAGTCGTATTTGTACGACCCGTCTGCCTTGTCTTCGTCGTCCGCAACAGGTAACAGAGCTTACTCACAAAACGATCTTACAGCAAAACCTCAGAAAAGTTCCGTATTCACAAAGCGAAATAATCGGAAGTTTTTCGCACGCTACGATGAGATCCTACGACCACGCCTACGACAGCTACAAAGCTTTACGCACTTTTTATGATCAAATTGACATCGCCGGCAACATCGCTCGCTTACGTCGTCGCGACGACCAACGTGCATTTCTCTGTGATCTCTGTGCGCTTCCCAACGAGAGGAAAGAAAAAAAAGTAATTGAAACTGAACGCCGCGGCGGAGACAAACGCTCGAACCACGGATACCTGAAAAAGCTACAACGACAAGAACCCACCGACCAAGCGACCACCGAAGACGCTACGCTAGTAGGCTAAGCAAAATTCTTCGACGATCCGTGGCAAGACCAGACGATCGCCTGGCTTGATGAATGGAATACGCCCACGCGACCTCTGTGGACCCTCCTCGTATGAATAGTTTGAACCCTGACCTATAATTTGGGGTAAGAAGGCCACTCTTTCCCCTCGTCGTACCTAGCTAGTTTTCTGGTGCAGCGGTGACGAACGATCTCGTCGAGAAGAGACACTCTCCTCAATTCAATCTCCTTTTTTTTGTGTGTGTGTTATAGAGCTCAAATAAAAGCCATATGGATTGCCTTGGCAACTTGGGTACGTACACGTTTTTTAGATGTCCATTTTATTTCGACAAGATACGCCAAAACATGTCGAGTGAGAGCAGTTTTTGGGAGCGACTCAATGCTAGTCCAATCTTTCTCTGCCGAGCGTCTCGTCAGCATCGAGTTGCGATTGTCTAAAGGCCGGTTCTCACATGCAGCGGAGCGCTGATGTAGCGCTTCTCACGTGCCGTCAGCTACTTATCGTCTGCCATGAGTGGGCCTGACAGCAAGTGCCGGATCAGGATGCCTAAGTTTTTTGTCGTTTCGTTGCAGCTGCTGTTAGCGTTCCTGGTGCCGTCCTGCCCATCGCTGTCGGAAAACGTCAACACCGTCATCGGAGGCAATGTCTCATCGGCGACATCGGCAGTTACAAGTGTAAACAAGTTTCCGTTATCGCTTGGCCACTCGTGGACTGGTCAGCACGTGACCCCTACGGTGCAGTTTTCGTTGGAACCCAACCAGTTTCCATCAAGAGCCACATCGACCTCAGCGCCACAGGGTAGAAAAGCGGCAGCATCCTTCAACATCGCCAGTGGGCCTGACAGCAAGTGCCGGATCAGGATGCCTAAGTTTTTTGTCGTTTCGTTGCAGCTGCTGTTAGCGTTCCTGGTGCCGTCCTGCCCATCGCTGTCGGAAAACGTCAACACCGTCATCGGAGGCAATGTCTCATCGGCGACATCGGCAGTTACAAGTGTAAACAAGTTTCCGTTATCGCTTGGCCACTCGTGGACTGGTCAGCACGTGACCCCTATGGTGCAGTTTTCGTTGGAACCCAACCAGTTTCCATCAAGAGCCACATCGACCTCAGCGCCACAGGGTAGAAAAGCGGCAGCATCCTTCAACATCGCTAGTGGGCCTGACAGCAAGTGCCGGATCAGGATGCCTAAGTTTTTTGTCGTTTCGTTGCAGGTTAGTAAATTCAAATACTTTGAATTCAAAAGCAACTTTTTGTGTTTGTTTGTGCTGCCAGGCCCCAAGGCATGCTTTACGTTGTATCTTGAATATCTAGAGCTGTTTAGCGTTGTTGCTGCATATGTCCAAAGTGAGGGATTTGGGTTGCTTCTACTGCTTGGTGGGGATATTGAAACCAACCCTGGACCCATGACCAAAGCGCAAGAGGAGTTACTCAACAAAGTTTATGAAATAGTTGTGACGCTTCAGACCGGGCAAACCGACATCCTCCAGGGCCCGTTTTCTCGAACGCAAACCGTGGTTCAAAGTTAACTATTGTCGCTAGAACGGGGAATTTTAGGTCACGTGACTGGGCGAGCAGGGGTGCCGAGGGAGAAGCAGTACCTACAAGCAAAATGGCCGCGACGTCGCTTAATGAGGGCTAATAGTTCTGCTTGGTTCTGCCGAACATTCATTTCGATCCGGCTGTTATATTAATGACGCGCCATCAACCTATTAGCACGTCAAGCAAAGCGGTAGTTCAGAGGGACAACTAAGCTAACCGACGGCAGCATTCCGCGAACGCATCACTCTTCACCAGTCCGGGACCCAGGACATATGGCGGTACATCAGCCTTGCAAGTGTTTTTATGGTGAGTAAAAAATGTTTTGCGAACAAGCGTTGGTATACGAACAGCTTTAATTTGTTACACTATGCACGCCAACTCGCGAGCAGCGATTACTTTGCGGAGAGAGGGGTTATCTTCGATAAAGTCTTCGTTCCGAGTGAACAGCTGAGACATTGTACCGTTTTTTTTTTGTTCGCAGTGCGCCGACAGTATGCCGACAGCATCGAGGTTTCTACATATCCCCGGTGGCCAGCAATTCAACGGTGACGAGAACCTTAGCTTTACGCTGAAGCAGTGCCGCTGCGTCTGGTGCTGACCGCGACGGTCGGTCGATGCATCCACCAATGGAAAAGATAGTACAAGCGCGGTATACGAATCAACCTTGCCGATGTCATCTGCAGAAGTCGCAGAAACGAGAAATAAACAAACACTTATTACAAAGAAAGTTGACGAGATCATCCTTTCGCTTTTTTTTTCGTTTTTAAAACTGATATTAGGATTATCTTTCGTCTTATTGCGATATATAGCAAAATGCAGGTGTGCGGGTAGAGAAACCAAGGTAGCAGACGATAGTGTCCTGACCGCAAACGTCGGTTGAAAATGGACCAAGCGTCAGTATCGAGGGCTTGCGAAGAGGCAAAAAATTATGACATTAGACGAGAGATTGAAGTTAATTCGGGAAGTTGGGGCAAGAAGGGAACAAATTATGGGAAAATTCGGTCCTGCAGTAACTGCACACACGAGACAGCAGGCGTGGCTCGACATTGCCGATGCAATGAATGAGCAGGGAGCTCAGAGGACCGCAAAGCAGCTGAAGGAGGCGTGGCAAAGCCTCCTGAAAAAATGCAGAAAGGTCTACAGCGCCTACAAGAAGCATGAAGGGCGCACAGGTGAGTCGGAGGAATTTGCATATTTCGAAAAACAAACTAGTTTTCAATTGTTCGCTTTAAAGATGAGTGGGGGGGGGGGGGGGGGGGGGGGCAGGGACGCAAAAAATAAACAGAACCTTTTCTGCCATGGATTATAATGCCGTGTTTGCATTTAATTTTTTTATGGCATGACTGATGACAGATATAAAAGTGAGTGTTGACGTGTAACTTTCCACTACATTCCTGTCCCTGTTCGAAAACAGTAATAAAATCAAAAGAGGCACCATCTCAAAACACTTTATTGAAATTTTCTTTAACCGTGTTTTAGTAACCGAGACACACATTAAACAGCAAAAAGTGTGGTAGACCTGAGACAGAGGAGATCAAAATGTTGAAAGCACACCACCTAAACTGTGCCTTTTCTGTTGTTTTTAAGAAAACAGTCCTAAAACTTAGGGCATTGTTGTTCATCGAACACGTCGCTGAATACCCTACACTACTGCATCCTCAAGGCACAAAGAAAGCACTATGTACAAAGTTGACTGCAGCACAATTGCACGCAGTGATGTGCATGTTGGAAGGTCACTGTTGCGAGATCACTCCACTGCAATGTTAAGAAGTTACATTTCTGCCACACAGTACAAATTACTATGCTTTTATTTGATGCTTCATAATGCCGTTGGATTTCTGCTGTTTATATTCTAGCTTGATAGTTGGTTATTGATCCCCCTCCACTCTGCAATGCCTCTGGGGCCCGGTGACTACGGAATGAAAATAATGTGCATTCATTTCGTAGGTGCCGGCCCGAACCCCCATGAACTGACGCCCCTAATTCAGGCAGTTCTCGACGTGATCGGCGTCGACTCGCCGAACCTGTGTGGGCTCGATGTCATTGAGGGTGACACGGAAGAGTGATTGGATTACTCTTACATCAGTCTGTATGACAAGTCAACAGTACTGGGTGCCGGGCATGCAGAACAGCTCTGTTATTAATGGTGGGACCCTAAGAAACTGATATGAGAACAGGGAGATTGTAAAAATTGTCATAGTGCCATAGACACAATATCTAATTGGAAATCAGCGCACTTTCATGTATCACTACTGCGTGATGCAGGTTAGGGATAGGGAGCCCAGGCTAGCGGACATACTGCACTGCCTTTGGGTCACTTATGGCAAGCATGTAATCGTGAATTTCTCTTCATTTTACTCATACGGCTGCATAATTGCTCTACAAACAACCTGCAAAAAACACACACAGAAGGATATGTAGCAAAATGTGCTCATTACTAACATAACTAACACCCAGACAACAGAACTACCGATGTACCAAAGGCAGATATCCGAGCAAAGAGTTGTAGTACACTTTTTGATGGTTGAAGGAATGCAAGGTGGTGATATTTAGTTCTAACCTCTTAACCAACAGGTGCAACAAATAAGACGATATTCTTCCTTTGAAAAAGAAAGGTATAACCCTGTTGTTACGCATATTTGATTAGTTGTTGAATGAGTGAACAAACTCATCGTTTATGCTGTGACGAACTAGTGCGGAACGCAAAAAGGAAAGAGGTAGCGTTGCTGGCATCAGTTATCGGTTTAACAGCAGGATAGAAAGCCATAGCAAGATTGACTCTATACATAGCCAAGCGAAAACTCTTCTGTAGCATCGTGGATTTCGTAAACAACGAGACTTGAATGTTTGGTTTCACAACATCCTTAGGTGAAATAAATGGCAAGGTTAAGAAATTTATAAGAAAGCTAAAGGTAATGAAATACTGAAAGTTGCAACCGGTACAACGAATATTACCGCAATATCCCGAGAGACGACCCATCCCCGATAGCCCATCCTGATTTGTAGCAGGACTTTCTATTTTTCAATGGCTCAAGTTGAGCTACCTTGTGAACACCGAATGTTAGCCTACCCCTTATTTTTACTTAATGTGCTCTCAGTTTTGGGTGGGCAACTTCTCGGGATATTACGGTGAGCATGGATTTCTGCATGAGCACCATGTGTGTGGTCCACTCGGAGATGCTTGAAGCATCAGAGAGTTTCTGTTCTACAGTTAAGTACACTGTGGCAAAATTCCAGCAACATGTCGGGGTTACAAACACTGTATGTTATACGTATATTGCATGCACACTTTTAATAACTACAGCAAATCACTTCCTGCATATCCATTTGTCACAGCGATAGCTTGAGGCAAACGGCAGCGCCGCAGCCTCGGGCGTCAGGAAGCGGCCAAAGGGTGGCAGCAGCAGAAGAGTGGGCAGCAGCTCCCCGTGTCTTGCAGACGAGACGTTGGTGCCGGGAAGCTGCGCAGAGGTATCAGCAGCAAGCTGAGGACCAGCAGCAGATGGAGGCGGAGAACCTCCTGTTGGATAGGGAGGCAACAAGAAGAGCCATAGATGCCTCCAATGCACAAATCGCTGCGGCAGATGCTGCTAAACAGTATTACACTGAAATGCTAAGGCTACAAACCTTGCAGGCTGAACTTCAAATTGAGCTTTTGAAAAAACAATTGGGAAAGGAGTAATCAGAACAGACCAAGGGGGGGGGGGGGGGGGCATTAAGTTCTAAGATTTTTTTTTTTTTTTTTAGATTGACGAAGCAAGGGCGGATGTGAAATAATAAAAGTATATTCTGAAATGCAAGGATTTGTGAAAACCTCAGTATGTTATGGGGTAGTCGTCCCTGGAGAAAAACACTCGACCCTATGCGACAGCCAGTAAGATGGTGCAAGTAATTTTAACAAATAATGAAATTTTTTTATCGCCTCCCCAGTATTCCAGAGTACCACATTGGTATCCGACACCAGCGACAATCTAACCAGCGGAGTTTCCATACATGTGCGCAAGCCTGTCGACACGTCAAAAACATCATTGTTGGGCACTAAGGAAAGAAGCTTAACAATTCGACCCTGCTCAAAACAAAACAGCAAGAAAGCAAATAACCTAGGAAGTGCCTGCACGGCGCAGACAGTGATTATGCGTTTAAATGCATGGTTACTGGTGTGACCACTCGGTGTGCCTGATTTCTTCGAGGAGAGTGTGTCGCGGAATTTACACCGTTCAGGAACTCTGTACTCTTTTTGTTCACTTCCCGAAAAAAACCGGCATTACCATACTTCAACGTTGTTCGACAGCAATTTTACATACCCTTTACTCTTTTGCTAAGTGAAATAACCAATGACAGAATTATTCCTCTTATGTACATGACCCATTAATGGCTGTTATAATCGGACCACTACTGTGACGCATACAGGTTGACTCCTCTCACCTGTAGAATACTTTTAAATATGGTAATAATACCAACTTATAGGACAGAGGCGCAATAAAATGAAATGGTATTATTTTTAAGGCTATTATTTCGCTCACCCCTATAATTACTCGCACTGAGGGCATTGATGTTCGCGTTGCCTGTAGTACGAAGACAAGCACGATGACCAACACGCAGAAGTGGGCCGAAGCTTTTCGCACAAAAGCCGCACGCACTGTTGACCGAGGCACACAAAGCAAATATTGCAGGACATTTGCGTATGTGGTTCCATGGGTCATGCAGCAATTTCACTGTTAAACGCAGTTGCAATTATGCTGCTTGACCAACTCAAACCTTTTACAACGAGGTACGCTGCAAGACATGTCAATCAATCTTTGGGCATTTGTTACTACATACCGAAACTGGATGAGGCGAGAATGATTCTGATCCGTGCCTGCAATGCTGTTCAGAAGAGTTACCTTGTTTGGACACCGCCACATTACATCTTAAGTGCATGTCATTGTTGCAACCAACAAAAAACATGCTGCAATGAACAGGGTTTGCGAGACAATATGGTTTGCAATGTTTGAGGCACTCTTTCTGCTACAATGTTCGGAATCAGGAAAGGGTACAGACGTCTTCAATATGAGGGTGGACGCCTGAGCGGCATACGACGGGCGGTGCATCGTCTCCAAGCGACACTTTTGCAAATAAAGGTGGATAGCAGTCGCAGCACAACATCTGCTTGCTCTAATATCTGCCAATGCTTCCATTCTTTTGCAACGAGTGAATTCCGCAAAGCCTGTTTACCCTCGCATTGAAACCATACATGAAGAGTGCTTAATAAAGATTAAAATATCTATGTTCTCCAAGGAATATGCTGGGGTTGGTTCAGCCCCTTATATCAGCTGCTGGTAAAACCACAGCCAAAAGATGCCACGAAGCATTCAAGAACATTTATTATATGAAATCGCGTGCCACATTCAACTTGTTATTATGGTAATCCATTTACGGAGCCTGGTAAACACACAGAGAGGACAATATCTCTGTATGTTTCTCGCATTCAAGAAAATCAGTTTGAATTGAAAAGACCACATACCCACATACTTACGCTCAACAGAAGAACTGGTCGACAAGGGCACGCCGGGCCTCGTTGCTTTCTCCACAGCCGGCTGCCATGGGCTCCACAGGAACCTCAGGTGGGATGGCAGTCCCTGGCATCGCGCAGGGGTATCTCTTGGCGAGATTGTGGAGCACGCAGCATGCCACGATGATGTCGCAGCATCTGCTTGGCTCGATGCGCAGCTCGGCGTGCAGGCAGTGGAACCTGCGCTTCAGCTGGCCTATTGTCCAGCGTGCATCATATGGACAGAATGAGTATTATTTATTTAAATTACACTAATATATTAGGGCTGAGACTATTTCATACTTTCTGAATGCTGTAGCCTACCGAAAACCCGGCAATCATTTCTTATCATTGCCAAGATATATAACAGTATGTTTACATGTAGACCATATTAAACTTCCCTCGACAAATGTTCCTCATAGCTGAGTGTAAGCGAAACACAGTTTCATACAAACAGTCGTTAACATTAGCAGTCCGAAGATGTCTGTCAACGACTTCCCTATAGCAACCCGAGCCCGGTGCAATTTGTCACATTTTTTACGGCGAGTCCCAGCAGTCTGGAGTACTTTAGAATGTATGACAAGTAGGCGTGTAATTTCTGTAAAGGTGGGGCCGGAAAAAAAAAACACGGCTTTGCATTTGTATCTTTTTGCTCTTCTGTATCCAGGTTGAACCAAAATATTGCCTTTCACACGTATGTAACAATTCCTGCCCCTAACGAACGAACAATGTGATATGTTCTCCAAGAAATATGTTGGAGAATATTTCACGTTTTTGTTTTTTGATACGATGCATGCGTTTTGCGTGTCTGCTTTTTATGCAACACTGCATATATGTGTCTACGTTGCACCCTTATGCAGGCCCTCGGGCTGTATAGGGGCACTGGAAAGTACAATAAATAAATATATATTCTTGGGATAGTATTTTCTTTCTTCTCTCTTTAGGTTCCGTGCAATTACTGTTTTCTGCTGTGTCTAGAGAACACAAAACTGCATGTAGGGGCGTTACAATTAACAGTGTCTTCTGTGCTATGACAACAAAATGTTACGTTGTCTAGTGGCATTCTTTTCAATATAGCAGCCCAGTAACCCACCACGATGCGTGACTTTGTCTTACCTTTCAACAATACTCCTTGTCGTGGTGTGTGCCGTGTTGTACCTCACTTCTGCTGCTGATGATGGCGACAGGAATGGCGTCATCAGCCACGGCTGGCAGGTGTAGCCGCTGTCGCCGAGCAATAGGCCATCGTAGATGCCATCGGCCAGCTTGACTGATAGTGTGCTCTCGGTGAAAATCCGGGAGTCGTGCGTGCTTCCCGGCCATCTCGCAACCACATTGCGTATGCGGCAGGACGCGTCAACTACCACCTGTACGTTGATGGAATGGTACAGGTGGCGGTTCACGTACACCTCCTCGTGCACGCGCGGTCCCTGGATTCGAATGTGGGTGCCATCAACAGCACCCACGACACAAGGGAACCCGGCTACGTCAAAGAACTGCTCCTGCAAGGCAGCACTCTCTGCGACGTCAGGCCACCTGCATTGCCAATACATTCACAAGTTAATTTACAGCACAATACCCTAGCATGCACATTTATGCAAAGTTTAGCCGACAACATTCGTTTTTTCTTTCTGCTTCAGTGTTCATCGTAAGAAAGAAATGTCGTAAATATCGCCAAATG
This sequence comes from Ixodes scapularis, assembly GCF_016920785.2. Lineage (NCBI taxonomy): Eukaryota > Metazoa > Arthropoda > Arachnida > Ixodida > Ixodidae > Ixodes > Ixodes scapularis. The sequence goes on from NW_024609857.1 coordinate 187,803,413, forward strand.
CCTCGACAAAACAAAATGTTCGAGAAAAAAAAAGTGGGCCCACACCGCGGATCGAACCCGTGTCCACTTATGTATGAAGCAGACACCTTACCGCCCTATGCACGGTGTATGCCCCTATGCTATGCCATCATTTTTTTTTTTTAACCCTATGCTATGCCATTGCTTATAAAACACGTAGTAACCATTCGTGTTATAGGCTCCCTGCACTGACGTCACATCGCATACTTTTGAACACCAAGTAAAAGGAGGAGAGGGAAACTGCCTTTGTAAGAATGTTGAGTGACAGGTTAATTTTCTCTAATCATCTGGCAGGAGAATAGCAACGCCTGTGCAAACCCGGGAGGCACAAAGGAGGACCCTGATAAGAGGGTAGCTCCTTCTTTTTCTCTTCTCTGGAGGGCAGTTTCGCGTATTGCGTATAGCCCTTTCCGGCCGAGGTGCACGACGGAGTGCGTATAGCTTTACTCATAAAGAAACTCAACACAATCTGACTTTTTTTTTTTTTTTTTTTTGACTCGGAACGCTCAGGAACTCTTTACCGTATGAAGTCTTACCGTATGAAGTCCCTTGCTCGACGTGCCAGAGCTACGGTGACCTGCCTCACGGACCGTGAAGCACTAGAGACTTGCACGTGAACGTAGTCGCCTGCAGTGATGAGGAAGTTGCCTGTGGCGTAGAATTGCAGAGCGACGATCACCTGTTGCTCTGCGGACAAGGCGCAGCTGCGACGCGTCGACCGCTCCAAGTCCGGCCGCAGCGTCTCCGCGAGAAACATAATTCCCGCGCGACCAAACCGGAATCGTTGCTGCAGCGCATCCTCGTCGAATTCTTCCAGCGGATCGAGGCGGTCCCGGAACACACGTTGTCGTCCCAGCATGACGACAGCGTACTGCGCGTACGCGCGGTCTCGTCCAGTTCGCCTCGTCCAGTTCGACATCGTTTCCGTTATCAAAGTACAAACAGGTCCGCAAATCAGTTGTTAGTAAGTCCGCAGTCGGTCGGTGGGCTAATCGGTGGATCGGTTGGGCAAACGGAAGAGAGGGCAAACAGTTGAGATCAGCAGGAATCGTAGAAACGTGCGTCGCAGGGAACGAAAACGAGTCTACAGCAGCGGCGTTGGCGGCGTTGCCAGACTGGAAGGGACTCGGGAAAGTTATGCGTTGTTTATGGCGAAACATAGTGAAGGAAATGTTTCTTACGTCTTCAAATATTCGTCGACAAACTCTAGCATGGTAGCTAAAATTTCTTCGTAGCCTCTGAAGCAAATAAATTGTTCTTCAAGTACAACATTACTATATTTTGACTTAAAATACCATACTAGAGCGATAACAACCAGCGGAAAAAGAGAATAAACAAAATGACTGGCTTGTTTTACCGACAGATGACGCATCTTACTGCCCAATCAAAAATAATTATTGTGGTTTTATATCCAGCCGTTGATTATAGTACCTAGGTACTTTTTCCTTCCTAGGTACCGTGGTTTACTAAAATGGGTTTACCATCGTTTCGAGAAAACCGGCCCAGGAACTAAAAGACCTAAAGGCTAAGCAACATTCCACCGAGAAATCGCTGAGTAATCTCGCTGCACGCGTCGACCAGTTAGAGAGTGATATAACTACGGTAAAATCAGTCAGCGTCAACAGCGACGTGGGCCCTTCCCCACAGATAGCCGCGGCTGCTAACGAGATATCGGAGCTCAGGGCACGCTGCGATGACGCGGAGAGCAGAGCGCGCAGATCAAATCTTCTTTTTTTTTTGGCTTCCCCGATAAGGATAAGGAAACATGGGGGCAGTCGGAAAAGACTGTTGTAGACGAGTGTCTCGACAAGTTAGGAGTTGTTCTTGCACCGTCGTGTATCGAAAGGGCGCATCGTCTCGGTATGTTTTCTCTGCAAAAGTGTCGCCCAATAATTGTAAAAATGTTTTCATACAAAGATAAAGAGGCCGTACTTTCTAAGGCCTACAAATTCAAAGGAACATAATTTTCCGTGAGTGAGGATTTCATACCATCAGTGCGACTTGCGCGGCGAAAGCTATTAGAATTTGCAAGACCCCAGGATATACCTTTCAAGCTGCGCTTCGACAAACTGCTGATTGGAAATAAGTGCTATATCTATGTACCCCAAACAGACTGTGTCAGTGAAGTGAACTCCCACGGGCCAGAACAGAATTTACCTAGACGTAACGCCGAAATTACTAACCGTGCTTCCGCTCGTCAGCCAGAACGTGACATCGTAAATCCTAATCAAGCTTCAGCTTCGTCATAGCGTTCAAGGAGGGGTGAGGCTGCTACTACCAACGCTTTGCCTAATAATAATATTTCTGTTCTTTTTACGAACATTAGAAGCATTATGAATAAACGGGACGATCTGTCATCAGTTGTGGACTCTTCTAACGCGGATGTTGTCGTGTTAAGCGAGACATGGTTGTTTAGTAAGATACGACTCTGTGAAATTTTGCACTGTCAGAGACGTTTCAACTTCTATCGTCACGACAGGGAAGAAAGAAAGGGTGGCGGGGTGTTGGTCGCGGTAGCAGAAAATGTACCATCGTTTTCTATCAATATTGTTTCTGAACTTGAGCTGCTATGGGTTGGTCTCCAGTTAAAAAATAAAAAATACATTTTAGGCGTGTGTTATCGCCCTCCTTCTAGCAATACTGCGTTTATAACGAATCTGCACGATGCGATCAACTCAGTCATTGTTCGTTTCCCGAATGCACCGATACTACTGTTTGGTGATTTCAACTACCCATCTATAATATGGTCAGACGAGGGTGCAAACCTTAGTCACTTCTCTTTTGAATGTAGTGAGTTTTTGAATCTTTGTTTAGATTTCAATTTCTCTTAAACTGTTACAAAACCGACGCGTACGACTACAACAACTGCTGCTGTGCTTGATCTCATATTAACAACATCGCCTGAGCTGATATCCTCGTTAACTTACATGCCTGGTCTCAGTGATCATTCCCTACTACACTTTTTTTTAAATATTCCTGGACGCAGTAAGTCCAATCAGACGAAAACATTTTTGGACTACGCTAGGGCTGATTTTAATTCAATCAACGACGAACTTTGCCATTTTCTAGAGGACTACATAGGTTGTTTTGCTGAGCGCTCAGTTGATGATAACTGGTGTTTATTTAAAGAGAAAGTTATGTCACTCATGAACGCCCATGTTCCCCTTCGCGTGGTATCTTCTTCACCAGAATCTCCATGGTACAGCGTGACATTGAAAAAGCTGTCAAATAAAAAGAAACGATTATTTCGCACTGCAAAGCTATCGGACCATGTACAACGCTGGGAGGCCTACCATGTTGCAGCTAGCGTATATAAGAAAGCAATCGAAGAGGCAAAATTACATTACTTTAACAATACGCTGCCATCAATGTTGCTTAACAATCCACGTCAATTCTGGAACGTTATTAACCCTCCTTCTAGTACTGGCATAGTGCTTAGGGACACCTATGGAGAGGAGGTGCCAAGTGAAGTCTGTTCTTTTTTGTTAAATGATGTGTTTGTTAGATCTTTTTCATGCACGGTAACCTCAGATTGTCCTGTATTTAGAACTTATGATTTTTTGCCCATGTTTCCTGTTATTGTAAACTGTGAAGGTGTATCTAATATTATTGAAAACCTTAAAACCAATACGACCGCAGGCATTGATAATATTAATGCTAAGTTTTTGAAAAACACTAATACGTACTCATGCGTTATCTTATCTAAATTATTTTCGCAATCACTCGAACAAGGAGAATTGCCAAAAGATTGGAAGGTGGGGAAGGTGATCCCTCTCCACAAAGGTGGCGATAAGCATAACCCTATAAACTTTCGTCCCATTTCTTTAACGAGCATTCCTTGTAAAATCCTTGAGCACATCATTTACACTACCATTTTCAATTTTCTAGATTCAAATTCGTTTTTTAGCTCAGCGCAACATGGATTTTGAAGGTTTTATTCATGTGAAACTCAACTCCTAACCTTTACTCAGGACCTTCACGTAACACTTGACCGGGGTTCCAGGACTGACTGCATATTTCTTGATTTCTCAAAAGCTTTCGACAAGGTTCCTCACGCGCTGCTTCTTCATAAACTCCGTAAACGTAACATAGATCTAAATATAATCGCTTGGATAGAATCGTTTCTATCAGACCGTTACCAATTTGTTCACGCTAACGGAACTAATTCTTCAACTTCACCTGTCAAGTCCGGTGTCCCACAAGGTTCCGTATTAGGTCCACTTCTATTTCTTATATATATTAACGATCTTCCCACGCATGTATCTTCTTCTATTAGCCTAGTCGCTGATGACTGTGTAATTTATAAGGAAATCATTAACGGCTCTGACATATCTGCTCTTCAGACCGATATTAACAACGTCACCCGCTGGTGCGATAATTGGCTTATGGAACGTAACACCTTTAAATGTAAATCTATGAGAGTGTCCCGTCAAAATAACACTTGTCCCTCCTACTGTATTAATAACTCCACCTTGCTTTCTGTGTCAACCTATAAATATCTCGGTGTTCATATAACTAACGATCTCTCCTGGAACATCCATGTCGACTATATCACTAACAACGCTAATCGCTTATTAGGCTATCTCAGAAGAAACGTTTCCCTTGCCCCTGTTTCACTTAAACTTCTCCTATATAAAACTTTAGTGCGCACCAAGCTTGAGTATGCAGGCTCTATCTGGAACCCTGGCGTATCCCTAGCATCATCCATTGAATCCATTCAAAATCGCTCCGCACGTTTTATACTTTCTAACTATCACCGTACAGCCAGCGTCACCTCCATGAAAGCGTCTCTACATTTGCCCAATCTCTCCTTTCGTAGAAAAATAGCTCGCCTCTGCTTATTTCACAAAATGTATCACTCTAACCCAGCACTTTGAGCCTCATTAATTTCAGAACCATCATACATATCGCCGCGCACCGATCATCCACTAAAAGTAGGAATCCCCTACTGCATCACTTCCACCTTTTATGCCTCCTTCCTACCTCTGACCTCCGTCGACTGGAACCGCCTTCCCGCATCCGTAGTCTCACTTACTGACGCTGCTGATTTTAAAACCGCCATAACTGATGTTCTTAACAATGTTCCATAGCGATTCTGTACCTTGTGTTTGTTTGTTTTTTGCGTTTTGTTTTTATTGTTCACCTTATATTGATGTATATATTTCCACTCCTCTCTGTAATGCCTTCGGGCCCTGAGAGTATAATAAATGAAGTGAAATGAAATGAAATGAGCAACAGTTTTGACGGTGCGATACAAAGCTGGTGAACGCTCCCGTCAGCACGCGCTTAGCGCGAGGTAAGCGTTATGCTTGTAGCGCTCCGCTGCATGTGTGAACAGGCCTTAAAGGCCCAACGGTTCATAAAATCGGTTGTAAAAGACCGTTTTCGAAGCGGTTACCAAGAACGCAATGCCAGTGCGGTTCTGCTCAGCGCGAACAGGTATTTACGTGGATCTTGCTAGCTGACACTATTTTAATTCAAACGCATCTTCCTGGATGTTGGCTCTCTCCCGCATCCCCGAAAAGCGCCGCAGGGATTTGTTTGCATGCGCGCCGCTTTGCACAGCCGTACGGGTCGTCTAGTTTTAGCAACGATGGTAGTTGTGTTGACTTCTTAGCGGTCGAGTTCGTTATCAGTTGCGGTCGGCGAAGGCGGCTATCTCGTGATCAGGAAAGATGGGCATGCGGGCCCGTTTAAAGGGACCATGAAATGACTTTTTTACTTTTTCCACATAACTTTTACAATAAACCGTCAATGTTCACTGAATGCCGAACAGGCATCCGTTTTCGTCTCGGTTTATTAACTTCTACACAAAAAATTAATGAAATATCGACTTTTTCTTGACCGCAAAACAAGCCGTGACGTACGATGTTTCCGGAACCGGAAGTTCTCTCTGCAGTAGGAGATGGGAGCGTTAGCGAGTTGGGGTGCGCCGGTGGGTTTTACTGCGCCGATGTCACCGACGTATTTTCTGAATCGGCGCCTCTCATCGCCGCATCGCAGCTGAACGAAATTCAATGAGATACGTTGCGCTACAGCGACAGCATGGGACTAGTCCCATACGCCGGTATGCCTGTTGGGAAGTGCAGATGGGAACAATTTGCCGCGGCGTTTTTCGCGGTCTCGGAGATGCAGGAGCGAGCCGACGTTAAAAATGATACGTTTGAACTGTCAGCAAGAGCAACGTAAATACCTGTTCTCACTCGGAGCGGACGCGCGCGTTTGATGAAGTGCTGTATTCGCGCTGTTGGTAAGCGCTTCGGGACCGATCTTTTACAATTGCAACTCGATACTGACGCGACACTCGGCAAAGAAAGGTTGGACCGGTATTGCACGTATACCTCCCACGAACTGTTACAGCTCGACAGTGACGTGCAGTCTGTCAGAATAAAAATGGCATACCAATAACAAAGTGTACATACCGTGCTACGAAGGTAATCCATACAGCGTTTATTTCAGCTCTATATCGCACAAAACAAGGAGAGGATCGACGAGGGTCCCTTTTCGACGAGTGTTCGTCAACACTGCCTCGGAAAACAAGGGGAAGAGATTGACCTCACCTCTTAACCTAAAATTGAGGTCAGCGATCAAACTATAATACGGAAGGGTCCACAAGGGTAGCGCGGGCATATTCCATTCAGTACGCCAGCCGGTCGTAGGCAGACGGTCTTGCGACGAAGCAACACTGCGCCGAGTCGGAGTGCCTGCTAGGCCTATATTCTGAGAGCTTCGTCGGAGCGGGATTCGCGGCTGTTGTCGCTCTTCTCGGGTGTTTGTGGATCCAGCGTTCTTGTTCGTCGTGGTTTGTTTTACGTACATTTCTTTCTTGCTGCTTGAAGTCGGCACGCGCGAGATGAACACGTAGAAAAATAAACGTTCAGTCAGTCAGAGTTTTGAGAGGAAGGAAACCAAAGGAAATAACCGTTCTGAACTTGGCCCTGCCCTACTGCGCACGCGCAGTAGTTGCTTCGTTTACCACACGATAGATGGCGCTTGGCTCCCAGCATTATCAAATTTGGCAATTTTCGCCACACATCTCTAATTATGCTACAAAATGTGGATCTGAATATTATTTAACAAAACTTTTAGGAAACATTCGCCGGCTATTTATTGTTTACGATCGCGGTGCTGGTGAGGTAGGCTCTTACCCAATAGGCGATGTGGATTCGGCTGACGTGCACCGATTCTGCGTATGCATCGTAGTGAAAAGGCAGAGCTTTCGAAGGAAAGAAGTCGCAAAAGAGTCCAGTTTTCTTTTAAAAGCTCTATAGCAAATAATTTTTTTTGGCTCCCTAGTCTTGTGTTTTTGTGTTCCTTTTCACGCCTTTTACGACGTGCGGTGGATGAAATTCGATTTTAAAATCATTTCATGGTCCCTTTAAAGGAGTCATGAAACGCTCTTTCAACTTTTTTCTGTTTAGCTTTCCTTCTCAACTCATAAATCGCGCATTGTACCAAACAGTTCAAGAAGTCGGAAAGGGGGGAGTCCCCTCTTTTGCTCGGAATCTCGCTTGACTAGCCGGACACAGCCATTGTCCCCCTAGAAGATTAGCCCGTCGCTCAAAATTCCGACTAGTTGCTTTCCCCACCCCGTTCACCCCGAAGCTGACAGTACTGTGGAAGCTACGTGCTCGTTGGGCCAGCCACACATTTTCCACGTGATCATGCCCTCTCGCGCATACCGACCCGCAGAGAATGAGGTAAGGTGATGAAAGGGAGACGGCTGATTGGTCCGGCAAGCGCATAGCTTCCACCGCAATGTCAGCTTAGGGGTAAAGGGATTAAGTGAGGTCCGGTGTCGTGTGACGTGCGCTTGGGCCCTGGTGACGCGCTGCGGGGTCCGCGGATGTATCACAGTGAAAAGGCGGAGAGTTTACGAAGGGAAGGAGGTACGAAATAGTCCGCTATGTTTTGCAAATTTTCGTAGCGAAAGTCAGGCTTCTGACTTTCTACCTTTGTTCTTTTGGCCCACTGAACGATGTGCTATTAGTAAAATCCCAATATAAATTGATTTACTCCAGCCTAAAATTCGTTTCATGGGTCCTTTAAGCAGAATATTTCGTAGCGTGAATATTACATCGCACGAACACAATCTCCAAACCACCCCAAAGAAGCGTTGCCGGAAAGACCACCCGATACTAAAACGAACGGTGGCCAACTCTACTGTTGCTTTCTTCACCAAAGCGCCTCGGTGCTACGTCCAGGCCTAAGTAATGCCTATGAGTGACCGTATTTCCCGCTGTGGCGCTGCTCTTATGGGCATGTTGTCGTCACGACATTCCACCGAAGCTTCACAGACATCCACGAGGTGGTTTTTTGGTTATTGTTTTATTCAGTTTAAAATTCGTTTTCTCGCGTTATCCTGCGGAATAATGGTATTGGTGAAGTCCTATTTTAACCCTCTTTATGTTCAAGCAAAGTGATGGGCTCTAGAATATGGTTTCCGTACCCCTTTAAGCAAACTCTTCCACAAACGCGACTCAACCGCCGGTGTGAATGGGCCTGCACGGCTTCGAGCTCCATGTTGCCTAGGAAACCGTGTACCAACGTTACTATAAAACCACTCTCTTAGGATGCGATGCACCAAGGTCGGGACGCTCTACCTGAAAAAAATCACCGCTGAGGCAAGGTGGTATAAAAACAATATTAATTGTGCTGTAAAACCTTGAAGCTAAAGATATTAGAAAAGATCACGCGCACGTCATTTGGTACTAAACTCTAATAAAATTTACAAGAAAAAAAGCTTTTTCTGTTTGTTCCTACGCATTAACATGCTTTATGCAAGCTGAAGGTGACCACAGTAAAAAAAGAAGAAAAAAAGTGAAAGCCGCTTACAACTCCCTGTAACGCCGAATTAGAGCGCAGCTCTTGAGGAGGAGGAGGGAAGGGCGCTGGGGGGGGGGGGGTGGGGTTAGACTAACCAGGGGGGGGGGGGGTCACGTGACCTTGGGGGTCACGTGACCCCCAATGCCGATGATGTCATCACTGACGTCACTGATGATGTCATCAGTGACGATGACGATGCGGGTACCGATGACGTCATTAGTGACGTCACTGATGACTTCACCAGTGATGATGACGATGATGATGCGAATGTCGGTGACGTCATCAGTGACGTCGCTGACGACGTCATCAGTGATGATGACGATGACGATGCGGATGCCGGTGACGACATCAGTGACGTCACTGATGACGTCATCAGTGATGATGACGATGACGATGCGGATGTCGGTAACGTCACCGGCATCCACATCGTCATCATCACTGATGACGTCACCGGCATCCACATCGTCATCGTCATCATCACTGATGACGTCACCGGCATCCGCATCGTCATCGTCATCATCACTGATGACGTCATCATCACTGATGACGTCACCGGCATCCACATCATCATCGTCATCATCACTGATGACGTCACCGGCATCCACATCGTCATCGTCACTGATGACGTCATCATCACTGATGACGTCACCGGCATCCACATCGTCATCGTCATCATCACTGATGACGTCATCGGGGGTCACGCGACATCGGCGGGGGTCACGTGACCTCGGGGGGTTACGTGACCTCGAGGAGGGGGTCACGTGACCTCAGGGAGTCACGTGACCTCAAGGAGGGGGTCACGTGACCTCAGGGGAGTCACGTGACTTCGGGGGGTCACGTGACCTCGGGGGTCACGTGCCCCCCCACGAAGTCACGTGACCCCGGTGGGGGGCTCGCGCGGTGCATTATGGGACATTTCCCATGATGCACCGCGCGGTTACGCCGACGCCGACGGCGACGCCGACGCCGCTCAAGCCGGAAACGGGCCCCTAAGAGCTGCGCTCTAAAAAGAAGATTAAGAGTGACGAAATTGTCGAATTTATCTCGGTCTCGGTGGACGCCAAGGGGCCCAGGTTTCAGCGGTGAGTTTCCCATCTGATTGTTCTTGCAACGTTGCCGTGTAGTAAAATTCGGAAAATGGCTGAAGGTTCAACGCTCGCTAGTCCATTCGCTACCAAAGCTGGTGCATCCCCCGGTCGCGCCTGCAGAGACCTAATTGCCAAAGCCGGCGAGTCGCCGGGCTGTACATATTTGCGGTTTCAAATTTAACTAGTTGATGGCGCGCTATAACTACTTACACTTGCAGAGTTTGGATATATTACCACCGCACGGGTTATGGATCTTTTCTGCTAATTCGTGCACGTTTACCATTGCGACATGGGGGAGAACGCCACAGCCAAAAATATCCCGATCTCTATCAACCCACGGCCGCAGATGACAACAGGAGATTGGCCATTGTATTCAATTTTCAATCAATGATTTCACTGTCCAACAAACTTTCACCATGTCGAATACGCTGTCGTCCATCTCCGACGCCATACTTGCCAGCGAGTTGCAATGTCGCAACCGGTTTGCGGTGCGCGCGGCTCCCGGGTGTGAAAGCATTTGAGAGAAAGGGCACTGCAGCATTGCCACAATGTACTCTTCAAGGCTAAGCTGGAGTGATGATGATTATAGCGTTTATTTCACTTGCAAACGTGAGTTCCGTCTGCCATAGTATGACGCAGCTTCTCTCTTCGCTTGAGACTATAAGATACGCTAGATGGACAATTTGGTCATTGCAGCACAAATGGAAATTTTATAATGGTCACACGGACTCAAGCTTGCACGACGTTGATTCATATCAAACCAGATATGAAATCCGTAAAAAATATATGTTGAGAACGTGTTTCTGCGTAAATTTTGAGTCGCCAGTTGGAAGAGCCATCATGTTTTGAAGGTTGTTCCACAAGGAGCTATCTTTCGGAGAAAATAATTTTGACGCCTCACAGCAGAGACGTAGTCACCTTCGGTCTTTAATAACTGGTTGATAATGATTAACACAGCTATCCGGCTCCGGTTCTGGTGTGCCAGCAAAGGTGGAAAGCGGGACGAGAGGGAGCGAAATTCGCAAAGCTCGAGGGCACCCGCATGCAAGCAAAGCCAAGCACAACCGGCCGCGCGTTATCAGCGTTGCCAGATATCAGAATTCTCAACACGCGATGTAGATGTTGACGCAAATACTACAATCAAAATTAAATGAAAGAGTAAGTAAATAAAATGGGTTTGATTGTAAGAAGAAACACTTTTTTTCATTTTTCCATGGAAAATAAAAATGCTTTTGAACACTTTGAAATGTGCTGAATACGAAACAGCGTACCGCGCAGGATCACGTGATAGTTCGACCGACCCTCATTGAGCGAGAGCCGGTTTGACGCCTCGGCGCGCGCGTCTCGTTCTGGGTCGGCTAGAAGTTTTGGCTAGAAACCAAACGCTCCTGCGAAAACGCGCGCCTGCGCGCAGGAAATGACGTCAGTTTGACGCTGACGCGCCTGAATCCAGAGCAAAAAGCGCATCCGGTCTGCGCTTCAGCCGGTTTCGGCAACTTGCCGAGTTGCAAAGTTTGCCGGTTCGGAAACATTTAGACAAATCTGCGTCGTAATATTTGACGTGTGGTCTTCCTAGGCGTTACTGAAGAGGACTGCATTGTTTTCTTCAAAACCAAAAATGAAGCGGAGTTGCCCTTTCGGAAAATGCCTCTCGCGCCCTTCCTCTTCTCACCCTATCCCAAGAGTCACGTGACGTCAGGGGCTTCTTTTGTGTCGGCTTTTCTTGTAGGGATAATCCTCAAAAAGCGCAGAATGAGCGGCTAGCTGCGAGCGCGACAACGACCTTGAGACTTCCAGGCGTCTTCCCCTCATTGTCGCGGGCACGCTCAATCCGCGAGACTGAGGACGCCAGTGCGGCCCAACGCAGACCCGATACCGCTCGGTCGGTGGAGATCGAGGGGCCCCGGTGCACACTTAAAGGGACACTGACAGGGTATTTATGCTCGCCGAGGTTTTTAGTTGTACGTGACATATGAGAGCTCAACTACCCAGAACAGAATTTGCGGCTCGAAATTCGGTTTCTTTCCGCCCCTAAACCGCCGATCAAGAACTGGCCGGTTCGAGTCTCGCTCACTCTCTTTTAGGCGGTCACGGGCCGTTTTCTAAGGTATCGATGCGACCACCAAATTTAATCAAAGTCGTGGGTCACTGAAGGCACACACTCAAGATTAAAAATAGAAAAAAATATGAAACCCATTTTTTGTGGCTTCTAAAAAGCTGCAAATACGTTGATTGAAAAAAAAAGTTTCACAGACAACCGGAAGCATTCCGTGCGAGCGTCGTTTCGCGTATCGTGGGGCTCGCAGGGACGCGATGGCAGCGGACGACGGGCGTGGGACCTCTATTTCAGAACTGTCGTTCGCGGTACCGGAGAATATTGTCTGCCTTTAAAAGAGAAATTTGGGACTGATCAAAAGAATTGGTCTTCATCCCGTACGACACGCCCGACCACCAAGCCGATTTGCACGAAGACGTCGCCGAGCCGTCGCTCCCTTCTCGTGGCTGAAGACATCGCTCGCGCAAACGTCAAGCACGACGTGTCTACTTCGAGTTGAATATGCACGCGTACGATTTCTTTACAAGGTGAGAATGTCGCCAATGCGGGGTGCATCCCGACTGCGACCCGGGAGTGCTTTTGCTAAAGGAAAATCGGTAGGAAACTTCCAACTTACAGTTTATCGGCTGAATTAGTACTAAGGAAAGAGATCCCCTAGTTTCGTTATGCCCCAGTAGCTTAGTGGGAAAGACGTCCGCTTTACACCCCGTAGGATCGGGTTCGATCCCCCGTGAAACTTTTTTTTTTTTTTTCATATGTTTTTCGATGTCTACATTTTTTTTTCTTTTTTTACAATTATCACTGAAGAAACAAAAAAAAAAAAGAAACAAATGTTGTGGACGACACGTCGCTGAATTAAATGGTATGGGATTTCCTTTTTGACACCTGCGAACTCAATGTAATCACTTTCCACAAAATGCAAGGAGCATATAAATCAGGTAACGTCCGTTTTCCGAGGTGCCCGTAAATGGTCTACAGGAATTGCAGCCAGCCATTGGTCCCGATCCCGTTGATCTTTCGGAAACTCTGTCGCACAATGCCACTTCTGTTTCGGACGCAGGACATGTGAGCCAGCTCTTCACGCAACATCTTGGGTGTATTCTTTTCGGAGCCGATCAAAATTCACCACGGGCACTCACTACCCATCTCCAACTCCTCAATATACAAAACAACTCATCTTGGAGTACAGAACAACGAGCGGAACATACATAACTGCAGAAGAATCCCACGGCGAACAGCTCCCGTACGCCGCATGTCGTCTGCTACCGGGAAGGAGAAAAAAAAAAAACAAAACACACGGTCGGGTGTAGCCACGTGACTTCCGCCACTCGCTCTCTTCTCTCCACTTCTCCGACCTCCGTCGGGTTTCGGTTTCGGTTTCGAGCAGTTGCGTCTTTTGGCTTTATTAAAAAAATACGCTACTCTGTTGCAAAATATTAATTGGGTAGTCCTCCGACATCATAATAAAGCGCCTGGCAAAAAATTAAAAAAAAATTTTGGGGGGTGTCAGTGTCCCTTTAACTTTTTTACACCCTTTAAGGGTGCTACAGCACCCTTTAGGGGTGCTGCAGGGGGTTTGCACCCTTCACTTAGCCGTCCAGCACCCTTTTTCTTGCAAGGTTAGCACCCCTCACGACGATCGCGAGGGTGTATGAGCGCGAGCACCCTTCCGATTCATTGTGAGGGGTGCTAAGAGTTGGAAGGGTGTTGGAAGGGTGCTCAGTTATTCGGTCAAGGGTGTTCTTTATATTTAACAGCTTAATTTAGAAAAAGAAGGAAGCGATAGATATCTGTATGTCGTCTTCAGTTTATATAACTGGGCTCAGCATACATTAGATGAATTGATGAACCACAGTATATTTTTTTCATTCATTTTATTTTTATTTATGACTAATCAACCAAAATCTGTTACTCCGAAAATCCGATTGGCATCTGTTTCAAATTACGACCAGCAAAAATAAAGCTCAATCAATCAATCAATCAACTAATATTTACTGCAGAGTTAAGGAAAAACCACTGGACTTCACGCTGGCATAGTTCAATAATAACAATAAAAATAAAATCATTTATTGTTTTTTGCAGTGTCCAGGGACATCCAATAGACCGATCCCACAGCTAGTTTGAGTACGCCACCGCAGCCGACATGCATCGTGGGAGCTGTAGTCCTTCTGCACACGCGACAACCCTGCTAGAGGTCTGCGCGAGCAGACAGAGCGAGCAGAGCACGAGGCGGCATGAGTTATCTCGTGAATTGGCGTCTGCCTCCTACGAACTACAGCTATGGCGGAGTCACGCATGCGTGGAACGCTTGGTGAGATCGGTCTATTGGTCTTCTTGCTAGCGTAGTTCAATAGAACGCATAAACTGATATGCTTGCGCGCGCGCACACACACATACACGCGCGCACGCAAGCATGTACACGCACAAACGCACGCAGACGCAGACGCACGCACAAACAACCACGCGGACGTATCCACACGCGCAGACGAACACGGGCGCATGCACGCACACACGCACGCACGGAAATGAATACGACAAACGAAACGTGCTTGAGCTATAGTTTCGGTTTCGTGTTGAAAAAGAAAACCTAAAGTTTAGATAAAACCTAAGATATACTAAATTTTTGTTAACTTTCTACTACATTATAGTGACACTATTAATAGTAATATAATACTTATTTGCTTAGTTTCGTTTTCAAAAAAAAAAAAAAAGAAGAGCCTTTTGAAGACTGCGCAAGGACCATCGCTATTGCACTCAGCTGCCGTTGGCAGTGACGTTTTCGGCTATGCAGGCTTCGCGGATCGCTTCCTTTTTACGTTTTAGCCGTTTTCGCAGATATTTTAGATATCTTCCTTACGAATAACATGTTCAAGCATAGCAAGCGATGACTGAGACCTGGGAGACGCTGCGTTACCAACGCAAGTTGCGGACAGTCCATCAACGCTGCTGCAAACGCCGGTGAGCACTTCTGTTTCTGCGAACTGCGTCGCTGTTTCAAACTGTCGTGTACCATGGGCTTGCTAAGCTATGCTTGATTCTAACGATGCTTCTGGCCGGTGTTATTTCGTTATTTGGAAAGAGCGTACGTTGTTCAAAACCTATGGCTTTCTCCGCAGGGTGAGAGAGATTCGTGTAGCCGAGAGGCTGTTCTGGGCGCCGTTCTGGGCGCCGTTCTACCAACCCCCGGACATTTTCCATAGGCCCAATGGAGTCGAGTTTTGTACAGTAGCGCCGAATTCCTCGTCCGTGGTGGGGGGCTCTCATTACTTGAACGAGTCAACTTATCATTTTATATTCGGTAAATTGTAAAATTATATTAAGAGCTAACCATGCTATTAATAAAATATCTGGCTCACTTTTCAAAACGACTTTTATATACGCGTTTGGAGCGTAGTAGCCTGCTTTGAAGCCGTTTCTAAGCCAAGCCGTAAAGAATCCAACATGGCGTCTCTTTATTTTTGTAGGGTGGTTCTCGTATGGATCGCTCCGGGTTCGTGCTGGAGCCTGGATCCAGGCTCCTGAGCATCACGCCCGGTCCCGGTAGTGTAATAATAGGGGCTTTTAACAAACCGTGTTCCGCGTACCGCACTATCGGAGCCTTTGAAGCATGCTTTTAAGTGCGCGCCCCGCTGTCACGGTATCACTCCGGGTGCGCGCCTATAAAGCATGTTTCAAAGGCCCCGATAATGCGGTACGCGGAACACGGTAACAGTTCGCTAAAAGTCCCTAACGTAATATACGATGTGCGATTTCGCTTTCAGTTGTATAAGGTGCGTATTCGTGTGTGTTCGTTGTTCTTCTGTTTCGAGGCGTCCCGCCGTCCAGTAAGGAATCCAGAGCTGCGACCGAAATATTTCGAGGCATATTTATTGCACAGATGCTAAAACGGAATTAAGTACAGCACTGCACCTGCAGGCGCGCAAAAGTAAAACATTGACAAAATCACTTCGTCAACCTCGCCCTCAAGCTCCCGTTTCAGGTCGCCAGCACCTTTCATCTGTGCACGATCTCATCACTTCATTATTACATGCGCCTCCGCACACCTTGGGAATGAGCTTTATCACTAATTTTATCGCTATCACTTCTTCGGAATTGTCACTAACGCATATCTTTACAAATGTACACATTGACCCACATAATTATGCATTCAACATGCCAAGTTGGATCAGCTGTTTACTGAAAGTAAAGTTGTTCACTGATTTAAGAAACATAAGCCACTTACGATGCTCCCAGCAATCATTAGCTTCATTTTTACATATTCATAGCTTCTCACGCAACCAAGATGAAAATGTGAAATAAAGCTTCGAAAAATGTTGGCACTCAACAGGCTGTACAACTGCTTGGGAACCACGAAGTGTCCGAAGTTTTCTTCCTCCTTGAGACAACGTTCAAATGCTCGTTCCATATGTCCCAGCATCTGTAATGACAATGTGGTCATGGTATTTAAAATTTTAAACTAATTTAAAAACAAAACAAATGTCTATCTACAGAGAATAAACTAATGACATAATGCCGTTGTCGCACCCGGAACCATGCAGAAATAAATGAAACTTCAAATTAATATATAGGTTGTATTCGTGAAGCGGTGCATGCTGGGACCAGCGCCATCTTGCCGTCCTCGAGAGCAGACAGCCGCGCGCGCACTCCCGTAGCGCCCAGCGACAGGTGACGGACGCGTTACGCACGCACCGTTGCAGTGCGACGTATTTATGGTGTTTGCTCGCCCGCTAACGTGAAGATGTCTTCTTCAAGTGGTTGTCCACCGCTGGGTTTATACGGCCTAAGTTTAAGCGGACGGGAACGCACACGTTACGAGGAAAAGGTTAAAATGTGCGGCGCGGATCCGTTCGCGCTGCCGCCGATGGACCTGTGTGTAAGAGAATGGAAATCATCACACATATTCCACAAAATACTTATTGACACATGCAAAGTACACCATAACCAAATAACTGGAAATGTTAAAAAAGAAAAGGAAATGATGACGTACCTTGAAGTGTGCTCGACATTTCTTCACCACCAGGACTTGCACAGGTCTCACCAACAGGCGAAGGTGAAGCCACAGAAGCATGACTAGAGAGACCTAACAAATATTTAATAAATTTAGACACTCTCTGGACAGGCAGGAAAAAGCATGTGAAAGATGTCCCTACCTTGACTGGGGGCGGTCCGTTTTTGATGCCGACGACGACTCAGCCGTACGTAGCGACCCGAGTGCGGGCCGTCGAGCGTGGATGCATAACCCAAATGTTGGCTAGGTGCCCAGTCAGGGTTGCAGTCGTCAAAAAGATTGGCCGCTGCCCCTGCACAATGTAAAGAATCGATCAAAAGACGTCTAAAGGGGAGAACACGGAACAGCTGTCCGATTTTCCGCCGGAGCAGTGGCACCCCTTAAAGATTGCTGCAAGGCAAAAATAAAAACAGAAAATCGTGCTCATGAATGTAAAATAGTTATCTAAATCCTGTTTCTCCCGCTCCTGCGACAGAAAGCTCGCATTCGAGTGTTTTTAAGATCCTTTAGAATGACTGAACCAACTAACTTCGATCGAACTTGCGCTGCAAGTAGGCCTAGCCCACTGATTCGAAAAGCTCCAGGAAGTTAATGTCAGAGAAAAACAAACTATGCCGACACTCACCCGAGACGAAGTGGCGTGAGCACACCTTGTACTTGTCGAGGTCAGCGTCCAGGTCTTTTCTGTTGATGCGTTTCAACCATTCTCGCTGTCTCCTCGCGGACTGTGTTCGCGTCGTGTCGCATTCACGAGTCCGTACCTTCGGTATTTTAAAGAACCGAGCGTCTGCGACCTTGCACTCTTTCTTCTTTTTTGACGATTGCGTCTTGTTGTGGCAACCTACCACCACACACGACACCATACCCGAGGCAGAAAGCGCGGCTGCGGCTTCGCCTGAAGTTTGAAAAGGTAGGATGCGGTTGTCCGTACGCGACTGTGCGACTGTCTGCTCCCGAGGACGGCAAGATGGCGCTGGTCCCAGCATGCACCCCTTCACGAATACAACCTATAGGAAGCCTCATTCTTTCTTTTTTATTATCCTCCGTCTGTTCGAGGACCGCCAAAGAGCATTTTCTAGATTAAACCCAATTGCTGCACTTTAAATAAGCAGTTGTGCACAAATCGAAGTGGGGCTAAGTGTATATCATTAACTTCATTAAAACCGTACTTGTTCGGGGTGATATGTTTTTACTGCGAGAACGAGCCTCCTATAGTACGGTAAATCCGCGAACTAAGAGCTATGGGCAGCAAAAGTTTAATGGTAAGTTCGCTGAGCAAATAAAACTGAGTATATACTCACCTGTCTTTTCTTGAGAAAAAAAAAATGAACAAACAAAAACTTGTGGGTCTTGGCATTAGCGCTGTTCGTGAACCATTGGGATATGGCCACGTAAAATGCACCTCTCAACAGTCTCTGAAAGTTTGCACCAAAATATCCATCGAGTTCGACAGGCGCGCGGAACGCCGGAGAGCGAAACCACGCTGGCACGGGCACCCTTGGGTAAACAAAACCACGCGAAACCGCCGTCCGCCGTTACGAAGTTTCAAATTTGGGCGAGGGTAGAGCCGGTAGAGCGAGGGGAGTAGCGGCGCCTTCCAGGGCCCAGGACGCCGGCGAGGCCAGCGGGTCGGTTTAGAGTTTTGGTTTCAGACAGAAAACAGAACAAACAGAAAGAAATATATAAAAATAAATTAAATTTTATTTTCATGGTGCGGTGAAGACGTTTTGTTGAAATTACTGTTAGCGAACAAAGTTCTATATTTGTATTTTTGTATTAATGAGAGCCCCCCACCACCCAAGCGCTGCTGCCGGTGGCGACGCTATACACAGCGCCGCTGATGGTGGCGACGCTAATGTCAGCGCCGCGAAACTCGGACTGTGACCGGGGGTTGGTTCTACGACGTTCGTCCGACGACGCTTTTGCGGAGCGTTCAAGTGCAGTCTGACGGTAGTTCAAGCAATCACAGGTCATGCTAGTTCTGCCGTGTGGTCTCAACAGCCGCTCGCCACCGATTCGTTTCGTAAAGCGGGAGCGAGAAAAAAACGTTACAAGAGCGAGCAGTCCTTCTTGCCTATGCTTATGCATGTGCCGCAGAGACGCGCGGTCTCTTCGCGTATGCCGAAGCGGCACGCTTTCGAAGTTTACGATTGTGCGATGTAAATAAAGTGAGTTTGGACGTCGCGTTTTTACGGGGCAGCGAAAGCCGCTACAAAAAGCAAAAGTATAAAAAAATGCGAAAAGGTCCTGAATATTCGATGGTGTTGAAAGACTACCAACGTACCGACTCGCCCAGTTATTCTTTCTGTAAAAAAATGGTAGCCAATAGTAATAAATGAAATAAATACCAACTTTTAATTGGTTATAAATCATGTGTAATTCATGCAGTACAGCCTTCCCTGCTCTGTTGCTTTCATGATATCAGGTAATGTGTAAATGTATAGGATAGTTCACAGGAAAAATTTATGTCCGACCCATTATATTGTATGTTTTCTCTAAATGCTTGAAGTTATATAAAAAATGCTCATCGTAAATTAAGCCGCACCACTGAATGTACAATAGCTTGTGACTTTTATGTTTGTTCCGAGCAAAAGAAAAAGATGTATTCAAAAAGGGCTAATTATTTTTTTTCCTCTCTGTTAAAGCTTTTTTCAGGTACACTCAAAACGTGGGTGTCTACGTCTAAAAGAGTGCAATTGACATTTCCCGCAGGGCTGGTAGGCCTGACTCAGTTTGGCTGGCAGCTTGCAACCTATGGGAACCTGGAGAACTGCACCACAAGAGTGAGAGTGACGCCCACCCTGCACTTCCTCTACGATGGCACCATAAGGAAGAGGGAGCTGCCCCCAAAGTGAATGCAATGGCAGGTGGGTCGTTACAGTGAACCCCCATACAGATGATACCAAACAGAAAATCATTAAAAATGAATTATTATTAGAAACAAAGAATGGGAGTCGCACAGACAAGGAGGAGGAGATGAACACAGTGCTGTGCCATGTCCGTATGCTCTGTTCCCATATTCTTCACAATTTATTTTTAATAATTGTCTACCAACTGGTCCAATCTTCAGCACTAGCCAACAAGAGTATGCTGCTATTTTTTACTCTGCATTAACACTGTGCTTACAGTTAAATCCTACAGTAATGAACAAACAAAAAAATGGGAGCAAGCCAGGCACGTAACCAAAATCTTGATTCGGCGGCACCCATGACAAAATGCTGTATGAGGGGGATGGGGGAGAAGAGGCCCCAGCCAAATGGAAGACTTTGGGGAGGGGGGGGAAGTGGAGAGGGGATGGGCTTTCGTTATCTTTTGAGTAGGACAGGCGCTGGCAATGCCTGTGCCACTGGGAAAGCTGGAGTTCATAACCTTCAAATTAATTGGATCCAAAAAGCTATAATATGTATTAGCGGCTGAGAAACTGCCCTGGAGGAATGCTGGCAGAGGATAACAAAATTGAATGCACACACGACAGAACAATAATACAGAAAAACAAGACGAAAAGAATAATCCACTACCGATGGAGTTGCCATGCAGTTGCTTTCATTTTGCGCGTTGTGACGTTGTTGGGCTCCCTGAAGCAATTAGCTAGACATGTCAGTTTGTACTGGGCAAAAGACGATGAAGGAGCATTTTTTGTCGCTATTTATGACCTTCCATTTCAGATTCTTCAGATAAAAAGAATCCTTAGAATCCCTGTATTGGTGGTTTGGGCAACCTAGGCAATAAGGAGAGAATTATGTTACTAGTGCATTATGTTTTAATTGAACAAGGCAGAACCAGCTTGTGCTGCAGTGGCGTCACATAATGCCGAATGTACGTGACTTGCGACGCATTGGCGATACCTCATGAAGCAACTACGATGGGTCAGACCCGCTATGTCTTTTTTAAAGCAACATGAATATGATAACCAGGGAGCTGCACCAGTTATTTATTAAGGTACTTTTTATTTAATATTGCAGATAAACAAGGAACATCTGAAGTTATAATTATAAAGTATGGAATCATTAAGCAACGAAAACATCAAATCATCAACACACCCGCCATGAAGCGGTGGAACAGGGGGCGCACCACAGTAGCTCTCAGCAGTAAAGGCGCACTTGAGCAGTTGTCACAGCTGTGCAGTGGCTGCGATTACACCTGTGTGATCTCAGGAAACTTTGCTTAGAACCAAGCTCCTTAATTTTGTGCAACAGGTGGTTATGGGACTAATGCAACAAATGCTCGCCAATCTGTGCCTTCGACTCGCATCGCGCTGTAAGTAGGCATGCTCGGAACATTAGCGTGGTCTTGGTCGTCTTCTGCTGCCCCTGATATCGGCTGGAGCCAAGAGTCTTCGCGAGTGCGCTTTAGACGCTTACAAGAAGTATGCTTGTACAGCACTGCATCCAGCTCCACACTCCTTTTAGTACCCGAAGCTCCAACTTCGATGGACCTTGCAAATCATGTAGGCAAGCGCCGTGGAAGGCGAGCCCTCCACGGCGCCAAGGGCATAAAAACTGTAGAGAATTTCTACTAACCTTATACTGGAATGGTGCTACTATTTTTCAAACATCTTGGCAGTAGCGGCTACGATAATCGTGGTTTACAATGTCAAGGAAACCATGGCACTGTCACATCTGTTTGTTGGAGAGGAGGTAAGCTCTCAACTATCCTTTCTAGCATAGGTTGCAAAATGTCCCCTAGCGCTTTTATGAACTCCCTTGCGCACAATCTTTCTAAGCAAATGTTTAGGCAACATTGGGGCACGTATGCAATTGTGAATGTATCCATCTTATTAAAGTTTTCCATTTTCTTTTTTTTTTAATGGCAGCCAAGCATGCAGTACATTACAAACTAGCACCTTTCTTGCACAACAGATAGAGCCATGTTCCATGCTTGTACCTAGTTTAGCCTTCATCTAGATCATAGTTTAGCAAAGTTATGCAGTTGGAGGTGATGTTTAGAAGTCGCATGGTCTCAGGGGAGCCAATACGATGCTGATGGCACTGCTTCACATGTTTGACTACAACTTCGACAAACAAGCTTTCTAATCACTGCACGGCACACTCTTCTAGAAAGGTACAAAAGATCCAGTGGCTGTCTTTCCTGACACACTGATGGTTGGAAATATCATGGCCAAAAGTAGTTTCCACAAGATTTCTAACCATTTAAAGCAAAATATTTTGGCCAAAATGTAGATGGGAGGTGAAGTAATTGCAGATCAGGAGATCACACAAGGAGAATGTGGGCTCCTGTTGACTGATTCTGGCTTTTTTGCAATGAGCAAGCCAAAGCAACGTTTACGTCTCTATGTGGAACCAGACTTCTGGCTAGCATTGCCGAAATTTTACTAATCGCAGAGATAATGCAGGTGTCCCTGTTGCACTGACGATCTTGCATATTTTTCAGTGCTGGGAAAGCATGATTTACTGCCACTTGTCTAAGTTGCATTCTGTACAAGTGTAATCAGGCCTGCAGGGGGTGGGGGTATTACATATTTAACATAGATCAAGTGACTATAGCAAATAACAGTAGACTAGCTCGCTGGTAGATAGTAATATATTAACTGTGATGATTTAGAGAAGACTCTCACGCATGGTTCCTGCCTTACATTGCATTGATTTTGTTTGCTAACACAGGAGCAAGACATCCCGGCAATGCCGTGCGTCGTGTACTCTGGCAATGACGCCGAGGGGGCTGACTTTTTGTACCTCGCTGTCGATAAGCAGCGGTTTTTGTCCGTAAAGAATGCAGAGGACGACATCACTGCCATCATGGTGGCTTACTGGCTTTTTAATATAAGTACTCGAAAAAGGCAGCAAACACAGTTGCTCTTCTAGAACGGTTGTTTGTCGGCCTCAGCAGCACTACTCCGAGGCCAGTTGTGATGAAATTCCTGAACAAGGTTGCAAGAGCGTAAAATCAATGAGGCCGACAAACAACCGTTCTAGTACCAAAGGGATGCTGAACCGAGATTTGAATGGCACGAAACCAGGCAGGAGCACTAGGTGGGATGCTGCAAACCTTAGAACATAACTCATATGACGGTATCTTGTACGGATGGCAGAACTTTTTGGAAAATATGAGCATGATTGAACAAAGCTTGCGACATCTGTATTCTCCTCTTCTCCTTTTCGAAAATATGCCCATCCAGTTGAGATACTGCTGCATGAATGGTGTTTTGGGGTCTGTAGCATCCCACTGTGTGCTTCTGGTGCCTTGTTTTGTGAAGTCAAATTTCAGTACCAGCACCCATTTAACTTTTAACTTTCTAACTCTAAACTAAAATAAATGTACCATACTTTCCAGACTATAGTGCACAAACCATACATGTCTAAAAGTTGATATTTTACACCGTACAGTCTATCTACAGGTGTGGACTCTACAATTTTTGTTTCAAGATTGTTCATTATTACAAAACTGGTTAGGCCAGATTGCCGTGTTTTGGATATTTTACGCTGGGATAAAGTAATCAAGACAACCTCTTACCGTCAGTCTGTTTCCCAGGCTTTCGATACCTTGCATCTGACATGTTTGCTTGGGAGCCTGCAAGCAACCAACTCAGGTCAAGCTTAATCTTGAGGAGCTCTGCGATTGGCTGACGAGCGGATCACAGAAAGCCCCCTGACATTCATCCGCAGATATCCCTTTTGTGGAGTTCTCCAGCCTGAAGTTTTCCCCGAGGACTATACACCGAGTGGAGACTATCTAAGAAAATACTTTTTCTTTTTAGCCGAAATTTACCCTTGCGCATTATACAACGGATTCTGTACTATAGTCTGGAAAATATGGTAGCTTGTTTTAATGTTTTAAGTCCTAAACTAAAAGAAGTGTAGCTTGATTTTTATGCAACTTTAGGGTCCTGAATGAAAGTCGCATGTGCAATGGAACAAAAAGTATACACTCGAAACGGAAGGCATCTAGATTGTTCTTCTGTTATAGTCATTTTTATCGAGAACCACTGTGATGTACTGAGGTAATCTTTATTGATTTTTTTTTTTTCTTATTTTTACTTGCATGTTAAGCCTATGCTGTGATATTTAAAGAAAATATATTTGGTTATTTGTATGGGGGACATAGCTGGTTATTTTGTTGTGCTCACATAATAGTTCAATAAATGAGTATTCATTTAATTTGGCTTTTATTGACTCAAACCCCCCAATTGTTTCTCGATTTTTACTAGCATCTAGGCCTATATATGCTGTGCTATTTGATAGAATGCCTCAAGTATTGTATTTTGATATGTGTGTGGAGGACATACCTCATTATTTTTTTGTGGTCGCATAATAGCTCAATAAATAGTTATTAATATAGTTTTCCTTTCAGTTTTTTGTTTCTCATTTTATAACAACTTTTATTTGCTTGCAGCTTAATCACATGCTGTTTGTATGCAGCTGATGCCACTCGCCATGCCTTGGGCGAATGTGTAACGGTACTGCGGCATACCAAGTATGACAACTCGTAACCACCTCATATGCAAGGCAAATGACCGACGAGCCAGAGCGGGATGCACGGACTAAGTATCGGGATTGAACAAGCTAAGCTCCTTGTTGTTTATGTTTGTACCATACACTTTCTCACATTGCATAGTTTGCATGAGCAAGTGCTGATCATGCATGTGATGCATATCACACTTCTGTGTTGGCAGTTTGACAATTGGACACTTTTAATGACACATTGAGATTGGTGGCAGACTCCTTCTTTAATATGATGTTTGAGAATATCTCCCACTGATCTTTTCTAGTATACGAGTATTAAGACCATCAAGCAATTATTAAATTCAGAAGCTTTAGCCATGGAACAAATTCTGTGATATTTTTTTATTTTCCTTCCAAATTTTGTGGGAACTAAAACTTAAATCACGCAAGATTTTCCTGTAACTTCCGTTTGCACATAAGTTAAGCTTCACATTGAAATATTACCTTTTCTGCCATGCACATCTTGCCTTCATTATCGGACAGTGCATCTAGGCACAGCCGCTTCAAGTAGCGTGTGTGCCGATGCATTGCACACATATCAAATAATGAATCCAGTCTCTGTAACGAGGTCCTATGCTGGCACTGTACTTTTGCATCTCCTTAGTTCATCACTTATCTGGTCTCCATACTTCGTGGTTTTCTGGTTGCCATACCTGGTATACTGAACCCAGTTTGGCAGGTGCTGAGATACAGTGTGATTCATTCTCATTGGAACAGATTCTTGTAAAATAAAACTTCAGCTTTATGCAAATTATCTTTTTACAGTTGAGTTATAGTGGTCCTGGAAGACACTTTATAGAGGCAAGATGACAGCTAAAAGTGGACTTATTGCATAAAATCCATGGATTAGCTTTTTAGTGACTGGTTTGATGACACCAGCACATATTGTGAAAATGGGGCAGTCACCTTAGACCAGCATATTTTTCGGGAAATGAGCACTAACCTTAGAAAAACGATTGAGAAAGATTCTTGCACACAAAACGGGTTGTGAGATACAGTACTTTCTGGACCGCTACATTACCGCTGCCTTTGGTGAAATTATATTTTCTCTTTTTTGGGGGGGGCCTGTGTGCTCATTTCAGGATTTATAAAAAATTGACTGGTTTAAGGAGGTGATTGTCTTCAAGTTCGCAACAGCTGTCGAACCAGTAATTGAAAAAGTTAATCAACTAATTTTAGATAATAGTCCACTTTTAGTGCCAGCCTGCCTGTACAAAGTGTCGGCTTGGCTAAGTGCTCATCTGTAACGAGATCATCTGTGTAAATAAGATAAGTTTTGTTTTACAGAAGTCTATTTCGATTAGAATGAATGATCCTCGAGCACCTATTTAAATCAGCATCAGCACCCTTGGATTGGGGTGCATTGCACCTAGCACCCTATACACTTCATACCCCTATAGGGTGCTTTGGTACAGGGGTGCTCGTTTGCACCCTCAAAGGGTGCTCGTCCTAAGACAAGTGCTTTACACCCCTAAGGGGTGTAAAAAAGTTTAGTGTGTGTGCTGGGGTCGTTGCAGCAGCCGCCCTCTGGCATCGCGCGGCTGCTGGAACTATTCCCGCGTCTGCACAAGGATTGGCTTGCGCAATAAAGGGCTCAGGTCGTCGATAATACATTTCTTTCCGAGACATATAAATCAAGTTGCTTTCTCTAATCTCGTCATTACTGTCCGAAACATAGATCTCCCTCATAGGTTGTTCATCCCATTTTGAATTATTTTGCGAATTTATTCGTCCTTACCTCTGCTCGATGTGTGTTTTATAACTTGATAAAGACCTTTAAATATTGGCGCGGGCTTCCGCGATCAACGCTTTACCGAATTTAGCAAATATTCGACAAGCCTGGCGTCAGGAAGGTGGAAGAAGCAAGCCGCAATTTCGGCTTCTAACAAAGACGGTGCAGTCGTAAAATAAGTCTTTGCTTCACCTGTATCCACAACGCCTCATCGTTTGCACGATCAAAATTTCTTAGCAACATAGGTGTATACCAAATTTTACTCATAGTTACTATAGATGTGGCCGGACAGGCTTTCCCGTTATGAGCGAGTCGACTTTTGAATGACCGGTGGCTCTCCTGAGTGAGAATAAATATTATCATCTTCCCACAACAACCACACCTTTCTCTCTCCCCCCTCCCCCCCTTTCTCGAATCGGGCAGATATCAGGCCACTTGAGGAAGCAGTCTGCACACAGGGTTTTGGGCTACTCGTTCTCAACACATTCGAACTTGGCAGTAAAAATATCGCATGAACGTCGCCCAATTAATTGCAACCTAAATAACGTGGCTCTACTGTTAGGACTCAATCAATTTCATCATCAATCATTATTTGTTATGATTTCATGATTTCATTTTGCGGAAATAGTCGCTCTTGTGACGCTCCAGTGCGTAAGGTCAAAGCACCCAAGGCAGTGCGTAATACTTTACAAACTGTCGTTGACGATACAACATTTGTGGGAAATGCGTAAAACTGTTTACACCACTGTAGCACTCTAAACAAAGGCATACCTACCCGCAAACAAATGTCGCAATTGTCGCAAAAAACAAAACAAAACACATATTAGCTTGCAAAAATTGTTGCCTCCTTCCTTCCCTTCCCTCCCCCCCCCCCCTTCCCCCGCCGCTCTCTCTTCATTTTTTTCCCCGCGCCACCACAAAGAACAGCGGCCCAGCCAACGAATTTCTACCAAAGCCTCGCTTCTCGGAGAAAGGACTCAATATATGGTAGTTAATCTGTCAGGGGGTTTGTAGAAATAATAGGCGACTGTTGAATCTAGCCTTTTGCACAAATCATGCCCAGGATATTTCCATTTTCCTTCCACGTGTTTAGAAGGCAAGACGCTGGGGGAATTTGTGCGTACTAACATGCTGCTTCTAAGAGAGAGTGCAGATTTACAGTGCACGTCAATTTACATGTAGATAGTTTAATCGCTGTACAGAAACATTCTCGGCCTGGAGGATCACATGGAAGCATGGCGGAAAGCAGCTTCCTGGAAATGGAAGTCTCTATTGAATAGGACTGGTGTGAAAAAATTATTACGTATTTTTGTCTTATTTCTGGGCGAAAATAAAAACCGCGTTTAGAAATCGAACATTGTGAGATTTCAGGAGCGCCGAAAGGACATAAAAAAACGGGACATCCACAACAATACGAGGCGCCTTGCGGCAGTCAGCTTGTCCTGGTTTCTTGTTTTTCCGGAGCCTTTCAAAAGTGGATGAAAAATTATGAACTGGCTGACCCGACTTACCACATTAGAGCAGTTCATTTTCATTACGACAGGCTCTCTTCAAACGTCCTGCATAGTTCAGCTTGTACCGGTCCGTTTTTATTTTCGGTTCCTTTCAAAAAGTGAGCTCTAAGCCACTGGACAAATCTACCACATTCATAATTTGCGAAAGCGAAGAAGTGGAAATGCGACAAAAGGAATGAAAAACAAGGGGGCCAAAATCTTTTACACGAAACACACGATATTCTCTACAGTTTTGTCTAACAATTTGGTATGAAGGTATACTTGAATGCCTGCATGATTCGTTTAAATAAAGCGAAACTTTGCACCGGATCATTCTACGTGTATGTCCACTACCATTCGATGATTATCATGTTTTCGACTCCGTATCTCCGATCCTTTTGACACCGGAAATGTCTCCCAGCGGTGTTGTGCCCGTTACCGAGAACGGGTAGCGGACATTTCGCCGAACGTCATTTCATCGAAAGCCGTTTCATCGAATGAACGGAAATTTCATCGAACGCCGTTTCATCGAGTCGCTAAGGGCCGTTTCATCGAATTTCTCTGTTATGGCTCTGTACCGAGTTTTGGGGCATATCAGCGCTTTACAGATGTTTCACTTTGCATTTGTTTAGACCAAGGTAGTCACTTGTAAAATTGTTTTGAAGGTGGTGTCAAATTACTAAAAATGAAAACAATTTCCATAAAAAGAAATAAAAACAATTGAGTATGCGACTTACTGAAAGGCTTTACTCATGTACATACATGACTGAAACCACGACACTGCAAATAAAGGACAGACACTTGAAACAATTTTAAATGTCTGTGCTCTCTCTTTTTGTCTCATTTTTAATTGTTTCATGTGACATGGAGAGTGGTCATTGTTTCATAGAGCCTTTCTTCTCGAAGCAGGATATGTTCACGATGGAACTTATCTCGTCACTGGACCCAGTGATATAAACACAGAAACAAAAGAAGAAAACAAAAATCAGAGAGAATTCGATGAAGTGTACAAAAATTAAAGTAAATTTTAAAATATCACACACTGTAATGTTGTTCGATGAAAAGGTGTTCGATGAAACGGCTTTTATGAAACGGTGTTCGAGGAAACGGTGTTCGATGAAACGGTTTCGATGAAACGGCATTCGATGAAACGGCATTCGTTAAAATGTACGGACGTAGAGAACAATCAACGAAATAGCGTTACTCGTTAGCTTGAAAAAAAGCTAACGGGTTACAGAGCTCCGTTTCAGTTCTGTAAATGTACCGAAATACCTGGGTCGTTACTTGTCATATGACTAACGGACGTTACTTTTACGTTAGTTTGTCGTTACTTTGTGTTTCACTGTTAGTATATGACAGATGTTAGTATATGACTGTGGAGTCTCAACCACAAAGGTGCCTATAAGATTGTCGAACACTTCTTGAGAAACGTGAGTTTGATGCATACGGTCGATCTTCCTCTGCTTCCTCAAGGGTGTGTTGGGAAAGTGGGTTGTAGCTTCGGCCTTTCGTTTCTCTGAAATTACCGCGAACCCTGTCAGCTTCTGCGAATATAGGGACTGGCGGAAAAGAAAACGATTAGGACTGGTGCGAAGCACCGCTGTTAATTTCTAGTTATCAGTCGTGTGGAACAACGAAAGATTAACTAAACTGCATCACGAATTAGTATTGAAAAAAACTGTCTAAATAAACCGCAAACAGATCTCACATAGGCGTGTTTATATATAACTTCTATGATTAATTTATTTTTCTTCTGAATTATACAAGTAACTAAACTAAGCCGGTTTCGAAGGCTTTTTTCGCTAGGTTACATTAATGAGCATCGTGAGATGTAGCTGAAAAACTGCGACTAACAAAACTATCTCGAAAGGAAGGTGCGTTCTTTTGGCTAAGAAGGCTTCCCTTACAAAAATATATATGGACACTTCTAGGACGTTCTATAGACCAGCGTCCATAGGGAGGACAAAAGGCATCTATAGGCGGACCACGACCTCTGTTGTCTCCGTGAAGTCGTCCTATGGCTGCCCTATAGAATATTGGCCAACGGACGTTCTATGGACGTCCTATTCTATGGATGATGTGTGGTCATCCTATACCCTCTCTATGGCAAGGCGCCATATAGAGTCTATAGGGACTCTATAGGGTGTCTACACAGGGTCTTTACGGTGTTTATAGGGTGCCTGCAGAAAACCCATACGAAGTCTACAAGGAGTCCCTAGGGAGTCCACAGGGAAGTTATACAAGGTCTACACAGGGTCCTCATGGGGTCTGCAGAAAAGCCATACAAGGTCTACAGGGAGTCCCTACAGGGTCCGCAGAGAAGCCACTCAGTCTGCAGGGGGTCTGCAGGGGGTCTGCAACGGGGTCGGCACCGACCAACGTTTCTAGAGCAAGTCAGTTGGGAAACTGCTAAAGAGCTTGCTCTGAAAAAGCGGCACCCCCCATCTGTACTCGAAAACCAAACTAATTGCGATCGCAACGCCACCATTCCACCCGCAGCGGCCACTCGGATAACTGCACGAATGCGTGTGTTGGTTTGGGACTATCGATATTCGACAGCATGTGACTGTTCTGCTTTGGCTTTAATCGGCCACTTTGGCGCCGAAACATGTAGAGGGGTTTCAGGGATGCCAACCCCCGTCTCCCAGGCGGACACGCCACGAATTGCCACCGAAGTTGGGACGCACCCAAGTCGGGACGCGCAACCTGAAGTCGCCGGTGAGGCATGGCTGTAAAAAAAAAATATATTAATTGTGCCGCAAAACCCTGTAAGCTAAAAGTGTATGCAAATATCACGCTCTTGTGATTTTGTACTTATCTCCAATAAAGGGTTCTACAAAACGAGCTTTTCCCCATTTGTTTTTACGCAAAAACGTGCTCTGTAAAAGTCATTTTAAAAAGTGTAGGGTCCTTGGGGGTCTGCAAAGAAGCCATACAAGGTCTACAGGGAGTACGTAAGGGGTTCACAGGGAAGCCATACAGGGTCCACAGGGAAGCCATACAGGGTCCACACGGGCTCCTTATGGAGTCTGCAGAGAAGCCATACAGGGTCTGCACGGAGTCCCTACGGGGTCCATAGAGAAGCCACTTTAAGCGATGGTGGTACCGCGGTGTGAGAATCGCACTCCCTAGCTCCTGGATGATTGGCATCATAATAAAATGGCTTGCCTACACTTTCCTGACGTGAAAAAAAACATAAAGTAAGTCTCTGATACTGCGCGTATATAGCAAAACTACAATTACTTACGCATCGCGCGCAGACCCAGCCTAGTACACCGCTTTTCAACTAGAATCATCCAGATGACCGCAATTTTGATAGGCACCAGTGCGCCCCCTATGGGTTGTGAAAATTGCGAATATCTACGGGGGCCGCAGCGACCCACATACACCTACCTCCCACTGAGAAAGTAAAAACATTATTCCGGCACATACTAAACACTTCCATCTCCACAATGAGTATACCCTGAGGTTGGATATGCCTCTGAGACATCAGTGTAACATATTGATACCCGGAACTTAATTAACAACTCTTTAACTCGGACACCTCGCTACACCTAAAGAAAACGTCTACCCAGCATCACTTTGTTAATGCACCAATATATAGCTCACACCATAGAGAGGCAATAGGATGACCATAGACTCACCGGGACCATAGAACGGAAATAGGAAGGAATGAAAAACTTTTTCTTTCGCGAAGATCTCTATAGCATTTTTGTGTCCATTCTGTGGCAAACCAATGGTACATAGACGGTCTAAGAACTGTCTACAGGAATCCATAGGATGGACAAAGAGGTAATAGAACGGCAAAAGTATGGACATAGGACGTCCATACATATTTTTGTAGGGGTTAACGACGACATTTTAACGAAAAAAGGTAAGTGACATTGAAGAATAACTCTTAATGTGCTTTTTCAAATTAGAGTTCAACGTCCTGGATGTGCTCAGCAGTTTGAGTTTCGGCATACAGAGCAGACATTTAAACAGCAAATTGTCTGACTTCGTTTCGGTCAGTTCAAACATAGCACTTAAGGCTCAACTCCATGGGACGAATACACAGCGAAAAATCGACGAATTTAGCCTGGCGGCTTTTGCTCTGCGCGTGGCATCAGCACAGTTGGTGCTACGTCAAGCGCCAAGCGAGCGCGCCGTTGGGCGGCGTTCGTCAGTTATTTGTCGCATAATTCGCTCCACGGAGTTTAGCCTTTAGCCCGGGCCATAATAACAAAGTTTCGGTGGTCGTTGCCATCGTGCACGAAAAGTGAGTGCGAGATGTCAGTAAAAAGGGCTTTTATAACAAGCGTTCGAAAGCGGCCTTGTTGGTTAGAGGGAGAAATTGCATGACAAAGGCAAGTGTACAGTACACGGAGTGCTCACAAACAACATACCTTATAGCCACACCGGTTTTAGTCACAGTCCGGTTTAGGCTACACAAGCAACGAAAATAGGCCACCGATCGCTTACGTCTTAAGATAACCCATAATAGTGACCAAAGAAGATTATTGGTGATTATAAACGAAGTAAAGCGCGGGCCATACTTTGGTTCTTATTACATGCGTACTCGTAGTATCTTTACGTGTATATATGATTGAAAAAGGTGGCGAGCGTTTATAAGCCCTTTAGCCAGACTTGTGCCCGTTACTTCAAAAAAGTAATTAATTACAGTTACAATTACTTGGCCTAAAAAGCAGTCTTGGGTCGTACCGCGTTACTAGTAACGCGTTACTTTAACTTCGTTACTTTTTTGGTAACTTGTAACTGTAACGAGTTACTTTTTAAAAATGTAACTTGTAACTGTACTTCTATTACTTTTTCTGAGGTAACGATGAAAGTAACGACGTTCCTTTTGTCGTTACTTCCCAGTTTTTTATGTATAATATATCACTGAACGAGTACAATTTAGCCATTTTTTGCGCTTTCCAAATTGTTCTGACATTTCGAGTGTCAAGTTATCTTTTGCACAAATTAACTTCTGAACACGTTCTTCCTCGCCAGTCACAACCCGAATATAGCCATTTGTAGGTTTGGTAAAAAAAAGAAGTAGTTATTTTTAGCACGCGCTTTTACTTTGTGACTAAACACTTGCATCTTAGTATCCTAAAGAACTATCTCTTCTGCGGTTGTTCTTTTTTCTGCGCAAACGCTTTTTAATCGAGTGAATCAAACGTGAAACAATACGCGCGGAGGGCACTGCGCATGCTTCGTATTTTGATTTGCGCCATTACTCCGGTCACCGGTGTAGTGTTAACAGTCGAGGAAACTTTTACTGCTGTTTGCGCGGGGTTTGTTTTTAGCTTGCCGGGTACGAACTGAAATTTGTCCAGGGACTCTATGAACCCAGCGCAACCATCAACGAGCCATCAATGTGCTAGTGTTACCAAGGATATGAATGTTGACAAGAACAAAGAACTAAAATGGCCGGCGTACAGAGTGTATTTTTCTGTGGTGGAGGTGGTTACTAACAACAAGACCGCAGAAAACGGCACTATATTGCCTCAACGCCTACCCGGCAATCAAAAACCTGTTCCGGCGAAACAACACAGCAATCCCATCCAGCGCGTTAGACGAGCGCCTGTTCAGCAAGGGCAGGGACGTGTTCGTTATCAAACAAGGGAAACTTTCAGACACTAATTTTGAGGAGCACCTGCTGCTAAGTTACAACATAAAGTAAAAAGCACACTTTTGTTTTTAATTTTATGGAAATAAACTTGGTGAAAAGTGTGATCTAGTTCTTCCTATTGGTTTGTGTCATAGAGAAGTAACGTCGTTACTTTTTAAAAGTAACTGTAACTGTAACGAGTTACTTTTTTGCTGCGGTAATTGTAACGGTAACTTCGCTACTTTTTTTTTCTGAAAGTAACTGTAACTGTAACGAATTACTTTTTAAAAGTAGCTTACCCAAGACAGCTAAAAAGTAATGGATAACCGTTAAAAATTACTCCCCGCGAAAAGTAATCGATTAATTACTTTGTTAAATTACTCGATTACTTTTGGGTTACTCCGAAGAAACACGAAAAATACACACTATATAATGCGTGTTTGAAGGTGAAAATTTTGGGCACCATCAAAATGAAGACAAAAATAAATATATTCATTACTTTCTACCCAATATCTTAGGTTAATAATTTTAGGAGAACGCATATATAAAGTTTTAAAAAGCTTGAACAGGTGCTCAAGATGCGACGAATGCACTTGGGCGGTGGAGGCACGCACACCATTCGAATTAATCCGAGTTTAGAATCGACGAGCTTCCAGATGTGGTTTTTCTATGTTTGCTGCATCCTGCCTAAATATGGGCTGGTTTACCTACTAAAACGGACTGGCTGTGAGACCAAGATGCGGTACTTGGCTCTCGGTACATCTCAAAGACTCCTCCTTGATGAAGGTTGTTATCCGGCCGAATGACCCACTTGATCTTCTTTCTTGATCACCAAACTTATCAGAACCAAGACGTCACACGAAGTATTAATGCACAATCTCTCAGCTGAACTGACTTTCCCGCCTAGAAATTATTTAAAAGAGCCAAACTTTCAGTGAACAGCACACTTCCATATCTTTCATGCGTTTACGCTACAGGCGGCTTCACAACTCCAGTGTCCAAATGAGTCACCGTTTATTCTCAAAAAACTCGGGCTATGTTTCCTTTCCCTAAAATGTCGGTCTAAGTTCCCGCAGGCTCGACCAGCTGTCGAGAACCCAAGCCGTTTTGTTGTGCTCCCCGACTGGCATATTGCCTGCTGTCGAAAGTTACTGTTTAAACTGACAGCTGGGTTGGCGCTAGATTTTTCTTTGTTCCAATGAACTGCCGCCATCACGTCTCGTGTTTTTGCCCTATGCATCCGCTAGTGCAAAGTCAAGTGAAAAAAGCCACATAGCTGGTTGGCCCAGTTAGTATTCAGCTTGCACAGCGCTGTCAAGGATGTGCAGGGTCGAGGTCTCAATAGCCTCTGTTCGCGGGGTGAGCGTGGTATAGGCGGAAAAACCCAAAGGCAAAGCACGGTTTCGTTTAAAAAAAATTGTTTTGGGGGAACAAGGCGCGGAGGAGTGGGGAGGGAAGAAGGAGGGTAGAGGCGGGGGAAGGAGGGAAGGGAGCGGACGTATGCGCTACGGTCACCCTGTCCACGGCCCCACTCGACACGAACCTCACGCCGCGGTTTTATGGTCCATCAGTTTTCTGCTCTTTTGTAAGCTCCGAGCAGTCCGTTCGTTCTCCAAGAAGTCGAAGCCTGTTGCCTTTCTGTAGACTGTCGAAACCTCCCAGCCTGGCTGACCGTACGAACGAGTCGAGAAACGGTCTTTGGCTGGGCTGTCGTGCTTTCCGCGAATTCGTTTCCCTCACCAGCACCTCACGAGAGTCTCGTTACCATGCCAAAAGCGCGAATGCGGTTGCATGGCCCTTCTTCCACTCTGTGTCTCTCCCTGACGGGACGGAAGAATTGTAACGAGTAATTTCAGTAATTCGTTACTGAAAAATTAACGAGATTACATTACAAATTACATTTTCAAAAAAGTGACGGATTAATCACTAAATTACAAGAAATGTAATTACTTACAAGTAATCTCGTTACTTATAAAGGATTACTTCCAAGTCTGCCCTTTATCCTAAGTTTGCCTTTCATGTCCAAAACCTTTTTTTTTTTTTTTTTTACGCCGGTAGCGGCAAAGTAAGGGCGAAGCAGACGAAAGCCATCACTATTACTGCTACGAAATTTGTCTCTTTATTTAGAGAAATGGTATAGTAGCCTTGACACGCAACCAGGAACTGCGAGAAGGATTACGCGGGCGCAGCGTCCAGCATAATTCGGTCTTTGAATGCCAGGAAGTTGGGGGCTAACCCCTATACAAAGAAGGTGCCGTCCGTGGTGGTTACGCAGTCTTTTGTCTAGTTTTAAGGCGCTATGGGAGAAAGGATGACCAGAGGATTTAGCGGGAGGCGACCTTCTGAAGGGGAGTCGTCGTTACCCAGCGAGCGACCCCACCTTTGTACCACGGCGGCAGGGATTCTAAAAGATGGTGCCGTCTTTCTGGTGACGGACGCTTTTCAATCCTGCGATAAGTTTGCCACTTATTTTGGTTCAAAGCGTGGGAACGTCAATGCTTCCAGATTTAGCGTTTATCCTTTCTGTTTTTGACAGAAAGAGAATATATTTATTTTGAAGAGAAAGTCTTGACCAGCTGGAGTAACTAGGAACGATTCGGCAGAATCGTTCGAGCGGTGGCAGACTGTTGCCTTCTGAGCGGATGTCTCTTTCCAGCGAGACGGCTTCTCCTTCAAGGCTTGGCGACGGTGGCCTTAGTAGTTTCGATACAAAGACTGCAACAAGGACGCTCAAGAATTCGAGAAAGCGATAATCACGCGTCTTTTGGTCCCGGTTGTGGGGACGTTGAAAGTGTCTTCCGAGGGAGTTTGAAATGAAGTCGTTTATACATAGCTTTGTTGGGGTTTCTTTGCCATTTTTTGTAGTGCGCAGAATAAAAATTAGTTTGCTTTCGAACCACCATGCTGCCATTTTTAATGAGAAGTAACGAGTAATGGCTAAAATAATCTTATAGCAGATACCGTAAAATAATAAGGATATTGCTTTACTGTTAAGAAGATATTCCCCTTTAAACAACAGTCTCCACCGCCTGGGAAGAACGTAAGTGGGCGAGCGAGACGCCTCCGCGTTTTGCGTCACGCCTGCATTTCAAGGGTCAGACTTGCCGCTCATCAAACTGGAAGCGGATCCGCGTTCGCAAGGCGGTTGCGAACGCGGTTCTAAAAAGATCCAGTAAATTGCACGCGCACTCGATGACATCATGCGCGCGTGCAATTGTACTGAATCTTTATACAACCGCGTTCGCAACCGCTTTGCGAACGCGGATCCGCTTCCAGTGTGAATGAGCGGTTACTGGTTCCCGACACCAGCACGATTGACGACTTCGCCCAGGTATTTGAATGTTTATTGATACGGAGAAGAAGGGGAAGAGCGCGACGGCTTGCGGCCGTAGTGCGTTCTAGCTCGCGTTCTAGCTTGCAGTCAGATAAAAAGCCCACCGCTGAAAACCAGCCTGTGTACGGAGTCTAAAACACGATAATCATCAAATGGGAGTGTACGTAGATGTAAAATTATCCGATAAAAAGTTCCGTTTGATTCCTAAACGAATAATGCCGGCGTCCAAGTATACCTTCATATCAAATTGTTAGAACTGTAGGGAAGATTGTGTGTTTCTTGATAAAAGATTTCGGCCCCTCCCATCCGGTCCGCTTTTCTATAGGCCTCAAATAACGCGGACGAATCTTTCCTTTTGTCGCAATTCCATTTGGCTGCTTCCGCAAATTATGAATGTTGTAGATTGGTCCAGTGGCTTAGTGCTCACTTTTTGAATGGAACCGAAAATAAAAAAGGACCAATACAAGCTGAATTATGCAAGACACTTCAAGAGAGCCTATCATAGTGAAAATGAACTTCTCTAATGTGGTAAGTAGGGTCAGCCAGTTCATAATTTTTTATCCACTTTTGAAAGGCTCCTGAAAAACAGGAGTCATGCGGTTTAGAGAAGCTCGTTTTAGCGAACACCGTTTTACCGACCCCAGTTCATCGAATGCCTTTATAGAGAAACCAAGTTTAGAGAAAATGGCGATGAGCCTCCTTTTAGCGAATTCGGTCGCCGCGATCGGCGGGTGCGGATAACTCTGGTGAGTTAACATTTTTGTAATGAGTCGCGGCGGACTGCCGGCCGCGAAGCGGCGGGAGCGCTGCGGTGGGCTTGGGTTAACACGCGCACCAGTGATACACGCGCGAAGTAGAAAACCCTTTTTTCATTAGCGTCCCCTTTTCGATCAACGGCACTTCTCTAAACTGAGGCTCTGCTTTCTCTAAACTATGCTTCGATAAACCGTGCCCGTTCTCTAAAACGTGCTTCGACGAAATGGCATTCTATCAACCGTAGTAAGCCCCTGAAAAACAAGAACCAGGTCAAGTTGAGTCCGGGTTTTTTATGTCCTTTCGGCGCTCCTCTAAACACACAGTGTTCGGTTTCTAAACGCTGTTTCTATTTTGGCACGGAAATAAGGCAAAAATACGCAATATTTATTCGGAACGGGGCAATGGAATATAGTCTTCTATTTCCAGCAATCTGCTTTCCGCCATGCTTCCATCATGACACAGGATCTGTCGGCGGCTTTGTGATTGATTTGGGAGAACCGGGGGGTGCTCGCGATGTCGCGGTGTATGTGCGTTGACAGGAGACCGTTCGGCAACTTTGAGCTGACGCCGTCTGAGCTTATCGTTGGCTGGAATGTACGGGGACTAAAGAAAGGAAGAGGGAAGGGGGTAGGGCTTTTGGGAAAATAAAGAAGAAAAGCGGAGGCATGCGGTTTAGAGAAGCTCGCTTTAGCGAACGCCGTTTTACCAACCCCAGTTTATCGAATCCCTTTATAGAGAAACCAGTTTAAAGAAAATGGTAATGAGCTTCCTTATAGCGAATTCGGCCGCCACTAAGCGGCGTGTGCGGGTAAATCATTTGAGTTAACATTTTTGTAATGCCCCGCCGTAGACTTCCGCCGCTTTGCGGCGGAAGCGCTACAGGGGGCTTGGGTTAGCACGCGCACCAGTGATACACGCGAGAAGTAGGAAAGCCTTTTTTAAATATTGTTCCTTTTTTGACAAACGGCGTTTCTCTAAACTGAGTCTCTTCTTTCTCTAAACCGTGTTTCGATAAAACGAGCCCGTTCTCTAAAACGTGCTTCGATGAATTGGCATTCGATCAACTGTAGTAAACCCAAGAAAAGAGGGGGACAAAGGGCAGCGAGTGACGCTGTGAAATGCCTGTGAAATGAAGTCTTTAGTAATTTCACAGGTCATTTCACAGGAAAAGTCCTGTGAAATGAAGTTTTTAGCTGAGGAAGTGGCTGAGTGGCTAACTAGGGTGCCTACATGTTTCCGCCGCTCCGCTGTTTAGGGTGGCGACAA
The DNA here is from genome assembly GCF_016920785.2 of Ixodes scapularis. NCBI lineage: Eukaryota > Metazoa > Arthropoda > Arachnida > Ixodida > Ixodidae > Ixodes > Ixodes scapularis. The sequence continues at coordinate 187,842,046 of NW_024609857.1, forward strand.
CGTTTGTGATGCCCGTTGCCGACAAACCGGTGTTGCCTTCCTCGTCACCATGGCAACCTGCGCTGTTTTCGTCGACCATTTTGTTACACTCGCCGGTCCTGTGCTCGGATACGCCGCTAATTGTCGTCAGCGCTAGGGAGCGCCCACCTCTCTGGTTCCAACGCCGAGGCCCCGGCGTCCGATGCCGGTCTGATGCGTTTTATTTTGTCGCGGAAATTCGCGTTTCGTTAAAAGCAACGCACATTTCCTGCTCCCAACTTCCAAATATGAAACCCCCGAATAAAGAGAGAGACAGCCACCACGACCGCCATCCTGCTGAGTCTCCGACTCCTCTCGTGAAGGGAAACGGAAGTGGTCCCACAGTGTTGCCGGTGTTTTGAGACTACAGGCATTCAACGTCGTTTACGTTTAGCGAAATAAGAAGTGGAAAAAATTGGCGGTGGGAGAGCATCTCTGAAAGGGTAACAAGAAGCTAGCGCCACTCTAAAGCGGGGCTAACCCGTGTCAGGTGAAGGCTTCATAAACCGTACAAAGCAAGCCAATGTTTTTTTTTTTTTTCGTTTGAGACTTCGTCTGTTTTGTTCAGTGTTTTGTCTTTTGTTCGTTACCCCCCCCCCCCCCCCCCCCCCCCCCCCCCCCACTCTCTAGTTTGCAACTATGCTCAATTTATTTCTCACGTACGTAAATCGGGGAATCAGGGAGCGACTGAATGAGTCCGCGCCGGGCTGCTGGCCGTACCATTATGTAGATGACTACCTAATCATGCATGAAGAGCAGACAGGCCCTGAGACTATCCTGCAGGCCTTCTCGTCGGGTCCCGCAGACCTCGTCTTTAAAAAGGAGGACACCTCCGAGGGAACTCTCCAAATCTTAGACCGGTTCTTAGACCTGCGTTTGGCGATCCATCCCGGGGGAATCTGCTGGGAGTTTAGGCAAGGGACGGAAGAAGCCAGTTCTGCATTTGGCTAGCGCTCACTCCAAGACCGTTAATTAAACCAGGGCTTGTAAGGTCCCTTATGACGTCAGCGCGTTCTAGATTTTGCCCCCGTTATGCGGAGAATAATGTCCGGCTGCAGACGTGGAGTTTGAGGAAGGCTGGTTTTCCCGACGACTTGCTGGACAACTCGCTCAAGAGGATAAGTTTCGCCCCTCCTACTTCAACACCGGCACCCAGGCAAGGGAAGGGAAAAGTGGCCGTCATTGCTTAAATACTCAACACAGCGCATCGGCTAAAAGCGCTCGCGTCTAGATTCGAAGTAGGGGTGGCGTTCCGCTGCAAATTCAAACTCAGTTAACAAAATGGCTAATTGCACTCCCCTAAGTAAGACCTGCTCTAAGATGCGCGGGCATCAGTTCGTCCCCTGTAAACACGAGAGGGTCTACTCTATCCCGTTCCCCTGCGGTGGAGAAAGCATAGGCCGGACTGGCAGGTGTATCAACGACCGCCTGCGGGAGCAGACAGGCGCGGAGAGGCATTATGGGACACGCTGTCGGAAACAACGGACGGATGGAGATTCCTTGCTCTCTTATGTCATGATGTAGCCGAAGAAAAGATGGAGGCGAGGAAAGGCAGCGCGTTGCCTTCTGGGTTGGGAAACTCACTCTTGAAACCTGGGAAGCTAGAGTCCACCGAGACTGAAAGGTAACGCAAACCATTGTCTGAAATGGGAAAGAGAACTTTCTCCTACTCCGTGCCCTTTCCCTCTCAAAATTTCCCTTTTCCCTCGCTTCAATTGGATCGGGCGCGACACGTAACCGTTGCATTCTTATGACCCCGCGCGATTCGCTGGTCTGCTAGACACCAACGCCATCGCTGGGCGAGGCGTAGCGGTGGCTCCTTTGCTTACGGTCCGGCCGTTTTCTTTTTTTTTTCCTTTCTTTTTTACCAGGACCTCGACGACAACGCGATGCCATTATGCAGTGCTAAGGATTGCACAAAAAGCATTGCGAAAGAAGACCGTTTTTGCCGTCCCGACGGGAAAAGTAAATCTTCAGCGACGAAGATATTGCGTTTTAGTAAATAGTTTTGGCTCTCCCGCTACGCTACGCGCTAGAGCGACGACGCTACTGCGAATGCGCGCTGCTAGCGGAAACACTGCGGAGCTGCGGAGGCTAGGAGAGGCGCGCTATCGGACCAAAATAGCGAGGTGCGTAGCGCGGCGTGCTAGCGTGGGTCTCGTGAGACGAGTCTTGGCGGGATAAGGGCTGGGAAAGCCAGCGAGGGACGCAATTGAAGATGACCGCCATGCCGCGCCAGTCCGGTCTGTGTGCTTCGCTATCGTGGTTCTGAGGGATGGGTTACATCTTGCTGCTGCGAGAACTAGCCACGACAAATCCGTTCCACGACTGGAACAGGTAGCGATTTATGGCTAACGTCAAGGAGTCTAAATAGTAGGAGGTGGTGCCTTGCAATAGTTGTGAAGCCTAGTCATCAAAAGTTTAAACGATTTTGTGGCCAACATGACCGTCGATCTCAGTGGCGTAGGGGGGGGGGGAGTTTGGGGGGTCAGAACCCCCCCCCCCCCCCCCCCCCCCCGATATTCCGAGGGGGGGGGGGGGGGGGGGGAGGGCACTCGAGAGCCGGAGACCGCTTCCAGCCCGTATCAGTCGGTTCTCCTGCCTCCTTTTTCACCATTTCGACATACTAAAAAAAGCGAGGATCTTTCGCACTGTTTTCTTATTTCACATGTGGGATTTCGCGTATTTTATCGTCGACGTGCGGCGATTGAATCTTCTTTTTCCGCCGTGTTTTTCTGTCAAGAAAACCGGCCAGGTCCCGCCGGACCACGCGTATTGTAAAGGGCGCCGCGTCGGCTGCCTGCGGGGCCATATGGTTGCGACTCGCCGCGGCTGGTGTGACACTCCCTGGTTGGCACTAGTTAGCACCTCGCCGGTCCCGACTGGGACCCTAACTTGACTTGTTTATGGCCTCTGCGACTCCCATTCGGGGGACGCTTTTGCTCGATGCTTGGGCGCTACCACTTCTTAGAATCCGGAAATGAGTTTGCCAGATGCCCCAGTTGAGCGTTTTTGGTGTTGACTTTGTTTGGAGCTGTGGGCAACGAGTGTCTTCGCCGCAGTGACGATCATTTTTTTTTGTGTGTGTGTGAGTGTTTCACGATTGTAGGGAAGCTGGTGTGTTTTGTTTACTTTATTAGCAAAGAGCGCCGTTCGGTTGAAACTGGGAAACGGCGCGGCAGTCGACTTGGGAGGTTCGAGAGCGCAACCCGCTCTTCCTATCGGCTCCGGGCGTAACCTCGGGCACCGCGGTAAAGGGGAAGACCCGTCTGGACACGGAACGTCACCTGCTCCTGTGATGCTACTCTGTGCAGTCTTCCTCTGCCGAAATACCCCAGTGCGTCGACCGTCCGTGACGCGACAGCGTCTGAAGCTAACAACCACCGCCTCTGGCGCACCGCCGCCACGTCGAGACAGAATCCATCGCAAGCAACCGACCTCAGGTGCTCCCACGACTCTGCGAGCCTCGTCGTGCCGGACTGCGCCAAAGTGCGGGTTACCCACCGGATTGCGGCACAACCTTCGTCCGTGAAATTCCAGAAAAAAATTGCGAAGTAAAGCAAAGTGTCAGGAATCCGCGGACGACGCGGCAACTCCAAGACCATGGGGAGAAAAAGTAAAAGCCGGGGTCTGTGGCCTGCATACACTATCATGGAGATCTCCTCTCTTCCCCCGTGTAAGGACGGCGGGAAAGATCCCCTTCGAGAGGTAATAGCTTTTAGGCCCCGCCAGCCTTGGTGCTTTCCAATTAGGGGCTCCCCGGATGTCTCATCTAGCTTAGACGACTTTTCGGAAGGCGGCATCGGTCTTTGTGCTCTGTGTCACGAACCCCGCTAACCGCAGAGCATGGCATAGCGCAGAGCAAGTCGCCGTCCCCCGAGCGGGGGTGAGAAGACTCAGAATAGCCCTTGCGGGCAAGGTCACTGGGTCGGGAGATGGGGGAATGCCCAGGAGCGGTAATTGAACCCACAAGCTCTGTCTGTCCGGTGCAACGCCTCAGCGGCTAAGGCGCTGTCTGGACCAGCAGTGGTTGTAAACTCCTTGTTCATTTTTTCGCAGATTGTTGCCACCTTGTCCTAAATAGAAAAATCTAAAAGTCTCCCTCTCCACCCTTCATTTTATATTTCAAAACTCGCGAGCCCTGGCGTCACTCTACAGTCAAGACCGGAAGAGTGGTTCCCGCTTGCAGCGTCGTCAAATAAATCTACGTCTTTTGAAGCAATCGCATTTGAATGCATTTACAGGGTGTCCCAGATATCTCAAAGTAAGCTGGAAAAAAAAAAAACGGAATGCTCTAGGCGAATGAAACTAACTGTTTGCTTTTAGCAGTCGTCTTGACAAAGACAGTGGAAAGGGGGGGGGGGTGTGTCGACCCCCCCCCCCCTTCCCCCCCGAAATAAAATCCTGGCTACGTCACTGGGTGCGCGTGACCTGCAGACTTGTACCGTACGGATTACAAGTAATCAAATTACTTGTAATCACGAAAATAAACCCTGGAGAAGGGGAACAAGCGGGACAGAGGACAAACACAATTCTCCAAACACAGCTAGGTGACTGGTGCGCGATCGAAAAAATCCGCCTGGTCCGGGTATCGAACCCGGGACCTCTCCATTACAGGTGGAGAGGTCCCGGGTTCGATACCCGGACCAGGCGGTTTTTTGAACACAATATATAACTTGTCGTGACAAGTTATATGTTGTGTTTCAAAAAGCACGGTGAAAGCTTCGAGTCATCGCACCGGTGCAAAAGCATGTCACGACCACGTGATTTCTCAATCCGCTTTTGAGTTGAGGATTAAAGCTAAGGAGGAATGAAAACTAATTTCACGACTCCTTTAAGCGTATTACAATATGAATATAAATGAAAAGGGGGGGGGGGGGGGTGTATTACGTGAGTGGGATGCTCTGCTAATCTTTGAGGATGTCACTTTCAGCTGAGTCATTGGGTGGTTATTTTTTGTCTCGGCGGCATGGTAGCCTGATAGTGCTCATAACGGCGCGGACGGTGATATCGCACCACTTACCCAATTAGAGAACTACAAGCAGCCGTGAAGCACGTGAATAATAGGCAGTTTCATGATACTCCTAAAACATATGGTTTCGGGAACAATTCGTTTTAAAATAAATGCCACCAAAACGGCGGTCGTCGCACAGAGCTTCGCCTAAAGGCTAGCCCACATGGCGCGTTTTTCTCCGCGTCTGCGTCGCGTCTGCGCCTGCATTTTGACGTCACTTCCGGCGCCGGGTAGAAAGGCAGCGCTTTTAGGCGCATTCCGGCGTATCTGGAGGAGCCAGTTTTTTTGCGTCTAGGCGTCGCGTCTCCCGCTGCGTCCAGAAGGCAACAACCAATGAACGGCCGTGTTCACTAGTTGCAAGGAGCGTTTGAGTTTCCGCCAATGTAGGACTGTAGTTTTCGGCACAGACCTTGCGACAATGGGGATAATAATAATAATAATAATAATAATAATAATTTTATTCGCACAGATTGCGATACCCACTTGGCAGAGTGCAAGGCTAGGCAGAAAGGTTGATGAGACCCTTGATGAGACGCTGCTAGCCCACCGCCAAGTAGGGAAACGGATACGGGAGAGGAAAATAAATACAAACTCAAAACAGAAAGATACACGTGTAAAAGCGGGTAACAAACCTGCGCCATTCCAAAACAAAGCAGAGCAAAGCGCGCGCGGGCGCGCGCATACACACTCAAACACACATACGCGCGCACGCGCGGAGTTTACAAAATTTGTACGCCCGCGGCCTTGAAGGCCGCTGTACAAACGGGACGTTTTGCAGGGACAAACCTTTTCTCCCGAAGCTGGGGCACGGGGAGGGAAAGGGCCAGCGTCGGATGGAAAGAGCGTCTAGAAAATGGGATTAGCCTCGGGGCGAGCCATCCTCTCGAGAAAGAGTGGGGACGGAACAAAGCTGGCCGTGGGGGTTCCGGCTACCAGGTGGAAGAAAGATAAGCTTGTCAAACGGCGACCTCGGATGCGAGGACGGGCACGTCAGAGAATTTGAAAATAGCTGCTTGATTAGCTGCACGACCCAGTGCGGACTACTGGCTCTAGAAGGTGACTCGGATGAAGAAAACTCGTTTTGCTCCAAAACTCTAAAAGCATTCTGGAACGTGAACTCTTGCCACAAATAAAAATAACACATGCATGAAAAACTTCGAAGGCACCTAAGCTTTAGCCTATGATGTGAGAATGCGTGAGCATTACAGGCAGAATTATGTTGGCGCAACTTACAATAAAGAAAGAAAAAAAAAAGTTATGTTGGCGCAACGGATAGCGCGCTAGTTTCACGATCAAGAGGGCCTAGCTTCAAAACCAGGCAGGGGATGGTTTTTTTATCCTGTTCTTTTTTTTTATTTCGTTTATTTTTGTTTTGTTCGGTCACGTGACAAGGAAAATCATATAAACATACATTGTTTTGGCACGTCACCCAGAGATTTTTTATTACTTCTCCTTTTCTTCTGCCTTTTTTTTTCCCTTTTTTTTTCGGTTTACGCTCCCTTTCGCAAAACTCTTTGCACCTATTTCGCGCTACTTTGGGGTTAGCCAAATTATTTTATTTATGGCAGGGAATTCTGCCGTACGTATCTTATGTTACTATAACCAACCCTGCCTTGCAATTCGCATAGAGAATTTCGCCCGGCAACCAGTATGAGAATGACGAGGCCAAATTTGAGTTATATATATTTTTTTTTTTGAGGTATAAGCATAATTTCGGCCTCGTTATCCGTCGGTCTCTATGATTGGCTCTTCAAGTAACTTTTGGGAAGGTAGACGACGGGCATTTTTAGAAAGCACGTGTGTCGACAAGAGTGAACATTGCTGAAGCGCCTCCAGTGTGATTTTGGCCGTAAATAAATGGAGGCCCCGGGCAAGCCACCCTATGTAGCAAAGAATCTACCTTTCTGGTTTCATAGAGAGCTATGAAATCCAGAAGGGACGAATTCCAGCCGAGTCAAACTACCGGCTTGCAAACGTAATCGTGTTGATAATAGCGCAAAGGAGTTTGTATGACTCTCTCTGGCGGGTATGCAGAGGGTAAAGGCACGGAAGTTATATACGCTTTTCCCTATTCACCTCCCGAACGGTTGGGTATTGGCTGCAGAGATCTATTTCGCTTTGTTTTATTACCGGGATTATATCTTGATTTCTGTGTTCCTAATTTCACAGAGAGAACGAAATCGCTTTTCTCGTGTGGTGTCACGGCGGGGAGACAGAAATCAGTGTACCGAAATTCAACGCTTGTGCTCGTTCTATAGCGCTTCTAAAAACCGTGCGATCACGGCTGTGCAACGTTAAGATTGTATAAGCTGCCATTACTTGTACTCGTATTGCATCGTGAGGGAACGACTATGACTGGGTAAACAGGAATAGGGAGAATGGATGCGTGTGATTTGTTGAAGTTCGAATCAACAAGTCGAGCTTCAACTAATGCGATAGCATTGCATTCATCCAACCAGGTATATGAGTTTTCAGATGGAGTATTCGCGTCTCCAGCTGGACGCTCGCCCTTCCGCGGCGGAAACGGTAAGCGCTCTAGTGAGGGTCCCCCGATTCTCCTGCTCAGCGGGCATGGTGGAACTGCTCGCGATCATGGCTGTCGAATTGTCATTTCTGAATGCAAACAATACTCTTCACTGTCCCAACGTAGTGCTGAAGCCGGTGTGGGATTGTACCTTACTGGAGAGTTTTAGTATTGCGCGTAGAAGCAAACGCAAGCGGTGTGTATCTGCGTTAGAGTTGCGTGCCCCACGTTGTGTGTGCGCCTCATCACCATGCGCCATCTTAGACCGCAGTTTTGGACTCCGCGCACGCGCAGTGAGGAACACGCAAAGCTAACGTAAACACACAGCGCTTGCGTTCGTTCGCATACGCAGCACGAAAACTTACTACGGTTTGACCGGCTTCCAACGCCAACAAAAGACGTGGTGGTGCAGTGAACAGAGGTGCAAGCAGGTAGGCGTTCGTTCGAACTGGAAAGGTTGAGATTGTCAAGACGACGGAGCGTAAAAATGAAAGTACCTAAACGTTATGAAAAAATTTGTCATTAAAAAACTTCATTTATTTTTTGGGGGGCATTTTGTCTAGATGAATATTGGTGCCGATTTTGGACTTTTGCCCATTGTCAAAAGTCGCGACTTTGATAGCAAAATATACTTTACCCAGAACTAATGTAATTTTACACGGATTTTCTACATTAGCTAGAATGTTTTCATTGATTTCAGACTACCTTTATTTTATTACTTAATAATTAAAAATGCTACAATTCGCACCAGTGACGATTATTAGCACACTTTTGATTGTCACATGTGTTCGCGCGTTTGAAATTAGATCATAAGCAACAATTACATTAAAGCTTGAAAAATCACGTAATAAAATATCTTAAGTTTAATAATATTATTAATACAAATCACGGCAATATATGCCAAGATCACAAAAAAACGCCATTTAACCACAATAGTCTTTGCAGAAAGGTATATTTCTGTTAGGATTTGAAAAAAACTCTGACATCGTTATCAAGATAGACAAACAGTCAAACACTGGATGGAATATAAAGTCATATGCGTAACGCGTTGCTATAAAAACACACACACACACATTTCAGCTATCTGACATTGATTCGATCTTTGGGTGGTTGCAGTGAGGACAGCGTTTGTTACTTTATACGTTTTGTGGTCATATTGTAAAAATTGGAATTATTCTCTTATTCTTGTGCTGAGAATAATGTTAAACTAATTAATCATCCAGATACCCAAAAAACCAATTAAATTGCCCGCAGTTCATAATTTCCCATGACAATTATCTGAGCGAGAAAAGGCAGCGAGAACGCGCAAATACATGCACTGATGTTTCCAACAACTACAAATATCAGCCTGTATCGAACATGTATGTCACAAAATAAAGTTTTCGCGAACAACGTCTCTAACCAAGTAATTACGATGTGAGACACATCTGGAGTTATGAAAGAATCCGAAATTAAGACCTATATCGAGAAATTAAATCCGAAATAGAGGTTAGTTTCCGTTTAGCTCCAGAATTAAAATGCGCATCCTTGCGTAAATTTTGAACTAAACACCGTTCTTGTTTTTCAGGGTAAAAAGGTGACCTGCGCTCATAACAGCCTAGCTTCCTCGTATTGCCAGGTATAATTTGTGTCGGTCAGTGGAGCCAACACACTGGACAGGATCAACAGCGGCACGCATCTCCGACCCTCACTATAACCGCCATCTTAGAAAATGAGTGGCGCCAGAACGGTATATACCTTCCAAGTGCGTGATTCGTATTCTGCCAGTGGTACCTCAGCTAGATTAAATATCAGAATCCACGTTGAAAAAAAAAACAAAAGTTTACGGTGACTCGATTCGCACCCGCGCCGAATCACGTTTCACGTAAGCGTAATCTTGGGTTCGATGCTTGACGAGGGGTCTTCAATTATAAAAATATTTTGATTACGATTATTTGCAGTACTAAAAATTTGAAAGTCAAGCAGTGAAGACATTGGTGTTCTTATAAATATTATAAACATTTTATTTTACACTGTTTGAATACCCTGCCGTCGTTATGTCCTTCAATTATTGGCTAGCTTGTGGCGGACAGGGAGGTCTTGAAGGACCATATGATAGGACCTACACTAAACCTGCCGCGCTTCGAAAAATGCTATACTCCGTTTCACCTTCAGTCCGAGCGCAGTGGACGCCACGAGCCATCGCAGCCGATCCAGCGCCGGGAGAAAGTCGCGTGACCTGCCGGTGGGGCGGGGCGACACAGGGAGCTCAAGGTCGCATGACACTCCCTCAACGCCGCATTGGCTGGGATGGCTCCTAGCGTCCGCTGTGCTCGGACGGAAGGTGAAACGGAGTATAGTCCAATGCATGAAAGCTTGTTCCAGGCGGACGGAGCGTTGCGCATCCGGCAAAGCGCATTCGGTCGCTGCCCGCGGCGTTTTTTTAATTTTTCTTTTTCTCATTTTTCGAGCAGGGAAATAATTTTCAGTCAAGCAGGAGGCTCCCTTTTCGGCGGGTTAAGCCGGATTAACGGAGGCGTCTCCTAATCCATTCTCCGTGTTGGCTCCTCGGGGGAGGGCGGTAAACAGGTTTCCTCCTCTCCTGCCCTCCTTTCCTTCCTTCGCCGCGCGCCGCCACGGCGCGCGGCGAAGGAAGGAAAGGAGGGCAGGAGAGGAGGAAACGTAAAAAAGTGGAGAGCGCGAACTGTACGGTGGCCCCGGCTTAGGCCCCGCCAACGCTCGCAGCAGGGCGAACATGGGTGGTTACGCCCTTCCCCCCGCGGTGCTCGGGGCCGGAGAACTCCAAAAAAATGCGGCGGTGGCGCCCTCTACTAGCATCCACAGAAAGAGCAACATCTTTGGCGGGCATGTTTTAAGAAAGCTAGTTCTTTGCATAAAAACAAACGGAAATAAACTCTTTTTGTAGGAACCTTTTGGAGATTGGTACAAAATGGCAGGCACGGGATGGCTTTTAAAAAATTTGTTTACAAGCATTTGCGGCATAATTACTATTGTTTTTATACAACCTCGACTCACCGGAGATATGAGGTAGCGCGTCCAGAGTAGGGTGCGTGCTGACTTCTGTGTGCATTCACGGTACGTCTGGAAGGGAGACGAGGGTTGGCAACCTTCAGATCCCTGTTACCTAGTCTGTGTCGGCTACGATATTGCCGATGAAAGCCAAAATGGAAGAGTAGCAGTAGACGCTATCGAATGCGATACTCTGAGCCAGTTCAAACAGTTGTGCTGTTTTCTAAGTGGTTGCGGTGGGAGAAATGGCAGAGTTGGGATCGCCGATACTTAGGTTTCAACGTTCAGATCGGTGCAACTTCTATGGGAAATGTTTCATGGCAGTATACTGGGTTCTATTATCGTTGGCTATACTGCTGTTCCGCTGTAAGGTGCCCGCAATAGTTACCAAAAGGCTGCCCGACTGTTTCCTAATGTTGCGAGACAAGTGAGGAACACCTGCAAAACTATGCCACGCAGCTGTGGCATGACAGACTCTAGCAACAAAAGCAAGACATTGTTGCTTTAATAGTGGGGAAGCACTGTCGCGAGGAGCAGTGCAAATGTTGAGAAGATGCATGCGGCAACAGTTGGCAAAAAATGATGTTCAGCTACAGTCCAGTTGTGGCACGCAACGTCTGCCGAATAGGTTTGAGCAACAGTCAACCAACAATGGTGTCCAGTGTTTTCGCAACAATTCCTCGACAATCTATTCCAACCTAGCGCGAAACTGTTGTGTCGTACGGTTGGAACACTTTTGGAAAGCAATGTTTGGCGACTGTATTCTGGCAGTGTAAACGCAAAATGTTTTTGAACCCGCCACGGGAACAGTTTAGCAACATCAGGACAGCACACATTTTGCTGGGTAAAAGCAATGCTTCGGTTACTGTAGCGAGCATGAAACAATCAACGGTTGACCGACATAGTTGCCGCAGTGCTTTAGCAGCGGACACTTCTGCAGTGTTATGACTGTTGCTACAACATTGTTGCGCGATTACAGTAAAACTGTTTTTTGTTGCGAAACTTTGTTGCGTCGACTGTCTCCACAACATAAATTGTTACCTGGGAGGCGATCTTTTTGACTCAAAAGTGGCGTGAGCTTTTCTGATATTAGTTGCCAATGCAATATTTTATCATCCTTACAAATAAAACATATTGGATGGACACATACTCTATTAAGACAGTTTTTCGGGATATTTTGACTGCTTTTTTTTTTTTTTTCAAGGTATTGATGTCGTCTGCTTTGCAGTTCCTTTTTACTATCGCTTCTGTCTTTGGTTCTGCGACTGTTATCCGCGCTGTCTTCTTACGTTTGACGTCGGTATGGTGCATTTAACTCCCTGCAAACGAGTTAAGGCTGTACAAATTTGGTAAGGAAAGTGCCATAGGACGAAAGAAGTCCGTCGACGCTTCCGAACGAAGTTCAGGCGACGGCCTCCGAGCTCGCCTGCCATCCTCCGCTGGGTGAGGCGCCTCGAAGAGAACGGAGAAGTCCGCGACAAGTAACGGACCAGTCTGTCGCCCTCACAGCAGCAGGTGTTCTTAAAGAATGCAATCCTCGGTGCGTTTGCTGCGGACCCGCACCTGTCAACGTGAAGGGGGGCCAGGCTTTTCGACGTTCCTCAATCCTACGTTCAACGGGTCTTGAAGAAGAACCGCTTGTTTGTATACAAGATGCAGATCCTGCAAGAGCTCTCAGAAAGTGACAAGGCGAAACGCCTCGCATTTTGTCAAGGCGAGCTAGCTCGAATCGCAGCTGACCCAAGCAATCTGCGTTTACTTATGTTCGGCGACGAAGCAATTTTCCACCTCGATGGCCATGTGACAATTTCCGATATTGGAGTGAGGAAAACCTCACTCCAATATTGTAGTGAGGTTTTCGCAGGGGATTTTGGTAGTCGTAACGTTCCTTTCTGCAGGAGTCGGGAGGCGAGCTTCTTGATTTTCCGAACTATGCGGCTCGGGCTTCTTGCTTTCCGGCATTCCTTAATTGCTTCCTGCGAGTCCGAGAACGCTCGTAGTTCGCGAGGTAGCGGGTGTAGTGACTTGAAGATTGTTTCAAGGGCGAGGTGAATCGTCGCAAGTTCACCCCCTTTAATGGAGGTGCGCATTGGAATTGCGTTGGCGACCGGGGAGCGGAAAGCTGTAATCTAGACTGCCGCGTTCTTCACCGGAACCGGGGAGTCTTCTGCGGCGGTGTCGGTATATGTGGCCATGATGTGAGAGTAGTTGGCTCATGTCTCAACCATTCTGGAGTTCACTTTCGCGATTCGTGATCGCTGTTGGGAGTCGCCATTGCGATCAGTTGGCCTGTTTCCGGCAATGTTCATGTGATCCTCCCAAAAAGGGAGTTGATCGGGAAAGTCGGGGAGGCCATTTGTTGCGCGCCATAGAAGTTTCAGGATTTTCCGTCCTTGCTTAGTGCTTTAGACGTTCGAAGTGTGCAACCGTGTGAGCAATGACCGTGTCATAAAGTGAGTTTATTTATGCGTGCTCCTTTAGTTTCCCGAGCAGGGTGAACTGGAGGGAGGCCTGGGATGATCCTCATAGCTTGGTTGTTCAGGGACTCAAGTTTTCGCCACTGTGCCTTGGTGAGCCAGTAGTGTCGGGCTCCGTAGCAGACTCGGGAGGCTACCATGATCTTTACCATTCTTTTGGCGATCTCGTCCGTTGCACCGCTCTCGGCGTTACCGATTCTTCTGATGACATTGACGACAGAGTTGCAGTACTTCAGCGTGTATTTAATTCATCTGTCCCCCTTTGCCTGTCTCCTCCACGGTAATTCCCAGAATCTTGACAGACGTATAGGGCTGGATTCGCTCTCCTGCGAGCACGAGATGGAGTTGGTCGCCAATGTTCATTACTCGTCATTTGGGTACTATGGTTACACAGTTTGTCTTGTCTGGGGAGGCTTGGAGGTCTACCTTGTGAGGGTGGGCTTCAATCATGTATAGGCCGGCTTGGAGTGTGGCTTGTTGCCTCTCGATGTCTTCGCTCTTGGTGCACATTGATACGTCGACAGTGTACATCGTAAACCCTAGTTTTTTAATTTTTTTTTAGTTCGTACGGTGGGGCCGCCATCACGATGTTGAAAAGCATCGGTGACATGACAGAGCCTTGCGGGACAGCTGCAAGGTCAGTCTTGGGTTCATTGCAATTGGCTCCGCGGCGGACCGAAATGGTTCTGCCTTCGAGGAAAGTTTTGATGAAGTTTAAAGATTTCCCAGTGACGCCGAGGCGCTGTGACTCTTTTACGATTGTTGAGTGTAGAACAGAATCGAAAGCCTTTTTGACGTCAACTGTGATGATGGTTCTGATCGTGAACCGGCCCCCCACTCCGAAAACACGCAGACCCATGGGGTAATGAAACCGTTGGGTCCCACAGAAATTGTGTGGGTGTTCGAGTCCCTATTGGTCCCCGCACAATTTGTTTGGGTGTGTGGGTTCCCACAGAGTTTGTGTAGGTGTATAGGTCACCGTGGGTCCCCGCACAGTGTGTGTGAACCTAAGGGAGTTGTGTCGGGTCCTGCAGAGATCCTATAGGCGCTGCGTAGGGTCAAAGTCCTGTGGGAGCCGTGTGGGTAACCCATAGGGTTACATAAATCTATGCACTGTGCGCAATCTTTGTGGGAACCTGTGGGAGAATGCATGCTTGACACTGCATTTCACTGCAGACCATTTCCAAGAACCGACTGGTTCATCTTTATTTAGTGCTTGGCTCTTCGTTTCTCTTGCTTTCGCCGGTCGTTTAATTTTCCTCCCAGTATGTGGTTCACTTTTGCTGGCGTCGACATTACAGCTATGACATCCACATGATGTTTTTGGCCACGGAGATTCATCACTAGACATTCTGAAAAATATGCAATCACGAAGCTTTTAAAGGAGCACAACTTGTAGAGGTAAGGCTTAAACAAATGTTCATTTAGATCACATGCCACATCACTTTCATGAACAGTTTCATTAGGAATAGCCTTTTAAAATGACACTCTTCAAAATTGCTATTGCGACATGCCCTATAAAATTAATATTTAAAAAGTTAATGATCAATTCTTGGTTAATTAGTCATTATATTGTGACGGTTATCCCCTTATCTATGTCCGCCGAGCCCCACAAATACACAGTAAAAAAGGCATCCACGTAACTCTCGCCCCCATTTTTTTAAAGTCATGTTCGAATTAAAATGGCACATTCTGTATAATGTTAAACCCGATCATATAAAACTATCCCTTGTATCAAACTCTTTGTGAAGAGACTAGTAGCTGCAATCAAAATACATAGCGAAAAATGCGGTTGCGTTGAACGAAAATTGCAGCGTCTCCCAATAGATCGAACTGCCAACAGCGCCATTTAGCTTTGCAAGCTGGCTTTCCCGCATCGCGGTAATCAATTGGGGGAAAGCCAGCTTGCAGAGAAAGCTGGCTTTTTTTTTTTTTTTTTTTTGAGGGGGGGGGGGGGGGGGGGGGGGGGGGCAACCGCGTCGACCGCCCGGAAGTGGGAAGAGGATGAGCCGGTGAGACCTTGAAAAACAAAGAAGCGGCCAGTGAATAGCCACGTGGAGCGTCCCTTATGACGTACAGACGCTTTTTCGAGAGTAAACAACTTTTCTAAAAATGTCGTGTTTGTTTGTTGTCAGATTCATGCAAATTTTCATGTAGAATTACCCGGTATATCGAACTGGTCGACAGTTTTTTGCGAGTTCGACATAGGTGGGTTTGACTGTATAGCAATTAGCCATCATCACATTTGAAAGCTTTTTACGTCCAGTTTCTGGATTTACAAGTATTGGTCTCATGGAAGATGCCGTCACCACGTCACTGTTTTCTACAACCAATATCCCTAGAAAAAAGTGCTGGTTATATACCCTTAATGTATTTTTTTACACTTATGCCTGACTGCGGGGGCCGCTAGCAAACGCCAAGCGGGCCACGTGTTTGAGACCCCACATATGGTGTCCCTCTCCTACCTAGTTTTTGAGCAAGCCAAGATCAAACCATTAAAAAATAAGTACAATGCTGATGCTGAATTCAGTTTAAAGAAAGTGATTAAGAGTGTTCAAACATCCTACAAGTCATTGCGAGTGCTAATATACATCCCATACTATAACCCTGCTTTTGTTTTCCACTGCATGTCAAGTACTTAGAGCTACTGTAATTTTACAAAACACCTACTGGGATTTCACATTGTTCAATGGGAACATTGAAGTGACCAGATAAATGGGCTTATTGCGCTATGATTTACTACAAGGGCATGCCTGAAAGTGGTGGCTTCATCATTTCAAAGATCAGGACATAAACCCCCTTGAGTCAAAAAGAAGAAGAAAGAAGATAATTGTTGCAAATTGCAACCATTCTCTTCTTGAAAAAAAAAAAAAAATTCGCAGAGCCTTTTTTTTCTGAAGACATCAGATATTATTCAGGGCCACTGTGGCACGTATTGAAACTGAAAATGATTGGAATAAAAAGGAAGTGCCCTACGCATTGCTTACTTCATATAGCCAGAATAAAGACCAGTGGCACAAAAAAATATAATGTTTGCACGTAAAGTATAAGAAAATATAGCTTTTGTGCTTTACTGAGGTTACCTAACGTTACCATAATTTTACTGAAAGCTTGCACCATTATGTTACACCTGTGTGCTCAATCCCGTAAGTTTTATGCGGTCCATCCAAAGACCACAGAAGCATTGTGAACTCCCAGTATAAAACCAAATAGCTACCAAGATCAGGCCTTGATTGAGAAGATTTTTTTAAATAACTGATTAAGTTACGCTTACGTGAGATAATTGGCACTAGACTCCTGGGAATGCCACTTTCTTGGGTGTCAGACGCAGCCTGCTGTCCTTGTTCAGACTGACATTCGACGCCATTTCGGTCACAGTCCCCTGCAGAAGGACACTGGACCCCCACAGAGCAATGGCCAGGTTCTTCACAGCGACGCTTGGCCTTACGTCCTGGTTCACTCTGTTGTCACCCCAGGCTTTCCACGTCACCTTGACATCAATCGTCGTAGAAATGCATCTACAAAACAAAAATTAAAGGAGGAGGAGAAACAGATGTATTTGGTGGTGAGATCCTCTTTTCATGAGATGCTGCTTCGTGCATATTGATTAAAGTAAGCTTTCGTTAGTTTAACCCGTTTTTTGATCGAATCATTTTCAAACGTCCTGGGAAGCGCCCAAACAACAGTACTACGCTGCTCGAGCTGTCAAGCTCTTTTGTTACGTCTCCTGATTCTGCCGCTGTCGAACTGCAAGGGGTACTGGATGGCAAGCCCTCTTGTAGCGACGGCTTCTGGCGAAGATTGTTTGGCCGGCTCAGGAGAACCTGACAGTGCGCTCACTGGCTGACCGTTCGCCTTGCGATTTCGCTCTTCTCTTTCCAGCCCTCTTTGCCTCCTAGCCCAGCCCCTTAGATGGTGTTTCATGATCCCACTCCTCTCCCCACCCGCGCCCTGAAATTTTCGGTCGGCGTAATGGGCAGAGAACATGAGAAGTTGTGCCTAGAGCCACTGTATAAAGCTACGCTTAGAGTAGCGTCACTCCGCCATTTTGGGTCGTAAAACCAATGTTGCCAGACGCCGACGGTTTTGGTTTCGGTTTCGCTTGCGCGTGAGCGGTTGAAGCCTCGTTTATGTTCCCAATAGAAACAAAAAAGTGGAGGTATTAGACCTATTTTCAGAAGCTCAACTTGAGCCAAAGTTTCAATAGTTTTGTAGGTTGTTATTTTCCGATAAAAAATAACTTGAGTCTTCAGCAGAAACACAATCATGTCTCAGGTTGCGATGAAAGACGGCCATCTGCGTAGGTCAGAACTTCAGCTTGGGCGAGTTTGAGTCTGCGTAGGTTTCTAAGGGGATCTCTATGTCATTGTTATTGCCCAGTACCGTAATTTTCGGGGGCAATGAAGCGATAATTCTCTCGGTTGGGTAATATTTCAAGCCAGCCACAATTTCAGCTGGGGCTCGTCACGTTCGTTTTTTCAAGGATAGTCAGGAAAACATGGGCGGATTTGTTTATGCAGCAATGCTGAAGTGTCGCTTCATAATTGAGTATGCTATAAATTTAATTTTTGACATCTTCAATATCATATACATGTTTTTCTTTTTACATCGGTTCTGCAGTAGCAATTTTAAATGAGCTAGCACTCCTACACAACAGGTCGTAAAAAAACAAGGATCAGAAAAAAAGTTATCAATAACAATTTATTATTCAACGAACACGCACAAGAGCAAAAGTGTTCGATACCTTAATCACAAGGAATGTGATATGTAAAAGCAGACGGGCTGTCCAGTATTCTCTCTTTAATTTTGTACCCAATAATAGATTCCCAGCAATATAGACAACTATTTCGGAGACGAATTGAAAAAAAAAGATGGGCATTTTTGTCTCGTAACGAGGCATGAAAAAAAGTTAAATGTTTCAAAAGTGGTTAACTTTGCTGTACTATGAAACAAAATATTTATACAAAAACAAACCCTTGCAAATAAATAAGACATTCATACAAAAACAAACCCTTACAAATAAACAAGACATTTATACAAAGACAAACCCCTACAAATAAATCAAACATTTATACAAGAACAAACCCTTACAAATAAATAAAACAATTATACATAAACAAGCCTATTCTGACTTAAATTAGGTAAAAAAAGAATCATGAGACGGTAGTAGTTTGGCATGGTAGGTATAACAGCTTCAAAAGCCAAGGACAGCAAAAGAAACCCAAGCGACAGGATCAAAAGTGATACCCAACAGCTTTCGTCATGTCGCTCGTGTTTCTTTTGTAGTTTGTTTTTCGAAGCTGTTATACCTTCTATGTCAAAAGACAATAATCATGTTGATTTTATGGTGCTCAGCGAATCTGGGACACAGCTGCCCTCATCCCAACACTTTTTGATCCACATTTTGATTTCACCATCTTGGCCCTGCTGCTCAGCTTTCGAAGCGTGATTCTTAACCGAAGCATTAAGAAAGCTGTTGTCAAACGCTGTTTGAGGTCGTGACAGTTAGGAAAGTCCCCCGGGAGTTGGTGGGACTCTAGTGTGGCCTTGGTCAGAAACGCCAGAGAAATGTCGAGCACATTTTGTTCATAATTACGAAAGACCTTGTCTGCATGTTCGAACAAACTGAAAACGTGGCGAGAGGGGCGGACCAGGGGGTTTGGCTTAGATTGTGACCTATAGGATTTCATGTTCAGAAGATGGTCGTTTTCTTCCATTGGATCAGTTTTTAAGTAATCCTTGCATGTACGACACAGCTTGAATTTCTTGGTCACACTACGAGTGATGTAGCCGGAGACATAAACAAGAGACTCCATCTCCACATCGTCAAGACCCGCAGCTTCATTCTCCAGGAAGTTGTACTCTGCCAAGGAGTCATCCAATGCGTGTTCGAGGTTTTTTTCTGACGCAGCTTTCTTGATTTCGACAAACTCGAGCAAGTCAGAACTGTCATCTATTGCGTAGTTACCTTTGCGGCTAGGCTTGAAAAACTGAGACAACATTATGAGCCGTAGAGTGAGCTTAAATTCCAGGGCCCTTGGCACTGGATTCTTCGATCGGACGCAGGAAAACAGGTTCTCGAGAGCATCCTGTGTGAACCGGCCAAGCAAAACAAACTTAAATTTGTGCTCATTGAGTAACTCATGCTGAATGCACAATGCACTTGTTGTTGAGATCAACACTCCTGCCTGCACAGGTTTGAAGCATGCGCCTTGGTTTTTTTTCCTTATCGACAAGCGCGAGAAGAACCTTATAAACTCCTCTAAGAAAGTAACTGCCTCGTCATGAGAGGTTTGCTTGAGCAGGCTCATTCCCATACTAATTCCCCGCGAGGTCATTAGAGAGAACCAATGGAAGACCTGCTCAACAAACCAGGCAGTTGTGAGGGCCTCCGGTGGAAGGAGTCCCAAACAGACAAGCACCCGCATTGCGGCCCCAACACTGTGGTTTAGCACGGCTACCGCTGATGCCACATTCATCTTTTCAAAGTGGCTAGGGTCCAAGTAGCTACTCTTGAGGTGAGGTGCCAGCTTGAGGTCCCTCGCAGCATCAATTTCGGCCAGTGCTTTGATGTGCTCCACCGACACCTAAGAGACACAAAAGAAAATAGAAAATTATTAAATACAAATCACCTGATTCAGATAATTGATGACTGCACAGGCATTAAATTTGAGGTCAGTCTGCACAAATGCAGATGGTTTTTGCACTTCTACTTACTTCGTTCGTTGGGAGATTGTATTTGGCGACAGTGTCGCCTGGCAAAAAGAACGACTGTCCTCTCACCAGATGACCTCTGATGTTCTTCAGAACATGTGGTGCATCAGCCAAGAAGAACAGTTGTCGGTTGGTGTCGGCTGCGCATGGGTGGAGGCAGGAGACTACAGGTGCTGTTGTCCGGGTTGCAGAGATCCCACAGCGGTTCCAAAGGGCTTTGCTGCTCGGTCCCATGTCGGAAATTACTGCGTCCACACGACAGCCGGCTTCTTCGCACTTTCTAATCACAGAAAAGATTAGCTCCTTCAAGAACGACCCATGAACTGAATCCCCTGGAGAGTAAAAAAGTGTGAAACAAGATAACAATGCATTAGTACCCAAAAGGTTTGTAAATGTAATATGGTAACACCTGGTAGCTCTTAAATTGCATCGCTAATACCGTTTGCATCTCTATTCAATACTGTTTACATCTCAACTAATACTGTCTGCATTATTTCATGTCTCCAAATGTTTGGAAATGACGAGTGCTGTTTGAACCACCAGATTTCCTTTCGTCAAACTTCACAACTTGGCTCCAGTCCGTGCTTCAAGCTTCACCGCTTTGCACCAGCTTGCTCAGACAAGCGTTCACTGTAAACATAGCTGGCTAGCTCGTCCCATATATTTTGCGTCGACTAAGCTACCTAGTATCAGATGCAAAGGATTGCCTTTTTAGAAGTTGGCAGACATCAGATTATAAGACATACTACAACCTGGCTTAATATAGTTGAGTAGGCATACACGTAGAAACGGATGCTTGCCTGTCAGGTGGTAAGCAACAACCTGCTTCCAACGAGAGGAGAGCCCAGTGAGCATG
Source organism: Ixodes scapularis (assembly GCF_016920785.2). Lineage (NCBI taxonomy): Eukaryota > Metazoa > Arthropoda > Arachnida > Ixodida > Ixodidae > Ixodes > Ixodes scapularis. The sequence goes on from NW_024609857.1 coordinate 187,862,658, forward strand.
ATGACCAGGCCGTGTGTAGCGAAGTTCAAGTCACCCGAGCGGGCAGGTTTTGCAAGTGGAACGGTTACCAGGCCAATTGGTTTCTTTACTGTTGGGTCAAAATCCAACCCAGCAGTAACCTGCATCTCATCCACCAAGAGGGCGCAATGTCTCTCCTCCGGTCGCATGGTTTCCAGCTTAGACTTGAGTGCCGGAAGGATCTCCTCGAGAATTCCTTGAAAAGAAGCAGGTATGTAGCAGATCTAAACATGCCATGATAAATCTCAAAATGGCATTGACCTACACACCTGGCTCAAATTTCACCACCTCGATGCGTCTCTGCAGTGTCCGTTCAGATGGCAGAGGAAGAGCCTCATCCTTGAGGAGCTCGTACCCCCTACTACCACACGTCAGCCTCATCTGCAGAGCCTTTTGCACTGTTTGGTTGCTCCACCTGTTGCCACGCTTGTCAGCGTTCCGAACACAGAGCACTTGGTCGGGAGCAAGATGCCCATGTTTACTGCCTGAAAAAAAAAAAAAAATACATGAGCAAACGGTGAGATTGAAGCCTTTCCATTGTTGCAGGAACTGCAGCATGGAGAGTAAAAACCCAAAGCATTGGACAAGCAATTTTGTTAGCATCATAATGCCACATGCATGTGCTGTGGCCGAGTGGGCACCGCACTTAGCTTCCTTGCAGAAAATGATTGTGATAGAAACATCACGTGCACCATATTTTCAGTCACAGAGAGCTACTCCGAGGCACTTATTATTTTGTTTCTTACGACCACTGCCAGGGTATTATTTCTGGCTTCTCGCAAGCCACATTCAAATTTGTGAAGAAGCCCTGGAACACGTCCAGCATACTTTCGGCCAATGGTGCCTCCTCATTTGTCTCCTATACTTCCCAATGAATGGCCAAACTCCCTACACATACTATATGGCTCTGGGCCAAACATGCTTCAATGCGCAGGAGCGGTTTATTACATTTAAAGGTTGCCCCTTTGTGTTGGTGGTGGCTGATTGTGGGCTATATAAGGAGGCGGAATAAATAAACCTGGTAGCACAGTTTGAGACGTCACCCTGTTTTTTTCTGTTCCTTCAACTTATATGTTCATTTCTGCCCCAGTCTCAGGTCTATCGTTCGTTTCGTCGGCATGCCCCGTGAGGCAGAGTAGCCGTGAAGTTAGAAAAAGTACGAGCGGCAGGAAGGGGATGCGGCCGCGGATTACCGAGTTTGCGAGACGCATTTCATAACGGCGAGCGACGGCACATTTCTACCGTTGTTTACATGCACGCACGCCTTTGCATCGGCTGAATTGCCCGTTCGTGGTGTAGATGGCCTTTGCCTTTCGTTACGTAACGCCGTTTCCACGCTTCGAGCGCACCTTCAGTGCTCCCGGCGTCCCGGCAGAGTATGGGCAATCGTCGCGAAGCGAGCCCGGCCAGACGCTATCTGTCAGCGGCGGCCCCAGTTGCAAGCTTGCCGAGACGCCACTGCCGGGGCATCGGTTCGTGCCGTCCGCGAGACGGTAACGTTTGCGTTTGAGACTTCTTCTTGTCCTTTTCTGTCCCTTGAACTTATATGTTCATTTCTGTCCCAGTCTCAGGTTCATTCAACATGGTTAACGAGACTAATTTTATTGACGTAGCTAATTTTATTGACTTATAGTCAAACGACGGAGGTCGTTATTTACCTATAAGAAAACAACACTTTCAGGGGTGGAACAGCTGCGCCATGTTGCGCTAGATGCATGTGTCTGCGCCATCCTGCGCCATGTCGCAGAAACTGCGCCACTGCCAATACCCTGCGCCATTATGCGCCAAATCGCAAGACGTGCACCAAAAAACTTTTTATTTTGCCTTGTTTTCAGTTTTATTAACTCGATTGGGCAACAATGGGCACGTTTAGCCTGGTCGGCCTTGTAATCCTTTGTTCTGTTTATTCTCCCTGTGTATCTTGAGTCGGAAGCACGCGAAAGAACTCGGATTCCAAGCGCTACACCACCTGCGACTGGATTGTTATTCCTCAACCATAAGCGGTTAAGCAAGTCGGCTGAGGTGAAGTTGAGTCGTTAAGCGTCAGATTGCCTGAGGCTCTGCGGCCCGGGATCCGGATCCCGGGCCGCAGAGCCTCAGTTGGAGACAAATGAGCAAAATAAAAACAATAAAAAAAAATAGTTAGGGCGCAGGCGATCTGGTGTAAGTTTACCATTTTTTAGACCACCTGAGACTAGGTGGAAGAAACACGACGACGTCTCAAAAATTGAGACGTCATCATGTTTCTTCCACCCAGTCTCAGGTGGTCTAAAAAAAGAGCAAAATATTCCGTTTAGTACATCATTAGAAGTTCAACCTTATTCTCGCAAGATAAATCGTGATTTGATAGAGCTGAAACGTGGTCCAACCCGAAACCTTGCCGGCCAGCAGCTTTTACGCGAGTGGTAGATCTACTCGGCGTACTTTAACCTTGCTCCTGCTTATCGCTTCAGATATGATAACTCCGTTAATCGTAGTCTGCTGCTTCGATATTTAGTTGCACAATAGGATAAACTCGAAATTTGTTGCCCTGTTGTTTCCTTGTGCAACTGAACATCCGTTGCTTACGCACGTCACATGGTTTGCACATATAATTACTATGTCGAACACGTCTGGGTTGTGCGATAAGCAGTGCTGGTTTGCTTTTTGAGCAGCTGAAAGCCACTCAGAAAATATGAAGGACACTATCTTCAGAAACATAGGGTACTTGCTTTTTGATTCTCATTAAAGCTCACAAAGTTTCAAGTTTTCGCATCTGTTACACTGTTATCCCACCTACCTAGGTCCCTAACCACTCGTGTTCATCTGTGCTGCTAAGCACGATTGAAATTTCTCCCATGCTCGTCTAAGACACAAGCTGAAGTGCAATGAAAACTGATCTGAGCTGCTCCTAGCCTGCTCCATAACGTAGTTTTAGCTGCGCCCAACCTGCTCTAAAACAGCTGTTTCAGCTGCTCCCGTGGCTGCTCCCAAGTACATTTTACGGGTTCCACCCTTGACTTTTCTCCTCCTTCTTAAAAAATGGTTTGTATAGGTTTATTTCGTCTCTTCTTACGATGCTTGTAACTTGCGAATACCTTAGCCAAGATGTCTTAGGATGAAACGCTTCTTGTCGGCCTCTGATCATCAGCATTCCACACAATTGTACAATTCTTATACTAACTGCTAATAATTACATGCTCACCTAGAAGAGCCTCCAACTCCTTTTCCAGCTTCCTTATCTTCTTCTGCTGTAGATTTAGCTTGCGCTGCAATTCTACAATAGTAGTCTGGTGCACACACAGATGTCCACTGCATGGTGCTTCCTGAAAGGAGTTCTTGCCTCACAAAATGTTCCAATCATCAATACAACCACAGAAGGCTAATAGAACAGTCCAACCACTCCTCTCCCCAGTCCAGTGATTGGGTAAGTGCCGTCAAGTGCTGGGTAATTGAAATGAAGCAGCTAGGGCAGCACACATTCGACGAAGAAGACTCTTTGAGGAAGCCAGTTTCTTGAGGCAATGAGACTTTTAACTCTTCCCATGCATGCCCAATAGACCGATCTCACTAAGCGTTCGGCGCATGCTTGACGTAGCCGTAACTTTAGTTCTCAGGAGGCGGACGGCCGTGCACGCGAGGGCTCGTGCCCTCTCGTGCTTTACACGCGCAGTGCTCCAACGAGGTTGCTGCGCGTGCAAAAAGACTAAAGTTCCCTCAATGCATTGCGGCAGCGGTGGCGTAGTCAAACTCGCTGGTGAGATCGGTCTATTATACTGTTGCATAGTAACGCGATTGTTTCCGACGTGGTTTTACAAAACAGGTGGACATAAATTTATAATAACAAACATTATTGCAGGGTGAAAGCACAAAGGGAGAGGTTTACCAAGTTCGTTAAAACAGTGACTACAGGCTGTTTGATGTTTAAAATGGTATACTAAAAGTAAGGAATTTACAGGGCACTGCTAATCTGCAAAGATGCAGAAACAATGTGCAAAGGTGGCAAGAGAACGAAAATGGAATTAATATGGCCTATTTTCTATACAAAAAGTAGTAGCATCTTTCATACCTTTTCAAGAGTTTCGCACGCGCCTGGAACCTTATGCTGTTGCTCACTTCTCACAGAGTCATCCGAGGGCACTGCGTTTGCTGAAAGTGCAATAGATCCACAAGTTTGTCTGTATTAGACATGTGGAGTACCTCATTGTACAATGAAAGCAAAATATATTAGTGTCCGAAAACTTGTGTTTCCAGCGATCTCAGCCATGTTGTTCCTGAGGCTGAGGCCTTCATAAGCAACATTAAAGCAAAAGCCATGTTGTCCCTTACCGCTCGCTGCAGACAGTTCCATGTCTTCCACCTTGGCCGTTTGGGGACACGTCTCATTTTCCAAGTCCAAGAATGAACCTATTAATGATAATAACATTATGCATATTATTCTGGATATATGTATCAATAGCTGCACCAACAAGTGAGCTCTATCCTCCCTTACTAGTTTCATCAGGCATGGCCCAAGTGTCCAATGGGATATTTTCAAACTCCAGAATGCGGTCACGCATTCGTGAGAAAGTTCCCAAATAAGTTTCCAGTTGTAATAAGTTAAAAGACAGTATTGGTTTTCACCTAGCTTTCTTTTAGTTATTCCATTTCACCTATCTTTACTCTCCAGCTGGTACTTACTAGTTTCCTCAGTCGTAGTTGAGATTTCTGTTTCCACCATTGACAACTGTACTGGCGTTCCAAGGGAAGACGTGCTCTGCCCTTCACTGGCTGCCGCAGGGCTCGTAGATGCTGGAAATGCATAAATTACTTTATAGTGATGCAAGTCACTGTACACTGCACTAGTTTCACTAAGCGTAGCTTTATATAGTGGCTCTACACTGCCCCAAGCTAGCTAATACTGTTCTTGTATTTTCGAGGTGGCCGATGCTAGCAGTGAGGTGGTGATCCGAGAGATGCTGTCGTGTACCAGCGCAGGATTATGTGGATGGCCTTGAATGCCGGTGGTGGCGATGTCTTGCCTTGTTGCTGCAGGGATAAAGCAGCTGTTACTGCTGCAGCAGTGGTCACGGTCGGGTTTGAGGCGTGTTGAAGGCACGACCCGGTGATGGCAGGGCCCGCGAGAACACGGGCCCGCCGAAGGCGAGGAAAGACCCGTGATTGTCACCTCATTTAATCTAAATCTCAGGGTCAACTGTTACCAAGCGATACCAGCATGAGCCGAGCATGCGCCACCGTGAGTGGGGCACGCACTTCTCTCGCTCCGAATTCCCGCTTGTACGACCACTAAACTTATAATACTACAATGGGCCAATCTCGCCAGTCTGTTTGACTACGCCACCGCTGCCGCAATGCATAGAGGAAACTTTAGTAGGCAGGGGCGAATAGAGGATTTGGGGTCCGAATCGAATTTGAAGCGAATAGTGATTTTGGTCGAATAATTTCGAATTGAATAGTACAAGCAACAAATACCCCAAGGTATCTTTAAACTATGGTTTTATATTTGCCCTTACTTGGTACTAGAAGTTCTCTAACTGTTAATGTCAAGTGTACCGAGTGTGGGAGCATGAAATGGTTTAAATGGTCCTAAGCTTGTGCCACCTGGCCAGATATTCAAGCTAGAGTATTCGGAAAGGTAGAATAGTTCGATAATGTCGAATACTTAAATTCGATTTGAAGGGAATACTGAATAGAACAGAATTCGATGGGCTATTCGTAATAACCAAATATTCGCTCCTCACTTAACTTTAGTCTTTCTCCCTGTCCGACAACCCCGCTGGAGCTCTGCGCACGTGGAGCACGAGACGGCATGAGGCCTCACGTGCACGGCCGTCTGCCTCCTGTAAATTAAAGTTATGGTGGCGTCACGCATGCGCTGAACGCCTAGCGGGATTGGTCTATTGTTCAACGTGAACAATTTTCTGATCGCTTGGATGGACACAGCAGATAACACAGCACCAGAAGTCAGAAAGCGATGAAGTCAATGATGATGGAGTTCAAACAATCTCCTTGTGGAAGCTCTGTAGAGCTTAGGAGACTGTAATTATGGCTTAGTACAACAGCCTGAATTCCTCAGTTAATTCAGCTTGTAATTTCGTTCTCCGACTGAAACTTACCAGATTCCTCGGGTGCAGCTTGGATATCGAGTACTGCTGTTGAGGACTCCACTGCGCTGTCTTGCCCTGGCGTGACCTCAGGCAATGCTCTCCTTTGCGATTCGGTCAGTGCATCAAGGCTGGTTGCTGCTTGAAATGGATAAATTATGTATCATTTTAGCTGTTTAAGTTACTAAAAGAACATGCATACACACTAAGAGGACTACATACCGTGGAGGTGATCGTTGGTTGACTTTTTCCGGACTTTGGCTCTTGCTTTTTTCTGTGTGCCGTCAGATGGTGGAATCGTCGGCACAGCATTCCACCTGAGCAGCAGTCGACCATCCACCCTTTTTCCTTCAAACTCCGAGTTCTCGAAATGATCCTAATAAAAAAATATACAAGGTGAAGACCACTAAAGGGGACACGATTTGTTTAGATGAATAATTTACAACGATACACTCTACTCATTTTCATATTTCTAGCTAGATTCGCAATTTTGGAAGCACAGCAACTTCGAGTTTATATTGGCATTCTATACCAGACCACTCCACAATTTGCAGATGGAGTCAGACGCATTACAGTAGCGTCTGTCTACGTTTGAAGTCGTTGCGTGTAGATTTCCAATAAAAAAAAAAACACTAACTGCGTGCAATTACGTCGAGATAAAACTACGGGTTATCAGGAAAGTGTGCTTCCAAAACTGCAGGGCAAATAAATCACGGGGTAGCTTAACACATCGTACGTACAGTCTCCGGCGATATGAAAGACCCACTGGGAGCGCGTGGCCGAGGCAGTGGCTGGCGGGGGCGCTACGAGCGCTCCGGGCAATTCCATTCTGCTTCGAGGGGAGGACGCTCACTCGGGGCTCAGCACAAACTGATAAGCGCGCACTTTAGGTGAGCCCCGAGTGAGCGTCCTCCCCTCGAAGCAGAACGGAACTGCCCGGAGCGCTCGTAGCGCCCCCGCCAGCCACTGCCTCGGCCACGCGCTCCCAGTGGGTCTTTCATATCGCCGGAGACTGTACATGAAGCACGGACTCCCCGATATCTCGCTCTCGAATCTCGATGTAACATAGCCAAACACAACGGTGTGAATAGATCCAGACGCGGGAAAAGTTACCATGACATTGTATAATACTCCCAAGTTGTCGCTTCAAGGATTCCGAGAACGATATGTTGCGCGAACCGCACACGGGCGAGCGATTTCGACGGGACGAATGCTCCCCTAAAACGAGCGCTTGACCAGTGCAAGCGCATGTTCCCATCAAAAGCGCTTGAACCAGTTATGAGTGAAACGGTGGCAAGTTGGTTTGAAGAGTTATTTTCACAACCGAGAAGCACGGCAAGCACTGGCGGGAGCACTTTTCTGTACAATGCGCTCGACGAGCCTGTTTTGGACGGCACCCGCACGTCATGATGTAATGAACGGTTTCAAAAAGACATCTCTCTCTACATGAGACGTCTGCTGGAAAGGAACATACCTCGCAGACCCTTGAGCTTGGCGTAGGCTGAAAATCTTCGCGGTCGGTGAGCTTCACCCAAGCTTGCAGCCGGACTCCGTCTTTTTTGTCCAACGGAAAGCGCATCAGGCGCTTTCCATTCTCCTGAGAGCTAAAACAGCCCGCGACAGAGCAAAACGGCATTGCTGCTGTCTCTTGTCCGCTTGTCTAGCGCATGAAGTCAGGAAACCATCTCACTTCACGCGCAAGACCGTCACCACCAGCGCCCGTTCCCGCCGTCAGTACGCACACGAAGCCGACGAAGCTCTACGAGCCAAAATGGCAGCACCCACGAGCCGTCGTCGCGAAAACAAATCCCACGTGACCTGAACGGACGAATGACCGCCGAGGCGGCGGTAGGACAATGGGGGAAAAGAGTGCCGATACTCTGAAGCGTAGCTTCATATAGTGACACTAGTTGTGCCCACTGATTTCGGTTGGCGGTGCAATGCGTGCCACTTTTTTACCTGAGTGCGGGGTTATTATGCAACCTCGAGCGTGGCTGGGACTATATAACTAACGCCTTAAAAGAAAAGAAGCCACTTTATGCTCCAAGATGGCTGGAGTTTCATTCCCATGTACCTGGTGAACATAAGAACAATATACCATCTTCAAAACCTAAGCAAGCAACATTGACGGTCGCCGTTTCTTGGACACGAAAGCTGTGATTGGATCGAAATCCACGTGGAACGCTGACCTTGCCCTCACGTCTATCCACGCCAATCACTGACGCGGCGGTTGTTTCCAACACGTACTCGGGATCCGCGTTTAAAAATGCTGTTTGGTCCAGCCCATACACACCTTCCATGACACCGTCAGCCATAAACTTAATAGGTATAGTTAGGGTCGTGGACATGACATTTATGATGCTGTAGCTTGTCAAAGAGAGTATGTCGAATGCATACCATGCTCCTACAGTCAAGTATTCGTGGTTAAAAAATAGCACGGAATATTTTTTATATAAATCTACCGCAAAGCTTCGCAAATCAGGAGTGTTCTGGAGAGTATTATAGGTCATAGCTTCTTGACTACACGGCTTGATAGACCAAGTAAAATGTTTTCGGACATATGTGAGAGAGAGATGTACAAGAATCTATGCAAAAAGTCGGCAGTTCGTGGAGATCAGAGTTCGGAACAGGTGTGCCAGAATTCGGCACGACAAATAAGGCAATGGCATTATTTGTTTTTGCAACATTAAAATGACTCTGAAAGTGCGACCAGCTACAGGGTGTATTCACGCAAGTCTTGTGAGTGTTGAATTGTAGGTACAGCGTTCTGGTTGTGTCTATGTGCGATATATGACGAAATATCATAGAGAGCAATATTGGAAACTTCTCTGAAAACCACTAGGCACGGTGGCGAAGAACGAGAGTGGCACTGTTCACCACTCTCGCCGTCTGTTTGTGTTTGTGTGTTGCTACTACGAAGCGCACCAATGGGAATGCTTTAGCCATTATTGGGAACACTAAATGAACAAATAGAAAATACAAATACAACACACACATCAACACTGAATGCAAGTAGTCATGCACTTCTGTTGTCAACTCTGCATTCCGCGTACGAATGTAATGCGCAAGTTCCCTACAGGCTTTCCTTCTAAGCGAGTGGAATCAGAATTGCCAAAGGCCAGCCCATAAACACAGTCTTTATTAAAAACAATCCTAGCAGCAACAAGTTGCTAATATATTGCCCAATATGCAGAGCACCTTACCATAAACAGCCTTGGCAGTCTTACAGGAAGTCTGGATTTCAGCAGAGGAGACTGTCGTCGTGTGTCGTCTCAGGACACTCACATCAGGATAGTGAAAGTGAGTGCCAACTTCTGCTTGGCAACGGCTGCAGTAAGTATAAAGATGAAAGCACCCAGTAGAATATACAATAAAAGATATCATGGACCAACAAAAGAACAGGAACACGTAGGACACAGACAGGTGCACACTAGCAACTCAATCTATTGAACATAAAAGGAAAGAAGAGAGGATCAGAGAAATCAGGAAGGCTGTGCTCGAAGAACTGAGCTTCAGGAAGCGGGGCGCGAGGCAAAGGTCTCAGGTAGGTTGTTTTATAGAAATTCTGGAATTAACAACAGCCTTTCCATCTAGTAAAGAGGTGAGTTCAGTCTAATTGAACATCTTAAAAAATAGTACAAAAAAAACAAGGAATGAAGGGTAGGAATGCATACACTACATACAAGTGCAGACGTTAAAGTCACATAAATTAGAGAAGAGGAAAATAAAGAATGCGGAAGGAGATTTAGCAAAAGTTCAAACAGGTCTAAGTTGAACCTGCTAATCCCACCGATATGCACAAGTCTAAAAACAATTTCCTTGCTAGCTCAAGTAAAAGCGAATGTGCAGACATTATTGGTGGACCATACTATGAATAATGATGGCCTAAAATAAACCTCTTGTATGTTTTTATAGTATATGCTAATCATTCACGTTTTTTCTAAGGATGACATACATGAGCAGTGTAAACAGTGCATAGATAGCTGACTGACCATCGTGAATTTTAGAGAAGGATTGAGTTGTTTTGATGTATTAGCCATCCATCTGTTACCTTAACTGACGAGGAACTTATGTTTATAAAATCTGCTTTTGCTAATGGGTGAATCAGCGCGTTCCACTTTGGCCTCTGCTCGAGCTCCTTCCGCATTCAATATTTCCTTTTTCTCTGTTCATGCGAGTTGAGAGTCTGCACTTGCATGTGGTCAATGCAAGCGCCCAGTCATTTGCAGACGACTGGGCGGCGGAACCTACGCGCCTGCTCGATCAATCAATCGGTGCCTTTTGCCGGGCCCAGCTCTCCGGACGCAAGTACGCACACAGAATCGACCCGCAGTGTCAAACCAAGAGCTTCGGCATTGAAGGGGCACCGCGCTCTTACAGGCATTCTAGTTTAACAGGAAAAAATACGGTGGAGGGAGGCGAAAGGCAGCGATTGATTGATCAAGCAGGCGCTTCTTTTCCACCTTTGCCTGCCTGCCCGCCCACCCGCCCGCCCGCCCCATGTCCCAACCATTTCCGCCGCTACTGATGGACCTGGAGCGAGTACGCAGCCTAAGCGCTCATCTGAGACCGATAATTAGCGCGAGAATGGAGTGGTCTGCATCGAGAAAAAGAAGAAAATCTGCCTCGCATAACACCTTTCGCGCAAAATTAGTACTAATGGTAAAAGCAAGTGATCTAGAGATAATAACAAGCATTTCGAACGGAGGAAACAATAATCTAGCCCTAACAAAGAAAGAAACCAACTTACTTCGAACGACCGTGCCATAATCTCGGCTGTTGAGCAGATTTGACGTAGTTCCACGGCTCACAGTCGCTTCCTTCTTTTTCGGACACATATGAAACTCGGGAGAACTCCACGCATCCCGACTAATCGGTAGATTTACCTTAAGACAGAGATATTAAACATACACGGCCAACACGACCAGCGAAACGTGCAAAACGATGTTGTGGATTGGATTGGATTGCATTCGTTGGCTATTATGGATGCCTAGCGACTTTACGGAGACTATGTTCGCGTATCTTCAACAGGCTTGCAATAAAACGATCAGCAAAGCGCAATAAAAAAAACTATTAGGAGACACAGTAATAATAAATTATTGAGCATGTCAACATTGCCACAATATTAGAAATACGATCCTGAACACGTAGCAAAAAATTGAATAGGAGACTGACCACACAATGTATCCAAACGAATTCAGCAGACATATTACCTTCTAAACAACACCGTTCTACGGTTGGGCGTTTGGCCTAGTTTGTTAACTCTCGGAGCTGCTAATCGCGTGATCAGTGGATCGACTCCTAGTAGGGTGAAGCTTTTATTTTAAATTTTTATTAAGTTTTTTTTCTTTTTATTGTTTTAAATATTTGCTATGTTTTTACAGTCGCCGACCCCCTAGTTTAGGGTGAAAGTCACGTAGAATGGGAAAATAGAAAGTGCGAGCCCAAGTTTGAATTTATACAATGCACAAACCGTGGCCCTCCTCACTCTAAAAAAAAAAAAAAAAAAGGTGTCAAGGGAGAGTAAGTGCCCTAAGTTACTCTCCTTTATCCCTCTCTGCATCAAAGTTACTCTTTTGCGACCGCTTCTTTCGATGATACTCTCCCTTAACCCTCCTTCGATCTCGAGAGTAACTGTAACAAGAGTTAGTTTCTCCTCGCGATATCACGGACTGTCGATAGATGGCGCCGCTATGGGTTCACCACAAGTTTGACGCTGTTCCGCGCTGATATTTTTTTCGTTTTCTAGGGGAAACCTTTTTTTCCTATCCGCTTTTCCTTTTTTTCTTTTTTTTCTTCCTTTTTTTTTGGGGGGGGGGGGGGGGGAGATGGGCAAGGATGTTTTAAAAATGAGTTGGTACAGCCTGCCTTGACGGGTTTATATTTTAGTATTTATTAACTTAATTATTACCTGCGGCAGGAAGATCATTGGAGTGGCGACACTCCTTTATCCAAGCTATAGGCACTTAATGTTTTTTCTACACAGATATATTAAACAATAAACATATAGATCAGTGTGTAAACGGGTGTATAAGCGGGTGCTGACGCGCGGGTGCGATTATGTTTCGTTACACAAGTGCCTAGGGTTGCTATGTAGCCCAGGGCTGTTTTTTGGGGCCTTGTTATATTTTTGGGAGGTCGTTTCAAGTTACTGCTGAGCCCGACCTCACTGATCGTAGGAACAGGTATATATGTATAAAAAAAGTATTATTTCCATATTCGCAATAAAAGCAAGCAAAGAGGAAAACTTTTCTTCGTGACGGAAGAGGTCGGCTTCGCGGTCTATTGTATACGCCACGTGACGACCATTTCATAAAGCGTCGCCCTAAACTCGGCGTTCGCTTCGAAGCCATGTATGGGTTCACAAAACCTATACATGGCGGCAATCCAGGTTTATGGTACGTGACACTAGGGGCTCCCTTATTTTCACCGCCGTAGAGAAAATAAACGACGGAGCCAGAGAGTTTGAAAAAGTTGTTAGCGATGATTTCCAAACTTGTTATGCGGTCTTTGTTTTGAGTCATTAAATAAACCTGGCTTGACTACTACCTTTTTTTTTCTCAATATTTTCATGTCACTTTCCGAAGCGCGGGAGTAGGGCAGTCTTCTGCTCTGTTCAAGAAAACCTCTGGGGGGTTAAACCTTTAACTGTGCACAGTTTGCTACATCCTTAACTGTTTTAACCTCGCTCTCCGAAGCTCCCTTGACAGGAAGGTTTTCGATATAAGGGAACATTCAAGACCGCTGCTCTTTTCCGCTGTTCATCAAACAGTTCGTAAAGGACAGCGGAAGCACCGCGTAGCATTCCGGATATCGATTTTTGTGGTACGGATCTGACTGGCTTTAAATATGGATACATTAGTGTGGATTAAAGAAGTCTTATTTCGCTGTCGAACAGAGCCACATTTAAACTGCCATTGACGGGTTCACTTTACGTTCAGTTGATTCTACACAGCAAGCGATACCTCAATTATTTTGGGAAGAACGTAGACTGCTCTATGTCGCCCTAAGATATGTTAAAAAGTATGCTAAGCTTCTTATGTTCAATGTCCCGGAGGTACGAAAGACGGACGATAGAAGCTCAGTTAAAATGAATGAGCGAAAATGTCTCTATGTTCTGTAACTAGCGGTAGCTTCCTCCATCTAGCATGGCCTTTGAAAAAGCCTGTGTCTAGAGTGCCGTGGTACTCTTGCCAAGCGTTCAAGTGCCCACGTCCGATGGCACTCTAAGCACGCATTGGAGTGCCGTCCGAATGCCCTAAATGGGCTATACAGAAGACGTGGGTCAGCGCGTCCCAAGAAGCAGAGCCTGCCGCATCCGTGCGCGAAAGAAATTCGATTCACAAAAAATGTTTTCACCATCGAAGGGCTTCGGAAGTGAGGGAAGTGTCGCAAGCGGAAATTTAGAGGACCCAGAGGAAATTAGAGGGTAAATAAATTTAGAGGAATTTAGAAGATAAATAAATTTGCCTTTTAGAGACAGCTAAATTTACTTATAAGCTTGGTCTTGGTACCAATCTAGCCAGCTTAAAGTTCTGATGTGGAAAGATTGTGAACTTTAATTTGGTCTCCTGAGTTTATTAGTTACCGAATCGTCAACAAACCAGCACCGACCAACCAGCTCTTTTACGACGCAAATATTTTCATGAAAAACCTTCAGGGATATAAATAAACACAAACAAGTGTGGAATGAGCATGCTCGGACTCTGAAGTTCGTTCATTTTTCTTTCCAATTTTTTTATTATTATCTTTTTTTTTTGTATGTATGGAAAATTAGTGCAAGCTGGGTGCAAGGTGCGCAAGGAGCGAGCGAGGCGCCCGTTGAGTCCGGATTCCCTGGATTACCGCCTTCGGAAGCACACGCTGTCCTCAGTTGCCAGACAAAGCCTTTAGTCATGGATCGGGGACTTTATCCCACGTAAGTGACAGCACGGTGGAAACTACGTGCTTGTTGGACCGTTTGACTGTCAGTCTCGCACCACGTGATCACCCCTTCTCCGCATACACACGCGAGGCGAGCAAAATCAAGCGGTAGGAGTCAGGCCACTGAATGGTTGGCTAACGCGTAGCTTCACCGCATTGTCAACTTAGAGATGAGCGAAATAAGAGCTCACCTCTACAATCAATTTCCGGCCTGTTATCGCCTGAAATCACTTTCTGCGCGCGAAACCTCCAACCCTGAAAGCTACAAGATCGTTTTGCCCACGAGCAAGTTTCCCGGAACTTTAGAACGGATGCCTTGCGAAGGATGCCTAGGTAGAGTAGTGCTGCCATTTTTTTTCTTTAATTTTGTTTTTGATTTTACGAACGGTTTCGGAATATATGACCGAATACCGTTTTGGCATCTTCACAGAACTAAAATTTAGTGACACTATAAATGTGTCATTGATAGTAGGTATTCCATGCGCAATTATGCATAAATATATAGGACAACGATAATTTATTTATTATGTTTGTGAACACAAAAAATACATAAATGAATTAATTAATATATTCATAAAAGTATCTGTTCCATATGTTTTCAGAAGGTGTCTTTCACGCGTGCTTCATGGGTAACAACACAATCATTTAAGTACTGACGTGTGCACTTATATGACAGAAGTATTAATTTTTTTTTTATACAAAATAACCATACGTTAGTTTACCTTACTTACGCTTCTCGATTAAATGTTCCCTATAATAAGGGACGTGCTTAAATGCACATAGGCTTCTGTGCAACCCTGCTGTCATTGCTGCCAAAAAAAGCAAACATCTTTTTGATAGGACAGGTCAGGTGCGCTTATATTATAAATTTGAAATAAACACCCGTGCCGAAATCACCGGTGCATTTCCAATGAGAGGGGCCGCCATCCCGTGCTCGCCTGGCGTATAAATGATCAGTGACTCGTCATTTGTAATCTATAGATAGTATTTCGAATGAAAACATTATTTCAAAGCAAATGGGGGCGAAATTACAGTCGATGTGCCATAGTGAATCGTTATTTAAACAAGAGTCCCACCTACACCAAATCTATGACGTCGCGCTTTGGCGGTGGCGCAGCCTGTTGAACGGAGCATGGCCGAACGCTTCACACTTCGGGAAATGGGTACATGCCGCGCGTCGAGCGCGCGGAGCTCTTGTGTGCAAACACGTGCTTGTTTACACGCAATGAGTTGGTGTACACTGGATTCAAAGGTCAAATTGTTCGTGAGAGATTATTCAGCGTGAAGTCGGTCTGCCTTTCAAGATTTGCGACACTGGTTCACGCTGTACATGAGACACGCTTAGCTAGTGCAGCACGACTGCTAATTTGAGGTCGTTAACGTGCATCACGCGCTATACTAAGTTTCACCTCAGAATGAACCGGAGATGCTGTGTCAGTGCTTGTGCACCCGCGAGCGCTCGTGTGCCCGCCGAGGCGTCATCCAAAACAATTAGCTCGCGCTTTTAGCACGTGTGACCAAAAATGGTCCATGCTGAGGTGAGACGATGTATTTCTGGTGTTCATAGCACGGTTCTGTAGAATGAGCTTGAGCTCCTCATGCTCTCCTAGCTCCAACCAGTCAGCGACACGCGCGGGCTAGAGCGTAATCCTCTTTTTGAAACATAAATTTTTAGCGCAAGCGGTGATTCCGCGAAAACACCTCTGAAGGCTGCACTTTCGTGCCGGTAGCCTTCGCTCTTTAAGGACAAGCTTCGGGCACGTGCAGCATTCGCGCGGAAATATATTTTGGTGTTGTTGTAGTATTTTGAAGTGCAGGAGAAAAGCTGGAAGCCACCCGCATCTATTTCACGAGCAGAGTGCTCGCGAAAGTAACGTACGTGATTTTAACGTAAGCTACCACTTTTAGAAACAGATTGTAGTTGTTTGAATAATCTTCTTTCTTCTTTCCCCGAAAATTGATCTGTGATTGGAGTAATCTCCGAGAATACGGGTCACCAGTGATGCCTGTATAGTGCCACATTGGCGTGATATTTGAGTGCTGTGCTCTTGATCCATCGTGTTCATTTTTATTATTCCTGCTTTTTTTTTTTTCAATTTGACAACTGGACTTTTATGTAGTCGTTCGCTGTGTTTCTCTATCTGTGACAATTTGATAGTTTATGTACGAAATTAATCCCTAAAATAGTGCCCTCTGCATACTGTAGGCATTTTATAAATAAATAGTACAAATAAACATCCGCGGGAAGAGTGCGCTAATAACTGAATGAATAATTTTCGATTAGTCTCTCATAGGTTGGTACTTTACGACAGTTCATCATTCAAATATTAAGCTGAGATCTGTTTTTGTAGTGAAGGCAAGTAGAACCGTTCACGGGTTCTAGAGATTCGAAGAGCTATCTCTGTAAAACGCTAAACACTCTCCAATCTACTTTTTTTTTTTTTTTTCAGACATGTTGGTTTGAATATATTTACTGTGGCGGATGCTTTCAACGCGTGAGCTCTTGTTCAGTGGGGGCATTCCTTCAGTAGTGGACCCGCTCTCTTTTGCCTCGGTATTACGCAAATCATATGATTAATAACCCCTCCAACTAGCAATCCGGAAAATGGGTTTTATCGACGTGTTTGATCCGCTATGGCAATCAGTTTGTTGGAGGATGCTTCATCGACAAAATCGTCTCGTCGACACTGCGCTGTCCCATCGACGGTTTTATCAAAACGAGAATTGTGTCGTTTCACCACATAGCTTGCTTTGCGATAGCATTTATGGGCGAGCTCTGCGCACTTTACGCGCCCGTAACGGTCCGCCGGTCGGTCGTCTGTAACCATAAACAGATTGGAGCCACCACGTAATTACAGTGGAAATAGCGCTCCATATAATAGTCACAAGGTCACGTGACTATAATCTGTGCGGGCAATGTAAACATCGTCACTGATGAATCCATGAATCTCGAACAAGAGTTCTGCCGGACAAAAGCTTTTCGATGACCCGTACGAAACCTCGGCACTTTTTTCCAGAGACCCGGATAAAAATACATCATTTTATGACTACACATGAGCAAAAGGTGCATGAAGAATTTCTTTTATTTCATTACCAATCTTGATATGAATACCGTATGTTTGTTTCTGGGGACCGAAAACTGCGATCAGAAATGTCTCGATATGGGCTCATCGGGGCCGCCAATTGGGGCTGCCGATGTCCGCGTCATTGCCTCGTTGTTACGTCGCGGCCAAATGCATGGGACCTTTCGTTCCAGATTATTATGTTGACTCTATGACCTCGAGAAAAAAGCGTCGTACTCTAACTACGGGTTTATCGACTCCATTTCGTGTCCAGTGAAGAACCCCGTTGCGATTGACAGGACAAGAACATATTCTGAAACGTGGTTATACAAGGACGGCTCTATGACTTTACGGCGCTACTGCTGCCACAATAACACGCTGAATGCCTCCAACGTGGCACGGTGACCAAGGCAGTGATAGCAGAGGATAACGTTGTTTTTGATTTAGAATTTAGCCGGAAATAACGTCAGATTCAAAGCGCTAAAAAAAAAAAAAAAAAACAGCACAAAGAAGTACGAGTGCACACTCGGAGCGCTACTGGCTACTGAATTTTTTTTGGAAAACACGAACATATATACACACATTACTAAACCTCACCCCAAACGAATCTGAATTTCTGATTTGATGAAACGAGTGACGACGCACTGATGCAACCGTCATCCTTCTTTACACTGATTTTGAATGCCTCGCAAATTTTCCCCTCTGTTTTCGGTACCTACTTGCCCGGTATAGGTATTTTATCTAGCAAAAAATCCTACAAACGCTTATCACAGTGAACTGCCAAGTTCCACAAGGGATACCGCTTTACAGAAAGTTCATGCCCTGTGTACGATCTGGTGGTGCACAGAAGCAGCCGATGTCAAAAGCCCGTGTCAAATGCCCCACGACTGTCACCCCACCCTTTAGCCCCGCCTTTAAAAGGCCAGCTTGATCAGAAGCCCATGACGCGAATCCCCAGATCATATGGCCGGGTCCTCACCGTGACGGCGGAGCATTCTGCTTTTAATTAAGAGACAGCAAGTGTGCACGCGAGCGTGTGTAGCGTGATCATGCCGTCATTTGTAGACCCTCAACATGGAACAATGCTGGTTGAAGCTCGCACAGGGACTCTGCACGTGAGGCTATAATGCTACACCCGTACGATCGCCCACATGTGGTTGGTATTTTAGACTACCGATCTGGCGCAGTCCACATGTTTGCGTGCATGTTTTTTTTGTGCGCATGCTTTGCTGTTTTGTTTATTTTGAGGCATAACCTAGTTAGCTTCGGTGGTGCTCCGATGCAACGCGAAAGTGGCTGACGATTTTCTTAAAAATCATATTGCCTCTTTTTTTTTTTTGTTGGGAGACATTTGATTTATCATTCTCCTTTTAATTTTGACATTGGGCTTCAAGCTGTGTTCGGAGCGTCGTGTCTGCCAGACTTTTTTTGTCTTCTTGCTAGAGCTGTCATGTCTAAGCAATCTCTACCCTACAAAAATGTTGTCTACAAGACTCGGGGTGCCAGCGTTTCCACATACAAAAAGAGGCTGATCAAAAAAGAAAGCACACCACATAAACGTCCATACAGAAACATCGATTGTCCATTGATTCCAAGTTTCATTGTAGGTTTCCTTAGATTAATATTTGTCACTTTTTGTACCGTCCGAATCTTTCTTCATGAAGTACAGACTGCGTGCCACACTGGTCGGGAAATATCATCCACACGTACGATGGGGACGAAACTTCCTTGGAGGGCATTCCTTCAACGAAATTCGCACTGCATACCCGCGAGTGTGGGATGGCATTTCAGTTCGAGCTGGGATATGTAGGCGTTACTGGTACGAAAACAAACGCAGACCGCAAAGCGGCATTGTAGAAAATGTCAGCCGTGCCGACACAGTGGCAGACATGATCGGGAGACCAAATATCTTGCGTCGTACGGCACGGGTCCATCGTTGTCGCTGTCCCACAAAACATCGGCGAAATGAAAAACTGTGAAACTTCGTCCCCACGAGATACGACGCATAGCTATTGGAGCACTTAACGACGCAGCAGTTCATGCTGTCAACCCAGCGCAACCGCACCGCTCCGACTTCAACGCGTACCAATCTACGCGGCGTGGTTTCGTTTCGCTGGGGCTCTCACTGCTACCTTCGGTAACGGCCGCGCGGCGGCGCGCCGGTCGCGTCGCGCGGAGTGTATACTTGTTGTTTCCAAAAGAAGCTAACTCTTACCATGGGCACCCACTAAAGAAGCCAAGGGGCAGCTGGTGGAGGGTGTACTGCCAGGAGTGGTCGCCTCGATGTGGTCTGCAATAGTTTGTCGATTAGATACTTGTTGTTTCCAAATGAAGGTCTCTCTTACCATGGGCACCCACTGAAGAAGCCAAGGGGCTGCTGGTGGAGGGCGTGCTGCCAGGACCGGTCGCCTCCATGTGGTCTGCAATAGTTTGTCGATTAGATACTTGTTGTTTCCAAATGAAGGTCTCTCTTACCATGGGCACCCACTGAAGAAGCCAAGGGGCTGCTGGTGGAGGGCGTGCTGCCAGGACCGGTCGCCTCCATGTGGTCTGCAATAGTTTGTCGATTAGATACTTGTTGTTTCCAAATGAAGGTCTCTCTTACCATGGGCAACCATTGAAGAAGCCAAGGGCCAGCCGGTTGAGGGTGTGCTGCCAGAAGTGGTCGCCTCCTTATGGCCTAGAAAAGTTTGTCGATTAGACACATATTTATGCGCCTAAAAACTGGTGGTACGTTTTGAAGCAATGAAAGCACTATTTCCACAAACAAAATGCACCCCTATTAATACACTTCACGTGCTTGGAGAGGTAAACAAAGCATTACCTTGAACTGTGCCAGTTTCCCGTCGAGCCTCGAGGCGAACAGAAGGCACTGCAGTTCTTGTCAGCCTCGTTTTTGCAGGACTCATGAAGTCTCGTGCTAAGAAGTGATCACTACAGATGCGATACTTCATGAACAGCTCAGTCGCTTGTTTACCCAGAAGGTCGTCCCTGTTCGCATACTGGATCCAGGCCTTCGACCTGCAAAATGTATTGTTGTTCACTATTGTAAAATGGGCGCCTCGGTCAAACATATTGCTGCCTGGCCATGGTGATCTATGTATTTTGGCGCCACTTGGAGCTGATAAGTGAAATAATATTGCCTGAAAGCATTCCAGTCGTATAAACGCGCACATACATCATATTTCCGATAGCTCAAGAGTTCCGCAAAGCTGCAAACACAAAAGTAGTAACCCAATCACTGTAGCTACCACGAGAGACAGGTGGAATACTGAGTACTAAGTCGGTGTTGACGAACTGGCCCAAGTAAATTTTTCCTATGCCAGAAAACAGTGTTTTTCTCGCAAGTTAGTGCTTTACAGCTTTTGTATAAATTATGATGGTCCAACACATATATAAAAGAAATAATCGAGCCTTTTGCACAATCTTAATCGAGTCCTACAAAAAGTATAATTTTTTGTGTAATTCGCTACTTGGCAACCAAACTTTTGTTAAGATCACTCTCTACGACTATTCACTACACAGTCCTTAGGGCGAAGTGGAAAGTTTCCAGTTGCATTCATTACGAGCAGATAAAAATCCCTTTGCAGTCATAAAACGAGATTTGTTCAAACATTATGTTTTCAGGCCCACACTTTCACAGGTGAACTGTGCATTCAGTACGCTGTTAGAACAAACACAAAAGGAGATCTTAACTTACCTGTCGTCCCGGGGAACCCGAAAGAACTTTGTTCCTGGCGTCTTTCGCGTTCTTCCATTGTTTCTACACCAGGCTATGCAGCAGTAGTTGCCATAGCCAAACATCCCAGTGACGAGAGCTATACAAAAAAATTTAAAACACTTGTCATCGTAAATTATAAAAACTGGAACCTATACTTCTAAACTTTTTGGAAAAATATTTCTTCTTTCAATCATAAACTGTGGTCTACTTAGCATTCTGGGGTCGTGATGCAAGAAAGTACAACGGTACATTCGAGATAATCATATGCAAACTTTAACAACCTAGAACCCTTACTTGCATACCGCACGGTAATATCGCGCTTTCAGCAAGTCAGCGCCGAATGCGCGCAAGCGTGTAAACCTAAGTTTGGCAGGCTTGCAGTTAAACGAGCTTGAGAAAGCAAATGGAGCCATATGGCGGCAGTCAGATGTTTGAAATCACGCATATCTTTAATTTGACACCGTTTTACTACTCGCCAGTTCTTAACAGCTCAAAGTAGAAAAAGCCGGTACCATGGACCGGCGCACTACGCCACTTGCAAACAAATACACTCCAAACCCCACAATAACAAACAAACAAAATACAGGTTGAACAAAACATCTCACCTTCACCGAAACGGAAGAATGACTAGAAACCCGCACGAGACAACAAGCCACGGAACCCGCGAACCTACTCAACCCACACATCGAGGCACGAGACACAGACCAAGCAGCCGAAGTATCCGCCCTCCGTCGAGTCCACGACTCCGAAGCCAACCGTCCCGCCGCAGCCATAGCCAACGCCGTTGAAGTCGTTTTTGAAAGTTTTCATGTTCGCAATAATTTTAGAAGTTTACTCTATACAACAAAGTTATTTATTAATATTTTATATCTGACAAATGTACAGAATTAGTGGCACTCTTGCGCCTAAAAACGGCCGGTAGAGTCCCTAGCTCCTGGGCCGCGAAACGGCTTGAGTGGCCACTCTTTATGTAGTACTATATTTCTCTATGCTACAGTAGCGAAACCACGCGGAACTGTGTCGACGTTTTTGACGTTATGGAAATCGCAGGAACTGCGTCCAAGACAGGCGGGTTTTGCTGCCGGCTGCCTGGGTGCCTTCCGTGCTGAGTTCGGTTTTGTTTTCCGATGCCGTGTGCAACCGGCGTTCAACTTGGTTTTGTATTTGTGCGTGTCAGCAACATAGCAGCAACATCGTGATGGCAGTGTTGTGGGTTGTGAACAGAAGACTGGAATTATCGCCGATGTGACCTTGTGTTCGCGTATCAGTGGTGTAACAAGACGAGATTACGTAAACTGTCGGGCCTTGATGCCGCTGGTCGGGCCGGGATCGGAGGGGGAGGAGAGTCGCAGGTTGACATCCCTCTTTACAATGGAACGTTTAATGCCACTTGAAGGATTAGGTGCAGTCGATCGACGTGCGGATAGTCATGTTGGAACGCTGGTCTGAACAGTAAGCTCCTATCGTACAGTGGCCAATGTGACTGTCGGTTGTCTCGTCTCCGAGAGCGATTACGCTCTGGGGAAAGGACTGAGCAGTACAAAATCGTGACGGAAAGTACGTATATTTACAGTGTGGAATTTTAGCAGTAAAAACAAATAGTAGGTAAATTCGAGACAAAAAAGTTACCCTTTATTTTCCTTTTTTAAATATGCTACGGTTTCCGGAGAAACTGCCCTCCAAGTGGCGCGCTGGTATGAGCGCTAGAAGTTTTCGAGCTCGCCACGGCGTAACTCCGTACACTTAACACCTGCCGCAAGTCGCGGCTTTGACTGTATTCAAGTTGATCGAAAAGCGATTTCTCAGCGCGTGAAGCATCGCTTCCAGCTGAGTGAATATCCGGTCTGCAGAGATTAATTCAAGACGGAAATTACAGCCTTGCGCGAACAGCACTAATAGAAAAACAACCACTACAATAGAAATACAGGCTACGACACGCCATGCGGGGAAACAAACTCAAGGCTTCGAACCGCATTGGAGTGGCTTAACTTATTGGCTTTCAAATAATTACGGCATGATCGAGCGTTTGTTTTTAATAAGAGATTTATCCCCTGAGCCATTTGAAATACTCTCAGAGGTATGACATTGTTGGAAAAAAATCAACATGCTGAGAATATTTTTTATTGCTCATTCAGTCACCGAGAAATTCCGTACGTTCAAAACGACCAGTATAAACGACGTAAACGGAGAGCCCGGGTGTGGTGTTCGGTTTAGTCACCGAGACTAAACCGAACACCGTTGTATTGATCTCTGTATGTGCAGTGTATGTGCTCGACGTATGTTCACCTGATGCTTGTAGTATGCGTGTGTGTTTGCAAAGTTGAGGTTCGCAAACATCCCGAAGCGTAATAGTGGCCTGAGGAAATAAAAAAATTTTTTGTAGAACATGAATTGGGCAGTAGCGCCACTTAGCCTAGCTACTTGCAATTACTCTGCTTGAACCTGCCATCTGGTGGCAAGCGATTTAACCTTCTTTCACGTTACGCCATGCTACGCGATAAACGGCGGCTTCGACATCGTTCTTTTGAAAGCGGCTTTTGGTTGCGCGGATTCAATTCGCCATTCCTCCCTGATGTGGGGTTGACGAAGGAATTCTGACTCGAGGAACACCAAAGGTAAGACGTAAAGTGCGCGAAGTAACGGGGTATCGGTTGTCTCCGTTTAACGCGGAAAGCTCGTGTTACGCTTCTATTTGCTGCTCCTCTCGTCCCGTACAAGAGACGCAGCGTCCTTGTTAAGCTTTGTTGAGCTCGATTTGCTCGATTCAAAGCCGCCATATTGAGATGCAGGCGACGGAGGAACTAGTTGTACCCCTGCTTCAGGGGCGAAGGTTTCTCTCTTTCTAAAGGAACATAGTTTACAAGACCCTTCCTCCCCTAAGGAAGGACTATCGATACCCTTTTTTCTAAGAGTGTGGGTTACCAAAAGCACCTCAGACAGTAAACCACATGTCCCATATGCCCACAAGCCTGAAACCACAGAGATTTTCAAAACACTAATTTTCTGTGGGTACTCTGTGGGCATTTGGACCAGGGTCAGGGTTGATGTTGCGAATGATATCGGCCGATATCAAAGCCAGGCTTTCTTGGGTGCCGACGCCGGGTCGATACCCCTTCTGGGCCGAGTGAAAAGATTTGTTGGATTCGAGAAGCCATTCTATTCTTGAAAGTACCATGCCCTCCTTTATCTTCCAGGTGCAAGAGGCAAGGGAGATCGATCTGTAGTTTGTGAGGGTACCTTTGTCCTTGCCCAGCTTCGGGATCGGGATGACGAGGGAGTGTTTCCAGCTTTTGGGAAGCTTGCCTGTCATCCCAGACTTTAATAATCCACCCTAGAAGCTCGGGTTTGGTAAGATCTGGGAGGGTTCTCAGCATTGTCATGGTGATCTTATCGGGTCCGGGTGCTGTGTGGGTTTTTCTGCGTTGAGAAGCGATTTCGAGCTAGCCCCGCGTGAAGGGTCGGTCCATGCCGTAATCCGGAGCCAGGACTCCGTGGCGGTATGGCGAAGGACAATTCGTCAAGTCGGGCTGGGCAAAAAAGAGGTCCCCTGCCATTCCGGCGAGGGTTTTCTCAGTCTCTTAACCTTAAGCACAAGTGTGAGTGTTGACCCTTTGCACTTATTCTTTCCAAGTAGCGCGCGCGGTTCGTGGCCTACAGTTTCGATATCGACTTTTTCTCGGAAAGCGATGCGCTGTAGTCGAGCCAGCGGTGTTCGTCGAGTTTTTGTGCGTAGACATGCGCTTCCACCGTACCCCTGGTTATGCTGCGTCTGGCTTCGGTGCTTTTGGGCCCTTTACGGTACTTTTGTACCGTTTGCAGTCGCTTGGCCCAGAGCTTGAGAAGGTGGAGTTCGGGTGTAGGGAGTATCTTCATCGATGTTCTTTTTGATCGTTGCAGTCCTCAGGACGTTTTTGAGGCGCGATTCAAGGTCAGCGTCCTCGAGTTCCTCGCTGTTAAGGGGTTCCCTAAATTTGCCCTAGTGTACGATGTTGGCTGTGTGTTTTTTAACCTTGTCCTTTACCCGTCTCGACGGCGAGAATTCGAAGCCAGTGGGGAAGTGGTCGCTACGCAACGTATCCGGTAGGCATTTCCATTTGTGGTGTTGAATGTATGGGTTCGTGGTCCAAGTGAGGTCGGGTGAGGTATCCGACTGCCCGGAACCTCCTAGTCATGTTCTGACTCCTTTCTTGTTCACTAGGTTTAGGCGGAAGGTATGCATTCCGCCCACTAAGTCGTGCGCTCCCGGAGATTCATAGTTGTATCCCCACATAGGGTGGTGGCCATTAAAGTTTTTGTTTTTTGGGCTTAAGAATCGTGAATCTGGGAGATCCATAGGTTGGTTCTTTACTGTGTCGCGGACTTGAGCGGTCTGTAGTAGATGGATACTTGAACGATGTGGTGCTGCTGGACCTGTATCCGCACCGCCACAATTTCCTGCCCGTCGTTGGAGTACGGGGTGAGGTCGGCTTGGTGCTGAGGCCAGTCGTTCCCCACGTAGACAAGAGCCTTCCCTGGAGGAGAATTCGTTTCTCCAGGATGTTTGCTAATAATGAAGGGACTGGAGTATACCCTCGGTGCGGGAACTATAGGGGGCGCTTTGAAAAACGCGCGTAGCGCCGCTATCGGAGGAGCTGGCGTTCGACAGTGAGGCACGCTCAGCAGTCTGCGGAGCCTTTTCGCATGCGAATCTGTGGCGGCGGAAGCGCGCACGGACGGAGCTTTTGCTTTGTGAGCCGATAAGTTGAGGGTGACGTTGCATGAGTGCTAGGGCAGATTTAAGAAGGGCATTTAGCTGTTCTCCGCTTATTATGTAATGAGTTTGAGTAGTTTTTAGGGGTAATTTCTTTAGTTGCGGTCGAAAAAGGGGTTTGAGCAATTTTCCGAAAAGCAAGACGTCCGCCGCCATAATTGCTCTCAGTGGGAAATTAGTTTCGCTTGTCGTTGTAAACGTAGGACTGCTGGGACGATGATATTTTGAGGCGAGTGAGATGTTGACTAAGTTCGTGCAATAAGTGGGCCAAGTTTTATTAATGCAGCAGGTGTGAAAGTTATGGTTCGAACGAATAAAGAAATAAATCTGTCAGGAATATCTAATATCGGACGCAAAATGTTGTGTTATAACCCGGCTGTGCGAAGTGCAGATTTGGACACACAGCTTCTTGGACATGACGGTAACTTGACACAGCAGTTGTAATACCGAAAATAGGTGGCATAGGGAAATCAGGTGGAACTTTGGCTTGGGCGGCATAACTGAATGGGAAACGGTTTTGACCGTGAAAGGGCAGTCAAACGAATACCACTTGTCGTGGGAGATGAATACTTTACAAGTAGGAAGAGACTAGTGCACTGCACCTCCAATTGAAACAACGTTACGAAAAGTCGTTTCAAAGCCGAGAAATCCAAGCTGCCGGCCAATGCACGGTTTGGCCGTCAAAGGCTTTTGCGGTCAGCCGTTGTGTAGTAACCTGGCTGTGCGAGGTGCTGATTTTGGGCACACAGGTACTTTGACAACCGTAACTTGACAAAACACTTATTATATCTAAATGAGGCGGCATAGTTTAACCAGGCGGAATTATTTTTGGGCGGCGTAACTGAATGGGAACCGTTTTTGACCGTCGATGGCTGTCGAAAGAGTGCCACTTATCATGGCCGGGAGGTGCACACTTTACAGGTAGGAAGGGACCAGTGGACGGTACTTCCAGTTCGAACAACTTTGCGATAGGTGGCTCTAAAGCCGAGAAAAAAATTGTTGTCTCCAAGACTCGGGGTGTAAGCGTTTCCACAACCAAAAGGAGTCTGATCAAAAAGGAAAGCACACCACATAAACTTCCATACTCAAACATCGATTGTCCAATGTTTCCAAGTTTCATTGTAGTTTTCCTTAGATTCATACTTGTCACTTTTTGTACCGCCCGAATCTTTCTTCACGGAGTACAGACCGCGTGCCATAATGGTCCGGAAATATCGTCGACACGTACGATGGGGACGAAACTTCTTTGGAGGGCATTCCTTCAACGAAATTCGCACTGCATACCATCGAGTGTAAAATGGCATTTCAGTTCGAGCTAAGATATGTAGGCGCAACTGGTACGAAAACAAACGCAGAGCGCAAAGTGGCAGTGTAGAATATGTCAGCCGTGCCGACACAGTGGCGGACATGACTCGGAGACCAACTTTCTCGCGTCGTGCAGGGGTTATCGTTGTCGCTGTCCCACGAAACATCGGCGAGGTGAAAAACTCTGAAAATTCGTCCCCACGAGGTACGACGCATAACTATGTGAGCACTTAACGACGCAGAAGTTCATGCTGTCAACCCAGCGCAACCACACCACTCCGACTTCAATGCGTACCAATGTACGCGGCGTGGTTTCGTTTAGCTGCACTCTCACTGCCTACCTTCGGTAACGGCCGCGCGGCGGCGCGCAGGTCGCGTCGCACGAAGTTTATACCAGGTATCCATAAATATTGACGGCTGTGGTGTTCATTCCTGCAGTAAGAGTACGTCAGGGCGTTCGTCAGGCTTATCCAGAAGGCGTACTCGGAGTTCCGCTGCCCGTTTGCGGAGCCCCTGACAATTCCACTGCAGAACTCTGATCATTTTTCGTTGAGAATTTGGGCTGTTAGTGCCTTCTGCCGGTTAGCCGTTTCCCTGTATTACTTGATTTCGTCTTGTTGGGACTGGACTCTGGCTTTAAGCCTGTCGAGTTCAGCTTTGAGGTAGCTGCACATGTTGCGGAGGTCTTGTGTTTCCGACCCTCCAGTGGGTTCCGGTGGGGGTGCTTGGATGTTCTGCTTCACCTTGTCAGCCCATAAAGTGCCGCTCTGTATTTTCGTAGTTTTTTCACTCTTTCTGTGTTCTCCAACGGCTGTTGGAGTCGGTATTGTTTTTGTTTTTGAATTTCTGGATGTCCTCCCGCATCCGTTTGTTTGTTGCCGACCACGTTGAGCATTGGCGACCGGTACCCAAGTGGCCTTTCTTCTTGCACCCCTGGCAGTAAAGAGTAGAGTCCGTAAATTCTGGTCCCTTGGCGGGGTCAGTATCGGCTGGGTGAGAAGCTCCACGGGTCGGGCACACCGCCTGATTCGGGCAGATGTCAGGTTTGTGGCCCAGCCTGTGGCAGTTACGGCAGATAACAGCCTTTGGCTTGTGTGGGAATACCCTCATGTAACGCTTGCCATAGAAGATCGAACTCGGTAGTCTCTCTCCGTCGAACGTGATGACAGCCGTATTCGACTTGCCTAGCCAACGGGCGGCCACGATGTCGATTTTCTCCGATTCGAGTTCGCGGCTGAGGACTGCGTCGCGCGGGTCCAGCACTTTAGGGTAGATATTACAGATGATACCTTTGGAGTATGAAGTGCCAAAGGTGCGGAAGACTTTTAGGGGAAGTGCTTCGCGTCCCTGCACTTTGATTTCTGTAATCTCACTTAGCGTGTTTTCCAGCTCCTCGGTGTCCGTACGGACCGAAATGGTGTTGGCTTGCTCAATGAGGTGCATCGAGAACGATGCTGTAGTGCGCAGCATGGTGCATTGCGCTTTGAGTGGTTGAAGGTAAGGCTTTATCGAGACTTGAGAGTTCGTAGGGCGAACCTTGTACTCGAACAGGCACTGTCGGAGCCGTACCGTTCCGTGGGCTTGGAGTGAGGGGTCTACTCGTGCCCGCTTTCTTTTTTTGTAGGTGGCTGGTGTCCATTTTTCGTTGTCTGAGGGCAATGGACCTTGCCACTTGGTTTCGGCCACGCCATCTTACGCACAGCCAGCTGTAAATATCATCAGCGCAGTTGTCTCGGCGTCTTGGCGCCGACTTGCTGCTGTGCTCGGCTTTTCTTGGGCTGGCGTTGTTGCTTCGGACACAGCAACGCTTGTTGAGTTCGACGTTAAATTCGCCGTCGGCGGGTTGGTCTTGTCTCATTTTTTTCTTCTTGACCTTGCTGGGTTTGCTTGGACTGGACCCTTCGAGAAAGTTCTTAAAGATGTCAATGAGGCCTTCTCTCGGAATCGCCGCAAATAGAGCCTTCAGCGCGATTTCCGCTAAATTTACGTTATTGGTAGTTGTAGAAGATTCACCAAGAAAAGGTTCCTCCTCCGCGGTGCGTTTTGCGGGAGCGATCAGCGAAGTGGGAAGCTGGGGTGCTATGTTGCGCTTTTTGCACTCCCAGGAGACTAGGAAGAGGGAAGTGACGTCAACGACTAGAGCAAATGCATATTGGATGTTGACAGAAGAAAACAAAATCAAAATCCAATCTGCATTTCCTGCGTTGTTGACGTCACTTCCCTCTCCCTAGTCTCCTGGGGGTGCAAAAAGCGCAACATAGCCCCCCAGGTCCGTCGCGGCGGCGGCAGGACTTGCCTGGCTTGCTGGGCGCGTGTCCATCTCCTGAAGTTCCCGTCCACGAACAGGGCCGCGGCGGGTGAGGGGCTGAAAGTCGGTGGGGTGTTTGAAGTCATCGGTATTAGGCACTAGACCTGATAGCGGGAGCTCAAGAAAACGCGTCCGAACTCGTCGGTAGCATCTTCTTTCTCCGCTGAATTTTCATAGGAGCTAAGCCTTTTTCTTTCTTTACTTTTTTTTTATCAGGTAGGTTCGCTCTTTGCAAATTTTACAACAACAAAAAAATGCACCATCTGTGGCCAACGCTGTACAAAGTCGTAGCGCGATAGGTTAAGCACGGTAGTATCGATCCCCCCTGTTGGTACGGCCTGCCGATGTCTTTCCGAAAACAAAAGAGCGCGCGTGAGAGGAGAACTTCTCCCATTTTCCGTGGGGGCGCTGCACATCGGTGAGCGGTCTTGTGAGCTGAAGGCTATACTCTGTTTCACCCAGTGTACCACAGGAAAGGCTGTAAGCGCGAGCTCCTTGCTCTGAGGCAGATCTCGGCGGCACAAGCTCTCGTGCAGTAAGGGCAGCTGTCAACGCTATGAGCTCGCGCTTCGAGCCTTCGCTGCGGTACAACATAAGGTGAAACGGAGTATAGAGAAGGCGCCCAACTCGCTCTTGCTCCGCTACCCAGATAAAATATCTGCCCGTCATTGGCTTCGCCGAAACTGAGGCGCTGCCGCAGTTGTAGAAGGCAGCAAAACTCGCTTCCCCCCCCCCCCCCCCCCCCCCATGCACCGCTGTGCTCGGCGAAAATATCGTATTGTCACTCTGCTCTCGCGTGTGTGGTTTGTGTAGGCATTTTGGAAGCTGCCGGAAATGTAAATGCGCGTTCTAGTTCTGAGTGCCAGACGGTGATGAAATGTGCCAACTCCACTCGTGAAACAGAAAATCCTTCAGTTGATGAAGTACAATGAAGTCTCTTCCGAACTTGAGTTCGCACCGCTGACTTACATGGCTGGCTACTTGGCCTTCGTTTGCGAACAAAGGTGACCATTTTTATTTGTATAAATTGTCGTAATTTCAGAGTAATTAGCTGAAACATTCCACCTAGCAAAGCAATAAGAATTTCTCAGTGAAAGCAAGGAAGGCTAATGTGTAGAACCCGCTAAACTTTGCAGGTGACGTGTCCAGAATGCAAGCGCAACTTAAGGGAAATGCATCACATGACGGAGCATATTAGTCCACGTTTAGCCTTCACCAAGGAGGACTCAGCTATCCACGACCTGAAGCTGTCTGGCTGTGCAAGCTCGTCTGCACCTTTGTCGAGACGGCTCTACAGTCGGCAGAGATTCGTGGTTGTGGAAGGATTTGCAAGGTCTCTCGAGCGCTGTGCTTCGACACCTTATGGACTGCCCGCTGATGTGGTGTGTTAACTGCCGAGACCCCTACCACAGCGAAGAGCTCTGCGAGCTCTTTCTCAGAAAACTCCTCAGAAAACTCTTCAGAAAACTCCTCAGACCTTTTTTGGCAAACTGGGCTGGTGACCTAAACAGCCCGCTAGAGAATATATTGAGGCTTTCGCCGAAACCTCTTTCCCGAAAGGTACTCCGCTTGTGAACTATATGACTCCCCTGGTTTGTTTTTTGTGAACAATGAAGTTTATATTGCTGAAGTTATACACGCGGAATCCTATTTTATATTGGCCTTCACAGATAAATAAATGGCACAGCTCGCGCGTGCTCGAGCATCGGTTAAAACCGGAGATCATACGGCCTAGCTATATCCAACTATAACTCCTATATTGCGGTGGTAATAGAAACGGGGCAACAGTTACGGGAACAAAAAAACGACAATTCGCTCATACTGCCAGCAGAATGGAGCTTTAAAGCGCAGCCTGCAGCTGAGTGAGCTTTTCGCAGAAAGAATCATGTGCTTTTATTCTACACAGATTTGTCACATCATTCATGCAATCTGGCACTCGTTTCAATTGAGACTTGCAGCTTCACGTAAAAAAAAAATCTAAATAACCGCACCGGGCCGGGCCGGGCCGGGCGTACTGCTCCTCTCTCACTATATTTCGTCTTACCTTAGCATGGAATAACCGCGAATGCTGTGCTAGCGCGAGCGGCTAGCCTTTTCTGCCTTGACTGGAGCACTCGCTGCACGAGCGCGCATGCAACCGCCGAGGCTTCCTTAGAAGAAACTATCTCGCGCTTTTAGCACGCGCGGCTAACAAGTACATACTAACGTGAAACGAAGTATAGAGTTCCTCGATATGCTCCCCCGAAAGCAACTTTATCTCTCACCGATAACGAGCGCAGCGGCTGGCGCTGCGGGGTAAAGTAGAACTATCGCTATCACCGGCGAAGTGAGGCATACGTCAGGCCGCTCCCAAGGGGAGTCCTAATCGAGTGGCCGAGGGTTAAAAAACCGAATTTTGCGTCCGATTTAAAGAACCTGACCCCTCTTTAATCGCCCAGTAGTTCACTATTGGCGATCTCCGCGATCGAAAGCGTCGCTCTGGTCGGCCTTCCGCGTTTGGCCGAACGCAGACTATGACGTCAGCAAAGGATTTCTCATCGACGGAAATAAGAGAAATGGAAGAACCTCAATTTTGACGGTGTTGGTAGTGTTGCTTTAAGCTCGCAATGATTTCAAGCTTCCTCCATGCTCCTTACAAACGCCATCGAACTTGTTGTTCGGAAGGTAATGATGTCACGATAGGAGGACGCCACTAAAACATCTTGACGCTAATAGTCATGCTCAGAACAAGCTCACATTAATAAGCAGCTAAGACCGGCAATATTGATGTTGTAGCACCAACTCACATTAATAGGCTGCTGAGACCGCCAATCTTGATGGTGTCGCATGCACGTTCCGAATGAACTGTGGAAGCTCGCTATCAGCTCGCGCCAACGCTTGCGCTCAGCAGTCGCGGCCGCACGTGGCCCGTACTCTCGTCAAGCTTCAGTCTGTTTGCCGCTTGGGGCTGGTCGGGGATCTACTAATGATGATGTCATGCACAGGCCTTGTCTTCGAGATGGTATTTGCGGGTTGGAGAGGTAAACTCTTCGTATTTATTTCTAATCTTGTTTTCTGTGACTGCCGTTGCGTGGAGGAAAAAACGGATGTGTGTTTTTGAAGTTATTAACGTCCAATATTAGTTATGAATGGTATATATTTAAAGTACAATAATTGTTGCACCGTCCTTTTAATTACTGTCAGGTCAATAGCCGCGGCGGTGTGAAAGGAAAATAGATCGTCTCCGTTGATCGCAGTACAAATCAGGCGCTGAGAATGGCAGTCATGAAGTACGTTTCATAGTGTGGCATGGCAAAGCCCGCTTCTAAAGTTTGTGAGTTGCACTTTCCTATGGGTTTTATGTATTTAT
The DNA here is from genome assembly GCF_016920785.2 of Ixodes scapularis. Classification (NCBI taxonomy): domain Eukaryota; kingdom Metazoa; phylum Arthropoda; class Arachnida; order Ixodida; family Ixodidae; genus Ixodes; species Ixodes scapularis. Next base: position 187,895,177 of record NW_024609857.1, read on the forward strand.
GTTATGAAATTATAGTTTATCACAAAAGAAACATGATTGCCGCCTGAAAAAGTGGGGTTGGGCCAGTAGGTGTATCATCAGAGCATAAAAAACAGCGTCAGAAAGAACACAAGGAGACGTATTAGACATACACAAACATAGAGTTATCTATCGACTGTCCTTTTCATTCACAACAAAAAATATTGACACAAAAGAAGAAGAAAAAAAAAACCAAGACAAGGCATACCTCTTTCAGATCATGACACACAACATAGTCGAAAATGTGCCTACCCGACGAAGTGATTTTATACTAACAAAAACAAGTTCATAGTACCAAATAAGAAAAACGTTTCATAAATATTTTAATGGTCTTATTGGGAAGTTTTGTTAATATTTGAAATTATGGAACTGGGGCATTCAGCCACATATTGCCAGTCAACAGCTAAGTTCCCCCATGGAGCCCTTAGTGAAGACACGGAGTGCTCATGTGTCACTCCATGCTCAGCCTTTCACTCATCTGTACTGTTACTCTTGTCGCAGGGCGGGGGGATTTAGGAAAGAGCCGAATAGATATTTTAATTAGCTGAGGATGATGAGCGGCCCCTTCTCCTAAGGTGTATGACTAGAATAACGTATCAAATGTCTATATTCCGGATATACTAAAATTAATCTTGCACAAGTAAATGACTAAGTATCTAAAACACGCAAATTGCCAGTTTTTAAAAATAAAAGTAACTAATTCTTATTGTAAACAGTGACAGCAGGGATTGGGCAACGACTCAAGGGGGAAATATTAGTGTAGAAGGTTGCATATTTTTATTTATTCCATGTTTATAAGGGAAATGCTTGTGCGCTGGAGGTTCAGTCAACACCGTGTTGTGCCCTCGTTGAGGTTTCCGAGGACAACATCGGTTTGCTTTGAACATACGGTCATCTCATTGATTATCGACTCTATTTTCATGTTATTACAACACTTCGTGTTGCCTGCGTTGTCGAAGTGGAACCTTAATTATTCGAAGTCACTGCGCATTCATTGGCAGGACCTCAGTTCAGTTGGTATTACCCAATTGACGCAGCTTCAGATGTTGCACTTTAACTAGGTACGTTTAAATTATTAAAATACACACTATACACTGCGTCATAGATTATGTATTTAAAAATATATATATCTATATTTTGAACGATTTACAATGTAGTCGACATCGGTACTTATGATAAGCAGATATCATTTCGAAGCTGAAACAACAGGTGCGCTCAAACCGCAACCCATCTCTGAACACTACAGGACGTACGGTAGCAGCTGATACTTGACCAACGACTTGTACTGCGTCCAGAACTGATTGTACTTTATGGAACACTTCCGCTCGTCTCTGTAGCTCCGGTGAACTAAAAGTCCAGTGAGGTAGAGTAGGTACAGATAGGGCACGATACTTGAGGCACCGGCCGGAATGGCCCACGAGACGGCACATAGAATTTCGAATATGTAGTTCATGTGGCGACTGAGCGACCAGAAGCCCGACGCCAGAAGGAGGTTTGTCTTCTGCCTGCCGTACAAGTCTCGGTACGACGCCTTGATGACCCTCGCCGGGGATCCCCAGATGTGGCACTTTCCGTTGGACGCCCGCGCAACCTGCCGCTGGTAGTCGCACCAGTAGTTGCAGCCAATCATGACGAGACCAAAGGCGATGTCACCGACTCCAAATGCTGCGCTGCTCTCTGGGCTGTTTTCGACCATATACAGGCTCGTGAGTCCGTACAGCAGACCCAGGAAACAGATGCAGCCCCAGCAGATGTAGTAACCTTCGGGGAAAAAAATAAATAATTATAAACATTACTCTTCAGGTAAGAGCACTAAGATAATACAGAAAAATTGCAATATGTTGGAAAGCTGACAAAACTATTGAGCTTAATGTTCTCCATCAAGCTATCGACTGTTCCCTAAGGTGAGTTAGGACCACATGTCAAAGGCTTTGTTTAGCTAAGATAAAGTGTATATCTACATGTCATAAGCTATTTGGCATTCGGCACGCGTCACTTGTGACAATTAAAATATTATTTGAAAGTCGCATAATCTTCAACTGAAATATGTTGTAAGAATGTTATTCAAGATAGTACAGATGTATTGTATTTATATAAACAAATAGGAATGACCATTTCTTAAAATTGTGCTTCCCAAATCACGAAACCAATAGCGCAATAGCCAATAAAATAAAGCAGCTAAACTGATTTATACCTAAAGATAGTATCTGAGAATTTACTTTTGTTCTTACAATTAGTTTTAATTTTTTTTTAGTAATATAATAAGTGCCGCCATCTCACTACGGGGACTTCAATAATATACAGGCACGTGTTTTGAACAATTTCACTGAAATAAATTTAACTTGCACCAGAAGAAATGCAGTTAGGAATGATAACCACCCTATTTTGGAGGGCGAATATATTACTACCTTTCGTCTTACAGTTTAGTTTTCTCCGAATTATTCACTCTTCATCAGCAGAGTTTTTATAGAACAATGTTTACTCAGTCTCGCATTGTCCTATTCGGAAACGAAATGGTGAGTTGGGCTAGATGGGTTCGTGATGCTGTTAAATAAAAGAAGAATGAATCGAAAAAAGCGAGAATAGTACAAGGAACACCTTATTTTTCCTTCTTTATTCTGCCCTGTTTGATTTTATTGAATTGAAATTTCCTTAGTAAGTGAACGTAATAATTTTAACGGTGTGTAAAAAATATCCATACTACTTTTTTAAGTTAGTGTTTTAAGAAAGAACGTTCTTATTTATTGGTCCAGAGTCTTGACATTATAGCCAAACCGTTGTTGTTAGAGAGGTAATGTTAGGGACAATTAGGTTGGATATGAGTTGTTCTTATATTTGATTGTTTTTTTAATATAATTTGCACTTGTTAAAGATATAAATAAGTTTTTATATCTTGATATGCCATTAAAAATTGACAAATGCATCACGAGACCACTTTGCAGGCATCGTATAAAGGAAGTTAGAAAACAGAAATAATTATTTTAAGATCTTTTCACGCGGTCTAAACTGAAAGTTTCTATATCAATCGCTAAGCCCGATACTGAGACGGGAAAGGACTGACAAACACATAATAGACTAATTTTGTGAGTCCCACCTCGTCCCAGTCTCGGCGTTTTGGCCACTAATGTTTAACCACCACCACCTTGTTTGCGCCCTATCCTTCTGCTCATGAAAGTGTGTTCTGGTACGTGCGCTCCAAAAGTTACCGAATCAGGTTATACAATGCTAAGTAGGACACAATGTTGTTTTTTGTGTTAATTGTGAAAATTAAATATTATAAGGACCACCTGTTTCTCTTAGTTCACCTTTTGCCACGAAGACGGCTTATTCTACAACGACGCTGATGAATCTGTCAATTGTGAAAAAGAATTGTTTATTCCTTTGTCTAGATACGAACGTATAAATAGAACGAAAAATTAACCAGATTATAAACGGCGTAATATGGTTGCCAAGAAACAAAAACGGACAAACAAGGACCCACCTTGTAGGGCAACTTTGCATGAGCTTCTTTTGTTACGGGCGCGGCTATGGCCCTCTCAATAAAAGTTCTGCATAAGTAGGTTTCATCTAAAAACAATGTCAACTTCACTGACCGTTGTGTCGATATGACTTCACCTCGATTGCAAAAGTGTCCAGGAGAATGCAATGTTCAAGGTCCGTGCTGTTTAATATGAGTTAGGTTAAGAAGTATTCTACATGCCTGGAAATTGGTTTATAACCAACTTCAGTAAAAATTGATGTTTTTTAATTGGTTCAATTTTAATTGGAAATTGGTTTATAACCAATTTTTTAAGCTACAGATTTCTTTGACATCGCGCATCCTTGTCATTATCTTCAGCCACTTCAGATCGACGAGGTTTTTTTGTTGAGACAAAATAGGCTTAATACGGATTTCTAAACAGGTGTAACTTAACCACCTTCAGCTAATTTACAAATTGTTATGATAATTTTTTTCTTTCCTGCCCATCACTTTTGCTTCAGAAAAAGCAAATATATTCTAGCTAAGAATTATGTTGGGACTATCAAAGTGTCCATAGCTGAAGTTTTGGCCGATATAAACATATTTCAGAAATTTTAAAAGTCGGTTAACATTGCTGACTGGTAAAAGATAACCTATCCACAAATTAATGCGTCTATATTTACTGAGAACGACATTCACCTCAAAGTACAATCAAGCAATGTTCTCACCTGCACGATCAACGATGATGTCGATGCTCGTCATGTATCCATCTTCCCACCAGTAAAACTTGGCGATGTACACAGTCTGGAGTATGGCCGTTGCTGCCATCGACCAGTTCCAGCCACTGTCCTCAACTTGGGCCTTCCAGCTGATCAGCACCATGAGCTGCCAGAGCATCATTCCGAACCGGCAGTTGGTCCACTGTTTCACGTCCAGGTGCTTCCCCAGTCGTGGGTACAGTTCCATTCCCCAGTAGAAGTCAAATATGATATTCCCGGAGGAGCCACTTTCTCCAGGGCAGGGACTCACGTGACCCTTGATGAAAAGAAGGGAGGATACCACGAACCCCACGAGGGTCATGGCGACAGCCGCATCGGGGAGACTTCGGTAGATGCTCCAGCAACGGACGTCCTGGTACAGAATTAGGTACGCGGTTATTCCCATTGTCAACGTGTAGTAGAGCACTCCCGTTCGACTGTAGAGGGGCCTATGTCCTGAAGAAGTGGGAGGCCCGTAGTAGACTTTGCCCGGCAAGATGACCAGCGAGAGTCCAGAGTACGCAGTGAAGAGGAGCAGGAACAGCCAAGTCTCGTAGGTTCCAAGTCCTCGTGCTGTCCACGAGTCGTACCAGAACGTAAGAAAGCCAATCTTCGAGACTTCAGCAATGGACGATCCGTATACCACCACAAAATATATCCCACAGACAACGATGTTTGGCGTTAATAGCATCAGGAACAATGGTATAAGTGTTCCCGACACAAAGCTGGGCGGTGCCTCTTCCATGCTTTTCTGATCTGCGGGAAAAAAACGAAAGTAAAAAAGGCGTTTATATTTTACGCTTCTTTGTGGGCAAATTTAGCTTCTAAAGACCTACTTTCGTGTTACTTGCATTTTTTATTTTGTTTTATTTTGTTTGTGGCTCTTAAAACAGCTCTACCGCAAATAGCTACAAGCCCGCGAGCGTCAACATTTAGGTGTTTTTAAATGTTTTTATTTTAATTTTAAATCTTTCATTGATTAAGCGACTCACATTTTAATAACAAATTTCCATCCTTGAATCTCGACATTAATGTTTCAGTTTCTCTAGAACAATAGTTTAGGAGGGGTGAAAACTGTAGTTTGTAAATTCGTATATCTGTTTCTATGACAGCGTTTGTAATATAGGGCTGATTTCTCGGACCCTTTAGTTCAGAGTTTATTGTTACTATAGCTTGAAATACACGTTCGAAGTTTTCACTGTTTACTGAATATGACTGTATTTAAACAGAAATAATGAATGATAAGGTATTATACGCATTTATGTACGATTCAAACCAGGCATTACAATGGTACACAGTCTGGCAAACGAGGCTGGACAAACGCAACGTGTACTCGTGTGATTTTTAAGAAAAAAGTGGAAGGTTATTGTTTGAACAAGTTTATGTGCTAAATTCCCTCATTAAAAATAATAGCAAAGTGGCATATCCTAATTGGTTTGCTATTTGTTTTGTGGTTTGGACGCAGAAGTTCTGTGCGTATCAAATGAGCAAACCGACTAAATATTTCTGATCATCTGAGTGTTCTGTTCCGTTCATTGTATTAGATTTTGTTATGTTAAGACAAATGTAGAAACTCATTACCTTAGAGGACTTCAAATTTCCTATACTTAATCTATAACGAAACTCGGAATAGTCATAATTTGTTTAACGCATATAATTCTTGTTTTTAACAACTATGCGTCCGGACCTATAAATAAACAAGGTTTCGTGGAGATAAAACTAATAATAACAATACTTTCTTATCTCGGATAATCAAAAACAGCCATAACGGCTTTCGTATTGGTACACCACGAACACAAATGAGATTCACGTTAACACAGAGCCCACTGAAAAAACAAAATACGGGATTATCAGAGGTATGTACAATCAGTATACGGAGTCGAAACAAAGCCCTACAGCAAAAACAAACAAAATATGCAGTAAAAAAATTAAAGACGCTTACAACACCCTGTAACGCCGAATTAGAGCGCAGCTCTTGAGGAGGAGGAGGTGGGACGGGTACTGAGGGGAGGGTATACCCCTCCTCCCTCCTCCTCACCATCTCATCCTCCCTTCTACTCCTCCTCCCCTCTTCCCTTCTCTTCCTCCTCGCCCTCCTTCTCCCCTTCTCATTTTTCCCCCTCCCTCCTCTCCTCCTCCTCATCCCTCCTCCTCCACTCTTTCCTTCTCCTCTTCCCCTCCTCCTCCGCCTCCCTCCCTCCTCCCCTACTCCTCCTCCTCCTCTTTCCCCATCCCGTCCCCTTGTCCTCCTCTCCCACCTCCTCCCCGCGCGTTGCATCACGCGAAATGTCCCATAATACACCGCGCGATTACGCCGAAGGCGACGCCAACGGTGACGCCGACGCCGGCGTCGCTCAAGCCAGAAACGGGCGCCTAAGAGTTGCCCTCTAACAAAGTAGTCGTTTCAGCATTGATAAAAAATGTGTGCATGTGTGTCCAGATCGGCATCCTAAATTTCATTTTACGAGGGCGTAATTATAGACTTGGGTGAGACATGATATGGGTTATTCGGATAAAATGGTAGGATCACGCTACTACTTCGCATCGGTACGTGAAGGTTCACAGATGACAAATGTGATATGATATCAATTTAACCATAAATTACTTAATGCAAAAACATCACATCACGAATGGAATGTCGTTCAAACAGCTCTCCTAAGCCGAAATGGTTCACAAGCTATTCGTAATTATAGTAACAACGACGATGAAAGTGTCTGTCATAAACTGTTCCCATCCCGCGCTTCTGTACTCACTAGGTTTCGTTGCTCTGATTAGAAGAAAAATAGTTCTACGCTACGTAGTTGAATTCAAGTCATGAGCGAACACAGGACCAAAAGAAATATATCAAACACGTAAAGCTCCATCAGTTGCGCATCATTCGTGAAATCGGCCCCTCTACGGAGGGAAGTACCCACTATTGAAGTGACATGTTCTTCAAATGTGAGACGGCTATCAACAAGAATGCCAAGTTCACGCATGACAGAAACACGCTGTATGACTGTTGCACAAGGAAGTGTGTATTTAGAACCCATATGATCGCGCTTCCTCCAAAATAATGTTCGCCATTTGTGGGTTCAAAAACAAATTTTTAGATGAACACCACTCTGTCACGCAATCAATATGTTGTTGCAATAACAAAGTCCCCAGCGTCACAAACCGATGAATATAGCTTGATTTCATCAGCAAACAATAAAATGTTAGTATTGTTAACGAAGAAAACAATATCATGAAAAAAGGAGTGACCCCAGGTTTGAGCTTTGTGGCACTCCTGACGTTCATATAAAATATTGAAATAAGATATTTGGAATCACAGCCGAATTCCTAACCAACTGAGACTCGAAATAACCTTACCAACTGAGACTCGCCAGACGTTCAGCCATCTTTTATAAACAAGTTTAGGCACATTTGACATTAAGAGGCGTTGATCGTTATGCTCTCAGTTAGAACTGCTCCAAAATTTCTAAACATAAACAAAATTGAATTGTAATGCACTAAAGATCTATCCAAGAACTGTTCTTCAGTAAACTGGATAATACTAAAACTCTGTAAAATAATTGCATAAAGGCAGCACGGCCAACGTTTCCTCGCCGTTATTATTCACTTGAAAGCTTTGAACGGTCACCAAATAGTGCAATATGTTTTCGCTAATTGAGCGGTAACCATGAAACATAACAGACCGACGTCCAAACGTAAGCCTACCAAATAATTATACAACGTTTGCAGAAGACTAATAGAGGACTGGTTAGAACCGCTTTAATCTTATGCTGACTCAAACATAGTTATTTTTGCACATTGTTATCTCTGACTTTAAGTAACATTACAAGTTTTCGAAAATCCATAAATTACGAATTGTTAACCAGTTAGCAGAAGCTCACAACATAGAATGAAATAGGAATGATATGGTGTTTGACACTACCCACAAATCGACTTGTTAAGTAGGTTATTTAAAAGAAGTTGAACTTACTGCGTCCAGCTGAAGCCCGGCCTAAATCGTGTCTACTCATTATAGCGCGTAAGTAAACTACGGAAAAATAATTTATAGAAAATCAGGGGTCGAAGCACTTCAAACCCGACCGTGTAGCCTGCACGAAATATCTCTGTGGAGGTCTGGCGCTGCAGTCGAGATATCTTATCACTTGGGGCTGTCGCTCTCAAAGCTCGTATCACGTCTCCCTGATATTGACCTTCAAAGTGTCTCTTCCACTCTCTGTTGCCGTAGAAAACAGGTCTTATCGAAAAGAGCTGATTATTTCTGGTAGGTCTACTGTACCACCATTTTTTCCGTTCTCTCTGCCATTGGTTTACGTAGGCACCAGTAATCACGGAGCAGAACAAATATTTTTTTCTCATCATAGTTCTGGATGATATCTTGGGATGTATTTTAGTCACTGACACTCCGAGTCAAAATGATAGCTTGCTGATGTTACCAAGGTACACCCTTAAGTATCGCATTCCTAACCTTCGTAGTGGTGTGATTGAAATGTGTGTCGCAACCAATTGTAGTAGCGTGCTAACGAAAGTAAAGCGCCGTTCACAGACTAGCAACCGAGTAGGATCTGAAAAAGGAAAAAAAATTGTTTTTAAGCCTCATACAACGGTGTAGGACCTGCTCCGCAGCAGCACATCCGATCCTACGCCGTCGCAAGAGGCTTAAACTCCGGTCTTGTGTCTCTCGGTCCTTCTCGGTCGCAAATATGATAATAGCGCTTTACTTTCCTGAAAATAATTCTACTCCGTGTCACGGGAATATATTTCTTAGGAATAATCTACATGTCATGCAACAAAACGTTCGGATTCGAAGTACTGAAATGAGTGTTCGTCGTTTCAGAAGACTTCTACATTCATTTATAGGTTACCTGTTTAAGCACCTTGCACCAAGCAGCTATATACATAAACAACACAATATCACTGAGCAGTCACATTTTCCAGATCTGTATAGACTTGCATTATTTCTTCATAACTTACCAAAACCCTCGTCTATTCCGCATTAGCCAAGATCGATGTTATAAGTATACCTTTTTTTTACTCTTTTTGTATATATTTTTTTAAATTAATAACCGAATGTTGTCAGCAGAAGGCATAATTTTGATTACTGCCGTGGTGACTATTTCTACCTAAATTAAATTGAAGTTTATCGAGGTGGAACTAGATTGACGAGGCACAACTTCAATCCTCCATTTACCCTCTTAAGAATCGCGTATTGCGATCCAAAGGGGCTTCGCAATTTTTGCTACTTTCTCTATACTAAAACGGCTAATTTGTCCCTTTTATTTCTCTTGGAGCTGAAAAGCTCTCATCAAAACGAGTAGTGTAGCAGAACGTGATCATTGAGTGCATTCCCGTAAAAGGCAGCATCTCTTTGCTCGTAATTCATTGTTTGAGTATAACCTGTAAAAAGCGTCAATCTTCTTTCTGTGTCAAGGCTGTGCGAACTGGATCACACTGTTCGGGCGAACATCACATCGGCGATTTTTTTTTTGCGGTGTAGTCTTCGTACAGTACAGTTATGAACGCCCACTTCACCTCCCAGATGAATGTTTTCCTTGAAGTGCCAAGCAAATATGTCAAGATTTTAAATTCCGTAAGCACTACTTCTCGGTAAATATACTTTAACACACAATTAAGCATTTTAATGTCGATGGAGTTGAGCTGAAATTTTTTAGAGATAATGTATTTTGCCGTCACGTTCGTAAGAGCATAAGCGAAACACGTACATTAGCAAATAAAATAATCGAAGTTAATTAATTTGCTTTCTAAATATTCGTGTGAACTAGAATGTTTTAATGAACAATTTGCTAGCCTGTCCTAAAGATAGCCTATAGCGGCAGTTGATTACGAACAGGCAAGTGCTTAAAACCCGTATTTTACTTTGTCTCCCTTTAATTTGTTTTCATAAATGTTTAATCTTGTTCTATTTCTTATTTCTTTATAAAGTCGGGACAAAGCTTCATCGTGCTGCCTGTAGGTACAGTTTTTGTTTTGTTTCTAAAATGAAGTCAGAAGTAAAAAAGCTAAATATTAAATGAATACGGCGAGCCAGTGTTTCAAGATGCGTCGTTAACGCAGCAGCACGCGAGAAAGAACACTCCAATCAAAGGAGACCTTAGATAACTTTCAGAAAACGCGCGATGGCGAGATGACCAAACGTGGGCCGTCCTTGGTTGAAGTTGGGGACAAACAAACGCACCTGGATGCGTTTGGGGGGTATACAAACGCACGAGAAGCGCAAGGAGACGGCAAACTTGCACCTTATTTAGAGGTAAATTTAAGCTGCCAACATTCGGCTCTACCGAAACGAAGGCAGAGATTCTTATCAAAGAGCCCCATTTTGAAGTGTCGCCGAAGCTTGCTATTACAGTAGGCCGCCATTTGCGATCCGTGTATCGAGAACGTTCATTACAAAGGTGATGTGCCAGCAGGTTGTTTTTGTAAGTGCTCTTTCAGGACATGTCTTCGTACGGCCGAGGTGCTTTCTAAAGCGAAGAGCTCGCCTACCTGGCCTATGTGGGAGATGGTGTGTGGTTGTGGCATAATACTTTTAGGTCATATAACCACCGTGAAAGATTCTACATCTGGATGTTACACTCGGTCTTAACTTCGATGTACTTTTGGCACTCCTTTTTTGACTGAGTGTTGTTGCAGCCTGCAAAACAGACCATCAAACCATCAAAATTGCGACTGTAGATCTCATCTGCAAGATGACTAAGCGGTATATAAAAAAATGGCTGCACCAAAATGATTAGTGTCTTTCTATTGGTGTCAGCGCGAATAAAAACAATATGGTGACCGCATTTTATGAATTTAAATTGCCATGTAGGTTTGTGTTCAAATGCACCGTTTTTTTAGTAATTAGGAATGCACGTAATTTGAGATGCGCGTGGGTAGGCGCATCCCAATTTGGGATGCGCGTACAAGTGTACTTCATTGAAACGTGAAAAAATATTGTTAGTCTTTTTAGCCGCAGATAAGAAGACTAACGATACCATCTAGGCGCGCCTTGATGGTAAAAAGTATGCATAGCCTCATTACTCTCCTCTATTGTAACTAATTACAAACATCATTAGCGAGTCTCAAAAGTTCAGCTCGAAATTTCCATTCTGGTTCCTGTTAGCCTAAATAAGGAGGCTGCTATTGCTAATCTCTATGCTCTATGGGCAAGCAACACAGTCACAAAAGTTAGTAATTACGGCGTTGACTTCGACCGCCATCCTCTTTATCGGGCTCTTCTGAATCACGGCGGAAGCGTAGTCCGAGTAAGGCGTGCTGCAAAGGTGGTGAGGTACATATTCCTTATAATGTAACTGAATACTGTCGTGCGTTAGTTATTCTCAGTAAGTGAAAATGCGTTACTGAATCCTTGTCGTTGAAATAGTCGAATTGCTACTTCTTTGTTTAAAAATGTAACGAACTAGAACCACAGGTGTCATAATTGTTCTAGTCGGGTGTACACGTATCTTCTAATGCGTCAGTTCAACGCATACAATTGATTAACATTTCAAGATTACCAATTTTTATTGGCGACGATTTTTTTAACTGTACAGAAAAAAACTCTAAACAATATTTCGCTTGTGCAATTAATGTGATTATCTTTATGAACGTCACCATTTATTACATTTTTTGTGAATGCATATAAAGTGCATCTACAAAGTTTCTTGTGGCAAAAGCTTAGCAGATGGAAGCAGTCATAATTGCAACAATAATTCAAGACAGGGTAAATAAAACAGCCGTGTAGTGGCTCATTTTATAAAATATACATTGAAATAAACTCAAGAGGTACTTAACACTCGTTAGCCTTGAATCGCCGAGCTGTCGAACATCCTTTGACCCAGAAAACACGCACTGGCTACACCCTAAGAATGGCACCATCAGTGTAGCGACCCGCTTGGGCCGAACTTCTTACATTGACCTGCATTAAAGCAATGAGCACCACGTACACGCGAAGACACTACAAATACAAACGCCACAAAGCATACACGAGATCGGTATTACAATCGTGCTGACTGATCTTCCGTCTATATATAAAGGGTTTCATGAGAAAAGAGGACCGTGTTCATAGGACCGCGTGAATAAGCTATCCATCTCAGAAAGCCCGAACCCCGTAAAAATGTGACCTCTATTGGGTAGTATAGAACAAGAAAATTTGAGAACGTCACGTTACTTGGATGAAAAGATTATTGAAAAAGACGAACTTTCTATGAGCCAGGTTTAACTAAGCCTAATATTGTCAAAAGAAGAACTAATATTGCGGGTGCATGAGGTATTTAAATTCGCGATAAAATACTTGTCAAAAAATAATTTGGCTTTATTTCATTGTGACATTTTTGTTTCCACTCAAAATAATTCTTAAGGCACCCACATTGTACGTTCTTGTTTAAGGTAAAAAGGCTTAGATAGACTTCGGCTTAATAAAAAATTTCTCATTCTCTTTTATATCTCGATCCAGGTAACTTCATATTTTAAATTTCCCCATTCTATCACAACCGTAATCATCGCATTTTCCCAATGTTTCAGCCTTCTTCGATGAGTATAATTTTTTTTTTTGCGGGTAAACAAATACGGTACTCTTTTCTTATGAATGTCCGGTACTTGACAGGAGAATATTACATATTAGTCGGTGACTACTTTAGAGAATAATTATGTTACAAGATGTCCGTATTTTTTTTCTCGTTTATATTTTACGAGGAAACAAGCATAACCTCCCGATGTTAAAAAAAAATGTATGGAATGGTAAAACGCATCGATACGTTTAATAAGTATTCGACATAGCGGCTAAAACAACCTCAGTAAAATTGCTTAAGCTGTTATATTTCCCCTCTCTGTTTTGCACCCGTCACAATTGATCGGATTCTTCTGCAACAGCAACAAACATTACAAGTATAATAACTGTATTACTCGAAGTAAGCCTGCTGTAAAAACGGAGGTGTAAATTGAAGTCTCTGAAACACCATTTCCATACCCTTAAAAGTGTATATTATGCACTGTACATGCTGTTTTAGAAAACGTCATGCAGTGAGCGGGAGGCAGGGGGACCCAAAAATAGAGTAGCGTGCCCCTTTATTGATAGAAGTTAATGGCTCGTTTACACTTGTAGATCCCTGATCAGATCCGCCCGAAGTTTGACATGGGGCGTCACAGAACGGTAGCACATACTATACTGCTAAAGCGGAATTGATTTAATATCAATTTTTGTTGCCTAAGACAATTTTGTCCTTGCAGAAATCCAATTAGTACACAAAAATATAATTGCGCTGCTGACATCATATCATTTTTTTAGTTGCAGAATAAACGTCCTCCTCTTTTTATGTCATCTAGTGGTCAGAAAAGACGCTCTTTGCGAAGGTAATGAGTTATTCAGTTAAATAACAAAAAAAACTTATTTACATTAAATCACTAAGTTAGTGCCTCCAAGGGGACATTTTGGAATAAAATCGGCGCGGAGGTGACGCGTGAGCCTCGCTGCCTTTAGCCTTGATATCGCGTTCGGTATAAATTCCTGCTTCTCGATACTGTAAAGTGCACGGACAAGAGCGTCGCTAGTTATAATTTCTTGGAGAAGCTTCGTGGCACAAGTTGTCAGCTTTAATTTCCTAAAAAAACTCCGTCACCTTTTTGGTGCTTTTCTGAGTAGCACATTGCAGTTTTTAGAAACATGGGAGCGTTGACGCTAGAATGTAGAGCTCGCACCTTTCTGATGCAAAAATATAATCAATTGGTAAAAGAGTCAATGTGCACAGGTGTGTCCGTTAAATAACGGGACACTTCAATAAAAACGTAGACAATAGCGACAATTTATAATCGGTACGGAAACTTATAATCAGTTTGATACGTTTCGGGAAAATTGACTAGATGAAGATCCTATGGAAATCGCTTGGTAGATGTCCTCTGCCATGTGACATAACTATCTTTACCTTTCTTTGAAAATTTAGCCATGTTCAGGAAAGCTTAGCTCGAGCAATTACTCTTTGATGGAACAAGGATTTAATTAAAATTCGAAACATTAAAAACAGCGAAGGATAGTTGGGGGAGGGAAGGGGGAGGGGGGGGGGGGGGGGGCGGCACGCGAAGAGGAGGAGATGGCACAAGGAGGGACCTTCCTGGTAACATTGAAGACGGGTGTTTCTTCTTGCTTTACATTATACTGCACATATGTAGCCGCAGCAAAAAAAAAAAAAAAAATATATATATATATATATATATATATATATATATATATATATATATATATATATATATATATATATATATATATATATATATATATAATAATAATAATAAATGTTTATTTCTCTATCACATTCATGATGGAAGGAGACCGAGAAAAAGAGCTGCGTAAATGCAGCTTGACGAGTCCTCGGCCCCCTCCCTACAATCAGCAGCAATGGCAGCTCACAAAGAACACAAAGTAAAAAGAAAAACAAATACAAGCTCAGTTCACAAAAGTACAAAAAATACAAGCTCAGTTAACCGAATCGTCTCAATGACATGCAGAATGTAGCAAGTTTAAGTCTAACAAATCAATAAAAAGTCATGATTATCACATCAAAACATACATATTCAGAGATATCGAGAGCATGATTAAGCACTGTTATATAAGTTATGATAAATTATCAGCTTATGGCGAACAGACATAATAACTATACACACGTCAGGGCACTAGAACATTGCTCGATCGAAGTCATCAAATTACTGAATAATGTAATTAGAATTACATTATTCAGATAATTAAGTAGGTTGGGTAGCATATTCGATAACTTCTGCTCACCGTAAGTAGTTCTACAATTAGGCACTTTCCAGTTGTCTGTGTTGCGAGTTTAATATATTGGGTATCTCCTCGTGAGAGACGCTAGGTTGACAAGATGACATATATTGTTCATGACTTCGGACTTGTACCTTAGGCATAAACGGTAATTATATAAACTATACACATTCAATATATTCAAACTTTCGAAAAGAGATCTGCTAGGCTGATCATATGAAACATTACTTATAATCCGTACTATTTTTTCTGGAGCACAAGTATCTTATTTAAATTTACATTGGTAGTATTTTCCCAGACAAGATGACAGTAGTGCACATGCGAGAGAAATAAAGAGTTGTAGATGAATAATTTTACACTTGCTGGTAGAATGGAGCGATGCCGGCATAATATGCCAACGACCCGTGACAACTTTATCAAAATGTGATTTACATGGTCATCCCACGTCATTCGTTCCGTGAATATAATACCAAGCGTCTTGAAGCGAGTCAAAACCTCAATTTCGGTCGTATCCAACACGACATCTGTTGGGATGGAGGCATTTTTATTTTTTTGGTTGAAAGAAAACAGCCTTGGTTTTGTTCACGTTTATTTTTAGCCCGTTAGAGTGACTTCGGCTACCCAGCTTATGTAGAGCTTGATTAGCTCTATTTGCTAGCTCAAGACAGCAGTCTCCTTTAAAAAATAGACTTGTATCGTCAGCGTAAATAAGAAATTTTGTACTTTTATTTACATTGATAATGTCAGTCATATATAAATTAAACAAAAAAGGGCCCAGAATGCTGCCTTGTGGGATACCGGATACGATTGGTTTAATGTCAGAAGAATAACCGTTAATATGAACGTACTGTTTACGATGAGCAAGGTATGACGAAATGAGAGCTGACGCGGGTCCACGGAACCCGTACTTTTCTAGTTTTTTTATGAGCAGTCTATGATTTAAATAATCAAATGCTTTGGTGAAATCAATACAAATCCCAAGGGTCATTTTTTTATCCTCAAAACTTCGCAAAATATATTCTGTTTGCTCAAGGAGAGCGAGTTCCGTAGATCGGCACTTACGAAACCCAAGCTGTGACGGAATGATTATATTGTATTTATCCGAAAACTTCATCAGTCTCGAAAGCAAGATTTTTTCGAAGCCCTTAGAAAATACTGATATGATTGAAATAGGTCTGTAATTCCCAATGTCATTCTTATCACCCTTTTTATACAAAACAGTTACCCTAGCAATCTGCATTTTTTCAGGGAAGACCCCGCACTGCAAGCTCAAGTTAAAGATGTGCGTTAAACAGGGAGATATTAAATCTATAACATGTTTTATAGGCCTTATTTGCATGTCGTCAGCGTCACAACTTGCACTGTTCTTTAGTGATAAAAACGTCAGCGTCACCTCCGTATCTACAACTGGCTCAAGAAATATGGACTGATCATTCTTGTTTTCAATATACGAGCAAGCATTTTCGTCAGGACTGTCTCTCGGCAAGTTCACGAAATGATTATTAAAGGCGTTTGCTAACTCTTGCTCTTTTAGTTCTGCATTATCTATGCAGATTTTATCAATTCGTTTTATTTCAGATGAACGATTAAGAACATTATTAATATTTTTGCAGGTGATGTCCGTCCACTTAGCTGACAATGAAAATAAGTTGTTGGAGTATTTATCTCTAGCGCTTTTGAGTTCTTTTGTAAGTCTGTTGCGGTATACTTTGAATGTTTTAAGATCTTCAGGCTCTCTCGTTCTTACAAATGATTTGTGCAATATATTTTTTCTGTTTATCTTGACTAGTAACTCTGGGGTAACCCATGGCTTACGGATTTTTTTCGATATCGTAACTGATTTATATGGAAAACATTCTCTATATATCTGTACGAATGTCTGTAAAAACAAGTTGTATGCTTCATTCGCGTCCTCTTCATACACCTGACCCATTCCAAGTTTCAAAGTCTCTGCCTAACTACAGAAAGGCTGTTAGTTGTAATATTTTGAAAGGATGCATGTAGATTTGGACATTTATCTTTAATGATCTGTTTTTTTATACACATAAATACACCTAAATGGTCACTGATGTCAGTGGTCATTATCTCCGATTTTATACACGGTAGGTCATAATTTGCGATGAGCAGATCGAGCAATGTCGAAGAATCAGACGTGATTCTCGTGGGGGACGTTATCACACTATTGCAGCCAGCTATATTAATCAGCAGATCCATTTGTCGTTTTGCCGGGGTGTCCACAAGCATGTTTATGTTAAAATCCCCCCCCCCGGATAATGTTATATCTGTTCTCATTAGCGTACCTGAAATAGGTGTCTAGAAAAGAAAAAAACGACGTTAGACATCCACCCGGCGGTCTGCACAATACCGATATTATGCTGTGATTTACAAGCAAGGATTGCACTTCAAAATCTTGATTAACGCATGTGAATTCTTCTACCATTTCGCAGCAAATATTATTCCGAACCATAAGTGACACACCACCTCCACGACCAGTTGACCTGTTCAAAAGATAGCTCTTATACATTGGCAATTCAAAAACTCCGCTTTCATCAGTATACCACGTCACTGATAACATAACAACATCAAACGAAAAACAAAACTCATCAAAAAACAAACCAAGCTCCACAGTTTTCGTTCTAGCCGACCGAGTATTTAAATGAATACATTTAAAAGAATTGGAATACTCATTTCCTAGGTAAGACTTTAATTCTGACGGAACGAAGTAGTTTTGTTCTGCCATAAAAAAAAGAAGACACACGCAGAAAACAAGACCTAAATTCCCTCACGTCAATCGTTCCAAGTCCATCTCACATTTGATAAAGATAGCTGCGTCACCTTCCTTCCGCCTCACGAAGATTTTCCCATTCCTGTGCCACGACTAGCGGTAGTCATGTTGCTTTGCCCATTCCTTAGCTGTCCAGAGCAGGGCGCGGTTTTGCATTGTTAGATTTTCAAGGATGTAGCCATCCTTCCCCGTTCGGTCCAAATTTTTCCTTTTTTCGAGCCATTGATCCCCGGTTGACTGTTTTGCAAAGTGCACAATGATGTCAGGAATTTTATCTGTCCGAGCTAGAAGCCTGTGCATCGCAACAATTTCGCTATCAGTGAGCACGGGCACACCCAGCTTTTTGTCCACCTGGTTGATTTTGTTGTTAAGGTTTTCGCGCTCAGAGACCGGAATTCCCTGGATTTCAAGATTCATCTTTCTGGTTTGCCACTCGAGTGCGTTTATGTCCTGCGTCATTTGTTGCACATTTACTTCTTTCTTTCGGTTTTCCATATTCGTCATCCTTTTCTTTAGGTCCTTTATCTCGGTGTCATGTTGACGCATCTGTTTGAGAATTTTGTCATACTGCGTCGACATCATGTTTACGGACACTTCGATCGCCGAGACAGTGTCTTTTAGTTCCATGAGGGTGCTAAGTTTCTGGTTTATGCCAATGATGACAGCTGCCAAGTTACTTTCATCTTGCCTCGGTTTTTCACCCTGACTGCAGTACTCCTCGACTTGGCGGTCCTACATATCTGGCAACTCTGGCAACGCCATGCCTTCCGCCATATTTCACCTTTCGATTTAAAGGTTGATTCGGAGACGCCAGAACAACTACCAAAGTGATAATTGTAACCAGATTCTGCGCATTTCATTGTACCATCTTCATCTGTAAGTCCGTCATTGCGACATAAAAAAGTGTCAGCCATGGCATATGCAACACACTAGGTTACCAAGAGCCGTCACACTGTCGCGCTAGTACAATGAGGCAGTTTCAAACACAGCGGAAGACAGTGAGGCAGCAGCTGCAGCAGTCAACAATGAATTGCACGAATGAAATTCTAAGAAATAGAACAGATTTCCAACCTGTAACGTTGTGAGCAGAAATTAGACTTGTGGCACTCCTGCTGCCGCTGCTGCCAAAACGGTGGTATCCCTGGTCCGTCGGGTCTCGTAGCACAGTTCCCTGGCGGCCTGTAGCTCCTGTTGCCGCTTGTCGAATCAGGGGCTTGCTGTGTTTGCAGCGCTGATAAGATGGCCTTCAGCGCGTGTCCACGATCGATGATACAGCGGCTGACTAGAAACGCCTGTAACGTTGTGAGCATAAATTAGACTTGTGGCACTCCTGCTGCCGCTGCTGCCAAAACATATATATTCAACCCCAGATGCACTTTAATGATATTTTGTGGGTTGTTTATAATCCACCTCATGAAGTACACTAGCTCAGATGCACTCGTCAGGTTACAGAAATTTGCACAAAGAAAGCCGCACTCAAAAATAGGACCGAAAACAAAAAAATTCAAAATTGCATATTGGATACCGATACGCTGTGGGCTCAAATATTGTAATATATGTGTCCATATAATATACAGTACGAACCGAGAGCTAATTACCGGTACAAATACTTGACATTATGTCAATTGGCAATGTTTGGCTGGAAAATAAAATGCTTTCAAAATAAAATATCTTAAGGAAGACGAGAATCAGCTTAGAATCCTTTCCCTTCGGTTGCCCTATGACCATCTTTGGTTTCCCCGATTTAACATAACATTTTATTCTGAAAACCTTATTTTTTTTCCGTAGAATAGGAGCATTAGAAACCTGCGCACACTTCTAAAAATGCAATGTTAAAAATGTTTTGTAAAGCCATTGCTACCTGACTACTCAACCTAGCTCATTTATCTGCTTCATTTCAGAGTTCAGAACAATGCGCGTAATTTTCGAAACCAAAAACGGAAGTGCTAAATCAGAATATTTGCACTAGAAACGTTTACTTAAAGTTTACCCTGATTCACGCTGATTTGGCTCAAACAATATTTACACGGAAATATGAGGAACACTAACGTGTTGGATCACCTCTACTAACGGCCGTCTGGAAAAATTGCTAATTTTTAGATAGGCAAATCCGCGCTTTCCAGACGGCTGGTGAAACCGCCACGGCATGTCACCTCACAAAATCAACATGTAGCTTTTGATTAACCTTAAATAAAATCAGGTAACAGTAAATAAAGTCATTTCTAAAAAAATGACACGACAATGTTTGCCGGCCAGGACCAATACGTTCACCATACTCGGCGAAAGGTCAGGAGCGAAGTGCCAGCTCCCCCACCTCTTTTTGGTTTAACAGAACGAACATTGTAGAGAAGGTTGGCTTCTCTCCAGCGTTCGCTCTCCTAATGCGCAAAGAGGTGGGAGGGCATTGCACTTCGTTTTCCTCCGGTCAACGACCACAAACAGAAAAAGTAAATGCCGAACTCCACAACTCTAAGAATATGCAACATCAATACCTTTCAGGGGCATAACTCAATCAAATTGAGCGAATGGATGTCCTCCAAAAAGCGCCAATGAAACAAGAAACAACCTTCAGGAAGCTTCTATAGGCTTCTGTACAGACAAACACGACCACTCAAAAATAAGATAGTGTTAGATGATGCTGCCCCACACTTGCGCCTATCTCAAATACTCTACTCAAAATACTGTATTTAAGATACTTCTTGAAGTATCTTGATGTATTAAAAATAATTTTGATCCAGAGTACTTAATACTCTATCCTAATTATATTTCTGAGTATGTTGTACTCATTATTTCAAATACATTTTTGACATTCCGTCATTTTCCGAGTTTTCAGTACGAAGTGGCGTGGGCGTGGCACGAGCAAACGTGAACATACTTTCGAGCTACCAAATCCTGTTGCTAGCTCCGATTAGCTGAGGTCACTTTGATTGAGCTCGTGAAAACATCGTTTTTTTGCCGGTAGTGACTCATATTTCAGCCCAAAGTTTGTACAACCATGGTTTCCCATTTCCTTCCCAACGGCGACTTTTGTTTCCCAGAGTTTCCCCCAAAAAATCCTCAAAGAAAAGGGGTGGTTTTACGGAAGTTAAGATAGCGACACTGAGGCGCAACGCAGACCGGGAAACGACCTACGACAACAATGCAGACTTGAGTGTCAAGAAAATAACCGAACATTGATAAGCAGAGAACAGGACAGGAAACGAACTACGAGCTGGATGACCACTCAAAATGCCAACAAAGCGTCCCCTAACGTTGAGAGCCTTTCTGAACCCAATCTACTAAAAGAAGGTGTGACCCTTCTTTTAGTAGGGTCACACCTACTAAATCCGTATTTCAAGTTCGTTTATAGTGAACTCCCCGTATAGGGAATGTTGATTGTATTTAAACGATGCGTCTAAGGTGCGCCGCAGGACGTGACATCAGGGATGTCACTATTGGCGAGGCGCTCTGACCGGTTATTTTCCGCCACACCTCAGTGTTTACCCAACACAAGGCCTGTACACATGCCCACAGGCCTTGACGGTTATCTCCTTTAATAAAGCGGGAGCCACAGTGCCAACGTAAAAATACTAATAAAAAAGAAGTCACGTTAATCGCCGGATCTCTCCCGAAAGCAGTAGTAAGAGGATGCGAGCTTGAGGGCTTTTGTGCTGAGCTAGGCACCGTGCAGGCTGCATCGTTTATGCGGGCTGGAGTGGTAACAAAAGAGACCCTCCTTCCCCTCACCGGCAAACACGATCTCCAGGCGAACGCTGACGCCGCCGCGTTCGGTTATGTCAGCCGAGTGCTTAGTCATTTTATTCGTTGTCCCCATCCGTGTAGTTCTAAAGTTAACCACTTGGGGCGCCACGGTCTGATCTCCTCCTCCTCTTTCTTGTTGTCCCAGAAATGTTTTTCAACATCTGTCAGTGATATTATAGGCAATTGTAGTAGTCCGTTTTTTTCCTTCCGCTGCGGTACCTGTGAAGAAAACGCCGCAGCTGCGCATGCGCGGCGCCAGCCTTGTCTCCATAGTTCAAGGTCTTGTGGCGGATTACGGAGCGCTATCCGGGTGCTTAGCGGGCTGCGGAAACGGTCGACTACAATTCCCCATTGCCACGCGTTGCCGAGCAAATGCATAACAAAATAAAAAAAAAACAAAAAAAAACGTGTGGCCGAATGGTTGCCTCGCTTGTCTCTCGCACGGAGGCTCAGTGTTCGATTCTAGGAAGCGGACTCCTCTTCTATATATTCTTCAACATAATATTCTCGTAAGGTCGAGAACCTTGTCGTTTGACCGAGCTACGAATGTCCTACGCGCCGAACGTTCTACGCCGAACCTTCCAGAAACCCACGCAAGTAAAAAATGTGCTCCGAGTGGCGGTCCCGAGTCTGTCTTGCCCCAGTGCTCGATCATGCTTTTTCGCCGACATTTACGCCTGCGACGCTAACCTTTCTCTATTGTTTAGGGCACAAGTTCGCCCTATTAAACCTTTATTTCTTCAGTTATTCGCCGCCTCTTCATTTGTCATTCGGGACAATATCCTGCTCCTTATAGTTAGACTTTATAAAATAGCTCTACGGTACTTTTTTTTCGTTTTATGTTGTTGCGTGCTAATACACCATTCTGGTAAGCCAGATTTGCACCGCTGTACAATTGTCGTTGTCACTGACGTCGATACAGATTACGCAAGGCTGAAGTATCTTCAAAGGGAATTGAATTACATCTCGAAGTATTTGTACTCTGCTCAAGATACTTTACAATGAATGTAACTTGAGTAGTATTTTAAATACTTTATGAAGCAGGTATTTAGTGACTTAACTTAAATACTTTTATAGAGTATTTTGTCCAACACTGGGCTGCCGTCAAGGCATCGATGTCGTCTGATGCTTTTACAAAGTGGCCACACTTCCGGGCCCCAACCATGTTAGAATCCTCGTACTATTTACGGTTTCGACTTACTGTGGAGAAAACTAAAACGGTGACCCTAAATGTGTCGTAAACTGTACGCACTTAGTCGGGGGCTTTAAAGAGGCGTCGCTGTAACCTCTTCACAAACACATTAGCATGCGTCGATGACGAAGATCAAACCGCTTGACTCATAATTGAAGTATTTTATTTTTGTTCGGCGTTGGAAGTTCTATATTTCTACGGTGCGGCAGCCTCGCACTACTGTGTAGAACGTAATCTTCGTCCTATGACTAATCCACGTGTGCTTGAAGCCACAAATTTTAGAATGCCTTACGGAGCACAGCTTTGACGGCTTAGCACAAAACTAATCTGTTTATTCGGAGCATAGCATGAGTATGTGTTGATTAAAGCTTTATCGTAAAAAAATATTCGTTCTCTCTTTTGTTCCTTGAGCCATTCTTTTATGATGCAGTTGAATATGTCTGACATACGTCAAACGTGGTTCATAAAAGTGCCGCTTCAAAACTAAGAGAGACAATTCTGGAAGTATTTGGAATTTTGAAGATGCGTAAAAATGCAATACTCTACCGTCTACATAGATACTCTAAAACATGTCCTGCTGACGAGTGACACTTCATACAATAGGCTTTCCTGCTTTTCAACGTAGTATTTAAGATACATGTTTCTCCCGCATCGCCCCGGGCCTGCTTTAAATAACAGGTCTCCTATCCCACCAACGTTCGCAGAACCGTCGCGATGTGCGTAGGCAATATTGCAAGAGGAACGAAAAACCTGCTACTTTTGCTCTATGAAATCTCGAGAGCCTACATTCCCGCATAGCACTTGGGGAAGTTAGCAGCTGCACTCCTCCGAGGGAGCTCGCCGAATGACGAGTTGGAAAATATGTTTAGACCTATAAAACTGTCCACGCCATGACACTCATCATGACGTAAGTATGTAAAATATCATGCCGAGTGACACATGCAAATGTTATTTCTATGCGTCGTGTTCACTTTGGAATCTTTGGCCTGTTGCGTTATCCAACGTTCCAGAATCAATCCAAAACCGCGCCAACCGTTTCATCCCATCAAACCAATTCTCTACAGCCGGTGTTTCATCAGTGAAATCAACCCTTGGCTTTTCCAATTTCACCTTACGTCGCAAATATCTTCGTCTTCGTGTTTAAAAAGATATCGATTTATTTTAAAATCAGCTGCTTCTTCGCGCATTATAAGTGTCATCTCGCACCGATCATCGTTCTAAGTTTAAGACAGCCTGTCGAACAAACATCTGTGTTGACTCTTTCATGGCGAGAACATCAAACGACTGGAGCCACCTCCCTATCGCTGCCATCTCTGAAGTCACAAACTGAAAAAGAAAAAGACATTCAATGGCGAAAGTAATCTTTGGAGAAGGTATTCGATGGATTTTGTTTTGTATATTTATTCCCTTCTGTAATGTCTTAGGGGTTCGAGATTATGAAAAACTGATTTAAAGTGCCTCTTTAGCCTATCGGAAGGCGAGAAGCAACACGGCCTATAAAAGGGTAACATAGGGAACGCGCAGGGAAAGCGCGATGACTAGGCAGCCATACGCACGTCGTCACTGCTTGAGGTCGGGAAACAAATAACACGTAGGTGAGTTTAGATGTACATAAACACACGAGACGCACGAAGTGCGCAGGCAGCAGACGAATTTGCGCGTCATAATTCCCGGACCTTCCTTCATAGATTTCAGCTATTAGCTTTCCCAAGTTCTTTGCCAGGAAGTAGTTGCACTGGATTTCTTAGAACGTACATAGAGAGCTATGACCATAAATAGACAATATTAGAAGCTACTTTAGCGCGCCTTTCAAACGCTAACCTCTGCCTTCGTCCACAAAAAAATGATGGATTGTATTTTCAATGAACCGAAGTGAGAGGAATGCTTTGATGCCACCCTGATTTTTTTTCGGCTCATAATATTAGTATTTAATGCCGATTCAAAACTTCACCTTCTATTTTCACACCAATCTTTATTTCCATTCTTCAATATCCTGTTTTCGTTTTTGTTGGTGCGCTTTTTGTAAATATTAAATGTTGCTGCTAGTTGCAAGAGGCACACGTGAAGCTTTCTCCTGTTCATTGTTATTTTTTCTCTGTCTTTCTCCGACCCACACACCTTTTAAACGAAATCTGTACAATGGTGAAGCAATTGTTCAGAAATAAGTTTAATACGGCGAAATATGATTTCCCTCATAGAAATATTCCAATACCACATTTTTGACTAAATATTTGAGTAGCGCATCACCCTATCAGTGATATCAGTGAGTGTTTTAGCACACAATACATACCAGCTCGATTGTGCAAATAAATATTTTAAAAGTATTAGGCCCGGTTAGAACTCAAACGTTGTTTCGAATGTATTGCCTGTGTCGCATTAAGGTTGTTAAGGTGTTTTCAAGACGAATGAATCCGACGGATAAAAAAACATTTGTTATTAAAAATGTATAATTCCAGAAGCATTCCAGAATGCTCGCTTCTAGAATGATTTGAATCAAGTATAATAAGGAGTAACTTAAAACAAACCAAACCTATAATAATACAAAAGTAAACAATGAGGAAATATAAAAAAAACATATATTTACAAAGAAAATTCCTATTAAGAATAAAAATATTTAACGTCTGACAAAACGTAAGCATTAGGAACTGTTTTGTGGTTTACGTTGCAAAGCAGTTAAGCGAATGGCAGAGACACAACGGTTATTTTTTTATCTTAAAATGTAAACCTCTTTGAACTCAGATCAAAATCTGAACTTTTTTAAACTCCCTTATACATTTCATAAAGGCAAGACAAAGATGAAACAAGGCAAATTTTGTAGTAATGCTGCTATTCTACAGATAGGTTTCAATCCGACCAACATCTAGCTGTGTTTGGAGATTTGTGTTTGTCCTTCGTCCCTCTTCTTCCCCTTCTCCAGGGATTATTTTCGTCATTCTTGTCCAGCTCGCTTGCCCCTTGTCCAGCTCGCTTGCCCGCTTGCCCCTTCGCAATTAATTGCATTATAATTACAACATTTGTACATTATTTGTGTGTAGAAGTCATCATTATTTCAACTACGATCTTTGACTTGATGTTCAATATTGTGACAGGAAATAATATATACTTAAATAAATAAATAATAAATCCGCTGTGTCATTAAAGACTTCGATCCGTAACAGACATCGCCGCAGTCAGCAGTTTGGAGATGCCAATTTTTTTTCCCTATCTTTGAAAATAAAGTTTAATGAATGGCCTGGAAAATCTTCACGCTGCGAAACGAATTTCTTACTGGAACAGATCTGCCTTCAGGTTCTCGAACATTAATCTATTTGGTGTTTCCAAAGGTGTTCGGGAATATATATAAGGTAGGTTAATTTGCGCATTCAGTTTCTTGTTCATGATCTGTACGTTTTAATGCAAAATCATTAACTGCCGCATAGAGCGAAGCCGGCGTTGTCTGTAGCAGCGAAACGGTACCTAAATTCCCATTGGCTGCGACACGTCATGTCGCTCGATAGCAACGACGTTGTTGTTGCTAAGGGGCCAAACCAACTGCTGGCGGCGCAGTGGAGAGGAGGGGGGACGCGGATATGCGTTAGCCTGAAGTTAAGCCTAACATTAGGCCTAAGGTTACGGTTTTAGGTCCAACGTCGTCATGGCGGCGCCTGAAGCATCTAAGAAATTGGGAACACCGCGCAAAAAGACGGGAACAACGAGAGTAGAGGAGAGGAAGAGCGCTGACTATCAACTGAAGTTTTTTTTTTTTTTTTTTTTTTATTAAAAACGGATCAAACGAGAAAACACCTCAAAGCCAACCAACGCCGTAACAACCAATGGCGTGTCGTTCACCAGGCACCTGGCTACACAAAAAAGAGAGAGATTTTATAAATGCCTGGTGAGCGACGCGCCATTAGTTGTTACGGCTTTGGTTGGCTTTGTGATGTTTTCTTGTTTGAGCCGTTTTTAATAAAACTTCAGTTGATAGTCAGCGCTCGTCCTGTGCTCTACTCTCGTTATCCTCCTCTCCTTGTGCGCTGTTCCCAATTTCTTAAGTCATGAACCAGCTGGCCTGCAACGCCACCTTAATTCTGAAGCATCTATATAGTCGGCGACCGCAAGCTCGGCAGTAGAGAAACGTGACCGTCCACACAAGTACACCGCAGACGAACTAAGGGAGGGGAAGAACGCAACAAAACGAGCAAAGACGCAGGGAGGACCACATTCAACACAGCAAAACATTACTCGCAGCACAAAACCCAAAGAAGCACTCAGCGGCGTTCAATTGGACATTAAGCTGTTCCATTCACAACTGATAAGAAGTTCTTTTGTGTCCTCGGACTTTTTCTCTTTTGTTTTGAAGCAAATTCATAGGTTGTTTCTTAGACGGAAAACAGTGCATTCCACAATAAAGGAAATCACATTAATGTACTACATATATATAACAGATTTATTTTAAAAAAAGCCGTGAAAGTTACACTTATTCTGCTTGTGGAGGTCAGTTATATGGCCAGGGGGACATATTATAGGGGGCTAATCGTAACGATCAGTTGGCTAATTAACTAAATTTCGATAGTTAACTTTTTAATTAATGAAAATAGACATATGGTTCCAATTAGAAACTTGCTCAGCGTTATCGAAAAAGCACTAAATCAGTAATTTTCAAAAAGACTTTGAGTGCGTGAGAAGCGTAGTAGTGCACTAAAGTTACCACTCGTGGAGCATGTACAAAGCTAGCGGTTGCGGTAAGGCGCCCGCGCGATTTTTCCGTCTCTAATCTCGCCCCAGCCTGGTACCTGTTCACGAATCGTAACTTTAGTGCACTACTACGCTTCTCACGCGCCCAAAGTCTTTCTGAAAATGACTGATTTAGTGGTTTTCGGTGACGCTGTGCAAGTTTCTAAATGGAACCATATGTCTATTTTCATTAATTCAAAAGTTAATTAACGAATTTTAATTATGTAGCCAGCTGATCGGTACGATTAGCCCCCAACAATATGTCCCCCTGGCCGTATAACACACCTGCACAAACCGTATCAGTGCATCTTTTACGGATTTTTTAAAATAAATATGTTCGAATAAGAAATGAACACCCGGTACATATATATATATATATATATATATAACTGGCGGCTGTTTTAACGAGAACTCGCCTGTAATTTACTTATTCTTAACATATCGATAACATACCGTCTGAAAACTCACGCTGAATAACGTCTGTCCCCTTTGGATGACCCATGTGAACACAGTTTGGATCACACCGTTTGTTGCTACAGCAGGAGTCCTCTTTGGTGATTCCATTTGCCCTGTCCATCTATTTCGTCATTCTCCAGGGTTAAAGAAATGTCAGTTGCGAACCAGCTCGCCGGCACCTTTGATTCCATTTGCCCTGCCCATTTATTTCGTCACTCTCCAGGGTTAAAAAAATGTCAGTTGCTAACCAGCTCGCCTGCACCTTTGCATTAACGTGCTTAGAAGTTTTTAAGACGAATGTTTACTAACCTGGGGTGTACGGTTTCCTGTTTTGTGGCTGCTATGATCACCTAGAGACTCGATGATATCCCCAGCAAATCACTGGATAATGTCATGTTTAGTTTACATGTGAGATATTCCTCGTTACAGAATGATACTTCTAAGAGCGAATTTAGTTCTGCTTCCTTGCGAATTCTGCCAAAAAAACAAAAAAAGCTTTACGAACAGCTGGTACTACAACAATATGTCACTTGACAGCTGACGGATATCCGGCCCTTCGAAAAGTCCTTTAGTTTATTTGTTTTGTTGGTGCATCTGAAAAGAAGTCTTTAATGCTTTCAATTTGTTTAGCAATATATTGGGTCCTTTTGGTTCATTGCTCTTGACGCGCTACTGAATTGCGTACAAGTGCCTACGGGCTGGTCATATATGCGCTAAATTTTACATTTGTTTGCTGTTATTAGAATAAATGGTAATGTTTTTTTACCTGTACGCTGCTGGGAATATTTGATGACGTTTTGAGCTAAGCGCAGACTCCAATTGTGTTGTGTTTTGGACCTAAAAATATGTCTGTTCTTAAGTGACTTGCTAGGGGATTCGGACAATGGTAATTCTATTTTAAGTATCATCTGATTAGTTAGTTAAAATAGCATGTTTATAAAAATTCGGTTACACAAATTGCTAAGAATTGTTTCAGCTATATACATTAGCTAAACTACTAACTTGAGACATATGAAGTGTGGCGTGTGCTTTGTATGAATAGCTTAGAAACCCCTTCCCCGATTAAACTTTGATATCGATTTGAACATCTAAGTTAAAATCAGAAACCATATGTTCTAAACAATTGTTTAAAAAAAGCATTTGAGAGAACACTTTAATTGACATTTGTCAAAACGCGACGGTGCAACATGGATAACTTTATATATAATTGCTTCGCTTATTGTTGTAATTCGGGCCCTTATCTGTTGATACAAAATTTTATGTACCCATATGTTAACAGTGTCATGACATACATAGTAATTTACCTTG
This sequence comes from Ixodes scapularis, assembly GCF_016920785.2. Taxonomy (NCBI): domain Eukaryota; kingdom Metazoa; phylum Arthropoda; class Arachnida; order Ixodida; family Ixodidae; genus Ixodes; species Ixodes scapularis. The sequence goes on from NW_024609857.1 coordinate 187,924,364, forward strand.
CCTTAGCATTTCCTTCGCAGTAACATAAATGCAGAACAATCTGCCCAAAAGAGGAACTCAAGCTTGCAGATTGTTTCAATAATGACTACGGCATTTATCTAGGCTCGAAAAACGCCTTCCTCTATTAGATTAAAAAATTTAAAGGGGCATTTTAATACTCTCGGAATTAGAACGAGCTGATTAAGATCAGCACCTACGAATAAAAAATGGATGCGAACCGGACAAAACGCGCTATATCCATTTTAATTCCATTTTCAAAATATGTCAATATAAACCCTTACTTTGATAACAACGACCAACTTGAAACACCTTTTTTATTAGCCGGCATGAACCCTTTTCCCTATCCTCTGCCCTCTACAAACTTTTTAGCAGATGAAGTTGCAAGTTTACAGTGAAATCCATGGCGCCACGTTGTAGGTGATTTTACTTAGCGATGGCCCGATACAAAAAGTAAGCAATGTGACGCTACATTGACAACGTTGAGCACTCAAGTTGGCCACACACCGAAAATCCCGAGCAAGCGCCTACTCAAAATCTGGAGACAATCATGCAAATTTTGGGGAAGGGCTTTCCTTGGGTCAACAATATATGTAAGGCTATGTCTTTTGTGTATTTTCTAAATAATACAAAATTATAGGTGGATATGCTTATTGTGGAATGGGCCGATTTTCGGTATTTTACTAAGTAAAAAATCGCCTGGCCGTTAACATCAATTTCACCTACAATGCTTCAAGCTGTGCACCAAAGTTATTGAGTTTTATATATATATATATATATATATATATATATATATATATATATACAATTTTTTATGAAAATATTACTAAAATCCCAAACAAATACAACATCACAAACATTCCATTGTGTTGACTATGTACGCGTCAAATCTGTACCTTAGAACATTTTTTGTGTGTGTGTGTGTGTGTGTGTGTGTGTGCAATTTTGAGGTTTTATAACCTAGTTTGTCTTAAGCGTCTGGTATGCGATTCAAGCTTTCATATCCTTTCTCGTCATGGTATGCAGGAACAAGGGAAAAAAAACACAAAATTGATGTCAGAAGAAAAAACGCACCGTGTGTCCTCTTTGTTTTCCTTGCCCAGTGTTGCACTGTTGCGGACTATACAACGAATCACCAGCATAACCAAGCCTCTATCTAAACTTCTTTTCCCGTCAAATTGACGATGGCGTGTTTTTTTTTTATTATAAACTGATTGGTTGGTAGATGAGATGATGCAGCGGGGGACGTACACCTTGGGAACGGAACATTTTTAATCGAGGCCTGCATTCTGAAGAAAAAAAAACAAAAAAAACGGTGAAACAGCTGCGTTCCTTGCAGCTGTTTCACCGCGCGCCGTTACCGCAGAGCCGTATATGCGTTACAGCAGTCTGAGGCCGCATCTAACGGAAGCTGCTTTCATCAGTGCCCCCGCAAAATGTCTTCACTGAGCCTTCATCGGTAGGCTATATCAAGGCATGGTCCCTCAACCGCCGTAATTGAGCGTCCTCAGAGTTTTCAGTCACTTTTATGATTACACGGTATATTATCATTGCCTTAATATATAAATGTATTCTAAGCGAGGAGGCCGGATCAATATCTGTTTATATTGTTATACCCGCACGAGGAATTCGATTTGGTTGTAAACATGACGCCAGCAATGAAAACTTTGTTTTTCCAGTAGTTTCTTTCAGTCCCTGGAACGTGTTGTCCTTAAAGGATCTTCAAGACTGAAATTTCAGTCCATCTAAAACATTAACAATGAATTCACAAGTTCTCAGCTTTTGTTATAACGTTATCTATGTTATTCTATCAAAACAACTCTTGCCATTAACATAGGTTAGAGATATCTAACGCGCCTATAAATAACTCTATATGACTTTCACCATTGTAACTGGTAAGGAAGGCTAGCGGAGGCGGCCGAAAACTATTTAGAAGTAGTCGTCGCTGTCGCTTATGAAGACGACGAAAAATAAAAAGGAAAACACACGAGAGGCGTAGTTTGCCCTCTCCTTTCTTAGTCGCAGACTCCAGTTTCAAATCGGTGTAACTTACATGAGCTCGCTTGTTTCTTTAGTTTGCCTTCAACACAAACACACGAGCCAATCTGGCATTCACGAAGTCATGATCTTCCTTGTTTAAACATAAAAGGAACAGTATTCACTAAATCAAACATCAAATAATTTTCAACGGAGACAGCGCAATACAAAGAGGGGCTTGTGATATATTTACTTTGATGTATCACATTTTTTAAACATTATTTCAGCACATGTCTAAGCGAACTGTAGGTTGCTAGTCGCCAATAACTGCATTGTAAATTTTGATTTTTGACGTACCTGATTACCTCATTGAACTTCATCAGAGTAAATGTGCGCGAAATGCAGAAACTGTAGTGCGACGTTCTCGAATAACAATATAGTATACAATATTACCGCGATCAGCGGTAATATTTCAAAAGGATTACGAACTTCATCATTGACTGCGATCCTCTTATTTTTAGCCGTGATGGGATGCCGTTATGTTCTGCAGGAAAGTGAGCTAATAGACATATTTTTAGAACGGTTGCGAACAAGGCCTGCCTGTACACTCACCCTGATAGCACACATAAAGCAAGTTAAATTACGTTTTATGTAACAAATGTACTTAAAAGAGAGGTGAATAAATCGAATTTAGTTCCACCAGAAATTGCGATGGATCCAGAGAGCATTGCACTGCCAGAAAGTTATATCTATGAACGAAGTCGCCGGGCACGTTCTGTCAATCGCTGGTCATTGGCTGTCCACCGTGATCCTTGGTAAAGTAGTTCTGCAAGCTTTGTTCATATATAAAATTTTGCGATTACTCGAGTAAACGCAGTGGAAGGCAGCAAACTGCAGAGGTAATCCAGGAAGAAAAATGGGCCGAGGTTTTGCGTTTCTGAAAGAGAGAGAGAGAGAGAGAGAGAGAGCAACTTTAATGGGTCTCCTGCAGTAACCCCTATCATCCCACCCTCTCAGGTGGGTTCTTGGGGCGACGTGGCCGGACGTCTTCTTAGCGGGGAGAGCCGCTCGCGGCGGGCTTCAGCGTACTCGGGTTAACCCTTTCTGCTTCCATCCCGTCCGGTCGCTGCTTCTCGAGTGCCGCTAGGATATGCTGGACGGCCGTGTGTTGGACGTCGTAGTCTTCGGATCTCTTCGCCTCCTCCATGAGGCGAAAACATATTTGCGCTTATGAACACGGATGAGGGAAGAATGAAGAACACAATACACGAGAGGTTATGTTGTCACAAGCGGCAGAATAAACCTGTTCTTTTTGTTTTTTTTTCAGAAGGCGTCTTTCTTTTCTTTTTTTTACGTGTGTGTGTTTGTGTGTGTCTGATTGAGAGGCTCGGCTATTCCACCCGTTATATAGATTTGCTTGTTTACAAGAGATTGCTTATCGGCACCGTTTTTGAATGTGATAATTTTTTAGCCATTGTGCCCGACTTATTTCACAACAAAACTGGGAACGCACTTTTGGAGAGGTATTTCGAGAAAACAAATGCTCGCTTGCATCGAATGTGTGTTTATCGCGTAAGTTCTGCGTATCCGCTGGTGCTAATAGTTACCCCCGGCGAACCAACTACACGGGCAGAGTTAGGTTTACATTCCAAGCAACCATTCATGTCTCTAGGAACCGGGGACACTAACCGATGCTCAAACGTCTCAATATACACCCTCTGGCATATGGCCATTAAGAAGCAAAATCACTATATATTCACGGACAGGGTGAGAAGGCAGGGCGTTCTCTTTCGAATGTCCACCCGGCCGCCAGCACGCGCTAGACTCCTTCTTGTCGCGATGTGGCAGTGCGTGCACCCTCAAGACTCGGGAAACGCCGAAGTGTTATCAAAGGTAGAAATCTCCCGCTGTAGGCGAGACAAGTGAAGGACCTCTCATCCCTGTTGTTCTCGTCCTGTCATTGACTTGTTTTCTTGTGTGTGTTTTCTCTTATTTACTGCACTACAAATATGGATCTTCCGAGATATGGTTTGCCGAACCGAACCCGCCTGAGTGCGCTCACGTACTAAAGGCTCAAGAAAGTCGCCGTACAAGACTAGCACCTTTATTTCAAGGTGAAATTTCATTTCTTCTCTTTTCGTGAGTGTCTGCTTTCGGCTCCGTGATACCCGGGCAACCATCATCTTCCAAGCGACATGATGTGTGTTTAACTTGTTAATGTTTGTCAGGCTTCGGCGCCTCATTTAAATGCTACACTCGCTTTCCAGAGCCTTCCTCGGTCCTTCTACGCTGATGAGTGTTACTGCTGCAATTCACTGGAACTATATCTTTGTATTATATATGATCCTTTTTTCTCATGTGTTTAAATCAGTTCACTTAGGGCGCAGGCTTTAACACGTTCAGTGCTGTGTGGCAGTTTGTGACTCGGGACGACGTGGTGAAGTGATACTTTTCTCGGGCGGGAAAAGTTTAATTACCGGCAGAGCACGTAAATTTAAAAAGACTCTGAAAAAAAAAAAAATAAATAAAGCCGTTTACAACTTCCTGTAATGCCAAATTAGAGTGACCCTCACGTGACCCTCAGTACCCTTCCCTCCTTCTCTTGAGGAAGAGGGAAGTGTACTGAGCGTCACGTGCTCGGGGGGGGGGGGGGGGGGGGGGGGTCACGTGCCCTGGGGGAGGGGGGTCACATGACCTGGGGGGTCACGTGACCCCCCAGAAAAATTTTTCCGCTTGATTTAGTGGGGAAATTTTTCCGCTAGACTTAGCGAGGAAATTTTTCCGCTAGATTGAATTTTTCCCGCTAGATTTAGCGGGGAAATTTTTCCGCTAGGTTTAGCTAGAAAATTTTCCGCTACATTTAGCGGGGAAATTTTTCCGATATATTTAGCGGGAACATTTTTTTGCTAGATTTAGCGGGGAAATTTTTCCGCTAAATTTAGCGGGGCAATTTACCCATAATGCTTGCGCGGTAACGCGGACGGCGACGGCGACGCCACTCAAGCCGGAAACGGGCGCCTAAGAGCTGCGCTCTAAAAAAACGAGCTAGTTATGACCATGGCGTCGCAAGACTGAAGTTTGCTCAAGATTCAGGAGAGTTCAAATGTGGCACGTGGTGTTCAACGCACTATATAATAAAGGCGCTCGGAGCCATACTAACGTCGCTTCTTGCTCAATTTTTGAGTGGATATAAGAAGGCCAGAGTTTCATATATACCCTTCGTAGCGTTATTTTTTTAGAGATGAATTGCCTTGCGCGTTTTGATGCATTTCGCAAAAAAAGCGCTACTTCTAAAAATTTGCTGCTTAAAAAAACAAAAAATATTTAAGCACCGAGCATTCGCCAATATAAAATTATAGGATCATAGGTCGATAGTAGACGCGCTCTAACAATAATATAGGTTCGCTAGTGGGTTGTGGAATAAAAGAGAAGAACATTTGGTAACAAAACAACTAAAGGGATAAATGATATTTTACCACAGGACTAGTCATAAACACGTAGTAAGGCTAGATGCAAAAAGATAACTAGGGTAATGACCATATCTTGTGAATTTTATGCTGTTTCATGTCTATGCCGACGTTTGTTCTAGCCATTCAGTTTCTCTTTTTTTAGACACTATAAATGTTCCTCGCTAGTAATTATTTGAATCCGTGTTAAGAACTCCTCTTGATCGCTGGACAAAGGTAGATCATTCGCTTAAAATAAAAGTAATTAGATGTAGAACAGAACTGTTTGAACACTCCTTTTTTTCAAAGAACATTCATGACCGGATCGCCCTTCATGAACTTGTGGTGACAGAAACCTCAGATGCCAGCTTTTCGTCTCTCCTATTGTACCCATAAGACTCCATCAGTGCCCAATATCATGTATTCAATTTTATTAAAGTTATACTTGTATTGCGTTTTCTCTTAGGTTATTACTTTGTAATGTGCTTGCTGATTGTATTCCATTTTTCTTGCAACAGATCTTCAACATTTTTCCTTGGTTTGCATTTTTTTTTTGTGTATTGGTGCTCTCAAGCACTAAGTTTTACTTGCGTTTAACAAGTGTGATGCAACCATCTTTTATGTATTTAAACCCCCTCCTGTAATGCCCCCTGGGCGATGTAGGTACTTTATAAATGTATAAAGAAATGAAATGACAATTCACGGTTTTATCTCGTTTTCAAGTGAGCTGAAAAAGGGAAATATATATTCAAGCCACATATTACATAAGTTTCGTAAACATATTATATAGCTGCTCAGTTAAATAATATTATCTCAGGGGGAAATGCTTTTTTTATATATACCTCTTTTTGCATATCACTGCAACGGATCATCTTTCATCGTTGCTGACCGTTGCGCGAGTTTGTGATGAATCTCTGGAAAGAACATGGTCGCAGACAAGAGACACGGACACGGACAAGAGGAAAGGACAAGGCAACACAATGCGTTTCTACTTCACATGAGGCCGTACGTTTCTTTTTTTTCTCTTCACCTTTCTAATTTTTAGGCAGAATGAAATGAACATCTAAATAACATTTGTGTCTTCATAAGTAACCACGGGAGTTCACTATGCTATTGTCCGTTATGAACACCTCTTTCAACAGTGATCTTACTATTGGCGAACTCCACGGTCGTTTTGGAGCGCGCCGGGATCGACGTTTCTGGAGAGAGCCTATTTCACTGGGCGATCGGGATCGAGACCGACGTGTTTCACAGGTCGTTTTGGATTAGCTTCCGCTCTAGATCTCGATCTGGATCCGAGAAAAGTCGCTCCCACGATTTTGCCGGATTAAACCGGAAGCCAGCCGGGCCAGCCCTCGTCGCACACACGTGACTTCCTTTCTCGTGGGGCATCTCGCCTGATCTTGCCCATCTCACCTCAGAAGAAGAAGAGGCACATCGCGGGCTGGGCTTTAAGATTGTCTCGGCATCAGAAGAATTCGTAATGGCCGCTTGCTTACCCCTTGGCTCGACAGCCGGTTCGTTTTCCAGGAAGGAGAACAGAAGGTATTTCCCGCCCTACGGGCATTTGGCCAATCTTTGCTAGAAGCGGCTGAGCCATTCCTGCCCGTCGTGCGTCGAACACGTGTTAGCGCCGCGATTGCGAAAACGTTTCCGAAACGACCGCGGCGGCCGCGGAAAGGGGATTCCCGGGCAATTGAATGACGGGAAGGCATCCGCCGATCCCGGAGCAATGGTCATGTTCCACTGGGGATCCGTAGGCGGCGCGACCCCGTTCGGATCGTGTGCTCCAGTCCGGACCTGGTCAACTGATCCCGGCGCGCTCCAAAACGCCCAGTGGAATTCGCATATGTCACGGTGGAATGAAGCGGTGCTACCTTACCTGTCTGGAAACAAATTGGCGTGTGTGTATGTTTATACAGCCTAGAACATAGTCTGCTTCAACGGGTGACTTGTCTCCCAGCTGTAGGTGAGCAGTTTAGCCAGTGCAGCACAACCGGCAGCCTGGTGTCTTGAACGTGCGTCACGCAATAGCGATACACGACCGCACGCCGGTACGATGCTCATGCAGATGGAAATGGGCAGGGGTGGGTTTAAGCCCAGGATCCCTGGGTTATACAGCGCGAGCTTTCGCTTTACGTGCTCCGAGCTGGTGTGCTCTAACCCACTCGTCCACCGATCCTTTTTTTTTTTCTCTGTTGCACTTCGCCACGCAACCCTCTTTATTTGTCTGGAAAAATTGGGTTGTGTGTGTGTTTATACAGCCTAGAACTTGGTCTGCCTCACAGGGGCGACGAGTCTCCCAGCTGTAGATGAGAAATTTAGCCAGTGTTACAGCCGCTAGCCTGGGGTCTTTAACGTGCATCACGCAGTAGTGATACACGACCGCACGCCGGTACGATGCTCATCCAGATCGAAACGGGCAGGGGTGGGGCTCGAACCCAGGATCTTATTATTTGTCTGGACTAAAGCCCTTTAATGTTTTTGCGTTTGTCTTGCAAGAGGCGTAAAATGCACCAGTGCACGAGGCCAGTGTCTCGAGCGGCCCTTAGAAGCAGTTGTCGGCGCAGTACTGAAATGAGCGGATCTTGGAAGCGAATGGCAGCGGAGCACCCGCTTCTCGCACGTGTCTTGCGCGTTTCCACAACAATGGTTGGCGGTACTTGTAAGCGTGAATTTTATCAAATGAACTTAGTCTGCACTAGAGTCACTAAATAAAGCTACGCTTTCAGAGTACCGAAACTCCCAAAGTACGCGGAATGATAGCGACTCACGTGACTGCCCTGTCTAATGATCCCGCAGCGAACCAGAATATCGTTGAATAGAGCGACTGTATTGTCGGCAAAATGCCAAAGAAAAGAATGCGGTACTCTTAGAGCGTGACTTGTTTAGTAACCCTAGTCTGCACTTGCCGGCAGCGCTTTCAACTTATGGAATTCACGAGGATAACTGCAGTGCAACATGGCTTTGTGTATTTGAGTGGTTCTTTTTCGCTGACAGGCAGACAGACGGCAAGTGTTCTTTCTTGCCATACCCGTTGCCGATCTTGTCAGCTGCTGTGCACTTGGCGCGCGATTGTGGGCGAGTAGTAGAGCCGCGCCACTTGCTTGGATAGAGAACTAGTTCACGGGTGGGAAAGGGTTGCTTCATGTTGCCTTTGACTCGACGCGCAGAAGTGCGGACCCATAGAGTTATTACAATAAACGCTAGAGGCTCAGCTGGCGCTAGTGTCTATGGGACTTCCGGTTGCAAATTGAAGCAGACAGCATGCAGTCTACTTTTCCGGTCTTCCTGTGTATTCCTATGGGAAAACGCGCGTGAATTTTCTCTCGCCGCCGGAAAATAACATGAATAACTTTTGTTATTTCGGTTGTACCGGGTAGTATGTACCTTTAATAATATTGTGAAAGTGTAATTGCTTTAGTTACAGCATTTTTCCTTTACCACTGAACGATGCTAAACTTCGCTATATATCAGGCCCAAACCTCTGTTCCATGGCAGGTATGTAGAAACGAGCGACGATTCTAAGCAAAGTAACAATCGAAAGGAATGTAGAGTGTGTTCAAAGTTCGCCAGCATTCCGGCGGTGCTTATATATTGCTAATATGCCCGTCCTCTCACTATTTGAAAATGACCCCGTCGTGCGTCTTTACGAGGGGTTAAAAAAAAACAACGTTCAAAACGTAAAGAATAAAATACGTGGGCTACGAAAGGTGTGTTTGCCTATTATTTCCTATGTCGGGCTGTTTTTATCGCGCACCTGTCCTCTGGCTTCCCCCTATTTGCAAAGATTTGGAGCGTGCGTGTGATGATTTGAACACAAAACAAGCATCGCGCATATTCATTAGCAGAAAGAATAAAGCTCGGTACTTATTTATTGCAAATCGGACTATATTACGTGACTTTCAACTTATTTTGATCGTCTGCAAGCACAAGGAGTTACTTCCCAGTGTTACTGTGTTGTTTTTGCCGTCTCTCTTGGTTTTCCACGTGTCGTACGTTCGTTTGGCACGTATATCCCCCATGCTGGAAAGCGTCGACGCCGTGTTCGCGCTAACAGTGTCCGACAGTGCACATAAATACACGTACGAACCGGTTTTAACACCGTTCTTAATGCCGCGAATTTCAAATAAAAAGCAGTAACTGACCAATTATTTCGTCTGCGGGACTGAGAAATGTTCCAATGTGCCTAGTACGTACAAATTATTCGTGATATTTGCTCTTAGAATCGAGCGAAGAGAGAAAATGCACTCGCTTTTTCCCATAGAAATGCATTACCGGAAGTCAATTTCTGACTGCTTGCTGTCTGCTTCAAAATGCAACAGCACACTAGCGCCAGCTGAGCCTCTAGCGTTTATTGTAATAACTCTATGTGCGGACCTCGCCACTAAATGCGCTATGCTTAGGGTCGGCACTCTGTTTTCCAATATTGCTCTGGGCGCCGTTATCTTGGTGCTTGTACAGAGCAGACGCAACTGCCGATCGTCATGAATGAAAAGTGCGACTTCCTCGGCATTCGATTCGGTGTTAGGAAGCTCATGTAATATTGCTTTGCTCGGTCGCGAAGAGTTTAAAGACTTATGTAGGACGTAAAAGCGTTTCCTCTGATTTCAGAAAAAAATTTAGATAATTGGCAGCCATGATTTTAAGCCACAATATGGACAAGTGTCGTTACCCTGAAGCGTAGCTTATTTAGTGGCACTAGGGAAGATCATGGCAGAACAGCGCAGCACTGAGCTAGATTTCAGTCGCCATGTTCTTCTATATACAGTGCCACTAAATAGGCTACGCTACAGAGTAACGACACTCGTTCGTATTATGGCATAAAATCATGGTTGCCAGTTATCTGAAGATTCATCTGAAATCACCAGGAAGCGCTTTTCCGTCCTACACAAATATTTAAACAGTTCGTGACAGGGCACAGAAATATGATGCGAGCTTCCTAACACCGAATCTAATGCTGAGGAAGTCGCACTTTTGAATCATGACGATCGGCAGTTGCGTCTGCTCTGCCCAAGCACCAAAATGTCGGCGCCCACAACAATGTTGGGGAACAGAGTGTCGATACTCTAAGCGCAGCTCATTTAGTGGCTCTAGTTCTTTCCAGAAGTGGCGCGCTGCACGTGTATCGAGCATTTTCACAAAATTAATTGGCGCCACTTTTCAAAGAGTAGATGGGCTTTACTGCACACAACCTGGGAGCGGGTTTGCAAACCAGTATTCAGACGAAGAGCAGGCCGAAATAGGATATAGGAAGTGCAAAACTGCCACTTTATTTCTTTTTTGTTTTCTAGCTTTAAATTGAGCTCTGAAAATATTTTTTTTTGTGCAAAACAACGTTTGCTTGTTAAATGTGGTGGTCCAAATGGTCGCAACGCCGCACCTTGTGTTTTTGATGACTTCGAACGGGGATGGAACTTCGAATTCCTTCGGAAATCAGAGCTTTCGTTCGTCTTGTAAGCCAATGCATTCTACGTGTGTACTGGCTCGTATCTCGCGCCACCCCTTGGACGCTTCCGGCAGCGGCGGACGCAGGGCGAAGAAGATCTAGCTCGAGATTGGCGGCGAACTGCCCGTGGCCCGAGCTCACTTCAAGCGCCCGACCTGCATGCGCAGCTGCGAACATGCTACTCGTTTGTTCCGGAAAAATTCTGCGCCATCTATGAGGAAAAGGGTACAAATCCCAACCCCTGTCCCGCACCTCACCCGGAAAACTACATGTACAATAAAACGCGTTTTAGGATACATACGTTCCTCTCCGAGTTGAAGTGCACCCCTTGCAGTAGACCTTCCGTGGCGACGGTCATGTGCAGGTATGTTCTCCTCTTTTACCTTCATCGTAGTAGACATTTCACCGAGTGAACATCTCCGGTCTGTTACCGGCACCCCGTCTCCTAAAAGGGGCCTCCCGTTTCAGGCCGTGTAACACGCAGTACCCCGCGTCGACGGGCAAGTCATTCTCTACGTCTCTGTGAGAGGAGGCTGTCTATAAATAGACTCGCCTTTCCTTCCGCGCCGATGCGGAGGGCTGGGTGCCGGCCAGCTTTGACCTTGAAAAAACCGGTTGCTATGCGTATAAATTACGCGCTTTCTTTCCTGCTACGCCAGCGGCATTGTCGTCGAAATGTAATTTCCGATTGAGGTTTTATTTTTATTTCAGTTTGTTTGCAAGTGTTGAAACAGATGCATCCCCGCAGACAATATCGACTGCGATACCAAATGAGGCGTTTTTCTACGGCTGAAAACTTCACAGCTTTTCATCACCTCACGATTTTTCATGGAGCTTACGCAAAAAGATCTAAACATTGCCTTGATTCAAAGAGTTGTAACCAATGTTTTTATTATTGTTCTCACTTGGACATCTCGCAGTATGACAGAACCGCGAGGACCAAACAGACAGGCCGGCTACCAGGGTATGAACGGTTTATTTCGGGCCCGCGTGGAACTATATATAGCGCTCCACGGACCAATGGCAACGCAGTTAATAAAACAAACAAAAGGCGGATAACAGTAAGTCATGCTTCGGTGACTCGGCCGAAGTGATAACAATTCTCCTTCTCTTATAATTGAAGGCGATCAATGGGTTTCCGAGTCCGAGTGGACCGTCGCAGCTGGAATGGCACACAGCTGTCTTCGGGCTCGCTTGAGGTCTTGGCGTCGCCGTACAACTCGTTCGCAGGGCTCTTGGCCGAGGCTGCAGGTACCGCGGCTCGGGCCAACTGGTCAGCAGGGCTCGTGGGAGAGGGTACAGGTACCGCTGAACCGCTGGCGGCTGCGGCTCGGGCCAACTGGTCAGCAGGGCTCCTGGGAGAGGGTGCAGGTACTGCTGAACCGCTGGCGGCGGGTGCCTCGCTGGTTTCCGCCTTGACCTCCCGTAACCGCAGTTGATCGAGATGACGGCGGACGTTGCCTCCGGGAGTAGATACCACAGTCATGCGAGCGCCGTGGTTGCTCTCCACCACCCCGGGCAACCATTTTTCACCTTGCCCGAAGTTCCGGTACCACACGGCAGCATGAGGGCGAATGGTTGGGACCTGTAAGTCAGGCGAGCACACACGTGTTGACGGCACAGCAGTGTCGACGCGCGAGCGTACTTGGAAACCGAGTAAGCGCTCGGCCGGTGATTTCCCGTCCGACAGTGGAGTGCGACGGTAAGACAGCAACACTTTCGCCAACTTCTCTTCCAAATCCCCGGTTGACAACTTGGCTAGGGACTCTTTTACCGTTCTGACCGCCCGCTCTGCCAATCCATTAGATTGTGGGTGATACGGGGCGGTTTTTAAATGCTCCACGTGATTTCGTTCCAGGAACTCGCCAAACTGCTGACTAGTAAACTGAGTCCCGTTGTCTGACACAATCGCACGTGGTAAGCCGAATCGGCTGAACATCTCTCTGAGCTCCCTTATGGTGGCTTCAGTGGTGGCCGAGCGCATTACGCATACTTCGATCCACTTAGTGTGTGAATCCACTACCACCAGCAGCATTTTGTTTTCAATTGGCCCAGCGAAATCAATGTGCAAGCGCGCCCAATTTTCTCCCGTTTCTGGCCAGTTAACAGGCGTGCTTGCTGGAGGCATAGGAGCAGCCTGTGTGCAGTTGTGACAAAGACGAGCCAGTCGTTCTACCTCACCGTCCAATCCGGGCCACCAAAACAACGTCCGGGCTACCCTTTTCATGGCCGTCGCCCCCTGGTGAGCCTCGTGGAGTAGATTGAGCATCTCTTTCTGGGCTGCCCCTGGAATGACGACTCGCTGTCCCCAGTAGAGCAGGTCCTGGACGACAGTCAACTCCTGCCTTCTGCAAAAGTAAGGATGCAGCTCATGCTGTTCTTTGGTTAGAATTTTCGGCCAGCCACGCATTACGAAGCTTTTTACTGTAGTCAGTGTTCTGTCCTCGGCACTGAGCTCTTTTAGCTGCCGTGCCGGCAGGAACGCTTCATCCATGCACTGTATCGCGAACACGTACTCTGGCAGCTCCTCCTCTCGGCTCTCCTCGGTCTGTGGAAGGGGCAATCGGCTGAGGGCGTCCGCGTTCGCGTTGCGTTTCCCGGGGCGAAATTCGATTTTGTACTGGAAGTCGCTGAGTAGAAGGGCCCACCTTTGAATTCTTCCCGATGCCAGCAGAGGTATCGGCCGGTCCTCTCTCAGCAGACCCACCAGGGGTTGGTGGTCGGTGACGAGAACGAACTGTCGACCTAGCAAGTAATCCCTGAACTTGGTCACGGCGAACACCAAGGCGAGTGCCTCTTTCTCTATTTGGGAATAATTTTTTTCTGCTGATGTCAGGCTTCGGGAACGGAAGGCGATCGGTCGGTCGACAGACCCCAATCGGTGCGACAGTACAGCTCCTACTCCTGTTGGCGAGGCATCGCATTCCAGACGGAGTGGTTTACTTGGATCAAAAAAGGTCAACACGGGAGATTTTAGCAATACTGTCTTGGCCTTTTCCACGGAGTCCCGTTGTCTCGGTCCCCATTTCCATACTTTATTTTTTTCTAAGAGCTCGTAAAGCGGTGCCAGCAGGGTAGACATATTTGGCAAAAACCGATGATAATACGTCAACAATCCAATAAAGGCCCGGAGCTCGCTGACGTTCGTAGGGCTTGGGGCCTGTCGGATGGCGTCCAGATTCTTCTCGATGGGGTGAAGCCCTTCCTGGTCCACTCTGTGGCCCAAGTAGCAAATTTCACTTTTCCTAAACGTACACTTCGACTGCCGCAGCCGCACACCCATGTCTTGAAATCGTTGCAGCACTGCCCTTAGATTTTCAGTTCCCGGCTGCTCAGCCACCAACACGTCATCCAAGTACACCTGCACTCCTGGCAGGCCGGCCAGCATGGTTTCCATTTTTCTCTGAAAAATGGCCGGAGCCGATGCAACCCCGAACGGCAACCGGTTGTACTGGAAGAGCCCGCGATGTGTATTAATCACCGCCAGTTTTTTTTAATCTTTGTCTAACGGTACCTGGTTATACGCGTCTCGCAGATCTAACGTACTGTACACTGCCCCACCACGCATCGACGCAAAAATGTCTGCTATGCTGGGCAGAGGGTACTGTTCAGTAGCACAGGCAGCATTCACAGTCAACTTAAAATCTCCGCAAATTCTAACGGATCCATCACTTTTCCGCACAGGAACGATCGGCGCCGCCCATTCTGAATGCGTTATTGGAGACAAAACTCCCGTTTGAACAAGACGGTCTAACTCCTCAGAGACCTTATCTCTCAGAGCGTAAGGAACGGGTCTTGCCTTCATGAATTTCGGGCGAGCTCCTTCCTTCAGGTAGAGATGTACGGGGGGCCCCTCGATGGCTCCTAGACCGGGCTCGAACAGGTCCTGGAAGTCGCTCAGCAGGGATTCCAAATCCTGGTGGTCTCGGTGAGCGGAAACAGAGGCCACTTCTGCGCCAAGCAAGTTCAACTTGTTGATTACATCCCGGCCACAAAGGCTGGGTCCAAGGCAATCCAACACCACCAGGTTTGCAGGAACCGTGCGGCCCTGGAAAGCAACGTCCAGATGCAGCTCTCCTAAGATGGGCAATTTCCCGAGATAACAATTCAGTCTCAGTTCACTTTTTGCAAGGCTAGGCCAGCGGTTTCGGCACTGAAGATACACGTTCCGAGGAATGACGCAGACAGGAGAGCCAGTGTCTATTTCCATGCTGACGTCAATGCCTCCCCAGCAAAGCTTCTTCCTGACTGGTTGAACCAAACAGACCGTTGCAGCTTGCGACTTGATGGCGTACACCGACGAAATGCACAAGTCATCATCTTCTGCTGACGCGTCCGCCAACAACGACGACATCTGTTCCTTATCAGGTTTCCCGCTTCGCTCCCGATACCCCGTAGCTCGACACTTTCTGGCTAGGTGCCCTTGCTTTCCACAGCGAAAACACGTTTTCGTTTTGTGGCCGCAGTTTTCCCCGGTGTGTGATGAACTTCCACAGCGACCACACGCTGCTACCGAAAGGTGCTTCTCCCGCCCGTACACATTTCTTGACGGCTGTTTCACCATTTTGTGTATGGCCCCTTCCTTCGTTTCTGGCCTTTGCATTTGTTCTACTTCGGAATCAGCTGCTTCCGCTGCGGCTGCTACTTCTTCCGCCTCATTCAACGTAAGGTCCCGCCGTGACAGCAACCTTCGCTGGACGTCTCTACTTCTCACACCGCACACAATTCGATCCCGTAGCATCCGGTCAAGGCTCATGCCAAAGTTGCAGTTTTCCGCAATTTTGCGGATCTGCACAACGAACTCTCGTACGCTCTCAGTTGGTTGTTGCACGCGGTTGAAAAATTTATAGCTCTCGGCTATTTCATTGCGCTTAGGCGCGTAGTGCTGCTCTAGGAATTTTACAGCTTCTTCATACGATAACTCGTTCACCTTTCGCGGGGCACAGCTACCACTTAAGACTTCTATCGTATGCGTGCCGAGTGCCGAAACTAGCAGCGCTCTCTTGGTCTTTCCACTGGCAATAGCATTTCCCTCGAAGTATGCTTCAACGCGTACGATGTAGGAGTCCCACTTATCTCTGCTGTCGTCGAAGGCAGGCACTTGAAAGCTGGTCGGCGTCGCCATTGCCCCCGTCTCGGATCTTGAGCAGCCCTTGCCTCCTGCCCGGCGGAGTTCGGCGCCTCGTCGCCACTGTTGTCACTTGGACATCTCGCAGTATGACAGAACCGCGAGGACCAAACAGACAGGCCGGCTACCAGGGTATGAACGGTTTATTTCGGGCCCGCGTGGAACTATATATAGCGCTCCACGGACCAATGGCAACGCAGTTAATAAAACAAACAAAAGGCGGATAACAGTAAGTCATGCTTCGGTGACTCGGCCGAAGTGATAACAATTATTATGACATAATCGGCAGGTTTCCCAAAGAAAAAACAAAGAACACTTGCAACTCGTAAGGTCAGTCACAACACCCAACAGGGGGCAAAAGCGCCACCCACTTGTTCGTTACTATATTGTTGAAACTTGAAAATCACAGTGTACTTACAAAAATGTTCCCCTCAAAGCTGTCGTATGTCAGTCTGTTTCGTAGAACCGGCCTGCGAAACTTGAAGTTTTTTTTTCTTTCAAGACTAGAACAACGTAATTATCCAGGTTTATTTATAAATTATTAGTTTAATGGTCATACCATATAATCATAGTACAGACATGTCTCGTTAATACGGACCCCGCTATATATACAGTATTTTCGGGCACCAAGTGGGTAAATACACTAGTTCTTGTCTCGTTGTTATGGGCGCTTTTTTGGGGACGGCGAAGGTATCAATATTAACGAGACATAACAATATTTATAACGACTTTCCTTAATAAAATCAAGGAAATGATAGCAGGAACTATTTATTACTGATACACTGAGCAAGCCGTCTAGTGAAGCAACCTTTTTTTTTCTATTTCAGCCAAGGCATGAGCTTTTAATCTAACAACTTCCTAAACTTAAAATAAAACAATAAAACAATCAGGCACTGACACGCTGAGTCGCGAATTCTAGACACGAATAACGATATATCCATTTTTAGAGGAATCACAGCAAAACACTCAGCAATGAAACGTTTAGGGTCATCGCATTGAAAGCCTTTCCAGTACAGCGGCACTCACATAAAATTCAATTATTAATCAGAATGCCCATTTGTGGCTTTTTTTAACATGAAATTTGTTTATGGGATTGAATTCATGCGAAAAGCGTCTCTAGCGAGTGTGGCGAAGAAGCATTACACACAGGCCGAGACTAGATAAATCATACATAGCCCATAGCAGGCAAATCATAAGCCTCCTCGGAATTTTGAAGATAATTCACACATAATCATATCTATCCAATCGCAACTATTCTCAGCTGCCACCTAAGCAGTGTGTTTGGAGTCATGTTCTCGTGGGACCAACCGTACGTTTTCCATTCGCCACGTAATCACGCTCCTCCACAAATCCACGGGCAGCGAACGCTGTCAGGTGATGAAAGGGATTGCATCAGAATTAGTTGGGGGGCTAGTTGGTTGAACATCTAGACGGTGGTTTAAAAGCGCAAAGGACTAAGAAGAGAAGAAGGGGACAGGACAGAGCGCTTACTTACAACTGTCAAATTTAATAGAGCATCTAGAGAAAGACAAGGTGGAAGTGAAAAAGGAGAAAAGAAATATGAAATACAATTAAAGTCACTGCTGCTATTAAGAACATATTTGGTTTTAGAAATCGAAACAAAAATATTTTGACTGGAGCTGAAGGCAAAGTACTTGTCACGTAAAAAAAAAAAGAACAAAAAAAAAAAAACTGTCTATACAGCAAAATGAAAAAAATAATAAAAAAATTGAATAGTAGGAAAAGAGAAAAAAACCATTAGGCAGAGCGACCGGCTAAAAAGTCTTGAGGTAAAACACCGCTAGAACTGAAGTTCTTTTTGTGTTTCAAGTCTTTAGGGCATACACCGAAGGAACTGAAGTTCTTTCTGTGTTAGGGTCACTGATGGGGCGCTTATACACTTCTCGCCACTGGTGAGGATGACTTGAGCCTCGTACAGCTCTCGAATGTTTTTGTCATGGAACCGCTTCAGAACTTTGGTGTTGGTGAATGTTGGTGAGCATTTGCAGTCTCTGACATGCACCGCAAGATGTCCCGATGGTGCTGATTTCAACGTTTGGGCATGTTCTCTTAATCTCGTATTGATACATCGCCCCGACTGACCTACATACACTTTGCCGCAAGTAAATGGTATTGGATATATCACTCCACTTTGACATTCTACATACTTGAGTCGATGTTTTACACTGCATTCTTGCTGTTGATGCTGTTGGCAATTGATCTTAGGGCAGAGCCTTTTTAGTTTGTCCGGAGCTGAAAGCACGACTTGGACTTGAAACTTCGCAGCTGTTCTCTTCAAGTTGTGGGACAAGCGGTGTATATATGGCAGAACTGTCGGTCGGTGTTTCTTGTGTTTTTCAGTGTCATGTTTTTTATTTGAGGTCATCAAGGATTCCGCGACTTCATATATTATCGAACTGGGATATCCCGACGCTTTCAGTCTTTGTACTTGAGCATCAAAGCTTTCCCCCGCTGAGTGTACGCAAGATTTTTTAAGAGCTGTATTCAGGCAATTTTTTGCAATTCCTCTTTTAATAATTTTGGAATGAGCCGAATCATACTGTAAAAGACCTTTCTTCGATCGAGGGGAATACATCCAGCAAGCGTGGTTGTCAGAGAAAACCAGTCTTAGATCTAAAAATTGGAGTCTGGAGTTCACTGGTGACTCTTGGGTGAACTTGAGACCCTGGCCATTTTCTAAAAAGTTAGATCGGATGATGTTGAATAGTTGCGTCTCATTCTCACTTGGGCGATGTTGAAGAAGAACGAGGTAATCATCAACGTATCGAAAAATATGAGATACATGGCTGTTGAAAAGTGTACTGGCTACTGCCCGATCACATTGGGCCAAGTAAATATCACATAATATAGGCGCCACACAGGAACCTATACAGATACCTTTCTTTTGTAGGAAAGAATCACCTTCAAAAGTGACGACTGTAGCAGAAAGGTAGAACTTTAAAAGTTCTAAAAAGGACTCTACCGGAATGCCGCACTTGTTTTGAAAGGAAATAGTTCCATTGGCTTCAATACATTCGCTTACTGCTGCTAATAATTTGTACGAGGCTCAAGTCATCCTCACCAGTGGCGACAAGTGTATAAGCGCCCCATCAGTGACCCTAACACAGAAAGAACTTCAGTTCCTTCGGTGTATGCCCTAAAGACTTGAAACACAAAAAGAACTTCAGTTCTAGCGGTGTTTTACCTCAAGACTTTTTAGCCGGTCGCTCTGCCTAATGGTTTTTTTCTTTTTTCCTACTATTCAATTTTTTATTATTTTTTTTCATTTTGCTGTATAGACAGTTTGTTTTTTTTACGTTACAAGTACTTTGCCTTCAGCTGCAGTCAAAATATTTTTGTTTCGATTTCTAAAACCAAATATGTTCTTAATAGCAGCAGTGACTTTAATTTTATTTCATTTTTCTTTTCTCCTTTTCACTTCCACCTTGTCTTTCTCTAGATGCTCTATTAAATTTGACAGTTGTAAGTAAGCGCTCTGTCCTGTCCCCTTCTTCTCTTCTTAGTCCTTTGCGCTTTTAAACCACCGTCTAGATGTTCAACCAACTAGCCCCCCAACTAATTCTGATGCAATTTCTTTCTTCTACAATGGGCCCTTTTCCTTGTCTTTCCCCTCTGGACTCTATTTCTATTTACATCAGTGTGATCGCCAACACAACCTGCAAAGCAAGATTCTATTCTGCCGCCATCAGACATGGTGCGGTTCCACCGGACTTGGCTGGGTTGTTTGGCTTTGCAAGACCTTCCCAACATCATGCAAAAAGAATATGCAAGATTGTCCGCTCCGAGATGTGGAGGCAGGTCCGATACTTCAGAACTTGCCTCTGGGTTCTTGCGGGTTGTGGAGACCCCGGTGGCGGCCAAGGACGAAGGTACAGAACCTTCCTTGACAGAGCAAGTAAGGAAACGGAATTCCTATGGTCTTCATATATTCCGCATATAAAAAGTCTCCGTGCTCAAAATAACCAACGCAAGGGAGAATCCGTAACGTTGTTGGGGGATGCTACAATACCGGCGGAGATAGGCAAGATACTCGAAAAAGGACCAAAATTCCGCACACCACCAAAAATGCAGGGCGTAGAGCTGGTGTCTAAGATACACAACATAGCGGCAAAGGCCCAAGAAGCTGATAGACTTCGATGTGTGGACGATTGTGTTGACGTGCTGCTACAGACTGGTCAAGTTAATGACAAGAATATGAGAATTCCTACTATTGTCAATTATTTCAAAACGAATGACCTAACCCTTCTAGTTTCTGATAAAGAAGGAGGTTTCGTTGTCATTCCTAGGTCACTCTACCTCGAAAAAGCAGGGCGGGCCATAGAAAAAAACTTTAACAAGTTGCATGATTTCAAAACCAAAAGTGTGAAGGCAAAGGCGCTTCAAATGTGCCACAGACTTGAGTTGGAGCAATTGAGGAAGACGATTACTGCTACCAAAAAGGACAGTCTGGATATGTTTTTCACAGCAAAAACGCACAAGAACGAATGCCCTTTTCGAGTTGTGGTCACTGAGAAAGGGTCTTGGCAGGGTCTAATGTCACGGTTCCTCTTAAGCCATTTGTCTAATCTCCAGCTGAATGACCCATTCCTAATAGCAAACTCGGAGGAACTTATTAAGTATCTGCAACTAAATGCGATGACAGTGCGCTTTGGGTTCTCACTTGATGTGGAGGATCTATTTTACTCAATACCACACATCAAATTATTAGCAGCAGTAAGCGAATGTATTGAAGCCAATGGAACTATTTCCTTTCAAAACAAGTGCGGCATTCCGGTAGAGTCCTTTTTAGAACTTTTAAAGTTCTACCTTTCTGCTACAGTCGTCACTTTTGAAGGTGATTCTTTCCTACAAAAGAAAGGTATCTGTATAGGTTCCTGTGTGGCGCCTATATTATGTGATATTTACTTGGCCCAATGTGATCGGGCAGTAGCCAGTACACTTTTCAACAGCCATGTATCTCATATTTTTCGATACGTTGATGATTACCTCGTTCTTCTTCAACATCGCCCAAGTGAGAATGAGACGCAACTATTCAACATCATCCGATCTAACTTTTTAGAAAATGGCCAGGGTCTCAAGTTCACCCAAGAGTCACCAGTGAACTCCAGACTCCAATTTTTAGATCTAAGACTGGTTTTCTCTGACAACCACGCTTGCTGGATGTATTCCCCTCGATCGAAGAAAGGTCTTTTACAGTATGATTCGGCTCATTCCAAAATTATTAAAAGAGGAATTGCAAAAAATTGCCTGAATACAGCTCTTAAAAAATCTTGCGTATACTCAGCGGGGGAAAGCTTTGATGCTCAAGTACAAAGACTGAAAGCGTCGGGATATCCCAGTTCGATAATATATGAAGTCGCGGAATTCTTGATGACCTCAAATAAAAAACATGACACTGAAAAACACAAGAAACACCGACCGACAGTTCTGCCATATATACACCGCTTGTCCCACAACTTGAAGAGAACAGCTGCGAAGTTTCAAGTCCAAGTCGTGCTTTCAGCTCCGGACAAACTAAAAAGGCTCTGCCCTAAGATCAATTGCCAACAGCATCAACAGCAAGAATGCAGTGTAAAACATCGACTCAAGTATGTAGAATGTCAAAGTGGAGTGATATATCAAATACCATTTACTTGCGGCAAAGTGTATGTAGGTCAGTCGGGGCGATGTATCAATACGCGATTAAGAGAACATGCCCAAACGTTGAAATCAGCACCATCGGGACATCTTGCGGTGCATGTCAGAGACTGCAAATGCTCACCAACATTCACCAACACCAAAGTTCTGAAGCGGTTCCGTGACAAAAACATTCGAGAGCTGTACGAGGCTCAAGTCATCCTCACCAGTGGCGACAAGTGTATAAGCGCCCCATCACTGACCCTAACACAGAAAGAACTTCAGTTCCTTCGGTGTATGCCCTAAAGACTTGAAACACAAAAAGAACTTCAGTTCTAGCGGTGTTTTACCTCAAGTATTTTTAGCCGGTCGCTCTGCCTAATGGTTATTTTCTTTTTTCCTACTATTCAATTTTTTATTATTTTTTTCATTTTGCTGTACAGACAGTTTTTTTTACGTGACAAGTACTTTGCCTTCAGCTGCAGTCAAAATATTTTTGTTCCGATTTCTAAAACCAAATATGTTCTTAATAGCAGCAGTGACTTTAATTTTATTTCATTTTTCTTTTCTCCTTTTTCACTTCCACCTTGTCTTTCTCTAGATGCTCTATTAAATTTGACAGTTGTAAGTAAGCACTCTGTCCTGTCCCCTTCTTCTCTTCTTAGTCCTTTGCGCTTTTAAACCACCGTCTAGGTGAAAGGGAGGCGGCTGATCGTTGCGGAGAACGCGTAGGCTTCACCGCAATGTCAGTTTATGGCTGAACGGAGTTGAGCAAAATCACCAGTGGGCTCAGCAGGAATCGAACCCCGGACTGTGTAATACACAGTGCGACGTCTTTTGCCAGCGCCCCAAGGAGATGAAAGAGAACGGAAAGGAACTGAACTATGTCTTTCCGCCGACGATCGGCTCTAGCACCACGCGGCTGTCTGTGGCGAGTGGTTCTTAGTTTAACATGTGCTAGAATTATCTGACATCGATAGTGGTTAGCAGTATTCAGCTGCAAACTGCTGTTGATTGTTTTTCTACCCATTGCACTTATTTTCGGTAACGGTCTGCCGCTAGGTGTACGACCTAGGGTCTTCATGGGAACCGCACCACGCGGCGAATGAAAACGAAAATTAAGAAGTTTGAGAGAAGGATGGCCTGCTACACGTTGCCGCCTCCCCAAAGAGCGATATTGCGATGTTTCGGCTCATAGGAACTTTTAGCGAACCGCTACCGTGTTCCGCGTACCGCACTACTGGAGCCTTTGAAGAGCATGCTTTCAAGCGCGCGCCCAGATTGATACCGTGACTGTGGGGTCGCGTGCTTAAAAGCATGTTTCAAGGGCTCCAGCAGTGCGGTACGCCTAACACTGTAACGGTTTGCTAAATGTACCTAATGACAAGAATGTTCCGGAGCTCCCTAGCAAAAACAGGCTTTAGAATGAAGCTCGCGCAAGTATGGCGTACTGCCTAAATCGCTACACTAGGATATCGGTTTTTCAGGTTTGAAGACGGACTTTGTCTATCGGTGTAGGGAAGAGAAAAAAAATACTTCGAAAGGCTACGTATGAAGGCTCTCACTCTAGCGCAGAGCAGGTGATGTTGAGTACTCTTTCCCGTTTTAAGGGTTTCATTCGTCCGCCGAAGTATGTTGTAATTCCAATGTTGTGCCAAATACTCAAGAAAAGTATTTAAGATGAGGCATTAAATACACATTAAAATGTATTTGGAGAAGTATTTAAGTTTCTTTTCCTACTATCTTGAGTTGACCACAAATACTTTGAAAAATTAATTAAATTACACTCGAAGACACTTGGCAAGAAGGATGCAAACTGGCAATATAAGAAAAAAAAAAGTCAGAAGGAGGTGCTTTACGTGTGATGACTTCGCTTAAAACCACATTCTCTT
Organism: Ixodes scapularis; assembly: GCF_016920785.2. Lineage (NCBI taxonomy): Eukaryota > Metazoa > Arthropoda > Arachnida > Ixodida > Ixodidae > Ixodes > Ixodes scapularis. Next base: position 187,947,890 of record NW_024609857.1, read on the forward strand.
GGTAACTTTATGTCTTTCAAGAAGCGACTTATATTCCTTTTCATTTTATGTTGTACCGAGGCGAATGCTAGAAGCGCGAGTTCATAGCATTGGCAGCTGTCTTTAATGCACAAGAGCTCGTGGCGCCGTGATGTGTCCCAGAGCAAGGAGCTCGCGCTTGTAGCCTTTCCTGCGGTTGCACCAAAAAGCGAAAAAAAAAAACAAGAAAAAAATGTGTAGCCGTTGCAATCGAAGTTTACTTTGAAATGAGTCGGGATATTAACATGATATTGGTAGCGAAGGATCTTAGGAACAAAAGGGAATCACGTCTTCTAGGCATGGTGACTGGCGTGTTTTAGCATGGGGGCAGGCTCGGCTCACGACGCATTCCGCAAAAATTCCCAATACGCCTTGACGCGATTCGGCGGACTTGACACATAGGGCGGCATTGCATGTCCCTAACAGCCGAAGTAGGAGTACACCATGCAGCAAGACTTGACGATGAGTGCGCAAGTGAACGATAAACGTGCGCGCTCAGGAGAAAAATTGGCTAGACGACAGCAGCGTTTGTCGCTGATCAACAACCACGAGCGAGTATTTTCTCTCCTGAACCTTCAAACTAGCAAAAGAAAACTAGGAAGGTCAAGGGGGAAACATAAGTCACTTAAGATAGTGGCCACGAAACCGCGTTTAATCCCTGGCTTCACCTGGCGGAAATATGGGTTGGAGGATTTTTAGAACAAAACAATGCGGTGGCAATCAGTTTATCAAACGACGTTTCATCGACTGATCGTTTTATAGACACGCGATGTTTCATCGACCGATTGTTTCAATGACAAATCGTTTCATCAACGGGTCTGATTATCTTTCTTTTTTTTTTGTAATTAGCTGTATGAGACTGTCGCCATGATGCGGCGTGTACGGATCGATCGGGTCAGTTATTATTTTTGTAATGAGCAGCCGCAAATTGTCGCCGCGAGGCGGCGTGAACGCAAGCAGTGGGGTCGTTCTAACGCGCCCATCAATGGTACACGCGTGACGAAACGTCACTACAGCGTGCTATTCGTGTAACGAGTCTCGATGAGAGGTTCGTGTCGATAAAACGTGTGTCCACACAACGCATGTTAATTAAAAGTTGTTTACAAAACGTGTTTCGACGAAACGGTGGGTACCCGAAACAATGTGCGTATTCGAAAGGAGACAAAAATAAATGGTTTCGAACAAGCTTGGGAGCAAAAGTTAAGCTACATTATGCGCACAAGATGCTTTGGGGAAACCCGGTCTAGGTCACTGCAGCTCAATTAGCCAGCAAGATCTAGCTTCTTTGTGTGAGAGTGTTTACGCGCTCCTGAAAACGTGATCAGGCACTTTTCATACCAAAACCCCCTGAAGAGGAGATTTCAGAAATGAACCATTTAGACCGTACCGAGCGTTGCCTTCACAATTTTCCGTTGACGGAACCACTGATTCACCGGAAGGGTTGTATGCCTGGGAATCGGCTGATTTAAGTAAATAAAAGTGGTATAGGGGGCCTTCGGAATGTTCCTGCCCTTGTCCATTGAAGGGAACAGGAAGGCGTTTTGATACACGTTGTACATCTGATCAATCATGACCTCGACATTTAAGTGGCACAGATTCCACAGTGTGCTTGTGACTTGGCCTCCAGAGAAGAGCGGTTGGCTGGTCAGCAGGAGGTTTCCCGCGTCTCTTCCATTGATGATGCGCTGGCTACTCCACTTATTCACATGCTCGAGAGGGCACATGCTCACCACAGTGATGAGCGTACCCTGGCTCGTGATGTCATTTTGGCAGGATCTGGAGCACTCTTGGCACACCTGAAGAGTCCTCGCAATCAGTTTTCAAAGACCAGGAACTGGCTTTTTTCTTCTGGTGACGGTGGACTTAAAGCCACGGGCCCACTGAATGTGGCAGTTTAGGTACTTTTTGGCAGGTCATTACTCATCTCCTTTTAAATAATGTTTTGTGGGATTGATGTCATTCGAGAGGCAATGCAATCCTCTTTCATTTGGTATTATGTATGTGTTGGTTTTTACTGTTCATGGGTATTTGTAGCGTTGCGAATATGATGGCGCGGACCCTCACTTGCTCCGCTAGTTCATGTTTTATGAACGATCCATTAAAGCTAACACGGTTTCAATATAGCAGTTTTGTTAAGATGACGTCAGAGCAGAATGCAACGATACACTTTTTCGTATTAGTACTACTTTGTTTTTTTCATCCCTCCAAATATTTCCCTAAAATTGACATTTTTCAGCACGAATATGTTTTAATGACAAGCGCTAGGGCAATGAAATTAGCTACAGACGTAGTGCTTATAATTGGTAATATGCAGAAAAAAATGTAATGTTGTGTAAATTTGTTTTGTTTAGATATTTTATATCAAACGTAGCACCTTTTTGTGCTTCGAGTCATGGTACTTCAAATGCCGCTGAGGAAATAATTAAACTATGATAAAATCTTTTATAACATTTAGAGCTACAATAGTTGCCCAAGAGGTGGACGATGGCTTTTTTTCATTTTCAAAGTCATAACGCTCCAGGAGCGGAAGTTTTCGTTTCGGGCGGACGTGATTTTCTCAACGCTCCACCAAAACCAGTTTCTACATTCCGTTCGGGGGGTGTCAGCCCCCCAGCGCAACCCCAATCATCGAGGAGAATGCCATGGACAATCAGGGGACCCTCGGTCCATCGATTCTGAGCCCGGCGGGGTCCATATCGGCAAATTCAGAAATCGACGAGATGGAGTCAGCGGTAAGCCTAACATCTGGCAGCTGCGGGCCCCAGACCCCGGCGAATGCAAAGCAGTCACCGACGTCTGATGTCACGACTATTGACATACAACTTGACACGGGACTTCTCAGGCATCTGGGAATTTCAAAAGAAGACGTAGGAAGACTGATAAGTGAACTTCTGGTCCACTACGCGCAAGGCACGTTGAATCTAAGAAGCGCCATTCCACAAGACGTCCCAAAAAAGGGACAGTGACCCAGCCAACGCCCGACTGCAAAATGGTCTACCATCCACATTCGAATGATTTTCCGGCACTGAACGACCCGCAAGGTAAAACAAACGCTTCTCTCGGAGTGTCACAAGCTACGCTTGCCGGTGAAGGAAACGGCTTTTTAGACCATGTTTCCCAGCTAGACAATTGGCAAGTGAGCAGAAATAAGCGTCGACGCAAACGAGCTACGAAGCCAGCAGAAAATCTAGATGTGAAAGCGTCAGATGAGACCGAAGAAAAGACAAAAGGCCAAGCACCTACACAAACGGGGGTACTCAAGCCTATATGCCGCGAGGATGTCAAAACATTCGGATCAAGAGAGATTAAGAATGCTGTGGAAAAAGCGGGGATTACGTGCGAGGAAGAATATAGGATACAAATCCAACCCAAGACGAACACGATCGCAATAACCACACGTAACGAACAGAAAGACAAAGCATACGCCCTGCGACCATACAAAGCCATGGGAAATAATCACAGTAGAGGGGTAATTCATCTCAACGGAGATGCCAGTGAAGAGACCCCCGAGACTCTGTTAGCCGATCTGGAGTGCCGGACGGCAAAAGTCGTTTACGCAAGGCTTATGTGAAAAGATAGCACTGCTGTAGTCATTACCTTCGAGGGCACCCGGCTGCCTAGAAAGGTGGTCTTCTCTAGACAAATCTTCAACGTAAAACCCTACAGACCAAGGCCGATAGTGTGCTATAACTGCCATGGCCTAGGTCATATGGCCGACGTCTGCCCCTGCCAGGAGCGTCGATGTGGATCTTGCGGCTACATCCACGAAGAGGATATGAAGGACTGCAAAAGGGAACCGCAGTGTCGAAATTGCAACGGACCCCATGTCGCTACGAGCAAGGACTGCCCCAAGCGCAAGATTCCAGGGAAGAAATCTTCACAGCTAAGACAACCACTGCGACCGCAGAGGACCAGCTATGCGGATGCGATTAAAGTAGTCGATTCGACACAATCCATGTCCAAGTCAACAGTTGTGACCCGAGCGGTTCACAAGAACGGGCTCCAACGGACTGGGTTCCAGATTGGGCCAAGATAATCGCCAATGAAAACAAGCCAAAACCGCAGCCACAGCTGACTGAAACGAAAGCGAAAGACACGGCACGGGTGGACGAACGGCACGCTACCAAAGCCGAACTGAAACGAATAGAAACCAAGGTAGACACAGGATTCGGCGTCATATTCCAAGTGCTGGAAGAAATCCGCAAAGACGTATTTGAACTGAAAAAAGACCTACTGCCTGGACGCTAGAAACAAACGATTGGACGGACTACCACGAAAAAAACCCGGATCACTCAATGTAATTGCTCCTCTTTCCAGGCCCAAGGGGCAGAACTTAAGCTGCGCTTTGAACACCAATTCCCGCCTCAGGTTTTACTCCTACAAGAGACCAGCACGCCCCACATGACGCTACCGTGCTATAACTTCTACACCGTACCTACAATACGAACGCGTCCTAGTTATAGGGAGAAGTGCCGCATGGAGAAAAAAGGCTGGGCAGCTGTGGGTGTGCTTAGACACATCCCTCAGGCACAACTGGACACGTCAGAACTCTGCTCAGAAGAAAGAGAGGTGGTTGCGGTGCGCCTTAAAAATGGCAAGCAGCGACTTGTGGTGGCCTCAGTCTACATTAGACCTAAGGCCAAACCAGAAGAAGGAGAAACAAAAAGCTGGATCCGCGATCTGTCACAGCTGGCCGATAAAGATCAGCTGGTCATCGGAGGTGATTTTAATGCACAACATAGGAATTGGGGTTACCGTATTAACACCAGGAAGGGTAGGGACATCGCCGAAGCCATGGAGGAGATTGGGCTCACACTAAAAAACGAAAGTGATGTTAAGACCAGGCTAGCCAAGCAAGCCCGGCAACATGACACCACTCCTGACCTAATTTGGGCCTCAAAGTCCCTGCCTATCCGATGGACTCCATGGAGGGACAATCTAGGCAGCGATCACTACCCCATAGATGTTACCGTAGAGCAGCATAAGGACGGCAGGACCAAAGAAGAACGACCGATCATCCGATGGGACCACTTCAGGGAGATACTACTACAGAACCTTGACGAGAAAAGCAGCATTAGAGGCAAGCATCCAGCAGGCGATGTCAAAGGCTAGAACCACAGTCATGGTCAAGCCTGGAGACCGAACACCAGACATGCACCTCTTAAACTTGTGGGCTAGCAGACTGCAGGCCTTGCAACGTTTCAGAAGGAATAGAACCACAGGACACAAGGTTAAGCTCAATCTAGCGTCGGCAAGAGCAACCAGGTACAGCAAAGAACTCAGCCGACACAAGTGGAGGTCCCACTGCGAGTCCTTCAATGAAAGAACCGGACTCGGCAATGCCTGGCGCACGTACCGCGGCATGGAAGCGAAGAAAAGACGCACAAGAAATGCTGCGCAGAATCATGCACTTCGGTTAAACATAACGGAAGACGAGCTTGCCACCCAAGCCCCTCAGCTATTCTTCCCTCAGGCAAACCTGCATGACAGAACGATGAGGCACAACCGGAAAGGTTGGAGGGTCCGCCCGCCGAAAGAACCTGGCATGGATGAAGCGATCAACATGGGTGAGCTCCTAGAGGCAGTGCGCACGACCAAAACGAACAGTGCACCTAGGCCAGACGGCGTCACTTATACCGCTCTCAAGAACCTCCCGGCTGCAGCTAAAGAGAGCTTGCTTAAAGAGTACAACCAAATATGGGATACAGGGGAGCTGCCCAGCCACTGGAAGCTGTCCTGGGTCACACCTATGCCCAAGCCAGGAAAACCGCTAGATAAGATTGAAAACTTCAGGCCGGTCTCACTGACATCCAACGTGTGCAAAACGATGGAGAAGATAGTACTGCATAGAATTCAGTGGTACCTGGAGACTTACGACAGACTTGATGCCAAGCAGACTGGTTTCAGGGAGGCAATGGGCACCCAGGACAGTCTAAAACTCCTTTACGAGGAAGTGATGGCCGACAAAGATGCGATAGACCCAAGGCTTATTGTAGCGCTGGATATAAAAAAGGCATTTGATGAGGTTCCTCACTGGGCAGTCATTCAAGGTGCCAAAGGCTGTAGCATGAGGGGTAAAACGCTTCGGTTTATACGTAGCTTCCTCACAGACAGAATGTTTTAAGTGAAAATCGGAAAAACAAGGGGACCAGAGATGTCCAACAGCAAGGGGGTCCCGCAAGGGGCTGTAATATCACCAACCCTATTTAACACGGTGATGGCTGGACTTCCAGCCAGACTCAGACGCGTTACGGGCCTTGGATTTACTATATCTGCCGACGACATCACCTTATGGACAAAGGGAGGAGCAATGGCTAACCAGGAACAAACCATGCAGCAAGGGATAGATGAAGTCCTCGAGTATCTCCAGAATGTCGGCATGCAAGCGTCGCCTGAAAAGACTCAATTCATGGTCGTGGCCAGGCCGAGAGACCATCGAAAAGGCGTCGCGGACCATGTAGACTTACACATCCAAGGAAAGAAAATAAAGAGAGAAAAGCAAATAAAGATACTCGGCGTGACGTTCGAAGAAACCGCCCGGAGTACGAAATGGTTACCAGCTCTAGAAAAATCATGGGGACAGACTCTAAAGCTCGTGCGAAAGACGACATCCAAGTCCTGGGGAGCCGATGAAGACACAATCAGGATTTTGACAAACGCGCTACTAACGGCTAAGGCGCTATATGGCTGTAATTGGCTCAACCTAACCAAAACGCAATGGAAACGATTAGAACGACTAAATCACCGCACCATGAGACTTGTCACAGGACTTCCCAATCATACAGCCCTGGAAGACCTAAAGAAAAATGCAGGAATGAACCAGATTCAAGACCGGGCGGAGGTGCAGAGCATAGCGCACTTTCAAAGGCTTCAGAGAACGAACCACGGCAGAAAGCTACTTGAAATCATGGGCCACGAGGCAGAGGGGAGACTTCCATTGGAAGACCCGGCAAGACCGTGGCAAGACACAAACATCGTTGATCATCGACCCCTGCCCAGGGCGCATAACCAAGGACGCAGAGCACGAGCGGCAACACAACACGCTAAGTGGTGCGACGAACACGCGCACGAAGAGGAAATCAGATACACGGACGCATCTAAGACTGACATAACCACGGTCACGGCTTGGATCGACCCCAAGACAGGGAGAGAAAGCACCACGAGACTACCGGAAAACTCCTCCGTGCGCGAAGCAGAACTCAGGGCAATCCTTGAAGCGACCATTGATATACTGAAAAATACGGAAGGACCAAGGAGAGCGAGAATGTTTACTGATTCAAAAGACGCACTCCGGGCGTGTCGAGACCGCAAACCCAAAAGCAGAACGGCCAAGAGAATTAAAGCGATTGCCAGAGAGCTAAAAGCGAAGGGCATCGTGCTGACATTAGAGTGGATTCCGGGCCATGCGCAGATTCCCGGGAACGAGTGGGCTCACCGAGTCGCAGCGGAGGCAGCCAGCAGCAACAGCTCCGCGACAGGCTCAACCACTCGGGAGGACAACGAGAAAACGGAAGACCCTGTGGAGCAGGCCGCACTGGCAAGACAAGCTAGGAAAGCCTACCTCAGGGGACTCGTACCGACAGAGGATGACCCACTACCAAATGGATATCGAAGATGGGAAGCGAGAAGACTTCGCAGAATCAGAACCGGCACTGCACTAACGCCCGCCAAACTGGCAGCCTTTGGGCTACTGGAGGAAGAAGACCCTATCTGGAAGGCCTGCAGAGAAAATAAGGTGGCAGGTATCAAGCACTTACTGTGGGAGTGCAAAGGCCTGGAAGACCACAGAAAAACGGCGTGGGAAAAATTACCCGCTCAGGACGAACCAAGGAGGCTTAGCGACTGGACTCACCCCAGAGGCCAGGAGCAGCACCGAAAGGCGATCCTAGACTCCCTGGTTGAATTCATCAGGGAATGTGGGGTTCATCAATTCATTTAATAGCACCATAGTCATCCACATCCCCTCCTTATAACCCTCCATCCCTATCACCTCGTCTCAGAGCGCACCAGTCATAGACGGGAATCCTATCATATAGAATAAACATGTTCTCTCTCTCTCTCTCTCTCTCCAGGAGCCCTTCAAACTTATCTGTTTTTGACACGTATCTTTTTTGGACATCAAACAGACTTATTGGCATCTAATAATATTTATTGTTTGGAATAGATATACATTGCGATGTATTAAATTTTCACAATGATCTTGCTTTGGTTTCTTAATAGGTGTAGAGCTTAGCTAATTTTAAAAACAATTAAAACTGTTTGGGTGTTTTCTTGCGCTACCTGGCGGATGGCAGACAAACTGCTGATTTCTAGTGTTAAAAAAATTTCCGAGGGCGGCGTTGGCGTCTGTATCATCATTAATCTCTGTGTCTTTTTACCTTCACATTTAAAAAATATATTGCGAGATTTACTATCGATAAATGAATGGTTTTAGGTACTGGGTCAGGTTAATAAATCTAAGACAAATAAATACACACACGTAGCGTGATATAATGTGTTCATTGTTCGATATGATTGAAATCAATAAACAATAAAGACGAAGAGGAAAATAATACACCCGAGTTCACTTCATGCCAAGAGTCACTAAATGAGCTTTAAAGTATCGGCACTCCGTTCCACAAAATTGTTTTGGGCGCCGCCATTTTGGGTCTTGTTCAGAGCAAACGCAACTGCCGATCGTCATGATCCAAAAGTACGACTTCCTCAGCATTAGATGCGGTGCTAAGAAGCTGATGCAATATTGCAATGCTCTATCGCGGGTTGTTTAAACATTTGTGGGGGACGGAAAAGCGTTTCCTGTGATTTTAGATAAAGCTTCAGGTAACTAACAACCATGATTTTAAGCCACAATATGGCCAAGTGTCGTTACTCTGAACCGTAGCTAATTTGCTGGCAGAAACGGGAGCAATGAGGGAGAGGCAGGTGTCAAAAGGTAGTGGCTTGTGGAATCCACGGGGCTTACATCATGGCCCCTCCATGTATTACAAGCCTCTTGAACAAGAGCATGAATAGTGTCATTAAATAAGCTACGCGTCAGAGTAGCGACACTTGGCCATATTGCGGCTTAAAATCATGGTTGACAGTTATTTGAAGCTTTATCTGAAATCACAAGAAACGCTTTTCCGTCCTCCACTTTAAACAGTGTGCGACAAAACAAAGCAACATTACATGAGCTTCCTAACACCGAATCTAATGCTGAGGATGTCGCACTTTTTTAATCATGACGATCGGCAGTTGCGCCTGGTCTGCACAAGCACCAGAATGGCGGCATTCACAACACTGTTGGGGAAGAGAGTGCCGATACTCTAAGCGCAGCTAATTTATTTGCTCTATACTTCGTTTCACCTGATGTTGTACCGCAGACAAGGCTAGAAGCGCGAGCTCATAGCGTTGGGAGCTACTCTAAACGCATGAGAGCCTTTGCCGCCTTGATGTGCCCGAGAGCAAGGAGCTCGCGCTTGTAGCCTTTTCTGCGGTACATCATAAGGTGAAACAAAGTATAGTTCTCGCGGAACTCATTTTCCCTGACTGAAACTGAAAGTAAATATGCATAATACACCCTTATTATAGCTTTAGTTATAACAAACTACACATAATGAGAGGAGAGTAGGAGAAACGCGGGTTTTATGTGCGACCGTTCTAACCGTCTCAAAAGAGAGAATGCGCGAGCTTGCGCTTTTTACAAAAAAAAAGGCATCCAAAAAAAACAGGCGGCACGCCGTGCTTTTTGTTATTATGCGTCTAATTGCAAATTGGTGTGTGTATGTTTATACAGCCGGTAGTTAGTCCGCCTTAGTGAACGTCTGACTCTCAGCTGTAGATGAGCAATTTAGCCAGTGCGGTACAACCGCAAACCTGGGGTCTTTAGCGTGCACCACGCAGTAGTGATACACGACCGCCACGCCGGTACGATACTTTTCCAGATCGAAACGGGTAGGGGCGAAGTGGCTTCTGCAGCGCGAGCTTTCGCTCCAGGTGCTCCGAGCTGGTGTGCGCTAGATCATGCACTCGGCCACCGACCCCCCCCCCCCCCCCCCCCTTGAGCGCCTAATCTATATACAGGTATAAGTATTTGAAGATCGACGATGGACGTCTGTCGTCTCGAGGTAATGTAAAGTAATAACATTATATAAATAATAAACTTGTTGAAGGACTGAACGACTCAATTTTTCAATTCTTGGACTGTAAAATGGCGGTAGCCTATTGTACTTACTGTTGATGAAGAGCAGTATGAGGTGACGAGGTAATGATTAAATGATGAGGCTCTATAAGGACGACGACATTAGTGGGTGTCGAACCACAACGTACAGTGCCAGACTTGTTTCAAGTATCGTGTACCCAAAGACGTTCTTCACGCGCAACAGAATATGGTAGAATCAATGAGGATGCTGCTTTACAATTGTACGTGGAACAGGAAAGCTCCACTGTGCAGAAGTGAGGCTTATTCGTCAATAGGAGGGACGGATTTCTAGCAGCATTTCCTGATTGACTACTTGGAACCAATGGGCCTCGTTGACGTAAAGTGTCCCCGTTCCAAAACATTCTCGAAGTATACTTAAACCGCAAATAAGTGTGAGGTGAAAAATAAGAAAAAGGATCCTGGTGTGAAAGATCCAAATCACCACCATAGCTTCTACTATCAAATACAAGGGCAGTTACACAATACACAAAGAGAATTTTGTGATTTAATTATATTTACGCTCAAGGGCATTGATATCCAACGTATTCAGAGAGATGTCACGTTCTGGTCAACCAACATAGAGCGTTTTCTACTCAAGTTTTATATGAAAGGCCCGACTTCCGCTGAAATCCCTTACGTAGACGAGTTGTCCGACCGAATAAACTGCAATTACTCCCGATCTGGGAATCTCTCGATCTTAGTTTGTAAGCCATAGTATCATGAGATCGAGGGGTGTGGCTCTTCGTCCGCCGAATATTGCTTCGGCGGGTGTTTTTACCGTGTAAGATGAGACCGTCGCGTGCTGCCGGAACAACAACCTGGCGATTCTTCACTGAACTGCTGCTTCCGTAAGCTTCAAAAGGGCTTTTCTATTTTGTTTCGCACACCATCTGTTCTGCATGCCCGTTAGTTGCAGGATGGTATGGTGCACTAATGTGATGCCTGACGCCGTTTCTTTTTCTTCAAAAACTTGTTTATTTTGTTTGAAGCAAGATTTGGCGCGTTATCAGAGAAAAGTATTTTCGGTAGGTCAAAACTAGCCCGTACAAAAAATTTATATCAGGCCAAATCTGAAGTTTTCAGATATGGCCATATCAAATATTGGCCACATATAACCTGATATAGTATATCTGCCAGATATAGCCTCATAATGCCAGATATAGCCTGATACCCCTGGCGAGGTATGGAAATCCCAGATCTGGCCAGGCATTCAAGTGGACACAAGCCTGAAATCAGCACTTTATATCTTTTTATCGTTTACAATTCTCCCAAGTGTCCCGGCCCACACTTGAGGAGTTATGGAAATGGTGATCCTCAAGCTCCCGAGTGATCGCTAGTTTTGACCAATTCCATGGTTACACAGTTTCGAGTGTAATTCGTAGTCACCCTGAACAAGCGTCCCATGGGGCTCAAGTACCTGTCATATCATTTTTAAATTTTCTCGTCAATGACAGCGTTTATGATACTGTGCATTCTGTCCAACCTTCAGCCAGGCTGAGCCGCCAAAATCTCTTACCATATTATCATTCTCGTGATTGTTGTTTTAGCAGGAATATCTAAAAGCCCAGAAATCACAACAAACAAAACCGGCATTTAGCTCGGATTCAGCGGAGCTGTTTGGCATTTTTAGCGTTTCTAACTTAATATCAGCGTCTTAGAAGCTGTACGAGAACGATAATAATTTAAGAGATATGTCTGCAGCTCATCCAGGTTGAAGGTTGGACGGAATGCACAGTACTGACATTGGCGGGACATTTTAAAAGTGGAATGGCAGGTACTTGGGTTCTGTACGCCACGGTTTCAGAGGGACTCTGAATTACACTCAAATCTGTATATAACCATAGAATTGCTCGAAACTTTCGATCACTAGGCAGCTGAAGAAACACCGTCCACATGATTCCTCAAGTACGGGCCGAGGCGCTTCGAGATGTAGCAAATTGTCTATTCGGGCGTAATGTTAACTTTGAAACAATTAAGCTACATTGAAACCCTCGTGAAAACTAGCACAAATAATCTCAAACTTAAGCTTGTCCAAGCTGAAGTTTGGGATTACTTGTGCTAATATTTAGCTCGGGAACAATGAGTCATTCAGAGCTTGCTAACCAAGAAATTTTTTAAACTTTTTTTAGCTTTTTAATATATTGAAAACCGGCCGCCAGATAAGTCTGTATATACTCCAGATAAGTTTGTATATACGCCATATCAGGCTGTATATATGCCAGATAAGTCTGTACTTACGCCATATCAGGCTGTATATACGCCAGATAAGTCTGTATATAAACCAGATAAGGCTGTATATAGGCCGTATATAATCATATAATGCTTGATATGGCCAGATATGGCCCAGATCTAAGATTTCTATACGGGAGGTAAAAGAGACCGCAGAACGTCAATGACGTGTTTGGACGTCGTGGCAGGCATCGTATAAACTTCCAGCCACTTAGAGTACGCATCGCCCATGACTCCGCAGATGCGGATACGTTTCGCCACCCACCGATTGAATAGTGGATCGTTTTCAGTTATGTTCATGATGGCGTTGGACTCGAGGAAGACTTCGAGTCTTTCCAGAAAGTTAGCCTAGGTGCCTGGACTTTTGTCGAAAGCGGTAAGTGTTCGAAACGTCGACAACGTCGGTAGCCACGTGTTGTGCTTGACAGGGGATACTTACCATTCGCTCAGAAGAAACTTGCTTCTTCGTCTGCCACGAATCGTCCGATATCAGGTCATCACCGCAACACCATCTCTCGAAAAAACTGGTCTTCATTTTCCGCATGTCCATAGTTAGCAATCACGTGAACTTATAAATTCCCGAACGCTCAAAACTTGCCGTCGCTAAACGCCGTTCATTCGTATCGTCTTCATTGCAAATAAACGTCTTCCTATTTCTTCTGGTGGTTTTCATCATATTCCTCTACGCTGTACTTACAACATTATGTGTGTCGATACTTCCGAAAATCTTGCAACGGCGTTTGTTTTCTGGGAACTATATAACGTTACAACCTTTACAACATCTTCCGAACTCCGTGAAACACAACATTTCGTTACGTTATTTTAGTCGTCAATAAAATGGTGAGGTAAGTACCGTAAATCGCGAAGCAGTTTACTTGACGTCCACTTCCACTAGTGTCTTGGAAGATTGAGTCTACTGAGCGATCCTCTACAAAGGCCGATGCTTTAGAAAAGGACACAGTTGAATCTAATATGGCCATAACCTGGCCTGCTATGGTAATGATGAAGTGAAATAAACGAAATAAGAGGAAACAAAAACTGAAGGTCAGTTATGACGGCGTCCATTCACAGCTGCTGCAAAGCGTCTATATCAAAGAACAATTTATACCCAGCCTGACATTCTCGCATGCACGCGTTTGCTGGGCCACACTGGCTCTAGGCCGCACTACTTGAGCCAGCTGAGCACAGCTTGCAGCGGCGCGAGCAAGGCCACGAGGGGAACGTGATGGTGCTCGAGCCATCCCACCGTGAACCAATGTTTCGGCCACCCCACGGGTGCGTGTCGCCATCTATTGGTTGAACTAACGCCTTGTTCAAGATGGCTGCCGTGGGACCGCAGCCTTAATGAAGTTTGCTCGTCACTGGAATAAGAATATATAAAACGTCATTCACAAGTTCTAGGCGCACGTACGCATAACTTACTTCTCGATACCTTGGCAGAGCGGGATGGAGAGTATGATTAGCTACCACCAGCTCGCCTGCACTCTCACCGTCTTTTCACAAATGGAGAGTATGTTGCATCAAAGTCTGGCATCCTGCTGTGAGCAGGAAATATGCAGCTGTGTGGCATCTCGCTACTGCAGGCCGGGAAGGGGGGGGGGGGGGGGAAGGGGGGCAGAGTCGAAGTGATTTAACGGTACTGGCTCCTTTATGACCAGGGAAGCTGCCACCCCTCCAGGGACATTCATCTCGACAGTGCAGTCCCTCGGGATCCTTTTCGCATCGCAGGATGCAGCCGTCTAGCTGCTGAGACTTGGGCCTGCAAATAGCACTTTTATACTCCAGTGTTTTACACAATGCTTTAATGATCAATTAGGGCGATCATTAGTTTCTAACAATGCCACGATCAGAGCAGTAGCAAGCAGGCAAGGAATTGCGCATTCCTGCCATTTCATAGCTTTTACATGCTTAAAACATTCTGCATTCAACACTTTTCCTGGAACTAGTGGAGATCCCAAGAACAACACATATCCGCTCGTGCGTGTCATCATCGACCATCATCGTCATTTCCCTAGCCATGTCCAAAACGTTGTGTCCAGGGCAAGACAACTCCTTTGCTTCGCCATTCAGTCAACAAGAGGCGTCAATCCTGATTGCTGTTCGCTGCACTGGTGTTGCCCATCCTGGAGTTTTGCTTTTCGGTATGGGATTCGGCAACCAGGCAACTTGTTGTCTCCCTCGAGTCGGTGCAACGTCGCGCTCCTACCTTATTATGAGGCGCCAACTTTGCCCCCGAACACGATCCTATTGAGCATTGCACCCCCTCCGTTCCGTCGGCAGGTACCCGTTTCAACATCGACGTCAAGTAGCGACCCAGCCTCTTTTCTGCTACCGGACTCCTCGCTTCCTTTTTCGTCCTTCCTGAGGCGTACTCACACTGATGGACTGCAGCCCCTTTTAACCCGTGCGCGTCGTCACTCGAACTCCTTCCCAACCCGTACGGTGCAACTTTAAAAACCCCCGCCTCTTTCCCCCTCCGCCCCCTGCCGCTCACCAGGTCACACACGAATCGAAAGTGTCTCACTTCGAACATTCACCAAGAGAGTCACGGCCCACCTACCGAGCATCGAACTGGATTTTTTTTATTCCAATCACGGGAGTACCTCCAGCAGGCGTACTGGATGCACCATCCTGTAAACTCGTACACCCTAATGATGCTTTACGCACAATACTAAGTATTCTGCTCGAGAAAATTATAGTGACCCATTTTAACCTATCCTATCCACACTATGTACTAGCATTAGCGCCCGCCTATTAAATGCGACCAAAATCATCTGAAACAAACCTTATTTCCACACGCTCCCATAGCCTCCTATACCGGCCGCCGAGCTTTTGGTGTTGGCTACACTTTTAGAAAAAATGGTATGCATAGTCCTCCCCTAGGGGAGGAACGGTCTTGTAACCTATGTTCCTTTAGAAAGAGAGAAACTTTCGTCCATGAAGCAGGGGAGGGCAAAGTTCCTCCGTCGCCTGCATCTCATTATGGCGGCCCTGAATCGAGCAAATCGAGCTCAATAAGGCTTAACGAGGACGCTACGTCTCTTGTTCGGGACGAGAGGAGCAGCAAATAAAAGCGTAAAGCGTGTTTCACATGCAGCGATTTTGGCTTTAAAGCGGCGCGATTTCTGCCGTCGCGGCGCTCGTGCCACTGAATTGCTGGTGCTGGCCAGAGCGCCGCGACGGCAGAAATCGCGCCGCTTTAGGGCCAAAACCGCTACATGTGAACTAGGCCTCTCACGAGCTTTCCGCGAACTGTGTTTATTTCCGAAGCCAGATTCCCCCCACAGGTACAGAAACATGCGTTTCGAAAGCAGTTACTCGGTTTTCTCGTCGACAGCACTGCGACGTTAAAGGGATACTTTAACAAAAATTGAAATATTCCCGTCGTGTTCAAAAATAGGTTGAATATGATCCACAATATCCGTAAATGACAATCGCACGTTTTTATTTGGAGCCTGGTGGCTGTATTTTTCGTTATATACGGCCCACTCTGGCAAGCGCTCGGAGGACGCCCAGCGCAGACCACGTGACATTCAACGCAATCGTGACGTAGGTCGTCTCAGGACGAGCAAAGCTACGGCGAGGTTGACGTCGAGAGGATGGCGTAGTCGTTCCAGCCACCGAAGCGGCTGCTTTCGTGTGAATTTTAAAGTGACGGGTTAATCTTCTGTAATCTTGTAGGGGTACAATAGCGACTTCTGCGACAAACAAAAAGCATTCCCCGGAAGAGGGGAGTTCCTCCTGCCCCTCTTCTCTCGTCGTGGCCGGAGGCGAGACAACCTCCGTCACTAGCTGTCAAGGTTCCTAGACGGGCATTACCAGTGAAGCGTTAGCGACATTTACCAGGTGATCTTTGCTAATCGTTTAATTCGTTTTAAAATTCTTTTTTGTGACTTTTTTAACAAGATATTGGTATGTTTGATGTGATGCTGCTTTTTTGAACACATATAGACCAAAAATATTAGCGCCGAAATTTTGTTCTAGTATCCCTTTAAATGGAGACAAGCGATACCCAGTTATTTCGCGCACTCTGCATCTTACCTTTGGTGTTCCTCAAGTCGCAATTCTTTCGCCAACCGCACATCAGGGAGAGATGGCATACCAATCAGCGAAACCAAAAGCCGCTCTTGAAAGAACAAACTCGAAGCCGCTTTTTATAACGCAGCGTGAAAGAAGGTTAAATTGCTTGCCACCAGATGGCAGGGTCAAGCAGAGTAACAACAAACTGCTAGGCTAGGCGGCGCTAGGTACCGCCCATTTCATGTTCTGCGACAAATTATTTCATTTTATCAGGCCACTATTGCGCATGGGGATCCTCTACTATACACACATTACGCATAGTACAAGCATCAGGTGAACATACATTGAGCACATACACGTAGTACATGGCACATACAAACATCAATACAGCGACACCATACTAGCCCGAACACTAACTACACCCGTGCTCTGCGTTTCCGTCTTTAATACTGGTCGTTTTGAACGTACGGAATTTTTCGGTGACTGAATAAGCAATAAAAAATATTACCAGCATGTTGATTTTTTTCCAGCAATGTCATACCTCTGAGGGAATTTTTAATGGCTCAGGGGATGAATCTCTTACTAAAAAAGTGAAAGTCTTTTACCACTCCCTGTAACGCCGAATTGGAGCGCAGCTTTTGAGGAGGAGGAGGGGAGGGTACTGAGGGCCACGTGTTCTCGGGGGGGAGGGGGTCACGTGACCCCCTCCCCGAGGGCACGTGACCTTGGTGGGGTCACGTGGGGGCAAACACGTGCCCCCTCAGAGGTCACGTGACCTCGGAAGGGGGTCACGTGACCTCGGGGTGTCACGTGACTCCCCAGGTCACGTGACCCCCGGGTCACGTGACCAAAATTTTTCGCTAGCTTTAGCGGGGAAATTTTTTCCGCTAGATTTCGCGGGGAAAGTCTCCCGCTAGGTTTAGCAGGGAAATTTTTTCCGTTAGATTTAGTGGGGAAATTTTTTCCGCTAGATTTAGCGGGGAAATTTTTCTGCTAGGTTTAGCGGGAAAGATTTCCTCTAGATTTAGCGGGGAAATTTTTTCCGCTAGATTTGATGGGGAAATTTTTCCGCTAGATTTAGCGGGGAAATTGTTTCGGCTAGATTTAGCGGGGAATTTTTTCCGCTAGATTTAGCGGGGAAATTTTTTTCGCTAGATTTAGCGGGGAAATTTTTCCGCTATATTTAGCGGGGAAATATTTCCGCTAGATTTAGCGGGGAAATTTTTTCCGCTAGATTTAGCGGGGAAATTTTTTCCGCTAGATTTAGCGGGGAAATTTTTTCCCCTAGATTTAGCGGGGAAATTTTTGCCGCTAGATTTAGCGGGGAAATTTTTCCGCTAGATTTAGCGGGGAAATTTTCCGCTAGATTTAGCGGGGAAATTTACCCATAATGCACCGCGCGGTTACGCCGACGGCGACACCGCTCAAGCCGGAAACGGGCGCCTAAGAGCTGCGCTCTAAAAGCAAACGGTCGATCATGCCGTAACTATTTGAAAGTAATAAATCAAGCCGCTCCAACGCCGTTCGAAGCCATGAGTTTGTTTCCTCGCACGGCACGTCGTAGCCTGTATTTCTATTGTAGTGTTTGTTTTTCTATTTGTACTGTTCGCGCAAAGCTGCAATTGCCGTCTTGAATTAATCTCTGTAGAGCGGATATTCACTCAACTGGGCGTGAGGCTTCACGGGATGAGAAATCGCTTTTCGATAAACTTGAATGCAGTCAAAGCCGCGACTTACGGCAGGTGTTAAGCGTGCGGAGCTACGCCATGGCGAGCTCGAAAACTTCTAGCGGTCACCACAGCGCGCCACTTGGAGGGCAGTTTCTCCAGGAACCGTAGTATATTTAAACAGCAAAATAAAGGGTAGCTTTTTTTCTATTTTATCTACTATTGTTTTTTTAATTCTAAAATACCACACAGTAAATATACGTACTTTCCGTCACGATTTCGGACTGTTGTCCTTTCCCCAGAGCGCAATCGCTCTCGGGGACGAGACAACCGACAGTCACATCGGCCACTGTACGATAGAAGCTTACTGTTCAGACCAGTGTTCCAACATGACTCTCCGCACGTCGATCGATTGCACCTAATGCCTCAAGTGGTATTAAACTTTTTAATGTAAAGCGGAATGCCAAGCTGCGACACACCGCCTCCTCCGATCACGGCCCGACCAGCGGCATCAATGCCCGACGGTTTATGATCTCATCTTGTTACACCACTGATACGCGAACACACGGTCACATGGGCGATAATTCTAGTCTTCTGTTCACAACCCACAACACTGCCATCACGATGTTGCTGCTATGTTCCTGACACGCACAAATACAGAGCCACGTTGAACGCTGGTTGCACACGGCATCGGAAAACAAAACCAAACTCCGCACGGAAGGCACCCAGGCAGCCGGCAGCAAAACCTGCCTGTTTTGGACGCAGTTCCTGCGATTTCCATAACGTCGAAAACGTCGACACAGTTCCGCGTAGTTTTGCTACTGTACAGTTCCGTGCCGCGTGGGTCCCGCAATCCGGAGACGGCCATCTTACCCAGTGTACTAGTGCTGCGGGCACTGCACCGAAATTTTGCTGTTTCTAGCGGCTTCGTTTGCTCGTTTGATAAAATTAGTGGTAAAAACGTCAATGCAACCGAAATGTTCTGCACGTTTAGACTATAATACGGAATTACAGGCGGCCTTTGCTGCCGCTGAAGCTCAATCAACTCAACAGCTATTTATTAAACAACGTGCGTGGCCTGCTGAAAAAACGAAACCGAAACAAGATGAGTCGGGAGGGCGAGAGCTTTCTCCCGTCTGCCTGGAGAAGGAGAAAAACGTTTTGTTCCTCCCCTTTTCTCGTGTCCGGTTGGGGGCGCGCCAGTAGAAGGGAGGAAAATGCGCCGTTGCTACTTTTTTCCTCCATTTTTTTTTTAGAGTGGAGGGTGGCGCCTAGCCGAACACTCGGTCCCTCCAAGCCGTTCACGTGATATTTCTTGGCCCGAGCGCTTCCTTAGGGAAACGCGGGGTGAGCTGGTCGCCCCTAATAAAGCCGGTCGTGGGCCATGCATCCAGCCACGACAGTGGACGGCAGGTGACGCCACCGGCGAGTGTGCACGAAGGCTATGGCGCTACAGCCACTACAGCTGCACAAGCTGTACCAGCGCCACCACTATCGGAAGCACTAAGATATCAAGAGGCGGCCGATTCCGGAGCACACTCCACGGAGAGATGGGTAGTGCGAAAAACAAAACGGCTTGCAAATTGGTGGAAAAGAAGAGAATAATGTGAAGGGCTACACAAAGGAGCCCACAGGCTTTCACACGATTCGTAGGTGACCCCCCGTTCCAATGGGGATAGCTACATACATCATCGTTATCATCATCAGCCAGAGCCGTATATTGGGAGTGTTTGGCCATTTATTGGGTCGAATAGGCGAGCGTCCTGTGACCAATCACACGCCTCTAAACAGCCCCTAGCGGTGGTCGTGAGATGAAAAAATACGACTTGACTAATTTAAGCCATTTTAGCGTCGCAACAGTAAAAAGCAGTAACTCTTGGTGACTGAAACTTGGCGCGTGTGAGGTATTTGTCAAGTTCATATTCAACAGTAGAATAAACGAACGCGCGCTCCGAACCAGAGCAAACTGCGTAGTTGCGATCATTGCTAATGTATTGTAATGTACTGTAACGTAATGTAATGTCATGTCTTTATTCGTCTCTGGAGAGCCCTGATATGCAAATAAACAATATTTACATATCAAGTACAGATCGTTGACACGGCCTTCGAAACCTGGAGCGATGACCGCTGCACTACCCCCCTTCTAATCGATTTGACGATTTAAGGTAGAAAAATTAAATTTACGGTGCTTTGGTTTGGACACTTTAGTCTCTGGGGAATCCTGACGTGACGGTTGGAAACGCGCAGGCTTAAGCCTGTCTATTGATAGATTTTCTGTTTTTCCGTTTAACAGTATTTGGAAGTATTTCGGTGTCCTCTTCAAAACCGAAAATGGAGCATCGTGTACGATGGTCCATTTCGAAGGCAGCGTTGTAGAGCGTCCTTTCTGACGAATACATGTATGGTTGTTTACAGTTCGCGGCTGACAAAAACAGGGTGTGTCATTGACGGCCTTGTAGGTGTGGGGCAAAGTTGTAATATGGTATTCCTGAGACGGTGAATGTAGTCGGATGGATCGGGGGTGACTAGAATGCCAGGTGGGATTAAATATTCCTGTGATAAGCGAAGCGTCGTTTCATAGACAAGTTATGTGGCTGAGCATTAAATTCGATCTCTGAAGACCGCTCAAAGACCCCAGAGCACTGGAGGTAGAGATTCGGTCCAGAGGGTGTCAGCCTCTCCTGCAATGAGTGCGGTCTTCAGCTCACAATGAAACCTCTCAACCATTCCGTTGACTTCGGGGTGGTAAAGCTGTGGCCCTCAGCCTGCTGATACCAAGGAGAGAAGTGAATTTATTGAAGAGCGCAAACTGCAATTGTCTGCCTCTATCCTTGGTGACCCCACAGGGGGCACCTGTGAAAGCAGGTGTTTGGTGAGTGGCGTCACCACGGACCCCGAGCCATGCGGGTTCACCCACCCACGCCTGGCTGTGCGTGGCTGTCCCGTGTCTGGGGAAAAGGGCATCCTGGTGGTTGACCCGACTCCGGGGTTATTTGTGGACCCTTCGGGGCCCCTGGGCAAGGCAATTCACCACTTCGGCCCACGTTTCTCATAGACGCGAGTCCTGGTAAGGCCCGGCCAGGATGATTGAGTCTAGTCGCCACTCCTTCTACTATCCCCTCCCTTCTTTCGCCTTTGTCTTCTCCTTCTTTTCACTCTTTTCATTTCTCTTCTTTCCTTATTCAACTCCTTTGGCGGCAAGGGCTAACCTTGGGTGGCGACAGACCCCTTGTCCAAAACCAGACTTGGTTATAGTTCCTGGGCAGTGCTAATAGCATAACGTCTCCAGCAAAGCCCTTTTTGTTATGGTGCGTTATCTATTCCCATGTTGGGCTCCGTGGTGGGCGGCACACCACAGGTTCCAAACAAACATCGCCTCTTATGGCAACCCCCCAAACCAAAACCCCCAGTTCTGGACGTGCCGCTAAGAGGCATCGTCCCGAACGAATGGTCATAGTGAAAGATAAAGAAGAGGAAGTTTTTTCAAGATTTATGGTGGTCCACTCCGAGGTCCCTGACAATCCTCTCTCAAAGATGTCGCCGTTCCTTGTAGCGAAAGTCCTTGACAGTCAGATAGGTGATAATTACAAAGCGAAGAAACTGCATTCTGGTGATCTGCTTGTTGAAGTTGCAAAAAAGACCCAGGGCACAACTCTTCTAAAATTGCCATCCCTAGGTGACGTACCGGTAGCAGTGAGCACCCACAGAACCCTCAACACCATTCAAGGGGTGATTTCAGAAGACTATCTTCTTACCAGCAGTGAAGACGAGATCTTGGAAGGCCTGCGGGCATCTAGAGTAGTGGCGGTCAAACGCATTATGACGAGGCTTGACGGTGCAGAGGTGAAAACTAAGCACCTTATTCTAACTTTTGAACGTCACACGCTTCCTGCACTCGTCAAAGCTGGCTACCTGAATTGCCATGTCAGACCGTACGTCCCGAACCCACAGCGATGCTTCCGTTGCCAGCGTTTTGGGTTGGTTTTGGTCACGGGTCGTGCAGCTGTCGGGGGAGGGAAACGTGTGCAAAGTGTGGGAGCTACGACCATGTGGCCGACGTCTGTGAAGGACCAGTTCCCTGCGCTAACTGCAGGGGTCCTCACTCTGCTTACTCACGCTCCTGCCCTCTGTGGCGTCAAGAAAAGGAAAATCTTAGCTTACGAGCCAAAGAGAATTTGTCATATCTTGAGGCAAAACAAAGGTTTTCCTTCATTTCTTAAGGCACCTACTCCGACGCGGTGCGCAGGGGCCCTGCACCACGTACGGAATCCAGGGCCACTCAGTTCTCTCTTGAGGACTTGGTAGGCCCCTTTCAGGCCCCGAAACAACCTCCGGGAAGCAGAGTGCCCCAGGTAACGCTGGGAGCACACAGCCACCCCAGTCGATTCAGGCACGACCTCCGGCTGACCGGCAGCCTCGTGCCAGTGGCTCTTCTCAAGATTGGGAGCGAGGCCGTCGTTCCAATCCCTCGGAGGCGGCCCACCTTTTACGGAGCGGCAGGGCCCACCTGCTGCTCCCTCAAAGTCAAAAGACGTTGAAAGCAGGAGTGCGGGAGGGTCCCGGCCTGGTACGTCGAAGCTTCGGCGGGGTCTGGCCGTGGCCGGACACTCGTGGCTCAGCTCTCCGACCACGTCGGAACTGGCAAACCTGCATTGAAGGTTCAGGATGCAGTGGGAGCTCTTGACAGTGCCGACTCTTCAGGTCCTTCCTCGGATTAGGAGGACATGGAATGGCAAACCGCTAAATCAAAACAGAAAGGAAAAAAGCTCGTGCTTCCCCCTTAGGGTGTAGCAAATGCAGAATTGCTTTAATTCATTTATGAAATCTTTTATCCTTTAAAATGGGCTCTGTAAATCTTCAGTGGAACTGCCGTGGCTTATTCACTAACCTTACAGATCTTGAGTTGCTTTTAGAAGAGTATGCTTGCAGGAAACACACTTGAATACATCTCACACTAACTTTCTGAGACGCTACAGTGTGTTTCGTAAAGACCGCCCTAGCACGTCCATGTCCTGTGGTGGCGTTGCGGTGGTGCTTCCAAAACATAATCCATGTGCAGAGGTTCCGCTACAGACACCACTCGAAGCTATCGCTGTTCGTCTCTTGTTGCATAAAGCCATTACTCTGTGTTCAGTATACTTTCCACCTTCTCTTTCTCTGAAGCGTCAAGATCTCGACTCCCTTTTAAGCCAGCTTCCAGGGCCCTTTCTTTTAATTGGTGATTTTAACGCACATTGTACCCTTTGGGGAAGTGATCATACAGATGCACGCGGAAAGATAATCGAATCCATATTATTTTCCCATCCACTATGTATTTTAATACTGGCCATCCCACATATTTTAGCCCTTCATTCTTGACATCTACATGCATCGATCTTTCTATTGGCAGTGCAAATCTGCTACCTGATTTTTCATGGACTGTTGATCAAAATCTCCATGGAAGTGACCACTTCCCCCATTATTTTAAAATGTAACAACACTCCTCAGTCTTCACCTCCGCGCCATCCACGCTGGAAGTTTAAAAAGGCAGACTGGAGCCTTTTTAGGCAGCCGTCACTCCTGGCCTATTCTCGCCTCGATCAGGTTTCGATTGATGAGTTCAACCATCTTTTAACATCCCATATTCTCACTGCAGCGTCACTTTCTATCCCTCGTTCGTCTGGAGAACTTCCTAGACGAGCGAAGCCATGGTGGAAGGAAGAATGTAAAGAAAGTCGCAAACAGCAAAACAAAGCTTGGAGTGTTCTAAGACGTTATCCAACTCGGGATAACCTGATATCTTTCCGAAAAATGAAAGCTCGTGCTAGGTACATTCGTCGCCAAGCGAAACATGAGAGCTGGAAAAAATATGCGTCTTCTATCAATAGCAGTACTTCTCGCAAGGAAAGTATGGGACAGGATTCATAAAGTAAATGGCTCATATCATGCTTTCACTATTCCCCTTCTTTCCATAAATGGGAAATGCCCAAGCAATCTTGAAGAGCAGCGCAACATCCTTGGCGAGCATTTTGAATTTATTTCCAGCTCGCAGCGTTACCAGCCTACTTTTCTGCAACATAAAAAGAAAGCTGAAAGTATGGTGCTGAAAACATCCGGTGGTGAACGCAAAGCTTATAATGCCCCCTTTACCTTACACGAACTGAACATAGTGCTCCAAAACTCTAAGTCATTGGCTCCTGGTCCAGACGGTATTCATTACTATGTGCTTCAACATCTTCATCCTTCCACACTTGATATTGTTTTATATCTTTTTAATCGTATTTGGTTCGAGGGCTACTTTCCATTGGATTAGAGAATGGCAACAATCGTACCCATACTCAAGCCCGGTAAGGAGCCATCCTGTGCGGCTAGTTATCGGCCTATCGCTTCGACGAGCTGCTTCGGAAAGAGTCTTGAACGAATAATTAACAGAAGACTGATGTATTTCCTTGAACTAAACAAACATCTAGATGTGAGCCAATGCGGGTATCGTTCGTCTCGGTCCACTCTTGACCATTTAGTACGGCTGGAAACAGTCGTGCGTGAGGCCTTCGTTCATAGACAACATTGCCTATCTGTATTTTTCGACCTCGAGAAAGCCTACGATACAGTTTGGCGTTTTGGTATACTGAGGGACTTGTATGATATGGGTATCCGTGGTCGAATGCTCCGTACCATTGAGAGCTACCTCAGCAGGCGCACCTTTCGTGTTGAGATAGGAACAACTTTATCTAAAGTGTTAGTCCAGGAAAATGGCATTCCTCAGGAAGGCGTTCTTAGTGTCACTTCGTTTATTGTCAAAATGAACTCCCTTGCATTGGCTATACCCCCGTCGGTGCAATATTCACTCTATGTAGACGACCTTCAGATCTCTGTGTCGTCTTGAAATCTGTCACTGTGTGAGCGACGAATTCAGGTAACCATCAATAAGCTATCAACCTGGGCCAATCAAAATGGGTTTAAGTTTTCCTGAGATAAAACTGTTTGTGTGTGCTTTTCTCGGAAGCGCGGACTATTTCCAGAACCTGTTCTAGCACTAAACAATGCCACAGTTTCTGTGAAGCTTGAGCACAAGTTTCTGGGTCTTATATTTGACAGAAAACTAACCTTTGGTGCCCATATTAAGAATCTAAGATTAAAAGCTCACAAATCACTTAATATTCTTAAAGTCCTGTCCCACCGATCCTGGGGTTCCAACCGGACGTGCCTTTTGAGGATATATCGCTCGATAGTGCGATCACGACTGGACTATGGCATTATTGTTTACGGTTCAGCTAGGCCTTCCATTCTAAAAATGCTTGACCCTATCTATCATCGTGGGTTGTGATTGGCGACGGGTGCCTTTCACACGTCTCCTGTGCCAAGTATGTACGCAGAGACCAACGAGCTGTCCTTTGAGAAGAAAAGATTTTCACTGGGCTTTATGTATTCCCTGAAAGTCAGGTCCATCTCTGATCACCCTGTGCGAATGGCTGTGGAAGACATGCCCTCTGAAAGGGTGTTTCAAAACAAAGCCACAACTGTGCCTTCCTTCTCTTTGAAATTAAAAAGTGCCAGTGAGACAATGGGACTCAATTGGAGGCCCCCTGTAGTGCAGTCTACTGTTGCGGGAGCACCTTGGGAGCACACTGTTATTAAGTGTGACCTTTCACTCACGAGGTACAAGAAAGCTGATACTCCCAATGCTGTGTTTCTCCAGGATTTTTTTGCACTGCAAAGTCACTATTCCGAATATCTAAGCTTCTACACAGATGGTACAAAGACGGAATCTGCTGTTGGGTGTTCTATGATAGGCCCGACAGTTCAACTCGTGAGGCGAATCAACTCCTCTGCTTCTATTTTTACAGCAGAGCTCTATGGTCTGCTTCTTACCATAGGCTTTATACTTGATAAAAAGCTCTCTCGCTCCATTGTATACATCGAGTCCCTCAGCGCATTGCATGCACTGTCTTCACTAACACCCCTCAGGCACTTCCTGCTCCTTGACCTGCGAAATAAGGTTGTTGCTGCCTCAAGACAGGGATAGGAATATGTATTTTGCTGGATTCCCAGCCACGTGGGCATTCCGGGCAATGAGGCAGCAGATCGCGCAGCAAGTACTTGTGTAAAGCAAACAGTTTACCTCCACAGCATTCCTTATGCAGACTACAAAGGCCATCTCAGGCGTCACGTTAAGTGCAAATGGCAGGCTGAATGGGACCAAGAAATCGGCAACAAGTTGCACATGATGAAACCTTTTTTAAGCGAATGGCAGAGTGCACGCCACCAGGAACGCTTTTTTGAGGTTGTCCTTTGCCGGCTCAGGATTGGTCGCACATGAATCTGACTCATGGCTACCTCCTTCCTGGGGAAGATGCCCCCACTTGTGAGCAGTGTGACAATGCCTTGAGCATTCTACATATTCTAGTTGAATGTCCTGCTTACCACGAAGAACGTCTTTTGTATTTTTCGCAAATGTATCAAGAACAAGTCCCACTTCACCAAGCTCTGCTCCTAAGTGACAATTCTATTGTGACACACACTAATGTTTTCAAATTTTTAGATAGTATCGGCCTTCTACACCGATTGTAGCTTTCTTAACCTAAAGATCATGCTCATCACCCTTTTACCTTTTGGTACCCCATTACCATCCTTTATCAAATCAATGGCTACTAAAGCCTCTTTTTTCTCTCTAAACCTTTTCCAGCAATTGTCTTGTTTTTGGCGCTGTATGGCCTTAGTAGCTTTTGCGCCATAAACACTAAATCAACCAACCAACCAACCAATCCTTGGTGACAATTGCTGGAACACAGAATCGCGAAATTCTTACCTGTAGAAATACTTCTGCGACCGTCTGAGCCGTGATGTCACAAATTGGAAGCGAAAGTGGCCATCTCGTGAACCGATCAGTGGCCGTGAGAATATACCTGCAGCCTTGTGATTCCGCCATGGGCCCGACGATATCTAGATGTATATTTTCAAAACGAGCTTTAAGAAGTTAGAAAGAGCCTGTGGGGCTTTTTGTGTGGCGCTGAATCTTCGCTCTTTGACATGCAAGGCAATTTTTGGCCCAGCTTCGCACATCGGTGTTTATGTTTGGCCAGACATCTCGAGAGGTCATGAGCTTCTGTGTTGCTCGTACACCTAGATGGGATAACCGGTGTACAGAGTAAAAAAGTTGCTGCCTTAACGAGAAGGGAACGAATGGGCGGGGAGAGCCGGCAGAGATGTCGCAAGTCAGGGTATTTTCCAGCCCAGGGGGACTCATGTCTTGGAGGTGTAGTGCTCCCGGTGTACTTCCAAGTCTATGACGTTCCGAGTCCATATGCTGGGCATCCACCAGTGCGGCCGGAGACAGAGGGGCGGCATTACCACCAATGACTGGGGCTATGCTTGGTCGAGACAGTGTGTCCGCCCCTACATTCTCCGTGCCCTTTTTGTGTCGTATGTCAGTTGTGAATTCCGAGATAAAAGACATTTGGCGTATGACTCTTGGAGAGTGATGTCCGCTCTCTGGCGTGAACATTTTGTGAGGCAAAGAGAGTTCTGGCCGTTGTCCTACAACATCCTATGCACGATGCTTTAACGTCGACCGACGCCTCAGGTACCGCCGCAGGAGCCGTACTACAACATCAAGTCAGCGGGCAATGGTAGCCGCTCGCCTTCTTTTCAAAGAAGTTTCAATCCGCACAAACGCGGTACAGCGTGTTTGGTCGTGAGTTGCTCGTGAGTTGCTCGCTGCGTACTTAGCCGTCCGACACTTTCGACACTTTGTTGAGAGAAGAGCATTCACCATCTGGACAGACCACAAGCCCCCGACCAATGCCGTCGACAACGCCGGCTCCCATTATACACCTCGGGAAATTCGACACTTGGCTTTTCTGCCGGAGTTCACCACAGATATTTGACACGTAAGAGGTGTCAACAACGTGCCTGCTGATGTCCTGAGCCGCATTGACGCGGTGTCATTGCCAGCGATTTCAGATCCTGCGGAACTTGCTCGTCTGCAACTTAATGATGAGGAGCTCAAGGTGCCACACACGTCTTCCTTTCTGCGGCTGCAGGACGTCACATTTCAAGGAAACATCACCGTCACCTGCGATGTGGCAAATGGAGAACCACAACCGTTCGTGCCCACACCTCTGCGTCGAAAGTTTTTCGACGCCACCCACAGCCTTTCAGATTCGGGCGTTCGTGAAACACAAAAACTTATGACGAGTCAATAAGTTTGGCCTCGCATGAAGTCAGACATCCGGGTCTGGGCTCGCTCCTATGTCCCCTGTCAACAGGTGAAAGTGCATCGGTACTCTGTGCCCCCAATCAAGACCTTTCTTCAACCCGATGCAAGGTTCGACAAGGTGCATTTCGATCTGGGCGGACCTCTCCTACCATTGCAGGGACATCGCTACATTCTTACCTGCATTGACAGGTTCACCAGATGGCCAGAGCCGACGCCATTACCGGACATCACTGCCTCCACTGTCGCTGCCGCCTTCATCTTGTGGGCAACCTGGCGATTCCAAGCGGTTGGCCCAGGCTGCCCCTCCGACAATCATAAGTGGTCATCTTGACCACGAGGGGGCCAAGGGCAACTGGCCACGCGAGCGGCGCTCCGCCGCTGATAAAAGGCCGTCGCAGCGGATGCGCGGGGGCTGTTGGGATCGCGGCGCAGGCGATAGCGGTCATTAAATGTTTACGTGTTGTTGAACCGGTGTGCTGTGCCATTCTCCGAGACGGGTAGCAGCAAGGGAAATCCCACACTGGCGCCCAGACGTGATATGCTGCTCGTCTGGGAGGATGGCAGAAAACTGGGTTTGTTCTTACGTTTTACATAGTCAATTTTGCGTTCCTGAGTTTTGCCCAAAGTTGAGGGGGCGTTTCTTCGCAAGCCCGCGTTCATCGACCTGCGCAAGTCTCCACTACAACACGATGTCGTCTACAGAGGACGCCGACAGAAACGTGAGTGAGGACGACCTTTTGACGCTCGGTGCACTCGCGGATAACGCCGCCAGTGACATAAAACCAGACGCTAAGCCTGCAGTCTCAGTCCCGGTAGACGCATCATTAGAGGGTGGTCTAGCAGAACTAAGAGTGGCCATGACCATGCTTCTTAACATACAACGAGAGCAGATGATGCGCTCAAGACCCACTCCTGCTGGAAGTACGCCCCCCAGGGACTTCCTAACCGCTCATTCACACTGGAAGCGGATCCGCGTTCGCGAAGTGGTTGCGAACGCAGTTGTATAAAAATACAGTGCAATTGCACGCGCACTTGATGTCATTGAGTGCGCGTGCAACTGCACTGTATTTTTATACAACCGCGTTCGCAACCGCTTTGCGAACGCGGATCCGCTTCCAGTGTGAATGAGCGGTGAGGCTCTCGCTTAGCGTTCGGGTTTTTTCGGGGTACGCAGATAGAAAGTCAGTTGCGATGTTCGTCTCGGAACTGCGGGACTACCAAGCTGCGTCGGGAATTGACGACGAATCCATCCTCACCCGCCTTTTGCCGGTTGCACTGACAGACAGTGCAGCACTGTGCAGGCAAAGACAAACTAAATTCACAAGTATGTCAGATTTTGAGGCACGATTTAGGACGGAGTTCCTACCTCCGGATTACAGCGTGCGGATTAAGGACGAGCTGCGCGCGCGCGCACAGCACCCGGAAGAGTCACTTATTGAGTTTGTAAGGGCTCTCCAGGGCCTGTACGATATCGCCGACGCCGCGGCACCGGACGCGGAGAAAGTACAACGCGCCATCCGCCAAAGCCACCTGCGTTTCCATCCCCATCTCAGGGGACGTACCTTTACGAATTTAGACGAGGTGGCACGGGAGGCGATCACCATCCAGGCTGACATCCTCGCGGAACTAAGATACCGACCCCCTCCACCGCAGAACATGACTCTGGAACCATCATTTGCGTGGTCTGGAAACGCACCTGCACATAGAGTCGAGAGAGAACAAGACGATTCCAATCAGGCGCCCGTACCCCGAACCCCAGATCCTTGTGCATACGAATCACGAACCCTAGATCCTCGTGCATACGAATCACGGAGGTGCAGCGGTTACGAAGGCACGCAATCACAACGCTACAGCCCCTCCATTGGTCAAGATGAGTTCTTGTCCTCTGGACCGGTAACGCGGAGCTTGGGAGAGGCAAAAGAGAGCGGGACACCGCACGAAGCCGACGGGCGGGTCACGCCCCGTTGTTTTCGATGCGACCAGCCAGGACACATACACCGGGACTGCAGCGAACGGCAGCGGCCGCCTCAGACACAGGGAAACGGCTACGGCCGGCGGTGGTAAGAAATTTCTACTCTCCGCCGGCCGCGTCAAAAACACAATCAACGAGATCGAGTCGCCGCAGCCGCCTCCGGGCCTCCCGGAGGCTCACACGGGCTCCGGGGACTGACGCTTTTCTATCGACCCTTGGTGGCCCTCCATCACTTTTCCTTCCTCATAACACTCCTCGTTGTGAGACTCCCGGCGTGTCCGATTTTCCATGGACACCCGGGCGCCCAGCTCACACCGTTCGCGGTCTTGAGACTCCCGGCGTGTCTGCTCTCGCATCGACAACCGGGCGGCCAGCTCATACACGTTCACTCTTCGTCGTGAGACTCCCGGCGTGTCGGCTTTCACACCGACACCCGGGCGCCCAGCTCACACCGTTCGCGGTGTTGAGACTCCCGGCGTGTCTGCTCGTGCATCGACAACCGGGCGGCAAGCTCACAACACTTTCCGTCATGAGACTTCTGGCGTGTCCGCGTTCGCGTCGACACCCGGGCGCCCAGCTCACACCGTTCGCGGTCTTGAGACTCCCGGTGTGTCTGCTCTCGCATCGATAACCGGGCGGCCAGCTCATACACGTTCACTCTTCGTCGTGAGACTCCCGGCGTGTCGGCTTTCACACCGACACCCGGGCGCCCAGCTCACACCGTTCGCGGTGTTGAGACTCCCGGCGTGTCTGCTCGTGCATCGACAACCGGGCGGCAAGCTCACAACACTTTCCGTCATGAGACTTCTGGCGTGTCCGCGTTCGCGTCGACACCCGGGCGCCCAGCTCACACCGTTCGCGGTCTTGAGACTCCCGGCGTGTCTGCTCTCGCATCGACAACCGGGCGGCCAGCTCATAACACTTTCACTCTTCGTCGTGAGACTCCCGGCATGTCGGCTTTCACACCGACACCCGGGCGCCCAGCTGACACCGTTCGCGGTGTTGAGACTCCCGGCGTGTCTGCTCGTGCATCGACAACCGGGCGGCCAGCTCACAACACTTTCCGTCACGAGACTCCCGGCGTGTCCGCGTTCGCGTCGACACCCGGGCGCCCAGCTCACACCGTTCGCGGTCTTGAGACTCCCGGCGTGTCTGCTCTCGCATCGACAACCGGGCGGCCAGCTCATAACACTTTCACTCTTCGTCGTGAGACTCTCGGCGTGTCGGCTTTCACACCGACACCCGGGCGCCCAGCTCACACCGTTCGCGGTCTTGAGACTCCCGGCGTGTCTCCTTTTGCACAGACACCCGGGCGGCTAGCTCATAACACTCTTCGCCGTGAGACTCCCGGCGTGTCGGCTTTCACACCGACACCCGGGCGCCCAGCTCACACCATTCGCGGTCTTGATACTCCCGGCGTGCCTGCTGTTGCAGTGACACCCGGGCGGCCAGCTAACAACATTCTCGGTCATGAGACTCCCGGCGCGTCTGCCTTTGCACTGATCCCCGGGCGAACAGCTTCCACTGTTCCCGGTCCTACGCTACCCGAAGCAACTGCATTTGAGTTGGACCCTAATGCGATTCCCTTTCAGCCAAAGGCCGGCCCGATCCCCAGCGTCAGAGCCGCTTTGAAGTTCTCAACACCAAGGATGGTCGCTCTGGATGGCCGGCCGCTAATGGACTCGCACCAGTCGACGGGGGTAGGAACAACCTCACTAAACGAGGAACCGACAGTGCTCATCCCAGCTGTGAGTAGAATCGAATCTACACCCAAGTCTCTTGAACCTCGTATGACTGTGAATTTACTAGGTATACCAGTAGCCGCTCTTTTAGATACTGGAGCAAGCATATCGCTTATTGGGGATGCTGTATTTGCGGAATGTAACAAGAGAAAGATACATCTGCGGTCAGCAAACGTGAAATTGCAAGTAGCATCGGGGTCCGTACTGCCTGCTGCCGGCGCAGTCAGGTTACGAATTTCCTTTCATTGTAGAAAACGAAGACAACGGTTCGTATACCTCCCAGAACTGCCGGTGCCCATGATCCTGGGTAGAGATTTTATTGCAGCGGAGCGGGTTTTGCTCGACTTTGCCCAAGCTGGATATTGGTTGGGTGGCGAAATGAAATTAACGCCGTTTACCAGACGGCAGGAATGTATTCGCGGCCAAGCGTTCCCGTTAAACTTTGCCGGGCAGATGCCTTTACTTCCAGACAGCGTGCTCAAAGTCGTGCAAAAGTGTTCCGGTGAAGACAAACAGAAGCAGCTCCAGCAACTGCTGGAACCCTTGTCGCCGATGTTCACGGAAAGACCTGGGAAAACTGATCTCCTACAGCACCGCATCGAAACCAAGGATGCACCTCCCTGGAGGTGCAATCCGAGACCCATAAGTGCTCACAAGCGCGAACTTCTTGATGCGGCGCTATTGGAAATGATCGACACAGGCGCAGTACGTCAGTCAAAAAGCCCGTGGGCTTCCCCGGTAGTCCTTGCTCCAAAGAAGGACGGCACAGCAAGGCTTTGTGTTGATTACAGGGGCCTAAATGAAGTGTCAGTCAGAGACAGTTACCCGTTTCCTAGTATTTCCTCAGTAATGTATGCCCTTGGAAACGCGACTGTTTTCACAACCCTCGATTGCAGCCGCGGATTTCTTCAAATCGAAGTTCATCCGGCTGATGTAAAGAAGACCGCATTCATTTGCCATAGGGGGTTGTTCGAATTCACTCGCCTTCCCTTTGGTTTGTCCAACTCTCCCGCCAGCTTTCAACGCCTAATGGACGTTGTCCTCGGTGACGCGAAGTACGAGTTTGCGATGGCGTACATGGATGACGTAGTGGTCTTTTCACGAACATTCGAGGAGCATCTCGTGCACCTTCAGATCATACTCGAACGAATGCGTCAAGCCGGCCTTACGATTCATCCGGATAAAGTCCAGTTGGCATCGCCTGTAATCAACCTTCTCGGATTTGTTGTGGATAACGGAACGCTGCGGCCGAATGAAGATAAGCTGCGCGCAATAATGGAGTACCCACCCCCTTATGACGTCAAAAGCCTACAGAGATATCTCGGGATGATTGCGTTTTATAGAGATTTTATTCCGCAATGCGCTGAGATAACTGAACCTCTGAACCGATTGCTCCGCAAAAAGACGAAATGATGCTGGGGGCAAGAGCAGCAAACCGCATTCGCGTGTCTTTCAAGGGCTGTGACTGAAAACGCCTGTTTAAACCTGCCCGACTTGAATCGTCCGTTCGTCTTGCAGACCGACGCAAGCGATTACGGATTAGGAGCAGTCCTTCTGCAGGAACATGACAGCGTTCTTCGTCCCGAAGCTTTCGCCAGTCATACGTTAACCGGAACGGAGCGAAACTACTCAACAACCGAAAAAGAGTGCCTGGCAATTATTTTTGCGCTTAAGAAGTTTGACATGTACCTTGACGGCGCTTCGTTTAGCATTCAAACTGACCACATGGCTCTCTCGTGGCTCAAAGGGCTTCAAAACCCTGCAGGACGACTCGCTCGATGGGCCCTTTCGCTCCAGCGCTACAAATACACAATCGAGTACAAGCGTGGAGTGGCTAACCACGTTGCAGATGCGTTGTCCCGTGCTCCACTTCTCGGGCAGGAAATGCAGGTGGATCCCGACTTGGTGGCACTGGCCAATGCGGCGCCCATCACACCAGAGTCTCGGTGGGGAACCCTGGTGAGCAGAGAGGAGCTCCGAGCGGCCCAGCTGTCCGATGGACTTTGTCAGAAGGTGATGCACCAGCTGGCAGAAGAAAACTCAGCCGACGCTGGGAATCCCAGAGACTTGGACTCATACCTGCTCAGCAGCGACGGCATCCTACTGCGATACATCCCCCAGGCGGACGATGGGTCCAGCGGCCCGCCATTCCGGTCTGTAATACCACGTAAACTGCGTAGGTCATTTATAAGATATATGCATGATCCCGCCTTGGCAGGCCACAGCAGTTGGAGCAAAACTTACGAAAAGTTGTCCCAAATTGCAACGTGGCCAGGTATGAGGCAGGATGTGATGAGGTACGCTCGTAGCTGCCCGGTTTGTCAGAAGGCAAAACCCCGAGGTGGCCAATCACCAGGTTTAATGCAGTCGGTCGAAAGCAAGTACCCCTGGGAGTGTGTTGCCTGCGACGTTGTCGGTCCCTTTCCCCGTAGTCCACGCGGCAATCAGTATTTGCTAGTAGTGACCGACCATTTCACAAAATGGGTCGAAATGTTTCCTTTGCGCAAACTAGACTCTAAGAAAATCTGGGACTGTCTTCTCGAGACGTTCGCGCGCTTTGGCTTTGCCGCAACGCTTATTACAGACAACGCTTCTTATTTTGTTAGCAAGGTATTCGTGGATGCGTGTAAGGCGCTAGGCATACGGCACAAACGGACTTCGCCATACCATCCACAGGCGAATATCACGGAAAGAGTGAACCGTAACCTGAAGCAGATGCTTGTATCGCATACAGAGCGACACAAAGACTGGGACGCGAAATTAGCAGAAATGGCATTCGCTACCCGCACAACAATCAACCGGTCCACGGTTTTTACTCCGGCCCAACTTAACTTTGGAAAAGAGCTCGTGTTTCCCCTGGGAAACGGCCTCCTTTGCACAGATCCTGCAGGCATGCAGCGCACAACCACGCAGTTCGCAGATCTCCGGAAGCGTTTCACGGAGAACCTGCGTGAAGCTCGAGAAAGCCTCGACGTCTCGAGACTGCAGCAGGCAAGCAAGTACAACAAGGGGAGGCGAAATCTGCAGTTCAGGGTAGGAGATCTGGTACTGAGGCGAACTCATCCGCTGAGTGATGCTGCTAGAGGCTTCACGGCCTCTTAAGCAAAGAGGTGGGATGGCCCCTACCGTGTTAGTAGCAAGCTCTCCAAGCTGTCTTATGAGCTGGTGCATTGTGAATCTGGTGAAGTGTGCGGGTCTATTCATGTCGCCGACCTAAAAGCTTTCTATGAACCCGAGGAGGTAGATGTGTCGCAGGTTCCAGATGACGACTATCCGGACCACCTCTCGGAAGATTCCACACCGTCTCTACCGCGGTACAACTTGAGACGGCGGTGAAGACGACCGGGAGTAGCACGAGTTCTAAGTGCATTATCTTCATGCCCTCTTCGGTGTTTTTTTTTTTTTTTTTTTGGGGGGGGGGGGAGAAGAGAAATGGTCCGCGCTCCCGCATGCACAGTGGGACAGGCATCTTTCGTGTGCGCGGCTACTTTTTCCTACCGCGCCATGGCCTCATGTTGTTTTTAATTTCTAGTTTCTCGTGCCAGACAGCGGCGACGCAGCTCCCATCATCAGACCACCCCCCATGGCTGCATCGGTACTGTCCGGAAGTACTGACGTCGGACCCGTGCTCGCTCATCTGAGAAGACCCTTGCTGACCCAGAAGGAAGGCCCCCCCGAAGACCATCAAAGACATCCTCTGTTTTCGTTTTTGGAAGGGGGGAGATGTGTGGGCAACCTGGCGATTCCAAGCGGTTGGCCCAGGCTGCCCCTCCGACAATCATAAGTGGTCATCTTGACCACGAGGGGGCCAAGGGCAACTGGCCACGCGAGCGGCGCTCCGCCGCTGATAAAAGGCCGTCGCAGCGGATGCGCGGGGGCTGTTGGGATCGCGGCGCAGGCGATAGCGGTCATTAAATGTTTACGTGTTGTGTAACCGGTGTGCTGTGTCATTCTCCGAGACGGGTAGCAGCAAGGGAAATCCCACAATCTCAACATGGGTGTCCAGATTGGATGCCCTTCTGAGGTTGACACGGATCGCGGACGGCAATTCGAGTCGTCGCTCTTCAAACCGCTGACGAACACCCTCGGCACAACGAGGCTACGTATTACAGCTTACCATACACAGTCCAATGGCCTCGTGGAACGTTTTCACCGTCATCTAAAATCGGCCTTGATGGCTTACGAAATCCCGAACGAGTGGGTTCTTCAAGTCCCCCTCGTGCTCCTTCGCTTTCGCACGGCTCTCAAAAAGGATCTAGGATGCTCCACCGCTGAGCTTGTGTATGGCACTCAACTGAGGCTGCCGTCGGACTTCTTTGAGGCCGACACATCATGCTACCGTTCCGAAGGTTATGCCGAAACTCTCCGAAAACTGTTCGACAATGTTCAACCCATTCCGACTCGAATAGGCAGAAGTATATCTCCTTACGTCACTAAAGTCACTGGATCCTGGGAAAGTAACGTCAAGCTCCGCGTGTGGTGTCGCCATCTTGGTCCATGAAATGAGCAATTTCTCCTTGGCGCCTCCTTTCTTGGTGAGCCTATCTAGATTCGCTGGTGACGGGTAGCTTTATTGAGTCGTTTTTTGTATACCGAGATTTTGCTAACCACACACCGGCGAAACAGGCGTACACGTTCGTACCACCACCAGAAGCTGTGTCGGTGCTTGGAGGCACTGAAAAATAAGTTTACTGTCTTGAAATGCTCAAGAAGAACAATATAATTGTAAGAGATCCATGGAGATGGGCCTGATCAATAAGTTGATCGCATAGGAAGTGCCAAAGACTCTTATATTGAAGAGGAGCGCTTCCAGTACGATGATGCTCCATGGTGATCTTGGCGCGACTGGTTTAGAACGACCCCCTGGAAGCTTCGAAGATTTGAATGGACCAAGATGGCGATTTCCATGGCAACGTAGGCCGTTTCGTCTACGTTGTCAGCGGCGCCATGACACCCGCATCGCCGGCCCAGCGTACGAAGGCATGTACGTTCGATGTTTCCTGCCCGCCCGGCGCGTCAGTGGATTCTATCTTCGGCGCGGCGGCGGCCATTGTCGGCACTGCCGAATTGTTCTCCGTGCAGCATCTCGGAGGCAGCAACTTTCAGGTGTCTGTTACATCGTCATCGGCCATGAACCGAATCGTCAACGCCAGGGCTCTGACCATCGGCGGAAAAAGCGTCCCCATCGTCCCGGTAGGCCCGCAAGTAACGTCCATTACGTGCCTGTACCTACCGATTTATGTGAGAACCGAAGCCCTCGCCGCTGCCCTGTCACTTTACGGGAAGGTTCAGGATATTTGCTTCGGCGTCTACCAGGACCACCCCAACCTCCGGACGGCTACACGCTATATCCGAATGGAGATGAAGGAGTCTACCCCGGTGCCGAACTTCCTCCGCGTCTCCGGTCATCGGGCCACCTTCGACTACCGCGGTCTCAAGAGAGTCTGCCGACGCTGCCAGCAGGAGGGCCACCTCAAGGTGGCCTGTAACGTGCCCTACTGTGCCCGCTGCGCCGCCTTCGGCCATGACACCGTCGGCTGCGCGGCCGGCTGCGGACGCTGCGGGGCGGCCCACGCCACGGTGGACTGCACCCAGCGTCGCAGCTACTCAGCCGTAGCCGGCTGCGGCCAGGACGACTTCCCGGCCTTGACTCCGGCGTCCCAGACTCCGAAGTCCCAGGGCAGGCCTCCTACCACCCTTACTCCCCCTCCTGCGGCCTCGGCCGCCACCCAAGGGTCCGGTGACACGCCTGCCCCCGCCGAGCCCCCAGTGACGACCCCGTCCGAGCTCGCCCCGACATCGCAACAGTCGAAGCCGGCAAGCGCCACCGACGCGAATTCGAACGCGTCACAGGACGCCGCCAAGGCCGCACTTTCGAATGCGGTCCAGACCGCATCTGTGCACGCGCCCAACCCTACCAGTCCCGGCTCAGAGGAAGTACTGGTGAAGGAGGAACCCCCGCGAATGCCGGAACTCTGCCCCAGCCCGCTTCCCAGCTGGAGCGACATCACGGAAGACTCTGCCTCATCGTTGGACGACCGCCTCGTCATCGACGAGGTTGCCCACGACAAAGACAGCGCTCTGCCGCGCGGCCGAGATCGTCGCCGCGGCACCTCCGAGGAACTCCGAAAAACCTGCAGCCGCAGTCGCAGCCCGCATGGCGGTGCCGAAGACGGGAAGCGAGATCTTTCCAGCAGCGGCGAATCAGGGTCCCCAGGATCCACTCCAGCATTGGCAGCGGCTCCCAAGCGGTTGCGGAAGGACCTCGTCGCGCTGTCTGACAGCTCGTGCATCACATCCGATACATCCACGGACTAGCAGTGAACACAACGACCCCCCCCCCCCTCCCCCTTCTCCATCCCCTTTTCGCGCACCTGCGAGTCATCACCCTGAACGTTCAGGGCTTCCGCAGCGTGACAAAACAGATCGAGGTCATCCAGTTCGCCCGAACCACCCGTTGCGACATCCTGTTCCTGCAAGAAACGAACTTCCACAGGCATCGCGACGTGGACCACTTCAAGCAGCGGTATGGGGTGGATTGTTTCTTTTCATACGCCACCACACGGAGCTCGGGGGTGGGGGTCATTATCTTTAACCGCTCGCTCCTCCGTCTCAGCGCGTGCTGCTTTGACCCCGACGGGCGGTACATCGCTTTTGATTTCTCCGTGGACGGCACGCGCTCTCGTGCTGTGGGCGTGTACGCTCCAGCCCAGCGTTCGCAATCCCCGGCTTTCTTCAAGAGCCTGGACGTCCATCTGCTCGACGCTCGCCACTGCCTGCTCCTCGGCGACTTCAACTGCGTCGTCGATTCCCGGCGCGATGTCAGGGGCCCAGGCTACGGACGCACCACGTGGAACGCCGGCGAGCTGATACGCCTGATGCGACACTTCGACCTAGTGGACTACTGGACTCTGCTCCATGGCACCGCTTTCGAGCATGCATGGCAACGAGGAAACTCGAGCAGTCGCCTGGACAGGTGTTACATCTCCGAGTTTCTGAGCCCCTCTGTCACCGCCTGCTGCGCAATGAACTTCCCTGCCTCACTACGTACATCTCCGACCACCGTCCAGTACTCGTAGAGCTCCGCTTCAGCAGCAAAGCCAGTTCTCAACGCACCTGGCGTCTCGACACCCGACTGCTGCGAGACAAAACAAGCCGCGACTGCCTGAGAGAAGCCTTGCGCCGGTCCCTCCATGGAGCGGCACCAGACCCCTTGACCTTTGACCGGCTTCAAGACAGCTGGCGGGTGGCGTGCGTGGCGGAGGGTCGTGCACTGCGTCGGCGGCACGCCGAGCAGCTCCGAGACACCTCTCTGCGAATTCGGATCGTGCGACGGGGCGGCGCGGGGACTCCGCTAATGCGGGGCTACCTGCAGCAGCTACTCGACCGTTACCAGCGACACCTACGACTTCGTACCAACGCAGCCACAGCCTACACTCTAAGAAAAAATGGAGGAAAAAAGTAGCAATGGCGCGTCTTCCTGCCTTCTACCGACGCGCCCCCAAGCGGACACGAGAAAAGGGGAGGAACGAAACGTTTTTCTCCTTCTCCAGGCAGACGGGAGAAAGCTTTTGCCCTCCCAACTTATCTTCTTTCGGTTTCGTTTTTTGAGCAGGTCGCGCACGTTGTTTAATAAATAGCTGCTGAGTTGATTCAGCTTCAGCGGCAACGAAGGCCGCCTGTAATTCCGTCTTCTAGTCTAAACGTGCAGAACAATTCGGTTGCATTGACGTTTATATCACTAATTTTATCAAACGAGCAAACGAAGCCGCTAGAAACAGCGAAGTTCCAGAGCAGTGCCAGCAGCGCTGGCAGCGCGACGTACACTGGGGGAGCTGGGGGACGGCCGTCTCCGGATTGCGGGACTCGCGCGGCACGTAACCGACGGAACTACAACAGTACAGTCACTACAGTAGCGAAACCACGCGGAACTGTGTCGACATTTTTGACGTTATGGAAACCGCAGGAACTGCGTCCAAGACAGGCAGGTTTTGCTGCCGGCTGCCTGGGTGCCTTCCCCCCCGAGTTCGGTTCTGTTTTGCGATGCCGAGTGCAACCGGCGTTCAACGTGGTTTTGTGTTTGTGCGTGTCAGCAACATAGCAGCAACATCGTGATGGCAGTGTTGTGGGTTGTGAACAGAAGACTGGAATTATCGCCGATGTGACCGTGTGTTCGCGTATCAGTGGTGTAACAAGAAGATGAGATCGTAAACTGTTGGGCATTGATGCTGCTGGTCCGGCCGTGATCGGAGGGGGCGGGGTGTCACAGGTCGACATTGCGCTTTGCATTAAAAAGTTTAATATCACTTTAGGGATTACGTGCAATCGATCAACGTGCGGATAGTCATGTTGGAACGCTGGTCTTAGCAGTAGAAGCTCCTATCGTACAGTGGCCATTGTGACTGTCGAAATTGTCTCGTCCCCGAGAGCGATTGCGCTCTGGGGCAAGGACTGAACAGTACGAAATCGCGACGGGAAGTACGTATATTTACAGTATGGAATTACGGTATTAAAAAACAATAGTAGGTAAAATCGAGAAAAAAAAGCTACCCTTTAGTTTGCTGTTTAAATATACTACGGTTCCTGGAGAAACTGCCCTCCGTGGCGCGCTGGGATGAGCGCTAGAAGTTTTCGGGCTCACTACGGCGTAGCTCCGTACACTTAACACCTGCCGCAAGTCGCGGCTTTGACTGCATTCAAGTTGATCGAAAAGCGATTTCTCAGCCTGTGAAGCATTACTTCCAGCTGAATCAATATCCGCCCTTCAGAAATTAATTCAAGACGGCAATTGCAGCTTTGCGCGAACAGCACAAATTGAAAAACCAATAGAAATACAGGCTATGACGGGCCGTGTGGGGAAACAAACTCATGGCTTCGAACCGCCTTGGAGCGGCTTGATTTATTGGCTTTCAAATAATTACGGCATGATCGAGCGTTTACTTTTTAATAAGAGATTCATCCCCTGAGCCATCCAAAATACTCTCAGAGGTATGACATTGCTGGGAAAAAATCAACATCTTGGGATTATTTCTTATTGCTTAGGGAGTCACCGAAACGTTCCGTCCGTTCATAACGACCAGTATAAAAGACGGAAACGCAGAGCACGGGTGTAGTGTTCGGGATAGTGTGGTGTTCCGTTGTAGTGATGTTTGTGTGTGCCATGTATGTGCTCAATATATGTTCACCTGATGCTTGTAGTAAGCGTAGTGTGTGTATAGTAGGGATCCCCAAGCGCAGTGGTGGCTTGAGAGAAGC
The DNA here is from genome assembly GCF_016920785.2 of Ixodes scapularis. NCBI lineage: Eukaryota > Metazoa > Arthropoda > Arachnida > Ixodida > Ixodidae > Ixodes > Ixodes scapularis. Next base: position 187,989,171 of record NW_024609857.1, read on the forward strand.
AAATTATTTTTTGTAAAACATGAATTGGGCGGTACCTAGCGCCACCTAGCCTAGCTAGTTGCAATTACTCTGCTTGACCCCGCCATCTGGTGGCTAGCGATGTAACCTTCTTTCACGCTACGCGATAAACAGCGGCTTCGAGTTTGTTCTTTCGAGAGCGGCTTTTCGTTTCGTGGATTGAATTTGCCCTTCTCCGTGATGTGCGGTTGACGAAGGAATTGTAACTCGAGGAACACCAAGTAAGACGCAAAGTGCACGAAGTAACTGGGTATCGGTTGTCTCCGTTTAACATCGCAGCGCTGTCGACGAGAAGACTGAGTAACTGCTTTCGGACCGCAAGTTTCTGTACCTGTGGGGCGAATCTGGCTTCGGAAATAAACACAGTTTGCGGAAAGCTCGTGTTACGCTTTCATTTGCTGCTGCTCTCGTCCCGTAGAAGAGACGTAGCGTCCTCGTCAAGCCTTATTGGGCTCGATTTGCTCGATTCGGGGCCGCCATATTGAGATGCAAGCGACGGAGGAACTTTTCTCCCCTGCTTCAGGGACGAAAGTTTGTTCCTTTCTAAAGGAACATAGGTTACAAGACCATTCCTCCCCTAAGGGAGGACTATCCATACCCTTGTTTCTAAGAGTGTACCACGGACGGGTCGGGCCCTCGGCTCACCCCGAGGTGCTGCACTACGCCCACCGCACCGAAGTGCGGGAGCGACGCGTCCCTTCAGTGCCGACAACCCCAGGCCAACCGTCGGTCTCCGGTTTCAGCGCCCACTTCGGGGCCCTGGCAACCACCGAATCGGCGGTGGACCGTGCGACCCTCGTGGCGCACCCCTTCCTGCGCGATCTCCCGCAAGTTCCCGAAGACCTAGCCGCACACCTGCACGAGCCCCCCAACCCCGAACAGGTGCTCCTTGCCCTGTCAAGAATGAAAACTGGGTCCGCGCCGGGCCCAGATGGGTTTCCCGCCGAATTCTACCGTACCTTCTGGGACGTGCTGGGCAACTATATCTGTGCCGTGCTCTGGGAATTTTTCACGGAGCACCGCCTTCCAGAGTCGTTCCGCCGAGGCAGAATCATTATTTTGCCTAAGGAGGGAGGAGACCCCAACGACCCGGGCGCGTGGCGTCCCATCACGCTACTCAACGCGAGCTACAAGCTGCTGGCGTCGATCATCACGCAGCGCCTCCACGGCATGCTCCCGGACGTGGTGACACCCCGCCAGACGTGCTCAATCGTCGGCCGCAGCATTCAGACCCTGACATCCCGGACGAGGGACGTGGTGCAGTACACGAACGCTCGCCAAGCCAGAGGTCTGATCGCCTCCCTCGACCAAGCGAAGGCTTTCGACCGGGTGGAGCACCCGTTCCTCCTGGCCCTGCTCACCGCTTTCGGTATTCCCCCTGAAGGGGTTCGACTCTTCGAGACGCTCTACAGTCACATGAAGAGCGACCTCTATCTAAACGGCGGTGTGATGGCCAGCTTCCCCGTCACCCGGGGGGTCCGCCAGGGTTGCCCGCTCTCGCCGCTGCTCTTCGTCCTTACCCTGGAGCCCTTCCTAGCCAACGTCGAAAGGACCCCCCAGGTCCGTGGACTCTCCCTGCCCGGAAACGGCGAGGTGAAGGTGCCGGCATACGCCGACGACATTACACTGTACCTGCGGGACACCGACGACCTCGGAGCGGCTCTTCGGATCTTCGAGACCTACGGGTTTCTCTCCGGAGCGAGGCTGAATGAGCAGAAGAGCGCGGTGCTGTGGGTTAACCGACCGCCTGACCCCTCTTCACCGATCCCGGCAAAGACTTCTGTCACGATCCTTGGTGTCACCTACCGCTCGTCAGGAGTCTCGGCGGACATGTGGACGCGCCTGGCGCGCGACATCGGGGAGGAAGTGGACTCTGCTCGCACCTACGCCTTTCCCCTGGCCGAGCGCAGGTACCTAGCCTACTCTGTCTTCTGTGGACGCCTCTGGTATCTGGCGCAAACGGCGCTCCCAAACCTCACGCTTCATCCGACCGGTGAAAAGCGCGCTCTACAGCTTCTTCTGGTCAGAGAAGACGGAGCTGGTCACTCGGCCGGTTGTCTGCCTCCCGTCCGAGCGTGGAGGGTGGGGCTTCCCCTGTGTCGACATGGCACCCGCAGTACTCCAACTCAAGACCATGCTGAAGATGTTGCGCGATGAGCACGGCCCAGCCCGATCCCTCGCGCTCTACTTCGTGGGGCACTCCCGCCGAGAACTGGGAGTCGAGTCGCACAGCTCACCGGGCCCCTGTGCCGAAACCCCGCCGTCTGACTACCGAAGGGCAATCCAGCTCTTCAAACGTCTCAAAGAGCGGGCACCCCAGCTGGACGTAGTGGAGACACCGCCGACTCGTCTCACCGAGGTCCTCCTGGAGCCGCAGATTTTGGCAACGCAGGTGGAGCTCGGAGACTCTTTCTCCTGGTCCCGCCTCACTTCTTCGTATGTCCCGGGGCACCTACGGGACTTCGAATGGCAGGCACGGCTGGGGCGTCCTCCCCAGCGGAGACTGACTGCTCCGCTGGGGCGTGTCGCGCACGGACGAGTGCCCTAACTGTGGGAATCGCGAAACGACTGTGCACGCGATGAAGCAGTGCGTTGTGGCGCGGACGTTCTTGCGCGTCATCCGCACCAGCTTCCACGGTTTGGGCGTAGGACTTTACCTGCTGCGCGGGAAATACCCTCCGGGCGTCTTCGTCCGTCTCCTCCTCGCCGCGGCCGAGTACGTGCTGTGGAGGAACCGGTGCTGCGCGGTGAGACAGGCGCGTCGATCGCGTGCTCTTTAGCCCCTCCTGTGGCGGCTCCGGCGGGAGCTCGTGGGACACCTCGAGGAGCAACTGTTTTTCCTCGGAGAACAAGAGTTCCTCAGGCGCTGGTGCTGCCGGTACCTGAGCGTTCGCGACTCGCGGATGGAACTCCGCTTCAGGTACCTGGACAACCTCTAGGCCCCCGAGTTCAGAGCGGTGCCGTTGAGGGCGCGGGCGCGGGTGTGAGGCTCTGGGGTGACGCTTCGGCCGCGTGAGTGATCGCGCGGACGGGGACACCTCGTGGTAGTCCGCCTTCGAACTTGTGCGTGTAGCTCCGCGGCAAAGACCCCGCCAACTGTACAGACACTGGTTCGCGGATATATGTGTACACAGTGTTCTTAACCTCTGCGCGTCTCTTACAAAATCCTGTCCACAGTGTTGCAAATAAATTTTTTAATTAGGCCGATTAGCCAACCGCCTTGCGAGGTTCGGGTCGTCTGTATGTTAGTATCCGTTTGTGTCCGGCTAGCAGGTAGGGAAGGCAATGGCGCTACTTTCCAGGATCCAGTGACTTTATACGTCACAAGAAACCTCAAAACCGCCACCCACGCCTTTGTACGCCAAGACCATCAAAGGAACCCATTGCGTCCTCACTACCAAGGACCGTTTCCTGTAATTGAGCGAAGAACCGACAAGTTTGTACTTCGCATCAACGGCAATGACGATACAGTAGCCATTAACCGCCTCAAGCCGACACACCTTGAGGAAACCCCTGCCCCCCAAGTCTCCACAACACGGGCAGTTCACTGGCAGGATTTATCAAATCCGGCATAAATCCTAACAAGGGGGGGGGGGGGGGGGGGGGCAAATCTGTAGTGGCCACAGATGCCGGAGCAAGAAATGCGCTGAGCACTCAACATAAAAGAAATAAAAGAGGATGCTCTCGGGCGCGCCACACCCGCGCGCATGGAGACTGATGCATGCCAGTAGAACGCACAAACCAATCGCGTCTCCATGTCTCGGCTCATTTCTTCGGAGCATACGCTTATTATTCCTTCCCCACACCAGCAATACCAATCGCGTCAACTGCCACTGGGTCCATAGGCAAAAAAAAAGAAAATGACAATACCGGTATTTGGTTAACATCAGAGGTTGTAAATTACAAACTGAAAACATAATTTAATACACTTGCACTTTCAGTTCCTGGTATATCTATCGCGTCAGATGATTGAAGAACAATGTAGGACTGACACTTGGCATTAACGACATTCCAAAATTGTTTAGGATTAGTTGCTAACATTATATTTAGTGTATGATTGGAAAAATGTGATTTATCTTCTGTAAGAGCTTATGTATATTCTAGAACTGCAGTTTCGTACGCAGCCCACCGTGCATCAGCGGGTGATTGTCTGAGAGCGCTCTAGTAGCGCGAAACAGTCTTTTTTTTTATTGCGCGGGCGCCTGAGATTAGAGTTAAACCAAGGCGAGCGAGGGTTGTAACGAATCTTCCTTGATGGCATGTACTTTTCAATTAATAATAAAACAACATTTTTAAACAGCATCCAACTAGACTGAAAGCTCAGGCAAGTAATCACTAAGGAACTCAGACAGGTACAAGTTAATTCACGTATAATCAGCTCTGCTGTAGTCACGGATTAATTTCATGTAAATTTTAGGCGCTTCGAATGGGATATTTAAGGACAAGTGAAGAACTGAATGGCCATTAGAACATGGCAGGTATGTAAGTGAGGATATGACGCTCGGATGCGTTGTTAATACGAGATCGAGTATGTTTGATGAAAGTTTGGTAACCCTAGTTGGCTCTGAAACAAGTTGAGAAAAGTTAAAATCACAACAGAGTTCAATAAAATCGTTAGCTTCAGCTGAGGAGGGGGTTGAAACAGGACATACATTAGGCCAGATCATGTCGGGGTGATTTAAATCACCCATTAATATGATTGGCACTCCTGGATATTGGACGGTAATTTGGTTAATGCAATAACCAAATTAATGCAATAACGGCTATACTTTGTCTCATCCTACGGTGGACTAATGGTCAAACCCACGGGCCCCCCCCCCCCCCCGTCTAATAGCGTTCCTCGCTAAACTATGTCGTGTTACCATTGATTAGGGCTGGCCGAATAAGGCTCCGCATAAAAAAACGCTGCATCATTGCTCTAGATTCGACACTGCAAAAAGCTCGTATGTCGTGGCTTTCTTTGCAGTGTCAAATTGTTGAGTCGCCCGCCCAGTGGCTACTTCTTGCAAACCACAGTCCGCCCATCCCAATCCGTCATCCGAGACGTGGGACCGATATGTGTATTGAAGCAAAATACCCCGCAATTTTAGGGGCGAAGCTCCTTAGGGTTTCGCCTTGTCCGGCGTCCGTGCTTACATTGATTGCAATCCCATCCGTCTTCTTAAAAAAAAAAAAAAGGAAAAAATGTTTGCGCAGTCGACAGGATTCGAACCTGTGTGGGGAGACGCCAATGGATTTCTAGTACATCGCCTTAACCACTCGGCCACGATTGCCGGACGAGTAGGAAGCTCTGAAATGTGGTAGTACCTCAAGTGCTGGAGATGTCATGGATGAAACGTTGCATGTAGCGCTGCGGTCAAGTACGTATATAATCGCGTTAAACTTTGCATGCATCGGCTCAACGTTTATAGACGAGAGGGCGCTGCGGTCAAATGCTCAAATGCGTATATAACCACGTTCCATACTACAAATTCTCTTTCTTACATGGATGAAAACGAATGAAAAGCTTGGCATGCTGCGGCTCAGCGTCTACGCAGACAGCAAGCTGCTCCGGAGACCAGGGCGGGAGAAGCTGCTGCAAAGCGTCAAAAACGCCAAGCGGACCCGGAGTACAGAGCTCGGAAGCACCATCAGCACTACCTATGAACAAAATTAGTATCATCAGCACCACCAGAGCTTCGCCGCAATCAGCGTCATTCACCACGCGATGATGCGGTCATTTTTTAAGTGGCTCGTGATTGGACCTGGAGGCTTGTAGCTTTTGCCTTCAGTCCATCGTAGGGTGAGACCAAGTATAGCGGGTCGTCGATAACATACACCATTATCGTTTGTTTATGTTTAAAGGAAACGCAAACCCAAACAATCTCAAGTTCACAGGCTACAATAACAGGGCGAGATACCAATGAGTCAGCAGCCACCAAAAAAACACCACCGCCACTTCTGTCACGCCTATTGCAGCGAAATGTATTGATACCTTTTTTTACAGTGAAAGAAATCGCTATCAGACATTTTGCTAGAAAGCCATGTCTCTGTGAGAGCAATGACTTCGGCGTCGCAAGAGTCAGCGACTGAGCACAATTTATCTCCTTTACGGATTATATTGCGAATGTTAGTAAATAAAATGGAAACTCTTGAAAAGGGCAAAACCACCTTTCTGCCTTGTGCTGATTTTTAAGTTGACATAGAAATAGTCGCTGTTTGCAAATCAGATAGTGGTGTCAGAGAAGAAACTTCGCGAAGAGGCATGACTACTTCATAATACAGTCTTTGATTTCATTATACGCATAACACTTGTTATTAACAAAATATTTTCTTGTAACTTAGCATAAACTGGTTTTCCTGGCCCTTTCCATACTCCAGTAGTTTGCGCCCAGCTAAACGGGTTCAGAAGCTAAAATCTTCTGAAACAAAAATAGGGCTGGTCCTTAATTTTCACTTGGCCTGCAGGACATTTTCTCTAGTTTTAAAAGGCTGAAACTTCACTAAAATAGGACAGCGCTTTCCTGCTATAAAATGCCCCAAGCGATGAGCCCGCATGATTTGTTCACGTGAAATAATACAAGAAGCTAAATCTGAAAGTAAACGAACCGCCTTCACTTCCGCCTGGGCCCACGTTTGACCAAGGCAATCGTCGACACTATGAAATACAAGATTATCCCGGCGTGACTGGTCTTCAATCTCATCTAATCTACTGCGCAAAGCATGATTTTCTTTTAGGGGTTAGCCATATCCGTATGTCCGTCCGATGTCCGGCGTCAGGTGCTCGTTCTCAAGAGTACGTGAGCACGTGCTCCCGTGCTCGTGTAGGGCCAAAAAAAAAAACGCATCTCCACGTGGTGAATGATGTTGATTGCGGCGAAGCTCTGGTGGTGCTGGTCTGCGTAGACGCTGAGCCGCAGCATGCCGAGCCTTTCGTTCGTTTTCATCCATGTCAAAAAAAGAAAGTGTGGTATGGAACGTGGTTATATACGCATTTGAGCATTTGACCGCAGCGTGACATGGATGAAAACGAACGAAAGGCTCGGCATGCTGCGACTCAGCGTCTACGCAGACAAGAACCACCAGAGCTTTGCCCCAATCAACATCATTTACCACGTGGAGATGCGTTTTTTTTTTTTAATGCGCTGAACAAGATTGGGGGGGGGGGGGGGGGAGGGGGCTGGAACCAGCTAACTCCCGGTTTAATTCATCGATTGAAGACGACTTTAATTCAATCGCAAAAACCCTTCGACCGATATTTGTTACCGTGACTTGTAGCTGTTGTTGGTTTGTTTTTAGTTCGTTAATCGAGCTCAGTATACTACTTTGCCCTTCCTCAACCCTTTGAGTTCGCGCATTTGGATCCTGCGACACCCGCATCATTTTATCAAGCTGCTTAGATAGTTCAATATTAGTTAGTCCGGGGTTAGTCTCGACGTCACCTTTAAGCAGCAGCAACAACACTTTGAACGAATTCACCAAAGCTTCTGGGCATGGAAGCACTAATACACAGACGTCATTAGACTTACAACAATAAAAAACGTCTTGACTACTAACCTGCAGGGTTAGGAGAAAAAAGTTGACGATGTGCATCGTGTGCGAGTTTCCATGCCCTCTGACAATCCACGATGACGATGCCGGCCTCCTGGGTAGAGTGCATTCTGGGCCAATACGATGATGCGGGTGTCAATGTGGCTGTTCTGGAATGGCCGAGGTGAAACTGGTTGATGGCGGAAAAGTTGACTGCCTCGGTTGTCTGGCGCTTGCCTTCGTTTGTGGTACAGGAAAAATCGATAAAAGGAGAGATGCCGTCCAGGTCGGTAGGATCTCTTGTTCCAGACAGGTTGGCTCCCATGAAGCTATACTCCGCGACCACTTTTCTTGGCAATGCAGTAGAAGGTACGTCCCGCGTCCCCTCTCCCATTTTGAGTGTACGCAGGCTCTCCTCCTCTCCCCGGAAATGGGGAAGAAAGAAAGCCTGCGTACACTCAAAATGAGAGAGGGGACGCGGGACGTACCTTCCACTGCATTGCCAAGAAAAGTTGTCGCCGAGTATAGGCCAGAGACCGAAAGCCGTTCCGCTCAAAAACTGCAACGTTAGAAGAAAAAAGTTGGCGATGTGCATCGTGTGCGTGCTTCATGCCCTATGACGACCACGTGCTGACAATCCACGGTGACGAGACCGGCCTAGGGTGCCTTCATACGCGCTTTGCTTAGGGTGGTGGCATCTCGCCATTTTGTCACACAGCTTTATTTTTATTTTTTGTTGAGAAGCGCGTGAAAGAGCGTGTCTCTGCACGCGCCTGTGGCGCTGACTGTGCTATGGCGACATTTTGTTTTCGTCGATTTCTTTGTATTTTGCCCGTGAGCGCGTGCTGTCGGCATCTGGTACAACAAAGGGTGGCATCACCCTAAACAGAAGGACATTGAGGCACCCTAGACCGGCTTCCTGGGTAGTACACTCTATCCTGGGCCAATTCGATGATGCGGGTGTCGATGTGGCTGTTCCGGAATGACAGAGGTGAAGTTGGTTAGTGACGGAAAAGTTGATTGCCTCGGTTGTCTGGCGCTTGTCTTCGTTTGTGTTACAGGAAACATCGATGAAAGGAGAAATGCCATCCAGGTCGGTACGGTCCCTTGTTCCAGACAGGTTGGCTCCCATGAAGCTAGGCCGGAGGTTGAAGGCCGTCCCGCTGTAAAAATGCAGGGTTAGAAGAAAAACGTTGATGATGTGCACCGTGTGCGTGCTTCCATGCCCTCTGTTCGGTGTACCCAAAGATGAGCAGCCGCAAAAACGGTGGGATATGACCTTGCATCAAGTAAACAAGACACCGGCTGAACCCTCTGCTGTATTTGAATTACATTTTGGCCAGAGTACCTGATTATACATTACGTACACCTCACCAACGGTGAAGAGCTGCGCGTTTACCGTGGGAAACCGATGCCTTCGGTCGAGGCAGTTCCTACGATTTTTCCGAAACAACCCAGCTAGCTTACAAAGGAAACACCGACTTACGTACGCGCTGATACGCACACGGCCACAGAAGGGCGTAAAAAAGCGTCAGGAGGAGTTTACCAGAGCGCCATTACTCAATTTAGACAATGAAACGCCTCTGCGAGCGGACGCGGTGAGCCCACAACCCTATTCTAGGCCACTGTACCTGTACAATGCCTACCCATGTCAAAACGAGCAGAAGCACGGTTCATGTGGGTGATTGGCTGAGCAGACGCTTGAGGTTTGCATCAGATTCGACCCCAGCGCTCTCACACTTGCACTGAAGCAGTGGATTATTTGTCAATGTGCTGAAAATAAAGTGAGCAAGGCGGAAACGTGTGGTTGATTGACTGCCTCCGAGGGAGACATTGGGAGATAAGTTATTGCAAAACTCTGGATCGTATTGCTTACCTCGTTCAGTCTGGCCGATGTAGACCGCATAATACGGTCATAAGACGAGACAGACACGGAACTAAACTACGGGCACGAAGAACTTTGACACGTCTTTTCGCACGTATTTGATAATAGAAACTGGCTCGCTCACTCTTAGCCCGCTTGCTTCGAGTTGGCCGAGTTGAGAACGATTCGTGTTTGACTGGAGTGCCACTAAAATAAAGAAGGTTGAATGTTACCGCGAGAATATTGCGTCAGTGAAAGGAGAGAAATGTGCCGCAGTTACTTTGTTACGGCTGCCTTTGCAGTTGAACAGGAGGGTTTCTTGAAAAGGCGACTAGTCTATATGGTGACAAATGTAGAATATTCTTCCTTGTAGCCATAAATATTTTGTTGTCTTCATCTTTATTTGCAGGTTTTTTTTGTGAATATTAAAATTTCATTTATTGAAAGAATTCTAAGTGGAGAGAGTGACAACCAAATTGAAAAAAAAATATCTTTTTCTCAAGCTTGTGCCACACGAAATGAGCAATCATTTATTGACAATAAAAAATTGCTCTTGTCCTCTGAAAGCTTGTCTGGAGTATCTCTCTGTTTTCATTTGTAACTCGCGCTGTAAGGTACGCTAGCGGATCTGCGGCAAGACTTATATTCTTTGCAAGGGAACTCAATGGCCTACCCGTGAGAACTTCAAAACAAAATCTCAAAACAGAGTAAGGATAAACCAAGGCCTCGCTAATAAATGAGATAAATGAGCAACGCGATGGCGAAGCCACCGAGCAGTCGGCAGTCGCTATATACATTTTTCTCAACTGCGGGAAAATAAATCAGTGTACTTGATAGGCAGTTAAATTTGCGAGGCGTGTAATTAGTAGAAGTCGCATATTTCTCCGTGCATATGTGTACAGTAGCAGGCAGCATTCGACTCTGATAAAATGTGTGTGAAGTAAACCAACCAGCTGGTTTCGCGAAAACACCAGTAAAGCTAAACATTACCGAAAAGTCCTAGTTTTGAAAGCGTTGTGGTGTCTTCTGTTTGCCTAAGTCAAGTGATGCAGAGTGTGCAAATGCACCGCGTTCAAGATACTAGAACGTTTTAGTAGGGCGTACGCTAAGGATTGCGAGACTTGCGGGCGGGTGCTGAATCCATGGTCTAAGCGACGGCAGGAGCTCCCGCTAGCAACGCAGTCCTTGCTTGCGAAACTGTGCTTACACGCAGGGACAGGTAAATTTTAACGTATGCCTGCTCTCAGCTCTTGCTACAATAAACGGGTGAACGCAATATATTTTTTCACTGCATGCCGATGTCCCAAAGTACTCAAATCTACATTAGACTTTTTTTCGTCGTCTGCGTTTAGGGGAACTGGAGAAAGCTTGTCTTCACACCCGACCGATTCCAACTCTGCCCGCGTTATTAAATTTGCCAATCGAAACTTCTTCCCATACTTTACAACTTGACTAAAGGTGCACACATATTAGTTTATTCACGTTAAAAACAAAATTGTCTTCATATTTAAAAATAAAATATACAGGATGTTTCACGAAAGACGGACGAATGTGATATTGCAAAAACTACGCATCGCAACAAATAAAAACTTGCGTCGTTTTGATCGTAGGCCAGGGGCCTATTTAGGAAAACTATTGAAGTCCGGGATAATTAGATTGTTACTTATTTTTGCGAAATTAACTTTTTTATATTGTTTTTAAGAGCCTGGTTTTAATTAGAAAATTGCTCAGCATCATAGAAAAACACTAAATCAACAAATCGCAGAACGATAGAAGGCACGCCCAGCATTTTACGGCCTTCTGAAAAACCGCACAAATTCGACGGGTTTTTAAATATCGGGTTGCTATCGGAGCGCATCTCGGCCCCGACGGCACCGCTCCCCGTGGAGAAATAGTGCAACCAGCCTCTGCTGCGTCGCGCGATGACAGCGCAGCAGAGGTTAGTTGCACTATTTCTCCACGGCACACGGTGCCGTCGGGGCCGAGATGCGCTCTGATAGCAACCCGATATTTAAAAACCCGTCGAATTTGTGCGGTTTTAAGAAAGCCGTAAAATGCTGCGCGTGCCTTCTATCGTTCTGCGATTTGTTGATTTGGTGTTTTTCTATGATGCTGAGCAATTTTCTAATTAAAACCAGGCCCTTAAAAACAATATAAAAAAGTTAATTTCCCAAAAAATGATATAACAACTTATAGATCGCGGACTTTAATAATTTTCATAAATAGGCCCCTGGCCCAGGACCGAAACGACACAAGCATTTTTTTGTTGCGACGCGTAGTTTTCGCAATATCAAATTTGACCTGCTTTCGTGAAACACACTGTATAGTCCGCCGTACGCAATTGCAAACACGTACAGACCGGCACGCGGGTGGGCCCTTACGCTCGCTTTGTGCGCCACGCAGAAGCATGGCAGCGGGGACGAGGCCCATAAGGAGCGCAAGGAGGATTGCCCCCAATGGAAAAGAGGAAAACGCGGGGAGAGGGGGAATTTCGCCACCTTTCAGTGCATGGATACTTTAGATTGAGGTGCTCCTTGTGTACACATGACAAAGCGTACACGCTGATAAAATCTCTGACAGCACACAGTGGTCCTGAAAACTGCAGAGATCCGGGTCCCAACTTAGTAAACGATGATGTCAAAACAACTTCAACTTCTTTGTTTCTTCTTTTTGATCCTAGACAAAAATGTTCTCATTGGCCAAAACATGGTGCCTTGTACCACCTGTGAGTTGGCTGAAAGCTTCCGCACCGCCGTGCCAATCACGCCCAGGTTGCGTTTCTGTCACAATGCGGAGACGAAAATAAAACCCAGGTGATCACTTGCAGCCTACTGTGATGAACCAGTCACCGAGCACACCTCCACCTCCAACCCACCCTCGCATTGCCACGGCCTGGTTGCAAAGAAAAGGCGCGCTTTCTTTTAACTTTCACAATCACGGTCGGACTGAATACCCGCTCTTGGTTCTTCCCTTAAAGCCTTTTCAGTCGCATAAAAAAGCATGAGCACCATTGAACGTGGGGCGGGCGGGGCTGCAGGCCAATTAGAGGTTACTTCACAGCGCATGCTCAGATCGAACTGCTACTTATGCGTCCAAAGTAATCAGCAGTGCGAGGCTCAGTTGTGACCGGCAAGGAATGCCAGCTATAGACGCAGATCCACACTCCTGCGCAATGGTTGCCTCAGCGATGGTCCACAGTTCTGTTCCGAACTGCCATTCATGATTGGAGAAGACTGCTGGCATGTTTTTCAACAGCTGCCCAGCGATGAATCTCTAAGCACCAGGTGAAAAATTCATATACCAAAAAATAACATTGTTATCATTAAGTACTATCTACGGTGGGGTAGCAAGGTCCTGTATTGATTATTGAAGCATTTAGCAGTATATTGATTTTATGGCCATCAAAAGAATAAGAAAGAGAATTCTCATTCCCTGCGACAACTGTGCAGTGGCATTACCCCGGAGAGACAGCATTCGGGTCTTCGACCCCTCTGCAATTATGGCTTTTCAATTGATTCTCAGAGCTCCTACTCAGAATTAACGTTCAGCGCAAGTCAGCGAGAATTTAAAAGTAGCTTTGACCAGTTCGCAAAGTTTGCAGCGTGCAAAGTGTTTCTGAGACGCTTTGGCATACGCGCCAGACTACAGCCGCCATTCCTTACCTTCTCTTGTCCTACCGAAATTCACTGGATCATGGGCAAGTAGCGCCATTGCCCTCCCTACCTGCTAGTCGGACACAAACGGATACTAACTTGCAGTCGACCAAAGCCTCGCAAGACTATCAGCTAATCTGTCTACGTTGCCATGAAAGTCGCCATCTCGGTCCATTCAAGTCTTCGAAGCTCCTATAGAGTTGTTCTAAACCGGTCGCGCAAAGATCGCCATGGAGCATAATCGTACTGGAAGCGTTCCTCACCAATATAAGCACCTTTGACACTGTATATGCGATCAACTTATCAATCATGCCCATCTCCACGGATCTCTTACAATTATATTGTTTTTCTTGCGTATTTTAAACAGTAGAATTATTTCCAGTGCCTCCAAGCACTAATGCAGCATGTGGTGGTGGTACGAAGACGCATGTTTCGCCGCTGTGTGGATAGCAAAATCTTGGTGTACAAGAAATGTCTCCATAAAGCTACCCGTCACCAACGAACATAGATCTGCTCACCGAGAACGGAGGTGTTAAGATAAAATTGCCAATGTCACGGACCGAAATGGCGACCATATGGGGAGCTTGACAGTACTTTCCCAAGAACCAGTGACTTTAGACCTACCCAAATGCCGAGCAGGTGAAACGGGAGTTGATGAGCGTCCCCAAATGCCAGTGCTGGGGAAAATGACACGGTAGAATCTGCAATGGCAATAACCTGCCCTACTGTGGTCATGATCAAGTGAAGTAAACGTAATGAGAAGAAACAAAAAAAATGAAGGTCGGTTATGGCGGCGCCCATGCACAGCTGCTGCGAACAGTCTACACTCGTGTATATTTTGTGTGGCATTTTCAGAGAGGGGAAGAGAGCGCACGTGCACAGCTTTGACCAGCGCTCAAGCGCGCCCTCTCGTATTTTCGATTGCCTGCATAGCTGCAGAAAATTATCACCAAGCATTGGCGACGTGCGCGATCAAAAGCGTCGCTGTGGTCGGCTTTGCACGATCGGCTGAATGCTGACTATGACGTCACGAAAGGTTTTCTCATCGGCAGAAATAAGAATAATCTAAGAACTTAAATTTTGACAGTGTTGGCAGTCCTGGTTTCAGAGCGCAATTATCTCATGCTTCCACCACGCTAATTATAAACACCGTCGAACAGCAGCAGCGACAGCAGCAGCGACAGCCAGCTGATGCTTCGCCTAAACAAGTGTTGTTCACCCTGCAGAAAACCAAGACCTTGCTGTCGATTTCATCGGCGCCTACGCAGTCTTCCTGAGTACGCTATCCCTTCCACCGGGAGTGACGCAGTGCCGGAAGCCGCTGTCGACCATCGACGTCACCAAGCGAGCCAAGAAAAGAGGACTGCCTTCGCTGGGACCGTCATTCAGCAGCACCGACAGCCAGCTGACGCTTCGCCTAAACAAGTGTTGTTCACCCTGCAGGTTGGTGTGGTGATTTTTTCCACCGTAATTGCATATTGTTACTGCTGTCGCTGCTGTTGTGTTTAATTGCTGTTTTTGATTGCGAAGTGCGATGACTAAATCCGCGGCGTCTACGATAGGGAGAGATGATCGTAGTGAGCTTCGCGAGCTCCGGACTGAAATGAGGGGGCTACAAGAGAGCATGAATTTTATAAACGCGGAATTTGAAGATATGAAGAAAAGGCTTCATGAGGCACTTGGCGAAAGAGAGGCTCTGAACAAGGAAAACGAGGGCTTGCGCGAGAGGTGCAAAGGGAACGAGAGTCTTATTGAGCAACTTCAGATGAGGGTTGTTCAATGTGAGCAGTACTCGCGCAGGTCCAACATAGAAACAAAAGGGCTTGTGCAGAATGAAAATGAAAACGTCACTGAACTTGTAGGTAAGATAGGCGATGTGATTGGTGAACCCATTGCCGCCGACAATGTTGAGGCTTGTCATCACGTACCTACGCGAGAGGAGGGCAAGAGCAACGTCATCGTGCAGTTCAGAAGCAGGCAGAAGAGAGACGCCGTTCTTGCGAAGGCTCGTAAGAGTCGCATCAGGAACCGTGATGTCGGAATGGCGAACGAAACACATGTTTATCTGAATGAGCACTTATGTCCCGCGCTGAAACGGCTTCTTTCTCTTGCAATTGCCAAGAAACGTGAGGCGATTTCTGTGGACGCGGAACGGTAAAATGTTTGCACGCAAAGCAGAGCACAGTCCGGGAGTACACATCGTATCTGAAAAAGACTTGTGCAAAATTGTGTAAGCGAAAGCCTTGCTAGATTAGTATATCTTTACTCTAATATGCTTTATCAAGAGTACGGATTACCATCTGATATTGCGGTACGAAAACAGTTAAACGACTTTCTTTTGTTCATGTTAACGCGCGATCTCTTGCGCCTAAGCAGGATCAAGTTTCTGCTTTTCTTGACGAGTTCAACTTCCGGTTTGACATTGTTATGTTTTCTGAAACATGGTATCACACAGATAGCGATACGTTAGTCTTGGATGAATACAATCATTATTTTATAAACCGAAGTGGAATGCGAGGCGGTGGCGTAGCGATGCATGTTAAACAGCAATTGTCATGCGAAGTGCTGGAAAAATTCACACTTATCACCACAGATTATGAAGCACTTTGTTTGCTAAGTAACAGTGAAATGTTTGCGGTCGTGCATCGTCCCCCCTCGGGTGATCGGAACGTTTTTCTTGATTTTATTGAAGAAAAATTACATTTCGCATCAATTCATCGGTATCGCTTGCTAATTGGGGGCGATTTCAATATAAATATGCTTGATGATAACGTGCATGCCCGTGATTTTAATAATAGAATAAATTCTTGCGGTTACCAGAATGTCATCACGACCCCAACTCGTGTATCACTCACGGGTCAATCCATGCTTGACCTTTTCATTGTGTCGGCGGTGTTCGAAAATGCCGGAAAAGAATTTGAGACGTCCGGCCCGGAGCTTTTTTTTTTTTTTTTTTATTTGATGTAGAGAAAGGAAATCAGAGATGTTAGCCTGGAGTTGATCTCCTGACTGGCTACTCTGAGTGGGGAGGGGAGTTAGGGAATGAAAGATATAAGTATGAAAAGAAGGCGTTCCATCTCAGGCCCACACAAACACTCACACGCACGCGCAGTACATAAATTAGAAAAAAAAAAAAAGGCGGTCAACGTTTGCGACCTTAGGTCAGAGTCTTTTGTCAAGGCCTGTTGCTGACAGAAACTTTAGAAGGGCATTCGTTGACTTCGCAGCGTGGCTTTCGTCATCCCATGGTCCGAGAAGATGTTGAAGAGTGAGGGCTGATCCAGTTGTCTGATGAATGTCTTTGTAGAGCTGGTGCCGATTATCAGTATACTTAGGGCATTCAAGTAATACGTGTTTGATGTCTTCAATGGTTCCGCATAGGGGACAGTTGGGTGATTCGAGCTTTCCGATGAGATGAAGGTAGTAGTTTGTGTAAGACACTTTTAGGCACATTCTATGAAGGACTGCCTCCCGTCGCCTCTTGAGACCGCGTGGAACTTGGAACGTTAAATTTGGGTCAATTATTTTTAAGGACGAGCTCTGGTGGGCGACCGCTTTCCAATGACGCGCTGCAGTAGACCTCCCCAGGAGTGCCACAGCTGCACGAATGTCTGATCTTGTAAATGGAGCCATAACTTGCTGAACGTGGTCATGGCCACGTGCAGCCATAGCATCAGTCATTTCATTTCCTTGTAGGCCACAGTGGCTAGGTATCCATTGGAAAGAAATTGAATGTCCTAAAAGGTTAGCATCTGCATGAACTTTCAGAATTTGTAGAACTAATTGCCTATTTGGACTCTTTCTACGTGGAGACTGCAGCGATTGGAGAGCTGACTTAGAGTCAGTAATAACTGTCCAAGTGCGAGGAGACACATCTAATATGTAAGAAAGCGCCTCACGAATGGCTACCAACTCTGCCGCAGTGGAGCACATTCTGTGAGACAACTTGTGGCCCGCGCTCAGACAGAGCGCCGGGGACGCCAATCCAATCGATGATCCTTCAGGTGTAGTCGATGCATCTGTGTATAAATGGCAGGAGGAAGAGTGCCGCGTATATAAAACAGACAAAGAAAGCTGACGAAGAACAACTGGAGGGAGCGCTGATTTTTTAATTATTCCTGGGATGTCTGTGTGGAGCACAAGAGGGGGCAACAACCAAGGAGGCGTAGCGAGGATGAGAGAGTCCTGATATGCATCTGGAATGTTCTCTTTGTGATCAATAATGGCCTGTGCAATGCGGCTGTAGAAACACCTCTCCGGTATGTCCGCTAGGTGGTGCGAGTCATGCTGTGTAAGGTGCCTTATGTGATTTCGTAAAGTCTCCTGAGCGCGAATGGCTCTGATAGGTAGGCAGTGAGTTTCAGCTATTGTATCAATGGTCGAGGTTGAACGAGGTACCCCAAGGCATACTCTGAGCGCCTGTGCTTGAAGAGATTCAAGCTTTTTCATGTTTGTGGGACTTAAACCATGCATAACTGGCAAGCTGTAGCGGAGAACGCCAACGAATAAGCTGTTATATAAACGCAGAAGTCCAGCTACGGATGTCCCCCAGGTTGTGCCGCTTATAAACCTCCCTAAACTAATAAATGCTGAAAGCTTCGTCTTAAGATGTTTTAGTTGCGGATTACATGTTAGGCCCTTGTCTATATAAACTCCGAGAAAAAGATGATTTGGAGTGTAAGGAATATCTGTACCATGGAGGGAAAGAGGGTAACGGCTCATTTTCATCCTCGTGAAAGCTACAGCTGCTGATTTTGTTGGAGCAATTTCAAGCCCCCGATCGTAAAGAAATTGGGATACTTGAAAAAGTGCCTTCTGTAGTTGAGCATGTACCTGCTTAAGAGAGGCAGCGGTTGCCCATAGGCAGATGTCGTCGGCATAAAGTGTAAGGTGCACGGAATCTGGTACAGCCTTCGTAAGCCCGATAAGTGCGATGTTAAAAAGAACCAGACTAAGAGCGCCCCCTTGGGGTACGCCCTTCGCTAAAACATGATATGAGGTGTCGCCTTCTTTGGTGTGCATGTAGATTGTTCGATTATGGAGGTAGTCAGCAACCCAGTCAAACAGTCGCCCACTAATTCCAACGGATTGGAGTCCTTGTAGAACGGCTGAATGTCGGATATTGTCGAAAGCTCAACGTACATCGAGATACACTGCTATAGTAAACTTTCCCCGAAGCTTCTGGTCTTCAACATGGGCTACAAGATCGATGACGTTGTCAATCGAGCTACGGCTTTGCCTGAACCCCGTCATTGTAGCTGGATATGCTGAGCTTGATTCGAGGAACCACTCCAGCCGTGACAGAATTAACCGCTCCATGCATTTGCCGACGCAGCTAGTTAAAGAAATTGGCCGGTAAGACTTCAAATCAAGAGGAGACATACCCGCTTTGAGTACAGGAACGATGTTCGCAATTTTCCACGCTTGTGGAACACGACAGTTTGTCCATGAGTCATTAAATATCTGAATCAGCAGCTGGCGAGCTGCTGGTCCTAGGTGGGCAAGTGTACCGTAAGTGATTTTATCTGGACCAGGCGAAGAAGAGTGATCAAGGGAGGCTAAAACTTCATCTAGTTCTGGCGCACTGAAGATGGCATTCATGGGAGCTGAAAAAGAAGTATGTTCAGCGCTTAAATGCAGTGAAACATCGTCGTTTAAGGCTGGTAGAACGAGTGAAGCGCAAAACTCTTCAGCGATGTCACGTGGCGAGCGACCTGTGTGGAGTGATAACGCAAGAAAAGGCGTTTTTTGTTGCGGTTTGGATCTTAGTCCGCGAGCAACGTGCCATATTTTTGACAGTGGAGCACGGGGATCAAATGAGGAAGCACATGTTCTTCTCCACTTCTTCCGACCTAGTTTATCCAAGTGACGGCGGATATGTTTTTGAGTGCGCCTGTCTACTCTTACGTCAGCAGCTAATTTGGTTCGTCGAGCGCGACGCTCTGCCCGTCGACGAATCGCTCGAAGTTTTTCGTATTCCGCATCCACAACGGTGCGCGAGGCTGGGAGACGGACAGTCCTGGTCGCTTCCGTCGCTGACAGCTCTATCGTTGAGACAAACTTCTCGTAAGTGCTTGTTCCTTGCAGGCGCAGTTCCACATTGTCTCGAAAACATGGCCAATCTATATATGAAGTGAGAACATGATTATAATAATTTGCTTGGAACCCTCTGACCGTTATGTAGGTAGGCATATGGTCACTGCCATGAGTCTCTATATCAACAAGCCAGGAGTTTTGGGACAGGAGCTCGCGCGACATGAACGCAACATCTAAACAACTACTGCAGCGACTACCTCGAATGAACGTTGGTGAACCATCATTCAGGAGACATAGGTCGTAAGAGTCCGCCAGATCGAGTAGCTCTCGTCCCCGTGGCGTCGTCCTTACACTGCCCCACTCCACATTATGGGCATTGAAATCACCTACTAACAAAATGTGGGATTTGCATTGTCGAATAATATTATCTAATCTCGAGATATCGAAGCCGCAGGCCGGAGCTATGTATACAGCAATAACGGTGAATGTAACTTTCCCCTTTCGAACTGTGACACTCACATACTCATTGTCCGGATGAGGGGTGATATCATGTGACACATAGGTTAGGTCTTTCCGGAGCGCAAGAAAAACTCTACTAATGCCATTAGGACGAACCGACTGAAATATTTCATATCCCGAAAGTCGAAAGTCGGATGGAACGCGTGATTCGCTGATAGCTAAGATAGGAAAGTGATATTTGAACATAAGCTGTCGGAAGTCGTAAAGCCGAGGACGAAGTCCTCTCGCGTTCCACTGAAAAACGGTCGCATTTTTAAGACTCTCTTAGAATGACGAAACGTCAACCATTATTCTGATGCGAATTTCCTGCCATCGCGATAACTGCGGGTTCGAATACAAGGATTCCTTGCAGAATGCTTTTGAAGGCACATGGTGGTAGTTGTGCCGTGAAACTTCGTAGGGCAGAGAAGACAAGGCAGATGATATCGCCAATTGTCATGGAGCAGAATACGGAAGGTGCAGGTTGCTGGGGACGCTTATCAGCTTTGACAACGTCGCTGTATGTGCGCCTGTTGGTCGTGCGGGAAGATACGTCTGTAGCTTTGAGCTCATCTGTAGAGGTAGTGGGCTTGCGAGGAGGTCCTTGGTTTGGCGTTGGTGGGATTGTTGTAGATGCCCGAGTCTTCTTCTTGGTCTTCTGTGGCGGCCCCTTAGGCTTCGCACCTTGTTCGGCAACGCTAGGCGTTTCTTGGGCATCTGCAGTGTCCGTTGCACTAAAAGTAGCGCTTTTCGGAATTGTGTTCTCGTTCGACGGCGAAGCGAGCTTTGGTCCATGAACAAACTGCTTTTTTCTGGCTAGGGCTCTGAGGCGCACCTTGCAATTTACATAGTCTGCAGGGTGTTCACCACCGCAGTTTGCACACTTGACTGCCGTTTCTCCCGGGCAGTCCCTCGTTAAGTGTGGTTGAGCACACTTCTTGCACTTGGCGTCTCCTTTGCAATATTTTGCAACATGGCCAAGCACTTGACACTTGAAGCACCTGGTCGGCGCTTCGATGTACTCGCTGACCTCGTGTTTGGTGAATCCGAGGGTTATTCTGCATGGGCGTTCTGTGTTGGGGCGGAAAGTTAAGACTGCCTTGTCTGTTGGTTGGGCAGCTTCCCCAGGTTTTCCTCGACGTCTGTAGAGTCGACGGGCTGCAATGACCCCGTCTTGCTGCAGGAACGTGGCCAGCTCGGCGTCCGTGTGCCAAAGGGGTACGCCTCTGATTATGCCACAGTTCTGCAGATATGTTCTGGGCACCGTGGCTTGAACGGGAACTCCGCCGAGGCAGCGAACCTTCAAAAGGCGGTCCACTGTGGCGGTTTCAGCGACTTCTACTAGAAGTCCGCCTCTAGCAGTGAAACGATGTCTTATTATGGCAGCCGCCGCCTCTGCGTTTACCTCGGCGCTCAAGCTCAATGGATTTTGATGTTGCAAACGATGTCCTTCATTTGCAGGCACAAAGAGGACAGGGATTCCAGTTGTTCTCTGACGGCGATGCTCAACGAGAACGAACCCCTCAAGATCGCCCTCGATGAGCTCTTGTTCCATCAAGTCGCTCTCCGCCGCCAGTTGTTTGGCAGGTGTTAAAGCAGAATTGTCGCCTTCACCGCCGCGTCGTTTACCGAGAGTAGAGCGCGCGGATGGAGTGTCTTGAGTGACGTACGTGTCTTGAGTGACGTACGTGTGGTCTTCGTTTGGAGATGTCTGTGAATAACATGAAGATCCGGTCGCAGATGCCAGTGCAGAAGTACCGGGTTGAGAGGTCATGTCGTATTTCGGGTTCCCCGAAGGGACCCTGCCGTGAGGAGCTGCAACCGGTTGACCCTGGCCACGGCTGGTGCTTTCGGGTCTCTTCTCCTTATGTCCGAGCGTATCCAAATGTATTCAAAGCTTGAAATACTCAAAAACGTGAGGGCAGAGAAAAGAACGGTAATTACTTCTTGAATCGTCGTCTTCCTCCTCGAATTCAACATTTTTATCCGGCCCGGAGCTAGGCGAAAGTCATCTCTTCTTCTTTGTTCTTGTTGTCGCAGCGGCTCCCGAGATTCACTGGGCGAGCCAGAGCGAGTCTGCACGAGTAACTCGCGCTCGCTGTGCACGGTTCTGTGGCGCGCCCATTGTTTTAATTCAGAGCACGAAGGATTTCTTTTTGTGTGAAGCAGGTATTAAGAGCTGCGACTCTGCAGAATCCCCCCCCCCCCCCCCTAGTTGCATGGAGCAGAAAGTTTTGTTGAGCTCCACGTAACGATTTTGTTCGGCGGGTGTGGAGGACAGGAGGTGGGGGTGGTGTTTGGTGCACTAGATGGTGGAACGGGCATAATGACAAGGGCTGTCACTGTAGAGACCAAGTATGCTGGCTTGACTCTGTCCAGCGTGATGACGTCGTGGCGCCCGTTGATGTCGATGGTGCAGGTCTTGTCCGTTCGCGAAAGTACCTCAAATGGACCATCAAATGGACCATCGTAAGAGGTGGTCGTACTGCGTCCCTTCTTACGAATACATGTTTGCATGTATTGAGATCGTCACTCATAAATATGTGCCGAGAGTTTGAGTGTCTAGGTGAGACTGGACGCAGGGAATTGAAAAATGTCTTCATGTCCTGAAGGTATGATGGGATGTCCATTGGTTCAGAGGGTATGCAGGTAAGAAATTCTCCAGGTAATCGAAGTGTGGTTCCATAAACGAATTCAGCTGAGGTGCAGTCGATGCCGGCTTTGAAAGTGGCACGAATTCCAAGAAGGACAAGAGGAAGGTCATTAACCCAATGGGTTCGATCTTCTTTTGTCATTAGCGCTGCTTTGAGCTGTCGATGCAGCCTTTCAACCATGCCATTGGCAGCGGGATGATAGGCTGTTGTGTGCACGTGCCTGACACCCAATATCTTGGTGAGGGCTATGAAGAAGGCGCATTGGAACTGCCGGCCGCTGTCGGTTGTAATGGTCGACGGACAGCCGAAACGCGCGATCCAGATGGAGATGAAGGCGTGAGTGACTGTTTCCGCTGTGATTTCGGCGAGCGGAACGGCCTCTGGCCATCGTGTAAATCTGTCCACACATGTGAGTATGTATCGAAATCCGTTTGATGATGGTAGCGGGCCTACTATATCAATGTGTACATGGTCGAATCTGGCATCCGGTGGACGAAATGCGTGCGTTGGTGTTTTTGTGTGGCGAAACACTTTAGATAGTTGACATTTGTTGCATGTTTTTGTCCACAGACGGATGTCAGAGTTCATTCGGGGCCAGACGTACCGTGACGTAACGAGACGCTGCGTAGCACGGATACCGGGATGATTTAGGTCATGGATAGTGTGGAAGATGGCTTGCCAAAATTTTTCTGGAATGTAGGGTCGTGGTGTGGAGGTAGATACATCGCAGATGAGCTCGCAGGTGGCCAGTGGTAATCTGACGGGCTGTAGTTTAAGGGATGTGGAAGATACCCGTAGATCTTGTAGCTCCGTGTCTTCCTGTTGAGCCAAGGCCAATTCCGAGAAATTGACAACAGGAGATGAGGAGATGGCGTCAGTGCGGGAAACTGCATCTGCTGGCATGTTTTGCGCTCCAGCGACATGGCGGAGATCGGTAGTGAATTCCGATATGTAGGCCAGGTGACGAATTTCTCCGGTGGAGTAGGAGTGGTGATTGCCGACGAATGCGTAGATCAGTGGCTTGTGGTTGGTGAGCACAAGGAACACTCGGCCATCTAAGAAGTACCGGAAGTGGCGGATGGTCGCGTAGATTGCGAGTAACTCACGTCTAAACGTGCTGTACCGTGTTTCGGCTGGATTGAGTTTTTGTGAAAAAAAAACCCAGTGGGAGCCACTGATGATCGCCGTATTGCTGAAGCACTGCTCCTACGGCGACATGGGACGCGTCGACCATGACACGCGTTGGTGCGTTTGGCATGGGGTGCACAAGGAGTGTGGCCTCAGCCAGGGCATTCTTGACCGCGGTGAAGGCAACCTCCGCATCTGGCGTCCATGGTATTGGGGTGGAAGATTGCTTGGGGCCGCGGAGCAAGTCGGTAAGGGGGCTTGATGGTTTGAGCGCAGTGTGGAATGAAGTGCCTGTGAAAGTTGATGAGCCCTAGGAACTCCCGCAGCTTGCGCAGATATTGCGGTTGTGGGTAGTCACGAATGACTTGCACCTTGGATTGAAGGGGTTCGATGCCCGTGGTCCTGATGCGGTGCCCCAGAAAATCTAAGGATGTCACGCCAAAAACGCATTTCGTCACATTAATGGTAACACCGTAGTCACGGAGTCGTTCGAAGAGCAAGCGCAGGTGTGTGTTGTGTTCTTCGCGTGACTTGCTCGCCATCAGGAGGTCATCCACGTAATCAGCAACGAAAGGTAACCCTGACAGAACTTCGTGGATGAACCTCTGAAATGTCTGGGCGGAATTTCGCAATCCAAAAGGCATCCGGATGTACTCAAATAGGCCGAAGGGAGTAGTGATGGCCGTCTTCGGGATGTCCTCTGGTTGGATTGGAATGTGATGGTACACCTTGATTAAATCGATCTTGCTGTAGATGGACGTTCCAGCAAGATGTTCACTAAAGTCATGGATATGGGGTAGTGGGAACCGATCAGGTTGAATTTGTGAGTTGAGTGCCCAGTAATCCCCGCAGGTTCTCCAGTCGCCCGGATCTTTCTTGGGCACCATGTGCAGAGGCGTTGCCCAAGCGCTGTCGGATGGCCAGATGATGCCTAACTCGAGCATATGCTCGAATTCTTGGCGGGCTATCCTGAGGCGTTCGCCAGATAGGCGCCGAGGGCGTGCAAAGGTAGGCGGGCCAGAGGTAATGTGGTGCGTCACCCCATGTGGTGGTAGCTTTGCCATGTTAGAGGTCTTTGTAAATTCCGGGAATGCGCCGAGGATGTTTGCGAATCCTGTCGCTGGGAGGATGTTTTTGATCCCAAGGGAAGTCTGGTTTGTGGCTACGCCATTTACAACGAGACGAGTCTTGTTGTCAATGAGACATCGGTGGTGCATGCTGACGTCTAGGTCGAAGTGCGACAAGAAGTCTGAGCCTAGGAGAGGGTACGTAACGTCGGCGATGGTGAAGATCCACCGAAAAATTCTGCATAGCCCCAAGTCCAAGGTCACAGAGCGCATTCCGTAAGTAGGGATGTTTGAGCCATTTGCTGCAACTAGATGGCGGCCGGGTAATGGGTGTCGTTTTTGAGCTGGCGTTGGCGGAACGATGGACATTTCCGCTCCGGTGTCAACTAGCAAGCGTATTCCAGAGATTTTCTCGGTGATGAAAAACAGACTACTTGCTGTTGGGCCAACGTTACTCGCCGCCTCTAGTCACTGGCCGGGGCGTTTCCCTGCCAATTGCATGGCTGTTGGCACTTCAAAGCTCGGTTGCCGAATTTCTGGTGGTACCAGCAGGAATCGCATTGTTGCGAAGAATCGCGTCGAGATGGACTACGGCTGCGGCGTCGAGACGGACTACGGCTGCGGCGTCGAGACGGACTACGACGTGGCGGACGATGTGGGTGTCTACGCGTTGTGCTGAGTTCTGCGATAATGGTTGTTAGAGCGTCGACGCGGGCCTCAAGGGCTCGGATGGAGCAGCACTGGTGGTCGTTGTCCGTAACGCTTGACATGGTTGGCGCAGCATATTCGGCAACGCGGTCCGCCATGTCGGCGAGGCGATCTAGTGGTAGGTCCGTAGCTGGTGCAAGAGTCATGCGGATCCCTTGAGGCAAGCGCTGAAGGAACAGTTCCCGTAGAATTGGGAGGTTCTGATCGGGAGATTGCTCACCTAGAAGTTGGCGTATGCGGTGAAGCAAGGAGGGTCACCGGTCGCCAGCTCCTCGGTGGTCAGGAGCTGTTCTATCCGCAATGCCTCGGATGGTGTCTTCCTGGCGAGGATGGTTTCCTTGATGTGGTCATAGGCGTTCTCCGGAGGAGGGAGCGCCAGGACATCATCCAGCTCATCGGCCACTTCGGGGGGTAGGGCAGAAACCACATGATAGTAGCGGGATTCCTGTGTGGTTATGCGGCGCAAGTGGAACTGGGCTTCCACTAGCGAAAACCAGGCCCGAGAATTCTTCGCCCAAAAAGCTGGAAGGCGGAGCTGGGTGGCTGAAAAGGTTCCATCGCCGTTGGAAGAGCTGCCTGTGTTCCGGTCCATGTTGGTCGGACGTCCGGGTCACCAATTTGTCGGCGGTGTTCGAAAATGCCGGAAAAGAATTTGAGGCGTCCGGCCCGGAGCTAGGCGAAAGGCATCTCTTCTTTTTTATTGTTGTCGCACCGGCTCCCGAGATCCACTGAGCGAGCCAGAGCGAGAGTCTGCACCAGCAACTCGCGCTCGCTGTGCTCGGTTCTGTGGCGCGCCCATTGTTTTAACTCAGAGCACGAAGGATTTCTTTTTGGGTGAAGCAGGTATTAAGAGCTGCGACTCTACAATTGTAAATATAGACACACCTATTCAAGTAACAGGTACAATATGCTAAGATATTAGAGATCACTGTCCCATTTTTATAGCGTATTCTACTTCTACATCGTGGAAAAAAACATGTCAAACTAAATGAACATATCGGTGCCTATCCAGCAGAAATCTGGATACCTTCCGTAGGTATATCGTAAATGCTGACTGGTCATCTGTCTATAGCAAAACCAACGGTGGTGACGCTTATGACGAGTTCTTATCAATATTTCTTCACCATTATAATGCCGCTTTTCCTGGCATAACCGAAAAGCAAAACAAGAAAATTAGGAAGCCTTGGATAGGACCTGAACATTTAAAAATGATCAATGAAAGAACTAAACTTTTAGAAGCGTTCTTGCGTACGAGGGAGCCGTGTAAACTTGCAGTTTTTAAAAAACATAGAAACAAGCTAACCGCCGAGTTAAGGAAGGCAAAAACATCTTACTATAATAACCTTTTTTTTTTAGGTGTCCAAAAAGCACCCTGAAAGAGTATGGAAGATAATAAATGAGGTTCTAAAACGACAAAACGCGAAATGTAACACAATTGAATTAACAATAGGAAACAACAAACTTTCAGGGGTCACATTAGCCCAGCATTTCAATACGCACTTTGTGAATATGGTTAGACCGCTGAGTAACATCACTGGTTCGAAACCCGGGTACCAATGTAGTGAAACTGCGTTTCTTGAACCTCCGGATGAAATCGAGATTTGTCGCACATTTATGAGCTTAAAAAACACACACTCAACAGACATAGAGGACGTTCAGATAAAGCCTGTAAAATACGTAATTGATGCTATCGCTCCCTGTTTAAACTACATATTTAATCTAGTTCTAGAGCTTGGTTGCTTTCCCAGTAGAATGAAAAAGGCGAAAGTTTCGGTCATCTTTAAAGGAGGAGAGAAAAATAACTTGAACAATCATAGGCCAGTATCCATTCTGCCGGTTTTCTTTAAAGGACTTGAGAGAATAATTTTTTCACGCATCAATAATTTTTTCTCTAAACATGATATACTAATAGACAGTCAACATGGCTTTCGCCAGGGAAAATCAACAGAAACAGCACTTTTAACAATGAAGGAACTCATCATTAAGAATATTGAAAGAAATCGGCTTACCCTCGGAGTATTTATTGACTATAGTAAGGCATTCGATTACATAAATCATGATATATTGCTAAAAAAAATTTGCACGTATACGGTGTCCGCGGTGTTGCCCAATCGTTGTTTCAGTCTTATCTTTACGACCGGAAGCAGTGCGTATCAATAGATAATAACATTTCATCTTCCAAATTAGTTACTGCCGTTATTCCACAAGAAAGTGTTCTAGGACCGTTCCTTTTCAATGTGTATATTATTGATGTTGTTCAGCAAGATAGTAGCGCAGTCTACGTAATCTATGCGGATGACATGAGCCTGTATATTTCCGGATGGGATACAAATGAAATAATTTTAAAAGCTGAAAGGGAACTTTTGAAACTGTGGCACTGGTCCAATGAGAATGGTCTAAAAATAAATACAAATAAATCTAAGGCTATTTTATTCAAAACTACACATAAGCAGACACAAATAATACACAATTTATTACTCGGTGATACTTCTATTGAAATAGTTAACAAACACAGGATCCTTGGAGTTACATTTTCTGCTAATACGACATGGACAGATCACATTGAAGCTTTAGCCAAGATATCATCGGCGACAGGAGCCTTCTTACGATGCCAACACATCCTTCCATATAATGCAAAACTTCATATTTATCGTGCCCTATTCACTTCACACATAAATTACTGCACACTCGTATGGGGCACGACCACAGCAGGAAACGTACACACCACCCTTGTTCTTAAAAAAAAAAGCGATTCGATATACTGCTGATGTGCCACGATTACACTCAACCGCACAATTGTACACTCAGTATGGTATAATAAGCGCAAAAAATATATATGAATTTCGTTTATTGCAATCTTTGCTCTTTGTAAATGAAAGTTTCAACTGCTTTTTGAAAAGGACATCTGACTTATCGAAACAAATAAGTGATCCTCGTACCCGCAGCTGTGACAGGTGGTTAGTGCCGCGCCGGCGCACTGAATACTTCTCGCAGTCGCTGACATATAACGTACCTTCTACTCTAAACAAGTATCTAGAACAAAATATTTACTTTGATACATTTACTAGAAAAAAAAATGCGAGAATTGTTTTGTAAACAACAGATGATAATGCATTAGACTCTATCTTGTATATGGGAAAGTTTTGGTGTTGAAGCCTTTTTTGTAATTTTTTTGTAATTTTTGCTATAAAACAGGTTATGTGAGAAATTGGATCTGCCATTTATAATTCCCTCAACAGTTCATAATCTTTATATAGTCTTTGACATGTATCATATAGAATTGTATACATTCACACGGTGATTATGTGTACTCATATTGTGACGCGTCATATTTTTTTGTATTTTTTCACAATATAGTGCTGTCTGTATGGGCCCTCAGGCATTCTCAAGCTGTCAATGACAGCTTTTTGGCCCGGGGACCCCCAACACTGTGTTGGAAATAAAAATTGAATTGAATTGAAAACTTGTTGTTCGTAAGGTAATGACGTTACGAGACGAAACCATAGGAGGGCGCCACAAAAACATCTCGCCGCTAATAGCACAGTGACACATCATACCGCCGCGCTGTGGCGCAGCTGCCGACCGCCCAGTGGCGCTGAAAGCCCACTACGCCGATGCACGAGGCACGTGCAACGTGAAGCCTTTGGGACGATCATGGCGGCACAGCGCAGCACTGAGCTGGATTTAAGACGCCATGAATTTCCCAGAATTGGCGCGCGGCACCTGCCTCGAGCATGTCTACAACAATGAATGGCGCCACTTTTCCCAGGATAGAGGAGCTTCAACTAGGTTTAAAGCCCCATCATGTTTAAAACACAGCACAAGGTTTGTCGATGCACGAGGCACGTGCAACGTTAAACCCTTGGGAAGGTCATCGCGGCACAAAGCAGGACGAGCTACAGTGTTTTAGGTGTGTAGTGGCAAGAGCGACGCCCGCTTATAATGGGCCACGTGAAGACGGTCAACGTATATAGATGGCCGCGAGTGGCGCTGGAGTTCTGAGCCCTAGGAGAATTTGTGGCAGATCGCAGATATGCGATGAGCGAAGAAGACGAAGCTCAGGCGGTACGCTTCTCCCGAACGTAGCACCGTAGCACTTTTCTTTGTGGTGTAGTGGTGGGGAGTCTTCACCGTTCCGCTGCCGTCTCGGTCATAAATGCAAGAAAAAAGACGGAAACACACACTGCTTCGCGCCGGGATGCAAGTCGGGCTACCCGATCAACAAGGGCAGCCGGAGCACCAATGATCGCAAGCCGTCGCTGTTTTGCGCGTCAGAGGAGGAGTCGCACAAACTACAGTGGCAAAAAATTTTAATCGAGAAGATAAACGCCTCGCCGAGACATCAGCGGTGCGCGAGAGACATTTTGAACCACGCCTTATCTTTCGGGACTATGTGCACATCGTCAATGTCGAAGAGATTGGGATTCTTTGCCGCAATATATTATGACTATTTTGTAGTCTTTTGCGTAGTATGTTGCTGGGTATCTGTCATGTGCTTGCTGTGCACGTCGATGAAGTGTATTACCACTTTTGAAAAGTCAAAGCAGTGAGTTAGGAATAATTTTTTTTTTTTCATATTAATGCCCGCGTCCCACTAGAGCGACAGACAGAGACAAAAGACAGCGACAAGCCTCAAACCCATGCAGCATGCTCGTGATGGTACCTCTGGCAGGCGCTCAGTCGTTCGGTGCTCGCGAAGTAAGCACGAGCGATTGCAAGCCTGCCAAAGATACCCTCGCGTGCATGATGCTCGAGTTTGAGCATAGCCTCCGTTACTCTACAAAGTGTCTCAAATCGCGAAAGACTCTGGTTTGAGGATTGTCTTTGTCTTTTGTTTCTGTATGTCGCTCTAGTGGGACACGGGTATAAGGGTTGTGAAAGTTTGTGTTAATATTGTACTTTAATGCTTCATGTACTCCCAACAGAGGTATTTTTTTCTAAATAATAATATTAATAATAACAATAATCTTTATTGGCTCAGCGGAGCCATGGCACGGCGGAAAGGCGACAGCCCGTACCACGGAGGCCCGTGGTGCCACGTCTAGTGATGATTATGATTAGATGATATGTACAAGTGGAGGACGGCTACGTATAGATAACAGAGAGGTGCTGACGATGTGAAATAAAACCCGCGGGTGAGGGCGTCGGCCGATGTTGCGGGCGATGTGGGCCCAGTGCTTCCCAGTGGGCTGCAGGCTGGGCCGGTCCCCCGTCCAGCTGGCTGAAGTGTCCTGGCAAGCTCTCCAGGGTGGCGTCCGCAAGCCCTACCGCGCGTTAGGGCTGGGAAAGCCCTGGCGGCCCGGCGGTGATGAAGGCGCCATGTATTGATGAGGACCCCGCTCTTCCGAACCGCCGAGTGGGCCCTAGGGGCCCGGTGCTGGTCCAGGCGAGCAGGCCAAAGAGCCAAGGCGACCCTCGGCGGGCCGTCCGATGTACATTCCTAATGGGAAAGTCCTGTCGCCTGACGTTGCGGTCGCTCACTTCGGTGAAGGCAGCGGCTCCAGAGGGGTGGCCCAGTCGAGGTAGACGACTGCCACCCCCGATGCATTCGTGTCCAGGGCCAGAACCTAGGGCCGCGGTCACCCGGCATGGCATATACTGTCATCGTCGTACCACAAAAGACGATTTGCTATATATTCGCTAGTTCCAGTGGCACCTTGGCCGTTCCCAAACGCTCTCGGCCTTGCGCCTTACACAACGCTGGTCCCCGCATGACCAACACGATGACAAAAACAATACACCAGTTCATTGTTCCTCTCACTATTAAAAAAGTGAGAGATTTATTGCGATTTATTAGTCTATTTATACTTGTTATATCAGTATCGCGTGGTCTCTTTCGCAGCTATTAAGCGAGCAGCCCAAGTGATACAGCTGCTGAACGACCTGTCAGTACTGGGAAGAAGGGGACGGAGGGGAGTCGATATTAATCTAATTATCTCCATCAAGAAAGCGTGAATAATGAAAGTAGTGGTTAGCACACACTCTAGAGGCATTATTTCAAAGAAAAACCTACTATTTTTCACATTAGCAATTTTTCTGCGTCACGAAAATCTCCATTCGAGCCACCGTAGTACACGCCGAGCAGCGCCGACGACGAGGCTAACGGGGGCACGTTTCTAGGGCTCATAACAGCAGCGCTACGATGCCGTGTACGAGCAAAATCTTTACGCGGCGGAAGCCGCTATACTCCGTTTCACCTTATGTTGTACCGCAGACAAGGCTAGAAGCGCGAGCTCATAGTGTTGGGTGCTACTCTTAACGCACGAGAGCTTGTGCCACCGTGATTGGCCCTAGAGCAAGGAGCTCGCGCTTGTAGCCTTTCCTGCGGTACATCATAAGGTAAAACAGAGTATAGTGGCAAGAGCGGCGGCCGCCGCTCTTGCCACTATAATGGCCGGTTCTCACATGCAGCGAAGCGCTGATGTAGCGCTCCTCACGTGCCATCAGCTACTTATCGTAAGCCATGAGCAACAGTTTCGACGGTGTGATACAAAGCTGGTGAACGCTGCCGTCAGCACGCGCTTAGCGCGAGGTTAGCGCTATGCTTGTAGCGCTCCGCTGCATGTGTGAACGGGCCTTAAAGTCTGGTTCAGACAGTTGCGTTTGACTGCGTTTGACTGCGTTGCGGCAGCGAGAAACCAGGACATCCCTGCTGCTTATATCGCGTGCCAAGATTATTCCTTGAATTGGATTGTACGCTTCATGCGAAACACAGATGTGCCGGTGACTCGCTTTCGGTACTCGACGCAACGTGGTCAAACGCACTTAAACGCAACTGTTAGAACCGGCCTTAACTCTTTAGAGCACTGTAACTAGAGTGTACTAGAAGGTACGAGTGAGACGAGCTAGAGACGCTTTGCAGCAGCTGTGCATGGGCGCCGCCATAACTGACCTTCAGTTTTTGTTCCCCTTTATTACGTTTACATTACTTCGTTTTTACCATAGCAGGACAGGCTATTGACATCTTAGACTTTATTCTGTCTTGCTCCCCAGCATCGGCCTTTGTGGAGGCTCGTCCACACCAATTTCAGTGGCTCGGTATCTCGGTAAAACAAGAGAAGGTCAGCAATGGCGGCTGTATTCTGGCGCGTGTGTAAAGCGTCTATAGGCTCCGCTCAGGCTTTCAGTGGCACATCAAAATGTGGAAAGCGATCAGATGGAACCAAGCCACTTTGATCACAGCGCCACCTTGGCTGCAATCAAGCAACGACACAGGTCAAGGTCATGTGGCCCCTTAGGTCATATAGCCCCTTAGGGGCTATATTGTAATTTTTAGGATTTTGACGTCAGGGGTAACGTCAAAGCACCACGACACGACGACGCCACGACGTCATCTTCGACGACGTTACGCGACGCCAAGATGCTGTCGTAAGGCCGTCGTGACATCGCGTCGCGTCGAGGACGACGCCGTTTGGCGACATCAAGTCGGCGTTGTAACGCGGTCGTGTCGTCGCATGGAGGACGACGCCGTTACGCGACGTCAAGTCGCCGTTGTAACACGGTCATGACCATGACGTCGCGCGCTACATCGAGGACGACGTGGACGTGGTCGTCGATACCGACGTTGACGTCAACGCTCCACGCAACGTCACACATTGCTATGACGTCCCGTTAACGTCGTCGTGACGTCATCGTCACGACAACGTTAACGGGACGACGTTAATTGATCTATTTATTACAAATTTTTATAAGGAAAAGGTCAGGGCTGGTGTAGTAAGTTCTGATATTAGCGATCATCTGCCCATATTTATGCTAGCCGATACAGCACGAGAAGTATGTAAACGTAATTCAGATACTGTGACTGTTCAAAACATTACCCAAGCTACTCTAGATACATTTAGGCAGAAATTAATGACTACAGATTGGTACGATGTATTCCATTCTGATGACGTAGATAGCGCATACAACACGTTTATTAAAAAGTTTAAGCAACTTTATTTTGACTGTTTCCCAGATAAAACCATTAAACTTGCCAGAAAGGGACGGAAGCCATGGATGACCCCTACACTTTTTAAAAAGACACGTAGAAAATATCAACTTTATCAAATATTTCTTGCTACCCGTGAAAAAACGGCACTTGAACAATTCAAAAAATATAGAAATCAATTAACTAGGGAAATTAGAAAGTCGAAAAGACTCTATTATTCTAATCTATTTGATGTGGAGTGCCTAAAGAAAGCAGATTTATTGTGGAAACGTATAAACAGTGTTCTTAATATGTCCTATAAATCAAGCAAAATTGAAAACATAAACCATAACGGCGAAACATTGAGTGGTTTGAATTTGGAAAATGCATTTAACAGCTATTTCGTGAATATAGCAAATAGCTTTTACAATCCTAAAGCGTCAGATCACATTTCGTCAATTTCGGATTCATTATTTATCTACCCTACTGATGAAATTGAGGTTTGTTCTTCTATTTTGTCTCTTAATAATAATCACAGTCGTGATGCCGATGACTTGCAAATTAAACCTATCAAGTATGTGATAGATATTATTGCTCCCTGTCTAAGATACATATTCAACCTCTCAATATCATCTGGCACTTTTCCCCAAAAAATGCAAACTGCAAAAGTTTTAGCGTTGTTTAAAGCAGGTAACAAAAATGAACTAGGGAACTACCGTCCTATATCTATACTTCCTGTGTTCTCAAAAAGTCTAGAAAAAATAATTCACCCTCGTGTTGTTAACTTTTGTGATAAGCACTTTATAATTACTGATTGTCAATTTGGATTTAGAAAGAATAGGTCAACCGAAACAGCGTTATTGGTTCGAAAAGAAGAAATACTTAAGAATTTCGAAGAAAAAACCTTAACGCTTGGGATATTTTTAGACTTCAGCAAAGCATTTGACTGTATAAATCATTCCATTTTGTTAGATAAACTATATGCGTACGGCATTCGTGATCTTCCTCATGCTCTAATCAAATCATATTTAGAATATCGTACCCAGTTTGTGCAAATTAATAATGAGAAGTCAATTCCATTAACCATATCAGCTGGAGTGCCCCAAGGAAGTATTCTAGGACCACTTCTTTTTTTGTTGTATATTAATGATATTGTGAACATTGATTCAAACTGTAAATATATAATCTATGCGGATGACACGAGTATCTTTTTTCTGATATATCCGATGAGGCCCTCATAAATAAAGCTAACGCATTTCTTTCAAAGTTAAAAGTATGGTCTCAGTCCAATTGCTTGACTATAAATACTTCGAAAACAAAAGCAATGATGTTTCGCCCACGCGGCTCAGGTAACCGAGTTTACACTCCTCTTCATTTCGGGTCTTCATACATTGAATTTGTGAATAGCATAAAAACTCTCGGAGTCATATTTTCCGAAGACATGCTCTGGACAAATCACGTAAAACATCTCTGCTCTAAATTAGGCAAAGTCGCAGGAATTATGAACAAGCATAGGCACGTTCTTCCATCCAGCGTAAAAAAGGTTTTGTACAATTCCTTATTTTATTCTCATTTATGTTACTGCACCCTCATCTGGGGTAACACGTCTTACTCTAACTTGCATATAATACACTTATTGCAAAAAAAAGTGCTAAGAATAATAGGTAACGTTCCCTACATACATCATACGGATTCACTGTTCAAGTCGTACAAGATTATTAATATTCACCAAATCTATAACTATCGTTTAACGATGGCGTATAAATATGCGGCATTAGGACGCTCAAATGTAATTCTTCAACTGTCTGATTTAAAAGAAAAAAGTGATTATTATTCGTCGAGAAATCACCAGCCCTGGCAAATTCCGAAATGTAGAACAAACTATGGAAAACAAAAAATAAGTTATGCCTTACCGTCTATTCTGAACGAATATTTTGTTAAAAACATAGATATTGTGCAATTGTCCAACAGCGACGTGAACAAACTGACACCAAGCGTCCTTGTGACGTTGCATTGACAAGGACGCCGTCAATTTGACGTCTCGTGACGTTCTCGTTGTCGTCAACGCATTATGACGTGAAAACGCAGTCTTGATGTCGTTAACGCACGTTGTCAACGTCGATGACGACGTTGACGTCAAGGCGTCGTCCTGATGTCGCATGACGTTGTGGCGAAAGCCAGGTCGCGGTGACTTTATGTACGTGACGCCTGACGTCTACGTTGTATAAAGAATATAGTCCGGCGTTCCATTGTTTCTATGACCTTGACTAGTGTGCCGGTTGAGCTTGGCGTTGGAACGAAATGCGTTTTTCAAACAGTGAGAGGGCGCTACGAGCGAGATTTGCCGTTTTTTTCACATGCCGAGGTACCAAAATAGCACTCCGGTGGCCCTACTTGTCCCTTCTAGTACACTCTACGGTAACTGAGCTAGATTTCGGACGCCATGAATTTGCCAGAATTGGCGCGCGGCACGTGCCTCGAACATTTCTACAGCAATGAAAGGCGTCACTTTTCTGAGGGGGTAATCACACGAGGGAGAAATCCCGGAGATTTCTCCCCGGCACGCGCGCATCACGAGAGGAAAACGCGAGGCTTTTACATATCGCAAAGCCTGACGTTTCCGTCGTGGGATGCGCGTGCCGGGAAGAAATCCCCGGGGATTTCTCCCTCGTGTGAATACCCCTACGTGCCAGTGCCGCTTCGGCAACGTAGGTGTTATCATGCCGCACTGGAGAGGCCGTAATACAGTGAGAGCGTATGCAGTGCAGCCGTGTCACAATGGGGGTAGTATCTTTATGCCACTGCAGCTCGGTGGGGTGGCTGCGACCTCACCAGCCCCTCCTACAGCGCTTGAACTCGTTCTATCAAGAAACCCTAATCTCCCCGTGTTGGCGTCTTGGCTCCGGCATTGGATTGCAGGAATCTCTGGACTAGTTAGAGCTAAAGTCACTGGATCCTGGGAAAGTAGCGCCATTGCCTTCCCTACCTGCTAGCCGGACACAAACGGATACTAACATACAGACGACCCAAACCTCGGAAGGCGATTGGCTAGTCGGCCTACGTTGCCATGGAAATCTCCATCTTGGTCCATTTAAATCTTCGAAGCTTCAAGGAGGCCGTTCTGAACCAGTCACGCCAAGATCACCATGGAGCATCATCGTACTGGAAGTGTTCGTCTTCAATATAAGAGTCTTTCGCACTTCGTATGCAATCAACTTATTAATCAGGCCCATCTCCATGGATCTCTTACAATTATATTGTTCTTCTTGCGCATTTCAAGACAGTAAACTTATTTTTCAGTGCTTCCAAGCACCGACACAGTATCTGGTTGTGGTACGAAAGTGTGCGCCTGTTTCGCCGGTGTGTGGTTAGCAACATCTCGGTATACAAAAAACGACTCAATAAAGCTACCCGTCACCAGCGAATCTAGATAGGCTCACCAAGAACGATCGAAGGATCAAGGAGAAATTGCTCATTTCATGGACCAAGATGGCGACCACACGCGGAGCTTGGCGTTATTTTCCCCGGATCCAGTGACTTTAGTTAGAGCTACAGGCCTTGAGACCACCTGTCTGTAGGGACTTACGCAAAACACTTCTTATCCGTCTTCTCAAGAAATAGGTTTCCATAAACAAGCGTCCACTTATCGTATGTCAAAAGTATTTCAGTCAGCGCACTACACTGGTTTCATACGTTTACCGTGGCGCACATTTTCAATCACTGTGGTCGGAACAGTTGTTCCGGGTGGTCAGGCAGTGCTGGGAGGGCTTAAAGTTCCTGTATAGGCTCCCTACGGGAGCCAGAGCTGCTCGTCTGTTTTCCACGCGCCGCCGCGCCGCAATTCGCCGAGATCCGATCACGTGAGGATGCGGATCAAATGCCGTGCAGGAAAGTAGACGTTGCACGCGCCCGACAGTACGTTCCCCTGCTTTTGAGCGCGCCGCGCGCTTCGAACGCGCGGCACCGCTATTCGCCGAATTCAGTCACGTGAGGAACAGGATCAACATGTCGTGCAGGAAAGACGGTGCTACGGAGATCAACGCGCAACTCTGGCTCCCGTAGGGAGCCTATACAGGAACTCTAGGAGGGGTCAGAGCCGTATATTGGGAGAGTTGGGCCATTGGGAGGCGCAAGGGCCGCCGCCAGTGCCAATTATTCCCCAAGCGGTTATAGTTTGAACTTTTTGTAAGCCATTTGCACCAATCAGCAAACCGTTACGTCACAACATTGAAAACGACATTGAAGGCGTGTAAGTGAAGCGTTCAGTCTGGGTTCAGTCGGTTTAGCTGGTTTAGCCGGTAGCGGTCGGTGACACAACCGGCGACAGAGCAACGGTGATCGCCGATTGAGTGCGGCGTGACTGAGGCTACGAAGAAACTGATAAAAACGTTCCCATAACCGAGACGGTAGTCTCTCTTCCGTGGAAATTAGACTTCCTTTTTTGTCAATAACAGGTGAGTGAGCGCCAACCTAATCGAAGAGAGAAGGCATCGGGATTTCCGCTGACACCTAACGGCTCTGTGCAGCGCCTTGCTTACAAGCTGCATGTACCAGAACTTATATTCTGCACCAGAGTGGACTGTAGTACATCCCGCCCGGTGTCGGAGTGCGTAGTGAAAAGCAACTCGCAACCGGCGGAAGCTAGCGGTATCATGCTATCCTGCGAGGGCGAGCACCTCGCTTTTGTGCCCACCTGCGCTGCTCGAGTGTTCGTCGTGGACCGAAGTGGTTGATGCTTCGATCAGAGCCCCGATGAGCGGCGCCGGAAAAGAAGCTACACCTCTGAGCCACACAAGCGGCTTGTTTGATTGAAATTTCTCTACCACTTTAATAATTTCTGCCCCGGAAGTATGCTTAGCAGACTCCGCTACCACACCGGCAGTAAAGAAGCTAGATCGAGATGAAGCTCCCCGGGTGTTGCGGTTTTGTCCAGTGGAGGTTGCCTTTTACACCAAATTCGCGTCATATAAAGTCACTCGATCGTTTAGGACAAAGACAACTCTCATTTGGACCAGTGCATAGAGGAAGCTGAGTGTCAGTAAATATTTTCGAACCACTACTTAATCTGGGCGACATCAGTTAATTTGAAATGTCATTTCTTCCGAACCAGGTGGCTGTCATAGTGTGTTTGCACTGGATTGGTTACAAGTTTAATTACAGCAAGAGATACTTATAGGTGAAGCGAGCACTGGAAAATGTATCTCATTTTGTTGCTGTAATAAAAACAGTCCCATCACATTTAGTTGGGTGTATTTCTTGTCTGCAGTTGCCTATGCGGTCAAATGAGTACCATCCCAGGCTCTACGAGCTACAGCACTCAATCTGGCTTTTTGGTACTGTTGCAATTTTCACAAGCGATCTCCAAATTTCTCAGAGTAGAGAGTTCGGGACTGAAACTTTGTATTCCAGTCCTACTCTTAACCATAACTTCAAAAACAGGAAGATATGTGGCAAAGAAGCAAAAAAAGGCTATGTTTAATTAACCTGAGACGGGTAGAGAAGAAGCAACAAAACGTAGAAGGGACAGAAAATAGACAGGACGATGTCTCAAACTCACGTAACTTATTTATTTAGTCCACCTCCTTATATAGTCTCAATCTCAAGGTCATCTCCACCAACACAAAAGGACGAAATCTATACAGATCAAGCGCCACAGCCTTTATCGCACAATGCAAGAACGTTGACAACGTTTACAGGTCAACGCGATAAGGCAACATCCATCCACCCTCAAACTTGAACAAAAGGATCTCTTCCACTACTACTATTCTATACACAGTTCATACTTCTCTTCAAGTTTGAGGGTGGATGGATGTTGCCTTATCGCGTCGACCTGTAAACGTTGTCAACGTTCTTGCATTGTGTGATGAAGGCTGTGGCGCTTGATCTGTATAGACTTCGTCCTTTCGTGTTGGTGGAGATGACCTTGAGATTGAGACTATATAAGGAGGTGGATTAAATAAACGAGTTAGCTGAGTTTGAGACGTCGTCCTGTCTATTTTCTGTCCCTTCTACGTTTTGATGTTTCTTCTCTACCCCAGTCTCGGGTTAATTCAACATGGTTAATATTCACCAGCTCGCCTGCACCCTTAAGATTTTTTCTAAAAAAAGGCTATAGTAGCTCATTGTTTGCAATCAAGTAAAAAGACAATTGGCGAAGTACCTTTCTATATGAGCGGAGCATAAATCTTTCCATATCAGAGCTAAAATGTAAAGTTATGTTTGGGCACACAGGCATGTGCACAAAGTTTTGTGTCCACGTACCTTTTTTGTGCCTGTGCCTTACTCACCTGCTGCAAAACTTTTGCTTCGATGTGCTGGCAGTGCGTCAGTGTGATTATTTTTTATTTACCTTCTGTCCAAACGAGGTGAATGGGCCAATAATTTTTCAGCAACACATGCATCGTGCCAAATGTTTTATTAGCACCTCCATAAAACTTGCACTCCTGGCTTTAACAAAAAAAAAATCTGCATTACAGAGGTATGCCCACTATACCGAGAATCACATCTTAGTGTGCCTAAACTTCTCTTTCATTAGTCACGGAGTCTATTATAAACTACTCCCAACGAATTATAATGTGGTGGTACATAAAAAGAAACACACACAGCTACCAGTATGCAAATTTATTTCGAGAGTCACTCACAAAAGGTATAAAATATGCTTTCAGAGAGAGCAGAGCAACTTTGTTGGTTAACGGTCAAATGGCGCACTGGAAAGAGTGCAGGAAATTGCACCAATGATGATACATAGAAGAATAACATTGTTGTTTTGGATACTCAATTATATGGACAGCGTGTCCTTGGTGGATGCACCTCCTAATTATTGTGTTTACGGAATTACTACGCCACTCTTCTACCATTATAAACGCAACTTCTTGCGCACACTTTTTTTTTTTTTTAATCTGGTGACAAACGGCAAACTTTTAACAATAAATTCTGAGAGCCTATTTCCCCTTTATAAATTTTGGAGTACATTACCTTTCTCCACTTGGTGATCCAGACATCCCATTAGAGTTACAGAAAGCATTAAGGCGTGTACCACACATTAGAGGGGAAACAGTGTACCACAAATGTTAAAGCAAAAGAATGACATTTTATTATAAAGAGTGTGAGGCAGTGTCAGTTATCCGACTACCAATCTTCAGTAAAGCCTTTAAGCTTCTTAGAGAAGAATGATTTGTGCACTCCTTAATTTAAAATTGGCAAGTTTTGATATTTGCTTGCAGACTTGCAGCCTACAGTAAAAAGAAGTGTTAGTATAAACAAGTCCTGTGTCTTTCATTAGTAATAAAAAGTTTATTTAAAATGCATTAAAATTACTGAAAAATAATTAACAGTGAAATTTTAAGCCTTATATTGTTCCCATTCAAGCAAGGGGACTCCACTCAAAACTCATCCCAAAAAGAACAGAAGAATGATAAATACTCAAGATAACTTACCATGCTCAGGTGTCCTGTTAATTTTGCCGTAAATGGCATGTTATGCATGTATGATATCAAAATGTGGTTAAAAGCAGCTTCCCAAGATCAGTGTTATTGTGCTCTTCGTATAACAAACAAATCTTACCACAATCACTTTATGAACAATGGGTTAGAATCATAATCCCCAAGTTTGTCAATGGGTTTTCAAGAGTTTCGCAGGTACTCCACCAGCTGGTGTTTAAGACAAAGAAACTGGCATTCCTACCAGAAGCTATGTGCCGTAAAATATTGAGTAAGCGCTCATCAAATGGTTTGAGATAATTGTAAAAAATATGGGATAGGCACTTTGCAGGTTCCAGCGCTGAAAGCCAGAACGGTGCAGGAGCAGTGTTGTAGTCTGGTGGGACCCCTATTTTCTTAAAGCAGTTGCACCGCTTGCATCCAGCCAGCTTTGTGCTGGCACTCTCATGTGAAGCTTCATTGCTTCTTACCGGAGTGAGCATGGAAAGCTTCACCGCTCTGCAGCAGCGCACTGGGAAATGTGGTTGATGCGGAGGAGCGCCTTGTTTCATTCAATACATTCAGAAGTTCACTGGCCTGGGTGCTTGATATGTTCTTAATCACTTTTTAAATGTTCAAAAGTGGGGGTGGACACTTATTGCGATATGAGCACATGCTCATCATTTTATGGCACATGCAATGGCAGAGATAAAAAAGTAAGGCAAATATTTTGCCTATCACAATGGCGGGTAGTAGAAATGCGTCGAAATGATGTGTTATGCGTCACGGAAAGTTAAAAACATGAATGGTTAGTAGTGACTACTGCTGCATTAGAAGGAAGAAGGAAGTGCAGAAAGGAAGGCAAAGAAGTTAACTTGGGGCATTTTATGCTGCATCAGGTAAGTTATAGTAAAGTTTATAAAACACAACACTTTAGAGACAACATGCCTCCTATAATTTATACAATTTTCGTCATGGCAACATACCCCCCCCCCCCCCATACACATCCCACACATCTAAACCGCTATTGCATGCCATTATAAATAGGGTGCTATGGCATCTCTCTTGACTTGTAACATAGCAGACATTGTAACATATCACGGCACAGGCAAGACCGTGAATTTCAAACATTACTAAATCTTAGGCGCAGGAAGACTGAAAGGAGAAGACACAAAAAAAAAGAGTGACAACACTGAACGGGATGGTCTGTGTGTTGTTTCTCTTTTTTTTTATCTCCTCTCTGTCCCCTTGCATCTTAGGTTTACTGATGCTATGACATGTTCCAATCAATATATCAAGACTTAATCATTTCTAAATTGAGAAATATAACATGCAAAGCATACTGCAAGATCATAGGCGTGCACAGCGTCCTCCTATAGGGGGGGCCAAATTCACTGCAGCCCCCCCCCCCCCCCCCCAACCCCGTCTCACCGAGACCCTTACGCCGTAGGGGTAAGGTGTTCTAGTGTACCCTAGTAGGAGTGCACTAGAACACCATATTTTAACCACGAAATATGACTTCCAAGTTTACTTCAGTGTCACTATAAAACTACCCTTCAGTTTACTTTCCCGCAGATTACTTGGAAGTCTAATTATTGCGGTTTACGAATGGAGCCCGGAGAACGACAAGGCTTGGAATATGTTTGAACCTAAAAATTAAATCTGAGCTGTGACACCGAACATGACGTAATGCCACAAAACGTCATACTTGCCACTGTTACGTGTCATCGTATCCATATCCTCGTAGACTGCAGTAATTGGATTTGCGAGTGCTCTGCGTGAAAGTGGGCTTACATGCGCTTTGAAGTGTGGGAGAAATGAGAAGATGAGATAACTTTTCTAACAACAAAAACGATTTATTGCCAAACAAAAGTGGAGACCCCCACGGTAAAGAAACCACAGCTTGCACTTGTAGGGCACAAGCGCCATCACAAAACACAGAAAGAAAATGAATCGCACGAGGGCTCAGACGATACACAATTTCAATTCACAAACGGTAGACTCTAAAAAAAAATTTAACACAACACAACAACAGGGCTGGTGCAAATGAAAACAGTAACACACAGTAAAATTAACTACACTATACAAAAGTACTATTCAAGCCGAGCTGTGCAAAAATACTATTGGTGTGAGAGGCGAACCTTAGTTCGGACGGAATCGGCTGTAAAGCACCCTCTTCCGCCGGCTGTCAACCAATTAAGGATAAAGTAGAATTATGTGACATTGTAGGTTAATGCGATAGCATATCCTGCGAAATTAAAACACATTCATAACA
Organism: Ixodes scapularis; assembly: GCF_016920785.2. Taxonomy (NCBI): domain Eukaryota; kingdom Metazoa; phylum Arthropoda; class Arachnida; order Ixodida; family Ixodidae; genus Ixodes; species Ixodes scapularis. Next base: position 188,031,905 of record NW_024609857.1, read on the forward strand.
AAAGTTTGCGCGTTTCAGTCGTAAAATGCTTTAAGATATTATCAAAACTGATGGATGTTGCTAGGTCCTGCTCCACAAAGGGCAGCATCAGCCAACGAAGCCGTTCCTGCGACATCATGGATCTTAACTTGGTCTTTACATGTGCGAGCTTCGAAAATGTCCTTTCGCACGAGCAACTGGTTACAGGAATCGTGGAAAAAAGTCGAAGAGCGCGAGAAAAGTCCTTGAATACTGACTTGTCCAACCCATTTTCTTTGAGTGAATCCAGCCAGTCATAGGCGGTCATGCCGTTTGTTTTTTCGTCGCTGGTTCGGGACTTCAGGAGTTGCATTTCAGCACCCAAGCTGTCGGGATCTACCTCAAAAAGCTACAAATAAGAGATATTTGTTCGTCGCTCGCAGAGAGGCCCAAAAGGTTCTGGACAGCACACACAAGCTCAAAAGTTTCTTGTGTGAACCTTTCCTCGATCCCTCGAACACAGGAGTCAAGCATCGGAAAGAAAACACCGACACAAAATTCCTCCTCTTTTGTCGCATAGAAACATTCATTCGCCCAGTTTTGGTCAAATCGCTTCGATACCTTTCTTCGAACTTCGGGAATCTCGATTTCATTCATCTCGCAGATCGAAGAAGCTTCCGCAAACATCTTTTTAAAGACTGTCCCATCTTGCCTCATCTCTCGCAGCGCTTTTTGCAGATGCCTGACTTCATTGAGTGCAGTGGTAACGTTAATTTTAGGGTCCTGAAGAGCTCGGCTAACCTTCAAAATAAGCTGTAGAATAGGGTGAGCTATTTCCATGCTGCAGACAAAGTCAAAGCTCATCACCTGGGAAAGGAGTCCCTTGCCTTTTGCTTTCGTCTCCGGGTGCTTTGTGGAGTCCACAATCGTTCTTACTGCACTTGACAGTTCGCTGTAGCTCTCACAGCGAACTGGCCTTTACTGCTTCAGCACGACATGCCCATCTGGTTGTAGACAAAGACTTCAAAGTTTTCAGCTGTGTGCCGACAGTTTGGAAAATTCGCTCAAAAACAGCATGGCGCACAACACTGTTTTCAATAAAGTTGTACGCAAGTTGCACAACGCCAAAGAAATCAAACATCATTCTGTTTTCTGCTCAAGACAAGCATGCATCGACAAGCACCAGGTTTAAGCTGTGGGCATAGCAGTGAACGTAGACGAGCTTGTTGTTCAGCTCTTTGCACTTTGCTTGAACGCCAGCAATGTGCCCTGACATAGTAGAAGCCCCGTCAAAGCAGACGGAACTCACAGAATTCCAGGAAACATTGATGGTGATGAGAACTGCTTGCAATGTGGAAAACACAGAGTCGCTGTCTAAATTTTTAAGCCTGTCGAGAGTAAGGAAGACCTCCACTGGCCTGTTCTTAATTTCGCAGAAGTACCTAATAACAACGGAGAGTTGTTCATGATGACTGCAGTCACTTGTTTCGTCGCACATGAGCGAGACTGTTTTACCTTCTATGCGGTGGACAATCGAAGAAAAAATGGCTGCATGCAGTGACTCTAGGAGGTCATTTTGTATTCTGTTGCTGATGTAGGAGGCGTTTTTTGGGCCTGACTCTAAGTGGCCCCGCAAAACGGGGTCGTACTTCTTTAAGATATTAACTATCTCTAAATATAGACCTTGCTCTGCGCTTTCCTTATTTTCACTGTGCCCTCTGAATGGCCTTCCTCCCTTTGAGAGAAGAACAACGATGTCAGTAAGGCGCTTTAGCACCTCACGATTTTGTTTTCGTTTTTCTTCAACTTGAGACGCTCGTCGTTCAAAGCTTTCATCCAGCATTGAAGCAATCGATCTGTTTGCTTTGGAGCAATTCCATGACACAACACTGCTAAGATGGCCCTGAGACTTTTCATGCTGATTAAACCTTTCTATCGCTTTCTTCCAAGTTCGAAACCCAGTTGAAACAAAGGATGGGTCTAAATGTGCTTTGGATATACCACTGCCCGGCGGAAACGCCTGACAACAAAAGCAAAAGGCTGCATCTTTTGCTGGACTGTATTCAAGCCAGCTGAACTTTGCAAACCAGTGTTCACAAAAGCTGCGCTTTCGATTATTCGTTTCTGTTTGGGCATAGCTGCCCAGATGAGGCTGAAAAGGACCCCGTGCTTGCCTGGCTTGCTTGTCCAGGTCGTTAGTCGGCATTGGCAGCGACGGGTCGTCGTCAGACATCTGGTTCTGGTTGGTGGAAAGCGTTGAGCAAAATCTCGGAGGCTCATCTGGTGCATCAGCAATGTGGCTTGGCGTCGTGGCACAGCTTGGCGTCGTGGCACAGCATGCTGAAGTGGCGCAGTCGTCAGCTTGCTGGTGGCTGGACATCTTTTCCGGTTCATTTTGTTCATGCTGCTCTTTGCAGCTTGTTGACTGTGCTGCAAACAAATAAAAGAAGTATAACTTTTTAGTTTTCTTTTTACCTGTTAACATGGCTCTTAGAACACGCTCGAAAAGAAGTCTGAGTAAACAATTACAGAACCAACTGCACCAATAATAAATATATATTTTTGGAAATTTTACGACAGCTTTCTCATCGACAGCTCAGCATAGTCTCTCCAAGCTAACAACAGCAACCGCTGCTCGGAGGCGAGCCAAACACGGCCTGCTGATTGTGTTTTCTATGTTTTAACGTAAACAACCTTTTTGAAAAAACTAGGTTGCTAGAAAGCTAGTTTTTTTTTTATGTCGGTGATGTTAGTCGCGCTAGAGTTGCTAGTCTGGCCGAGGAGCACTACCTTCTTTGTTCATCGCGACAGAAGTTCGCGCCCTTCTCGTATAGTTAATAATTTCTAGAGAGATAATCCTGCACAGAGCGAATACACGACTCAAACATTTTAAGACTGCGTTTTATTAATGGGGAGCACTGGCGCTGGGCACGGAAATGCCCAGAGTTGCTGAGTACGTCAGTGAAGACAGACGGGGCTCTAATAGAAACGTTGCTAAATTCGTTAGACACATTTTCCTTTGTGAGGACTTAAACATTCGTGAGTGGGTGCGTCTCTCACTCTCACTGTTGCCTTCGTTCATGAGGCACTTCATTCACCTTAACAAGATCAGTCATTTTGCTCAACGAGGTCCTGTTGAGGTGCCACGCTATCGACTACGAAAAGACTTCATAGAATGATACCGACACGTGCTGCTATATAGAGACTTTTAATGAAAAGGATATGAATAATTTAACCAACTAAACTGAGCTCTGGAATGAATTTAATTGTGCCTTCAACAACGAAGAAAAATACTACAAGGTCAGTTTACTCGTTTTTTTCTTGGAAGGATCACATTATGTGAATGAAACTGCCTCTAGGAAGCCTTCATACAAGCACTGAACGTCCCTGAATTGACTCATCCAATCACCAAACCAGTACCGATGAGCACGGTGGACCCCTTCTTTCGTTTCTAATAAATTGCACTGTTCTCTCTTTCTATACTGCTCCGGCAATTTATGGGGTTCTAAAATAGCGGTGTCGTTTGCATGGGCACCGACAGGACCTTCTTTCTAACATTTGTCACACATTCAGTTTTAATATCCAGCCACTAAACTACCAGTATATACCATGGAGAAGATCAAAATATTTTCACAATTTGGACACTCAAAAAAACTTCAAATTAATTAATCAGATAGCATGAATGATGTGAAATGACAGAAATCTGATCTTCGTCCACCCGAGTAAGTTACCAAGCTTTCACCTAATTACGAAAGATAAAGGCAATGTCACTGATGGGTCCGGCTACCAGAGGGCCAGTACTTCTGAGGACTTTCCTGCGAGCTTGGATGCAAGCAAGTCAGTCGTTCAGCTCGATCACTAGGTAGATAGACTTACCTACCTATCTCAACAAGCTGAAAGCCAACCTGAAGGTTCCTGCTCCATGGAATTGCCATGCACTTTGTTATTTCTCAGGATTCATCATCTATAGCATGCAAGCTGCCTGCCTCAAATGTTTAAGCTATTGGCTCCATTCAACCACCTGCTCCGGAAAAATGTGAACTAGAGGTGTGTATTAAAGGAAGACGACGGCTTTAACAAGGCAAAGCAGACACTGCTGCGTCAGGCTCCTGGTGTATCGCAACCACACTGAGGAACTGATCCTGAATGTGCCACACCTCCAGAGGCAGTTGGACCGGTGTCGTCACACAACATCCACGGAGTCAAAAGGCCCATAGGAGGTTAACCTTCTTCTAAGAATTCCATGACACACGCATGGGTATCGACACAATGAGGTAAGGCAATGGTTGATGCCGTACAACCTTGAACAATATGCCAACAGGCTGCATTAATGCCACCAGAAGCAGAGCCACAAGCTTGGCCAGAACCCACGGCTCCATGGACAAGAATTTACATGGACTGCACTGCACCTATCGAAGGTAAAACGGTGCTAATTGTGGTAAACAGTTACCAAGATTGAAAGAAACCACTGGCATCTGCAGCCAGCCAACTCCACTGCAACAGTCGAATATCTGAGGAACACGGTCACCTGGTTAGGACTTCCTGTTTGCTTGGTGTCCAATAATGGAACACCATTCCCCGGCATGCTGTTTACCGACTTCATTACTCAGAATGGAATTGGCCACCTAAGGACTGCACCTAACTATCCACAGTCAAACAGACTTCCCGAGAGAGCTGTCAGAACGATCAAGGACAGTCTAAAGAAACTCTCGGGTGGTTCTTTGGCCGCGTACTTGCCAAGATGGCTCCTTGTGTGCCGTCGCACACCGCCTACCACAGGAGGACAATCTCCAACAGAGCTCGTGTTCAACTTTTGTCCTAGAGTTTGCTGCATGGACCTCATCACTGAGACCCAGGAGCCAAAGGTAAACCTGGAAGACCTAGCAACCTCAAAGAAAGCAGCCCTGTTTTTGAAAGAAACATAGGAGCTGTAGAACAATGGGGACCAAGATCATCTTCCAGGTTGTCGAAAACTGCATGACTTTGGTAAAATCCACCATGGCACAATGAAGCAGCACCTGGGCCAGTTGTGCCCCAGACGCTTTAACTCAACTCATTTCTAGTCAGATGATGATATTACCACTGGGCACTAACTTGATTGGCAGTTAACAAGTGAAAAAACCAGGCTATGGACCAGGAACTGAGCAGGCATTTTAGGCAGTGCAAGGATGCCCCACTCAGGCACGGGAGACACCAACCAAGATGAACCTTTAGCTTGTGCGGCAAAGTGTTGGATCAGGCCACCACCAGGGGTCAGTGTTTCTGGGGGCAACGGCCATGGGCTTTCTCTCTTTTCCCACACTTTCCAGTGACCATGTAACAAATATGTATGACACGGCCATGTCAATTATTCCCTAATAAACAAATAGGTATGATCCTTGCACTCCATGGATGAAGCAGCCACCAACAATTTCAACATTGGTCTGTATGGAGTCAAAAAACAAGGAAATAAAGGAACTTCTGACACACAACTATTCTTGATGCATGCACACAATAGACTACTTCCATAAAGCCCTGCATGCAACACGGCGCGCGTTGCACTCTGGGAACTAGTTGGCCAGGGAGGAGAGTGGCATGGTTTCGGTTTCGATCGACACGTCGACCAGAGATTACACACAGAGCGTGGACTATAAACGGCCATTATCTCATGTTTTCTGGTCCCGAGAGCGTCATTTGTGGTCTATAAACTAACCTAAATGGCCAGACCTCGAAGCTTTAGCACAAGCCTGAGACGTATATAGCTTCTTTTAACACATGCTTGTTCTATTTTTGTACTTGAGCCTTTTTGTTAGCGTTTCGAGGTATGCGGACGAGCCAGTGCTGGGAATCTCGACGCTGCGAAGCTCGGGGATCTTGCTTATGTACGAATCAACAGGCTGTAGCAACCAATAAGTATGCATACATCGAGCTCGCGCCTTTACATTATATTGTCACGGGTGGTGACCAAACAAAAAACAGGAAATAAACAGAAAGAAATAAACGTTTAATGTGGCGAACTTGTGCCAAAAAAAATAAAGAAGGAAACAGAAGAAAGCAGAGCGTCGCGGGCGTCGAAGTCGGCGCGCCAGCAGAATCGAGCGCTAGGGCGAGACTGACTCGACAAGGTCGCGGGCGGCCTCTTATCTAAAGTGCGCCGCTATCTCGAAGATTCGGCGAAAGCGGTTCGAGCGTCGCGTGATCGGGGCGAGAATGAACACGCACTTTCTAGAAAACAAAAGCAGGGATAAATGATAGAAGTTACGTGCGGTACATGAATAAACGGGAACTTTCTGGAGGACCGTAACCGAGCGTTGCTTTCTCAGCCTTGCGCGCGGCATTACTCCCCCCTTTAAAAGTGCATCGCCCCGATGCAGTGTAAAACAAATCAAAATAAAAAAGAACGATAAACTAAAGAGTCTTTTGGAGCACAAAAGGTCCACAGTCCTATCGAGCGTAGTACGGCTTCAGGCGCACGACGTGGACGACCTCAGGTCGTGGTGGGCGGCGTGACGATGTTCGTGTTCCGTCGGGCATCACCTCGTAGTTCAGCTCGCCGAGGCGACGAAGTACCTTGTATGGTCCAAAGTACCGTTTCAACAGTTTCTCACTGAGGCCGCGGCGACGGATGGGCGTCCATACCCACACCCTATCTCCGGTCTGGAAGTGGACGTCCCTGCGACGAAGGTTGTAGCGGCCGGCGTCGACGCGTTGCTGGTCTTGAATCAGGAGTCGGGCGAGCTGGCGAACTTCTTCGGCGCGTTGAGCAACCGCCTGGGCGTCGTCGCTCTCGTTGTCAGATGGCTCATGGGGCAGCATGGCGTCCAGCATGGTCGTTACCTTCCGGCCATGTACCAGCTGGAAAGGGGTGAATCCAGTGGTCTCTTGAACCGCCGTATTGTAGGCGAACGTGACGTAGGGGAGCACCTCGTCCCACGTCTTGTGCTCTACGTCGACGTACATAGAGATCATATCGGCGATTGTCTTGTTGATTCGCTCCGTCAGCCCGTTGGTCTGCGGGTGGTACGCAGTTGTACGACGATGGCTGGTGTGACTGAGTCGGAGGATTTCTTGGGTCAGTTGTGCCATGAACGATGATCCGCGATCTGTAATCAGAACTTCTGGAGCGCCGTGCCGGAGGACGATGGACTCAATGAAAAACTTGGCAACTTCCACAGCAGTCCCCGAAGGAAGAGCTTTCGTTTCGGCGTACCGCGTGAGATAATCTGTGGCGACGATGATCCAGCGGTTCCCCGACGTCGAAGGCGGAAAAGGACCAAGTAGATCCATTCCGATCTGCTGGAAGGGTGCAGTTGGAGGAGAAATAGGCTGCAGAAGTCCGGCCGGCCTCGTCGGCGGTTTCTTGCGTCGCTGGCACTCGTGGCATGATCGTGTGTACAGGTGGACGGTCTTGGGGAGCTTGGGCCAGTAATACTTTTCACGAATACGGGCCAGTGTCCGGCTGTAACCAAGGTGTCCGGATGTCGGGTCGTCGTGGCAGGCTTGGAAGATCTCCTCTCGAAGGTCACTCGGGATTACCAGCAACCAAGGTGTGTTGTTGTTGCCGAAGTTCTCTTTGTAGAGTACACCTTGTCGGATGGCGAAGGTCGGCAGTACTCGTGAGAAGACACGTGGCACGGTACTCCTGCCCCCTTCCAGGTGCTCGATTAATGCGCGCAGCTCAGGATCGTCCCGTTGACGTCGTGCCATATCGTCGGTGTTCACTGCTCCTAGAAAGCACTCGTCGTCATTGTCGTCGCTGCAGCCGGAAGGGGTTTCGACGGGGGCTCTGGACAGGCAGTCGGCGTCGCTGTGCTTGCGGCCTGACTTATAGACCACTGTCATGTTGAACTCTTGTAGTCGAAGACTCCATCGAGCGAGGCGTCCTGACGGGTCCTTCAGCTTCGCAAGCCAGCAGAGCGAGTGGTGGTCCGTGACTACACGGAACGGGCTGCCGTACAAGTACGGACGAAACTTCGTTATTGCCCAGACGACCGCAAGGCATTCTTTCTCAGTTGTGGAGTAATTTTTCTCCGCCTTGGACAATGTCCGACTTGCGTAGGCGATGACTCGCTCGATGCCTTCTTGCACTTGGACTAGTACTGCGCCCAGTCCCGCGTTACTTGCGTCCGTGTGAATTTCTGTTTCCGCATCCTGGTCGAAATGTCCAAGCACAGGAGGAGTCTGGAGTCGTCGTTTCAGTTCGTCGAATGCCTGCTGTTGCTCCTCGGCCCATTCGAACTTCTTGGCGTCCTTCGTGAGATTCGTAAGTGGTGCGGAAATCCTTGCGAAATCCCGAACGAAGCGTCGATAATAGGCACAAAGTCCAAGGAATCTTCGCACGGCCTTCTTATCTGTCGGCGCTGGAAATGCCGCGACGGCGCGAGTCTTCTCGGGGTCTGGGCGGACGCCTTCGTTACTAACCACGTGGCCAAGGAACTTCAGTTCGTCATAGGCGAACCGGCACTTTGACGGCTTGAGTGTGAGTCCGGCGGTCTGAATGGCTTGAAGAACAGCTCGGAGTCGTCTCAAGTGCTCGTCGAAGTCAGCTGAAAATACTACGACGTCGTCAAGGTAGACGAGACAACTCTGCCACTTCAGCCCTGCCAGTACGGTGTCCATGACACGCTGGAAAGTTGCTGGCGCTGTGCATAGTCCGAAGGGCATCACCTTGAACTCGTACAGTCCATCCGGCGTGACGAAGGCTGTCTTCTCTCGGTCCCGTTCGTCGACCTCGATTTGCCAGTAGCCGCTCTTCAGGTCCATCGATGAAAAGTATCGAGAGTGGCGCAGCCGGTCTAGGGTGTCGTCGATGCGGGGGAGTGGGTAGACGTCTTTCTTCGTAACCGTGTTGAGCTGCCGGTAGTCCACGCAGAACCGAAGAGTTCCGTCCTTCTTCTTAACCAGCACGACTGGAGAGGCCCATGGACTGCTTGAAGGTTGGATTATGTCGTCATTCAGCATCTCTTGAACTTGCTGATGGATCACCTCCCTTTCCTTAGCGGAGACTCTGTACGGCGATCGATGCACAGGGCGCGCGTCGTCCTCAGTAACAATGCGGTGCTTGGCAACCGCGGTCTGGCGCACCTTCGACGACGTCGCAAAGCAGTCGCGGTATTCGGCGAGGAGGTTAACCAGCTGACGCCGTTCAGGGTCCGGAAGCTTAGGGTCAATGTCAAGCTGCGCTGGCGACGTACTGTCTTGCTGGGGCGGCGAGGATTCGTCAGTGATCGCAGTGATTTCGGCGGGGTTTCGGAGTTTCTCGACGTGGCCCACGGCTGCACCTTTCGTGAGGTGTTGCGTTTCGTTTCGGAAGTTCGTCACGAGGGCCACAGTCCGCCCATCCTGAAGTTCAGCTACTCCCCTTGCGACGCCTATGCCTCTTCCCAGGAGCAATTGGAGGCTTCCCTCGAGAAGAACTTCGCCACAGGAAGCTTCATCGATCCCGACAAGTACGAAAACACTCGACCGCGGTGGTAGGTTTACGTGGTTCGCGAGGACTCGGACCGTGGGTGACGTCGCTTCGGGTTCCTCCGCTGGTGGAGCAGGTTTTCGTAGCGTCAGCCGGTTTGTTCCGAGGTCGATGACGGCCCCATACTCGCAGAGAAAGTCCATTCCGAGGATAACGTCCCTCGAACAGTCTTGCAGAACGACGAACTTGACAGGGCACGTTTCACCGTGGATCTCGACGCGAGCAGTGCATCTCCCGACTGGTGTGATGAGATGTCCTCCGGCGGTTCGTATTTGGGGTCCTTCCCACGGCGTCATGACTTTTCGAAGGCGGCAGGAGAGCCTCCCACTCAAGACTGAGTAGTCTGCTCCAGTGTCCACGAGCGCTGATGCGTCGTGACCGTCGATGACGACGTTTAGGTTGTTGGACACCGTTGCAGGGGCGTCGTAACGATGCGTGGCGTCGGGAGAGTGGGAGCGCTCCGGCGTTCTTGGAGGCTCTTTACGTCGGTCTTCTTCGGCAACTCCACCTCCAGGGGTTGCCGCGCCTAGTTTCCCCGGCGAGGAGCGAGGGGCGACGGGCTTTCACGTCGGGGTCGGTGCATCGGCGAAGCTGGACGTCGTGGCGATGGCGACCGGAACTCTCGGCGGGACGCAGGCTCGGGGGACTGGGGTCGTCGCAGGTACTCGTCGATCTCAGTAGGGCGTTCACCATGACGGGGGCGCGGGTCGTTCGGGTGGAACCCGCGTAGCCCGAGTCGTCGGTATGGGCATCGGCGGTAGATGTGGTCCGCTTCCCCGCAATGGAAGCACAGAGGGCGTCGGTCGGGCGTTCGCCACACGTCGGTCTTGCGGGGTGCGCGAGGCTCCGGGCAGGCGTACTGGACCTGGTCGTCGTGGCGTCGGTCGTGCTGCGGCGCAGGAGACTGACGTCGGGGTGGCGCGACATAGGTGCGACGAGGAGGCGGTGGCCGTCGGGCCACTGCGGCGTAACTCAATGTCGGTGGTTCCGGAGCGGTGCTGACGGGAACCTCAGGCTGCAGCGCTTGCTGGACTTCTTCCCTGACAATCTCGGCGATTGAGGGCGAAGCTGGGCTTGCGGCGGCAGGTAGAAGTTTCTTGATCTCCTCCCGCACGACGTCCCGGATAATCTCGCGGAGGTCCGGGCTGTTGCAGCTGGAAGTCGAGAGGGCCGCGACGCCGGGAAGTCGCTGGTAATGGGAGGCCCGTGCTTGAAGGGCACGTTCAATGTTTGTTGCCTCCGTGATGAATCCTTCGACTGTGGTAGGCGGGGCTCGTACAAGGCCTCCGAAGATGTTTTCTTTGACGCCTCGCATCAGGATTCTCAGCTTCTTCGCTTCGGAGGCTTGAGGATCGGCGCGGTTGCTGAGTCGCAGGACATCCTCCACGAAGCTGACGATGCTCTCGTTAGGGCCTTGGATCCTCGCTTGAAGAAGCTCTTCCGCGCGTTCTCTTCGATGTTGGTTCGTGAACGTTCTTCGCAACTCAGCTTTGAGTAGCTCCCAGGAGGTGATCGATGCTTCGTGGTTCTCGAACCAGTTCCGAGCGGTTGCTTCCAAGGCGAAGTAAGCATTCTGTAGACACTGTTCTGGTGTCCACCCGTTATGACGGGCCACTCGTTCGTACTGTTGGACCCAGTCGTCGACGTCTTCGTGGCTTTCGCCGTGGAAGGGAGCCGGTGTCCGAGGAGCGACGGGTAGGTAGACGACGGCAGGAGCGGCGGGGTTCTGCGACTGGTTGGCCATCGTCGTCGTCTCCGGCTTGGGCGTGTCCAGCAGTAAACCGTAGTCAGGATCCTCTTCCTTGGTGCGGCGGCTGGTCCGAGTTTCAGCTTCCGCGGTGAGTGGTCTTCTCACCGAGCTAGGAACCGGACTTGCAGTGCGGGCCCTTGGAGGGGAACGCGGCAGGGGCATGCGGTACCCCGCACCTCCACCAAATGTCACGGGTGGTGACCAAACAAAAAACAGGAAATAAACAGAAAGAAATAAACGTTTAATGTGGCGAACTTGTGCCAAAAAAAATAAAGAAGGAAACAGAAGAAAGCAGAGCGTCGCGGGCGTCGAAGTCGGCGCGCCAGCAGAATCGAGCGCTAGGGCGAGACTGACTCGACAAGGTCGCGGGCGGCCTCTTATCTAAAGTGCGCCGCTATCTCGAAGATTCGGCGAAAGCGGTTCGAGCGTCGCGTGATCGGGGCGAGAATGAACACGCACTTTCTAGAAAACAAAAGCAGGGATAAATGATAGAAGTTACGTGCGGTACATGAATAAACGGGAACTTTCTGGAGGACCGTAACCGAGCGTTGCTTTCTCAGCCTTGCGCGCGGCAATATGTTGTTGATCAGGAAGTTTGTTCGTTTCGTCGTCCATAGAAGAAATATTACTTTTTGTAATTACTGTTTTCTTAATACGCCTGTGTACGCGAAGTAAAACTCGGAGGTGCCATTGAAAAGCTCAATTATAACACACTTCTTATCTCTTATCTGTACTGACCCGCAGCGCTGCACGAAGCGAAGTCCCCACCCACTTGCATTTTACTAATATTCAACATCGCGTATGCACGTAAAGTTGTCCTGCAATCGTATAGGCACATTCGCGCATACAAACCGTTTTAAGAAAGCAAAAGTCGAGCACTTGAGTGAAAAATGTTGCACCATTCGCCAGAAGTACGCCACGGGTATGAACCCCTATGCGGTGCGCCAAACGAACGAAATTATTCAAAGTGCATTTGACGGTTGCTAATGGCCATAATATTTGTCATGTGTTAGCTTTCTTCCTGCCTGAGTATGCCGCGATAATTTCGGACACACCGTTCAGGCACAGATCTTGGGCGTCAGTAAAAGCTCGTCCAAAAAGGCTTAGCGAGGAGTAGGGGACGCTTGTTAGGGCCTCCGTCGTAGCTAGCCCATCTCCGCGTTTGCGAAAACTTAATCTTCTATCAGCATAAAATTTGAGTGGGAGATATATGATGACACGAGGAAGACATCATAGTAACTTTGGTGCAGTAGAGACGTCGAATTTATTGCGTTTCCTTAAAAGTTTACGCGTCAACGCTGGGCTCAACTTTGATACTCCTGTGAGAATGTGGCTTGCTTTTTGCCCAATGAAGTAACAAGAAGCGGACGTTTGGCAAACAAAATAGGTGAAAGGCTCCAGGTGAACCAATTTCAGTTCTACTTCACTGGTACTAGACGGGATTATTGAAATTGAACTCAAAGATGCACTCGTTAAGGTGACTAAGCCACGTCTTACTACGTTTGCATACGCACTCAAATATCCGGTGTTTCGGGTACCAAAAAAAGTGCCCCGGCCTTCGTTTTGTATCGCTCGAGAATGAGTATATTGTACATTCGTAAAAAAGTCAGATAATCGAAAACGCAAGCAGTGCGTTCGGTCGCGGCGTGATAGCATGAGATGAATCTGCTCAGTCGAAACCGAAACTGAGTGGCCAACTGGTTCCCAGAATGCACTGCATGGTATTTCGCCGCAATGGGGCGCGTCAGTTTTGGAAGAAGTCCATTGGCCAGCAGTCTCCTTGCAACATCCTGGACACAGCAACAAAACCCAGCCCTTGCACCTGTTACACTGAGTACGAGCGTCTGACAAAAACTAACTCACGGAAAGGAAATGGCGGCAGTTAGGTCTACTGCAAACGAACTAACACACAGATACCTGACAATAATTAAGTCTGCAACTACAATGAAATAAAATGAGACAGACCCAAAAGCTGCAACCGATGACCATGGAGGGGACATGGGTCTCGTGCATCTGCAAGAAAAAACACAGAAACTGCAAAATTAAAATAGGCAAGTGGATAAACCAAAAAGGGTCGGAGGCAAAGCATAGGCTCCCAGAAGCGTAAAGGTGCTGCACGGTGAAGGCTCACATGGAAAGCTCATGAAGTAAAGGGATGGCTTGCAAATGTCTTAAGCAAGTGCAGAAGTGAAAAACTTGAGGATACAGAGAGAGTGCATATTTCGAGGTGTGCGAATGACACGAGGAAAGTGAACAGAAGAATGACAGGGGAAAAGACAAGCTAACATGGGCAGGAAGTCTCTGCATAGGCTTTCATGCAAGACACCAGGAAGGAAAGTGTAGGCTACAAACATCCATATGAAGCAAAAAGGGATGAGTGAAACATAAGCAGTGCACAGCACAAGGAGGAGGACAAGAAAAAAAAACATGATACAGAAGAGCAAGATTGCATGACAGCGAAAGCTTCACATAGGCCTACACGTAGAGCAGAAGAAAAATTGCTCCCCACAAAGAACCGTAGCAAGCGTAAAAAAATTCAGAGGCTTCATGCAGCCATACGCACAGAGCACAATAAAAAAAAAAGCTTCCCACAAACATCCGAAGCAAGCGTAAAAGTAAAAGAATATTCTGGGACCTCACTCAGGCTTACATGCAGAGCATAAGAAAAAGCAAGCTTCCCACAAAGAGCTGAAGAAAGTGTGAAAAAAATTTAGATGCTTCACGCAAACTTACACGCAGAGCACAAGAAAAAGAAAGGATTCCCACAAACATCTGAAGCAAGCATGAAAAAAATCCAGAGGCTTCATGCAGGCTTGCACATAGAGCATAAGAAAAAGAGCTTCCCACAAACATCTCTAGTAAGCGTAAAAAAAATTCAGAGGCGTCACACAGGTTTACAGGCAGAGCCTAAGAAAAAAAGCGTTCCGCAAAGACCCATAGCAAGCGTAAAAAAAATTCAGAGGCCTCAGGCAGAGCACAAAAAAATGGGCTTCTCACAGACCCGTAGCAAGCATAAAAAAAGTACAGATGCTTACAAGCACAGCACAAGAAACTTCCCACAAACATGTGTAGCAAGCATAAAAAAAAAATGCAGAGGCTTCACGTAGGCTTACATGGAGATCACAAGAAAAAGGGCCTCGCACAAACAACCGTTGCAAGAGTAAAAAAAATTCAGAAGTGCCTCGGTAAACAAGGAACGCAAAAAATGAAAGCTGCCCTTAACACAAAGAAGAAAGCAAAGTAAAAACAAAATGAGAACGGGACAACAGTTTCATCAACTAAGGCAATCTAAAACACTAATTAGTTTTCCGAGGTCCTGCCATCGACTGCCGAAGTCCCTGCGTTCAGCTGCCCCAGCCGCCAACTCGCGACTTTTTTCCCGCAGGAACAGTTGCAGCTGTGCATGGCAGAATAGCCTGATGAGCTTCATTTTGATTTCATGGCGGTCGGGCAGCTGAACACATTGGCTCTCTGCAGCCATCCTCGCCGATAGGCCGTCCAGGATGCCCCGTGCGTGCATCAAATCCGCAATGAGGCTGCGAAAGACACTTTCACAAATTGTGAAGAGGGCGCGTGCAGCTTCAGAGGGGCAGGACAGAGCGTCAGGGACATAACTATTTAGCCTGAGGAGGCTATTTGCAGGTGCCATGGGGACTTGAACAGCTGCAGCACACGTGTCACATGTAGCATTATGTTTTACAACTCTTCGTACCACATACCCGCGTAATAGTCAAAGCTATTCTCCTCAGGTTGTGACATGGTGAGTTCTACCTCCTCAAGAAAAATGTCGGTGGGCACAGCAGGTTGTACATCCAAGTCTGCGAGGTCAGCCAGGTAAAAGGAGGCATCGTCCAGTTCGTAGGACCCTGCCTTGGACGCCTTCAGGTACTGCGAGTGTGTGATGATTTTTAAGGTCATCTTAAACTCCAAGAAGTTGGGATAGGGTTGCCCTGTCGCATTACCGAAAACAAGTTTTCATGGCAGTCCTGCGTGAATCTGGATGTGAGCACAAATGAAAAAGAATGTCCCTCAATGAGACTTTGCTGCAGGTCTAGAATGGACTTGGTAGAGAGGATTACCCCCGCCTGCACTGGCTTGAACGCCCCATCCCCAATAGTGAGGTGGAGAAAAAGATCCTTAAATTTGACCAAAAAGTCAAGGGTGTTCTTGTAGCAGGCCTCATTTTGCCTGCTGATCGCAAGGACTGGGTGCCTGCTGCTCATAAGATCAAACCATTTGTTGACCTGTTCCAAGAACCAAGCCGTGGTGAGGAAGTTGGTGCTCCAGCCATGTTTCTCCACCAGGAAGCGCAGGGCAGTGGCCGTGGAGTGACTGAGGACCCGTAGGGCAGTGCTCACCTACAAACACAGAACTGCTTTAGATCATCAAGTGTATGCAATGTTTGGTAAACTCGACTGAAGGAATCAATGATTTGAAACTTCCCCCTCAGTCAATAAAAGAACAGCATGGGCACTAAACGAAGAAAAGGCTGCTAACTTCCATTATTGTTGTCCATACGAATGGTTTTTGCTGGTTTTTTACGAGTTTTTGCCACTCTCTTAAAGTTGGCAGTTCCACTTCATGAGCAAAGGTGATGAATGCCAGCACTGAAGTAAAGTACACTCCATGGTTACTTTGGTAGCTGTGCGTTGCTAAAAGTGTCACCGACTCCGATTTGTGAACCACTGACTGATTTTGTTGAAAACACTTTAAGGGAAGCTAAAGAGGTTCTCCAAAAAAAAATGAGTTAGAGGTAAATTCTTCCGTATTTGTATCCTGCAAATTTGAATATGCACTATTTGCTCAAGAAGTATCACCCAACGCAAAGAAATATTTAAAAAATTCACTCGGCATGATGTCACGTCAAGAACTTTCACCTGGCCACCGAAGCTCAAGCACCATCTCTCGTGCAGTGTTCCGGCACATGTGACCAGCCTTGCCCAATGCAGCGTTTTTTTTTCTCGTGAAATGGTGCGTCATCTGCTACAGACGCCTAGTTCCCGCTACAATCTTTCACGCCTGACCAACATCCGCTAAATCTTTTATGAAAGTTTATAGGTGTACTAAACTTACGTCAAAACAAACAGGCGAGTGAAAATCGTGAGCATGAGGTGAATAGCACACAAATTGTCGGCCACTCAAATAAGCTCGCAATAGCTGCAGAGATTCCGAGGATCCTTGTTGCGACGCTGCTGTCTCTCAGAAATTTCCTCCTAGCTTCTTGCACCTCGGGAGGGCGGGGCTTCAGCGCTATGGTCAAAATGCTTTGATGGCTACTCCGGGCCTCAAATTGACAAATAATTTTAATATTCGTGATACTGGAGGCCATATGAAGATGATGCAAGTGTTTTTTAAATGTACAAAACCGCTTTAGTTTCCCCTTAAGCAGGCACGTGCGAATAACGAATTTTATGTTTCAAGCGAATAAGAAGCTAATAGTGACTTGGGTCGAATAATTTCGAATCGCATATTGAATACTTGCTGTGCCTTTCTGATACTGCCATTGCGCTCAGCTTCCGCCATCTTGACAGTGTTGATGTCAAGATGGCGGAAGGTAGCTTAGCTTAATGGAAGCTAACCTAAGTTAGCTTCCAGTCGTGTGTAACTAGCTTAGCTACCTACAAACAAGCTAAGCTACATGCTAACTTAGCTTAGCACTCTTACCTTAGTACACATTTTTCAAAACATTATAGTATTTGAGTAATGGATGAGTGTGAACGAGTATGAATAAAAAGTCATTTTAGATATGATATAAAGACTATCGTACCTAAAACACCTAATATCAAGGGGCACACAGTAATCCACTGAAATGAGGTTAGACAAGAGTAATTTTGAGTATGTTTTGTTCACGTTCTCAAGGATGTGCGTAAATTCTGCAGTTGCTAATCGAAGCAACAAATGAAGCTTGTCATTTAGTTCTCCTTGTCAACAGCCTTTTTCCTGTAGAGATAGCTTCCTAGTGCACAAACTCAGCATGTGAGCAATGATTATACTTTGTAAAGGAAAATCTAGCTGGTTTCATTTAGGTTATTCTCAAGTATCTGCCTACCCACTGCCAAGGCTCGGTTAATTCTGATCTAAATTACTGAAGGACTCTCGCTTCAAATAAATCAAGCCCTACATAGAGATTGTAAGTAGATGAGAGATTTGTCAGTCCTCTCGCTATACCCAAATATTCGTTTTAAATCTTAGACTAAAGAAATGATGAGCAATGATGCACACTGCTTGACGGGACCTCAATTGTAGAGTAACACATATTCATGGTAAAAGCCAGTTTTTTTTTTTGGCCTTGAGGTAAGCACTCATATTGACCAGGAACATGAACAATCATTACGCTACATTACAATGTTTTCCTGAATTCGTCGCACACGCGCGTGACCTCTTCTTCTCTGGAGGTGTGCCTTCCACTCAATGCACAATCGCAGTGCCTGCGAAATACGCACAATCACGGTGTTTTCTCTGTAAGTGTCGCTTCTACACAGCACACCGGTGCTCGTTAAGAAGCGCACTCAACTGCGCTAACTCGCTGCAATCGCGATTTTGCCAGCACTTAGAAAGTGCGCACATCACCGAACGAACGGCACGCGGCCAACTCATCGCGAGTCCCAAGGGCAACTGATAAGAGCGCTAGAGCGATCTCGACATCACAGGACACAGGACACACACGATTGGTAGGTGAGATGATGACGTTTTATTCTAGTAGGGCCGCGCCAATCACGGGGTGCAGATTAGACCTACCTTCCACTACATTAATGGGACGCTTAGTACCTGGGAATTGTGACTAGAATGACGTCACGTGAGATCTGTGTATAGCCATAGGCTGGGGATGGCAACATGTGCAGCATGTGCCGAGCTGTAAACAATGTTTAATTTTGGCCATTCGTGTGCAGAGATTAGTCATGAGCTGCCCAAATGTTTGCCGAGGCACTTATTGTCACGAACCCAAGTCAAGTGTTCATGCAGTGCTCGTATGGAATCCATAAGCCTCATTCGACCATCATCACCACAGGGTGCTCTCCTAGACACCGTCAGCATAATTACCTCCATGGTCGCATCAGCAAGGTTACAAAAATTGGGAGTGAAGGAAACACTCCCCCTCTAAACTTGAATTCACATCTCGACGAGTGCAAGATACTGAGGTCAAACTAGTGCTGTATGCCTGCGATGAGAGAATCATTCCAACACAATATCAATAATCTACCCCTTCATACCACACTGTAACTAAGTGAAAAAGGAACCATGACACCAACTTATCATTTAAAAATAAATTGTGTAAAATACAAAAACACTACAGTTACTAACAAGGATATTATACCTGCAAATAATCAACAGGGAGCTTTGAAGCATTTGAGTAGCCTGACAACAAACTTGCCTTCAAGCCGCCGCCCTAGAGTTCTAGACGACGGCAATGGGAAGCTCCCCTCCAGTAGCAAGTCGTAGCCCAAGCTGCCACATGCAGATCGCATCTGCAGCGACTTCTTCACCGTCTCATTAGACCACTTGGACCCCCTGTTGCTGGATCTCGATAGAGCTGCCAGATGGTCCACAATGAAGAACTCGTGCAAGTGAGACCGGAATGTCGCTTCCCTTGTCTTTTGTAAGGCAGCCTGCCTCACCAAGCGATGATTCTCGTTCTCCAGCTGCTTGATCTTCAGGCTCATCTGAAGAAAGACATCTTCAGTGAGCCTAGGTGAAACGGGTGATGGAGAAAGAGGCTGTAGGGTTCGCTCAGAGGTCTTGGCCGCTGGTTGCCACAAACACGGTACAAGAATTGGGTGTCGCCCACCTCATGAGATCACTCCAAGCAGTGCAAGAACCATGACACATACCCAGCTGGTGGAGGCCGCCGACACCAAGGTGCCGAGGGCAGCTGCGCTGGCCTGGCCGCGCTGGTTGTCACTGGTCACCTGCAGCGAAGGGTGCGGTGGTATTGCTACACGGGGGTACACAGGACCCTGGAAGATGCTTACGAAGCACGCCCCGCTGGTGGTGGGGAGCGGCTGCGTTAGCAGGCCGCCCTGCAGGGCCGCTCCAGAGGTCCTGGCTGCTGGTTGCTGCAAACACGGTACGAGAATCGGGTGATTCCCACCTCACAAGATCACTCCAAGCCGTGCAAGAACCACATACCCAGCTGATGGTGTCTGCCGACACCAAGGTGCCGCGGGCAGCTGAGCTGGCCTGGCCGCGCTGGTTGTCACTGGTCACCTGCGGCGAAGAGCGTGGTGGTATTGCTACACGGGGGTACGCAGGACCCTGGAAGATGCTTACGAAGCACGCCCCACTGGTGGTGGGCAGCGGCTGCGTCAGCAGGCCGACCTGCAGGGTCGCTCCGGAGGTCCTGGCCGCTGGTTGCTGCAAACACGGTACGAGAATCCTCGTTTTGCAGAAATATGGGTTCGAGAATAAATGGATTTGTCGCCCTTTCTCTCTTCATGCTGGCCGAGCGGAGAGGGACGAAGGCTTCTTTGTATTTACCTCGGGGTGAAAGATAATCCCCAAGAAGGACAAAAGTGGTTTTGGGGGAGCTGTATCTAAGTCAATGCGACACAATAAGCCAACGGGACGCAGTGGACGTGCCTGCGGCCAGGGAACTCTCGTCTTTTAGCCATGCACTCTCGAACCACTAATTCTGCAAATGGTCCACTGGGTGTTGCCCACCTCACGAGATCACTCCAAGCCATGCAAGAACCATGACAGATACTTAGCTGGTGAGGCTGTCATAACATTACAAGGCAGCTGAGAGTGATGAATGCCTCATGCATTAACTTAATAGAAGCAACAGAATGAGTTATTGGGTTTTGACTTACCTTTCCATGAGGCGGAGTTTTGTGCTGTGTCAGGCTGCAACACTGAATGATGGTGTCTCATGCACTCTTGCACAAGGACCACTCCGATTTAAAAAAAAAAGGGTCTCTGACATGGAACAGAGATGTCAAAAGCCTACCAAGTCCACATTATTATAGGTCACCTGTGCCTCTTTCAAATCATATCAGTAAAAACATCTTAACACAAGATAAATTATTGCTTTTAATTCACTCTCATAATCTAGGTAAATACCAAAAGAACAAAAATCTCACTTATCCTCGTTACACACACTCACTTGACTTTCAGAATGCAGAAACAAGCTCGGAACAGCTGTGGCTTTTAGCCTCCTCCAGCCGTCAGAGCACCTCGTCTGGAACTGGGAGGGCTCGAAGTGGTCCTGCAGCGAATAACGTTTTGGTAGACGTCAAAACGGTGTATTCAGCCGCTCGCGTCACAGTACAGTTATTCCGCTGACGAGAGGCTCACGCTTTCAAAATACGCGATCTTACAAATCCATCATCGCACGACCGCCACAGGCCTGAACCACTCGTCTTTCTGCGGTGAAGCGAAAGCGCACAGGACGCTTCCACGGCAGTAGAGAATAGATCACAAAATACACGGTTTCGTCACAGTGCACTCGCGTCCACCGTGCTCGCGTCACAATATTAACAATGAACAATACCTCACCTCGCAAAGGTAGGTTCTGTCGGGAGGTTTCCACCCCGCGCCACGCCTGATTCCTGAAAGCCACAGTTTCCGTCTCCTCGGGGATTTCGGCAGCTTGAACAAGCGAATTCCCCTGGAAGCTCTGTTCCGGCACTTCAGAGCACAACAACGACCCATTTTTCAAACAAGATCGGAACGGCGGAACTTTTGTTTACGTTATTTCAACGCACGTGTCCGCGTGCGCATTCGTTTATTCTACCATTAAAGAAGGCTATGACGAAAAGCTCACATGCACCAAGTTTTCAGTCACCGAGCGTTAACTTTTTTAACTCTAGCGACGCTAAAATGAAATTACCGAACCCTGCTTTACTTTTTAGGCTCACGACCACCGCTAGGGGAGGTTTTGCGGCTTGTGATTGGCCACGAGCGGCCTGTCAATCAACTATTCGACCAATAGATTTTCGCTCCATTGATACCAATGAATGGCCAAACTCTCCCAATATACGGCTCTGGGATGGATGGATGGATGGATGAATACGGCTGAGCCCTTTGGATCGGGCGGTAGCTTACGCCACCTAGCCAGGGGTGGCGCGGTCGCGCCCCCAAGCGGTAGAAGTGCTCCCATTGCTTCCATCTAATTCGAAAGCAAAGGCCGTAAAGAATGGCGCCGTCTCGTCCGGCCATGGCATTGGGTACCACATAAAGTGGCACTGCCATAAAAAGGACTTTAAAGGGGCCATGAAACGAATTTTGGTTTGGGATGAATGATTTTAAATTGGGACTTTACTAATCGCATATCGTTTAGTTGGCCAAAAGAAAGAGGCTAGAAAGTCAAAAGCCAGCTTTTCGGTACGAGCATTTGAAAATATAGCGGAGTATTTTGTACCTTCTTGCCTTCGAAAGCTCTCCGCCTTTTCACTAGGATACATCCGCGGTTCCAAAAGCGCGTCACCGGCGCCAAACTGACGTCAGCCGAGCCCAGCTCACGCATTGGACACGAGAACTGCGTCACTCGGACGTATGCGCTCGTCAACAATCAATCCGTCGACGAATATTTGGATTCGCGTTCGTGGCCAATGAGTGCCCTGACGGAACTTATCGTCACTGGCGAATGACAAGTTCTATGGTGTGCATAAAAATCATGGTGGAAGCTAGGAGTCATTGCACCAGTGCCGAAGGAATGTCACGACCACGTGATTCCACAATTCGCATTTGAGTTGAGGATTAAAGCTAAGGAGGAAGAAGTAGGACAATCGTTTCATGACCCCTTTAAGAAACCCTATACTTCGTTTCACTTTAAATGTGAGCGTACATAAGCTACAAGAGCGAGCGGCAGTTTGATACTTTAGACCCATGTTACGGATGAAAAAAACAGGACGCGGGATGGCCAAAAAAACACGTTTTTCGTTTAAGGCTCGTCAAATTATGAGGCGCTGGAGAAATGCAGCCTTCTGCGTTAAGTCCTTATTTTGAACTCTTTTTGTTCGCCTTCCGCCCATTGAAAAGCATGCGGGAAGGGCCTTAGAAGGCGCCTGGTATTGCTGCGGCGCAGCGTTCATCTGCAAGATAAAGTTCGTCTGCTTTCCTCGCCGTCACCATGGCAACGAACGCCGAATGAATGGAAGCACGCAC
Organism: Ixodes scapularis; assembly: GCF_016920785.2. NCBI lineage: Eukaryota > Metazoa > Arthropoda > Arachnida > Ixodida > Ixodidae > Ixodes > Ixodes scapularis. Next base: position 188,054,164 of record NW_024609857.1, read on the forward strand.
GGTACCACCGCGTGAAGCTAGCAACAGCTGACGCCATTTTACGAACGCCGTCTGCTAGCCAAAGCCGAACGCGGTGTGTCAGATCAACCGCCTCCGCCGGTGCGCCGCTAGCAAAGACGACGAAGCTGAGACACGCCGACGGCGATCGAGCAAGCAACAACACCGCTGGACGACTGCAACGGCGGCATTTATTCGGATCAAAGGCCGCCTTTGCCGGTGCGCCCCTAGCGAAAACGACGAAGCTGAGGCACGCCGACGCGAATGCGCGAGCAACAGCACCGCGGGACGATTGCAACTGCGGCATTTATTGGGATCAAAGGCGCGAAATAAGCAAGAACAATTTTTATTTGAATCATAACACGCGATATCCAAGTTGGGGACCACATACCTCTGCTGGGTCTTTCCGGTGAACTTTCTACAGAGACATGGGGTGCCGCATTCAAAACACAGCTCTGTTTACAAAATATGGGGGTCCTGAAAAGGGCCCTTTAGACCGCTACCAGAACCTATAACTGACGCAACGAGCACTTGACGAGCGGTTGGCGCATAAGTCGTCTTTATGCACGCAGGCGGGCGACGGGCTCAGCGCAGCGGATCACTCGAAGTCACCGGGGCCGTCAGAATCATTGCCCTGTCTGCGTCGGGGCTTTAGATTTTGGCGCCCGCGGCGACGAACGACTGGTATCTATCAGTGTTTCCGCGCGCCTTCTCTCTCCTCCAAAACATGAACTTTGCAAGGTGTCCAGGGAAATGGTGGCTCTCGCGCCGTCCAGATGGAAGAGAGTTTTTGACGTGGGCCCAGGTGCCCTCCACCGTATTGGTGTGCGCACCAGTATTTGGGTTGACAAAGTGCAGCTTGTGGTTAACGGTGAGGTGCGTGAAGCGAGCGTCATCTACAAGCTTGCGATAGCCAGCCCAACAATCAGTGATTATTCTTGTTCCAGGGCGGACCCACTCGGCTATTAGCCCTAGCAGGGTTTTAGCGTCACGGGTCTCCACGGAAACAAGAAAGCAGCACCCGCTGCCACGCTCCACACCGCCGAAAAACCACTGGCCAGGCCTTAAATACCCGCGATGGTACTTCCGCCGACCCGAACATACTCTCGTCTAGTTGTACAGTCACGCCTTCGCCGCCAATCATCTCTGAATGCGTAAAGACGGCATTTATCACAAGCTCCCGACAAAGGCTCGTCTAATCAGTTATTGTCTTACCTGCGACACCAGTCTCTCGCTGAATGACGGCGCACGGTAGGCTCTGGCACCAGAGGTAGATGATCTTCATGAGTTGGGGAAGCGTCATGTGCGATCCCTCGAAAAAGGAACCGCTCCGTACCGAGACCTCGCCCCGGCACTGAACCTTGAGCGGCTACCTCTTGGGCACCTCACGAGTCATCCACCACACCGCATCTCTAGGAATAACCATACGCAGATCTAGCACGGACTTGCAGCGTCATTGCAGCTTCGCACTCTGGGCACGCACACGAACCGAGGAGCAGGCCCATGCACTGCAGCAAATTAATTGCTTCAAGAGGGTCTTTCAGGGCGTCATGAAGACGGCACAAGTTATACGCCACGGTACTGCAACGCTCGCCTCTGGAAGAATAAAGCGCCGAGGGGGCTAAATGGCTAAACGAGCAGAACTGCACGCTTCTTTGCATTCATTATTTTTCTGATCCGCCATTATACCTTGTAACACTATTCTAACAAACTCATTGGTTAATCGGTCGGACCATGTCATCACGTGACAAAACAAACGCCAATCACATGACCAGAACGGTTGCCACGGCCGGCATCTTTACAAAGAAGAGAACAGTCGGACCCAACAACAAAGTAAAGTAACAAAGTGAATAAAAAAAAAATAAGAAGGGAGCCGTTCTCGGGCGGCACGTTCTTTGACGAGAGGTGTTGCTCGCAATGTTACTTGTTTGTTTTCTTTTTTTTTTTGTTTCTTTACCCTAGAGCGTGCCACGACCCTTATTTGAAGCTGCTTTGTTAATTCAATAACAAAGACGCGTTACAACGAACGAGGGGGGAGTCTTGGCGTCAGAATTCTTGGAAAGAAAAGTAAGAACGCACAATATATACCGTAGTGCAAGACCGAGGCCGAGTAACGCCGCCGACGACCGTTAGGCTATTTATTTTGTTTCTTTAGACTTTTATCGCGGCCACTACTCCACCGTGCCTCAGATTTTCCAGCGAAGGTCCGGCAGTTTTAATATTTATTAGTATTAGCCCGTCGCCCGCCTGCGTGCATAAAGACGACTTATGCGCCAACCGCTCGTCAAGTGCTCGTTACGTCAGTTATAGGTTCTGGTAGCGGTCTAAACGGTCCTTTTCAGGGCCCCCATATTTTGCAAACGGAGCTGTGTTTTGAATGCGGCACCCCGTGTCTCTGTAAAAAGTTCACAGGACCCAGCCCAGAGACCCAGCAAAGGTATGTGGTCCCCAACTTGAATATCGCGTGTTATGATTACAATAAAAATTGTTCTTGCTTATTTCACGCCTTTGATCCTAATAAATGCCGCAGTTGCAGTCGTCCCGCGGTGCTGTGCTCGCGCATTTGCCGTCGGCGTGCCTCAGCTTCGTCGTCTTTGCTAGCGGCGCACCGGCAAAGGCGGCCTTTGATCCGAATAAATGCCGCCGTTGCAGTCGTCCCGCGGTGTTGTTGCTTGCTCGATCGCCGTCGGCGTGCCTCAGCTTCGTCGTCTTTGCTAGCGGCGCACCGGCAAAGGCGGCCTTTGATCCGAATAAATGCCGCCGTTGCAGTCGTCCCGCGGTGTTGTTGCTTGCTCGATCGCCGTCGGCGTGCCTCAGCTTCGTCGTCTTTGCTAGCGGCGCACCGGCAAAGGCGGCCTTTGATCCGAATAAATGCCGCCGTTGCAGTCGTCCCGCGGTGTTGTTGCTTGCTCGATCGCCGTCGGCGTGCCTCAGCTTCGTCGTCTTTGCTAGCGGCGCACCGGCGGAGGCGGTTGATCTGACACACCGCGTTCGGCTTTGGCTAGCAGACGGCGTTCGTAAAATGGCGTCAGCTGTTGCTAGCTTCACACCGCGGTACCGTGCGTGCTTCCATTCATTCGGCGTTCGTTGCCATGGTGACGGCGAGGAAAGCAGACGAACTTTATCTTGCGGAAGAACGCTACGACGCAGCGATACCAGGTGCGTTCTAAGGCCCTTCCCCCATGCTTTTCAATGGGCGGAAGGCGAACAAAAAGAGTTCGAAATAAGGACTTAACGCAGAATGCTGCGTTTCTCCAGCGCCTCATAATTTGACGAGCCTTGCACGAAAAGCATGTTTTTAGACCGGAGTTTGTAGTTAGTTTTTTTTTACAACAACATGGGTCTAAAGTATCAATGTGCCGAGCGAGCACCGGACTCTGAACGTCCCTGTCAAGCACGCGCGCTCGTGCATTTGAAGCATTTTTTGGGGCCACATGCGCGTGCTTCTAGCTTTCGTCTCGCTCGCACTTAAAAGTGAGATGGCGTATAGTTCGTGCTCTAATTTCACTGGATCAGACGCTGTGTTGAGTTTTGTGATGGGCCCACTAGGTGGTTGCTGCCATTAAAAATTAAGAGAAGTAGGTGCTCGAGAAGAGAATCCTTTAAAAAAGAATCGTGGGAAACTTGATCTAGGTATATGAAAAAACTAAATATCTAAAGCACATTTTAAGGCGGAAAATACGTTAGTGAATATCAATATGCATTTCCATATGTTTCCAAATATTGTTTTTTAAAAATTGTTTCGTAACGTAAACGTTTTGTATTCATTGAAAAAAAAAATAGAAAAAAAATTCATGTTCTCTTTGGGAGGACGATGAAGTTTGAATCAGGCCATAGCATCCTCCCTTTGGCTAAGCACCCATTAACGCTGGGAAACACGAAGAAGAACAAGAACTGATCAGGCCTGATGTCAGTGCCTACAAAAACAAAGGTACGTCTCGAGGAAAATATTTATGGATAAATTACTTTTTTGTAAGCAACGTTGTTGGAAAAAGTGGTGCTTGCGCTTCCTCTCATCTCCTCCTTGGGCTGCCGAGCAAAGGCATCGGGCTATGGATCACACGTACCGGGGTTCGATTCCCGCTGAGCAGCGCGGTATAACTCCTGCGTGTTAAAAATATTTGCTTCAAATTATGATCATGTATGGTTATTTAGGATTATGATGTCCTCTGATGGAACGCTTTAAAAATTGCCTGTTATACATAGCTTGCAAAGCGTCGCAACTGCTGGGCACTGGCGGTTATTTCGAAGTACTGGTTTCTTCGAACTACGACTTTTGCTGTATGACAGTAACGCGGCGAACCGAACGCTCCCGGCACATAAAATACTTACATGTCCCTAAATGACGTCACATGCAAGCTATGTATGGGTTAAACATTCTTTGTGTTGCCTTGGTAAGTGTGTAACACTTTCTCGTCACACCCCAGCGTGACACTTTTCGTATGAAATTCAGCCCATAAACACGATATGTGTCAAAAATTACGTAATACGTCAAAATAGAAAAGATGAAAATGGTGCTTGTCTGGGACGGCGGCCTTCAGAAATGGTGACTGCGGGAAATGAAGTCACTATTTAGCGCCTATACGCCCTAATAGTGGCCATATGATGCGCCGAGTACAATAAGGAAACAAATGTATTCATCTTTGTCCTATTGATAAAGCTGGAGTAAGGAAATGCATCGTGTTTCGAGCTGTGATGAGTTGTTGTGAAACCTATGAGGCGTAACATATCTAGAAGGTATCTATGCTCGGCACCAACTCTAATTTGTAGCCGTGTCTAGTCCATTCCACACTAAGTTCTACCGCCGCCGATGCTTTGATTGTATAAAGCGACTCAAAACAATCATAAAGGGAATCATCTCGGTGCATGTGGTCTGTGCGTCATCTATCAGCGGCTAAATCAATTACGCACAGAAAAATACAGCGCAGTATCATGTGGTATCAAGTGTACGCGATCAGTTTAGACGGAGATGGCAAACGTACATGAACGACGAGCGACTTGACAACGCACTTTTGTCGCCGCTCGGTTGACTCCTTCGGATTTGAGCGTTGGCTGCGGTCGCACTCAAAATGAAGCTGAGTTCAGTACAGTCTAGCCTCCCTGAGCACCAGCCTGAAGAAGGTGGGATCGACTAGCTTTGACAGAATAGGAGAAATGCGGAAGCTTCATTTACCTTGAAAACATACACCGTGAAAGTTGACAGCCCGGCCATCCCCAACCACAAAGACGGTTTAGGTCCTGCACGTCGCTAATACACGAACAAGTGAGCACGTAGGGCTGAGATCGGGCCTCAATGTCAGGGAGCTGCAGAGTGCCTGTTCAATGTGTAAAGCAGCGTACGAAGCGTGGATTTCCAGTGCAGCTAGCAGTCATATATGAACCTTACGTGGCCAGAATGAAACCGCGAATAAACAATTGCACACAATATGAACGGATTGATTTCTCCTCATTAGAATTGCACGTACTCCGTGGTGAGGCGTCCCTTTTCTTTGTTGACTGAATCATGTTTGTTTGGCCTTAATCACGTAGCTGCCCCCTGTTGACAGCTCTTTGTTACACGATAATATAACATATTATTGGAAACCTCGAATGCACTCAAAAAGAGATATGCAAGATATATAACGGTCTTGTTATAAAAGTAATTAATGCGTGATCTCGTTGGAGCAAGCAGTGCATAATCTGTAAATAGACATGTATCGTACCTTTTCGCAATAAACAATATACTAAAAATTACTCTACGGAGGGGCTCATGAATGAGCCGGTAGTGAATTTGTGAATTATCTTTCGTTTTCAAAAAAATGCCACACTAAAAAAAAAAAAAGAATCGGAACGTACTGTCGCACAGATTAAATTGATCAAAATAGATAGACAAATGCCGCAATAATCTTTCGACCACAGCAACCAAAAGCGTTGCTGTGGTCGGCATTCGCAGTTAGCAAAAAGCCCATTAGGACATCTTTATTTGAACTTATTTTGCTTTCATTGAAAAAATGTCAGACTGTCAACTTTCACGGTTTTTGGTTTAAGAACACGAAGACGTCTAGCTTCCCCTACTTCAACCTAACTTGTGGGAACTGATGATAAGTAGCCAGGGCCACAACTCGTGACGTCACGGCTAAGGAAATTTCAGTCGTGAAGTTGCATTTGGAAACAGTAAGATAGCACCTCCGAAACATCTCGGCCGTAATTTACGTGTTCTACCGATGCGGTGTCACGCAACGTAACAACTTGCAAAGTGTGTGCTGTTGTCCCGTGACCCTGTGATATGACGTGAAATTGTAATTACACGTTGCGTTATGGGTTCGAGTAACGCCATGACGTCGCATAAAAACATGATATCATAATGCAATCATTCCACGTGACGTTATGGTCGACATTTTAAAAAATTTACCACTTGACGTAACGGTAGATGCGCCTAAAGATCACGATGTCATGGTGCCATATGTCGTCATTGTGTCAGGTGGCGTCCCGTTGTTAAGCGATGTCCCGATGTCACGTCATGGGATCAGGTGACATCTGACGCCACGTGTGACAATCGCCAGGCTGTGGGCGTCACGTGAATATTGTCCGCTAATTGTAGCGGGGGCGAAACCTCCGCTAAATTTGCGCTACAATACTACGTCCTTTGATCACGTGTTAGGACGGCCGTTGAGCAGTCCCGTAACTGAGCTAAACTATTTGTGGAACTACCGCGGAAGGGGGCACCCGCCTCACCGACCACAGTCCGCCTCCTGTCGTTTGGGGTGCCATCTATATTTTCGTTTCAAAACTTCTTGGTCAATAGAGTACAGTGGAATACCACCTAAACGCTGTTTCAAAATGTACGTATTCCATAGAATACGTTCTAGTTGCAATAGCAGTTGTACGGCGCGTCCAATGATGGGAGGCGAGCCCTCATAAGAGAAAGGGGGGGGGAGGGGGGTTCTCCGGTTCTGCTTCTGCAAGCAGCGTCTATGAGCAGTTCCGTTAATGAGGTAGTAACGTTGGTATGGGGGGTTATTCACTGGACTCTCTATTTAAAGGAAATGTTTAGAGCTCAAGCTCAGAACGAGCTTACAATGAAAAGCCGCTAAGACCGGCAATCTTAATGGTTCAGAATGCACCTAGCAAAAGAACCGGGGAAGCTCGCCTTTAGAATGCGCTTAGCACTCACGCACTCACCTATGGCTGCCAGTGATTACTCACTATAGGGACTATTCACTTCAATGGAGTAGTAATTGTTTCAAAGCCGGCAGTGGACATTCCCTTTAGTTAGCTGGGGGCCATAGCTGTGCGCCGCTACTGCTGTGCACGTGCCGACCGCGAGCTTCCCCAGCTCTTCTGCAACGTGCGTTTTGCACCATCAAGTTTGCCTTTCTTTGCAGCCCTTTAATGAGAGCTTGTTTTGAGCATGCGCTCTAAACATCGCCCTCGAATATGGCATCTAGTGAATACCCCCTAGACCCATCTCACAAAGCATTCGACGCCTGCGTGACGCCGCCATATCTTAAGTCACAGGAGAGAGGCGGCAGTGTACGCGACAGCTCTTGCCATCTGCTCGTTCTGTTGTTCTATTCGTTGATACTCGTAGTGATATTGTTGGACGTGCAGAACGTCAGTAGTTTCGTCAATGCATGGTGGCAGCGGCAGTGTTGTTTATCCAACCTATCCAATTTGGCATGCGTAATAACAAACCAGCCTTAGATTCCTTGACGATAATCTGAGTAGGGATGCCAAGGGCATGAACTAGAAAATGACTCCTTTGAAACTGGTTTCTAAGTCATACCTAGCCTTGCAAAAAACACCAATTTTATGCCCACCTCTAAAAACATCGATCTTGGTGGCATTGAATGTACGTTGCGGAAGATTTGTAAAACTAACAGTAAGCACCCACTCAAAAAAAAAAAAAAAAGAAACAAGAAATGCAGTTTTTAAAAATTACAGGAGGACGCTTAAGCTTCACCTATATGAGTGAAATGCTGAACGCATAGCAAAACACGTAAACGTACAAAGTCCCGCTCGTTTAAAAGCCGTGCAAGCGTGCCTTGCATGGCAGTAGCTTGTCTGGATCGCAAGCTAAGGGTTCGAACCCCGCCTAAATTTTTGTCCCCTTTTATTTTAAGGCTAATTAATTACTTAATAAAGTTAAATCATTCGAAACTTGCGGCGATCTTTATTTCGCATTACAAGTTATGCGTTTTAATCATTTTTTATTACACGCGTGACGCCATTTTTCACGTGGTGGGTTGTTTGAGATTCCCGCTCGGGGTCATGTGGCTGTGACCCTATGGACCGAGCAAGACTTTCCCGTCACGACGCCACCGACACCGACGCCGTTTCTTTTCTGCTACACGAGCTCCTTGACATTATCGCGTTAAAGCGCTTTTAACCCAAAAGGCGACCAGGCAGACCGAATGTCAAAACACGTGGAGATCACAGTCTCACAGCATATTTAATTTCTGAAACTCCTGGATGTCAAGCCTCGTTATTTGCGGCATTTCATCTCATGACTAGAATTTTTTTGATATTTTTTGTGATATGCTTCTCAAGCAAAGTTGATTTTCAGGTTAACCGCAATGTTTTGCGGCAATAACTTTCTTTTTAGATCAACGTACAAGCAGGCACAAATATCTTCCATAACTAAATCTGTTATAGTTTTGGGGCATAATGCAGAAGCTCTCGTGGTCCGCCGACGTAAAAAATAAAATTCCAATTTAAACCACCATTATGCGAGGATGTTTGCTTAGAATCAACTTATGTTTATTGAAGCTTCCTTTTACGTATCTGTGGTAATAGCACTTTGCTGTGTATGGCAACCTTTCTACGTTTCGAGCTCAAAGGTTCAATAAAAAGGTATGACAAGTTTTCAAAAGAAAGAATACATTAATATCACCATCATTAACAACACTTATTCATGCCACTCTAAACAGCACTCTACTGCCAGTTGAACTATTTTTACAATCATAGTTATCAACTATTTATTCTCAGCAAGTAAACTTTAATTTTGTTGAGGAATCTACAATTCTGCCCTAATGATAAAGTCTATTCATAATCACGAAGTCTATTTCAAGGGGCCATAAACAAACGCATGATATACACTGACCGCCCAATTATTCTTCGTTTCTGGGGCTTTGTTATATAATATGTCTGGCCTCTTTGAGCGTGACGTATCCTTTCATCGCAACCAAAAGTCCTGAGACTGCTTATGAGACTTTAAAAATATATTGTCATTAATCAGTGTTGTTCTTATTTATATATTTCATTTCATGATGTGATAAGCCCAGAGAACGTTTAGACTGAGAAACTAGCTTCGCACGCACGTTGGCAGTCATTCCGATGTTATTTTGCGGTCAATAAGCTATTTTAGGTATTCTATATGCCGAGGCTCATTCGTAACCTAATATTCCTGAAAACAAAACAAAAAACTCTCGGAGACCTTTTACCGCTTGCATGGCGTGGAGGATTTTGTTTTCTTTGCGGTGTGCATGTATCTCCCATTCCCACGTTGATTAAACAGCTCCAGTCAGCGCTCGTGTGTGTCTAGTCTCTTCTTCGTCCTCGTCTAAAAGCGCTACTATGCCCTTGACATCCCAATACCTACTAGCCTAGCATTCTGCAGTAAGAAGAAAGGGGACAACGCAAAATACGACTTAAACGCAGCTCCGGTAGGAGACGGCGGTGTTGCTAGATCATGTGGGTGCCATGGCTAATTAGCTTTGACTTTCAAAAAAAAAAAAAAAGGCAAATAGAATAAAACAAAACAAAAACAATATCGAAAGAAGGACATGTCGGTTGACTTCTCTGAGTCCCTAATATTTCGACGAGAATAATAACAAAGCGCGTCTGTTCGGTCGTCTGGCAACTAAATTATATTTCCTAACATAAAACAAATTTGAGTTTTAGACGTATCATGTTTTGTCCCGTTTTTCTTCAGTCGGCTTTGGTTTAAATTATGAGCGACCTAATCTTGCCCACTCCTTCCTAAGATTGCCTTCAATCACAATGAACTGCTTATTCTCTCCCCGGGCACTCTGGTACGAGCCATACATCGGTGGTCCGTAATGCTTCGAGAAAACGGTGGGAGCGCTGCCTATTTCGGGAACGTTTTATTGCAGATATATGCTCTTGGCAGGATACTCATGAGAGGCGCGCGGGAAATTGTCATTGCAGGATGCACCCCAGAAGGAGAAGGTTTCCGAGGCAAAAGATGCGGTAAAGCGTAAAGTTTCCATTGTGTCTCCTTCGTCTGGAACCATTCGACACCCTGCGCGTGACGTGTCACCTCCCTCAGGAGGGAGTTCGTCGGCTCCGCCTACTTTACTCCCAAGTTTCGCGTATCCGTATTCCCTTCACCAACCTCCGCTGCTTATGACAGGTGAGTAAGATCTCCAGCATGCAGACACATATTCTTTCCTCTTTAGATTAAACTAACTAATAAAAAACAAAAGTGTGTCAGTGTGTGTGTGTGGGGGGGGGGGGGGGGGGGTTGGAGGGAGAGGGGCATTAAATTGGTATTGCAAAAACACTTGGCTAGCTTTAGCTGTTCTTGAATTGGTCCAGGATTTAATGATGCAGTCAGCAGGTAAAATCTCCTATTGATTTTTTTAGAAAACCGACTACTGATATCTTTAGAAACTAAAAAAATCAATTACCATACCCTTCTTTTTAATGTATGCCAGTGATGTACATCTTAAATATCAGGTCTTTACACCTATCTCGTGCATAAAGAAAGAAGTCATTATACGTTTCTCTGACAAAACAAAACATAGCTATGGCTTCTCAGATGGAGGCCCGCTATTAAACGTATTAGCCACTGACCCATTTAATCGACGATTAAAAGCATTGTCAAAGTTACTGACACTGTTGTGTTGTGTGTGTACTGGGGTGCTAAATCAAATCATAACCCTTGTCACTGTACGAAACGAAAGCAGATACTGCAAACTGACGATGAGTCATACAGCTAACCTCAATAATTGCCGGTTTCTCTGTGCGCTTGTGATGGCCCGGAGTCCATGTGGTAATTAGCGATATCGGCGTACCCGGTACTTGTCTTAGGTCTACAGTAATGTTTTCCTAAGGCTCACTATTTTGCACCTTTCCAATCGCCGGTTTGTTCGCGGTGTAATCAGTAACATTGCAGCTCGTAATGTCTCTTTGCCGTAGGTTTTGGAAGACGGAGACTGTTTTATTTGTCCGCTATCTAACCCTGGGTACACATATCGAATTTTTTTATTGTATTTTGTGGAACGGATATGAAATTGTGGCAAATATGTACATAAAAAATTAACCGGCGTACTTCCCAGCCCTTTGTGTAATATAGCTTATGGTTTTCTTTGCGATCCCAGGTTCGCCCCAGTTGTCGCACCCAGCGGAAATGGGACAACCCCAGTCGTCCTATCCACCATACCCGGCAATGCCACAACCAATCATCCAGCAAGGGTCAATGGCGGGACAACTTCAGCAATGCTATCCTTTCACTCCGGCAATGCTTCAAGTACTGGAGCAGCAGCCGATGTCCTCGCCTTACCTTCCGCAGTACCCCGGGCTGCCCCCTTTTTCTCCCGGAGGAAACTATCCTTTCCCTGTGATTCCCATGACCACGGAGCCGCCCCCACCGCCCTACATGATAAATGTTCCCATGTCCTCCTGTTCCCAGTCCTCGATCGTACCCATACCCATTCCGATTCCAATGCCAACGTCGATGCCCTCAGCGGGTTCCTATCCCGCTCCCCCTAACTACATCATGCCCTCCCCGTATCCCACATCTCTTCCACCGCCAGCGACGCATTCGCCGCAAGCCAGCCCACCTCAGCAGAGCCCGATGGTGGAACTGGCAACCATGATGATGATGATGGAGTATATGAAGTCCATGAAATCTTCCAGCAAAGACCCAAGCCCCGATGCTAGCGCGGAGGATGTCGAGAGGGGGAAGCGCGACAGGACGAAGGTGAGGAAGGTCAGTAAGGAGAAGCAGAGGAAGAAGCTACCCTCGCTATCGTCTCCACTACCGACCGAAGAGCAGCCATTGTCACCAGGGAAGGAGGCCGCGGCGACAGAAGCCGTCTCGAAAGAAGCCAAAGAAGAAGATCCCTCTAGGCCCATGACGGAAATTAAAAAGCTGACATCGACGTTGGACTCGAATTCTAGTCCGCCCCATCGCACAGACGTCAATGCACCTGACCTGGATTTGGCCTTCCCAAGGTATTTCTTTTCCAATGTCACTTTTTTCATTAATTTATTAGTGACCTAGCCACGAGCCCTAGACGCACAAAGACGAGAAAAAAATTTTGGGCCCTGATAATGTTCAAACCTCAACCCATGTGATATATTGACTTGATCGTGAGATATCCATTGAAACTGGCATGATCGCTGCCGTAGCAGTATGAACCCATGGGTTTTTCAATCCCTAGCGCCACATGGTGTTGTCTGGATTAATGTGGTGCTTACAAGCCACATGACGTTAATGACACCGGAGTGTAAACATCGGGGAGCACAAAATCAAGAATATAAAAATCTTGACTTAAATCATTTTGGTCGCGATTTAAATTCAACCGGGCTTAATATATTCATATATATATATATATACATAAAACCTTCTCCTCTAAAATAATCCCCGAAATTCCTGGGATTTACCGCTAGTATATTATCGGATGCATTCTATTGCCATTCGCTTAAATCAAAGAATCATCAGGCAAGAACGATTTGTAGCGTGCTGATTATGGAAAAACAGTGGTGCTCTTCTCAGAAAATCGGAGTTTTGAAGTTTCTTTCTAACACGGACTTTATTCGTCAGCTATGTAATGTGCAATCGCAATCAAGTGAAATCATAATAATAAAAAAAAACAAGAAAACATTAAAGGTAGTGTCCCATCGCAAGGAAACCAAACGTAAAAAAGCAGGTGAGTTGTTTCCATTAGCTAAAAATCTTGCAGATTTTCCTTTTTGAACAAGGTGGGGTTTTCATCATAAAAAATTGCTAATTGAACTATATTTTAAAAGTGTCGATTTACAGTAACTATTAACTGCGCTATTTTAAATGATAGAATGGACTTGTTCAATCTTTCTGTTATGTTTAAAAATGTACATAATGACGTAGAATCATTCCTAGATAATACGATACAATTCAAAACAATCTGATTTAAAACAATAAATTTGATGTATGAAAAAAAGCCTGATCTTTCTTTTTTTTCAATTTGGTGTAGAGCGTTACATCACAAAGCAAGAAAATTTCTCTCGGACCAGAGCGCAACGCTTACCTTACCCTTCGAAACATCATCTGCTCCTCTGAAAGGACTCTAAGACACGACCGAGTAACACGTGCTCAGCGTAGGGTCGCAAGCCTTTCCGGTCGCAATCGAATACGGAATTAGCCGGATGTAGTGCGATGTCAATAAACTTCGTTTCGGCTTAAGTCCAGAAGAAGCCGACGCTACAAGTTGATGCGACGAACCAAGCAGCCTTAAAGGCAAAGTCATGTGGTAGTTTCTTTTCATGATTGGTTCAGCGATGATAGGACACCTACAGAAACGTGACGAAAACAATGATGATGCGCTTTTGGCGCCCTCTGATTGGTCCCATCAGCTCGTGGCGTCGACTGCGTCTGGATCTAAAGCGAAACAAAGTGTAGCTGCGCAAATACCGGCGAGAAACCTAAATTAAACGCCGAAACAGTGAGCGCGAACCGGTCTGTGAAACGAAATACATGTTGATGTTACACGTTTATGCTGCAACAGTCCCATGCCAACCCGGACCTGGAGCCGCGGAAACTGTTGAATTTAGAAATAAAATCCTTTTTCCCTTTACAAAATAAACCCATATGCTCCTATCTTCTTTTTTTTTTTTCTTTTTAACGGGCGGCGAATTTTTGTTATTTTTGTGCCAACGCTTATTCAAGTCTAGGTCAGGAATATGAGTGGAGCAGAGCTTTGACCTTGATCAAAACAGTCATGTGGAGGCTAGATTGATATTTTTTTACTATATTTTTCTTGCGGTAGTAGGCAGCAAGTTACGCCCGGTAGGAAACAAAAAATGCGCTACCAATATTGCAGCTTCTGAAGACGTGTTGTATCTCTGCCTCAAAATGGCCGCAAGAGCTCCCGTATACGAGTCCGGTAGCGACCTCTTAATAAAAAAAAAAATCGCGAGATAAATCTTTTTATTCTATTTAAACGTGTAGTGCAACAATTTTAGGGTTCAAAGATTTGGCCATTTGTATTTCTTATATTGTTTATCCAAGCACAGGTGACCAAAAACGTGTCACCTCGACCAGAAAAACAGCTATTCCGGTGCGTAATCGCGAAAAAGAAAACGAAATATTTGCCGATCTGCGGCCGCTTGTGGTGGTTAACGGAACTGATGTGCGAAGTACTCTGGGAGGTACGCGGAAGTGAACAAAACCTGTCCCCCTCCGCTGTTACAGTCGCCATCATCCCCGTGGCGAACCGTTTTTGTGTCGATCGCTCGCCGCGACCTTCGACGATGCTAATCCTTTGAAAGTCGATAATCGCGGAGGTAGCGGCTGGGGTCTCTGAAGAGAGAACCCATGAGGAAACCACGTTATCCCCCAGAGTACGTCACTCGAAAGCCGATGCGGAGAGTTGAAAGGCACTTTGACCTTCGATTTGTTTCATTTCTTTTTTTACAGAAATCTAGCGCTCGCAAGAAAGTACGGTTTTCTTTGTTCGTTGCATGGGTGACACAGATTAATTTCAGCAGTTAATTAGCCAAAGTCTGAAAATCGTTACACTGCCCCCTTAAGTAATATCGATTTTGCTAAAACATACTTTTTTATGCAATGTTACGTATAAAAAAAAAACGCTTACGAAGTTTTATGTAGGTATACCTAATATATATATATTGTCAGGCACTTGGTGAATAGATGAGTTTAATACAATGAACAGAGATTTGACTATGATGGTGTCGCCAGGAGAATCGTTGGAGCAATCGTCCGAGCGCAGCTCGAGCGTTTCCGCTGCTGCTCGAGATGCGCGGGGCCTTTTTGGCTTAGCCTCACTTCTTCCTTTCTAACAGCTACCTCCCCGTTGAAAAAGGGCCGGTCCGCCGGCCATGGTGCTAGGGGACTTGGCGGTGGTAGCGCTTCAGTCGAGCGACGCGGACGACATCAGTAGGTTTGGAGCGGTTGTCCCGGGGGGAATGACTGGAGTCACTTCATAGTTCGTTGTGGACAGCTGGCGAGAGATGCGAAAGGGGCCTCGGAATTGTTTTTGGAACTTTTCGCATTTTCCTGGCTTGCGAGAGGGCGTCCAAATGAGAACCTCGTCACCAATGTTGTAGGTAACGGGAATGTGGTGCTCAGCGTGACGCATAGTTTGTTGCTGCTGTGATTCTAATGTTCGAATGCGGTAAAGTTGCCGAACTTCTTCCGCGCAGTAAAGGATGGTTTGAGTGTAAACATCCAGAGAAGAGTCGTCTATGTATGGCAGAAGCGTGTCGATTGTAGACAGTGGCTCGCGTGCATACAAGAGGTGATACGGAGAGTAACCGGTGGTGGCTTGACGGCTCGTATTGTAGGCGTATGTAACGTATGGTAAAATTAAATCCCAGTTTTCTTGGTCATCTGTGATATACATGGAGATCATATCGGTCAGCGTGTGGTTGAACCGTTCCACCAAGCCATTTGTTTGTGGATGATATGCAGTGGTGACGTTATGAATTGTGTTTGCAAGGCGGCAGACTTCTCGAAGAAGGCTTGCTACAAACGGCGTGCCGCGGTCCGTGATAATAGATTGGGGGGCGCCATGTCGGAGGAGGACGGAATGAAGAAAAAAATGGGCTGCATGAAGAGCTGTGGCGGCGGGGAGCGCTTGCGTTTCGGCATGTCGGGTTAGGTGGTCGACAGCGACAATTATCCATCGACTCTTTTCTTGCGACTGGGGGAACGGACCGAGGAAGTCGAGTCCTATGCGCTGGAATGGGTGGCTTGGTGGAGAAAGCGGCCTCAGTGGTCCAGGAGGTGCAGTTGTTGGTCGTTTCTTTGCTTGACATAAATGGCATGCGCGCACATATTTATTAATAGTACGGTGCATGCCGGTCCAGAAACATTTTTCACGGATTCTGAAATAAGTTTTAGCAAACCCAAGGTGTCCGGCTGTTGGGTCGTCGTGATTTGCCGCTATTATTTTCTTTTGTAAGTGTCTTGGAATTACAAGGAGCCATGGTCGTCCTTGGGGCTCGTAGTTTCGTCTATAAAGAATGTCACTACGAAGAGTGAATAGACGTGCGCGTCGTTTGGTGCGCTGAGGGCACGAAGTTGGTTGGCCTTGCAAATAATGAATCAATGGCTGCAGGGAACCGTCTGAGAGTTGCGCTGTAGCCATATTGATGTTGTCTAGAGTTGCTGTGTCATCTGTCGCTTGTGCATGAGGGGGAAGGGGCGCTTCGTTTGGATGCGGACATCGAGATAAGCTGTCGGCGTCGAGGTGCCGCTTCCCTTATTTGTATACGACAGTGAAGCTGTAGTCCTGGAGCTTTAATGACCAGCGGCCGAGACATCCGGATGGATCTTTCAAACTAGCCAACCAACAAAGGGCGTGGTGGTCAGTTACAATACGGAATGGGGAGCCATATAAGTAAGGACGAAACTTGGATACAGCCCATATGACGGCTAAGCATTCTTTCTCGGTGGTAGAAAAGTTGCGTTCAGCTTTGGTTAAAGTTCGACTAGCGTATGCTAAGACGCGCTGGTGTCCGTGGTGAGTTTGGGAGAGAACAGCGCCTATTCCATGGCCACTGGCGTCAGTTCGGATTTCGGTGTCTTGACCTTCGGCGAAGTGGCCAAGAACGGGAGCCGAGGTTAAGGCCGTCTTGAGGCGTTCAAAGGAAGTTAGTTGGTTGGGACCCCACGTGAAAGCGATGCCATTCCGTAGCAGGTGATTGAGAGGCTCAGCGATATGATGACTATGATGGTGTCGCCAGGAGAATCGTTGGAGCAATCGTCCGAGCGCAGCTCGAGCGTTTCCGCTGCTGCTCGTTATTCGCGGGGCCTTTTTGGCTTAGCCTCACTTCTTCCTTTCTAACAATATATATATACATATATATATATATATATATATACATATATATATATATATATATATATATATATATATATATATATATATATATATATATATATATATATATTGCGATGGATAAATTGATAATCAGTCAGCGCGGCTTCAGTTTACCTGGAGGATAAGGAGACAGTCATTGAATGCAGCAGCTTGATACGGGATTGGTTTAGTGGCCCGAATGTGTAGAAAATATATTCCCAGGTATTTCTGAGCATTAAACAGTTCAAGTTAGCAGATTGTGTTGTCTTGTTCTTACTAAATTTCCGTATCTTTAAGCAAGACAATGATTTCAAAGCTTTGGCACCAACTTTCCCAACAGTGAGCACTAATCCTTGTTAGCTGAACTCCCGAATCGTCCAGGTATCAAATCACATTTCGATGACTCAAGGTCAAATGCTTTGCGTGAATGTTTCTATTTTAGAAAGAAACTATGCTTTGATGGTACATGGCAGCAACAAAAGCAAATAAAATCCTACTGGATGGCGAGACATTTAAAGGAAATTACAATAAAATAAACTTTTCTTTTTTTTTTCAAAATGTGTTACGCCGACTCGATGTACTGCCTTTGGACAGGCTGTCCCCTTCAATGAGTTGCCCTTTCTGCGAACTGGCCTATGACAAGTTGGCCTATTCGGCAAATTAACCCTCGACGAGAGGACCTTCGCCAAATTGGCTTTCTACGAGTTGGCCCGATTTTCACAAACCACGTTCTTAAACAGCCTCACAACCATGGCAAAGCACTGCCTGAAGTTTAAATACAGAACTTAAAAAAAACTACGGTGTTATCGAAGGTCAACAGACAGAACCCTGCAGTACTTACCACACAATAGCGCTGCAATTGCAAGGATGGGAGGGGTGGACACTGGAATACCGAAAGAGAAGAAAAAAAAACAAAAAAAAACATGAACCCCCAAAATAAAATAAAATTAAGCCACCACGAAACCAGCTTTGTGGCGTAACAAATGTGCCTTCGGCCACCCTGTCAAACTAGTCTTCGGATGTTTAGACGGCAGAAGTTTAGGTTACCCACAGGAGACGACCAATTTAGGCAGTGCAGCACGGCTGCTAGACTGGGGTCTTTAACGCGCATCACGCAGTAGTGATACACGACCGTACGCCAATACGATTTGGTGGTTTTAGATGCAGTACACCGGGAATATAACTGTCGTTTTTTGTCGTCCACAACAATAAAATTTCACGTGAACAAGAACGCGCGAAATAAGAACATGGCAGGGAACGGTCGACGGCAGCACCCTACGGTTTAAAGACCGTTATAAAAGTTTTATTTGAGGATCTCGTGTCGACGAGTGTGTCTTTTTTTAAGAACTGGAAACATCAAAGTCTACATGGGCCCTTTGCCGGAGCGACTCGATGAAAGAATCAACGATTAGAACTCGATGCTTGAGCATGTTTCAGCAAAAATATTTTAAGTTGTTTTTTTTTCCCCTAGATCATGTTTCAATTTTTAAAATAAGAAGCATCCAATGCCGTAGTGACGATCAACATAAGTTCCCTGCACACTGGTATTGCACAGGAGGTCGCAATTCAGGGATACCGATAGAACTAACTCTTCAAAAATTTCCACCCACACCAGGCGGCTGAAATGAGTCTTCAGATAAGCGTTGTTCATGATGAAATCGAGTAACTGTCGCTACCGAATAGTGTAAATAATTAAGCTAAATTAAGTTACGAAAGGTTACAAGACAAAACGTCGATCCTCACGAGAAAACTTGCACCCAGCGAACGTACCCCATGCTCTTTTATGGCACAGCGTTAAGTTGGGTGCGTGCTCCATTCAAACGAATGTGCTGAGCACACTCGGCGGGATGGCGTTGGAAAAAAAAACTTTTCGGTTTACGGACGCATCCCACTACTGTCGGAGATTGGGGTCATTTGGAAAGCGATCAAGTTTGAATACACTGCAGCCACAGTTGCCTCGTAATATCCGGCGCCCAATACACATGTCTGCCGATAATATTCTGCACTATGGGCTGTTATTCGTGCACCTTATTACCGAAGAATGGTGGCCCGATGACCATGAGATTGCCGTAATTGAATGCAGCTATACTTAAATCTGCGAAGGAAACAAGCGAACTCGAAGCAACACACGCATTCAAGGTAGGTCCGGGTCTTTCGCCCGTTCCTAAAGTCCCTACCATACTGAGGCAACAGATGAACAACCCTATCGGCAACATTTGGAAAATGTATTTCTGGCGACCCTGTGACATCGCGGCAACAACAACAATCGAGCAGTGGAACAGTTTAGATGGCGACCTCTTTGTTCAATTTGACAGTGCCGATAAGTTCGAAAGTCTATTAATTTATTTGTATGCGCAGACGTACAAGTGTTCTTTTGTGGTGATGACTTTCGGTGGTATGGTTCAACCGAAATTGTACTCAAATGATTCTATTGTGGTAATTTTTTTTTTTTAATTTCGGTTCTTTAATTCTTTTGTTTCATTGCTGTACGCTCCTGAATAGCCCGAAAGGAATTACAGTGTTGTAAATAAATAAATAAATAAACAGTCAGGAGAAGTGTTTCTGCCTCCCGGCAACCATGTTGGATGATTTGTTGTCGAACCACCCTGTCACACAGCGCTGACGGCGAGGCCAACACGGGCAACACTCGGATATCTTGATTGTTTACCTTCGTCCGTGTGCTGCGCGGCGTCGCCGGGAATGTGACTCCACAAAGTGATAGTGCGTTCGAAGGGCCGGAAATTACCACGGGACGACATCCACCGGTGACTGTGATTAAAAACTTGATACGGGGAGTATTTTCCGCCCTTTATTTTTGTTAAAATGTTCTTCATTCGCTGACAATGCAAATAACCCTTACCGAGGAAAGTGAGGTCACTGATATATATCCGGGATTTACGCCCCTATATGAAGTGTTTCTGTCCGGAGTCTTTCTTTCATGCATTTCTTATTTCGACTCTAAAATTGAGTTAGCACTGGCAGTACCCAAAGCGTATTTTCTAGCGTAGTGTTGAGCTGATTTTACATTGCTTAAAACTGCGGCACAGACACAATCGGCCATCATAGCAATCGGTGGAACGAATATTGTTCAACGCTGTCTATTTGTCTACCGCCAGATATGTGATCGCTTCACTCCCCAAAACGTCCATGGGATTTTTGAACCACCTTCATGTGTCTGGTAGCGACTGTTTACAAGTTCCAAGCACCAACAATCATGATCAGAGTGGTTGTTTTATTGCTCCGATTTCTTTGAATTTTTGTTTTCTTGGGTTATATTCATTATACTTTATCAGCGGGCGAGTAGGTATGCCATTTTATTTCACTAGCAGTAATGTCAACTGGTCTCTTGGCAGTTACAGCAGTCTAAACGTTCACTTTCAGAGCTGTGACCATTTCGGCAATCGCTTTCTGTAATTACACAGCAAAGACGATCCACAAACGATGTTAGCTTCCCGCCTGCCTTAATTCTTGCTAAATAAAGTTTTCGAAGCCTTTCTCTGAGTAAGACGGTATTCATAGGGAACTAGCTCTGTTATCAAAGCTTTCTGTGTAGTAATATTGCCAGCCCGAAATTCGTTTAGCCAGCGATCAGCTCAACACACGTTGCCCAAACCAATTCGCTTCTGTTTTCGTTGCCAAAGGTTGTCATACCGAGGAAACATCTTTGTTGTCGTGCATGTTGTGCTGCTGCTGCCGCAATGTGACAGCGTTGTCGGACAACACGGGGAGCAAGCAACGAGTTGCCCGACTTTTGGACAACGTGTTGTGTTGCTATTTCCGCCGTGTTGCCTCAGTGTGACAGGGCCTTAATTAACTAGCAATGAGGAAGCGTCGGTGGCCCCTTCCCCTATTCTTCTTGCCCTCTTTCACTAAAAGTGTTTATAGACAATAAAGACATTGAAAATTTTTCAAATATTTATGAAATATGGCGATGCAATGAGTTCTAAGGGGGGTTTAGCACAGCGGTATGAAAAAACAACAATCTTGTGGATAGTTGGTTCACGGAAATAACTTCAAAGAAAATTGTGTTTAAAAGTAATTATCACGACACTATTCCAAGTAAAAAAAAACAATAAGAGACTTGTGCAAATATACAGAAAGGTTCATTGGTAGATTCTTTAGGAATGCGTTAGTATTACCATTGCGAAACGCAACACACGTCTCCCTTTGCGAAAAGCTAATGCTGACCCCCTTCACTTTTTTGTTTTAACTTTCTCTTTCACTATATTTACTTTACCGCGTTTCCCACGAGCCATGCTAGCACATTCTCAAAGAATCCACCAATGGATCTTTGTGTAATTTTTTTACAGCGGAGCTGTTAATGCCTAGGTTCTCCAGGATCGTGTCCGTTACCAAAAAAATGTCGACACAAACCTCTGGAGAGCTAGCGCCATTTATGAGCGACGGCGGCAACCAGACAGCCGGCTGGCCGGCCTCGCTCATCCCTTTCCAGCCTTTCCACTCTGGTTTCTCTTTGCGTCGTTCTAGATGTCGTCCTCGAGTCCTAAAAGCCGTCCTAGATGTCGTCCTCGAGTCCTAGAAGTCGTCCTTGAAATTGTCTTAGACGTCGTTCTTGAGGTCGTCCTTGAAGTTGTCAGAGAGGTTGTCCTCGAGGTCGTCCTAGAAGTCATCCTCGAGGTCGCCCTAGAGGTCGTCCTAGAAGTCGTCCTTGAGGTCGTGCTAGACGTTGTTCCCGAGGTCGTCCTAGAAGTCGTCCTTGAGGTCGTCCTAGCCATTGTCCTTGAGGTCGTCCTAGACGTCGTCGCTTGAGGTCGTCCCTGAGGTCTTTGGCGTCGTCCTTAAGGTCGTCCGAGACGTCATCGCTGATGACGTCATCGAGACAGTACTAGAAGTCGTCCTTAAGGTCGTCCTAGACGTCGTCTTTGAGGTTGTCCTAGGCGTCGTCCTCTAGGCGTCGTTCTTGAGGTCGTCCAAGAAGTCGTCCTTGAAGTCGTCCTATCATAGTAAAGCTTCGCTGGTCTTCCTTTTTCACCAGAGTGGAAAGGCTGAAAGTTTTTTCACCTTTTTTTTTAATCTCCTTGTCAAAGCACGTCGACGCCCTTGAATGCGGCCATCCATATCACTCATGTAAATAACCAGAACCACACAACTCATGAAAGAAACCGCATTCGTATCACTCGTGGAGGGAACCGCATTCATAGTTTTAACTGCATATACACATCACAGCACAGGCACCTCTACTGCGGAAACACAGAGCGAAGAACAACCGGCGACTTCAGAGTGGCAACTGAGCACGTCCGGATTCCACCGCGCAGCAGCGCAACACCTCCTACATAATGATAATTGCCGTTAATACTGCAATTGTAAAATGGCCCCTTAAAACGGATAATTAAAAAGTTAAATAAATGACCTTGCGTAATTAGTCAACTTAGCCTGACGATTATTCCTTCGTCTAATGTCCGCCGAGCCCGATAAATATATCGTAAAGACGACACTCGTGTAGCACTCACGCGATATTCTAGAAACAAAAAAAAATGTTTGAACTAAAATTTACAGTTGTATAGTTTTAGTGTCAAGTTCAAATAGGCCACTGCGACTTTGCATGCAACTAAACTGTGATAATTGCGTTCTATAGCCCCACAAATAGTCCATTAGGTTGGCATAATTTAATAATATTCACACGAGAACCCAAAGTTAGATTATTGTATTGCAACCACCCCGGTGTCTTACGTATGATATTTAGACAGGTAGTAGAAATTTGGGTGGCTCCAAACTTTGCGAGTTCCTGAGAAACATCATCAAGAAGGGACATTAGTTAATATGTTGGATAAAAAAAAACAAAAAAACGCCTAAAATAACACCTTGACACTCCTCCTCAATATAGTCTAGCTGTGACGTGAAATTTTCATTTACAATATTGTAACGGGCACTACGGGGCGAGGAATGCCAACCGTGCACACGGCTTCCTAAACCGAAAGCAACCAGCGAAGAGCGTTCGTGGCGTCCATCTCTTCTTCGCGCTCATCCCGGCAATAGCGGTGTGGACACATGTGTTGCGTAGCAGGCGCAGAACGGAAGAATCCGCGTCATGGGCGCGCGTCACGGGTTATTTTCGGTTATGAAGCCGCGTGCACGGATCACATTTTTCGGCCTGCAAAATACCCGGCACGTTTTTTTTTTTTTTTTTCTTTTTTTTTTAAATAAAACGTTTACGTCACTGCTAGCCTATCACGTTTAGGCGTCGATTTTTCAACGAGAGTGTGCCCTAAAAGAGTAACAGTTAATGTTTTTTTTTTAATATTAGGTGATTAACTAACTTATTAACTAGTATGGCCAAATCCTAATTGCTGCGTCATGGCCACCAACTCTGCCCCAAGGCAAAAAACCTAACACAAATCCCTTTACAAGCGTTTTGGAACTTTTAAAAGAAAAAAAAGATTTATTTAGATACGTGGGAACAAACACATTTTTCCTGTTAGAAACTTGCAGATCGTCATCAAAAAACGCTAATTCAGTCAAATGTAGGAAGACGTCAGGCGCGCCTAGAGCGCAGCAGTGCGCTGAACTTAGAACACGGGCAAGAAGCACGAAGCTGGCGATGAGGAAAGGCAGATTGATGGCTTTTCACTAATGTTCCGCGGATTTCTTATTGAAATCATATGTTTATTTTCACTATTCCAGAGGGCAGGTAGTAAATTTCATTTAATCATTTAGCAATTTATTATGTTCCTTTTGCAATCCAGCTGGCAGTTTGTTCCAAAAGATAGTTCCCTTTCTTCTCAACCACACAATTGATAATACCTTATTTTTAAATATTGGCAGAAAACGCCGGTACGTAGGACTAGACGGCTGATTGCGAAATATCTGTATTTTTATTGAAGCATCCAGTGTCCGCAAAGAAAGCTCTAATATTTCTTTTTGAGGAGATCTAGATGATGAAATTCATCCGTGTTCCTTACCATCCAGCACTGCACTCCTTGGGGACGACATTCAAATAACAGATCCTGACGCCGAGCACGGCATCTGCTACTACATCTGCATCGGCAGCGTGTTGGTGGTGTTCTTTCTGGTGGTGGCCATTCTGATTTCTGCGCCATCCCTTGTCAAGACGGTACTAAGTGAGCTGAATTTTTAGACTCCTATGTTTGATTGCTAAGCTCGGGAAACAAGAAATAAACTCAAACGCAACATTAAAAAAAAAAAAAAATCAGCAAAATTACGCGAAGTTAAGCACGACTGTATTCAGTAAGCTTCCGTTGCAGTCAAACGTTTTTCTTAACGGCTTGTTTGAGACTTATCAATGCTGAATTATGGGCTAGTTGGTATTGGTCTTGGGTTGCCAAAGGCATGGTAGCGCTTTTTAGACGAGGACAAAAGAAAGAAAGATAAGACAGACACGAGCGCTGACTGCAACTATTTAATCAACATGGAAATGAGGCATATATACACTCTTCGATCCTAACAATCAGCGAACCCCAGGCCTTGCCGCCACTCGCATGAACTGCACCTCCTTATTGAAAAGGCCGATGGAAGCAACGCTGACACACCCCACCCCTGCCCTTCTTATCTCGTCCGCTTCGATAATTTCCCTAACCGTTCTATTTTTATGTTTAGCTAGTACTAAAAACGAGTCAAACAACGGTTTACATCCGCAGTCATGGCAATCCATTGAAAGGTGGCCATCCCGATAGTTTTTGACGTTCAGACTATGTTCCAGGAGCCTGTCGTTCAGACACCTCCCAGTCTGAACTACATATTTATTACCGCATGTTAACGGGATCTGATACACCACGTCCTCAACACAAACAACAAACGGATTTCTGTGCCTTATCACACAACCCAGCGAGTCTTTGCGGAAAGGTTTAGTCAAATGGCTCAGCCTGGCTAGTTTTTCTGGTGCAGAAAAGACCACCTTAGTATCTATGCGGCTAGCTATTTTCTTCAGGTTATGCGCCGTCTTGTGCATGTAAGGCACGACTGCAATCCTTAGTTTACTCCTGGCCTCTTCTGGACGGGAGTTGCTCTTTGCTCGAAGCCTCTTAAGGATCACCTCCGCTACCGATACCAGTACAGCCTCCGGGTAACCAGCCGCCAACAGACGTTCAGACTGCTCCAGGACACTCAAATGTGTCACATGGTGACATAACTCACGAAGGGCGTTCTTGAGGCACAAATTAGCAATCCCTCTCTTAACCAGTTTTGAGTGGGACGAATTAAAAGGCAGCAGGGGCTTGTTAGCTCTAGGTTGGTGCATCCAACATACACAATTCTCGAAGAACGTAAGCTTGAAGTCGAGGAAACGAATGACACTATCTACCGGCACCTCATGTGTACGTTTCAGGGGATGAAGGGCATCACCAAACATAGTTAAGTGACTATCCACCACCGAGTGGAAATGTGTCAAATCATAGTTAAGAAATACTAAAAAATCATCAACAAATCTAAAACACTTCCTTACGTTAAAAGCGCTCAGGCAGTCCGAAAGGGCTCTGTCATGATAAACTAAAAAAATGTCACTGAAAATCGGTGCTAGACATGAGCCGATACAAATACCTTCCTTTTAAAGGTACGTGTCTTTGTTCCATTTCCGCGAAAGTAGACTTAAGATCAAACGAGAGTAGATCTAAAAAGTCATTGACCGTCACGCGCGCAGCAGATCTAAAAAGTCATCGACCGTGTATACCCCTGAATACAATCCTCGACGCAACTTCGTAGTTTGTCATGTGGTAAGGAGTAATAAAGATCCTTAATATCCAATGAGCCTGCTAAAAAGCCTACGTCAGCGTTCATCTTCAGAAAATCCACAACTTCGTCAGAGCTCCTGACTAAAAACGGGTCGTCAATGGTAAGGATCTTAAGTTTATCTTGCAACCACAAGGCAATCGACTTTTTCCAAGTGCCATGCTCAGAAACTGTGACCCTCAAAGGCCAGTCTTCCTTATGTATTTTCACACTGAACATAATCTGTAAACAACCACTTCTGCTGTTTTCAACGCTTTTAGCCAAGCGGGTCAGGTTTAACCTATTACAAAGACGCTTCCCCTCTCCCTTCAATTTCTTCAGAGGCACATCCTGCCGTAGATTGAACACAGAGGTGATAGCCTCGAGGGCTTTCCCTCCGAATTCCCCCTCCGTTAAAACAACAAAACCCTCCTTCTTTATCAGCAGGAAGAAACGACAACTGGCGTTCCCTTAACAAAGAGACGACACGTCTAACTGGCAAACGGGACGATGCTGGTATTTTTACGGGGTAACGCATCCACACCCTCAGATATGCATCTCTTAACTTCGTCCTCTCAGGCGCACCTAGAGACATCTCGGACAAGCCCTAAAAGTTCCGGAGCACTCATAACCGGTTCAACTGCAAACTTAGGCCAGGATTAAACAAAGGATGGCAGTCGTGCCTTATATGCACAAGACGGCGCATCACCTAAAGAAAATTGCTAGCCGCATAGATACTAAGGTGGTCTTTTCTGCGCCAGAAAAACTAGCCAGGCTGAGCCATTTGACTAACCCCTTCCGCAAAGACTCGCTGGGTTGTGTGATAAGGCACAGAAATCCGTTTGTTGTTTGTGTTGAGGGCGTGGTGTATCAGATCCCGTTAACATGCGGTAAGAAATATGTAGGTCAGACTGGGAGATGTCTGAGCGACAGGCTTCGGGAACATAGTCTGAACGTCCAAAACTATCGGGATGGCCACCTTTTAATGCATTGCCATGACTGCGGATGTAAACCGTTGTTTGACTCATGCTCAGTACTAGCTCAACATAAAATTAGAACGGTTAGGGAAATTATCGAAGCGGACGAAATAAAAGGGCAGGGGTGGGGTGTGTCAGCATTGCTTCCATCGACCTTTTCGATAAGGAGATGCATCATGCGAGCGGCGGCAAGGCCTGGGGTTGGCTGATTGTTAGGATTGAAAAGTGTATATATGCCTCATTTTCATGTTGATTAAATAGTTGCAGTCAGCGCTCGTGTCTGGCTTGTATTTCTTTCTTTTGTCCTCGTCTAAAAAGCGCTACCATGCCTTCGGCAACCCAAGGCTTGTTTGATTCTGTGCAATTTATTTCGGGACACCCTGCCAGGTGACAAATGCATCCAACGTTCTACGATTTTGATTGATTGGAGGAGACCGCAATAAAACACAAATATAATTCCATCTGTAATAGTGGATGTTGTAACGCAATTATCTAGAGCTTTACCTCCCTAACTTGTCCTGCGATTTATATTGCCAAATGAAGTCGCGGAGAACTAATATCAAGAAACCGCCGTCAAAGGCGCCAAACAGAACGGCAAAATTACCCAGAGGGAAAAGACCCCCAAGCTACGAACTTCTGTGGTGATGACCAACCCCTTAGTAGTTCCACGCATTACATTTATATTGTTTCCTTAATTTTTGCGCTCTGCACCTGCATCAGTTTAAACATTTCTTGGGTTTACACTACACTGCAGTGTTGGTCACTGCATCAAATTGTTTGCCGATGTAAATGCTCCCTTAGAGCGCGACACCAAACTAAAACTAAATTTAAAAGTTTTCTTTGTAGTGGTAACAAATATAGTTTCCGTAGATCTGCCAAAGCAATCCAGGTACTTAAAGGAAGAAAAAATAGTTGCGCTTCTTTTTACTGAAGTAATGCTACGTTTTTATATTTTATGATGTGAAAGTGACTACTAAACTTTTGATTTGAGGAAAGTGTACCACTGGCTAGCATCAAAGCCGCATTCTTCAAGCTCATTTCACGGCAGTTGACAAAAAATTATGACGTTAAAGACTGACTTACACTTTCAAAAATGCAAGAAGGAAAATAAGAAGGTCTGGGAGATTTAGACCTTGAGTGTATTCAAATAGTGGCTTGCGATGCGCGTAGCTCTACGCCATGCTCCGACAAACCGCTTTGCATACGTAGTTGTAGCTGGATAGTATATGAGTTACGTTTGTTTTGAGAAAAAAAGAATGGTCCTTCGATGCCCCATTTTTTCGCCGCCTTAGCAATGCAAGTAATGCTTTATAGGCGACAAAACATTGCGTAAATAGCACACTTCATTGCCCGGATCAACTTTAAGGCTACTCAAAACTCAGCAGTGAATATTGCATACTGCTAAATATCAACATAATACAAAAACGCGTGTATTACTGCAGGCGCTCTGCCTACATACAATATATAGGCTTGTTACAGAAGAGCTTTTTTTTCTGACACAGGTGAGGTGATTAAAATCGAATCACTTTTGATTCTGAGCACGTTAGAAGGGAGAATTTATAAAATAAAAAGTTTCTCAATTGGAAGGTGGGTAGGTGAAAAGGGGGGGGCGGGTGGTAGTTTTTAGAAATATTTATGCTACAGGCCCATCCTGGACGTTTGGCCCACCTGCATTTTTGGTAAAGAAGTCAGAGCTGCTCCGTCTCAAACTTCAGCTCTTTTAGTACTCGGAGGAACTTTTAAACCTCAAAAATCAATTAATATTGGTCAGGTTGAGTGTAATAACAAAGGGGGCCAAGGAGCTTCGCGATATCATAAACCAAAAAGAAATGCTTCACTGTGGACAACAAAAAAAAAAAGAAAGCCGTTTACAACTTCCTGTAACGCCGAACTGGAGCGCAGCTTTTGAGGAGGAGGAGGGAAGGGTACTGAGGAGAGTGTATACCCCTCCTTCCTCCTCCTCTCCTCGTGATCCTGCCTGCTACTCCTCCTCCCCTCCTCCTCCTCCCCTCATCCTGCAACCTCCTCTCCTCGCCTCCTCCTCCTCCTCCCTTTTCCCCCTCCTCCTCAACCTCCCTCCTACTCCTGTCCTCCTTGGGAGGGGTCACGTGACCTCAGGGGGGTGTCACGTGACCTGGGGGGGCTCACGTGATTTCGGGGGGTCACGTGACCTCCCGGTTACGCCGATGGCGACGCCGACGCCGCTCAAGCCGGAAACGAGCGCCTAAGAGCTGGGCTCTAAAAGAAAACAACAAAATACCGAGGAAGCCTCAAAACGTCGTTGGGCAACTAATTAGGACTTGGTTTGACTTCCTTTACAAATTATGGTCATAGTTATAGAAATACAAAATGGACGTCTATAAGTTTCGTATCATAACAGGTTAAGAAACAATTGGGTTACTTTTATTACATAATTCTAAAAATCAACCTTGACGCTCGTAACATACAAAACACCCATGTTTTTTTTGGCTATTCTTATACTAACTTATGTTCCCAAACGAGGATTGAAAAAAAAAACGGGAGAAAATAAAGATTTAAGTGACATTTTCGAGGACTGGTGGAGGTATCATGTTAGAGATTGACACTTCATTCCAAGTGAAGCACAACTTGCGCTTCCTAGAGACGCGTTCCTTTCTGCCAGTCACTTCTCTGTGCTTCCGGTTACAAAACAAAAACATACACTGCGATTTCACTATGAATAAATTCTAGACTTTAAATCAGCTAGGCTTAGAAAAATCTTCTGAAGTGTCACAAGAGGCAACGGGGAAGGCTTGGATGTCGCACGAGCTATGCTTAGCGCTCAAAGTGAAGCATCGAAGCGTTCGTGCACGAGCATTTGCGCGGTCGTGCAGTGATATTTGGCAAAAGTGTTTCTAACTTTACACAAGCTTATTGGCACCATACTCGAGGATATATGGTTCTGTGGCTATGCAGTCAAAGGTACGGGGGCGCATGCATTACCGCCGATTCAAGCTGTGCTCGCGCACTCATCCTACCATCAACCACGCCACAGAAATTGGCCGCCACCATGTCTACACTCGTGCGGACAAGCGCGTGCAATTGCAAGCTAACCAAAGCTATGCTCACGCGCAAGCTACACGTGCTCCCGCACATAGAGCAACAATCGGGGCGCCATGTTTTTTAACTGTTTATAGATGGTATTCACTCGCGGCTGTAGCTCGGAGCTTGCTGTTGCTAAGCATGTCTTGGCGGCAAGCTTACAGAGCGGTTCCCACACGCAAATTGTTCAGCATCAAGATTGCCTTGTTTGGGAGACCATAAATAAGAACGCAACCCGAGCACGCGCTGTGAGCAGTCCCTTCAAATATGGCGCTCAGTGGCTACCATCTATGATGGGAGCCAAGTATGCTCGCCCGCAACGATACTGGCCAGGAAGCTCCTTTGTCCCGGGGTAATTTCAAAGAAAAAAACGGTCGTTTTTTGGCTTCGTTATTCCCTCGCGAAACATGATGACGAAGTTCTGGGGTTCGCATTGTTGGCACTGTCAACAATGCGATGTCCAGAATTACGTCGCCAAGCTTTCCTATCCCCGCGGTGACGATATTTAAATGCCACTTATACAGAGGACACCAGCACGATTTCGAATTTGTGACAGTCAATGTGTCGATAAGCATTCGGGGAGTGTGTTGTGTTCAATCGTTTGCGATTACAGGAATAGCCAAATCTTAACACTCTGTGGAATACGCGCGGCCCTCAAATTTGCCCACCCCAGAACGTGTCTATGATAAACATCGGCGGCATATAACCGGCTCCAGACAGCGTGGCCGCTTGTTCCAGCAACGAGTTGAGCGAATGAATGCGGGTCTGCCACTGTGTAGAGAAATGAGCTAACGCGAGATTCATAGGTTACAAATGTCAGTGTAATTTTAAAATAGAGTTACTAAAAGCACCAACATTGTTGCATTGCCGCTTTAAGCAGTTCTTTTGCGCGGTCTTGCATAAGCTTTCTACTTAGTTTTCACTAAGCCGTCCAAAAATAGTGAAGAGAGACAAAACAGTTCGTGGATGAAATATATTTGTTCACCGAATGCACTACAGAAACTCTGCCTCTGTCATCTGAAGCGGAGGTTAGAAATCTCAGCTACCGCGCTCTAAGAATGCCTGCGCGCCTACTTACCAGCAAAATATTCAAAGAGCCAATCATTGCGATCTAGGAAAAGAGCTCAGCGATTGGAGAGCCGGGGCATCCGTTTAGACCTAAAAATTAGGTCTGCGCTATGGCATTACACAAAGCAAAGCGTAATGCTTGCATTGCTTAATGCTACAACGCGGACTTAATTTTTAGGTCTAAGCAGATGTTCCGCACCATCATTGGCTGAGCTGATTTCCTAAACCACAATGATTGGCGTTTTTATTGTTCTGAGGATGAGTAGACGTGCAGTAGCTTCTTAGAATGGACTCTTTTTGTAACCTGTTGGCTTCTGAAAAATGTAATTAAGTATGGAGGGTTCATAAACGACTGGCTAGTTTTTTTTTTTTTTCCTAAGCTGATTTAACTGATGCATTTTTGTACCATGTGTTCTTGAGCGATAATTCTAAATAATAAAGTTTACTCTGTGGGCACCACGTGATTGCATTGTATACCTAACTTGTGACCACTCACAAAGCAAATTTATACTATCGCAACCATGCTTATTTTGCGTGCCTGCGAGTATTTGTTTCATGTTTGGTCTAAGAAAATGCTGGAGCACGCAGTTTTGATATTAATCTTTGAAGTACTTGACGACTCAAATGCTAATGAAGCCTGTGGTGATCTTAGACGCAAAAAGTTGCCGGACCGAATGCTTTAGCTAATACTTTGAATGGGGTATGTTGTCGTTTTGACGCTTGTCATTCAAACACTAATACGAAAGATAGAAACTAGCATAAAATGCTAGAAACTACTACAACTGAGCTTTTCATTTCAGTTGTTAGTGAAGCGGGTACCATCAGAACATTTGGCAGGGCATTGTAGTAAATTTAGTTGCAAGATTGAGCTGGAGAGAGCAGAAATTCTTAAAACGTAGAAAAAAAAACACAACTTAGAGAGACTTTGAATCTTTCAATGTCAAGCTCGCTGGTGAAACGATTTACATCAGTGCTCTGTCCTTACATGTATCAAAGGAGGAATTCAAGTGCATCGCGTGCTCCATATTACAAGAAGTCGTATATGTGTGTTATCGCATTAAATTTTAGTTGTCGTATTCTTTGAAAATTTAAAAAAACGCTGGTCGTTGCTTACTATGTCCACCTCACTTGCCTCATGTTGTGTTCTTCGCGCATGAGTTGGTGCCGTAATTTCGCTAATTGCGGAGCGACGATAAGGTGCTCGGGATTCCCCATGCCCATTTTCTCTTTAGCTATTGGTAACTATAGAGGAGCGGACAATCTGTCTTTACTTAACTCCTCTTCCCGGAACCATTGTAGTATTCTTCAGACTTATTTCTAGATTACTACAAACAGCCAATCCTTCCCTGCCCAGGTTACGTGGGCATAGGAAAAATCAACACGACAACGGAAGAGCCGCCGAACTCAACAGAATCAACAGCATCAACAACTAAGCAAGTAGGCCAATTGGACAAGATCCCAGAAAGGCTGGAGAAAGAACTCGACGTGGCCGAACCTTTTTTTGGCGACTCGGACGACAACAGCGTGGACGTCTCACGGACCCCCACGACTGCAAACAGCCTAGGCTTTGCCTTAGAAGGAATCAGAGGTGACCAGATTAAGATTGCAAGGCCCCAGCTGGCTGACATGACGAGAATTCCGGTCTTTAAGTTTAAATACATTAACGACCAGCAATGGCACCTGCCTGCTTACAAAGAGAAGATTGGCATCAATCGAAGCAGTACCACCACAATTGAAGTCCCCACGGCGTTAGAGGCAGGCGTAGATAACGAAACTTTTCAACTTCCAGATGATCAAAGTGGAAAGAACAGCTTTTTATATTTCGGCTTAAGACAAGCCCGTAGACACGCGACTCTTTTATTCGCTCATTTAAATACCTCACTGACAGCGGCGGGCACGACGCAGCTGTTGACGAGCACGGAGTCCGTGATAAGAAAATTCCTGGAAACGTTTCTTAGAGGGTCGACGGATAGCGCAGTTGGAATGGCTACCTCCTGGCCTCTTCAAGACAGACTGAAGGGCATTCCAGAGGGCGTTGTTTTCGAAAGGCCATCAGCGATTACTACACCAGCCATGCTAGGATCAAAGAGGCGTAGACACCAGGTTGCGGTGACTTTGGAAAACTATAGACTTCCAGAGGTTCCCACGGTGAACACCAAAGACGCATTTTTTCATAAAATATTTCAGGAAATAAGAGAAAGAACGACTGAGCAGATAGTGGAAATTTAATTATCATTTTGTTTATACATAACAGTTTTTTATTAAGGGGCGCTGGTCTTACATTTTAATGCAAACATAATAAATAGCAATTAATGTCATGATGTGATTAGCGGCATTCTCTTCTGCTTATTTCTAGGTACCAATTGAATTGTCGCAATATATTGCGGTTTTAACTACAATGAGTGACTAAACTCTAACTTAGCTTCTGACAAGGACAAATTAACCATTGTTTTCTTGTTTATGGAAGCTTGCTACGGGAAGATGAGTAAGATGCCGCTGATGCAAGAGCCGAGAAACTGATTAATTGAATATCGACTGAGAGATGTGTCGACAGGTCTCCGCTACCTTTCTCTGCAATGAAAATAAGGAAACAGATGCACATTAGAACAAATTTCAAAAAAGTAAAAAAAAAAAGAATGCTCTTATTGTGGGTGGCGTCCTTTTGAGTAGCCCCAAATACTGGCATTTTGATGGTTGTTTGATGGCATAACCAGCGAGCTGTTGCGTAGCGCGTTCTTCCGTATTTATTTAGCCTTGATGATCGTAACTGCCTGGCAGTGTAATACTGCCTCCACTCTGGTTAGTCCTTTATAACACAAAACATCTTAAAACCTAAATAATCCTAGTTTGAGTCCAGTTGTAACTGCAGTTTCTTCCGTATAATAAGTAAGAAGAAAAGGCGACAACTTAAGCACCACACATAACAGATATGTAGAAATGCTTCTGCCTAAATCGAATGAAGTACTCTAATTAAGAGATATTCGAGAAAAAGAAAACGTTCAAGGACACAAAGGGCTCAAGTGGGAATTCAATAAACAGACGCTTCTCGGAACGGCGCTTGCGCTCCCAGTAATTAGATTTCAACGGATTTTTATATATATATATGTATTTACTATAAGCGGGCAAGGCATTGTGAATGCCCGTCACCTAATAAAATATTGTTGGACTTATGTGGTCATAACAAGCTTTATATCAAAATATTGTGTGCCAAGTAAGTCAGTTAGCACAGATTCTTTGCGCAATCTGGATACGTAACTCTTTATGCAATAATAACACGTCCCTCTTTTTCCGCAAACATAGCTTTTGAAATAGCTGAAAGAACAGCTTCAAATATACATAGAAAATTAATTTACCGTTTATATAAATGTTCACCACGTTGCTGCGACCGACGCCGTAACTGCTGAGGGCAGCGCATTGGTAATCTCCAGAGTCACGGGGCGTCACTTGAGTTTTCCTGAGCGTCACCGTGTGCTGGTAGACGTCGAGAGGGAAGGCTGCGATGGGATCGCTGTTGAGGTACCAGTGAACGTGCGTGGCCATCGGATTGGCCTGAATCTCGCATTCGAGGTAGACGTCCTCGCCAGCACCGGGCCTGCTGGCGTTCAGTGAAAGGACGACTTTGGGTTCATCTGCAGTAAAAGCAGAAAGTAGCACTCGGTTATCCTCCGACTAGGGTCCCGGTTTCTCAGTTACTTACAAAAAACGCGAAAATTAGCGGTCAATTGTTTTTTCTGACATTCGGTGTTTAAACCAAAACGCTGGAATAACAAACGACAGATGCCCAAAATATGAAGCAAAAGGATTCATATTTTCCAGGCTTCATTCGTCACTGATCACAGGCGGCTGATATGTTGATGCCTCAAATGACGACAACCCCACCGAAAATCGCCAAAGGAAGAAGGCAAATTAGAAGTCGCTTGTTCGAAATGCACGCTTTGTAATTTTACAAGAAAAAACCGACATGTGAATTACACCTTTAACGAAAAGTTTAGATTTCTACGTGCAGGCGTCGATTTTTACGGTCCATTTTAGATTGAGCCTGGTGACTTGGACCACCCTATATAACATGTACCGCCAATCATTATCGCAGGGACGCGAAAAACACCTGCCAGGGCATTCGCCTCGTGCTGTGGCGTATTTGACCCTATTTTTGATCACAAACGTATCAAGGGGCTTTACTACTTAGGGCTTTCAGAGTGATGAGGACGATAAGAAAGTTCTCAAATGCTCGGACGGAAGGGTTTTCTTTCTTTTTTTTTTGATACCGGATAACGTCTTTTTATATATATTTCAAGACAGCATTAATCGAGTGATAAACAAATGTTTCGGTTATCTTTCGCCTCGCTCACCAAAGTCTGCACACAGAATGTTTACCATTACCTATTTTAGAAAGAGTTCGAAACATCATCATCTGCTTAGAAAATCTCAACCGCTTTTCACGTTTTAATTCAATTTTATTTTAGTGGCTTTTCGACAAACTGCTAAAGAAATACAATTGAAAAAAAAAATTACAGGTGTTCTGCACCCGGAGAAAGCTCACGTGGCAAGCGCCCAGCGAAATGGGAACACGCTCGGCCGGTTGGCAGACGCGAGCTCTCGTGATTTTCCTAATTGATGAGAGACGGGGAGGGAAAGAGGAAATGTTCACCGACACTTCTTTTTTTAAGTACCCCAAAGAGGTAGGCGTGCACCATTTCGCCGTGCGCGTCGGGCGAGAGCTTAAACTCCGGCCATCTGGATTTTTGTTTTCTGAAGATACATATTCTATATGCTTAAAATATTTACTGCGTTCCCTAGGAATCCATTTCAGTGGTTCGCAACATAAAAAAATATCGATCCTGGGGTTCTTACTGACTGTTTAACTGGGTGTTACTGTGCTAAAAACGATCTACATGAAATAGCTATTTGATCAAGTTCGCTCTTTCGAACACCGAATCCAAGATAGACACCATTGTACCCAATTTTTTTTATGGTCCCGTTTGCCAATCAAAATTTGCAGAGCTGTGTTTTCCCAATATCAAGCGTATGGCCAATACTTTTGTATATATATATATATATATAAATGTCTGACATGAGTGCTTTCGCATTGTTTCCACTGGTTGCTTATTTGTCATAGCGAACTGGGTAATCGGTACCAGCATCCTCTTCCTGAAACTCAGTGGTTTGATCCTGGTACATGTACGGGAAACTGAACACTGCATTTTTGGTTTCGGACGAAATGTCAATTACACGATCTGCTTGAGATTGAACGTCAATATAAATGTGGAAAAAACATAAGCACACACTCACATTTTACCGGAGCATGAGCGTCAACTAAACCATCCGCGAGGTTTGTAAATCAAGCCATTTAACAGGATTTTTTTTTTTTTTTTTTGTGGGAACTATGTAATTTCTTGCATCTCACTTCCACGCTTTTTTCAACTCTGGAGTTACCCTAAACCTACTTAAACCCACCTTCCTACTCGCCGTAGATTTTATTTGTTACAAAACCGAGCAGGAAAACTGCGACCAAACAGTCAAAGGATTAGAGTTAACAAATTAATTCAGCTATAATATACCTATTACTCTTCGTGCTTATCAGATTTTTCACCTACACTGGACCTCGACGACGAAGCTGGTGTTAATCTTGTAGTCAATTATCCGGTGTTCCGCGACGCACATGAGCGTCTTCCCGCTGTCCCCCGCTTGGGCCGTGAACGTCAGCACACTGGTCGTGACAGCGTCATCGGTCTGATCGTGCGTAAAGGAGGCATCGAGAGGGCCATGGTCTCCCAAGTACCACGTCACCAGAGGCGAGGGTCTCGAACCCAGGACTTCGCACTCCACGCTCGCCGCGGCGTCTTCGTTGAATGGGCGTGGCCTTATACGAATGTCAGTGGGCTTTGCTGTGGGAAAGCAGAAGTGTGGAGTGGATCGCTGTTCTAAATGTCGTAAAACGCTTACGCTAATAGTTAATGCGAAAGTTACAGCGTTGCTGTAACTTTCGCATTAAATCTTAAATCTTAAAACTTAAATCGGTGACAAGTTAAGAATGAAGTAGAAGCTCCGTGTCCACTGGGAGAATTCTACTTCTGAGAACGCTTGAAACTGTCGTGAATTGGGCAATTAAAAGATGGTGGAAGGCAAAAGAGCGCGTGCTGTATGCGAGCTTCTGCTAGATTCTTAGTTTGTTCCCTACCATAGCTAATATTGCTGTTCGGTCAATGTTCATGCATTATTGCACTTTTTAAAATATTTACATGAACTCTCTATCACAGTAATGGCTGGTTTACACATGCAGCGCGAAGCTAAATCATGCAGTGCTTCAATTATATTCGAGCTTATCCCATGCTAGAGATAAAAGCGCTCGTGGCGTTGAGCATGTTTCCCTAAGCAGTTGCAGTGCTATAACTTTGTTCCTAGAAAGACGACATTCGCGGTATTGAAGCAAGCTCGGTACTTCGACAGTGTTCTTTTGCGTACGCTATTGAAAATGTTGATCTTAAACTGAAATAAGTCACCAAAACCATAGGCACTGTGGCACAATGCAAGTACAGATGTTCGAAACCTGCCACCAAACTATTAACCTCTGTTTTATTACCCCTCTTTCAGCAACTTGTTATCAACACAAATACTATTGATGTTTCTAGCGCTAAATAAATCAGTTCTTGGTTACCACTGCGTTGTTTGAGGGAACAGGTCTTAATGACGCACGTCTATGGGTTATAGCTTTAGGTTTGAAAATCTACTAATCAGGGTTATTTATCATCACACATTGAGGTGTAATCGCATTTTCTCATTATTCCTAGATTTTCAACATATTTCAGAAACTGTCCAAGACACTCTTCAAGGGGTTGGATATTCTTCGTGCGAACCCGTCTTTCAGTATGACACGAGCATGATCAATATCATGATGTTGACAAAGTAATGTTTGCGCACAAACTTCAAAATTAGTACTGTACACTTACTCCAGACGTCTAACTTGAGGGTTCGTTTAAAGTCATCACCAAAAGAATTTGACGCCGTGCAGGTAACATCTGCATTAAGATCACTCCGAGAAATATTTCGGTGATTAAGTTGACTGCGAACTACTCCGGTTTTCATGTCAATGTGACGTTTCCCTGGAAGCACTGTCGAGTTCCAATGCCAAGAGAGGTCGAAATCTGCAAAAACACATAATATAATTTATATTACAACTTGAAGTGAATATAACCGTCTTAGTTTTAGTGCAAGTAGACGAACCTAAATCTGTGCGCTTGCGGTACTCATTGCTTCATCAATCGCAAGCGTAAAATCAAAATAAATTCGAGGGTCCACTGAGCATTTGGATGAAAGAATATATCCATCGTTTTCTTTTTGAACAGTCTTAATGTTTTTTCTCGATGGATTTCAATGTCTAGCACACATGCATTCACCTTGAGTAATTGGCGTCCTGTCTGAGCTCTTTCTGCCGATCATGGAAGAAGAATACTGACACAAAATAATTTATTTAGTCCTGTTAATATTTTAAGGGTAAATGAAACCGTCCCAGCGCAGAGCGATTAATAGGCTATTCGAGATGAGAAGTGTCGGTGTGCGGCACAACCCAAAGTGAGTACGCCGCCGTTGCTTCTCAGAGCGCACGATCTCCGCCAAAACAAGTCATGGAGCCGCGAAACTAAGACCGCTGAAACGCCCCAGGAAGCCGTAGCCCAGGCGATCCTTCACGCCCTGGAACACGTTACCCAAAGCCTGAACCCACCCGTGAAGACGGTGGACATTTACACCGACGCCCAGGAAGCCATACGAAGATGCCGAAAGCACGACCCCAACAGCCCGACCACCCGGCGCATTCTTGCACTTGCCAGGCGCCTCGAGAGCAAGAACGTTAAAACCACTGTACACTGGGTCCTCGGCCATGCCGGAGTGCCGGGCAACAAGGCCGCTCACCGGTCCGCGAAAGCGCTAGCAGCGTTTCTCCTTTCGCGACCACGAGGTGTGGACTCCCTGCCCGGCACTTCAGCCTACTCTAGCAGGACCGGCCCCAGGAAACAAGACGAGACAAGAGACCGGACACCTACGACCCTAAAGACGCAATGAGGAAGGTCAGACAAGACTTAAAAAAGAGGCTCCCGGCGTCCCTCCCGCGCGAACCCAACCCCATCCCGCTCGGCCGCTACTCCAGGAAGAGAATGGTCCTTCTGCGCAGGATCAGGACCAGCAGTGCCGTGACCCCCCACGACCAACGCAAGTGGGAACTGAGTGCTGGTAAGATCGGCAGAAACAGACCCCCAGTGTCGACAGCCAGTCCGCCGGCCTCCCCGCCACAGCCGCAGCAGATGCAACGCCAACATTCACTGGAACAGCCTGAGATCTGTCCCTACTGCAAATAAACCCTAAGTGCAGACCTGCACCACCTCGTGTGGGAGTACGGTCACTTCACCAACGAAAGAAAGAAGGCGCTTAGTCTTCTACCACCTGCATCGACGCCGTCCAACCTGGAAGGCTGGGCCCGGCCTGAGGGAGATTCGGCCAGAATCGCCCTGATCCTGGACTCATTGCTCCTGTACTTGGAGAACACGGGCCTGGAGTCGACGTTCTGAGCACGGCCGTTCCTTCACGTCAAGGACTTCCTCAGAACCTGTTCCCTCCTCGAACCACGCCTAGGGCGACCGTTCGAATGTTTCTTCCAATACACGTTTACTACCTACCTACCTTCTCAGAGCGGAATCGGCTTTCATTCAACCTCACTGTCTCTCTAAAAACTTAACATTTTGTCTCGTGTCTTTTTTTTAACATGTTTTATCATTTGTTGCGGACGATTACAAATTCTGCGTCTTGCAGGACTTCATCCTAGGTTCCAAACCTGGTCACTGGAGTGTTCTTATTTTTTTGTTCTGACCAAAGCAAGGTGAAGATGCTCATTTTGAGCTCACAAATGTTTTAAATTTCCATTTTTTTCTGATTTTAATAGACATTTTCATGAACATTCATTCGGCAACTTCCTCGGAGAACAATAAACGGCACAATTGTTTTCCTGGTTTCCTTTCTTGAGATAAACTTACTAGTTCTTTATCCCGATTGTTCCACCTTTAAAAAATCAAGGGCAGTCCTGCACCTATTTGGTTTTAAATCCCTCCTGAACTTTATCAAGCTAAATAAATTCGACAGCAGCACCACGTTTATTATTATAGTAATTACAGTGAGGAAGTGAATGCTCCCAGCATATAAAGTGTCGATGACTGAGGCTTTACAGAGTTAATGCAAATCCAAAAGTTTATTCTGAAGGGGCACACAATTTAAAAACCTAACTTGGCTTTAAAAACGAAAACAAACCATTATACACACTTAAAATTAGAAAAAAAAATAAACATAGGCAAGCTTCTCTACTCGTTTTTACATCAAGTATTACAGTAAAAAAAGTCATCTCTTCGCAGCGCGTTACTGATTTCGCCATTATGTAAAGAATTAAGGTATATGCAGGTGCACTTTAGATGAGATACAGCTTATCCTATCAAGACGTTTATCTCTCAAACGCTGAAAGCATCGCTGCTTCTTTTGACAACCAAATCACGCAAGAACAACTTCTCTCGGCGTACGAACAATGCGCAAAACTTTATTTTTCTTGAGGTGAAAAAGAGTATAGAGGAAACCGCTTGTTCAAATCATCTTTATCAAAGTAATTTCGTTAAGATCCTGCATTTACACAAATCATTTGATTGACGGCTAACGCCTTATTGACAGCCATTTGGTACATTCCACAGATGTAAATGTGAAGTGATTACCTTAAGACAGTATAACTAAAAAGAGAGGTGATGTGGGATTTGTTCATATCTGAGCTGCGAGTGAGGAAAGTACCTTCCTGGTCCAGTTATAGTTAATGTCAATGAAAAGCAATAAATCATACCTTCACAGCCTGTATTTTCGGGACTTCATAGGACACTGTTTTTCTTGCTGGCCATAAGTCGTCTACATATTGAATACTTGTTGTATTCAGCACAAACGTTCAGCAACGCGCCTTTTATTGCACAAAAAAAAAATCCCGATGGCGCCTACCAGTAGTCGATATAGTGATACACCCAGCATAGATTACTTCTTTTTTTTTTCTCTATCACAACACTACTCCGCGGCTACTGCACCGGAAAGACGACAAGTCTTTTTCGAACGTGGGATCCTCGGGACCCAATCTGTTGAAAAGTCACAGGATTGTTCTTGCGTTTGGGACATCACAGAAAGGACTGCTCGTCATTTCAACTTGGCAGCGCCACTGCTGACACGGACGACACAGAGAAAGAAATTCTATTACGGGGGAAAGGAAAGGCGGATTATCGGATTATGGTTGGCACTGAGTTCCGCCAGTGGAATTCGTGCGGAGAACAAAACAGACACTCGCGAAGAAAAGCAAGACATAATACAAAACAACACGGTTCGTTGTGAAAGCATACGATGAGTGGTTGGAGCACACCGTCGCAAAGCCATATCACCCTCGCTCTCGCCCACTCCTTTTGTCATGTTTTAATGCCATCTCTACTTCCCCAGTTGTTTTTATCTCGGATGTAAATGTATACATATACCTTTTTTCGGTTGCATATGTTGTGTAACCACTGAGCGGGCAATAACAAACCCATGCCCCGCTTCCGGAATTGAGCAATCACTCCGTACCGCTATGGCGCGTGGGATGTAAACAAACCGGGCATCCTCACATTCCCGCTATCGCGTGACATTCAAGTGCTGCTCAGTGGCGCCCCCTACCGGGGTTCCAGCCGCGAATGCCAGGATACCATTGGCAATTTGCTGAGAAATCACAAAGTAGAGCGCCCTGAAAACGCATGGAAGAACGTGTTTTCAAGCGGCAATAGAACCGATCTCACCAAGCGTTCCACGCATGTGTGACGCCGCCATAACTGTAGTTCATAGGAGGCACATGTCAGTTCACGAGAGACCTCATGCCGCCTCGTGCTCTGCTCACGCAGACCTCCAGCGGAGTTGTCTCGCGTGCAGAAAGACTACAGCTCCCACGATGCTTGGCGGCAGCGGTGGCGTTCTCAAACTACCTGGCGAGGTCGGTCTATTACAAGTACGGTCAAGCAGACTCCGCTATACAGGTTCTCCTTAGCTGCACCAGCTCACATAATTGTATCGTGAACCTAAATTTTACAAGTACCTGGATGAATGTACCTGAATACTAAACTTTAGCTTGACAAACACCTCACTAAATTAAGCAATTTATAATGTTTCGATGTTCCTCACCTCTCCCCTGTCGTCCCGTGCACACCAAAACGCAAAACGCATAGCAAAATACATATAATAGCAGCCCTTTAATTGGGCTACTGAATTGCAGTTGAAGATATTGGAAATAGACACACCTGAACCGGCTTCGCAGGTAAGCGCCAGGGAGCTTCCTTCCAGGTAAGGCCCAATCTTTCCTTGGACGGTCTTTCCTTCCGAGTCGTACACCAATGGCAACTCCTCGGCACCTGTGGCTCAAGCATAAAAAAAAAGAAAGTGTCCTGAACATTTTCTAACTTGCCTGCTTCAGCTTGCAAATTGTGATGGTGAGGAACGAGGTTAAAAGTAAACACAAACTCTACTTTGCCAAAAGCAGCATTTTCGAACCTATGACGGAATCTGTCATCTGCTTGATGCGCCTATCGGGTGATGGCATCGTTAGTTACAAGCATTGATAACTCGGTTGTCTGCGAACCCGTCCGCCATTCATCCTTAAAAATTTGCTAGGAAATGGGAAGTCGCCGAGCAAGTGGTAGTTCGCATTTCTCAATTCACGACGCTATAAATGCACACGAACCACATAACACATGAGTTATACCCAGTAAAATAATGTTGTCTTACCTTTCAAATGACACCGCTAATTCAAAACCGTAGTCAGAGTAAAACGAGTAACCAACATCTAAAACGCTCATGTGTCCCTGAGACCATTGTTTTAATAAAGGCTCCAGGTGAGCAGTTTTACTTTAGCGGCTAAAGTTCTTATCCTCAGCGGTGACACGAGACGCTCGTCGGGGCTGACGAACTTCACACTGAACAAACATAAAAATACGGAATTACATTTGTCTCAGTCGATACTTTTTATTTAAACCCATTTTTGTTTAACTTCCCACATGAATGACATACACCTTAACCCTGTTACCAACAAGAGGTGGAAAGTTCACAAGAGGAAAAACAAAGTCGCACGTTATGTTTTTTGTTTTTTTTTAGTCGACACTAGTCGTCACCTTTTACTTATTTCGTTTTGCCAATGTAATCACTCTGGTAGAACCACTGGGTATGTTCTTAGCTCTTGTCTTAAAATTTAGGGACCTGAAAACACGAAGAGACCAAAATACCAAAGACATTTAGACTTCTTTGGGCAGAACCTGTACATCGTGGTCATACATTGCCAAAAGAGCGTCAGGGTTGTGCTTCACTGCCCAGTTTTTTGTTTGTCATCATGCACATTTGAAAATCAATTCCAGAGCAAATGCCATAATTAGACCACTGTTGGTTGGTTTATTGTTTCCTGGCGTTATTTGGGAGTGTATAGCACTTTGGCACTGATGTGTGTGGATAGGAGAAAAGTAAAATTTTCAAGAATCTTCCGGCTACTAGGGCCAAGCTAAAGTACTTTGGCTCTAACTTGTAGGTTCGTTCGTAAATTCTTATTATCAGGACCAAAAGTTAAAAAAGTACCACAAAACAGGCTACAACCGAACCGCGCTTCCCTTTAGTTTCGGCACGAAAAACTATTATCGTGAGAGTCCGAAAAGTTGCGAAAAGCTATCAAAACAAAGCACAAAGAATAGGTAATGAAAGGCGCCAGTCTGCTTCATGACAATGCCCCAGCTGACTCGACACAGGCGACGTTGTCACACGTGGCCTATTTAACTTAATAAATTTTGCGTCATCCGCCATATTCTCCCGCCCTCGCACCTACTGACTTCTTAATCTTCCCTCACATAAAAACTCCACCGCGTGGAAAGCTAATCAAAGACCACCTCGTGATTGCTTAAGTGGAGTGATTCCTGAACACTGAAACCTAAGAGTTCAATAATAATGGCTTCCTGCAGGTTGTCCATTAATGGTAAAATGCGTGACTTTGGGTGGCTAATACTTAGAGAAATACAACTCCTACACGAGGTACTTTGCTGAACCTCTATTCCTTCATACCAATAAAACAAACGTTAGGAACGCTTCTCGTAGAACCTTGGAGGAGAAACCTATTAGGCCTTGGCAAGGTTATGCCCCTTGAACTGCCAGACTTTGAACAAGTTACGTTTTTCTCGGCCGTTTTATCTGGGTAAGCGCGAATAAAAAATACATCGGGCATGGTGCCAGAAATATGCCAAAATTCAATACCAGCTGCGCAATATCTAGCTACACACGAAATCTCTATTAATATCTTTTAATTGTTAAAGCCTTAAAAGTTTATGTCCATTAAACCCCTATGCGTAACAGCTCTGGGACCCCAGTAATACATTTATTCTAATGTGAGACAAATATTTGCTCATTCCTAATTAAGAAATTGTGATTGTACTCACGTTTGGATGGAATTTGTGAAGTGTTGTCTAACAGCTAGATAGAAACGCTGGCAAACAAAGATTTGAACAAAAATCTAACCACCCTTACGTTTTACTGTTCCGTTGCTTGCTGTTGTATAAAAATAATACAAAGCAGTTCCTAAAGTGATGGAATTGAAATGACCACCTTTAACGCTACGTCCTCTTAAAATCAACGTTGCATAAATGAACATTCCTTCAAGGGAGCTTAATGCGCGAAGTTACATCATATACATAGATAAATTGTTTAATGTTGTTATTATATTCAAACCAGATTAACATTAAGCACTCTAATTTTATACTTGCTTTTTTAT
This sequence comes from Ixodes scapularis, assembly GCF_016920785.2. Classification (NCBI taxonomy): domain Eukaryota; kingdom Metazoa; phylum Arthropoda; class Arachnida; order Ixodida; family Ixodidae; genus Ixodes; species Ixodes scapularis. Next base: position 188,098,803 of record NW_024609857.1, read on the forward strand.
CTTTTTTCCCGTAGAATGGTTGAGCTCAGTATATCGTGTCTTCAGGACAAGTGTTATGTCCGTTATATTAATGCACTACGAAGACTAAACGCGTTACCATTTTGAGCCGCTTGTTCGTTTTCACAGAGGTCACAGAAATCTGCTTTCAAAGCATTTATCTCCTACGAGTAGACTCCGCCAAGAAGCAAAACAAGTGTGCAAGTCAACATTATAACACCCTCTTCAAACGAGGGATGATTATCTCCCCAAATATTTGCCACGGGCAAATTCAAGGAATGCGAGGGAAACACTCGATTGCATGGAACGAAACATGCATTGATCTGGAAAACAGCTATTATAATAAACTTTTAAACATATTGATTCAGTTATTATTTGCGTTATTTGCGCATAAATTAACATTTTTAGCAGGTTGTCGTATTTGCGCTTTCGGTACCCTTCCTCGATCTTGCGTATTCACCTGCGACATGGACGTCAGTGGTGCATGTCTGGGACGTTCCTTCGGCGTAGGACACCTTGCAGGTGTAGGCTCCACTGTCGGATGCCCTGAGCTTGGTGACAGTCAGGGCAGGAGGGTCCTGTCGCACGCCCAGGAAGAACGCTCGGCCTACCCAATCCGGCCTCGGCCTGTGCTGCTGCCGCCTCCGCGAATAATTCTGCTGCTTTGAATCATTCAAATAGTAGAAATCAACAGGAAAACAGCTTACTCGTTGATCGAATATAGTTGCTTTATTCTCCCGTAGATTAAACCTTTAGGTTCATGAAAAGCTAATTTAGTGACATTCACTTTAGTTTACTATTTTACGCAGATCAATGGGTAATTCATTTCTTACTTTCATAGGAAACAGAGTCGAGCACCAAGATGTTTGTTTATATCCTAAACAAAAAATAGAACGTACTCAAGATGAAATGAGCGATAGCCATTTTTCGGCTATAATCTTGTTTCGTGCTTATCAAAATTAATTTTGTTTTCGTTTTAAGATATTAGTATTTGCAATAACGTACATCAAGCGTATAGACAAATTTTGCGTCTAGATTAGAAAGTATTCTTGCGAGGGAGGCTTCGTTTGCAAACGCTTCTTGTAATGCGCCACCTGGTCTGTTCGGAAAGTAACTAGACTGATTTTAAAGCACAATATTATTCATATGGAAGCATGTCCACTTTGCTATGAACAGAGTGCCAGACGATCATACGTGCAGGCATTCCAGAGCAAAACCTCTGTCAGACTGGGCTATTCAATATCGTTTCCATCAAACGATGCATCTGAACGGTCGGTCAATCAGGGCGCGCCGCTCCGAGGGCTGCGCGTTGTTCCACCAACACCACCTAGGATGGGATTGGTCGCCAAGCGGGCGCCATTCGAGTCGGACTACGCTATGTCATCAGACTCGGATGGAGGCTGTTCACATGCTTTGAATATTCTCTGCTCAATTTTTTGTTGCACCGGTTTTGGTTGAATCGGAGCGCCGTCCGGCACCGGCATGCGGCCGACTTGCCAGATATTCGCCGCACTGCTGTCCGATTTTTCGAAGGCCGCAGCCAATAGCAGCACGGATGGCGCGAACGTCGTGTTGTCACGTGACTTTTGGACTAACCGGCAGAGAAGGTGCTACGTGGCCCCGGAAAGCTCGATGTGGCGGTGCGCGGTGCGTCACGCCGCGCGAGAGACGGAGTTGTGAAGGAAACGGGCACCACCGGGTTCTCCCGCGCGCACGAAACGAGCTGCTGATTTTGCGCGCCATAGCAAGCCGACCTTCTGGGAGCGATCGAGACCGTCGAAACCCGATTATACTCCATTTCACCTCACGACGGAGAGCAGCGGACGCTACAAGCCATTCCAATGTCGTGTGTCACGTGAACTTCAGGAGAGACACAACAATATGCGCGGTGCGCTGCCACGTGATTTCTAGGCCTTACTCACTTCGCTGGGATGGCTCCTAAGGCCCGCTGTGGTTCATCCTGAGTAAGTGATGTTGAGTAGAAAAGTAAATGCTACAACGAAATTTGGGCGCTTATTTCTTGTTCGATTCGTGTTCAAGGGAGCAGTATCACACCAGACAGACCAATCTCTTGTTGAAAAAGACAATAAATTCATTTTAAAACGAAATAAGCGTTTAGTAAATTACACCTGGTGGGTGTCGCTAACGCCTGGTTTGCAATGTCCGTGTAAGAGCCTCGACAGGTAGTGACAACAACTCTCTCGCCTCCGGTCACCACGAGAGAAGAGTGGAAGGAGGAAATCGCCTCTCCCCGAGACTCTCTTTTGTGTGTCCCAAACGTCGCTATTGTACCTTTAAAATGTTATAGAAAATTTAAGCCAATACTCAAAACTCGTACAAAACCAGCTTTGGGGTTGGGGCGGCCCGGTCGCTGGCGTGCTTCGACCGCTCAGTTGGCTGGAACGGTTAGGACATTCTGCGAACGTCATTCCCGCCGCAGCTTTGCACGTCCCGCAACAATCTCCGTCACGATTGCGGCGGATGTCACGTGCTCTCAGCTGGCTGCTCTCTGAGCGCTCGCCAGAGGCGGCCGTTTATAACGAAAAATACAGCCATCAGGCTCAAAATACGAACGCGCGATTGCTATTTGCGGATATTGTAGATTATATTGAGCTTATTTCTAAACACGACGGGTATATTTCAAATTTCGGTAAAGTTTCCCTTTAATAGAATATAATGACACTATATAGTGTTCGTTTTAAAGTCAGAAAAACCACGAAGAGCAGGGGGAGTATTGTACGTTTCTATGTTGGGTGGCGCAAGCTACAGCCCATTATAAATACAGCCATTATCATCCACCTATCTATTCGGTAGAGGCATAACCGAAACAGGGCAGAGTTGAACGGAATGACGCCATGACGCGTCTGAAGCATTTGTCTTGAACTGCCGAGCGCGCCGAGTCCGAGCAGCCATCTTTCGGACAGTTCGCGCGTCGGATCCGACACTTTTGATGCGCACGTGTTTCGCGCTTTAGAGTAACACGGACGATTCGCGACTCCAGCGAACTATTCGCAACTCCAGCGCAGCGCTCGCTCTCCCGCGGACGAACGGAGAACCATGCAGAGGAGCGGGGACGGCAGCGGCGGCGGCGGCGCGGAAACGGTGGCAGAGGCTATCGGCCTTGATGCGTGAAGCCGTAACAAAAAAAAAAAAGAGCGCGTTACAAAGGAGTTATTGTGCTGCGCCTTGCAACAGCCTTGCACGAAGGACCGGGATGTCTGATTTCATTAGGGAGTTTTCGTGTATCGCATACGCTGCGGATTTTTGTCCTTGTGCATGGCCGCCAGCTCAATCTGTGCTCATCGTGGCGGCAAACGCTCCCGCTAGTAACGTCGGGAATGGGTTCGCGTATTATAAGGCCGTTACAAGGAACATGACCATTTATTCCAAGCACTTTAAAAAGACAAAATACCCGTAGTTGCTTTCAGATAATTACAAAGCAAAGAAAGAAATGCTCTAAGCATTTTAAGCGCGTCTGTGTTAGCAAGCCGTTCGTGACGAGAGTTTAGAACGCGCAGTTTTGGCCAGAGGGACCGCAATGTTGCAAATTACACGGTACAAAAAATGTACGGTATATTAAAATATATATTTTTAATAAAGCAGTCTATAGACGCTTTACACACGCGCCAGAATACAGCCGCCATTGCTGACCTTCTCTTGTTTTACCGAGATACCGAGCCACTGAAATTGGTGTCGAAGAGCCTCCACAAAAGGCCAATGCTGGGGAGAAAGACAGAATAAAATCTAGGATGGCAATGACCTAGCCTGCTGTGGTAATAATGAAGTGAAGTAAACGTAAGAAGGGGAAACAAAAACTGAAGGTCAGTTATGGCGGCGCCCATGCACAACTGCTGCAAAGCGTCTATAAAACCCGTAAGCACGCCGATTGTGTTAATAGGCAGTTTTTTCATAGCACCACACAACACCCCTAAACGTCAGTTGGACGTACAGCGCACTGACGTTCAACCGGCGCTACCAACTTCCACGAGTGGTTTCATAGCCCAGTTGTGACCTTTATTAAAATAGCTTAAATAAGTGTAAAGGAATGTAAAAAAAAAAACTTTTTTTGGCCTTACTGCAAAACTTTGGTGTTTTTTTTTGTTTTTTTTTCTTTTTCGGTACTTTTTTATGCGTATTTTAGCTGTTTAATATCTTATATTGCACCGTCATCAAACATCACGTAAAATTTGGGGCCGTCAGTCTGACGTCAGTAGGCTGCACGGTGAACCAAAGTTTTGGAGTGTCGTATATGTGACAAAAAGTGTAAGAACTACAACTTTTTTTTTTTTTTAGAGTGATGTGCACGGCAACGCTCCTGGCGCGCACTGAAAATTGTGCTTCAAAGGCGCAGCGCGAGCTTGCAGTTGTAATGCTACACCGCGCAGTAGTGTGTGGTACCAAACTTCCAACCTTTCTATCGATAACAATAGAGCAGTTTGATTACGTGTTGCAATACACTAAAACCGAGACGGCGAGCAGCGAGTTGTGAGCCTGTGACGCGAAGACACCAATACTGTGAACGCTGCTGTCCCGAAGCTTGACGGTCACCGTTCGCGGCTCTCTTTTTAGAGCACCAATGGCCAGACAAAGCGCAAACATGATATCGTCATCACTCTCAAAAATATTATGCCACAAACAGTAATGTGGCCGGTGTCTAAAACGCACTAGCTCACCACAAAGCTTCGCACTTTGAGGTTTCTGCAACTTCTTAAATAACAGCCTGCTTGTTTTCCTAACGTGCATCAGCATCTCCGTCACCTGTAGTATGATCCCTACCTAACCGCTTCGCATTTGCACACAAATAAACCATTTTTAGCGCACGGAACAGCGTCAGCGAGCAGGCGCACGGGATATCGTGGAGAATCTATCCCCGTCTCTTCCCCAATCTGGGAACTACCGCCCTGCCACCTATAGGGCGTTGGAGTTGCGAATAGCGGGAGCGCTGCTCAGGCCAAATGGCGAACGAAAGGAGGTCGTTTTCGTCGTTCAGCACGCTGACCACCATAAATTCTTTCACTGCAGCGTAAGATCGGTGTTACATGTGAAAGTAAAGCGATTTTTCGACGGTAGAAATCTTCTTCTAGTCAGTGCGTAGGAATGACACGGCGGAAGCATAAAAATAATTACTGGAAACAATGTTTGTTTCCATGCTGCCTACGAGAACCAAGCAGCGATAGCAGACGACAGAGTGGAATTGACCTACTCTCCTGAGCTTCTCGGCGTTGCCGGTGCGCGGCGTCGGTTTCGCAGGAGTCGCCAATGGGCGGCGTTTGTTCTACGCACAACGTTCACAATCGTGGTCGCGAACTAATTCGTCGAGCGGACAAATGGCATTCCATGAAACTCACTCTAATGCCCCTCTGAAACGGCAGAAGCGATGTCATTTCCGTCGAATGGTAGGTATAGTAAGCGAATCAGGTCGCAACTGTGACTGCGATATCGTCCAGCATAGAAATCGCTCCACCAACGGGTGGTGCGCACGAACTGACCGATTGCTCAAATGTCATTCGATGGAAATCGTGTAACAATTTCATGTGATAGGTATACAGCCATATTCCACGTGAAAGGGGTTTAAATTGTCAGTTTTTACGAACGCACATGTAGGCAACTGTAAATGTTCTCAAAGGACGAGGCGAAGAAATTATAATATTTTACTAAGCTTATTCGGGTTTAGAGAGAGGCGAATGATATATTCATTTTTTATTTATTTATTTATTCATGTCTTATTTATTGTTTCTTCAGGGCCCCTGACAGGGCATTACACAAGGGATTGGCGACTCAAGAAATAAAAAGTACAAAACGTTAGTAGAAGGCAAAATACGAAATGCCTGTTTATAAAAACAAACATATATTTGAATAGAAAATACAAATATCAGTACCACTACAAATAAGAATGCACATATTCGGTAAAAAATGATATGAGTAATACTATATTTAGTACTCTACAATGAAAAATTCATAAGTCCGTTTATTTAGTTTTAGGATGGACATGTTTTTTGAAATGATCGGTGTTCCTTATAGATAGATTTTATTGTATTTGTATTTTTACATATATATTTGTACATAAATATGTGGGACTGGTAGACCAATCACAAGCGAGCATATTTTGTACAGTCGGGGACAAAAGTCTCCAGGACACGCGAGCTGCGACTGAAACGCACTGCTCTGCCATCTGCCGGCAGGTCGCCTGGTTTCGAGATCACACGAAAGCGCATGCGCGTCCTACTGTGTCTGCAAACATGTTCGTTTTCCCGCTCGTCTGCGGCGCGGCACCTAACTCGGAATCGGGCGCGTGGTACCGCCTCGGAGATAGCGCTGGCGGCTGACGGGCGTCTGCTACACATTCCGAAACTGGAGATACCGCCTGCGTCATTGCGCCGCATTTCGCCTTGTCAGCGCGCACCGGCTTTTGAGCCTGTTCAGATTCAACTTGGCTGATATTTTCTTGCAGCGTGTACTTTCTACATGCTATCACTTTAAAACTGACATATACATTTCTCATGAAACCCAATGCGCTCAGAGTGGCGACTGGTAAAAGCCTAGAGCCCAGTCGCTGAAAGTAGCTGCGGGGCATGTGTTTAGGGATAAAGGCGGGAGAGAAAAACAAGTGCGAGCAATTTATTCGCATAAAAATAATTGTTAGGATATTTGAGATAAATAATTATTGGAGAGCCACGACTAATGCGCGGTGAAATTTCCCTCAACGGCAATCACTTGTTGTAGTCGCCGTGCCATTGATTCATAGAGCCGTGCAACCAGCTCCGGACGCGCACGCAGTAAGTTCCATTCTTCGTTCACTGCTTCCCACAAGGACTCAGCGGACGCGCGACTGAGTTGTCGTTTTGCGAGATTTCTTTTCACCGTGCCCCAGATGTTTTCAATGGTGTTGCAGTCAGCACCGTTTGGTGGCCACTCAAGCTGGTGTATGCCGGAAGCTTCCAGCATCGCGCTGACTTTGCGCGCCTTGTGCACGGGGCTTCGGTCCTGCTGCAGGAAGAAGCAGCCGTCGGGGAATGGTCCGTCCAGGACGTAGGGAACGAGCGTGTTCTCAATGATGTCGGAGTAAGCTTCGGCATTAAACCGGTCGTCAATTCTGACGAGCGGGCCTAAACCTTCCTTACTTATTGCCCCCCTCACACCAACTGCGCATCGGGCACTTGACAGCACAGTCTGCATATATTCTGGACGGTATCTGTAAAAAAATTAATGCATCAAGAGACATGCGCGCAAAATAATGCACGCTAAAAAAAAAGTGGAGTGTATACAGAAATGAATTTTACCCAGGTTCTTCGCGAACCTCTTGCATAAAATTCCAGTTTTTATTTTGAATTAAGTCTAATTAATATCTATATAACGCTAGTTATCTAACTCTTTAAATATTTTCTTTAGAGCCTAAATGCCGCGTAAAAAGATAAAAAGCGCCTTGAGAAACATCCGCAACGTGATACGTTTTCATGCTTCTATTATTCGGCCTGGAAAGAAAGCCCGCGTATATTGAAATAGAGTGTAATAAGGCGTGGGCGTGGCAACGTGGTATTTTTTATATATTTCACGGGCTTTTTCAAAAGCCAGAAAAAAAACAGGCAAACCGTTTCACCCTTCATGCAGACACCTATTCGGGGTGTTCCTCAAAGCGCTCGACAGCTTTCCGATTGACCATTTCGGATCCCAATACATTATTTAAACAGTTAGCTAATTAGTCCTAATGAAATAATTATTTCGGATGCAAAAAATACTGCACTCCTGTAAGGCGCGTGCGAACAACATACGGCGTCTTTAATTCACTAAAACCGTTCTCCTTAAAAAAAAAAAAAAAAAAAAAATGGATGGTTCTTCGGAACAGCCGGTGCTCACACACAGCTGGGTCTAACAAGCAAGCTCGTTACACTCAATAGACGTAATTTACGCTACCAGATTCCAGGAAAGTTTCACACATTGCTGTAAACGACTGTGGTTTCCCGGGCTCAATTTTTGGAGAATTTTACAATGCGCTGGTTTCAGAAATATTTGGCCGGCACAAATATCACGGTTGAGAGTGGTATGCTAGGTTTTATAAGCGCTGCGTAATGGGGGCGATTAATTGTTCGCATTTCTTTTCCAAATCACGAAAATTATACTAGGACCAAACTTAACCAGATTATAAAAACAGTACCGTAACGAGTCATGACACAGCGAAATTACCCCCTGCACTAGAATGCCAGAACCCTTGCTAGAACTAAAGAAGCCGCTCCAACCGACGCCAGTGATGCTCTACATTCTGCAACTATGCAGATCACAAATAAAAGATTCCGTTGTTACTTTTGAGCCGGGACTTCTTTTTAGTTTCATATTTATTAGAAGCGTTACAGGTGGAGTATACACACTGGATATTTTGTTTTAATTAATACGAATATTGTACAATAATGTTTGTCATTTCTCGTTTTAAAAGAACACATTTTCTTTCGGGAGTTTCAAGGCACGCTATTTTTACCTGCAATTCATTGGGCGCCAAACGCGCCGCTTTTGGTCCCACCTCGTTGAAAAAGTGGACTCGTCAGTGAATATCACTTCGGACTACTCGGTTACCGTCCAGTGCTCCAGGGCCCTTGCAAAAGAGAGTCTCTCCCGGCGCTGTGCATCCGTAGGGCTTTTGAGCAGCCACGCAGTTTTTCATCCCTGCTTCTACCAGTCGCCTTCGGATAGTCTTACTGGAGAGGTTCAGGGAGAGTTCCTGTCGGATTTCTTTTGCTGTCATAAAAGGGTCCGTAACAGCTGCGGCAACAATCAGCCGGTCTTCTTCTGTGGCCCTAGGACGGCCGGAGCGAGGAGCGTCCACAAGTCGACCGTCATCGTCACGGAAGGCCTTAATCACACGGGGCACAGTCCATTTCGAACGACCAGTGCGTCGGGCGATCTCCCTTTGCGGAACTCCCTCAATAAAAAGACGTGCGATTAAACGCCGTTCCTCGATGGGGACCGAATGAGACGTCTTTATTAAAGTCTGGGTCCCGATTGAGGAACATGCTACTATACGTATACTGTATATCGCTGGCCAATAGTCAGTCTGGTTCTTAATATGCAGTGATTTTACTTTTTTTTTATATTGTGATTATTAGGGCGCGGGCGCGCTTACTGGTCACGGCAGCTCAACTGGGCGATAAGCTCAACTGGTTATAAAGCAAGGTGCGCTGACACGGTGAAATGCGGGGCAATGACGCAGGTGGTATCTCCAGTTTTGGAATGTGTAGCAGACGCCCGTCAGCCGCCAGTGCTATCTCCGAGGCGGTATCTCCAGTTTTGGAATGTGTAGCAGATGCCCGTCAGCCGCCAGTGCTATCTCCGAGGCGGTATCTCCAGTTTTGGAATGTGTAGCAGACGCCCGTCAGCCGCCAGTGCTGTCTCCGAGGCGGTATCTCCAGTTTTGGAATGTGTAGCAGACGCCCGTCAGCCGCCAGTGCTATCTCCGAGGCGGTACCACGCGTCCGATTCCGAGTTAGGTGCCGCGCCGCAGAAGAGCGGGAAAACAGACATGTTTGCAGACACAGTAGGACGCGCATGCGCATTTTTCTCGCGCGTGTGATCTCGAAACCAGGCGACCTGCCGGCAGATGGCAGAGCAGTGCGTTTCAGTCGCAGCTCGCGTGTCCTGGAGACTTTTGTCCCCGACTGTACATTGCGTTGATATTCTAAGATTTCAAGCTTAGACATCATTTTCTCGCTTTTAATTTGTATCGGATTTGTATTTTTTGTGCACCTTGGAAAATGTAAATTTTAGAAAACCCAGACGCGCGGGTAAATAGTTTATGAAGTGATCAATACGTATATTGTAAAAACGAGAGCTTTATACATCGCGCCTACATGACTGTTGACCAGTGAGCACTTTTCAACCTCATCGTAAAATTGATGACAGTCTTAGATTATAATAAGAAATAAAAAAAAATGAAACACCGGCGACTGCTTGTTGCCTCTAACAGTGTCAATACGTGTACTTACGCAATAGATAATAGTATCCGAAGTCGCGGTATGAAAGACAGTTACATAGATCATTCCACCACGCATTCCGCAATCACACTCTATAGTCTATTTCACCTTATCATGTACCGCAGGAAAGGCTACAAGCGTTAGCTCCTTAAGGCCCGTTCACACGATGCATTTTTCACGCGCATCTAGTGTCGCGAAACGCAGTTTTGCGAAATGGTTGCGCCGTCTGAACGAGTCCGAAAAGGACGCGCGCATCTAAAAAACGTTGCGCGCACACCCCGCTTCTGGAGCGAGCTTTTGCTGAAACTTTGCCGAGTCCTGTCAATCACTCTGACCGCTCATTCACACTGGAAACGGATCTTTGCGAACGCGGATCCGCTTGCACTGTGAATGAGCGGTGAGGGCGCCGCCAATGGCCGCTCAGAAACGCTCTCACGGGGCCTTTGAGGGGGAGCGAGCTGTTTGAGAAGACCACTTCACTGCCGGTGTTGTAGCCGAGCCAAATCCGAAAAAAACCGAAACCACGAACGATGGATACTGCCGGCGCTTCCGCAAGCACGGCAAGCACCACTGAAGGAAAAGTGAGTAGCATATCGGTAAAAAAATCCAGCGACGGACGAAGACGTAATTGGTGATGATGATAGTTCGCGTCTATTTTCAGTCATAATTAAGAAATAAAACCTTGAGACAAGGAAACAAAAAGGGACGTACACATGCAGTACCGTCTCAAAACCAGCACAGCGTACAGGATAGCTAGGTTCGACATTGTACATGTCCCTTCTTTTAGTACAGGGAAGTGACGTCATCACGTCTGATTGGTTGGAAGCAAAAGTGACGTAATTTCCCTAGAAAAATGTGAGCGGAGTTGGCAAAACTGGGCGGAGTCGGCTACCGGACGTGACAACAAAATGACGTTTCGTTTTGTTCCGAGTACGTTTCAAAAGGTGCTTGCTCGGAACTAGGTGTCATTGGCAGCATGTTTTCGGCGGCGAGGCGTCGCCGTCTCGTCAATTCGACTTTTTCTTTAATAGAGCTTTTTTTTTCGCCGGAAAGGCTGTATTGGGAACACCGCGATGCATTCGAGCTCCCAGAGGAGATCTTCCGGAAGCAATACCGCCTGCCCAAGATCGTGGTGCGGTGGTTGTGCGACGAACTTCGCGAGGAACCGGAGGTGAGGAGAGTGCATACCTCGTGGACGGTCATGACTGTGGAGCTTCAAGTGTTGTGTGCACTGCGCTTCTACGGCACGGGGAGCTTCCAAGGCATGGTGGCGAGCGACGAACACGTAGCGCGGGACCAAAAGACAGTCAGCGTTGCGGTCCGCGCCGTGTCCGTCGCTATCGTGCGTCGTCTCGGGGTCCAGCGTGGCTGGATCCACTTCCCCGAGACGCCGAGCGAGAGGTTCGACGCGGAGGGCTTCAGGCTGCTCGGCAGGATACCCGGCGCCATCGATTCCGTAGACGGGACCATGGTCTCCATCGTCGGCCCGTCCAAGAACGACCCCACCGTCACGAAGGCGGCGTACTGGTGCCCCAAGTACTTCTACGCCCTCAACGTGATGGTGGTAAGTACACTCATGTTACGCTGTCAAAACGCGCCCCAAATCTCTAAAAAAAAAAAAAAAAAAAAAAAAAAAACGTATTGCCGATACGGTTTGAGTATGCCGTTTTATGACTGCTGGCTGTGGGGTCTCACGACTGCGCGAGCGTGTGCTCTACGTAGCATGTGAGCCGTGAGACGCTTCTCCCAAAAATAATACTTGTCTGTTAAAACGTGCGAGCTTCCGTAAAAAAACAAACAAAAAAAAAACAACAAAAAAATAACACATTATTTTTGTTTCAAGGTAGTTGTACCTTGCATCCAGGAAGGTGTGTTGACATGCATGTGTCAGACAAAGTAACTTAAAAGGTTATGAAATTGCGACTGCTTTGTGAACCATAAGTACAATCTACTACTTGTGGATCCAGGTAATTACAAGTCAATATCTCTCTCACTTTCAGGTGTGTGACGCGGACTGCCGGATAATGTGCATCGACCCACGGTATCCCGGGTGGGTGCACCACTCCTTCGTGTGGCAATTTTCCTGGCTCCGAAACCAACTCGAGCAAGGGCAGCTGCCACGCGACGGCCGGTTCCTGCTTGGTGAGCATACTAAATTCATTCCTTACGCACACGGTGGCTCCCACTGCTTGAAAGCCACAGTACCACACGTACTGTGCTTGTTGTGAGGCACACAGACACAGTTGCTGGAACTACTTGAAGTGAGACAACACCCAAAGTTTGGCCATTAATCTCTGTTTATGTCCACATAACTCTCACACTGTGCAGGCTACGAAAGCCACACTACACCAATCTCACGACAGTGATAGACTATGCAAAGCATGCGACCGCAGTGCGAGTCGCTGTCCGGTTCGGCCCACTCACTGTTACTGTCTGCCTGTACCCTCTTGCTGGTTGGTTTTTGCATGAAGTTGGAGCTCTTTCACTGATCCCTGGGGGCTCGCCTGGTCGCTTTGACGGTCGTCAGTTTGTACGGAATGGGATCAATTCCTCCTTGGCCACTCGGGGCTCGCCAAATCTGTCCTCGGGTCGTCTCTGTCCCACACACTGGATTCTTTCCCTGACTCTGCTTCTTCTTCGGTCTGCCTATACAGCTCCTCCTATTAGACCCTCCGTGTCCCAACAGGACCTGACTCCTTTCCAATCTAACCACCCCCTCTCTTTTCCCCCATCTCCAACTCCACCGAGGATTAGGAAAGAGTTTCTTCGAACTGGCGCCTTATCCCCTTGCTTGCCAAAGACAAGGCCAGCGTGTTCTGCTCTGCCCGTGCATAAGGTCATGGCCACACTCCCAAAAGCAACAGAGCTTTTATCTGTCGGATGCAAGGGCCTAATAATGCACTTGCATACAACACAGCACCCCTAAGGAATCATGCACACATCCCATACAACCCAGCAGGAAAACACATAGTTACATGAAATAACAGGGAGTTTGCAGGCAAGTTGGTGCTAATTAATCACAATATAAACTGATACTGTAGTGCAGAAATATTAACACACTTTTAAGTCACACTTAAGTTACATTATAATTGACATAGTTGCACACAGCTGTTTTTGCTGTTTTCTTGCCTTTCATTTTAAAAAGTAAAGAATGTAATATGTTCCATCCTCTACATGTGCAGGTGACAGCGGCTACCCCTTGGAGCCTTGGCTCATCACCCCTGTCCCCGGGAACCACGCGACCTCCACCGCTTGCGGCCGGTTTAATAAGGCGCATTCCTCGATCAGGTCTGTTGTGGAGCGCTGCATCGGGCTGTTGAAAAACAGATTCCGGTGTCTGCGAAGGCACCGGGCTCTGTATTACCACCCTTCAACAGCCACCGCCATTATTTCGGCATGTGCAGTGCTCCACAACATCTGCCTTGCATCGAGCGAGCCAGAACCGGAGTCAGACTCCGACCCTGAAGAGTCAGAGTTGGAGTGTGAGCCGAGCTCGGACGGTTCTGAGCCGAGCTCGGAGAGGTCAGCGTCGGCTCCCGAGAGGCTGGCTAATGCCGGCCCTCCGGTCGGCATTCCGGTCGGCCTCTCGGACAGGGGGAAGGCTCTGAGGCAGCGCCTTGTCGCCCGGTTCGGAACCCGCCGCAGACGTGCCCGCGCGGAGCGCCATACGCAAGAGGTCCGCCACCACGACGGTAGTCCCGACCACCAGGGACACCGTCGGGAAGCCCCTCAGCGCCCTCGCCGCGGTGGTGCCCAGCATGGACGCCGCCAGCGACAGGGAACCTCTCGCCACCACGACTGAGGTCCTGACCGCCAAGGACCCCGTCACATCCTTGCCCTCAGTGAAGCCCTCCCCGTGGAAGCCGTAAAGTGCACACTTCGCTTCCTGCTCCACAGTCATGGCCGTCCACAAGCTACATACTCTCTTCAGCTCCTACACCTTGTGAAGTTCGTCGCACAGCCAGAGTGCTGCCTCCGGATATGTGTCGAGTGCATCGCGGTGAAATCGATACAGCCTTTTTTTTTTATTTTTATAAGCAGAAGGCACGAGACGCAGTCGACAGTGACAGCAAAGGTTCGGAGGTTTAGTTGCCAGACCAGCAGGTCATCTGGATTGCCCCTGCAAAGAACTCAGAATTAATTTAGAGTACCTCTAGAAAGAAATGCTTGCTTTTGCAGAGATTGCTTTCTTAGTTGCTGATTGAACCAGTGATATTGTTGTCATGGACATTGTTTCATTTTACAAATGCTTCAAAGCGTCTTGCCTTCTGCTCCATTTTATTATCTCTTTTATGGTACTTCATCAAAGTTAGGTGATTGTGTTATCTCAAGACAGTGCGCATGTTGTTTGTTTTGAAAATTGCTTTATTTCTTAAAGAAAAACCTGTGACTTCATGAATAAAAGTGTGATAAAATGGAATGTAATATTTCATTCTTGGAAGTAAAACTGAGCATCGACTGGAACCATCTAAACAATTGGGCAATCTGAAGTATATATCACAGATATCTTGTTGAACACTCTGGTTTTATTTGAGCACAATAGTTAAATTTTGAAAGGAAAAAAATATATATATATTCTCTGACTAGCATACCACCATATAAACACTGGACCATTTTGAAAGAATTATCACAGATGTTGCGCCAAACATTCTTATTTGAGCACAGCAATAGCAAGTTCTCGAAAGATAAAAATATTGTTTCTGACTAAAGCAGCCGTCACCCGCGCGCTCCCCGTTGGTTCCGCCGACCCCTCCGCTGCCCCAGGCACCCCCGGCTCCTCGTGGTTTGACATTTTGGTTTGAAGAGGGCGCGTAGCGCACATCCCGCATAATATTGGAACAACTTTCTCTCCAATTAATTCTTAAATGTATTGCAAAAGGACACAAAAAAGCGGTTTGTTTTAACAACGCACAACAGATTTTGATTGTTTTTCAATACTTTTACCTGTAATAGAACAGATGCGACGACCAGCGACGCACAGGATTGGTAGCCGTTCCTTCTCTAAACGCAGGAACTGCTCCCCGCGTCGCAGTAAATCCTACCCCGTATCCCGCGCGTAGGGACGCCTCAGGGAATGCGTAGCTCCTTCCGCTCGTCGGGGGTTGGCTCCGAACGTCGCTCAAACGGGTGACAGGTGTCAAGTTTGCGATGACGTTGTGGCGTCATAGTGGGCAGAGCCGCCACGTGAGTGTTGCTAGGATACGTTCCTCCTTTCCATTACGCTTCCATGTACCTTTTCTCAATTGTCCAACCTAGCGATCCAGCTCTCATTTACTTCCACAGCACTCTTCTTCTTTCTCAACCTCCATCCAAATTATACATATTCAACAGTAAATAAAGTAAATTGCAGTAAATGACAATTCAACAACTATATTCTGTTTCACCTTATGATGTACCGCAGGAAAGGCTACAAGCGCGAGCTCCTCGCTCTAGGGCACATCTCGGCGGCACAAGCTCTCGTGCGTTAAGAGCAGCTCCCAACGCTATGAGCTCGCGCTTCTAGCCTTCTCTGCGGTGCAACATAAGGTGAAACGGAGTATAGTAAATGACAATTTAAGAATAAATTAAGTAAATGGAAGTAAATGACAGCTGTATGTTGTGCTGGTTTTAAGACGGTGGTGTGTATGTCCATTTTTGTTTCCTTGTCTTAAGGTTTTAATTCTTAATTATGATTTTTCACCAGCTCGCCTTCGTTTTCACTCTTAGAATGTGGCGGGAGATGGAGTACACGACGCTGAATGGCTAATGGCGACGATAATGATGTTGGTTTTGAACTGAAGCGCCACTTTATGGTCAACACCCAAACTATTTTCGCGAGTCTAAACGTCATCGTTGTTGCACGTGAAGCTGTACGTGTGAACGAGCACATTTCGCGAAACTTGAGTGTCGCGAAACTGTTGCGCCTAAAGGTCTGTTTACACGATGCATCTTTTAGCCGCGCAACAGTTTCGCGGCACTCAAGTTTCGCCAAATGTGCTCGTTCACACGTACCGCTTCACGTGCAACAACGATGACGTTTAGACTCGGGAAAATAGTTTCGGTGTTGACCATAAAGTGGCGCTTCAGTTGAAAGCCAACATCATCATCATCAGCATTAGCCATTCAGCGTCGTGTTCTCCATCTCCCGCCACATTCTGAGAATCAAAACGCAGGCGAGCTGGTGAACAATCATAATTAAGAAATAAAACCTTAAGACAAGGAAACAAAAAGGGACATACATACCACCGTCTTAAAACCAGCACAGCATACAGCTCTCATTTACTTTCATTTGCTTAATTTACTCTTAAATTGTCATTGACTAGTTGTTGAATTTTCATTTACTGCCATTTACTTTATTTACCGTTGAATATGTATAATTTGGATGGAGGTTGACAAAGAAGAAGACTGTTGTGGAAGTAAATTAGAGCTGTACGCTGTGCTGGTTTTGAGACGGTACTGTGTACGTCCCTTTTTTTTTCCTTGTCTCAAAGTTTTATTTCTTAATTATAACTAAAAATGGACGCGAACTATCATCATCATCAATTACGTCTTCGTCCATCGCTGGATTTTTTTCGATATGCTACTCACTTTTCCTTCAGTGGCTCTTGACGTGCTTGCGGAAGCGCCGGCAGTATCCATCGTTCGTGGTTTCGGTTTTTTTTCGGATTTGGCTCGGCTACAGCACCGGCAGTGAAGTGGTCTTCTCAAACAGCTCGCTCCCCCCTCAAAGGCCACGTGACAGCGTTTTTGAGCGGCCATTGGCGGCGCCCTCAGAGTGATTGACAGGACTCGGCGAAGTTTCAGTAAAAGCTCGCTCCAGAAGCGAGGTGTGCGCGCAACTTTTTTGAGATGCGCGCGTCCTTTTTGGACTCGTTCAGACGGCGCAACCATTTCGCGAAACTACGTTTCGCGACACTAGATGTGCGAGAAAAATGCATCGTGTGAACGGGCCATAAAAGATGCATCGTGTGAACAGACCTTTACTCTAGGGCGCAGCGCGGCGGCACAAGCTCTCGTGCATTAAACAGAGCTGCCAACGCTATGAGCTCGCGCTCCTAGCCTTCGCTGCGGTATAACATAAGGAGAAACGGAGTATAAATTGTTTACTTTTACCTTTTTTTCTGCCTCATATCCTGCATTATCTCCTTATAAACAACTGAATCAACAAAATTTTGAGAATCACGGACTTGCGAATAATAAAGATGGTCGTGAGTTTAGGAAACATTTCTCATCGTGCTTATATTTTTCTGTCGTGAACTACCTCAGGAATGAAAAGGAATCACCACTCACTTGTTTCCAGGGGGAGTCGGTTTCGGTGATCTTTCGGAATTCGTAGATTGGACTTCGGTCTCCCTCTCTGAACCACTGTAGCAAGATTACAAGTTTCTCCGTAGCCTCGGGACAGAGAATGGCGGCGCGTTCGCCCTCTGTAACCTTGAGGCGCCTTGGGCCTGAAAGAAGAAAAAGAGAAAAAACTAGTATATTTTTGACCGCACGGCGCCACAGATAGACAAGACAGTCTTTGTGAAAAAACTGGTTAATACTGTGTCGCTTCCTTCCCTTGTGGTCAAAGTATTGCGGTTGCTCTGGTCTCAATAAAAAACTATGTTTTCTTTACATTCCTTGTTTCGTGTGTAAAACCCTACCCTGCGGTGGCACGTTATCCCAGAGGGAAAGGAATGGGTGGCCGATTGCGTTACAACTCCACTGCACGGAGCACGTGTGGCGAAAGCTTGCGTTGGAGAACCAAGGGTTCTTGCGTTCAATCTCTACCCCTGCCCATTTCAATCTGCATGAGCATCGTTGCGGCGTGCCGTCCTCTATCGCTACCGTGTGATGTACATACCTTAAAAACAGCATTCTCGGAGCCGTACTTCGCTGGTTAAATGTCTCATCTACAATGGATAGCGATATCGCCATATTCTGGCCGACTAGACTCCTGCAGTCTATACAAATAGCGACAAATTTGTGTTGCTTCTATCCCCGAGAAAAAAAAATTGCACTCATTTAATATGTAAAAATTTTCAGTGGGATGAGGCAAACACAATAAAACTTCTTACATGCGATTTGAAATAAATATGTATTATTAATTTTCGAAATTGCACTCTTTGTGTCTGTATCTTTAAATGCTCATCATTATGATTTGTTTCTACCATACCCACCTGTAGCTTGCAAAATCTCTGCAATCTTTGTGTACTTTTAAAGACGAGCTAATATACCCTCATAAGCACTAATATAACTGCAATTCATATGCATGCATTAACTTGAACGTTATATAAGAACGAAAAATTTCGCGCCTTGCATAATCTGATTTTTTTTTCTTTTTTGGTATACATTGTAGTCGACAGCATAGCCGAAGACATCACAAAACGCAATCAAACGATAGATGAACATGATTTGCCGTTTCATCGCTGTTGACAGCGGCGTTGTTTTTTGGTTATCAATTTATTTGTTTGTTAGCAACTTACTTTCAAGTTTTACACAGCTCAGAAATTTGAAGATTTTGAAAAAGGCGACTTAGCCAATCCACCGACTTGTCGATCTTCAGCTTTGACTTCCGCTTTAGGCGACATCTTGCCATCATCCTTCTCTTGGCCGATTAGTTTACAGGATATAAAATTATATGTTGCAACAGCTTTGGGACTCCATCTTAATATCTCCTCGTGCGATCTACAAAAATATTCCTGATGAAAACAATAAAACGATCAGTACAAGAATAAACAGGATTACGAAAACTCACCTTCTGAGTCATTGGTATACGTACAACACGTCGTTGTTCGCACTAAGAAAAGCAGGAAAGTGACATGAAGAACATGCATGTTGGCCGTGGCTGTCAACGATTTGAAACAAAAGCGTTGTTCGTGCGAGCCTTCTCCAGCAGTCTCCAAATTCCACCCGTCTGCTTGGCGTCCCGATCGTTTTACCTGAGCCACGTGACCCATTCCGACAGAAACCTTGGGTATAGATGGAAGGCGGAGAGTTGCATCCTATTAAAAGTTTTCAAACTTTTCCCGATTGTTCGCCACTCCCTCGGGTGGGGAAATACGAGCAGGCTCGTGTATGTTATTTTTGCTTCGGCGTTCTTCAAAACGAAGACCTGATTGGGCTGTCAGCCACGCCCCCCACTGACAATCGACCGCAGGATGAAATGTATCGGTGAAGTTTAGCGTTCTCCTGTGCGGAGTTAAACGTCTTTGATCTTCGAACGAGTTATATCACCTAAAACTGCGGGGTAAGAAGAGCCTGCGGCCACACTCTTATTTTAACTCGCGTCGTGTGGCGGTAAACAGCCTGCTACTGGAACGTTCTCCCAACTAAAGGCCGACCTAAAGAATCATCTTTAGCCAGGAAGAAAACCGGCTCCCACTTTCCTTCTCAGCATTTCTTCTCATGCGCTTGACCTCTCCTCTACCCACAGGAGCGGGTCTCTGTTCTACTCCCTGGAGAAAGGGGTAGAACAGAAACAACCTAATGCATAATACCAGCGTGGCTATGAAAAGAAATGGTTGCACTGCTCTACACGTAAGTAAGCAATGGGTCCCGCACGCCCACTCAATTTCTGTCATCGCAGTCGCTGCTGTTGCGCACCATATGCATCACACTGAAGAATTAGTCAATGGTCCTTTCCTTTCATAAATGGCATTCATAGATCATCCGAAGTAAACGGGGTCAGTGGCAGAGACAGGGACTTCTTTTGGTAGCTTGTGCGCTGAAACTTCCCTTTGCTAGCGGGGGTTTGTGCCGTTCCTTCGAAGCTCGGGTTCAGCCTGTGCCCTCTTTGCCCGGCTTTCGCTACGTACATTTGACTAAAACTCTATAATAAAAAAAAATTAGAAAAGTTCGGTGGCCTTGTTTGTTAGCACACCGCAGCTCGAAGCCCGTGGAGCAAAAGCTCGCGCTGCAGGACCCAGAGATATTGGGTTCAATCTCCACCCCTGCCTAGGGTGCCTTCATGCGCGCTTTGCTTAGGGTGGTGGCATCTCGCCATTTTGTCCCACACGTTAATTTTTATTATTTGTTCAGGAGCGCCTGAAAGAGCGTGTCCCTGCACGCGTTTGTGGCTCTGACTGTGCTATGGCGACATTTTGTTTTCGTCGATTTCTTTGTATTTTCCCCGTGAGCGCGTGCTGTCGGCATCGGGAACTACAAAGGGTGGCGTCACCCTAAACAGAAGAACATTGAGGAACCCTACCCCTGCCCATATCGATCTGTTTTAGCATCGTATCAGCGTGAGGTCATGATCGTTATGCGTCTCTACTCTGTGATGCACATTTTTTCATTCTCTCTCAAATAGAAAAGAGGAAAATGTAAGAGGCTTTCTTCCTTTCTGTCTGCTCGTCGGCCTCCTGGAGCCACTCCACCTTTAGTTAAAGCGTAATCCTACTATGATGGTTTTGAATATTCAGAAGTCTTAAATGTATGCTGCTCGTGAGCAAATTTACATGATCACTTATTAATGTCATTCTAGATTTGTCGTAATAAATAGCTGGAGCAGCGTGCGCCTGCGTCCCAGCATTTGACAGATGCGAGATTATCAAACACCATAGAGACTGTCGCACGCGCGAGATCATCGAAGCGTTCTCCATCATTAAGAAAGACACAAGCGCAGTCAGCATGCCTTCCATGACCCTGTTGAGGAAGGAAATCGCATATCTCGAAGCACTTAATGATCCTTGCTTTATCTAAAAAGTTATTTTCTTTTCTTCACTTTTGTTTTGCTTTTCCCTCATCTTTTTGTTATTTTCATTGCAAGTATTTTGTTTTAATCCTTATTTTCAGTTTATTTCTTCTTCTTCCTTCGCTTCTTATTTCTTCTTCTTCCTTCGCTTCTCATTAAACAGTCAGTTGTAAGTCAGCGCTCGTGTTGTCCTGTTATTTCTGTCCTATGTTCCGCGCTGTTCCATTTAGCTGGAGTATCTTTCTGGCAAACTGGACTTCTTTCTTTTTCTTAAGCTGCACGCACGCTGAAAACTGATTGCTGCGTCTATGCAAGACCATGATGAAGTTGTATCGGGAACAGAACAAACTTCGACGACAATAGCTAATGAATGCAGTTCATTTTAGCGTACACGAAAGGCTTACGTTTTGCAATGGAAGATGCAAGAGAAAATCCTAAGTTCACACGCGCCGTGAAACAGAAGCGCTGGGCATTCTCATATCTTCGTATCCAGAGCCACTAAGTAATCCACGCTTAGCATACCGGCACTCTATTTCAAATACATTTTTGTACCCGTCACCACTTTGGTGCGTAGTGCAGAGCCAGCGCCAATGGCGATTGTTACAATATGAAAATGCAACTTACTGAGCTTTAGATACGGAGTCACGAAGCTTGGGCAATATCGTTTTGCCCTGTCCAGCAAAGGTTTCAAAATAAAAAAAATAAATAAACACGTTTACAATTTTCTGTAATGCCGAGTTAGACCTCCGTACCCTCCCCTCCTCCTCTTGACGAGGAGGAGGGAAGGGTACGGAGGGGAAGGTCACGTGTGACATAACGTTTGATGTCAGACGTGACGTCACGTCTGAAATCACGAGGGTAAAATTTTCCCACTAAAGCCTGCGGTAATGTTTCTGCTAAATTCATCGCGGAAATGTTTCCACTAAATTTAGCGGAAGAATTCCTCCGCTATATTTAGCGGGAACATTTTTTCGACAAATTTGGCGGAAAATGTTTCCCGGGTTGAGTGGCGTCGCGTGTGGCGTTACTAAGGTAAAATTTTCCCACTAAATTTAGCGGTAAAATTTCTCCGCTAAAAAGAGTGGAAATCTTTTCCTGATAAATTTAGTGGAAAAATTAACCGCCATATTTAGTGGGAATCATACGTCATTATAGGAAACGTCCCATAAAACAACGCGCGGTTACGACGACGGCCACGGTGACGGCGCTGCAGCCTGAAATGGAAGCCTAAGAGCTGCGCTCTAAAAGGAAAAACCGTGTTCTATAATTTTAGGCAGAACGTCAAATAAGTTGCAACAATAGGTTTAAGCACAAAGGTCGCTGAATCGTCATTACTCAAGCTGTCTTCTACTCTACCATGACACATAAAGTTTATCAGGTGAGCAAATCTTCAGCGTAAACTTAAGAAAAAACTCATGCCGTGAAGAAAAAACCTAATGCATAATACCTACGTGGCTATAAAAAGAAATGCTTCCAATGCCCTACACGTAAGTAAGCAATAGGCCTCGCAGGCCCACTCAATTCCTGTCAGCGCAGTTCTTGCTGTCGAGCAAACTATACATCACACAGCTCAATTTGTCAATATTTTTTTTTTCCTTTCATAGATGTCACCCATAGATCATCCGAAGTAAACGGGATCGGTGGCGGAGACATTAGGGAATTCTTTAGGTAGATTGTACGCTGGGCAGCGCTTTGCTAGCGGCAGTTCGTGCCGTTCCTTCGAAGCTTAATTTTTATTTCATTTATTCAATTAAGAACAATGTCAGATAATCAACTTTCATTGGGTTTGTTTAACAATGCAACGACTCCAAGCGACTAAATATAAGCAGACAGGTCCGACTTGCAAGAAACAGCGTCTCAGCTGAGACTGTGGGAAAGAAAGCAATGCCAAAGCCAGCGCTCGAGCTGAGCGGGACTCAAGCCGCGTCTCAAGACAGTCGCGCGCCCCACCCTTTGCACTGCTTTCTTTCACTCAGTCTCAGGCGTGGTCTCAGGTGAGACGCTGTTCCAGCAAGCTGGCCCAGGATCACAACTCGAGAAGTTTCCTCGCGCTTCTCTCTGGAGTCCCCCGAAAGAGTGTTGCGAAATAAAATCAAGCGATATGCTCAGTGCTGCCCTGTCATGTTCTTCCATGACTTGGCTGGAGGGCGGTTTCCTTGTGGCCTTCACTCTCGCCGAGGAGCGATGGGACTTCTTTAGCCGCGTAGGGGTGCGACAACAGAACCATGTTCAACACCGCCTGAGCCATCCTGAAACACTGTTCCCCGACCACTGCTATTAAAAATGTGTGCAATTATACTTGCTTGGAATAACTGTAGTGAACCGATTGAAATAAGTTTCGGCTGACAATATTCAATGTTTGTCTATACAAACTTGTTTCTTAAGGAGACGAAGAGAAAGACGTGTTCCGCATAAGTCTCTGAAGGCAGCCGGCCTCACGACCTGTAGGTCTGATAACTTTTAAAACTTATCCAACTCAACCCCGGAGCAAAGAGGACAACACGGTGAGGAGGACGTGCATCTCGGAAGAAATTAAAGTGGTGTAGCAGCGGAAGGGTTACAGCGACCCTTTCAAGCTGCCGCCGCAGGGAGCAACTACTCCCGGGGCAAAGGCCGTAGGAGATCGCGTCTGTTCACTTTAGCCCGGCCATTCCTTTTCAAACTGCTGAACGAGGCAATGTCAACTCACACAGGGGCGTTTGCTTATGTATTCCTACGTTGCGTTATAACTAGGTCTGGGTACTTGATCCTGACCTGCCAATGAATCAATTAATGATTTAATCGCGATTAAATTTTTAACCAGTTAATCCGTTAAATTTTGACAAAGGAAGAAGTAAAAATTTAACGCTTTCACCACGCACACGTGTACGAGTACTCCTTTATGAAGGCAAACTTTAGGTGAAAATTTGACCTAAAGTAAACTCTAGGGCAAGATGTGTGACCCCAAAGAAGTGGAGAAGGTTATACTTGTCCCAGCCATTTCAACGCCATGCGATTGTCTGTTTAGCGCAGCTGAGCCTATAGACCTATTACTAAATTACCCAACCATCAAAGAAAAAAGGGGGAATGGTGTTCCACGCGCCGCACGTGCTGGCGTCTGCAGCGGTAACTGTTCTAAAGCAAAAGCCCAAAACAAATGGCATAGTTCACGCGTGTTCGTCAACGCTTTATTTTGGGTATTTACTTCGAATCTTTTATACGGAGAAAACGTGCGCGTGTAGGCCCGTGGAACAAAAATCCCTGCATTCTTCTTGATGCTTGGGTAATATAGCCATATGTCCATTGATTAATTATTCGATTAAAATTGGCGCCCAGTCCTAGTTATAACTTAGTCCGCGGGGCATCTGTGCTTCATATGTCGCATGCAAATCTAGTATTTGAATTTGATCCCGTGCCTCATTCGAACCACGAATGCCCCGTAGACATTGACCTTCGCACGCGTTCTCGCGCAAACGAAACCATAAATGAAGTCACGCGCCGCGCCAGTAAAGGTGTATTCACACGACGGACCGGGCCGCGGACCGATTGATCACGTGATGCCCGGCCCGCGGGCCGCCCGGCTGCAATGAGCGTCCACACGGCGGACCAAAAGAGCAGACGACAGAGCGAACGGGCCGGTCTAAACCTCGACCTCACAGCTCCGCCAAACGCAAGCAGCGAGCTGCTTTGAGGCTATCTGTAAGGAGCCAAGATGGAGGTTGAACGAAAGAGACGTTTGGCCGTGGTGGCCCTGGCGTTGACTCTTGAGAACGAGAAGGACTTAAGTGAAGCGAAAAAGGCACGGGGACATCTTTAGATGATTATTTGAGTAGTCGTCGCGACTATTGTCCCACAGAGCGGGGAATTGCTCCACGAGCGCGATGAAGTAAAAAGTTGCACCGTCGCACAACAAAAGGTTCGTCTTCCTCGTCTTCAGCAGTTGGCGCCAAAAGAAAACGACTTTGGATTTGGATTCCAGTCCAAACAACAAAAGTCAGCTTGTTGCCAGACTTAGCGCTTCAATTATACTAAAAACGCCGCGGTCCGCCGCCAAGGTCCGGGCGAGAAAAGTCGCTTGGCATTTCTCAGAAGCGCAAGCCGCGCACCACCGGCGGACCTCGAAAACCGGTGACGTAAGATCACGTGATGCGCGGCCCGCGGATCAAAACGGCGATTTGGTCCGTCGTGTGGATAGACCTTAAAGGGGCACTCAAGTGCTTTTTGGAGAAGTTTGTTTTTGAAAGCATATTGTTTGTTGGGCTTCAGTCAATGAAAATGACCAGTTATAGACGGCAAGACGCCGAAATAAACTCGCAGCAAAAGAAATACGCAGGCACTCTTTCCTCTTGGGGAGTCCATCCTGTGTCCCCACCACCGCCATAAAATTAACCAATAAAAATTGTTAATTTCGTGGAGATTCCGAGGTTACTAATATTGCTTTTTTTAGACACATGCACATTATATTTTGACAACCACGTCAAATCTTAGGGTCTAGGTGACGTAATGCAGCTATTATTGATTGAAAACGAGCGAACTATGTTTTCTCCTTGCCTTGTTACGCGGGAGTGATGTGCCCGCGCGGCGACGCGGCTGCGTCGGCTGCTTCGCTCCGTCGCAACTACGTCGTCTGCCGGGTTTCTTCCCGATGCTCCCACTTCATCCCGTTCTCGAAGCAAGGTTCGCGAAGACGCGAATGGTTACGTTGCACCGGGCAAGAAAACGGCCACCGAGGACCTCCTCCACATTCCTCGCTTCCGTGCGGACACCTTCGAGGCGTTCGCCAGCGGTGACCGTAGTTGTGGACGCCACCAGTCTGCTGTACCGACGCTCCTGCTTACCGTCACCGACGGGACCGAGCGAGGAACCCGCGAAAAAGTCCTGGTAAGTGTTTGGTGATTTTTGGGAGTTTCAACGTCGCATTGTGCAGCAGTCTGCGTGACATACGTATTCGAAGGGTGTTTTGTAGAAGAGAACCGTGTTTTTCGATCCGCGTAAATAAACTGCGCATCGTAGAAAGCTGAATATCGCTGAGACACTAGTGATGGCGACAGAATGCGAAAGTTTGCGAGCATGACGTTACCTGAATCAAAAGGATACTAATACTTTATTTGTACTCAGTGGGGAAGGATTATCCAAGCGTACAGGGTCACAAAAGGCAATGCTGCCCATACCGGAATGGAGCCGATGTCCACCTAAACCTAAAAACGTCACGATTTTTTTTTTCTTTTAGGACCTAGGTTTTCTCTCTTTTACCACAGACTCGGGTAATTTTGGACATGATCAGCATCTACCAGCTCGCCTGCACACTCATTGTCGTCGTGTTCTGCGGTGCAGTTTATTTACTTGGACCAGAATGCACGGCTCTGTTTTCTCAAACAGCTGCCACATCTCACAAGCAATCCCGGCCTGCCGTTTCCAGCTTCATAACTGAGAACACGCTTCGTTCGCGAGCTTAGAGCGTGTATGCGCAGCCAAAGCGCGGCGAAACGAACGAATGTGCCTGTGCTTGCCGTGCGGGTTTTCAGGAGTGGCTCGCGCATTGAACGGCCAGTGCGCGAGCCACACGGGACGAGCGCAGCGCTCGTCCCGTATGATTCTTCTACGTCCTCGTCTGTTTTTGCTGTTCCCTACGATGAATTCCAACCAACTCGCCCGACTCTCCATTCTTCTAAGTGTTAGAAACCAGGCATTGTGAAAAACATTGTAGTATAAAAGTGCTATTTGCAGGTCCTAGTCTCAGCAGCTAGACTGCTGCATCCTGCAAGGCATAAAGGATCCTAAGGGACTGCGCTGTCGAGATGAATCTCCCTGGTCGTGGAGGAGCCAGTACCGTTGGATACTTTCGACTCTGCCGTCCCCTACTGCAGCAGCGAGGTGCCATACAACTGCATATTTCCTGCTCCCAGCATCATGCCAGACTCTGAGGCGACATACTCTCCATCCAACCCTGCTAAAGGTTTCAAGAGGTAAGCTATGCGTATGTGCGCCTTGAACTTAGAAGTTTGTCTGATCTTTGCACGCCTTGAGCATTTGTTTACCCTCCCTCCGCATGTGTCCACATGCTTGTGCCCCCTTTAATTTTGCCCAGTGACAGTGCTTGCTTGCTTCGTCATCATGTGTTCCTCATGCCTTTTATGCTATCCGTTGCTTGTGTGCCCCTCCTTGTGTTCCGATGCGCCACAGACGAGTAATGAAATACATGCTCTCCGCATATTTTTTTTATGTGCCTCGCGCGTAATACTGCATTGACTTTTCTTTTCATGTGCTGCCACAGACATCCTGAAGAGGCTACACCTTGGCAAAGCAGCTCTCCTGTTGGTCTTTAATAAATGGGGCTTTCATCGAGGAGGTAGACTGGAACTGTATAAACCAAACCCGGGCAACTGTGCATGAGAGCACAAACATTTAACACAAGTTCGATGCCATTCAGACTTACAAAGCTAAACGCATTTTCCAAACTACACTACGGTTTCCCCTCTCATCTGCAACATTGTCTTTTCTCGGTAATTCACGGGTTCATGCCTTGCTAACCTTTGAGGAAACAAATGAAAATAGTTTTAGCCAAAGCCGAATGATTATGCAGAGGTTTGTTCGGACAGTAGAACTTTTGCCAAGCACCAAGAAGCATGCTGGAAGTGCATTTACACACGGCATCTGCAAGAGTAACTGTTGCAGATGCCAAGACATGCGCACTCAGCATTTGCCTATGTCCCCACCATTCTCCTTTGTGCCTTGGCAAAAAGGTTTGATTTCAACCACTGAAAGAAATGTCAGTTATTCATTTACTGGGTAGCTCGTATGTGCATTGAAAAAGCAATAACAAACCTTGCTCCTAAACAGTGTAGTGTACGAGCCTTCCCAGCCAATGTGGCTATGCAAACCTCACGACAGACTGTTTCGAAAAGTGTGAACTCGGAGTTTATGTTTTAATAAACGGTACCACGTGACTCGCGGCGAGCTGCTGTCGGTTATGTTGTCGGTAAAACAGCCGGATTCAAAGGATTGTGTTGTTCTGCTCTTAGGGGCTATATAGTGCTGTGATCGCTACTACCCAACCTTGGTGTCACACCACTTCTGAAAAAAGTCACTGTAAAATTGCCAGTAAACTTGCAAAAATGACATCTTGCAGAATATTACCTCATTTAGTAATAACTGTGTCAATATGCATTTAAAAAGAAACCTAAACCTTTTTTCCCTGAAATACAAAATATCAACTTTTAGGTTTGGCAACAGAATATTGTTACCGAATGTTTAAAAAAGATAGGCGAAAATTCAGTTCTGTTAAATCCTAAGATTCGGCACCGAATTTTCGATTCGGTAAAAAGTTAGGCCCCTCACTAGTATCTAGTCTCGCTGTTTCAAGATAATCTGCAATTCACAAAATTCATCGAGTCACCCAAAACAAACCATCTTAAAAAAAAATGTGCTTCCTCTTGGAGGTCATGAACAGCTATGAATGGGCAATATGCAAAAAAACAGTGTCCCCAGTGGTTCAGGTGCACTCTGGGAGCAAGAGACTGTCAATGGGTAGTTTCGGTTTCACTGGGTCGGGCATCTGTTGTGCTATTGTCTTTGCACCACCATTGCTCATGTTGTTGTGGATGCTCCACACTTGCGCACGATGCAGTAAGTACCCTTTTTTTCTCGTTGCTACATATCAATCGCAGCGAATAACGAAACAATTAGGATTTTTTCTGACACGGGGGACGAGCAAAAACACCATAGCGGTGAAGTCAAGTGAATGCAGATTGAATGCCATGCCAGCTTACCGCGTGCATTGGTTTGCAACCTTGAGAACAGCCACTGAGACTAGTACTTTGTTTCTATAACACCCTTGTTTCCGCGGCCAATTTTCACACAGCAACAAAGCAAAGGGCGCAAGTTTGTGCTTGAACGTTCTCGTACAGCGAGCTTCGTCATGTATTGTGTTAGCCCAATTGCAAATAGAGATTGGCGAAGCAAAAGTGTTATCAAATGAGTGCTAGTCTCAGTGGATGTTTTCGAGGTGGCAAACAAATGCACGCAGCGAGCTGGCACAGCATTCGGTGTACGTCGCTCTACGTTCACTTCAGTTCGCCGTTGGAATGTTCTCGCTCAAAACCCGTGCCACCAAAATAAATTGTTTCATTATTCGCCGTGTCAGATTTGTGGCGACAAGAAAAGGGCACTTAGTGCATCGTTCACAAGTGTGGAGCAATCCACAACGACATAATGGCAATGTGGAGACGATAGCAGACGACAGATTTACAACCCGGTGAAACCAAAACTACCTATTGACAGTCTCCTGCGCCCAAATTGGGTTGTGTGTATGTTTATACAGCCTAGAACTTGGTCTTCCTCACAGGGGCGACGAGTCTCCCAGCTGTAGATGAGAAATTTAGCCAGTGCGGTACAACCGCTAGCCTGGGGTCTTTAATGTGCATCACGCAGTAGTGATAAACGACCGCACGCCGGTACGATGCTCATCCAGATCGAAACGGGCAGGGGTGGGGCTCGAACATAGGATCCCTGGGGTCTGCAGCGCGAGCTTTCGCTCCACGTGCTCCGAGCTGGTGTGCGCTAGACCACTCGGCCACCGATCCCCCCTCTCCTGCGCCCAGAGTGCACCTGAACCGCTAGGGGCACTGCTATTTTACTTATTGCCCATTGGCTCCAATAGCTCATAGCGTCCGCTGCAGTCAGTTGTAAGGTGAAACGGAGTATGGAAATATTTGCACAGAAGCGCCGCGAAGATGGCAGCTAACAAAACCCCGAGTGTTCTTGGTGAGAAGTTATGCAAATCGACTATAACTTTGAAGTGGGCAATAGTAAGTTGTCACTTGGCTCTCACGGCTAACAATACATTTGTGTGAAGACCGACCATTGGACGATGCAATGTTTACTTTTGTGGTGAGAAAAACATGGTTCTATACCCAGTATAACAAAAACACTTTTATTCAGTCGCACAATCGGGGCACAGGAACCCGGGAAATGTGTCGCTGGCGGTCAGTCCCCCATTGTTTTCACCATGCAGACAAGTGGTCGCCTGTTGCTCTGCCCCAGTCGCAGTCACAACCATAGCATCCACTGCCTATAGGCAGCATACCAGAAGCACCTGAAACAATATCCATTGACTGAATGTAAGAAAAAAAACACCACTTTAATTAACCACATAAACTGAAGCAATGACCACACTGATCAGATCAGATGTAAGGAGCAATATTCTATACTCTCAAGTGTACACGTCTTGTGTTCGTTTCCCTGGAAAACCAATAATATATTATGCTGCTTTTATGTTCCCTTTCGCTGCGCATGTGATGCATCTGCCAACGAACAGCTAGTCTGCACAACAGATTATAAACGCTGCAAAGAAGTGAGCTTGTACTGTATGCCAAGCACAGCACAAATGTCGAGACAACCTTGCTTCGGAAATATGATCCACCATGAGCTCTGTAAGAAAGCGGAATCTGGTATGGACGGCAAGAAGGTGATTCCAGATTTTTTGCGAAAGAAGCTTCTGTGAAGGAAACAATTCAACCAATTTCGTGAAGTGATCAGTCACGACAGGAAGATACTGATTACTGTACAGATTATGAGGAAACAATCCCATTACAAGTCGCAGGAAACAATCTGCCAAGGAGAGTGGCTTCCGATTGGTTGACTAAATCCTGGTAGGAGACCTTCGCGTGGCTTTGACTTCTGACATCCTGGGCAAGTGTGGGCATACTTCGTACATCCTGCCTGATTCCTGATCAAGTCTCGACATGACGTTACTTATTGCAAGTAATGCTGCTGCTATGACCTGATGAGGCTGAATCATGGAAGTGACTGATGAACGGCGTTCGAAGTTTCACAATCCTGAAAGGCGAGCCATGGGCGGCATCGTCTGCTTGAATAATGTAGCTGAGAAGAAGTCCATTCTCTCTCAGCAAATATGAGTCGTACCGACCGTTGCTCTCGGTGCGGCCTACCCTTTGTTTTGCAAGCTTCTCACACACCTGTAGACGGAGCTCCCCAACATCAGTCGGCCACAATGCCAGTTATTCGCACCAATGCATCTTCGTCCTGAGGGGGAAGGACCTGCAAAGGACCATACGAGAGCACATCTGCCGCAACAAAACTCCCTCCTTGTATATAGTGGCTTAGTGGTATGCCTGCGATGTCGGAGCTCATTGTGCAAGACGTCCGACTAGATTCCGCAAATTATTCGGCCAGGAGAACACTTGATTTGTCTGAATTTGAAAGTATGTGCCATTGAGATACATGTTAAATTTTTTTAGGGCAAAAATAATGGCGAGACACTCCTTTGCATTGCATAATAGTAGTGTTTGGCCGCTGTCGGCATGCGGCTGGTGAAGGTAACTGGCCGAAGAACACCGTTGTGTTCCTGAAGCAGGACTGCACCAAGGCCAGAGTCGCTGGCAGCAGTTTGATCAACAAACGGGTTAAAGAGACCCGGAAACTAACGAAGCAAAGTCGATGATTGCCTTCGAGAGCCAAGGAAAAGCGTCTTGTTGCTTTTGTCTCCAATGCCAATTTTCTCTTTTGCACAAAAGCAAATGCAAAGGGTTAGCTATCCTGGCGCAGTGTGGGACGAGTTGGCAATAACATCCAATCAATTCTAGAAGGCATTGCAAGCTCTTGACGTCTTGCGGCTGCGGGCAATTGGTTATTGTGCACATCATGTCCCGATTGGGGTGAAAAACTCGAGTTAACAGCAAAGCCAAGAAGGTTCATTTTCTTTTCAGGGTGAACTGTCAAGTTGGCATATTGCATTTGCTCGCGAGCAATCATAAAATGTTCGAGGTATTTCTTGAAAGATTGGGGAAAATGACGCCATTCATGTACGCCATCACAAACTTGCTCTTTGTATCATCGACACCAATGTCCATTCGATGATGAAAGGTATCCGGCAAATTTGAAAGGCTCGAACACTCCGCTGTAACAGGTGAAAGCGGTTGTCGAAACCTCCTCTGGGTCTATCTCGATTATCCTAGACTGCAGTCAAGCGTTGTGAACACTTTCGTGTTTTTGATCGCGTACATGATCAAGTCGATCAAGGGAAACTGGTATGAATCTCTCACCGTGACAGCGTTGGGGCTGTGACGGGAGAAGCCCAATGACTAGGGGAGTTGCAAACAGCTCCGGTGTCGATCCACTCCTGTAGTGCTGCATTCAGGAGAGCTCGTACATGGACGATGAGGGGCTTTGGGTTGCACCGCAGTTGGTCGAGCTTCGCCAGTCTCGATTCGATGCAGCAGCACATCAGTCTTTCCCGGAACTTCCGTGTAGTACTTTGGTGGAAATGGCTGCAAGATGCTCTCTAGCTGTTGCTTTTGTTTCCTGGATGCTGGACACACCTGCAGGGCGTCTTAGACACCGGCAGGAAAGGCTGCAGCAAGCCTTGCTGTATAGAGAGCCGGGAGAGTTGCGCCGGTAATGCAATCCTCTCGCCTCGTGAAGGGGGTCACATCCAGCTGGATGTCCATCCGGCCAATAGCCGCCAACATCAAAGTCGAGCAAACGTTTTTCGCCTGCAATAAAATCTCCACCAAAAGGTAATTGGCACGTTCAATCCTGGCAGATAAAGAAAATGCTAGCGTGCCTCTTCGTCGAATAGAATGCCGAGCCTTGCAGCGCACTGCAGAAGTGTATTTTAGGAACAAAGCGGTTCTTTTTTTTGTTTTGCATAGCTCAAAAAAGTCTCCAATAAACAAACTTTCTGCTCCGTTATCAAGAAGGGTGGCAAAGGGAACAGCAAGTAGACAAAGTGTCATGTGAGGCTCGATGTACTGATCTGTACGTCGTATGCGACACAGATGAGAGAAGTGCTGGCGACTCGCTCATACCGACGCTGGAACTCGCTGCCGCCGGCCCAAGCTGGCGGCAGCGAGATCTCCAAGTTCAGCGTCGCGGGCCCTGTTGGTTTCCCTGGTTCCTCTGGCCCCGGCACCACCAGTGCAGGCATTGGCTGCGAGAATGGCCACGCTGTCCGTAGTTGTAGCAGGAACTGGGCTGCCAACGGTCTTCTGCCGCTCTATTTCCCATGTTACCCCAGTCTCTCCAACACTGGCCGCTGCCTCTCAACTCTAGTAGTTCATTCCCTCATTGCCAGCCACCTCTCGGCCCGAGCTTGGGAATTTGTTGGCCGTTCAATGATCTCGAACGCGGTTAGGCAGCCGGCCTTCGCCGTGGGGAAACTGCAGCCAGCCGCTTGAGAAGGTCTGCAGCATCTGCGGCAAAATTTCGCTCTGGTGCGGGCCCTCGGGGGGAGGGGGAGCAACTCCAGCTGCCTGGCGCTTCCCTGGATTAGGAATTTAGACTCTTGACGACCCAGCTTGTTGTAAAAACATTGGACCTCCCGACGACAGTCAAGGGGGTTCAGGGCGAGGGGCAAGTAGGCGAGGTTGGCACAGACCCTTTTAGGAAGGTGTCGAGTCGTAGTTGCTTGTTCTCGGTTGACGCATGTGCACAGGACGGCTCGGAGGCTTCTGCAGCTGGGGGCAGGAAGCCTGTAGTCCACGCAAGCCGCGATGGTTTCCTACATGAGGTCTTCAATGGTGTCGTAGTTGGACCCATGAAGACACGTGTTGTAACAAGGGTGGCTGACGAACAATGCGAGTAACCCTCTGCGACTCGAGAGCAGCTTGCACTGCTCGGTTGAGCAGTTCCTGCATGACCCGAATATGCTCCACAAGGCCTTCTTCTGGGTTCTGTGTACGACACTCGATTTGCCACCGGACTCGGGACTCGTACCCCAGCGCCAGGAACTCCTCTCGGAAGCTGCGGCGGAACGCCTCAAAAGATGGAAATTGAATGACTAATACCCATGCCACACGGGCAACTCGAATGCCATTTACAGCGAATGACATTCGTGTGATTGATGAATCGGCTCGCAATGTCGCGGGTGGAATGCCCCACGCTCGGAGTGTCGCATGCTGATTGGCCGATCGTTCAAATGTCATTCGTTGTAAATGGCATTCGAGTTGCCCGTGTGGCACGGGTATAAGGCCATACGCACGACATTGTGCACCTTGACCGGAAGTGGCCATACGCACGACGCAGAGAGCTCACACTGGACAAAGCGTGTATCACTGGGAGCTCGTTAACCCCCCGCCTGCGTTCACGTCGCTTCGCTGCGACAGTATGCGGCTGCTAATTACAAAACTACCGTATTTACTCGAGTAACAGCCGCACTGTTTATGAAGAAAACCTGAGGGTTCGCTTTTCCGCGGAGCAGGAAGATTGCCAATCACCGCGATCGACGGCATGATTCCAGCTGTTTACAGGACAGAGATAATGTTTTCGTGCAAAGGTACCTGTGAAGATTGCACTTGTATGGAGAATCATGGTCTCGATCTGGTTATTCGCTATGTAATTTATGCGCAACGCAATGATTGGCTGTGTGTGTGTTTTGTGGAAAAGTAGACGGGAGGTTCTTGTTCATATATAGCGGGGCGATTACTCGAGTGAATACAGTATTAGCCAATTGCCCCCCCCCCCCCCCCCCTTTACGGCGTCCAGCCGACAACCAAAGCTCTGCTGTTCCCCATGCACCTCCGGAAAGGGAGGACCATACCATTTAGTTGAGCGAAGTTTCGTCGAAAACATTCATTCTTTTTCACTATTAATCATAAAAATGTAAATATTGCTAAATGCCTCAACAAAACCATGTTTGAGAGAAAAAAAAAGGGGTCTGCTGCGTACGAGGAAGACGCGTTACCCCTATGCTACTTTACAGCTTCGGGAATCTTGTTTTGACAGTTAGTTTTATTCGAGAACCAAAACGTTTCGCGTCGTGCGTATAGCCCTTTTCGGTCGAGGTGCAGTCAATTAGAATCTGCAACACCCAACATCGTCTCGCACTCGCCGGCAAGGCAAGGAGGAAGATCCGCTTCAGCACGTAGGCATCCGAGGCGCTACACGTCCGAGGCGCTCGACGCTCTTGCGTAGACGCCTAGCACGACCACGAAGTCGGCGACGAACTTGCGGTCGTCGAGTTCCTCTGGCTCGCGCTGCCGCTGGCCGCCGGTCCCGCCCGTGACGGCTGCCAAATGCTCCATCACCAACTCGAGGGCGGTAGACATACGGTCACTGCAGGGTCATTGAGGGCCAGGATCTCAGTCGACGACGGACCGAAGCCCAACTCCGACTCCGTGTCGCTGGAGGAGTCCTCATCCTCGGCTCGCAGCTTGGGAGGCATGGGCAAGAAAACTAAAACGCACGGCAAACAAGACAAAAAACAATAAACAGACACGTGAAGCGAACATTAAAAAAAGCAATTGATCGCGAAGTGTTTTCTATTGAAAGGTATCCCGTGCGGACGTGCGGCAAGAAAAACGGGCGCCGATGATTGGAACAGTGTCGACGCCGATCGCAAGTTTCACGATCGGTAAGTCGTACTCACTTGTTCCTTGTCGCCCCGCATTTTCTTCTGCCCATAGTGGCGTCTATTGTGTAAAGCGAGTCATAGCACACCCCGGCTGAGGCACAGCGAGTCGAAATCCAAGTAGTTCGTCACGCAGCGCGCCGGCCCTGCTGCTTGCGTATGGCGGCAGAGTACACCCGGCGGCAGACAACCTGACGACGATCTCCATCGGCATCCAGCAACCGCACTGGCACCTTAAAACAGAAAACTGGCATCAATTATACATCCGAGTTTTACAATAAAAAGCGTATCACCTATCAGTCCGTGCGGAGCCGCTGCGTTCCGTCGCCGAGTGCGTTCTTCTCTTTTGAGTCCGGAGTCCGGTGTCGATGCCGAAGACGCTTCGCTGGCTTCGCAGCACCGTGGAATGCCGTCGTCTACGTTTGCGGCGCGTTCGAGGCGTCGGCGTCGCGCGTAGGAGCGGCGTCGCACGGGATGAACCTGATATCTGCCGTCCGCCGAAGAATTTCCATACGACCGACACTACCGACACCACATTCGATAAACGTTTTCAAATGAGTCCGTCCAATACGCGCACGTTCGAAAAAATCAGTCCGCCGAATACGCGCACATTTCGAAGTCAGTCCGCCGAATACGCGCGCATTTCAAAATCAGTCCACCGGGTCTCGTGATTGGCTGGCGCACGCCCTTCCCTGCTGCCTTCCCGTCCGACAGCGCCCCTGACGGCGTGCGCCTAGGCGCAGAACACCGATCTTTGATTGGATTTTTAATAGGGAAATCGGTCGCCCTTGAATGTAATTTTAGGATTTTTAGGATGCTTAGAGCCCGTGGATTGCGGTATGACAATAAATAGACAATCTCAGAATCCACTTGAGTGCCCCTTTAACGGAGTATACATCTTCCCATAAAAGCGTACGAGGGCTCGTTCGTTGCTGTGTTTGTGCCATTTGCTTTCAAGGGCCGCTCGAGACACAGGGCTGGTGCACTGGCGCATTTGATGCCACTTGCAAGACACACGCAAACACATCGAGGGGCTTCATGTCTCTGGTCACCGCGCAAGACACGTGCCACGGGAGGGTGCACCGCCACCATTCACTCCAAGGTACGGCCGCTCATTTCAGTGCTGCGCCTCCATTTGCTTCTAAAGGCCCATACGCACATTCGCGTTTGAACGCGTCTGAGTGCGTTGCGGAGTCCTTGCGGCCAGGCGCGGTCGCTGGCGGAGCGACGCGCGCCTCCCCGCAACGCTCGGTAGCGCGACGCAAGCGAGTAGAGACTTGTTCAACTTTCCGAAGCGTTGCGGTGCGTTCGGGTGCGTTCGACCAATCAGAAGCCGAAAGAGGAGAGGGGGTGACGTGTACGCTCGCCCCACCCGGGCGACTCGGCGAGACGTATCCGGTTCGCCGGTCGCAGTGCTTGCTTTTTCGTTTTGGGGAGCGGTGGGGACTGTATTTTCCGAGGCTGCGATGGTTCAAGCTTGACAAAACGTCGGGGAAGCCGGCGAGATTGTCCCAAGATCGAACACTTCGACGCTGTCGCTGTGCGCCGCCATGTTGCCTTGGATTTCGCTTACTATTGGTGAGCCACTAGCGACGATAGCGCTTTCTTATTGGCTCTTGACTGCGGCTGACTGCGTGTCAACGCAACTGTGCGTACAAGTTTGGCGCAAGCGGTCTTCGCAACGCAACGCGTCCGCTTGCCGCTACGGAACGCACCGCGCTCAAACGCGAATGTGCGTATGGGCCTTAAGGGTCGCTCGAGGCACGGGCCTCGTGCTCTGGCGTGCTTTACGCTACTTGGAAAACAAACGCAAACACATCCAGGCTCTTTAGGCGAATGTAAATACCCTTGATAAAGGCGTTTTTATTTTTTTGGTCAAGTACCGCCCACCATTGTGGGGAAACCACGGTGTAAGATAATACTCTTCAGTGAGGACAGCGCGCTCCTCACGACGTGCATTTAAAGTTCGCTTTTCACTCTCTCTCACTACGGTTTCAAGCGGCGCCGGCAGATGACTCGTCGACCCATGGGCACGGCAAAGACACTCGTACCGCCTCATGCTCCACACGCGCAGAGCTCCAGCGAGGTTCTCGCTCGTGCAGAAAGACCATTGTGTACCGGGGTGTCATGGCAACGAGAGAATTTTTTTCGCTCTCGTACTGTTTCGCCTTTTGGCCGCCGGCGACACTGTCAGCAGCGGGCAAGGTGGCCGCGGGATAATGCCGCCTTTCGGATGCCCGTCGAACGAACATTATCTGATATTTCGCGCCGCGCGTTCAGCCCCGCCGTGTCCTCACGTAAAGAGTGTATCTTACCCCGAGGGGGAAACACGCCAGAGACGTGCCAAGTGTGGCCATTCGCTCCAAAGGGCCGCTCAGTTCAGTGCTGCGCCTCCATTGGCTTCCAAGGGCCGCACGAGACACGGGCCTTGTGCACTGGCGCATTTGACGCTACTTGCAAGACAAACGTGAAGAGATGAGGGGCTTTAGTAGTGTGAACATAGCATTAGCTAGAATAAAAGGATGTCCAACTGCTTTGATCATGATCACGATCATGAGCAGATTATGGGAGTGGCATACACGAGGAGCTCGCACGAGAAGCACTTCGGCGCCTCGTCACTTCGTCACAAAAATGCATCTGAATTGGACACGCTTGCGCGTTTCTGTTTTGTTTCTTGTGCGTTTGCGAACCACCCGCCTTGCGCGCGTTATTTGAGTGGTAACTTTAGCGCACCACGCGCTTAAAATTTTTCCAATATTCACTCACACAGTTGTTTTTATTGACGTTCATCAAGTTTATTAGTCAAACCATACGTTTATTTGCAATAAATAAAAAAAGTGTCATTCTTTGGAAGCCACAGGTTCGCTATCCGCACATACCCCCTGGAAGGAGTGGCTAGGCAACGTCAATGCTTTGGACTGCCGTTTTTTATTTTTTTTTTTTTTAATGGGAGAGGCATTAACTGGTTTTATGGAGCCGACCGGTGTTACCAGCTTTTGAAGCGGCGCCAAACGGCACCGAAATTTCCCTGTTCTATGGAGCGAAGCCTGAAGTCTGTAACAGCGAATTGATGGATGCATTCCTATTGGCTCGCGCACGCCATAGTTTCAAGGAACGCCACCCCACAGAAAAGCGCTCTCCACGACTCAGCGGCCCGGCCGCCGGTAAGACGGAGAGGGTGGCCGGGCTCTGCAGAGCTGCCTGCCGCTCGAGCTCCATCAGGTTCCCGCTACCATCGCATAGCTTGTGTGAAAGGCCTAAAGATTCCGAATGAGATTCTGCTCGCTATTTTCAGTTGCGAGATCCCTCGTGCTTCGAAATAATTGTAGACGGAAACTGCGGTGCTCGATGTCGACACTGATCATTTCAGGCGGAAGCGGATCATGTAAATCAGACATAACAGGTCGGCGTTTTCTACCAGTTACAATGTTCAGCACCACCTTGTATTTAGTGTTTCTTTCAGCCTGAACATACATTAAGCTCATAAGTCTTTAGAGGCCTATGACTATTTGATTTCGCAATTATCGTGAAGACGGCGTGCATATACCTTCATGTGGTCGACGGTTCGTTGTGATTTGAAAAGGGAATATGGTCTACGGTGTTTTGCCATTTGAACGTGAACGTTCAGACGGCCATAGGAACGCGGAGACACTGAACTTTGGGTGATCCGGACCGCTTGGCGGTCCTCCCGTGTACATGTTGTAAAAATAAAAGCAAATATTACGACAACAAGTGTGCGTGAGTTAATAATAATAATAATAACCCTTATTTCCAGATATACATGTGTCTGAGGGGTTGTGGCGAAAGAATGCAAAACGAAATTCGACACAGACACTTAATGGCTCGTTCACACTTGCGAAATGCGCACTCGCCGCCGACTGGATTCACTCGCCGAAAAAAGATCGGGCCGTTCACATTTGTTCTCGTCTGCGGAGTGCGCAGTTTCCAGAGCAGACAACAGTTGACGAGAGCTCCCAAACCTCCTCCTCGCCCGCGCGAGTCTCGATGCCATCGTCGCCAGCTCGTCAGCGGGGATCTGACGTCAGCAAGCGCAACCTCTCCCGTTCGTTGAGACTGGCTTGCGGCGAGAGAAAACTTTTTTTCGGCGTTCAAATTTGGTCCCCAGAGAGATCTTTCTCTCCGCCGGAAATTGTGCCTGCTTTCGTCGCCGGGAGTCAGAATACTCGCGGATCCGGCCGCCGGCCCCCAGGTGTGAACGAGGCATAGGATTGCTTACGTGTGGGAATGCGAAAGCATTGTAGTCCCTTTGGTGAAAAGTTTTCGATTTATTTTTTCGACATGCGATATTTTTGCTGATTTGGTGTGTGACGCGCCGGAGACGAGCGCGCTCATTTTACGCACTCACGACGTGGCGCCACCTTCTCCCCATCGGCTGCGACGTCACGTGCCTAATGACGCACGCACTTGGCCACACCTTTAGTCAGCCAGGACCGTGGAGCCGCCGTGGAGTCGAGGAAGCGTGCCAGTCTCGCACCTGGGAGGCCCGGGTTCGATT
The DNA here is from genome assembly GCF_016920785.2 of Ixodes scapularis. NCBI lineage: Eukaryota > Metazoa > Arthropoda > Arachnida > Ixodida > Ixodidae > Ixodes > Ixodes scapularis. The sequence goes on from NW_024609857.1 coordinate 188,138,279, forward strand.
CCCATGCAGACCGATATGTAATAAAGTTTCTTCCCAAAGCCATTCATTTACTTCGTTTATAGGAACCTTCGTGAAAAGTGGAACGTCAAATCCGAGCATTTCTAACGTGTTTTTACTCTTTGCGCCGTCGGCCATTTTCGGTACCATCGCTTGGTCATGCCGCCGACGCCGCCGTTGGGATTTTCGTGTAATGGGGCAAATAATCGTTTCGCATTAAAGAGTCTTCTGACCAGGCCCCCAGCCCCTTTTGAAAGCATTCAACGGTGTAAAGGACCAGTGTCAGCATAAAAAGCAATTGTACATAAAATAATCAAATTGACATTAGCTAAGCATCGTATAGTTACAGTAATTAATATCAACTTCATCAAAAGTTTCAAATAGAAATCACTCACACCGACCTCATTGAGATCACATTCATTAACATACAATGTCAGCGTTACTGTAAAATTCTCAATTTCTGTTGCATTCAAACAGAAAAAAAATAGATATATATATACAGAAAGATACATGTAAGTCGTTGGTATATTTTTTTCAACATCAAATTATCAATAGACTTAATTATTAATGCAAAAAATATCAAAAGCACTATAAAAGGCACTTTGAAACCTGCTACCCACTCACCTAACAAATTTTAAGTTTAGGTACTGGGGCTCGAAAAGTTGAAACCCGTTTACAACTCCCTGTAACACCGAATTAGAGCGCAGCTCTTGAGGAGGAGGAGGGAAGGGGACTGAGGGAGGCGGGGTCATGTGATCTCGGGGGGGGGCGGCGGGGGTGGCTGAGGGTTCACGTAACCTCGGGGGGGAGTCACGTGACCCACCCACCCCCCCTTCGCGAGGTCTTCCCGAAGGAACCCGAGGTCTTCCTGAGGTCCTCGAGCCGGGGGGGGGGGGGGGGGGGTGGTTTTGCGCTTACGCCGACGGTGAGGCCGCTCAAGCCGGAAACGGGCGCCTAAGAGCTGCGCTCTAGAATACACGTTTACTGTTTTCTTGATCATGCAGAATCTTCGACCTTTGCTTACTATTTCAACAATATTGGGGTGATTATTTATAAGGTAAGATAATTGGTAATTAAATTTAATGAAACTACCATCACAATGATGAGTTATATACAGCGCCCTTCTGAACACCCGTCTTGAAAAAAAAGTCTGCTATTGCTTGTTTTATTATAGATCAAAATGCAGTCAAAGACTATAAGATACACCAGCACAAACACGCATGCTAAAAGCGCAAGGCCATGGTGCATGGTTTGCGCTTGATTGCTTTGACCGGGGACAAAAACATGAAAGCCGTTTACAACTCTCTGTAACGCCGAATTAGAGCGTAGCTCTTTAAGGAGGAGGAGGGAAGAGTACTGAGAGGAAGGTATACACTCCTCCGTTTTTCTCACCTCCTCATCCTGTGTGCTATTCCTTCGTCCAAGCGGCGTCACTGTCGCCTCATGAGGGTCACGTGACTTCATGGGGGTCATGTGACGTCACCGGAGTCACGTGACCTCACGGGAGTCACGTGACCCCAGTGAGATCATGTGACGATGACGATGACATCATCAGTGACGATGACAATGACTATGCCGATGACGTCATCAGTGACGATGACGATGGTGATGACGTCATGAGTGACGTCACGCGTCCCATAATGCACCGCGCGGTTACGCCGACGGCGACGGCGACACCGCTGAAGCTGGAAACAGGCGCCTGAGAGCTGCGCTCTATAACGCACTATAAGAAACCCTTGAAACGACATTAGATGTAAATGTCGGAAGTGCTTAGCATTTTTTATCAAAATGTATGAGGACTGCGCACAATGGCTGATGAGTGTATGTCTAATCTTATTACTGCCGACTTCGACATTATTTGTTTATCGGAAACGTGGCTCTGCGATGGCATTCCGAATTCAAATTGCTTCACACCTAACTACAATGTCTGCCGCAGCGACAGAGACTACATATGCACGAGGCAAAAGCTAGGTGGTGGCGTATTGATAGCGCTTCACTCTTCGCTTGAGTCACATCGAAGGTTCGCCTAGAATCGTATTCAGAATGCTTATGGGTAGAAATTAAAACTGGCGATAGTTTCAATTACCTTATTGGAAACTTCTATTTTCAACCGCTATGCGATCCTTCATTTTTTATCAGACATCTTGAAACGCTGAAACAACAAGTCAACTCCGATAGGCACATAGTTGGAATGTACGGGGACTTTAACCTTCCGGAAATAGAATGGTCATTTGACATTATAAACGGTGGCGACTTAATCACGTAAAATAAGGCAGCTGGGTTGTTATCTTTTATACATTTTTGCGGGCTAAATCAGCTTAACACTTTGGAAAACTCCGCTGGTAATGTTCTTTACCTAGTGTTATCAAATATTCCAATTGAATCAATTAGTACTGTTTCGATCCCTCTAGTACAAATGAATGTATATCATCCACCTCTCAATGTTCAAATATGGCTGGCAAGAAAGTTGCAAGCATTGAACAGACCCTCCGCCTATTGTTACCCCAAAAAAGATTATTTGGGAATGTATAAATATTTTCATAATTATAACTGGAGCGCTGTTCTTGCAATGGATGACACCAATCTCGCAACAGAAGCGTTTACGTCAGTTATGCAAGACGCGATTGGCATTTTTGCTCCAAAACGCAATTCTCAACTTCCCAATCACCCGGACTGGTTTTCCAATGATTTAAAAATGTACCTTAAGAAGAAATATAATTTTCAAAGAATTTTCAAAAAAAAAAAAGGCAAAAAAAAAAACAGGCTTTAGCTTCTGCTACACTCAATTTAGTATTTATCGTTCTCTCGTCAAAAAATTGTATTCGCGCGATAAACGGTTTGGGAACCATGGGGTTCCCTCTATCCCTATCCAGGCCTAGCTTCGAGCAGGCCGTGGGAGCCGTCGTCACCAATGGCGTCGGCCTCCCGGATACAAGGAACCACGAGGCCGAATTCCCCGAAGGGGCCGGCTCTCCCTTGCCCATTTGGGTGAACGCGCCTTCGGCACACCCTTGAGAGTTATAATGGACGCGACTGCTAGTGGCCTCCCCGGGCGCGTCCATTCTCCGAGGCTACATAAGCTGGCCCCGAAGGTGGGCCAGGGGCTCTCGTCGGCGGAGGCCCTGGCTCTACGGAGCTTGGTTTTTCTTTGTGGGCCTCCGACTTCCCGTGAATCTGTCTAATGCGGCAGCGCGGGAAACCGACCGGGTGATACTGGCAATTGAGCCAGCGCCCAGACTTTTCTTGTTTAAGAGCGAAGCGTGCTGTCATTTCAGTCAATAAACACGTCTTTATCCGGACCCATGGAGCCTTTGTGTTTCTAAGTGGTACACCCCACAAAGGGGAAGTCCCACATTTGGCGCCCCAACGTGCGGCTTTCCGTGGACTGCAAAGACAGCAGCATCCACCTCCATTCGCTAAGATAGCGAACCAGGTCAATTTCCGGCCAAGGATCAAACAGGTGGACAAAGGGAGAGGCGAACGCCCGACACCCGAGGCCACTCAACGGCTTAGTGGCCACGTCAGCCACGCACGGACACAATGCAGTGTCTTTTCAGCCGAGCTCGCTTCCAAACGGAGGTGACTAAACGCCCGGCTAGCTCAGTCGGTAGAGCACGAGACTCTTAATCTCGGGGTCGTGGGTTTGAGCCCCACGTTGGGCGCCAAATGTGGGAATTTCCTCTTTGAGGGTACCACTTAGCAACAAGAGGGTTCGTTGGGTCCGGATAAAGACATGTTTATTGGCTGCAATGCCAACACGCTTCGCTCTTAGACAATCAAAAGTCTGGGCGCTGGCTCAATTGCCAGTATCACCCGGTCGGTTTCCCGCGCTGCCGCATTAGACAGATTCACGGGAAGTCGGAGGCCCACAAAGAAAAACCGAGCTCTCGTCGGCGGAGGCCCTGGCTCTACGGAGCTCGGTTTTTCTTTGTGGGCCTCCGACTTCCCGCGAATCTGTCTAAAGCGGCAGCGCGGGAAACCGACCGGGTGATACTGGCAATTGAGCCAGCGCCCAGACTTTTGATTGTCTAAGAGCGAAGCGTGTTGGCATTGCAGCCAATAAACATGTCTTTATCCGGACCCAACGAACCCTCTCCTCTGTGTTGCTAAGTGGTACCCTCAAAGAGGAAATTCCCACAACGGTTACATCTTGATGATGTCGAGCGCAGTCTGAACCGCCGCCCCGAAATTTTCTGGAAATTCGCAAAGCAGCACACTCGTAACAATTCACGCAAAATTTCACTGCGGGATTGTTCTACTGGAAACACTTAGTATTTTTTGTCTTCACCAGAGGTGGCAGACCGATTTGTAGACTATTTTAGTCAATGCTATACAGTTGGTCATCCAACTATTCAGCCTATTGCCATGGCAGTAATCTGACAGGATGTTTTACTGGGTTTCAGAGTAGATACGGATGAAATTGAGGAAGGTATCAGAAGACTTAAACCGAAGTTATATACTGGAGTAGATTGTATCCCAAGCTTTATAATCAAAGGTTGTGGTGACTTGTTCGCACAGATTTGAAAACACATTTTCAACTTGTCACTTCGCTCTGGTTTGTTCCCATCGTCATTGAAGAAAGCGGTTGTGGTGCCAATATTAAAGAGGGGCGATTCATCGGTTGTCAGTAATTATCGGCCTGTTTCTTTACTGTGTGGCTTTTTTCAAGGTGTTTGAGAAAGTTATTTATAAACGAATGACTCATTACTTTCATAAAAAAATTAACGACTTCGCAGCACGAGTTTATTACGGGACGGTCAGTTGAAACCAACTTGTGCTCCTTTTTCCATTTCGCTACACCAATTGTTACCAACAGGAACAGGTAGATGCTATTTATTTGGATACGTCTAAAGCATTCGATAAAGTTGATCATGATCTATTGCTCCACAAATTATCGCTGTACGGTTGTTGTTCTGAACTACTTCGCTGTTTCCAAAGCTACTTGTCGTGTCGTACGAATCATGTTCGAATTTCTAGTGTCCCTTCTAAACAATTTTACTCAACTTCAGGTGTCCCCAGGGGTCTATTCTTGGGCCTCTTTTGTTTCTAATAGTTGTTAATGATATAACCTCATGTGTAAAAAAGCTGAGACTCTACGCTTTGCGGATCATATTAAGATTTTTGTTCACGTTGCTACTCTTTTTGATTGTAATGCTCTTCAGGACGAAGTGAAAAACATACTGCAATGGTCTTCGGTGAATAATTAGCTCCTAAATCCTACCAAAACTAAGGTTCTTTTTTTGAGCAGACGACACACTGTTATGCATTTTACTTACTCTTTGGGAGGAACTCCAATAGGAACGCGTGACTGTGATGAAAGATCTCGGCGTGTGCCTTGATAGCGCGTTGTCATTTAATGTTCATGTTTTCTTTCTTGTTGGCCGTGCGATGAAAACTCTTGGTATCATATCTCGTATAGCTAAAAAGTTTAGACGCCCTGCTTGCATGATTCGTTTATTTTGTGCTATAGTTTGTTCACGGCTCGAATTTGCCTCTGTTGTTTGGAATTCTCTAACAAGTACATGTATACTGTCTTCAAGTACTGAATCAGTGCAAAAAAGAAGGATACGCATTTTATATGATAGACACTTTCAGCGTCGGTTTTATTATGATTATGAATTTCTTCATAAGAGCATTTTACTTAAGTCTTTGTCAAATAGAAGATTCGAGCGTGATCTGATTTTTTTGCACAGGGTGGTAAATGGTTGGACTGATGCTAATCAACTTTTGAATTCTGTCGATTTCCATGTTCCTTGTCGCGTTACCAGAAATTTTACTGTCTTTTATACTCAATTCATGTCTAAACTCTCACCATTGTCCCGTATGCAAATTTCATTTATTACAATCGCATCGTCTAGCTTGGACATCTTCACAGATCTCCTAGTTTTTCGCCGGAACTTGGCGAGTCTAGTTAAAAGTTGAAACTCTATTACATTTTGCGACCTATTTGTAGTCATGCTCATTTGTACATTTTAAGCTGTGCGTGTGCTGTGTTTCTTCTTTTTGTCTTGTGTGCGCCAATTTGAAGACCCGCGTGGTTGTTTTTGGGCGCATTAAATAAACAAATTAATATCATTATTATTATTATTATTATGTATCTTCTTTCCTGTGGAGATGTGTATAATGTGTTTGTTTGTTTTTTTGTTTTTTTATTTACCAGTGTATTAGCACCAAGACCTCAGGGTTGTTCCTTGGCACTGTATAATAAAGATTGATTGACTGATTGATTAATTATTATTATTATTATTTTTTTTGTCACCTCTCCTTTTTAACATCTTTGTAAACGATATGCCCAGGGCAGTTTCCTCCTGTAAATTATTTCAATACGCTGATGACACGGTATTGCTATCGCAACACCTTGATTATGTTGCAGGAATCACTTTACTCCAGGACGACACTTGTCACCTACATGACTGGCTTAGAGCTCATTGTCTCACGGTCAATATACATAAAACTAAGCTTGTTTGCTTTCATAACCCACTTAAACTTATAACTACCGATTATCCACTTTATATGCATACATCTCGGTGTACACCTTGCGACTGTCGTCCTGTGTCTTATGTTGATCAAGTTAACTATCTAGGAATACAATTTGAGAGTGACTTGTCGTGGAAAGCCCATTTATCACAACTTTGTACAAAACTGCGAAAAGTATCCTGTTTTCTGTATAATGCCAAATCTCTAATACCCATTTCAACCAAAAAGACAATAACTCACGCTTTAGCATACAGTGTATTACGCTACGGAATAACTATTTTTGGTCACAGCCCAGGTCTATGGGTCAAAAAAATTGACTCAGTTTTAAAAGGAATATTTAAAAGCATAATGTACGGTGCAACGTCACAAAGGGAAGAAGGAATGCTAACATGCTTGGGTTTGCCTTTTTTTACCTTTACTTGTACACACGGTTGTTCTAAAATACTTCTGGAGCGATACTTTTAAGGTACCTCGTGTCTTATGTAGACCTCTTCGGCGTGTTGAGCGGTTTGAAATGCCTTTCGTAGAAACAAAGTACGGAAAAAGAGTGCGAAATTTTTACGTTCCATTTATTTTCAACAATTTACCAGATGATATCTATGCTGTGGACTCTTTAAAAAAATGCAAAGAATCACTTCAAGGAATTAGGGAGAAGTTGTGACTGCATGTTTCTGTTTGCATATGTTGGAATGACCATCATCACCTACATTGTTCTGCATCTGTAGTTGAATTTGAGCTGTGAACTTCTTGTTTGTGGGGACTCTTTCAAGCATGAATTGTAGGGTGCTGTCCCACAAGCCGCTTCTGGCTTTGACAGGCCCGTGTATCTGCCTTGTTAAATGCGTGTTCCAATAAAAATTTATTATTATTATTATTATTATTATTATTAAGACGTTGAGCTCCGTGACATAGTGCTTTCTGGCTCTGCTTGGTTGGCCTCACATAAAGTTGAAAGAATAAAACACAGAGGACAAGCACAGGAAAACCACTTTCTTTCAGTTAGCAACGACGTTTATTTTGGGCAAAGACATTGCACCCTGAGCGAGACCCCGACAAGATAGGTTGATAAGGGAGATGGGAGATGGAAAGGGGGATATAGGGGAAAGAAAGGAAACTTGGGCGATGGAAAGGCGATAAAGGGGAAGGGAAACTGGGAGATGGAAGGGGTGATAGGTGAAGGAAAGGGGCAACCATGAGGTAAGGGCGGAACTACCGGGATGTTGTGTGATTACGGGGAGTTGCGATATTTTCCAAGTTCAGGCTTGAGGAATTCTAATTCCCGTCTTGATAAGGTTACTGATGCCGATGAAACATTGTTTTCTGCGTTCTGGATGAGAAAAGATTCGATGATTTCACGTCCGTGGCGATTGCGGTGTCCCCCTCTTGTCTTGGTTCCTGCGAAGTCAGGCGCGCATCCAAAGCATTCGTTCGCGTGAACCGCGATCGGATGAACGGGGTTGTCGGTTCTAGAAGTGGCCTCGTTTTCGTGCTCTCTCAGGCGGTCATTGATACATCGGCCGGTTTGTCCTATGTACTCGGCACCGCATCTGAGAGGGATGGAGTACACTTTTTCTGTGCAGCAGGTCCGGAAAAGGGTGGCGTGCTTTTTTTCGCAAGCCGGCTTGGCTTCTTGTCGGTTGATCATGTTGCACATGCTTGCCAATCTGAATCTACTGGAAAAGACAACTTTCGTGTCATAGCGTGATGCAATGGACCGGATACGATGGGAAGCATTATGAATGTAAGGAATGCTGGCTATCCTTCGACTGAAAGGCATTTTTGTAGTAGCTTTTGGGTTGATAAGTTGGTGGAAAACGGACACGAGGCGTTCCACCGGATATCCGGAACTCAGGAGTCGTTTATGTATTTTTTGTATTCATGTTCAACCCGCTCGCCTTTATCAGTCAATTGATTGGCCTCATTGACCTGTTATGTCGGCTGCGCTCTGACTAACGGCGAAAATGAATGTAAACGTTTATGTCGTGCAAAAGCAGTTCAATCACGAAATGCTAACAAGGCATGTCTTATATATGTTCTTTAACGTCTGATAACATTCTTCACTGATTGATTGACTATGTTTTAGACCGCAGCTCTTAGGCGCCGTTTCCGGCTTGAGTGGCGTCGGCATAACCGCGAGCCCCCCCCCCCCCTCGGAAGGACCTCGGGTTCCTTCGGGAGGACCTCGGAAGGACCTCGGGTTCCTTCGGGAGGACCACGGGAGGACCTCTGGGAGGGGGGGGGGGGGTTTGCGTGACCCCCCCTCAAAACCCTTCCCTCGTGCTCCTCAAGAACTGCTCTCTCATTTGGCGTTACAAGGAGTTGTAAAAGGCTCTCACTTTTTAAAGCGCAGCTCTTAGTCGCCCGTTTCCGGCTTGAGTGGCGTCGCCGTCGCCGTCAGCGTAACCGCGCGGTGCATTATGGGTGCGTTGCATTATGATAATGCACCGTGGCCTCACGGTGCATTGCATGACTCCGTGAGGTCACGTGATCCTCATAAGGCGACGGCGACGCCGCTCGGACGAAGAAATAGCACACAGGATGAGGAGGTGAAGAGGGTATACCTTCCCCTCAGTACTCTTCCGTTCTCCTCCTCAAGAGCTGCGTTCTAATTCGGTGTTACAGAGAGTTGTAAACGGCTTTCATTTTTTTTTAATTCTTGAATAGTTAAAACGATAGCTACTTGCTTGGGAGCATCTAACGAAATCGCTTTGCCAACCCTGCAGTAAGGAACAAAGCCAGCATTAGAAAAAAAAAAAAAAAATTGCCGACTTTGTTTTAACTTTTGCCCGAGCGCAGCCAAAGCTACGTGTGGCCGGAGCCAATCACAGGCCGGCAATAGGTCACGCGATCTCTTCTGCACTTTTGTATCACTCAGCTGCGCCGCTGATCCTCCGTGCCGCCAGCGCTCGCCGAGGATTACGTCTGCTACGGGAGTAACATCGGTATTGTCGTCTACAGGTTTAAAAAGTGTCCTTTCACGTTCTGAAATTTAGTCAGAGGGGATGTCAGTACGTATGTCGGCCGCAGGCGTCTGTGTCCGAGCTTTAAACCTGTCCGAGATATCGGCATAGTTTCGAGATGTAAGCACACAATGCAAGGTTCCCGATGACCCGGCCGTTGATGTTTCCTTGTATTGTCTGGAAATACCAGAGCTCAAGGCGCAGTCCTTTCCACCAGCTTCTCGGCGTTCAATGTGATCGGCAGGTAAAGGGGTGCCCTGATTTCGCCGCGTCTTGTTTACAACAGATTCGCGGTACGACGCGGCCGGAGTCTCCTGCCTAATTTGAAAGTAGACATTCACCACGACCTCTCGCGCCAGACGCCCAAACATGCCTTTGCGAAAGGACGTTTTGGAGCGACTCGGTGAGGAAAGCAGCGAAGCACATAATTCGGCCATTACGGGAACGAAGTCACACGGAAAAATCGAGCGCTGCAGCCGTGTTGCCAGCGGATGTACGTATTTTCACCAAACCACATGCATTTACATATATTAATAAAAACTTACACTTCAGATGTTTAATTCCTTTAATTGCAACTCATTCTCAGCAGTACACATCTGGAATATTCCACAATGTTCACGCACAAAACAGTTATTTAAAAGAAAATTACTTTTGCGGACTACTTTGTGGTGCGTAGGAATGCTCCTTTTGATGTTGTGAACCGTTCCTCAGCCTTTTGCTGCGCTCGGACGGAGGCTGAAACGAAGTATAGCACCACTGGCACGTTTGCTGGCATTTGCCCGTTTCGATCTGGATGAGCATCGTACCGGCGTGCGGTCGTGTATCACTACTGCGTGATGCACGTTAAAGACCCCAGGCTAGCGGTTCTACCACACTGGCTAAATTTCTCATCTACAGCTGGGAGACTCGTCGCCCCTGTGAGGCAGACCAAGTTCTAGGCTGTATAAACACACACAACCCAATTTTTTTTTGTGTGTCGGCGGGAGCACGCGCTGAGCGCTGAACGTGCACGGGCGAGCAGCAGAAAGGAGGAAATTAAGAACAGAGGAGGAACAGCACTGCCACGAGCCTGTTTTCTGGCCACACTAGAGTTCCTGTATAAGCTCCCTACGGGAGCCTGTACAGGAACTCTAGGCCACACTAATGAGTGCCGCCATCTGGTGGTGTAACTAATGGCGTGTTCAAGATGGCCACCGTGGGACCGCCGTCTTAAAGACACAAGGCTATCAGTCGTACTGCATTGTCTAAAGGACTAATGATTTATTTTAGTTAATTGACCAGATTTTACTAATAAATTACGATCCCGATTAACATTTCTGATATCCTTTAGCATCCACAACGTCTTTAACTGGTCGGCGGTGTGTTCGAAAGCGCCGGAGAAAAAAAGGGAGGTCCGGCTCAGAGCTTAGACAAGAGGCATATATCATCTTACTTCTCGCGGCTTCCGAGGCCATGCGGTAGCGTGAGCTGGCGCGCTCACCGGCACCGTACTGGGCGCAGTGGAGCCTCGGTTGTTTTTAGTCTGGAAGTACATTCGCTCGGCTGTTTTCTACAACCCGCGTGGTTGTGGCACCCGTTGGCTCTGCTACAAACTAAAGACTAATAATAAATAAAAAAAAACAGGGCACTTAGTAAGAGAGGAAAACAGAGACCTTTGGGATAACATTGTTTACCCTAGCGGAGTCCAGACTAATAGCGTAAAAGCACAATTACGAAATCAATAAAATACAATTCACTCATCATATCTAAAAATATTCGCTCTTAGCCGGTACATTTCAATTAGAGATTCGTTGCCTTTCGTCGGATTATTTTATTGCTTGTTAGAATTAGGACAACTAAAATGTGTTCCAACCTCTTCTTTGGTAAATTTAAGCCGTAAGAAGACACTGCTACCTAAGCTGAAAAGAAAATATCGACACAATTCCCACCCAGAAGTGACGTCGGCCTACACCTTGTGTGTGTGTGTCGAATCATTGAAAAGCGACCCGAGAGCGACCCCTTATCTAAGGGTCAGGTGATAGTAAAACGGCGCCAGATGTCTCAACGGGTGTTGAGCTTTTCACATAATTCTTTTCCGCTTAGTTTTTGCTAAGGCGCACTCGAGATAGCCTGACTTCGCGGTTATTCAGTGAGGACAGGAATTCAGTTTCCTTACTGTATTTAAACTAGTTCAAGAGCCTATTTGGGCCATGGACAACATATGTTTAACTTGTATGTGCAGTATCTCTTTTTATGTAAATCCTGACATCTAGAGCAGCAGAAAAAGGTATTCTGAAGGAACCATTTTAGAACGCAGCTCTTAGGTGTCCGTTTACGTGTTTCGCGACGTCGGCGCACTCATAACTGGGCTAAATTTAGTGAGAAAATTTACGTCACGTGACCTTAATACAAATTCAATTCCATGCTAAATTTAGTGGAGAAATCCAGTTTCTCTGCTAGATTCAGGGAACAAATTTAGTTTTCCGCTGGGTTGAGCAGGAAAATTAACCTCACGTGACATCATCACCAATTCAATACCCTGCTAAATCTAGAGGGGAATCAAATTGATGACGAAATCACGTCACATCAATTTTCCCGCTAAATCTATTGGAAAAACTGATTTTTTTCATAAGTGGCATGGCACCAAGTCGTGTGACGTCATTTTCTCGGTTAAATTTAGCGGGGAAACTGAATTGGTGCTGAAGTCACGTGGTGTCATTTTTTTAGCTTAATTTAGTGGGGAGACTGTTGGAGGAGGGGAGGCTATGGAGGAGAAGGAGAGGAGGGGAGATGAGAAGGACAAGGGTACGGAGGAAGAGGGGCATACTCCCCTTCCCCCGTCTGCACCCTTCCCTCCGCCTCAAGAGCTGCGCTCATATTTCGCGTTACAGAGATTGGTAAACGTCTTTCATTTTCTTTTTTCATATTTATTCTCTGTTGTTGCTGGAACACCTGGGTAGCTAGATTCGTCAAACAAAAACTTTGGGGCCGAAGGTCGCGAAGCGTGCTCTTTAGACTCCAGCAACGATGGCTCCACGTGGGACGAGATGTCATTAGGGAGTTTTCGTAGATGGTTTTTTTCCTCTCCACAACGCTATCCGCTACCCGCTACTAAACTCGCTAACAGAGGCATAGCGGAGGCTCAAAAAAGTGCTTTCGTAGACCGTTCTCTGCGGGCTACGGTGCTGCGTAGAGTTCCTGTATAGGCATCTACGGGAGCCAGAGTTGTGCGTCTGTTTTCCACGTGCCTCCACGCCGCTATTCGGTGAGATGCGATCACGTGATGAGCCGGATCAAGTGCGTGCAGGAAAGTAGACGTTGAGCGCGCCCCACAGAACGTTCCCCTGCTTTTGAGCGTGCCGCGCGCCTCGAACGCGCGGCGCTGCTATTCGCCAAATTCAGTCACGTGACGAGCTGGATCAACATGCCATGCAGAAAAGACGGCGCAACGGGGATGAACGCGCAGCTCTTATGACAGCGCCACTAGCGGTCATAAAAAGCACTATATAAAACATTAAACGCATACTATAACTACAGTGTACTAGAATACTTGGGTAGTGTTGGGACCGAAGGGGCTCGCCTGAAGCGCGTGGTATTGATCGCGACAGGTGTCGCGTCCGGAGCCTTATCCGGAAGGTGTGCGCATGCGCGGCTGCACGCGCGAAAATATGAATCTTTTGTGCCGCTTTGGTGCAGTGCACATAGGATTTCTGATACAGCTACGACCTGCCAGCGGTCGTACCGCGGCATCAATTACGCTGCGGCACGATCGTTAGCAACATGATGCTTCAATGTATTGGACGGTACAAGCTACATTACCCTTCCTTTACATAAAAACAATTGCGACTTTAAAGAAGCGGTTTCGGTTTGTCGGATGGTGAGCATTTTAAATGAAATGCCCATTTCCTTGGTCGCAAATGCCGAACATTAGATATTTGAAAGGGATATCTAAAATTCGGAAGCAGTTCTTTTTTTTTTCCTATCTTATTTTATAACGGAACGAAACGGCACATACTAAAGTTCGAGATTGTTTTAGTATAAAAAAATTGGGTTGTGTGTGTGTTTATACAGCCTAGAACTTGGTCTGCCTCACAGGGGCGACGAGTCTCCCAGCTGTAGATGAGCAATTTAGCCAGTGCGGTACAGCCGCTAGCCTGGGGTCTTTAACGTGCACCACGCAGTAGTGATACACTATCACACGCCGGTACGATGCTCATCCAGATCGAAACGGGCCGGGGTGGGGCTCGAATGTTTTAGTATATTTTTAATACCCCAGGTTAACTTCTCTGTCTTCTTTTCTGCCCGTCTTCTTTTTCTTGACCTTAATCAGCTCGCTTCACTTGTCACTCATTCTTGTGTCCATTTATGCGACGAACCAGCCAAGCGACGGTCGCAAAGGGGTGAGAATCTTCTATTTCTTCGTGGCTGCCACGACCATCCGAGAATCACCCGACGTTCACTTGCAAGAAATGGCTTATAAGCCGTGACATTTTTTATCACGCGTTTTAACATTTAACTTAAGTTCAAAAACTGAGACATTGTGGGCGGAACAAGTAATGCTTTATAAGATTAAAAAAAAACAAGAAACTATTTCACATCATTTTGAGCAAAAAACATGAGCACACGTAGATCAGGCAAGGAAAAAGTTGTAATAGTTTACAGCACGGCATTGAAATAATGGCTACAATGTGCAGCGCATACATGGTTACATTATGCAGCGCAATATCCTCTTGAGGGTAAACCATCTGAAACCTACACGCTCCCCGACCAACAGCTGCTTTCTGACAGCCAGGTAAGTCTCGCCTGAGCTGGGTATTCGAAGGGAAACACCCATGGTTTCACAGGGGGTGTATCTGGTTCACGCAGAAATTCAGGGTGCTTTTGTTTTATTCTTTACAGAACTTTCCATATTTTACAAAAAAAGGATGTGGCAGATATGTGGATGCCGTCTTTCGTTATATCTGTAGGGCTCGGTGGACATTGAATGGGTGAATAACCGTTGCAATGTGTAAGTATTAAGGAAAATCTGTTAGTTAACTTGTTTATTAACGGCTTAATTGGCCATGGTGCAATTGCAGTTTTAAAAGGAATCATTATTAAAGGCAAACACAATTTCTACAATTCGTGAAAAGGCCTACGAGGTTCGCAAGATTAATCGTAAAAATATGCCTTTCTTCGCTTGATTCAGAAACCGCGTTATGAAAATAATACGTAGAATAGTGACTTAGTCGTCTTGATGTGTGGCGCCGGCGAGTCCACCGAAGAAACGCTGTCGAGTTAGTGACAAGGGGACAGAAAAAACTGCGTCATTCTTCTACGCATCAATATCAGCACAACCTCATTCGCGCTTTCAGCGCGCAGTTTTTTTTAATTAAGTGAAGAAAGGCAAAATTTTAGCGATGAATATCTCAGGACAGAACGAGCGGGTTGGTAAAGATATTTAAGCTTGAGGAAGAAACGAAAATGGACGGACAGACACAACAAAAACAAACGCCTTGTTACTTTCGCTCAAAGCTTGTTGTTTGTTCGCGAACTTTTTAAGTTAGTTTGGCCTTTAATGATGGCTCTCTTTAAAGGTGCAATTGCAACATGGCCCATCAAACATTTCATTAACCCTTTGCCTACCGCAAAAATTAAAGAAAAAAAAAGATTTGAAAATACCGATTTTTTTTTTACGTGCCCAATACTCTGTTTCACCTTGTGTTGTACCGCAGGAAAGGCTACAAGCGCGAGCTCCTTGCTTTAGGGCACATCTCGGCGGCACGAGCTCCCGTGCACCAAGGGCAGCTGCCAACGCTATGAGCTCGCGCTCCTAGCTTTCGGTACATGCACCGCTCAAAAAGAAAAAGAAAAAAAGAAAAAAAGGCGGGCTGCGCGAGCCGGATAACTCGACTACAGCGTCGCCACGAACTGTCAATACACGCGCCCTCACGAGCTACCGTTGCCGAGCCGTTCCGGTCCCAACACTACCCAAGTATTCTAGTACACTGTACTATAACTGCAACCATGTATTTGTTTTACCACAGTGCCTCTTTTCGATCACAACACATGGTTAATTTACGATTATGAATGTTAATCTTTTTTTCTGGATAAATTCTTCGTACCTCATCTTGCCAGCTTGCGGTAATCGCGCTTTGCCAGATTCAGTTCGGCCAAGCCAATCCTCTCTTTGTCATCTTGCGCTCTTTTATTAGCGATGTGCGCGACCAAAAGCGTCGCTGCGGTCAGCTTTCCACGATTGGCCAAACCATGGGCATATGAGCATTGTCAGATTGTCATCTTTGACGGTGTTAGTTTCGGATTGCGATGGCTCCTAGCTTCTACTGGTCTTCTTAAACACACCATCGAACTCGTCGTCGCACCTGATGGTAAGTAGCCAGGATAACAACTGGTGACGTCACGGCGAGGCAAACTCCAGTCGTGACGTTACGGATGGAAACCATAAGAGGGCGCCACCGAAACATCTCGGCGCTAATATTCGTGGGCGCGTTCTCCGCCGATTCCCGAAGGTGCAGCGGCTTAGCATTCTTGAGGAGCAACTTTTATTGTCTAGTTGAAGTTGGAGGGAAATAGAGGATGTGTATTTGATGTTTTTGAAACCGCCAAAACGGTGTTATGTTTTTTCACTGATGTGCGCCACTGGAATGGCGTAATTTTGAATTTTTATCCTATAAAAAAAAAAAAAAAAAAAAAACTATTGTTTGTTTTTTTTTGTTTTTTTTCTAAGGCGCTACCGATTGTTGATTAGCAAAGAATTTTGTCTTTAGTTTTTCGACTTTTTTTATTTGGCTCTGGAGAGACGCGGCACCGCGGAAAAGCGCCAGCTTGTACCATGGAGGCCCGCGGTGCCGCGTCAAGTGAACATGATAATGTAATGAGTATATACATGCATAATGACGACGACATAGGTTGTTGGTATTGGGGAGGATGGCAGTCCGATTCGCAGAAGTCCAGATTTCGTGGAGGCGGGTTGGGCGGGTGAGAAGCGAGCTGGGGGATCTGGCACGCCGTTCGATCGGTGCATGAAGGAGCCTCCGGAACAATATGGTGCTTTGCTCACTGGGGTGCACTGCGTTCGAAGCATCAGGCTCCAACGAGGTAGCCCAGTAAAAGTAGAAGCTACCGCCTCCGAGGCACCAGGGGGGCTATGTTGCGCTTTTTGCACTCCCAGGAGACTAGGGAGAAGGAAGTGACGTCAACAACGCAGCAAATGCAGATGGGGTGTTGATTTTGTTTTCTTCTGTCAACATCCAATCTGCGTTTGCTCTAGTCGTTGACGTCACTTCCCTCTTCCAAGTCTCCTGGGAGTGCAAAAAGCGCAACATAGCCCCCCAGGGCTCAGATTGAGGCACCGCCGTCGCCCGGTATGTCATCCTCTCAACGTCGTCGTCGTTGTGTTCTTTATTTATACGCGTATATATGTATAAATAAAATAAGATAGATAAAAGGACCCACAATTGAACGGTCAGCGTATCTCGAGATCCGCTATTTCGTAAGGCACCTCCGCAACCACGTCGGCAACACGCAAGGTCTGCGCTAGAATGGCGCATGCGCAGTAGTTGCGAAGGCGCCAATCTAGCGCCTTCGCAACTACCCTAATCTTCGGCCGGAGTGGATTACGTGCCCGTCGTCTTACGGACTCTCCAGGGAGGCATGTTTGAAAAGCGGCACTGGCATGTAGTTTTTGCTGGAAGCACGACTGGTCGGTCAAGAGCTCCAGCGCAGCGAGGCCGTAGGAGGTGTCACTGGAATCACGGGGACAACTTTCTGCGGCTATGGATGAAGTCAAATATACGGCAGAGCGAGCTTGAGCGCTGATCAAAGCTGTGCACGAGTGCTCTTTTCCTCTACTAGAAAATTGCAGACAACATTTTCCACGAGCACAGACTCTGGTCGAAGCACAACGGAGAAGCCATAAAAAAAAAGAAGCAAACGCGTAAATCGATTGTGAACTACCGCAGAGTCTGCTATGACCTATTCTTCGTGCTGTGCTCAAAAATGCGACTTTCGTGTATCGTGCTGCTATATTCTCGGCGAACGGCGGTGAACGTTAATTCTGAGCATAAATTCTTAGAATCACTATAAAGTAGCGTAATTACAGTGCCGGTCAAATCCTGAGTGCTAGATCTCTAGAAGATAATGCAACAAAAAGCGCCGGCAACAAAAAGCGCAGAGTGAGAACATTTTCTTATTTATTAATTTAATTACAATTAAAGCATCCATCTGCTAAGTATTTCACCATGGGATTACAAGGCTTTACACGGGTAGCGTGAGCTTATCGAATGACCCAGAGCCGTTTATACTGAGAGAGTTTGGCCAATTGGCGGAGCTTGTTGCCAGCTAGAACTAGAGCCACTCTATATGGCAGCGGAGCTGCCAGAGTAGCGACACCACGGAAAATTATCTATAGTCGGTTGCAAGCTAAGAAAAAAACGGAAATGCCTCTCAGAGGAAAATGTAATCCTACGCCGAGAAACGCCAGCCAATCGTCTTCATGACGTCACGATTCCGTGGACCAATCGCGGTTCTTTTAAAAAAAGAAAAAAAAAAAAAAAAGCTCAACATGGTTGCTGGCCTTAGCAACGCGTCGCCAGTTTCTCGTGACAATTATTCTGCCTTTTTGCACCGTGTTTTACGTGCCCGAGGTTACGCTACGAAATCTTAATGGTATCGGCTTGCGTTTGCAGCAGTTTTTGCGCGACAACGTGAGAATCCAACGACGCTATCGCCAACGAAAATTTCGAAGCGGG
This sequence comes from Ixodes scapularis, assembly GCF_016920785.2. Taxonomy (NCBI): domain Eukaryota; kingdom Metazoa; phylum Arthropoda; class Arachnida; order Ixodida; family Ixodidae; genus Ixodes; species Ixodes scapularis. The sequence goes on from NW_024609857.1 coordinate 188,156,442, forward strand.
CGCGAGGCTTAGCACTGCTGAGAGGTATGTTAGACGGTATGTTAGACAGTATCTTAGACAGAAAATGAATTGGGAAGACGGTACATTGGACATGACATTCTTTCTTTACTAAACAGCTATTTCGTTGACAAAAACGTATTCTAACTTATCTAAATGTCCGGAATGAATTAAATAAATATTGTAGCAGTTTAAGACACGTTTCCTGGAGGAAGAAAAAGCAACGTTGCTAGCGAACTACTTTCTCGACGGCGGAGGCACTTCAGATGGGCGCAATGCGCTTGTGGGTGGAGCTAAAAGATTGTTCTCAGGTTGCATCCGACTATAGATAGACGACGTCAGAAGCGCCTATAGTGATCTCCATTTTGGGCCTGGGAGGTTTCTATGGTTACCATATACTGCTAGAGACACCGGGCGGCAACCTTTATCTAGTTGATATCTCCATTTGTTAATTGAAAAGTGGTAAAAGACCTAAAAGACGCTTTGCATGGTGGTACGGCACGGGCCTCTGGAGGAGCGGTGCCTGTTCTTCTGTGAAATGAGACGATTCGCAGCGTGCACGGACAAGGCGAGTGGTTTTCCGCGCCGCCAGGATGGCGGCGGCTTTGTGGGACGAACGTACCGTCCTTGTACTTTCGGACTTCGCTCCTATGAAACAAAATCCGATTACGCCGGCCACGACAGGACGATTGCCTTGGGACAGGACTGCTGCTCGACTGCCCCATAGTAAGAGAATGTAGGCTTAGCGCCATACTTCTTCAAGACCGAATCATTCATTCAAGATGAGATTATCTCACCGACTGGCGGGGAGCGACGTTGACGACGGTATCACCCTCATTTTGGGCGATGAACAGTCCACGGGGTTAAATCAAGAAGGACAGCACGGTGGTCTACAGAGGATTGTTAACGCCATCAAAAGAGACGGACGCCGGATATGAGGTGTTCTTGCCGAGAGGCCAAGTGGTCGTCCGGAAGTTTACCGGCATGCAAAATGTAAATATTTTTATATGGTGTAGCACGCATACCCGTGTTAAAGGGGCCATGAAATGATTCTTTAACTTCTTCGTCCTTAGCTTTAATCCTCAACTCAAAAGAGAACAGTGGAATCACGCGAATTCAAATATTCATCGACGAATTGACTGTTGACGAGCGCATACGTCCAAGTGACGCAGTTTTGGCGTCAAATGCGTGAGCTGGGGTCGGCTGACGTCATTTTGGCGTTTGTAGGCATTGCAAAGAGGGTATTTAGAACCATACACACATGATGATAACATAATAACACACGGACATTAATGAGTACAAAACGGGCCCAGCTACAGAAAATAAATATTACACTCGTAAAAAATAATTGTCTGTAACTTGTTAATTACAAAGACGAAAACACCTCTGACCATATAAATTTAATAGTGTGTGATGATCCATTCTTATAGAGCAGGTCATTTCATATACGTCATTTCACCCAACGCCAGCTTGTCACCTAAAAAAAAAACAAAAAAAACACTGCGATCAAATGCAAGCTATTGCTAAAAAAGCACGTTATATCAAAATCTTCAGAACTGTCAATTTGTAAAATCGTCGATAAGTACTAAAGGTTAAAGGTCGCAGGCGCTTCCTCGCTCAAAGTTGCTGTGATTATTCAGTGACCCAGGGCTGAAACAACTTTCCCTAAGCCCTACACACGACGTATACCTTTCGTTTCGATTCTCAGAAATTCCAACATTCAAAGGAAGCTAGAAAATGCGAAAATGTTATCCTAAAAGCTATATCGTAAGATCGTTGAGTAGTACAAAACGTAAAGGTCGCAGGAGCTTCCTCGCTAAAAGTTTGTGATTACGCGGTTACCTGGGGCTGAAACAACTTCCCCAAGGTCCAACATGCGACGCATACAATTCGCATTGAGTCTCAGATATTCCAACGTTCAAACAAGGCTAGTAGTATGCGAAAATTGCATGCAAAATGTCTTATCGATCCTCGAACACATCCAGGAATATGAGAACCGCTACGGCGATAAGACTGATGCTGTCGCACTGGTGCTAATATCCAGAGCGATCTTGCACAGAAAAGGTATAAAGTCACATTCTTTCAGATTTTCACGTTATACCTGCGTCAGAGAGCACGAAGAAGTGCGAAATTGTCGGCAAGCAGCGGCACATTACGACTACCGCGCACCGAACAAACTCGTATCCACCAGCTCTGGGCGCTTCCATCTTACCTGTGACGTCACGGCTCTTGCGAGGATACGTGACGAGTAGTCACTCGGTTGCTAAGGAAATCGAGCCAGCTCAGCTCGTTGCTACGGTACCGCGTGTGACCAATCACGGTGAGAGGCGGCACAGGGAAAAGCGTGGCGTTACTCTGGCAGCTACGCTGCATATCGAGTAGCTCTAGCTAGAACCAGCGGATTTCGCGATAAAACAAAATGGCGTTACTTCTTTCTCTTCTTTATTCCTGCGAAATCGCATGGAGTTTCTATATAAGTCAGAGCCCCGAAATGAAGGACGGAAGTAGTCATCCCCAACGTTACTGGAGCAAGCTCAGTTTCGCAGCTCCCTATTCTCGCCTGCAGAGGCGAGAGGCGAGTGGCCCAGGTGGCGGTGACGAGAACTAGCGGCGCTGCAGTCAGACCTTGCTTCCCTGTCTCGCGCGTCGTCTAGTAGTTCAGTTCATAATTCGATTATTGGCCATAATCTAGGGGGAAAGGAGAGGGAGGGCGTCGTCTAGTACCACCGCGTTGATAGCATTTTTTTCTCTTTTTTTTCGTTTTTTTTTTTTACTTTTATGTGCGCCACTTTCAGCGCGCGCCAGATTGAGCCGCCATAACCGACCTTCTCTTGTCTTACCGAGACGCCGAGGCACTGAAGCGGGCATTAACGAGCCTCCACAAGGGCCTATCCTGGGGAGAAGGACATAGTAACACTTAAAGTGGCAATAACCTGTAGTGCAGTGGTAATGCTGAAGTGGAACGAACGGAATAGGTGGAAACAAAAACTGACAGTTAGTTATGGCGGCGCCCTCTTAATGGGTGCAGGAGCCATACAACCGGTAGGCCGCGTGGATAGGCCTAGTAACCCTCGGGTTCATATCCGGTGGTATACAATCACGTTGCCGTGGTTCCGGGAGTGTTCCGCCTCAGCCTCTATTGTCAGACACGTGATGTTCACATTTTCGGTTGACAGCATGGTGAAAAACGTACCCAAATAGACCTGTCTTCGTCGTCGGTGCATTGCTCAATGCTCAAGAGAATGAAATATGAATGATGTGACCTTTAAATGGAAGATACACCGCCTCATGCAAAAGTAAAGACCGTGAGCTAGTGCAGAATTGGCCAAGCTGCGTCTCGCAAGCCGCTTGCGGCTATTTGCGTGTCAAAGTGCGGCTCGCGGCTCCCTCCCCTACACCCCCCCCCCCATCCCCACCATTTTTCCCGGTAATACAAGCACATCCCCCCACAAAGAAATGAAACGCGTTATAAATCAAAAGAGAGATTGCGGTTTGGTAGCCTTGTGCTACTATACCTTACGTACAGTAAGGTATAGCCTTTGACTCCGATAGGTGGAAAGCAGTTCGAGTTTCGTTTTTTGCTCCAAAAAAGTGTGCCGCCCCCCCCCCCCCCCCCCTTCCCTGCGGCTTTTGGAAGTTTCGTGGTTTTGTTTGCGGCTCTTAGGCCGGGTCAGCCTGGCCACCCCTGAGCTAGTGACTAGTTAGGTGCTGGCGGCTTACAAAGGCGGCCGTAGCGGAGACTTCCCTGCACAGCACTGGATTTTTTTTTCACGTGATCAAAGTTAGCGAATGACGGCGCGGTGGCACGCGGAACAGAGATGCGCTACTCTGGGTCCGTTAGCGAGCTTATTCCGCCTAATCGTTTTTTTATGCATTTTGAAGTACGCGCAATCCGGTGTCCCTCAGATCGAGCGCGTAGCTTTGGCTAATGCCTAGACGCCGTTTTACCGCCCAAGTCACGCACCGAGTGCGCGAGAGCGTCACGCGCTGGCACATTCAGGGCAACACTGGATGTCTTCACCTTGAGGCAGACAGACATGTAGGCACCCTACGAATAAGCTAGTGCCACTAAATAAGCTACGCTCATTTAGTGGCTCTAGGCTTTACCGATAAGTGGATAACAGCGCCACCTTGCACAACAGGGAAGTGAAAGAAGTATACCAAGGCAACGTTCTGGAGCATCTCAGTTTCACAGCTCCGCCTGCGAAGTGGGCTCAGTGGCGGTCACAAGAACTAGCGGCGCTGCAGTTGAGTCTTGCTTCCGGATTGTCTGGCCCGCCAAGCTTGAATAGCAATACCTGAACTTGGGCGAGCTGTTGATTGATGCCAACACGCCACAGCGAAAGGAAACAGACGCACAGAAAAATAAATTTCAAACACTGAAAGAATTACACTGACAATGCGCTGTCTCTGTGGTGTATTGCACTTCATCTTCATCATCTTTTTTTGCTATTATACACATGGAATATAAAAAAAGAAAAAAAAGAAAGAAGAAAAGGAAGCTCTCAACGCACTGGTAGCTGCGAAAATGTCCCAAAAGCCAGGATTCATGAAAAAAAAAAAAACCTCCGACTTGCATAACAATACCAACAATTTATCAGACGTTTCGTCTCCTATGCCGGACACGGAGACATCATCAGTGCGGTCTGGAAGCGCACTGGTAGCATACAACGCACAAGACAGAGAAGCAAGATCCTACTGCACCACCGCTAGTTCTCGTGACTCCCACCTCGGCCATTCGCCTCTATAGGCGAGAATAGGGAGCTGCGAAACTGAGCCTGTTCCAGTAACATTGCACCAAGGGGCTTCACACGACCATCACTGCAGCCTTTCTTCGTTGCGTCAAGCTCAATATGCCGTGTCCAATTTCGTTATGGCTAACTAGAAAAGATTCAATGATCGGCGATCACAATTCTGACCAACGGTTAAGACTTTTTTTTTTTTTTTTTTTTAATGTTTACAGTACGGCAGAGCGGCGATATGGCGCTGCTGCGAGCACATCGATGCTAACGTTGCGTGCTCAACAGCTTTACCAGTTTCTCCCGCTGGACGAAGCGATAGATTGTCACACGTCCACTTCCAGGCCACCATTGCCTGACTTTGCCGCTTAACCCTTCCGCAGACGACACTTCTCGAGCTCGCCGCCCTAGCTCTGCCCAGTGCCGTACTTGTCTCCTTTCCCTTGGCCTCTCAAGCCATAATCGGCCTCTTGCTGCCGCGATCACCACAAGCTCCAGGGTAAAGTGTACTAGAAGGACCGAGTGGGACGAGTTACAGGCTCCGCTCATGCTTTCAGTTGCACCACAAAATGTGGAAAGCAATCAGGTGTACCCAAGCCACTTCGATCGCAGCGCCACCTTCGTAGAGTGTACTAGAAAGGACTGAGTGAGACGACCGAAGCGTGTTTTTGGCGCCGCCGCTTGTGGAACGATCTTGGCGTTGGCACCCAACGCGTTTTTCATTAAAACCGGCTAATCCTAACCGCTTCGCTCGTAGTAACCGAGAGTGCGCTACGAGCGAAGTGGCCTGGATTAGCCGGTTTTTTTCACAAACGCGGGTACGTAAATAGCACTCCGGTCGCCCCACTCGGTCCTTCTAGTACACTCTAGCCAGGGCCCGTTTCCTCGAAGCCGGTTAACTTGTGGGATATTGCTAGCTACCAACTAACACAGGTACCGATAGAGTAACCAAAGGGTTGTCTCAACAGCGGCGGCGATCTCAAAGGAGCCGTCAAACCTAGTAGCTCGCGGTCCCCACATCTCCGCGTCAATATAGACGGACGTTTAGGGCTACATTACCGCGGGTCGGTTCCATTAATTACCTCCGTCGGTGCCAATGATCGTCTACCTTCCCTCACTCTCTCGAATATAGCGGAAGAGAAGACACACGTACCAGAGTAAGGACAGAGTCCAAGAGCATTTATTAACATACTCTTTTAAACGAACTACAATGTCCCCATCCAAAATGCCCCCCCCCCCCCCCCCCCCCCGCGCCGGCAAGGTAAGAAAAGGTCGTTACCTGGCCAGACGCGGGGTTCCGGAGAGCCAAGACCGGGGAAGTATCGAAGAAGTCGCCGACACACGTCCTATCTCTTTCGCGGTCACACGGACGAGTCCCCTCCCGAAAGCGGGAAAAGTCGAGGCGAAAGCCTCCTCGCCTGTCAGCAGTGATTCGCATCCGAGCGGGTGAACGGAAATCGGTCCCCCCGTGAGAGAGTGAGAGGAGGGCCCCCCAAGCCAGGCGGCCCTCCGCCTCACGAACAGGTCGAAGCTCACGGCGAAGGAGGCCGAGTGTTCCGACCCGCGGCCGTTATCGCAGCCATTGGGGAAGGGAGACCAGAGGAATCCCCACAAACTTTAACCACGGTTAAAAGTTAACCGCCCTTCCTTACTAGGTGCCTACAAGTATCTAGCCAAGTTTGACGAGGGCTGGACGAGCGATAGCTCTGTGTTTTATTATGGGGTGGTAGCTGGTGGCACCTACTGGTTGTAGCGAATATAAGTGACTCCCGTGGAAAAAGTTCCCGAAAAGGGGAGACCCAAAAACGCACGCTACCGGGTTTTCGCGGCGCAGCTCGGCACATTTCAGCAGACATATTTTGTTGCTTGTGGTGCAGAAATTAGGTAAGGTAAAACTAAATTCACCCTTGCTTGGACAATTTCTAAATGCTTGGCTGTCTGAATTTGAAGACAAGCCTCGTTGAAAATTCGTTCCAAGTTCTAGAGGGAACGACAAAGTTCAGTTCTAGAAACAATAGGGAAGAAGTGAACAGAAAAAGGCAGGCGGTACACCGGCAACATGGTTGGCCAGCATGTAAGAACTGTGTATAACACCATCATAAATTGCAAAAAAAAACCTGTAATTCGAATCCCTGGGAAATCGACCTATTATTAAATTACCCAAGCGTCAAGTAGAACGCTTAAAGTGTAATTCTACGGTCCGTACCCGCAGGCCTTAAATATTCACAATAAGGCTTTGACGAACGCGCGTGCAAGGTACACCTTGTTTTAGGCTTTTTTGCTTTAGAACAGTTGCAACTGCAGACGCTAACACGAGCAGCGCGTGTGACTACACTCGTAGCGTGCACCTCGGTGCTTGAAAATTCAGCAAACCGTCTATTTAGGGTGCCTCAATGTCCTTCTATTTAGGGTGATGCCACCCTTTGTAGTACCAGATGCCGAAAGCACGCGCTGCCGAAGAAAATACAAAGAAATCGACGAAATCAAAATGTCGCCATAGCACAGTTAGCGCCAAAAACGCGTGCAGGGACACGCTCTCTCACGCGCTTCTGAACAAAAAATAAAAATAAACGTATGAGACAAAATGGCCAGATGTCTCCACCCTAAGCAAAGCGCACATGAAGACACCCTAGGTCTATTTAGACGCTCTCTGCTTTTGTGTGCTGTCAATACCCGGCCGAATGAGTCAAGGCAATCCACTTTCCAAAGACGCTGCCCTGCCGACAATTATCGTGTTCATTTAGGCTTAAGAATGGCCAGAATCGAAAGACTATCTAAAAACTGCGGCGAGATCATTGCTCATGCTTTGCGCTTTAAGTGAGATAAGGCAAAGCGAAAGCCTCCTGCAACATTCATTGCTGACTAACGCGCCCAATATTGCAGCTACAACGACATATAAGTTCCAAAACGAGCAGCGCTCACTCACCGGGGCACCGCCAAGTTTCCCCGCCGTCCCTGCTCTGCCGGTCACGTGACATAAAATTCCCCCTCGTAGGGAAATGCGGTTAACTTTTAACTTATACCCCTGTTATACCCTTGTTATACCGCTGTTACACGGGCACACTTAACTGCAGTTACGCTAAACCACAATTAGCGCACAATACTTGCCGACAACATTCTGCGGCGATGCAGTCAGAGCTATGGGCGAACGTGCGCTTGAGCATCTTGAGCACCCATCAAAGTAGTGCACTCGCGCCCTTCATATCTTCTGAAATAGTTGTCCGAGAGTATAGTGTGGTATCTGTGGTGCCGCGCAACAGCAGTTAAGCTGAGTTAACCGCGTTTAAGTTTGCCCGTGTAACAGGGGTATAATACCCCTGTTACACGGGCAAACTTAAACGCGGTTAACTCAGCTTTAACTGCGGTTACGTGGCAGCACAGATGTCGCACTATACCCTCGGATAGCTATTTCAAAAGAAGTGAAGAGAGCGCGTGCACTGCTTTGGTGGGTGCTCAAGATGCTCAAGCGCACGTTCGCCCATAGCTTTGACTGTATAGCCACAGAATGTTGTCGGCAAGTCTTGTGCGCTAATTGTGGTTTAGCGTAACTGCAGTTAAGTGTGCCCGTGTAACAAGGGTTAACCGGCTTCGAGCAAACGGGCCCAGAGGGTAAAGTTAGCAAATGTGGTTTGACTGCTTACGTTCCTTGAACGTGCATCTCGCATTAAGGGTGATGCGACTTCAAGCCAGTAAAATTTATATCCTTACCACTCCCGGAGACGCAGAATTTGATCATTGAACTCATGATCTCCGGGCGTCATGAGCACTGCCGCGCGAGGTTTCGCTTCGCGTGTTTTAAGCTTCGTCGAAAATAAAACAAAAATAACTCATTGTTTTATATGTTTGAATGAAGAGAAAAAAGAAGCAAGTATCAACGACATTTATAGTGAGAAATCCACGGATACATAGAATGAGTAAGAAACCTGGATCGTCGAAGAAGGACCGAAAAGAAAGAAAAACGTCATTGGCACCGGATGATACTAATACCTCGCCATTTCTAAGTCAGTATGTAGATTTAGAAGGTCTCCCACCACTCGACGCAGAAATCAAGGAAGCTTCAAGACCTATCAATATTGATGCGAAAGGCAAGCAAGGAAAAAAGAATCTGCCTCCCTCGCAAGCGTTCCTTCCGGACGAAGAAAGTCAATCAGATAAGCCCACGTCTGCAGCTACTGGAAGCAGCTGCAACTGCATTGATTGCCGCTGCAAGTGCTGCGAGAAGATTGCACATCAGAAAGGCTGCGTTCCAAAGGAAAAATGTCAGGAACCTCACGGGGACAATTTGCAAATCAGTGTTGCTGTTCGAAGCTTGACTAGTTTTCCGAATCCTGCCCGAAGTTCCGAAAATGACGAATCAAAGAAAATAGTCAAAGAAAAATCAAAGAAACCCGATACTTCGAGCATCGATATTTCACCGTTGTCGAAAACCAGGAACAATAACCCAGGAAGGAAAGAAAATGATAAGAGACAAGCCTCTAAATTACCGTGTGCACCCTCGCTGGGTCAGTCCAAATCCGATGTGGACTCCGCAACCAAAAGAAGGTCTTCTCCAAACCCGCGTGAACCTCCGCAAGAAGGTATGAGTGAAACGAGCATATCGTTTGTAAAAGGAAGAAGATCTTCTATTCAGGATGAAGGTGATCAAGCTGAAAACACAATGAGTGACGACGACGTCGCTGTGAACATCAGAGTCATATTCACAAACTCACACGGATCAGCCACCTCCCTGACATCGGTCGTTCGGGCACACATCGCTGAGCACGAAGTACGAGGATTCCCCAAAAAGCTAACCGACCGTAGCACGTCCAAGGGGAACCCTCCAGAGGCTCCTGCTCTAAATGAAGCAGCTACTGCACGCGGTATAGTCGATCAGGTTTCAGTGAAATCTGTGGTTTCAGGACCTTACCCAGCGCTTGTCCGAGACCCTGTCCCAGACCGTGCTTCAGGACCTCTTCTACAACCTGTCCTAAAACCTGTTTCAGAACCAGTTTCAAAACCCGTTTTAGGGATGTCTGTCTCACAGAAAACTCGTGTTACAGAAGATGCCACCAATGAAAATGCGCCAAAAAGAACGCAGTCAAAAGAAGACGTGCAGTCAGCTTCATTCGAAAATATTTGTGTCTCGAAAATAGCATCGACAGCTACTTCCCTTGAGAAAATACTCTTAGATATGGAACCAAAAATACCTCTTGCATATGAAAGCAATCTACGCGAAGGACTAACTGACCGCCCTGAGGGACCAGCTCTTTCTTTGGACGAACTTGAAATCACGCTCGGGAAAACAGGGGAGCCAAGAGACTCCGAAACGGGGATCTCTGTCCTACTCAATCGACAAGAGTTTTCAGAAACCTTTGATCTTCCACAAGGTGTCGCTAGGTCCGCCGAATCTCTTATTATTGCGGATATAGAGGTACTGACCCGGTCTCTTTTGGGTAGAGTAATTGAATTAAAGACAACGCATGAAAAGCTGAAGCTAGCAAAGGCATCTGGTAAAGTTTTGCCCGACAGCGAACCGAAAAAATCTCACGCTTCGGGTAGTTCAGAAAATGTCCTTAAAGTTTCCAAGAAAAAAAGTGCCGAAGATTTCAACAAGACTACCAACGAAACGATTCCAGATGAGTCAGAGAACAAATCCAAAGTAGCAAGTTCTAGACGACAGTCTCAAGCTTCAGCAAAAAAAATGACAGACGCTTCTCAAAGGGAGATGTCCGGAAAACCATCGCAGGCTAAGCTGGCCGCCCAAGCTGGTGGAACAGACACAAAGAAAAAAAATCCTGGCAATGAATCTTCGAAAAAAGGAAAATAGGGAAGTTCAGTTAGCTTCTCACAAATATTGAACCGCTATACAGCATACTAGATGAAGAGTGGTAGCAGGAACCAGTCGAAGAGGGGGGGGGGGGGGGGGGGGGTTCTCAATACTTTACAAACGACAGCACCAAGAAGAACTATAGCATCAAAATCCAAGAAAAGAGGTAAAAGTCAGTCAAATGCGTTCATCGCTGCTTGCATCTATCCTGGATACACCGTATGGAACTGTTAATGGGCTGGTAAAACAATACGGAGATTCCACTCTACTCTTTTTGATGATTAATTTTTTAAACAGACGGTCCTCTAGCGGTTTACACATGTTAAAACAGAAGAGGAAGGCCTTAGATATGATAGCGTTTCCTTTAACGCTATTTTATGGGAGTGAGAAAATGTTCCCTTTGGGATTTTTTTTATTTTCCTATTGTACTCGATAAAGAACTCTTTAATTAAAATACTATATTTTGGCGTATATAGTTTGTATCAGTGTGTTTTCACCAGTTCATGAATATTAAAGGTATAGTTCTTCTGGGCCCGTTGGCTCGAAGCGCTAACCGCGGCTAAAGTTAGCCGCAGTACCTAGGAGGGGGATTTTGAGATCACGTGACTGGCTCGGTAGGGATGCGGGGAAACATGGCGGTGCCCCAGTGAGTGAGCGCCGCTCGCTTTGGAACTAATATGCCGCTGTAACTGCGATATCGGGCGCGTTAGTCAGCAATGAACGGTGCAGGAGGCTTTTCCTTTGCCTTACCTCACTTAAACCGCAAAGCATGGGCAATGGCATCGCCGCATTTTTTAGATAGTCTTTCGATTCTGGGCTTTCCTTAGCCTAAATGAACGCGATACTTGTCGGCATGGCAACGTCTTTGGAAAGCGGATTGTTGATAGCACACAAAAGCAGACAGCGTCCCGACAGACTTTTTTCTAAATTATCCAAGCATCGCTAGGAGAACGCTGGAAGTGTTATTCTACGGTCCACGCGCGCTGGCCTTCCTCTTATAAAAGGTTCCAAGTAAAAAATCATAATAAGGCTTTAACGAACGCGCGTGCAAGGTAAAATTTGTTTTATACTTTTTGCTTTAGAACGGTTACTACTGCAGACGCTAGCACGTGCGACGCGTGCAACTAAAGTCTTAGCATGCACCTCGGTGCTTGGATAATTTAGAAAAAAAGGTCTGTTGGGACGCCGTCTGCTTTTGTGTGCTATCAACAATCCGCTTTCCAAAGACGTTGCTATGCCGACAATTATCGTGTTAATTTAGGCCTAGGAGTGCCCAGAATCGAAACACTATCTAAAAATTGACCTTTTGGCGAATATGTATGGGGCAATGGACGAACCTGAGGCGCACTGGGTTGGAGAGTATTTGTAGAGAAAACAACGTCCACGTTAGGCTTCTTGCGTGCTACCGGTTCGTTTTCTTTTTGCTGGTCTTAGTTTTCTTTCGCTGCTCTTCGAAGCATTTTGAGTCGCGATGTCTCGGGATGAGAACATCCCGTTAGCGTTTGACGCAAACCACTGGGTACGTCATCCCCCGGACCGTGCGAATCTCACCCAGGACCGCGTATGGAGCTACCTCAAAAAGAACAGTTCGTTGAGGCAAGCACATCGGGGATGGTCATTCAAAGAAGAAGGTTACGTTCGACACGTGATGTGTCGGTGAACTGTGTAGCCGAAGGATACACAGTTCACCGGAATGATTGCGGTGCACGTCGTAATCTAGAACGGGCGTCGTCAGCACGGTGACTCGTGTTCACCTTGTTCGCAACATCAAAACTCGAGTCTCGATGGTCTCCAAGGCGCGCAAAAGCGAGAAAAGCAAGATGGCTGATTGTTTAGAACTAGATAGTCTGGAACCCAAGCGCATCAAATACTCCGCGCATGCGCACCGCGTATTTCTACAAAAGGTCCATTGCGGCGATGTCATTGCCCATGCTTTGTGGTTTAAGCGATGTAAGGCAAAGCGAAAGCCTCCTGCACCATTCGTTGCTGACTAACGCGTCCGATATTCCAACCACAACGACGTATTAGTTCCAAAGCGAGCGGCGCTTACTCACTGGGGCACCGCCATGTTTCCCCGCATCCCTCCCGAGCCAGTCACGTGATCTCACAATCCCTCTCCTAGGTACTGCGGCTAACTTTAGCCGCGGTTAGTGCTTCAAGCAAACGGGCCCTGATTGCTGAGACCTAATCATGCAAAAAGTAATGGGTATCTTCAAGGGCGCCATAACAATCATTCTCAAACTCAAGGGCTAAACATATTCTTTCCATGAGTAATACACCTGTTGACGTCTGGCTGCAATCGGAATTACTTTGATGATATCAAAATATAACTTATAATGTATAAATTTTTCTAGTTGATGTGAGTTTGGCTTTTATTTTTATTAGCGCGCGGTTTGATCTTATCAAAGCCCCTCTTGTATACTTCCAATAAAGATGTGCTTTGCAATAAAAAAAACTACAATTTTAGCGACCTTTGACGATTCACGTAATTTGCCCGAAAAGCATACACAAAAAACGTACAAACGCTTTTGATCCCCAGAACTTTCCGTTCCTCGCTAAAATAGATTGGTTCCGTATCCTCGGCGCGTCCTCCATTTGAGCAAACTCACCGAGTCTTCAGAACCCGCTATTAAAAAAAGTTTATTAACCACAGAACGTAATGTTTAGAGGACGACGTTGTGAGGTCTTTCCATAATAATTGCCGACCAATCGGCTTGTGCTTCGCTCGTCTCCCAAGGGGTGACAGCACAACGAGAAGACAGCGAATGGGTTTACTGTATTTCCCGGTTGCCCGCCCTCGAGAGCCGGCAGTCCGGGCCCGCCAATTCTGGTTGTCCCCCGTCGTACAGAGCTTGCAGACGGAGTCCGTGTCCAGGCCTGTGAATCGTCCTTCCCATGCTAGCGCTCCGTAGGCTATCTCTTCCGGGATATCATAGCTCGAGTCTAGCTACACTCTAAAAAAAAAAGGAGTCGACAGGTGTCGACTCGACTCTTTTTGGAGAGTATCTGGGTTGTCGCAAACCACACTCTCTACTGAGAGTAACGGTTACTCTTCAACGACGAGAGTCAGTTTAACTCTCCCATGCGAGTGTTCACTTAACTCTTCTATAAAGAGTCATGCCAATACTTTTGCCAGAGTCAGCACTACTCTTTCGATGTGTAAGTGTGAGAGTTAATTTCACTCCTTTGTGTAGAGTAACTATAACTACATAAAAAGTGTTGTCTAAACTCTTTGACGAGAATTAATATCACTCCTTTGTGTAGAGTGACTATAACTCTATCAAAAGTATTGCCTAAACTCCTTGTTAACGAGTTAAGGAGGCTCTCCAGGCAGAGTTACCTTCACTCCTTCATGTAGAGTAACTTCAACTCTGTATTCAAGAGTTACGCCTACTCACCAGGAAGGGTTACCTTCACTTTATCGTGTAGAGTAACTACAGCTCCATTAGAAGTGTGGCCTAAACTCTGTACTTAAGAGTTAAACATACTCTCCCTGAAGAGTTGATTTCACTTTTTTGTGTAGAGTAATGAGAACTCCATTAAAAGTGTTGTCTAAACTCTGTGTAAAGAGTTAAAAAAAACTCTCCAGGAGGAGTTGATTTCACTTGTTTGTGCAGAGTAACTACAACTCCATTAGAAGTGTTGCTTAAACTCTGTATTAAAAAATTAAGCATGCTCTCTAGGAAGAGTCTTGATGACCATTTTGAGGAGAGTAAATAAAACTCTATTAGAAGTGTTGCCTACACTTCATACTAAAGAGTTAAGTATGCTCTCTAGCGAGAGTTAATGTCAAATAACAGCACACTTGAGCAGTTTGTGTGACCCCTTTTCGAAGAGTGCTTAACTCTTTAATACAGTCAATTACTCTCCACAAAGAATTGTGTAAAGTAGACCCCCGTGTGCCTAAACTCTGTATAAAAGAATTAAACACACTCTCCAGGAAGGGGTCACACAAACTCCACTCAATTATACTCTTATATGTTGTTTTTGTTGTGTTGTTGAGTGCAAGTTAACCCAGTAAAAAGTAACAGAAACGCATGAAAAGAAAATTAGAAGAACAGATGTGTAAATTTGGCTGTTTGTTAATAAAAAGTTTGCTGGAAAAAAAGTAAAAAAAGAAAAAAAAAACTCTACTGGCAATCAGCATTTCTAGCCAGTTAAAGTGCGACCACTGTACTTTTCTTTTTGCAATTATTTTATGAATGTCAATACCTCTCTTGATTTCACTGTAATGTGGAATGCTTTTGGCCTTATTGCAGGAGTTGTTGCATACAACTAGGGACAACTCAAGTATTTTGCAATGAACAGTAGCCCTAAAATCTAAAATTGGCTATGTACATGTTTACAAGATGGTTGCATAGGAAATGTGGAACGGCACATAGATAATGAGCCTGTACAGAGGCTACAGGTCTTCATGAAAAGTCAGCATGGAAAGAATAAAAACAGTAGAAAAAAGCTTAATAAACCAAGACTTTAATTTCAGCACATGGCAAAAAAACAAAAACTGGCACCTAAATTCCTTCTGGCTAAAAGTTTCTAACTTTGATATCAGATCCAAAGCCAGGACGGACTTTATCTTGTACTTCAAACCAATGAAGTGCCCAATCACTGCGAGTGACCGGCTTGCTTTTTGACGGTAAGATATGTCGTGGACCCAGTGCAGTGCAAGAACGAGCACAGCACGAGCCACAATATCCGTCACCTCAAAGAAGTGGTCCTCCGACACCAGAGTTATGGCACTTGAGTCCTCTTCATCACTGCGCATCACCGGGCAGGTCGATCCGTCGTGCCACTCCTCCTGTGAAGAATGAATGCATAAATGTAAAGTCAGAAATATTAAAAAAGAGTAAGCTTGCTAAGTGCCCTTAGTTAATACCAGTGCACTCATTTGCAAGACAATAGACCGTTTTCGAAAATCCCAGGAGCCATTCATAGAATATACTTGAATAGTTGGCTGGGACTTGCATTTTTGCCGATTGAACAAGAGTCCGAACCAAACACTTAAGCAGCACTCATGGCTAGCTCACTCAGCCGCAACCATCCAAAACCATTAGTACCCCTTCTGACATGAACACCTAAAAGAAAAATAATCCACATCTATCTCCCTCTCTCTCTATTTTTTCCTTTGTATGCAATGGCAGCCGTAAGTGGTTGCATTTATTTATGGCATCCCCAAGCTAGCACCCCCTGCCAGTGGCATCGGGACAAGGGTGCAAGGAGAGGGGGCAGTTGCCCCCCCCCCCTTTTTTCCTGACGTTTGAAACAATTATAGCAAACAATATGGGAGAGGGGGACAGGGTTTAGCTTCTCTGCACATCACCCCTCCACCTTCCAAACGGTAGCAATTCAGCTGGCCTCTGCACACAGTGGCAAAAGACATAGCTCTATATTTATACAGACTTTCCCGAAGGGTAGGATGAATGCAATTTCTTAACATCTGGATTTGTCCAAGTAGACTCGTCCAAGTTTTTATAGATTAGTTAGTGTGAACAATCTATTGTGGTCGTTCAGTGCTGACTGCCGTATATTATAGTTTATTTTACAACTTTACAAAAAAAAAAAAAAAAGCTAGCGAATGCATGTAACATCTCAGTTTGGGGAGACCATTAATTAAAAGTAATTTCAACTCTACAAGGAGCTAATTTGCCATAAAGTACATTTTAACCTAAAAAAAAATTATACATACTAAAATGCACAAATTCTAAATATATATATATAAAAGTACCCCAACCCAAGAACACACAGGTTTTGATTCGCAAGAGTTAAAATAATTGATAAATGTGCCACATGTCAAAACAAAGAATGCATCGTGGCATGCCTAAGCTCCGCCACAACCGACACTACTAGATAGTCAGCAAGCTGTTCATGTGTGCCACTTCATCATGCAGCTAGCTGCACAATAGATGTGGGCTTTAAATTTCTCGTTGCATGTGAATGAACTGGTTGCACCACTCTGAATGAATTGCATTGCAAGGTCGAATTTAGCTCTTTTTTTTCTTTTTTTGAAATAGTAGGAAGGTGAATCTATAAATTGCTTAGGCCTAACCTTGCAACATCATAGTGACCCTCAACCCTTCATCTAACCTTGAAGAGGCTTTGAAAAAAAATATATATATATATATTTTTAAGCAGTTTGGTTGGGACAAGTCCATATTAGTGGGAGTCAAAAAATAAATTTTATGCGAAAAAAAATATAAATAATTTTTAGAGCAATATTGACCGCAAAAGATTGATTTGAAATTATGCGGGCAAAGTCCATGACATCACAGAATGGTCATTTGCTCTTTCCACCTCAACGAGATGGTCATTCGTTGTTTCCACCTCAACGTAAAGGCGAAGCCGATCCACCTCTCCTCCGCACGCCCGAATGCCAAGAGAAAAGCAGTTGAAAGGAGGTGACTATTGACTTAGTTGCAAGGCACCTCGCGCCATCAATATTTCTCTAAAATAAAAAAAAAATGTTCACTTCAATTTTCTTTGACACGCGTGCCCCAACCAGATTTAAAAAAAAAACATTTTTTTTCCTTTCACCGGTTTTTAAGAACTGATAATTACAACCTCGCCATTTAAGTTCACACCTATATTTCTATGTTGATTCGAAAACAAACAAAAAAATGTTTTAAGGCTTACGGTATTTGCGGCACAGAAATATGTAGTCATAAATGTACCCATATTGCCTCCATATCATTTACAAGTTAAAAATCAAACCGCTGGCCTTCCTCTTCAGCTCACTAGCGTCAAATGTACTACTAAATTAAGTCGAATAAATACCCTGTTATAGGAAAGAACATGATATTTGAATGAATCAAGAATTTAAAATAAATCAGTCATATAAAAAGAAATCGTCGACTAAAGACAATTACTGGCAAATACATTCACATATCGCAGTGACGTAACTGACACTCCACTCGCACCCAACAAGCCGAATCTTGGCAAATAAGGACTAACTCATTGCTCTGTGGCATTCGGCTTTGGACCTACTGGGAGGACTTTACTACAGCACACATCTACCGCCAAGAAGACAGCCATATTTTAACAGCAAAAATGAAATAAACATGACTTCGAACACAAAAGTAACCAATCATAACGTCTTTCATGAACTATTAGAATAAAAAGCACTTACAAATAGCGCTGTACAGGGCCTTTCGCCGTGGATTACACGCTGGACTTGTCAGAGATTCCCGGTCCAGAGTTAGACACAATCCAAGCTCATCAGATCCTGACAAAAAGTACATTCACTGTAAAAACAAATTCCGTCAAATTAATAGAAATTGCCAGCTAATTTTTTATGCCGGTACAATTACCGTTGTCTTCCATCATGATCACAGCATTAACTATGTCTTACCTGCATGAGAGTAATGAGGCCCTACGGTTTTCCCCGTAACTTGACCCGTAGAAGCATGGCAGAAAACTGTAACTCTCAGTCACTGTACCGCACGTGATGCACGGATACGGGAATTGTTCCGGCATCAAAAATTAGCTGCTATGTTTTCCGTAACTTGCGACGGCGGGAATCGTTTAAATTAGCTGGCGTGTTGTTCACACCTTGAAGCAACGGCCAGAGCCTGTTGAACTGCTAGCTTCAGTGACTTAACAAAATGGACGCCTCAGTGAACAATAAATATGGCATTTTACTAATATGATTATTGTTCACTGAGACGTCCGTTTTATTAGATCATTACAGCTAGCAGTTCAACAGGCTCTAGCCGTCGCTGCAAGGTGTGGACAACACGGCAGCTAATTTTTAATGTGTGAATGATTCCCGTTGTCACGCCTGACGTGCAGCTCAGTGATTGAGAGTTGCAGTTTTCTGGCGCCGCAAGTTACGGAGAACACGCCAACTAATTTTTGATGCCGGAACAATTCAAATTAAATATCTAGCGCCCATAAAATGTGATTAGGTTGTAAGCCGAAGTTACTTTCAAGAGTTAACGCCAACTGCGCATCCCAGCGGTTAGCAGGTGCTTAAACAGTTAGAAATTTGAAGCAAGTGCACACAAGATACAGTACTAGGTAAAACATGTTCATACCTTTTTTTCTCAAGAAATAATTAGTGGGCCATTCCCAGCTTTCATGTAGAAGGCAATCTTTGATTTTCAAAGCAATAAAGTCCATATGAAGAACTACAGATCCTGGAAAAGCAAAACAGAAAATATGGAATGTGATTAGATTATTAACAGAGTGCGATGACAGAATAAAGTTCCCAATTTCTGCAAACTATGAGTTACACGTAAGCGCATTGCAAGAGCCTCAGCTTAACTCCTCGCGAGAACTAGACAGCAAAACCAACTTCAGACTTATGCTACGAACTAACAAGGGAAGTCCGAAAATGCCTTCGAAGACAAAATTGCTGCAATCAATGAGTTTCTTCGAGCATGCTGTCACGAGTTACTTTCAAAAGTTACTGCAAACTGTGTCTCTCAGAGATAATTACACACTATGTTAGTAAGAAATTTCAAGCAAGTGCACATAAGATGCAATACGGAGTAAAACCTGTTCATACCTTTATTCTTGGGAAAAAATTAGTGGGCCATGTCCAGCTTTTATGTGGAAGGTAATCTCTAACTTCCAGAGCAATCAAGTCCATACGGAAAACTACAGGACCTGGAAAAAAAAAGTGGAATGTGATTAGGTTCTGAACAGAATGCAATGACAAACTAAACCTCCCG
The DNA here is from genome assembly GCF_016920785.2 of Ixodes scapularis. NCBI lineage: Eukaryota > Metazoa > Arthropoda > Arachnida > Ixodida > Ixodidae > Ixodes > Ixodes scapularis. The sequence continues at coordinate 188,175,653 of NW_024609857.1, forward strand.
ATTTCAGCAAACTATGAGTTATACATAAGCGCAGTGCAGGTAACTCAGATTCATTCTGGCAGGCACTAAGCAGTGAAACCAACTTGTGACTTATGCTATGAAACCACTTTAACAAGGCAAGTTCGAAAAATACCTTTCAAAATGAAATTTTCACATTCAATGAGTTTCATCAAGGCTGGTGTCACAAGTTAATTTCAGAGGTTACTGCCAAGTGCACCTCCCAAAGATAGGTGTTTGAACACCGTGTTCGTGAGAAATTTCAAGCAAGTGCACACAAGATGCAGCACTGAGTAAAACATGTTCGTATCTTTTTTTCTTGAAAAATAATTAGTGGGTTACGTCCAGCTTTCAAGTGGAAGGCAATGTTCCTAACTTGCACAGCAATCACGTCTGTATGAACAACTATAGAACCTCGAAAACAAAGAAAAACAAAAAAATGTGGAATGTGGTTAGGTTCTGAACAGAATGCAATGAAGAACTAAACCACCCGATACCTGCAAACTATGAGTTACACGTAAGTGCACTGCAGGTGCCAGTGTGATTCAAGAAAGCTGTAAACCCAAATGAAATTACTTGAAAGGGGCCAGGACACAGAAATTAGGCAAGTAAGAGTATTCATTACATGACAGCCCCATAGGTTACTGGACATACAGAAAACATTTCAGAATATTTAAGGTTCCAATAATTACAAAAATATATCTTTTTTATGTTTCTGATTTCTATCTGGTGACCAGGATACCTGGGTGACCGGGCGATGCCTGAACATCGAACTCTGAGAACACCAAAGCTCATTGCAAGGGACCTAATACTAGTATTTAGCGGTGCACTGTCGCGCTTGCGGGTGCAAACCGCAGTTCTCCAACACCATTGTATTGTTTAAACACCAAGACCAAATGTGTAAGGAAATGAAGGAAACCTATTACATAATAAAAAACAGACCATCTTGAGTGAGCCAACCTTCACTGACTCCAACGAACAGTGAGATTCATTTTCTGGATCTTGGTTAGCATGTGGAGTGTGCAATTAAGAAGAAAGAAGTGCAAAATCCACGGTGCGCCCTATGCCCGTGCGAACATAGTGCCATCTACACATTCCAGTGAAAAATCAATTGTTATTCAGCACTTATCCTATGTAGTCCTTCCTTTTTGTCCTTTTCCCTTTTGAGCTGTTTTTCACAAAGAAAATTTTTAATCCATGATAAAGTGAGAGAATCAAGATCCAGTGAGGAAAGTTTTGATATTAAATGACAGAGAGATACATGATCGAAAGCCTGAGAGTAATCAAAAAATATGGCATCATATTTGAGAGTTAAAGTTCATATTAACATGAATATCATGGGTGAACTCCGGCAACTGCCTCTAGCATGAATATCTTTTACGAAACCTGTACTGATCTTGGTAGAAAAAGTTGTTAGTAGATTCCAAATGCGATACTACATGAGAAAATATTGGGTTCTAACAACTTGCATACAACGCTGGTTAATGATATAAGACGGTAGTTTCCCGCAGAGTGGCGGTCGCCACTTTTGTAGATTGGAACGACCTTCCCAACCTTCCGCTCGTGTGGGATGCAACCAGTGGACGAATGCTGGAAAAGTAGACTGCATATTACGGCGTGCTTAGGGGTAGCCCAGTGGGCACCGCGCCCGACTGTCATGCAGAGGTCCCGGGTTTGAATTTTGGGACCGGCAGATGTTTTTATTTACTCCTAAGACGATGCTTCTGGAAAATTTGAGAAGGCCGTGGTTGATTCTATATTTTAGTACGCAATGTTCGAGTACAGAATGTTCTAGAAAGGAAAGTGCTATAAAAGAAGCCCCGCGTGGCCTTATGCAACCAGTTATCGCTTGTGCTCGACCCTGTTGCATTGAAGACACTCGACGCCTCCGACGTGCTGTTATTTCCCTTTAATTTGGGTAAAGTTCGCCCCATTAAACGTTCATTTTGTTCAGTTTTACTTTGCCTCATCACCTTTTTTTGGTGACAATATTTCGCTGGTTACACCCTTGGTATTTTTTAGAATTTTTGTATTAATTGAGTCGACACCAGCCAAGCTGAAAATTTTGAGGTGATCATCAATATCGCAATTTCAGACGTTGTTATAGAAATAGTGTTCATATACCTAAACTCGACATCTGGTACAAAAGGTAAGAAGGAACTATCTCCATCAGTAAAAGTAGATTAAAAGCAATTGTTCAAAACCGTAGGACATACAGCGTCCAAAATAACACTGCCATCATTGTTCATCAAGAGTATTGAACAGGATGACTGATATGAGAAAATAAGTTTCCAAAACGTTTTTTGGTTATTCTATAATATTAAAGGCAGGTCACAGTTATAAAATTTGTCTTCGAAGAAATGCATACGTTCGATACAGAGTTTGGCTCAAGAGTTATATTTGGTCCAGGCTGCCACGACATTCGAGTTTTTGGCTATCTTTAATAGTCTTTTCTTTCTGTTGCCCTAGTTTTCAAAATCTTCCTTGTACCGGGGTTTAGTGCTGTCTAACCAAATACGAAAGCATAGAACAAAGGCAAGAATAAATTCTAGCAACTTCTGTTTGGAAAGTAACTAGTTGTCATTAACTGTACAATATAAAAAAAAATTACAACATAATTGTCAGAAAATTTCGAGAGAGCTATGTTAAATTTGGCAATCACTGGGCCACAATACCACTAGCAGACATTAGTTGCTAGAATGACAGCAAGCTGAAGTTTTCAAATAACCAACCTGCAGCAAAAAGATGTTTGAGTGCTCCATCACGGCTGTGGTAGCGTGCCCCGAATGACCGGCATGGGATAACGGCTTTTGTAGAGGCATCGCAGCTGACGACCAATGTTGGCAGGCTCCTAATGCTCCTAACTTGAAATCCACCAGGACAGGTTTTGGGAGCCGCTGTTTCCCGTGGTTGGCTCGAAAATGATCGGTTCAGTGGCGTCCCATGGTCCGTCCAGCACATGGGCCCCGTCATTGCTGGCGATGCTCAGAAGTATAGTCTGCAACAAAAATATGTGTGAGTGCTCCATCATGGCTGTGGTAGTGTGACCCCCCACCCTCTGAATTCAGCTTTTGGAGCAGGTGGTTCCGGTTCATCACCTTGTAAAAAGCGATGCAAGTACAATAGAAAACCCCGCAGTTCCTCAAAGCGCCATAAAATCTATTTTAACTGTGATTAAACACAGAAAAATATTTGCAGCAAAAAGATTGTTGTTGGAAGTGTTGTAATAGAAGGGGATAGAAAGTAAAAACGCAAAACGCCTTTAAATCTCGATCTATTTACTAAATCAGTTCAGTCTTCGACAACTGCAGGGCAATAAAACTATTTCAACAGAGCGAATAAACCACACGTTGCAACATGCATTTTTCCTTAAAGGGATGGTGAACCGAAATTTGGATTTCAGAAAACAATGCCCGAGCTGTAGGTGGGACGCTAGAATCCCTACGAGACTACTCGTAAGGCGATATTTTGAATTGACGGCCGTATTTTTGGAAAAAGAGGTCAAGATTGAATGAGGCCGACGAGGGACGTGGCGTCAACGTATCTGGTTTTCTCCTCTCTTCGCTTCGCCCTATCAAGGCGGCGAGGCGGGGAAGACGCGAGACCGTTCCCTTTCCTTCTCGACTCTTCTTGGAGAAACAAGACGTCAACATATCTGTCAAATGCACCTCCTTTTTTAGAAAATATGGTCGAGATATCGCTATACGGGTGATGTTTTGGTGTTTGTAGCATCCCGTTGCACGCTTTTGCCGCCGTGTTTTGTGGAATCCAGATTTCGGTTCAGCATCCCTTTAAAATGCAAATACAGCGAGGAAGAATCGTACGAGTGTTCCTCAAGTAATTGGGGCCACTGAAACAATGATTGACACCTCACTTCCTCCCATGCAAGGCATCAATAATCGTTCCAGCCAAAGGGAAGCAACCATAAAGGAAAAGTAAAAGTTGAAAACTTTTCTCGGAAAGTGGCTACTTTTCGCTCAAGCACATATTTTAATGGTTGCTTTTACGTAGAGAAATATAAGCGAGTAACTTGGGGTTCCTTAATTTCATGAAAGGACAAAATTGTTTCCGTCTATGGCAGAGTGCTTGCTCAGCTCACCGTGGGACAGAAGTGGTTCGTCTACCTCAGTCCTATTTATTATCGAGCGGTAACATATCATATCCGCTGAAAGTATTTAATAAATCATAGTGGCAAAAGCAGGTGGCACGTCTTCGTCTGCTTCCAGCCAGCATCTAATGATGTCGGTGGCGCCATCCTGCGGTACGTTATGCAAGCACGGTCGTCGTCCGCCTCGGTAGGCCTACCGCGAAACGAACGAACCACTGGTCTCTATGACAATTGCAGGATCACGGATTCCCACTTCCTCGCTGCAGCGCGAGTGCGGCCACCGAACAACCATCTTGCACGTCGAAAAATTGTTTTTGGAACGTGGCGGAGGCTGGCGGCAGCGAGCTGAAGACGTTTTCTACTTGTTTGTCGTCATTTGCCAAAGAAGTTCTTTAAAACCCTGTGTAAGCCGTAAAACTTGCCGTTGAGAAAACGTGGACATTTTTACGGAAGCAGAGTGCCACAGGAAAAAGGCATAACTGGTCGAAAGCAAGTTTCACCGGTCTAGCGGCGTGATCAAAGCTTCCCTGGCCCAAAAAAATGCTGTGTCTGTGTGCCTCCCATGCTCAGATAACTATCAGGAATCAATGTGTAAATGTGCTTTGCGAGTGCAATGTACATGAAGCCATATGTGCTTCTGGAGCAGCGTTTTACTTTACTCTGACGGCTGTATTTGTAACTTCCGGCACTAGCGGTCCAGAAAGAGCTTGATCCAGTGCCCAGTGGGAACGAACGAGGAGAGGAAGGTACACATCACGACATTGTTAGCGCGAACACGACATCGGCACATTTTACTTCCAAATAGTATTAGCGAACACAAAATGTTTTTGCTCACATTATATGAGCTCTTTCCGTAGCAATAATAACTTGGATGACATCCCTTGGTTCCAAAGAGAAAAACTGGAAAAACCAGCGATCACTTGTTCGCACAAATTGTGTCGCCCTCAGCACGTCTTTTTTTCGTCGTTAGACGGTTTACAGAATATTGTGCACAACAGCTCCTCAGTAGGTTTATAATGATCAGTGCTGACTCATTATAAACCTATTTTATTGCACTTGACGTTTGAGCGCGACTCGCCTAATTGGGATTGGCCAAGGGACTGCGACACGACCGTATGGGTCGCGCTTCAAAAATTTTAATTCTCGCTGTCTTGCAGGTTTGCCTTCAAAAACCAAACTTGCTCCGCAGCGTTGCTCTATTTGTGCTGCCATGTGATTCATTAGAGCAGATATGGAACTTGGTTAATAGTGCATAAGAGCAACCGTCCCCAGATTGTTTTTCCCCTTTATTCATAGCAACTCGCCGGAACAGCTGGACGGTTCAGAACTCCGTGCCCGATATATGATGCAATGACATATACGCGCGACACACCTTCAAAACTTTGCCGCGGCGCCGATTCTTGATCGGTATCCAAGCGCGCGAAGGCAGAGAGACGCAGCGCTTCGGCGTGCCAAGGAAGCTTTGATCACGCCGCGGTAAACTTGATCTCGACGAGTTGCGTCTTTTCCCTTCGGCACTGCGCTTCCGTAAAACTTTTCACGTGTTCTCAACGGCAAGTCTCACGGCTTACACAGGGTTTTAAATAACTTTTTCGACGAATACCGACGAACGAGTAGAACACGGATCTTCAGCACGCTGCCACCAGCATCCGCAACGCTCCAAATAGGCAACTTTTCGACATGTAACATGGCCGTCCGGTGGCCGCACTCGCGGAGCGGGGATGCGCGATGTGAAACGAACACACCACTGCCTAAGACAAGAACTTTTTTTTTTTAAAACATATATATATATATATATATATATATATATATATATATATATAGACTAAAGAAAAGATGACATGCTCTCTTAAATTTCAGCACGCGAGAGCGCCCATTATAATTATTCAACGAGCGCGGTTCAGTGTTCTTGATTTCTTCTGTTCTTACGGCGCCGGAAAGCGAAAAGGTACGAACAGGAAGTGTTCGGAAGAAACCAGAACAAACCAAACTCCCATGGCAATGAGCCCTTGTCCTGCACACGTCAATCGAGTCGAGTCTGATGCGAGGAAGCGTTGACCTCGTGCGACTGAGTGGGGAAAGCGGAAGCAACAAGGTTGAGCGCGTTCCCTGACACAACACGCGCTATCGCGTTAAGTTACGCGTCTTTCATCCCTTCTGCACTTCGATTACCTCTAAAAGGCGCATGCGAAAATGATCTACTCACCTTTTAAGTGCGGTTGAATGGTGACAGGTGATAGCGGCAACAGCGAAGTCATGGAAGAGCTGTCATCCGGACCGCCTGTGGTGGTTCCCGCGCGAGCGAGCGCACGCAGCGGCGGCAGCGCTGTCGATGGTCCGGCCAGTGAACATCACGTGACGGACGTGTTCGTCCGCGAGCTGAGTGCACCGGCTTTCGTCTCCCTCCGCCGCTCCGATGGCGAAATGCCGCCATAGCAAAGAGATCTCGCCTCGACGGCGTTTTGCTGCGCGCCGCTTCAACGCCTTCTTCTCTTTATTTTTTTTTTTACAGCGTGTGCGTCTCGCGGGTTGGGCTCCGTCACTCCTAAGCTGAAAGTGTAGAGGAACCTGAGGGGTGCCCGGTGAACTAATCACACGTCTGTCCATAATCACGCGATCACGCTCCCTCCTGTAACCACGCGCAGAGAGCGGGGCAGGTGGTAACTGGTCCCGTTGGCGCTTAGCTCGCCCGGCACTATCAGCTTAGAAATGAAGGGAGTTCCGCCTCAAGGACGCCGAGTCCGCTTACAAAGAGATTTGGAGATATTGGTGATGGTGTAGGGCAGTGTGGGGAAAACGGGTGGGGAACTGTCCTCTCATCACCCTCTCTCGCCCTTTCCCAGGGAAAGATAGAGGTCTTGCACCAGGCCGAGCGACCTTGTAAGCATTCCGGTTTCGAGGCCGTCGGTGCGTGCGCCTTCCTTCCCCCCCCGCCCCCCCCTTCCGCCGTGCGGGGGAAGGGCGCTCGAATTCTTTCGTTTGTCTCTGCTGGTATCTGCTTGCCGGATATCCAAAAAAACAATGTGGTAGAGATTGCTTATGGTGAATTCCGCTCGCAGATCTCGAGCGCTCCAAAAGCGCTCCATTTGGAGCGCGCATATTCCGCTCGCAGATCTGGCTCAAGTTGGTCATCTTCCGCTTGTAGATCTCTGGCAGCGCCCGCTCCACGGAGCGCCCCAAACTCCGCCGAACTTGCTCTGCGGGATTTCACGGATCTCTCCGGAAACTGACAGAGCGGCCCACGTGACTTCCGTCTAAATCGGCGGTGCGCATGCGCGGCGAGGTTGGAGAGATCGGCGTGTGGATCGGCGGGCCGGTCGGGTCGTGGAGTTGGATCTGTTCGGGTGCGTCGGTTTTTACTCTGGATTGTGACGGCTCCAACGCTTCTACCTCGCGTAGATCAGGGATAAAAAGCCGGGTATGTGGAGCGTGGCAAATCGTAAGCGCTGACGTTTGTGATCGTGAGAGGAAGAACGACAGAAAAGCCGGAGGCAGACGCAAGGTTAGGCCTATTCATTCTGCAGTCAGTGATTGTTTGCCTTTTTACACTGCATTCCGTCGGCGTTTTCCCGTGAAATAAAGCAAGAAGTGGTTAGGCAACGACCGCGCAAGTGATGGTTTGTTATCTCTGTGTTTATTAAAGTCGTACTACAAATCTGAACTCCACGCTGGCAATCGCTGTCCGTGCCCCGCCGCTTCGAGGCTGCCGAAAGGTATGTGACGGTGCTGAACGCGGACGTCTTCGTTATTTGTGACATGGGCGCCGCGGTACGTATAATTTCGCCCGGCCTGTGTCGCGTGTTACTTCTGCAGCTAAGCAGTGACAGTCGTCACTGGTCGTTGGAAAGATCAGCCGGCGGAGGCGTTGGTGGGCTGGTCAAGTTCAAGCAGCGGCCATTTTGTACGGCGGAGGGAGAAGGGGTGGGGAGGGGTGTGGGGGAGGTCGCTCCACAGTTTATCTTCCCCTCGTCGATTCGGAGCGGGTCCCACGGAGCGGAATTTTGCCTCCCTCGCGGATTTTGGAAAGCGCTCCAGATCTACGAGTGGAATTCACCATTAGACATGACAGCTCTAGCAAGAAGACAAAAGGAGTCTGGCAGACACGACGCTCCGAACTCAGCCTGAAGCCTAATGTCAACATTAAAAAGAGAATGATAAATCAAATGTCTCCCAACGAATAAAAAAGAGGCAATATGATTTTCAAGAAAATCGTCAGCCACTTTCGCGTTGCCTTGGAGCACCAGCGAAGCTCAAAAATAAACAAAACAGCAAAACATGCGCACAAAAAAAAAAAGAAAACATGCACGCAAACATGAGGATTGCGCCAGATCGGTAGTGTAAAATACCAACCACATGTGGGCGATCGTACGGGTGTAGCATTATAGCCTCACGTGCAGAATCCCTGTGCGAGCTTCAACCAGCATTGTTCCATGTCTTAAGCTAATACGTTGAGGGTCTACAAATGACGGCATGATTACGTTACACACGCTCGCGTGCACACTTGCTGTCTCTTAATTAAAAGCAGAATGCTCCGCCGTCACGGTGAGGACCCGGCCATGTGATCTCGGGATTCGCGTCATGAGCTTCTGATCAAGCTAGCCTTTTAAAGGCGGGGCTAAAGGGTGAGGAGTCAGTCGTGGGGCATTTGGCACGGGCTTTTGACATTGGGTGCTTTCGTCCACCACCAGATCGTACACAGGGCATGAACTTTCTGTAAAGCGGTCTCCCTTGTGGAACTTGGCAGTCCACTGTGATAAGCGTTCGTATGATTTTTTGCTAGATAAAATACCTATTCCGGGCAAGTAGGTACCGAAAACAGAGGGTAAAATTTTCGAGGCATTCAAAATCAGTGTAAAAAAGGATGACGGTTGCATCAGTGCGTCGTCACTCGTTTCATCAAACAAGAAAATCAGGTTCATTTAGGGTGAGGTATAATAATGTGTGTATATATGTTCGTGTTTTCCAAATAAAATTCAGTAGCCAGTAGCGCTCCGAGTGTGCACTCATACTTCTTTGTGCTCGTTTTTTTTTTTTTTTTTTTTTTTGCGTTTTGCGTTTTGCAGTTGTCGTTATTTCCGGCTAAACCCTGAATCAAAAACAACGTTATCGTCTGCTATCAGTGCCTTGGTGCCATGTTGGAGGCATTCGGCGTGTTATTGTGGCAGCAGTAGTGCCGTAAAGTCATAGAGCTGTCCTTGTATAACCACGTTTCAGAATATGTTCTTGTCCTGTCAATCGCACCGGGGTTCTTCACTGGACACGAAATGGAGTCCATAAACCCGTAGTTAGAGTACGAAGCTTTTCTCTCGAGGTCATAGAGTCAACATAATAATCTGGAGCGAAAGGTCCCATGCATTTGGCCGCGACAGAACTGCGAGGCATTGACGCGGACATCGGCAGCCCCATTTGGCGGCCCCGATGAGCCCATATCGAGACATTTCTGATCGCAGTTTTCGGCCCCCAGAAACAAACATACGGTCCTCATATCAAGATCGGCAATGAAATAAAAAAAAAAATTCTTCATGCACCCTTTGCTCATGTGTAGTCGTGAAATGTACTTTTATCCGGGTCTCTGGAAAAAATGTGCTGAGGTTTAGTACGGGTCATAAAAGCTTTTGTCCGGCAGAGCTCTTGTTCGGGATTCATGGATTCATCAGTGAGGATGTTTACATCGCCCGCATGGATTATAGTCTCGTGACCTTGTGACTATTATAGGGAGCGCTATTTCCACTGTGGTTACGTGGTGGCTCCAATCTGTTGTGTGGTTACAAACGACCGACCGGCGGACCGTTACGGACGCGTAAAGTGCGCAGGGCTCGCCCATAAATGCTACCACAAAGCAAGCTATGTTATGAAACGATACAACGCTCGTTTTGATGAAACCGTCGATGGGACAGCACAGGGTGCCGACGAGACGATTTTGTCGATGAAGCATCCTCCAACAAACTGATTGCCATAGCGGATCAAACACGTTGATAAAACCCATTTTCCGGATTGCTAGTTGGAGGGGTTATTAATCATATGATTTGCGTAATACCGAGGCAAGAGAGAGCGGGTGCACTACTGAAGGAATGCCCCCACTAAACAAGAGCTCACGCGTTGAAAGCATCCGCCACAGTAAATATATTCAAACCAACATGTCCGAAAAAAAAAAAAAAAAAGTACATTGGATAGTGTTTGGCGTTTTACAGCGATAGCTCTTCGAATCTCTAAAACTCGCGAACGGTTTCCACGTTGCCTTCACTACAAAAACAGATCTCAGCTTAATATTTGAATGAATAACTGTCGTAAAGTGCCAGCCTATGAAAGACTAATCGAAAATTATTCAATCAGTTATTAGCGCACCCTTCCCGCGGATATTTATTTGTTCTATTTATTTATAAAATACCTACGGTGTGCAGAGGGCATTATTTTAGGAATTAATTTCGTACATAAACTATCAAATTGTCACAGGTAGAGAAACACAGCGTCCGACTACATAAAAGTCCAGTTCTCAAATTGCAAAAAGAAAAAAAGAAAAAAAACAGGAATAATAAGAAGGAACACGATCCATCAAGAGCACAGCACTCAAATATCACGCCAATATGGCACTATACAGGTATCACTGGCGACCCGTATTCTCGGAGATCACTCCTATCACAAATCAATTTTTTGGGAAAAAAAGAATGAAGATTATTCACACAATTACAATCTGTTTCTAAAAGTGGTAGCTTACGCTAAAAGCACTTACGCTACTTTCGCGAGCACTCTGCTTGTGAAATAGATGCGGGTGGCTTCCAGCTTTTCTCCTGCACTTCAAAATACTACAACACCACCAACATATATTTCCGCGCGAATGCTGCACGTGCCCGAGGCTTGTCCTTAAACAGCGAAGGCTACCGGCACGAAAGTGCAGCCTTCAGAGGTATTTTCGCGGAATGACCGCTTGCGCTAGAAATTTTTGTTTCAAAGGGAGGTTTACGCGCTAGCCCGCGCGTGTCGCTGACTGGTTGGAGCTAGGAGCACGAGGAGCGCAAGCTCATTCTGTAGAACGTGCTATGTACACCAGGAATACTTCGCCTCAACTCAGCATGGACCATTGTTGGTCACACGTGCTAAAAGCGCGAGCTAATTGTTTTGGATGACGCCTCGGCGGGCACACGAGCGCTCCCGGGTGCACAAGCACTGAAACAGCATCTGCGGTTCATTCGGAGGTGAAACTAAGTATAGCGCGTGACGCACGTTAACGACCTCAGGTTAGCGGTCGTGCTGCACTATACTCTGTTTCATACTTAGCGTGCAACGCTGTCAGAGCTACTGGCGTGAGCGTGGGGCTTGATCTCGTTGATCATTTGCACGCGTTCTCGCTCAAACAAAACCATAGATGAAGCCACGCGCTCGCGCCAGTAGCTTTCACAGCGTTGCACGCTAAGTATGAAACAGAGTATAGCTACGCGTGTCTCATGTACAGCGTGAACCAGTGTCGCAAATCTTGAAAGGCAGACCGACCTCACGCCGAATAATCTCTCACGAACAGTTTGACCTTTGAATCGAGTGTACACCAACTCATTGCGTGTAAACAAGCACGCGTTTGCACACAAGAGCTCCGCGCACGACGCGCTGCATGTACCCATTTTCCGAAGTGTGAAGCGTTCGGCCATACTCCATTCAACAGGCTGCGCCACCACCTAAGCGCGACGTCATAGGTTTGGTGTACGTGGGACTCTTCTTTAATTAACGATTCACTATGGCGCATCGACTGTAATTTCGCCCTCATTTGCTTTGAAATAATGTTTTCATCCGAAATACTATCTATAGATTACGAATGACGAGTCACTGATCATTTATACGCCAGGCGAGCACGGGATGGCGGCCCCTCTCATTGGAAATGCACCGGTGATTTTGGCACGGGTGTTTATTTCAAATTTATAATATAAGCACTCCTGACCTGTCCTATCAAAAAGATGTTTGCTTTTTTTGGCAGCAATGACAGCAGGGTTGCACAGAAGCATATATGCATTTAAGCACGTCCCTTATTATAGGGAAAATTTAATCGAGAAAAGTAATTAAGGTAAATTAACGTAAAGTTCTTTTGTATAAAAAAAAAATTCTGCCATATAACTGCACACGTCAGTACTTAAATGATTGTGTTGTGTTACCCATGAAGCGCGCGAGAAAGACCTTCTTGAGAAAAAATGTGAAACAGATACTTTTATAAATATATTAATTAATTAATTTATGTATTTTCTGAGTTCACAAACATAACAAATAAATTATCGTTGTCCTATATATTTATGCATAATTGCGCATGGAATACCTACTATCAATGACACATCCATAGTGTCAATAAATCTTAGTTCTGTGGAGATGCCAAAACGGTATTCGGTCATATATTGCGAAACCGTTCGTAAAATCAAAAACAAAATTAAAGAAAAAAAATGGCAGCACTACTCTTCCTAGGCCCCATCGTTCGCAAGGCATCCGTTCTAAAGTTCCGGGAGGCTTGCTCGTGGGCAAAACGATCTTGTTGCTTTCAAGGTTGGAGGTTTCGCGCGCAGAAAGTGATGTCAGGCGATAACAGGCCGGAAATTGATTGTAGAGGTGAGCTCTTATTTCGTTCATCTCTAAGTTGACAATGCGGTGAAGCTAAGCGTTAGCCAACCATTCAGTGGCCTGACTCCTATCGCTTGATTTCGCTCGCCTCGCGTGTGTATGCGGAGAAGGGGTGATCACGTGGTGCGAGACTGACAGTCAAACGGTCTAACAAGCACGTAGTTTCCACAGCGCTGTCAGCTTACGGGGGATAAAGTCCCCGATCCATGACCAAAGGCTTTGTGTGGCAACTGAGGACAGCGTGTGCTTCCGAAGGCGGTAATCCAGGGAATCCGGACTCAACGGGCGCCTCGCTCGTTCCTTGCGCACCTTGCACCCAGCTTGCACTAATGCTCCATACAAAAAAAAAAATAAGAGAAAAATATTAACGAACTTTAGTGTCCGCAGCATGCCCATTCCACACTATCTTTTTGTGTTTATTTATTTGTTTTTTTGAAGTTTTTTTTTAAAGTTTTTTCGTGAAAATATTTGCGTTGTAAAAGAGCTGGTTGGTCGGCGCTGGTTTGTTGTCGATTCGGTAACTAACAAACACAGGAGACCAAATTAAAGTTCACAATCTTTCCACATCATGACTTTCAGCTGGCTGGATTGGTACCAAGACCAAGCTTATAAGTAAATTTGGCTGTCTCTAAAAGACAGATTTATTTATCTTCTAAATTCCTCTAAATTTATTTACTCTTTAATTTCCTCTGGGTCCTCTAAATTTCCGCTTGCGACACTTCCCTCACTTCCGAAGCACTTCGATGGTGAAACATTTTTTGTGAATCGGATTTCTTTAGCTCACGGATGCGGCAGGCTATGCTTCTCGGGACGCACTGACCCACGTCTTCTGTACAGCCCATTTAGGGCATTCGGCACTCCAATGCGTGCTTAGAGTGCAATCGGACGTGGGCACTTGAACGCTTGGCAAGAGTACCACGGCACTCTAGGCACAGGCTTTTTCAAAGGCCATGCTAGATGGAGGAAGCTACCGCTAGTTACAGAACATATAGACATTTTCGCTCATTCATTTTAACTGAGCTTCAGTCGTTCGTGTTTCGTACCTCGGGGACATTGAACATAAGAAGCTTAGAATACTTTTTAACATATCGTAGGGCGACATAGAGCAGTCTACGTTCTCCCCCAAATAATTGAGCTATCGCTTGCTGTGTAGAATCAACTGAACGTAAGGTGAACCCGTCAATGGCAGTTTAAATGTGGCTCTGTTGGACAGCGAAATAAGACTTCTGTAATACACACTAATGTATCTATATTTAAAGCCAGTGAGATCCGTACCACAAATATCGATATCCGGAATGCTACACGGTGCTTCCGCTGTACATTAGGAACTGTTTGATGAACAGCGGAAAAGAGCAGCGATCTTGAATGTTCTCTTATATCGAAAACCTTCCTGTCAAGGGAGCTTCGGAGAGTGAGGTTAAAACAGTTAAAGGATGTAGCAAACTGTGCAGAGTTAAAGGTTTAACCCCCCAGAGCTTTTCTTGAACAGAGCAAAAGACTAATCGACTCCCTCGCTTCGGAAAGTAAAATGTAAATATTGAAAAAAAAAAGGTAGTAGTCAAGCCAAGTTTATTTAATGACTCAAAACAAAGACCGCATAACAAGTTTGGAAATCATCGCTAACAACTTTTCCAAACGCTCTGGCTCCGTCGTTTATTTTCTCCACGGCGGTGAAAATAAGGGAGCCCCTAGTGTCACGTACCATAAACCTGGATTGCCGCCATGTATAGGTTTTTTGAACCTACACATGGCTTCGAAACGAACGCCGTGTTTAGGGCGACGCTTTATGAAATGGTCGTCACGTGGCGTATGCAATAGACCGCGCGAAGCCGACCTCTTCTGTCAAGGAGGGAGGTTTTCCTCTTTGTTTGCTTTTAATGCGAATGTGGAAAAAATACTTTTTTTATACATATACCTGTTCCTACGATCAGTGAGGTCGGGCTCAGCAGTAACTTGAAAGGACCCCCCAAAAATATAACAATGCCCCAAAAACATCCCTGGGCTACATAACAACCCTAGGCACTTATGCAACGAAACATAATCGCACACGCGCGTCAGCATCCGCTCATACACCCGTTTACACACTGATCTATATGTTTATTGTTTAATATATCTGTGTAGCAAAAACATTAATTGCCTATTGCTTGGATAAAGGAGTGTCCCCCGCTCAAATGATCTTCCTGCCGCAGGTAATAATTAAATTAATAAATACTGAAATATAAACCCGTCAAGGCAGGCTGTACCAACTCATTTATTAAAACATCCTTGCCCATCTCCCCCCCCCCCCCCAAAAAAAAAAAGAAAAAAGAAGAAGAAAAGAAAAAGCAAAAAGAAAAGCGGATAGGAAAAAAAGGTTTCCCCGAGAAAACGAAAAAAATACCTGCGCCGAACAGCGTCGAACTTGCGCCGAACCCATAGCGGCGCCATCTATCGACAGCCCGTGATATCGCGAGGAGAAACTAACTTTTGTTACAGTTACTCTCGAGGTCGAGGGAGGGTTAAGGGAGAGTATCATCGAAAGAAGCGGTCGGGAAAGAGTAACTTCCATGCAGATAGAGTTAAAGGAGAGTAAGTTAGGGCACTTACTCTCCCTTGACACACCTTTTTTTTTTAGAGTGTACGGAACCACTCCGGGATCGCCATGGCTGAGGCCGGTATGGCCAGGGCTCGTTGTTCCCCCCGGTACTGGTTCAAACTTCACTGGCGGACCGACCGGGGATCGCCATGGGCCAGAACGGCTCCATCGTTTCTGTTCGGCCCCAGCCTCGCGCAGAACGCCCTCTGCGGCGCCATCTCGTTCCTCCTCGGTCGACCTCTTGTCGCGTGCCCTCCACCCCTTCATCATGCGCTCTCGTCTCCCACATAATCCCCCCTCAAGGCCCTGACTTCGCAGGACTTCCGGTACTCGGGGTCTCATAGATCTCAGAAATGAGTTCTTCCATGTCAGCCGTGGTGTCTTCGTCGATAGACTGGGGAGGCAGAGGTGAACGCTGTGTTCGGTACCGTCTGGGGTGTCGAGAGAGGCGGCTGCTATTGATGGGGCGGGGTGGCCATGTTGCAGCGTCCGAAAGCGGCGTAGGTGATGGTGGGACGATTGCCGGCGGTCTTTCTTGGTGCCGGTTTCAGCTAACGCTTCTAGCGAAACCGCGACAGACAATGCCAAGAGCCTCCTTTCCGTCGCTTGTCAAATTCACCACGATGCAGCAGGAGGCATGTTTTAAGCTGGTCACCCCGACGTGGACGGACCTGCCCCGTACCGCGGCGATGTCGGGGCGGGCGGAGAGCTGCCCGCATCCATCGGGCTCGCGGGGTCCACGATGCCCCTTCGTCTTTTCGCGGTTCCACCGGCTGCTCACCGCCGGTAGCGTCGTCCTCGTGAACGGCCCCGGATATCTGCCAGGTCGAAGCAGTGTTAGGCACACTGAGCACTTGGAAAAACGGATGGCTCCGTGTTTCTTCCCGGTGCACTTCGTGGGTGGCGCAGTCTATGCCGGTCTTTCTAGGATGCCAATCTGCGTAGAACAAGGTGTTAAAACCACACACAACAAACAAACGCTTTGCCGCAGATTATGGCAGCGGCCATAGCCTCTACTTCGCAATTACTTGCCGATGGAGTCGCGTCACATGAGGTTCATTCGGTGAGTCCGCATTCCGGAGCTCGCCCCTCGTTCACCAGGGACAGAGAATTTCTTGTGTCCTATCGCAACCTCATGTTAATCATCTTTCCCATCGCGACGGTAGTATCCCTTCAAGGCGGCGATGTGATTTTGCCCAGACACCTAGTTTGTGTCTCGCCGAGTAAGGTTAAAATAAAGGCAAAACGAAAGCATTTTTACATCGTAGGAGCCCTCTCACCTCGGAGCAAGCGATGGGCCAAAGCCACTAGCTGCGTTGCTCAGAGGGTGAGTTTCCCTCAGGACTAGTTAAAGATGACATAAACCCAGTCTAACGGTTTTGCAAGCGGAGTACTCGAAAGCCCGCGGCATGATGGCTACACCATACCCGCGTTCCGCAACGGCCGGGTATGTCCTGTGCAACTCCATGTAAGCGTCCCTTCTCGTCCTCGTGACTACGGGATCTAGGGACTCATCGGCCCTCGGAGGGGGTGGCAGCTCAGCGAGCAAACCCGCTACAACCGTTCGCGAATTAAGACAAGCTGGACAGCTACAACCCCACCGAAATGTATTATGCCTCATTCCTGGCCAGGTGGTGACGCGACATAACTTATGAAAAGTATTGCTGCCGCTCTCACGACCAGCCAGAGTGAAGTAAAAAAAGCATGCCGTAAATCACCTCCGTAGCTTTCTAGGAACCACCAACCTGAAAGGAGAGTCGACCCTCTACCCTTCGTCGTTCGTTGAGATGACGCGAAGCAACAAGTCGTCTTGGTCATGCATACACGAATCGTAGTGCTCAATAACTCGCCTGCCAGAGTTTCCGGTGTAAACTGCAATTTCCGCAATTTTCCCTACACCGGCTGACAGAGTCGTCCGCCAGTGTTTTCGGTGTAAACTACTATTCCCGCAATTTTTCTGACACCCTCTGGCAAACTTGTACGCCAGCTTTCACGGTGTAAATTGTAATTTTTCTACACCGGCTGAAGAAAAAAATTGGGTTGTGTGTGTGTTTATACAGCCTCGAACTTGGTCTGCCTCACAGGGGCGACGAGTCTCCCAGCTGGAGATGAGAAATGTAGCCAGTGCGGTACGGCCGCTAGCCTGGGGTCTTTAACGTGCGCCACGCAGTAGTGATACACGACCGCACGCCGGTACGATGCTCATCCAGATCGAAACAGGCAGGGGTGGGGCTCGAACCCAGGATCCCTGGGTTCTGCAGCGCGAGCTTTCGCTCCACGTGCTCCGAGCTGGTGTGCGCTAGACCACTCGGCCACCGATGTTGTTTTTTTTTTGTTTTTTTTTTTAAGCAGTTTATTTTTAGTTCGCAGAAATATTTGAAAATGTTCAAGTACAAAAAGCATTCACCACACTATTTACAACATCCTAACATGAATGGTGAAGTATGAAACACACGTGAGGTATGATACATGGTAGACATACACGCAGTTCTCACTCATTCCAATCAGTACATAAAGAATGCACATCAGCGTCGTTGGCTCGATAAGTTCAGCACGAACATGTCACTGACACTTACAAAAAGTCATTTCAAAAGAGTCCCAAACAGTGATCTTTAACAACTATAGCACATATGTGACCAATGGAAGAATTACTTTTAGAAAGGTTTCATTACAATGTTATTACAGCTGCTTCATTTGAATGAGAGTGTCGAGTAAAGGTGCCCACTCGGGGTCCCCTCCGCGGGGGACCACTCGGCCACCGATCCCCCCTTACACCGGCTGACAAACTCGTCCGCCTGCGTTCTTGGTGTAAACTGATATTGCCGCATTTTTCCGACAATCACCGAGAAACTGGTACGCCAGCTTTCCCGGTGTCAACTACTATTCCTACAATTTTTGCGACGCCCACTTACAATCTCTTCCGCCAGCGCTCGCGGTGTCAACTGCTATTCCCGCTATTTCTTGACGTGCGACGATGAAATTGTCCACCAGCGATCCCGGTGTCAACTGCTATTCCCTCGATTTTTGTGACACCAGCTGACAAGCTCGTCCCCCAGTGTTCCCGGAGTAAACTTCCATTCCCGCTATTTTTCCAACACCCGCTGAAAAAATCTATTCTGCTCCCCGGGCCTCGACAAGCCCTTCCTTGCTCATCATTTCACAACAAGCCACGATCGTTGGTTCCCTCCAGGCAGCATCATAAATCTGCAACGAGACCTGGCTGTTTCAACTCCTGCCAGCCGTTATCCTGCCTTCTAGCGAACATGTGGTGCCTCACCTCTGCAGAAGACTTCCTTACATCTTACCCGGACTCCTCGGAATCCCCCCCCCCCCCCCCACCCCGCGATTGCATCATCCTCTTTCAAACTGCTGTGTATGGTATTGACTGGCGGCCATAGCTGAGATCGTTGGTGTTGAGCCTGTGCTGAAGGCAAGCATCTACAGCGCTTCCAACACGCACACTGCACACCATCAAGATTTATTTTTGTGAGACTATAAATAAGAACTCATCTCAAGCATGCGCTGTGAGCTGTCACCTCAAATAATCCGTCTATTGAGTATCCTCTATCACGGGGTGCTCGAAAGCGTGTGTTCGCAACCTCGTCCTTCGTGTCCTTTCGGTACTCGACTCGAGGAGACCCCTGCTGAGCTCTCCTGTGAGACAAGTCGCCAAAAATTCCAACAGACTTTGTTTTGACGGACATCTTTAGCGTTAGTGAATGACACGTTCAACGAATCCCTGGGTCTGCCTGGGGACAATCAGAAGCAGAGGCATACCTACCGGGCACCACGTTGGATACGCCAATTTTATGCGGGGTCGCTCTATCATAATCGCCGCCCGATCGGTCTCTGCTTCGCTGGTCTTCTAAGCAATGGCGCAAAACAACGTTAACACAGCGAATGGGTTTACAGTACTTCCCGGCTGCCCGCAGTCGAGAGCCGGCAGTCCGAGGACTCCCGGCCCGCTGATCCTGGTTGTCGCCCGTCTTTCGGAGCTCGCAGTTGGAGTCCGTGTCCATGTCTGTGGGTAGTCCTTCCCACGCCAACGCTGCGTAGGCTCGCTGTTCTGGGCTATCATAGCCCGAGTCTTATTGCGGAATCGCTCCGCGATTGTCATTGCGTAGGCGGGTATGGGCAGGGCTCACTGTCCCTGCCGGTCCTGGTCTGAACTTCACCTCCGGGGATCGCCATGGGCCAGACCGGCTCTATCGTCCCTCTCCGGCCCCAGCCTTGCTCAGCACGCCCTCTCCGGCGCCAGCTTGGAGCTCCTCGGCCGAGCTCTTGTCACGTGCCCTCCGCCGCGTCGTCCTCCACACTCGTTTCCCACTACGTTCACAATAGCGCGTCGCAATTAAGGACTAGGTGAAGGCGCACCCAAAGATCGCAGTGGTCGCATAACGGGTACAACAGCCCTCGCAAAACTGGTGCGTAAGCTGGAAGCAGAGAAATTTAGAGTCTCCGATGCCTCGTATGACGTGTCCTTGGTTTCGTCGTACATATAGATGTGCATGGAACTTATTACCTATAAAATATTTGATCAGCCGTAGGTTTGCTCACTTGACGCCGCGATTAGCGGGCGATAAAAGTTTCGCAGGGTAGTAGAATCCGTCTGACATTTCGTTCTGTATGAATATCTCTCTCTCTGCATGGGTACAATAAAGGCGCCATGAAACGATGATGTTACTGTGCCTAAATACTGTCTATGTTGTGTTCTTGACGCCCATAACCTCTAAAGCGTGCATACATATTTCTCTACTTTTTCATCAAAATAGAGGGGACAATCACAGGACGTGATGCAAACGGTCAGCTTGTGCGACATCTCGATAATAGTGCTTCGTGCGTGATTGTAAATTCCGGTGATCCGTCACGTGGTGTAACCGATCACACACACAACAGCTAGCACCAAACATGCTCCCGCGGTCGCGCTGCACAAGTTGCTGGGTCGCACAAGCGTGTTCCTTCTTCAGTCGGTAATGTTCTTCCCTACGTGCCGATTCACGTTCACGCACGTCGTGACCGTGATGTCGAATGCGTTCCTTCCTAACACTGTGGGATTTACCTTCTGCCGCCAGTTTCAGGGAAAGACACCGCACACCGGTTGAACAACACGTAAACATTTAATGACAGTTATCGCCGGCGCCGTGCTCCTAAAAGCCCCCGCGCATACGCTGCGACGGCCCTTCATCAGTGCGGACACGGTGGAAGAAATACGTGTAGGTGATGACTCTGGCCCACGACCAACGCTATACTTAGGACCACTCGATCTGAGCGTTCCTTATGGAATAGTGTGCACCCGGCTGCGGGCCGAGTTTTAGAGCCGCATAGGGAGAGGCGTTCTCACTAGGCGGCACAAAAGCTCGGTCCTCCTACCTCGTCGGGTTCTTCTGTTATCCGTGAGTGCGTGCCAGCTCATCGCGCTTTCTGGCTTCAAGCGCGTTCACGCCGTAAAATGTTTCTCTCTATGTAAAGGATACTGAAAGAGTCCAATTCGTTAACTAAATTGCTTTTTTTTTTAATTTGCGCAGCCAACACTAGATGGTATTGGCTGCGCCCGCGCGCCGCCAACGCCGTAGAGGCCAACACAACCTGGTGCAGCGCGGAAAAGACGAAAAAAAAAAAAAACTAAATTACAAATAGCTCTAAAACAAGTTCCAGGCCCCGCCACGAGGCGCCGCTGAAACTCGGCTCCTCGGGAGGTGCGTGCTGGAGTGTTTGCAGATGAAGTGGTCGTAATACCCCATTCACACGGTCAGCATAAAAGTACCTTTAACATAGGTCCCTTTCCTATCGGCGAATCAGCCCGTGCTCCTGAGTCGCTGAGCACACGCCACGCGCGGAAGATCGTTAATTGATTGGCCGCAGAGAATAAAGGTCCCTTAGCCAAAGATACCGTGCTCTGGCAGCTCTTCCCGCGGAAAGCGAGCGACCAGGGCCGGTTTTTTCGAAGCGATGGTAAACCCATTTTGGTAAACCACGGTGCCTAGGAAGGAAAAAGTACCTAGCAACGAGGTAGAGTGGCATAGAGCTATAAACCGGGGTTCCGGTCTGCACTCGAAAGTGACCCCCATATGGCGGCTGCCATTGTACGCAAATTTGACAACACGTCACATGACCAAACCAAAGACGTGACGTCACAGGAAAGATGGCAGCGCCCATGCAGCGGCTGGCCCCAGCTGGGCCGGAGCTTGTCGGATGCTTTGTTGGTTGTCGTTCGTCTCAGCGAGTTGATTTCAGACGCGGAAGCCGTCATATGTGGCCGGTCGAAAGCGAGTCCAGAGTTCAGCGCGGTGTTTGACGTACGTATAACGTGAAAATACGGAGGAACGGTTTACATTTCGTTGGTGACCGTGTGCATTTCGCTGGTGACCGACCGGAATATTGCCACAGAAGAGACAATCTGACCTACGTTCCTCGGACCTCGGATTGATTCGGATACCGCTAGGATAAAATTTAAGGCGACGTTTCTGTTCTCTCATTGACCATCGGAATCTTCGAGGTTTGCAGTGAAGCGTGTGCAATATATTTGGATGCATAGTTTAGCTGCCTGGCGGTGTGCAATCGTGGTGCAGCTTCGGTCAAATGACCGAGGGCTCACTTTGGTTGTGCGGCGCACCGGAAAGCTGCCTTGAAGCTAGTAGTTCCCGTGCCGTGCTAAATAATGCTGTGCTGCTTTCCAAATTGTTCCGGCGTAGACATGCACTTTCACGGAGCACAGGTGTGCGGCGCACCGAAGAGCTGCCTTCAAGCTGGTAGTTCCTGTGTCATGCTTTAGATGATGCTGTGCTGCTTCCGAAATTGTTCCGGCGTAGACGCGCACTTTCACGGAGCACAGGT
The DNA here is from genome assembly GCF_016920785.2 of Ixodes scapularis. NCBI lineage: Eukaryota > Metazoa > Arthropoda > Arachnida > Ixodida > Ixodidae > Ixodes > Ixodes scapularis. The sequence continues at coordinate 188,197,759 of NW_024609857.1, forward strand.
GTTGCAGTTGGTATTGATCCCGCTGGTCTGTCGCACGTTTCGTCAACACAAACATTTCATCCACACTCGTTACGCGAATTGCAAGCTGTACGGACATTTCATCGAGCGTGTTACATACCCAGCTCACGCCGCTTTGTGGCAACAGTCTGCAGTGGCTCATTACCAGAAACGTGGTACCACATCCACAAAAGCAATGCAGCTTCTTCAGTGGTCAGGATAGACTCTCTTCTTCGAGTTTTGTTATATTGTCACGGATCCTTGTTCCAATCCTATCTTCTATCAATATTCATTATTCTGGAACACTGCAGGTCATGCTCGGCTGTCATCGTATGTTCTGGTGGAGGTGCTGGGTACTTTACCCATAGCCCTTCACTCTTTGTGAACCCGGCGGCTCCTCAGCCAAGTTGCCTGATAATGGGACACGGGTGGCGGACTATCATGCGTCTTATACCCCCGGCGAGCCGTAAGAAAAGTCCTAACACGAGCCTGGCAGAACAACCGCAAGACGAGCGAGTACCACAAGGAGTAACCTCGGGAATACTCCACGAAGCACCTGAAATCCGAGCCAGTTGCTGCTACGAGTAAAAACCACCGGAATTCGGTCTCCTGCCAGGAAAACCGAAGCTGACTAAGCCAACAATGACAAACCTGTAGCAGCAAACCGCGTCCCCTCCCACCATTGTTTGCATGCCCGTCGCCAATCACACTCCGACGCTTTTTCACGCAAGGTGTATGAAGACGTCAAGCATATTGGATTGAACAATATGACAGTGTCGCCCGCCACATTGGGTGGACACACAACCGGCTCCTGCAGAACCTATACTTCTCGTGGAAGAAACTGCCGGCGCTGGTCGGCGAACCATGGATCCTCCTTAACGTCATGGGAAGTTTGAAAGATCGAGCTGAAGCGCGCATTCGTCAGCCAACATCAACGAGAGAGAGCCGCATTCTTGATTCTGTCCAGGACACTGCCCCAACGAGAGCGCCACCGCACTCGTGGAGGATGTTTTGTGCTTGATCGAGCGCCCACGCCCACGCCCACGCCCACGCCCACGCCCACGCCGACCTTGATGCTACAGAAGACTAGAATCTAAGAATCCCATGTCCCTCATGTGAGGGACAACACCTTCGGCAGCCTTGTCCGCAACACCCCAACAACAGTCGAAGTGTTCATATCACCGAGGCTTCCAACATTGAATGTGCACTGCATGCCCGAGCCTGTCACTATGAACAACTTCCCGGCGTCTCGACGCTCGAGTTGTCCAGCTGCTACTTCGACGCCAGCTCCCAGGCATCCGCGACATCATCCACGACGTTGTCTGGGAGGAGATCAGGAAACTTCCTGCCATCAGTTGCCCGGTTTTTATTTTGATTAACGAGATTGTTTCGGAACAAGTTTGACAGGTGTTTCAACCGAGACTTCTGCGAGCGAAGCGGCATCTGACAAACCAAGGGCAACTTACGCCACAATGGCACGATGACCGCCACCGGCTGCCCCTTAGTATTCAATGCCAATTCAATGAGACACCCAAACGCCGAAGCATTCCCGACATCGTGTGTAGGTCTGTGCTCAACAAAGTACATTGAGGAAAATGTAGGTGATGCGAATGGCCGACTGAAAACCACATTGCTACCACTGCATGAAGCCTGCCATGTCTACCAAAGCTGCCCGTACCAATGAATTGGTCTGCGAGGGTTCGTGCCAAACGACCCTCGATCATGTCTCGAGGAGCGACCACGGGAGATTAAGAATTACCTTCGGCGACCTTTGTCCCTGATGCCGAAGGTGCTGAATCGAAGATGCTGAATCCCTGATTACCCCGAGGCTTCTGATGTCCATCACCTCAACGAGAGGTAAGCACGACAAAGCAGGTGAGTGGCAATGCAGTGACAGTGGATTTGGTGTTGGTTGTCGTCCAAGGACAATACCTAAAAATTTGCTGACACCAATTATCTGTGTCCACTCCACGAACCACACAATTTCCAACTTTGAGGGAGAATGCCGCTGAGTGACTTGAAGGAATAGAATGGTTGGTTGCTCTCAAGACTGAACTGCAAGCATCACCAGACTTGGATAGCAAACAAACATTGTTGCCAGCTATCAAGTCAACGGTACAGCAAAAGGCACAGCCACGTAAGCAATACATGCCCGAGCTTGCTGCATTGATGCAGAAAACTGTCAGGAAAATTTTCGGATTTGAAGCCAGCCCTGCAGCTTCAGTGCATCAGATGTCAGTGGCCACACATGACGTAGGATTAGGAGAGAGCATCAGTCGGTCCAAGTTGCCACTCGACCAAACTGAACACCGACGTGCCAGGAGTGTCATCCGACAACAAGGTCCACACGTACTACGACTGAACGCCTGACACGAGACTGTCGCAGAAAGAACTCGTTATGGAGCCATTTCCTAAGAATCAATAATTATGTAATCAAGTGCAAATAAACATATTTGATACACTAACCAGATAAACATTTCCGCTTGCCTTCACGCCTTGAGAGTTTATACACCGAGAATTGTGTTCACTGCACGCTCTGGACCTTGCGAGGACACTCGCATCTCTGACCCTTCAATATTAATTAATGGGACATACCAGAGTGGCAGACTTGTTGCATGGGGCTGCACTCGTTCAACCTTTCCTGAACATGTGGTGCATCCGAAAACCAACTCTAGTAATGTGAAAATGTTATTTATTAATTTATTCCCTCCAGGGGCCTTCGTAGGCATTCCAGAGAGGATACTTAAAACTACACACATGATAATAACATTATCATGTGTGCTCCGTCTCTCTGATTGGCTCAAGGGGGCTGTGGCGGTTGGCCTTCTCCAAGTTACGGTGATACGAAGTATAGGCAGCCCACACTTTTGAAAAGAGTCTATTAAAGAGACCGAGAGGAATGGTAGTCAACATTTTTCAACAAGACTGCTCTCCAGTCAAGGGATGAACACAAATATGAATCATCTTATCCAGGTAATTAGAACAAGTAAATAATTGACCGACTAATACAATGCACTCTTGATGGAAAAGAGTATTGCGGCAATAAATCCTACGAGAGAAAAAATGTGCAGTTAATCTATGCATGCACCAAAACAGTAGTCCTTATAGCAAGTCGAATAGCTTTGAAGCAGGTGCCTGCAACGATTTATTCTTCCTCACACTCAATGAAACGTCATCCTCGTAGCTGAAAATAAGTGTGCACTTCGCACTCACAAAAAAAAAAGGAAGAAAAGCGATCGGATGTAGAATCGTGGGTTAGCACAAAAGGTTAAAATCGCAGGAGTTTCCTCGCTAAAAGTTGCTATGGTTGTTCGGTGACGCAGGGCTGAAACAACTTCCCCTAGGCCCTAACGCGACGTATACATTTCGCGTCGAATCTCAGATATTTCAACGTTTAAACAAAACTAAGAGAATGCAAAAATTTTATGTTAAAAGCACTCAAAAGTTCTATCGATCCTCGAACACATCCCGGAATCCGAGCACCGGTACGGCGATGCAGAGCTGATGCTGTCTCACAGGCGTTAATATCCAGATGATCCAGAGCGATCTTGCGCAAAAACGGTATAAAGTCCCATTCCTTCATATTTTCACATTATACCTGCGTCAGCGAGTACGAAGAAGCCCGAAGTCGTCGGAAAGCAGCTGCACATCACGGCTACAGCGCACCGAACAAACTCGCATCTGCCAGCTCTGGGCGCTGCCATCTTACCTGTGACGTCACGGCTCTTGGAAGGTCACGTGACGAGTGGTCACATTTGCGTACAACATGGCGGCAACCGGGGGGGGTGCCACTTCCGAACTTCCGGTTTATCACTCTAAGACCCTCTACCTCGTTGGTACCTAGGTACTGTAATAAACGGCTGGATATAGAAAAACAATATTTATTTTTTTATTGGGCAGTAAGATGCGCCATCTATCGGTGAAACAAGCCAATTATTTTGTTTATCCTCTTCTTCCGATGGCTGTTATCGATCTAGTATGGTATTTTAAGTCAAAATATTGTAATTTTGTACTTGAAGACCAAATTATTTGCTTCAGATGGTACGAAAAAATTTGAGCTACTATGGTAGGGTTTGCCGACGAATATTCGAAAATGTAAGAAACATTTCCTTCAATATGTTTCGCCATAAACAGTGCATAACTTTCCCGTGTGCCTTCCAGTCTGGCAACGCCGGTGCTGTAGTCTCGTATTTGTTCCTTGCGACGCACGTTTCTTCGATTCCTGGTGATCTCAACTGTTTGCCCTCTTTTCCTTTTGCCCAACCGATCCACCGGTGACGAGGAGCTAAGCTTCTCGTCACCGTTGAATTGCTGGCCAACGGGGATATGTAGAAACCTCGATGCTGTCGGCATACTGTTGGTGCACTGCGAACAAAAAAGCAGTACAATCTCCCAGTTGTTCACCCGGAACGAAGACTTTATCAAGGATAACCCCCTTCCTTCGCAAAGTAATCGCTGCTCACGATTTGGCGTGCACAGTGTAACAAATTAAACGTGTTAGTATAAATATATACCAACACTCGTTCGCAAAACATTTTTTTACTCACCATAAAAACACTTGCAGGGATTATATACCGTCGTATGTCTTGGAACCCGGACTGCTGAAGAGTGATGCGTTCGCGGAATGCTGCCGTCGGTTAGTTTAGTAGTCTCTCTGAACTACCGCTTTGCTTGACGTGCTAATGGGTTGATGGTGCGTTATTAATATAAGAGCCGGATCGAAATGAATGTTCAGAAGAACTAAGAAGAACTATTAGCCCTCATGAAGCGACGTCGCGGCCATTTTGCTTGTAGGTACTGCTCCTCCCTCGGCGCCCCTGCTCTTCCAGTCACGTGACCTAGAATTCCCTCTTCCAGGGACAATAGTTAACTTTAAACCACGGTTCGCGTTCGAGAAAACGGGCCCAGATTCTCTTCGGAGCTAGCCTCGCACTAGGAGTTTTGCTCCGCGCCGCCGCGGAGGGCGCTGAGCTATGAGCACCGTGGGTATGAGGTCCCCCCTCGGCGGCCACGGTGTCGGCTTCCGTGCTCGCCTTTTCGCGGTGTGGTGGTGTGCGGTCAAAGGCTGGCCTCTTGTTTTACTTTGGTGCTGCGTCGATCACAGGTGCCATTATCGTGCACGAAGGTGAGCCTTAACCCGAAGAAGAAGTTATGCTATAAGGATGGGAAAGACATGCTTCGTTCCCAACTGGAATTCCGAAGTAATTGTTCCGCCTTGTGCATTTACTCTATCCTGAGGCCTCCAAGGTTCGGCAACTGTAGAGTAGTTGAAGCGGAGAGGTCACTGCTTGACGTGTAAGATCTCACAGCCCTCATCGGAACGGACGATAAAAGCCTGTTTTCTCCTCATTTCGTTAACCAAGCGAAGACCAAGCTTGACAGTCTAATTTCTGTCAAAGACTGGGAATGCAAAGAAGTCTGGACAGAAAAGTCTAATAAAACGAAGGCTGCGGACTGCATACTATATTATGTGACTGGGTTTTTGAGTGTGAAGATGAAAAAAAAGTTACATGCCGCCCTGCATGCCGATCTACTTTCAGCATCGACGAGAACACTTCTGCTGAAGCTGCACTGACAAACGTGAAGAACTGAGGAGGTCGTATACACCCCAACAGGAACCTTTTCCAGCTACTGAAGAAAGAGGAACAGTTCTTCGTGCAAAATAAAAGCCACCAGACTGTTTACTGGGACACAGTCGACAGTGTTCTTGACACATACACAATAACGTTTCCATGCACTGAACACAAAGAAGAAACAATTGCCGAGTTGCTCCACTATTACATCAGCATGCCGATGCGACAATACGGTAAGCATGTTACCATGATTATGAACAAAGAAGCATAACAAAAGAGATCAGCAATGCAGTGCTCGTGTTAGTTTAAGAGCGGGTGAGAGACACGGTATGTAGGAAATGGCGTTGTTTGGTAGTATGCAGTGAATTTAGCTTTTGTCTACGTTTTAAATGTAAAATGTTTGTTAGGCATTTTTTTATCTTTAAGACGGGGTGACGCCATATTCCTATAACCGCTACTACTGCTTGACTTTCAGTCACTGTGTCATAATTTCAGTTAGTATGCCATCATACTGTCTCATCATTTCAGTCACTATGTTATTATAAAAAAATATTTTCTACTTTTATGGTTTGTATGTACCACAGTGCCACAGTACCACAGTATTAGCATTTGTTATGCTAATACCTTTTTGCGCACGTAAAGAATTAGTTAGGCGCAACTATGTAACATTATTATAATTTATATTTTTCAATAAGAATGCAGGAGCAACGTGGAAAAAATCTCCGGACCTCTTATAAAGCCACGAAATGTCTGTAAAAAAATTACGGAACTGTTAACAAACATGCTGTCGGACAAAACATGCGAGCATGAACTAGCTGTTTAGTGGAGTCACATTAAAGTGTTCTGAATTATTGAAAGCCCTGTAGATTGTGTTTATATCTACAGGATTGTTTTTGTCACGTTGAGTCATCATCGAAATGTTCTGGTTTGAAAACATACCAACCGGACGGGGGAAAAGGCAATCAGTGCCAAAGGCAATCAGTGCCAATGTGCCAACATAAATCCTTCATTTCACCCCACAGTACGCAGAGACCATTTAAATAATGCATAATTTCCTTCACAAGCCCTCTATACAAGCCTTGACAAGTCCCTCTATACTTGGGCGCCATCTACCCCCGTGCGAGGGAAGCGCGCTCGGTGCGCCGAACATAATGTGGTCGCCGCGTCGGGCAGAGAGTCATCACCCAAATGTATTTATTTTCCCGTTGCGCCGGAGCGCCGCACGCGCTGCCAGTTTACCTTGGCCCCCTTACGGTGCTGATGACCACTGACTATTGTCGGTGGGCAACCTGGGCGAAACGATTTGAATCGCCAGATTGCCCATACATCTCCCCCTTTTCAAAAACTAAATTAGAGTGTCTTGAGGGCCTTTCTTTTGAGTCGGTAAGGGTCTTCGCCGATGGGCGAGAAGAGGTCCGACGTCAGTACTTCCGGACAGAACCGATGCGGCTGTGGCGGGTCTGATCATGGGAGCTGCGTCGCCACCGCCAGGGGTCTGGCTCGAGAACTAGAAATTAAAACAGCATGCGACCATGGCGCTGCATGAACGATGCTTGCCCCACAGTGAATGCGGGAGCACGGCTACGTTTTCTCCCCCCCCCCCTCCCAAAAAAAAACAACAACAAGAAAATAGCGAAAAAAAAGCGAAGAGGGCATGAATATAATGCACTTAAGAACTCATGCTACTTTTCGTCGTCGTTACCGCCGTCTCAAGTTGTATCGCCGCAGAGATGGTGTGAGAATCTCCCCAGAGGTGGTCCAGATCGTCGCCTTCTCCAACCTGCGGCACATCTACCTCCTCGGGTTCATAAAAAACTTTTAAGTCACCTACATGAATAGACCCGCGCTTCACCATAAAAAAACTTTTAAGTCGCTTCACCACATTCGCAATGGACCAGCTCGTAAGACAGATTTGGAGAGCTTCTTACTAACACGGTAGGGGCCTTCCCATCTCTTTGCTAAAGAGATCGTGAAGCCTTTAGCAGCATCACTCAGCGGATGACTTCGCCTCAGTACTAGATCTCCTACTTTGAAATGCAGATTTCTCCTCCCCCCGTTGTACTGGTTTGCCTGCTGGGGTCTAGAGACATCGAGTCCCTCTCCAGCTTCCCAGGGCCCATCGAGCGAGTCGTCCTGCATGAATTTGATGCCCTTTGAGCCACGAGAGATCCATGTGGTTAGTTTGAATGCAAAACGAAGCGCCGTCATAGTGCATGCCAAACGTCTTAAGAGCGACAATAATTGCCAGAGACTCTTTTTTGGTTGTTGAGTATTTTCGTTCTGCTCCGGTTAGCGTATGACTGGTGTAAGCTACGGGACGAAGAACGGTGTCATGTTCCTGCAGAAGAACTGCCCCTAGTCCGCAATCGCTTGCGTCGGTCTGCAAGACGAATGGACGATTCAAGTCGGGCAGATTTATACACGCGTTTTCAGTCACAGCCCTTGAAAGACAAGCAAATGCGGTTTGCTGCTTTTGCGCTTGACACCAAGTCGTCTTTTTGCGGAGAAATTGGTTCAGAGGTTCCGTTATCTCAGCGCCCTGCGGAATGAAAACTTTATGAAATGCAATCATCCCGAGATACCTTTGTAGGCTTTTGACGTCATAAAAGGGGTGGGTACTTCGTTATTGCGCGCAGATTATCTTCTTTCGGGCGCAGCGTGCAGTTATCTACATCAAATGCAAGAAGGTTAATTATAGGCGAGGCCAACGAAACTTTATCTGGACGAGTCGTAAAGCCGGCCTAATGCATTCGCTGTTCGAGTATGATGCGAGGGTGGACGAGATGTGCCTCGAATGTTCGTGAAAACACCACTAAGTCATCAATGTACTCCATCGCAAACTCGTACTTCGCGTCACCGAGGACAACGTCCATTAAGCGTTGAAATCTGGCGAGAGACTTGCACAGACCAAAGGGAATATGGCGAGTGAATTCGAAGAACCCCCTGTGGCAAATGAATGCAGTCTTCTTTACATCAGCCGGATGAACTTCGATCTGAAGAAATCCGGGGCTGAAATCGAAGGTTGTTAAAACAGCCGCGTTCCCAAGGGCATACAATACCGAGGAAATATTGAGAAACGGGTAACTTTGTCTGACTGATACATCATTTAGGCGACTGTAATCAACACGAAGCCTTGCCATGCATTCTTCTTTGGAGCAAGGACAACAGGGGAATCCCGTGGGCTTTTTGACTAACGTACTGCGCCTCTGTGGATTATTTCCTTTAGCGCCGCATCAAGAAGTTCGCGCGTGTGAACACTTATGGGTTTAGGATTACAGCTCGGGGAGGTGTATTCTTGGTTTCGATTCGATGCCGTTGGATATCGGTTTTCCCAGGCCTTTGCGTGAACATCGGCGAAAATGGTTCTAGCAGGTGCTGGAGATGCTTCTGGTTGTTTTCACCGGAACACTTTTGCACTTCAAGCTGTCTGGAAGTAAAGACATCTGTGCGCCAAAGTTTAACGGAAACGTACTTGACCGCGATTTCAATTCAGCCAATATCCAACTTGGGTGAAGTTTAGTAAAACCCACTCCACTGCAATAAAATTCGGACCAAGGATCATGAACACTGGCAGTCCAGAAAGGTAAACGAACCGTTGTCTTCGTTTTCTGCCATGAAGGGAAATTCGTAACCTCACTGCGCCGGCAGCAGGCAGTACGGACTTTGATGCTACCTGCAATTTCACGTTTGCTGACCGGAGTTGTATCTTTTTCTTGTTACATTCCGATAAGCGAAATGTTTCTACCACTATATGTAAGAGCGGCTACTGGGGTATCTAGTACATTCACAGTCATACGAGGTTCAAAGAGACTTTTGTGTAGCTTTGATTCTACTCACAGCTGGGATGGGCACTGCCGGTTTCTCGGTTAGAGAGGTTGTTCCTACCCCCGTCGGCTGGTGCGAGTCCATTGGCGCCTGGCCATCCAGAGCGAGCATCCTTGGTGTTGGGAATCTGAAACCGGCTACGACGCTTGAGATCGGGCCGGAATCTGGCGGGCCGGTGTTTGGCGGAAAGGGAATCGCATCAGGGTCTAACTCAAATGCAGTTGCCTTGTGTAGCTTACGACCGACAACTGTGTAAGCCAGCCGCTCGGGGATGACTGCAAAGGCAGACGCGCCGGGAGTCTCTTGACTGACAATGTTGCGAGCTGGCCGCCCCGGTTTCTGATGAAACAGCAGACACGCCGAGAGTCTCATGGAGGAGCGCGCTATGGCAGAAAGTGTTTTGACAGGGGGTTTCGACAGAGAGCGTTGTGAGCTGGCCGCCAAGGTTTAAATGCAAAAGCAGACACGCCGGGAGTCTCACAACGGAAAGTGTTACCAGCTGGCCGCCTGGGTGTCAATGCGAAAGCAGACACGTCGGGACTCTCAAGATCGAGAACGGTATGAGTTGGGAGCCCTGGTGTCGATGTAAACGCAGCCATGCCGGGAGTCTCAAGACCGAGAACGGTGTAAGCTGGGCGCCCAGGTCTAAATGCAAAAAGAGACAGGCCTGGAGTCTCATGACAGAGAGTGTTGTGAGCTGGCTGCCCGGGTGTCGATGCATACACAGACAGGCCGGTAGTCTCAAGACTGAGAACGGTGTGAGCTGGGCGCCCGGGTGTCGATGCAAACGCAAACACGCTGGGCATCTCAAGACCGAACACGGTGTGAGCTGGGCGCCCGGGTGTCGACCCCTAATGAAAAATACAACAGGCAATCCTGGTGTGACAACAGAGAATCCTAGTGTGACACCAGCAATGCTGTTGTATCGAGCTGACCAGCCTGGTTGGCACACCAGCAATGCTAGTGTATCTTGCACACCTGCCTGGTGTGCCCACTAGAAATGCTGCTGTACCTACACACCAGCCTAATGAGCACTCCAGAGAGGCTAGTGTCACACCACACGGGCTCGTGTGCCTACCAGGCAGTCTGGTGTGCACACCACGCAGTCTGATGTGACACCAGTGTTGTATTTTTACTGACTTTTTCCCTGTCCGCGAGCGTGTTTTTGATTAGTTTTTTGTGACGCCCCTTCCCCCGACGTGGTACCTCATTTCTTCCCGTCTTGGTGGTCGCCGGAGACCCCGCGGCGGGCTCCTTTGTGCTCAAGAAGTGTCCCCCTCGTCCCCAGAACTTTCCCGGGCGGCCTTGAGTAGCTTGGGGCGCTCGCCCCTTCGGAGGTTTCCCTTTCCCTCTCCGCCAGTATTCATGTTAAAGTTTGAGAAAATAAAGGAGTCTTCTTTTTGAGTCGAAGCCGAAAAGATGTGTGTTAGTGCGCTTACCTGACTTCCGACGAGCTAAAGATAGTTAGACATGGTCTCGTAGCAAAACAACAAAGAAAGCTAGTAATAATTACAGTTTCTGGTGCCGAAACCCGGGAATCAGCGGCCAGATCATACCTACTACAAGCCAGGAGGGCGTCGACCGCCTGAAGCGAAAGAGGAATACCCTGCCAGGCGCCACAACAAAGATCATCAACGAGATTGGCCTGCTGCTGGCCACGGCTCCAACCGACATCGGTGAGCCCGAAGAAAGATTTGATATTGTTCTATTTAATAAGGCTTGCCGGAAAGAGCTGGACAAGGAAATCGAGCAATCTGTGTAATATGATGCTTTAGAAGAGAAGATACCTGGCGCGGAGGGTACGTGGAACGAGCCAGCGTACCGAAGACACGAGTCAACCGCAAGCTGAAAGGCCAATAATTGCGGAACAACAGGGCTTTCCGGTTTTTCGACAGGGGGCGCTGGCTCCGGACAACCTCCAGTTGATCAGGGCCAACTCCCTACAGCAATAAAGCATCCGAACGTTTACTGTTGTCCTTTTTTGCTTTTTCGAATAAAGTAATTATGACATCAGCGTTAGTGTGAAACATATTATTGTACCCTTTTGTGTGAGTAAAGCAACACCCAGTCAACAGATGCACTGGTATCGCACTACAAGAAAACCGGATGTCATACCAGAACACCAGATTGCTGGTGTCACACCAGCACGCTAGATTTCTGGTGCCACACCAGAACACCAGATTTCTGATGTGAAAATGTCCCAAATCACAGGCCAGATTCACGAAACGATCTTACGCCAAAAATGTGCGTAAGACAAAACTTAAGAACAAATCCGTATTCACGAAACGAAATTTTCGTAAGTTTTGCGCAGGTTACGACGAAATCCTACGACAGCTCCAAAGCTGTCTTACGCACTTCTTACGATCAAATCAGCATGGCCGACAGCGTCGCTCAGTTGGTCGCGACAACCAGCGGATGTTTATTTTTCTACGTGCGCTTCTCACGCGTCCCGACTTCAAGCAGCAAGAAACAAGTAAAAAGTACTTGAAACAGACCACGACGAACGAACAAGAACGCTGGATCCACAGACACCCGGGAAAGACTCCAAGGGCCACGAGTACGGACTCCGACCGATCGGCGGATAGGCCTAGCAGGCACTCCGACTCGGCGCAGCGATGATCTGACGGTCCTTGGCGAAGACCGTCTGCCCACGACCGGCTGGCGTGCTGAATGGAATATGCCCGCGCGACCCTTGTGAACCCTTCCCGTATTAGTTTGATCACTGACCTCAATTCTAGATTAAGAGGTCAATCTCTTCCTCTTGTCATCTCCTTGTTTTCCGAGGCAACGGTGACGAACGCTGTCGTCGAAAAGGGGCTCTCATCGATTCTATCTCTGTTTTGTGTGATATCAAGCTCAAATAAACGCCGTATGGATTACCTTCGCAACATGGTATGTACATTTTGTTATTAGTATTTCATTTTATTCTGACACGACTGCATTTCACTGTCGATCGCTGTAAGAGTTCGTGGGTCGCAATGCCGGTCCAACCTTTCTTCGCCGGGTGTCACGTCAGCATCGAGTTGCAATTGTAAAGGATCGGTCCCGAAGCGCTTATCAATTCGCGGTCCAACAGCGCAAATCCAGCACTTCGATCAAACACGCGCGTCCGCTCCAGTGTGAACAGGCATTTACGTGGCTCTTGCTTACACTGTCGTAGTTCAAACGTATCTTTTTTAACGTCGGCTCGCTCCTGCATCTCCGAGGCCGCAAAAAACGCCGCGGCAATTTGTTCCGATCTACGTCACTTTGCAAACGACTGCGGGCCGTCTTTTACAAACGATGACAGTTGTGTTGACTTGGTAGCGATCGAGTTCGTAGCAGTCAATGCGGGTGGTTACGCATCCCGGCCTCGGCATTCGGGCGAGTTTAAATCGTGTTAGCGTATAGAGTTGGTCGTGGTTAGCGTCGACATATCACTGCACGGATACGAACCCCAGACAAGCGGTGGCAGAAAGGCCGCCTGTGTTTGTTATGAAAAATCCACGTGCTCCGAACGGCTCCGAAGGGCTCCGAACAAATGCCGAGCTCTCCGATTGGTTGTTCGTGCTGCCGAAGACGCCGTCGCCATAGCAACAGCACCGGTAAGTTTTAGTTTTTCCGTACGACAACGTCGCTTTCCTCCTCTCACTTAAGAACGCGTTCGTGAATACCGATTTCTCCACTTCTTACGATGTTCTTAACTTACGAACTTCTTAGCTAAGTTGTCGTAAACTAAGAAGCTCTTCGTGAATCTGGCCTCACATCTGTGAAGAAGTCTGGTGTAATATCATGTCACACCAGCTCTTGGCCTGGTGTATTTTTCACTAGGAAAGCAAAAGCAGATTCGCCGCGAGTCTCATGACAGAGAGTGTTATAACAGAGGATGTTTCGAGAGAGAGTTATCGGAGCCGCAAAGGGCCTCCCGCCATGCGCCTCAACGGCGGACACGCCTAGCCTTTTACGACCGAGAGAAACTAATGTAGGCCCATCGAGTGTCGACAGAAAAGCGCCAGTCCAGGGAGTCCGTGTGTGCCTGCGGGAGGCCCAGAGGTGACTGCGACGACTCGATCTTGTGGACCGTAGTTTCCGCGTTGCCGGCGGATGGCAGAAATCTACCGCCACCGGCTCTCGCAGTTTCTCTGCATCCAGGTTCGAGGCCGTTCACCGCAGTCCCGTGGCACGTGCTCTGGTTGGCCGCACCGGGAAGAGCGGATCCATGCCTGGTTTTTATCATCTCCACAAGTACTGTAAGAAGGGGGATGTGAGAACGCTTCTCGCTATGATATTCTGCATCTGCGCGCTTGTTCCCCAATTGTTCTCGAGATTCGTATGCGCGCAGATCAAAGGCTCGGGGAGCTGCACAGTAGGTCGATTCGTAAAACTCACTGTGCCTTCTGTACTCGTCTGCGTCTTCAGGCCAAGCGAAGGTTGGTCCAAGGGCGGTGCTTCTTGGTGGAGGAGGCCGGTACCAGAGCTTAGCAAAGATATCGGCCTGAATCGTCGACGCGGCTTGTGCAATCTCGTCAAGATCCCTAAAACTACGCCCCCCTAAGCTTTCAGTGGAAGCGTAGGTGGCTCTGACAGATAACCCGTGCTACCTTTTAGCATCTGGGGCCGCCACGTCAGCAAGGTCATAAGCCCCTGGAAGGCCCTCACAAAATCTATGAACGACTCCTGTGGGTGTTGTGTACGGTCACGAAGCTCGTCCTGCGTCCGGATATTGTAATCCGGCGGCAGGAACTCCGCCAATGATTGGAAAACAAAATCCGCCATACTCGAGAAACTTCCTTGTTTTTTTCTCCATAGTGCTGCGCTCTCCGTCAATGCGACCGGCAAAAGGTGGGTGGAGGTGGTTTCGTCGTCTATTGCCGATGCAGCTTGGTAGTCCAGCAGTTCAGAGACAAACATCGCGACTGACTTTTTATCTGCGTACCCCGAAAGAACCGGAACGCTAAGCAAGAGCCTCAGGGAGTCCCTAGGGGCGGGGTTCAAGCAGGAGCGGGGCTTGAGCGCATAATCTGCTCTCGTTGTAACTGAAGAAGCATGGTCATGACCACTGTTAGTTCTGTTAGACCACCCTCTGATGATGCGCCTGACGGGACTGAGACTGCAGCTTAACGTCTGTTTTTTTTGTCGCTGGCGGCGTTATCCGCGCGTGCCCCGAGCGTCAGAAGGTCGTCCTCACTCATATTTTTGTCGGCGTCCTCTGTAAACGGCATCCTGTAGTAGTAAAGGCATCCACAGGTCTAAGAATTTAGGTTTGCGAAAAAGCGCCAGGCAAATGCCGGAAAACTCCGATACGCAAAAGTGACTACGTAAAAAGAAAGAACTAACCCAGTTCGCGACCGTCCTCCCAGACGAGCAGCTTAATATGTCTGGGCGCCAGTGTGGCATTTTCCTTGCTCCTACCAGTCTCGGGGAATGACACAGCACACAGGTCCAACAACACGTAAACATTTAATGACCGTTATCGCCCGATCCGCGATCTCAAAGCCCCCGCGCGAGCGCTGCGACGGTTCTTCATCAGCGGAGGGGCAACCTGGGTCAAACGATTTGGATCACCAGGTTGCCCCACAACACAAAGGGTGATACCGTTGGCACTTACAGATCGATAATGTTCTCTCTCACGGGCGTGTTTACGCCATCGTGTGTTCGCGGCTTGCTTTCGGGGCTTGCTTCGGCCACCCTAATCTTGTGCGCGAAGGCTTAGAGCCTTCGCGCACAAGAATAGGGTGGCCGCGCCGAAGGAACAAATAACGGCTCCTCGATCCCCCCTCCCGCGCCCTCACGAGCGACCTGTCGATTCTTCTCGCCAACAAAAGAGCGGTCGTAAAGGGGAGAAGTTCTTCCAACTGCCGTAACGGATAGTAGGGGCGCTGTATATGGGGAAAGGCCAGGGAGCCTACGTACGGGACTCTGTCTTTAGTGCGGTGTCATCCTTATACACACCACTAGCCACCCCCAGCCGCCGGCCAGTGTTTTCTGCATAGCTTGCCATGGCTACCAGAAGGCACCGCGCTATCTTGAACCTCAGACCGCCTAGCTTGCCTCGCTTCGACAGTCACTACTGTCGTCGCACCGTGTTTCTTTTCTGGCTTATGCCGCTTTGTTTTGAGCAGTCGTTTGCAACGAAGAAGGTTGGTAGCAAGCGCTAAAGGCGTGAGGAGCGGAAATGCATGTGTGTTCTGTTCCGCGGAGTACGAGCTACTGCGGGCGCGGTGCATGTAAGTTTCGCTTACTGAGTGATCCTACTAAAAGAAAAAAAAAAGAAAAAATTCGCTTGCGCAAGTTAAATGAGACCTTGAGAAGCCCAGTGCAGCTGCTCGTGTTTGCGCCGAGAGTATAAGAATTATTTTGCCCCTTGATCACGAGTGTGATCTTTAGCGTCGCTCTGCAACAAGTGTGCGTTTCCGGTTGCGCATAGGGAGCACATAACAACGTCGCGAATTCGAGATTCTAGCCTTCGCGACATTACAATATCACAGTACCAACTAAATGCGCGCGAATTCCTGTCCGTGCACCATTTTCCGAGCAAATACTGTGGACCAAGAAGTCCCTTAGCGAAAAGTCGTTCAAAATCAGTACACTCGAAGTGTACTGAAGTATACTAAAAGTATACTTTCAGTGCGGTCTTTGTACTGATTGTATACTTTAAGTGTACTTAAAGTATACTTCCAGTAAAAATGGCGGTGGACTGAAAGTATACTCGTCCGTACAAAACTAGTACATGTAGTAGAATCGTAGTGCCCGCGGTAAAAAGTAGTTCAAAATCAATATACCGAAAGTCCACTTAAGTATACTAAAGGTCTACTTTCAGTGCTTGCAATTGGTGTACTCAAATTATAATAACGGGTATATATATATATATATATATATATATATATATATATATATATATATACCCGTCGCACTATATATATATATATATAGTGCGATTTTTACCATCAACACACTAAAAACGCGATAGATAGGCCGATGCCGGTTTCACAGAATATTTGTGGGGCTCGGTGGACATTAGATGAGTAAATAAACGTCATATACGTTGTCTAATTAGCATTTTTAATTGACAGTGTAATTGACCATGTTGAATTTTCAATTTTAAAGGGGCTATGAATAAACTCTAGCCCAACTGAAACAATTTGCGAAAAGGTGACGAGTTTTGGGTTATTCATATCTAAAACCCTGCCTTTCGTCGCCTGATTAAAAACAGCGCACTGTACAGAGCGCAGGTGCTATTCTTACGTATTCCCTTGAGTCGAACCGTTGGAAGTATGATGCTGGAGCATCCACCAAAGGCACGCTTTCAAAAGAGTGCAACTTCGTTCATGCTGAATGCGACAGCACTTTATGAGGGTTGTAACTTCACTAGAAAATTAAATGATTGATAGAACTCCAGTATGAGAAGTTCTCGCTAACACAAACAAACATGCCATCACCGATATGCCATGTCAAAACCGCTAATTTCACTCTCCACTTTGCCCGCCCCTGCCGCGCGTGGTTCTTGAATCGAGAGAAAAAGTGCGAAATTCGATAAATAAATATCTTAAAGCTCCTTGCTGTTTCGTGAATAGTTTTGATTGTTTTATGCTCCAATAACGACTGCCTCTAAAACAGCAATAAAAAAAATTAAATTTACGGATTTTAATTACTTAAAAAGATGTTGGCACGGTAATTCACCCATGTAATGTCCGCCGAGTCGCACGACACACATGAAAAGTGCATCAACATGACATGAGCCCCCAATTTTCCTAAAACCAGTTGATTAAAAAATACCACCTGGTATAGCTGATACAATCTGACAAGGGGATGCTTCATTTCTCATTTTAGCGCAGACCACGTGGTCCAAAAGTTCCCCGGGGAAACGACCGGCACTGTCAGAGCATACTTACGTTGCAAATGCAACATGGACTTACGCCTAAAAAAAAGCACAAATAGAAAAATTAGCTACATTGTACGCCACGGAAAGTAGCGTTATCTAACTTGTCAATAATTACTTGAGCTAGTCATTTCTACTATATTTATCAATTGAACAGTCTACTTTTATTGCAAAGATAGCTTTTATTTTCACTGAGCTGTATTTGTTACCTTTATTGAAGAATAAAAGTTTACTGTAAAAAAAACTGTTAGCACTATTCGGAAGCTGGGCGATCGAGGGCAATCGCACCAAGTGTTTGATGCTGCTGATGAAAAAGCATGCACATGACTTTGTTTTCAAAGTGCACCGCCACTTGCGTGCTGCCTCATAGGCTAGTAGACAAATTACGTTTGTAGGATAAACCGGTGTTTTTGTAATGCAGGTCTCAGCGTACTATACGCTGTTTCAGATATCTGCATCCACAGCAGTCAAAAGGACAGGAGGCAAAAGAAACCACGGCTAATAATGGGGACATAAGATCCTCCACCTTGCATGGTCGCATGCAGCGCAAATCAACTTCCGAACCGCGTAAGCGAAGAGATGTTATGAATGGAAGCTCGCTCTGAAATTGGCTGGAGAAATCGGCGCCTTTATGTAAAACAACCTCAAGCTTTCACCGAAAGTGTTTCATGGTGTAGATTTGTCTTGCAAAACTCTAAGACATCTCAATTCACGTGAAAAGAGATTGACAATTGCAACAACGAACAACACCGTCGATCGAGATTTCCACACTGTAAAAAATCGACGTATATTTAACGTGTCTTCCCTCGTCAAAAAAGACGGGCACGCTCATTGTTTCAAAACACGAGGTTGCCCCCATTATTTATGTGCCGCGAGAACCGATCCTTCCAGAAAAGCCGAAATACCAGCGGTGCAAGCATGCGCTGATGAATCAAAATAGCCTTGGCGACAAGGGAGAAATTGCTTCAGATAGTTTCGGTTTTACGCTGAAAAAGAAAACCGAAAGTTTAGATAAAACCTAAGATAGACTAAACGTTTTGTTAATATTTTACGAATATAATAAAGTGACATTATTATTATTAACATATTGATTTGCATAGTTTTGTCTTCCAAAAAAAAAAGAACACAAAGAAGAGACTTTTGAAAACTGCGCAAGACCATCGCTATTGCAATCAGTTTCGTTCGGCCGCCGTTGGAGTTCCGGAGAGTTCGAGCATCGCTTCCTTTTTACGTTTTAGCCGTTTTTGCGAATATTTTAGATATCTTCCTTACGAATACCGTGTTCAATAACAGCAAGCGATTACAGAGACCTGTGAGACACAGCGTCGCAAGTGGCGGACAGTCATGGCCGACTGGTGCAAGCGAAGGTGAGGAAGTTCCTTTTGTTTCTGCGAAGTGCGTCGCTGTTTCAAACTTTGTCTTGTACCGTGTGCTTGCTAAGCTATGCTTGACTCTCACTATGCTCTAACCGGTTTTATTTCGTTATTTGAGAAGAGCGTATCTTCAATATTTACGGCTCTCTCCGCAGAGTGAGAAAGATTCCCGTGCGGCGGAACCGAGGGCCAGCCGAGGGCCTGTCCTGGGCGCCGTCCCTACGACGGTCGCCCGACGACGCTTTTGCGGAGCGTTCAAGTACAGTCTGACGGCAGTTCAAGCAATCACAGGTCATGCTAGTTCTGAGGTGTGGTTCCAACAGTCTCTCGTCAACGATTTGTTTCATAAAGCGGGAGCGTGAAAAACGTTACAAGTGTGAGCAGCATGATTTCTTGCCCGTGCTGATGCCTGTGCCGTAGAGACGGACGATCTCTTTGCGTTTGCCGAAGCGGCACGCTTTCCAAGTTTGCGATTTTGTGTTGTGAATAAAGTGAGTTTGGATGTCACGTTCTTTAGTGGCGGCGAAAGCCGCTACAAAAGGCAGAGCAGTTAGAAAAACCAAAAGCATGAAAAAAAATGTTAAAAGGACCTGAATATTCGATGGAGTTGAAAGACTACCAACGTACCAACTCGCCCAGTTATTTTTCGTCAAAGAGTAATAGCCAATACTAATAAATTAAATAAATGCCAATTTTTGATTGGTTAGAAATTTATAATTGATGCAGTACAGCCCTACCCTGCTCTAGTGCTTTTATGATATCAGATAATATGTAAATATATAGGATAGTTCATAGCAACCATTTATGTCCGACCCATTATATTGAATCTTTTCTCTAAAAGCTCGAAGTTATATAAAAAAAGTACTTATCATAAATTAAGCTGCACCACTGAATGTGTAATAGCGTATGACTTCTATGTGTGTTCACAGCAAAAGAAAAGAAGACATTAAGAAAATGCCAATCATTTTGTTTACTCTGTGTTAGAGCTTCTTTCAGGTATCAGGTTTTCAGAAACGATATTGTCCGATTTTCCTCGCCCTTTTGTCAGGATGAAGTTGTTACTATCTTGCCTTCCTCACATAGTGGTCCTTTGAGCGAATTATGTGATGTTGTATCATAGAGTGGCATAGGGTAATTTTCTCTTCTCTTTTTACGCAGGATGTAATGGCATACCATCATCACAAACGAGAGTGTACAGTGGGGCATTTTCGGAAACGTGAATAAAGTGATAAGTAGGATTTCAATTTCTGTCTTATCAATTACGCAAAGAACACAGATCATAATGTTTGTATGCTACACATACATACTTTTAGTTGAAAAAAGCAGTGCACCTCTTCTTTATGGCTTTTCTCACACAGTTTCAGAAGACGCCGGTACGTCATTCTCACGAGGAATAGACCTGCCAAAGATTTCCTCGTTAATTTCCTGACTAATTTTTAAGAGTGCATCTCCCGATGGTGGCGCCTCTGCATTATCATCATCAATTGAGTTGTCAACGGCGTTTCTTAACATTTCACGTGAATGGAGCTGTATGAGATGAAATTTCACAGGTTGGAATACAGCCGTTCAAAGAAACACCTTTGAAAAGTCAGCTTTTTAAACGCAGGCGCCGATTTTTCTGGTCATTTTGAGACCGTTCTTTCCATTCAGAACGCCCGACATACAGGGCGTCCCAGATAACTTGCACCGTACTTAAAAAAACACCGGAGGGCTCTGCAGGAGTGAAATCAACTGTCGTTAGGAAGTGTCTTGAGAAAGTGCACAGATTTTTTTAATGCACCTGGTTATGTAAATAACTAAGATTAATGAGCTAACCTTTCAAATACTCTTTTAAGGGCCAAGATGTCAATTGTAAAGTTGCAGGGCGCATTGAGAAACACCCAATTAAAATGTTTGAAACATAATACGTTTTCGTGCTTTTTTCCGGCCTTCAAAGAACGCACATTCGCGGCGCGCTCGCACGCCGTGATTGGGGAAGCGAGTTGTCACGGGGTATTTTTTTGTATTTCGCGGGCGTTTTTTTGAAGGCTAGGGAAAAAGAGCATGCAAAGTGCACCTTGTTGAAAATGGTTCAATTGGGTGTTTCTTAATGCCCTCTACAACTTTCCATTTAACACCTCGGCTTTTAAACAAAGATTTCAAAAGTTAGCTTGTTACTGTTAATTAAATTAATAGGCGCACTAAAACAATTTCGTGCACTTTCGCAAGAGACTTTCTAACAGTGTACAGATGGTTTCACTCTCGCAGAACGCTCCGTTTTTGTTTTTTTAATGTTTGGTGCAAGTTATCTGGGACACTCCGCATATATGTACAAATTTATGTACTGTGCTGTCTTATTGATACTTTTTTTTTTTTTTTGGGGGGGGGGGGGGGGGGGGCTTGTTTTAACTACTGTTTCTTGATGCGCGAAACAGCAATATTTATCGTAGTCATCTCCTATAAAAATCGCGATAAATGGTAATTTGCCTTCTTACGCATTCAGAGATATGAGGTACAAAGGCTAATTTTTAGTCATGAATTAGGTTAAGGATTAAACAAAGACTTCTTTAAGAATTCAGATAGTAATTTGCATTCACTTCGTATGTTCTTCTCTAGAGGGTGATTTCAGACAAGATCGACCAAAGGGTAGCTGGTGGATATTTTTAAATCAACTGATGTTTTTATTATTGTCTAGTGTGTGGTATAAACAAATCCACACTAAGTTTTGACCAGAAAAAAAATTAGGGACAGAAAAACTCGTAAGGCATGAAGAAGTAGTGGACGGTCGCATTAACGCACACTGATGGAGGGGGCACGTTTGCAAGTGAATAACTACAAGAATAAAAGTAAAATAATTCTAGTACTTTTTAAAAACAAACTATGAATACAGGCTGCTTGTAATGTAAAGTAATAATTTTTATTTAAATTTTATTTATTTTTCTAAAAATTGTTAAACATGCCTGCTCAAACAACAAATGGCTAAATTTGGAGGCCTGTATCTCATAAAATAATTTAATCATTAATATATGATTTGCATGTACTATTTTACTTATATATGGCTAATATTTCAAAAATAAATAAAGTATCTGAGTCATACAATAGTTGGGATATATTTAGGCAAAAATGGGAAAAAACAACGAAAAATTCCGATGCAAATAAAAAAAAAAACACCACCTTCGATTTTTTTTATTTGGGTACCCTGTCATAATCTATTTCAGCATTCATGTCTATTAAAAACATGTTGCATTATTTTATCAAGAAAGGAGGCACAACCCTCCAAAGTTGAGTCCTTTTTCAAAGCCTACGCTTAGCAGTGCCCTATACAAGATGGGACTCTGAGTTCCAATTTCGGGAAACTAACGCACATATTTCATATATTTTTATTCAGATGGGGTCACTGACAAATAGAGCGATCGGTCACCCACTAAAAGTGAGGCGAAACAATATACAGCATTTTACATACAGTGTACAAAGAGGTATCATATTAGAGACTATAGTGATTCGAGAAAAGGTGATGCAGTGTGAAATCTTACTTTTCGGTGTAATTTATATTAAAATAAAAGAAAGAACCTTACTTCGACACACAAAAATAAAGATAGAAAACTAAAATGACTGGCGGCCCCGTCACTTGCGTACGTCACGTGCGAGTATACCGCAAAGTTGTCGTCAACCCACTCTTTCACTTTTTCTAGAACCAAGCATGTCAGACCGACGTCGTCACACAGGTCCTCACTGATGATAGCAACGTTGTTTGTAGAGTTTCTGGTCATCACTACACATGTAAATATCGTAACTTTTTTTTTCTTCAGTGGTATGCTTTAACTTTTTCAGGAAGCACGATGGTCCAGTTTTCAGCAAAGTCAAAATGAAAGACAATGCCCCCGCGTTGCATGCAGCTGCTCTTCATCGTGTGTCGCTTTATGTTGCGTTTGTCGGACATGGTTGTGAAATATCGAACTTTCAACCGTCACTGGCACGACTTTTAGAAAAGTCTCAAAATCATTTTTTTTTTTCACAAGGTGGCCGGATTTGCATGTTGCAAGCACAATGTCTTTATTCTCGTGCATATGAAGTTCCTCGAGTGCAGGAGACTGGCCTTTCGTGCAGCGATTACAGGCTCCTTAAAGACAGACTTGTTAGTGGGTCGCACAGAAATGCTGAGTTCATCTCACCAGTGTTGAATGTTGAGCCTGTAACGTTTTCTACAGCGGAAATGCAAAGGTAGTAATTGGCGCAGCGCACACAAACGCAAACCTGCTGGCGTGGAATACATTTGACCCATCTAGAGCGCAAGGAATAAAGTTTCGCTAGCACAACGCCGGAATCAGGATGCTTGCCTTTGTATACACGAAAGGCCTCTCGGATTAAGCGTGTCGGGAAGCGCTTTGCCACGAACGTTTTCTCCCCGTCGAGTATGACAGAGATCACGTCCTTCTGGTTGGGACCTTGGCGCGAACATTGTAGCTCGTCTTTCGTGAAGTACTCTAGGGCAGCCAGACACGTTCTCAAGACTCACCTTACACCTCGTGTAAGGATCCGGCTCATACCACACGTCATGTTCTTCCTTCCCTAAAACGTAAACACGGTCGCCATGTTAACCTCTCCTAGGTTAACATTCCGACAGTGTTTACGCTCTATTGTGCTTGGGTGGGGCTCGAGTATTTGGGGCTTGTGCTCTCTGCCGGTGTACCTCTTTGTGCCTGATATTACCGCCCGCGAAGCCAGCGAGTGGGATGGCGACAGGCACGACTGCTCAGTAAACAGGCATCGGCGGCCATATTTTGTTAGTTAAGTGAACCCCCTCACCCTTGACAGCGAGCGGTGAAATGCGAAAAAAATATTTTGCCGTTTTGCCAGAACTAGCGACGAGTGTCGCCTGCTACTTCCATCCCCTATCGCGTCATAATCGTGATCTTCGCGAGGAAATGATTGGTGCTAGTCACAGAACAGTATCACGCAGAAAGAGAATTCCTGAATATGTTTTGATTCCAGATATAAGTCAGGAATATATATATAAGAGAGAGAGAGAGATGGAGATGGAGGGTAAGAGGAGGAGCATATCGTGCCGTAGGAAAATAAAGTAAACAAAGTTCCCAGTGGACGACGGCTGCAGGATCGTTTCTCGTATTACTAGTTCTTAATATGATAACTCTTGGTACACAGTAGTTTCTCATCAATTTTACTGTGTGAACGATTTCTATAGTTTTCAATTGCCTCAACTGAATAAAAATATATAAAAGATGTGTGTTAGTTTCATGAAACTGGAACTCAGAGTTACTTCTTGTATAGGGCACTGCTAAGTGTTGGCTTTGAAAAAGGACCCTACTTTGGGGAGTTGTTTCTTCTTTGTCAATAAAATAATGCAGCATGTTTTAATAGAAATGAATGCCCAAATATAGTATAACAGGGTACCCATATCTTTAAAAAAAATCGAAGGTGGTGTTTTTTTTGTTTTTTTTTTATTCGCATTGGAATTTTTTGTTGTTTGATTTCTTTCCCATATTTGCTTAAATATATCCTGACTATCGTATAACTTAGAAACCTTATTTGCTTTTTTATTATGGTGATATAAAAGTATAATAATATCTGCAAATATTTAATAATGACTAAAATATTACATAAGATGCAGGCCTCCAAATTTTGCCATTTGTCGTTCGAGCAGGCATGTTTGGCAATTTTTAGAAAATAAATAAATTATAAATAAATATTATTATTTTATATTTGAAGTAAAATGTACCCATAGGTTGCGTCTAAAAAATATTAGAATTCTACTTATGTTTTCGTTTTAGTTATTCACCCTCAAACGTACCCGCTCCGTGAAGTGCGCGTTAATTCAACCGATCACCTCTTCATGCCTTACGATTGTTCCTCTTCCCAAATACTTTTTTCTGGTCAAAACTAAGTTTGGATTCGCTTATACCAGACACTAGACAATAGCATATAAAAACGTCAGTTGATTTAGAAATGTCAACCAGCCACCCTTTGTTCGATCTTATCTGAAATCAACCTATATCGATGTCTGGACGGTCGCGCGCTTCACGGCGAAGCGTGGTAATATAAATTACCTTCTGTAAACTTTTATTTTATTTTTTCATATAGCGGGGACCAGGGGCCTTGCCAGGCGCCACAATACCCGATGTGAAACAAAGCTACCGGAAACGTTCGCCTTTGAGTCGCGCCGCCCGTCGAAATTGCAATCTGTGATCTGCGCTTCTGATCAGTCTAAAATCCCTGTGGCAATCCCGTCTTCCCTCCCGGCACTGATTGTAATAGCAAAAAGGGAGCCACTTTACCCAGCAACTTTTTCGGCGACTTCTTTGTTAGGGACCTCTTGCCCCGCAGTCTTCGGGTCGTTTTTGACGTCGAGAGAAGGCGAGTACAGTAGTGATACCTCGCTCATTTGCTAACAATAGTCGCGCTTCAGGTGCAGCTGGTTCGGCCGATTGCGATTGCGCTGGAAATCATAGGATCGCGCTTCTCGTCACCTGCTCATTCTCGCTCTCGGTCGCTCGATCGTCTCCAGTCCCGCGCCCGCAGGAGCGCCTGCCGATTCCTCTTTCCGTCTGGAGAAAGCGATAATTCTTAATGCCGCAGCTGTCTCCGTGGTGATCGTCATTGGCGAAAGAAAGCTGCTGGCCCGTCCGGCTCTGCTGTTTAAACGCCTGGACCGTGGCCGTATTTTCTGATCGAGTTTCATTGCCTACTGGTTGCTATTTATGCTTTTAATCTGCCAGTCTAAATTTATTGACGCACCAGATCTGATCTTGTACACTTTCAAAAAATCAACGCGGGAATAATTAGTATAAGAACAAGTGTTTTACGCTTCGTCAAAAACATTGGTTGCGCTTAAGATGGATATGAGGGAAATGGTGTCGATACCGCTGTCGACCGCCGCACTTTTCCCATAATTCTTACATAGTAGTCTCCTACTTTAAAGTGAAATAAGCACAGGACAGTCCCCGAGTTGGGCTCTCACTGCCTCTCTTTGTCGCTGTATTGCCGTGAGATGCAGCATATCCGGGCACCTCGAAGGCTTTCTTCGTACGGCAGCTGGTGGTATTGCCAATGGGGGTTTCCGGCCGCATTTGAATAGCACCACAGCACGCAACAATTTTGTTTCAGGAGTGGCGTGCCTCGCAATTCACGTGAAAACCTAGAGTGTTGAAATGGCACGAAAGAACGACAAATAAATGATGGTCCTTTTGTCTCTACAATGGGAAGCGCGAATTTATGGTATGGGGCCCTACTACCAAGCCAAGGATCATAAATTCACGCTTCCGATTTGCGGCCTCCGCCGAGATTGATGACGCCGTAGTGAGAGCGTTTCCAATGCCTCTGCCAAAAGAGAAGCGCTCTTGTACATTCACAGTTTTAATTGCGCTCGAGTGAATAGCCTAATTTATTTGTCGTTCTTTAGTGCCCTTTCAACACTCTAGATTTTCCCGTGAATTGCGAGGCACGCCATGCTTAAAGAAACTGTTGCGTGCCGTGCTGCTAATCGAATGCGTCAGAAAACTTCTATCTGCAATACCACGAGACGCCATCTAGAGAAAGACTTCGGGGTGCCCGTATATGGAACACCTCACGGCAAGTGCAACCAATGTCTTTGATGACGCGTACAACAATAGTTTTTATGCGAATTGTTCACGCGTTAATTTTTGAAAGTGTGCAGGAGCAAATCTGGCGCGCAAATAATTGTAGACTGGCAGAATAAAAACATATAACTATCAGTCAGTAGGCAATGAAATACGACCAGACAATATGGCCGTGTCCAGGCGTTTGGCAAGCAGAGCCGGGCGGGCGAGCAAATCTCTTTCGCCAATAACGCCCAACAAGGAGGCAGCTGCGGCCTAAACAAATATCGCTTTCTCCGGACGGGAAGAAGAGTCGACTGGCGCTTCTGCGTGAGCGGGACAGGAGGGGATTGCGATATCTGAGCGAGCGGCCGTGGAAGGAGCTACTGAAGCGAGAAAGAGCAGGTGACAACGAACGCGCTCATATGACCCCCAGCGCAATCGCGATTCGCCGAACCCGCTGCACCTCAAGCGCGAATATCTTTAGCGAATGAGCGAGGGTATCACAATTGTGCTGGCCCTCTCTCAACGCCAAAACACCTTACATAAACGCGCGCATGCTCCCTTCATTTTTGGCAACACGATACTCGCCCAGTACAACCCTTAGCGAAAACTAATACGTTTGAAATATACCACATTCTAATTTGAGTGTATTTGAAATACAATTCATAATTGTAAGTACACGAAAAATATACCGAAAATATAAACTTCTTTTTTTGTTACTTAGTACTAAAATATACTTCTAAAAATCATTTTAAAATACCTTTACTTAAACTACATTTGAAGTTCCCTTCATGCGTTTTGAAATATGTAAATACTAAATTAATAGGCACAAAATACCTTTCACATAAATTTCTTGAAATATGTATTTAATTCATGCAAAATATACTCCAACCCTAAAAAAATGGAGCAATCAAGAATACGTGCAGAATACTCTTAAAATACCCGAAAATCGAAAATACTTTTGTGTTATACTCTAAGTACCCTTTGACTCCAATACTTTGGTAGTTTGACTTAAACTACAAAAATATTTAAAAGCTCCCCTTCTGAAGTTCACTTCAAGCAGATATGGAGTACACTGAAGCGCCTAAATACATTTGATTAGTTAGGCAATTGAATTGCGCAGCATCGCACTGATAAATCAGCCCAGTTTATGTTATTGTTTCCTTTTTTCAATCGAGAACACACCTGATCAGTTCCTTGCACACCAATCACAAACGGGGTTCGGGAACTACAACTACAACATTTGCTGATGCTGGAAAGCTTCAGCAGGTGCTGTGAACAGATACGTTTGGCGTGGTTTTGTTAGCACAATGTTAGTTCAGTGAACGTGTATACTCACCATTGTACGTGATGTGAATAGTGACTTTAATACAGTGACATTAACTACCATATTAAATAGTCAACTACTAAAAAGGAAAGGCAAAATAACTACTGTAAAATATTAATTTTTCGCGGGCTCAATATTTCGCGATTTAGGTCAAAGTTGGAGTTTTGGAATAATTCGCAAATTCTAATTTTCGCGACGCGCTGGGATCGCAATATATATTTTATTGTTTTACATTTTGCCGGAATTGTTCACGGGACCTATTTTTCGGAATTGTAGGCGATTCGCCAACTTTGCGAGAATTAGGTCCTCACGAAAATAAAGTCGTTTACAGTATTTTAAAGTGAAGAAACTGCCTTGATTCGCTTCGCCCTGAGTGGTGCTACGCAGAGAAGCAATAACACGTATTTTATGAGCCGTTTGTGTGGATATTGTTTTAGGGACTGTGCCGAATTGTTATTAGTTGTACCAATGCCCGTTAGTAAGAGATATCGTCCACGAACTTCAAAACACTGTTTCCCCTTTGACAGACTCCCGAGGAGAAGATCGAATACTTGGAACCTCAATAAGCGCAGAGGTGGTCACCGAAAAAAGGATCACCTTCAATATGTAGGCTATATAAGGCTCTAGAGCAGTCAACGGGACTGTGAATGAGCTGTTCAGTGCGTCATGGTGTTTGTGTTTGTGTTCGTTTCTAATGTGGCTTTGTGAGATGTATTTAGTAGTCCCTTCTAATACCACAAGGACACCATTTGCTGACAAAATCGAAAATAAAAAAAAATTGTCTAACCGGTTTTTAATGCACAAATGGCATCTTGAGTGTGAAGGAATAATATTTTTGGTATATCTAAAATATTTTTTGATTCATATTTATAATGTATTTTGAATCCATTACGCGCGTATTTCGAATGCGGCCAAAATAATACAGAATAAATACAAAATGAATATTCGTACTAAATACATTTCAAATTCGTTTGAAGTACGGCCTCTTTTTGCTAAGGGAACCTCAGTACAGCTGACGCTGTAAAAGCGTAAAAAGCGTCTCAGTGCGTGTTTCCTTTTTTTTTTTTTTCGTTTCGCACGACCATTTTATGTCTTGCCGCAAATAAAAGTTCGTGCTAGCCAGACCAGCTTTGCACATGGGCAAGCGATATGAGCTACAATGCGCAATCGGCAACCAAACACTACAATCTCCCCCCCCCCCCCCCCCCCCCATAATAAAAAGAAGAAAAAGAAACGCTTGCGCACGGTTTTTGTGCGTGCGTCGGGGGTGGGTATCTATAGCGCGCAGCGGGTGAGCAGATGCATTTAAACACCTCCACTATTGTTCTGACCCTCCACTTGCTGCCTGTTACTACACGTGGTCTGTACTGCCTGGTCGCCGTTTCGGTTTTCCACTGTACTGTGATTTTTTCTGAAATTATTCCCATAAGTGATGACCTAACAACATGGCGCTCTGATCCAAGCGAGCCGGTGCTAGGGCAGTTGTTCTTGACGAATTCATTGGTGCTCGAAGCGAGAAGAAACATAGTTCAACGAAAAAAAAAATTTTTTTTTAGCATTGTGCTTTTTTAGTATCTAATCACGACTACTTCTTTCATCGTGTCAGTGCCATATAGTGAGGATAAACGCCCGTATATATTGACGTACGCGTAGATGTTTGCTTTCAAAACCGCTTAATAACAGGTCAGAACATCCGTCATCTTCAAGCGTTGGCTTTCAAATTGTTCCTTGAAGCTCTTTCGTAGCGTGCTTCGCCTCGTTTTTTTTATTTGTTACACTAACCTCCTTCTGACCTCTGAAGCCTTAGTAAGGCTTAATAAAGTCCTTCGTACAAAGATAGCCGGTCGAGAAGAAACGCCCGGGGCACGCGATCGATCGATGCCACGTATGCGATAGACCACATCACTGGGACGTTTGATGACGGTGAAAGGTCCTTACCAGTGGAGATGTAGGTTCGGAGACAGCCCTCTTTTTCGAATTGGGTTGTAGAACCATACTTAGTTGCCTGGCGAGAACGGGCATGTTGTAACATGCGCGTCCCATACTGCGGCTTCATCCCAGTTAAACCGCTCGCCAAACGTTGCCGAGCAAGTGCTTTCATCGGTTCGTGGTTTGCTCTGAATATACCAATCTCACCAGCCTGTTTTTGTACGCCACCGCTGCCGCAATGCATTTAGGGAACTTTAGTGTTTCTGCACGTGCGACAACCTCACTGGAGCTCTCCGCGTGTAGAGCACGAGACTTCACGAGCCCTCACACGCAAGGCAGTTTGCCTCCTGTGAACTAAAGTTATGGTGGCCTCACGCATGCGCCGAACGCTTAGTGAGACCGGTCTCTTCACTTACGTAAGACAAAACATCTGTGACCGGACATCATGCTTGCGGCATGGTTACCTCACAGGACTTACAAAGGTTAAGACCGAACAGCATTGTGGCAGGCGGGTATGCAGTTACCTCATGAGTAGCAGTACAGTGTGCATAGAAAAATAGAAGTACTGTGCCAAGGGTTATGACTGTGGGTGGAAAGCGTCGTTCTTGTCTTTGTGGTGTTTAAAGATTTCGCGAACGCTTTTGAACATTTAACATTTAAGTTCCTGTCTTGGTTCGAGCTGATGCTCAGGGGAACTACATACAGGATAATCCAATTGCTCACCAGAGCGTCGGCAATTCTGAGGCGGTCTGGCTTAGAATAGGAATGACCTCACTCCACTTGATGAAATAGTTAACAATGACTTACAAGGACCTGTTGACAAACTTAGATCGAGGCAAAGGGGGCTGTACATCAATTCCAACGCGTTCGAAAAGTTCTCCCGTCACATGTTCTTGAAGTGATGCTGGCTGCTTTACGTGAGGACCTTCACGTAAGGCACACATATCGAATTTTCGGTATTATTGCTTTTTCGCAACTATAGCACTGCAGCCAGTGGAAGCGTTGACGAATACTTTTGACCGTGCGGTTCACGCCTAAGTGCGTTCCTTTGAGTCTAGTGTGCAGCTGATGAAACACTTCAGAGCGAAGCCTTCATCGCAGCACCAGCTGCCAGACAACCGAGTTACCTGCAGCGGACTACCAGAATTCGTAAAGAACACAGTCTCACAGAAAGAAAGAGTTCCATTCCGTAAAATATGTCGGGGGGACTGGAAGCAACCTGGACACTTTTTTAGGTGAGGGCTTACTGAACTGTCTCTTCCATCTTACGAATGGGCCGATGTCCGGGTCGTCAAGTTGACCATCAGAAAGTCTTTCCGACATCCACACTTCGTTGTCGCAAGAGAGGTTGTTTTGTGCGTTGAGCGAGTTCAAGCTGCGTTTTGCAACTCTCAAGCACAGCTTGAACGTTTCACTGCATGGCGATGGGAGAGACCTCCGGAATCGGTGTGAATATAGCCTGTACAATGTGAGATTCCGAAGTTGTATCGATGCATGCGGTATAGCAAGCGGGAGACCTTACCATCATGGTTCTTGAGGCTCAGCATGCATGTCAATGATGCCTGGTCGGTACAAATGATAAATTTCCGGCTGAGTGGTGAAAATGAGTGATGACTTTGATGATGGCCACCAATTCGCGTCTGGTGGTTCAGTAAACACGTTCGCGCTTTGTAAAGAGCGTGCTGTAATAGGCAATGTCGCGTTCTTGTCCGTCCTGCTTTTGCAATAACACAGCACCAATTTGCCAAAGTGCCAGCACTGGTGTCAAGTATAAAGCGTGGGGTGTCCTTTGGACAAGGAAGTGTTGACGGACACATGAGTAATGTTTTGGGTGTCTCAAACAAACGCTGCCATTTCGAAGACCAGACAAAATTTGCCATTTTCGCAGCCAGGGCATACAGTACCTTGGCGATGGGAGAAAAATGGTTCCCAATTTTCTGTAGTACGGTGCCAACCTGACGAAGCTCTGCACGTCAGTGGTGGATTTTGGAATTGGCAGTTCAGCAAGAGCAGAGAGTTTCCGAGAGTCTGTGGAAACTCCTTCCGCCGAAATGATGTGGCCGAGATAT
The DNA here is from genome assembly GCF_016920785.2 of Ixodes scapularis. Lineage (NCBI taxonomy): Eukaryota > Metazoa > Arthropoda > Arachnida > Ixodida > Ixodidae > Ixodes > Ixodes scapularis. The sequence continues at coordinate 188,229,266 of NW_024609857.1, forward strand.
TCTACCTGTCTTAGAAACAACGAACATTTGTTTCAGTGAGCTTCTAGTGCGCGTTTTGCAGCTTGGAGAAAACCAACCTGAGGTTCGTAAGATGGTCTCAAAATGTCTTGCTAAAGACGATTATGTGCTCAATGTATGCAAGAAAAATGGTGCCTATAAGGTTGGTCAAAACCGATTCCTTTGGGTTTGAAATGTAGCCGGAGCAATACAGAGCTCAAATGGCATCACTCTGAACTGATACGAGCCGTTACTTGTGGTGAAAGCGAACGTCTTACGGTCTTGTGGGTTCACTGGGGCCTGTCAAAATCCACTTTTGAGGTCAAGTGTCGAAAACCACGTGCAACCATGTCGTCAGTTTGAGGTAGAGGAAAATAAACTTTCTTAGTGATGTCTTAAGTCACCAATAATATACGCAAATTCGAATCGAACCGACCCTTCTGCCGCTAGTGTAACTAAGGTTGACAAAGGGGAACATGCTGGTCCCATCAAGCCCTGTTGTAGCATTGTTTTCACCATGTTATCGACATGGGCTTTCCGTGCGAGCGGAACATGTCGAGGGGTTGTCGAACGGGCGAAGCTTGTCATGTTGAGATTCGATGTGTTGCTGCAGATGCCAGCCCTATATCTGTCTCCCGTGCTGAAAAGTATTGTGGACCTTTCAAGTTGCTGGCAAAACCTCTCAGCATCAAGTTTACTCAGGTCAGCCGACGCGTCTTCAAAGAGTGGCAATACGTGCCCAGCTAATTTGATAGATAATGCCCGTTCAGGCACAAATGGGGGGACGTGGCATTTATTTGCAGCCCACTGTGGCAAGAAACCGTCACCGTGGTGGCACCTAGGGGAAACGAGTCGGTGCCCAGATGTAGTGATCCAGCGTCGAAATGGAGGGCGCACTTGTGTGCTTTGAGGCAATCGATGTCAAGGGCTCCCCCGTAGCCGCGACGACAACAGGCAGAGAAGCGTGAAGGCTTCCCCCGGTGAAGGGCACAGGTGCCGAGGAACGTAGTCACCATTTCCCCTATTGTGGTTTGCAGATCGTAACTTTCAGAGTTTTGGAGAACAACACGGTTCATCTTCGTTAAGATTTCCTGCCTTATTACAGAGGCTGTAGCTTCGGTATTGTCAGGGGTGGTGATTAAAAGAACATTAAAAAAAACAGGAGGAAATAAACGTTTACTGGGGCGAACTTGTGCCCTAAAAAAAAGAAATCAGAAGATAAGAACAGAGCGTCGCGGGCGTCGAAGTCGGAGTAACAGCAGATTCGAGCGCTGGGGAGAGACTGACTCTGGCTTGCCACGCGGAGCCGCTTGTACACTCGTGGGCTTCTGGAACATTCGCCGTAAAAGGTTCCAGAATTTACAGAACACACATTACGGAGTCAACAAAAAAGTCTTGCCGCGACCAGGAATCGAACACTGGCCTTCTGCGTGGAAGGAATGCGCGATAACCGTCAAACCATGGGAGTTTTTTTTTGTTATTACCAGTTAGGTTTTCAAATCAAATCAGTTTATTTTCCACCTCTTACAAAGAAGATGAAAGAGCTGTGAAAAAAAGCTACAGTATTGCAACTTGACGAGTCCACAGACCCTTTATATTGGAAGCTAAGCAGCATCGTGCTAAAGTATTCACAGAAAAGAAAAAAAACAAAAACAAAAAAGGCGGGAAGAAAAATAATCTTAACAATACATTGCAACAACACACTCACCAAAATGAATTATACTCTCTCGGATTCATACATTTACAGCTTGCTCGAGGTGGTTTGTGAGCTGAGCTGTGAGTTGGCAAGCCGTGGGCTCCGAGGCAGCAAGATTATCGACGCCAGTATGTGCGGTGTGGTCTCCCTCGAATGTGGGGGGAGCTACCATTTTCCGGGGAAGACTTTGACCGGCGAAGTTGCCATTTTCCCGGGAAGACTTTGACCAGTGAAGCAGATGTATGGTTTGAAAACTGTTTAATGACAGGACAGAACGTTCGTTATCTTTAAGCGTTCTCTTCTATCTTGCTCCCCGAGCTCTCTCGCGCGTACCTCGGCTCGTTATCTTTCTCTTCGCTGCAATAGTTTGACAACCCATTCGTCTTCCTAGCAGATGACACGATGATATCGTTGGCCTAATGGTCCTTTTTTGCTAAAGGATGTGACTGCGCTGAATTAGGTTCGGGAAGGACGACGAAGCTCCTATTATCGGGGTCAACGTTCTGTGGTATTTCGGAAGCGAAGAGTACCCGTGCGAAGCCCGAGGAGAACGGGAGCGCGAACACCTGCCCGTCGAGGATTCTGTAATCTCTGAGAAGGATAAAAACACAGCGAAGTCGAATCACCCAATATTGTTTACTTACCACAACGTCGCTAAGCATATATCAATGTCAGAGCGCAGGCCAGCACGCGTTTAAAAAATACAACGGCCCAAAAGTCGCTTCAGTGCACATTTGTGTGATAAACCGAACATCCCCTTATAAACTTACTTTATCCATTCACCCAGCTTTTTTTTTGCTAATAAAGGGCAACTCCGGTTCATACTTTCGATTTAGGGATTATGACTCTTTTTAGTGCAGTCACCCTGTTGGAAAATATCGATGATGGAAAGATGATGGAAAAGGCTCATACAAGCGTAACCGTAATATGGGACATCCTATACAAGCGAAAAGGCAGCTCCAGTATAGTGGATTACGGCGGAACGATACAGGTGGGCGGAACCATACAAGCGTGTCGTATTATGGGACATCCTATACCGGCGTAGTGGATTATGGCGGAACCATGGAGGCGGACGGAACCATACATGGATAACGTAATATGGGACATCCTATACCAGCGAAAAGGCAGTACCGGCATGTTGGAGCCATATGGCTCCAACATGGTGGTTTCGCCTTTTCACTGTTGTACACGGCAATTTAGTTTTAAGCTTTACATATATGTTTAGAAAGGCCGTGAAAGCTAAATTAATGCGATTTGTGCAGGAGAGTTATATGGCCAGGCGTACGTAGTATAGGGACCTAGTCGTAACGATCAGTCAGATAATTAAATACAATTTGTTAATTAACTTTTTAATTAGTGAAAATTAAACTATGGTTTCTATTGGAAACTTGCTGAGTCACTGAAAACCACAAAATCAACTCTTTTTAGAAGGATATAATGCAGGGGTAGCATTTTACGCGTTCTGTAAAAATGCTTTATTTGGACGAGTTTCTAGGTTTCAGTTTCTTATCAGAGCTCATCTTTGCGCCCACGGTCCTGTTCCCCAGGGGCTTAGACGCGCAACACACGTGCGCCTTGCTTCCCTCCATCCTACGAGGGAGGCGAGGGGGCGGCTTCGCACTGCGGCCACCGGGCAGCAGGACCGTAGGTGCAAAGATGCGCTCTGGTAAGAAACCGAAGTCTGGAAACGCGTCCAAATTGACCATTCTTTTAGAACACCATAAAATGCTGCTCTTGTCTTATATCTTCACAAAGAAAATTGATTTAGTGTGTTTTGATGATGCTTAGAAGTTTCTAATTGGAACCATGGGTCTATTTTCACTGATTAAAAATTTTAGGAACATACTATACTTAGAGAGAGGCTGAAGCGGTTTTGTATTTGAGAAAACACTTTTAAATCTTCTTCATTTGACCTCCAGAATCTCAAATATCAAAATTATTTGCTAATTTAATTAATCGAGGCTGCATAGAGTCATTTTTAAAGCGCGTTGAAAGCACTTCCCTAGTGAGCGACGTCACAAGAGCAGCTTTCAAAATCTTTGTTCACGCATCTTCAGTGCCTATGAAAGCTATGCACGCACATGCTATTTTTTAAAAGGGCAGAAAAATGTGTCACGACTGGTGCCAATGCGGGAGAATATACCTAGAAAACTTGCGACTGGACGCGCGGCCCTTAAGCGACATACACTTGGCGGAATGCTTTGCGAGAAAAATTATCAACTGGAAATGTCTAGCGTAGTTCTAGAAAAACTACTTCCAGAATCCTAACTCAGCATCGTAAAGAATATAAAAAGTTTCTAGAGATAAGGTTAGTGCAGGAGTTGAATAAATTAAATACTTAGTTTTGCGAAACCATCTTGCCGTAGTAAACGTATGAAGTTCCCCTAGGTAGAGCTAGTCATTACGGACGATTGTACTATAAAAATTTAATTTGCGACCTACAATATTTACAGACTCAACCAACTCTGAATAAGTGGAACACTTGACACTAAAGATTGGTCTCACCATGACTGTCTGCAAACATCCACACAATAATTTCCATAAACCTATGCATTTCAAGAAAATATTTGGAGCGAGCTGTTTAAACTGACTTAACACTTTTTAACACTAATAGAAATCCTGTAGTGGGCCACAACTTAAGCAGTTTTTACTTCATTATGAAGGGCAATAACAAATATGTGAAGCTTAAAACTAGGCCTGCACTGAATTGCTTTCTTAAGTTGAACGTGCTATGCTCGGTTCAATATATTATCTTTGCAGAGCTGACAATGTGCAAGTTCCCATTTTTTTTATATTTCACATCTCCCGACTGCTGGGTGGGGTAGGTACATAAGATTGATGACACCAACGTAACACAATGATTATTTTAAGAATTTGTTTGTGTATAGCACTAGCGAAGCCATCTGCGGGAAGTTATTTCTGTGACTCTGTCGAACCTACATCCGTGGGCTTTAAGTTCACATGTGAATCATGTCTGCAGACGCCTTTTTGTAATTGGAACTCCATCCAACCCGAGATTTGAATGTTTTTTGCATTTTAGGCTTAGTAGTGCTTTTGCTGTTTCACTTCAAGAAGAGGTAAGAATGCTTATTTCGAGTAGCATACCTAACACTTGGTGGCATGAGGACTCCCTTGTCGTGATGCTAATCGAAAGTCACAGGCAGGAAGATACTGTGATGCTCTTGTTGCTGGGATTACCTCCCCCATGGTCCTGGCCGGACCACAGAAGAAGATTGAGTCCAAGCTTGTGGCCACTAGGATCTCCAGATATTGAGGCAACCAAGTAGCTGGAAATAAAAACAAATCACAATCAAGTACTTGGCAGAGCTACATTAGAATGGCTAGCATATTCTTTCGTGATCAGCACATAGATCCTTTTGTTTTTATACTTTGTATGTGCACCTATTAAAAAACTGCTCCTTCACAGCCACAGTCATAGACACACCCCAGGACAAGGCCACACAGGCCTTGAAATGATAGGTACCGAATTAAGGCGAATGATCAAATGCATTCATTTAACCCTCTTTCACCCCAACCAGGGAGATTTCTGTCAAATATTCACATTTAACTCTAAAGACTATAAAAAAAAAACTACTACTGCAATGCAGAGCCGTATAGTGGGAGAGTTTAACCAGTGGGTGTGGTGACAAAGGTGACGGAGAGGAGGAAAAGGAGGAGAGCGCCGAAGGAGGGAGAGAGAAGGCAGCAAAAAGGAGACGACCGCTATTTTGCCGCAACGCTGTTGGCGCGAAGCACTGCTGAGGCTATGTGTCGTCTGCTACTGGCTTAATTGATTTTTGCCTTTATAAAACTTTGCGTTTAAACATGAAGAAACTTCTTTCTTTAGGTTTTTAAGCCACCGAAGAATAACACTATTATTTTATTGCCAAAGCCTGCCAAATAAAAGCAAAGGGCAGGTGTCTGGATAGAAAGAGTTTAGTTGGCGCACCAAGAGGCTAACAAATAAAAATGGGTACCACTCTGCGCAAAATGCCTAAAAAGCCAGCATCTCTACTTGACACTAACAGCGGCACACACTATCTATTTTACTGACTAAAGGGTACTAGATCATTATTTTCAGCTAACTAGTCAAAACAGACAACGGCTAAAAAAAAAGCAATGGCAAAACCAACAATCGAATTCGCCTGCTCTCCAGTAGCACGACATCTATAGAAGGCAGACCTGCAGAATGAACAAGCAGTCTAAAGAGAAGTATGTCCCATGTATAATTTGTTTCCATGCTGCAAAGCAAGTGCTGGAAAGAGGTTTCACGACATTAACAAAATTTCTTGCAATCAGTTGAGAACAAGTTAGAGCAGTGAACTTGTCCTTGCCCTTGGCATAACGTTGTTGCCCATGGAAACTCAAATAAATTTGTGAATAAAAACAAAAAAAGACTAACCTTCATAAAAAAAAATCTAACTTTCGCAAAGAAAAGTTATCTTGAACAAAATATGCGGGATACAGTTGTACAGCATCCATTTTTGCGCTGAACCAATTTTGAGGCAAATCTGCGACAATGAAAAGAAAACGCCCGAGTACAATTAAGGGAAAGACAGAAAGGATGCATACCTACAACAAAAAAATTTAGAACGACCACGGGCAGGAACCTCTGGTGAGGCTCTCGGAGTGACTCCCTGCAATGGGCCTGCGAAGACCAGAGAACAAGATCGGTCAAAGCTTGCAGCCATAAGGTGCTTCATACCATGAAGTTTCAGAAGTAGCTGCACTTGGAAGCAAAGTGCATTTCATTTCTCTGCAGAATGGAGAGTTTAATAGCTAGTATGCATTCATAAGGTGATACAGTCACGAATGCAGATTTTTCAATGCAGCACTATATCACCAAATTGTTAACCGTGCCGGGCAACACTAAAAACCGGGAGCATTATTCCAAACTATCTCAGTTTAAAGTTAACCACGGCAGAAGCTGCAAGCCATGTGACCTTCTAGTTGGATGCCATGGTACGTCGAGCTTATAATCATGTCTCACACTGTTTTTGCTGCAATGGCTTGTAGTGTCAAAAGTGGTCCAGCTTAAAAGAGATGCAAAGTATAGACGTTTGTGAGTGGGGCCCTGACCTAGTCTTCAGCTACATTGCGAGGTAGGACGTTCCAACCGGGATGTTTGCTGCCTGTAACCACACGACCAGCTTGTGCACAGCGATCGCTCGAGCCGAGTACATGTCCTCGACAGTGCCATTATTTGACAAGCAGTTTTATGAATGTTAAACATGACTGACTTGCAGAGAGACTGCATCTCAACGACTAATGACTTGGGATACCTAACTGAATACTGATATATTAACTGAATGCAAAACAAATTACCTGGCAGGCATTAAATTTATCAACAGGGTGGGTTGACTCCGCATTAAGTTGGAGTCGATGCGTCAAGCACGTAGCCAGGATTTTGTTTCAGGGGGGGCCCCCTCATGACAAAACGCTGTATGAGGGGGAGGGGGAGAGGAGGACCCATGCAAAATGGAAGATATCGGGGGGGGGGGGGGGGGCGGGCCTCATAAGCTTCCCCCTGGCTACGTGCCTGCGATGCGTAATAGGACAATACAAACAAAGATATGCCTTACAATTCCTTTTGCACCCCCAAAATGATGTGTTTTTGAAGGTAAGATACACAATGTTCTTGATTCAGAAAGTGCCCCAGCTGTACCTCGGCTATTCTACCTCAGCATATGCAGTAAGGGCACTCGCCAAGCCTATTCTGCTCAGCTCTGTGCAGGTTAAGCTAAGTTAGAGTATAGAGGTACACGCTCACTGACAGCATGAGAAAGGCAGGGAGAAGTCTCCGTTGTTCCACCACCAGCCCGTCTGCTACCTTCGATGACGTTTCAGCGCCTCATGAGCCTGGAGCAAGCACATCTGTCCAAAGTGGGGTGAAAAGCACAAGCACGTGCTGGAGGACGCCCACCCATTCTCTTTTTGTCATCGGCTATTCTACATATTTTAGTACGACATATTTTTAAATGAGAAAAAGTATTGCAAATATGCAGTCCAACTTTGACCATAATACAGAAGTCTGATAAAGATAACAGTTGCCATTCACCATTTTCCAAATAAGTGCTCCCACCTATCGGAACATCTACACATGTGGTGCGTGAGTGGGTTCAGGACTGAGACGCTAGAAAATGAAGCGCTCACAAGGCTTGTCTGGCCCTTCCAACCATGCGGGTACATTCATCGCAAATCCCAGATTTTTAGACAAAATGATTTAGAATAAGCAAATCTTGTCTACGCCCGAGGTAGAACATTGAATTGTGATTCCCCCATATTGTGCCAACCATCCTTCAACCTGCGGTACCACCTGCAAATGAACTATGTTGTGCTGCGGCACGCGTCCATGCTGCCTGCTTGAGAAGAAAACCACTGCTCGTGTTGAAGACGACATCCCACAATGTACAGGCAACAATGTTTAACGAACTAAAACAAAATTGATATCATTCAATAGACACAGATAGGCTTACAAAGTGTCGACACCATGATTGTTGTTGTTGGTTTTACTGCTGCATACAAACATAAGTGACTTCCTCTTTCCTCCGATGTACAGTAAAACCCCCTTATCTTCGTGGCCCCTATTTCTTCTCGAATCGGTCACAGAGGACATAATCGCAGCCACTGAATTCTGCAAAATTAAAGGCCGCGAAAATTAAAGGTTCGCCAACATTAAAGAGTTTACTGTTCTTCCGTGTGTCACATAATGTTAACATTTCAAGGAGGCTGAAGGTATTGGTTTAAGGAAAAATTGACCTATGAAAAAAAATGCCCTTCTCCAGGTTAGGCACGCGAGGTTCTTTTGCACTACCTATAAGGCGGCAAGTTTGTTTCGGCAGAGCTTTTGGTTAAACGGAGTCACAAAAGTAGCTATACTTGGAGTCAACCATTTTGTGCTGCATTATAAAGCTGGAGTAAATTCCACTGTGCTTCTGCAGAGCACTGTTTGTTGCGAGAGCATATGTGGTGTAGTGTTGCATGCCATTTGCATGATCTAGAGAAACTAGCGCTGACAGAGTTAGAGCACTCAAAAAAAAAAAAAAAAAAAACAGCCGACTGTGGAAACATTGAGAGATGCACACATGCGAACTGTGCATTTCTTAAAAGTGAATTCGAGCAAAGGTAAAAACAATATCTATAATTGCGGCGGCCATACTTACCTTTCCCAAGCACGACCACTTTTCCCTCGGTAGCACCATCCAGTAAGCACCAGCAACACGCCCATGAGACGCCGCCGACTCATGGATTGAATGACGACCCGCCTGAGGTCTTGGAAGGAGATCCGGAACACTGCTTTAGGCCAGATGTTGTATCTGGAGGGGGCAGGGACTAAAAGTAAAAATTAACAACTTTATCTGAAGCGCTACATTCCTATAGCATAAACTCTAGGATAGCAGTATTTTTTTTTTTAGGTCAGTGATGCATTTTAATTAAACACAAATGGTTGTTTTTTAACTTTATATGATGAACCAGCAGCCCCTATTTTCCCCTATTTTCCTTAAGTGTAACGGAGTGTCTAGCGTTACGTCCGACGGAACCCAAAATAAAAATTAAAGTTACGCCCAACGTAACTGTCAAGCATTCGAGTTGCGTCCGACGTAATCCAAAATAAAAATTAAAGTTACCGTACTTACTTGAAAATAGGTCGAACCCTATTTATTGGATCCACCCAGAACAAAAAAAAAAAAAAAAAAGAATTGAAATATAGGTCGATCTTTTTTTTTTATTTTTAAGAACAGGGGAAATTTTGGGCAAAAGAAAGAAAAAAACCTTTATTTGCATCACTCTCAGCTAAATCACGGGGCGATGCCAAACACTTCATCACCGTCAGAACTTCTGGACATGTTATCATCGTCCGAAGCTTCGTCAGCTGGGTAGACATCCTCGCAAATTCGCAGCAATACTTCACTGACACCGTTGTAAAATGACGACAAGAAACGAAAAAAGGTGCGAAGCGACGGAAGACAAACTACAAAGACGCAAGCAAAGCCGCCGTGTCGCCATGAGCAACACGCGAGCCGAGCCGCCTCAAGCAACTAACAAAAATAACATCTTTTTTTTTTTTTTTGTGCGCGTTTGCGAGGATGGAGGGTAAAGTGCATGGCGCATCGCGTTCCTCTCCTTACCCGTTGCCCAGCAAGGGGAACGCTAGAGGCGCGATGTCGAAATCCGACGCCCGACCGGCCACCGGGGGCGGCGAGCCATTTCGGCAACCAAAAGCTTTTTGAAACAAGAAGCGGCGCGGCTCTACGGCAACGCCGGCTCGGTGACTCGATAGCTTCATGCCTCCGGTAGGGTCGCAAAATTTGGTCGCGAATGTAGGTGTCGAAATTCTTTAGTCACAATTTCCGAAAATAAAAAGAAAAAAAAAAAAAAGGTCGATTTATATTGAATAAACACGGCAGTCAGCCACGCGACGAGACACACATTATGAAAGCGATTGGTGCGAGCGACCGAGGCGATGAGCGACGTTTTCTAGAAGCCCAAGAACCGAGCGGCGCAAGCAGCGAGAGTGAGAAATCTTCGGCGCTCGGCCTCGTAGCTTCTCGCCGTCGCTCGTCTCGTTGATCGCTATATTGCTAACATGCCGTTCAGAAAGGCGCTCAAAGTGCTTACCATTGCATTGGGACCAGCCTCGCATCCAACCGTAACCAGTCTTTTTTTTTCTTAGCCGCCCAGGTAGAAGTTAACATCGTACATACACCGTTTTCAAGCATGGCTCCTCGTTCATTGCTCGATTTACATTTTCGGCAAATGACCGCAATGAAGCACAATTATTCTAGTTCAAAATTGTCACGAACACTTGGCACGCATGCTTATACTGTAGCGCACCTAACGTAATTTAAAAGTAGAACGAAAACGGGACGAGATTCGCTTACCGTTTCACGGATCCTAGGCCTAACGGCCGTACTTGGAAGTCGCCTGCGGTCCGGCGATCGGACGAGTCGAGCCGGCCTGACGCAGGCTGACCACGCCTGGTTGAACTATGAGAGGTGCCGTCCAGTTGAGAGCCAGAGACGCAGTAGAAACGGACCGCAAAACATCTGTCCCGTAACCGTAAACGAGCCAACGAACCCCCACACCGCTCTATCTTCGCCATCTCCGCGACGACCGGAAGTGGAAGCCGCGAAGCTAGAAAACCCGCGGCAGCGGAAGCCACTGGGCGGAAGCTTTAAGTTTCGGTTTCGCTTTTCTCCAACGCAGGCTACGGTCGCTACGGTTTCGGGCTGGTGGGTTTGTCGGGTTTGTGGCTGGTTGCGACGACGCGAGGGGCCACGAAAAGACGCCAAGTTGGCCGAGTACGAGTCACGGCCCACGATACGAGCAACGGGCCGGTTGCCGCTGTCGACCGGCGATGAGGTATCCGCGGCTTGGTGTCACGATCGGTTTGTTGCCGTGCACGTTGACTCAAAGCTCGAAGTTATGCAGTTCCGTTCCGGCACCAGCCGCACCACGTTTTCCGGTGCATCGCACGTGGAGGCCTTTCGACGCATTCAGTGAACGTAAAGATCGTGCCCGCGGTCTTCGGTGCTGTGGTAGAAGTTGGGAGACGGAAGGCGTTTAGGACTCCAGGCCGGGCCGCCGGTTCACTCTGAACGAGAGGTGACGTGTGTGTGCACGCTTTGAGGAAGCCTCCGCGTTTCGCCGCGCTAGACCTCGCCGATCGCGACCGGACCAACCGGACCCCGAGTCCGAGAGGCTCTTGCGGAGCCAGGAACTGCACCGAGGTAGGAGCTGCTCGTTCTGCGCTACCGTGCAGTGCTCTACAGTGCTCGGAGCTCTCGGTGTCATTCGTGCTTGCACCGAAGTCTTTGTGACCCCTTCGGACGCGCAAGTCGTACTTCGCAAAGGTTTGGACGGGGCCGCCCTCACCGAGCAGCTCCGCTATATTCCGCCTACTTATGATCGCAATAAAAGCTTGCGTTCTCGGGAAAAAAATTGCGGGACCGCTCTCCGCGCCGCCGACGAGGTTGGCCGCCGCCATGTTCTCAGCTGTTCACTCGCTCCCGCAGCGAGCGCCTTCCGATAATCCTCCCCGTTCCAAAATGCGATGCGCTTTGCGCATTATGCCGTTTACATGACCGCATATTGAATGCGGCAACTGGATTCAATACGACTAAGTCGCATTCGTGTAAACGTGGCTTATGTTCTTTTTCGACATGTATGGTGTATGTAACGATAGCGGTGGTGAACGATGGACGTTTTGGTTGGAAGATGGCGGTCGTCTTTCTGCATGTATGATTTGGTTATACCGGTGGTCCCGTGGTATAAGCGTTTTTTGTTGGAACGACGGCAGTCGCCTACGTCATCGGACGCAAAATCATACCAGCCACACCGAATCATATCGGCAAGCAATGTGGCTGCCAGTATAGACAGACCCGGAGCCATAGCGGTGCCGGTATCTCCAGTTATGCAGAACGCCAAACCAAACTAGCTGCATGCGTAACACAAAGAAATTACGGTGGTGTCATACCAGAACTGTTCAAGCAGCAGGTTTGTTTCTTGTACGTTTTTCCAATAGGGCAGCGTCCCTGAAGTGCAAGTTGTAATTTTTTTCTCGTTATTGTGCGTAGTTTTTAAGATATCGACGCCTCAAAGTTTTGTTTGGGGCGAGGCAAACAAAACCAAAACTAGCCGCTCGAGGCCCCGGCAACACTGGAAATCAGCCGCTATGTGAACGTGACGTCAGGATCGTTCTCGTTCAACGAGTACGCAGGCCGAGCGGTACCTACCTCTGTTGCGCTAGCCGTCTAAATATAGAAGGTAAGCTGATTTTGTTTTAATTATGTATGCGTGGTAGTTATCCAGCATATGTAGCAAAAGTTAGTGCGTATACCCAAAAGCCAGCGACTGGAAAACCCGTGAACTTGTACGGTGCCGTACTCGGCGGCCGCCGCCGTGCGTCCGTGCGTGCGCTATACCGTACTCGTCGCTTGTATACCCAAAAGCTAGCGACGGGAAAACGTGTGAACTCCTTCGATGCTGTACTTGGCTGTCGCCGTGTGTGCCAGCTTCCGTACTCGTCGATGGGGCTAAATTGTCATCGAGGCTTTGTGGACAGAGCGGCGTTGCTCTACGCCGCGCTGCCAGTGACGTACAGTAGTGGGGACCCTCTCGCTTTCGCGCTGCGGGTCAGTCCCAGACACGAAGCTTTGAGGCTCTCCGGCGCGGGCCGCGGCGCCCAAACACACGTGTGCTAGGCTGTACACGTCTGTTTTATCGTTCTTTTTTCCTCGGGCGCGTAAAAGCTGAAGTTCAAAGTCCACTCGTCGAACAGCGTTCACCCACACCGCAGCGGGTTGTTTGAGCAGCCCACAGCGCTAAAAGTTGGACTCGGCATGTTTCGAGGATCAGCTGGGCCGTCTTGGGCGCACCGAGTTGCTCGCTAAAACGAGTCTTGGGGTCCTCACAAGTAAATAAACAAAAGGCTATACCGAAGCTACACGTGCTACAGATAAAAGCAACGGCTAAACACGCCAATCACAAGCTGAAGTAGCGGTAATAGCGGCTCAAAGAAGCGTACTCTGCGCAACGCCCGGACAGGAGGAAAAAAAGAGAGCGATACTGAAGTCACGGCCCAATGTTACTTTAGCGATCGGCAACCCGCTGGCTGCCCGTTATAAGAAGCAGCGGCTCGCGGCAGGTAGCATTTTTATTGTCGGCATTAGTTGAGAATGCGGCGTCCCACATACGTAATATTTCGGCTGGGGTCGTGTTTTGTGTCACTACAGTGATACGAGTACTTTATTTCATTTTGAGTTTCGGCCGGAGTTGCCCTTCAATGCATTGCTGAAATCGGATATCTCAGAATTTTTTCTCACTCGCTGGAATGGTTACACGCCGGTGCCAAACACACTTCCACATTGCGAGCCTTCAAACAAAATTATTGGTCTCGAACCGATAAGGTGAAAATAGAAATTATTGCTCCATCATTATAATTCCCGTCGAATGCAAAATAAGAAAAAGTGTCAGATGCTGCTTTGATAGCACGTTCTGAACAAATGCTTCGCTCGCCGTATTTTAACATATATCCATACGGATGATGAGTTTTGTAAGGCAGTGTCCCGTATCGCGCAAATAGAATATGCTTTTATTGACCTGAAAAGTATTCTCACACTTATCAAGTTCCCAATAAATGCATGATCAAGGTCGTATTATTAAGCAAACATTTCGAACTGTTGCAGACGACAGAATTCAGTCCTTCCGCCTAGGTTCGTCGTATGCTGCAGGCACCTCGAGAACAGGAAGTTGCCATCCCAAACATTTTAGGCACGGCCAATTCTCAGCAAACTTCCGCCGTGGTAAGTGCGCGATCAAGGCTTCCAGTTTCTATTCGTTTTAGACGTTAAACTTGCATTCCCGATTCTCGAACGTTTGTTTTTCTAAAGCGAGATGGTAATCCCATTTGTTCACTTATAGCAGCGCCCCTAGCAATGGTTTGTCTACAGCAGTGACTGCACGCCAAGTATGTGAATATTCAAGTAACATGGGCACCCCTTAACCGCAGTTAAGTCACTCTGAGCTCCAGTTGCAATAACAGAAATCCTTTTTGCTTGCCCTCGTCCCTACCCATCGGGAGACATATCAGGAATGGGTGACGAAGGAATAATAAAACATTCAACCTGCAAAAGTAAAAAGCTTCAGGCGAGGCAAAACGAAAATGGGTGACTGTTACGCTCATATCATGAATGTTTACTATTGGCGTGGCCACTGCAAATCAATTTTTTCGCCCATACCTGAAGGGACGGCGTTCGAAATGAAAGTGCCCTTGTGGAAAATAAGAATACTCTCGGACAGTTGTTTCAGAAGTAAAGAGTGCGCGTTTGCAGCTTTTGTGGGCGCTCAAGATGGGGAACCACACGTGGACCCATAGCTCTGACCAAATAGTGTGTGTATGTTTATACAGCCTGAAGTGAGTCTACTCAGTGGGCGTCTGGGGTATAAGATGTAGATGGGAAATTTAGCCAGTTCGGTACAACCGCTACCTTGGAAACTTTAACGTGCACCACCCAGTAGTGATACACGACATCACGCCGATACGATGCTCATCCAGATCAAAATGGGCAGGGGTTTGGACTGAGTCCAGCATCCTTGGGTTCTGCAGCTCGAGGTTCTTGTCCACGTGCACCGAGCTGGTGTGCGCTAGCCCACTCGGCCACCGATCCCCCCCCCCCCCCTTCGACAAGCGTTACTTTGACTTTGTCTCCATAGCCCACTGATCTCCATTGTAATAGTATGTATTGCAGATCGGAAGCCCGACGGTGGCACCACAGGCGACCATTGCTTGACATGCTTGACACCAGCAATGCATTTAAATCCATGGGAGTAATTAATAAAACCTGACTTTTTGAAGTTTCTGCGAAGTCACTTGAGAATAAACGTTTCTAAGGTTTCGCAGAAATACAACTACAGAATTTGCAGTCGCCAGTAAAGGTTGAGAAGGTTTTACAATTACACAAACACCGTGCCAATATCCGTCGCCTGCTGCCATTGACGGAATTCGTCTGCTCGACTGTTCTGAATTGTTGTCTTTATGCTTCAAAATTTCGCTTTTGATTAAAATAAATTGCAGCATGAACACAGTTTCTTATGAGAATGTTTTAAAAACGGAAGTTACTTTAGCGAGTAAGAGAACTATTCACATCAGGCGTCGTATGATTTGATTTCACAACAAACACGATTCATCAAAAACAATCTGAATTTTGGTTGTAAGTAAAAGTACGTATGGCACCGATGCAAAATTTTTTGGCTACTTGCATGACGGGGTGACTCCCACTGGTTGCGTGTGGGAATGTGGAGGAAGGCAACCGAGGATAGGAAAGTATTTTACCTTAAAGTTTCTGGGTAGAAAGCATTGAGATCATACCACTATGATTTCTCACCATTCCTGAAAAACTTCATCGCAGTAATTGGTCGTCCAAAAGTAATCCAAACAGAAAAATCTCGTTTTTTCACGTCCTTTTTTTATAGGATTCCACACTTCTGCTGTTGGAAAATGGCAGATGATGGTGCCACTTGACAAAAAAAAAAAACGAAGTCTCGGTCGACATCACTTGTCATAGCCACAAATAATACCCTACTTATACCAACGTTCCTAAATCTATCAGATGACAATCTTTACAGAATGGCATTGCTCGAAAACTGTCCTTCTTTGTAGCCTGCAAGCGAGCAGGTACGTGCGGATCGAGTGGCTTTAGCCGCTCGATCCGCACGTACCTGCTCGCTTGCAGGCTACAGATCGAGTGGCTTTAGCCGGATAGCGTTCCTAGTACCCCAAGGTCAAAGGCTGTACGGGTGACGGAAAAGGACGGTTTATGAGCGACGTTCTTTTTGCGTCAGGTTTTTATATAATTTTATGTTTCCTGTATAAGGCACATTAGATATACTTTCCATCACATGTAATGTGCACCCAAAGTCCTACGGGTTCCGCCGCATCTCTCTGTAAGGCGGGCTCACATAAAGTATTGATAAAATTCACGCTTACAAGTACCGGGAACAAGTGTTGTGGAAACGCGCAAGATACGTACCGCAAGCGGGTGCTCAGCCGCCATTCGCCTCCAAGGGCCGTTCATTTCAGTGCTGTTCCGCCATTTGCTTCTAGGGCCGCTCGAGACACGGGTAGATTGAAGTGGAGGAGGGTTAATGAGATTAGATTACACAATGGGGAAAACGTCGGCGGCGACCCATTAGCCGTGTGAAGCCAGAACTGTAGACGGTCGAGAGTGGCGCTGTTGTTGAAGACCGCAGGACATGGCTATTGTAACATGGCATATTTGGTGGCGTACGTTCTTGGATACTTTTTGGGGTACCTGTGGCCATTTTCGCGATTTGCTTTTGTGAATGTAAGGTGCTTGGCATTGATTATTCGTACGTTCGAGGCTCTTTGCTAATAAATAAATTCGAAGAGAATGAAGACGGATGCTTACCGCTACGCGCAAGGATGCAAGACTGGGTAACCCGGTTTCGCTATATTGTCCAAGCAAGTTTTAAGTGCTAATTCATAGACTTTTCGAAACTCATAAATCCATCATAGGCCACATTGAAGAACCGCTAATATGTATCGAATACAGCCACGTTTAGTGTGAAATTCGCAGGCTGGCAGAAGTGCTCCGGAATCGAACACCAGCGCTACCAAGTACACTCTTAGAAAAAAGGGTACGGATAGTCCTCCCTTACGGGAGGAACGGTCTTGTAACCTATGTTCCTTTAGAAAGGGAGAAACCTTCGTCCCTGACGCAGGGGAGCAAAGTTCCTCCGTCGCTTGCATCTCAATATGGCGGCCCCGAACCGAGCAAATCGAGCCCAACAAGGCTTAACGAGGACGCTACGTCTCTTGTACGGGACGAGAGCAGCAGCAAATGAAAGCGTAACACGAGCTTTCCGCAAACTGTGTTATTTCCGAAGCCGGATTCCCCCCACAGGTACAGAAACCTGCGTTTCGAAAGCAGTTACTCAGTCTTCTCGTCGACAGCACTGCGATGTTAAACGGAGACAACCGATACCCAGTTACTTCGCGCACTTTGCGTCTTACCTTTGGTGTTCCTCGAGTCACAATTCCTTCGTCAACCGCAGATCACGCAGAAGGGCAAACTCACTCCGCGAAACCAAAAGCCGCTCTCGAAAGAACGAACTCGAAGCCGCTGTTTATCGCGTAGTGTAAAAGAAGGTTAAATCGCTAGCCACCAGATGGCGGGGTCAAGTAGAGTAATTGCAAGTAGCTAGGCTAGGTGGCACTAGGTACCGCCCAATTCATGTTCTACAAAAAATAATTTGCTTCTCACAAGCCACTACTGCGCTTGAGGACCCTCTACCATACACACATGACACCCATACACTTATTACAAGTACCCAAACACTTATTACAAGCATCAGGTGAACATACATTAAGCACATGCACTGCACACACAAATATCTATACAACGGAACACTACACCCGCGCTCTGCGTTTCCGTCTTTTATACTGGTCGTTTTGAACGTGCGGAACTTTTCGGTGACTGCCTAAGCAATAAAAAATATTCCCAGCATGTTGATTTTTTCCCTGCAATGTCATACCTCTGAGAGTATTTTGAATGGCTCAGGGGTTGAATCTCTTATTAAAAAGTAAACGCTCAATCATGCCGTAATTCTTTGAAAGCCAATAAATCAAGCCGCTTCAATGCGGTTCGAAGCCATGAGTTTGTTTCCCCACACGGCACGTCGTAGCTTGTATTTCTATTTGTGCTGTTCGCGCAAAGCTGCAATTACCGTTTGAATTAATCTCTGTAGAGCGGATATTCAGTCAGCTGCAAGTGATGCTTCACGGACTGAGAAATTGCTTTTCGATCAACTTGAATGCAGTCGAAGCCGCGACTTGCGGCAGGTGTTAAGTGTACGGAACTACGCCGTGGCGAGCCCGAAAACTTCTAGCGCTCATCCCAGCGCGCCACGGAGGGCAGTTTCTCCAGCAACCGTAGTATAATTAAACAGCCAAATAAAGGGTAGTTTTTTTTCCCCGATTTTACCTACTATGGTTTTTAATGCCGAAATTCTATACTGTAAATATACGTACTTTACGTCACGATTTCGTACTGTTCAGTCCTTGCCCCTGAGCGCAATCGCTGTCGGGGACGAGACAATTCCGACAGTCACATTAGCCACTGTACGATAGGAGCTTCTACTGTTCAGACCAGCGTTCCAAAATGACTATCCGCACGTTGATCGATTGCACGTAATCCCTCAAGTGGTATTAAACTTTTTAATGTAAAACGGAATGTGAACCTGCGACACGCCGCCCCCTCCGATCACAACCCGACCAGCGGCATCAATGCCCAACAGTTTACGATCTCATCTTCTTGTTACACCACTGATACGCGAACACATGGTCACATCGGCGATAATTCCAGTCTTCTGTTCACAACCCAACACTGTCATCACGATGTTGCAGCTATGTTGCTGACACGCACAAACACAAAACCACGTTGAACGCCGGTTGCACTCGGCATCGGAAAACAGAACCGAACTCAGGGGGGAAGGCACCCAGGCAGCCGGCAGCAAAACCTGCCTGTCTTGGACGCAGTTCCTGCGGTTTCCATAACGTCGAAAACGTCGACACAGTTCCGCGTGCTTTCGCTACTGTAGTCTGTAGTGCTGCAGCCTGCAGTGGTTGTAGTTCCGTCAGTTCCGTGCCGCGCGGGTCACGCAATCCGGAGACGGCCATCCCCCAGTGTACGTGGCGCTGCTGGCACTGCTCCGGAACTTCGCTGTTTCTAGCGGCTTCGTTTGCTCGTTTGATAAAATTAGTGATAAAAACGTCAATGCAACCGAAATGTTCTGGACGTTTAAACTAGAAGACGGAATTACAGGCGGCCTTCGCTGCTGCTGAAGCTCAATCAACTCAACAGCTATTTATTAAACAACGTGCGCGACCTGCTCGAAAAACGAAACTGAAAGACGATGAGTCGGGAGGGCGAAAGCTTTCTCCCGTCTGCCTGGGGAAGGAGAAAAACATTTCGTTCCTCCAGTTTTCTCGTGTCCGCTTGGGGGCGCGTCGGTAGAAGGGAGGAAGGCGCGCCGTTGCTACTTTTTTCCTCCATTTTTTCTTAGAGTGTAGGAACTGCAGTAATGTTAGGAGGTGGGCTAGTTTGTCGTCCATAGTAAACATAAAATTGAAACAACGCAAAAAGAAGAAAAAAAAAAGCAGAAAAAAGGGCACCGATAGAGCGGTGATTAGGGAGTATTCAGGGGAGAAAGAAGAAGACACAGAGGCGATCGGACGTGTCTCATCGAGCTCTTTTCACTCTATCTTTTCGGTTTTTCTGGCGCTTCTTTTGGCGTCAAAAGTTTCTACGAAGGATTGGAAGCTTCAAGGATCTCGCTGATAATCGATTCGTCGAAATCGGGTGAGAGAACTGTCATTCATAGACCAATAATTACGACTACCAGTGATGGCGGCAGTCCATTCCAGCGGCCGCCAGTACTAGGCCTAACCGGAGGAGGCGAAGCATCGTCCACGGGGCCGGTACCCGACGACATCATGACCTCGAGTGAAGTCAACGGTTCAATCGCGGCTTCCGTGAGCGGCGGCCCATCGCGCATTACAGCGGAAACTTCTAGAATGGAGATAGAAGCCGGGAATCCGCTAGGCAAAGCCAGCGGTGAAGAAACCCGAAGAATACGGGAATCGTCGGTGTCAAAGAAGCGTAAAGGGGAAGACTTGACAAAGGAAGACGCCATTATCGAGGCAAAAGAAGAGGACATGGAAAGAAGCGGCTGCAATGACGAATACGGCAGCAGCAACGAGGAGTGGCAAATTCCTAACTATCACAAGCAAAAGTTTCAGCGCGGAAGCCGGCCCAGCCGGCGCCAGCAACGACAGGACGGACCAAGGTACACTGTCATTATCAAGCCTACCGCGGCTGTGAATATCACGAATACGGACTCGTGGCTCCTGTGGAGCACTTTTCGAAAAATCCTAAGCTCGCCGTGCGAAAACGATCAGATCGGATACGCTGTCAGCAACGGGAACAACTCCATCGCAGTTACCGTGCGAACGGAACAACACGCTCACGACCTCATGGTGCTGAAGGAGCTACCCACTGAGGATCCCGACAAGAAGATCGAGGTGACGGTCTACAGATCCACAACCGGCAGCCAACCGAGAGGAGTGATACACGGCGTCCCGCCCGGCGACGCGGCACGCGGCATTGTCGAGAACGCCATAGCGGACTACCACGACATCATCCACGCTAGACCCATAGGCAAGAACGGAACGTACTTAATCACATTTGAAGGTCAAGGTATCCCAAGGAGCCTCCCACTTTTCGGAAAGTACCATAACGTGTTTCCCTACAAGCCTACAGCAGTCGTCTGCCTACGGTGCCATGGACTGGGACACAAGGCCACGGTCTGCACGCGCAAACAACGCTGCAAAACTTGCGGTGAAGTCCACCCCAACAACCAACCCTGCCAGGGCAAGTACTGCCCCAACTGCAAGAAAACTGGCCACACGGTTTTCGAAATCGAAGCGTGTCAAGCCAGGAACCGAAGGGACAACAAACTCCAGAAGAGAGCGGCGGACGGTAGACACAACCATGGCGGCGGCCCGGTGTCCACCGCTGCAAAAAAAGGCGGGGCCTCCAACCGGGCTCCATAGAACCCGGACGACTTCCCCTCCCTCACACCGCAGGAGCAGCAACAGGCCGAACAGCGAAAGCCAAAACCGACTTACAGACAAGCACTAGGTTCGAAGGCAATGAACATGGACTCTGTCTCCCATTAAGGCACGCCCAGCGGCTGCAGCAGCAGACTGGCGACGGAACTAGCCCAACTTAGGGAGAGTAGCAGCAGAATACTGCAGAAGATTCAACAATTGGAGATGGAGTACGAAAATCAACTCCGTCAGGAACAAGAGACCCGTCGAGCGCAAGCCAAGGCCACGGCCGAAGCTGACCGAAAACGTAAACGAGAAGCCGAGCAGCGACTCCGAATTGAGCAACAGAAGACCGACGAAGCACGTCGCCGGAGCCAACGCTGCCCCGTAACTTACGAACAAGTCCTGGAACAGAAGAAGAAAGAAGCCGAACTCGCGGCCACCAAGGCGAAATCAACAAACAGTGAAGCCGCTGTGGCCGCACCACAACAAGATCGACAACAATACGCGCCGCGGAACGTGCCGCCGACGCAACCTAACCCGCGAGACTCAGGCAGCCTTCCCGGCACGACCCCAAGCGGCGGTGATCTCCTACAACTCGTAGAGAACAGAATACAACAGTGGCAACAACAGCTCCAGTAGCAACTTCAGTAACAGCAACAAGTCATGATGCAGCAGATGCAGCAACAACTACAGATTATGTTTACCCAGCATGGGATAGGGACGGCGGCCCCGGCCCAATAAACCAATTATGAGCCAACACCAAAGACGTTACAAGAACGAGAAGACGTTTACCGCCCTTCAATGGAACTGCCGGGGGCTGCGCGGCAAAAAGTCCGAACTCAAGCTACGATTACACGAACGGAAGATTCCTGTAGACGCTATTATGCTTCAGGAAACCCACGAGGCCGATATCAAACTGACGGGCTACATCAAGTACGACCAACCGAGTGTGACGCTGACCGTTAAAGGCAAGACCAGAGTGCAACCGCAAGTCGCTATTTTGGTTCGCAAAGACCTACCCCAACAGCAAGTGGACACGCGGGAATGGTGCACCGCCTCGCAAGAGGTAGTGGCCGTCCTGGTGGAGAGAGTGCGACGGCCCGATCCTGGTGGTGTCAGTGTACTACCGGCCTAGGACTTCGACGGCAAGGAAAACGAGAGCGGAGATCGACCACGGCTGGGTGGAGAAGCTGGTACGAGAGTACGGTAAGAAGAGGAAGCACGCGATTCTCGTCGGAGGAGACTTTAATGCCGAACACGAAGAATGGGGCTACGCGAAATCGTCAGCACGAGGTGCCGAGCTGCTGCGCAGGGCCACCGATATGGGACTCGTCCTGATCAATGAATCGAGCACCAAGACGCGGACCGCGCCCAGGATCAACCAACAAGACACCACGCCTGATCTAACTTGGGCCGACCCTCATACTGCAAGGAACATCGAATGGAGAGTTTTCGAGGACGCGTGGGGCAGCGACCACCACCCTATTGAGACGTGTATCGTCGGCAGGGCAAAGCGACACAAGAAGCATAGGACGGCAAAGACTACAGCGTGGGACGACTTTCGCACCATTCTAGAAGGATCCACGGGCACCAAATTAGATGACCTGACAAAACTGATTAGGGACGCGGCCAAGGCCGCAACAGTCGAAACCCTAATCGAAAAAGAAGCGCCTATTCCGGACACCAGATTACTATCCCTATGGCGCAAAAGAACCAACCACCTGAGACGCTACCGTCGGACCCGCAAACGACGGGATATTCGCAAGGCCAACAGGTGCGCGAAGGAGGGGCAGCGACACGGCAGCAGGCTGTGCAGGGACGACTGGATCAAGTCTTGCGAAGAGTTCAACGAACGGAAGTCACTCAGACGCATGTGGGCTGCCTGTAACGCGATGCTGGGCAAGAGCAAAGGCGGCAACACAGCACCAAACATGGCCCTCGCGCAAGGCAAGGAAATCACACAGATACTGGACGAGATCGGAGATGTCTTCTTCCCGCAGCCAGCCACGAGCCCGGACCCCAAAATTTATGAACCCAAAGAATCGAAAGCCGAAGAGTACGAAGCAGATTTTACTATGTGGGAACTGGAGGCAGCCATCGACAGGGGCAACGAGCGGAGTGCGGCGGGCCCTGACGGGATTACCAACTCCATGCACAAAAACCTCCCGGAGGTGGTCAAACATAACTTGCTGAAATCGATCAACAGCGCGTGGCACGAGGGAAACATACCGGAAAAGTGGAAACTGTCCTGGGTGTGCCCCATACCCAAACCAGGGAAGAAGCCGGACTGCGCGAGCAACGTGCGCCCAATTTCGCTTACATCTGTTCTCAGCAAACTGATGGAGCGTATGGTGCTCGCGCGCATCGATTGAATAATTGAGCATAAAAGAGAAGTGTTGCATCCCGCCCAGACGGGGTTCCGCAAGAACCTTGGCACGCAGGACAGCTTAGTCCTCATTCGTGAGTTCTTAGTGAACCGGCCAACGCATTGCCACCCACAACTCCTGGTAGCAGTGGACATTAAAAAAGCTTTCGACACCCTACCTCACGCGACGGTTATTGACACGGCCCGAAAACTGGGCGTGCGGGGCAGACCCCTGAACTTCATCAAGGCCTTCCTGAGCGGACGAAAGTACCTGGTCAAGACCGGCAAGCACTGTAGCAGCGAACAGAAGACGAATGAAATAGGCGTGCCACAAGGAGCAGTGCTTTCACCGGTGCTCTTCAACCTGGCGATGGCGCCGCTTTTATGGCGGCTCGCCGTCATTCCGGACTTGGCATTCACAGTCTACGCGTACGACATCACGGCGTGGACTATGGGAATTGACAACGCGCCCCGTTCCCGAGACAACGATCCAAAGGGCCCTTGACGTGGTGAGCGACTTCCTGAAGGAGGTCGGTCTACACCCGTCACCTGAAAATACTAGATACTTAGCCTTTGGCAAAGGCTGGGAAAAGATCGACGCGGACCTGCGCTTTGACGGTCAGAAGATCGACAAAGTGGCCGAGCACTCCATTCTAACGTCCACTCGGGCGGCAACCCAAGCGCCTGGATCGAACGTATGCGAAGCACGTGGAAGAAAGGACTTTCGATCGTCCAACGCTTAGCGACACGGGCCGGGGGCCTGGGAGAAAGATTAGCGGAGACCGTGGTCCAAGCCGCCCTTATATCCAAGATCTCGTACCGCCTTCGTTTCTACAAATTCAACACCGCTCAGCGGGCCAAACTGGAAACATTGATTAACGACGCACGACGCTGCATCTCGGTCTTGCCGAAGTGCACACGCCTGGACCTACTGCACGAGGCAGTCCCGATGCTCTCCCTTGAAGAGATCGAGCGGAATCAGGAGCGAACCTACGGTGCCAAACTGGCGCACACCCGACAGGGCAGGGCCCTATTAGAACTCATGCCTCCGTGGAGCTCTCTGTGCGCGCAGACCGCTCAATCACTAATACCGGACCCCGGCCTGTCCAATCCCGAGAAGAATGAATTCAACGACTAACGCCGGTAGAAGACGCAAGTTTGCCCGGCGGCACGAAGAGAGGGGAGGCGACGGCGACGACGAACTTCGAGTATACGTCGATGCCGCGTTCAAGGATGGAGTGGCGACCACAGCGGCGTGGCATTATGAACACGTGACGAAATGCAAGGAACTGCAACACTGTGGATCCGCGCAGGAATTCGAAGTAAATGCCGTACTCGAAGCCATCAAGGACACGGCAGCGTCATCAAGCGATGTATTTCACAAATTGCGCGTTTTCACGGACTCCCAGGCAACCGTGAGGGCACTTAGAACGCAGGTCAAGGCACACGCCGCAGTTGGAGAGATCTTCCGGCTAGCGCATGAACTCTAGCGACGCGACCCGAACCCACTCTCCATAAGCGTAGAGTGGATTCCTGGTCACGCGGGCATAGACGGTAACGAGAAGGCACACCGGGCGGCGATCGAAGAGCTTAATCGTATCAACCTTCGACGCCAGGACCCGGTTGCGGCCCCCTCTGTGCTACCGCCATCGTCCGCTTTCAACTTATACGACCCCGAGGGCACCGTCCTCAACATTAAACTGGCGATGAAAAAAGAAGTAAAGATGAAGCTAAATGCCAAAGGCGAGCTCCCTGAAGCGAGCATTCCTTTGGGTTTCTTTCGACGGCATCAGACGGTCAAGCTGCGAAGACTCAGGGCCCACGCCGCCATCACGCCGGCCCGCACCCAGCGATGGGAGCGGGCGGCCCGCGAGAGGAAGAAGAGAGTTGACGGCGCTTTGATTGCAATAGACCACGACTACAGCTTGTTATCAAGAAAGCTGCGGCGAGAAGAGGAAGCCTGCTCAAAGGGCTGCATCTACTGCACAAATCGCGACGTAGAGTGCGACGAGCATCACCTCGTACGGGAGTGCCCAAACTTCCACGAGGAGAGAACGAAAGCCCTGGACGCGTTAGACCAACAACTCCGCCCCACCTCCTTCGAAGCCTGGTGTCGACCTGAGGGAGAAAGGGACAAGCGCGTCGCGGTCCTGTCCGGCCTGCTCAGTTATCTGAGCGAGACCGGGCTGGACATGCACATATAAGGGGGTCGTTCCCCCACGGCGGGACCACAGCTGTACCGGAGCTATGTAAATCGCCAATGTCCCGCCTAACCAACCATCCCTAAACTTGTCAATAAGTTGACTCCTCTATCCGCCAGTGTCAATAAACGTCTTTTCACTCAATTCACTCACTCACGACTTACTCTCTTTTTCGTCTTCTTAATACACATCAACAAAAGAAGACAAAGAAAGGAAAGAGATAAATCCCCGATGCAGGACATCTTCACCGCCATGTGCATCCGAAAAAAATTAACAGAAAGTACCATGACAAAAACAAAGAGGGAAAGGAAATTAAAGTATGGAGAAAAATATATCAGAATACACCGTTCCACCTCAGGTCTGAGCGCAGCCGAAACTACAGCGCGAGCCTCAATGCGCTGTGCGTCCCTGTCTCGCACGTGTCCTCGTAAAGTGTGGGACGCCTGTGAGGCCCACACCTCACGAGGCCACGTGCGAGACACTGACAATCGTGTCGAATGAAATGCAATGCTGACGCTACTACGACGGCAACAACGAAAACGACGACGGGATCGCAAGGAGCTCAGCAAATTTGATGTTAAAGTGATCTAAAGAAAGGGTAGTGAGCACAGCGAGCGCTCACGGCTGCCGCACTTCGCGTCGACGGCGCGAGAGGGCGCCACTAAAGCATGGGCTGTAGTAGCGCATGCTTCACATTTTATTTCATTTCATTTTATTTATTGTCTCGCTGGGCCCGAAGGCATTACAGAGAGGAGTGAGGCACAGTCAATTGAACAAATCAAATAACAATCAAAACGCAAAAAATACACAAAATAACTAATAAACATCATTTAACACGTTAGTAATGACACAGTACATGGAATAAAACAAATATCAATGAAACGGCAAAAAATACACAAAATTACTACTAAACATCGTCTAACAGGTTAGTAATGGCAATCTTAACTTTATCTGAGGCAATGATTGTGACAATGGCTGCGGGAAGGCGGTTCCAGTCAATCGAGGTTTGATGCAAAAAAGAGTAATTTAACGTAGATGTGCTGCAATGATGGATCCCAACTTTTAATTGATGATCGGTGCGGGATGATATGCGAAATGGTTCAGAAATTATGGGGGATCGGTGGCCGAGTGGGCTAGCGCACACCAGCTCGGAGCACGTGGAGCGAAAGCTCGCGCTGCAGAAGCCAGGGATCCTGGGCTCAATCCCCACCCTGCCCGTTTCGATCTGGATTGGTTGGTTGGTAAAAACTTCATTGTGGTAAAAACTTTATTGTTCGATCTGGATGAGCATCGTACCGGCGTGCGGTCGTGTATCACTACTGCGTGATACACGTTAAATACCCCAGGCTAGTGGTTGCACTGCACTGGCTAAATTGCTCATCTACAGCTGGGAGACTCGTCGCCCGTTGAGGCAGACCAAGTTCTAGGCTGTATAAACACACACACAACCCGATTTTTTTTTCAGAAATTAGTGCTTGAGGGAGAGTAGGGTAAAGGCGTGTTCACACAGGCAGCGGAGCACTACACGCATCGCGCTGACCTCGCGCTAAGCGCGCGCTGACGCGACCGTTCACATGCTTTGTATGGAACCGTCAAAACTGTTCCGGATGGCAGACGATAAGTAACTGACGACACGTGAGCAGCGCTACACCAGCGCTTCACTTCTTGCGAGAACTGGCCTTTACAGTGATAAATCTTATGGAAGATGTTTCGACGAAGAGAAAGAGTGGGCAAGTATAGAGATGCTTTAAAGTGGTGCTAGGTGTGCGGGGATAGTTAGAAAGCATAAAGCGGATGGAGCGGTTTTGAATGAATTCTACGGCAGATGCAAGGGTGACATCAGGGTTCAAGATTCACACGGCATATTCAAGTTTAGCGTGAATCAAGGTTTTAATTTGGCATTGACTCTGCTACTGTCTTTGTCTTCACCGTTGTTATCGTCTTATACCCTTGTAACAAGGGTATTACACGGGCACCCTTAACCGCGGTTAACTCAGCTTTAACTGCGCTTACGGGGCAGCACAGATGCCGCACTATACCCTCGGACAGCTATTTCAAAAGAAGTGAAAAGAGCGCGTGCACTGCTTTGATGGGTGCTCAAGATGCTCAAGCGCACGTTCGCACATAGCTCTGACTGCATCGCCGCAGAATGTTGTCTGCTAGTATTGTGCGCTAATTGTGGTTTAGCGTAACCGCAGTTAAGTGTGCCCGTGTAACAGCGGTATTATACCCCTGTTACACGGGCACCCTTAACCGCAGTTAACTCAGCTTTAACTGCGGTTACGTGGCAGCACAGATGCCGCACTATACCCTCGGACAGCTATTTCAAAAGAAGTGAAGAGAGCGCGTGCACTGCTTTGATGGGTGCTCAAGATGCTCAAGCGCACGTTCGCCCATAGCTCTGACTGCATCGCCGCAGAATGTTGTCGGCAAGTATTGTGCGCTAATTGTGGTTTAGCGTAACTGCAGTTAAGTGTGCCCGTGTAACAAGGGTATAATACCCTTGTTACACGGGCACACTTAACTGCAGTTACGCTAAGCCACAGTCAGCGCACAATATTTGCGGACAACATTCTGCGGCTATGCAGTCAAAGCTATGGGCGAACGTGCGCTTGAGCATCTTGAGCACCCATCAAAGCAGTGCGCGCGCGCTCTTCACATCGTCTGAAATAGCTGTCCGAGAGTATAGTGTGGTATCTGTGGTGCCGCGCAACAGCAGTTAAGCTGAGTTAACCGCGGTTAAGTGTGCCCGTGTAACAGGGGTATTAGTCGATTGGGCATTGCACTCAATTCTACTTTAGTGACAGAAAACACAGGGAAAAGATCCGAAGAGGATCTTTTGCCCGTGTTTGCATTTTGCAGCTCGCGATGCAAAATGCAAAGCCAAACATGCTCTCGAAGGCCCCCGGAACGCTCGTATCCTCCAGCCCATGCTACCGCAGCGCCTCCAGGTATATCCGGACCTTTGTACGCTCGCCGCTCAGAGCAATGCATGGCGCATGGCGGCGCCTGATCTCACTGCCCCTGCTATAGTTCACTGTAGCAAAGCCTCCTCTATACTCCTAAAGCCCTGCAGTTCCACGACGGAGCCATAGAGTGCCCGGTCACAGATTTGGAGCGCGAGGATCTGGTAGCAGAGAGCATTTTTCACAGAGACTGTAGTCAGCGCACAGCTTTTACAGCGGCGAGGACCCAAAATATTGTTTTCTAACCCGACGAGAAAAGAAGCGGTAGCCCAAGGACAACGTTACTAAAACAATGATAATGTAGTGATTGCGCAGGCGAGCTGGTGGATGTTAACCATTTTGTTCTTAGCCCGAGACTGAGGCAGGAAAAGAGGAAAGTTTCGAAGTAGAAGAAAAATGAACAGTCGAAGACACGTCTCTCCTCTTTTCCTCTTTTCCTCTTTTCCTGCCTCAGTCTCGGGCTAAGAACAAAATGGTTACTAAAACACTCAGTTGGGAAACTCCCATAGAGGCAGCTTTGAAAAAGTGGTCCCAATCTGTCTCCGAGCACCGAGCTAATGACGAACACAACGCCACCATTTCTCCCGCAGCGGCCACTCGAGGAACTGCACGTGACTTCTATTTTGGCTTTAAGAACAGATACAGCGGAAGAGGTTACAGGGGTGCCACCCCCGTCTCCCCGGCGGACGCGCCGCGTCGAACTACCGAAGTTAAAATGCACCTAGGACGGGACGCGCTACCTGAAAGCCCCGCTGAGGCATGGTTGTATAAAAACAATATTAATTGTGCCGCAAAACCCTGCAAACTAAAGATTTTAAAAACATAACGCGCCCCTCTTTTTGTACTAAACTCCAATAAATTTCATACAAAAAGAGTCTTTTCCGATCGTTTTTACGCAAAAACAGGCTTTCAAAAAGTTCAGGGTGACCACAGTACAGAGGAATGACAAAGAGTGGCGCTGTTGTCGCATTTAGCTAGGTCTCGTTGGACGCCAGCGGCCCAGGTTTCGACGGCGAGGTTTCCAACTGAGTGTTTTAGTAACGTTGCCCGAGGAACTTGAGAAGCACGAGCGAATATTCTATCGCTCGGGAGAAGTGTGTTCCGGCGTCCCGTCGCAGCGGAGCGCCCATTACATGCATCTTGTCTGCCACTCAACCTTTTCACTTTCGGCAGCCGCGTCTTGTGGCGATCTGCCAGAATTTGTCAGTGTAGAGGAGGCTATGACTGTAGCAATGCGAAGCATGCGCTGCTACAGCCCATGCTTCAATTGCGCCCTCTCGTGCCGTCCACTATGTGGGGCAGCCGTGAGCACTCGCTAAGCTGACTACCCCTCCTCTAGTTCACTTTAACACGGACCTCATCACTTTCGCTTTTGACGCTACTTGCAAGACAAACGCAAACAAATCAAGGGACTTGAGGCTGGCACAGAGGGCTGATAGTGCAGCGAGCGCCACCGAGCGCACGCGTCACAAGGAGCCGCCGGGCGCTTTAGGAATCCTTTCAACTGACTTTGATCGAGTAACCTTGACTTATACCATACTCTTGTTACACGGGCACCCTGTACCGCAGTTACGTCACAATTAATGCCAATTAAGCGTGACCAGAGTTAACAAATTCCAACAAACTTGTGCACGGGATCTTCACTTCCTTCTTTTTGGAGTAGCAGTCTGAGAGTATACACCAACCTGCCGAAGCCGCACTTTTGCGGTGGCACTGCTGTTGTTAAATGACAACCGCAAGGTTTAACCCAATACGAACTGTTTGTTATTCTAAATCCACAACTCAAGCTTTGTTAAACACAGAAGAGTTCTTTTGCGTGGCGTCTTTCGTGGCGTTCGTTTTCGATCTCTTTTTTTCGACGCGTTTTTCGTGGCGTTCCTTTTCGATCTCTCCTGTTCCCACACCGGGCTGTTCCTCGCGTCTTCCTTCTCTCTCCTCCGACCGACGTTTCAGATTCCGCTTCTTTCCCGGTCTGCTTTTCGCACCCCCTGATGGTTGATGGCGGCGGCAGACATCTCGTCTTGCTCAAGTTCGCCCGAGCTGGTGTAAACATGACGTGAGGCCGTGGGCAAAGCTCAGTCCGTCAGGTGCCAGTCGAGGTTACCCGAGCATCCACGTGCTTTCCTCGTGCTCGTCTCTTTTTTCTTTGTGTGTGCTTATTTTTCGTCCTGTCTGTTCTTACGCTGCGCCGTACCACGTGAGATTTATCGCCATCTCGTTGTCGGTTTTTCTGTTTCTTGCCCTCCCGAGCTCCGAGTCAGAGTTCAACTTACAACAACTGCTATTAGCGGGGCGCCTAAGCAGATGCTCCATTTCACGCGAATCTGGTGCACGCGCAGTCCCCACACCTCGTGTGGGCTTGTTTGTAAACGGCGCGTTGGCCCGTAGCGTGGTAACTGTACTAAAGCATAACTGCAGTTAACGGCGACTCAACTGCGGTTAAAGGTCGGCTCAAACAGAGGGCATTTTTCTACGTCCCGTTACGTTACGACCGCTTACCACCGCTTACGACTCGAGTCATCTGGACATCCGTCCTTGAAATGCGGCGCGGCAACTGGTTGAAGGAGCAACTCTGCACGCGGCGTATGAAATGCGAATGTCCTTGTGGCCCCCCACGTAACGTAAGACGTCGTAAGCAAACGACCCTGTGTGAACCGACCTTAAGGGTGCCGTGTAACGAGCGTACAAGTGTATACTGCGGTGACTGTACAGCACCAGATTTTTTTTTAAAATGACTATCAGTCAAGCATTTGACGTTCTGCATGGCGTGCGTGTCTACACCAATGATGTCATAGGCTGGGGAAGTTCATGCGATTAACACGATAAAAGAATAAGAGCTGCCCTGCACGTTGCGAAGGCTGCAAAATTAACTTTAGAGATAACAAAATGCTCGTTCTGGACTCACCAAATTAATTATTTGGGAAACATGTTCAATAACAATGGCACACAGCCAGAGGCAACTGTGATCCAGTGCTTAAAATGCCTTCCTCTCTTAATCTGCAAAAAAGACGTTAAACTATTTTTTGCGTCGCTATGTACTTCGGAGATATTTTGCCTCGCTGGTCGAGAAAACCCTTCTGTTACTTGACTTGACAAGGAAGGAGAGCGTTTTGGATTGGAACAACGTGCATAATAATAAATGGGAAAACCTTTGTAACTTGCTAACTAACGCTCCGATACTGGCCATTTTCCATCCAAGAACTAAGTAAAAAAATTCAACTGATGCCTCAGATTTTAGTTTAAGGGAGGCGCTCTTTCAGCTTCACGAGAAAATTTAGCGACCCGTCGCTTTTGCATCATAACTAGTTTCGGACTACAATACTAGACATGCACAAATAGGCAAAGAAGCCTAGGTCATAACGTTTGGCTGTAAGCGTTTCCGGGAGTTTGTCTGTGGTCATGTCATAACTGTCAAAATTGATTATCGCCCTTTGTTGGCAGTAGCGCAGAAACCCTCGCAATGCTCGCTTTTGTATGGATACAATATTGTCTAGATTTGTTAGGGATGTCGTTGACCACACTAAATGCAGTAACTTATGCGGGATTGCACAAGAGCGAAATAAATTTGACGTTTCATTTTTGTTGGAAGATAATATCTTAATCTATTTAAGAAACCAACAGCTCGACAAAGACTTGTTCTCAAAGAATCAATATGTGGCGTCCATGATAGATTTTCATGGAATAAAACCCCCAAGAATCGAACGGTTCAAGATGGTTGAATATAAGAGTCCTGGAATTTTAATTGCAAATTGGAAGGTGGTATCATTCATTTTGGTCTAAACTGTAAGTACTTTGTTTTTTCTGTGTTTAGATAAAGTTTATTAGATCTAAGCCATAAGTCTAATCCCCGCAACCACTCTTCTGCTTTTTCAAAGAGGTCGTCGATGTCCGAGCCAGAAAAGAAAATATTTGTGTCATCTGCATATAGGACTATATTTGAACTGCCATGTATGTTTACAATATCGTTAATATATAAGAAAAATAATATAGGACCAAGAATGGACCCGTGAGGAACCCCATACTTTATGTACTGAACGTCTGACTTTACTCCATTTACTACTGTATATTGCGTTCTTGTAGTGAGGTAACTTTTAACCAGTGATAAGTAAATACCGGGTATCCCGCAAAACGGAAGTTTCTGTAAAAGTATTTCATGCTGAACGCAATCAAAAGTCTTCTTAAGATCTAGAAATATACCAAGCGTGTATATTTTTTGTTCTATGTTCTCGAGAATTTGTTTTTTTAATTCCAAGAAATGCAACTTCTGTCGATTTATTTTTCTGAAAACCAAATTGTTCTTTTACTAAAATGTTATTGAAGATCAAAAACTTAACAAGTCTTTTATCTATATTATGTTCGGCTATCTTTGCAAAAACTGAAAGCACAGAAATAGGTCTATAGTTGTTTAAGTCACTAACTGGGCCACCTTTGCGTATAACCGTCACACGTGCATGCTTCATTTTGTCTGGAAAGACACCCGTAGATAACATGAGGTTACAAACGTGCGCGAGTGGAATACTGATTGTGTCGCAAACGGCTTTTAACGCTTTTGGTTTAATGTCGTCTGGCCCGGAGGCGCAATCATTTTTTAATGCTAGAATTAACTCCATTATTTCACACTGGTCTGTTGGATATAAAAAGAGGGAATTAAGACAGTTTGCGAAAGGAACTGCTCGCATGGTATTTCTACACAGTTATTTAAAGGGGCACCAACAGCCACAAAATCCGCATTGAACAAATTTGCTATTTGTTCATCCGTCAGCGCCTCATGGTAATATTGAACTTTTCTTGCCGAGGTATTTTTAGAAATGATCTCGTATACTGTTTGCCATATCATTCGGGGATCTCCATAACCTCTGAAAATTTGTTAATATAATATTCGCATTTAGCTTTTTTAATATCAGAGTTTAGTTTATTTCGGACTTTCTTAAATATGCAAAGGTCAATTCCGCTTCTCGTTTTTAGAAATATTTGAAATAGCTTATTGCAGTTTTTAATTCTTGCATATAATTCATGAGATATCCATGGTTTTCGAGTTTTCTTATGTTTTTTTCGTGCCTTTAGGGGAAAAGAGGTGTTATACGCGGACACAAAGCAGGATAAAAAAACGTCATAGGCTGTGTTTGCATCATTTTCTCTCAAAACACGGTCCCAATCTAGGCAGGAAATAAGATCTTTGAAATGCTGAATATTTCGTTCCGAATATTCTCTAACCAGTTTTTTTTCGTTATTCTTGCGCAGCTGGTTAACAGGCATTAGACAGTATATTGGCTAATGATCACTGATATCGCACGTTAATACACCTGATCTCAAATTCTCAATGGGAAGATTTGTAATACAGAGGTCAAGGGTTGTCTCGGAAGTCGAGGTGATTCTAGTTGGTTCAGCTATTGTGTTTGTGCAACCATAAGATTCAAATATATCTTGAAAGCGCAAATATGAAACATTGTCAGCGCAAGCATTTATGTTAAGATCACCAGCGAGAACCACCTGTAACTTCAGTTCTATGCTGTGTTCAAGCAGCGTTTCTGAGAAATCCAGAAAGTCATTTACGGATCCAGACGGAGGACGGTACAAGAGAGCAAACAAAATATCACAGCATTGAATGGAAATACACTCAATGTTGTCTTCTATAATTTTGTATTCAGGAACTATTTTGTATGATAGCTCTGAGCGAATATATATATATATATATATATATATACATATAGAACCGCTCCCTTTGTATCGGATATGTCTTGTGTACGAGGCATAGCAATGCGCGGACCGAGAGTTGTAACGTCAAAATCATGAAGAAGGGAGAGGCTACAAAGCCTTCACGAAGGGCATTTAGGACTACATAACTGCAAGGCACGAGCTAGACTGTGAATGTATTGGCTTGGCAGGAACGCTGACATTAAGACGATGATTGTGAGCTGTGATACCTGCATCATATTTGTATATAAATAACACCCTGAGTCTTTGTTGGAATATGTGATGTCTAGCGCGGCGCCACTCGCCCATGAACAGAAGAAGATCAATTTGCCTGCGAGAGTCGCGTGATCTTTGAGCACGCGAACTCATAGAACTGTGAGCGACTGATGGCGCAAGCCAGACTCTGATGTCCTGGAAAATATACCAACGAGCATTAATTTCATTTCATTTATTTTCACCTTAAGGGCCCGGTTAGGGCATTACATAAGGGGGGGTATATACATGTTATACAAACAAGAAAAGGAAGAAACACAAGCTAATTAACACATCCAGGTCAACCTCATTAATCGTACGGACTGTCAAAAAATACTAATAACAAGAAAAATGAATCCGTAGGCTTGACAGAAATACTTCTGGGTCCACGATGGTGACAATGGAGGATGGTAGGCTGTTCCAGTCGGAGATGGCTTGAGGAAGGAAAGACTGATTGAATGCGTTTGTGGAACCGGAGATACGTTTCATTGTGCAGGAGTAGTTAAGACGAGAAGATGTTCTGTCAGAAGGTGATAACAAAGAGTTCTTGAGGTCGGGGCAATGATAGTAGACTTTATGAAGAAGACAGAGGCGAGAGAGTTTTCTGCGTAGCTGCAAAGAAGACAAGGTTAGCTGACTTTTTAACGCGGATACAATGACAAAAAAATCGTAAGTAGACAAGAGTGGCTCGGTTTTGCACTGCTTCCAGGTGGTTGATGAGGTAGGCCTGATGGGGACTCCAGATGGAAGCTGCATATTCTAATTTTGGTTTGATGAACGTGTCGTACGCCATTTTGCGGACGAGTGGAGGAGCACTGCGCAAGTTACGTCGAATGAAGCCTAGAGTTCTCGATGAGTCAGCATGTATGCCCAAGCAGCACGGAATTTGACCAAGCAATGGCCAATGTCTGGCGATGGTCTTTTGGCCAATGGCCAGGGAGTGACCATTCATTGGCCAATCCTCGGCCGATGGCTGGTGGCCAGTAGCCATTGGCCAGTGGCCAGATAAAGGCCAGTCACCGGCCAGTCTCTGGCCACTGTCTGGCCACTTGGCCAAGGACCATTGCCAGCCATTGGCCGATGACTGGCCAACTCTGTGCTGCTTGGGTGGCTTCAATGTGGTTATTCCATGAGAGGTCCGATGTTAGTCTTACACCAAGATATTTATACATTGAAACGGTTTCGATTAGGTCGGAGCCGAGGAAGTACTGATGATATAGGATAGATTTCTTTCTGGTGAAGGGGATTAATTTACATTTGGATTTGTTTAGTGACATCAACCTGGTGTTTCACCATTGGTTAATTTTTACAAGGTCATCTTGTAGCTGGTTGTGATCATGCACACATGTTACTTGTTATAGACTACGCAGTCGTCTGCGAAGAGGCGAATTTTAGTGGAAATGGTGGAAGGAAGGTCATTGATAAATATTAAAAAAAGCAGAGGCCCGAGAACAGAGCCTTGCGGAACACCAGAGGAGACATTTGTTAAGGTGGACTCGTGATCATTGATGACCGTGAACTGCACGCGGGAGGAAAGGAAGTCGCGTATCCATGCAAACACTAAAGGATCAAGGTGGAGAGAGGACAGCTTGGAAAGGAGACGTTGATGGAGTACACGGTCGAACGCTTTGGGGAAATCAAGAAAGACGGCGTCTGTCTGGGCATGACACTCGAGGTTAGTGTGTAGTTTCTCCTTACTCCGCGGATACGACACTGTCGACGAGAATTCAAGAGCCTACGACGCCTAGAACCTCCGACCACGAGCCATGTCAACTCAAGGAAAAACGGAAGCCTTTTCAGGCAAGTCATGGGCCTCGTTGATTGAACGTCTGATTTTCTACTTCGTTGCGAATGGCATCAGCGCCATAGACAAGAAGCGAGCACTCCTACTCATCGTACGAGCGTTGGTGGCACCCAGCGGACCCGGGGACGTTGAGTTTGACGAACTCGTGACAATCCTCGGCGCTCACATTGATCCTCGACCGTCAAAGCTCTATAGCCGGTACAAGTTTCAGCGGCGAGACCAACTACCGGACGAGTCGATCAACAGCTACGTTGCGGCGCTCAGACATCTGGCGGGTGACTGTAATTTCGGCATCCTGGCTTCCGCAACTACGCGTGTTACATCGACGACGGCGCCACAATCGTCATCGCAGCAACCAACGTCGCAGCAGGCATCCGGTGCAGCGGCTACGGCTGGACAACCAGCAACGCCACAACGGGACACCAAACCGCCGTTGGACGTGATGTTGCGTGACAGGTTTGTCTGCGGCATCCGCGACGAGCTTCTGCAGCAGCGCCTGTTCGCATAAAAAGATTTAACGTTCTCGAGCGCCTTAGATATCGCCATCCGAGCAGAGAGTGCCTCGAAACAACAACAAACCCTATTGGAAAAACCAGCATGAAAATCAAACTGGCCAAGCTGGTAACTAAGCTGGTCAATCTGGTCAATGTGGTAATCAAACTGGTTTAACTGGAAATCAAGCTGGTTTAAGCTGGGCAAGGTAGAATTTAAGCTGGTCAGTCTGGTTTAAGTAAAAACCAGCATGGTCTAACTAGAATCTGGTTTTAGATTCAATCTGGTGTAGCTGGGAGCCAGTCTGGTCCTAACTGGTCAAACTGGTTTTCCATTGAGCCAATGTGGTCAAGCTGGGAGACAAGGTGGTCATGCTGGGAGACAAGCTGGTGAATCTGGTCGAACTAATAATCGTGGTGGTCAAGCTGGTCATGCTGGGAGCGCGGACGCCAAGGTCGGCTAGAGATAGCCGAACTGGCATTGCTGGGAGCGCGCGCGCCAAGGTCGGCTAGGATGGAGCGAGGCCACGTCCTGTTCTTTGTCCTCTCGTTTTTGGTAGACGACAGGGCGCGTCAGGCGCACTGCAAGCTACCTTTGTGTGTGAGAAACGAGAGAGAGGGAGTGGTAGGAACGGAGAATTTTAGGACGCGTTTGGCTATCTTAGGCAGACTTTCGAAGGGACGGCTGTGCGCGCGTTGTTTGGAGACTAGTTGAACGACGATGCAGGCGAAGCGGGTTTTGAGGAGGCAGCGAGCGGCACTTCGTTCGGTGCGGGAAGATGTCGGACGCCCCGACTGAGGCGTCACTTCGTGTCTTCGAACGTGTTTGTGCTCGTGAATGACGGTGGTGCCGAGGAGTATCGCCAATGCCATCCAAGCCACACGGATTTCCTCGCCTCTGCCGACCACGCAAGTTGCCGCTTCGCCCCCATCACTGGTGGGACCCAGGTTCGCCTCTCTCATCCGAGTAGTTTTTTCTTTAGCTATTGCCTGTTTTTAGCGTGTGTCTAGTATTTTTCGTGTTGAAAGATAAAC
Source organism: Ixodes scapularis (assembly GCF_016920785.2). Taxonomy (NCBI): domain Eukaryota; kingdom Metazoa; phylum Arthropoda; class Arachnida; order Ixodida; family Ixodidae; genus Ixodes; species Ixodes scapularis. The sequence continues at coordinate 188,266,902 of NW_024609857.1, forward strand.
AATATGGTTTTATTAACATTGTTGGCTTTGCACCGAGAACCACTGTCTTTGCGCCGGTTGTACTGTGTCAGCGCCGAGGATATGTAGCGTCTGAGTTCATGTGAGGCGGCCGCAAGTACGAAAATAATAAATTGGATGCCAAGTTGGCTTTTCTGAAGAGCTTGGCTTGTTTATCCTATGTATTAATTTAAACAGGTTAAACTGGTTGGGAAGTCCACCAGCATGACCGGTATAACTAGCATGACCAGCATGCCAAACTGGGCATGCTGGGGCAATAACCCAGCTTGAAGCTGGGACCAGATCAACCAGCATGACCAGCATGCCACACTGGGCATGCTGGGGCAATAACCCAGCTTGAAGCTGGGACCAGATCAACCAGCATGACCAGCATGCCAAGCTGGGCATGCTGGGGCAATAACCCAGCTTGAAGCTGGGACCAGATCAACCAGCATGACCAGCATGCCAAGCTGGGCATGCTGGGGCAATAACCCAGCTTGAAGCTGGGACCAGCTTAAGCTGGATTTTTCAATAGGGAAGCATCAAGAAAAAAGAAGACCTCCAGATCAACAAGACAGGGGCAGCAAATAAAGACGCTGCTTCACGCAGCAATCGACAGTGCTATCGATGCACAGGTCAGCATGACCCATAGGGATGCCGATTAAAAAATACAGAGTGTCGCTACTGCAAAAAGCTTGGACACATCGAAAAAGCATGCATTGCGAAGAAAAATGCAAGTTCGTAGTCACCGAAGCTACAATCCTAGGACACAGGATTGACGCCTCAGGGGTACACACGGCTGCGGACAAGGCGCAAGCAATTATGGATGCTCCAGAGCCAACAGGAAAAACCGAGCTGCAAGCCTTTCTGGGGTTGCTCGCATTTTATGACCCCTTCCTCGAGAACAGAGCCGCAGTCGCATGAGTCCTGTACAAGCTTCTTGAGAAGAATGTTCCTTGGTTGTGAAAGACATTCACCGGGAAGCATTCCAAAAACTTAAAGAACTAGTAAAAAAATTCACGGTCCTTGCACACTATGATGAAAACAAACCCCTGCTCCTTTCCTGCGACGCGTTTCCTTACGGCGTGGGAGCAATACTTGCGCAGAAAGACGCTCTGGGACGTGAGGCTCCAGTGGCTTTTGCGTCACGAACACTAGGGGCTGCGGAGAAAAACTATTCTCAGCTTGATAAGGAAGGGTTAGCCATCGTCTCTGCAGTATGTCACTTCCACGAATAGATCGCTAAACGACAAGTAACCATCTACACGGACCACCAAGCCATTTTGGGAATACTTGGAGGCACAAAACTGATACCACAAGTCTTATCCCCGCGTATGACACGATGGTGCATCAAGCTAAGTGCGTATGACTACGAGTTGAGATACCGACGGGGACGAACACACCAAAACGCAGGCGCTCTGAGCAGGCTGCCTCTACCTGCTCTTGTCGACGAGCCTTGCCCACCTCGCGATGTGCTAATGTTAGCCTGCTCGCCAATTCCACAACTCTGTCCTGAACGCATTGCAGCGCTCACTGAACAAGACAAAGTTCTAACACTCGACTACCAGGCCATACAGCACGGCAGACTAGGAGAGTTAAACAAGGACGAGTGCAGGGCCTACAAAAGTATTGCCAACGAACTTTCGACTCTCAATGGTTGCTTGACCCGAGGTATAAGAGTGGTGATTCCTAGTACAGCGAGAGCTCAAGTACCCGACTTGCTTCACGCTGGACACCGAGGCATAGTGACAATGAAGGCAGCTGCCCGAGGTTACGTTTGGTGGCCTGGAATGAATAAAAACATCGAAGCCAAAGCAAGGGCGTGCAGCATTTGCCAAGAGCACCAACGGGCACCACCTAAGGCACAATCTCCGGAATGGCAACGACCATCGAGACCATGGGATACACTGCACATCGACTTCGCTGGTCCCATTGAAGGTAAAATGTTGCTGATAGCAGTTGACGCCTTCAGTAAATGATTGGAAGTTGGTCAAATGAAAAGTATCAACTCCAGCTCACTGATTCAGGAACTTCGTAACTTGTTCGGAACGTTCGACGTACCACGCAAGGGTGTTAGCGATAATGGTACGTCATTAGTGTCAGACGAGACCGAACAGTTCTTTAAAAATAACGGAGTTCGTCATGTCGCAAGTGCTCCGTATCATCCGGCGACCAATGGTCAAGCGGAAAGGATGGTGTATGAAACCAAACAGGCGTTGTCTAAGGTCAAGACAGGAAGTTTATCATGCCGACTTTCCCGATGTATACTGAAACAGCACACAACAATTGTATCGTTCTTGTGTGGGCTGGTAAGAATAGACAACTCGGGTATCAGGATAACAATGCTTTGGTTTATTCCGTGTTGTTACTTATATAGCCGAAGGTGGAAAGGGGTTAGTGTAGTAGAGGGCAAGGGAAAGGCACGTGGCAATGGAGCATCCAGATAGCTTGTCCGCCTTGATCTGATACGATACATCCTCCTTCCCAACGGTCGTTCACCGCTGAGCTCAACACATCTGGCTCGTTTGCTGGAAGCGCTCGTCATAACCCAATCGCTCCGGAGGCCGCTTCTGTCGTGTTGTCCTTCGCGGTGGCTGAACCGTTGGCTGCTGAGCTGCCGCTTGTAGAGTCGTCGTAGTTGCCGTTTGTAGAGCCGTCGTGATGGTTGGCGCTGTGGATGTCATTCCGTGTGATGAGGCCCGGTCGTTGTCCGAATCTTCGTCGTCTGACAAGTCGACCTCGCATTCTTCCTTCGTCGCTAAAAGGTGTCGACGGTTGCGCCGAAGTACGGTATTATTCTCCGTACGCACGTAAAAGGAACGCGGCCCGGCTGATCCAACTACCTTGGCTTTCCGCGCCCATGACGCTCCATTCAGGCGTACCACGTCGTCGTTTTTAAGGCGGGGCAGCACCCGCTCGTTGTGGCCTGTCTGTCGGTGTTTCTTGACCCGTATCACAGGAAGGGGATCGAAGTCCGGCACGGGTGTGCGCAGCCGCCTTCCTTGCAGCAGCTCGCCAGGAGACCGACCATCTTCGACAGGACATGCCCTGTAATTTAATATGCCAAGCCAAAAGCATTCGTTTGCAACTTTCGTTTTCTTTAAGATGCGTTTGATTATTTGTACACCCTTTTCCGCGAGCCCGTTAGATTGGGGGTATTGCGGGCTGGATTTCACATGTTTGAAATCGTAATGCTTTGCAAACACCGCGAACTCGTGGCTGCTAAACTGTGGGCCGTTATCTGAGCATACCTCCGTTGGGATGCCGTATCTCGAAAATATAGCACTCAGTCTATCAATAACCGAGGTGGCTGTTGTGTCGGGTAGGAGCTCCACCTCTGGGAAATTGGACATCGAATCGTAAACACACAGATAGTGTCTTCCGGAATACTGAAAGAGGTCGACACCGACACGGTACCATGGTTGAGTGGGCGTTGGTTGTAAAATCAGAGGCTCTGATGGTTGCTTATAGGCATATGTTCTGCAGGTTTGGATCAACGACTCGATGTCAGAGTTTATGTTCGGCCAGTAGACTAATTGCCTAGCCCTAGCTTTGCACTTTACCGTGCCAAGATGGCCTGCGTGAATCCTCTTTAACATCTCTCTGCGCATGCTCGTGGGAATTACTACTTTCGTTCCTTTCAAAAGTATGCCGTCTACTACTGAAAGTTCGGCGGCAACTGATTTCAGCGCCCCTTCCACTTCGTCTCCCCTCCCGAGCTTTCGTAGTACTACGCTAAGATACGGATCAGTAGCGGTTTCGTGTGCAAGTTTCGCAGCCGTTTTTTCACTTACGAGTGCTGATACGACTGTGACGGCGTGAATTTCTACGTCGCCCGTGTCGGCGGCCCCCTTGTTCCCAGGAGCAGGAGATCGAGAAAGCATATCAGCCAAGGCCATCTGCTTGCCAGGAACAAATATCAACGTGTAATCGTATTTGAGCAATCGTAGGAAAAAACGTTGCACTCTTGGCGGCATATCGGCTATGCCTTTCCTAGATATGTTTATCAGCGGGCTGTGGTCGCTCTCGAGTATGAGTGGGCGACCATACACAAAATGGTTAAACTTTTCGCAACCGAAAACCAACGCCAAAGCCTCTTTTTCAATTTGCGAATATCTCTGTTCCGATTCACTCAGCGCTCTCGACGCGTAAGCGACCGGTTTCCAGCAGTCCCCATGACGTTGTAGGAGTGCGGAGCCAATGCCACTTTGAGATGCGTCTGAAGTTATCTTCGTCTCCAAACCTAGGTCAAAAATAGCAAGCAGCGGTGCCTCGCTTAGATCCTGACATATGGCTTGCCACTCGTTTTCATGATTAGGTGTCCATTCAAAAATGACGTCCTGTTTGATCAGGGAACGCAGAGTCGAAGTGCGCTGGGAAAGTGACGGTAGATACTTGCTAAAATAGTTAACAACCCCGAGCAACCTTTGTACTGCCAATTTGTCTTGTGGCTTTGGCATTTTGAGAAGACCGTCCACAAGGGCGGGATTGGGGCTAATGCCTTTGTGGCTAATGATGTCGCCCAGGAACAAAATTTCTTGAACGCCGAATTGGCATTTGGCTGCATTAAAAGTTAGGCCCGCTGCTTCAGCTGCCTTTAGTGCATCGTGCAGCCTCTGGTCATGCTCCGTCCTAGTCGCACCCCAGATCAGCATATCGTCCACGTATACACGTATGCCAGGAAGGCCCTCGAACACTTCGTTGAGGGCTTTTTGAAACACCTCACTAGCTGACGCTATACCGAATGGAAGGCGTAGAAAGCGATAACGGCCGAACGGCGTGGCAAACGTGCATATCTTGGATGATTGCTCGTCCAGCGGGATTTGGTGAAACCCCGCGTTCGCGTCTAGACGCGAGAAAAACTTCGCGCCTGCCAAGTCCGCTTCAATATCTTCTCTACGAGGCATTTGGTAGTGTTCTCTTTTCAGGTTTTCATTAATCCTTCTGGGATCCATGCATACCCGCAACTTGCTGTCTTTTTTTAGTACAATGACTAACGGGCTTACCCAGTCCGTCGGGCTGCTGACCTTCTGAATGATGCCTTCGCGTTCCATTCGGTCCAGCTCTGCACGAAGAGGCTCTCGCAGCGACAGGGGAACCCTTCGAGCTGGCTGAACGATTGGCACGGCGTCCTTGCGTAGCACCATCTTGTATTCTTTCGGGGTACGCCCGGTTCCGTGGAAAAGCTGCGGGAATTCCTCGAAGACTGCTTCGGTGTTGCTCGTCGACACGCCTTCAACAGCGCGATTGACGATGCCTAGCTTCTCGCTAGCTGCCAAGCCCAAGATAGCGCTGTGGCCGTTCTTTACCACGAAAAATTCGGCGCATATCTGGCGGTCGCCTACCGTCACGGGCGATAAAAATGTACCGACGTGCTTGATGACGTTGCCACCGTAGGATCTCAGAACAGCGCCGCTGGGTTTCAGCGTCACGGTCTTGAACTTGCGGAATACTGATAGTGGTAACACGTTAGCTTGTGACCCTGTGTCAACTTTGAAACTTAGGTGTTTGCCTTGAAGACACGCGTCCACCAGCCAGTCGCGTTTTTTGTTGGCGCTGCCGACTGCGATATCCAGCACCTCGAAGTCGTCGTTTTCATGCTGTACCTCGTAAACGGCATCTTTCTCGCGGCAACAAGATGCGAAGTGGTTCCGCCCATTGCACGAGTAGCAGGTCTTTCCGTATGCCGGGCAGCGTCGCAAGGCATGCCTTCGATTGCAGCGCGTACAGTTCGGGTTGCGCCGGGGGCTTGTCGGAGCGTTCTTGCTGGTCTTCATAGCGTTAACGTCGAGTTCTTCACTTGCCTTACGCCAGACTTCATTTTGACGAGCTGATGTTTCTGCCGCCTTGCATAAGGTGACGACCTTTTCCAAGGTCAGGTGTTTGTCCCTGAGCATCTTCTCTCGAAGCTTCGGCAAGTTGGTTCCAAACACCACTTGGTCGCGTACCATCTCGTCTGCCATGGTCCCGAAGTTGCAGTGCTGCGCTTGTCTCTTCAAGGTACGTAGAAACTGCTCGAACGGTTCCGCCTCGCCCTGCAGACGGGAGCGGAAGACGTATCTTTCGTGAATTTCGTTTTGTTGCTCCACGCAGTATTCTTCGAATTTGGCAGTCACGGTGGCGTAGTCTTCTTTGTTTTCTTCTTCGGTGAACACAAAGTTGTTAAACACGTCCAAGGCTTCCTCTCCCGCCACGCTGAGCAGCAGGGCTGTCTTTGCCGCCTCCGATCTCGGCTTGTCGGTGCTTGCTGTGGCTTGAAGGAAAGGGTCGAACCTCTGACGAAACAGTTTCCAGTTTCTTCCTCCATCAGCTGTCAGTTGTAACGGTTCAGGCAGCCTTAGGTGCTCCATGACGTCGACCTTCACGTTCGGTTCAATCCCACTTCTGACACCATGTATCGTTCTTGTGTGGGCTGGTAAGAATAGACAACTCGGGTATCAGGATAACAATGCTTTGGTTTATTCCGTGTTGTTACTTATATAGCCGAAGGTGGAAAGGGGTTAGTGTAGTAGAGGGCAAGGGAAAGGCACGTGGCAATGGAGCATCCAGATAGCTTGTCCGCCTTGATCTGATACGATACAACAATTAGTCTCACGACGGGAAAGACTCCGGCTACGCTAATGTTTGGTTGTGAGTGGTCAAGCGCAATCACTCTACTACATCCGCAAGCCAGAGGGAGGGATGAGGAGACGTTGGAGACAACTACGTCCCCAAGAAATATTTCGGCTAACCGAGAAGTGTATATCAAAAACTTTGCTGGAAAGTCATCGTGGATCCGAGGAACCGTATTAAAAAGACTGGGATCTCGTTCTTGGATCATCAAAACCGAACAAGGTACGGTACGGCGACATGAAGATCACATAAGGAACACTATAACAGATTCTTCGGAAAACTTGGTCACGGGATCCTCTACAACACGAAATAATAATAATGGTCTACAAGCTGTGCCAGCACAGTGGACCATTCCGACCATTGAGGGACCTGCACCAACCGAGGAGCAAGATGTCCCAGACGCTCAATCGAACATCCTTCCTGTTCCAGGCGCAATTATAACAACGGGTTTGTCTAGGCCTCAACGTCAAAGGCGGCCTCCTCAAAGATACGGCGACGGTATCTGAGGGGGAAGGAGTGTGATGTCTAGCGCGGCGCCACTCGCGCATGGACAGAAGAAGATCGGTTTGCCTGCGAGAGTCGCGTGATCTTTGAGCACGCGAACTCATAGAACTGCGAGCGACTGATGCCGCAAGCCCGACTCCGATGTCCTGGAAAATATACCAACGAGTATTCAGGCTGTAGTGTCTCCTTACTACGCGGATACGACAGATACGAACACACCTAAGCAACCATCGGGACTCGGGGGCGTAGATATTTGTGAATACGCCGACGAAAGTGATATCGTCAAGTATGGTGCGTACTCGTATTATCCAGAGGTTGAGTTTCTTCCAACAACTTCGAATAGCGGAGCTCTCGAAAATATGTATAGTATGTTTGCTATGCATGATATTGCGCTTGAAGTATAACAGACGGTGGCCCGCAATTTACGTCTCATTACTTCAACAGGTTTGCCAGAGTACAGAGCTTTACTCACGTCATTCTGAGTACCCTGTTCCCGAAGTTGAATGGTTTTGCGTGAAGGGGCGTGCATGTCATCAAGGGGTAATCCAGTAAATCCAAGAACGCAAGCGAAGACTTTTGGGTAGGGCTTCTAAACTACCGAAAAATTACTCTGGAAGATGGGAGGCGTCCATCGAATTTTCTAATGAGACGGAGGCTGAATCGCCGAATTCCAGACTTGAGTATGCCCGCCTCCTCAAAGGTATGAAAGCATGTCCCAAACTCGAAGCTCTGCCATGGCCTCCGACCTTTGCAGGGGAGAGATATAGTGCGAATGCGAATCGACAACAGGGGCAAACTAGATCAGGAACAGAAATGCGTAGCACAGCGCAGCCGCCGTCTGCGATTGGTCAGCGGCGCGGCGCTGACCAATCGTAGACGGCGGCGATGTCCAGGACTCTCTGTCCCCCTGGGTCCGACGTGTTGCATAGTGCCCTGTTTAACGGGTTCTACAACACGATACTGGTCCGGAAATGAAGCAAGAAAGTAGATAGGCCTACGTCGATAATGGGGCACAGAGCTCTATCATTTGTTTTGTACCTAATTCCATGCCCATTCGAATGCCGCGTATTGAGTTGTTTCTATAGCTTACAACAATACAGATTTATTACGACAGCTAATTCAGCTTCAGGGTGGTGTCATGCCTATTTTTTCAATAAAATGTTTATATGAAGTAGCGAAACCTGTCCACACAACGGGACAGATCTTAGTTTTGCAAGATACTTCATAGTATTTGTGAGAAAAATCGCGTTCGAGAGGAGGTTGAAAAAACGATTTTCCCAACTGCGCGATGGCGCAACTAAGGCCGGAGGAATAAAGAATACAGCTTTCTACACCGTGTTACGATTCCGGGCCGAGCATGCTCCCACTTCCAAGCGTCGTGGACTTCGAAGATACTGAGGAGCGTTCACTGAGAGGAGAAGACGTTTATATACAGGAATATTTACATCGTCATCTTTCAGCTTTGGCGTCTCAGAAGGGAAGACTCTTGACGAGTCCGAGCACCGGCTAATGTAGCCTCCTTGAAGTGGCGAGGGGGTCCCTGTCCAAGGTCCCGCGAGGGGAAAGGGCACTTTCGTCACCACGGGACGTCTCTGCAGTCTCCCGGGACGCGGACCTCCCACGTGGTCACACCCCGGTCCAAGCATCCCTCTCGTCCCATCTCCCAGAAGATCGCGGGAACAGGCAGCTCTCCCGATCACACGCCGAGACCCAAACGTCTCCACTTGTCTACGTCGTTCGTTAGCACCCCGTTCCGAAGGCCGAGGAAGCGGGCCCCCGTTTCTCAGCGGGGTGTCAGGGGGGTCAGCTCCCGCTGTGCCGGGTGGCCCGCTCGGTGTCGCCCGGAAGCCGCACCCCACCCACGCCGCGTCGGTCGGCATGTTCGGCGGCGCCAGAATGCCGAGCCCGAGTCTCTGGTCACTCGATGGGTGGTCGATGGCGCCGCCAGGAAGCCGAACCTGCCCTCTGGGTGGCCGATCATAACAGCTGTCAAAAGTTTTACGCTTAATTCAAGCATACTTTTCTGCCAGAATTAGTTGAAGTTAACTTATTTGAGCACATATATCAAGCGAAATAAAATGTCAAACTTGGCTTCTGGAACAAATCTTACATAATAAGGCATTTTTCGGAGAATTTTTAAGTCGCTTTAAATTTATGTTCTAATGCTGAAACTTTGTGTGTCGAGTGTTTTATGCTTTGTGAACTTTTAACAAATTAATTTGCGTTATACTGTTGAAAGTGTTTTCTGCATTGCGCCCGGAAATTTCGTCTAAATCGAAAAAGTCAAAAATTTTGCGATTTTTGTGCGGAAATTAAAAAAAATAATCATTCTTGATTTTCTTTAAATTTTACCCGATGGGCCCTTGATGACAGGTAAATACAAATCTGCAAATACATGTTGCATTATTTTTTTTTTAAAGTAATTATGTGACAAGGTCGTGGTCGTATCAATTACAGCTGGGGCGTTTCTGTCTTAACGACTAGTGGTACAGGAGCGACACATGCCACAGTATCCGTACCTGGTCATATTAATGCCCTGGTGCCACGAATCACTCTAAAAATAACACGTGAACTTGTTTTTATTGCTGATGTAGCTCGTATTGCCAATGAATACTAAGCTTTACGGCGAATTCGATCCTTGTTAGTGTGTTCCACTTGGCTGGTTAGATGCTCATCGTGCTACATTTTCAAATTAGTCATTTAATATCAGTATGGCTGAAAAAATAATTTGATTTGTCGTTCAAGGCACCGCTAGGACTGAGCAATGTTACAGGAGCTTTTGGCCCGACCGATGGGAGGGTGTGGCCTGAACGGAAGGTTAAGCCGTTGGTACATTATGGTATTGTTACGTATGGCGTAACTGGACTTCAAGCCGGAGCATAATTGAAGACGCCGCCGGAGGAAAACAAGTGTTTCTTGAGGCAAACTTGCCAAAACATAAGTAATAACCTGCGCCCCCCCCCCCCGCCCCCCCCCCCCCCCCGCCTCCCCCCCTTCCCCCCATGGCAGAAAAGGAGGCCGAAGGTTACACCCGCACGCGACGCGCAAAGGCGATCGCATCTCACCGACTCGAGGCGGCGATACGCGACACCGGCGGCGTCCCTGCGCGGTGTAACATAACCGACCGGGCCTGTGGCGATGGTAAGGAAACACCAACGTCATTCCTCGTGCGGTGGCACAACAGCCGCTCCCCACGGAAGAACAAAGAGAATGGAAGTGTGTGTGTGTGGGGGGGGGGGGGGTGCAAAGACTCCTGGAGAGTTCTGCCGTAGCTAGCAGACGGTACGAATGTACGAAACATGTTTGATGTATGGGCCTGTAGTTGTGTCCGTTCCAGAGCACATTGAGGATTTTCCGCCTATGGTCCAAAACAGCATCTTTACGCGCGGAGCTATTCCGCTATTTGCGACAATCTAACTCATGACTCGGCACATGCATGCTTAGCCTTTTCAAACATTAAGGCGCACCTCAAGGAAAACGCATCAATCTACTCTCGCCTCACTTACGTTAGCGATGGAGCGGCCGCTCATCTTAAAAGCCGGTACCAATTTCACGAGTTGCAGTACAGTGAGCTCAAGACGACGCAGTGGATCTTTTCGGCAACAGGGCAAGCAAGGCAAGAATGCATGCGACGGGGAAAGGGGACTTGTAAAACACCAAGCCACCCTGCAAAAGTTGCAGACGCCTGCCACTGACGCCGTACAAGGTGCGAGTGGGTTTGTATGGGCACTCAAATAAAAATGAAAAACGCCTTTTTGCTCTACGTGGATGGCGAGCTTCAGGCATTTCGAGAGCGAAAAGAACTGGAGTAGGAGCACGCCAAGAGGGTGTCTAGAATCCAGTCGCTTCACATGTGGAAATATGAAAGATCAGATTCGGAGAATTTCTTGTACGTGGCACGCAGCGCGGACTCTGAGTGGAAGAAGCCCTGAGTTCCCTGAACGTGCTCTAGTAGGTTACTTATTTCATCAAACCTGGCTGCGCCCGGATATATTAGAGACTCCTCTCGTCAAATTTCCCGGAGACCGACCCAGGCGTACACCATAGTTTTTCAAGTTCCTATGACCTTCAATATAAAAAAGACCCCGCGGGACAAACGGTTCGAAGGCCTTCCTGCAGCTGGTTTGGCATATCGCGCTTCCAACCACGCTCTTTTCGTCTCGTACGAAATGCGACCTGTGTGAACACAAAGTCTGCTCTGGACTTGGAGCCGTGAGATTTGATCTACGAAAAAGCGGATTGAGCCCGGGAAAAGCGACGGTGGATGGCCAGGTCTGTGCTGGGGAAGCCTTCGCAAGAAGTGTGTGTGTGTGTGTGTGTGTGTGTGTGTGTGTGTGTGTGTGTGTGAGAGAGTGTTTGGTTGGCTTCGTCGAACTGCCGACTAGCCCATCGTGGAATCCACCGTACCACCCCCTTCGGACAATGCAATGGAAGAGGCCGTCACTCCCGGACAATGACAGATTAGACACTCCCTCCACCCGCTAGCTCCACAGTATTGCAATCTGGTTGGTAGTAATTCAGGATTTTAGGAGTTCAGCTTTGAATTGTTTAGTAATTGTTCTTCTTCTGTGAATTCGCCAGGTAAATTTGTACTTTTGCGCCCGCGCACCGGCTGGGTAAAGTGCTAATACTATTTATTGCCACGCTTCGATACCTGTGAACCACATTTTATTACTTATCTTTCTAATTAAATGATCAATTTAATTAAACTCCCGTTATTTAAAAAAAAAACTTGTGTTACGTCCTCTTTATTGACAAGGCCTCACCGCGGTGTAGGCGGGCCGTCTGGTCAGCAGATCTTTCTTCCTTTTATGTTTATAGTGAACCACGAACCTGTGCGCGTGTGACGGCTTACGGCACTTGGTGGCGGCGCTGGCTGATTCTCACAAAGAGCGTTCTAATTGCAAATAAACACCTGCAGGTTTTTGCACTCTATGTCTCTCTCGAAATTTTATAAAAAATATTTCCCCAGATCGACAACCCTCTTGCCCCCTCAACCCAGTCACAGATCATGACTTTTCTGATCGCGGATGAGACGTCGCAGGATATCCTGTTGGAGCGACTTGCGTAGCGCCCGAGCGCACACTTGGCTGTTGCCCCCGACATTGAACCGACATTGAACGGCGCTACCTAAATCTCCCCTAACTCCACCCTGATTTTCTCTCATTCGCCATAGTTTTTCGGGGCATACACTGTTTTGGTTCCACCCTAGCCATGCCCGCCATCGGTGGGGGCAGAAGTTTCCGCAATGTCGCTCGTTTAAGTGATGCCTAGAGAAAAGAATTAAACCATTTTGTCAGCTAGTTTTCGAGCGGTGCCTATAAATACGAATCAAATTATTTTGTCAGTCAGGTACTAATATTAAAGTACTAACCTTAAATGGTAGCACAATGAACATCTAACCAGCCAAGTAAAACACCCTAATAAGGATCGCATACGCGCCGGAACGTTCAGTTTTGATTGACAACAGCAGCCATATCAGCAATGAAACCAAGTTCACGTGCTATTTTATAGTGCTTCATGACGCCTGGGCATTAATATGACCAGGTAGGGATACTGCGGCATGCGTCGCTTATGTACCACTAGTCGTTAAGACAGAAACGCCTTAGCTGTAACTGATGCGACCACGACCTGGTTACACGTTTATTTGTTGTTTTAAATACAAAATAATGCAACATGTTTTGCAGATTTGTAATTAACGGTCATCAAGGGTCCGTTCGGTAAAATTTAAAGAAAATCGAGAATGATAATGTTTTTTAATTGGCGCTCAAAAATTGCAAAGTTTTGACTTTTTCGGTTTTGACAAAATTTTCGGACGCAATGCAGAAAACACTTTCAGCAGCATAACACTAATTAATTTGTGAAAGTTCACAAAGCATGAAACACTCGACACAAAAAGTTTCAGCTTTAGGACATAAATTTAAAGCGACTTAATATTCGCCGAAAAATGCCTCATTATGTAAGATTTGTTCTAAAAGCCAAGTTTGGCATTTTGTTTCGCTTGAAATATAGGCTGATATAAGTTAAATTTGACTAATTCTGGCAGACAAGTATGCTTGAATTAAAGGTAAAACTTTTGACGGTGTAGACAGCTGTATTCCTTATTCCCCTTGCCTTCAGAGTTGCGCCATCGCGCAGTTGGAAAAATCGTTTTATCAACCTTCACTCGAATTCGATTTTTCTCACGAATACAAGGAAGTATCTTGCACAAGTAAGGTCTGTACCGTTGTGTGGAAAGGTTTCGCTACCTCATATAAAATTTAATTGAAAACAAAAAATAGGCATGACACCACCATGACCGTCCTTATCTGAACACACCCAGCAGCCAATCGAGCTCTCACATCCCCAACACTAGCACGTTAAGCTTCGCGAAAGTCGCCTTTTGCTGGTGTTTCATCTGAACCCATCAGCTCTGCCGTCATGGGTTTTTTTTTTTCAGGGGTGAAGAGCCTTTGTTTTTATTATTATATGCTCAAACTCATCTTTGTACCCCAAAGTGATTGCTTTACTTTGTAATCAGTTGTAATATAATATATTTCAATGATGCTATATTCAAGTTCCATGGACACATTTGTCAGGGGCAGCTTAAGACTCTCCGGGCGTCGCGACTTCTGAGCCCCTTCTTAATGCTCCCCATTCAATAAGACTGGACATTATCCGATAAGAACGCCGAAAAACAAATCACGAAGCACAACGCCTTAACTTGCTGGGACATGCACTGAATTTCTTCAGCTCTCAGCATTTCCTGGAAGTACAATTTGACGCATTGCTCAAAATAGTTCACATTTGTTTATTTTTCATGTTGACCGCAATATTGTACAAACTTTCTGGTTGTTTCAGGTATGCTCATTTAATGATAGGTACACATTTGGATTGATTCACTGATCCCTACTTTCTTACTGCCGTTACATTCGCATATCACTCAAATCCATCGATCTCTTCCAGACGAACCCCGCTTGTTTCATGTGGTCCGAAACGGCGATGGAATTTAAATGCTGAAACGAGAGCACAATTCAAAAGGTTTACTCTCACGAACGGCTATACTTGATGTACTTTAGAAATCGTCCCGCGGGTTCTGAAGTACATCGTAAAAAATTCGTCAAACCAGCGCTTTCTAAATCATGCCGCGTTTTCTAAAGTACATCGTAAACAGCTTGTGAACCCTCTTCACCAGGTGCATACTGGAATGCCCACCGAGACAGTGTATGCAAAATTTATGAGTAAAAATAGCAATTGGAGTTATAGAAGACGTCGCGCTGACGAAGCATACTACGCCAGACATGAGAGAGTACCGAGTAGGTATTGGTTTTACCATACGAACATGACCGAAATATTACGATCCTCGTGTGTGCTCTTCGAGTGTGCAATTAACACTTGAGACAAACTGAAAAATATGGGCCGTTCGCACGGCACTCTAAAAGAGGTATTTATCTTCGAGTGTACCCATTTAATCACAAAACTCGTCCGTTAAAAAAAAAAAACAGTATATTTAAAAAAAAATAAAGAAATAAAACACTCACAGTGTCCCGATTGGCCCTTGTGCTGAAGACGTAGAAAAGCTCTCCGATGGCCAGAAGCCCGGCTATTATCAATCCCATGTAGAGAATGGCAAAAGCTCCAGCTAGATCGGCTCCGTGAAGTTGGCGTATCTCCACCGTCTCTCTCTGCGAGTGGTCCTCTCCGTGGACATCGTCGTCGTTGTCACGTCCTCCATCCTCCTCTTCTTCTGAATCGCAAAATCTCTTGGGATTCCACCAGCGCTGTTGAATCCACTGAAGCCTTCCGTTCTCTTGAAGCTTCAATATTCCTTCTGACAGTTTGCTCCGGTAGGGAGAGTCTGCGTGAAATTGAGTTAAATCCTAAAATGACACCACAACGTAGGACCTGCAAAAAGGCGTTTCGTAACTATCTATTGCCATATAAAGGTGGTAAATGGTATCTACAAGTACTAATGCAGTCGCAATGTTGTTGTTTTTTTTATCACACTAGTAAATTACACATTTACGGAGGATAGATAAATACCCTGACACAAATCACGGAGTCTCGCAACACAAAGTCGACTTTATTGCTTTAGTTGGCAAGCTTGCAATTCCGTCAAAGCTTAGGGGCGATGAAGCCCACACGATTACACAGTTATAGTACATCGTCGATGATCGTCCCAACGATTATGGTAAATCCCTACCCAGCTCCTTGGAAGGCCGAGATAATAAAACGCAATGTTTGTCGGGGCAGAATTAGAGAGGTAACAATTAATGTAGTTTATTGAGAGTTTGTCTGTGCATCTAACCTTGTGCTCTTTGCGGCACTTAAGCCAGAAGACCTAGAGCATAGCAGAAGGTCTCAATGTTTTACTTAGTGTCTCAGCACGCAGATGCACATCTGCACACAAACGCACGCGCCACACACACACAGACCCACGCACGTACACGCGCGTGAACAGTTACAAGCTCACGCACAAACACGCGCGCGCAGGCACGTGTGCGCTTTCGGGCGTGCGTATGAAGAGATAACGAGTGAGAAAAATTATATTCTGGAGCACCTGCCTCAAAATGGTGCGCAAGTAAAGACTATCGTTGTATTCTTACTAGTAGAGAAACTCGTAATCATATTTGTGGACGTGACAAGTTTAGAAACGTGTCTTAGAGTTCACAGTGTTTTCAGCGCCATGTTTTAACTTGACTTCGACTTGAAAATTGTTTTTATTACACGTGCTTCGAGGGTTGGCGTTGATCAAGACGCCAACAAAAATGCCTGTGCTCGTGCTGTAAAAATAAATAAATATAAGTACCTCAGGCCGTTCTTAAGTCGTAAAGCACTCACTGTACTCATAAGTAAGAGCACAGCATGCAATGAAAAGAGCTCCGCCATTGAGCTTGTTTCTTGGGCGAGAAAGTGAGCAACGCGCGAAAAGACTGGGCAACTAATGTTGCAAAATTCAAGAGAGCATAGATAAGTACTCCTTAAAGTAAAGCTTCTGGCATCACGCATACATGGTGTTTTCCAGTTTAGAGGGGGACGTATTTTTTATATTAACCAAAGTCGTCTATGCAAATGGGAAAACATTTAAGACGCCTTTGAAATTCACAATTTAGCATTCACATGCACGTTTACACAACGAGCCGATGATTTGTTTGTTCTATTATTTCTCGAATCATGACATAAAGTCGACGTCCAGTTTTTCGTACAATAGTTTACTGCACAAAAAAGCAACATACCTACAAAATGTCGTTACGTGTGTTCACATTATAGAGGTAATTTGGGCTCTGTTGAATAAAAGCCAACCTGAAGTCTCTAACGTGTGCCACTTTCAAGGTAATATGGGCTGGGCAAATACATGTCGGGAGGATATTGTTTATATATAAAAACCTGCTGCAGTTGCATCGCAACACATCACTCCACTCTGCCTTTACATCACCTGCGTCTCGTTCTTGAGCATAGGCCAAACAATATAAATGATTTTGAGATGTGGTTTTCTAAACCTAATTCGTCCTACTGCGACTGCTATATTTCTCCGCAAGCGGGTAACAATAAATGCGACTTATCTTTATCGGTAACTAGCAGCACGGACTCAGTGGCAGTAGAACATACGGATTTTGTTTGTTGCGTGCTACGCACCATTGTAACACGAATTGTGGATCTTTTGAGGCTAGCGGTTGAAGTTGTGAGACGGAGTCGCAAATAAACCGCCAATGTTGATGCAGAATAAAGCAGGCACCGCTACGGCGGCTTAGCGCTAGAAATATATTCCGAGCGGGCACCGGGTTTCAGTACAACGAATCAACGCAGAAAACACTCTCTTTCGGTTTAAAGGCGAGAAGTGGGGGGACGGTTCGCTCCAAAGTGTATTAGACCGTGGTTATGCAAGCAACCGTTGGAATCAATGGGAGTGCGAAATGTATCCTTAAAAATTAATTTTTACCTCTTGGTGTCGCGAAGCCGTAGGCTGAGTGAAAGACGAAAGGGTCCGTCCTTGAGAAATTGCAGTCCTCCTGCGTTGCGTAGGCAGCACTCGCAGTCTCCATGACGAAGGCGACCTTGTCCTCATCTTTCACGCGCTGGAGTCCGTCGCCTACGCTTGTCGGCAGGTTCCGATAGTTTCGCTCCACCAGGGACGATATACGCTGGTGAAGCGGTACCTTCGAGTCCTGTTCCCAGATAAAAAGGGTGACCCAGATTTAAGTGAAATAAAATATGGGCATGACTTTAAAAATCTAGAATAATACCTTGAATTTTGAGTTTACTGGAAAAATATAAATATGGAACCCCTTGGAGAGCTTCAGTGCGACAACAGGGCCCATTAAAAGTATTAGCTAGCTCGGCTGGCCAAGTCATGCTAGCTAAAATCTTGGGAGTTTGCAGAGCTATTCCAGATCTAATAATTTCGAAAACATGCATTAACACGCATCACGTGTTTATTGTAAAAGATGGCACCGGCTAATCAAGGTACGTCTACAAGGTCGCTGTACAATGCGTTCGCTTAGTTGAGATGCATGCCGAATTATACTCAAGTAATAGACACTACTTTCTAACACGATCCCTGCGTTTACTTTCCTGCAGTGCACGCATAGAGAAAATTATCGCGTTGTGAATAAAAAATGCAGTAACTAATAAGGTCGAGGATAGCAGAGTCGGAGAATACGCTATCTTCACATACGATATTTTTCCGTAAATACATCATTTCTGCCCTTGCAGGCACCGGCATCATTCTGTCAAAAGAGGTGATTTATTAAACGCGTGCTCCACGGAAAAGCTGACCCACAGGTTTCATTCACATTCAGTTTGTCGACTACTTGATGTATCAGACAAAATAGCTTGTATTAAATGACACTGTGCTATTTATACGCCTCGTCCTCTCTTATTTCGATGTGGTCTTAATGATATAACCAATGAGAGCATGTGGCAAAGTTTATTGGAGTTTTTTTTTAATTTGCTGGTTCTAGCGATCGCGGAACTGAAAATCTCAGACACCAATGGGAGGCCTTATCGTCACGACTGTGAATTGATGAGGTGATGAAAACTGAAGCAAACTAAACGTTTAATGGGGCAAACTTGTGCCAAAAAATAGACAAAGACTAGCGTCGCACGTGTCGATGGTGGCGAAACAGCAGGATCGAACGCTAGGGCGAGACTGACTCCGGCTCGCCACGCCGAGCCCCTTTTGTACACGTATGGGTTTCGGGAACAATCGGCGTAGACGATTCAGCGCGATCAACATTCTGACCTCGAAGAAGCAGCAAAGTTATCGAATTTTTCAGCACGCGAAAATTTGAAAACTAACACAAAGATGCCTCTGCTTTTAGGCGTCGAACGTCTTCTTTTTGCGGGCAGCCAAACACGATAACCGTTCATCCAAGGGTGCGCTGCCTACTTGGCCAGCTGCGGGCACAGCACTGTACTATGTCACCAGTATTTACATAAATCTGAATAAGGAATGACTAATGCCACTGAGTAGCGATCCTAGGAAAAGGTGCGTGCGCAAACTGCGCAACAGAACCTACACTCTAAAAAAAGTATGTGCGTCTACTTTCACGCACAACGCTCGGAGAGCCAATCAGCGCAACTGACGGAGGCAGCTCAGCGAATGACGATGCCGAAACATATGTTTAGACCAAAAAACGCAGTCTGAGTTGTGACATCAAGCAATGCAAGCGTGACGTTTTGCATTGCTTGATGTCATAACTCAGACTACGTTTTCTGGTCTAAACATATGTTTCGGCATCGTCATTCGCTCAGCTGCCTCCGTATGTTGCGCTGATTGGCTCTCCGAGTGTTGTGCGTGAAAGTAGACGCACAGACTTTTTTAAACTGTACCGCAAAAAAAAACAAAAAAACTTTGTGTGTTTCTCTTTTTTTTGTTAATTTACCTAAAGAAAAAATTGACGAAGCCCAAAGTTACCGTTAGATTCGCGTCTAAAATTGCCACTGGCTGTCAGCTCTAGTAACTTGAATGTTAACCTTTCATTATAAAAAAGAAAAAAAAAAACATTGGCCACAGAAACCAAAATTGTTGGTTGTCCTGAATCGCGGATAGCATTCGTCATGCGACTAACGACTCAGATAACAGTTAATACGACGACGCAAGTTTTGAGTAAACAGATTTTTTTATTACTGGTTTACGACGCAATCACTGACGTCCGCGCGACTGCAGCGCGCCATTTAGAAACTGAGTGATTGGTTCGCCTATGTGTAATCGTTTAAAGTTCAAGTTCTTTCCCCACCATTATTGCAGCTCAGTCTCTGTGTCGTGTCTTGTCGCTGTGCTGTTGTTTGATGTTTAAGGTGTTTCCCCACCATCCTTGACCACATACTAACTTGCTCAACTCAAGCCGATAATGGCTTTGTAGCTTCGGTTCAAATGTGAATCTGCAGGTACTGGCTCTCCGTGTGTGCTGGCGCGGGTTTATCTCCTTCCTAGGACGACTTCTAGACTACCTCTAGGACAACCTCTAGGGAGAGCTTAAGGACGACCTTTAGGACGACTTCAACAACGGCGTCCTAAAGGACGACTTTAAAAACGACGTCTAGGAAGACTTTTAGGACGAAGTCCTAGATGTCGTCCTGGACGTTGTCCTAAAAGTCGTCCTCAACGTCGTCCTAGAGGACGGCGCATTCGAGGTCAGATACCGTATCGCGAAAACCGCGTGAGGTAGCTAAAGGATCCTACTGCATAAAAACTCGAAATACTTCATAATGATTGCTTGTGTTTTAGCAATGTCAGATGGAGCTGTTAAGCACCTTTAGTAGAAAGGACAATCTCCTAAATGGAGAAGGCATTCGTGCCACACGGCAGTGCAAACGCTCCTTCCCCCAAAGCATCCTTTTCGGAAAAGAAGCTCGCTAGCATCCTTTAGTACAAGAGAAGTACCCTCTACAGTATGCGCTAACGGCATTGGAGGTGAACTGGCGCATCATTTCGTCTTTCTGGAGTTAGAACTTTGAACGACTGACCTCGAGATTTTTTTTAGGTGTTGGCTGGCGGATCAGTATCCTTGAAACGCTTTTGTTCATAATTAGAAACTTAACTGCTCCAGAGCCGATCTGTATGTTCTTCCTCCTCACGCGTATCGGGCTATTATAACAACTCGATGGCGCGCTCACTCATTTTTCGGGTATTGCTGGTATAAATCATTAAACTCGGACATATATCCTTTTCAGATTTTAACCGTGGGAAGATACTAGATTAAATGATTCATAGGTTTCAGTAAGCAGGCATTATTCCAGTGCACTGTAAATTTAACATGCTGTCGTGGCTGCCGGTGTACGCCTATGACGCGAAATCTACTTGAGAATGTTTCCTTTCATTATTATTGGAATTGTCTGCGTTCCGAAAATTGCCCGTAAAAAAAGTATTAACTTGACATGTTTTAAACGATTAAACAAATTTAGAATCATATTTTTTGTTTCGGTTTTATCTTCGTGTGGCCAGTTTTCAAGGAATCAATATCGGTGGCAAATAGCATTTCGCCGGCCGGATGATAGCACTTCCTTTAGCTCAATATAATTTAGCGGAAAGGATAGTTCATGAAAAGGAGCTTTTGAACATCGTCTGACACGGGTATTAATTAACCATGTAAAGACGTGTACATTTCAGTTACGCTGGAAAATCATTGGTAATTTACAGTCTCGACGAAGAAGAGCGATCCACATCGTGCGGCATTATCTTTCTCCAGTAATGCACCCTCTCTCAAAATCGCATCGAGCAACATTGGTGTTCGCCATTCTTTGGGCATAAAGTACGTAAATGGATCCGAGCCCTCTCGTACGCTGCCGCTGAGCTCGTTTTCATTGCGAGCTGAGCCGAGTTCGCGCCGAATGCTGACGTAACCCTCGTGTCCAGTTTCATGCTCAAGGTACGTGCCCACAAAATGGCGGATTCGGATAGTTAGCTCAATAGCTACTAGATGGCACTCACGTTTGAAAGAATACCAATTTGCAACCGTAAGCTGCATGTACGTACATTGTATTACCTTGATGCGTTTCTTAATACAAAATTTCATCAGTCATTCTGAGGCTAGTTCATTCTGACAACTGGACCGGACATTATGAGGCAATCGCATCTTCGTAAAAAAAAAAAAAGAAACTTCTAGCATAAAGATACTTGCATCATGTCCCAGTACAGGTCTGTTCTGCGCTACTGCGCAGAGATTGTTTAATTCCCAGGGGCCCTATAACTGCAAGCTTTCCAAAGGGCGTTAGAAAAGCTGTCCCGTGCACGTTTCAAGTCCGCAAACTGAAGCTGTCGTCTGATGTTATGTTTGGTGGAGTGTCGCTTGCGCATCGAGGAAATTTCGAGCAATAAAAAATCGAGCTACACCCAAGCATTCCTCATGAGTTGTGAATGCGAAAGCATGCAAGCCGCTCGTCCGCTCCCTTTTGCTTCTGCTGCGTCGTTTTCGTTGCCGGTCGGCGCGTGTGCTCCCCTGGTGACCTTAAACGCCCCGCGCTGATGGACAAGCAGCCCCATGGGGTGAGTGGTCGTGGAAACTGACAAGCGCAGCGTCCAATGGAAGCCCCGTCGACGCGCGCCAGCCAATGGAACCGAAGGAAGCTATCTGCCGTTTTCGCGCTTCAGACTTATGACGTCAGCTCGCTCCATGATACAGTTAATTCTTTCGTAATAAAATCCTCCCAATATACCAGACGCCCAGATTACTACACGCGGAAATTTCGTTCTCCTCTTCTCTCATTTCTTTCTGCTACCGTTAGAAGCCCTGAGTGGTTAAATATGTGCTTATGATGTCGAATTTAATTATGACGCAACTGAAAGAGAAAATACGAAAATGCTTCGTCAGCTGATTTAGGAAGCCTCTAGAATTCAGGAGATTATAGGCTATGTAATAATTAAAAATAATAATGAAAGCACGTGACTTAATATTGTCCACGAAGCAATTTTGATGTGAATTCCATAAATAAAGTTACACTCAGTTACAATCAACTACGTTACTTGTAAGAGAGGAGTAAAAAAGTGGCCCATGACTTTGTTATTTCTAATTTATTGTAATTTAGCATAAAAATAAATTCTTCACTGAAAAATTAGAAGGGACCTTCTGGAATCCTCAGAATGACTGCGAATGTTTCTCCTGCATTTTTTTTTGCAACGGAATAATAGTCAATTTCAGTGAGTGAGCTCTGGATCATAAGATGTTACTTTTGCTACAGGAAAAACAACCCGTCGTTCAAAATTAATAGCACTTAGGATGGGAAAAGTAATAGCCACGAAAAATCTTGAAAAGTACATTACAC
The DNA here is from genome assembly GCF_016920785.2 of Ixodes scapularis. Lineage (NCBI taxonomy): Eukaryota > Metazoa > Arthropoda > Arachnida > Ixodida > Ixodidae > Ixodes > Ixodes scapularis. The sequence goes on from NW_024609857.1 coordinate 188,289,258, forward strand.
GGTAATAAGGTTGCTCCTTATGAAAACTTTTCTGCCATAGACACCTTTGAATGTCCTGCGAGCTACCTTGGCGGTCGTCATTTGCTTGGACCCGTATTGTCTGATTGGATCGGAGTCGTCCTAAATCACTGGCGCAGCCATGCTTATGCCATTTAATGCAGCGAAGATCAAACAGATCTCACGCACTTAAAATAAATCTCGACGCAGTGTTTTGAAAGCTCCCACTCTTACTTTGAGCACAGAATGAGTCTGAGTGTTTTTTTTTTCTCTTTTATTCAGGAGCTACTATTATTTTAATCAAAGGTAACAACAATAGAAATAATTTTATTTTCGACAAAAACCGAGTATCATTCTTTATTATTTCGCCAATATGAATACAAACAAAAACTTACTTATGAACATTTGGATGTGTGACTCAACAAAATTACAAATAAAGAGTGAAGAAATTCCTGACGTTACTTCCGTCTTTCTTTATTCTAATAAAACGCCTTAATGGACCACTAAAATGCTTTTTTAAGGTGTAGTATAAAAATGTAGATCGCCTTACTGAACGAAAAGAAGATTTAGTTTTTCAATGGCATCTTTTTTATTAGCTAAGCTTTTACTGCGATATGTTTTCACACAGATGCAGCACTCCATACCTTCGTTGTGAATTACAGTGGCAAAGCTTGCAAAACACAATATTTAGGCTAATCGAAACTTCCTTAGGTTAATTTGTCCCTCGCTGTCTGACGGCCGAAAGACTGTTATGTAAATTAATTGCGCAGTAAGCTGTGTTAGGTACGGGCAACGACTTCCGATGTTAATTTCAGTATATATTAAACTTCTCTTTGATGTAAATGACAAAAAAGCGTATGTAATCTTCTTCCTGGCTGTGTGGCGCTATACTGCACGACACCGCGAGCGCCAGCAAAAAACAGGAAGAATTTTTTTTCTCTAAAATTGCCGTGACCGCATCAAAAATTATATGGTGTTGGAAAGTGCGTAATTGGGACACTAACCTAGGCGGTAAGATCATGTACTTGTCAATATTCTTTTGTAGTAAAATGCTAGAAAACGCCCATGTTGTGTGCATGCTAACAATTTCGAACATGTACAGTACATATCTTACACCACGTACCGGTAGCTGCGCTGCGAAAGCAGCTTCAAAATAACAAACAAGCTCCCTGCTTGCCAGGCATCTCTAGTTATGTTAAACAAGAAAACGGCACCAGCGCTACACAACATGCGTATGTTGGCACGATAATTTCGGGTTTCCTAATGACCTCCTAATTAGACCGGTTTGTCGCGTTAGCCTTGCCAAAATGCGGCCATTTATCGTGAAAGCTCTTTATTTCTGGGGACCGCGGTTCTTTCAAGGACCCGTGTCCGAGCACACGAGGCAGTTTACAAAGATGCGTCGTTAGAATACATTTAGACTTTACAAGTCTGGCGTTCCCACCCGGTTATCCTTTTGTGGAGCCATGAAAATTGTGTTTGATTACTTTCATTGGAGACACTGAGCCGTTGGTTATTTTTCAAGATTTCTGAAGCCCTCAGTTCACGAAAACTTACAGGATAACGCGGTTTTTACGTTTCCGAGTATAAACTTTATACATTGAGAAGAATGTAAGATATATGCGATATTGGGCGAGCTCGTAAACGTATTACTACTGTGAAAATAGAGATCTTGCTGGAACATCGAACACCACCGTGGCGTCGTCTAGGATAGGGTGTGTGTGTTTGTGTGTGGGGGGGGGGGGGGAGTGATGCTGCCTCCCATTGGCCGCGATAACATATACATAGGGCTCGCCGCGCGCTTCGTTTCTTAAGTTCTCACTGACAACAAATTGTTTTACTTGAGCAAGCACACCAAGAAATCCAGAAAATTATTGGACTCTTGATTTTTGTGTCAATATTACAGTCAATATTGCGTGAAAAGTTTGAGCACGTGAGCATCCTCAAAAGCCTCAACTTCTAAGAATCCACCAAATCCCGAAAGGAGCAAGCAGGTGCCTGTAGGGCGAACTCAGAAGTTGCATCCTCTGACGGTGCTTCTTCCAGACTACATTTCACGCTGTAATCAACCAGTCAAAATAATAAGAAGACTTTGTGCACAAATAATTTAATATTTTTTTTTTTAAGAATTCAGCACTCGAATCACGTAGGCAACATATACCGGTATGGTGAACTCAAACGTTGCACGCTGGGAAGTTGCTTCTTCAAGATTACATCTTATGCTAAGGTCAACTACGTGATAAGTAGTTTTTATGCACAAGCACCTTAACAAATTCGTTTTTTAAAGGATTGAACATTCAACTCACGCAGGCAGCAGATGTCCGTAGGTTTAACTCAAAAGTAGCAGCTTGAGAGGATGCTTCTTTAAGAATACATCCAATGTCATGCTTAACAAGTCAACATAATACGCATTTTGACTGCGCAATTATTACCGAAAACCTTCAAAATTAGGAGTTCAGAGTATTTTCACGAATGACAAATGATGAGGCGATTGTAACTTAAGGAATTAAACGTTTGATGGAGCGAACTTGTGTCCAAAACAAAAAAGAAACAAAATATAACAGTAGAGCAGGATTGCATGCTTGGGCGAGACCGACTCCGCCTCTGCATGCGGAGCCCCTTATGTACGCGCGTGGGATTCTGGAACAATCGGCGTAAAACGTTCAACGCGGAGAACATTCGGGCCTCGAACAAGCGACAGGATTCTCAAATTTACCAGAACACCAAATTGCAAGAATAAATAAAAGACACGTCGCTCCGAGGAATCGTACCCTGACTCGTCGCGTGGGAGGCAAACACGATAACCGTTAGGCCAAGGCCGCGCTGCCTACTTGGCCAGCTGCGCGCGCGGCAATATAAAATATGGAGGAAAGAGATGCTCGTAGAGTGAACTCAAAAGTTGTATCCTGGGAAGATGCTTCTTCAAGAAAACATCTTACGCTGTGGTAACCTAGTCACCATGATTGGTAGTTTTATGGGTCAATACCTTAATAAATGTTGTTTTAAGAATTCAGCATCCATATTATGCAAGCAGCAGATGCCGGTGTGGTGAGTCAAAAGTAGCATCCTGGGAAGATACTTCATTAAGAAAACGACTAACGCGACGGCACATTTACCTGGAGAAACTTCTGCGAGCTCCCATGATGCACGACGACGTAGGTGAAACCTCGCGCTCGGAGCAGTTCCTGGGCGGTGTCGTAGTCTGGACCATCATCTTCCCAGAGAATGCTTTCACAAAGGTTGCTCACAATGATGGCCAGAATGATGAAGGTGAAGAAGTACCAGAAGCCAGCCAATACCCGGGTGGCTGGAGCTCTGAAAATATAAATGAGTTAATCTAGTATATACTCACCATTTCCCCCAAACGATTAGGGACCTATATTTACCGTGCCACGCACCATCGGAAATCTCCACTCGTGAGCTTATTTGCTAGTATTTCACCAATACAAATTATGTGAATTATGAAAAAAAATATATATATATTTTCTTTTTGTTTGCAATTTCTTTCGTAGTTTTGAAGTGAAACATTTTTTATGCAATAGCCTACGATCCACTCTTGCAGTTCAAAAGTCATTCGCATGTTAAACAAAGTCAAAGAAATGTACATATGATATGTATTGAAAGAAATATTTGAGCAGTTATTCGTCACTTATACACAAATTGCAGCCACATGCAATGCGATACATTGTTAGCTCAGATGTAGTATCAACGCAATTTTGCATAATCAAGAGTTTTTACTTGGTATCAAGTTCTACCGCTTTAGTTTGTACCGCAACTGAACAATTTCTACTACACTAGTAGTTTTCATGTGAGCTCCTCAATTAAACAATAAGTCGATAACCGATGTTCTTCTAATGTGTGTGTACCATGTTCCTCTAGTAAGCGTTAAGGCCCGTTAACACTCTTGCGACCGAGTACGACCGAGAGAGACGAGATTTGTTGAAACCTCTTAAAATTTCTTAGGATAAGGGAACACATTGGCATTGTGGCGCCATCTATGCGGCGACCCTAGAACTGCATTTCACAAGAGCGCAGCTTTTGTTGGCTTTCCGACGTCAAATGTGCGTAATACCTATAATAAAGGCTCGTTTATTACGTTGACCGAATTTTTTCGAGCCAAGAGAGAAAGGATAATGCGCCTGAGAAATAGAAAATATGCCGGACCGCCAAGTTTACGCTGCTACCCAATAGATAGCGCCAGTGTGTCCTCTTGTAAAAAGGTATCATGGCACCCAGTTCTTAGAGGTCGCAAGGGTGTGAACGGGCCTTGAGTCATTGGTCCTTACGTGTTTTAGAAATGGCACTGTGAGACTAACTTGCGTAATATGTAAAATATATAAAAAATTGTCAAAAATATCGTGCTTTTTTTTACAACGGTTACATTTGGCGACTGCACAGACATTACAGATTTTAGGTGGGGAAACAGTGCGAGGCGGCCGAATTCTTGTCGTGGTCTTCTGCATAAATGTGATTTTTTTTTATGCATGTTGGTTTTTATTACTTGTAGAGCACGTTGCAAAGTATCAAGAGGCTTAAAAACGTATTGAAACAGCCCCGCCATCCTGCTCTCTCTGCTTCGCCGCATTTGCAAACCTACGTTGTGAGAGTGGACACCAATTCTTAAAAAGTCGTTGACAAAGAAAAGCGGATTCCTTGTTTATTTCAAATTAAGTAAGAAAGAGAACTATCATAAAAAAGTGCAGTTAATAAAAGTACACCCATAAAATATTCCCCAGAATCTCTTTTTTTTACAAATTTGTTTTGTTTCGCCGACAAAGCGAAAAAAATTCTTCTACAGCTGCAGCAATATTCCACAATACCGTTGCTTTAAAGTGCAATCTTATGTTTCTGGTTGATGACGATAAAATTTAAAACAAGTTGCAAGAGATATATTTTACCTTCCTGGCAACAGTGCTGGCTATTTGTTCAACTAGCATGTCGAAGCCCTAATGGCTTTCATTCAAAACCATGCCCGGGCATTTACCTTTCTCCGGAGCACACTCCGAACAGGTTATTTTAATCTCAGAAATATTGTATTAGTTACATGCCCGACACAACATTTGTGCGGTACAATATGACCTTCGTTAAGCCCATACAGGTAATATTGCATATGCAGTGCTCTCTAAGCGCCTATCGTAGCTTTTTCTGAAATAACTTAATATGCTTTGTCATTTGAAATGCTTGCCTTCATAGAATTTTTTATTCGCTCACAAAAAGATGCGCATGAAACGGGGTATGCGATGCTTCTTAGACAGTGGTTACCCCGCACCAGAACGAGGCATTCTTAGGTACCAAGTCACAGTTCACTATTGATTGCACCCTCTAACGTATCCTTCTCATGATAGTTTAAAAACGAGCTGATATTAAAAGCTTATCGTTGTATATGCTTTGAATCCCTATTCAGCTTCTCTAGTATTTGCTAAACATTGACGGACATCAACATCTGCTCCTTATATCAACCTCAAACTTATTGTCTCTTCTTGAATGCCCCGGTTCATTCATAGCAGCTCGATTATTATGTATGATTCGGGAACAGTAGGCGTCATTAAAACAATATTTCACCTTTGAGTCTTTTGAATGCATAGGAAACAGGCATCAGACGTAAATTAAGATACGCCGTGTCTGCTTGTAATAAAAACGAATAAAACGTCGAACAAACCGAATTAAAATATCCAATATTTAGCAGACAGGTTTATGTTGTGATTACCCTCATGGTTCGATGATGTTTCTTCGGGCTTTACACCCCTATGGTGCATTCGAAACTGGAGTTTGGCTCTGTAATTCGGAGCTGTCTGGGTGTAACCAGCTTTGAGGGCCTAGAACGTGTGCGCAGAAAGTTATCACGGATTTTGTAGAATAATTTGTTTCGGCCGCGGTTCTTTTTTTAAGGAAAATTTCATGTTGCATAAGCTAAACTCGTAAACTTTGGTAGCTCGCCGGAGTTTTCGAGAATGCTTATTTTTGTATAAAACTGTACATAGCAGAATACGTCGCCTTAGATTTGTTTTTCTGCTCTCTTTATACATCCCTCACGTGAACTGTAGTCACCACTACACGTTATATTTACAAGATATCTGTTCATTTTTCTCCATCTACACATTCAGAGCTATCTTAATGCACTGAGTGGGGTTGTAGAAATTTTCCGGAGTGAGCGGGAATTTAAAAGTGCACCAACCATCCACATTTACTAACACCAGTGTTTTGTTTTCTGTGCGTTCTGTTATATTATGTTTTTTTTTTCTAATTTTGATATAAGTGTATATGTATATTAGTGTGTACCAGTATGTAGGCCCCCGCGGTGTCTGGACGCAAGACAAATCGATAAAAAATGTTTTTTAATAAGATTGGACGTTTTTTTTCACAAATCAATGATGGCATTACCTTTTCATTGTTATTTTACAAACTCTTCCATACCCAAACACTACATAAGCATATATTTCTTTTTATATCCCCCTGCGATCAACCGTTTCTTCCTTCAAAGTACTGTTTCAATATTTCAGCTATAACTAAAGTCATTTGAGCCTAGAATGGCCATCAGGAGGACATCATTGCACCACTGATTGTCACGTATTGAGGAACTACGTACTAAAACCTGTAAAAGCATTTTTGTTTAATCCTTATAATTCACCGTGATGCTAACATTAAATCGTAATTTATTTCGTTGGGCGTGATTTTTTATCTGTTTACGAGACGTGTTTCTGGTGATTTCCCAGTTTTTGCGTGGTAAAATGAACCCATCGTACAGAAAACAGAGTGAGTATAAGGGTATACGAAAGACAGCGGTTATGTTGTGTACACCCTTGGAAAACAGTGATTGTGTTGTGTACACCCTGCAAAGCAGCCCCTTGTCTTGAGTTGACTTTTCTACTTCGTCTTTCATTTTGTGCGCTGGTTGTATATGTTTTATTATTTGTGAACCAGCTACCCCTCATCGCCACCCTAATTTGTGCGTTTATCAGATTTTTTAATCCGCATATTTCGTAATTTCTGTATTGAACTTGTGGGCATTGGCATACATTGACCACCCACAGATGAAAAAGAAGAAAAGGAGAGGGAAGGAGCGCGCGGCTCCTTCCTTCTCACTACATAAATATGTAGTATTTATGTAGCGCACTACATAAATATGTAGTGCCAAGACTTTGGTTCCTACAAACTGATTTGTTTTATAAACTTCAGCATAATTTGAATAATTATTATTTAACGCCAGTACCTCTCGTATGTTCTTTTTTATATTGTGTGAACTGCTTTCCCTTATGTAATGTCCTGCAATATGCTTTTATTTTCGTGTCAGTAGACGCTCTCAAGGTAATTTCACTAAATATCTGTTTCGATAAAAACTATTCCCTTGAATGAGCTCCTGTCACAAACACGGTCAACCAAATCCGTTTTGCCACTGACGTTGAATTGTTTGCGGCTTAGCTTTCGCAGAAAAAATAAAAGCTGAAATTTTTATTGAAATATTTTAGTGCGTTTAAAACACAGTGTGATTAATTAAATTTCCACTTACATTTCGCACTCCATTTAGCTCCAACAAAAATATTTCGTAAGAAGATATTATATTATAAGCGGATTACAGCTCCCAACAGGGAGACCTCACAACGACCTTCGCTATGACTGACAGCCAATATAGTACACGAAATATTTGCCTAACTGCAAATACAACAAAACAAATTAAAAAAAAAAACTTTTTGTTGAAGTGTGCATGTTATCTATACCTAAGAAGAATTCTAATATTTATATATCGGCAATGCCATTATCGCCTATTGTCGAGGGCTGTCCATTTCGTTGGGAATTGCCTTCCGCTGCTTTCCCGAATATGCATTATTTTTAAGGGGACAGGGCATTGACGGCGCCGAAGGGCACGGCTTTTTTTTCACTTTTTGATAAAACGTCTTCTCGAAAAAGAGAGCTTATCGGCTCCGTCTCACCATATAATAAATAAATCATCTTTCGGATAGTCGAGTTCCGTTCTCAAACAAGAAGCTTAGGCCCTTAGGCTTAGCATTGATCCACGCTTAGGTAAGACGGAGTACATTAACATGCGAAACTCGTTCAGCTTCCAGTTTTCTCTTTATTATTTTTTTCAATAGCTTCTTCTATGGTAACAACCGGCTTTTGAAAACCTGCGTCTCAAAATTTAAAAGTGAGGCTGTTGTCAAGGTATGAAAAATTAATGTGGTCATTTGAATTCTTAGCCAACCCAAGCGTAAGTGGCACCGATACTCGAGTCGCCGTCTGCGCAATAGATGCCGGGCACGGCTTTTTACGTTCCCGATTGTTGCTTTGTGCTTTGTTTTCAGCACTCTTTGTACATAATGCCGGAGCCTCATTGACTGCAGAGCGATCATAATGCGATGTTCAATTACCCTGAGACTGGGTTAGAAGAGACGTCAAAACATAAAAGGGAAAAAAAAAGAGAGAGGACGATGTCGCGTAACTTCTTTTCCTCTTTATTGTCGGTCCCTTCTACGTTTCGATGTGTATCTTCCACCCCAGTCCTAGGTTAATTCAACACGGTTAAAATTCCCCAGCTCGCCTGCACCTTTACTATATTTTTTTTTATCTGGTCATAACACGCTGGGGCCTTTCCAAACCCTGCATTTTTGTAACAGTCAGCAACTACAGCATGTGAGCTAAAGCTTCTAAGGCATTTAGACAGCCCGTAAAAAAACGCTTTTTTAAACGGATTGCAATGCACTTCACAGCAGAGGCGCAACCAAGTGATGGATGTTTACAACGAAAAAATAAAGGAATAAACTGACATCGTTCGAAACACACACACACACAAAAAAAAATTGTTTTGTACAATCTATGCCGTGACTTCGCAGACGGTGCAGCCATACAGAGAAGTGCTGCCGACAGATGGCATATCCCGTGTCGAGGGAGCGCGGGCCGATTCGGGATGACAGCAGACGACCTCGGAAAAAGAACCCTAATCGGGATGACAACAGATGACCTCGCAAGAAGTACCCTAATCGGCCGGCGCTCCCTCGACGCGGCATACGCCATCTGTCGGCAGCACTGCCCCGCGTCCGTGCATCGTCTGCGAAGTTGCGGAGTAAATTTCCCAAAAACAGGCTCTTGTGTTGTTCTGGGTTTTTTTTTTAGAACTAGGTAAACTAATTCCTTGATATTTTCACTGTAAACTTCCACCACCTGCTGCCACCTCTGTAGTAAATTAAAGCGCGATGCGTTGAGAAGCTGGTTTACATGCAGGCAGTCTAAATTGCGTTGGAAGCGTTAGTTGATATGCTGAGTAAAAAATACAAATAAACTAGGCAGGAGGACTTTCGTTTCCCACGGGAATGAATGTCTTTCAGACGTGACAAGTTATTCGTTGTGATCGCAACTGGGAGCCACACATTAGCATCACCTGGGATCCAGCGTGATCCTCTGGTGCAGCAGGGTGGTGACCACGAAGAGGAAACAGTTGAAGAGATTGAACCTATTCTCCATGCATTCTTCGCCCTTGCCGTCTTCCACCAGCGTCCATTCTCTGAAGCTGAGACGGGCGCCGATGTACATGACGAATATTGTGCACGTCGTCGCCAAGATGACGTAGACCCACACCTTGGGGGCATACAAAATCGTCAATCGAGGGGAACGTTTTCGAGATAAGTGTGGCGAAAAAACAATGCTCATCTTCTCTACGATTGTTTAGCAAGTAGTCATCCCTAGTTTGTGTCGGGCAGTAAAGTTGCGTTGAGACTTAGTTCAGAAATATATATTAAATAATATAGGAGAAGGAAACAAATATGGAATCTAAACCAAAAAAAAAAACGTCCGCGTCTATTTAATTGAAAATATAAAGAGAAGATATATGAGCTGGGAGATAACCTACCAGGTTAAACAGACGCAGTTCAAAAAGATAAGAAGGGAAAAAAGGTTGATATTATACGAGTAAGGGAATAGCGTGTAAAAATCCTAGTTGTGCAAGATGTAATATTTCCTCTCCAGGTATGTCCATAAATAGTCTCAGCTCAGCGAGGTTTTATTAGAATACAAAGTCATCAGATCTTCTAGCCCACGAAGTTAGGACCCGTTAAAAAGATTTGACGACAGCTTTAAAAAAGAAACTATTCAAATAGCTAATTTAGCATTTTTTTACGTAACGAGAATTTTCACTAAAAGTTATCGCTTGAAAAACCAAAATGTGATTGTGAGATTTGTTTTTCTCTGCTTTGAATTATAAATAAAATAACTGGTATGGTCACTTGCCCAAAAGATCACTTTATCTTAGAGTAAGATACATGGAAGCTCATATACCTTCCTAATGAAGGTAAGTGAAAAAACAAAATCCACTAAGAGGTAGTCTTCTGAAAAACAAAAATGTTTCCCGTGTCCGTAGAATTATCAGAAACGAAATGAAAAGTAGGACTTTACCTCTCGCGTTAGCGGTAGAAAGAAGGACCAAATTCCTCCTGGCCTCATCGGTTCACCTTTCTTTGTGACAATCGCAAGGCCCGTGCTCATGAACGGAAGTGTGAAGTCAACCACACGTTCCCTTTGTTCTGTGATGGTCAGATCTGCCATGGCCAAATCCGCGTTCTGCCAAAACGGAAAACCGCAATATTAGGAGTTACTTTGTAAGAAAATCTTCGCGCGATTTTTCAAAATTATTCGCTTTTACGAGGAACAGAGAGAATGAGAGCTTATGGTCTTGTAATTTTTCCTTTCTTGACATGATGCTTATGTTAATACCACGGCCGAATAAAGCCTCTTTAGGAGGCAACTTATGGCGGCGTTTGCCTTGAATATCGGTCATTGAGAGAAATTAAAATGGTGACACAATTGTTTTCTTATCAGTGAGTGCCATTAACTTATAAATATAACAATGGTTATGCTGAAAACAAAATGTTGTATGAATTAAAAATGAAACATCGTATGCTCAAACAGTGAGGCGCCGTCCGACCAGCATAATGAATTCATAAGTCACCCAAACTGCCGTTCTATCCACCCTCTCTGGGGTTGAACATCTTTTCGCGCTCTTAAGCATGAAAGACAAATTTTACACTTCACAGTTTAATACTTGTTGACTAAATAAAATAAGATTGCTAAAAGTATTGCAAATAATACATTTTAAGGCGAATGCCTTATATGTTCCATTACGTGAAAAGGCGTCGGCCTTGTGTCCGAAAGATATCCATAATAATACATCATCAAGCGGTCAAAGCGGACGCATCTGAGAAATAAACCACAAAGAAAAGCACAGCAACCCAGATGCGTCGTCGCGGAAGCCGTGAAGATGGCGGGGGCGCCGCGCCTGCTCAATGGCGGAGCGTTATATCACCGCCGGAGCGCAGCGGGCACCGAATCCGCACATACCCTACACAATACCGGTAGAAACAACTTTAAGACGTGTAAAAGCTTTACTCGAAAACAATTCATCCGCAAAATTATAATGCTTTAGCATTCCTACACGTAAGCAATCTAAATGTCCTCGGCGAGTTTTTTTTTTTTTTTTTATTTATTAGTTTAATATTGCAAGAAGTTGTGTACTTACTCTAGTTCCTCGGATAGTTTTACACAAGAGCTTGATTTGTAGAAGTGACCTCTACATTAAGTTGTTGCTTTTTTGTTTTGTTTTTTAGAAATAAAAGCTACAAATTTGTGTTTACAATTGTAATAGGTGTGGCCTGAGCCGTTCGATACGGATTGTAACGTTCTTTTTAGTACACGTGTAACGAAAACTTTTTAATAACGGTGAATTCAACTTTTACTGCGGATAACATATTGTGCACGCAGTTTATTTCAACATATAAATGCAACTAAGAGGCATTTGGAGGCCATAGATGCTTATTTTTTTCAATATGTTTATGGATACTCGACTTAAAAAAAGAAAAAAAAAACTTGTTGAACAGCACAGATTTGTTGTACATTTTAAGGACGTCCCAGACTCGAACTCAGCGGGGAGCAAAACGATTAAGCTAACACTTCATTTGGAGTTCGATCTTTCATTTCGCGCCATCTCGGAAAACTGCCGGCTCTACTCGAGAGGTGGTGCGCAGAGTCTTGGGTGCGTAAAAATATTGATTAGGCACTTGGAAAGTTGCCAATAATGGTGCCGCATCACATTGACAGATGGCGCCACGAATGCGTTCCTTCACAAGTACCCAGACATAGTGCGCCAAATTCAAAGCGATTTTCTCGGTTGTTTTCTTTGCATATTAGCAAATGATGAAAAGTGTTTTAGTTTTCTTCACAGTATTATCTTATTTTTCAGCTAACGTATAGGCCAGGCGCTTGTGTGAGAAATGACTGAAAGTTTAAGCGGATACATATAGTGCATTTCGGTTTAGGATACGGTTATCTAGGACTAGCAAGGCCATATCAATTGTACCGAGTGTAAAAAAAAATATTCGCACCGCAAAAAAAGAAAAAAATAAATATATAGAAAATTACACCCTTTTAGTCTGCCCAATTTGAGATCAAACCTCCCATATGAGGCAGGCTGAGAGGGACCAATTTTTAATTTTCACGAAAACAAACAAAATGTTTTGGGGGCCTTTCTCAACTGAATGAGGGCCCAAACCGCATGTTCCGCAGATTTTTCGTTCTCGAATTACGACGCGTAGAAGCCGCAGTGGCAGAAACTAGTGTTTTTGCCTGCCGTCGCAGGTCGCGTGTTTGAAACCCTCTGCTGGCGCTAGTGCTTTTCCTACACCCTTTTAACTTTTCCCCCTCGTTTAATGGGTATTATAAAGATACCTTCACGTATTCAAACATTTCTAATAGTTTGATTGTTTTCTAAAACAAAATGTCAAACACATCACTCAGGTCGAATTTTGGCCAAATTGAGAGGTCATTACTTTGTCTGTACTTAAGGTACATTTTATTTCTCTGTCTCTATATAAAGCCCTAAGCATTTCTAGTATAGATATAATAATATCATTACGATCTGCTGAGTAGCCGCTCCGCTACCTTCACGTAAACGTTGTGAGAAATAACAAATGTTCACACATTTCACGTGAATGCGACTCGAATAGAGGACATACAATTAAACTATTACATTTCTAGATTCTTTTTCTTGTAGTCGACTAATATATCTAAAAAAATTTAAAAAAATAAAAATTTACAAAATTTTGTTTTTTAGAAAATCGACTTCAAACTTTCAACATTTGTTATTTATAACAACGTTTACGTGAAGGTAGCGGAGCGGCTACTCAACAGATCGTAATGATATTGTTATACCTATAATGGGCTTGCTTTGGGCTTTCTGTAGAGCCAAAGAAAAAAAATTTACCTGAAGTACAGTCAAAGTTTTTGGTCAAAGTTTTTGGTCAAATTTGACCAAAAAACGACCGGAGTGACGAGTATGACATTTTTTTTTAGAAAACAATCAAATCCTTAAACAATTTTCAATACAACAAGGTATCTTTATAGTACCTATTGAATGAGGGGTGAAAGTTAAGAGGGTGTAGAAACACTAGCGCCAGCAGAGGGTTTCAAACATGCGGCGGCAGGCAAAAACACTAGTTTCTGCCACTGCCGCTTCTACGCGTCGTAACTCGAGAAAAAAAATCTGGGGAACATGCGGTTTGCGCCCTCATTCATTTAAGAAAGGGCCCCAAATCATATATTTTTTCGTCAAAATTAAAAATTAGACCGTTTCAGCCTGCCCGATATCGCAGGTTTCATCTCAAATCGGGCAGACTAAAACGGTCTAATTTTCCCTCTCTCTCTATATATATATATATATTTTTTTTGCAATGAGAATTTTTTTTTGTCTTTTTTTACACTCGGTACAATTGATATGGCCTTGCCAGTCCTAGATAACCGTATCCTAAACCGAAATGCACTATATGTATCCGCTTAAACTTTCAGTCATTTCTCACACAAGCGCCTGGCCTATACGTGAGCTGAAAAATAAGATAATACTGTGAAGAAAACTAAAACACTTTTCATCATTTGCTAATATGCAAAGAAAACAACCGAGAAAATTGCTTTGAATTTGGCGCACTATGTCTGGGTATTTGTCAAGGAACGCATTCGTGGCGCCATCTGTCAATGTGATGCGGGACCATTACTAGCAACTGTCCAAGTGCCTAATCAATATTTTTATGCACCCACGACTCTCTCTCCCTCTCTCTCTCTCTCTCTTTATATATATATATATATATATATATATATATATATGATGAAGAGCGGTCTCCGCTCGAAACATCGTAATAAAATTCTAACTCCAACAGTGCGCATTTTGACTTATTATTTTTTCGATCCATTGTGTTTATATTTAGCTTACTTCACCTATATATATTACCTTCAGTTTCGTTTCCGCCTAAATCTGGCGCTAGCGGTTGTGAATATATTCTAATATTTTTCAGCTCGCGCGTATCCCAAGCAGCACGGATTTTGGCCAAGTAATGGCCAATGTCTGGCGATGGTCTTTTGGCCAGTGGCCAGAGAGTGGCCATTCATTGACCAATGCTTGGCCGATGGCTGATGGCCAATGGCCATTGGCCAATGGCCAGATAAAGGACAGTCACCGGCCAGTCTCTAGCCACTGTCTGGCCACTTGGCCAAGGACCATTGCCAGCCATTGGCCGATGACTGGCCAACTCTGTGCTGCTTGGGATGTACTTAGAAAGTCATAAGGAATTCTGCGAGTTTTCTATCTGGAAATGGCGACCAACAGTGTTTGCCAATACATGGAGAGAAGTTGCTGACGCTAGTGTGAGCGCGTCTTGTATTCTCGTTGAAAGTTTGTAAAACTCCATTATAAATATCGAATTAAATAATGGTTATATATTTTCTACATTTTGGCGTATATTTGGCAGAAACTAACCGAAGAGTTTCTTTTTTCATCTTGATGAAAAAAAAAATGAGTTTGTTTTTCTCCCAAACAGCCGTACATAGGTTTGCAATGCGTCAATTATTTAGGCAATGCTCTACGACTATACACCTGGGGTCTTTGACCTGCATCTATTGGAGGACTGACACGCACACAAATGGGTGCCAGTCAAACACCCGTTAATTAAGAAATGGACAGGAGGGTCTATTACACTTATGCTCCTTGAAACTGTAGTACGAGTTTTGTTGACAATATTTTTACAAAAGTAAGAGAGTACGTATGCGGAGTCACAGCAGCTGTGTGTTAAAGTATTAGATTGACGAACCTTTTGATATTGGATACCGCTCCACAACTGACAGTGCCTAAATCATAGATCAAGCAAAAAAAAAATGCGCGACGATTACACGACGTGATGCGTTTAGACAGTGGCAGCAATGTCGTGTCGTATTTTGCCACCTAATTTAGCGGGGAAACTGAAATGATGCATAGGTCACGAGACGCCAATTTTTCCGCTACATTTTGCGGGGAACCTGAATTCATCCGTAGGTCTGGTGACGTCAGGTCCTGTGACATCGATTTTCCCGCGAAATCGACCGGAGAGGCAGAGCCGGTGATCAGTGGACATGGCGTCAAATCTTTCCGCTAAATTTCGCGGGGAACCTGAATTTGTCTGTAGGTCCCGTGACGTCAGGTCCTGTGACATAAATTTTCGCGGGAAAATTTAGCGAGGAAAATTAACTAATCCATAGGTCACGTGGCTTACATTTTCCGCTATATTAAGTGGGGAACCTGAATTTGTCTATAGGTCCCGCGACGTCATGTTAAGTGACATCAATTTTCCCGCCAAATATATCGGGAAGAATGTTTTTTTACGCTCTTGCCTTCGGCAATCCGGGGGATATAACACTAACAGCGGCCGCTGCACCAAAAAAAAAAAAAGACATGAAATTTTAACTTTCAGTTTCAGAAGCAAAGGTGAAATAAACTTCCGTTTTTACTTTTCCCTTCTTCTCTGAGCTATTTATTGATGAACCCAGAGTTTCAAATTGCCCAGAAATTGTGCGAAATATTTTTGAGCGTACAACCGATAGCCTAGAGCCAGTTGTTTTATTTAGAAAATTATTGATAGCAAGACTACTAGTGAATATGACTAGGCATATATATCAAGCCTTTCTTTCAAATCTCACCAACAATAATCAAAGTATTTCAGAAGATGACGTTTTTTCCAGCAATACCCACGAACCGAATACGTTGATTTCATGATGTCAGAGTACATATTGATGATTGCAGGATACTCTAATTTTGCAAAATCGCATCCTATGACATGGGTCTCCTCAAGAAAACCAAAGTAGATGTGGGAGGTGAGCCGGTGCTAATTAGTGATGTGCCAAAAAGGATAGACGTCAAACTCGCTAAAAAGATTAGACGCTCCTTCGAAACACAAATATCAGCATAAAAAGATAAAATCATCCAATTACAATCCCGCCGAGCGATTCTGTGGCAAAAATAAAATAACATAATCGGATTAGCAGCGAAGCGTCTGCCTTCCCATCAAAAAACTTCAGTTTTTGCTTGATCTTTTGGAGGGACTTAGTGCTCAGAATTTTTTTTTCTTTCAAGAGTAATTTGGCAGATGAAGAACTACCTGCACATGTAGTGGAAGAATTACCAGTCAAGTAAAACGCTACGCCTGTTATTTTTTTACCTTGACTTTTGTTTCGACCTTCTTGGCACGTTGATCATGCCACAGCAGAACAAACTATTAAGTTCTCAATTGATTGAAACATTTTACCGAAACCAGAAATCTGATATCTCAAACTACGAAAAGCTTTATGTAATGTGCGGTTCCTAGGTGGCGTTATGACTGCAAACCGCAAGCTGCATTAGACTGCTCATTTGAACTCTCGGCAAACAGCAATGCACTGAAGGTATATGGCAAATATGACCTTCATTAAGGTTTTTTTGTTTCAGTGGAGGAACTCGCTTTATATATCAAATACCTGAGGCGTCATGAATTGATGGGCTCCCTTTAAAACCTACTGGGGAAATTCCCACCTGCACATCAAGAGCTCAAGCTTTCACCCAAAGGTGAGGTATTGCACTCCATATTACTCGTGAAATTGCAAGGCTTTATGTGAACACCTATATCTAAATTCATTATATTTGTAATGGCAACCTGAAGTTGAGACCATGTTAAAGGAAAGTTTTGCCTGAGGCGCCGTTTCCTAGAAAGGACATCAAGGTGACGACGACGTTATTTTTATTCAACAAAATGGCGTCGTCTGAGTTGTGTGCAGATCAAAAATGAGCTCCACGAGACCAGGCTTTGAGTAGTTCGGTCGTCTGCGTCGGCGTCTGCTGTCGAAAAGGTCAAGCTTGGCTGTTAGTTTTTGTTTGTTTTTTTTTTACAAGAAGGAAACTGCGCCCCGAACTTTTACAAGGTGAATTGTTGCACTACAATTTGAAGTTAATGAGCGTTTGAGCGCTTAACTTTGAAGTGTAGATTTTCCCTACTAATTTTACAGTAAGTACCTCGACTCGTAACACCCTATACTTTATGTAGTTCTAGTGTACCTCTTATTTCAGTGTGACTGTACGCTCAGCTACTGCGAAGGTCTCAGTTCTGCTTTTGCGGCGTACACACGCCAACTGTTGTTTTTAAGCAGCACAAAAAAGATCCGATAGTGCATTGAACGCCTTCAAGGGACATATTAACTTGGTTTCTTAACATAACGCTCTACGATTTGCAACAGACGTGCCATAGAATAGGTATGCCTTTTATATAAAGGTGTAAAGGCGTGAGGTCACCTAAGTGAAACAAAAATGCAAAAGTGTTTTGTATGAACAAGGTTTGAACAAATCTTATATTGATAAGTCATCAAATCTCATTGTGTGTTAGAATGGCACTTAGTACGACACAAAACTACAGGCGAAATGAAAAGGAAACAAAATTGCTGAAGCTTTCTTCAGATAAAAAAATAAATTTTAGCAGACACCATAGAACTGTATTTGCCTCATTCTCGTACCAAACTCTTATACCCTAAAGGCTTCCCTCCTTCGCACACCTCACCTCAAATGTATTGCTCTGTAAATAAAGAAGGTATGGTAATCAAAAATAAACAATTACTCTAAATTAACATTGTAACTTTCATAAAATGTTATCAGCAATTTATCCTCTGAATATAAACAAATACCACGAAAGGAAAAAAGAAATGATTTTTGCAAGTCACAAGATAGCGCACAAAAGATATGACTAACTTACTCCATTAGTAAGCTCTCCGACCATCCCGTTCCATTGTCCGTCCTCTTGGAGCGATCCGTACCTTCCGTCGTACGATGCGTGGAGCTCGTACTTGAAGTCGAGCATCGCGGACAGCTCTTGCAGCAAGTCGACGCAGAAGCCGCTGAATTTGGGCGAACCGTCCTCGTCGTTATTCACTATAACGAACGGTCTGCTCTGAAAGAAGCCCAAGCGACACATGCCCCCAATGAAAGACGGACCGATTAGTTTGGCCGGGTCTTCTTGCTTGACTTCATTCAGACGGGTGATTAAAGTACATTGAAGGCAGAATAAAGCAGACCCGAAACGATTGAATAGAAGATTGAACGGTGGGTGGGATAAGTGCAGGCATGCGACTCTGGAAGCATCTCGGTGATGAGACAAGGATACAAGTCAAATAGAAGGGCTTAACAAGAAAGCTGTTTGCGAGCCAAGACGAGTGGTTCTCATTTCACTTGGCAAGAATAGTTCAGACACATTTTAGAATGAAATATTTACGGGACGTCGTTCACAAACTAGTTTGTCGCAGTTGATGGGTGACCGCAGATATAAAAAGAAAACTTGATATAGAAATGAAAATCTTCCTATTCGGGCACATATGTGGTATGAGGTTTTTGTGAACAAAGACGTCACATTCATTTTCTCGAAGAGCACGCTAAACCTAATCAACAGAATTTATGAATTGAGAGCAGCGAACAAATTGTCTTATCTGAACACAGGATTCGAATCTGTTGCGCTGAGTATGTAAGCATCTCCTAATACTTACGTAATTATACTGATCTTCACAATAAGCATTTGAATGTGCATATGGGTTAGAATCAGTGCGCCCCAGCAAACGACTGTTTTTAAGTCAAGGCTTGTCAGTATCTTGTGATTATTTTTGGCTAATCCCATCACAATCGTTATTAGCACTTCACGTGCTCTGAGGTTTGTTAAAAAAAAAAAAAAAAAAAAAAGCCTTGTATTGCCTAAAAATATACGCCTGTAAAATTTCTCTCCCTAAAAGTTATTGCACTCTTCTTACTTCTCGCCATATATATTGAATTGCTTACATTTATACATGTGTCAGTAAATGAAGGATATTTAGGTATTCACTCAAAATAAATTACGTTGTCGTTAATACTGCGCTGCTTTTGATTTATTTGAAACCTAAGCTTTCAAAGAGAGTGAGAGAGAGAGGCACTTACTGGTGCTAGCGTACACATTGTGTGATTATTTGCCAGTACACAAGTAAAGTAGAAAAAGGACCCATGAAAGTGCTTGCTTATTTCTACTTTTGATATTCTGTTTAAAATTGTATTTTCAATACTTGGCTGGATTCGCGCTGCCTAGGTGCTTTTTCAAAAGTCCATCATACCCCCGAAAAGCAAGTATGAGTCTTCATAACTGAGCTTAATTATCTTAGTTGTTTCTTGCATTTTTTGTTTTTGTTTTTTACATTGCCAAACTTTTTTTTGTGCTTTGTATATTATTAGGGTAGAAGCCCCGTCAGAGATGCCTCCCACGAAAAGGTAGTAATGTCTATAAACAAAAGATAACGTTATGTTCATATTTTCTTTGCTTGAAGGCTCCCTTTATGTTTGCGTTCAAGTTGTAACAATGTAATATCAAGCAATGAGAACGTAGCGTATTTTGCGAGCGACATTCTATGGCGTAAACATTCAGGTGCCACCTGTCAGAAAATTGAAGCATTCTGGACAGCAAGCTACCGAGATATGTGCTATTCGTCAGGCTGGGCTTGGTTTGTTTCAGAGATTATTCTAACATGCAATCTCGCAAATTCATACTGAGTTTTCAGTTGTTGCTAACTCAACGCCGTATATTACATGAAACGTGATTGCAGGCAACTAAATGTCTGCTCGTAAGCGCGGAGAAAATTACCTAGTGCGACGCCTAAGCACTCAATCATGAAAACAAATTTAGAAAGTCTCAATGTTTGTCTTAATTTTTTGGCAGACGTAGTGACGTATTTCCTAAATTGTATTGGCGTAAGTAAGAGACTGCCCAACTATAAATAAAACTTCGGTAACTTTAGTAATTTTTACGAAAATACTATCTTAATATCCCCTTATGTTTTATTAAGGTGATGTAATAAGGACACGG
Organism: Ixodes scapularis; assembly: GCF_016920785.2. Classification (NCBI taxonomy): domain Eukaryota; kingdom Metazoa; phylum Arthropoda; class Arachnida; order Ixodida; family Ixodidae; genus Ixodes; species Ixodes scapularis. Next base: position 188,309,429 of record NW_024609857.1, read on the forward strand.
CAGCTATACAACCTAAAGAGCTTTAAATACTTTCTTTTTATTTACTTTTTGCATTGACGAGATGAAAACGTTTTTTTATAGTTTCCCTGTATTCCGTATGCTCACTTTAATATTTACCATACATGCTAAGTTGAAAGTTGCCCATTGTGTTCGTTCATGAACTCGCTGTCTTGCTGTTTCCCTTTCTTTTTATTTCTCTCGTTCGTCGTTCCCAATAAACATATACGCCATTCCGAAATGACAAGGCGTGATTATCTATACTGAACATTTGTGATCGCTGGATGATGAATGGTAAAAAATAACAAATTGTGTCGAGTACAAATTGTTTTGTTGACCTCTAGGAAGCCCTATGAATATCAGCATTAGTTTATGTGGACCATTGTGAAAAATCTCGAGAGGGCAATCCAAATCGAAATTGCAGTGCAAATCTTTTTGGACTTACTGGGATAATGTAGCTTTAGCAGTAATAATAAAGTGGCCTAGATTTATCAAGCAGCATAGTTATGAAGCTGCTATGCGGGACAATATTAATTTATATGAACTTTGCTAATTCAATAACGACATTGCAAATGACGCTTGTATATCTTTGAGCGGATTGGGTCTTCCCAATACAGTGCGAACCATAGTTTACTTTTATACTTATGCAATACGAAACTTACAGAGATTACCACTACACGAAGTACAACATCATCTCCCTTTTCCTCCTCGTCCTTGGTGATGTTGAGTCCTGACGTCGGGGACCACGTTCCAATCTGAAATCAAACTTATCTGTCAGATAAAGACAAGTTTTCCATAATTCTTGATAGCTATATAGAGAGGACGCATTCGAAGTTAAAGCGGTCTATCATTTTTATATACCCTACAGCAGGTGTCTCAAACTAATCTGAATATGGGGGCCAGAGAGACCGGCCCTCCGTCGGCCCTCTCAGTAAAAATAATCAACATATTAGTGGATATCACGAAGCAAAGAAGCCGAGTCTCTTAGTGGCACATTTGAGACTTCCTATACAAGGGACCTCGTGCTCTTTGCTTTCCGTAAACTCTTCGTTTTTTCTATATACAACTGCTTTCTTCTAAAGCAGTGGTATACAAAAATCATAACACTCGTTTTGATTTCTTCATACGACTGCTTTTGGTGACACACACACTGTGTGTGTGCATCTCTGCGTGTGTGCGTGTGTGCGTGTGTGCGTGTGTGCGTGTGCGCGTGTGCGTGTGAGCGTGTGTGTGTGCGTTTGTGCGTGTGTGTGTGCGCGCGTTTGTGCATGTGTCTGTGCGTGTGTGTACGTGCGTGCGCGTGTGCATCCGTGCGTCCGTGCGTGCGTGCGTGGGTGCGGGCGTGGGTGTGTGTGTGTGTGTGTGCGTGTGTGTGCGCGTGCGCGTGCGCGTGCGCGTGTGTGTTTGTATGTGTGTGTGTGTGTGTCGTCTTTTCCTCACCTGCAGTCTCAGGGTTGTGTTAAGTCTAACTTCACCAGCTCCTTTGCGCCCTGACTTTCTCTTCAACGAGCTTTCATGTTTCACTAGAACAAGACAGCAAGCACCCTGTCGTTGCCGTGTTCCTGAAGTCACTCGGGAATTAAACACACTCAGCGTGTCTCAAAAAAGGCTCTTTCAAACGAAGTTTTCGCAAGCCTGAAGACTTTTATGGCCGCATTATAGTACAGTTATGTATTAATGGGACTTGTTGACTGCTAGAAACCCGAACTTATGGCTTTATCTTGGGAATTACTCCTGGGCCCGTTTTCTCGAACGCGAACCGTGGGTTAAAGTTAAGTATTGTCCCTAGAAGAGGGAATTCTAGGTCACGTGACTGGGAGAGCAGGGGCGCCGAGGGAGGAGCAGTACCTATAAGCAAAATGGCCGCAACGTCACTTAATGAGGGTCGACGTTACTAAAACACTCAGTTGGGAAACTCGTCGTCGAAACCTGGGCCGCTGGCGTCCACCGAGACCGAGCTAAATGCGACAACACCGCCACTCTTTATCGTTTGTCTGTACTGTGGTCACCATGAGCTTTTTGAAAGCCTGTTTTTGCGTAAAAACAAACGGAAAAGACTCTTTTTGTATGAAATTTATTGGAGTTTAGTACTAAATGATGGGCGCGTGATGTTTTTATCATCTTTAGTTCGCAAGGTTTTGCGGAACAATTAATATTGTTTTCATACAACTATGCCTCAGCGGGCCTTTCAGGTAGCACGTCATGACCTAGGTGCATTTTAACGTCGGTCGTTGAACGCGGCGCGTCCGGCGGGGAGACGGCGGTGGCATCCCTGTAACCCATACCGTGTATCTGTTCTTAAAGCCAAAATAGAAGTCACGTGCAGTTCTTCGAGAGGCCGCTGCGGGAGAAATGGTGGCGTTGTGTTCGTCATTAGCTCGGTGCTCGGAGACAGATTGGGGCGACTTTTTCAAAGCTGTCTCTATGGGAGTTTCCCAACTGGGTGTTTAGTAACGTTGATGAGGGCTAATAGTTCTTCTAGGTTTAGGTTCTGCTGAACATTCATTTCGATCCGGCTGTTATATTAATGACGCACCATCAACCTATTAGCACGTCAAGCAAAGCGGTAGCTCAGAGGGACTACTAAACTAACCGACGGCAGCAATCCGCGAACGCATCACTCTTCAGCAGTCCGGGATCCAAGACATGACGGTACATAAGCCTTGCAAGTGTTTTCAGGGTGAGTGAAAAAATGTTTTGCGAACGAGTGTTTGTATATATTTACACTAACACGTTTAATTTGTTACACTATGCACGCCAACACAATAGCAGCGATTACTTTGCGAAGAAAGGGGTTATCCTCGATAAATTCTTCGTTCCGGGTGAACAGCTGGTACATTGTACTGTTTTTTTGTTCGCAGTGCGCCGACAGTATGCCGACAGCATCGAGGTTTCTGCATATCCCCGGTGGCCACCAATTCAACGGTGACGAGAAGCTTAGCTCCCCGTCACCGGTGGATCGGTTGGGCAAAAGGAAAAAGGGGCAAAAAGTTGAGATCAGTAGGAATCGCAGAAACGTGCGTCGCAAGGAACAAAAACGAGACTACAGCACCGGTGTTGCCAGGCTGGAAAGCACAAGGGAAATTTATGCGTTGTTTATGGCGAAACATATTGAAGGAAATGTTTCTTACTTTTCCGAATATTAAACTCTAGCATAGTAGCTAAAATTTCTTCGTACCATCTGAATCAAATAAATTGGTTTTCAAGTACAACATTACTATATTTTGACTTAAAATACCATACTAGATCGATAACAACCAGCGGACAAAAAGGATAAACAAAATGACTGGCTTGTTTTACCGTTAGATGGCGCATCTTACTGCCCAATCAAAAATAATTATTGTTTTATATCCAGCCGTTTATTACAGTACTTAGGTACTTTTTCCTTCCTAGGCACCGTGGTTTACCAAAATGGGTTTACCATCGCTTCGAGAAAACCGGCCCTGGTGAGAAACTTCCAGCTCAATACGTTCCACGTCATCGTGCAGCTGAAATGCGTCCCAAAACGTTCGTGCTTGTAGCATGGTAGTAGGATTGTCGTACAGGTGAATTATATGAAAGAAATCCGAGAAGCTAAAAAAGGTACAAAGCAATGCTCAGTGCAAAAAAAAAAAAATAATAGTCAAAAACATTTGAGACTGTTTTAAGAGCAAAGATACCCTTCGAGCGTAAGTGAACTACAACAGACCATTATTCACGACACATATAGCGCGCGTGACATGAGAACGGGGATTCGTATCCTCTTGTTACTTGGGAGATTCTTCTGACCGAGTCGCGGGCCGCATATTTGACAGCCCTGTTCTAAAGTAACGCAAGACAACATATTGTCTTTTGCCTTGATCGCGCGAATGCAGGAATTGGCGCACTGCATTCGATGGCACACTTGGCTCGCTGGGCACATGGCACAATTGGCATACTCCCTCCGATGAACCAAATGTCCTCGCTATATGGTAATTGACTGGTTGAGCGCCTCTTTTCAAATTCCCGCCTCCAGCACGCCTTGGTTGAATTCCGCCGTCATTTTGCTGCTGGCACGCTCAAAGATCAGAAGATGTCTAATAGCGAGTTCGTTTCACACGCACCGGCACCGTTCGAGTTCTCTCTCAGAATACATCGCACTCGCGGAGTGTCGCATGGAAAGCTGGCCTCAAACAAACTTGCCAAATGCACCGAGTTCAGAAGACTGATGCTCTCGCCATCTATGTTGTACAAAGAGTACCGACTTCAAACTGAAACTAGCGCCTTTCTGTTCGAGAGTGCATTCGCTGCCAACGTTTATCTATAAACGCTGGTCGCTGCAACTTGTACTTTTTATTTCCGATGACTTCAAGCAACTCGGCGGTCGTAGAGATATTAACAGGCGGCATAAATTTTCGGAACCAGCTGAGCACAAAGCAAATGGATGCGATCTTTCAATTCTTATAGCCGTTTATACTGGAGAAATCTGATGATGCTGTCCGCGCAGAGGCTTGATCCGTTTGAGCATGGTATTATGCGTGAGCCACTGAAAGGGTAAGGCTTAAAACTAGGCTGTCGGAATATCCAGCAAAAAGTTTGGTGGGACATTTGATTTCGATTGTCGTTACAGGTCGATCAGATTTTAGCCTTGGTGAGGGCGTCGAGAACGGTAGCTTTCTCAAACAAAATACGACGGCGCAAGATAGCTGAAATAGTTAAATTTTAAACATGATGGCTTTGCCCAAGACTCTGGTAAAGTCACTGTGTTTGGCTTTCTCGGATGCTTATTGTTCACACAGAGGTTTCTGCTGGGGTAGCTTTGCCGACAAATGTTAAATTTTTCACCCGCACACGGATGGTGATAAGGATATCGGGGGCCGCTGATGCGTTTGCTCTGAGCATTTCTTTGCACACCGGTATATTTCAGCGTCTCTACGGCAACAGAGCGACTAAAAGCTTGCAAATAGAGCACGGGGTGCCGATTGCTTCCTTCATGAAACAGCAGACGCTCACAATTCAAGCTCGCGTTTGATTCCGTTGCCCGCGGGATACGATTTCTTTCAGAAAATCAACATTGTTTTCCTTTCGGCTCTGCCGTACGAATGACACATCGTAGCAGACGAACCCTTGTCGTTTGCTCCCGCTCCTCGCCGGAGCGAGGCATGACGGGATTCCAGTTCGGCGGACGCTCGATTTTCACGGTGCAGCGAGTGCATGTAGGCGTGGGGTGCCGCCGCTGAAACAAACTCGGAGAGTGCAACCACTCGTGGAGTACCGGCCGAAACGAACTCACTCCACGCTACGAGTGGGCACGCGTGGACACGAGTGCCGTGAAACGAACTCGCTATAAGCGTTACTAAAGGCGGGCACACGTGAGCGGTAAAACTGGGCGCCGCGCGGCGCTTGCCGCTCACCGCTAGGCGCACCACAGTCGGACTGCGTGGCTGCGCGCGGCTTGAGAGCCTATAGAAGTAGAGAGGGTCCATGTAAACCTTGGGGAGAGTTCTCTTCTAAATTTAATGGCGGACGCCTCCGGCGGAGATTGCACTCAAGTGTGCATGCGCTTTGTTTTCGCGTGGCAAGACGAAAATCAGGCGGAAAGGCGGAGCCACTCGCAGACGACCAACGCGTTCGTCACCTCCTCGCAGCTCGTACAGGCTTTGTGTGCGCGGCAAGGAGCGAATGTATGCAAGGCGAGCTGGTTACCAAACATAATAATCGAAACCCTGAGGCAAGGAGAGGGAAAACTTTCTCTACCGACCAGACCCGAGCGACGCGTCGGCGCCGTGAGGAAGTGACACAGGAACGCCTGCACCGCTTGCCATGCAGACTGTTAAGGCTCTGCTGTAGCAAACGCGGTGTAGCGCAGCGCACACGGATACTGACTGTCGCAGATAGCGAGTTCCTGCTCGACGGTTAATGAAACGTGCACGTTCTGCGCTACGCTGCGGTTGCTGTGTTAGGCGTCTGAGTATAACAGAAACTTTTACGTGGCTCCGCGCTGCGCCCGTTTTCGTCGTTCACATGTCACCTGCTCAAGGTTAGTGAAATGCGCTAGAGGTGGGTCAACTGAAACCCCTCCTTGGCGTTCTTATAGCTTGTCAGTGACAATGATAGGCTCACCCCCTGCATTTTAAGAGTAGAAAGAACCTTCGCTGTGTTCCAGACATATGACGGTATATAAGAATAAGCGTAAAAACGGAAAGAAGTCTCCACAATTGCCGCGTAATACGTGTTGGAAAAAAAAAGGTGAGCATTGCCAAGCTGTTTTATCTGTATTTTTTGTGTGTACGAATATTGTTTTTAATCCAGTAGCGCAGCGTTATCTCTAGCTTAAAAAAAATTCAAAGAGATTTTGTGTTCGTCGTGGGCTTTTATAGGAACATGGACTTGCGCTCTTTAATTCAAGCCACTATTTCGACAATGCTACTTTCTTTTTTTATTTTCTCCACCTGACATTGACAAGACGCGCAGGTATTAGGAATGCTGATTTATTTCAGATTGCACCAGCTAAAATAGCCCTTCCGGTGACTACATTCGTTCATGCAGACGTGGGAAAACGTCGAATAAAGTTATGCCGCAGTCACCGACAGGTTAGACATCGTGTTTACGTGTCTGATCTCGTGATTGATTCTCGGTCGTTCTTATCGGCCAATGTCGCAATCTCATTGGCTATGGAGCGATAATGAGATGTCCTGGAGCTTTAAGCTGGACACTCGGCGAAAAGTCGGCGAGATTTCTGCCGGCCGTGATTGGCCAGCGCCAAGGTCAAGTGCGGAGCTTGAAAATCGCGGCGGTCGGAAATCTCACCGACATTGTCTCCAAATGTCCAGCTTAGTGCCCCCGGGGTCGTAATTTGTAGATTTGACAATGACGGTCAGCGAAAAATTCGGCGTCTATGATTGGCCGTCGCCAAGGTCAAATGTGGCACTGGCCAATCACGGCCAACGGATTTCTAGCCGATATATTCGCCAAGTGTCCAGCTTAGAGCTCCTGGACTCTCCATGCCCCGCCTTTCCTAAACTGTCGGCGACTACACGGCAGGCAAGTGTTCTAAAATGCACGTGTTTGACGCACTGGAAGCCAAAACTTGGGATACGCTTGAGCTTCACCTTTGAGAATGGAACGCGATAGCGTTATCGGGACCCATTAGCAACGCCTTCTCATGGAAACCCGCGCTCGTTCCCAAGCCGCGCAGTGCCTGTCTAGTCGGTAGCGTCACATGTCATATGACGTCACGTGTGACGTCATGTAACGTAGCGCGTGTCGTAACTCGTGGCTGTGACGTCAAGACCCTATCGCCCCGCTAAATTTATCGGAAAATGGTCCGCAAAATTTTGGCGGGAAAATTGGGAGTTTTCGTAGACCGTTTTTCCTACTATATGCTACGCTCTCCACAACGAAGACGCCGCTAGTGCGCATACGCGCCGCTGGCTTTGACTGCAGAGTTCCGGATATCGTTGCGGCTTGCGGAGAGCCTTGCGGGACGAAAGAAGCGATCTAGAAGAACTCCCTAACGTTTTGCTCAATTTAGCGGGAAGTTTTTTCACCAAACCTAGCGGGTCGATAGGTTCGTGACGTTACACGCGTGACATCACACGTGGCTGCGTGGACGCCCGATTTTCGGCTGCACGAGCTCTTTATCGCGCGTTAAAAAAGGGGTACGCCAATCAGAGGGCAACAAGAGAACGCGTAAGGAACGCGCGGTATCGAGGCAGCTGCGCAAAATTTGTCCGTCATTGGTTGACGTTGGGGGTAAACAAACGCACGAGGTGCACAAGGAGCGGACCAACTTGCACGCCGTATATATTTTGTTTCACCCTACGATGCACTACAGCCGAAGAAAATGAACCACCAGCTCCAGTCACAAACTAGTTAGAAACCACGTGAGGTGTAACGGTGTGTGTATCAGTTCACTGAAATCCGCGTACCTACAAACACTGGCTGGTTGCATCACGCGCTTTCTAACCGGCACGTGATTGAACTTGGCGGCTCCTAGTTTCGGCTGTGGTCCCGTCAAATATGTTTGAAACAAATCTTCGGAAATCGCAATGGACATTTTGCGTGGAATTGGCATTTTCTACTTTTCACAATATTCATCTTGTCAAAAAGGACAGAAAACACACCTCCTTTCTTCGAAATGCGTAATCGCGAGGCAAAAATTAGAATATTCCCCGTCATCTATCCTATCCACAATCGCCATCTATCGTAGGTTCACAAAACCGTCAGCTCTATCTGCTACCGTGAACAGCCGCCAAAAGCCGGAGGAGGAGGGGGGCAGAGCCGGACTGGGGGGGCGGAACCAGAACGAGACTTTCTTCCTTTCACCATATTTTTCGCGCTGCGCCAGCACGTGGTCACGCTGTCGAGAGCAGATGAGTTCTCGCTGCTCACTGATGGGTCTGGAAAGGGAGCTTCACCGGAACCCCGCGCGACCCCCATTGACTTCGCAGCACACGTGACTCGGAAGATGGTGAAGGAGTTCAGAGGTGCCAAAAACCTAAACCTTTGTCTATTTTTAAAATAAAAAAGTGAAAGCCGTTTACAACTCCCTGTAACGCCGAATTGGAACGCAGCTCTTGAGGAGGAGGAGGGGAAGGGTACTGAGGGGAGGGTAGACCCCTCCTCCTCCTCCTCCTCCCCTCATTCTTTAATATGCTCCGGGGGATCACGTGACCTCGGGGGGGGGGTGTCACGTGACTTCGGGGAGGGGGTCACGTAACCTCGGGGAGGCGTGACCTGAGGTCACGTGACTTTGGGGTGACCTTAGGGGGTCACCTGACCTTGGGGTGACCTTGAGAGGGGTCACGTGACCTCAGGGGGTCACGTGACCTCAGGGGTCACGTGACCTCGGGGGGTCGCGTGGCCTTGGGAAGGGGGCCACGTGACCTCGGAGGGGTCACGTGGGGTCACCTTGGGGGTCACGTGACCTTAAAGTGATTTTGAGAGGAGTCACGTGACTTCGGGAGGTCACGTGACTCCTCTCAAGGTCACGTGACCTCGGAAGGTAACGTGACCTCGGGAGGCCACGCGACTCCTCGGGAAGTCATGTGACCCCTCTGGGACACGTGACCTGGAGGGGTCACGTGACGTTGGGGTGACCTTGGGGGTCACGTGACCTTGGGATGACCTTGGGTACGCCGACGGCGACGGCGACGGCGACAACGACGCCAACGGCGACGCCGCTCAAGCCGGAAACGAGCGCCTAAGAGCTGCGCTCTAAAACTAGAACACGCAGGCAAAAGCGGTTTTTTGCTCTTTACTTCAGAAAGGTCGAGACACCAACTCCCAAATTATTTAAGCAAAGCACTGAAATTGTTGCACAGCTCATTTAATTTGGAGGAACATCGCTGTTGAGAAACTTCACTTGCGGGATGATGTTAATACTGCTGCGTCTGTTCCCCGTGGACAACGACACACTGAATTGTGCAAATAGTCGTACGGAAGAAATCATGAAAACATACCTCTTCGAGTCCATCGGTACCGAGCTCGGTGACGTACAGCTGGAAGTCTTTCCGGAAACCGTGCTCGTCGAATTTTACGGTGCCTGTCAAACCGTCGAAAGCAACCTGCGGAAAATGAGCATTATATATACCATATGTTATGGCCGGGGTAGCTAAAACTTCAGAAGACCTGAAATACAGGTTCGTTCTTATTATAAATAAAAAAAGCTAGCTACAGGACAGCAGTATTTTCACCCCAAAAACGAATTACCAAAAAATGGTGTATACGCGCTCGCTGAAGCAGAAGTCTGAGTTGTCTTTCATGTCTTGTTAGCACGATCGAAGGAACTGACGACACATCGAGCACGATATGCCCTAGGAATAATGCATATACATTCCCTCATGCATGATATTATATATCATGCCATGAAAGCTCGAGGGAGGAAACTAACGACCTCCCTAGCGTTCTCTATCCTGCTTACGCTTCAAAAAAATGCCCGGGCGCGCGTAAAATTGGATACATGTTTACCAAACACAGAAGGCTACGTAAGAAGGAAATGGCATCCACCGGCTTTAAAGACGCTGCCACAACTGTTTTTTTTTGTTTTTTTTTGTTTTTGTCATCCGTAAAATTGTATTGCTGGGAGCAGAATTCCACACTAATAAAAAGCTCCCGTCTTTTGAAGCATCATCAGAATTTGCTCAGCAGGTCTCTATCGACCCAGCAGTGTTGTGCCCGTTACCGAAAATAAGTAACGAAATAGCGTTACTTCTTAGCTTGGGAAAAAGCGAACGCGTTACGGAGCTCCGTTACCATCTTGAAGATGTAACGCAATACCGGTTTTGTTACTTGCCATGATTAACGGACTTTACTCTTTCGTTAGTTTCTCGTTACTTTGCTTTTCACTGTTCGTATATGAAAGCTGTTTTCAATAAACCGCCTCTAAAAACTTTGGCCACAATACAACTGGTCGGGGTGACTATTCATTCATTTATTCACTTGTACTCTGCAGCGCCGGAGCATTAAAGCCGTGCAGTGGAGTAAAAATTCCCTTTAAACGTTGGAAAGTCACACAAACAGCACAAGCAAGGACACGACTATATAAATAAACAATTCAAAACAACATACAATATTAAAATTTCAAAATTTCAATAACCCCAAAAATACTAAAAAAGGAATTTACATTGCATTGATCAGGTTAATAAACGATTCACTGTTGGCAGGAGGTGTAATGCGTATCCTCGAACACGTGAGGCTTCGCGAGCGCGATACAGAGAACTGAACCTTGCCCGTAGCACCATGCCTGGGAAGAAGAGACCACTCTGAAAAGAACGACTAAATGCACGCCACGCAACGGACGCAAAATGAATCTCTTTATGTAATCAAAGTTAGTTTGGAAAAATAAACGTTATATTATTCCTTCGCAAACCAACGTCGCATTTCCTATTAACGAGACGTCAACACTTGGCCACCGCTGAAACACTTGTTTTTGTTCAAAGCGTGGGCACGTCAACGCTTCCAAACTTGGAGTTTATCCTTTCTGTTGCTACCAGAACGCGTGAATTTATTTGTTTTGAAGAGAAGGATGTGACCAGCTAGAGTAGCTAGGGACGCTGAGGCTAAATCCTTCGAGCGGCGGCAGACTGTTGCCTTCTGAACGGATGTCTATTTCCATCGTAACGGCTGCTTAGGGTATCGCGACAGTGATCCTAGCAGCTTTTATACAAAGATTGCACCGAGCACGCTTAGCGGTTCTGCGCAGCGATAATATCGCGCCTTTTGGTCGCGGGAACGTTAAAAGTGTCCTCAGAAAGAGTTTGAAATGACGCCGCTTATGCATAGCTTTGTTGGGCTTTCTTCGCCCCTTTCAGGAAGTGTACAGAATACGAATTGTTTTGTTTAAAACAGTCATGCAGCCATTTTTAATCAAAAGTAACGAGTAGTGGGTAACGTAATTTTATAGAAATACCGTAAAACAAAAACGACATTGCTTTACTCGTTCCTCTTTTGGGATTCTAACGAGAACATTAGTAGGTTAGTAAAACCACTAACGCGTTACCAGTAACGTCGTTACTCGTAACACGTTAGTTCCAACACTTCGACCCAATGCGCACGTTTCTCTGTGTTCATGGCAACGCTTTATTGCGTGTATAGTCCATATAAATAGGTTATTTACTCCTCTATTATGTTGGCTGCTTTGTTTTGTCTTCGCATCAAGGAACATTGCGATGGATGTGGCTACTTCACCTCAACAGTAAAAATTGTATTTTGTAAATATTTATAAAGAGATAAGTAAATTACGCCTGTTTGGTGCGTAAGAGGTTTTTGTGACTGCGGCTTAGGTTACGAGTCCAACATTTCATTCGATAATACTAGTAATCGGCCCTTCGGTGAACCGTTCTAATACTTGCCAGAGAAACTCTCAAATTAACGACGGAAATAATCCCTGCAGAAGGGGAACAAGAGGGAGAAAGGATAAACATAAAACATAAATCGTCATTCTTGTCCAGCTCGCTTGCACGTTAGCATTTGATTGCATTGTAATCATAAACTCTCAAATTGTTTTTGTTTTTAGTTGAGACAAGCAAAACCGTTTTAATGTTGTGTAGAAGAATCTGAGAAACACGATTTTTGCACAAAACAGCTAACCTGCGTTTTTCGCATTCATCTAAGAGTAGTGATAGCATGGCATCATGCTTGTGTGCATTTTTGTTGTGATATTAATGTGATAGATTGCAAGGTTTGAATCAGGGAATCATTCGTACTGCAGGACGACCGTTTGCTTCATGTCCTACAAGCTTTTGATCACCAAGAATAGTGCCTTCTATACCCACTCTGTATGCTGCATCCCTGACGCTTATGCGTCTCCCGGCGCACGTTGAAATGATGCGCGCGTCATGCGACGTGACTATGTAGCTATTGGTTTTTAACATTCAACACGATTGGTGTCTAGAGCAAGCTTGATATGGGCATTTGTTGATCTTGTACTTCAATCGCATCAATGCATATTTTACAGAGCTTGAACAAGGTGAAAAGTGTAGAAAATCTGCTCAATTCATGTAACATACAGGAGAGAACTAGAAGCCTGTGATATACAGTTTGCAAGGTACCAGAGCAGCGCAGTTATTATGACAAGTATTTGAGTTCCTGTAATTAGTGATACTATTTGTAATTAAATATTGTCAAGTTACACTGAAATAATTATGAACGTAACCTTTTCTTGTCACATTTTTATGCAATTTGTAAAAGTACCTTAGTTATAATTCCGTGTAACATACGACTGTAACTCAGCTTCATTTTTGAAAATGCTTGACCTGTTACTTCTTAGGGTGGTATTTGTCAAGCACAACACCAGTCAACCAAGCAGTGCAGCGGTTAAACGAAAGCTCAATATTGGTTGCCTTGTAATGTCCAAGTACAGAGCAAGCTTCTCCGACCAGACTTTTGATCAAGTCTTGTTCTCATAGCGTAACATGCCTCTTCAAAACTTTTAGTCTTTAGGAACTTTTATTTCTTATGCTTTTTCAGGATGTAAACTTGTTTCTGGTTAATTTATTTTGCTGCCTAAGTAAATATTACAGTGAAAAGTTATTGTTGGAACTTCTTTTCCTCGTAATATGTCTTCGTTAGTTTGTTATTTCTATGGATTCTCATTGAACGAGTGAGTTTGGTGAGGGTTTATTGCACCTATCAATGTATTGTAGTAAATTGCGTTAAATGTTCATTCGCAATTCATCTATTTTTAGCCCTGAGCTCTATCCTACCTGTCTGAAACCTTGTTTTAATAGTGGGACAGTTAGAAAGGGTCCGAACATATACATGTTTTGGAACTGAGCAGCGCGTTCGTAATCCCGTGAGATTCCAATTAACACCAATGTAACTTAGTTACATTTGTAGTAACTGTAAATTCAATGAGTTACAAAAGGAAGCGTGGAAATGCAACTCTAATTTATTGATATTTCAACTCTATTGTAAATGTTACTGGAAATTGTTTTTATTAACGTTTACAGACCTCAAAGATGCATATGAACCGCTCAATCTATGGTCGAAAACTCAAAGGTTAAATATTTTAGAAAGGCTAGTGAGCGGTATGGGTCCCCTTCATTCTCAACTCTTGCATCAGGTTATTTTTAGAAAACGTCGTATTCTCGGTTATTTTGTTTTGGTAAACATATTATTCTGATGAATTTTCAATGTTTCGATTTGCCGAGATATCAGCACTACTCCCTTGGTATTAATAAAAAAGGGTGGTGGCGTGCGGCGAGTAATTACTTCGACAAAATAATTACGAATGTGAACTAGTAACAGAATTCACACAGGTCATAGCTGAGTTTTAGATTTCTTACCTTTTTGCTGTGGTAACTATATTTTTGCTGTACTTTGTCATCCAAAATCTGGAAGAGTGGCTAATTTGATTGGCTTTGATGATGACTTCGAAGTTGCATAACAGAAAGCAAGTATACTTTTTTTCTTAATGAAACTTTTAACAATTTTTTTTTAAAACACAAATTATAAACAAGTTTTTAGTTCAGTGATCGATTCCAATTTTTTTTTCAAAAAATTATTGGAACATGATTAACAAGGATCCCATGTCCAATATCTGCATTTATAGATTTTTTTACTAGCAATCACGATCAATCCTCGGTCAATGCTAATCCTCTCGGCACTGATATCTGTCAGCATTTACCAATATCTATGTTGATAAATAAACCTCAGACACCTAAGAGATACCAATCGACGATTACTACCAAAGTTCAAGATATGACAGACACTACGCCAGAAATTTTCGTAACGTTTTAGGTGCAGTTTAATATAACCGTATTTTTTTAAACATATTTTAATTCTACATATGAAACATTTCAAGAGATATATCAAAATCTTTATGACCAGAGTTTTATATTTAAGACAGCCAAACAATGTAAAACGATTTGTAAGCCGTACGGAACTCAAGAGTTTCTGGTTGAAAAAAACAAAAATTATAGCTGTTTCAGCATTTCTTCAAAACAAAAAACTCTGGTGACATAAATTCTCGAAATAAATTGATTAATTTTTATAGACGTGTTAAATTTAGTTCTAACAGTGATTGTTAAAAAGGAAGATAACAGACAGGCTATATATTAATATTTTGGGAATGTCATGGTTTTGTGGAAGGAAGAACGTGAAGGACGAAGTGACGGGTGCAAAAAAGGTGCGTGAAGAGCACGAGCCGCGACGTTCGGCAGCTGCTTGAAGGATCTGACCGGCTGTGTCCCGGTATCAACGACCCGAACCAGAACCCGCCGCTACGCGCGGTGTAAAGGGAACAGCGGAGGTATGAGCATCCACGCCACCTCAACACCGTCCCTGGACTGAGCGGCTACAGAAGCCAGGAACCGAGCCTCGTCACGACATATGCCGGTGAATCTCTAGTACGATAGCCCCGTAGTTCGAACTGCTTATTTCTTTATTGTGCCTTTACTTGTAGTCTTAGTACATTTTTTTCCTTCCATACTGATATTTCTTTTGTGTGTGAAAATATATGCCCTGTTTTTTTTTCTAATACCCCTGTCAGACGGCAGCTAAAATGGCATTTACGCCAAATGACATTCAGGTTTTCAAATGACATTCAGGATGGGACCTGCCAGACGACAACTAAAATGACATTTAAGTGATGTCTATTACGATTACGATCGCAAATTCGTCTCGTGCACATAGAACACGTTTTCGTCAATAAACAATTTTAACACGGCAAAACACTTGTTTTTGTGTGTTTTGTCTGCTGGGACAAGAAAATATAACAAAAAACTGGGATAGAAAGTTGCGCTCACTAGTTTCTGACGAAAAAATAAAGCGAAGCGTGGGGCGAAATCCATTAGTCAACCTAACGTCATCATAAGCCGATCCGTAAGCCGGGCCTCCCGCGCTCCGCCACTACAGCTGACAGCTTGCTCGCACAGTTCTTTCGTTAATTTCGATAGTGCTTGCTTGCTCTGGTTGTCCCTCACGCTCGATCTTCGGCTGCCGTGCTCACTTCTACGTCTGCGAGGGATCCTGGATGCCGTATTGCGCTTCCGCCGTCACTATCACGGCGGTATGAATTGATCTTGGTTCGAGCGTCTCCCCTGTTGAGAAGGCCGTCCACCATCTTCGTCGTAGAAGCATTCCGCGAGCTTCGGTTTGAAGACAGGCTACCGTACCTACTAACGTACCGCGTCTTCAAGCAGGCGTTTGGCTGATGCCGGCGATGTGAATGTGTGTCTGTGTTACATAGAGTGCTTGGTTGGCCAGGTGACTTGCGTGCACCTAACCACCCCAGTGACAAAGTGAGTCGGCGCTGCAAAGCCATACCCTCCTGCGGAGGACAGAACCATCGCCAACTTGCTCGTCGTGGGGCAAACCACTGCCAAGTGATCGCACCCCTCCGACGCGACTGGCCGAAGATCTTGAGCGCCGCCGCGACCGCTGAACGGTTAAACACACACGGGATAACCGAACTGCCCCAGGACTCCCTCAGGTCATAGAGAAGCGCTGTAGGAATGCCACCTGGGACATCAAGTTCCAGCACCAGCGGCTACCAAAGCACAATAAAAATAGTAAGTACCCTTTTTGCAAAAAAATAAATAAATAATAAAATAAAAGAAGTTTGAATTAGTAGAAATAATATCTCTACATGTTTTTTTTAGCTCTTAGAAAATGCAGGCTATCTTGTTTCAAACTCACAAAATTAAAAAGAAAAAAAATTCACTTGTCTTCCTTTTACTGAATGTCACTCAAAACTAACTGATATGCCTCCTGTCAGCATTCTAAAGTTATTCGTTAATTCGCTTTAATGTGAATAAAACAACTGGATTGATCATCTTCCCAATTGTGCATCCTTGATGAGGTGAAAATGACTGAATAACTGTTTCTAGATACGAGACAAGAGTGCCAGCTTCTAGCACTGTAAATACTGTGTTTAGAAGCTATAGAATGTTTGCCATTCTGTGAAGTTTCAAAGAGATGTTCCAAGCTAGCTGTGTGGTGAAATTTTAACTGCTCTGCATCTCCATTGAATCTCCAATTTTAAGAATAATATGACTAAGGTGTAAGATATTTTATGCCTAGAGGACTGATGCATCTGTTGCAATGTTTCTATCCAACTACAGTGATTCCTCTGGCTCTCCTAGACCACTGCTACCAGTTCCAGTATCTCAATGTTGGGATGCTGAGGCAGTGTCGTGACCATGTTCCAGAGGTTGGCACTGGCGAGCACTCGGGAAGCAGTGGCGCCCCAGGCACATATGGCCAAAGTCAATGGGACCGCCGTGTCCCCATGGATCCTGTGTAACCACGTGTTCCTGATACCATCCAACATGCTCGAACCTTGCCCAATCCAGGACATCATCTTGTGCACGTCGATCGGTCAATTCCGTACATACGACAACACTCCCAGACTTCTCAGCATCACTCCCAACTTCTTATAGTGATGGATAAATTTCAGCCTACTGCTGACTTGGAGAATTAGAGTGGACACAGGGGCCATGGTTTCATTTACTTCATGCGTGAGTGAAGCTGAAGCTATGAGCATGAGCATGTTGCCCTGAACGATGCTACCACTACATGATCGTGCATGCTTGGTAGCGGCATTGAAAGCCTGGATCTTGCACTTAAAATGAAACGGAATCTTGCGTCGTGAGTGTTGTGTGTGTGCATCTGGCAACATCGGCGAGTCAGCAGAAGTCAAGCCAAGGCGAGTCAAGCTGGTTTTACCGAACCGTTTGTCATTCCGGGGACTCGTCGTAAACCATGTGCCTCTTGTCTAACTCCTCTTTTCTGCACGGCCAAGTCGGCTGCCTGAATAAAGATTTGGGCAACGACAAGAATGAAGAAATTCAAACTCCGAGGCACGCAACCACACTTTTTTGAGCAACGACAGCTTCGTGGCAACGACGAGAGCATATGGCAAAGAAGGATGAGCCTAACGTTGTCATCATGGGGCGGCTGAGACATCTCGAAGAGCTCGACCCACAAAGATTGAAGCGTGGCCCCTGTACCAGGAGCGACTAAACTTCTATGGTGACCCCCAGCAGCAGATGTTTTCTGGAACATGTAGATATCTTAAGTAGCAACTGTGCAGCAACTGTATTCAATGTATATGTGCAATACCTTATCAAACGATTTTTGGGATGTTTTGGAATAAAAATGTGCACCTACTGTATCATGTAAACATACGTAGCTTATTTAGCTTTGAAACAGAATGGGATTCTCCAACATCAAAGAAAGCTAGAAATAGACACAATCAGAGACTGACTTTATGCAGCATTTCTTTTTATTTCATTTTGGAGCACGTCAATGGGAATGTAAAAGCCGGTAAAAGGTCACGGTGGCGAATACCTACACTACGTTTATTAGAACAACAGACCACAATTTACAAGATTTGTACTACTTAAAAAAGAAAAATAACCTCTTTTTGACGTGTTGCATTCTTCCCAGAATCTCTACACGGCGGTAGTACATTTGACAAGGCATGTCAGCCAACCTCGGGAGCTGTTGCCTGCGCAACAAACGCGAAATTTAAAGCGCTGCTAGGCGCAGACAGCTATAATAGTATGAACCACGACCAAGCCGGTCGTGCAATGAACTCGTTCAAGGTACGCAGTGCTGCGACGACCCACACACGCAAAACAAACACTAGGCGGCCGTCCGCTCCGCTAATTGTCTTACGCGTCGTGTTTTTGCGTGCTCACGTTGGTTACGCCCACCGTCAAAGTTATATCTTACCCAAACATGTTCCTCGAGGTTTCGGTGTTGTGATGGACTGCGACATCTGTCTTGAAAACCGAGGGCTTCTAAAAACGCCCGAATGCCGGTGCAGAACCCGCCGTTCCGCTTCTGCTACCGAAGGCATTCGAGGTGCTCGTCTCACGTAGCTGTGCCGGGTGGTATAATTAACAGGTGGCGTTTTCTTGCCGGCAGGCGCTCCTTCCGACATCGTAAAAACGCGCAAATGTTGAGCGTAACTGGAAATGGAACCAACAAACCAACAGCCGACCGAGGCGAGCTCACGACAGTTACAGCGGTTCAGCGCAGGGTTCAGAGCCATTAGGCCTACTAGATCGCTGGAGCCGTGAGTAGGCTAAACATTTAGGAACGTAAAGTGTGTGCAAAATATGCGTTGAACTAATTGTTTTCGTAATTAAAACGAAGTAAAAATTGTTTCCGCAATTAATGCCTTCTTTTTAAAAAAAAATCCCGTCACATGTGCCGAGCGCTGCCGACGAGAGTACGCTTTGCGAACTCAGTTTACCTGAAATGGCATTTCGGTTGAATGCCATTCGAGTTGCCGTGTGGCAGTGCCTAAATGACATTTACACTGAATGCCATTTGGCGTAAATGCCATTTTAGCTGCCGTCTGACAGGGGTATAACTCTCTGTCTCCCGACCCTTTTCTTACCAACCCCGGACGAGCCTGTGACAGGGAACTAATAATACAGTAATTAATCAACATACGTGGCATATCAATTTCGAGAAAATGTATTTGGAGATTTTTTCCGGTTGTTTTGTTTCGGATAGTTGTAATCATTATAAATTTAATACTGCAAAGGACAGTGAGGTGGTAGAAAGTAAACTTGGTCATCGTGGCTACATTAAATGGCATTTCACTGAATCTACCTTTTTAAAATCGACGGGTTAAGCACAAAACTTCGCGGTGTCTAAAAATTGTAAAAAAAAATTGCAAGAGTCGCAATGTTAACGGTTTCAGGATTAAAGCAATCAAGTATTGTATTAAAATATTTAGTCCAATATAAAGCTACATATTAAACACTTCACCTTTTGCTGGTGTTTACTCTAAAATTAATGCAGGTGTAGGGTGCTGAGCACCCACAGATCTATCTTTCTCAACAAAATAAAACGGATGGCTCGAGGCAGTACACGCACGCGCCTCAAAGAGCTCGAAAGGAGAATGCTCTCAAGATGCCATGATAGATAGGCACGTCGTTCGTTGTCTCGTTCCGTGACCTCGCTTTAAATAACGTGGTAAAACCTCGCGGCCCCCACAGGTTTCAAAACGTGTGCTCACGGTCAAGACTGGTGATAAAGCGTGTTGAAATATTAAAGACAAATGTCCCTGTTAGATATATACTAAATATCTCGAATGCATAATGTACAGCAAACTTTTCTGTTATCTAGAAAAATATTTTGTACTCTCCGATTTTCATAATGGCTTTTTGGAAACGGCGCTCAACCAAATCAGCACTGCCAAGGACAAATGAAGTTATTTATAATTATTTCGAAAATAAAGAGCTTATATGAGATGTTTTTATCGATTTTTTGTTTCTGAAGACTTAAATATAGTTGACCATAATACACTACTAAAAGGATAGTTCACTAAGGATTTTGTGGACTCGCACTGAAAGTTTTTGGATGGTATCCGCATAATTGGACATAGTTTGTTGGCAGAAATAACTATAATTCATAAA
Organism: Ixodes scapularis; assembly: GCF_016920785.2. NCBI lineage: Eukaryota > Metazoa > Arthropoda > Arachnida > Ixodida > Ixodidae > Ixodes > Ixodes scapularis. Next base: position 188,329,267 of record NW_024609857.1, read on the forward strand.
CAAGTAGAATTCCGAATACAATCCCCCAAGGAAGTGTTCGGGGCCTGCTCTGGTTTTGTTAATTGTCAATAATTTAGAACAATGTGCAGCAGAGAATAAGTTTCTTTCCTGCAGGGTATTGAACCGAACCCGAACTGTGAACCGAAAGCCGGGAAGGACCGTTATTTTCGCGTCAACCGGAGCTGAACCGGAACGAAACAATTTTTTTTGCTCCGGAGCGAAACTGATATGTTTTTGCATGCGGTTTTCGGTTCATACGCGAAGTCAGGTTGCGTGAGAAAGGCGTGGCGAAAAACATAGTAACCAAAATAGTCAACCGAAATATGAAAACAAACAATTATTTTCGCGGAAATTGGAGTGGAACCGGACCAAAACAATTATTTTTCCGTTCCTGGGGAAACCTGATAAATATTGTTTTGCGGTGTTTCGTTCATATGGGAAGTCAAAAAGTGAGAAAAATAGGTAGCGGAAAGCTCTGTAACATTTCATGAACAGGTTTTCACATAACGGTCGTCTTCCTAATTTATAAAGTTCGTCTCGAGAACTCAAACGAAATGAGCACAGTAACTATAAATTCTCCGGGATTTCTGGTCTTCTGTATTTCTTAAACAAATGCCCACATTCGTCCCAACCGTTTCTTTGGGACCGGAAATGGCTCATCAAAGAAAATTTTTCACTAGAACATACCCGATTTGTACGTCAGCGAAAGTTACCAATTAATGAGCCTGTTTGGTGGCAAAAAGGTGAGGTGGGCTGGTTAGTTTCTCATCTCGGACTAAACTGAAAAAAAAGAAAGCAAGGACAAAAAGAGGTATATACAACACGCCTAGTGTTTTCTATACCTCTCTTTGTCCTTGTTTGTTTCGGCGTTCAGTCGGAGCTCGATTTGGTGTTTCTTGTTTTCATTTTGTAGAGTGCTGTGCAATTTACTTTAAAATCCTGGATTTCATTGCACAACTGATCGGATAAGAAAGCAATACAAAGGCCGATGGATATTTTACAACCTGCACAATTTGCTATACTGTGGCGCATTCAATCTGCTTTTAAAATAACTCAGCGGATTTAATAATCTCTTCGAAATTAAAATCTAGCACCGGGAAGGGGGGGTTGAGATTCAATGAACAGTTAGAGCCACCAAAAACAGCGAAACAGCTTCGATCTCTAGTAGTAGAAACAAGAACCAAAACGTTTTCTCTTTAGAAACACAAACATCAAGGCGCACACAGCTCATTTGAGCATTGCTAGACAAAGAGCCGCGGCTTTCAAGGGACGCTAACGTGTTGCCGTTTTGGGAGGAGAGAAGGGAACGCCATCCAGAACCCCACGCATTGGCGCAAGTACCCCTGGGAGGGCCTGCAACCCCTGTCAGCGTGGAGTGAGCCTTTTCTGCGCTGAAGTTCATTCTAACGACTCAGAGGTGCCGTCTTTCCCCGGATAAGCATGGCGACTTCCGGCTTGTTCGATCAGCTGCCTGACATTAAACTGCGCTTTGCCCTACGTCCCGAGGTGCTCCAGCACCAGCTCGGTTGTTCTACACACGAATGTGAGTTTTTGCATTTGATATGTAGCACTTTTATAAAATGTCCATAGTTTATCTTCTGCTGTCGTCAATTGCATTTAAAAATATGAGTATGAACCGGTTCGAACCGTTCGAACTTTATTTTTGCACGCTGCAGCTGAACCGGGTTTGAACTGTTTTCCATGGTCCAGAACGAAAACCGGAACGAAAAACATTTTGGTTCAACACTCTGGTTTTGTGTAATAATGACACCACAATTTTTGTTAAAGGTCAAACATCTTCCGAGATTAAATGTAGGGCGGAGGCAGTTCACGCCAACTTTCATTTATCGACAAATTGAATGATTTGAAATAGAACACATATAAAATTAGCTGCGTGCTGTATAGGCAACGAAATTGTAATTTCGTCAGGTTAGAGTATTATGTTGAGTTCATATACACTATTAAATATGTGAACAGTTTTGGTGTTACTTTTACAAGATTGTTTCCCTCGGAATGGACAAGCAGATTATACTCACCTGCAAGTTGGTAAAGCGGTTGTATTTATATCCAAAACCCGTTCTGCTTGCTGTGAGGGTGGAGTTGCTTTTATGTTATACTTTGATCTACAACCACAGAGCCGTATATTGGGAGAGTTTGGCCAATAGGCGGAGCAAAGGCCGCCGCCAGCGCCGAATATTCCCCCCACGCTTAGAGCGTAAACTAAATTTGTGACACTGCGTCAACCAATCAGGAGACCGCGACGTCGAAATGTTGCGAACGACATTTAAAGCGTGAAATAGAAGCGTTCCAATCTCAGCCTCTACTCCATCTCACAAATGTCGGCAGGAAGACAAAGGTACAGGCGCGCGTGTGAGCCTAGCTCAGCGAAACGCCTTTGTTTGTAGGAGAACTCGTACATAGGAGGCACTTTCCGACGCCACGCGCTCGTGCCCATGCCTTTCTCTGCACTGCTGATGTTTGTTCGCTCTCGTCGGCTTGCTAGAACAGCGTCCTGAGACTGGCTGAAAGAAAACAAAGCAAAAGGTGGGGCGCGCGAGCGTCTTGAGACGCTGAGTCCCGCTCGGCTCGTGCTCTGGCTTTGGCAGTGCTTTCTTTCCCCGTCTCAGCTGAGACGCTGTTTCTAGCAAGTGGGCCCTGGCTTAGAGCGCACGTTCGTTTATTCCACACTTGAATATTGGCGTGATTAAACCTCACGTGAACAAAGTTTTCAGTCACCGAGAGTTAAACCTTATCACTCTAGTGACTCTAAAACGGCTTAAATTAGTCATGTCACAAATCTAGAGCTCACGACCACCGCTAGGGGCTGTTTCGAGGCCTGTGGTTGGCCCCGAGATGCTCGCCTATTCAAACCAATGTATGGCCAAACTCTCTCAATAAACGGCTCTGCTACAACCACTACGTTTACTGACATCTAGCGGGGGGCACCAATAGAAAGCAATATTCAACAAACCTGATTTTACACGAAACAAAGCATTTTGTATAGTCTCAAATATGTTACTTTTTTTACATTGGTCCGTAGAACTTTAAAAAAAACACAAAGTTATGACAATCAATCCTTTATACGCAATCGCTTGATGGCCATATCTAATAGTGTGATAAGACAACATGATTTCTTTTTTGTTGCTCTAGTATCAAGTTTCATAGCAACAAATCTTGCGTATGTTACTCGACATGGCGAGAATAGGCTTTTCCCTCCTCAGCACTATTATATTTTAGCGTCTTTAAAATACTCAGTGCCAGCACTCATAAGTGAACTCGAAAGATGAAATCTAGATATTACTGAGAAAACAGTGTGCTACATGATATGCTACTGGAAACAGTTCCATAAATGAGCTTGCCTCTATTGTATTAATTCATAACCTTATCTCTTATTTTTATTCCTGCTGCTTTTAAGCCTGTTGTACTGCAGAAAAAGATTGTTTTGATTCATTTCTCATATTGAAGCATATAATAGGGCGTGGGGCCGCCAGCTCTTGCCACGTATTTGGTGACTCAGTTTCTCCGCATGCCTTTTGGCCTCAGTAATGCGGCTCAAACATTCTAGAGATTCATCTATGCCGTCACGCGCGGGCTTCCCTTCGTACTCGCCTACGTTGGCGACTTGTTGGTCGCTGGCTCGACACCGGTAGAGCATACAAACCACCTCCGTCTTCTTTTTCAAAGACACTCAGACCACGGCATCATCACCAACACCGCAAAAAGTGAGTTTGGAAGATCAGAACTACAGTTTCTGGGACATCGACTGGACCGACATGGCATCAGACCTCTGCCGTCGAAAGTGCAAGTGATCAGAGACTTTCCAAGACCTAGCTCAATCACAAAGCATCGCCAGTTCCTCGGTCTGGTAAATGTTTACCGTCAGTTCATTTCGAACTGCGCGAGGCTAGTCCAACCCCTTGATTCGCTCCTGGCAAAGTCTGCACGGGCCACTTCCAACGTACTATCATGGACACTGTTAGCTATAACACGGGAGCGGCGCCCGTCCCGTACCCCCAGCGCCCCATAGCAGGCGCCGTCCGAAACTCCGCGCATGCGCCGTGCGGCGGACTCGCTCTTCCATTTTGCGAGCACACCCTCGCTTTACCGTCTGCTAGGCGCAGAGCAGGCAATGCTACAGTGCTGCTTGTCTGGTACCCTCGCTATAGCGAACTGGTCTCAAACTCATTTTCAACCGGCGATTTCTATTGGGGCAGATTGTAGAGTCATTAGGGCATAACCCATGTTTTTTGCTTTGTTAGAAACAGCATTTTTACCGATATGCGTTCGCAAACCAGTATGAGCACAGCAGGTGTGATACAGAAATAGACTGTTATACACCATTTCACCTTAAGTCCGACCGCAGCGTACGCATCAAAACGACAGAACCAATCAAATAGCAGCAAAGGTGCAACGTCACGGAGTGCCTCCCCGGGGGACCCAATAAAGTGCAAAAAGTGCTTTTGTCGCTGCTTGGTGGGTCATATCGTCTCGTAACGTCCGCAGCACTTAGACCTAAAGTGAAACGGATGATAACTGCAAGTTTGTCTCATAAAAAAATTTAATCTGCCGTTACATTTAGTATACGATGATTATCCTTAGCCAGCGGAGTCAGGGAATCAACCGTGGGCACCTCATACGCGGTGGTTCGTTGAACCATGTTCAGCGAAAATTGGCGAGCGCTGTGGCGTCGTCTGCTCTGTGGCTAGCAGACGACAAAGCGAGGGTGTGCTCGCAGGCGGGAAGCGCGAGTACGCCACACGGCGCATGCGCGGAGTTTCGGACGGCGCCTGCTATGGGGCGCTGGGGGTACGGGGCGGCCGCCGCTGCCGTGTTATAGCTAACAGTGTCCATGATAGTACCTTGGAATGAAGACGCGGAGCAAGCAACACGATGCCAGAACCTCGATCATGCCTGATGCCTCAGCTACGGCTGTTGGGGCGGTCTTACAACAACAGGTGGACGGTGAATGGCATCCCATAGCTTTCTTTTCCAAGAAGTAAAGCCCGCCCAGAGCCGCTACAGCGTCTTTCGAAGAGAACTGCTTGCGGTGTACTTGGCCGTCTGGCACTTTCGACACTTTGTCGAAGGTCGCCCGTTCGTCATCTGGACGAACCCTAAACCACTTACCTACGCCATACGCAACTCAAGCTCTGTCTTATAACCGTCGAGAGGTCCGTCAGCTGGCCATCTTGTCGGAGTTTACGACAGACATCCGGTACATCAAAGGGAAATCAAACGTCCCCACTGATCTACTGAGCCGAATCGACGCGGTACCTTCGCCTTCTACGGAACTAGGCATCAGCTTGGTGGCTCGTCATCAGGCATCCGACGAGGAGCTACAGCAGCCCAGCACATCAAACACCACTCTCAAGCTGGAGGACGTTGGGTTCCCAGGAGGCATCACCATCGCCTGCGACAAGTCCACAGGAACGCATCGCCCATTCGTTCCGATTGCGCTACGAAGGCAGCTTTTTGATGCCATTCATTCGTTGTCGCATCCCGGCGTGAAGGCGACACGGAAGCTAGCGGCAAATCGGAACGTTTGTCCTCAGCTGAAGTCCGACATTCGTGACTGGGTACGGACCTGCTTGGCATGTTAACGAGCCAAGGTTCACCGTCATCCCGTACCTCCATCCCCGAGCTTCCTGCCACCAGATTCCCGCTTCGACAAGGTCCACATCGACCTGGTCGGGCCCCTTCCAACATCTCAAGGGCAACGATACATACTGACGTGTATCGACCGCTTCACAGGGTAGCCGGAAGCTATAACATTGGCGGACATGGCTGCAGCCACCGTCGCCGAGGCATTCGTGTCCTCCTGGGTAGCGCGCTTCGGATGCCCATCTGAAATCGTCACCGACAGAGGGCGACAATTCGAATCCAACTTGTTCACCGAATTGTCCCGAATCCTAGCCATGACAAGATCTCAGACAACTGCACACCATCCGCAGTCTAACGGCCTGGTTGAGCGTTTACATCGTCATCTGAAGTCCGTACTCATGGCGCACGCGAACCCCAGCGGGTGGGTACAACAGCTTCCGCTCGTCTTGCTCGGGGTCCGAACGGCGCTGAAGCAGGACGTCGGCTCTTCAACTTCCAAACTCGTCTATGGGACGACCCTGAGACTACCATCGGACTTTTTCGATTTCGACCCCACTACAACCACAAGACAAGAAGACTGCGCCACAAAGGTGAAAGACATCTTCGCGGACATTCGACCAGTGCCAACGCGAGTGGTATCTGCGAAGACGCCTTATGTCTCTCAAGATTCGCACAGTGCAACGCATCTGTTCGTGCGCCAAACAGCCCAACAAAAACCGCTCCAACCACAGTATATGGGACCGTTCCCGATTCTGGAAAAGAAGCCAAGTGGATTGGTTGTACAGATAAATGGAAGACGAGACACCATCGCTCTCGAGCGTCTAAAGCCAGCCCATCTGGAGCACGCAATAGTGAACCTCATCACACGTTAGACGCGCGAGGAAAGTTCGAAGTCTCGGAAGAAGCCTGCTGAAGTTTACTGGACAAGCTCATGACCAGAGCTAGCGTTTCAATTCTATGTTGTTGTTGTTATTTTCGTCTTATTTAATCGCTCGTCGGGGCTCCTCGCTAAAGGGGTATTCACACGAGGGAGAAATCCCGGGGATTTCTCCCCGGCACGCGCGCATCACGAGATGGAAACGCGAGGCTTTTGCACATCGCAAAGCCTGACGTTTTCGTCATGGGATGCGCGTGCCGGGGAGAAATCCCCGGGATTTCTCCCTCGTGTGAATACCCCTTAAGGGGGGGCACATATGTAGGGTACAACGCACCCACAGATTCATTCTCCTGATGAAAATAAAAGAGATGGCTCGAGGCGCAGCACTAGCACGCGACTAGGAGAGCTCGTGAATGCAATGCTCTGAAGCCGCCATTGCAGGCAAACACGTCCTTCCGTTTGTCTCCTTCCAAATCCACACTTTAACCCTTTGCCTACAGCAAAAAGTCTGCAAAAAAATATTTGAAAATATCGAATTCTTTTATGTGCCCTATAAATTTAACATGCAATACAAAGGCCAAACACAAATGCCAAAATATTTATTAAATGAGAAAACTTTTAACACACTGCAAAAGAAAAAGGGACTTAAGTTCTACTTCACTGCATTCCCGCAGAAAGTTCACAATTTCACATCGCCTTGCACATAGACGTTCAGGCCGGGCGTAGCAGTACTGCAGACAGTTCACATCACCTTGCACGCGAACTGAACGCAAAACGTGGAGGGACTGGAGGGGGATTTTCTACAATGATTCTAGTCCAATGCCGACACGCCAACACAATGTCCTCCTCGAAATCGGAGTCGTCTGAGCTGAAATTCAATAACTCACTTGCATCGCTCTCGCTGTTCGATTAACGATTCATTTCCTCGTCTTCTGAATCTAAAGAGACGTCACAATATCTTCATGTTCGCCCCTATTTTGAGGCAAGATCGTCACTACGAACCCAACAACCAAAAGTTGACGCCGCCAATTTTAAGTTCCCTGTTGCCTGTGTTGAAACAATTTTCTGCCAAATTCAGAAATTTACCTGGTTTTTATTTTCCGTGAAGCGCCATCTATCCACGGCAAAGCCCAATAGAAACATGTGGACTAGCCCAGTTCGTCCATGGTAGCGTATTGGAGCCCGAATGAACGTGGACGCGCCCAGCTCGTCTTCGAAGGGAGCGGTACAAACAGCCTGGACGAACCCAGGTCGTTCATGGTAGGGAAAGGGTTAAATAACGTGGTGGAACATTGCGGCCCCCACAAGGGTATAACTGATTTTAGTTTTTAACTTAATTCGTATGTAAACTTTTCTGCTGCTTTATGCCATCTAGCAGGGCCGCGGCGAGCTGCAAATTTTCTCCGTTTTGCCTTGCCTCTCTTTTTGTCTGTGAAGCAAAAAAAAAAAAAATTACTATGATTATTCCGAAAGCAAGATTCTTTCAACCCCTTGCTATCGGAAAGATACGACCGTATTAATGTATTGAGGAAAAGTGTATTATACATAATTCTAAACGTCCATTTTTCAATATGGATGGTATCGTTTGTAAGCTATATTATTTATTTTCCTAAATTCATTAAAAACCAGAAAACTAGAACATCATATTTTGCCATCTGGATGTTTTAATGTGATATGTTGCTAATGCTCACGGAGAAGCTGCAAAAATGGCAACCATATTGTGGCTCTTGATGTAAGCCATGATGTGAATATTTGGAAGACCAAAAACTAAAGTGGCCCAGTATTGTCTTAACGTCAACTTTTTGTGGCGTTTCGTGAGTTAAAACAAGACTGAACTTATATTGCTCTTAAGTATAATGTATATCATAGTTAAATTTTGCGGCTAACACTTCGCTTTAAATTTATCGAGTAAAAAAGCACTAGTAAAACTAGGCTTCTCACGCGCGATTGGCGGTACACAATTTACCAACTTCGTCTGACGTGCCACATAGATCGATGGGTACACCACAGACCCGTAACCTTGTAGATGGCCACTTGGATAACGGGTACACCACGTTTTCATGAGTGTCTCTCTGTGATTTATGAAAGGTGATATCACACCTCCACAACGGGTAGCTGGCGTCTCGCCTCCTCCTCCTCTTCCTCCTACTCTCCTCCTTCCTCCTCATCTCCTCCTCCCTCCTCTTCCCCTCCTCCTTTCCTCCTCCCTCCTCCACTTCCTCCTCCTTTCTCCTCCTCCCTCCCCCTCCGCGCGTTGCATTATGAGAAACGTTCCTTAATGCAACGCACGGGACACTCGTGACGTCACTCGTAATGTCAAGTGTGATGCAATCATGGAACGTTTCCCATACTGCTCCGCGCGGTTTCGCCGACGGCGACGCCGCTCAAGCCGGAAATGGTAGCCTAAGAGCTCGCGCTATAAAATCACATAAGAAACATGGCACAATTAAGTTGAATATTTTAAAATGCTTACGCTTACCCGATATGCATGAGCAAGTCTGGTAACTGTCTCAAGAGTAGCGCGTGAATTACTCAAGCGAGTTTACCAAAGCGTCGAACTTCCCTGTCTCTGCCTCGAACACCCCTGTAATTCAGGCGACGTGACATCCATGAAAATAGGCAAACGAACGGCGGAATTGACCCGGTTGTCTTACCTCATACAAGCTTCTCTGAATGCGCTTCCGGGCAACATCTACCACCTTAGTACTGGAAGCATTGCATTACTTTAGAAGAGGTGCGTATTTAATTATATTGCTTTCCTTCGCTGATGGCTTTGATTTAATAATTGTATTGCCCAAATACAGCTTTATCAATTTTAATGTCGTATTCATAGACCCACTCTGAAAACACTTAATAGCCATGTTGTTCACGCAGCCTTAAACAAATTTAGGGAACGAAAGATGATTATTTTCTCGCTAAAATAATATACCATAAATTTTTTTAAAGAAGTATTTAATAAACGTGAGTTGAAGGCTTACACTTTATTTGTAATATTTTGTAACATCTTTTAAGTTGAACGGAAATTTACCCACGCTGCAATCAAACAAAGGTTACACCATTTCCGAGGCATCGAACTCTTATTTTCTGGAACAGTCATTGGCGCTTTCAAGATACTTGATTTAACACATTATTGTCTCGACGTTAAAATGTACTGCATGTATTACGTGAGACCCAATAGACGCATAGGATGGCGAGATTTCGTCCCTATGACTTGGCGTAGTTCCAAATATTTTTTCTTCGCCACAAAGTGTTTAACTATCGTCAGACCTAATGTTGCTAACGAAAGTGTTCTGAGCAAATTTTTCTTTTTAAAAGCAGGGATATTTCTTGCAAACCAAAGCTTCCAGTTTATTTAAATAAAAGCTGGGCGTACCTAGACAGTTTTATAAAAAAATGCTTAATGAGTAGAAGTTTCAGGGCCCACTTGAATCGGCTAAGGGAGTTTCGAGATAACAATATTGAACTCGGCTGCAAAGTTCAGCTCCTTTGTCACTGTTGGGAGGATTTTATTAGCTTTCAGTGGTTTGTTAAAATTAAATTTGCTTCGCAATGAGGTCAATTTCACCTTGAACAAAAGGTGCTCGTTTGTCAAACAAAACTCATTGTCGTTTATAATTTCTTTTAATATACTCCAATTAACGACCACTCTTAGACACACACATTTTCTCTCGAGTAAAACAGTCTTATGAGAAGATTCATATGGACTAAATGAGTCGAGATTCCCAAGAAACGATAAATAAATTAAATACTCAAATTGTATTTTTTTTTTTAAGAATACAACCCTCCTCAGGTTCATACTGAAAAATACCGGAGACGAGGGGACGCAGAAAAGGGATCTAACACAACTCCGTTTGAAAACACAGCTGCAATATTTTTTCGGCCCTCTTATCTCCGGAATTTTTTCAGTGTTATTGATCACCAGTTGGCCTGCGCAATCATATTATTTTTGCTGCTCGTGTTCTTTCCGGATGACGTGCCAATCACCGCAAAAACAAGAATGGACATAGTGACATATTCAACTCATTGAAGAAGCTATGTGCTAAACATTAGAAATGTAAACACCATAAATAGCGCCAATTGTATTTCGAACATTAAATGTGTTATCACACCCGTCATTTGATAGACGTTCCCAACCGTGAATCCGTGATTCCTAAGGATAAAACTCCTTTCAAGATAACGCGAACTTAGGAAACTAAAAAGCATTCCAGAGATGGTGGAGTGGTTGAGACACAAAGTTGCCATTAACCGGCCAACAGCCTTGACTTGACCTGAGTAAGACTAATGATTGCATTTGTTGAATTAAAGAAGCATCAAACCAGACCCGATCTGACTAATGATCTTCAAAAGAAAAAAACAAATAATTAAATAAACCTCTGTCTCGTGATTGCCACCGTCGTTACAGTATCGCTGCTGTCGACTGCTTAAAATGAACGTGTGATGAAAGTGTGCATCATCGTATTCTGATCGATACGAGATAAACAAATCAAGGTGGATGATTTTTTTTTAATTTAGTTTTATTCGGATGACATAAAATTCAAATACCCTAGCACATTGGTGCCCTTTACGAAGTTAATTTTATGGTTTGACGATGCTGATGCGATGGTACAATACCATGGAAACAATGAGAAGAAATTACTTGAATCATTTGACGAATTGTTTAACCAGTTACGCGCCACACGATCGAAAATGGTAACCTCTGACTTCTGTCATAATCGTTCGTAGTGCATTCTTGCGTCATTATGTGAAGTCTGATTCCCGATTAGATCTATCTGTCCGATTTGGAGAACGTCATTTACAAATCATGTAAAATCTCAACTCAGTGGAAATAATACACAATATTTAAATAATAATTAGGGGGTGTTGAGGCTCATCCAAGATACGTAAACACAAAACACCGAGCTGTGGTATACGTTTTTGCACTTCCGGGTTTTAAAGGTATACACGAATGACTCTAAAACAATTAGCAAAGCTTTCAAGCAAGCGTCGAATCTAAAAATCGTATGTCTGTTTGGGAAATACATTTATTTTTTTCCTTTGTTTGTGAAGGAAATAAAGATATTACTATAATTACTCCGAAAGCAAGATTCTGTCGACCCCTTGCTATCAGAAAAATACGACCGTAATACGGTATTTCTGGAAAATTATATTTTATATCATTTTAAACGTAAATTTTTCAATTTAAATGATGTCGTTTGTAAGCTATTTTATATATTCTCCGAAAGACATTAAAAACCAGAAAACTTGGGGATCGCATTCTGCCATCACGGGTTTTAATGTGATGTTTTTCAATGGTCACGGGTAAGCTGCAAAAAAGGGAAACCATATTGCGTGTCTTGTAGTAGTCATGAGGGGAATATTTTGAAGACCAAAAACTAAAGTGGACACATCGCCTTTTTGTCGTTTTGGGAGCTAAAAGAAGAGGGAACTTATTTTTCTCTCAAGAGTAATGTATATAATAATTAAATTTTGATGAAAACACTTCATTCAAATTGATCGCGTAGAAAAAATATAGTAGTAAAATGAGGCTTCGCACGCACGATCACAAATATCGAAAAATGTTCACTGGCCAATAGTAAACAGTCAGAGGCATAAGCTTCGCAATCATGGCCACCAGAGGCATGTATCTCCTGTTCTTGGATTACTGTTGCGATGAATACCTTGCCCTGCTCATAGAAAGCTCGGCTAGAAGCGTGTGACATCCTATTAATAGGTCATATATTCACGCATTCACTAATTGTTTCATTAATGTTGAAATATATTTCCCAAACAGACGTACGACTTTTAGATTCGACGTTTGCTTGAAAGCCTTGTTAATTGTTTCAGAATCATTCGTGTATACCATTAAAACGCGGAAGTAGAGAAACATATGTCACAGCTGGGTGTTTTGTGTTTACTTATTCTGGAGGAGCCTCAAAACCCTCTATATATTATTAAAATATGGCGTATGATTCCCTTTGAGTTGAGATTTTGCATTATTTGTAAATGCCAATCTCCAGGTCGGACAGATTGATCTAATCGGGAATCAGACTTCACATAATGACGCGAGAATGCACTACGTAGCATTATGCCAAAAGTCAGAGGTTAGCATTTTCGAGCGTGTGGCACATAACTGGTTAAGCAATTCGTCAAGAGATTCAAGACATTTCTTCTTATTGTCTTCATGGTAATCTACCTTCTATAAATCACTCCATAAAATGTATTGTACGATCGCATTAGCATCGCCAGTCCATAAGATTGAGTTCATAAAGGGCGCCAAGTTGCTTGGGTACCTTAATTTTATGTCATCCTAAAGAAATCAAATTAAAAAAAAAATCAACCACCTTGATTTGTTTATCTCGTATCGTTCAAAATACGATGATGCACCCTATCATCCCAAGTTCATTCTAAACAGTCGACAGCAGCGCTACTGAAACGAAAGTGGCAGTCACAAGCTGTAGCCGGTGACAGGTCAAGGACGAAGTAGAAGCTCCTCCCACCTCTTTCTACTGGAGCGGAGCGAACGGTGGAGAGGAGGTCGCCTCCTGTGCAGCGTTACCTTTCCTAAAGAGGAAAAAGATGGGAGGGGCTTCCACTTCGTTCTTGACCTGTCACCGACTATAGAGGTTCATTTATTTGTTCTTTTCTTCTGGAGATCATTAAAGTTGTCAGATGGGGTCTGGTCCGATGCAAATGCAATCATTAGTCTTACTCAGGTCAAGTTATGGCTGTTGGCCGGTTAGTGGCATCCTTGCGTCTCAACCAGTTCGTCATCTCTGGAATGTTTCTCTTTTCTTAAGTTCGCGTTATCTTGAAAGAAGTTTTTTCCCCTAGGAATCACGAATTCACGGTTGGGAACGCCTATCAAATGACGCGTGTGATAACACATTTAATGTTCTAAATACAATTCGCGCTAGTCACGAGGTTTCACATTTTTAATGTTGAAGCGCATGGTGTCTTCAATGAATTGAATATGTCACTATGTCCATTCTTGTATTTGCGGTGATTGACACGCCATCTGGAAAGAACATTATGATGATAGCGCAGGCCAGCTGGTCAGCGATAATACTGAAAAACTCCGGAGATAAGGGGGCCTAAAAATATTGCAGCTGTGTTTTCAGACGGCATTGCGTTAGATCACTGTTCTATGTCCCCTCGTCTCCGATGTTCTTCAGTGTAAACATGGGTAGGTTTGTATGGTTTAAAAAAAGAATGAGTATTTTATTCATTCATTGTTTCTTGCTAATCTCAAATCATTTATTGCATGCTCATCTGCTCATTGATTCTTTTACTGAAGAAAAAAAGCATTTGTGTGTCTAGGAATGGTTGTTGATTACAGTATAATAAAAAAATTAACTCCAATGAGTTTCGTTTGCTCAAACGCGCACCTTTTGTTCGAGGTTAAATTGACCTCATAACGAAGCAAATTGAATTTTAACGAACCACTGAAAGCTCATAAAGTCCTCCCGACAATGACAAATGCGCTGAACTTTGGAGCCGAGTTTAATGGGATTATCTAGAAACTCCCTTAACCGATTCAAATATGTCCGGAAGCTTCAACTTATTAAGTTTAATTTTTTAATAAAATTATCTCATGTACGCCCAGTTTTTATTTAAATGACTTGGCGTCTTTGGCATGCAATTAATACACCAACTTTTAAAAGGAACTATCTGCTCAGAGCACTTTCGTTAACAACATCCCGGATTAGGAGCCTTAAACACTTCGTGGCGAAGAAGATATATTTGGAAGAACGCCAAATCATAGGGACGGAATCTCGCCATTTAATGCGTCTATTAGGTGTCATGTAATACACGAAGTACATTTGAACGCCGAGATAACAATATGTTAAGTCAAGCTAGTATATTTAATGCGGCAATGAATGTTCGGGATAATGAGTTTGATGAGTAGGAAAAGGCGTAAACTTCTGTTTTTACAGCAGAGGTAAATTTCCGTAGAACTTAAACGACGCTATAAAAAATATTACAAATAAAATGTAAACTACTCACTCACGCAAGAAAATAATCATCTTCCATTCGCCAAATTCATTTAAGTCTGCTTGAAGAACATGGCTATTAAGTGCTTTCAAATAGGGTCTATTAATACGAGGTTGAAATTGATAAAGTTGTAGTTGTGTAATACAATTATTAAAACAAAATCATCAACGTAGGAAAGCAAAGGGATTAAATATGCACTACTTCAAAAGTAATACAATGCTTACAGTAGTAAGGTGGTAGATGTTGTCCGGAAGCGCATTCAGAGAAGCTTGTTGGGTAAGACAACAGGGTCGATTTCGCCACGTTCGTTTGCCTATTTTCATGGGTGTCACGTCGCCTCGGTTACATGGGTGTTCGAGGCTTTGGTAAACACGCCTGAGTAATTCACGCACTAGCTTGTAGGCGGTCACCGTACTTGTTCATGCCTATGGGGTAAGCGCAAGCACTTTAAAATTGTTAACCTAATGTGACATGTTTATTTTGTGTTGTTTTATTTATTTTCCTAAAATAGTGTTGACTTTTCTTGGTTCACATTGCAACAAGGCCATTTCTACTCCTAAGGTGAAAGTGTGGAGGGGGGGGGGGGCGGTAAACACGCTGTTGTGATCCATGCAGTAGCCTTTGGAGAACTCCATGATTTCATAACACTTATCGCGGTAAGCGTTAGCATAATAAGCGTCGTGTGTTGTCGTCAATCCTATACCTGTCATTGTTTTTTTTTCGCTTTTTAGTATGTAATTAACCACCTAGCCTAACTTCTTTTTTCGTTGTGTTTTAGTTCTGTTAACCTAATCGTAGCATGTTATTTATGGATTTTATAATCGTATCAAACTTCTTTTTTTACTGCTTCATAATCAGGCTTAGTAATTTCTAGGGTTTCGTGTTTTGGGAATTTATTTCTATTTTTTAGTTAACTTGGGCTGTTTTTCAGGGCCTATTTTTTCACAAAAAATCGCTGTTTTTTGGTGTAAATTATTTGTATCAGGCAAAAGAAAAATAGCTTTTTTTTTGTTAGGGATTGTGCTGAGGACATTAGGGCCCGGGCACGGAACCCCTGACCTCCAGAGGACGTGCACGTGACCTGAATGCTCAGAAAACGTACCGGTACCGATAACAGAAGGACGTCAGATAATGGGCGTAGTATCGAAGACAGATGCTGCCCCGCGGACAGTAAACTGTGATGCTGTGTTAAAAGTAGAATTAAGCCGCAGAGAAAAATCTCCTTCGCGTGAAGCTTGTGGTTTTCCCAATTTGAGGACAACTCCAATGCAGGGTTTTTTTCAGTTTTCTTAGATTTTGGTAAAATCAGCTCTAAAGTTAAATTTTGGGGTTTATTTATTTTTTTTTTTTTTGCCAAAAACGAGTGGGACATTTTTCTTTTATTCGTTTGTAACGGCATAGGTACATCGAGAAGTGTAGATTAAAAAATAACATTAGCTCCGGTCATACACTGTGAGCGGGCCTTGGTGCAAAATGGCAATATTTTGCATCAGAGGCATAATTATATTTTGCATCATCCTGAAAAAGTTTAGCCAGTGCTATGCATGCCAAATTAACCGGGGGAAGCTGGCACGTGTCATTGAAGGAAAGCGAATTAATTTTTAATACATAAAACCATTTGGCTTCTATCTCAAAAATGACTTACACGGCACTTCTTTTGCGCAGCAATGCGGTTATGTCAAGTTGTAGGCTTATTCTCACAGAACATAAAAATGTCTCACTCGTTACATTTTTATTTCCCCATAAGATCGCTTTCTATGTTAAAGCATATAACGCCTGATATATTGAAGAAAAATGCAAGGCTGCTCTACAACATACTTTAGTAGCATTAGATATCCTGAGGAAACTACTGCCCCACTCTCTCCCCCTTTTCCGGCTTTTCATGCATAATTCATCAATAACACGCTCACTGAGAGAACTATATATTGTAGTGGTCATGACCGGACTTTAATTTGTTCTGTCATTTTACGTTCGTCGATACCTTTTGGATTCGATTTTCTAGCAAAAGAAGTTATACGTGCACCTAAGATAACATGTGAGAACATACAAGATATTTATAAGAACTTACATACGCTCGAAATAATGATAAAGCTTCGAATTCTTGCATTCACCAAACTAAGGCACGGAACTTTTTTCTTTTTAATGTAGATTATGAATTTTATTCTGATGTCCAGGGAGCTAATAAGCTTTTTCCAGGTGCATGCTCCCTTCGTTGAAACGCCATTCGAACGGCAATTTGTGGAGCTACAATGCTATGGAGATGTCGTCTGAGGTCACTACGTGCACGACAAATAGTCACAGTTCATTTCAGATCAGGAAGTTTTAGGGAACCGTTTTTGCACATCCGATACGGTACGATGGGCCGTCCGGTACGAACTGTGCATGTAACGGTCTTCTGCGGTAGTGCATGCGCAATTCGTACAGGAGTGCCGGTCGTACCGTATCGATTGTACGAAAACGGTTCCCTAAAATTCCTATTAAGTCATGCCGTAGCCAACGTTATGATTGGATGGATGCAGTCAGGCGGTCCCCAAAGGGCATCGTCTCGATGATCGTCCTCTGTACGCGTTTACTATTACCCGTTACAGCCAGTCACGCACAAAACAGAGCGTAGGATCCCGCCGCTTTGCGTGTGTCCAATTCGTTTAACCGGTGAGACAAAATGCACAAAGACGACGACCGCCATGACAACGACGACGCACTCTTGGCTCTGCTTGACTGCCGCCGTCAGACTGTATACCGTAAGCCGCGGTCGGAAATAATGGAAAACGGAGTTGTGATAAGTAGATTTAGGCGCTGTGTAAGCGGTATTACCTTTTTCATGATGTCCCTAAGCGCCGAACTGCGTGTGGCATCCGCAGCGTTTTTTGTGCGGCAGTTGATCGACGGGAGTTGAACGGTCTTTCCTCCTCCCCAACTGGCGATGCTGAGGGCGAACAGCTTGACGGCGTCGTACAGCATGGCGTTCTCGGTCTGAAAAGTTGAAGCCGCAACAAAGAGTCGTCAAGCAGCGACGAATGCTGAAGCTCGCCATTCTATGCGAGATTGCATTTTAAATGCAATCGGGACGTAGAGTAGACAGTTGGGCGAGTTGGTAGTTATTGAACATAGTGACAGTTGCGCACACAGGGACAAGGACAGAGAAGAGGAACACGTAGACGACAGACAAGCGCACACTCACAACTCATACCACTTTCTTTTCTTCTTTTGTAAATACATGAGTTGTGAGTGTGCGCTTGTCTGTCGTCTACGTGTTCCTCCTCTCTGTCCTTGTCCCTGTGTGCGCAACTGTCACTATGTTCAATCGGGACGCTTTTTGCTTCGGAATCTGTTTTAAATGCGTGGGGAACAGCCCCAACCAGACCCACGAGAACGCTTGGTTCCGCGATCATTTTGAGGTGAAGTGCAATAGAACCACTTTTCTACTTTCAGCCATGTTTATTTTTCTTTTTAATGAGGAATGTCATCAGGTTTTTTATTGATCACAGTTTCTGTCACTATAAATCTACCATTTACAAGCTTTATAATCTCGCAACGAGGACACAAAGAACGACTGAGTCTTTTGTGGTAGGACTCAATTTCAGTATTCTCTTTCCGACTGGCAAAACTCCATGGAAGCAAAATATTTCCACTCAAGAACAGATACAGAAAATGACTTTCATTACAGAATTGTTCATCGAAAATTGCATACGAAATGAAAATTGTAATAATGTATGTTTTTGTTGTAGGGTGCTAATATATAACCAAGACTGTAGAAGTGTCTAAAGTGCATATAGCAGAAAGGTGCTTATGGTTAATATACCTATATATATATATATATATATATATATATATATATATATATATATATATATATATATATATATATATATATATATACATATATATATATTGTCACACTTAAATGTGTAACTAAAAAGCCCGCTTACTTCAAAGGTCGCTCTTCAATTTCACAAACATTTTAAAAGCAAGTCACAACCAATTTCTAACGATCAGCGTGTGACTGAGACTGAAACTTTCGACTTGGTCGAATGACAAAGGTCATTGATACATCTCTCTAAATTCTTTGATTTCAGAAAAATTGCAAGCAAATGTACATGCCACTGATAACTTAATTTAAACGGGAGTTTTTATGCTCTCAGAACTACCGGTGGCGACTGAGAGTTGCCTTTTGTACGCCATATTTTCAAAGGGTGAGCGTCATCCCAAAATGCTTCATAGAAGAACGTTTTTTTGCTAATATATCACGCCAAGGACATTTCATCAGACACACTCTGCATTACATAGAATAGAACGTTTATCTTTTAAAATCGACATCTGATTCGACCTGCAGACATCACCTGCTGCGCAGTCACGCGGGTTGTGGAGCAACCACAAAGCGGAAGGATCAACGCACGGGCCCGCTTTGCCAGCCCAGTTTTGGTATCAAGTCGTCAGCAAGGATGAGCTTTCTCGCCCCATTGCGCCCACAACGAATGTTTAAAAGAATATTTTCGGTAAGGTCGAGATTATATTGAGGTCGAGCGTCAATGTTTAATCTACATTATGCCCTAACACTAAAACTGAATAAAAAATATAATCAAAGTTTTTTTTTAATTACCTCGCTATTTAATAACCAATTTTGGTTCTTTTCTTGTTGCCCATAGGACTAACATTCAGCCCAGTGATAAAATATACTCGACGAACATTCGCTGTAATTCTAGCCACTCTAGAAAAGCTACGTAGTTTTAAAGTTTAATTACTTCTGTTAGCTGGTATTTTATTTTCTTAAACCCGTACTGTCAAGCAAGTAGTACAACGTGCTCGTTTGGTATACGCATATCATTCAGTGCGAATGATATTTCGATATACGTAATCATGTTTATATGCACCGTGATGAAATAGAAAATACCTTTGAAAAGATTTCAAGACTGTCGACTTTGAAAATTTTTTATGCGGATGTCGGCCACGTTTCCTATATAAACCAGCTACCGTATTAATTCTTGGCGCCTGTATTGTTTTCTCTTTATTGTGTCATATATGGTGAGTTCAGTAAACATGTGAATGTAGGTCGAATTAGTTCCGTTGCCGTATTAATAGGTAGTGATTATTTTGTCACAGGAGGCAATTTAAAGCGCAATTGCTGACGTTTTGGAGCTAACATGCACTAGAAGCATTATAATTTAGACTAGGAGCTGCTGTCAATGGACATAAGGCCCAGCAGCACTGTTCTAGAATGCGCCGCAGGACTAGCGTTTCCGCTTTAAATTTTAATTTCGCCCTTAACAAGTACTTTTCGGAAAGTAAAAAAAAAATCATAATTTATCACCGTCGAACTAAATGTTAACAGTGTAAAATAAGAGAAGAAACATATTTGGAGACAGTGTAGATATACACGTCACTGCAACGAAGCAGAGTTTTTTTTTTTGTATTGTGTAATTTTTTATGTACCGTTGTCATTTTGTGTCTGAAATCTTGAATAGCTCTAGTTTAAATCACGCGTTTACTTTCAATTATAATATAACAAATCTGGACCTATATTGGGGCTGCGACACCTCGCTATTAACCCCCCAAAAAAGTGAGAAAAAATAATTTTGCTTTAGAGTTTTGTTTTTAGAACATCATCAACGCCACACAAACGCGGTCTGTGCAGATGAGCTCTGCGGTTACGGGGCCCTAATGGAGGGGCTAATGGTCACGGTAAGACAGATAAGTAACTAGAATTTGTTCATTAGCTTTTCAGGCACTGAAAATAAACATATGACTTCAATTACAAGCTTTCTGAACGTCATCAAAGACCACTAAATTTATAAATTTTACAAAGATTACGAGTTTGTGGGATAAAAGGCACTTCACTAAAATTACCACTCGTACAAAAGGCACAAAGATGACTACGCGAAAACGCAAATCATTAGAGACGGCGAAACAGCGCAGGCGTGTTTTCGCACGCGCAGCATTGCGCGGGTATCGGGCGGAGGCGCAGCCTTGCGCCTGTTGAGCGAGTGATAACTTTAGTGCATCACTTCAATTCTCACCCGCTCGAGGTATTTTTAATTTGGCTTATTTAGAAGTCTTTAATTACAGTCGGAACGTTTGTTATTGGAATGGAATGTTTATCGCTACTAAAATATATATTTAACAAATATTATTCCTCTAACGGAACTGTGGTGATGATTAGTTCTCTATATTATAGCCCATAACCATATAACTCATCTGCAGAGACAACATCAGTGTATGTCTGAAGGCTTGTTTTAATTATCCTGTAAAGCTAGAAAATATAGGATTTGTAAATAATAGTCTTGGTCGTCTGTGACCCCATTAACGCAAAATTTGTACAGGCTAAAAAAACTAGAAAGACCAAGTTGAAGCTGCGGATGATATTTAGTCCCATTATTCATATGCGGTTTTTTTATTTATAACATATCTTACGTCAAACTAGACAATCTCTACAATTTAAGTATAAAACATCTATTGCCAACAGCGAAAAAAAAAAGCAGCATCGGATATCGACGCCAAATTTACGAGATTCTTTGAATCTTCAATGCCTCACGCCTCACAGCACGGCTAGACGTACGTTTCACTACCCGTATCTCGGGACAAAGCACCTTGGAACAAAAGCGAAGCGGGAGAACCCTCGACATAAACGAGGCCCGACTTCTTAACACGGATGTCACGATCCTCGCTTATCCTCGCCTCGGTGCACGTGCAATTAAGGCGCGGTATTAGATCGGATATTTCGCTCCTCGGGCTCGTGGTGTTCTTCCCCAGATCATTTGCATTACCCCCGCGGGCGCCCCTCTGAATAATTACGGGGATAAAAAGATCGTTTTATGGGGCTCTTTTTACGAGGCAGAGAAGCACGGTGGTTGAAAGCCCTGTGAGTGCAATATCTCCGTGATCAAATATTCCCACTTATCCGCCATCTTATCTTCTGGACATCGGGGATGGACGTGTGAGGCTCAGACCTGGCCCTGTTTTTGCTGCTGTCATGGCAGCGATGCTGCCGGGGTGCCCGGTAGGTCAACTGTTCGATAAACTGGGTGGAACCGTGAATGTGCTTTAGAAGGTAATACTGGCTGATTTTGTTTTATTTGTAGCGTAATCTACAGTGCCGTAGGCCAAGTTACACGACCTTGAATCACTTGCCTATAATGTAGTAAACCAAGTGTTCTAGATGCAAAAGGGCATTCCACATTTTTTTTACGTTTTACATACAATTTCATAAATGGCCTTCTGGTCGGTGTAAGTTTAAGAATTCGTTCCCATTGCGCGGGCTTTGCTTGCTTTTCGAAGTGACGAACAACAACAACAAAATGTCCCCACGTGTACTTTTGAAGAGAGGACACAAGGATCAAATCAGTGCAACTTTGGGAGGAGGCTTGAGGGATGGCAAAAAAAATATTATAGATTTAAAACATATTGGTTACAGCGGATTAGTGCGCATAATTTGAACTGATACATCATACTCACTTTTACTTCTAGAGTTATATCTTACTTTCAAAACATTCGTCTGTCTTTTTATATTGACAGCTTCCTCTATTCGTCGAAGCAATTTATACATCAGTTGTTTTAATGAAAAGTAACTCTGTAGTATCTTAGAAACACAGTATTTTATAAATCCACCTACATTTTCAGGGCGAAATGCGCATAACAAGTGTTTTCAGTTTTTTGTGAACTAAAACTACCGTCAAGTATATATTTTAGAGTGTATATTTCCGACATTCGCGGGAGCATTCTTTGTGTGTATGATGTCAAAATTATTGGCCATAAATTTACAACCCACAAAATTCAATATATTCGACCTCAGATGCCAAATGTCTAAGCTTCGAAAGAAAGAGAGCAGAATACCAGTTTAACAGTACAAAACAGACACTGAACATTGCAAGTGTAGAAGTCATTCGCCTGGGATACTTATCACAAGCTCTTATCTTTGTGTTTTATTTAGTATATTTATTTGATTCTGAAGGAAGAACGGCTGTCAAGCAATACACGGTGAAACGAAAAGGCGCGTTTCTGTTCACCAGAATATGCTCCTTAATTGTACGGAAATAAAATATATTTGTTGAATGCTTACCTCCAACTTCATGGGAAACTTGACTTGATCATCGTCGTTGCCTTCATAGTCGTCCTCTTCGTCGCCGGCAGTGACTGCTGGAGCGGGCGACGGATTGTTAAGTGCTTCAATGACGTCTATTTTTTTCTGAAAAATGTCGGCTACTGGATCTTCCACGTCAACGATTCTCAGCGCCGTAATATTGGCCTTGGCGTAGATGAAGTCGCTTAGATCTGCCACGTGAAAGTCCTGATGACGTGGGACAAACAAGAAGCAAGGACCAAAACAAAACTATTAAAATAGGCATTTTTGCAGTGAAACCACTTTTATTTCGAAGCTATAAAGACCTACCGCTCGCGATGATAATCTCAACCTGCCAAGAATAAAATACAATTGTTTAGAGAAAACGAATTATGAGTTAGTGTAACATTCCTGCGATCCAACTTGATTAACGAATGAAAGAACTAGCACCTTTCATGAGACACATGCGTGCACGAGCTTCGTCACATGTTCACGTGTATTCTGTTCTAGCTTTATCATATTAAAATGATGTTACGAGCTAGTTTTAGAATAGCGCAAAAAAAGTTTATGTACGCGCAAATATTGCTTCGTATTTATGCGCACATTCAAAACTCAGGTTTGGACTCGGCGAACACTTTAAAAAAATATACCTGGTCGTAAAAGAACTCTTAGGGGTTCCTCGGCGTGTCCATATTTGGCACCCTAAAAAGTTAATTTAAACAACCCCTGCAAAGGTTTTTCGTGAAAAACCTATAAGCGGCTCTTTTAGGCTCTTTTTCTATTAGAGAACGTTCTTAATCACCCAGCTGTCTTTATAGTGCGCCAGCGGTTGATAGTGTTTGAGATGAAAGCGGTCTGCGGGACTTGAAAGAGCTGTTGGGGCCTCTAAAAATATTTTAAGAACGTTTTTTTAGTGCATGCACATGGGTGACGACGCACTTTTTTTCCGTAGGCAAAGCTTTTCTGTAAACTATTTTAAAACTTCCCACTACATTTTATTGAAGATTATTAATTACATAAAAATCTAAACCAAATGTGACATTTAAAATGTCTTAAATCAACATGTGCATTTTAAGTATAAATATTGAAAAGTTACTGCTCTGTATAATTTTTTTAATTAAATCATTTTGCTTTGCTCACAACAGGAGATGCTTATTTAAAGTTATACTTCTGGTAAAACAGTACAAATCAATGCATTTTTATAATGTTACAAAATTTATAAAAGTGTCCATATTTAAAGCACCCATTCTTAGCAGTATATTTGCTTGAATGTTTCTACGAAAATTGCGATCCTTTTTACATTACTTTGGGTCGTAAGAACGACATAAAATTGTGGAGCAAAGCACAATTAACAATGACTGCTTACGTTGAAATGATGATACACTATCTGAGAAAACCAATTAGAATCAAGGCAACAATATGCCTTTGCGCATTCAATTTCTTCAGAGTTAAAACTTACCAGTGACATGAATAAATAGTTGTACTCCTCGCCGAGCATTTCAATCTGCATGGCCTGGAAAAGCAAGCAGCGCAAATTTACTAAGGAAGTTATTTTTACATGAAAAATCATTTTTCTCCTCAATGCTGAGATGCCAGAATTGGAACTGTGCATTAATAAAAAAAAAATAAAAAAAAAAACTTACCATAGCACGTGGTGGTTACTTTGACCTCTAAAGCAGCTGACAGTTACATTAATGCCGAAGTAATGTTTAGAACACCTTCTCTTATTTTTGTTTTATATCTTAACTCCCTTCATGCAAAAAACGTACAAGCTTAAGACCAGGATGGGTATAGTTATATGTTAATTTTCCGCTGTAATTTTACAGCTAGTGATAAACTGGTGTCAAATTTCAACTACCTCAAATACCCACAGCTATTCTAAAAAGTCGGTACCAAATAGCAAAATAAAATCTCTCTCTCTCTCTCTCTATATATATATATATATACATATATATATATATATATATATATTGCTATTTGTCAAGCAACAAAAGCAAACTTAAATTATAGTGTTTTGTTTTTACATTATACGTATTAATATACTTGTGTGCTTTAGTAAATGTAATATATTTGACGAGCCAGTAGGAATTTATCAAGTGAATATTTTGTAAAACGTGCCAACTGTCGCGCTCGTGCGCATAAAAACTGGCCTCGCGCACTGCACCCCGCGCTCAGAACAGATTCCGGCGCTGGCCCTATGGCTATATATTAAACCGTTTCTCGTACATATCTGCCGCGTCGCCCTTCCTTGGTGCAGTATACAACATGGTGTCAGATGTAGGATGCCGCCAACGATGAGTCGATTTCAAGAGCCCTTCAACAGGACAAGCCACGCCGAATATGAACCACGCTAAGGTACGTGACTTTGCTTTAGGGGACCTTCGGATTTAACTAAAGGACAAAGAATGGCAAGCTTCGAAATACAACCGCCAGAGGCATTTTGCTTATCATTCCCCAACAAACGACCGAAGTGGAAAAAATTTGAATGTTTCCGCGAGTCCTCTACTTTGCATCAACCTGAGTCACATGAAATAGATGCCTTCGTGTACATCATGAGCGACGAAGACGAAGAAATCTATGGCGCATTCTAGGTTTCTGAAGAGGACGCCAAAAGTTATAAATAGTAATGGACCACTTCGACACGTACTCTATCCCACGCTGAAACTTCATCTTTAAATGAGCTCGTTATATAACAAGAGTTCAGCGGAAAGGCGAGTCTGCTGAGGATTTTCTCACTCCGTTTCGCGCACTTTCGAATCCCTGCGAATACGGTAGCCTCCAGGAAGAGCTTGTGAGGGATCGTCTAGGGTTTTGAATCAAAATCCAAATGCTCTCTGCAAAACGGAAACTCAACATGGACCTTACCTTGCAAAAGGCGCTTGAAGACGTCAGAGAAGTGGAAAGCGTTCGTAAGCAGCAAGCTGAGCTCAATCCTGACAAATTGACAGTCAACAAATATGCCTCAGAGCTTCATAAAAAAACGCGGTTGGGCCAAGGATTTTTTTTTCAATCTATCCACTCGATCAATGAGCGATCTCACTCCGAAATTTATCCACAATAAATGACATTATTCGTCTGTACGGAGGTCTCGACGTGTCGGATTTGTTGGAGCACCCAAAACATGAAGGGGTCCTGGATGTTTAGGAGATATCAAGTCCTCCAAAACTCCAGAATGGAATATAAAATTCTGGTTCAAGGTCAGTCGGCGAAATTTATAATCGATACAGGCACCGACGAAACTGTCCTATCACAGGCAGCATTCAAGATGCTCAAGCGTCAACCTCCGCTGACCGAAGCTGCTCGTCAGCTTTAGTGGCCTGACGTAAAGCTCCTCATGACATGGGGCGTAGCACGACTGCAAACTCGTCAACCGCGACCGGGAGACGGTCCAAAAAGTTTATGTGCTAGACAATGTCCATACATCCTTGCTCGGCAAGCTGGACATAAATTACAGATTCTAGCATTCGTCAACGTCCTCGTCCAGAAGGAAAACCCGAAAGACAAATTTCCCTCACTATGTCAAGGTTTCGGCAAGCTGTAGAAGGAGCAGTGCATTCGCCTACGCGAAGAGACGGAACCAGGTTTAATCAACTATCCAAGCCACATTCTTATTCACCTATACGAGAAAACAAGGATGGAGCTAGAGTGAATGAAAAGCATCGGTGTATTGTCACTTGTCAACGAACCAACCGAACAGTATGCCCCTATGGTAGTCGTCCGAAACCAACCGGAGTAGTCGGAATCTGCGTAGACTTCCCTGCCCTCAACCATCACCTACTAAGAGAATGGCACCCAATTCCCTTCACTGAGCATACACTCGGACTGCTCCACGGCGCCAAATTATTCTCGTAGCTACATGCAATTTCAGGATTTGGACAATTTCCTCTGGACGAAGGAAGTAAGAAGTTCACCACCTTCATTACACCGTTTTGAAGGTTTTACTTTAACAGACAACCTTTCAGAATAGCGTCCGCTCCAGAAGACTTCCAAACGCAGGTGGAAAACATTATGCAAGGCATTAACGAAGTGGTATGCCATATGGACGACACACACATTTGGGGCCCTACTCATGAAGAACACAAGGGAACGCTTCGCATCGTGCTGAAACGACTCAAGAAGGCTGGGTTGACGCTCAACGAAAGCAGTACCTATCTAACGTCGAACACTTCACAATCTTGGGTCATCAACTAGACCACAATGACATCAAGCCTGATGAAAGGACAGTTGAAGCCATTGTAAAAATAAAAAATCCTAAAAAATAGAGCGAGCTACAAAGTGTTCTAGGAAGAAGCTACATATCTTGATTACTTTGTGCTAAACCTTGCTGATCTTCTTCAGCCACTAACGGCTTTGTAGTCGAAGAACCTAGATTTTCTTTGGGACGATTCACAACAACTAGTATTTGGCAAGTGGGAGCAAATACTACCGTCTCATCCCGTGCTGGCCTGTGCGACCCTAAAGAGGATACAGTGGTCAGCGCAGACGCTTCCTCCTTCGGACTTGGGGCAGTTATTAGGCAACGAAAAACTGATGGCAAGTTTGCTGTCAATCCATAAGCATCAACATTGCTCTCGGACACAACAAAATGCTATGTGCAAATTGAGAAAGAAGCATTGACTTAGTCTGGGCAATTGAAACATTCAAGGACTATTTCGTTGAGAAAACATTCATGATGGAATCCGACCATAAACAGCTAATTCCCATCCTTATGTCAAAAAGCCTTGGCAACTTGACTCTCAGGCTCTAGAGACTAAAGATGAGGATGATGCGCTGCCAGTGCAACGTAGAGTGCGTCCCATGAAAATATCTACTAGCCGCTGACACACTTTCCTGAGCACCTCCAGAGCTAACAGATAACGAAGACCTCGAAGACCTGCTTTGTGAAAAATGCTATACCGATCAAAGACAATTGCCCTCAGTGGTTAAAAGAAAGCTGAAATACACAGCTTCGAAAACTAAGTAAAAAAGACTGGCCGTCCAGGCGAGAGCTCTGGGAAGACATTAAACCTTTCTTTGAACACCGTCGGCCGCTGACCATAGAAAAGGAATTTCACCTCTATGCAGTCCGGGTTGTCGTTCCCTCTCATGATGAAATGAAATCATGCGTCTCTACACGAAAGTCACTTCGAAATCACAAAAACACAAGCAAGAGCAAAGGTTTGTGTTTGGTGGCCAACAATTGCGGCTGAAATAACTGCCAGAGTGAAGCGATGTAACGTACGCATCAGAACCTCAAGCAAAAGCAAGATGCCGCTTCAAACCACGGAATTTCTTGCTAGGCCATGGCAGTACGTTGAAATGGATCTTTTCTACATCAACAGCCACTGGTGGTCGACTTTGACTGTCTTTTTAAGAGAAACTTGAGAAACTCACGTCACCTACAGTCGTCAACCACTGCAAATCCATCTTCACCCGGCACGGCACTTCTGAAGTGGTTGCATACGACAACGAATCCCAGTTCTCGTCATCTGACTTCACCACAGTTCCTCAAAAATACAGCTTCATGCACACCATTCCAAGCTCACATTACCCTCAAAGTATTGGACGTTCGGAAGCAGAAGTAGAATACATCACGACGTTAATAAAGAAAACGAAAGACCCGTACCTCACCCTGTTCTCTTACAGGTCAAATCCGCTGAAGAACTGGTTCAGCCCCGCTAAACTTCCTATGGGTCGACTTTTAAGAACCAAGCTCCCCATTGTTCCCCAGATGCTGAGGACCCCAACGCCCGACATATAGAAACTTTGCAACTTCGAAAGGCAATACCGGGTACTACAAATAAAGACCTTGATCGATGGCATGGCACACGCGCTGTGCCCGAAATTCTAAGTGGACATGATGCTTGGATCACCGTCCAAAAGCGGAAAGGAAGTCTACAGAGACCAGCGGAAGAACCCAGGGCATACCTCGTGGACACGTGCTACGGCGTTGTGCGACGTAACCGAGCATATCTAGTTCCCTTTCCTAAAATTGCCTGCAATGCGAAAGTTATAGACAACGAAGGTACCGACGTGCCACCTACAAGGTGTGAAGACACATCTCATTCACACACGAAAAGCGGCTGATGCGCAAAGGCGCCTAAAAGACTTTGACTCTTCTCTTTCAGGGAGATGTTGAAACTAGCTAGACAGAGTAGGAGAACTGTTCGGGCTGCCTCATTCGTGCGCATGGAGGCTGGCCTCATGCCGCGCAAATAGCGCTCAGAACCGATTCCAACTCTGAGCCAATCGCTAAATATTAAGGCGAGAACCAGACTTCTCCCATTTCGCGAAAAGGCGTCGTCGTCGTTGTGCCCGAAAGATGGCCATAAAAAATGACAGATGTTTACAATTCTCTGTAACGCCGAATTAGACCACAGTTCTTGAGGAGGTGTAGAGAAAGACAGACGAAAAGCGACTACGTCTGAAGAATGCCAAAATCGAACTGATCTGGCTTTTTAGTTGCACGCGATCTACTTTTCCCAGTCGCTATCGCCACATAGACACCCCTCCCTTTTTGGAGATGGAGTCGTCCCAGTGAACTGCACTGGAGTGTTTGATGCTGGTCGCGACTGCTACTGTGGAGCTCGAGGTATCTTGCACGCTGGGAAGAGCAGCCGGCTGAGCGTTCGTATCGCTCTCACCAAATTTGGGCTTGAGGCGGTCAATGGACATGACCGTGTCGCGGCCATTAACCTGCAGGCAAATGGTTTGGTCGAGCGGTTCCATCGCCATCTGAAAGCATCTCTCATGACTCACGCCACACCAGATAAATGGGCCACGTCTCTACCCGTCGTCCTCCTAGGGTTGCGCACAGCCATAAATGAAGACCTCGGATGTGCCGCATCACATTTAGTTTATGAAACATCGTTGCGCCTCCCAGCTAAATTAGTCAGCCCTACCACCCCCATCCATGGCGACCTCACGATGACTGCAGGATTGCCTTACGTGGAGGACTTAGCCCGTTTTCTTTCCCAAGTGGCTATCGCCACAGACGGGAGAATACGAAGTGAGAGTATGTCCCTCTTTTAGCGAGAAACTTTTTACGCTAAATTTAGCCGGAACATTTTACCCTTGTTACGTCACACGTGACGTCACGAAGGTAAATTTAACGGGAATATTTTTCGCCAGATTTAGCGGAAATATTTCCTCGCTAAATTTAGCGGCATATTGTCAATGTTAGATGCGTGTGACGTCACGTGACGTCATACGCGACGTCATGTGTCACGTATTTTTTATAATGACGTCACACGTGGCAACGTCGTGATGTTACCCTCGTGACCCTCGTGAGGGTAACCCTCGTGATCCTCGTGAGGATAAGCCTCACAACTCTTAAGAGGGTAACCCTCGTAATGTCACGTGTGACATAATTATGGGAAACTTCCCATAATTTAACGCGCGGTTACGCCGACGGCGACGCCGCTCAGCCCGGAAACGGGCGCCTAAGAGGTTCGCTCTAAAATTCGCCATCAATCACGTGCCGGTCAAGGTCAAAGCAGACGCGCCTCAGAAATAAAACACGAAGAAAAGCACAGCAACGCAGATGCTTTGTTACGGAAGCCTTCGTGAAGCCGGCGGGGTTCGCAGCGCCTGCGCAGTGGGGGAGCGTGATGTCGCCGCAGGAGCGCCGTGTGTGAAAGGGACATGGCGCGCTGCTTGTAGGAATGCGCTGCTTGTAAGAATGCTTGAGAATTCCTACACATAAGCAGTCTTAAGTAGCTTCGGTGATTATAATAAGGATTTCAAGATGTTTATAAAAAGTGAAAATAACCTTTCACTACAGTTTTGCTCCTTGATGAAAAACAAATGAGTAGAGGTGTCAGCTTTTTTTTTTTTACTATGTGCCTAACCTATGGCAGTCTCCCATGCATTAAGGACACACATGAACATTTGTTCTATACATATAAAACACGTTCCTTGCCGATGTTCTATATACAGAGCTCCTTTATGAAGAAGGCGTTTGAACTTTAATACTAATATGCCTAGACAGTTTCTAGTTTTTGAGCATTAAGCGCGAAGTACGGGCCTGTTACAGTCAATATGACGCGAATGTCGAAACTTCGCCTTTTAAATATGACGCGAATGTCGAAACTTTGCCTTTTAAATATGACGCGAATGTCGAAACTTTGCCTTCGTCACCCCCGCCGGCAAGATGAGTGTGTGCGAGCAAGCACGGCTGTTCATCACGCTCCCGATTCATTTTGTGTTTTATTTACATCTTTCGCAACGTGCAATGGCCGCCCTCAGGGAAATCATCCAGTCTCTTGGTGTTCTTTCTGTAGCCCCTAGAAAATCACCCTCCTTATCGGGAAGGAAAAAGAGGATAGATCGATTGCGTGCAAACAGATACCATGGAGTTTGGCAATGTGCCTCCCGTATATAAAAGTTTAAAATCGGATGCTTGAAACATTTTGCTTGGAGTCGTTTATACCGAGTGTCGAAATACGATAATAAATGTAGCTAAATGTTCACACTTTTTACGGCTACAAAACGGTGCAGAGATTAAAAAATTATGTCTGGAAGTTACGTGAAAGGCGACATAAATTTGTACTTCAAGGAAATCTAAGATATTTGGTGCATTTACCTGCCCGCAACACTTTTAGGTAAGCCAATCGCTCTAATCTACGGAGGAAGCTGGGCAAATTAAAAAAAAAATAATAAAAAAATATCTTTCGACTAAAAAAAAAACAGAAACCGCTGTTACGCTGAGCCTGAAGTTTCACGTGCTTAAGTGATGATCGGTGTCACAACACACATCGTATAGACGACACATTGCTCCTTTCAGAATGTAAGCAGTCCGTTAACTAGAAGTGGCAGACAGTTGCTGTAAAATAGCGCTATTCAGCGTTGCATGAAAACTAGAAAACAGAGACAGGCAATGACGCAACCCTACTTTGTATGTGCACTTCTCGTACGGCGCCGACAATTTACAGCGTTCCGGGTAGATCATGCGACGTAGCTCTGGTTGTACCTAAGAGGCGCAGCACGCCTTCTTTAATAAAGTTTGGTAACGTTGATGTCGGATGTTTTAGGCACACATAATTGTACACACTTTATTTGCTTTTTATACGCATTACTTGAAATTGTTTGTGCACTTTGTTTCCCGAAATAGGTTGAGGTCAAATTGTTTAGTATGCGTGGTCTAACTCTTTCCGTATGATTAGTGATAGCTTGAGTAAGTATTTACACCAGGTCCTCAAGCAAATAAGCTAGAAATTCTATAGGAGTATGGCGACTACTTGTGCAGAGTAAGAGTTCTGGTGGTAATATTTCGTTACGGAAAACATGTACAACGTTTGTCTGAGTAATTATTCCTGAAAGCACATCAAAAAGAATTCTTCAAAACTTCAGTATCGGCTTACTCCAAATAAAGCTTTAAAAAGACATTGGATGTTATTTCAGAAATGATTACTTCAATAACGTTTGCTTGCACTTGCTATGGTAAAGTATGAAAACACACTTTCACAATCGGATTGGAAGTCTTCTGTGCTGTGCACTCCCGACTTGACATACCTGTTTGAGGAAGACCTCAAGATCCTCATCTTCAATAGCCACGAAGATGTTGACGTATTCCGCTTCTTTTATTTTCTTGAGCACGTCCCTGAATGAGTCGCTGCTATTTCTGAAGAAGTAGCTGACTTCGATGCCATCCTCCCTCAGTTCTTGCAGTAGGTCTTTTAGTTGGACAATTGCTGGAGACATGGTGATGAGCATACACATTGAGACGTCTGCTAACATTTCGGAGATGGTTCGATTGTGAACTTAAATATAAATACCTAATTTGTTTTTAACATAAGCGCACATATTTGTAGATTTCATCATCAACCTACTTTAGAAAATTGTAAGCTGGTAATAACACGTGTTTCTTGCATACTATCACATTCAGTCTAACTGCAAAACGCCTTGTGAAACCGATTTTTAATTTTGAAGATTTCAAATATTATATTAGCGCAGAACGGCTGCACGTTACAATGACCGGTCATCTTCTCTCGTAGAAACCTATTTATTTATTGATATTGGCGGCTTGTCGCGTTCAGTTCTTTTCCATTTGGCTTGTGAATCTTAACTGACTACAATGTAGTGAAGAAAATTGACCTAGTCGGAGCTTGATAGCGTGCGCTAAACTAATAAGCGAATGAACACATCCGAAACAATAACGAAGTCCTGCAAGGTTGGAAAGGGAGCATGACAACCCTCATCATTTTCTTTTGAACCTAAGCTCGACAATAAGCTAACGGGGCGGATTTAACTTTTTTTACCGTATACTGAAGGAGAGTGTGTTTATTCCTTTTTTTAATGCAAGTACAAGCGAAGTATTAACAAAATCTTACAGATACATAGGTTGTCATTTGTGTTTTTTCTCTACTCCCTTGATCGTGCTTGCATTCATAATCCTTATATAAAAAGGAAAAATCAGAAAGAATGTGTTGAGACCGTGCGGTTATGTCACAGCCCCTAGCTCTGATTGGAAGGAGACTGGAAAGGCGAAATTTGATTTCTTGCCCGGAGCTGCACTACTTTAAAATTCAGCTACGAATATCAACGCTGCATAAACCAACTAAAATCACTTGTTATATAAATTTTCCCAACCAATATTTTGTTTTTATTATTACGTTTATATTTTATGAGTCGAGCTCTATTATCAACACCGATTTTAAAGTCACTTCTCATGCTCTAAGCGTACCATCATCTTCATCGTAGAGAATGGCCAGGGCGCTCCACTCCCAGTATTTCATAAGAGCCGTGTAGGCCTCGGCGAGGATGTTCGGGTGTGGAAAGATATTGATGGAGTCGTCGCTGTCTTCCATAAACGGGTCCCAACGTGTCTCCAGGTGGGGCACGTTGAGGCTGTCGCACACAGAGCTGACGTGCACGCTACTGACCCCAGACATTGGGCCGAAGATGGCCGCCACCCCTTGCTCGAGTAACCTGCATGCTGCGAAGATAAAAACGCACGGCAACTATTCTCATAGCGTTTTCTTCGACGAGAAAGGTGGAGTGAACTTTTTGACATCTTGAAACATTTTTAAAACAGTGGACCATCTATAATATAGCCTTCTACTCCAAGACATGTGTCCGTCCCTCCGAAAATACCTCTCTGCAGGGTATGTCATTACAACTCGTTTGGTTCCGGCACTATGACAAAACAAGCAGGACAATATACAGAAGAACCTACTCCACTTTTTCGCTATTAAGGCATGCACGATGATTTCAAAAGAAGGAATCTAACGACAATCCTCAAGGTCCGCAGCCCGATGCTCTATATATGCGTTAGTCGGACGATTTTCAACGTTCACAGGTGGAGGGTGAGCCCTATTGCTTCTACAATACTTTCCACATGCCGGTAACCTCCATAGTGGAAGGTAATGTTGTAGAGGAGGGTGATTAAAATTAAGAAATAATATGTTTTTTTTTTTCCTTCCTGAAACGACTCTTTGTTGAATTGTAGACAAATTTAAACGATTCATCTTTACATGGTGCATTTCAGAGCAGTTCAATCTTATTACTTCAAAGGTGCTGAAGAAAGCTTAGCACTTCGCATTAGGGGGAAGTGCTATAATAAAGTGCACAACAATAAAGCGAAAATTCAAAGAAATAACACTGTACAAACTTTATAAAAATAAATCACACATTTAACGAATTTTGTTTTTTTTCAGATTCGTGGACTATGTGCGCTAGCAATGAGTTCCAGTGAGGTATGTGAAGAGTTTTTTTTAAATTGTCAGTTCTGGAGAAGGGAGCTGAGCTTCAAGGTGATTATCAATGCGTAAGGAAATATCAGGTGGGATCTGGATATGTCTGCGAAACTCAGACTATGAATAGTAAATGCCATGAAAGAAACCAACACGGGCAATTTTTGTTTAATGGGTAAGTAGTCTTCATTCTAGACTTTTTTTAAATAGCTGTGACACTCGAGGGATACCAGTGGTCGTGAGTAATATAACTAGATGCTTAATATTGTACCGATTCGAGCTTGTTGATAAGATATTCTTGATTGGGACACCAGATAATATGTGCGTGTTCTAATTTTAACTTGACGAATGATTTATATCCGGTTAGTTTTACACTTTTTGGTGAGCGAAAAAGATCGCGTTTAATGTATCCTAGTGCTTTACGCGCACTGTACACGGTGTTATTGATGTGATCATTCCCAGTGAAGTCCTCTGCAAACGTGACTCCTAGCTACTTGTAAGTGCTAACTTTCTCTGTGTCAGCGTGATCGTGTGTATATTTCCTTAGCGATGGGGAGGCATTATAAAACATTTTTTTATGTAAAGATGGCTGCCAAATGCCCACGTGTAAAGCCACAAAGAACTCTGAAGAAGAAACATAAATTAACATTTCTCCTTCCCTTTTTTTTTTTGTTCTACTGCTTTCTTGTTCTTTTTGGTGTATGCACCACCGTCACTCTAGTCGGAACTACAGTGGCAGTAGCTTGTTGTATAAGGGACGAATTTAGATTTTACGTAAATATATGTATAGTTACTTGATTTCTGAAAAGATCTCACATGTTCACATTCTCACTCTAAAAATGTACCTGTGTTCAGAGACAATAATGATTTTTTTATGGAGTCTTTATAAAAAAAAACAAAAAAACTTATCAATCGGTATACCTTGAGACACTGTACCGGACATTGTTGGTTATAAAGTTCCATGTGTTCCGTATTTAAAAAGAAGCCACAGAAAAAAAAAGTTCTCCAGCAAGTTTTTTGTTTTTGTTTTTTTAAGTTGAATATGATTGAAAAATTACAATATCACAAAATCAGTTTTTGTCGGCACTTATATGTTTTTTTTTTAACCATTAGTGTCATTCAGATAAGACCAGCAGGTTAGGGAATCCCATGCTCACGTCCTGTTTTCTTTAACATAAAAAACAGTAAACGGCAACTTTTGTTCGACATTAAAGAATAGCCTAAAAATAGTTAAATCGGTAGGGAAGCGTTGGCCCGGAAGAGGCACCACCGATTTAGAAGTAAGATTAACCCGAATAACAAGAAAACCTAGCTAGTTCGTATATTTAGTTTATTAACGTTTTCATTTGTCGGGAAATGACTGCTTGGTCAACCTTTGTCTGTAATCGTCTCAACACAAATCTTATTCTGAGCATTTATTAAATAATCCAACTATATGTTCTTCGAACAACATCCGTACGCTACGTGCCGAAGTGAGTAAGCCAAGTCGCCGCCAAAGTCCCCCTTGCGGTCGCAATAAGATGTCAATGTCCAGCATTGTACGTAATTTTTGTTACGTAATATTTGAAAGCAACACTTGTGTTGTTTTTATTCGGGAAAGAGAATAGTTGCGATAAATACTTAAAGGCAAATGGGTGTCTGTAAGCAAATGGAGAACCATTTTCTTACCAATGCCTCGAACAACTTCTCCTGGCGCTTCAAATAACGTCATTTTACGTTCAAATATTTTAGAGTCCGATTCCAATGACTGTTGTGACATTCGTGATGTACAGTCACCACAAAATGAAACCCGAACGCCGGAACGCGTGGCCGTTGATACAAGCTGCTCCACCTGGAGGGCCCCTGAGAACTAATAAAAATGCGCCGGGGTGCGAGGGTGTGCGTCCTACTAATACCGAGTTCGTTTCACGGCAATCGTGCCCACGCGTGCCCACTCGCAGCAAAGAGCGGGTTCGTTTCGGCCAGCACTCCATGAGTGGTGGCACTCTCCGATTTCGTTTCATCGCTGACACCCCACGCGTGCATGCACTCGCTGCACCGAGAAAATCGTGAGCGCGCCAAAATGCAATGCCGTCGTGCCTCGCTCCGGCGAGGCATGCGAGGAGCGGGAGCAGACGACGAGGGTTCGTCTGCTGTGATGTGTCGTGAAACCGACAGGAAAAAAAAGTAGATTTTCTAAAACAAATCACGTTCCGCGGGCAACGGAATCAAACGCGAGCTTCAATTGTGAGCGTCTGCTATTTCATGAAGGAAGAAATTGACAAACGGTGCTTTATTTGGAGTTTTTAAGTCGCTCTGTTGCCGTACAAACGCTGAAATATACAAGCGTGTTAAGAAATGCTCAGAACAAACGCATCAGCGGCCCCCGAGATGTGGATCACCGTCCGTGTGCGGGCGAAAAATTGAACATTTGTCGACAAAACTCCTCCAGCAGAAACCTCTGACCGCCCAATTAGCATCAGAGAAAGCTAAACATAGTGACTTTACCCGAGGCTTGGGCAACATCATCATGGTAAACATTTACCTACGACAGCTAACTTCCCCGTCGTATTTTGTTCGAGAAAGCTCTCGTTCTCGACGCCCTCAACAAGACTAATATCTGATCCACCTGTAATGACGATCGAAATTGAAAGTCCCACGAAAGGTTTTGCTGGATATTCCAACAGACTAATTTTAAGCCGTACTCTTTCAGTGATTCACGCATAATACCAAGCTCGAACGGATTACGCTTCTGCTCGGACAGCATCATCAGTTTTCTTCAGTGTAAACGATTATAAGAATTGAAAGAACGGAACCAGCTGCTTTGTAGACAGCTGGTTGCGGAAATTTACGCCGTCTGTAACTATCTCTACGACAGCCGAGTGGCTTGAAGTCATCGCAACTGTAAACTACAGGTTGCAGCGACAAACGGTTTTAGATAAACGTTGGTAGCGACTGCACTCTCGCATTCCCTTCGATCACTCCGATCAGAAAGGCGCTAGTTTCGGTTTGAGGTCGGTACCTTTTCTACAACATAGATGGCGGCAGAATCAGTCTTCTGCACTCGGTGCATTTGGCGAGTTCATTTGAGTCCAGTTCTCCGTGCAACACTCAGCGAGTGCGATGCATTCTGGGAGAGAACTCTAACGGTGCCGGTGCGTGTGAAACGAACTCGATATAAGATGAGCTCGACCTTCGCGCGGCGCGTCTGGAACTTCCGTTTTTCGCCGGTGGCGCGCTGTAAGCGCCGTCACATCCGATACATCTTAAAGCACTCTCACTCGCTTTGTGTATCGAATTCCCAGCGATATCTCTTCGGCGCTGTCGTTCATTATCGCTTTGTGTACCGCAAGGGTGAAATGAAAGTTGAAATATTTCGTGCACAGAAGACCGTAGCGCTTGATGACGTGTCACCGGAACCACGCTGGGGCTCCAGTGAACAACGTGCCACGCGCGGTTTCTGAGAAATAGTGAAACGTCATAAACGCGAAATAAAATTTGCTTATTCTCACGACCATACTCTCTATGACAAAAAGATGTTGCAGCAGACCGACGCGGATGCCTCGGTTTTTATGAGCAATGCCCATGTTTTTGTGTGCGGTTATCAGTCGAATCTTAAAAAGCGAGGAATTGCTTGCTGACGCTCTCTTTGGTAACCACCGATATTCCAGGTGTGTCAGTTCCGGAGCGGAATAAATTCATCACCCTGTCTGAGCAGGGCCTATGCAAAGAGCTATAGCCAGGTTGAGCGGCCGCCCATTGTCGACCGGGGGGCAGTGCCGCGACAGAAATACACCC
This sequence comes from Ixodes scapularis, assembly GCF_016920785.2. Classification (NCBI taxonomy): domain Eukaryota; kingdom Metazoa; phylum Arthropoda; class Arachnida; order Ixodida; family Ixodidae; genus Ixodes; species Ixodes scapularis. The sequence goes on from NW_024609857.1 coordinate 188,367,218, forward strand.
CGACTGACGGCGTGTACAACGCGCCACCGGCGAAACACGGAAGTCCCAGGCGCCCAGGCGCCCCGCGCGAGGATTGAGGACGTCCTTGTAGGACCCGCACCCTCGCACCAGGTGCATTTTCATTAGTTCTCAGGGGCCCTCCATGTGGAGCAGCCTTTATCGATGGCCACGCGTTCCGGCGTTGGGGTTTCATTCAGTGCTGGCTGTACATTCTAATTTGTGCTGCAAAGGTATTGACGAAAGGATTTAATTAATTTATCCTTTTTGTGCGAAGAACACGACTTCCTATCCTCGTAGCGCCCCTTGTCAGACGCCAAGATGTTCAGTGGTGCTTCAAGGAACGTCCAATATCAAATATAGCTAAATGTGTATGTAACGTTGAGATTTTCGATTTACGGGTCAACCCTTATCTATTCTACAATGTAATCTCACGCATATTTCCAAATACTCATATCTAATTATGTGCGACAGTAAATATTTGTTTCATGATATAAACTGTTTGCTTAATTCCCGAATACTATAAAAATTAATATTTCAGAAAGTCGTGAGAACGTTTCTCTTGTACAATAAATAAGTAGTGAATGGTGAACAAGTTAGGACAGTTTTTTTGTTTTTTTTTTGCAGAAAAATTAAAAAGGAACTAAAGGAAGCTTCAGAGGTTGTCAGTTCCCTCAAAGCGCTTGACCTCGATTTTTGGCGTATTCTTATCATTCTTTTCCCTTTCCTAAGAAGTTCCTTTTCAAAACTGTCACGAAAAAACTAGGAATTGGCTTTCACCATCTCTGACAGCTTCGTAGCTGTCGTCCTCGGGCAGGATGTCGACGACCGGTAAGATGTCCGGCTCTAGGTTGACACTCGAATCCCCGTTGACGATGTCGATGGCCGCTTGGAAAACCACCTGGTAGAGCTTCGATTCGAAGAGTCCTCCTGAAGTGCAAGAAATGGGCGACCTCTGTTACAAACAGGGTTACAGTTTTGTAGAATTAAGATAAATGCCTCGCTGTGACATTGAATACGTTGAAACGAAGGCAAAACAGCACGAGTACACAGTTTCTACCCTACTACGTAGCCTGCATTTTTTCGCACCGGTGGTGAGGGAGTGTTAGCGCATTGTTTACCCGTGCACACGCTCCTCGTGCCGCAGCGCCATTGAACAGCTGCGCCTGAGTACCTTTGCTGATATTCCTATCTTTATAATTGCTACGGTGCGAGCGCGAAAATTGGCTGGGACTTTTCAGAATATCAAGGGTTGATAAAGGAAAGGACCGAGCCGGAGGGGTTCGAACCCGTTTTCCCCGCGTGGTAGCCGCGTGTGTTGCCAACTCCGCCACGCACTCGTAGATATTAAGTAAGCTGACCGATACTGTACTTACTGCAGAAGCAGCATGCGTAAAAAAAATTTGGCTCACACATTTAGGACTGCTGACGTGTAGAGACGCGAAAACATTCCTACAAGCAGCGCGCAACGACTTCCTTTTTCACACGGCTCTCCGGCGGTGACGTCACGCTCCCCCACTGCGCAGGCGCGGCACCCCCGCCGGCTCCACGGCTTTCGTGACGATGCATTTGCGTTGCTGTGCTTTTCTTCGTGTTTTGTTTCCGAGGCGCGTCCACTTTGACCTTGAGCAACCCGCCAGCTTCTGTGACGAAGCTTCTGATTTGCCGTGCTTTTGGCCAATGTGAATTGAGGTGCCATTTAGCTCAGCCAATGGGAATTGAGGTGCCGTTTTTCGCTGCTGCAGACAACGGCTACAGAAAACGAAGGCTTCGCTCCAAGGGACATGATAAAAGAGAAAGCGCACAAAAAGCAAGGACGAAAAAAAGAGGACGCGTACGACAGACAAGCGCTTTCTATTTTATCTCGTGTCCTCTCTATTTCGTCTTTTTTTTTTCGCGCTTTCTATTTTATCATGAACTGCTACCAAATAGCCCAACTTTCAACCATGCTGCAATCTATGGGACAATTACTGATTTAGCATTTTAGAAACGGTACATGACATATCGAAACTTCAATCTGTGCGCTCCATGAATTCAAACACTATTATTTTTGCTACAAAAACTATTCATGATAAGAAATTTAGATTTTATTTTCAACGACATAAATAAAAGATTTCTCGGCTATTTCATCTCGTTCGACCTATCCTCAGTGTGGAGCTGAAGCGAAGGTAAATCCCATCTCATATTCAAATTAAGATTGCAGACGGAGCATTCTCGAACGGCTCGTCCAAACGCGCTCAGAGTCCATCCTATTATCGAAGGTCGTATGCCAACCCAAGAACGCTCCATCTCTTCTCGGACACGGGGTATGGAAACTGCATTATAGCGTAATCAGGAGGACCGAATGGTATACAGGACGATGTGGCGTCAGATGCTTGATCTACCTCACGCTAACAACAGCATGTAAACAGAAAAAAACAACGCATTTTTTGGATCATTATATATGGCAGGTCTAACCGATATTATACTCAACGCTATATGCAATGGCACAAAAAAAAACAAAAAAAACTGATGCTATCGATCCCAAGTAAGCTCACGAACTAACCTCGCCACAGTTTGCTGTGCAATGTCGAATGTGTTTACGCAAAATAAATCACTCTGCGGGTGTGTTTTGTGTTTGTTTTATCCGGTGATGGACGAAATATATCGGATGATAACAGGTTTCGAAGGGACTTGCGTATCTTTTTATGCTGTATGTGATGAGACGACACGATGGGCCGGCTGCAAAAAAATATTGAAACTCTCCCGAGCCTATATCTGTAGAAGTGCTATGGTTTCTTTATATTGTGAGCTTCGGCGTTTTGTTTCCTCTTTCTTTCGAGAGGACTGTCATTTTAATGTAGTTTGGTGTTGGATTAATTTAGTTGTTTCGCTTAAAGTGCGCTGTGAACTTCTATAAATTCCATTTTTTTATTAAGTTAATACGTCTTTCAATATTCAGGTATTGACTTCTTCAAGCGCAATGCATCACTAGGCTGTAAGATATAGATCGTCGACCGATAATCAGTTGGAACACTACAGAAAAATGCACTGTATATGCAGATACGACTAGAAATTATCAGAATTTGCGCAATGTAAAATTAGTCAGCAAATGTATGTTTACAATACGTTAGTGTAAACTTAAAATTATGTGCGCGATAAAAACAGTCGTGTACTAAGGCTTTGCAATAATTAAAAACGCTTATTTTTACGATCCTCTTTTTCTTGTGAAGCAAACGCTGCACTATCAGACAAAGCATTCTTGACAGTTTCAAGCGGTGCGAAAAACAAAATAGTTTAATATTAATCAGGACGGCCATAGTCGAAGCCTTGGTTATATTTTCCGCATTAAAATAAGGAGATTGCATAAAAAAACTTTTTTTTTATTCTGCTGGAACAGCTGTCATTGACGACGGACTTTCTTATGAATATTTTTTCTCAAAGTACGTCATATTTTGAATTTACTATCATTCTTGAGAAGGTATAGAGGTAAATAAAAGATCGGTTTGGAACAGTTCCCCCCCCCCCCCCCCTTCCTCGCCTTTCGCCCTCGTTCAACACTCCAGGAGCATACGCGACGGAGAGTATCTCTATTAAAAGGATCGGTCAAGGCGGAATCGACTTGAAAGAAAGTTACTGACTTTTCGCGTAACGTTCACGCCCACCCAAGCGAGGCATACAGTTGCGCCCTGCAAACTTCCGAGAATATCGATACACACACTCCTCCATAAAATCCCTCCATCACAGGGTTTCCAACCGTATCCGACTTGCCCGCAAGGCAAAGGGCGTAGGAGGCCATTTAGCGGGAACGAATCGATGCAGGGTGGAAAGGGTAGTCCCTCTTTGTATCTCTCGTCTTCCCCCCTTTTCATCATCTCTTTCACCCTCCCCCCCCCTCCCCCCCAACTTTCTATCGGAGCACGCCGCAGTAGCAAATTATTCCCTCGAGACGCAGGGAGGGAGTAGGGTCAAAAGGAAAATCGCGCTCCCCGAACTGCGTGCCGATAGTTCGGATGGGCCGGCTGCCAAAGAATCTTGCCACTCTCGACTCGTGTGCTGCCCTCGGAGAGCTAGACCTTGTACTTCCGGTGCTGGAAGTCGTCTCCGACTGGTGGTAGGTTTGCTCGCGTCTTCAAAAGTGGTTTCTCGGTTTCCGCCCGATAACGTCGCACGAGTGTCACATGCTCTCACCGGCTGCGACCCCATGGCGGTGTCACGGCAGCGGTGATGTTGTGGATGTGGAAGACGCCTGTTTTCTGCTGTGTGTCGCTCTCCAGTTTCACGTCGGTCCGCGGAAGGTTGGGTGGCCGGGAGTTGGTACAGCGAGACGAAAGTGACACTTGCGTTATCTCGCGCTATTTTTCCCAAAACTTCTACGTCCAACGGCCGGAACCACGACATCCGACAGCAAAACAATCTTGTTATTTTTTGTTTGTTTTTTTATCACATCATTGGTTGACACTTTCAATGCATGGGCGTACCAGGAGGCTCGTCTCACCGGTTGTTGACGCGTTTCAGGCACCGTAGTTGTACGAGGCGTAAAAGTTGTTATGCTCGTAACCAGAAGTGAAATAAAATTGCTTAGGATCGTGCGAAACCCACGCGAATAGAGAATTGATCTACGTGGGAGTCACCTGGTTACGTCAGCTGTCCAACTGACATCAAGTCTCGTGACGTCACTGGGTCCGTGACTCGGCGACGTCCATGGAATAAAGGTAAGATGTCTAGCGTGACGTTGCGCCTCTTTTCAGAATCACCCTCGAGACGTGACCAAGAATGAAGATCAATCCTCATAAGATCCATGAATTTGCACTGGTAATTGCTCGTCAATAAAACAATACGCTTTTGTCACTATCATGTTATAAAAAAAAACACATTTGCCTTCAAGAAAAATTAGGAAACACAAAGACATATTTTTCATGCACTAGGTACCCTGTACATCGTGCATGCCTGTCAGTCTATTAGAACATCGCCGTCTCCAGGTACAGGCGAAGTAAATACCATACAGTGCTGAGCTCTGCCTGATAGCTGTATCTTATCTGTTTTACAGATCACCCGCTAAGACTGAGCTGTAAAGAACGATGCAAGAAATTGGCGAGTTTTTAAGGCGACACAAAACAGTCCCCCTAGAACACTCTTCTTTTTACCTTTGTACAGGCAGGTGAAATAAAACACGTCGAAGTATTTTTTATAGGAGAAAACGAATTTACTAAGTATATTGTCAAACCAATTTAACTCCAGAAGGTCAACATAACAATCTGAAACTAAAAAAAAATAAAAAAAAGAACAAGAGGCTACGCCACGATGATGGCAGAACGTTCTGGCTAGCATTATCGTCATTATAAACGGGAGCGACTCAAAGCTTAAAAAGAGCTTTGCTCGCTCCGTGGCGAAAATAAAGTCAACCCGCGAGAAACACTCGTAGCGCGGCGTTTTTGAAGCTTGACCTATACCTCATTAATTTACCCAGTATTCGTTTTATCTTGACAATCGTTACTTGTTACTTTTTGCATATCACTCGCCGAGCCTGTTCGAGTCTAATTATATTACGCACTATTGAAGAGCCCGTAAGATACCAATCCTGGGTGTCCTTGTGTTTGGAAAAAATAAAAACGCTGACAAATTGTAATGAATTACCTTATGATCCAGACACCCATTGCTGCATTATTGGAGTATATTTGGCCAAAAATTATCCAGCATGAGATATAGTATAAATACAAAATATTGAATTTATTTCAAATGCATACGTTTACGACGTGCGTAAATGCACGTCGCTAAAGCTAAAGCGAGGTGCGTGAATGCAAACAAAAATATTCGAATAAAATTACGTTCAATTAATCTGTTTTTTTTTTAGAACCTCTAATACTTCGCATAATAAGTGCTCGATCATTAAGTGGCATAGGTAGCTATGATGTAGTCAGGTTACACAAATATTAGCAGAGACGACAGAATAGATTTGTCGAAGTACATGTCGCAATAGCCGCATGTTACCTTTTATATTATATTTTAAAGCACCTTTCATACCATCACTGACTGTGTGAGCATGTCTCCGAAACAAGCAGAACAAACTCATTCGGGTATCACCAAAGTTTCATTATTCAAGAATTCTAAAGCAGTACTTATTCCCGTTCATTCGTAAAACACACGATACTTTCGTTTGTTGGAAAGTGAATAAGGAAAATATTTTGCCCGAAGCTGAATAGCCTCCATTCATTTAATCGCAGCCGAGTGTCTACGTTTTATTGCTTTCAGAGTATTGTTTTAGAGTTAATCTTAAACAGCTTGAGAGGTACTAGAATTTGTGCCGAACGGGGGCCACAGGGTGAATTTCGGGTATATCTATTGCTGCGCTCTAATGTGTCCCTAGAGGACCGCCGAACGCAGCGAAGCACCGAGCAGAAACAGCGGCTCACACAGTCGAACAGATTTATCGTCATCGGCGTGCTGCTTGCCGACTCGTGCCCTCCCGTGCCCACACCCCCTCTCCCTGGTCGATAATTGAATGATATTAATCGTGGCGGCGCAGCGCGCGTTTTGTTTGCTCAGGGCCTTATAGTGCCTGTGGCAGCCGGAAATTCGGCCGGATCAATTATTTCTCCGGGTTACGCCCTCTGTGTGCGTTCTCAACTTGTGGGCCTTAATATGTCGACCATGATAAATGGCGATTTATCCTGGTCCAATATTTGTTTTGCCTGTTTAGAGTTTGATCCGCATCGGTAAAGTTAGCCAGCATCTAGACTTACCTGATTTAAATTAGAAGAGAGAGCAGAGAGGGGGGAGGGGGAAAGAGAGAAATGCAGGAGTTTGCGGCTAATCCCCTTTCTCGCTGACATAATGTCGGGCCAAAGCTGGGGCAACCCGCATTAAATATATTAATTATCGTGAGAACAAATTTACTCGTTTTTAGCCTATATTTTAGCAGAGCGACAAAAATGTACGTGACCGGAAGTCAAGGGTGTTTCGTTCAAATGCCCAGCTTCCACATGCGCTCAATGCCTTCCTTTGTGACAATGTTACAGTATCAACTCTCCCTTCCTCTCCCCCCCCCCCCCCCCCGCCTTTTCCCTCACCTCTTCTCCCAAAAAAAAACAATGTCCGATTTCCGTCGTTCGTACTGCCAAGGTTTTGGACATGGTTGTTTGAGTATTTCTTTTGCAAAATGTTATGAAATTTTATAACTAAAAAAGCTGAAGCACGTGATTTAAATCTTTCTAATGTTTGCAAATTTAGGGAACTTTTGTGATACACATCGTGCTTCTGATTGATCTACATGTTCATATTACTTATTAGAGAACAAACGTTATTTAAACCTTACTAGTCGTAAACGCTACCCACGTAAAAAATAGGCCCCTCTGACTCTGACTTCTACTTTACCAATCGTTTTTAGAGAAAAATGTTGGCTTGATTTGGTGAAACAATATGTATTTTCTAAGTAACGAAATATTCGAACATTTCCTGTTTGAGTAAGCGTTATGATACCGGTGAAAATTAAAGTGCGCCTTTTTCAGTCCATGATCTCAGAGTTTTGTAAATTTATTTCTTTTTGAAGTTTTTGGTAAGGACGCAAAAATGGTATCGCATCCTAAAACACACGTTGTGCTTGCTCTTGGTTTTGTCTCTTCAAATATGTTGCGCCTTGTGTTTGTTTGGTTTCTTCTCATCCTTGTGTGTATTTTTTGCGTGTTTTCTGGTACACGATAAACCAACTCCCACATACCATCACACTGCTAAGTCTGCCTCTCTTTAGAGCACTTGGGTAGCAAGTTCCTGTGATCAACAAAGGTACATCTGTGAATAGCAGAGACAGAACAACGTATTTACCTAAATCTTAAGTGACGGTGACAGCGCAGGAAAAATCAATCTAACACCAGACACTCAGGAAGACAAGCACACGCGCTGATCAGCGCGTGTGCTTGTCTTCCTGAGTGTCTGGTGTGAGATTGATTTTTCCTGCGCTGTCACCGTCAAGTATGGTTCACCAACTCGTCTAAGCTTCCATCCTATCAAGATCTTAAGTGTTCAATCTGACTCCAAAACTGTCCTTTTGCATACGACATCATGCTCAGTGTTATTTGAGCAGTATACCTGATTTAGGGCCTTGCTGGTCACAACTACACATAATGGCAGCTATCCGTCCCTTTCCTCTGGGTCATTCCGTGGCCTTTTAATTTATACCAGTATTATTTCAGTAATAGCTGGGTTTAAACTTAGAGAATATAGGCATCTTGCACTAGCAAGGCAGCCCCCCCCCCCCCCCCCCCCCCCCCCCCACTGCTATTCTTTACGTTCCAAAGAAACTCATACTCGAGATTTCGACTCTGCTGGCATTGTAAAATGATCTCCACGCGGCGTTGCCACCTGTTTCATCGAATTGCGCACTGAGAGGATTTGAGTAATGCGGTGTTGGTTGCATGCCAGCTGGCATCATATGCCAAAAGTTTTTTCATTTTAAGGTGGTGGGTAAGTTGTCTTATTACGATGCAAATTTATGACCCTAAATTTTAGGACTTGATTCCTATGTAGAAATATGCAATACCTTTTCCCAACTCGACTGAATTATAATACATGTAATCGAATTTATAGGGGTTTATTAAAAATATAACTTATTTGGTAGCTTTCGTTGGCGTCCTATATATGTTTCGAACTGCCTCATATGTACGTTCAACCTACCTACACTAGGGCTTATCATATCTGGTGCCAGCAGAGAGGTCTGTAAAAAACGTTTTCCTAAGTAATAGACGTTGACGTCTGTAAGAAACTGTAGTATATATGAATCAGCACTAAAAAAGCAGATATAAGTATAGGTCGCATGACTAACATTACAATGAAAGGGACGCTTGGCAAACCAAGCTAGACAAATTTGATTCAGTCAAACTGTTCAACAGTTTGTCTGAAAAGAATTGTTTTCCATTTTTGTCTTTCACATTTTTGTCCCCCGTCTTGTGTTCAATATTGACCAAATGTAACCTGCTCGCTGCTCTGTTACTCTTTGTTCAATCATGGAAATATTTTATATACTCGCGCGGTGTTGTCAGTCAGACTTGTCTAGATTTCTGTGCTCCTTACGAAAGGCTCTTTTATAATGCAAAGTTTGTAATATCTGTCACTCGAAATTCCCACGAGGTTAGGGCGCTTTGAATAATACACGCGTGCATACTTCCTGAAGAGCAATTGGAGAAGCAGCCGCTGCAGTGCACACAAGAAACTCAACAAAATATAAAGCCAAAAATATATTTAAAAAAATAAAACGAATCACGCAATGCGATACTAAGCTTGACGCGAACATGTGGCACGTAGGTTCCGTTTCATATCGTAGACGCTTTATTTACGTTTATGCGCGCTTTCGGTCACTACATTTGCTAAGCGTTCTTTCTACCCTGTCTCAAAATAATTCCAGTGCTCACAAAGGCACGGGCCCGAGCACGCAGCAGCCCAAAGTGCCTTATGTGTGCGACTTCTCGTGTAAACTGATGCGTTTTCTAAGTTTTACTCGCGCGTCTATGCTTCTGTCTGCACCGTGGCTATTCCTGCCATGGAGCACACGGCTTGGACCGGATATGCCTAACCCAATTTATGTAAATCACATATTTCGGCTTTGCATGCTACGAGATTGACAGCATGACATCGGCAGAGAAAGTTGTTTGTCGGTAAAAGTCGGAAATGTTACGACATTTCGGCAACGGTTGGGTGCTGGCGTGATCGTTGGTGGTGCGTGTTGTGAAAGTGCCGTGACAAAAGCTCGTCTTTCTCGGTTGCGGTCAGCGATGTTGTGACCAGACTTGCACGTAATCCGTTACAAGTGACGAAATTACTTGTAATCTCTTACATTTATCGGTAATTTAGTAACGGAATAATTACATATGTTCTAGAGTAATTTTAAAGTAACTACCTCACATTTTTCATGTAACGGATTCCTTGTAATCCGTTACAACTTGTTTTCAGGATCAACCCTCCCCTCTAAAGAAAGGGTTGTTTCTATTTTGGTAAAGTCGAGCGCAGTGACACTGTCACGCAACTTGACCAGCGCAAAGGGAGGCTTGGCACTCTTCGGTTCACTTAAAGCCTTTTTTAGCAACACCAAGCCACTAAATCTATATTTTTAGGCCCTAACAACAATGTCAAAAAATCTAAAGAAGCATTTCTCCACGAAAAAAAAGGGAGGGAGGGCAAGTTATATACGAAAAAATAGTCAGAGTGCAGGCGAGCTGGTGTAAGTTGAACATGATTGTAAACCTGAGACTGGGGCGAAAACGAGAACACAACAGAAGGTAGTAAAAGAGGAGGAAACGTCTCAAACTCAGCTGCAAAGTTTATTTCGAACACGCTTAGTCTACCCCATCTCCAACGCCGTCTCTGCAAAAAAAAAATAAATACACACATGACAAGGGGACAATGACACTTGGGTAAACCTTCTCTTATCTCCTTTGACCTCGGCTGTGGGACACTCACACAAAGTGTCACATTCTAGCATAACCACCGCCACCCGGCGAACGTAGGTGAAATCACTACAGAACACAAAGAAACGGTTTGACCTTCAAAGGTGCGTTTCCTCTAACAAATCACTCAGTTTAAAGAAACAATACTATACACTGCTAACAGCCGGAACTGCGGCCATCTCCAAAAATGAGAACGACATTGCCCTCCTACCAGGCACCACAAATAGATAACACTGCGACTTTCTCGAACAAGTCCAATGATACACATATAAACAACACTAGTACTACAAAAACAAAAAAACTTTACAAGCGTAGAAATTGTTTACATTCTTTCCCAAACTGCAATGACGCCTGACTTTTGCAGTTGCCAGACGTTTTTATACCAGTCGTTTCTTGGACTACACGTTTCATATCATTGCGTTCTTTGTGAATTACTTCCGTTTCAGACCAGTTGGCTTTACAATTATTATACTCTACAAGGTGCCTGGCTAACTCGGAATTGGACGCGTTGTTTTTCAGATTCCGTTTGTGTTCCGTCAGCCTATCATATAGACATCTCGACGTCTGACCTACGTATTTAAATCCACACTCCAAAGGAATCTCATAAACTACAGAATTCTCGCACGGTACTGACTTCTCGCGATGTGCCTTCTGGCAAACTTTCTGTTTCGATTCAAAAGGTGTAAGCTTGCATAACTTAAAATCGGATGTGAACACTGTTTCTACGCCGAACCTTTTCGCCGACACTTTTATGTTATGGGAAATATCGTGAAAATACGGTATAGCAACTCGTCGGTTCCTCACAGTTGGTTCATTCCGCTTGTCTCTGGTTTGAATAGAAAGTTGCCGTTTTAGAAAAGTTTCCTCATACCCCGCGTCTTCCAGTCTACCCCATTGTCTTTTTAAAGCTTGAATCATGAAATGGGTACACGACCTTTTTAGCGCATTACCAATTTATGATTTCGCAACTCCCGCCTTAATAATTTTAGAGTGACAACTTTGTCTCGGAAGCACCGGTTTAGCCATCTTCTAACCATATTCCCAACATAAGCCATTTTTTACCTGAATGCACAAGTCCAAAAATTGCAACATGCTCTCCTCTGTTTTTTTCTACTGTGAAATGCAACTCCGGGGCCGTTGACCTAATAAACTTTTCAAGACACTCCGATTTTTCTTCCTCAAACGTGCAGACAAAAATATCATCTACATATCTTCTGATGAAGCCCGCGTTAGGTGACAACTCATTCATCCTGTGAAACAATACTCTATCCAAACTGTTGAGGTATATCTCGGCTAACAACGGAGTGACCGACGAGCCAATGCATACACCTTCTTTCTGGATGTATTTTCGATTATTATATTCGAGGACTGTTGACTTTAAATAGGGATCTAACACTGTAAGGAAGCTTTCCACTGTTACGCCCGATCCTGATTGAAACTTTACCAGATTCAACTCTAGCACCTCCTTCACGACATTCATCAGCCTCTTCTTTTCCAGAGAATAATACAAATCTTTTATATCCATTGAGAATACCGAACTCTTCCTCCCATGGTTGTGTTCTAAGATCTGAATAAGTTCTGTGATTCTCAGCGATAAGGATTTGTCTAAACTGACCTGACCTAACCCATGCTGGAGAAACTTAGACACAACATTTTGCCACGTTCCGTTTTCGTTTACAACCACTCTGAGAGGAATCTCCACTTTATGGTCCTTTAAGAAAAATTTTAAACATGGGTACATTTTGGATTGACTCATTATGCTTTTGACAACTTGCTCTTTATCTTCTTCCTTTAACACTGTGCATATGTCCGTTCTCATCTTTGGCGGAACTGGAAGCAGCCGTAGCGTACTATGGACTTTCGTTGCGGAAAAACTTCATCGACCCAGCGCAGTTCGGACATCTATCAACAAGTGGTTTATCTTGGAGTTCAAAGAAGAAAGTTATCAAGATCTACAGGGAAGGAGACACCAGGAGAATACAAGAACTTTACACGGCGTGCAACAGACTTTGGGACCTCCTCTTGGGAATGGACTACAGGCGTCGCAAGGAGTTCCAGCACTGGGACAGCATCAAGAAGGCGCAGTTCTACAGGATCTGGTATGTCAAACGAACGCAAGTCTTGAACTCTGTTAAGATAATGAAGAGGAGGGAGAATTGTTTGCCATTGGCATGGCGTAATGCTCAGTGTGTGTCGGGGTCGCGTTTAAATGTAGTCAACCCTTGTAACATTTCGATTTCAGAAAGAACGGAAAGTTTTTTTATCCAAGGGACCTAAATTTTGTCTCAATGTGAGGCCTTCAAGACTCGATGTATTTTCGCTGTTCAAAACGTTGCGCGCGTAGTAGGTAATGATGAAAAGACGGCTTTTGTGGATCAGACGGTGGGGCGATTAGATAAAATCATGGGAGATATATACCCAAAAGAAAAAAAGAATTTTAAGGATGTAGGCATGGTCAAGAATGAGATAGATTCACGGTCGGTAAAATTACTCAAAACAGATAAATCGGGGAGGTTTGGTATCCTCCCGATGAAAACATTTCAAAACAAAGCTGAAAATGCCATGAGTGTGTTGTTCAAGGACTGGAACGGAAAGTTGGCAAAGATGAGAAGGGACATATGCACAGTGTTAAAGGAAGAAGATAAAGAGCAAGTTGTCAAAAGCGTAATGAGTCAATCCAAAATGTACCTATGCTTAAAATTTTTCCTAAAGTGGCTGTAAACGAAAACGGAACGTGGCAAAAAAGCGTGTCTAAGTTTCTGCAGCATGGATTAGGTCAGGTCAGTTTAGACAAATCCTTATCGTTGAGAAACAAAGAAGAACTTATTCAGATCTTAGAACACAACCATGGGAGGAAGAGTTCGGTATTCTCCATGGATATAAAAGATTTGTATTATTCTCTGGAAAAGAAGAGGCTGATGAATGCCGCGAAGGTGGTGCTAGAGTTGAATCTGGTAAAGTTTCAATCAGGATCGGGCGTAACAGTGGGAAGCTTCCTTACCGTGGTAGATCTCTACTTAAAGTCAACAGTCCTCGAATATAATAATCGAAAATACATCCAGAAAGAAGGTGTATGCATTGGCTCGTCGGTCGCTCCGTTGTTAGCCGAGATATACCTCAACAGTTTTGATAGAGTATTGTTTGACTGGGGATACGGTCCATTTGTCATATGCGCACTCGTCACAGGACGATGGGTCACACGACGATTCGTCACACAGGAACATTTGTCATAGGATGACTCGTCACGCGGCCAACCGGTCCTACAATAGCGTCTTCCCCCCCAAAAATGTATAGTTCAATTTGGCTCGGCCTGACAAAGTAGGTCACCTCTTATCTTAGCATGTCTTTCGCTCCTCAAGTTAGAACAATTTGTAACAGACGTTTTAGCTTCTGGGTCCATCCCGAACGGTGAATGCGGAGGCCATATAAAAGCGACTATTTTTCTACTCAGACTGCGTTCAAAAGGATGGAGGTGATCGCAACAGAGAGAGGTGGAGCCATGCAGCTGCACGAGGGTACTCGTACACATGCAGCAGAAAGAATTCCGATACTTATTGGTTTTCTCGAAGAGCCGTATGCGAGGCAAATTAAGAACTGCTTTGGCTGCCAGTCGGATCATTGCTCGTTCAAGCCAGCAACTTACATCAACCTGCTGAAGGGTCGTAATATGATGAAAGTAAAAGCGGATGAGTATCGTACGATTAGTTTTTTTAACCATTGGTTTATGTCACAGTGGGAAGTCGTAAAACTCGTCATCAGGGAATGTGGGCAGTTGTTGAAATTTACAATTTACTATCGTTCCCTGCCTGATCAATATGTCCAGTGTCCCTCATGACGAGTCATCCTGTGACGAATGTTCCTATGTGACCAATCACCCTGTGACCAATCGTTCTGTGACGAGTGTGCATGTGACGAATCGTCCTCATCCCGTTTGACAGGATGAATGAGCTGTCACCTAACGTGGGCTTCATCAGAAGATATGTAGATGATATTTTTGTCTGCACGTTTGAGAAAGGAAAATCGGAGTATCTTGAAAAGCTTATTAGGTCAACGGCCCCCGAGTTACATTTCACAGTAGAAAAACCAGAGGAGAACATGTTGCAGTTTTTGGACTTGCGCATTCAGGTAAAAAATGGCTTATGTTGGGAATATGGTAAGAAGATGGCTAAACCGGTGCTTCCGAGACAAAGTTGTCACTCTAAAATTATTAAGGCGGGAGTTGCGAAATCATTAATTGGTAATGCGCTAAAAAAGTCATGTACCTATTTCATGAGTCAAGCTTTAAAAAGGCAATGGGGTAGACTTGAGGACGGGGTGTATGAGGAAACTTTTCTAAAACGGCAGCTTTCTACTCAAACCAGAGACAAGCGGAATGAACCAACTGTGAGGAACCGACGAGTTGCTATACCGTATTTTCACGGTATTTCCCATAATATAAAAGCGTCGGCGAAAAGTTTTGGCGTGGAAAGAGTGTTCACATCCAATTTTAAGTTATGCAAGCTTACACCTTTTGAATCGAAACAGGAAGTTTGCCAGAAGGCACATCGCGAGAAGTCGGTACCGTGAAAGAATTTTGTGGTTTATGAGATTCCTTTGGAGTGTGAATTTAAATACGTAGGTCAGACGTCGAGATGTCCAAATGATAGACTGACGGAACAGAAACGGAATGCGAAAAAAAACGCGTCCAATTCCGAGTTAGCCAGGCACCTTCTAGAGTGTAATAATTGTAAAGCCAACTGGTCTGAAACGGAAGTAATTCACAAAGAACGCAATGATATGTAACGTGTAGTCCAAGAAACAATTCGTATAAAAACGTCTGGCAACTGGATAAGTCAGGCGTCATTGCAGTTTGGGAACGAATGTAAACATTTTCTACGCTTGTAAAGTTTTTTTTTTTTTTTGTACTAGTGTTGTTTGTATGTGTATCCTTGGACTTGTTCGAGAAAGTCGCAGTGTTATGCATTTGAGGTGCGTGGTAGGAGGGCAATGTCGTTCTCACTTTTGGAGATGGCCCCAGTTCCGGCTGTTAGGAGTGTATAGTATTGTTTCTTTGGACTGAGTGATTTGTTAGAGGAAACGCACCTTTGAAGGTCAAACCCTTTCTTTGTGTTCAGTAGTGATTTCACCTACGTTCGCCGGGTGGCGGTGGTTATGTTAGATGTGACCCTTTGTGTGAGTGTCCCACAGCCGAGGTCAAGGGAGAGAAGAGAAGGTTTACCCAAGTGTCATTGTCCTCTTGTCATGTGTGTATTTTTTTTTTTTTGTAGAGATGGCGTTGGAGATGGGGTATATAAAGCATGTTCGAAACAAACTTTGCAGCTGAGTTTGAGACGTTTCCTCCTCTTTTACTACCTCCTGTTGTGTTCTCTTTTCTGCTCCAGTCTCAGGTTTACAATCATGTTCAAGTTATATTCGTTCTTTTTTAGTCCCTTTGATTGTTTCTTCGCGATCGAAGACGGGGAGAGGAGGACACCAAGTGATTGTGTGCCTGTTCGAGAAGCTCGAGGCGGTTAGTACACAAAATATAATTAGGAATGTCCTTCTCGGTTTTAGTGACTACCACCATTTTCATAATGTCACAAGATGAGACAACGCTCCGTCTACCCTAAAATCCACTAAAAGAGATGTGATAATATGTGAAGGTGTTATTGCCACAAGCATTCTCGTTCGTTGCTGCACACTTATCATCTTCTCTTCGAAAACATGATGCATTTTTTTCTGCTTCTTTCACCTTATTTGACCCTGTTTTAAAAGCTACTTACTTTTTTGTAGTCCGCCTTCTAAGGTTGGCTCACTCTATTTGTGAATTCCAGCCAGTTTATCTGCATCTCAGTCACCCTTTTTATGAGTCAGCTTTCTGCGAGCACTTCGAAAATAGTAATAGTCTTTCTTTTCTCTTCTTCCTAGTTTTACCCCAGCAGGACGCATCTTATCTCAAGCAGATATTTTTACAAATAAAACATAACGGTGGCTGACGTAGACTTGATATTCCGGGCTTGAGGGTAGAGTGAAACTCGTGAGTGGGGCCATGGTGTGGCTTATTTAGTACTCTACCCTACATTGCCCGTGGCATCAGCGACCGTCTATCTGGAGAACACCGAAGTAAACTGCAATCGGTCCGTCATCCGTGCGTTTTTGAACGGCACCAAAAAAGGTACACACAGCAAGCTTGCGTTCACATTTCCTTGTTTTAACCATCGTTCTAATTAATTGTTGTTATGAGTGTCCTGGTGTTTCTTTCTCTCGATTACTTATATTTATATTTTGGAAACTCTTATCCACCAACGTCTCAACCGAGTCTCGACCTGTTCAGAACCAAAGAAAGAAGAATACCAAGCGAGCCAAGCCTTATTTATTATTTTGTTATCACATTAATGTTACCAACTCTATGAAAACTCAAATATCAGGCAACGTCTGCAATGATGAAGCTTTGGTCTATTGTCGATCTAAATAATACTTCCATTGCTTCGCCGAAAAAGCGCAATTCAGAGCATTAAATATTCATGAGGCACATTATGACACTCCCATCCAGTGCCTCAGCTCAAAGGGTGATCAGCGTAGCAGTCATCTTCAGTACGAAATAACGAAATATGTCTGACGAGACTTTCGAGAGTCAGCTGCTACTCAAAATACTGAAGGTCAATGAATGAAACAGGTGACAACAATAAGAACTTGAATAACCTTCTTCCCTTTGTTTCTTAATTGAGGGAAATATTGTTGAAAATAACGTCACAAAGGTAACGAATTACTTTTGGGGGTAACGGTCACTTACTTTTATGAGAGGGTAATTGTAGTTTTAAAAAAATTACAATTAGCCTTGAGTAATTGTAACTGTAATTCCTTACTATTTTTCAGTAACGTGTGCAAGTCTGGTTGTGACGGTGCCTAGAAGAGAAGAAATGGACAAGATAGGGGAAGTTTCTTATAAACTTCTCATGTTTGTGGGGTGATGTCATGATTTAAGAAGAGAAAAGGAAGAGAGAGAAGGGAAGGAGAAGAAGAGCGGTATCGCGGGGCGAGAGGCATTCGAAGCTGAACCAAGAGCCGCGACAGTCGGCTGCTCGAACGGTGCGCTACCCGGCTCCGTCCCGGCGTCAGTGTGGTCAACGTAACCGGCTTCGTCCCGGCTTCAGCGAGCTGAAAATCAAGACACCTGGCTCCGTCCAGGCGGCGTAACGGGCTTCGTCCCGGCATCAGCATGGTCACGTCCCGGCTTCAGCATGGTGACCATCAGCGCAACTGGCTCCGTCCCGGGATCAAGGCATCCGGACCCGAGATAACCAACCCCCTCCCGACATCGCGGCACGTAAGGGGTGATCAGTCATGGGCACCAGCGACCCGAGCTACGACCCCAGGGGTGACTATGCTGCCTCCCGAAGTGCTTCCACGGTCGAATTGTATCTTTTCTTTTGCTTTGCGAACGCTGTCTCTTTTTTTCTTTTTTTATTATTTACGTCCTGACTTGAATATAATTTTATATTCATTTATATTGAATAAATTTGAATATAATGACCAAAATGGTTTCAATTGCTGAAAGAGTTAAAAAAAGCAAAGTGAGAAATAAATGTTCTGCAGGTCATTTTAGCCAAGTGACTGTTCGAACGAGGAACGAAGTGCAAACTCGGTCGATTTTATGCCCTATATTTTTTTTTATGTCAAATCCACCGCGTCATTGCCCAAGAAAAACACTTTCTTTTGTGTTTACTTGAAGAAGGTCGGACTTCACATGGCGCGAGTGAAATGTTTCGTTTTTATTTGTAACTTCTGAATGAGGAAAATATTTCCTTTAATATTTTCTCCTGATAACACTGTCATCTTGCTTCACTTTCGTGGTAAGTTACAGTAACATGCAAAAATAATTTGCCAATAAACTAGAAGCGGCGCGATTCGCAGTTATGCCGTAGTTTTTACTAGTCCGAAAAGAAGAGGAAAAAACATTTGGAATCTCGCCCGTTTCAGTTTGCGTACTGGGACAAGCTTAAGCTGCTAGACGGAATATATTGGTGTGAGCAATGCTCGCGACCTACGAGCATGTTTTAAAAACACGCGAACTGAAATCGTAATAATCCGGCTTCCTATGCGCTCAGTGTCAAACTGGTCAATAATTCTATTCAATGTAACATATGAGCGTCTGTTCAAGAACAAAATAAAGGGAATACCCGATAAAAGTGTCTCTCACAAAACAATAAACTATATTGTCATTGCTTTTAGGAATATCATCCGCACAGTATGCACAATTTTCATCCTCCTCCTCACAGCTAATTTCATTGTAAACACAGCCCAACCGCTCAAATTACACCTTCAAAACACACAGCGTTTTTGTTGGCAAAAGGGGCAGCTTTGATGTGACATTAGGCGAAAAAACAGATCAGCATTTGACTGCTGTCTCAGCAAAAATACTTCGTTCTATAGAGCAAAGATTTACGATAAGGAGGAAAGTTCAATTCTTCGACGATCTTTGCACACACCATCCACCATGCTAATGAAAACCGGGAATAAATCAGCGCCCATGACTCTGACTTTAACATGCGTGACGTCAGGTCACGACTCTACCAGCCATGCATACTTTCGGGATTCGGCGTGAGGTTTCGTATTGGTATTCAAAATTGATTTAATGAGTAATGGGCCGTCTCTTAAATATATAAATATCACTCCTTACTATATTTAGGCCATGTCAACATGGCCAGCGCAAGAACTTAGTAACTTCCAGATATTACCGGAAAATCCATTTAAAGAAAAAAATAAAGCGGTCCTGTATTTGAGTAAAACAATGAAATCGTCTTCATTTGGCCTCCAAAAACACGAATATTAGGAATATTTGTTTAAAATTTGGTACCGGAGTCTGCGAAGAAATCCTTCGAGGAGCGTTACGTCAAAAAAGGCGTTTTCGGAATCTCCGCATTTGCGCGTCTTGAGTGCCTGTCAAAGCTGTGCGCGCGCACTCTTGCTATTTACAGAAAGGTAAAACAAAAAAGACGTGACGAATGGTGCCAGTGCGGGGGAATATACCTTGCAAGCTTGCAATTCCACACTTCGCCCAGCAGACGAGCGATACGCGCTTGGCGGGAGAAAGATCCTCTTATGACGTAACAACTGGTAGGAGGTTTTTCGTGTTTTCTGGCGTTTAGTTAAACCTTCTGGAAAAACGAACGTGAAATTCAGATTCACGGAATAAAATACTGTAGAATTTACCTCGAACTCTTTTTGTTTAAGCAACTCTTTAGCGTTATAGGCCGTTTTACGCCGTTCATTACATTTATATGCCCATAAGCGCGTATCAATCAAATGAACGGGCATTCAATTTTTAGTGACCTAAAAAGTTGTCTTTGCGTCGGCCTAGACGTCGATCTTGACGTTATCTTTAAGGAGGTCCTAGAGGTCGTTGTAGACGTCTTTCTTGACGTCGTCCTTACGGACGTTCTAGAGCTCGTCGTAGACGTCGTTCTTGGTGTCGCCCTAACGCCGTTCCCGACGTCGTATTAGACGCCGTCCTTGACGACGTCCTCGAGATCGTCATAGAGGTCGCCTAGACGTCGTCCTTTAGGTCGTCCTAGAGGTCCTTCTAAACGTCGTATCAGACCTCGTTCTTGACGTCGTCCTCTAGGAAGTCGTCCTCGATGTCTGTATGGACTTGTACTACCAATTCATCACCGTGCCATTTCATTTCCTACTTGTGTTTTAGTAGCGATGTTCCAGTAACGTTACCGCATTTCCTCGCGTTTAGTAGAACGAACAAACCTGCATAATTTTTTTATCGCTAAACCTGCGTCGCAAAGTATTGGTCGTTTTTTTTTTTTTTTCTAAGCTAAGGGTGCTATAAAATTAGCGGCTCCATTGGAGCGCGCCTCATCTAACCTCCCGATTCTTGCATATATCAGGTCGCGCTTATAAGCCGTGACTTTAGTGCGTAGCCTGTTGCAGAATTAAAACGGAATAAGACGGAGCCTTTATTGGGTATATCAGAATCTCGGCCATATTATTTGCCACGAGCTTTTTTTATAGTTTTATTTTATTATCATTGTTTGTATCGAATTCTATGAGGGCATAGTGAACTAAAAAATACAGGGTATTACAAGAGGCAGAACACTCTATTATTGATTTTTTTTAACTTTGCGGTAGAGGATTTTTTGATAATCAAAAAACGTGTTTCTACGGCTTCTGTCCTAACGATATAACACACTCAGTACGCAGAAGCACGTCACGCCACAAAGCAATTGCACTGCACGGAAACTCACGACATGTGGTAGAACGTGTAGGTGGGATTAGTAACAGCTACTTTTTTTAGTTCTTCGTAGCTGCGTGAGGTGCTGTTCACATTTAGGACATCTTTATTAAACTACCAAACAGTTTCCAAAAGGAGCACTTCTCCACTGCGGGCAAGACTTTAGTAGCCGTGCATTTATCGTAATTGTTTCGTAAAACATTTAATTCTCGAATAACAGTGTACTTTTATATATATCTTGTTTCGCATTCTTCACAGTTATAACTGAAATACTGGAAAGAGAAATAACCCCAGAAAACATCGGTGGCGATTGATCAGAAGAGGGATGCCATCAGATTAGACTGATTTTGGCCGGAAGGGTTCCAAAAGCACACACTCTTGGGGTGGAAGGTGCAAATGTTCACTGTTTTGATCGACAAAGCAGTAAAGGTGAACGAGTTTTTCACGCGAGAAGTCCTTATACGCCTTTGGCCCAAAAACTTGATTTGCCTCGCTAAGACTCCCCTGATCAAATTTGGTGTTTTAGAGCAATATATTTATATTGAAAACATGCATATATATTTTTTTGCTCGTGAGGGGGGGGGGGGGCATACCATTGTATGTTCAAGTCAACAGCGTTGCAGTATGTGCCGCGTGTACAAAAGCAGCGGTATGGCACTGGTTCAAGATAGTCGCCTTTCCGCCTCCGCCACATTTGATGCTGGTAGCTTTTTCTTGAAGTTTAAAGGCACAAGTTCGGCCTTGTTAAGTATTTTTTTTTCAGTTTTACTATCCTTAATCGTCTTCAATCTGTGTCACTATTGTGTTTAATATCAAGTATGTTATTTCTTAAGCTTTCTGGTATATTTTATAGTCTACATCATTATTTAGTTTAATCACGGGATACAAGATTCTCCGGAATTATTTAAAATTGTGAGGTCTCAAGGAAAGCGGCACGCTCCACTGACAATGGAATATTCAGTAGAATAGCACCTGTGGGATCTGGCGCCACTTTTAATTTTTTTGGCTGGAGGCGCGAGTGGACTATGCCTCATTTAAGTCATATCTTATACCAAAAAATTATGAAGGAAAAAAAATCCCGCTTTAAAAGTTCATTGCATTTGCTGCAAAGGTTTTTTGTGGGCGCTAAAGTTTAACAATGCCGAAAAGTGTAGTTTCGAAGCGATATAACAGAAATATGTTCGCCTAAATACTAGTATGCCATATTGAATGTGTGTCGTAAACCTCATATAAATATGTGTTAACATATAATTTCATATAAACACTATCTTTAAGGCATCAGTCATCCATTCGACTGCTGGGCTTTTCGCAAGCGATTTTATGACACCTCCTTTATAATATTAAATAAGGTTCAAGTGAACTCTTTTGAGATCAGACGATCATTAAGAATAAAAGGGAGACTTTCTTTCACGTAATCATTTCACATCCTTGGTGCGTCTAAAGACTGAGTATTACTATTCTACATATTGTGTGTATTTTGTGTAAAGGACGAGTCCTGGGAATTTTTTATTGCTTGTTTGCATGCGTTATTACACAATGCACATCCCTGCAAGAAACTCAAAAGTTAAGTAATGCAAATCTGGTTAATCGTGACGAAAATGGGGAAAATTCCGGTACTTCTGTCTATTGTCAGACGCCGGTGCTTACACCTCCCAGGAAAAGTGGCATATGCATGTAGCCGGAGCAGCTCGAATTGTGAGATACGGTATGATACAAGTTTCATTAAAATTATACTGGTGAAAATTTTATTCTGCCCTCAGAACACATCCCTGATAACTCAAGGTCTGCTGGCTCCCGGATCACGTCGCAGCGTCGTGGTACTCTGATGTGGATACTTGATTACGCGTGGTTTTTATCTTGCTGTGCGCGATTCAAAACACTATTTTTTCACGTGTTTTTTTTTTAATGTTCGCTTCGCACATCGAAACCCCTGCGGAAGCGCGCGGGAGGGAGCAACACGTTCGTGCCGTCCTCCTCTTTTCTTTTTCTTCAAGCATACATGGGTCGTGTGAAAGTAAGGTACATAGGCTATTCTCCCCTTACCGCACGCATCCGCGAGTCGGAGGACAAGGGACTCCCTGAATGTGCCATAGTCTACACTAAGCCTCGAAAGAGGAAGGCGTGCACTGAAGACAAGTTGGACAAAACCTCTAAATCAACTCTTTTCATAACGACTTAAACGGGCCCTGCAGTCATATTTAAGCGTCTGCCTTTTTTGCGGTTTCCGCGTCCCTCGGGGTTCGGGCAATCCAGCGGGCACGGAGAGAGTAACTAAATATCAGTGCGTAATATTTTAACCGGACGACGCGAAAACCTCCTCCACCTACGGGGGCGACCCGCGGGGCCGAAAGTGCGCGATATGTGATTTCTACGGCGTGCGTAGAAAAGTCCCGGATGTACGCGGCGGCGCTGCGGTCGTATCGACTGGAGGATCCGACCGGTTCCGAGCGTTCCCAAGGCCTTCGGCAAGCAGCTTCGGCTTGCGGTTTAGCCTTTTGGCGGTATGGCAGCGCGAAGTGGCTCCCGTTCTGAACTGATCTTTACCCCGTGTTTGCTGTCGTTTGTTGCCAATAAAGTGTCATGCCGAATTACTGTTTACTCGCGCATCAAATGCAGTGCGAGCCGCCCTGGCTGCCCGCTTCATACAGCCTAGCCAGAAAAGCTTCAGGCGCCCTCTCCAGCCGTCGACACGGAGTGCGTCAGTCGCACTGGGCAGCCGTGACTGCTCGCTGAGCTCACTACCCCTCCTCTAGTTCATAGCCACTCAAGCAAGCAAGGACGTCACAAAGGAGGTTATTTTTTGCTTCTTTCTGTGATTTTAATTTGCCTAACACATTTAAAATAAAGCGAAACTCGAGAAAGGAAAAATTTCATTAGTTTACTACTTTTAGTGCGCTCATGTTCGGTGCAAATTAAAAACCAGTAGAAAAGTCCTTGCAGGGCCCCTTTAAAGCTCATGGGAAACTCCGGGGTGCACCAAATTTACCTCTCGTGCAGCAGACGCAAAGCTAGCAGTGGTAAAACGTGGATGATTAGATTATCCTCGCGTTCCGCCACTGCCAGCTTTGCGCCTGCTGCACGAGTGGTCACTTCGGTTCGCCCCTGAGTTTCCTACGAGCTTCAAGGTGTTCTAAACAGAGTTGATCTAGTGGTATTTAATCACGATCAGCATGTTTCTAATTGAAACCACGCGTCTATTTCCACCAACTAAAAAGTTAATTAACGAATGCTAAATTATTGCAAAGATTGACCACCTAGATAATGTCCCCCTGGCCGTCTAACTCAACTGAACAAACTGCATAAATGTGATTTTAATTGTTTTTTTCCCAACAAATTTGTTTATCTTAAAAAGATGACACCCTCTAAAGTGCGCTTAGTCAGTCAACAAGGTCATGATTCTTATGCCGTGCATGAATTATTGTGTCTACATTTGCCGCTTCTTAGCATGTCAGAATTGTGTGCGGTGTTCTCTGGATGTAGACGTGTTGCTCGTAAAATTATATCCTTAGAATTCCGCTAAAATCGCCCACATTCTAATTTTGTTTCGTTCACCAGCGTCCTAGTGATCTTTTTGTATCGCCATTAGGGTGCTAGCGCTGGGACAAATTGATGTACACCCTTAAGGGTAGAAAAAGTTTTAGTGTGTAAAGCGGATTTGGCTCACTTTTGGCACAGTAGCGGGAGGCATGCCTCCAATACACTAGCATGGGTCACTGACATCTCTGTCGGTGTCGCAGCTTTCCTGAGCAGAAATAAGTGCTATTACTAACGCCAATATCAACCTCCCCTTACGCCCTGTTCCCTTCTAACTTTTTGCCTGGGTGAGTAAGAGATACGTGCAGGGCCAGTAAAGCCGACTTATTTATCTTTCTTTTCATTCTTTCAGCTACTTGACATATCTAAAGGAGGAAAAACACTTCCAACATTGGAACAAGTTATTGCCCGCATCTATGCGAGTAAATATATCTACACCGGGAACATACGAACAAAGACGCGTGGAAGAAAAAGCACAGAGCTGTAGTTTGTTCTAATCGTCTTTGGTCTTGTGTTTTACTTTTTATTATTTTTTGGCGAGGCTTGTTTTACTAAGGTCTTTATCTACATCAAGTTTAAAACACAAAGCAAGCCACAATAAAAATCACACGCGCCAAGCGTGGTCCCTGCCTCGACCCGCTTCAAATTGTTCAAATACAAACGTAGAAAAGGCCCTTGAACAACCCACACCAGTAGCGACGTTCTATGTTTAGTATCTCCAGGGCCAAACCCGGATGCGATGGAAATAACAAAAAAAAGAAAAGACACGCACACGAAGGAACATCCGACATCAGCAGTAGAGCGCGCGTACGCTGCCTACTTTTCAGAACGTTGACCCAAGCGTCTCTACGTGCACTACGCTCCGGTGGAACACCAATTCACAGTCGTTCACATGAATGTGCATGGCGTTTTCAGTATTCCTCGCATAGGTCTGCGCACATACGGCAAAATTTTGGGGGGTGTAAACAGAGAAGAAATCACACTGAGCTGGGGAGGTTGATGTTGTCCCGAGGAATGGCGGTGCCTTTGAAGCTTTTCCAAGGAACCGGAAAAGGAACGAGCAGGGACTATGGCCATTCGCGAGATAAGAGCAAAAAATAAATGCACTTTTCTGAAGCGTTCGGCATGCAACAACAAAAAATAAAACAAAAAGCGAATCGAGGGCAGCTGAAAATTTTGTCTCTCCCCTCCATTCTAATAGCAGCACTTTCAGAAAAAGGGCGGCAGCAAAAGAAAGCCCTGGAGCATCATAAGAGAATTTTATATGTACAGAGAGCGACACATGTAAACACGAACAAGCTATCGACGGTTTTCCGAGATTTATCATGAAATTAAAACAGCTCTCACAAAATATACTTGCGTGGGAAAGGCTCTTCATACAAGGGACGAACTTACAGGTTAAATTTAATGCTGGTGAATGCCATTACTAAGTGAAAGGAACAAAATACCCGATTTCTTGCCGTGCTTTGCAGATGAACTGCGGCCACAGCCCAGGGACTGCACCCACTACTGCATAAATAGTACACATAATCAAATGCAAACTAACCATACCTCCACTTGACTAGCAATAACTCCGCGTGACGTGTCGGCAAGGTGTAAAGTGAACTTGTAGTGTCACGTGACGTAATATCACCTCATGATGTCCCGTCATGTTGGAATGTGATGGGGCGTAATGGTGTTTTGTGAACGCGTTACAAACGCTCTGGTGTCGCGTCCTCTCACGTAAAGTTATGATTTCAATTGACTCTGTGACGCCATATATACGGCTTTGCATTTTTACAGTTTGTTTTTTCCACAATCATGACTGGATATACATTTTTGTAAAGGAACAGGCATTACACAAAAAGAGTGCAGCTAACCCGGGCGTCGGGATTCTTGCTGCTCGACGGGCGTAGACAGCAGCTGAAGCTGCGGATATCCACATGAGGGGTTGTTTAAATTACAATCTCACGTTCCACTGTTTCTCGCACGCGAACTCGGACCATCTATTGGTGTGCCATATTTCTATCCACGCTATGATAATGATGATGATGATACCGCAATGGTCGCTCTAACACTAAGTTAAAATCGAGGATAATAGCGACGACACCAACTCATAGCTTTAACTATTGGCTACGCAAGATACGACGAAAGTTCGTTTTGGTAATATTATCACTGTTGCCGTTTTGATTCATCCGAAAGCAACCGACACACATCTAAAACCAATGTCGTATCGCGCGTGTCCACTAGTGACATGTACCTCCAGATTTTTTTCTGGTCAATTACTTTAGCACAAAAGCATTCATAGACAAACTAAAAAAAAAAAAAAAAATCAAACACGTTTACTACTTCTTGCAACGCCGAATTAGGGCCCAGCTCCTGAGGAGGAGGGGGGGAGGGTACAGAGAGTAGGGTATGCCCCCTCCTCCTGATCCGTACCATCTCTTCCTCCCCCTCCTCCCGTACTCCTCCTCTCCTCTCCCTCCCTCCTTATTCTTCCCTCCTCCTTCTCTTCCCCTCCTCCTCCCCCTTCTCTCCTCCTCCTTCTCCTCCTTCTCTCCTCCTCCCCTCCCTCTCCTCCCTCCTCGACCTCCCTTCTACTCCTTCCTCCTCCCTCCTCCTCCTTATCTCCTCCTCCGTCATCGGCGTCGGCGTAACCGCACGTTACATTACGGGACGTTTTCCATAATACAACGCGCCGCTTCACGAGTGTCGTCACGACGGTACTCATGATGTGACGTTTCCCGTAATGCGGCATTGACGTTCCCACAATGCAACGCGCTTTGTATCGTGGGACGTGTCCCATAATGCAACGCGCGGCTTCACGGGTGACGTCACGACGTTTCCCATAACGTGAAGTTTCTCATGATGCAAAGCGCTTTGCATTATGGTAAACGTCGCTGTGGCATTAAGAGAAACGTCACGCTATGGGAAACGTCCCTATGGCGACGGTGACACCGCTCAAGCCGGAAACGGGCGCTATGAGCTGGCCTCTAAAAGCATCGAAGAACATGACGCGGTACAAACCGAAAACTGCGTATGGAATGATTATTTCCCCGAGCCACGTTAAAGATGTATTGCCGGTAATTGTTTCAGAGATATCTGAAAAGCTCCCTTCTTTGGCAGCTGGATTGCACATAAGATAGGAAAGACTGCAGATCTGATACTCTTGCTGACATGTTTCATAGGGATTTTTAAACACTGTATTTACTTTCTTGCAACCCTTTATTGTGGACGGTTTGCTTCTTTTGCAGTGTTTCACCTATCTTGTGTGACTAAGCGGCAGCATTCTGATTGTTGACTTTGGTACAAAGATTGCTGAGAAAAGAGGCATATTTTCCAGTAGTACATCAATATTTCAACGTGTTTGAAGAACCTTCAGATAAAATTTTTATCGTGACTGTGTTTGACGAAGCTCAGCAGTTATACGCTTAAATAAATTCCTAAGACGGAGAATTGTCGATCCTTCCAATGAAGAACTTGGTTTATTTCATCTTTTTATTTTTTAATTCTTTTCAACATAAACAAATTAGATTTCCACTGTGGCGCTTGCCAGAGGTAGAGCACACTCAATCTGATGAAAATAAAATAGAACTATATTTTTTAAAGAAGAGCACTCTTAAGGTTACTTACGTGTAGGAATGCGAAAGCATTCCTACATGGAAGCGAATTGCTGCAAGCACCGCGCCACGTCTTCGTTTTTTACACGGCACCCTGGCGGTGGCGACCAAGCTGCACCACTGCGCAGGCGTGGCGAACCCCGAGAGGCTTCACGGCTTCCGTGACGATGCGTCTGCATTGGTGTGCTTTAGCCAATGAGATTTAACTGCCATTCCTGTGGCCAATGGGGATTCAACTGCCATTGCACTGCTACGGACGGTTACTAACAATGCCGGCTTCTGTCTATGCGACAAGGAATGCTTTCTAATTCAAACCGTAATGTGGGTTTGAAGAGACCCGACGGTGTGCAAGGCGTTTCTTAGGATTGAATAAGTGCACTTCACCCGCTCAATAACTTTTGAATAGCTGGTCAACTTTATTGAAATAGATATGAGTTTTAAAGGAAGCGCCGTTTTTCGCTAAACTCGGATAAATATGTGGGCAGAGCGCTGTCTTTGTAGGCTTTCAGCAACGAAGGTGGCGCCAGTAAAAATATTAAACATTGTTGTATGTTTTATTACATTTAATGAAGCTGCTTCAATGATTGCCTAATCTTTAGAGATTATTAACCTGTAAAATATTTGGTGTTATTTTTACGCAATTTTTAAATAAACACGTGGGGCATATGCACCGGAAAATTTGTAAAGTAGTTGGAGCCATATCCAAAATTTGTTATATGTTTCCTATGAGAGTACAGTTGGTTTTATACTATTCTTTCATCTACGCGCACTACGCTTACTGCCATCAAAATTGGGGCATCACGAGAACGCAAAACTGAACACACCTGCTTTTAACGCAGAACTAGTGATTTGAAATAATTGAAAACGTTGCCTTTTTGTATTCGTCGAATGTGCTTAAAAAAAAAAAAAAAGAAGGTAGAAAATTTTGACAAAATAATTCTTTCAGCTATCATTTGATGGCAGCATAAATACTGCAATAAAAAAAAAGTATTACGTTTTTGTTTTTTTCGTCAGGTTGTTTAGGAACAAAGGCTCCGTACGTAACTCGACATAGCGAGAAATCGTGTGTTTTCACTCCCAGCAGAAATGAATTACAGCCGATTCACACGACGGACCGAATCGCGATTTTCGTCCACGGACCGTGCACCACGTGACCGGCACGTCAGCGATTCCTGCGATCCGCGCCTCGTCCGCGGACTGATAAAGTCGAGCACGTTTTTCACTCACGGATTTTATGCGGGAGATCGACTTTAAAAGCGTTTAGTCTGGCAAAGGTGCATAATTTGTTTTTTTACTATTAATGCAAAAAATGACGCATTGTGGTGTTTTGTGCGTTCGCTGGTTCATTTTGTTGCGGGATTCGTGGTGCCACGCGTGACAGGAACTGCAGAAACTGCCCGGCTGACGCGACGCAGCTTCCGGTACTCCTCCGGGTTCGTGTCAAGGAGCTCCCGTCAAAACTCGTCTAGCTCGCCGGGATAATTCTTGCGCGTCCGATCAGGATTCATCCAGGCATGACCTCTCTTGTGGCTGTGGTGTACTTGAGTGTTGTGCACGAGCGCCGAGTGCGTGAAGGCATCTCCAAACGCCTTCCCGTGAGCCCAGAACTTCGTCGCTCCTACGCCGAACCCTTATGGAGCAGGACCATGCCCGCGTCACTGTCGTGCTTTGGGTTAGTAAAGCTAGGGGCGCTTCGCGCGAAGCCTATCGCGGTTTTTTTTGTCTCGATCTGCACGTAACAGCGGCGTACGATTCTTTATCGTGGTAGCGAAGGTCGATTTCTCTCTTGGACAAAGGTGCCACGGCGCGATGTTGGAGTTTCGCGGCACTGTGGGGTGTCGAACAGGTTCGGTCCGTCCTCACTGCCGTCTGCTCGCCGTCTCCCTCGTCGGTGGATGCGCTTGAGAGAATGCAGGGAGTGGTGTGTCACGCGCGCGGCGCGTGAAACACCACTCAATGCATTCTCCTTTAGGCTTGGGTAATTTAGCAATAGATCTATTTTACTTCTCTCGTCCCAATGTGGAGGCCGCCTACAAAGAGCAACGGCGGGAACGGCAACAAGAATGTCAATGGCGGCGGCACGTGTGTGTGCGTAGCTTTCGTCAGCAGAAACCGTTTTAAAGCAAAAGCCTAAAAGAAAGGGCATCTTGCACGCGCGTTCGTCAACGCTTTATTTTGGTTATTTACTTCGAATATTTTATACGGGGGAGGCGTGCGCGTGCGGCGCGTGCAGTGGTGTAAGCGTAGAACGTTTGGTCACGAACGCGAAAAGTCCCCGGAACCTTAGCCCATAGCCTCCTCTAGAGCGGCCTAGACTTTCCATTTTCCCGGAAGGGGGGGGGGGGGGGGGGGGGGGGTGCAGCCTAAGAAGTTCTCCGGGGGAAAGGTGGGGGGGGGGGGGGGGGGGGTGTGCTGCGCGTTACCTTACTGCCAGAACTGGAGATTGACGCTGACGAATCCACGCTGGGATTCCATTTCCCATGTATTTTGTTAATAAAGGCAACGTGGGCGTTATTTTGCTTACATGCCACTACTATAGAAGCTCGTTACATGGCACGTAAACAGCGTCTCGGTAAGGATCATGGCCCGGGCCCGCTCTGCCCCCCCTCCCCCCCCCCCCCCCCGCGGATCTCACCAGAGGAGGGGGGGGCGAGGGGGAATACGAGCCCCGATGCAACCCCGAAGTCTACGCCTATCCTCCTCTATACTCACAAAGCCTGGCAGTTCGACAACGGAGCCAAAAAGTGCCCTATTGCAGATAGGGAGCGCGAGGATCTGGTAGCAAAGAGCATTTTCTCGGGGAACATGGACGTGAGCGCACAGCTTTTGCAGCGGCGAGGGCCCGAAACATGGTTTTCAAACCCTACGAGAAATGAAGCGGTAGCGCGAGGATCGCGAGGAGCACGAGCGGACATTCTATCACTCAGTAGAAGCGTGTTTCGGCGTCTCGCCGCAGCTGGGCGCCCGTCACGTGGCTCTCCTCTCATCCGTTGTCTGCGGCTCTACCTTTTCAATTTCGGCAGCAGCTTCTCGGGGCGATCTGCCAGGCTTTTCCAGTATACAGAGGCTATGCCCAGCCATAAACAGCTTCACTCTAAAACGAGCAGCGTTCACCCCGTCAACTCGCAGTCAGAACGAGGGACCGCGTGATCTAGAGCCGATTAAATGCCGCCAATGTTGATCACAGCCGCTCGCTGGGGATGGGCAAAGCACAGGGCACACACTGAGTTCCAGACATTGTAATGGTTCGGCTATTGTCGTCATTGCAGCGATTGGACACGGGCCAATACCCAACGCTTGCCGAGATATTGATTATCACGAGCCCAAATCGAGCGCTCACACAAAACTCGGGTCGAGTTTATGAGCCGCGTTCAAATCGTCATTGGGTAGCACTGCGATCCCCCGAAATACGTCATCAAGTTTTGCGAAGGAGAGATCAAAAGAAAGCGCTCGCTTTTGTCTTTGAAATTACAACGCAACAAACGAGTTTCTTGGTCGGCGTTGCGTGCGAATGTACTTCGGTCTCAGTAGAGCCGCTAAGCTCGTATAAAGTGAAAAGCATTCTAATTGAATATAGTTACACGGCCCATTTAAGAAACATTTTAGTGTGCTAACTACGGACAAAACAAAAAAACACAGAAGAGTTTTTTTTTTTTCTAAGACCAGATTTTTGTTTATATTGTGTTATACAATTTCACGCGCAATCTACGAGAGGATCCGCTGCGCGGTTGCGATTTGAACGCTACTGTGAATGCATCTTTAGGCGCTTTTATGTAAAAGTGTATCTAGGTGTATTGCTTTAACAGCCGCGCACAGAAAAGTTGAAACTTAGCATAGCCTACGCACACTACATTTTATTGTGGCTGCAGTGTCCACCAATAGTGGTGTGACCCGCACAAGTTCGGAGTGGAAGCTTCGCACCATGTTCTGGGCAACCTAAAGATTCCATAGTTTTTGTAAGTAACATATAATGGAATTGTGAGCTTTTTAAGCAGAACGTAAAATTATTTTCAGCTCCCGGTAAGTGCCTACTCTTTTTTTTTTGTTCTCAGTAATGTTTACTTTCTTATATTCAGTCTCACAGCTTTTAAATGCGAAAACGTGGCAGGTGAACGACGAGAATTCTTCGAAAATCCAACCCGTTGCAGCCTTTCCTCCGCTACCGGCCTTCTTCCCGAGAACTGGCGCAACGACCTGTCCTCCCTGTTTATCCTATGATCCATATTTTGCGTGTTCCTTCGCTGAGTCACGCGAACCAAAATGTGCAATGAGTTTGTATATACAACTGGACGAAGGTTTCAATCGAATCGTAGTGTCTACCGAGTCTGAATGCCCATCGACACGGAAGGTCCAATCGAGACGGAATGTCCAACGGGCCTGAATGTCCAACGAGACGATAAATCTCACCGAGACGAAATTTCCAACGTGTCTGAATATCCAACGGGACAGAAAATCCTCTATTGGGTTTCTTGTCTCGTTGAATATTCAGGCTCGTTGGACATTCGTACACGGAGTCGTGATTTACCCGGTAGTTGGTCACGTACGCGCTTCAATGACCGATTTGTATCGCGGTCGATGTTCAGCATGGAAGAGATGGGGCTAACGACTCCGAGCTTACGTAAAATCGTTCTGTTTGATATAGGTGTTGTCGGCCTCGTAGCAAGTTTCTCAGCGCCAGGGAGAGAGGGAGAGGGAGGGGGAGAGGGCGACAAGTGCGACCCTCCCATTTGTCCGAAGCGCTGAGATCAGCACGCGTCACTTTCTCCCTCTCTCCCCTGTGCTGACAAACGGACATACACCACCGGATTTTCGTTAAAACGAACATTTTCGTTTTCCTGAAAGGAGCATCGCACAGCTGGCACGGAGCCAAATAGGAGGAGGCGCCGCGGCGCGGTTAAATGCGGGCATGCTCAGTGGGCGCTCTGTCGTCGCTGGATGTTCTTCGCTTCTTCGGTGCGTGGGTTTGACGCTTCTGTGTTGTTAAAACTATGGATGCGGCACCCCTCCACGAGTGATATGAATCCGACTCCTTCCTCGAATGGTATAGATGTGATTCTTTCCATGAATGATATGGATGACCATATCCAAAGGCGTCGACATAGTCCGATAGGCAGAGTTTGGAAAACGGGTCAGAAAAAATAAAGAAATATTCCTGCGAAGGATTTCTTAGTAAATGCGTCAGCATGACCCCGGGGAAACGCCACACACATTTTGGAAAACGCTAGCACTGACCCCGCAGCGAGGGCCAAAAATAGGATTCAAAATTAGAGGAAACATAAAGAAAGCCAGAAGAGGAAACCAAAACAGAGAAGTGAAGGAGTCAGTGTTAATGTTTCCCAAACAGAAACCTGTGTGGCGTTCCCCAAGGGTCATGCTAGCACATTCCTTAAAAGTTCACCAATTAATTTTCCTTTAATTGTTGTTTTCTTATCGCCTGATATAATTCAGAGTTCTTATAACGGGGCTTCTCTATAGACATTACCGAGAATAATAAGTTACTTTTGCACCCGCATTTGCAGAAGAAAATAAAACTTAATCGGAACCGGCTTCGAATTACAGCGTGAACTCTAAAAAAAGAATGAGAAAAACAACGTTCCAAACGTACCGAACATCTTCTGTGTAACTGGGGCTAATTAAGCTTCTTTTTATATTAATATTACTATTCACCGACCTTCCATTCGATCGCTCCTGTGAGATAGAAGTTGGTGGACTTTCATTTCCGCAAATGACAACCACTGACACACGTGCCGGATTTTTTTTTTTTTTTACTCCTAATAAACATATTTTAATCTGCTGAAATCGAATTGAAATAAAACACGCGCTGTCAGCACGTCTTTTAAACGTCAGTAACCTTTGGACAGTTTTTTTTTGTTTACTTATTAAGCATAGAGCATTTTACGACATAGCGACTTCATTACTACGTGAATTGGAACAACCCTTATTAAAGCGTGAGCCACTATCGTTGAACATATGTCGATAGAAAATCTTAATTCCAGAGCCAGAAATGCGTTCGCATTTTGGCAGAAGTCACACAGAGACACTGATCGTCCATCAGATCAGCCCAACTGGCCTGGTCACTGCCACTGAAGATAGGCAGGGCGTGGATTATAATGTTCATGCCTCCTGTTTTGTGATTGGTCATTCGGCGCTCTTATCGGCTAATGACGCAATCCCATTGGCTCTGGGGTGATAATAAGATGTTCGGTATTCGGCACGCCCTGCGCTTTCTAAGCAATAACTGACTATATAGGCTCTCCCAAGCAGACATTTCGCTGTAAGACGAGCCGAAAAAAAAATATTCGCCTGCTAATAGAAAACAATCTTTCATGGAATACGATGCACCGAGAAGATCAGTTTTACGCTGTAAAATTTCAAGACGCAGTTCTCGAACTGTAAAAAAAAAAAAAAAATGAGAGGACAATATGGGCGACGTTTAGGCTTTTCGCGTTCGCAGACAAGCCGGTTTGCGACGCTATTTACTTCTGGCGCCATCTCTCGATAGGCCATGCGATCGGACACGACGCACCCTGCCGGCTGCTCACTCCGTATATCGGAAGATGGCGCCACAAAGTAAATAACGTCCCTTAGGGTGCCGAGATTGACAGGAGGGTCCATCTCTAACCATGGAAAACGTTCGCAATTTAATAGAGGGCACCATCTGCGACGATCGGTCCCAAGTGCGCATGCGCTGCGTTTTCGCTTGGCGGGAAGGAAAGCAGGAAGAGAGGCCGAGACGTTTGCAGACGATGAACGCTTTTGTGACCTCCTCGTGGCTCATATTGCAAATGCCGCCCTTCAACCACCTAACCCCGATCGAACATTTGGAAACTCTCTGTAATGCAGGCTCTCTAGCGTCGCTAACTCGGTCGTCTGCGAACGCGCCCAACCTTGACTTTCCGGAGTGTTTTGCTGATATCTTTTTACAGAAACCCAACTGCGCTTTGAAGATTCACACCGTGAAACTGACCTCCTCAGTGCATATTTAGTGAAGGTCTGAGCTATCTACGTGGAGGCACCGATTTTTCCGGCTCGTTTTACAGCGTACTGTCCACCTTAAAAAAACCTAATTACCATTAAAAAAAAAAAAATGTGAGCTCACTTTTTGCATGGCACGGAAAGAAAAAAAACAACAAAAAAACAATCACCGTGAAGTAACAGAAGATTCATACCAAATGGCGAAGCCTAGCTAGAATAAAAGATTATAAAAAGAAATGCCCGCAGCGACAACAAGAACGACATTTCGTCCGCTCATGAAGTCCCTGCGCACCACGCATTTTTTTTTTCTTTTTTGTATATTGCATTTTGAGTTTTGAAATTGCCAAGGATATTTCTATAGTTCACCGGGATTGGCTGCCTTCATATGTTGCGCGGAAGTGAACTTACAAAATCTTTAGAGTATACAACACGCTAAGAAATCTGAAGCGTCTACTTTCCCGCAAAGCCTTTAGACAAAAAACTCAGCGCGGTAACACTGGGCATTGGGAAACATTACCCAGTCAGCTCAGTACCACAACGATGTGTGTGTGTGTGTTTTTTTTTTAATTTATTAATAATTTTGCCCTTGGCCGAGCTCTCCCCTTAGATTGCAGCGGTTGGCTCTCACAAATGATTTGCGGGAAAGTAGACGTTCTACATTTCTTCTACCGTGTACTCCTTCGAACTCCGCGTACGATTGGCCGTTCGTAGGGTCTCCGTCGACGGATAAACGTTTTTGCACGGGAGGAGATTGGTTTGCCGCTTTCGCTATCAGGACAGCACGCGGTTTGCAAGACCCCGAGCGAGAACGAGAGAGAGAGAGAGGTAGAAAGAGAGAAGGGGGCAGTGGGAGGGGGTTGGAAATCGTCCAGGCGGGAGAAGGAAGGAGGTGTCAGCGGCTGGCGCCACATTCGGAGAGTTGTAAAGGGGACCTTTTATGGCGCGGCTGCTCATTAGACAGATCTGGGCCTATTGATTTCCGATAGCCGCGGTTTTCGTCGCCTCCGACCGGCACGTCTTTTGGGCGGCCCCGGACGAGTTGGTCGCGAAGCGCGGGTGTGGCGAAGCGAAATGTGTCGGAACGGCAAGCGAGCGGCAAGATAACGGAGGGCAGAGAATGAGCACCCAAATAGGGTGAAAAAGGGGCACAAAATATAAATATCGAAGAAAGATGGAGGAAAAAAAAAGAAGACAAAGATGTGAACGCTGGAAGTAGGTGTAGGGTTGAATTGGAGGAACCCGCCCGCTTCGGTGTCTTCTTTGTATTGTCTCTGCCGATTCTTCGCCGCGATTGGGTGACCCAGAAAGAGGCAACGGTCGTGAGTTCTTGTCGACGATAAAAGGGCAGCAATAGGAACCCCCGTTGGCAGCGCGCGTTTTACGCAGTGGATTCAACAAACAAAACAAAAGAGAGTGGTTTTGAGCCCGCGGTTGAAGATCAAGACAAGCGCGGTAGCGCGGTGAGTTTGCCACGTTTATTACGAACAGTAAGTTACGCGCCATTATGTCCCCGTTGTCTGAAATACATTTTGTTTGTTTTTCAGAACCCCTATGGTATACGTTTGCATTTTTAGGGTGATTTTCTTTTTTACCGCCTTCTATCGCTGAATTCGATTTGCGGGAAGCATTTTTATATATTTCCAGCAATATAATATAATATAATAATATATAAATATAAAATATAATGGACGTTCTGCCCGTATAATATCCTTCTCTCCGATTCGTGTTCATTCAAAAGTCAAACACACACACAAAAAAACCAAAAAAACCATGGCGGACAAAAACTTTATAAATGTTGATTTTCTTTTATTTCTTTTTTACGATAGAGGAACTAGACGATTCAGTTGCACTTAATATAAAAATATTTGTGAAACACGTAGAGTTTTTATTACTTACATTTAATTCAACAAGGCACAAATCACAATGGACGTACAAATCTATTTCTGTGTTCCCATATACAAATACGACACATACGCCACAAAGCAGTCTTGATCCTGTCTAATCATATCAATACATGAACAGAAACAAAGGTGCGTACGGACACCTTTTATTCTAGAAGGGAATGCAATGCAATTCTTATTTTCTAAAGCCGGTATCTTTAGTGATGGCCTTGTAGGAACAACACAAGCGAGGAAGACGATGAGGCAGGAGTGACCCATGACAAAATAGCAACTCACTTGACGACCCGCGTGAGAAGCGTGAGAAACACATATTATGTATTTTTGCCCATTCTAGTGCAAGTCACTATAGTAATTTATTAATTAACTAGTTAGTTAAATACCCAGAAAATATTGCCACGTGGTTGTTAGTTTTGTCCCAATAATAATTTCGAAAGAATTGCACCTTTACACAATGTACCCAATGTTATACTTAACTCTAATGAAGAATTTGTAACATCCCTGTACGTAACTTCGTAATGGAGCACCAATTACAACGTTATTAGCTCTTCATGAGCACAGAGCATATACAAATAAATGCACGAATGAATGATTGAATGAATGAATGAATTAATTAATTAATAAAAAGTGTATCAGATTTTTAATTGTTTTGTTTTTAAGTGTTTTATTATAACGTTTCGTTGTAAAATATACTTGAATTTTTTAAAGCACAGATTAAAGAAACATTTTTAGAGGAGCTCTCGTCCCCTTGCGTGTTATAGTACTGAGTATGCGATGTATATAATTCACCTTCCTAACTTTAGTATTATAGGAGAAAAATCAGAAGACCGGTGGCAATATTTCCCCGTTAATGTTTTGACTAAATATTCAATCTAAGACTATCATAGCTTGTCAAAAAAGAATATGTTAACAAAGCTTATTTTAAGTAAATATATATATATTAACGGCTGTTTTCCAGACATTTTAAACTACCTCTATGGGAGGACCGGAACCTTTATATGTATCATCAGTCAAATCACCTTGCGACCACCTTCATTTTGTATTTTGTGAATATTTATGCAGGTTTTGTTATAGGTTAGTACGTCTTCTGATTTAAAAGTGATGTGACTAGAAGCTAGAAAGAAATGACTCATGAGTCGTATAAAAACTAAATTCATTGCATGTTGTTGACTTGGTTGGCTCACAAGTTAAGCTGCAGTTGCGCCTCGGGCAACCCCTTTACCTAACAGCCGGATCGGTGCCGCTCCTGCTATTAGCTCGGAGTGGCACCGATTGGAGCGCTGCGATCGCTCGATGGTGATGTAGTGACCAGCATCACGTGACGAGGTCAGGTATTTTTTCCGCTTTGCTTTGCTTTGGTTGTG
The DNA here is from genome assembly GCF_016920785.2 of Ixodes scapularis. Taxonomy (NCBI): domain Eukaryota; kingdom Metazoa; phylum Arthropoda; class Arachnida; order Ixodida; family Ixodidae; genus Ixodes; species Ixodes scapularis. Next base: position 188,405,222 of record NW_024609857.1, read on the forward strand.
TGCTTTAGCGCCTAGCAGCAGAAACGGTTCCCTAAATATATACATATATATATATATATATATATATATATATATATATATATCTATATGTATATATTGTAAGAAAGACAAAGTAGAGATAAGAAAACATCGGCTTTACTGACCGAGCCATGGAACGATTCTGCCCCGCGAGCTCTAGCATGAGCCACACACCGCCCGTGCAGGCGGTGGGCTGTTGTGGATGGTAATGATAGTGTGGATGTTGATGGTGATGAAGTTGCGCTGTTATAATATCCTCCCCGCAGAGGAAGATGAAGGCCTCCTGGCCGACCTTTAGGTCGGTGATGAAGTTGCGCCATGGTCGGAGCGCTGGACCAAGGGATTCATGCGGGATACGTGAACGTTTTGTAGCGCCCGGCGGCGCCGATCGGCTGACGGCTTTAGCGGGGTCAGGGAGTAATTGACTGGGGATGTTTGATGAAGGACAGTATGAGGTTCAAGATATTTGTGGAGAGGGTTCTCGGAGAGTCCTGGCGTGCGTATAGGGGCCCAAACCAAGACAAGGTCACCTGGATGGTATATTACGGAAAAAGCCTGTCTATGGTGCAGGATACTTCCCGACCGTAAACGAGAAAGAACGGAGAGAATCCTGTGGTTGATTGGATAGATGTGTTGTAGGCGAAGCTGAGGAAGGGAAGAATGAAGTGTCAATTCTTATGATCGTTGGAGATATCCATGCTAACCATTTGCGATAGGGTTCGATTGAACCGTTCGGTAAGCGCACTCCGCTGGCGCATGTGCTTAGCTTGCTGACAAAGACATGCAAGAACGGGACAAACTTCAACATCCCCTCAAAAGCATCGACGAGGAGGCCTTTCGTCTTCTTCTTGTCATCAAACCAAGCCCATTAACAGAATTCTCGGATGAGTGCCTTCGACTTCAAGAAGCGAAGACCCGTCGCGTTACATCCCCCTTTCCCAAAATCACAAGCAACGACGCTCATAGCATCGCAGCGTTAACGTTGACCAACGCAGAGAGCCCTAGGAATCTCACTCGCAAAATTGTGCGCGAAGAAATCGCGTCCATCACAGCGTCCTCTCAAGCCAAGCCTACAGAGTCCTCTTCACTCAAACAAATAATCCGAGCAGAAGTCGTGGCAGCAATGCAACCTCTAACCCGCGCCTCCACCATGTGTAAGAAAGACAAAGTAGAGATAAAAAAACACCGGCTTTACTGGCCGAACCTTGGAGCAATTCTGCCCCGCGAGCTCTACCTTGAGCCACACACCGCCCGTGCAGGCGGTGCGCTGTTGTGGATGGTAATGATAGTGTGGATGTTGATGGTGATGAAATTGCGCTGTTACAATATCCTCCGCGTAGAGAAAGATGGAGGACTCCTGGCCGACCTTTAGGTTGGTGATGAAGTTGCGCTGTCACAATATATATATATATATATATATATATATATATATATATATATATATATATATATATATATATTTGGCTACCAAGCAAAACGTGCGTAGGACGAAACCTTAAAAAAACAAATCCGAATACGCCAAGCGAAACGATTGAAACATGTGTGTAAATTTCAATGGAAGCCTACGAAAGCTTCATGGCCGCCAACACCGCTCGGATACTTCGCCGTGGAGACCAACGAACATACTTCTACGTGCACTTTGCGCGCTTTCCGAGTTCAAGCAGCAGACGAAAGGAAATATGTACTCGAAACTACAATTCTCGGTGAAGGCCGCTTGATTCGCGTATTCCGGAAGCAACGACAACAATCCAACGACTTCAGTGGCCGCTCAAGTTGGTGAGAAGGCCTAACAAAGCGCTCGTCACTTGCTGCCTACGAGCTACGACCGTTAACTGGATATGCTCGCGTGACCTTTATTTATTTTTTTTTTTTTTAAGTACGTGCGTCCGTGTCGTATTGTGTTTTTCTCTTGTCCGTATCCGCAGTCTCGGATTTAACACTATGCTTAATTCACACCAGCTAACCTGCACTCTCACAATTGCTTTGGTATGACTAGTTCGAACCTTGACCTAGGTCTTCCTGATAGAAGGCGAGTATTATCTTTCCATCTTTCCCTTGTCATTTTCGGAGGATTGTGCTGTGGTGGCGGACCCGCTCGTCGCAGTGACACACTTCATTCTTTGACATAAAGCTCAAATAAACACGCTACGGCTGGCGCTTGCATCATGTGGTGCGTGCTTTATTTTTCGTGTGTGTCTCTAAAACAGCGCGAACAGTCTGCTAAAAAAAAAAAAAAGTCGGTCGGAATGTAAAGTTTGACGCCTGCTCGGCCTTTCTCACGAGTGGTTTATATTTGCGGTGTCTGTTTCCGACTGCTGGAAGAAGAAAAAAAAAATAAACGAAGAAAACTCGCTCGGGAATTATGCCGTCCGCGAATCTACCTGTATGATCATTTGACAAGCCCCCGAAGTGACGACGACGATCGATTTGGTCGTGGTTAGTACGATAACACGAAACTGGGTCTGATGGGTCACTGGGTCATGTTCTGTAGGCCACCACGCCACTGTTATCTCGCTCTGAGTTTAATTTTGACGAGAAGTAAAACGAGAAAATTAGGTCAAAAGCAACCCTAAATTGTCGCTCAGATTAGCGAATAAAGCGTGGATTGTGATAAATACACCTCCGCCTACATGTTACCAATGAAGCGCAAAAGCCGTCACATGAATGTTTCTTCTACTTGAAGACAAAAGCTGCCACGTGGCGCCACTGCATCCTCTCGGGGCTGATACTGTCCTCTATGCACGTCATGCTCCAACCATATCGCGCTAATGAAGTGTACCTGGTCGGAAGAAAACGGGTTGGAATCTTCATACTTAATGTATAACCTGATGATTGGAAACAATCGATGGCTTTCTGTTGACGACAGTTCTCCGTTTAAGATTCCTACGTATTTCATTAATCTGTTACATCTTATCGAATAATGGAGACCCGCAGCAAGTTGTGCAAATGTTCACGCGGCAGAATTCAGAAATAATGGGTTCTATAATCGACATTTCTCGTTTTAGCATGAAGGGAGAACAACCCGGCGTTTACCCATATACCTACTACTGCGTGGTGTACGAGTAGAGTCACAGGTTAGCAGAAGTACTGCACCGACAATTTTGTCCCTCAATAGTGGATACATCAGAATTCATCATAACGTGGGTTAATTGGCTGCTATTTAAACCTCCTTACCTTAAACCTTTCTTTTCTTGAGATGTTTCTGAGATGCTTCAGTCGAAGTAACGGGCGCCTGTGCACCTTGAGTGTCAAGAGAAACTACTAACCCGGACACCAAGAGCGCTTTATTTGATTTGATACAGAACATTTCCTCCGAGCAGTTAAACTATGTTGCTAGAATTGTACCTTTAACAGGGGATAGGCAAAATCCAACACGGCTTTCGCGCTAAACCTAAACAATTGTGTACTTCTCCACATTCCAGATTCAAAACATTGGTTAGTCCAAGGACCTTAAAAACATTCTTTGACATTTCTTGTCAAAAAGGATTGGCAGATTTTTTCTGAATACCTAGCCAGTTCATAACAGAAATATATTGTAATTCCCCTTACTCCTGACAAAGCGCCAGCACATCGAGGGTTGAAAATGTGTAAAAACTATCGCCTTGTTTAGCTTACATATGTGCCACTATCTTTTTGTGGTGTTGTAGGTCACGGGTACATCTAGTGACAACTACGTAGATTACATAAAGTGAATCGTATTTAACATTGATTCTCATGTTACGCTGCCCTTTTGATAGTCCCTGTTTTTTTCTTTTTTTCTTTTGTTTACTCGTGTGCACCAAGAAGGGTGTCTTGGGGCGTATAGAAGTAATACGAATATTATCATATTTTAAATAAGCACCTTTGTTTTGTTTTTGTTTCCCTTGCCCAAGCAGGGTTGCGACTTCCCATGTAGAGAAGACCCACAGCTTATTCTGTATTCCCTTTTTTCTATATGTATGAATATAAAATAAAACAATGAAACTTCAATAAACACGAAACCAATAAGTTTCGCGACTTTAAATAATGGGCATGAAGATATTGAGTTCAACATGAAGGGCACGCAAAGCTGGCTTTGAAGAAGAAAATTGCAAAACAAAACAATTATTAGAGATTCAATCATGTCGTATTTAGTAGCATAATGTTAAATGGGAAGTATCCCAAGATGAACTACTTTAACCATCTTATGAGTATTTATTTTCTAATCAGTATCGCTTTCGTATATACTGTTTGAAAGCAGTTACATAATCCGCACAACAAGCACTAAGAGGCTTCAAAAGCACATTCTGGGTATTTTTCCCGAGTGTCAGACACTGAAAAAATGTGTCTGTATGCATCTGTAAATATCATTTTAAGAGCAGCTGATATCTTAAAACCATGGGAACACAAAAATAAACATATTTTACACGTCTGTAGGCTGTATTACATCATGACGAGTCTTTCTCGATCCTATGAAGTGGTGCCCCGGATTTTTTATATTATTTTTGCTTCTTTGTTTTTTTATTTTTCACACCAGAAAAATATAATTTAGCAGAAAATCTGTAATTTTGTTTATTATGGGGTTCTTATATCGACAAATGTATCAACCCTGCTCAAAGAATTATTTTACGCATTGCTTTAAGAAATGGGGCTAACTTATGGTGCCATTTTAGTGACCATGGTACGGAAACGTCACCGTGTAATTTGAACCATGTTTTGTTTTATTTTGATTATTTCATTATTCAATTTTAAATTCATTAGTCTTTTGCAGTTGCATTGACAAAAAAAAAACATGGGTTTTGTTACATTATAACGACGTTTCCAAATTTCAAGTCAAATTTTGTTTGTTCCTCATATCTCAAAAGTTGTAAACTAAAAAAAATAGGCGGGAAGCCAATCGACCTGAAATAATGAGGGAGGTTTTCTAAAACTAATATTTTCCTCCTCGGAAATTGGTAGACACTCGTATAAACATCTTCTTAACGCCTCCGGTTTTCGCAAACCCAAGGACAATAATTCACTATATAATTTCTCCAGTGCTTACCTACAGCTCAAATGCCTTCTGGAGCAGCACCACACAACAATTAAGCTTTATATAGAACATATAGAAGCATCGAACAGCAATTAAGATATATATATATATATGTATATATATATATATATATATATATATATATATATATATACATAATAGACTGTGTCCTTGTGTCCGGCAATTTTCTCTCAGAAAAACCTTTGAATAAAATAAACAAGCATAATAATTATATAACGTATTTTGTAAGTTAAATAATAAACAGCATCTTCAGTTTTGACGTGTATTTTACGTGTACGCACCGTTTGCTCCCGGTCGCAGGTAGCCCATAAAAGAGACGAAAAATATGGCTCCGTATTTTCGGGGTTTCGATCTCTTCTAATCCGACGGTTGTTTTGAGGTTTATTTCTCATCACAAATTCTGTGTTTTTTGTATAAATTTATTGGTGCCGGACAAGGAAAATTGGCGTTTGTCGGGAGTGATGTTAAAAAAAGGGGATAGGTACGGAATCCTCAACCTAGAGAGAATATGTGTGTGGCCTGAACACTTCGAAACTGTCCCGGGATAAGTTTAATATACAAAACAAGTTATGTAATTTAAAAAAAAAAAAGATGCAGCAGCCTCGCCGATCGCTTAATGTAAACTGCGCACCGCGTTAATAAAAACAATGAAAAAAAAAAGGTATGGATGGAATATATTTTGCGTAAGTTTTTTTTTATTTCATTAACGCTTCCAGTGTGAAATTTTTCTCTTTCCCAATTTTAATAAAACCCTCTCGGCGTTTAATGTTCGGCGCTTATTCGTACATAGGGAACAGAGGGAACCCTTATTTTTAGATGTCCTTTCTGTTCCAACCAAGTTAATCACCAAATCATTTTCAAGGAGACGATAATTTTAATATAGAGACCGTTTTAGAAAATACAAGCGAATTTTCTTTCCGGGACCCGGGTTAACCCCTTTTAGCACGGTTGAGTAAAAAATAGATTCGTATTTATAGCTCAAGCTTATCACCCAGCAGATGCACTGGGTGCAACTTCCTCCGTTACTCAGAATGCAACAAGGATGTCTTCTACACCGTTCACGTACGTCGAATATGTGCGGAGTTAAAACCACATTTGCGATCGAGCGGGACGTACTAACGAGTCACTGTAGTTATATCTTAATTTTCAGGTTTAACAAATTAACATTCGTTAAGCCTATCATTGAACAAGAAAAAAAAGAGAACTCCGTTATATTTTTAAACTTTGCGTTAGTTTTCTGAATGATTCTCATATCGGAATGTGAAACAGAAGTCACAACAAAAAACTTTTTCGTTCGTTTCGCACGTACGGTAAGACATTCAATGCCTTCATTTCACTGCAAAACACTCAGCGAGTCAATCGCTCTAAACAACCGAAGGATCTCGGGAAATAAAAAATTCCAAGAATAGGCTGATATCTGTCAAATACAGTCGTCTCATGAGACAATGAACAAGTGACCTGTAATGCTTATTGTTTCTGCACACGACGCATGTTTCATTTTCAATCATGATCTGAGCTTTCTCGTTATCTGGGATATTTCGTTGTTTGCGGCGATCGACTACGTGATTGCTTTGTAAGGACCTGATCACACAAGCTTTTTTATAATACTGCTAAGAAGGATAAAGATCGAACCAAAGGCATAGAGAAAAACATAACTGAGTATGGACTTTTCTCAAGCTGAATAGCCCCTAAAGTATCATGGGTGCCGTGCTGAGAAAAATGGTGTACTATTTGAACGAACAAAGTATTACCTAGTTCAATCGGATGCAACTCAACTATGTTACTCCTTGGATATCCTGAAATTCGAAACCCTAAAATGACAAACTAGGCCGTTCTCGCTGATGTTCGCATACTGTGAAATAACGCCCCTAAAACAGTTTTAACCATCGCAGATATACTAGGATTTCTCTTGAAAAATTTATACGTCTCATAGATTTTTACATTACAATATTTGTTTCTAGTATATAGTGTAAAAACCTTTAGTAAATTGAATAAGATAGTTTTAGAAAACCAAACTGGTGAGCCTATCAGCTGAATGCAGAACCATGGGCAAAAATGTTCAGAGCAATCCTTCATAGTATATTAATTAACCTAAACAAAGTGACTCACCGACGCGAATGACATCATCCTTGAGGTCTCCCGCATCGGGGTCCCTGAGCTCGAGATCTGAAGTCTGCGTCTGATTGGTCGTCTCGCCGCAGACGCTCTGGGATTTCCACATCAGGACCAGGGCGAAACAGAAGGCCCGCGCCCACGTGCACCTCGGAGCGGCAAACATCACCACACTCCCGCTTTTCGCACCTACCGATTCATGCCAGACCGACGAACTCACATCTAGTTCACAACAGTGGGTGACACTAAATCATCCACGACGAAACTTGCAAGCCCAAGTCGATCCCTAACGTTTCTGGTAACCTGTGCTTAGGCTAGTCCCTTTTGACTGGAACCGAGCAAAGTATGTACCCAGAGGCCGCGGAGGGTTTTCTGGCGCAGAGTCAAGGCAGGCGGGCAGACGGGCGAATGTCTGCTTGCGGTTTTGGTACTATTAGAGCATACTTGTATACCTGTTTGTTTTTACTTGGTCCAGGAGAGCTGCTGCACGGGGCGAGCGGCGAGGAGGCGGCACCGCTCGCGAAGAGGTTCCATCGTAGAGTTTTGGGGGTCTGGCGTTATTTTAAGCCCTCGGGGTTCCCCTTTCCTGATTTAGCGACACCGAGGGGATGAGGTGCCATGAGCCAGCCTTTTTCTCTCGGGAATGTGAACGGAAAGATTCATGTTTTGTTTGTTATTTTCACTCGCTGCCTGCTCCCTTGTGTTAATTTTGTTTGGGAAGAAACGGGGTCTTACTTGCTTACTTCACGGAGAATTGGGTATCTTCGGAATAAAACGTGTTATGGGTAACTAAACTTGCCTCCTCGCCGATTTCAGCACGCCAAACTTTGTGCTCTTAATGTTCCTAAATATTATGCTTCAGGAATGTTGCTGCTGAACAGTTTTCGCGCGCAAATAACCTCGTGGGCAATATTTTTTCTCCGTTTTAAAACCCCGTCGTAAAGATTTAGCCCTCGCTTTTCCACCGCAGTGTCCAGGCGTGGATGCTTTCCCAAGCATTCACGCCTTCGTTTCTAAATAAAGCAGTTTAAGAGTTAACGAAAGCGCCAGCTCCTCTGTGTCATAAGGTCTAACGTTCTTCTTTTGCGCTTGCCTACGTGGCACAATTTATTCTCCTTTTTCCTGTTTACAAAAATGTCCCTAAGGATCCCCTTTGCGAGGCTCCAAAATTTTTCTCTCTAAAATTTTATAATGGTTGATTCACATCCACAAATATCAAATTGATAATTCTGTTTTGTTTCGTGTTTGTTCAGTTTGCCGTTGTTTGAACATATTCCAATCAAACCAGAAGTGACAGAAATCACAAGTGTTGATTAATAACATCTAGGCGTAATAAGTAATGGTACCCATAAATGGTTGCGGTGTTTTGACTTTTATCTTACTTTCAATATTCAGTCAATACTTCTCATGTTCTGAGAAAGCTGACTGGAGTCTTCTCGTATGTCAACTCCTACCGTTTGAAAAAACAATACTGACCTTACCCAGAGCTGTTCAGCATCGATGGGTGTCTCTCGTAACTAAAAGCTTTCAGAAACGAAGCCCGCATTTATAACAAAAACGTGATTTTGTTTCTGGCATGGATTACGCTTTGAAAACATCAACGCAGCAATCGAAGTTATGCTTTGTTGACCCATGAAAGCAATGTAACATTGTTTCCGGTATACCCCCCCCCCCCCCAAGCCACACCGTTCCCTCACTCAAGTGTTCAGTCACTCCTATCAAATGATTTGTGCAACATTTAGATTGTGACAAGTCATCCCCTATCGCACGCACCCGCTAGCTCAACTACCACTATGACAGAAACTTGTCCTCATCTCGCTCTGCAACGATGTTCTTATGTATTAGATTGCTTCTCTATTTAATTTTATGCTCATGTTATACGTGCGTTACCTCACCCTGCTAATGACTTATCAAGCTGCTCAATTTATAATGTCTCGTTTTTTTGGCTGTACTATAACTTATGTCTTTGTGCACCTATGAAGCTGTTGAACCCATATGTTTCGTTTCTGCCTTACTACTACAACTCGAATGTCGCCTCGACCTTTCTACAGGCGCCCGGCAACTCCTTAAATAAACAAATAAAAACAATTGCCTGTTCACTGAAGACAATTGGCATATAAGTCTCGCATTTGTTTAAGTCGCGCTTATTTGCAGGGCGTTCCCGAGAAATGGAACCGTGTCTTTTGGTCCGGGTAAATAAACTATGCATTGCAGAAAGCTCAAAATCCGTGAGAATGTGACGGTAGCGGTTGGGATAGAACGTGAAAGTCTCAGAACATGGCGTTACCGGTATCAAAAGGTAATTGAGAAAAATAAAATTTATTTAGGAGCAGATATACACCTATGCCTAACATTCTCAAGACAATGAAACCATTGTAAACGCTCCTGTGAATTATATTGGTGAAGGACATTTGTCATCAAGAAAGAGAATATTGTTTTCTTCCTTGCTGACAATTTGTGTTCATTGAAATAAGTTCTACAGGCGCCCACAATGCTGTTTCTTGTTTTGACGATATTAAGCGTAGGTGGACATCGGCTCATAAGGACATTTTGTTTTCCTCAATTATATTTTGATGCAGGCAGGGTCATGTTCTCAAACTTTCACGTTTTATCCCAACCGGTAACGTGTCACTCTCCCCAAATCTGAGCTTGTCTGGGATGCATAGCTTGCTCATCTGGGCCGAAAAACATGACCATCTTTTCTAGGAAACGTCCTTCACGTATTTATACTCTGGCGCGCCGAAAATGAATTGAAACACACGCGTACGTCTATTGGGACCGTTGTATAAGCTTGAGTGGGAGCCAGTTTTAATAGTTTCTCTAGCATATCTACTATCTAACGAGACATGTAACCTCCATGGAAAGTTTGAGCAGTTACGATATATACTCAATAAAATAACAATATCGGTCGGATTGCTCTAAAAAACACACCACCAAAATCTTTGAAAGAAAAAACCTCGACTTGTGCGTTGGAAAATACGGAAATGGTTATAATCCGTGTCCTCCCTCCATCGTAAAGCACCGATGCCAATTTGGCGAGTGCAGTAAGTGGCTTGTTCAGTAGATTTGGATACCGTGAGGTGGCAAAAAAGAATAAAAACTAGTTCTGATATTGTACTGTTTGATGTCATCGTCGATCTTGTAAATCACTTCAGTGGCTTCCTAGAAATCAGATGCTTCAGGTTCTCGCAAAATCAAGAACTTTTTTTTCCAGTATTGTAATTCCGTTGACGTTTCAAACGTGATCAGTTTTCGCCATAGGGGTTGACCTTGGGAACCTGGTGGTCCTGCAGGGTGGTGCACACGGTAACCCAATTTAAAAAGAGGCATCATAATCTTTGTGTTTCTGCGGTGCTTTGTGCATGCAGACTACAAAATACGATATGGTGTTGCGTGTCTTAATGAAGTCCACCTTCTGGCGTCTTCTTGGCACGTCGAGCATGGTCATACTGAGTTTGTCGCCGCTTCTCTTAAGCTATATCCTTTTTAGTTCGCTAGTCCTTCTTGCGAGGCATTGAGTAGACTCCGGCACACCAGGTGAGTACCTCGTCTCGCGTCCCTTCGTATATGCGTGCTATAAGGTGAGGGAAACGTCACATGTACCTCACGAATGGCATTAGTTTGTGTGACGACCACAATTTTTTTAAGGCAATGGAACTTAAACATGCTACCGCTTTTGAAAGACCTTCAAGACGAGCCTGTGGCTCCCATATTCAGCCGGAACCCGCAGGATACGACAGGCCAGTTCAGAAAATACTGCCTGAAGATCCACCACCATTTCCTTCGGTCCCGACGCCACTTACAAAATTATTATGTTCCCGAACTCGTGTCTTTGAGGTCACTTCACGCAGGTGACGTTTCTCCGACGTTTCAAGCAGGGTGTCGAACCGGAACTAAACCGAACCGAAAACCGGAACGGAACCGTTATTTTCAGCCGAACCGGAACTGAGCCGAACCAAAATCTTCGCCGCTATCTTGGAAATAAACCGGAACTGAACTATATATATATATATATATATATATATATATATATATATATATAACGGGAACAAGTTCATAACGATTCACGGTAAAAAAAACAAAAAAAAAAACTTTCTTTTTGTCAATATCCCGAAATGAGTATTTTGAGAATAAAATATTGGCAGCTCTATTTCTATGTATTGATCAAATTGTCGTATACTGAATTGCAGTGTATGAGAAATTATGGGGTTTTGTGGCACTTTTTTGCACTAGGATTAACCGCGTGTCATGTGGTCACGTGGCGTCATGGTTTCCAGATATGCGGTCAACTAATGGCACGTCGTGTGTCCACGTGATCACGTGACTCACTGTGTCGAGTAATTTTAAATTGAAATCCTTCTAGATTTATTTGAGTTGTTGACACCATGACTTCACGTGTGATCATGACTTCACACCGCCAGTCATGTAATACAGTCACATAGTAGATTGTCGTGACCCCAGTAGAGTGCTCGGATTGATGACAATGACCATCGCCAAGCATTCGGGTAATGGCATGTGTTGACTCTGTGGGCAGGACAACATTAAGTATACAGGGGCGTGTACCGAATTAAAACAATCGCGCAAGCAGACGTTCAGAAAGCGACCAATTAAGTAGCTGCCATGATGAGTAGAGCATAAATACTACTTCGTTCAATTTAACAAAAAATCATTAAATATCAATTGTGACGCTTATTTGCAAATTGATTTTACTAGCAACTTGTCAAGAACAAGCCTCAACAGCCAGGTGATGCTAGTTTATCCAGTATAAGAAAATGTTTCTTTGGGAACGCGAAATTAGGCTAGATTTGATCTGTGTACGAAGGTGCGTATAGACTAGAGTGAACTATTTTGATTACTTTTTTCTGCGATTCTTCACCTGCATCACGGTGCTGAGTGTGAACAATGATGATTTAGAAAACAATCGTTGTGATTGCTGCACTGTTTCTATAAAAGGTAGACTGAAAGGGTTTGTCCTAATACGTCCTTGGCATTTCGCAAATACTATTGCTTTTAGCTCAGTTCCATCGTCATCATATATAGATATATAAATCGTATTCCGTAAACTATATTTCACTATATATATATGGTGACGAGGTGCCCATTTCATGATATTATGCCCCGTAATTACCGTAATACTTTACTTCAATAGCACAACTACGATTCAACTTCTAGTACTCCGACACAAAGTGGTACCAATAACGGGCATTTTAGGTGACCTACCACACTTCGTGACAACGTTTCGATTCAAGTTAAAGTGTGTCTAACCGAGCTAATCAAATCGATTTTGAGTCCGTTGAGTACTTTAAATACGCCGTTTTGTATCTCAGCCTAGATTTTATGTTACTGTAGGGTCGAAACTAAATAACGCACTTTCTTATTTATGGCACCTGAAAATAAATGTTCCATGAAAGAACGATAAAAAAAAACTACATAGTTGCTCTTCTTTCCCCGGAAATAGTGCCTATTGCTGATACAGCCTGAAAAAAAAAGTATTCTTAATTTAGCAGTTCAAACCTCTTCGAACCAGTTAAAACCGGTTCGAACCTGTTGTCAGAAGTGTCAACTGGGTTCAAGCATAGCGAAAGATACAAGAGCAAGCTACAGCGCTTTGAACGGTTGTGCCCAACGCACGCGCTGGCGAAATGCAAGTGTATGAGACCCTTTTTAAATGCATATCAAGCAACACTAATGGCCGCCATATATTTCGCACAAAGCGGGTGAAGGGATGCAAGTTCACACCAAGTTCAGACGCAACTATTGTCTCCAATACATGCTCAGAGTACAAGATTACGCACTGGCATTGGCGATGGCGCGGACTTGTTTAAACGGATCTATAAGGACACCATGTTATCACGTGTTGGCTTGGATTTCGCTGCCCTTATGATGACGCAGAGATAACTTTCCGCATATGTGAATGCCTTTACTTTTCACGTGACCGCATCCTTATTCTCTAATAAAAATGAGTTGATGGATATGCGCATGGTTCTTACACTATGCCGACAAAAACTCCCAGTGTCACATACGAGAGCCACAAATTCACGCTTGATGAAGAAAGTATTTCACAGGGATAACATACTTGTCTATTTCGGTTTATGGTTTGTATACTCATTTGAGCAAATACCCTCTTCTATAAACAAGTACGGTGTCCATGGCACAAACGTTAAGAAACCGCTGGCTTGAATATGTGTGTTGGGGTGTGCTAAGCCCGCATCATTTCTGCATCCCCAAGTATCATTTACAAACTTAGAACACGTTCGTACAGTGCGCGTCAAAGCTAGAACACGTCATTGGCGCTTACTTATATTTACAAACACACGACATTGACGGCTAACCCCGTTTTACCACTTATGGAGGAGTCCTGAATGACCATAAGGTTTTCCACTACAGGAGTAGTTTTCGTTGCAGCTTTACAGGTCTTTAAAAACAAGAAAATGTGGAGAAAGTTTATTGGCACTCACTTCGTCACGCTTTCTAGATACCGATAGTTTTGAGTCATTCTAAAACACAGTACATGCCGATGCATCCTGCCTTTGTTTCAAAAGCCACCCCTTAATAAACGTCCTCGCTCGAGCGCTTGCAAAACATTGCTTCTACAAGTTTCCGTGTTAAAAAAAAAAGAACAGGAAAAAATGCGCTTCGAGTTCTCTTGAAAAGTGACATAAACGGAAGATTTCAGAACTCTAGCAGAATCAACATTTAATTCCAAAGCGGCTCAAATATAAACTTTTATAACCATTTTTTCTCTTTTTTCACGAGAAAAATTCGTTACCTACAAAGAGCGTATCCGGTGAATGCGTGGCCGAGTTCTTTTTAATCCCCAACAGGCCGTTGAAGACACACACGCGCGCTGCCCGGCCAAGGTACAGGCGACGGAGCACGAAAGAGGGACAGAGACAAACGTGTCTCTCCATCCGTCTCTATCCCCCCTATTCGTTGCAAGTTTTATTTGTTCTTTACTACATTTCGCACCCCGAAGTTGGATTTTGGTTTCAGAGAGAATGTTAAGAGGAGTTCTCGTTCCGCAGCAAGCTTTGCCACGCTCCAGTTCGCCAGCGCGCGTTCACCGATGAACGCAGCTTGCAGCGATGCCTAAGCCGGCTCCTTGGAAAGGAAGACCCTCGCTGCCCGAGTTAGGCACGGGTTTTTTCGTCCCGGCACGCGTCGCGTCTGCAATTGCTCAACGGAGCTCTATTGAACCTTCGCTCGCTTCTCCCGCCGCCATCCATGCCGCCCGTCCCCCGCGGATAGATCTCATAAGCCGATCTGGATTCTGTTTACCGAAGAGGGAAATCGTCCCAGTACCACTCGGTCGGCCGTTTGTTCGTCCCTTTATGTTTTCTTCGCCTTTTTTCTTCTACTTTACGAGCATTCGCACGTTTCTGTCCAATATTTCCTTTCAGAGTTCTATTTCGGAATGTTGGCAGGTTTTGAAGTTTCGCGAAGCGTACGTCATATTGCGGACGAAATGTGACCGATGTTCCGGGTTCAGTGCCTATTGACGCGTTTCGCGATTGCGTTTATAGGGGCTTCGTAAGGAAATTCTTTGCTTCCTTTCAAACCTGCCCTTTGAAAAGACGGGATTTCAAATTTATAAATCTTGAGAGGAGTACTTGCTGCGAACTCACAAAGATAGTGCGAGTTCATAGAAACGGGGCTCCGCCTTCTCCTTGGTACGGGACGATTTCTGTTGAAGATTATTGTATTTGCCCTGAGCACAATTAAGCTAAATTCTAAGCGAATTCAAGTTAGATAAACGCTCTCTATATCAGGGAAACCTCAGGTCCGAGCACTGTGTGTTAATTTCCGCCACCAAATTTTGCAAAACAATATTTCAACTTACCTGTTAAATTTTGATAATGTGGGCACTTTCGTGGCACCTTATATAATTCCACCAACGTCACTTGCAAAAAGTAGGTTGAAATTGGTAACAGAACAACTTCAGGCGACGGCATAAAAATCGAGTAGACGCACTCTCTTTAAAGATATTAGAGTAAAGACGCAGACGAGCTCGTGGCGAATCCTAGTAGAAAAACCCAGAGACGAGGAGCTAAAAGGAGAGAACAACACCGTCGCAGAACCAGCACAACAATGATTTAATTTGGCGCCGTCTTTCTTCTTTTCTTCAGATCCGCTGGTCATCAGCAGGCGCCGCATTTGAAGGTATCAAGCAAAAGGACACGTGCACGACTGCAGTCTTAAGCGTCCGGTGAATACATCACCACTAGACCAACAAAAACGGCGGTGTCTCATCCTCCAAAACAAACTATTAGTTCCAAAACAACGGTGTGGTACAATTTCAATACAAACAAAAATAAAGAAGAAAAGAAAGAAGAAAATGAGCAGAAATCAACTCACTGGACAAAGAACGCGTGCACGACTGCAGTCTTAAGCGATCGGGCAATACATGAACACTAGACCCGCAAGAACGGCAGTGTCTCATCCTTCAAAACAAATCATTAGCTTCCAAATTACTGTTTGGAACAATCTCGTGATAAACAAAAATAAAGAATAGAATTATAAGAAATTATCCCACTGGACAAGGAAAATAGACTAGAGAGACAAGAACGCCTGTGTCTCCTCCTCCAAAGTCAAAGAGGGCCTCCTAATACAATTTTCGGCGCTGATAGTCCTAAGTGTCTCCTTAATAGCCCTCTTAAATGGATCTTTTTCTTTGCTAACAAAAGTTCTCTCAGTCCACTCAGGGTAACAATTATTTCACTCACTAAGATGGTTTTCAAGTTCAGAACTGACCGAAGAGGAGTTAACTGCTATTTTGTGTTCTAAAAGCGGGTCGTTAATTACGGAAACGGCCAGTTTGACCTGCATACGAGAACCTACATGCCAAAGAAATTTCATACACTACTGCCATCTCCCGATTAGTTACCGAATCTCTAGGATTTTTGGCAACCATGCTTGTCCCCCGAAAAAGGAGTGAGCTAACGTAACTTAAAATCATTTTTGAAAACAGCGTCTCCACGATGACTCTCTGCCAAGGCCTTGAGGTTGTGAGAAAAGAGATGGAAAAAAGGCAAGCACACCTACTTCTCAGGTTTCTTGCGGGTAACTCTAACGGAACCGAAATTAAAGAGAACATTCCTCAACACATTCAACATTAGAGGCTAGCTATAACCTGAAGCAGTGGTGCTGAATAGCGTAGTTATCAAGCGGTATGCTGACGATTTTTTTTTTCATCTGCGTCCTTGAGGGACCGGATGTGTTCAGTTGGATTTGCTTTATAAAGCATCTAGCTCCGGAACTCATCTTTACCAGTGAAATTCGCATTTCTGGATGCATTCAGTTTTTAGATTTAAAATTTTACCAATCCCAAGTATTGTGCTGGAGCTATGACAAAGACACCCCTAAACCGGTGCTGCCATTTTAAAGTAGCCATCCGAAAGCAGTGAAAAAAGCAGTAGTATCCTCTCCCATCAAAAATGCTTTGGGCAAGTCTTGCTTGTTACTTTTCAAATCTCACAACTGGTTGCTTAAGGTTTATAGCTCGTCTCTCCTCTTGAGTGTGTTGAGAAGTTTTCTCTTTAACTTCGGTTCCGTTAGGGTTCTCCGCAAGAAACCTGAGAAGTGGGTGTGCGTGCCAATCTTCCACCTCTTTTCTCACAACGTCAAGGCCTTGGCAGAGAGCCATGGTGTAAACGTTGTTTTCAAAGATGATTTTAAGTTAAGTAAACTCACTCCTTCGGGGGACAAGCATGTTCGCCAAAAGAAAATTATAGAGATCCGGTAATTAATTGCGAGATTGCAGTAGTGTATGAAATTGAACTTTGAACTTTATTTCAGCAACATTATGCCGAGGACACCGGACAAAAAGCTAACAGAAGCTAGCTTGACTGGGTCCGGTGCCCTTGCATGTACAGGGAACACAATCATATTTAAACAATCCTAAATATTTCTTACAATATTCAAATCAAACAATTTAAAATGTTCCAATAAAAATTTTAAGATCACCGACATTAGAGAACATTTTTTTTTCTTAATTTAACAACACAAAAGAGTACGCAATGTTTTCTTAGTTATACAGTGAATATCGATGCGGTTCATTACAATGTTGTTAAGCAATGTAGGCAGATTATGAGCAAGCGACTGCAGTGCATAATTTGTACGGAAATGGGGAACCTTCCAGAATTCTCTACGACGAACATCGAAGACTGATTCACGCTCAGTCAGGTTTGCTAGCTGTGACAAAAAAGCAATAAACTCCAAAGTTGAAAAGGCGTAAGAAAATAGCAAACGATAGTCATAAATACAAGAAACTTTCATGATATTGTAGCTCAAATATAATGGTTCAGCATGTGTGTCGTACGGAACATTAGCAATGAAACGAATAATTTTTTTCTGAAGAGTTATTAGTTTGTTGACGTTACTTTTGGTCGTTGTGCCCCAAACTAAATGGCAGTAGTTGATTTGTGAGCCGAACAGAGCATGATAAATTTGAATCTTAACTTTTGTAGGCAAAAGAGAGCGACAGTGACCGATGATGCCAGCTACCTTTGCCAGTTTGTGAGTTTGAAATTCTATATGATGATCCCATTGCATAAACTCTGAAAAAATTATGCCTAGCGTTTTATGATGACTTACTATTTCAATTTCCTTGTTTCCAATCTTAAGAGCATAACTAGCATCAATATGTTTAATTACAGGTCTAAAAACAATCGCTTTTGTTTTGGTTGTATTTATTTCGAGGCCATTTTTTTCTGACCATAAGAGAAACTTTTCTAAGATAACATTACCTTTAATAATCAGTTCATCGATATTCGTCGCAGAAATAAAAATACTAGAATCATCTGCATACATTATAAAACGTGAGTGTTGACAAATGTTGACGATGTCATTTATGTACACATTGAACAGAAGTGGGCCAAGTATGCTGCCCTGCGGAACACCAGACTTCAATAGTTGCAAAGATGAGGTATTACGATTTATTGAGACACACTGTTTGCGATGTTGTAGATATGACTGAATGAGTGCCAAAGACGTGCCCCGTACACCATAACAGGAAAGTTTATCAAGAAGCGTTGCATGGTTAAGAGAGTCGAAAGCTTTGCTAAAGTCAATAAAAAGTCCCAGTGTCATCTGTCGTTGCTCTATATTTTTTAATATTAGTTCCTTCTGCGTTAACAAGGCGCATTCCGTAGACTTTCCCTTACGGAAGCCAAACTGGAAGTCAGTCAGCACTGGATGTTTATCAAAAAAGTCATCTAAACGACGCAAAATAATTTTTTCTAGCCCTTTGGAAAATATGGGTAAAACAGATATTGGCCTATAATTTGTAAATACATTTTTATCGCCTCCCTTATGTAAAACGGAAACTTTCGCGAGTTTCATGTTATCTGGGAACTTGCCAGTTGACAAGGCCAAGTTAAATATATATACTAACATTGGGGCAATCATATCAATCACCAATTTGACGGGCTTTATTTGTATGTCATCAATGTCGTGACTTCTGCTATTATTAAGTTTCATAAATACATTAAGCACTTCTGACTCGTCAGTAGGGGCCAGGAAAACAGATTCGTCTACTCGACTCGAGATAGACGAGGAAGCACACGCATTGTGAGTGCGAGTAGGTAAGTTTGTAAAATGGCGATTAAAATAATCAGAGAGCGCTATTCCCGATACGTTTTCACCAGATATCGAAAGCGTATCTATTGATTGTTTTTTATTGTTGCGTTGAAGTACTGTGTTTATGGACTGCCATACAATGGCGGGGCTCTTTTTGTGCGCGGCATGAGACGTTTGTGATAACCTGACTTTGCCTTTTTTTAGTGTAGATGTAAGTTGATTGCGATATTTCTTGAACGCCGTATTATCATCGTTATCTCTTGACGAGAGGTAGGTCTGATACAATCGATTTTTTTTCCGTATCATTGCTAAAATAAACGGGGTAACCCATGGTTTTCTTATTCGCTTTTTAGTCGTGACAGTCTTGTATGGAAATGATGCGACGTAAATTGACGTGAATGTACTTATGAACTCATCATACGCGCTGTTCACGCACGTTCTCAAGAATACAGGGCTCCAGTTAGTTTCCATGACTGTGCTTCGAAAACACCGCAGTTGGCGGTCTGTAACAGGTTGAAAGGTAAAATGTTTACTAGCGCCGCTGGATAATTGGTGAGTTTTAAAACATAAAAATATAGGTAAATGATCGCTTAGATCACTACTTATCGTACCTGCGCTGGCAGCAACAGTGTTTATATTTGTAATCAAAACATCAATAGCAGTTGATGTAGAATCGGTAATTCTAGTAGGAGACGAAATGACATTGTAAAACCCGCTACTACTGAGAGTGTCCTTAAGTCGCGACGAAACAGGCGAGTTCTCCAAAATATTCACATTTAAATCACCACCAAGAACAAGCAAATAGTTATTAGCACTAACAAAATCCAAATACTTTTCAAGAAAATGCAAGCAATTATTCAGATTGCCAGCTGGAGGGCGATACAATACAGATAGTAGCTGGCGCCCATGTTTCAGACTTAGAATCTCATAGTCATCTGTGATTTCATTAAATGGGTCAAGTATTTCACACTGAATATCTTCTTTGACATAAATGCAAACCCCGCCCCCTCGTTTGCCACTCCGGTTTAAGAAAAAATGATTGTAGCCAGATAAGATAAGAACATCGTCTTCGCTTTGGTACCATGTTTCGGAAAGCATTATTATTTTAAACATAAAACAAAACTGGTGTAAAAGTGTAATAAAACTATCCGTTTTACATTTCACAGAACGTATATTTAAATGCAAGATAGAGGTCATGCCATCTATTTCTGCGTGCTGCTTTACTTCATCGGGCAACAAATTTTCTTGGTAATCTGTCATGTGGTTAGGTTCGTTTGCGTCCCCCCGACAGCGCCTGAAACAACGTTTTTATCTTCGCTTCCGAAACGGCGTGACGAAGGGAGCGGACCAAAAAACTGCCTGAAAATACTGCCCTCTGGCCAGACAGACACGCTGTTTACGGCCTCAAATCCATCTTTATCAACAAGAACGTGAAAAGATGTGTAATATGGGAGTCTCGTTTTTAGCTTAGTGCAGGTAAATGATTTACCTTGTAGAACAGGTGCGACGAGGTCTTCAACGTCCTTGGTTGTTGTTTCAGGAGAGAGCCTTGACACAAATAGAGCACTTTTTTGGGGGGCAGGGGGAATTGCAGATATCTTGGATGTTTTCGAAGTGCCGACAGATGGTTTAACGGGCTTGCGGTACGTGACACGAGTGAAGCCGTCCTCATCCATGTTGTTTCGCCGAACAGCTTCTTGGTGCTCCGTAGAAACAGGTGGCAATGGTCCAGAACGACCGGTGGTGCCCACCGAAGCGTTACCTCGTGGTGCTTCTCGATGCATCTGTAGCCTCTGATGTTGGGAATGCAGAGGCGGAAACGCTGCAGCAGTTGAGGCATACGAAGGCAAGTTCGAAGTACCAGCGTCATCACTCGTTTGCGAGGCGTGTTGTTTCACAAACAAAGAAACTGTCTCGTTGAGGCGATGTACCTCTTGACGGAGCGATGCATTTTCCGCTTTCAATCGCGCGAAATTGTCGACGAGTTCTTCGAGCACTGTCTGAATGTCTTTTTTTGTCTCCGGTGGGGGAGTGGCGTTCCAGTCTTTCTCGGTGCCGGGTGCAGCATGCCTTGGCGTCGTTTGAGGCGTAAGCTCACCGCCCTCTTGACTCGTTCGCCTGGTGCATTTTGAGCATTTGTATCGGCTCACGTCTTCTTCCATCAGCAGGTCGTAGTCCTCGTTGACGATGTCGACGCATTTGCAGTGAAAATAAATCGAGCACACACAGCATGCGATAACTTTCTGTCGATGGTGAAAACCCGCGGAGCAGCTGCCGCACGCGTCCTTCGGGCTCGGCGCCATCTTTGGCATGTAAGTTCTGGTATGTTGGTCAAACTGGCCGTTGCCTTAACAACCGGATTTTAGAACACGAATGAGCGGTTAACTCCAGTTCGGTCAATTCCGAAAATGTAAACCATCTTAGTCAGTGAAATAATTGTTACCCTGACTGGACTAAGACCACTGTTGTTACCCCAAAAAAAAAACAGATCCATTTAAAAGGGTTATTAAGGAGACACTTAAGATTACCAGCGCCGGAAATTGTATTAGTTCAGCCCCTTTGAATTTGGATGAGGAGACAGACGTTCTTGTCTCTCTCGTCTATTTTCCTTCTCCCAGTTGGATGATTTCTTATAATTCTCTTCTTTATTATTGTTTACCACGAAATTGTACCAAACAGTTGTATGGGAGCTAATGGTTTGTTTTAAACGATGAGACACCGCCGTCCTTGTGGTTCTAGTGCTGATGTATTCACCGATCGCTTAATGCTGCAGTCGTGCACGCGTTTTTTGTCCAGTGTGTTGATTTTTTTCTAATTTTCTTCTTTATTTTTGTTTATAATGAAATGATAGCAAACCGTTGTTTGTGAGCTAATGTTTTTTTTTGGACGATGAGACACCGCCGTTTTGGTTGGTCTAGTGCTGATGGATTCACCGGACGCTTAAGACGGCAGTCGTGCACCTTCAAATTTGCTTGACACCTTTTGCTTGATACCTTCAAATTTGGCGTCTGCTGATGACCAGCGGATGTGACGAGAAGAAGAAAAACTGTGCCAAATTAAATCATTGTTGTGCTGGTTCTGAGACGGTATTGGTTTGTCCTTTTAGCGCCTTGTCTCTTGGCTTTTCTACGATGACACCCTCTTTCTTTTTTATGTTTGTTCCCGCTTTTCTTATCCTGAGCCTCGACTTCCCTAAAGAGAAAGTTTGAAAAAAAAAGTATTGACTGATGAGCACCTTTCTTGAATACTGCTCCATTGCAGACCGTCTTGATTAATAGGTTTTTTTTTTTGACTCGCTTTTCAATTTATAAATCAGACTTGCAAAAAAAAAAATTCAAAATTTGGAGTATCTGCAGAAATGACGAATTATAACAAACAAAGTGTGACTCCACTTTCTTGAGGTAGAGCGTACATTCAAAATACCTGAATGACGCTACTGAAAACTGTGCGGATGTAAGACTCTCCACTTGGGATATTTAAACCATAAAATAAAATATACACCACCAAGAAAAGGCCCATTGCAGAAAACTCGTCGTGCGCCTATGATTTTTTTTGCCATGCTAGAAGCCCGCGAAGCGATTTCTAGTGTGTACTACATAATATCAGCTGGCATTAAAGGCGAGCGTTTTAACGCTCACAGAGCATCATTGCGTCTATGTTCTCGCAAGACTTGCAAAAAAGCAGACGAAACAATAACCGCACAAAAAAAAGCCAAGACTGAACCAAGGAGCGTACTTTAACACCTGCTGAAATGTGACTTCACAATCCCAGCTTGATGTCAATAGTCGTTTTTAGTATTTAGATAATGCGTACATGGCATGCAGTACATAATGTATTGTTGATTTCCTTGCCCTGATAAGCGAAAAATACGCTGAAGAAGTCTGCCCCTGAGAGGCATTCTGGAGAGACCTTGACCATAAACAAAAGGTTTTGAGTTTATGGCGACGCCCAGGTTACAATTAAGTCTGAAGTGTCAAGTTCGATGTGAGCTGGGGCAAGGAGCAAGTGAAATAGAATGGACATCGCACCTGTCAATTTTGATCTTCTGTTTGTCGCAACGTATTCCGCTCTTCGTCATTTGCTGAGGTCCTTTATTGTTAGTTGTGATTGGCAGCCTCATGTACATTTTAGAGTGTGTTAAGCAGGGGTCACTATACTCATACATCATACCAAAGATAGTCTACAAACACGAGTCACCGCTATGAAAGTGCAAGGTTAACGACGTTTTGAGAGAGATTGGTTTTCGTTTTAGGCATCCAAATCTTGGGTTCTTTAATTATTTCTAGGAGTGAGAAGACACAAACAAACAAAAAATAAATGCCCTGAATTGTTATTGTAAGTGATGGGTGGGACCCGTCAGAATGCATAACAGTAACAATCAAGTTGGTGATGACATGTGTGGTTAATGAATTCGTATGTGAACCTAATAAAAAGAAGATTATTAAAAATATGTGGACTCTTGGCGCACGAAAAAATGCAAAGAGTTGAAATGTACTTTTTACCAGAAGTAAACATATGATAATAAAATCAACTGCAAGCGAACTGGGGAATGTTCATCATAAAGTAAGTAATCCGAGACTGAGACACGAAGGCGAAAAATTAAACGCAGAAGAGACACAAAACAGAGGGAAAGACGCCGCCTAAATCGAAGTGCACAGGTTTTGATTTAACCGAGTGCAGGCAAACTTAGCAAACTTTAAGCATAATTTTCAGTAAGGGACACATGCAGATGTAGGAGCTTAATGCACACATCTACCCGCGTTCATTCACATTACGAATAGATGCTTTGAATATAAGTTCTCTCACCTTTGAAATGTTCAAATTGTATATCCTCCTGTAACCATACTTTCTTCTTGTATCCATCTTGACAAAGTTCAAGCACAAGCAACTTAGATGCCGCTCTGTAGCTTTCGAGACATTAAGACACAGCACATGTACCGCATGTAGACTTTAATGCCGCTTCGCAATAACAATGCTATGACAACTGTTGCAACGAATATAAAATAATTATTTAGATTTTAAGATTTCACATTTTCTTTTATTTGACTTGGAATTAGCTGGCCTCATAACCTTTTCGTTCACCGTTGCACAATAGGTTTTCAGCACAATGTTCGTGCTGCACCAGAACAAGTTCCTCAGCACGAGCTCACTTGTGTGTCTTTCTTCACATGCGTCGAGGTCAGAAGTCTCGTTGGTAGGCAGCGGTTTCATTCTAAGCTCGGTGACGAACTGACGCTGGACCAGAATTTTTAAAAACTCTGCCTGCTTGGAGAGTTCTTGAGCAACAACGTAATTGTGTGTCAGGGCATAACGGCGAACATAGTTAAATAAATGAGCCCCCTCGATCCAATTTATTGAAAAGAGAGTAGTTCTCGTGCGCAAGTAAAACTGTTGCCGTCTTATCTTCTTTAGTAAGCGCCGCCCTGCATTTTTGACATTTCGGCTTTATCAAAGCGGCATAAACTGCGTAGCCTGCCACGTAGACTAAAACTGGGAGGGTCGCTGCCTTATATATATGTGATATTGCGAGCCAGCCAGCTGCCTGTACTTCCCGAAAGAGTCTTCCAAGCTATCAGTCTGCATCCTTCCCAGCAGGACATAGTTCAGCCCGAGTTCAGTGAAGCAGTATTCAGCGATCTCTACAAATGCACGGGTTGTTTGACGGAGTGCTCCGTGCGTCTCCTTGGTTACCGTGCCACTGGTAAGGTTCTCGCTCTCCCATACGTCAAGCCAGGTATCCAGCCAGTCAGAAAGACTGCACAAAAAATGCACATTGGAATCGTCCTCTGCAGAAGTCACAGGTTTCTGAAAGTCGTCTCTGAGTCATGTTCCTTTGTTCGGCGTCCATGTTAAAATTTCCTTCAGATTTCGAGACCTCGACGATTTCATTGATTTCTTTAATAATATGCGCCACAGATTTAGGAGCAAGAGGGGGACATAGAGAGAAGGCTACAGGCTCCTGAACGTGGTTTTGAAAACGGGAGCTTGCGCTACAAAGATACGTTTCTAAAATTAAAATCAAGAGCTAGCTTGTGCTTGTCGCCTTCACAGCCACGTCAGTGTCAAATTCAACAAAATAAAATCTATAATTCGAAAAAAAAGTGAAAAAATATGAGTGTTCTCACCCCGCTACGCGTCAATAGAACCAGGTTTTTTTCGACGAATCGCCCGCACCCATACTTTTCGCAGTTCTTCATCCTCCAGGAACTAAACACAGCACAAACACTTTTTTCGACGACGTTTCATGGTTCCCATGGCACCCAGAGACACAGCATTTATGAGGCATGGCTAGCCCGAAAGCCGCCCGTAACTTCACAACCACCACACGTTAAAAACGGCCAAGCACACCAAACGCAAAAGACAAATGAGACGGTTAGAACAATTCGCGTACTCCCGCCGCGAGGCTTGTGCAAGCCGCGGTGCGCAAAGGAGGCACAAATTGTCACTGCGCAACTGCCCCGGTAGAACCCTGGCGCCCTGGGCTCGGAGAAAGCTAAAAAGAAAAACAAAAAAATTGAAAGTCGTTTACAACTCCCTGTAACGCCGAATTGGAGCGCATCTCTTGAGGAGGAGGAGGGAAGGGTACTGAGGGGAGGGTAGACCCCTCCTCCTCCTCCTCCTTCTCCTCCTCCTCCCCTCATTCTTTAATATGCTCCGGGGGGTCACCTGACACCGGGGGGGGGGAGGTGTCACGTGACTTCGGGGTGGGGGAGGGGGGTCACGTGACCTCGGGGAGGGGGCCAC
The DNA here is from genome assembly GCF_016920785.2 of Ixodes scapularis. Taxonomy (NCBI): domain Eukaryota; kingdom Metazoa; phylum Arthropoda; class Arachnida; order Ixodida; family Ixodidae; genus Ixodes; species Ixodes scapularis. The sequence continues at coordinate 188,430,684 of NW_024609857.1, forward strand.
GTGCCCTCGGGGGTCACGTGACTTAGGGGACGTGACCTTGGGGGGTCATGCGGGGGTCACCTTGGGGGGTCACGTGACCTTGAGGTGACCTTGGGAGCGGTCACGTGACCTTGGGGTGACCTTGGGAGGGGTCACGTGACCTTGGGGGTCACGTGACCTTGGGGGAGGTCATGTGAACTCGGAGGTCACGTGACCTTGGGGTGACCTTGGTTACGCCGACGCCCCTCAAGCCGGAAACGGGCGCCTAAGAGCTGCGCTCTAAAAAGGCCGGAGCATGTGCCGCTTGTCGTCCTCGGGAAAACACGCGTAAGAAAAAGAAAAAGAGAGCGTGTGTTGCGGAGAAGCTTTCCTCTCAGGTCGGCCCAGTCGTCGTGAATCTGTGACGTCACAACTCCGAGCGCTGCGGCATTTGCTCTAGGTGGTGTTGGCCTATCCCTCGCTCACGAGGGAGAGGGTGCGTGAGGAAAATGCGATGGAGGACGTTTTGCTGTTTGTTTTTATATAGCGTGTTTTAGTCTTGATTATAATGCAATTAAGTTTTAGTGTTTTAGTCTTGATTATAATGCAATTATAATGCAGTCGAAACACAGCATTTGTCATAAGGTGGTCGCTCTGTTTTTACTTCGCCAGCGAATGAAAGCTAAATGCACAACAATGAACGGACGAAAAGTTTCAGCTTCTCGTCCCATGCGTGGGACCCATTTCCTAGAGCAGATGGGTGTGGGGATCAAGAAGGTATCTCAGTTCTTTGTTTCTTGCGCCTATTCGTCCATCCGGCTTCCGAAGCATCCAGCGAAAGAAGACGCCGGAGACGACAACGTGGCTGTGCTAAGGATGTCTCAACGGCGGTTGATGTTGGTTGCGCGTTCGAGGTTTTCGCTAAGCGTGCTACTGACAATATTTATGTGTCCATGTGGGGCACCTTCTCAGGATTATTAGTTAAACTACCCTACATCTCAGGAATTTACCCAGCGGCAGTGTGAATACCTCGAAAGGTGGTTTTTGCGAAAAAGAAATCTTTTTTTGCCTATTTGGTCTGATCACTTTCGTCCACAGCTGCATGTGGCCGAGTTTGAGCAAACATTGGTTCTTTTCGTCTTTTTGAGTTACGCTATGAATATACAACTCAATGTCTGCTATAATTTTTCAGTAACTGTTAAACTGTGTCTGGCCTATGCGTCTCGGTAATTTGGGCGTCTAGAAGGTTGAAGGGCTGAGGGTGTCTGAAAGGCTCAAGCCTTTCTGAGAGGGTTTGCAGGGCTGAGCGGTTTGATGATCTGAAGGGGTCTGAAAAGCTGAGAGTGCTCCATAACACATCACGGCTGAAGTGCTATTTACTATAGAGACGCGCCGCACGGGCTCACGTCTGCGGCAGCAACTATTCTAGAGCAAAAGCCTAAAACAAAAAGAACCTTACACGCGCGTTCATCAACGCTTTATTTTGGTTGTTTACTTTGCATCTTTATATGGGGAAGGCAAGCGCGTGCAGCGCGTAGACCTACAATTCCAGCATTATAATTGATGTTTGGGTAATTTAGAAATCGGCCGGTCTTTTTAACAAAACTTGTTGCTTCGGCAAGCTCATTTTAGATGTTGACTCCAGCGAAAACGATTGCTGTCATTCATAGATCGCTGGTTCGAATCCGGCACCGCAGATGGAATTTTCGTTTCTGAAAGATTCAACAGCGGTGGCGGCCGCACCTTTTGTCAGGTGCAGTGGCTGGGGTGGTCATGTGCTTGATCACGTGACCGGGAGCATGGCGAAGGATACCCATGTGATTTCCCGGGGGTTCTCACCAGTGTTGCGGAGTTGCCACTCCGGAGTGGGAATGATTCCGGAATCATTCCGCATTTTCTCGACCCCAAAATGGAGTGGGAATGGAATGGGTGGAAACGTTGAGAAGAATGGAATGGGGATGGAATTATATACCTTTTGCTCAGGATGAAATGGGAATGGAATGTGCCAAGTTCTTCATATGTTTTTAGTCATTTATATATTCATTTATTTACGTTCAGCAATACCGAGCCAGTCAGCAAGTCACTTGTTCAGAAATAAAATGAGCTGGAAACTGCGAACCCGCGTAAGGCCCTAACAGACTTATACGCAAAAAAATGCAATAAAAAAGCGTCAAAGCAAAGAACAAAGCGGGGAGGGTGCGGGGGTGGCAGCGCCTTTCACCACTGAAGTTCAACACATTTCCGAATGCGTCTGCGCCTGCAATATTGCACGGCTCAAGGGTACGTCATAAGCCGACTTGAACGTGACCCGCAGCTCTGGTAATCCGATACCCAGGACGGAGGCCAGACGTAGCCTCGCTGTGCGGACCCAGACTTCGTACACCTGCGACTCGTCTTAAGTGCACTGTTTCTCGGAGAGCTCGCACCTGTGCCGGCCATCTCAGATCACAATTCACGAGGTCTTTGTTTGAAAGATGCTAGGCGAAACTTCAGGACTGCCATTCATCCGTTGGAGGCGGAGGGTCGGCAGGTAGGACCGTCACAACAGGGATGCCACCGTATCGAATTTTCAACCGGATCAGAAGACATGTGCTTCAGGCTGCTTCAGGTGGTTCACTTTTCTCGAAAATTCTAAATGCAACTGCCTGCATGGTCTTCAAAGAGGTCACCTACAACGAAAGTACGTGCTGTCCTTTCATACAGCAGCGTGAGAAAAGTTTCATCTTCAAGGCAACACCTACAGATACAAGAATACTAGCAATACTAGTTCATCCCACCGTGACGCCAAATGATCAGTGCTGACAGGGGCGCCCTTATTGGACGGGGAAGTGGTGATGTTTTCATGGAATTTATATAGACTTCGAAATCTTTTCGCATCACTGGTCAGACATACAGGACATACAGACATACAGGAATCCATGATGGAACGTTTTTTGAACCCATTGAAGACTCTTCGTCCGGAACCACTACCTTCAAGGCGAAGTGCCAAGCCTGCGGGAAAGTAATTTCGAGACAACAAAAAACTTTCACTTCAAGCTTAAAGCCTCATTCCAGTTGGCGACTCAAAGAAATTTGAAAAATACATTATCAGTATTTATATTTCTGCCCTCCCTAAAATGTATTCTTGTATTTGTTTTTGGAAAGTCTTGTTGCCTCTTTTTAAAATGAATTTCCGATACGTATCGTTATACATTTTTACAGATATATTCGAGACTTGAGTATCACTATTTTAGCAACTATTCTCATTTATCCCAGTATTTGTATTTCCAAATACATTTTCGAATATTTCTGCCCAACCCTGTAACGTAATCCAGCTGTCAAGTGACACTTTTAACATTTAGGAATTAGAGGATTGGAATGGAACGATTCAGCCGTTCCAGGAGTGGGAATGGGCCCAGTGTCCCCATTCCTAGGAGTTGAAAAAAATGGAATTCTCGAAAACTCTGATTCCCAGGAATGGAATTGGAATAGAAGGGGGGTGCCCATTCCTCAACACTGGTTCTCACTAACAGCTGTCGCTGTAAAATGATTAAGAGCTCACGTCGCCATTCCTCGCCCAGCAAAAACAGGGACTACTTTAGATTATAATGCCTTTTTCTTGGAGACCTAACTCTCGGTTGCACAAAACGATTGACTTAACCCTGCCGAAAAATTCAGTATAACCTTTCGCTATCAGGATTATGGAACCGCAAATCTATCTGGATTCTATCTGGACTCCATCAAGATTTTAGGCTTTCAGAAATTATTTTTTTCGTCTGCAATCTGGATTTCGGGTTCCAGAAACAAATTTTCGGTTTCATAATCCAGGTAGTGAAACATTATAGTGGATTTTTCGAAAGGGAGGGTCTGTAATACTGTGACACTCCAACGGTGACCGTAGAAATTGTGGCCTAACGCAACGAACAGAGGTACTGCTTGGTCGCAGATATCGAGTTCCTTCTTTCCGGCCAATGAAATACGCTCGTTCCGCGCTGCACTGAGCTCGCTCCGCTGAACGTCGAAATATAACAGAACCTTTAATTTTGAGCATCGTGTATTCACTTGTGAAAGACGACGATGACAAACCTGCAGCTTCTCTCGGAGAAGCTGCAACAGTCTGCAGCTTCTTCGGGATCCGATTTTGGTCACCGCGAGAGTCGGATCTAATTTGGCTCTTACGGATCGAGCTAAGATAACGCTCGTAGCCACTTGGTATGCTAAAGCTGGAATAAAACAGGGCATGTCTGGTACGAAGTGTAACAGAAAGATGGAAATTAAATAAGAAAATTTTTTACTTCATTTGCTGAAAGTTAGAAAAACTTCGATCTACTATAAGTCGAGCGACGGGATGGAGTGAAATCGTACTCAGGCCTGAAGTTCTGACTTGACACAGAAAGAATAAAACAAACTCGCGGCAAGGGCCGGGGAACAAATCTTTCATTAAAAGATATGGTCGCCGTTCCTTGTCTTAAGTTTTAGTTATTTTTTTCAAGTAAACTTTAGCAGCACCCTCTACACTTAATTTGAAATTGTGACTCTCCGCTGTTCTTTGTTGAACGGCATTGAGAACATGCGAATTTTTTTCTTTTTTTGTGCTCAAATATTAAATTGTTTTGCTGCCGTGCACAAGCTAACTTCGAACGGAATATGGAGGGGTAGGAGAATTACATCAGACCGCGATACCTCTCTTACTCTTTGAATTTTAGGGACACGTTCTGGTCAAATTATTGCCCTTTTGTGACCTCGAAAACGGGTCAAAATGTCTAATTGGTTGATCACGTGCAAGATGTGACGCCACATCCAATCAGCAGCCGAGAAAGTTCTCGTTCTCACTTTGACCAAAATCTGATTCTTGGTGCATTCATTGCACGCGAGTACATGCACTGAGGGGTAAGTTTTCGAAACGGTATTGCCACTTCCCGCCAAGACGGTCGGGACCTTTTACAAATGACTTTACGAGATCTGGGTACAGAACACTTGACACTTTTCATAAAAAGCCAACTGGGAAACCTAATATTCTGATTTCACTTTTTAAAGATGGGTGTTGATATTTGTCTTGCAATTCTTTGCAACTGATTGACCAATAGTTTATGAAGGCATCGAAATCTCTCAGAACAGCAACCGTTGTTTGCTTTTTTTTACTTCAGAGACACTCGTCTTATCTCGGTGTTTTGACTTCATCATTGATATCTTTAAGTACTCTAAGTTTCGGAAAGTAAGCGCAAAAATTGCCTTTTATTTCGTTAGCCTGAAACAGAATTCAATCGACGGTACTTCATGTTCCGGTTGAAGTTCAGTAAAAAATTAAACAAAGGCGACAATAACTTCAGTCTTGCAGATCGCTTCTCTCGTTTTTCGAGATGTTCAAAAAGAAAAAAAAGTAAACCGGAGTCAATTCAAAGAACGGCGGAGCGAACGGATCCTCTAAAGGCGACCAAGCAGATCGTCAAATTGTACTTGAACCTCACTTCTAAGGAAGCATACAACTAAGAAAAAGGTTCAGTTAAAACAATATAGAACCAAAGAAAATTACAACTCAGAATTTACTTCACTCTGAAAGCCCCCTTTTTAGAGTGTCTTCTACCAGATTATTTTTTTCCAGCTTCACGGGAGCAGATGTTTGGGTCAGGTCTGGTGACGATAGAAGGGCCTCTAATCTTTCATTGATTCATTCTGCCTTCGAAAGCGATTATGACATTTTTTTCAAGCCTATTAAAGACGCATTACAACTGCTTTATCTTAAACGGTAATCATTTGGAGCAGTGTTTATTCTGGGGAAGGGTGCCACTGCTGTGTATCTGTCATCATTCCTTTACCGGGAAACAAGGCAAAATTGGAAGCAGTGAGAGAGTGCAGGCGAGCTGGTAATCAATCGTCATCTTGTAAACCCTGAGATGGGGGAGGTTCCCCATCTCAGGGTTTACAAGATGGCAAAATTGGCCTGACTCTAGTGCGATTGCAAAACTGTTCATGCAACAAAATTAAACAAATTTTAATCAAAAAGAAAATATTTTCACTACCTATGGTACTTCGAGCTTTTACCGGAAAATTGTTTCTCTTTGAAAGATACTGTGCGACAACACTCATGTAACAAAGATAAGTCACGTTATTTGAATACATTTATTTTGTTTTTATCACTTCCAGATTCATACTTCCTTTATGGTCTTTACTCATGTGCTAGTCAAATTATTAAAATTATAAGGAATCCTGTTAGTATTAAAATATTCCACAACAATTTCCTTACAATATTTGCTTCGGTTTTGCAAGGCGTTGAGATATCAATGGTATTTCAAGATTGTTACACGAAGAACAACATAGGGCATCAGAATAATATTCATACACTTCCTTTAGCAACGTGCGCTTTGGTACATTTAACAAGTATATTGTGATAAAATTTAGTTATCAAAATGTTTATGTGAAATGTGCCTAAAACACCTTTCTACATCTGTAGTAATGCTTCGGATCCAATATTATGTTTTAATATTCTGCATCCGCAAATTATTATGGCTACATAATTTATATATACCTAATCATCTCGCTTTACACCTGAAACTGCGGTAAAAAAATAAACTTTTTATAGGAGGAAAAGACGCAGAAAGAAACGTTGTTCCTTTCCGTGTCTGTTCCTTCGACTAACAGTTTTTGTTTTCTCTTCTACACCACTGTCTCAGGTGTTAACGACATGATTAGCTACCACCAGCTCGCCTGCGCACTTACACACTTTTCACTTATATATACCTGAATGAGCGTTAAACTAATGCGACCAGGCTAGAAACCGATATTTTTTAGGCCTTTGCTCTCAACTAAAAGTAGTAGAGTTTTTTTTTTTCTACAGCGTAGGGGCGCGACAGCACCACCCCAGAAAGTACTGCTTGAACCTCCTCGAAGAACTGTTCCGAGCACAGTGACTGAAACTGTGCCTGAATGTACTCATATAGATCCACTGTAGTGCACTGATTGAAATATTTTGGCTTACGTTAAATAAGCGATTGTTAAAAAATAATTTAGAACATAAAAAAGCATTTTGAGTAAGTCCCTGCAGGCAAGTGCCTCAAGGCCTGTATATGCAACTAGTCTGAAAATTCCTTCATTGCGACCGCAAAGAGTAGTAGTAAACACGTTGAGATTGGGGTGCTTCCTTAGAAAGAGTGAAGGTGCTGTTAAAGAGGAACTTCAGTGAGCTGTGGTGGAAGGCAGAAAATACTCTTTCCCCACCATGTGAGTGTCGTGAGAAAGCGCGCCCTTTCACTCTAGTCCGACCGTGCTCTCTTATTGGTGCTTTTAGTAATAATAAATATATAAGACAGTTTGTTATTGCATGACCATACTTGACGTTACACGTCAGCTAAAACCTGGTAATCGGAACTGTTGTTCCGATTAGAAGGTTTTTAGATGTGACCGGAATTCGACAGGTTCCTCCTTTACCCTCGGGGGAGGCGTACTTACGGCTGTTCGGAAATCCTTATCGTGCTTTCGGCGGTCTCGCCTTGAGATAAATGAATGCGTTCGGATTCAAGTCGAGTCACGAAAGGACCAAATTTGCTTACCGAGAACTATTACTTAGCCCTTCTTTCTACCTCTACCACGCTAGATCATGCCCGCAGCCACATCTCTAATTCGGCTAATTTTTCTAATTACAACGTTTTAACATTTGGGGACTTTAACGTACCTGGAGTTAACTGGGATTTCGACATGTTCAGTGCAGATTTAAGCACTGGGTGTGAACAGAAGCCGCTCGATTTCGTGAATTTTAATGGTTTTCAACAAATTAGCCGTTCTGTAAATGCTGCCGGTAACGTCCTTGACCTCTGCATAACAAACATCAGAGTGGTCTCGCAGAGTCTTTCCAGTCGTTCCTGTTGACAAGTGGGAACCGCCTTTTTCAGTGGTGGTTTCGTTTTCCTTTACTGTCAGATCGGATTCGGGGGCTCCGATGTTTGACTACGCTCGTGGTGACTACCTCGGATTGCATGCGCATTTGAGCAATATTAACTGGGACACTCTTTACAAGTGTACTGATGTTGACAGTGCCGTTTCTTGGCTTTCAGATCTTTTAAAGTCTGCAATGGACCGCTTTATACCGATGAAACGTGGTAGCCGAGGCAAATTTCCTTGGTGGTTCTCAAGTGATCTCCGGCAGGCACTGACTTTGAAATCGCGTTATCACAAGAGATATAAGTCGTCCGGCTTGGACAAATGGCACTCCTTTTTAAGGAGTATCGCTCTACCGTGAAGCGTTTAATTAAAAGAGACAAATGCCAACTGCATGAATTCATTGAGTCTGACCTAAAGCGCTGTCCCAACCGCCTCTGGGAATATGTTAGGTATAGTAGGCAATCCAACAGAGCTGATGATATAACTCTGAGGACTCAAAAAGGTAATGTCTCTGACTCATTCAGTGTGTGCAATCTCTTTGCAAAACACGTCTCGTCAATAGGAAACCCCAATGTCCTCCAGTCCAACAACGCAACCCTGTGTTTTAAAAATACCCTTCTGATGCCAATTCCCGTATTGATTATTGATGACGTGGTCTCGGCCATAAAAGCACTTTCCCCAAAAAAGTTATGTGGGGAAGATGGGATCCCGATTTTTATTGTTAAAGGGTGCTCTGATATCTTAGCTGTAGTGCATCACATGTTTAGCATGTCCTTAATGACGAGTAGATTTCCTTCAGCCTGGAAAACTGCTTTGGTTGTGCAGTACACACTCCTGCAAGCTCCACGTGCATCGATAACTACAGACCTATTGCATTCTTTCTGTTTTTGCGAAGGTTTTTGAAAAAGTCATTTTTAAGCATGTGAGTTTTCATTTTAAGCAGACGCTCAGTCCAAATCAGCATGGTTTTTGTCGTGGACGATCTGTTTAAACAAATCTTAACCTTTTTGGAGATCGCGAAACCTATAGTTCGGTCCCGTGGTCAAGTTTATGTTATTTATCTTGACTGTTCGAAGGCGTTTAACCTCGTGGATAACAAATTATTGCTGTCGAAGCTGCTACATATGGGTCTTTCTTCACGTTTCGGCGACTGATTTGCTAGTTATCTTGGTGAACGCTAAAACATGGTTTCCTACTTAGGATGCAAATCATTTCCTCATCTGTTGAACTCTGGGCTATTACAAAGGTCGAACCTTGGACCTTTGCTTTTTAATATTTTGGTAAATGATCTTGTAACTAGTGTGAATGACTCAATGATACTTCAGTATGCTGATGACGTGAAAATGTATCGTAGTATACCGATGCAATTCATTTGTGGTGCTGTGCAACTCACTGGTTTTAAACCCCACCAAAACTAAGGCTGTTTCTTTTTCTCGTCAGGCAAATGTTGTTGTACATCCTTACACATTAGACGGCTCTGAAATTTCAAGATCTTCCGTTGTGCGTGACCTTAGCATTTTGTTCGATTCACGCCTGAACTTTAACTATCATGTTTCAAAGGTTAATAATAGTTTTTTGCGAATACTGAGGATAATTGCACGCATTACCCGTGACTTCCGGAATTGTAACTGTATATTGAACCTTTTTCGGGCTTTGGCTCTATCACGGTTGAACTTTTGTTCTACGGTATGCAATTCTTTGGGTCAGGGGCTCAGGTTGGAGTGCATACAGAGACGACTTGTGAGAATTATCACGATCGCCATATTGGACAAAGTGTTTTTTTATGATTTTGTGCTTCTTTTGGGCACTCTTGGTCTTTTCCCTCTTTCAACTAGGCGACTAGTTCGCGACGTGGTGTTTTTACATAAGTTGTTCAATTCTGTTTTTGATTCCCCAATGTTATTGAGTAGAATCTCAATTTTATGTCCCCCAGCGACAAAATAGGTCTACTCCTTTTTTTACCTTTCTTATATAGAGTCTGGTCCCCCGCTGACACGGATGATGCTCACGCACAACAAGTATTTTAACGCTCACGTGGACTTTCTATACCTTTTAAAAGGTTCAAGAATAGTATTGTGGTTGGGATTGGGGGGGGGGGAGGGGGGCGTATAGTATTGAAGTGTGAAGTATTGTGAAGTAATGTGAAGTGTAACCCTAAAAAGGCCCCTAAAGCTGTTTGGGAAACACAATAAAGCTCTGATTGAGTGATTGATCGATTGAAGCCAACTCAGTGTGCACAAGCAAATAAGTTGAAATAGTGAATAGTAGTCATTGATAGTCACAAGAAGTCATTCGGACCCAGAATCTGCCATATAATTCAGGAATAGTATCAAATAGCCAATAATAGCCATTGAAAGCCAACTCAGTACACACACACTAAAAATGAATAATTGTCATATTAGTCACCAGAAGTCATTTGACCCCAAACATGCCATATAATCAAAACATATTATCATACAGCCAATAATAGCCATTGGAAACCAAATAGTCGACACATAATCAAATAATGTGAAATACTGACTAAGAGTCATTGATCATCACTAGAAGACATTTGAACCCTGAATCTGCATCAGTCCAATCTGCCGATTGGACTGATGTCTTACAACGCTGTGACGTAAATTCCATGGTGAATATTTTCACAGCGGTAGTCAATGATGCCATGAACTTGTTTGTTCCCTAGTGCACCAACCGTCCAGAGAAGTACCCTAAGTGGTTTTCAAATATTTACGATATTACTTGAGATTACATCTAGATAACCACAGATTATATAAAACGACGAGGCTCGGGTTACGGTATGAAGAATTTAGCATCTGTCATGAACTAACAAAAACCTTCTCGCTAGTGACCAATATCATTACCGGAGGTAGATGAAGCGTAACCTGAACAAGCGACGAGAAGAATTCTGGCGCTATGTGAAAAAGCACACCACGAAGCACTCTAACAATATCACGCTGAGCAACGGGTCAGTTATGGAAACGTTCCCGAAATCTGTTTGTGAGTTGTTTTCGCATCATTTTAGTTCATGCTTTTCCAATGTCAACACCCTTTACCCGTGACATGTAATACTATTATGATGTAGAAAACCCGAGACTGTGCTAAAAGCAGGGAAACTTGGCCAAAGATCATGATCAACATCCACCAGCTCGCCTGCGAACTCACTGTTTTTTCATGTAATACTACTTTTGATGGCTATTTACCCTTTACTAGATTTAGAGTTGACGAAGTGCTTCTAGCTATAGAAAAGCTGAATTCTAAATTGTCCACAGGTTCGGATGGTATTTTCAACTTCGTTGTAAAAGGATGAACCGAATGTTTTGCTCCTGTTCTTGAAAAGTGTTCAACTTATCAATACAGAGTGGTATCTTCCCAGATAAATGGAAATATTCGATAGTCGTCCCGATTTTTTAAGTCAAGTAATTCTTGTGATGTTCGTAATTATCGCCCTGTTTCCCTACTCACTGTATTTTCAAAGGTTTTTGAGAAGGTGGAGTACAATCGATTGTATAATTATTTTAAAAGGAAGTTTGTTCTTGTACAGCACGGTTTCGTCCCAGGTAGATCCGTCGAGACAAAACTCCACATTTTTAAATTTTGCTGAGCCAATTATTCAGTGTCGGGGTCAAGTAGACACAACATATCTGGATATGTCCAAAGCCTTTGATAAGGTCAATCATGAGTTGTTATTGCTGAAACTCAGGAACTATGGCCTCAGTCCTGACTACAATACCTGCTTTAGGAGTCATCTTCATAAAAGGCAGAACTGTGTAAGGGTATCTGGCTTCTTGTCTCGTCCATCCATTTCTATGTCAGGAGTGCCTCATGGCTCAAACCTTGGACCTATGTTGTTTCTTATTTTTTTATAAATGATTTGATGTCGTCCGTAATATACTCTCAATTACTTATGTTCGCAGATGACGTGAAGTTGTTTCGGGAGGCCACTTCAATCACTGACTGTACTTTGCTGCATGACGATCTTCGTTCAGAGGTTGAATGGTGCAGTTCTAACAATCTTTTCTTAAATCCGCGCAAAACAAAAGCCATATCGCTGTCGAGAAAGCGTCACAATTTATCCTATGTATATGTTCTGAAAAATGACACGATCTGTCGGACCACGCAGATGCGAGACCTAGGTGTTTTTGCGGACGACCACTTTTTTTTCCTTTCTCATGTAAACTCCATTATTAGCCAGTCATTACGCACGCTAGGAATAATATCTCGCTTAACTAGATCATTTATCACTCATCGCTGTCCTTTGAGATTATACAGTACCCATGTGCGTTCAAAAGTAGAATTTGCATTTGTAGTGCGGAACTGCATATCTATAACACCAAGTGAAAATATAGAACATGTACAAAAGCGATTTGTTCGCATCATTTACGACCAACATTTTGGAAGAAAGTGTTTTTATGAATATAATTTGATTTTAGCAAAATTAACATTGGGTACCATATGTAAAAGAAGGTCTATTCGGGATGTTCAGTTTGTACATAGGCTAATTCATAATGCAATAGACAGCCCTACTCTCCTTACTTTTGTTCATCTTCACATTCCACTTAGTAAGAACTCTAGAAATACAAGATTATTTTACCCAGACCTCATTCGAAACGCATCACCAGTTTCGTGTATCCAACATGTTTTAAACACGCAATTTATTAACTTCGATATTTTTAGTACAAACCTGTCTTTAGGAAAACGATCATTTATGCATGTGTTTTTAATTGGCATAAATACATGTTTGTGTGCTCGCATTTTTTTTGTTTGTTTTTTGTTTCAGACCTCTTTATTTCGTCAACTCTGTATTTTGTGTGTATTTCAAGTGTGTGTGCTCAACCCAGTAGGCTTTCGAGCTGTTGGTTAGCACAAGGAAAAAGTAAACATTGATTGATTGATTGATTGAGCTCGAAATATTAACTAAAAGTCATGCATAGTCACTAGAAGTTATTTGGACCTTAACCCTGCCATATAATTCAGAAATATAAAATGGCCAATATTAGCCTTTGGAAGCCAACTTAGTCTTCACACCATCAAATACGTCAAAATAGTGACGAATAGTCCTTAAAAGTAACTAGAAGTCATGTAAGCTACACATCTGCCATATCAAATTTTGGTCAAAAAGCCAAAATTAGCCATTGAAACCCAACTCAGTCCGCGCGAAATCAAATAACTCAAAATAGTTACAAATAGTCATTTGTAGTCATTAAAAGTCATTTGGAACCGAAATCCGCCATATAATCTGAAAATGAAATCAAATAGGAAATAATAATCGTTCAAATCTAATCTGAGACATAACCTCACAAACATCACGAAGGGGTCACTAATGGCCGTTAAAGTTTATCACAAGTGGAACTACCTAATAAACAGCTGCTTGGTCTATATGCCCCAAAATAGCTTAGGATATTGACCCCGAGCCATTAATAGCCCTTGGAAGGCAATCTATTTTATACTCGTCCAAATAACTCAGAAGTACAATCCAATTGTCATTGCAGTCATTATAGGCTAACTCGGCCCCCAAAACGACAGGTAATACTGACCCTGACACTAATTCTACTTCCTAATAAATACTGGCGTTTCGTTCAACAGCCAGTGTAGCCTTTACTAACTGTAATTACTGCGTCGTGTAGCATTTACAGCCTCATTAGAAGTGAATCTCATATAATTTAGAATGTTTACCCATGGAGCAATTATATACTGGAATTGCTGTGCTTTATTTCTAACTGCAAAGAGTTAGTCACTACAGCTAGCAACAGCCATTGCCAGTGGTCTATAAACAGTAAACTTACTAGAAAGTGACAAATTGCCAGTAGGTCATTTGTACCAGGTGTAATACATAGGTTCATATAATCCAAATACTTACTGCTAATATGAAGCGCACCTCATTATAAGAAATATCGTGTATCAGCTCTTACTCAATTGAAAGCGGCACACCGATTTGCCATATATTCAAAATTCCTGATAGTGTGAAGAGAAAAAATAGTGTTGTGAATGACTGTTATCCTTTTATTTCGAGCTCATAGTTTACCATCCCACACCGAGAGATGGCAGCACTTCTGTGTGTCCCGACAACCGCATGTATTTTGGCTCCCGTTTCCAGTATTTGTAGTCAATGGCATTTGCCGACAGTTTCGCCTCTAGGCGAAACTGTCGCAATTTATACAATAATCTTCCTAACATAGTAACTCCAAAAGTACTTGTCTTTTGACTATCTCTCTCTCTCTCTCTCTCTCTCTCTCTATATATATATATATATATATATATATATATATATATATATATATAAACGACTATGTGCAGATGAATGAACCGTACTTAATCCAATGAATCAAAGAATTGAAGTTTTTCAGGAACCCGCCGAAAGCCAAAAAGCAGCGGAGCCAGGGTTTGAACTCTGGGCCTCCCAATGTCCGGTCGGGTGTGCTAACCTCTACACCACTCCAGCTTGGCTTTCTGGCGTTTCCTACCTGTCTTGTTAATGCACAAGAAACGAAATGTATCCTATCGGAGGTGTTTTGGAAACACACGCCGCCGCGTGGAACGCGGTACGACGCTTAGTGTCACCTGGTACGTGCTCGTTTGTGATTAAACTGCATCCAATCGTAGGGAGTGACGTTCTTATACGTCTCCCCATCAAAAGTTCCGCTGGACTGTAGCCGTTTTCAAGAGGGGTGGGCCGGTGGGCTTGGAGTGCGCGGTAGGCATCATCTGTCTTTTTCCAGCTACGTTTGATTATTTTGACGGCTGACTCCACAAAGCCGTTACTTTGTGGGTATCTCGGGCTGGAAGTCTTGCGGTGGAAGCCCCAGTCTTGAAAAAATTTGTGAAATTGGGATGAGTCGAGTTTCTGGAATTGAGGTCCATTGTCACTAAATACTGTTTCTGGTGTTCCGTGTCTGGCGAAGATCGATTTCAGGTGGACAATTACAGATGTCGTCGAGAGACTTGTGAGTGGCGCAACTTCTGGGAATCTTGAGTAATAGTCGGTGACGAGCAAGTACCACTTTCCTTAGAGGTAAAATAGGTCCATGCCGACTTGTTGCCATGGTTCTTCTGGGAAGGGCGTTGGAATTAGCGGTTCTCGTCTGTTACTGAGGGTATTTTCGGACGAGGTTTTCAATATGCGTTGATATCCCAGGTCACCAGACTGATTCGCGTGCGCGTCCTCTGCACTTGGTGATGCCCTGGTGTCCATGGTGTAATTTGTCAAGGATGTCTCGTCTCATGGACTGAGGCACAAGGATCCTTGACCCTTTCATTAGAAGTCCTTGGTTCATGGAGATGTCATTTCTGTATTGCCAAAACATTTGACATGTTAGGTCTACTTTGTTTTTGTCAGGCCATCCTTCAGCACAGTATCGTGATAAGAGCTGACAAACGTGGTCTTTTGTTTGTTCTTCCTCTATTCGCTGTAATCTCTTGTCTGTAGCAGGTAAATTAGAGGTGATGCCGCGAACGTATGCGTCAATCTCATCGTCCAGTTCTCTTCCTGGAACTTCAGCTAGAGGATGTCTTGACAAGACATCAGCGGCGACGAGGTTTTTGCCTGGGATATGCCTGATGTCATAGCTGTATCTCATCATGCGTAGTTTCATTCGCTGCAATCTCACCGGGATGTCTTCCAGACACTTTGTTGAGAAGATCGGGACCAACGGCTTGTGGTCTGACTCTATCACGACTCTCGATCCGGTGATGTAGTCACGGAACTTTTCGCAGCTCCACACAACAGCTAAACCTTCTTTTTCTATCTGCGCGTAGCGCCTTTCCGTCTCATTGAGGGTTCTTGACGCATTAACTACTGGACGGTTTGTGTCTTCTGTCTGTTTCTGTCGTAGTACTGCTCCGATGCCGTAGGATGAGGCATCTGCCGAGATAACCGTCAGTTTCTTGGGATCAAACAAAGTGAGTACTGGGGTTGAAGTCAGCGCTACTTTGATGGTGTCAAAACCTTTCTGTTGTTGATGTTCCCAAGCCCATTCGTTTTTAGAGCTCAGAAGCGCCATGAGGGGATGCGCTTTTTCTGCTAAATGTGGCACAAATTTCCCGAGGTAGTTTGTCATGCCCAGAAAGCTCTTGAGTTGGCTGACGTTCGTTGGTGCTTTCATCGTCTTGATCGCTTCAAGCTTTTCCTCGTCGGAGTGGATCCCAGTTTGATCGTTGACGTGACCAAGAAACTTAACTCGGGTTGCCTCAAGAACGCACTTGGTGTCGTTTAGCGTTATTCCCACTTGCTTTAGCCTTGAAAGGACTTCCCTTAGTCTCTGGTTGTGTTCCTCCCTGGATGAGCCGTACACAAGGATATCATCCTTGTCGCACACATGGCCCTGGATGCCGCTCAAGAGTTGGCTCATTTTCTTCTGGTAGAACTCCGGTGCGGACGTGATACCAAACAGAAGTCGTTTGAACTCAAACCCCCCGAAAGGAGTAATGAAGGTCGTCAGGATTTCCGATTCTGGCGCTAGTTGAAACTGCCAGAAGCCGGAATTTGCGTCAAGCTTCGAGAAGAACTTTGCGTTTCCCAGTTGTGCGGGAATGTAGTCGGTGACAGGAAGGGGATGAAGTTCTCTCTCAACGTACTTGTTCAACGATGTGAAATCGACGCAGATTCTGTAGTTTTCGTTGGGTTTTCTGACTACTACCATGGGTAGCACCAGTCAGTCGGTTCTTCAACGGGTTCTATGACGTCACGTTGAAGCATGTTTTCGAGCTCCGACTTCACCTTGTACATGAGGGGTATTGGAATCCTTCTTGGTGATGCCAACAAAAAAGGTACAGCATTTTGGAGCAACCTTATCTTGTAAGGCATTTTCACGCAACCAAGGCCCGTGAACAGCGAAGGGAACTCAGTTTTAGCATTGACTGTTCTGTAGTTGGAAGTGGACACTTCATTGAGCCTCTTGACCACACCCAACTTCTCGCTGTCGCGTCTTGACAAGAGAGGGAGTTCGAGATTCTTCGGGAGATAGATGTCAGTGGTCACCTTGTTCGTCCGAAACGCTATATAAGCATGTAGGACTCCAACAACGTGCAGCTTGTCTTGACCTGGTCCCCTTAAGCACTTCGTCAGTCCAGTCAAAGGGGCATGTCCAAAGTGTTGATTGTACACGGCTTTGGGAATTACCGTGACGTCGGCTCCAGTGTCAATCTTGAAAGACAGAGAGACATCGTAGACCTTCACGATAACCGTTTATGGTTCTGTGTCTTTGGCGACCACAGCCCCGAGAAAAGAGATGTCTTCGTCTTCGACGATAAGCTCTTGAACAACTTTCGAGCCTAAACAAATTTTCGCGAAATGCCCTGGCTTGCCACGGTTGCGACATATTGCATTCCTGGCTGGACATTCATTTCTTGCGTGCCGATTTCGCCCACATCCAAGGCAGTGGCGGTTGTTGGTGGCATCCCGAATTCCTTGAGTAAGGGCCCTCTTGTGAGAAGGAGGATCTTTTGATGGACGGATAGCCTTTACCCGACTCACGCTGTCGGTAGGTCGAAGTTCGGCCTGCTGTCCCTTGATTGTTTCCGACTGCCTGGCCATAGTAGTTTCTGTTTCCAAAGTCAAGTTGGCGTCTAACTGCATTTTTTCGGACAGTTTGTGATTTCTGACGTCTACAACAATACGATCTCTAATCATCTCGTCGTGCAGAGTGCCAAACTTAAAGTATTTAGCCAGAGCGTGAAGATCGGTCACGAATTGTTCAACAGGTTCGCCGTCTTCTTGTATCCTTGAATGAAATTTTGACCTGTCGTAGATCAAATTTCGTCGAACTATGAAGTGGTCCTCAAGCGCCTTGCGCACCACATCATACTGCGTCATTTGCTCCTCGGTTAAACTCAATGAAAGCAAGACGTCTTCCGCTTTATCTCCCATAGTGTAAACAAGGGCATTCACCTGTTCGACGCTTGTTTTCGCTTGCAGCCCACTGACCATGCGAAATCTCTCAAACCTTCGAATCCACCGGGGCCAGTCTTCTGACTTTGAAAAGTCAAACCCTTCCGGTGGTTGACATGTTAGGAATGGAGACGCCATTTCAGTTGGAACGCTGGGGCTCAACCTGGAGGAATCCCCTGTAGCCCCCGGCTGATCGGTAGTACCGTCGTCCAGGATTTTTCAGTGACGTGGTTTCGTTTGAAATAAATCCACTTGCGCTGCCACCATGTTGTGTTAGGCTATCCCGGGGTGGGAACGGACAAATACGAGATATCGACCAGCCAGGCTGAGCACACGAGCGAGAACGTTTATTCTTCCTCTTCCTTCATCGCGCCAGTCTGCAGCACGTGCGCCGCTGTTGTACGCTTATAGCACAGTTTGTTCTCCAGAAATCCTCCTACTGTTTGTCCCGTCCCGCGTACATGTAGTATTCTTTGTTTATGAGCTTTAGAGACACGGTATCATGATCATCTGCGAGAATCAAGAGCCACGTTATTGAACATGCAACACGGGCACTTCAAATCATCGTACACAGATGATGATGATATATATATATATATATATATATATATATATATATATATATATATATATACATAACCCTGTGGTACGACAGTAATTAGTGCATTTACCATAAATTACGAGGTGTAAAGACTTATTTGTTCGATTATACGAGTCGCTGATTTTGTTACCACTAATTGAAAGTGGTATCCCAAGAGAGCTGTTTTTATAATTACTTCATGTCTATCTTAGCTCGACTTCAGGAATGTGGGAAGACATTTTCATTCAAAGACAAGGAGTATGCATCAGCTCATGCGTCGCCTCGAACATGGATGACATTTTTTAGCCAATGTTGACAGGCTATTTGCGAATCGCCTACAAAACAAAAGTGGCAAAATTTTTTTTTTTACTTTCTTTTTATTTGTAGAGAATTATGTGTTTTTCTTAGACATTGAGCAACTTGAAATTTGAACCCGAATTCACTCGCATTTTGGACATTTTTAAAGACCCTTGCACCTTCGCAACTGACTTGCGAATTGACAATCGACAATTTTATCAGATGCTTAGAGCTTGGCTTGCATTTGTCAGCCGAGCATTTATGCTGGGCTTATGAACCTGGAAGTAGCAAGCCAATCCTCTTGTTCGGGTCTGCACATACCAAGATTGGGAAGGGAGAAATTGTGAATTCAGGCTCTAATTCTGCCCTTTCTATGTCGTGTCATTATCGCATGACGAATAGCTTCTTAACATAAGTAGTCGGATTACTATGCAATTAATGCAAAGGTGCAAGCGAGCTGGACGGTAATGACAATAATAATCCCTGGAGAAGGGGAAGAAAGTGGGACAAAGGACAAACACAAATCTCCAAACACAGCTAGGTGACTTGTGCGCGACCGAAAAAATCCACCTGGTCCAGTTATCGAACCAGGGACCTCTTCATTTCCACTGGAACGCTTAACCAACACAGTTAACCAAGTGTCAGACATAAGTAGTTGAAAAGGGTTTTATCACCTGCAACCAGTCTAACATCAACAAGGATGAACGGCCTGCTTATGATTATTATGCAATTAATGCAAAGGTGCAGCGAACTGGAGAAAAATAACAATGATAATGCCTGGAGAAAGTGAAGAAAGGGGACAAAAAACAAAAACAAATTTCCGTTTGGCTGTGTTGGTTATTTGTTCCCTTCTCGAGGGATTATTATTGTCAAGTAGACAGACTTGAGGATTGCGGCTACCCACAGAAGATTCAAACTTCAGTGGCCGAAAAATTCCTGAAAAACTTGAAAGAGCGTCTAACAAGTGGCGAATGCCCAAGAACCCGAAGCAAAAAAAGCACCAGTCATTCCGTACTTGCACAAGATTTGCCGAAATTTAAAGACAGTAGGAAAGAGAACAGTAGTTGAAGCAGTTTCTTTCTGCTACAGAGTGTTTGTCTGCCCTCTGCTGGAAGGTGAACACGATCGGGATAGAGAGGAAACATTGCACGAAAAAGCACTGACAGCCTTTTTTTAACTGTCAATAATCCGTCGTGTATTGTAATCCTTTGGCGTGTGACAGATTCTACAATGGACAGGCCGGACGGTGCATTATTGACCGATTGAGGGAACATCAGTATAACGTAAAAAAATAATTTTCCATTATCAGGGAATTTATTACCATGACTGTGGATGCACCCCCGACTACCAAAAAAGCAAAATACCCAATAAGAACGTTGACAAATTAAATCAAAATATAATAGAAACTTACGAAATAAGCAAACTAAAACACAAATTCGTGAGCTCGGCCTCCGTTGGCCTGTCCGACATATAAATTTGTTTCCTTAGTGGGCCATGTTAGCGATCTTCTGTGACACATCACTCTATGATCTAACTAATAAGATGCTGATACTGCATATATTTCTTTGTCTTTTCCTTCGCACTCTGTTTATTTGGCTGTTGACCATGACTATATATACTGGAAATGCTGGAAATAAACTTTCTTGCTAGTCAACGTTGTCGTCTGTCTCGTCTATAATTTGTACTTGTCTTGTCACGCTTTTTTTTAAACCAAGATCCTCATCAATAAACGAACCCAACATACTTTAGGCAATTTACATTTTCTTGCCTAGGAGCGTCCCAAACAGCTGGTATGTACTCGAGTACTGGACGAATCAAGTATTTGTATGCGACCAGCTTCGTTGATCTCGTACCAGGCACGTATCTAGGGAAGGGGGGGGGGGCATGTCCGCCTCCCCGAAATCTTCCATTTTGCTAAGACCTCCACTCACCCCTCTCCCTCATATAGAATTTTGTCAGATGCGCTCCCTACTCCCCCCCCCCCCCTCCCCCGAATCAAAATCCTGGCTACGTGCCTGTCTTGTACTATGCTTTTGTTTACGTTTTAAGAGCCAGTGTTTACCTTGGACTTTGCATACACATGTATCCACGTGAATGTTCCAAAGTAGGTCTGCTGAAAGAGTTACGCCAAAGCATATAAAGTTGAATACGCTTTGGACAAAGTTGTTTACGTTGTAGAAATAAGTATAGGGACGCGTTTTTCTAGTAAATGTTCTACTGTCTCATTTTTTCTTATGTTTAGTGGCCTTTACCAGGCAAAGCACCAGCTCGGGATGCAAAAGCTGTAAGCATTCCTTCAGAAAACGCTGGCGTTTTCGTTGTTTTATTTCGCGGAATAAGAAACTATATTTCGCGAACTTTCTTATATCTGCATATATCTACAAAAGCAAAATGGGCGTTGGTGTGTTTTACCGCCCTCCGGCTCCCACTGCTGAAACAATTTCTCCTCTGAACAATATTTTATCTGGCCTACCTGACAAACAGATTTTAATAGCCGGGAATTTTAATCTACCAGAATTGAAATGGACAGGTGACCACGATATAGTACCATCTGGTGTTGTCTGCTTTAAATTTGAATATATTTTAAATACCTACGGCTTTGAACAATTTGTTTGTCAACCAACGAGATGCGAAAACATTCTTGCTTTAATTTTTTACAACAGCGATGTTGTTTATGATGTGTCCATCTTTCCCGGAATCAGCGATCATAGCATAGTAACAGCTAGGTTAACACTCCCTCATCTATTTCTTGCACGGGAAAGTGGTAGAAAAGTATTCACATATGACAAAGGAAATTACAAAGGCATAGAAAAAGATTTGCTTCAATATTTAGATGATTTTACTAGATTATCCTTTGGGAGCTATGTGGATACTTCATGGGTTGCTTTTAGGAAATGTTTGTCAGATCTAATTGAAAAATATATTCCAGCCAAATATATATCTCAAAATACTAAAGCTAATAAGCCGTGGATGGCGTATGCTCTTAAAAGTGTAATAAATCAACGAAGGCGTGCATATCAGAAGTACAAAATGCATTTGTCTGAATTTGCTGTTTCAAACCTTGAGAAGCTGAATAATGCTTATAAAGATGTTATCTCCTTGGCGAAATGGGAATACTTTGAGAAACTTTCAGCTGAAATGCGGTCAAATAGTAAAGGATTTTTGAACTAACTTCGAAAAACTCGTAAGGAAGGTGTTGGCATCCCGGATATTTTGTGTGATGGTGAAGTTATTGAAGATAATCATAATAAAGCCAACTGTTTTAATAAATATTTCAGTCTCTTTTCGCCTCTAGCAAAATGCGTTCATGTTATCCACTCCTCAGTTACGGAATAGGGCCTCCTATGTCACCTCTTGTCATAAATATAGAAGGCATTGTGAAATGTTTAGAGGACCTAGATGTAAAAAAAAATGAGTGGGCCCAAACGGCTTGTCGCCAAAAGTGCTGAAATCCTCCTCATTCGCCGCGTCCCGCTACCTTCACATAGTTTTTTCAAAATCTCTAGAGGAAGGTGTACTTCTAAGCGAATGAAAAAAAAACATTCGTTACGCGAATCCACAAGCATGGATTCAGAAAAATTGTAGAAAACTATCGCCGCGTTTCCCTTAGTTGTGTATGCTGCAAGGTTTTAGAACACATCGTGTATAGTAGTGTTGTAACATATCTAGCTACTAACTACTTCTTTTTTCCAGCTCAGCATGGTTTTCGAAAGGGCCTTTCGTCCGTGACTCAGCCTGTGGAACTTTACCATGATCTTGTTACAACAACTGAGAGCGGAAGTGAAAAGCATGCTATTTTCCTTGACTTCCGGGAGGCTTTGATTCTCTGTCCAACCCTTTGTTGTTGTATGAACTGAGCTCTTCGGGCCTTAATAACAGCGTCTACCGATGGATAGAAAATTATATTTTGAAAGAAAGCAATGCGTAGTCATTAAAAGTGCAAAATCTGAGTTTGTTCCTGTTACATCTGGCGTTCCGCAGGGGTTAGTCTTGGGGCCTCTTTTATTGCCTGTTTTTACAAATAACATAGATGTAGGTATTGACTCGCCTGTGAGACTGTTCGCAGATGATCGCGTTTTATATACCCCCCCCCCCCCCGTCCTTCCCCTCTCCCCATACCGGCCACCCCCAGAGCCATCCTGATGCAATAAATTTATTCATTCATTCATAACGTAGAGTAGAACATTTACGAGATTCTGCACTTTTAGAATCTGACTTAGATAAAATATACATATGGTGCCGGACGTGGCAATTAAGTCCTAATTCCGACAAGTGTGTCCATGTCACTTTCGGCAAAGAAAGCGCCAGCATCTTATCGTGTTACTTTAGGGTCATTCCATGTGAAACGTCCCAGACGTTGCGCTCGACCACCTCCGATTTCTAAAAAAAAATTCATGGGCTTCGGCCACAATGTCAGTAACCATACCCTAAAACAGTTTTGACGAAAAATTTTTTTTATGACGTGAGCGCGACTTTAGTTTTTTAAAACAGCGTGAAACTAGGCATCACTCAATAATTTACGAAAAATCAGCTTCTTTATGAAACACCCAACAATATTTTTTTCTTAAATTTGCACGGTTTTCGGCTTATAATGTGGCTGAGTTTTTGCAGTTTTGTTTAATTTAAATATTTTTTTTACAAATACATAATTTTTTTCAAAAATAAACATTTTGTCATTTTATTAAAAAATATACAATTACTCCCGGGACCCAAAATAACTTTTTATTGGCTTCGCTTTAGGTATATAACCTATAAAAAATATTTTAAACCGCTCAATTAAACATCTTGCAGTAAAAACAAAATCCTGAAGTTGCCAAAAAGTGCGTTTTGACGCATAAAGAGCCGTTCATTCCACCCTGAGGTGGTCCAAGTAAAAATACAAAATATCTTGGGTTTGGAAGAACGATTGATCGTCTTTTGATTCTGAAAGTTTAATCAGAGTAATTCTTGTTTAAAGCAAGAAAACAATTTTTGAAGTTGAACTCTCGCACCACTACCCGGCGTCGCTTCTTAACGCCTCTTCGCCGCACAGCACGCCACCTGCGACGATAGCCGAAGCGATTAGGTCCAAAGAAACAACGGAGTTTGCTGCCCGGTTCCCCTCGTACCTCTTTTCTGGCTGTAAGGGAAGAAACGGCGGGTATCGTGTACTAATCGGGGGTGCCGCCAGTGCGTCGCCATAGCAGGCCGGCTTTGCCCTTTGTACCCGAAGGCGGCTCCTTACACGCCGAAACCCTATGCCTAATCGACGGGCGGCATCAGCTGACTTGGACGTCTGAAACGCGATAATATCGCTGCGAAATCTAGCCGTCACGCACTCTGCGGTGAAAAGCGGAACTATGATCCGGTTCGCGCTTAGTTGGAGCGCAGTGAAGGCTACAGGCGCGTGATCAAAGTCTGAAACGCGCTGATTCAGTATGTTAACTCGGACGCTTGAAACATCGTCACAAGCCAAGAGTTCGCTTCTAGCATTATTTTCGGTCCATATTGTCAGTGCGGGAATCTTTACATGACCCATTGGAAATATTGAATAACCAAAGGCACGTGTCCGCACTATTGACACTGGGTATCGAGTTTCATTCCTTGCCTTTTGAGGAGCCCGCTTCTGCGCTAGTAAGCTAAGAAAGGGCTGACAAGCGACAAGTTGGCTTTTGAACGGCCATTTGAGATCGGAAATCTGTCGAAGAAAGAACTTCATTTTTCGTCAAGTACATTGTACGGTGGTGTAACGATGGATCAAGCTGGTCCCTCTGGAGAAAGAAGTCAATCTACGGTTCCTGTGGATGCTGATCAGGGTACGTAGGAAAGCCGGCTTTATTTTCTACAATGCAATGATAGTTGTTTCGTGTTTACTCGTGCCTACCCTGTCACAGTATCTGTATAGTTGCGGCCGCTCAATTTATGACTTTTTCAAACCAGATGGACTAGCTATTTTTTTAAAGCTGGCCGTTTGTTGTACATGTAGTATGTGTTACGTTAGACATGTATAAGCCCAAGCTTTAGGGAAGGATGCGTTGGCTTATATTAAATACACATGGTTCGCCTTATACCTGTCACAAACCAATTAGCGGTTTAAAAGTTCAAAGCCGAATGGCGTTTTGCGTACAAGGCTAGCTTCTGCACGTAAGGCGCATATGTGCCCGACATGTCATTTATGCGCAGCACGCAGATATGGCTCACATGAATGAAGGAGCAGTCATGTTGCATTTAAATTTCTTTTTCATTGCAGAAGGCGAACTTCTTCCGTGCTCCCTGGGTGCAAGGGGTTGCCATGTGACCACACAGACCAAGACGCGGTCCCTCATCAACGCTCAAGACCTGACGCACACGGATCGGCGGCTCCTTTCGCTCCGTTCCGGGCGCCCACAAGGTGACATCCGTACAGTGTGTTCACATCATTATCAAGTATACCTTAAAAAGTACACATCACTGATCGCATCCAAGTGGTGTTCTAACCCTTTCTATGAACACGTCAAAAACCGCCGCGGATCAGCTGTAATTACAATAGCCTTGGCAGATGCGCACCCCAAATTAAACCTTATTCCTGGAAACCGACCTTGTCAAGCATGCCGGCGAAATTGTTTCGAATTGAAGAAGAGACCTACTTTTCAAGCACCAGCACCACCTCTGGCTCGTGATGCCCCTTCTGAGCATGATGACCCCGAGGTAGCACTTGAGAGCGTGAACGAGGCCCTCGCAGCCGTTGGAGAGAGCCCTCTCCAACGAAAACGAGGGCGAACAAGCCGCGAGACATAGGCGCAAAAGAAGGTTGGACAACTTAAAATCTCTGCCGAGAGAAGAATTTATACATCTCTGCGTGTACAGCAGAAACGAACTTCTCAGCCGAACCAGGATGAAGATTTTGTCTTGAGTGACTACGTGTCACTCATGCAAGATGTAAAAAACAAGTTTGACCTGGAGAAAAATAGAGAGAAAAAATTACAACTTCTAACGTTGGCCCCACCCTCCTGGTCTCGCGAAAAGATTATGAACTTCTTTGGAACCTCGGAACGACAAGCGCGTCAAGCCGTAAAGATCAGGTCAAAATCAGGAGTTTTGGGCACCGTGCCAAAAAGAAGAGGCCGCCCGGTCAGCGAAGAAGTTCAGGCCTCCATCATGGAGTTCTATCAGGACGACGCTGTCTCGTACTCCCTATCGGGAAAAAAAGGACGTGCTACGTGGTCGCCAAAAGCGTCTGTTGTTGCTCAACTTGAAAGAAATGCACGAGGAATGGAAAAAAAGCTGCGATTTCAGGTGCAGTTTTTCAACATTCGCAAGTCTGTGGCCTTCACATTGTGTCCTAGCTTGGGGGAGCGGCACTCCCACAGTTTGCGTGTGCATGCAACACCAAAATTTTAAGCTCATGCTTCACGCTACAGGATTAGACGAAAGCACCGAAGAACTTCTATCCACTACAGTATGTGATCTACACAATGAAGAGTGCATGCTTGACAGGTGTGCCAAATGCCCAAGTACCGATTTTGCTGATACTTTGCTCCACCGCACTCCACTCCCTGACCCGGAAGAAACGGATTGCGTCCATGTGCAACAGTGGGTTAGCGGGGTGCGTTGCCAACTGGAAACCATTGTTCTGACACCAGACGAGTTCCGCGAAAAATTCTTAGATATGCTGAAGGCACTGAAGGCTCACCAATTTGTGAGCAAACAAAAGGCACGATACTTGCGGGAGCGCAAAGCAAACATAGGCAAACACGAGGCAATAGTACTCATGGACTTAGCTGAAAATTATAGTTTCATCGTGCAGGACGCCCCGCAATCCTATCACTGGGTGAATACTCAGGCATCAGTCCACCCCGTTGTTATTTACTTTTGCAAACAAGAAGCCAACACCCAAGAGATTTATATAAAATCATTCAGTTTTATTTCTGACAGCCTAGAACACGACACGGTGGCTGTTTCTGTATTTCAGAGTGAAGTAATTAAGATATTAAAGCGAGACCTTCCGCAAATTAGAAAAATTCACTACTTTTCAGATGCTGCATCCTCTCAGTACAAGAATAAAAAAAACTTTGCAAACCTCTGTCAGCACGAAAATGATTTCGGCATTTCCGCTGAATGGAATTTTTTCGCAACGTCCCACGGGAAGAGTGCTTGTGACGGAGTCGGGGGTACAGTGAAGCGTCTGGCAGCAAGGGCCAGTCTTCGAAGTCCCTTCGAGAACCAAATCATGACCCCCCAGCAGCTATTTACCTGGGCCAAAAATAACATCGGGGGCATAACAATACTTTGGGTGCCGAAAGAAATGGTTGAAGAAAAACGAGCTCAACTCACTCCAAGATTTAGCTCAGCGGTCCCCGTCAAAGGGACAAGAAGTTACCATCACTTTAAGCCTGCGTCACCATCTACGCTACGTGCTGGACTTACGTCCTATTCAGCAACGCAAGAATTTGTCATTTCAAAGCCGATTTGAACACAAACTACGCGTGAGCCTTCAACGGCGCGCATTCGTCAACACCACATCACCTCGTCGTTCGAGATTGTCCGTTCACGGGTCTTTTGTGCTGCTGTTTACATCTGTCCTGACGTTAACAAAAGAGAGTGATCGGGTTCTGTATGTAGGAAACAGCTAGCTTACTAATGGATGCTCTGAACCGGCAGCGCTGAGCATCTCCTGACATCAAGACACTGGAAGATCACAGGAGGACATCGCCGCGTAAAACAAGAGTGAAAAACAACCCCTTTTCACCGAGATGTACCCGACAGCTCAAGGTCCTGCTCCCTACCTGCGTGGGTCCACCGTTACACAGTCGCACGCTTCGCCCGCCTCGACGGTGCCGTGCTGTGCAGAGAAGAGGCACAAGAAACGACACCAGGTTGCGACGTAAAAGCTCAACTTCAAAATTTTTTTTGTGTGTATTTAGAACAAAATTATTTTAATTAAACTTTCAAGAACAAAAGGCAATAAACTCTTCTGTAAAAGTCACCATGTTTCGCATTTTTCTTTCGACCACCTCAAGGCAGAATTGACGGCTCTTTAAACGGCAGCACGAAATTTTGCACAAATTAAGTTGTTTTTTCTGCAAGATATTTAGTTGTACGGCCCGAAACTTTTTTTGTGCAGTATATTCACAGGGTTTCCAATATGAATTTTTAATCACCTGCAGCAACGAGATAGTTTGTAACCAAACTATCAAAAAGGCTAAAATTCTCATATATTAATTTTTTTTTTTAAATTGCTTCAAGCGAATATCCATGATCCTTATTACACAACAATCAAAATACCATGTGGTTTTTAGGAAAAAATAGTCCACTGTTCTATAAAAATATCTTAATTTTCATCAATTAATAAAGGACTCATAGTTTCACTCCTTTTTTACGAGTTCAAAGCGCCATCACCCTATGAAATTTGTTTCTCGTCAAAAATATTTTAGAGAAGCACCACAAACATTATGATGAATAACCATTGATTTTATTTTGGGAATCGGAGGTCGCCGTGGGACCTTTGGCATGGCATGAAGAAGTTCACGTCAGCTGATACCGCCCGTCGATTAGGCATCGCGTTTAGGAGTATGAGGAGCCGCCCTCGGGTACAATGGGCACAACGGGCCTGCTATGGCGACGCGCTGGCGGCACCCCCGATTAGTAGACGATACCCGCCGTTTCTTGCCTTACAGCCAGAAAAGAGGGACGAGGGGAAGCGGGCAGCAAACTCCGTTGTTTCTTTGGACCTAATCGCGTCGGCTATTCTCGCAGGTGGCGTGCTGTGCGGCGAAGAGGCGTTAAGAAGCGACGCCGGGTAGTGGTGCGAGAGTTCAACTTCAAAAATTGTTTTCTCGCTTTAAACAAAAATTACTCTGATTAAACTTTCAGAATCAAAAGGCGATAAATTGTTCTTCTAAAGCCACCATATTTTGTATTTTTACTTGGACCCATCCAAGGAGGAATAAACGGCTGTTAATGCGTCAAAACGTGCTTTTTGGCAAATTCAGGATTTTTTTTTACTGCAAGATGTTTAATTGAGCGGTTTAAAATATTTTTATAGGTTATACACCTAGAGGGCAACCAGTAAAAAGTTATATTAGGTCCCGGGAGCAATTACATGTTTTTTTAATAAAACGACAAAAATGAATATTTTTGAATAAAATTGTGTATTTTTAAAAATATTTAAATTAAACAAAACTGCAGAAACTCAACCACATTATAAGCCGACAACCGTGCAAATTTAAGAAAAAAATAATGTTGGGTGTTTCATAAAATTGCAGATTTTTCGTAAATTATTGAATGATGCCTAGTTTCACGCTGTTTTCAGAAATTAAAATCGCGCTCACGTCGTCACAAATTTTGTTTCGTCAAAACTATTTTAAAGTATGGCTACCGACATTGTGGCCGAAACAATGAATTTCTTTTTAGAAATCGGAGGTGGTGGAGCGCAACGTCCGGGACGTTTCACGTGGAATGACCCTTTAATAATTATCGACATTTACACAGAAACACGCATGTGAAGTATCTTGGAGTCATTTTATTAAGAGATATTTCTTTTAATGCTGACGTAACACAATCTGTACAAAAGGCTTGTAGAATGTTAAATTTTATTCACAAAAAATCTACGCAGTGCTCCCAAAGTGATAAAATAAACTGCTTACTGCTGCTTGGTAATACCGATGCTTGAATATGCGTGTGTTCTGTGGGACCCGCACCAAGCGCACCTTGCCATTAAAATAGAAAAAAAATTCAAAACGTTCTGCAAGATTTGTATCGGGAAAGTGAGATAGAACATCCACTGTGGCAAAATTAAATTAAACGTGAGATCGATTGAAAACAATTTGGTTTAAGGAGAAAGAAATTTCGTCTTAAGTTTTTATTTTCTATATTTAGTAACTTAACTAGAATAGAAAAGTATAAATATCATGAAATACCGAACTATATTTCAGCCAGAATATAACATTGTAACAATATCAAAGAAATATTTTTTCGAATTGATTATAAAAATGTTCGTTTCTTTATCGTACAATAACGGACTGGAATTCATTGCCTGCATCAGCATCTACTACAGATAACGTAGGATATTTTTTGTATCCTAAATTTCTAACACTCAAGAGTTTCTGTGTGTTTCTATATTTAACAGTATTTATAGCATTTTCGCCATCTCATTTATGTTTGTATGTGTTTTATTTAGTGTTTCCCTGGCTATAATGCTTTGGCGCTGCAGGTTTCTTTTGTAAATAAAAAAAAATAAAAACACGACTACGCAGGTCATTTATAAATGTATTATTAAAATGGGCCTCATGAAAGACCCCTGGCGAACACCAGAAACAACTGAGACACTATCGGTTGCAGTCTCTCCTCCGATTAGACGTTGCAATTTACAAGACATGATTTGAACCACTTCGTTAGGTTGGTATTATATAGGATGATCCTGAACTCTTCCTAAAGTTTTGAGTGGGCCACACGGTTGAAGGCTTTAGAAGCATGCGTAAACACTACACCGACTTGACTTTGCCAATCCAGAGTTTCTGCGATGCCATGCAATGTTTATATCAGCTCAGGCAACGTTGACAGCCGACGTCGAAAGCCATGTGTCAAAAGAGTTCGATTCTTCAAGGAAGGTGGTCACGTGTTTGAGTACGATGGGCTTCAGTAATCTGCTACAGCTAGATAGTAGGAAAATGGGCCTATAGCTGGGCCACGGAGAGCGAGTCTCCGGTTTTGTAGATAGGTATACAATCTTGGCCAGTTTCCCTTTGTCAGGAAATACGCCGTCGCTTAGAGAGCTGCTAAACATTGCGAGCAGAAGTTTGGAGCACCACATTGTATAGCATAATAAAACGCTGTCGGAATGCCGTCTGGCTTACATATCTTTTTAGTGTCTAGCACAAGAAGGCATGAATACGTTCCAGCCTCCGAGACAATGACATCGAAAATAGAGAGACGAAGTAGAATAGATACATCTGCTCGAACGCATTTGTCGTGAGTGAGAACTGTGCCTAAATATTTATTGAAGCAGGACGCAACTTCTGTGCAGACGATCAAGTTGTCGTCTACACTGTGTTTGGTCACCGTGGGCTCGCGCGGGGGGAAGGTGCGTTCAATTGTTTGACGAATCCGATATAATAAAAGTTACAAAGAGTTTGGCTGAAGTACTTATACTTGGCTTGTTTTAAAGGGTTTTTTCAGTTGTGATCGTAAGTGGTGTAGCCCGTCTGCATTACTTTTTGTTTGTTGCGGTTTCGTTTTATTATTTTCTTCATGTGTGTTATTTCTCTATTGATAAGCGGGGGGGGGTGGGTGGGGGGGGATAATTTCGTGTAGTTTGCGTACTCTGTGACGAATGCAACTGCCCAAGAAATTGTGCATTGTTTTTCTTAAAGAAAGATAAAAGGGTGTTAACATTACCTACGCAGCGCGATTTGAATGTCTCGAAGGTACTGAAGCGTTCCTCCAGATCGTCAAGTATGTTAATATCGTCCGTTTTAGAAAAAATCTGATATCGTTGTGGTTTTCCTTAGAATAGGTTGGATAGGGGGAAAGTTTACCTCAACGATTACGATTAACTTATCAGGCATCTCAGTGGTAGCCTGATATGCCTGATCACGGAGACTGATATTCCCAGCAACAAACAACAGGTCGAGGGTGTTCCTTGTTTGTGGCTCCTGGTATACGCGTAGGTTCATAGACTAGTGGCACTAGGTTACTGCAGAAAGCGATTTTCACTAAGAGATTAAAGTGAAGGCAGTGAACTGCCGCGAAACTCATGTTAACACAGTCTATGTGCAGGAGGTTGATGTATCCTGCCAGTATTAGGTTAGGGATGCATTTTCTCATTGACACCACTGAATTACTTTAAGAAATGACACGTAACTGTAGGAAGGAGGTAAATGGTCTATATTGTAATAAGTCCAATTGGTGCGATTATTACACTCTTTCGCTTATACTGGTATCAAAAGGGGTAAACTTCATGTTAACGATAATAGCTACACCTCTACCGCGCGCGCCTCAATTTATTTTTTTGAAAAAGGGGGGGGGGGGGGGGGGGGTTGGAAGTCGCATATTTTCTTGTGAAGCCAGGATTCTGTCAACAAAATAACATCGGGCACATTGGAAAATATCTTGTGCTCTAAGTCAATCTACCTTGTTTACTACGCTTCTGCAGTTTATGTTAATCAGACGGAGGGGCCTAGAACAACCTGGCACAGCTCGTCACTAGTCTTTTTTAGGGGTCACGGTCGCTTCTTGGAGCGACCTTCGTCTTTCACTTGCAGCTTCGTCCCAAGGATATAAGACGTTATTTGTATTTAGCTTATCATTCACTAGTTTAACCAACGACCCCGCCTGCCTCAGGTCTTTTGCGCCGTCCCATATATTTTTTTGTTTGTTTTTTCCCACTTTTCGAACTTCATATGGCAGAAGTCGTTAGTTATAGAAATGCTGGTGTTTTTCTTTTATCCCAGCGTGTTAGAGGTAATATATTCGAGATATTTAGAAAAATATTCCATAATATCTCATAGGACAAACTCACCAGTTCGTTCTTTCGTTACCATAAATGGCGTAGGGTCAAGGTAACAATGGAACAAATAACATATATTCCAATCTCAAAGTAAAGAAACGCAGTGACAATATCGACGTTCAGGTAAAAATAATTTTAAATATAATTTTGACGTCCGTTACGCCGCTTTATTAACAAGGTAAAAACAATTTTAAAGATATTTTGACCTCCCCCTTGTCCCCCGTCAAAATATTTGTTTCTCCTTATTTTGAGACCTGAAACTTAGAACATTTGAGCTTGCGGAGTTCGGACTGGAGAGTGACCGAAAGTGGCGGTCAAAGAAATATAATCTTGCTTTCTGACGGCATTGCGGTTGCAAACGCGTTTTCATAAAACAAATGTGCTTTCAACGGCAGCCTTTATGACCTCTTAAGGGATGTGGATGGAAACTTCTAAAAGTGTCTTAGCTATCAGGCCTCACGTAACGCTTGCTTGGCTGTGCCAACATTACAAAATGCGGAGCCGTTGCTTTTCATAATTCATTTCTCGTGGTTTAATAGACAAAAGATCTGAATATCGTGTTATCAAATTTTCAGTTGATTAGAAAATACGTGCATCTTCTAAACCGCGCCAGAACCTTTGTTTGTTCGTACCGGTAAAAAAACATCAAGGAGGCAATGTTTGCCTTCACAACCTTTAGTTAACATCCCGATTGTTTAGTAATTAACCCGCTCGTTATACACAAATAAAAAAGAAAATCTGCACTGATCAGAGTAACTCACGGAACCCGGTTAAAAACAGGAAGGGAGCCATATATGCAAACCGAGGCTGCAAACATACGGAGACGCGCTCGCAGGAGCACGAAAAGCGTGCCATATTTCTCCGTGTTACGTATTGTACACACCTACATTTGTTACGTGCAAGCAAGAGAGCGGGATATCCAGCCCGCCTTTGTTGCAGATTCAAAATTCTACATAAGGCGCGTGCCGAAATGGCGTGCGAGATCTCATAACATCGCCAGCGGGCATAGCACGTCAGAAAGGATCAATTGTCGAGCCGGTATCACACGCGCATTAAATGAGACATTTGCACTGCCATTCCTTTTAACCCCAAAGACTGTGGTGAAGAAAATTAAGAACTTTTATTCAAAGAAACAGACACAGAAGGGAATGTCTCGTTTCTTTCTGAGTTTGTTCCTTTAACTAAAAGTACTTCATTTTCTTCACCACAGTCCCAGGTGTTAAACGACATGGTTAACTGTCACCAGCTCGCCTGCGCACTCACAGTCTTTTCACTACCAACTAGAACCAAAACTTATTACACATGCTGCGCATGACTCAGTCAACACGTCAACACAACACAAACAAAGCCATCAGAAACTAAACAAAACAAAGCAGTTACCACTGCAACGACTGCACTACTGCATTGATGGGGGAGGTCGAAATAAAAGAAAAGTCACTATTTTGACGTTCTACGAAAGTGACGTCTCAGATGTCAAAGTTAAAAATGGCGATATTTTGACGGTGGTTGTCGAAATAGTCAACTGTCTTAAAAAAACTTTGAGATATCAATTATTGTTAGCGAATTTGCGCCGCTGTTGTGACATAGGTGAATATCCTTATCGTTTGCTTACCGCGCTTAGCGGTTAGATGAACCTTATTGTCTCACGGCCCGATTACGTGCATTCATAATATGCAAGTCGGCGCTAGCGCGAGTACAACGCTGCCAACAATATCGTGTAGAGCGCATACTTTCACCCAACCTCTCATTTCTACGAGAGCGTCTTTAAATCAAACGCTAATAAAACACAGGCTCCATCCAGCAGCTTTGACAGCGTCATGAACTTTTGTCTCTAAGGGATTCGGTCCTTGAGCATTCGAACTACAGAAAACGAAAGTTAATCGTGCTACACTTTGGCTATTTCCGACGTTTTTTAAAAATATATGTTCACTTTTCGCAAGAATGAAGACCTAGAGAAATGTTTACTGTCCCTAATCAAAATCAGATCAGCGTATTATAGAAGTGCTAATTGAGCAGTATCGTTGTACTCAGAAAATACGTTGGGGGCCACCGGCTCTTGATGTACAACAAAACGTCTGCTATATACACCGAGCGGGCCCCTTCAGCAGTTGAGTGCGAGTGTCGGTTTGTTGTCGCCTGCGTGAGCTCTTTGTGACTGTGCACGCTTGTATGCTGATATATTTGATGTGTCAGGTGTGTTGTCAGTCTCAGCTGTATACTCTTAACCGCTCGTGCGTATTGTTTCCGAACGTGCAACCCTCCCTTTTATTTCGGGGCCCTAAGCATGCTCACTATGTGGCGGAAGCAGCTTCGCCATTTCATTTTACTTTTGTTTATATGTTCATTTATTGCGTAGGGAGCTATAACCACCATAACCATTTAGTAGGAAAGCAAGGGCGTATTGAAATGGCGCTGGTGGCGCTGCCAATAAAAGTGAATGCGGACGATCAGTTCGATCGCTGTCTTTTTGAATGAAAGTTTCCAGCGCGGAAAGCCGCGAAGTTTGGGCACACACGAGGCGTGGGTGTATACGCAGAAACCTCGCGACCTCGCATCCAACGCTGCTCGCGCGAAGGAGGTGAGCGGATCGGCCTGAAACGCCGGCCGGTTCGGTGTCTGAGCGATTCGTCGTCGCTCACTGCAAACAGAGGCTGTTTTCAACTAACTTTTTATGCCTTTGGTCTTTCAAAGATTCCTTCTTTCAAAAATTATCCGGCCTCGGTGAAACTTCAGCGGCCTGAGTATCCAGAGGTCTGCTGAACCGCTAAGCGAGCGGGACCTGGTCGACGGGGAAACACCCGGCTGGATGCAGTCTCTCCTACTGTCGCGTAATCGTCGTAATGGATACGGGGTCAACGCTTGGGGGCGGCTGCCTGCGGTGG
Organism: Ixodes scapularis; assembly: GCF_016920785.2. Taxonomy (NCBI): domain Eukaryota; kingdom Metazoa; phylum Arthropoda; class Arachnida; order Ixodida; family Ixodidae; genus Ixodes; species Ixodes scapularis. The sequence goes on from NW_024609857.1 coordinate 188,465,600, forward strand.
TATATCACGTATGCAAAATGACAAATGGACGCGTGCAACCGACGCTTTCATGGCGAAAAGCCGTGTAAAGCGATAGGCATCACTCGTACATCCTGTCTTACGTCAAGCGGCCGCCATTTTATTTTATGTGGCCACCGCAGAAAACACACCAAGATGTGTGGTCGCGGAACAAGGTACACGCTCAAAAATGTTTATTTTATACGAGACGTCGCGCGTAACAAAAATACACCGAACCCTGCGTGTCAAACGAACACAATTTGGGCTGTCTGCCCTGGGACAACGGTTCACACGTCTATAGGTCCAGATTTTTGCTAACAGTATGCAGTAAGCAATTCACCGTTGGGACGATAGACACACTTCGTACGCCATGGGAGCTTAGTTTGGGTTTATTATATTGATTAGTCGTCTGGAAGCGAGTTCAGGATTTATGCAAGATATATCTTCATGGAATGGATGTAATTTAATCAAGAATTCTGGTTAAAAAATGCGTTCAAACTTATACACCTTCGGTTTCGCATCAAAACCACATCAATAATGAATGAAATTAAATGAAATATGTCATATCCACAATATCATTGCTTGCGCTTCTGAGACCAGGTATTTTCGATTACTCTTCAGCATTAACATTTGCTATTGTGCTGATCTATGCTATTTGCAACAAGGTAGATAATGCAGGAGGCTGATTTCATTTTCTATCAGTGTCTAAAAGCTGTAACTTGCGAGTTATTTTGGCTGAAACTCAAAACTGTAAAGGCTCCTAGTTATAGTGTGGGTTTAATAAGCACATGGCTGAATGTTAGTGTTACGTGCCTCTTAATAATATTATAGTACTTTTCTCCCAGCTTCGTTTAAGAAACTAGTCTATTGGGGTATCTCAATCACTCATTCTTGAACGACGGTGTGGAAAGCCGGCGCGTTCTCAAGTGCCTTCATACTCACGTGCCAGTCCTAAGAGACTGAATCACTGCCATATTACCGCCCAATAGTTTTCTATGTTTAAGTGTGCGCGCAATGTTTCCTAACCCAATTGTCACTACCTTGTGCTTGTGTCACAAATGAGGGGCGGGGGGAGGTTCCAGAGGCTTGTTTTGTCAAGAGACGTGGGCCAAGGACACGTGGGGACACCGACAAGAACTCCATTTAATAACAATATACATATCAGAAACAAAAAACACAAAATGGCAAGGGGGCATCAACTGGTGGCAGATAGTAAAATGTAAGCAGGGACGCAGGTTTCTACAGGCGGAAAATGAGATACCAAAGTACAGCAAAATAAGAGGGACAATACAACACACTAAAGCAGTCCGAGGCGACGTGGCCCGCGCAGTGGAGCACTTCGAGTCAGGGACATCTGTGATCTTGGGGCACTGCGGCTTGTCCCGTCGCTATGCGGTGCTCCAGGTGCCATGAAAGAATTTTGAACCGCACCTCGCACTGGCTCTCTTCGAAGAGGACGGTCTCGTACGGCTGGGGCACGGAGGTCGAATCCACCCTATTCCCAGACGCAGCCATCCTAGCTGCCGGCGTTTCAACGCCCGGAGACGATAGGTCTGACGACAGTTTGTTTCCAGCTCTCCATGTCGACTGCTGAACCATTCAACACAAAACGGCACGCAATAAACCACGCGTCTTCAGCCATTGACGAACCCCATACCCCGTAGGTGTCCCACTGGAGAAAGCCACCTGACGTCCATTACCGTGGTAAAAGAAAAGGGTGTTTTAGGAAACCGTTTTCCACATCCGACGCGGTACGATATGGGTAGGGTTCGGGGTTTTCGGTTTAAACCGATAAAAACCGATAAAAGTACGCCGAATCCATTTTTGGAAATTCGGTTTTAACCGAAAAAGGTCAGTTTTTTGGTTCAGCATTTTCGATTTAAAGCGATAAAAATCGATAAAAGGATGTCGAAACCATTTCCTAAAATTCAGTTTTAACCGGAAAAGGTAACTTTGACCTTCCAGTCGTACCGCAGAGCCGTGACGAAAAAGTGGAACGACAGTGTCTATCGAAACGTGTCCGAAAGTACGGAATACACGGATGCCATCACGACGTTTTGGTTTAATGCGCGCATCATCGATCGGAGCGTGAAGTCCGAAATTCCACATGACTTCGCCATGTACGAGCCTGTTTTCAAACTCGTTGAAAGGAAGACTGACTTGATGCAAGCTCTGCTTGTTGTGTTGTGCTTCAAGGCGTCACACCGTGTCTCTTTTGGCGGTCACAGTTGGTTGATTGGCCAATTTTGGCTCAAGCAGCGCTTCATCTTCTCGGCCTGCCAGAGTCCAGTATAAGCGTTGAGAGGGCATTCTAGAAACTCATGGTCATATTAACAGGAAAGAAAGAGTGCTGATCAACGAGGAGAACCTGGGAAAGTACATGCGTGTGCTTTCTAATAAGATCACGTAATTCTGATGTACAGAAGGTGAAGTTCCATGTTTTTTGGGTATAGGCTTCAAATCTGACTTGTTTGTACTGTTTTTTTTTTCTTGCTTCTTTTACAGTTGCGCACATTTGCCAAATAAATGTCAATTTCTTTTTCAATGTATCTGTGCCGTTATTCTTTGAGTGACCTCAAATATCAGAGCTACAAGGATCATCTGATTCAGTGTCCGTTGGTGTTTATTTTATATTCACCGAAAAAAGCCGATAAAATTTTTGGGCATAAATATACGCCGAAAAAAACCGAAAATTGAATTGTAAAATAAACACCGAAAAAAGTACGCCGAATTTTGAAAAAATAGAAACCGAAAACGCGGAACCCTAGATATGGGCCCTCCGGTACGCACTGCGCATGCGCTACCTTAGAGAAGACTAGCGTATAGGCGCAGTTTGTACCGGAAGGCCCATCGTATCCCGTATCGGATGTGCAAAAACGGTTCCCTAGAACTCCCTATTACTTAGCAAAACACGCCGCCACTTGACGTCTGAATACTCTTGTCCCGTAGACATTCGCAACCTTTCGCACCCCGGCGGCTGACGCCTATGAAAATGTTGGCAGAGGCGCCGTATCACAGTAACCGTTGCTTGACTCGCTCATTGGAGACGACGTCGGTTTTCGGGACCCCAACTCAAAGGAGTAGCGTTAGCTTACGTTTTAAAACCTTTTTGTCGCTCAATGTTTCTGTCTGGCTCTGCTCCGTAACAAATTGGCGGAAAGTTGCAAGGAAGGATGTCTCCACCATGAAACAGACGGACATGGATGCACCCCACACTCCGTTCCATTCTAAGTCCGACTGCTGCCGACGGGAACGCGACAGAACAGCACACGACAAAACAGCACTCGACAAAACAAGCACTATCAAAATAGCACGCATCGAAACAACACGCGTGAAAAGAGCACCACGTCAAAAGAGTGCGGCGACAAGATAGCACGCGACAAAACCACACGGCGTTAAAATGTCAAAACGTTAGAGCGACAGAATGCACGTGCTAAAACCGCGCTCGACAAAACAGCACAGCAAAAAAAAGCACGCAGGTAAATGCATGCTGTGTTTTAGTTGTGATATATTATCAGCAGCACGCGCCTAAATGAAGTCCTGCTCCTAACGTGTTCAGCAGAAAATCTGAATATTCGTTACATTTTTTTTTACTATATCGTTATAGGAATTTATATTGTTACCTGAAAAGTTATCCCTACTACCTGCATTTTTTACACCTGTTTGAATGTTCGGTAATATAACACCTACCCACCGCAAGTCAATGAACCTAGATTTCTTGTCGTTGTTTTTATGGCGGATTGATCGTTATTCCGGTAACACCTTATATCGATAAAAATGCGGCATCCCAGAGTTAACACGAAGAAAGATTAAGGAAGATAGACAAGTTTAGTTGAACACATAAAAAATAGTTTATTTGACATACACTCTTGTTTTACATATAGCTTCCACGCAGTAAGAAAGCGACAGCACAAAACATTGTCAATGAGGGGCAGTGTGTCATACTGGGACGTTCGGTATAGTCTTTGCGAGATTCTCGCGGATGGCTTTGAACTCGGAGTGCTCAGTCTTCGCTCGGGTTTCACCATCCTGAGGAGTACCGGCTCATTGAGCGATTGAAGACCGAAGAAAGTCTCATACTAGCAGAATATGCTGGACGACCAAAGAGGGTGCACCAAACCGGGTGCAAAGCCATACGCGAAAATCTCGGAAAGCTACAGAACGTCCTGTCGCAGTATGACAAACAGCCCCTCGTCGGCACACTTTTGGACTGTCGTTTCTTTTACTGCATTTAAGCTTTTTGCAAAACAAAGGTGTACGTCAAAAAAAGAAAGGTTATTTCTTTAGCAGTTCGGCTAAACTTATCAGTTAAGGAGTGGACCATAGTTGGGAAATAGGTCATTCGTTTGACTTCGCGGCCGCAATGATCTTGGCGGGGGAAGCGAGATGGGGTCACCGAAAACTGCTCAAATCGTGCTTCAGCCGCGGAGAGACGACGTCGTCTAACAAAAAGCGCTGCCCTCTCCCCGAAGCCCATGGATACAATCATTCGAGACAGACCCTCACATTGTTGCGATACTTACTGAAGATTCCTCCCGCATGGAAAACAAAACTTTTAATGAAATTGTTTATTTTAACACAAGACGTTGTTGTCGTTTTAATTATGTCTACCGGCTTTTGGAGTAGTTTTTGCAAATAACGGTAGATAATAAAATAACGACAATACACGTATTACGCTGAACACATTAGCACTAACTACTTCACTTAGGCGCGTGCTGCTAAAAATGTGCCCTACAGCGAAAATATAGCAGGCATGTACAGTGCTAATCACACTTGTCTATAACGCGCGAGTGTGCGGCTTTCCCCAGGGAGCGCTAGACTGGTGGCATTCGCGGAAACTAAGCTAGTCACGTGGCGCAACATGGAACGGCCCGCTCGAGGGGTGTCCTGCCCACTCTATCAGCTGGTGGTGAATGTAAAAGGCTACTCGCACGCTTTTTACAAACATCATTGCTCGTACAATAAACAAACTAAGGCATGAAGACGTATAAACCATGTCGTCATCAAAAAACAAAAATATATCAAAAAGCACTTTACTTTTATCGCTTATCAAGCTGATAGAGTTGGCAGGACACCCCTCGAGCGGGCCGTTTCATGTTGCGCCACGTGACTAGCTTAGTTTCCGCGAATGCCACCAGTCTGGCGCTCCCCGGAGAAAGCCGCACGCTCGCGCGTTATAGACAAGTGTGATTCGCACTGTACATGCGTGCTGTTTTGTTGCTGTGCTGTTTTGTCGCGTGCCGTTTTGGCACGTGCTCTTTTCTCGCTCTGCTGTTTTGACGCCGTGCTCTTTTGTCGCAGGCTGTTTTGAGGCGTGCTGTATTGTTGGTGTACAGTTTTGACGCGATGCTGTTTTTACCGTGCTGTTTTGTCGCGTGCTATTTTGGCACCATCCTCTTCTGTCCCTCTGCCGTTTTGATGCCGTGCTGTTTTGTCGCCGTGCTGTTTTGTCGTGTGCTAATTTGACGCGTGCTGTTTTGTCGCGTGCTTTTTTTGTCGTGGTCCTTCGCCGACACCACCATCTGACAGAGCCAATCATGAAGCGTCAAAAGGGCATCTTGTCGCGTGCTGTTTTGACGCGTGCTGTTTTGTCATGAGCTGTTTTTGTCGTCGTGCCCCGCCGAGGCCACCATCTGACAAAGCTAATTATGAAGCGTCAAAAGTGCGTCGTCACGTTGCCTATTGCCCTTGTGGGTTTGCTATAGCCGGCTAAACCAATCACGCCTAGAAAACACGGCGCAGGATTGCGGCACATTCACTCCGCGTGACTATTTCCCTTGGTATACGTAAGCGCACAAAGGTGATAAGCGTCGTGCGTATGCATTTTGGCGCCCCTTGATTGCATCCGTCCTAACGGTCGGACTTAACATGGAACGGAGTTTGTCCCGTCCCGTCCCTCGTTGCCCGCGGACATAACGTGCGCTAGAATCTATTTAAAGGATGTCTGGATGCCGAGTCTTTGGTGGGAGTTTGCGCATTGGATGAAACTGTCATCACAGATTCCGACGTTCTTTGTGAACGTTTTATTTATTCAGGATCAACGCAAGATTATGTGAGCTCGAAGGCCTGTTGCGAAATAATGCGTTTCTCACTGGCACGCGGTACCCCTTGAATCGCAATCACTTCCGCTGCCGTGGAGGACAGGATTTTGTATGGTCCGGCCGCTCCACTCAAGATTCCTCCAGTATGATTAAGTTCCGTGGTACTACTCTAGTGATTCCAACAGCCCCCGTGACAGATTTGAAGAAAGTTCTGAAATATGGTTGTGATAAACAGGGCGTTTCTTTTCAGGCGAAAGAGGTTTGGATAAAAAAAAAACCGTGGAAACTACAGTGTTGCGAATTGTACAGGTACGTAATGCGGCCACACTATCAAATAAAAGGGGGTAGTTTTACACCCATTTGTCCCATATAGTGCACACGAAAACATAAGCTCGACCTAAAGCGCACTGCCGTCGAATTGACTGCCCCAACTTTTACCAAAGTAGTGTTTTCTGTTTGTCCTCCATGTCCCTCTTTCGTTACCGTAAAGTAAGCTTGATAACGGTGTGATAAAGCTTATTAAACAGCTAAAGTACGTATCAAACACTGCAAAACGAAAACGGTCTGGTTTTGGTGCGGGGCCAAGAAAACCCCTATTATATTTTCTGTAGGCAGTAACACGTACATTGGCTATTTTTATAAGTTGTTCCACTCGGCTATCAAGCCACCGGTAAAGGTTGATGCATTTGGTTCGACGTTAGTGCGCTGTACACCAAACTGAAGTATTGGGGTATGATATATGAAACGGGGGATGTAAGTACTAGACCCCCTATTTCTGAGAGTGCAGGAGGACACAATATTGGGGCTAATCGTTACGAAAGGTCGACTAACTCACTAAAATGTGGTAATTACTTTTTCGAATTAGTGCAAATCGACAGTTGGTTCAAATGAGAAACTTGCTGAGCGTTATTGAAAAAAACACACTAAATCAGTAATTAAAAAAAAAGCTTGAAACGCGTGGGAGGGGGCGGTAGTGCGCTAAAGGTACCACTTTCCAACAGGCACAAGGCATGAGTGAGGAAACGCGAGGATGATAAGGCACGGAAAAACCGCTCGGGCGTGTTATCGCAACGGCAGCCTTGCTCCTGCTGCACTCGCTTCCACCAATATTAGATACACTCGCTTCCACCGAGTTAATCTAATATTGATTGATTTAGTGGCTTGCGATGACGCTCAGCAAGTTTTTTCATTCGACCCATATGTTTATTCTCAATATATTTATTATACGGTAGTTAATTTGCCGACTTTTCATTACAAGTGCCCCGTATAGTATGTCCCCATGGCCGTATAACGCAACTCCACAAACCGCATTATTGTAGTTTTAATGGCTATTTTCTTTCTTTTAATTATGTTAGGCTTAAAAAGAAACCCCCTGCATGAGCCGACGGGAACGTCCAAGAGCCAATCACGAGGCTGGAAGCAAATGATTCGCCGTGCCTGCGTTTTTGAGACAGTCACTATAGTCGGTTTCATATTGAATAAAACTCGATATATTCTTTCGTTCTTGTTTTAAAATATTCCAGGGGTATCCATATTCTACGTTCAACATATGCCGCCCATTGAAATGAACAGTGATTATTGAAACTGGTTGACGGCGCTATTAAGATACATTTCAAGCGCTTCAGGGTCTGAAAAAAAAAGTTGAATTAAAATATAACCGTGACCTTTTTCAGCGACGCAAGAGATCTGGCTATTTTGTGTTACATAACGACTAAGTAAACGCGTGTGTCACCCACGAACAAATCGAAGAAGTGGTCATATGGTGGCTGCGCGTTCCTTTTGTCAACTCGCCGTGTGTGTAACAACCGAATATACGCTCGTACGTTTTCCTCCCACTATGTTACGTATCATGTTACTTGCGTCGCATCTTTGTTGCTCTCTTCTTTAACAGCGCATGTTCTCGGCATACAAATATGTCAAAGTGGAAAGTCTCTACAGAAGCATTGCTCTACCCTAGAATATTTGCCCGCGACGGGATGTACTACGTTTCTCCGTTCAGCGAGCTTGTCCCTGGGTTTTAGCTGTCACATTAGGCAGAGAACCTGAGCATTCGTTGCTTCAAAAGAAAGTGGTAACACCAAGCTATTTTTTTTAAGAAACTTAGCAGCGGACGCGCCTCTTGCCTTTCTCGTGTTTCGTTGATGCCGTGTCTTCGGAAAAGCAGTCCCATGTCAGCTCCAGAGAGCGCGCGTAATTTCTTCAAAATTTAAGGTGGCTTAAACGTTGCGAGTGCATCCGCGAAACAAAAAAGAAATAGAGCTTTTGAAAATATTTCTTTACTCGCGAACTGCCATCTTGACTCTCTTTGCGGGGGTTTTAACAGGGAAGCCTTAGATACTTAATGTGTGTATGAGCGACAAATATAAAATAGAACGCGTGACCGCATTACGAATAAAAGAATGATGGAACGCGTAAAAATGCTTTAAACCAAACTATTTCGGTGGGCCAAAAATAGCAATACGCCTTTTTCCCCCGTGCTTTTTAGGCTACCAAAGAATACGGCGATAATAAGGAAAAAGTACTTGAGTGTAATTTTTTAATGCTCATAACCTGACCTTTCGAATGCTGTTTTCTTTTTATTGTAATGAAGAGCTTCGCTTAAATGTTTTTTTTTTGTTGTTTTTTTTTTCGCAAATCATGTAGCGACTATGCTGCCAATCAGAACAAAATGATTTTTTATCTCTCTTTTTTCTGAGCAATCAACCGTTTTGTTTTAATAAAAAAATCATAAACCAAATTTTCCTTTCTTTATTTTTTTTTTTTTACGAAGTTCAGGTATCGTATTGTGAAAGAAGAAAAAGGAACCTAGCTCACGAGAGATTCAGGCCGAAAATGTTGCTTTGAAGCATTAACAAATTGGAAAAAATGCTTACTCATCACATTTTCGAAGCTTTCTACCTTTTTCTTAAAGCGACGCATTCGCATGGCTCAAGCACGGGTGCCAACCTATCAGCCCACAAACTGAATACGTGAGCACTACATCACTCGGACTGTACCCATACCGCCTGTAACACCTCCTCATCGCTCTAGGACAAAACCAGTGGATTGAAGCAGTTACCCCCCCCCCCCTCCCCCCCCCCCCCCCCCCCATCTCGTACCTTGCGACAGTGTCGCCAAGAGAGCGTCTTGCGCGACGTCCCTAAATGGGTGCGATTCGTGTATCCGGTGATACTAAGACGTGCGCGTGTGCCACTTTTGCCGCCTAATATCGTCGAGATTCTGCGCTTGCCTCTCGAGGCGGGTTGCGTGTTTGGCAACCATGACATCATGAGCAGGTCGTTTCTTCCACACACACGGCTGGAACGGCTGGGTGTCCCTTTTGAACGCCCGGCACGTGTCCGTTGCATTTCGCCACCTCTTTTTGATGCGCGTAAGTTCACGCTGGGGGTGGGACAACAGAAAACTCTTCTTTGCCATTTTCATTCCGTCAGCCATCGTAGGTAATGTTGACTGTGCTCGGTAACACTCACTGCGTCGCCGACAGAGCGAGTGTTAACCCAGGCACGTGACTCTAATTAGGATTGACAGCACGAGCCCCAGAAAACACGCATCCCGTGGTGCTCTGGCCACGGTTGGGAAATGTTGGAACCGAAGCGCTTTTGGGGGCGCTATACTCCGTTTCATAATTAGTATGCAACACTGTCGCGTGCAGATGCGTCCAGGTGCGTCTAGGAGATCAAGCCTCATGCTCCCGCCAGCAGCTTTCTCAGCGTTGTACGTTAAGTATGAAACGGAGTATAGCTTTCACTGCACGCGTGATCACTCGTTTTGCTGCTGGGGCACGGAGGAAAGCAGACTCGAGTTTTCACGAGTTCCCCTCTGTAACAATATACCTTTTCTTTAAGTTTATCGAGCAACACTGGCGCCCGCGATATTTCGGGCATCGCTTCCTACGCGAAGCGTGTAATTGGATACGAGTTCACGCTGAGCAGTGATGCATCACTCGTGTCGAATAAAGTCGCACCCGAGAACGTGCCGAAAGCTGAACAGCAATGCATGCTCAGAGTGAGTGCCCGAAGGATGGCGGCCTCCTATCAGCTACTGGTGGGGAGGGGGGCTCACATTGGAAAAAGGTCTAAACTAGCGCACTAAAACGCAGAACCGCATACGTCTGTTCCTCCACTTCTATTAAATGACTAGCTGATAGCGGACGATAAAAACAAATCTACGTGTCTAAATATTTACTTTGAATCAGTTTTTTAGAAGGCTACTAAGACGATCAGTTACCCTACTGTGCGATCTGTAATGGAACACGCGATGTCACCCGTAGAGATTACGTGCAACGGTATAGCTTTATTACTAAGATATCTTGATGTAAAGAAATCATCCGGGCCTGATAATCTTTATCCACTTATATTAAAGAATTGTTCCGTGGAGATAGCAAACTATTTATGTGTGCTTTACAACAAATCATTAAAGGATCAAAAGCTTCCAGCAGACTGGAAAATCGCATATGTTGTACCAATACACAAATCAGGATCCAAGAACTGCGTGGAAAATTACCGACCTATTTCTTTAACGTGCATATGCTCCAAAATTATGGAGCACGTGATTTATAGTAATCTTATTACACACTTGAACATAGATAATTTCCTTATCCGAGATCAGCATGGGTTTCGATCTGGAGCATCCTGTGAGACTGTGCTTGCTGACGTTTTTCACTTTTTCGCGGGCACCATGAATACTGGACATGAAGTAGACTGTTTGTTTTTAGACTTCAAAAAGCCTTTAATCTCGTAAACCAAAAATTGTTAAATTACAAACTTACCTTCCTTGCCATTGATAATAATGTTTTAGGTTGGCTCCAGGACTACCTGAGAGGACGAAAGCAGTGTGTTGTGCTGAATGGCGAGAAGTCCGATTACGTTGGTGTTACATCTGCAGGTGTCCCCCAGGGTTCTGTTCTGGGACCTTTGCTCGTCCTGGTAGAAATAAATGATATTATTAATTAAATACAATCAAATATAAGACTATTTGCAGACGACTGTATTATTTACAGAGTAATTTATGATTCGAATGACGTAAATTTCTTACAGGCTGATCTCGACAATATTTCAATGTGGTGCAACAATTGGAAAATGAACCTGAACGTTAAAGAATGTGTTCACGTGAGATTTACTCGAAATAAAGGTCCATTGGTTCAACCTACACAATAAAGAATGAAATAATTCAGGCTAACTCAAGCGTAAAATACCTGGGTGTAATTCTGTCCAGCGATTTAACATGGAAAGCTTATGTGGAAATGATAACTCTGAAGGCTGTGCGGATGCTTAATTTTATACCACGAAATTTTCAACAGGGCTCTTGCAAAATTAAAGAAACTTTGTACTTTATGTTTAGTCGCCCCTGTATTGAATATGCAGCAGTTGCGTGGGATCCCTACCACAATAACCTAATAGAAAAACTGGAAAAATTTCAAAATCAGCGTGCTAGATTTGTTTTAAATGATTACCACCACGGGGCAAGTGTCGCTACCATGAAGAATATTTTGAAGTGGGAATCACTAGTTAAACGCAGAAAAATGTTTAGGTTGAAATTTTTACATGATATATATAAGAGTCACCTTTTAATCAGTCGAGAAATGTTTTTACACGAACCTTTTTATATATCAGGAAGGGCGGACCACCAGAACAAAATCCGACCCTGCTTTTGGCGTACTGATGATTTTGCGTTTTCTTTTTTTTTTTTTCAAAAAGTATAGAAGAATGGAATAGGTTGGCTATGGAAGGATGTGTTTAACGTATATACAAATTTGTTTGTGTTCCGATGTTTTTGTTAGAATTTAATTCATTTCATGTACTCACCCCTGCTATATTGCCGAAAGGCGATGCAGGTGTCCATGTAAAATAAAAAAAAAGAAACATGTTGTGTTCTTTTTTTCTTTAAATATTATTCTGAATTATTTGGGGTCCGGTCTTCGGTCAATATTTTCGAATTTGGGATTACGACTGCCTTCAGCTCAGTCAGTGTCCCAAAACTACGAGGTATAATTTTTTTCTCGATATTGTGTATAGTTTTTTTATAAATATCACGTCTCAAAGTTTGGTTTCGGGCGTCTACGGCCAAACCGAAACTATCTGCTAGAGAGGGACGGCAACACTGATATCAGCTGTACGGCTGCGACGTGACGTTATGGCGGTGCTGCGTTCCCCGTCGCCCATTGTTGCTTGACTGAGAGCTAACCAGCTTGCCGCCTACTCAAGAGCAGCTGGTCGCATTTTTATAATCGGTTTTAGTGGAGTACACGGCTTCACATTGACGTCATTTTACGGCTGTGATCAGATTTAGTGGTGCCACTAAAACGATATCAGTCATTTATTTTGTTATTGTTTTCTACCAGAGTTCCCTTTAACAAATGATGAAAAATTACCTCACGGCCATTTCGAACCTCGAAGCTTTAGGGAAATAATAAGTCAGTAATCATTGAGGGAATCTCAAAACTAAAGCCTCAATTGTTCAGAATTTTAATATTAACGAAAACAAAACGTTATAAAACTTTCCTTTTCAATTAAAAAAAAAAGAACTAATAAAATTATCTTTCACAAACGCGCAACATACCAATGGTATACAATATTGAATGCATTCTTGGCTGTACAGCTCCTCACTGATTTAGGCGACCGTGTTACTTCCTGAGAAACACGTCCCTTTGTAGGGGAGATATTTACATCCTCGTTTTTCCTCTTCTTAATCAGCGGACTGAGTATTCTTTTTTGTGCAGTTTTTCAAAGCAGTTATGATACATAAAAAATTAACATCAAAGTGTCAATTATGCATTGTAGACTTTATCAAAAATCTTGCCAGAAATATAATGCTATATTTACGGTGTTAGAACACGTTAAAAATAAATCTTATGGTAATGAAGTTCAGCTGCCCTTCTACAGAGGAGGGATGAACCATTGTGAGTTTCATTTATGGCATCATTACGGAAACCTAGCTTCATCACTCTTAACAATGCTGATTTTTTGTAGATGATGCTAGAACTATAACAGTGCCCATTTATATCGTATTTTATAGGTCCTTGACGTGGTTTATGGAAGCAAAGTTAATAATTATTAGGCATTCTTTAACTAGGTGGCACTATCTATTTGTGGTTTAATACGTGAGCATTACATCAAGCGGTAGAAAATTATTAAAATGAAGCTATTACGTAGCAATTTAACTTTCCTGATTAATGACCAGTTCAATTTTTCGAGGCATCAGTCACAATTTCCCCTGAAGTTTATAACGTCATCTGTTCCTAGCTATCCAATATAGCATTTCTTTTTCGTCCCTTTCTTGCTGTTGGTGTTATTCTTTTTTGCGTACCTTTAAAACTTTTTTGTGTTAGAGTTGGAAATTACATCCACCTTAGGCATCTTCAAAAGAAACGGTTGTATTACAAAAGAGTTAAAAAACAATGCCACATTATCTGGCGAGTGTGTGCACTAAGCGGCTTCGCAACCTACACTATCGGTGCAGGTCAAGCGTCGAACAAAAGCAGTAAGGCGAAATGGATGGCGTGGCCGATCTCAAACACGAATTTGATTGTTTGACATTCTGTGACCGGAGATTTGTCAATTTTGTTTGGTTTCTCTTGCTTTCATTTTTCTGCCGCCGTCCCACTTTCCTTTCATTTTACTCTATTGATTTCCTTGTCGTTCCAATTGATTTCACATCGCTGCCTCGCAGGGTATCGCAATCCTTAATGACGCTTCCTTTTAGCTCTTTGTTATAGATTCGTATCATGGCGCTCCACTGTACGTGCACGCTGGACACGGATACGGTTCCCTGCGTCTCCTGCAATGCCGCCGGCACGCTACACTATCGCCATAAACGAAGGGTGCACTAATTTATATTCTGTCTATATTTGCGCATGAGTTGGGAAGCTGCGATCGAGAAGTATTTTTAATCGAGAGCCTAATTAGGAACGTTTCATTTGCGCGTGGGATCAACGCGAAATAGCAAATTGTATTTTTTTTTTCATAAATTTTTCGAAACACGTAAAATAACGGCACTTATAACTTTGCGTGTTTAACGGTAACATACTAGCGACCATTCGTGGTTCAAACTTGTGAGTCCACGAAAAAGATAATACTCTAAAATTTTAATGTAAAAAAATAAATACACGTCTGACGTATTTTTTTTTAAACTTCAAGTAAGTCGTCCCTCAATCAAGTCGAGCTGGAATGGAAAACGTTAATGGAGGCAAAGAGTGTTCAGCGTAATCGCGAAAACAGGTATGTTGTATAGTTTGTGCTGGTATCTATGCTACAGCCTATTCCGATGCAGTCACTCGCAACTTGACGAAGGTCTCGAAGCGTCGCCGATACTGGAGTGAAATGGGTAAAAAACACTGCATGAATCGCCTCTAAAGGCCAATTCATAGTGAGATCTTGTACGCAGGTACCTCGTGTTCGCTGCTTTTGTGTTTTCTTTGGTTTCTCGTTTTAGTATCGGGCTTAAACGTTACTTTTTTACCCCAAGATTGCCGAGTTTGTTCCTAGTTTTGGTTTACACAGACACTTCATCAAAAGAACTACGTCACTTTTGAAAGTTTCAATTCACGCTGTGAAAGCTTAATTTCAACAAAAAAATACACGCATCTTTGGAACTTGACTGTATCTGGAAACCTTTAGAATAGCTGCCTTTTGACCATCTGAATCCATATACAGGCCTATGTTCACTGCACGACACAGTTAACGCGACAGCATCATCGACGCTTTTTTCTCGTTTATTTAAACAATACAGTCATACGCACCAAATACTATCACTTTCGTTAGTTCTCCAAATGAAATCATTTAAGAACACAGCTAACTTAAGTGGCTCAATTTGTTTATTAAAAAGAAAGCAGTAAACTGACTTTTTGTGCTAACTGCGTCGCACTCTGTTGGAGCCGATCGCTTCGAAGAACAAATTAGAAGTGTATTAAGTTTCCCTCTTCTTCGCAAAATCTCCAGGTTGTTGTAAACGACTAAAACCACGAATATTGAAATAATGCACGAGTGACAACTTGAAGCTTCGATAAAAGAATAATACAGCTAGAATCATTAAGGTTTTTTTTTATTCCACCCGACAAACCAATCAGAACTGAAGAGGTTACAGACAAGCTCAGACCTTGCAAACCCAGACAGGTGCGTCCTTCATGCGTATGGTATGGTAACACTCAGTCCAAAGGCCCGATTCGTCAGCACTTAGAGTCCACTATGCCAAATATCTCTTCTGCAGGGCACAAATTAAAGCTCATTTAAAGTCGCACTGCAATCCCGATATAGTTACTAAGATTCAACAGCGCACAAATCTTTACTACATTCCCGATATACAAACACGCATAGTGCATATTGTCACGAATGAAGGAGACGAGAGGACGAACAGTGAACTGAAAATAAAGGTTTAATCGGCGAACTGCTGCCAAAGAAAATAAGGAGCGAGCACCAAAGCAGCAGAAGAGCGAGCGGCGATTTGGTGGCGTAACAGCAAGCGAGAGCAAGCCTGACTCGGCAAGGACGCGGGCCGCTCCTTGTCTAGCGTGCGTGACTATTTCGAAAAATGGGCAATGAAGCTTCCAGCGTCGCGCTCTCGGGGCGAGAGTGAACAGGCACTTTCGAGAACATGAAACGAGGACGAAGCGATAAACGTTACGTCACGATTTAGACTAAACGCGAATCTCCTAGTATATCGTGACCGGCTGCTACTTGCTCGGCCCGGCGCGCGACAGTATTTATTTTTGCACGGCGAGGCGTCAACACTGTCTTTCTGGTGTCGTGTGTTGTTCCAAAAGACACATTATAGGATAACTAAAACTTTAAAAACAGCGGCGAATTCGATGTCACTGCAACGATATTGGCTTTCCGCTTATTAAAGGGACACCGACAGGGTATTTATGCTCGCCGACGTTTTCATTTTAACATGACCTATACACGAACTCAACTCTGTGATGTCACTGCTGGTGGTGGCGCGTCGGTCGCACTTCCGGTCTGGGGCTGTGGGCAGAAGTCCCCATGCCAGACGTGTATTCCTGCGTTGCTTTGAAAGGAACCAGACAAAAACCTGCCTTCTCGTCAAAACGCCGCGACTGGGGCCGTACCAAAAGTGTCGAGAAAGGTTTGAAGGTCAGTTTTCACGTGCTCGGTTCGTCCGAGAATCTGGATATGTGCCGTGAAAAGGGAAAAGCAGACGCCGTCGGACAACGATTGCTTGGGCGGGAAGAACTTTGGGTTAAATTAACGGATACTTGTCGTCATCAGATTTATTTGTTTTGTTCCAACATAAACGCCAGAAAACCGTCAACTTATTGGGACCACCTGCGGACTACGTTCAGTGCGTCTTCAAGTTCAAACGGACACCTGATCGTTCGAACTGTCGTCTGCTCTTTCAAACGCTTCTGCTTGTCATCTGCTCTCTTAGACAACGCCGGCCCGTAGACCGAATGTTGGTCCGGTACTTGCGATAAGAAGTAAGTGCAGGCCTCAAAAGACTTACGATTTGAAGGTTAGTAAGCAGGCTTGATGTAAACAGTAGATTCAAGGAGATGTTGATCAATGTTATCAGTGACCATCACCAACTTGTTACGGCTAATTCACTTGGTCCGATTCTGCTTGTGATTTTCAGTATCGACGTCGACCATCTCAGCTACGGTTCACGCTTTTGCAGCCCGAGCGGCATCGCGACTGAATATTGCGAGCGAAATCTCATCATGCGAAACACTGCGGCGTCCACGCGGAATGAATCGCCACATGTCACATTATTCACGCGAAGTTTTGCGGTGTAACGAGCCTCGGTAATTTCGCTGACGCCGCTCAAGATAGTCAGACATCGCCAGGAAGATGTAGAATCAAGAACTAGAACACGAAAAAGGGCAGGGAGACTCACACCGACGCTGACAACATCGCATTTTAGTGGTTTGTTTATGGGCGACGGCGAGCTTCTTGCCCAGACCCCCATCGCGCATGCGCGGCGCCGGTGGCGTCCGCTAGGGGCGCTCCGGTTTGTTTCTAAACATGAGTTGGTGTATAAGAGCCCAACTACCTAGACACACAATTTGCTACTCGAAATTCTTTTTCTTTCCGCCCAAAAACAGCCGGTTGAGAATTATTTAATATTTATTCAAAATACCCCTTAAGGCATGAGGGTATTGCATTGGAGGGGGGGGGGGGGGGGGCGAGCAAATATTTAGTACACAGATAAAACAAAAATTATACAAAAGACAACATGAGAACAAGAAATAAAAAGAACCTTAATATTAGTAGAACTACGCACGAGCTCTTGAAAGTTAGACATATCTAGTTCAGTTGCAATGTGAGCCGGTAGGTTGTTCCAGTCGATTATGGTCCGTGGTATGAATGATCGTGCGTAACTAGATGAGTGGCATGTGATGCGCGCTACTTTGAATGAATGATCACGACGTGGAAAATAATGGGTGGAGTTTTAGAAAAATCGTCGTGAAGCGAGGCATGGTGATAGAGCTTGTGAAATAATGGCAGACGGGCATGTTTACGGCGGCGTGATAGGTCATGCAACTCAGCTTGATTTTTTAATGCGGTGTCACTGGAAAATGGAGAGTAGTCAGAGAAAATGAAACACGTAGCACGGTTTTGCAGCGACTCGATGTTACTTATAATGTAGGCTTGATCAGGATCCCATATGGCAGAAGCATATTCAATTTTGGGGCGGATTAGAGTGATATAAGCAAATTTACGTAAGCGAGCGGGTGCTTGTTTAAGATTGTGCTTTATGAATCCAAGGGAACGGTTAGCAGGAGCAAGCGTGACATCAATGTGGTAGTGCCAGGGCAAATCAGACTGAAAGTGGACAACCAGGTACTTATAGGTAGAAGTGAGTTCAACAGTATTGCTATTCAGAAGGTAAGAAGTTGGAGTATGAGAGGAGCATTTGTTAAACGACATAAGTTTTGTTTTGTTTTGGTTGAGGGTCATTCGCCACAAAGAACACCACGTGGTTAACTGGTCCAGGTCCGATTGGAGAGCTTGGCGATCTGTGTTAGAAGAGATGTTACGGTAGATGACGCAGTCGTCAGCAAAAATGCGGGCATGAGATGAAACGCAAGTGGGTAGGTTATTATAGTATATGAAAAAAAGCAATGGACCCAGCACGCTACCCTGGGGAACTCCAGATGTCACTTGGGCAAAAGAAGAGTTTAAATTGTTAAGGGAAGTGAACTGAAGTCTATTTGAGAGAAAGTCTTTTATCCACGAGGGGAACATCAGAATGAATGTTGAGCTGTGCAAGTTTTAGTAGAAGCCTGTCATGAGGAACGCGGTCAAAAGCTTTCGAGAGGTCAAGAAAAATTGCATGAACTTGTGAACCACCATCAAGAGACGTATGTAAGTTGTGAACGAAACCGGCAAGTTGGGCGTCACATGAGTAACCCCTGCGAAAACCGTGCTGATACTTGAAAATACTGTTATGGTGCTCTAAATATCGCATGACTTGAGAATGTGTGATGTGCTGCAGAAGTTTACAAATAGTGGTGGTTAGTGAGATAGGTCGATAGTTCAATGGGGAGGATCGATCACCAGATTTGAAGATGGGAATTACCTTACCTAGACGCCAGTCTTGAGGAATTAGACCTGTAGAAAATGACTGCGAGAAAATGGCTTTCAAGATGCCAGAAATGCCGTGCGAAGTATTTTTAAGTATCTTGTTAATTACACCGGTATGATCAGAGGCAGATGAGAATTTAAGCTTATTTAGTAGAGACAAAATACCGGCCTCTTCAATGACTATTTCGGAAATAGACATACCATTAAACCTGTTTAACGTGGGAGATGAAGTACTGTCCTCACAAGGAAACACCAATGAAAATGATTAATTAAGGAGGTGAGCACACTCTGACTGTGGAACTGAAACGCCATTGTTGTCGATGAGAGACACTTCAGAATGACTACTTGGATTAACTACACGCCAAAATCGTTGAGGGTTATTTAAGAGTAAAGACGACAAGTCATGATGAAAGAAATGATGGCGGGTGGATTTAAGGAGCGACTGGTAATCAGTGTCACACTTTTTGTAACGGAGCCAAGAAACTGGTAGCTTGATCTTATGTGCTAGTCTGAACAAGCGCTTTTATTGTTGTTTAGTCGTCGAAGCTGCTGACTAAACCAAGGACCACAGTTCTTGCACTTCATTGATATTATAAGAATAAACTTATCAATTAGATTATTAAACGTAATTTTAAACAAGACCCAGTTTTCTTTGACACTACGCGACATCAATTGATGCAAGAACTGTTCTGAGAAAAGATATGGGTCGGAGTTAAGCCCATCAAAATTGGTCTGTTGTAACATCTGAACCGCTTATCGGTGGTACTTTTGTTAGGCGAAAAAACAATGCTACCGGTAATAATATCATGATCAGAAAGCCCGTCCAGGTGAAGTATGTCTGAAAAGATGTCGGGATCATTGGTTAGAATTAAATCAAGAACGTTCGCAGAAGTATTGGAGCGCCGCGTGGGAAGTGTAATGAGTTGAGATAATGAGAAGTCTAAACACGACTGGAGGAAAGCATGGGCCTCAGTTTCGGTAGCCGCAACCGATAGAGTCGACCAGTTTATGACAGGGAAATTGAAATCTCCAAAAATAATTAACACACATTTAGGGAATCTAATACAAACTTCACTCAAAATCCGATGAAATTCACACGAGAATGCCTCTTTCATATCAGGAGGGCGGTAGAAAGCACCAACAATTATTTTAGCGCGACCACAGTGCAAAGAGACGAATACGCGTTCGAGGAAAGACTTAATGTGGATGAGGACCGCAAGGAACTCCTTCCTCAACGCAATGAGGAATTGACAGCTATCAGTCATGCTCACTTTCTTTTCCATGGTAACGTGGCGTTCAACCGGGTCCATGTCACATGATCTAATGAAGTTTCAAGGAACAGGAGTCACTTGAGCGAATTGACGTTTTTGCGAATGACTGGGGACGCGTGTTGACCTACCCGCCACTTCATTCACGCGTCTTCGAGGCGACCGTCCGCGGTTGCTCATTACACAAATGTTAGCCCCCTGGTCCACCCGTAAACGCCGCTCCGCGGTGGCCGCGTATTCGCTAAAGGGTTTTTCGATTAAATTTCGGCGTTCGCTAAAGTGACGTTCCCCTATCTGAGAGCCACTTAGTTCAACCTATGCGCAAAAAATATATTCAAAGTCATGGGTCATCTAAGCCATGTATTCAAAATGAATAACACAAAAAATATGAAACCCATTTTTCTAATCTCCAAAAGTGAAACATGATAAAAAAAATGTTGAAAAGATCACAGGACGTACATGTACTATGTCCTTCATGGCAACGTACCGCACGCTGGACGACACGATGGTGGCGCACGACGAACAAACGTCGAGACGGACGTGATATCGCTATTTAGAAATTGTCGTTCGTAGCACCGGTTCTTCTATATTCAAGTGCCGAACACCAAGCGGAAGTGATATAAGTGCGAAATAATCCCACCACAAAGGTCGCACGCGACTTCGTCGCCGTCGTCTGCTTTGCACACCAGAGACGCGGAGAAAAGGAGAAATATCATGAGTCATTCCACCCTGTGAAGGTGAATGACCACCGAAGCTGTTTAGCAGACAACACGGACCCGCACCCAGGAGCCGAAGGAAACTAAACACGCGCGACGGGACCGCCACCCCGGGAAGAGCGGAAGGGAAGGAAACTAGGCACGCAAGCGCTTGGAACGACGACAAAGAGGGGGCCGGTGCGAGCGTAAACATGGCCGACGCAGGTCGCACAGCGGCGAATCTTCGAGAACCCTTTATTATGTACCTGAGCGCCCACTGATCTTAAAAATGGTGCCTATGGATAACTAATCTACTGAATAGACCTATTGCTCAATTACCCAAGCATCAAGGAGAATGCAGAGAATGGTGTTCCACGCGTCGCACGTGCCGGTGTCTACAACAGTAACTGTTCTAAAGCCAAAGCCTAAAACAAATGCCTTGCACGCGCGTTCATCAATGCTATATTTTGCTTATTTACTTGAAATCTTTTCTCCGGGAAAGGTGTTCGCGTGCGGCGCCGGCGTCTACACCAGTAATTCTTCTAAAGCAAAAGCTTAAAACAAAGGGCACCTTGCATGCGCGTTCGTCAAAGCTTTATTTTTTGTTATTTAATTATGATAATTTTAGACTTGTGCTTATAACTTGAAAATGTAATGGATTACAATTACAAATTACCGAGTTTCAAAGGTTATGGATTACCGTTACAAATTAGTTTCGCTGAAAAGTAACGAATTAGTTTACTCGTTACGTTACAAATTACTTCAGGTTACTATTTCCGTGCATTTATTTATTTATTTATTTGGTGATACTGCCAGTATTCTGTAGAACGCCCAGGCAGGAGGTGTACAAAACCAATA
The DNA here is from genome assembly GCF_016920785.2 of Ixodes scapularis. Classification (NCBI taxonomy): domain Eukaryota; kingdom Metazoa; phylum Arthropoda; class Arachnida; order Ixodida; family Ixodidae; genus Ixodes; species Ixodes scapularis. Next base: position 188,486,998 of record NW_024609857.1, read on the forward strand.
CTCAAAAACAAGCGGAAGCAGTGCAAACAAACAGACAGAGCCACTGTTCAACAAAGTGTGAGAGTAGTGCTTCACTAAAAGCATCTAATGATCTCAAATTTACAACACTTTCAGGAAGGTTACTCCACTCACACGTGGTTCAAGGAAAAAAGGATGCTTTAAACAAAGTGGTTCGACACGATGGTTTGACAAGTGTTCATTGGTGTTTGCCTCACATGGGCCTTGTTTCGTTAAATGAAGTGTAATCACAGAGACGCAGTCGCAAATTACGTTGTATCATATTAGAAAAACACTTCAGCCGTTCTGTTTTCCTCCGGGTTGCTAAATCACTCAATTCCGATCTTGGGTACAAATCTGAAACGAATGACATAAAAACATAACAATTGTACACAAACCACAATGTTTTTTTTTTTTTTGCACAGTTTCTAACATAACAATTGACAGCTTTGTATGAGGGTCCCATATAATACATGCATATTCTAGCATTGGTCTTATGATGGTTTTATAATCAGTCAGTTTAGTTTCAGGTGAACAGAGGTTAATATTATGTTTCAAAAACCAGAGCTTCTGCATTGGTTTACGAGCTATAAACTCAATATGTGCACTCCATGACAAATCAGAGCTAATTAAAACTCCGAGGTATTTATATTGTTTAACAGTCTCGAGTTGTACTCCATTGATAGAATATGTAAAAAAACAAAGGGTTGTTCTCCCGTGTCATGGCCATTTGAACGCAGTTTTTACAGTTAAGAACCTTATTTCATTTTATGCACCATGCATGAACCATAGATAGACAATAATTTAATTCTTCTTGATCAGACGAGTTGTTTACCGTAGCAAATAAAACATAATCGTCAACAAAAGATCGGCTTTGTACTTGGGGTGGTGTATCTTTAAATCGTTAATAAAAATTAAAAACAAAAGTGGCCCAAGGACCGAGCCTTGGGACACGCCCGATAAAACGGGTGACTCGGGGGGAAAAACAGAGTCAACACTAAACACTGCGCACGGTTAGTAAGATAGGAATCACGCCATCGTAATATGTTTTCGTTATTGATGATGTAGCCTAATTTATGCAGTAGTTTGTCATGGGAGATGCAATCGAACGCTTTCGCAAAATCTAAAAAGATAACATCTGTCTGTCAGCCGATATCAATGAAAACCGGAAGTTCGTGTATCGTATGGACAAGTTGCGTTACAGTGGAAAAACCCCGTCTTAATCCATGCTGTTCGTCCTGAAAAAACATACTATCCTCAAAACATGTTATAAGATGTTTGAATACGAAGTGTTCAAGAACTTTACTGGCCGTACACAAAAGTGAAACAGGTCTGTAGTTTTCGACGCATTGACTGTCACCGGATCTAAATATTGGTGTCGCCCTAACATTTTTCCATTCATCCGGCACGTCTCCCGTATTGAGACTATGGCGATAAATCAAGTGCAAAACCTTTGCCAACCATTCAAAGTATCTAAACAAAAAAAAAACATTCCGAATGTCGTCGGGACCGTGGCTCTTCCTAACGTCAAGGTTAAGGAGGGCCGCAACAACTCCCTCTTCAGTAATGCTGATGACCGGTATCACTATTCTAGAACTCTCATACCTTGGAACTATTTCCGTTTACACAGTAAATATAGACGTGAAGTACTCGTTGAAAGCATTTGAAATTAACTGCTTGTTATTTGTTAGGATATTGCACAGTTTCCATGTCTGAGAAAAAAAAATTTCTCTCGTTTCAAAAACCTCCAAAACTTTCGGACATCACTAAGCAGATAGTTATGCAAGGTGACGTTAAAACAAAAACGGTGTTTAGCATTTCTAACAGAAGACGTCAACTGTCTGCGCAAAAACGGTATAGACGAAATGTTATTCCCGTTACTAAATTTACAAGCTCGCAGTATTTTACGCTCCAAATGTAGTGTCACGTGTAATCCATGGGTTAAACTTTTTCACTCTCCTAATACGCAATGGAACAAACTTCTCAATGCAGTGGTGAACTATACCTCTAAACCGTAACCACAATCCATCGGTAGTACTTGTAACATGATCATACATATTGTAAAAAAACGAATAGCTTTCTTGCAGAACTTCTAAAATATCGACATCATCCGCATTATTAAAGTCACGGTAACGCTTAATGACGATAGTAGTTGATAACTGACAAGCCAACCTTAGAGGGCATACTACTAAAGAGTTATCAGAGATACCTTCGACTATTTCGCACTGGGCACCGTGTCGTGCAATCTTAGAGGAAACAAAAACCATGTCAAGAAGGCCTTCACTGGCATTAGTAACACCTGTCGAACTACGAACCAGTTCAGTCATCATACATGAAAAAGCAATGTCAACCAACAAATGAGACTGCTGACACTCCCGCAGGAGTTGCATATGACCCCAATCATTATGTGGTAAATTAAAGTCACCCGATAGTATAAGATGAGTGGTAAGATGCAGATATAACTTCCTGTGGTGCCAGCAGGTGTGATATATTGGCATGAGGCGGCCGATAAAAAACACCTACAAGGGTTGACATCTTTGAAAAAAGCAGTTTTACCCAAATTATTTCAGCGTCGAAAGTACAGCTCTCAATAGAGCATGATATGCTATCTTTCACAGCGATAGCCACACCCCCCCCCCCCCCCCCCCTCTCGAACAGCGATCTTTTCGAAAAAATTTGTAACCAGCAGGAAATACCTCATCATTCGTCACTTGCTCATTAAGCCAAATATCTGTGACGACGACCACTTCTGGTTCTTATGTCAGAAAACGGCCCCTAGCACCGTTGCTGTGTTTAGCAGACTACGAGCATTCGAATTTACGAGCCTAAAGGAGAGGATGCTACATTTGACTCCGGAGGCATACTATCACGGCCTGGGGTGTCACTGCTCGGTTTTAGAATGCCAATAAATGGCCTGATCAACGAGCCTGCGGGCCACAACTCAGCATTTAGAATCTTATCGAAATCATTTTCACCTAATGACACATGAAAGGAAGAGTAGCTCTCGTGCTTCGTGGTTAACTTCGTACAAACGCCGAACTGTGGACGAACCGCACTGTTCGCAATGTTAGCAACGTCGTCACATGTAGTCGATGGATGCGGACGTGAAACAAAGAGTGCTCGACGCCTAGGAGGCCTAGGGGCGGCAGACAGCTTACTGTTTGCGCCAGTTCCCACAGAAGGCTGAGGCCCGCGGTTGCGTTCAACGGTATTGAAGCCATCGTAGCCGTTTTGGTTGCCCTGTGCAGCCGGGCCGAGCGCAGTTCCAGCGGACTCGTTGTCTTGCAGATGTGGTTCCTTCGGCACTCCGGAAGACGGCAAAGCGCCTAGGTGATGGGTAGTGCAGGTGTCACTGTTCGCCAATGCGGCCGTTGAGACTCGCGCGAGCACGGAGGTTGGTTTCGCGATTATCTCGCCGACAGAATGGTGGGCGTTGCTTTGCAGCATTGCTGCGGAGGAAGGCCAGGCTGGTTTCTGCAGCAGACTGTTTCGCAGTAATTCCGTGTTTTTGGCAAGATGCATTCGGAGAGACTCGTTCTCGCTCTTCAGAGAGCGTACGTTGGGTGTAAGAGTGTCAATTTTTGGCACAGAAGACGCACCAGTTGTCGTAGCTCGAATTGTTCGTACGATGTGCGTTCTTGCGACATTTCCTGCGGCGTCCCATTGGTCACAGCCGAGTCGTTACTTGGGGGGGTCGGTCTCGAGGACGAAATGCTGTATGAGGGGGAGGGGGGAGAGGGGGGTCCCAGCAAAATCGCAAAATCGAAGAGGTCGGGGGGGGGGGGGGGAGGGTCCGGGCTCCATGGGTTCCCCCCCCCCCCCCCTCCCCCGGCTACGTGCCTGGTTCAGACCTGTGGAACGCTTCATCTCGTTCGCTAACATGACTCTTTGCCCGAATCGGCAGCGGCTGATTGCCGAGCTATTTAAAAATGTTACTTTATCATAAGATGCAGTCGAGTGTAGCCAGCAAAGTCCTATATTTTTTTCTTTTGTTTTGCATCCATAAGAAAATGTAAAATATGCAGCAAAAAGATTGTTTCATTTCTGTCTGAAAAAAATGTTTTTTGTTGGCAATACAAAAATTCACGTCACAAGAAATATCTTTCTTTTTAAGCGAAATGCATGCGAGTAATATTGCCCCGGAAAAGTGTATTCCTGAATTTGTATTTCTGAAAGCTTTTACAATTTTCAAGTGTATTCCTGATACGTATTGCAGCACTTTTGTACGGATGTATTTCAGGATCAGTATTTTGACTGTCTTCGTCTTGTACCTCAGTATTCGTATTTCCAAATAGAATTTAAAGTATCTCTACCCAATTGTGCTCGGGACGTTACACGAAGAGGGCAAGAAGACTAATCACAGGAATGTACATATTGAGATCTATTGGACATGTATGATTCTATCCAGTTTACTAACTGATCATTTTTCAAAACTACAGAAAGTTTTTAAATACGTTTTGGGTGTGGTACACGATCAAAAGCTTTGAATAGTTGAAAGAAAATTATGTCTGCCTGACTCCTGTTGTTAATTGTGTTTGCGAGCTTGTCAATTAATTCAATAAGTTGGGTACTTGTTGATAATGATTTCCTAAAACCCTGCTGAGATTGTATGATGATATTGTGAGTTTTGAGTTATTGACAAAATGTGAAAGTACTCTAGAAGCTTACAACAACACTTGTTAGAGGTATCAGCGTATAGTTAGCCGGGTTGCTACTTTCGCCAGACTTATAAATAAGGAAGTTTTCCAACTTCCCAATGATAAGGTAAAAAATACTCCATGGCAAATATATGTGGTAAAAAGGACTCAAAGATATTTGGACATTCATTCTGAATAGCGCTTCCAAAACTCGTTATATATAACGTCAGGAAAGGACACCTCTTAGGGTCTTTATGATTTAACAAGTGAAAAATGCCACGCCCTGAAATCACTATGTCCTCAATAACAGGTGAAAGGTCGATGCCAGTATCTGGCATAGATTCGTTATCCGACTTAAATACCGATTCAAAGAACTTGGTTAAAATCATTAGAAGTTATAATTGTAGGTAGGGATTTACTTCTAGTAAGCGAGACATACCTCCAAAACCTTTCTCGCGCACGATAAAAATGAGCGTGATGTCACCTTAGAAAATATCGTTTTGACTCAACAATGATGTGTTTATTTTGTGTTTATTTTATTTTTTTTTCTGTTGAAGTTGGATACCGTCTGTCAGAAACACCTGCTTCGCGTTTCTTATTTCTCTTCTTCCCTCGGGCCATTTCACGTTTCATATGAAGTATGTCTCTGTTGATCCATGAATTTCTAACCTCGTTTTTTTTTTCCTAAATGGCGTACATTACCTAACACACGGGCTCACAGTGTTCAGGAAATATTATCACATTTTATCCATATCTGCCCAACAATTTCCAGAAAGACTAGTAAACACTTCACGGGACATTTCTAAATAGTCTTAAAGGCCAACATCGTCTGATTTTCTGTAATCTGGAACACCAGTCAGTTTTATATGAGAGAGATTATTTTTCTTGAAAGGAATAATCACTTAAACCATTTTATGATCAGCAGTACCTTCATGAATGTTGCGAGTACGAGATGGATCACTGAGCTTATTCTTTAAAAATGCAACATCCATTAAAAATTGGGTCCCACCTTGGGATTGTGTGAAACTCTCAACAATTTGGACTAAATTATAGGAGAACGCAATGTTCAAAAGAGCGTCACCATGGAGGCGATCCACATGGCCAAGTGATAAATCGGACCAGTTTATACTTCGTAAATTGAAGTCACCTGATAATATAAAATTCCCATCCTAATTTACATACGTAGTTATTCAGAGTTTCAGCAAAACGTTCATTACGTCTATAAAATGATCAGACAAGAGATTACATACCTTGCACTGTTACTTTGCGCAGCAAGGGCTCTGATTTTAACATGTCGCACAGTTGCCTACATGTTACTTTTTGACGAAAAAATATCGCCACTCCATCTCAATTAGATCGTTTATCTTTTTTAAAGCATTATAGTTCGGGTAGCATATTTCAGAATCCAGTATATTTGAATTTACCCGTGTTTCAGTACCTACCATCAAGTCATAAAAATGTACTAATAATATTTGTTTAATGTCTTCAACTTTGTTTGCAACACTCCTGGCATTTATATTGATTAATTTGAGCTCACGAACATATTTACCCCGACGTCAGTTTTCTTGTCTCTCCAGCGGACCAGTAATCGTAGCTCGGCACCTCTTTTCCATGTCCGAATCATATGTATCATTATTTACAACCAGCTTGTCGTACCGTAAAGACACTTTGTCCTCTGGTTTTCTTGATTCCTTCACAGACATCCACAATTGATTCGTTATCGTCTGCACTTTTTTAGAATAATCATCCGACACCAAGATGTTTATTCCCTCGAGCTTTCTGGCGTTCTTTATAATTTCCAGTTTTTCAGTGAAATTGCATAACCGCATAATGACCGGACGGGATCTAGCGGATCCTTTTCTTCCAAGTTTGTGGATGCGTTTCACACTTGTCACCGTAACTCTTAATGTGTCCTCAAATAAATCTTTTAAAACAGATTTGTTAAGCGACCCCACAGTTTCCCCATCATTTTTATTGATACTATACACAGTAACATCATTTCGTCTGCTGCGGTTTTTCAGATTATCAATTTTGTCTGTCGCAAACCTACCTGCTGTTTCAAATCTTGTACCTCACGATCAGCTTTAACAATGTTTTTTTTTTTGCGCTTTTTAAACACCACTCCATTTTTTCCTCTATTGAATTCAACCTTCGTCCCATGTTAGAGAGGTGCGCTTTCCAGGGCATGTTTAATTGAGTTAAGGTCGCGAGAGGACTTTTTTTACCTTCAAGAATAGTGGCCAATTGTTCCTCTATACGTACTTACAAAAGTTAAAGAATGTGTGCTATGGAATTTGATCCCTTCGGACCCCTGCCCCCCGCTTTAGGGGTTGCAATTTCGCAGATTCCGCGCCGCTAAAATACATGCAAATATGTATCGAAATACAAATACAAAAATACTTCGTCAAAAATGTATTTAATTACAAATCTAATTACATTTCCAAAAAAACATTTAAGTACAAGATACAAATACAACCATATGTATTTGGCCTCCTCCAAATACTTTTCCAAATACATTCCTCAAAATTTGCGTCAGCGACTTCAGGGCACCTGCAACGGGGTTCTGGGTATCTCATTTTAATTTTGCATCGCACACTCGGGAGCTAGTGTGCGAGGCTCTAGTAACGTACTAGAAATATAATCACAAAAAAATGTAATAAGCTTGGACTTAATCGATGAAAAAAGTACAGAGCTTGAAGAAGATTTTTTTGTCGATTACATTTTGGTATAGACCAACAAAGAACCGAGACGACCAAGACGCGCAGCACTAGCTAGAGAATTTTTTATTGCTGCAACTCGCACCAGTTACGAAAATCTGGACGACCCGCGCATTTAGAATGTTCCAGGCAAAAGTAAGGATGGAAATCAGGCTGGAAAGCTTCACGAGTTGTCACAGGCACTTATTTAGCCAGTCTGCCTGTGAATGTCGATTTCGACACTATTCTTGCCCTGAACTAGCACCGTGATCACAAAGTCACTAAACGCTTGTGCTTTATTGAGAGACACTGCACTCGGTGCAGAACGTAGTTTTCTTCCTGCTCCGGACACGTCTTAGGATGAGCAAATTGAGTCGTGACAATAAATTTGAGGGATGTATTTTCGCCCACAAAATCGTATTTAATTACAATTGTATTTGAAATACCCCCGTTTTAATATTTAAATACACACGTCAAATACACTACCCAATTTGTAATTAAATACAAATGCAAAATACACAAAATATATGAAATACTGCCCATCCCTGGTCTATATGTAGGCCGTGGACTACTCGGCTTCAGGCAAACATCTCCGACAACCATCCGCCGGTGTCAAAAATATAAAAAAATGAATAAAATAAAAAAAACACTGAATTATGCTACACGTTTCTTAACAAGGACTTTATAGTCAAACCCTCTCTTAGACGTTTGTTGGGCACGTAATTTTACATAAAATCAAGTACCCGGAGAGCCCAGAACTACTGAAATCACTCACCTCGGAGGGCAGTTGGATGAGATCTAGGTCAGTTAGTCGGTCACCACTAATTGTGGTAATGTCTGTGCTCTACTCAGGTGAGACGTGGACGACAATGTTTGGAACAACCCTGGCGGCCGAGATCGGTCAAATCCTAATAAGAAAGAAGGAGCAACATGCCTTCTTGCGGTTGCGACTGCTAATAACAAATATCTATAATTTTTGTTATTAGCAAAACAAAAAGGCAGCAAGATAAAAAAATGCACCAGATTACCCTAACACTGCACGGACTTTGGCTCTTCTTCGTACGCGTTTTCTCTCGTATGTAAGCACTGTCGGATTATGGTAAGCGTAAAGCTCTATAGGTAAACGTGTAAACAAATTAAAAATTATATTGGTACTCTCGCTTTGTTTTTCCGTTCATATTTTGTTCTCAGCGATAAGCACAGTTTTTGGAATTGTAGACAACAAATCGTTGAAACGCACCGATTTTTACCAAAAATATATAAACGGCAAAAAGAAAAAGAAGTCCCGATGTTTCTCATACATAAAGGTTGAACAATACATAACCTACGAATAAGGAGCATCACGCTGTAAGCGCGGTATGGCACGCACGAACGCACGATATCCGAAGCTGCCTCCAGTGCTCTAGCTCATGGTTCATTCGAGCAGCTGCAAGGAAAAAGACTCACGGTTTGTATACTTCTTTTTATTTCTTTGGGCATAGTGAAGAGCCTTTTTTATAAGACGCGATTTATGGCAAATCTGGTTTAGTAACCTAGAAAACGTCAAACAGTCCAATATATTATTTGAAAGAAAGACCACCCGCAATCTGGAAGAGTCAGCTTGAGCATCGGGTAATCAATATTCGTGATTTTATTTTAGCCTAGAACTGTGTCATTCATTAGAAGTAATTTCACTACACCTACAAATAATAGTGAAAGTTTGCATTGCGCAAAAAGGTTAATATTGTAGTTTCTTTTAGTACTTCCTTGGGAAAAGTATTATTCTACTTGTTTGCTTCCCGCCATCCTAAACGTTTTATGCAAAAAAAAAAAAAACACATCCGAAGTTAACATAAAATAAGTTATCAAGATAATTCACGTTGAAGAAAGTCATTAGAACTACAGAAAACGTTAACCCGAAGTCGGGGAAGGCATCTAATGAGTAGGCGTAGAAAGAGGTCATCAGTCCATCCCATTTGTAACGAAAGAGAAAACTAGTAAAATCCACCCCTCTCAAACAAAACATTGAAAGAAAAAAAAGAATTCGCCTCTCGTACCTGCCCTTAATATGGCGAACTCATCATAACAAAAACTCAACACGAATATTTTTGTGGAGAAGAAGCAAAATGAATGTAGCAGGACACGGATGTTTTTAGTTACCTTTATATTTCGTTAAAAAAACGAAAAGAAATTCAGTTGTCCATATTTACAACTAAGTCCCAACTATCTCAACGAAAGCTCGGAACGCTGAGAATATTTAGCAGATTAATGCGACGTAAGCCACATAGACACTAACGTTTGACGTCAGGTTTCTATCACATAATGCGACGACGCGATCCCCCCAAAAAAAGAACAAAACAACAACACGCAAAGAAATTACAGCCGATTATTAGTATATACATAGACATATACTTAAAATAATCGCTCGTTTTCTAAACAAACACAAACGCTCGCACACTCTGGAGAACACGAAGGGTACGCAGCTGATAAAGCGGAAAAAGAAAAGTTTAAAATTCTCGTTTATCGTTCGTCGTGAGGTTTACATGTGTTCATACTACGGTGCACAGGCCTTTTAGTTGTTTTCTTTCTAGGAGATTCCCGCGCCCGTCAGAGCCGTCAACAACAAAACCGCGGCGACGCGATACTACAGAGTCTAGATTTCAGAGAGGGAGCAAGTGAAACCATAAGAAGCGGTTTTTTTTTTGTTTTGTTTTTTCCCTGCAACTTAATGGCGGCCGCCTTTCGCTCAAACTGATCGCCAGTGAGTATGCGTTACCTTCTCGCGTGGGAAGGAGGAAAGCTGAGAAGGAGGCTTTGGTAGACGATTTAACAAATAGGTTATTATATCGGGTTCGACTTTGAAGTCAGTCAGCAGCTGACGCTAGCTGACTGACGCTTATTCCGGAGTGTAACCCGCAATAAGCGAGAACGCCGTGTAACCGAGCTTTCAGTTGCACGTCAAAAGATTCCCAGGTAATCGAAATGAATCTTCAGTCCTCCGCTGGGGCGTGCCAGATGCCCGAGGTTGGTTTGGCAAGTAAGACACCCCAGATTGTATTTCCACTTGAGCTGACGCTAGAATCCGATATAGTCAATCGAATGGTGCCAAGAGTGCTTCATCACGGCGTTCCATGCCTTCCTTCGCTATCAGTGACTAACCCAGTAACCCAATCACGCATAGTCAATGCGTCGCGATCCTGCGTTTTTTTGTTGTTGTTTTTATAAGTGATCTGTGTGGCCGGTGACAGTAAACTCGCGAATGCGAGGAGCACCGTATCGGTGCACATTTGGAGCTGCTTGAATGGGTCTATCGGGGCGTAGCGCTGGCTGAGGTCACAGTTAAAGGGAAACCGACTATGGACCCTTGCAAAGATCGCCGTTTGCGCAGTTTTGTCTTTGTCTGCTGGGCTGTGGAGACGTGTTTTGTTCACACACGCAGTAGCTCTCTTCCGCGGAATATCAAGCGGCAAGCATGCGTCCACAGCCTAACTGACTCGGCACTCTTCCTCCGAGCGATGAGAGCCGGAAAGCTCTATACGGGATAATACATTCTGCTCCGCTCATGTGTACCAAACAGCTTGAGTTCCTCGATATGCTCAACCACGAAGGGGGAGCAGAGTTGCGCAGATGTCTTCTCCGAGCCGGCACGCCGCTATTCGCCGAAATCGATTACGTGAGGCGTAGAGCGTCCATCCCTGCGTGCAGGAAAGCCACCGCTATGGGTGCTCCGACGACGTTGCACGTGGCCGCGGCGTTTGTTCCCCCACTTCCGCCTCCCCCTTCTCCCCCATTTCCTCCTCTCCTGTTTTCCATGCACGGCGACGCGGGCAGCGCCGCTATTCGCAGAATTCAGTCACGGGACGATCAAAGCATCCAGGGTCGTGCAGAAAAGCCGGTGCTACAGCCACCCGCCGAGGATATGCGCCACTCGAGCTGCCGTAGCTAGCTACAGGGAGTACTCACTGGTGGCTATACATGACTTGCACTAACGTCCCATTGCATACTTTTGATCCCCATGTAATAGGAAGAGAGGGAAGCTGCTTTTGTAAGAATTTTGAGTGACGGTTTAATCCTCTATAACATTTTGGGAGGATAGCTACGTCTCTGCGAATCCGGGAGGCACAAAAGAGAATCCTGCTCAGAGGGGAGCTCCGTTTTCCCCTTTTCTCTAGTGGTCATCGGAGGGTTTGCTGAATGACATCACGTGTAAGCCATGCATAGGCTGCGTGGGCGACTGCTGGGCGCGTGATGACGGTGAGCTTTCGCGATTCTTTTGCAACGTGCATTCCGCACCATCAAGATTGCCTGTCTCAGCGGTCTAATGAAGTGGCCTCGTTCTGAGCATGCGCTCTAAACATTGCCCTCAAACTCTACAGACAGCAGGGGCTTCACAGAGGGCATACTTACAAAACCAGATCCTTTTTTTGCGGAGTGGAAACGCCGCGTCTGAGAGAGCACACGAATGACGCGGTCCATTGCTGTCAGGCTTTCGGGGTGCGCCGAGGGAACGGGGCTCTGGCGCCGACGCATCGAGATACCGAATAGACCGATCTCACAAGGAGTTGCGCGACGCCACCGCTTCCGCGGTGCATTCTGGTACCTGTAGTTCTCCCCAGTCTTCCGGCCGCATCGGCGCGCAATGTACGCCTGGCGTTTGGAAATTTTCGAGTTAGCACGAGACTTTTAGCCAGGTGTTGACTCATGGTTTTCAATCGGTGGCTTCACATGTTGTATGCCACGGAGCTATAATAACAGCACCAGGCAAAAAGGCCTCGGATATTGTCTTCCCGCAAGAAAGAAACATGGCAAAGAAAAGTCGATAGAGCCAGACAGAGCGGCAGGAAAAATAGCGTTTCACCATTTCTTTCGCGATTTGCTTCATAATTTATATACAATTATTGCACGTCAGCTCAAATATGTAAGATTACAGGGCACGAGACATAGAGCGCACCGAAGTGTTCCGTAAGCTGGAATCACTCTGACCATTTGCTCCGTAACGGCCTATTCGTTGGTCTATCTCAAATAGGACCTCCGCACTGCTTTGCGGAGGCCGTTTTTAATACACTTCTTACTCGGTGTATTTTGGGGGTTATAACTGTTATTGCGACGACATGTTTCAAGTACAACTGTGCTTCAAAAGATCAGGACAATCACTAAAAAAGAGCAGCGATTCCTGATATGCACCACTTGATATAAAACAACTTTTTTTTCGGAAGCAGCTTTCATTTTTTTCCTCATACTAACGCGAAAAGATTACATAATCCAATTTAGAAGTGCAACACGTACTTACCGGCAAAAATGTAACAAACGAACCTCATCCATTTTGTGGTGGTCGATTAGGCTCATGTTACTGGTCCATTCTGCACTAGCACCAGTCGAGACCGCAGAAAAAGCTACCCCCGTCGGGCGACTGTTAGCGTTCGGATCTTGCGGAAACAAAATAAAACTGAATAGAAACTGTGCACGAAAAATCTTCTCCACCCCAAGCTTTCAGGTATCTGGAATGGTTGCTTCTTTTTGATAGATGCCAATTATTACGGCGCGTCAGGCATGGCCTTTCTGTAGATCAGTTCTTTGTGTGCAGGGTTCTCCCGCTGTTCATCTGTACTCTGTCGCACAGGCTGTCAACCGGAATGAAACAACTTTTAGAAAACTATCCCTGACCGAGAAAGTCTATTTAAGCTACTCTTAGTTGATGGCTGATTAAACGTTATGCAAAAGAGTGAGCACCATTAAGCTCAGTTTTTCTTCACATTTGATGCTGTTCCGTGGTGCTACACCGAGCCGATGGTATCTCGAATTTTCTTGTTCTTTGCTATTGCACTAGATGTTCACTTGTTTGCAAGGTAATTGAGACGTCCGAGGACTCGGAATACTCGAGTAGTCTTTTTGTTTTGTTTTGTTTTTTTTTCCGCGGTCGCAGTGGGATTACCCCGTGAACGGCAGTGGGCTCACGCGTTTACGAAGACGAAGAAGCAGACGACGACGAAGCAGACAACAAAGCGATTCTAAAGCGATACGACGACTGAAACTGCTTTTCTGCACTTGGTGAGGAAAGTAAGGCATCACAAACAACACAATCTTATGAAGTAAAAATATGCAAGAGAATCAGGGTGATACCGGGGCGTGCCAAATGATGATCTACAGTCGGGAGCAAAAGTTTGCGGGGCACGGGAGCGCGTGCCGAAAGGCATCGCCGCGCCGTGCAACGACGCGCCACCGCATTAAGGCTAGCCCACATGGCACGTTTTTCAGTGCGTCTAGACGCGCGTCTCGGCTTGGCGCGCGCGCTAAGCGGGACGCATGCGCCCAGTCAAACCACACGCAGCGCTACCGCGCAGCGCTTCGCGTCTGCGTTTCCGAAGCGTCTGCCCAACGTAGCCAGACGCGCTTAAGAAACAAAAGCAAACATTAAATAGAAATCGCGCGGTAAATGATGGCTACATGCCGTAATATTTAATTTTAGTAATAGTAAGCACTCATTTTTATTACAGCAATCGCAATGAAGCTCAATTTCACTAATTTTCGTCCTTTTTAGTGCGTACGCCTCATCCACGTTTCGATACGCCATTGGCATCACCATCGCCCGCGCCAAAACATTTACAGCTGGCCGCTGGCCGCTACAGTGGTTACGTTGTTGCGGTTGTTGCCGGTAGTATTAATTTTGTACCTTTGTCTCTCGGTGTCCTTGTATTATTTACATTTGGCCTGCGAGAGTGCAGGACGCTTTTGTACTTCGCTAGGTCCTCTCTGTTCCGCTGAAGCAGCGTCAGCCTCTCCCGCGGAGCAGAGAGGATTCCCTGGACTTGTGTAAAAGGTATGATAAACTGATATCCGTGGGGGGAAGGACGCAACTACCCATGTTTGCCCTGCTGCTAGCGTTGGCGGGGCCTAAAAGCCGTTTTTATTTAAGGCCGCGAGCGTGCAAATTTTGTAAACTCCGCGCGCGCGGGTGTGTGTGCGCGTGCGCTTTGCCTTGGAATGGCACAGGGCTGCTACCCGTTTTTATGTGTATCTTTCTGTTTTGAGTGTTTTTATTTATTTTCCTTCCCCGTATCCATTTCCCTACTTGGCGGCGGGCTAGCAGGCCCACCTGCGTAAGGGTCTCGACCTTTTTGCCTAGCCTCGCACGCTGCCGAGTGGGTATCGCAATATGTGCAAATAAAAAGTATTATTATTATTATTTTTATCGTCTTTGTCGCGAGGTCTGTGGCGAAAACTACAGTCCTACAGTGGAGAAAATTCAAACGCTCCTTGCAACTAGTGAACACGGCGGTTCATTGGTTGTTGCCTTCTGGACGCAGCGCGAGACGCGACGCGTGGACGCAAAATATCTGGCTCCTCCAGATACGCCGGGATGCGCCAAAAAACGCTGCGTTTCGTCCCGGCGCCGGAAGTGACGTCAAAGCGCAGGCGCAGACGCGACGCAGACGCGGAGAAAAGCGCACAATGTGGGCTAGCCTTTAAAAAGCCACGCTTTGCGCAAGCGCGCCCTTCGTGCTGGCAGTCATGTCTCTTTCGCTCGTTTCTGTCCGACTCACTCCTGATAACCGTAGTCGGCGCCAGGGGCGCAAGTCGCCGTTTCGCTAGCTGTCATGCCTCGCGTCCTCTTCAGCTGGCTCAGCAGCCGCGCTGGGTGACGAAGCGCCTAATCCCCCCCCCCCCCCCCCCCCCCCGCGAGCTCCGTCACAAAGCGCGGCGGCTGAGGCGGCTAAAGCAGACGCGCAGCATGACAGCCAGTGAAGCGCTAACTCGCGCCCCTGGCGCCGACTCTTGTTATCAGGAGTAGGTCTGAAAGAACCGAGCGAAAGAGACATGATAGCGAGCACGAAAGGCGCGCATGCGCAAGGCGCGGCTCCTTAGCGCGCCGGCGCGCCCTCGGAAGGCGCGGCGATGCATTTCGGCACGCGCTCCCGTGCCCCGCAAACTTTTGCTCCCGACTGTACGTACGCGCAGCCGTATGTAGCCGGGAAGCCGGGAAGGGATGACTACAAGTAGCATGGCGGCGGCACCACTTCCAGAATGCGCGCGCCTGCGCAGTTCGCTTGGTGGCATCGGTCTATTCGCCGAGACACCAGAGGCGGCTGTTTCCGCTGTCTCCACGGGTTTCCATGACGACAGATGTCGGCGAATCCAGTGGCTGCGCGAGTCCAGCCATTTCAACTAAGCACAAGCCGTCAGCTCCAATCCAAATTAGATTTTCGTGGAGAGTTGATGTATTCTCTATTCTGTTCATTCTATTTCATTCTAAGTCCTACGGCAGCCAGCCTCTACAATCCGGTGGCGCCACTCAAGCACCTCTAAAAGAGCACCGTCATGAAACTCGTCGTCTTTGAGCATTTGCGTGTCCCCGGCTAAATGAATCGCGCACAGGAAAAAGCGTAGGATCATGCGGCGCTCACTCTGCTTGATTTGGTTTGGCCGGTGGGCTATGGACCCTCGCAAAAAATCGCCTCCTGCGCGATCCCATCTTTGTCTGCTTGGGCTGTGGAAGACCTTCTGAGCATGCGCTGTTGCTATGCTGTGCGCTGTATCAGACGCTGCGCATGCGCTCACACCTCAAGGACTCGCACATTTTCTCCCGGGTTATAAGCGATGGAAAGGTCAATAGCAAGACACACAAAGGCGACGCGCGCCGTGACGATTCACCTTTGACCAGGCTTGAGTAGATCATATCGTTGAATGCGACCAGACACTTAAAATGACGCGGAGTACGCTAAAGTATTGGATCAACGCTTTCGGCTCCTATTCACAGCTCGTGTTGTAAATCGCGGCCCATAAACTGCACATGACTCCGATCGAGCACCCTTGCAGACACTCCCACATCTAGGGCACACTACGCGAAACAATCAACAGTCCGCAACCGATCCTCACCGGCGCTAATTACCTGTTCGTCACGAGAGCTGATCTGCTCCCCCCCGACGTCGAGCTTTAATGGGAAGACTTTGAAGTGCCGGCTTAGCGGCCGTCGCATCTGTTCTCGCGACTCCCAGCCTTCCATCTCCCTTTTTTTTTTTTTTTTTTTCCAAACGTGACGCGTGTGCGGTATCGTTTATACGAGGCGCAGGTGTCTCTGACAATAAATACTGTTTACCATCGTAAGAATAAAAATAAATAAATAAATAAGCAACTTAAAAAGTTTGCCAAGTGCTTCCGTGACGTCATTTCTGAGCGCTCTTGAAAAGCCTTCTTTTTAATTTCGGGTAATTAAAGATCGCGATCTTTGCGTTCGAGTGGGAGACGCTCTTGGAGAGGGTACGTGAGCTTGAAACAACTTTAGGGAGATGGCTACTGGCAAAAAGATTGAGCTATATAGGCAACCGCGCTGTTTAAAAGCAGTCACGCGTTCCAACACACCACGTGTGGGCACCGCGCCAGTACAGAAACCAGACTTGAGCATTGTAAAGCGACCGCGGCACGCGCCTTGCCGACAACAGCGCCACCGCCGCGGTGTGACCTCGAGCCTCAAGTTGGTCTATAGGGGGCGCTCTGTTCAGTTCGTTTTCTACGGAGTCTGGTGTTTACACATCTCGAGGCCCCTGAACTGTTTTTTTAACGTCATCTTCCTCGAACAAGCACAGGGCACATAGCCTTTTTACAAGCGCACACGAGCGCTGTATCATTGTTTGGCCGGGAAGCTCGTTTTTAACCTGTGCTTCACTGATTGAACATGAGCCCCAGCTTAACAATGAAGCAGCGTTCGGCTACATCAGCCGAGCGGTACATCAGGAACACACACACATACGGTAGTAATGTTGTTGCTGTCCCCGTGAGTTTAGTTCTCAATCTAGCCGTCATTCGCGACTCTAATTCACTATAGGTGGCGCTACACGTTTTGCGAAATGGCGGGTATACGTGAGGGTCGGAGATGCGTGCCGTTATACCAGTCGCTGAGCCTGTCTAGTGTGCTGGCTTCACTGAGCAACGTAAATTATTTGTGGTTTACGAGGAAGCTAGGGTGTTATGAACGCCGGTCACCGCCTTATCCTGTATACAAAAACGGGGTTTAGCGAAATACCTACACCAGGAGGCACGTTTTTATTATGGGATAAACCGAAACTAAGCCATATTTTGGATTTAATTTCTCAGTATATATGTTAACTTCAGATTTTTCATAGCCCGAGATGTGTATCACAGTATAATTATTGAGCTTAAAAAGGTGTTCGCGGAAACTTTATTTTGTGAAATAGGTGTCCCATTCAGGCACTTCAAAATATTTTGGAGAGTTTAGTGCCCCTTGAACAGCTTGGTTCACCATGGAGGTAGCATACAATCGTCTGTTAGTTGAAAAAATTAGTGCTGAGATTTGTGTGTTCTTGGTGCTCTTTTATCGCTCAAATACTTGTAAAGTAAATTAATCAATAGCGGGAATTTTAATGGGTTTTTGATAATTTAGATGATTAATTGCCTTACCATTATTCCTAGCACAAGAATAACAAAATCAATCCAAATTTTAAGAAATATCGCCATAAGTGATCAGTTTATAATATGTTCACAGAACGTATAAATTAAGAAACGCTGTTTTCACTACAAAAACCCAAAGACAAAATCTGAATCATACAGCAGAAGCGTGCATGTTTTTAAAGCAACGCATGGACGCATATTGCATCCAGTGTATTACTGCTTGTTTATCTTCGTGTCAAAGTATTTCAGATGCAAAAAAATAAAAAGAAAGTGATACCTTTTTGGAGAGATTATTATGTCTAAAATGCGTATTTTTGTGATCACGGTGTTTATTGGGGGCCTACATTGCCACAATTTGTAATAGTAATACTAGAATTAATATATTTTTATAGCTAGTTTTTCAACCTCTAATGTTATTTGTTGTTTATGATCTAATTTAAAACGTGCGAAGAAGTATTATAATTAAAAGTGGGAAAATTATCATCACTGGTGCCAATTGAAGTATTTTTAATTAACACGTCATAAAATAAAAATAGTCTAGAACGAAATAAAACATTCTATCTAACCTGAGAAATCTATGTAAAATTACATTAATTGTGGGTAAAGCATACGGTACTATCAAGGTTGCGACTTTTGACAATTGGCAAGACTTCCGAAGTCGCCTTCCAATCCTTGCGGAAAAATTACCACCTTTCCCCAAAAAACTTTTTTTTATTATTATATACCAATCTTCTTAGAACATTTAGTTTTTTTCATTTTTACGCGTCATTGTTTTTCCAATTTTAGCCTTTCCCTTTCGGAGGGACACCTACACGTTTGCACGTTTGCTCACTGCGGCACGTTTCGTCTGCGTTGGAAAACGGTGAAACAGTACTGAGTTTTAGAATGGCGTATACAAGCAAACGTAAGCATTGTGTGTTTGCGCAAGCACTACGTGTTCCACACTGCGCGTGCGGGGAGCCTAAAATCGCGGTCTTAAATCGGAGCATGGCGACAACGCGCGGGCGGAGCATGCAACTCTAACGCAAACGCACAGCGCTTACGTTTGCTTCTACACGCAGTACATATACAAGGTACAACCCCATGCCGGCCGCAGCACTACATCGGGACAGTGAAGAGTGTTGTTCACAATCGGAAATTACATTTTGCGCGCCATGATCGCGAGCAGTTCCGCCATGGCCGCTGAACAAAAGAATTGGGGGACCCTCACTAGAGCGCTTCCCGTTTCCACCACGGGAGGGCGAGTGAGGAGCTGGAGACGCGAATAGGGCGCTAGGGTTCAATCCGCTCCGCAATAGTCGCCGAATAATACCCTCTTTACAAGGGCACACATTACCGCGGCTAAATCTCGTAAAACTACAGTTACGCTCAATTAAAATTATCCGACTACATATACTCTTGGGCAGCTATTTCAGAAGTAGTGGAGAGAGCGCGTGCCCAGCTTTGACTGATGCTCAAGATTTGCAAGCGCACGTGCGCCCATGGGCACGTGCGGTACTATGCCCTTGGGCACTGCATGGTCAAAGAACGTTGCCCAAGGGCATAGTGCGGTAACTGTGGCTTAGCGTGACTGCAGTTAAGTGTAAACGTGTAACGAAAGTATAAGAAAGCCGGGGTGTGGCTCTCTCTATGTATACGCTTCTTGCTTCGGGATTTTCTACTCCGGCTTTCTTATCGTGTAATGCATATGCCATTGTTTGCTGAGCGCTACGATGGCGTTCGGGACTTGGCACGTTCAGTGTTTTTCTTCAGCTGTCAATGGCTGTAGTCGGGCTAGTTGATTGTTCACACTTTACGTACTACGACAGAGAAAAAAAACTAAAAGAAAAGAAAACGAGGATTAAAACAAACGAGGACGACAGGTGAATTCTTAACTTGAGGTGATGCAAGTGAAGAATGCGCCAGAGGGCTCCTCGCATACCCTCATTACTCCACTATTCCTCCGCAATGAGAAAATAGCCCTCTACACCGAGGCGCAGGTTGCGCTAATATAATTTATCTTGTCGTGGCTATTGCCTGTCGCGGTTTGTCCGTGGGGCGAGTAAATGCCGTGGCTGGTGTGTGGTGATGTTCATTTGGCGTATTTCTTAACTTGGTGTCAGTCCATTTTTGTTTTCAACGTAAAATAAAACCTTGTAAAAAAAAGAAAGAGAGCAACGCTCCGTTTAGTGCTGAATGCACTGAACATTTCATAGAGCTTTCTTTTTGTGCGCAGCAATCTTTATAATGAGGGCGCTGACGGATGCTCTGCTTGCTGCGTTATATTAGAAAAAAAATTGCTGCGCTCGTACAGATAGGTCCGGTGTATGGACACAATTTTTCTCTGAGAAATTGCAGGAGGAGCTTCAAGAATAATGATGTTGACAACAAGCTATAGGTGTAAAATTTAGGGGCCATTCATAAACCTATACGTACAAGTATATATACAGGCTTAAGCACCACTACCAAACAAGGAACTACTGTCAAATCCAGAAGTACAAAAGTGTACTGCTGCAAGCACGCTTAACTAAACCACGTGAATACGTTTTTGTTTTTTTTGTTTCTTGTTTGTGTGTCTTTTTTTTTTTTGGGGGGGGGGGGGGGCGGGAATGGTGACACTGTAAACTTGTCGGTGAAGTTCAACGATATACTTTTCGCGCAAACTGTGTGTTCCTTATGCAACGGTACCTTTTGGTTGGTCGTTGAAAAAAAAAATGTATTGTTCCTTTTGGCAAAAGTGCCAAAATACAAGGACAGAAAGTAAGAAACAACACAACATAAGCGCCTTGTGTTTGTGAAAAGGAAAGATGTACCAAAAAGCCCCCCCCCCCCCCCCCCCGCATCTCTCACTACTGTTGAAAAAAATATTGTTCTGCTTTTAGTACGTGTTTGCTTAAATGTCCTTAGAGTTTTGTTTGTTTTGTTTGCGGTCTTGAAAAACAACCAATACGGCATGCAAAATATCGCCTGTTCCTTCACTCTAAAAAAAACCGTGTGTCTACTTTCCCGCACAACCCTCATACAGCGAAACGTTGCAACTTACGTTTGTAGCTCAGCGAATGACGATGCCGAAACATATGGTTAGACCAAAAAACGCCGTCTAAGTTGTGACATTAAGCAATGTAAACGTGACGTTAAATTTATTCATTTATTTTATTTCAAGATACGGCCAATCGTATTGGGAGTTTCGCAGGTATTGGGACAAGAGCAATATAGATCAAGAAATAAATATCAATAAGAAACGGAAAAGCAAACATATAGCTTCATCACTGTAAAAAAAAAAAATTCAATTCATAGATTTACAAAGTCGTTGTTTTTCAATTGCATCCCTATACAATTCAACACCTGTACAACTAAAACGGTGCCTATCTACACAGCTCCAATCTATTACGGCTGTAGGAAAAATTGAGTGTTTAAATCTGTTGTTATTGAAGTAATACTCAACGAGTGTTTCGCTGTGTTTATGTCTAGTGGCTCTCGCTTCCGATCACTTAACGTACTTGTTTTGTTATCTATTTTAAATGCATCTTTTAAAAGTAGGAACATAAATTTCAGTCGCCGAGTCTTACAATATCAACGATACTGAATCAACCAGCTTTCTTTAGTAATTCTGTTGGTGAAGTTAGGTTAGGTTAGTTCTTTAATGTTACAACTCAGACTGTGTTTTTTTTGGTCTAAACATATTTCGGCATCGTAATTCGCTGAGCTGCCTCCGCAAGTTCCGCTGATTCGCTCTCCGAGTGTTGTGCGGGAAAGTAGGCGCACGGGATTTTTTTAGAGTATTGTGCGCCTCATTCCTTTCTTATCCCCAAGTGCGTCCATGCGCGTTCCCCCCAGCCCCGACTTCAACCAATTACGGCGCGAGCTTGGCTGCTTCGTTATCGCGTGTTTCCTACCCGCTCACTGGGTTTCGCTTTGATTGATGTGTTCCTCTTTGCGGTTCGATGTGCCAAACACGCATTTTAGAACACTTCCTCGGCGTATAACGGGTATTGTTGAAATTATAATATTTTTTTTTAATATTTTTTTTAAATAGTTCAGCGACAAAGATACTAATTCTGTTTCTTTCTTTTTCAACGCTCGATGTCGTCGATAAAAAAAAGTTCCGTGAGTGTGGAAGATTGGTCAATTTTGGTGTGGCGTACCCCAGCCTACGAACTGCCACATACTCAAAATTGTTTTATAACCGTCCGGGGGCACTAGGATATAATGAATAACCTGTCGCAATACAAAAAAAAAAAAAAAAAAAAAAAAAAGAAATCTCCGCCTATTTTAGGTTTGCTAACTAAGATAAGCGTATATTATAGGATAGTGACTACCCTAACGTCCCTGATCCAGCGAAGATAAATTACATCTTCTAAATCTTTGCGTAACTCCAAGTGTTCCAGTGCTTCTGGCGGCTACAGCGCGGCTGAGCTGCTCGATATAGGTAGCAATATATAGTTCGTCGTATTAAGAACAAAAAAACAAAAAAAAAACAAAAAAACCCAGGAGTTTGCTTTGAAGGATCATCGAAGAACTGCTACGTCTAAGAAAAGGCGGCCAGCGATATCGCTATATGTCTTCGTTACTACCTGCAGGCAGATCGCCGTGGCATAATCTTGTTTCTTTGGCGCGTTTCGTACCGTACCCGTAGCGGTTAATCATTATTAGTGTCAGTTTAATACGGAATGAATTACGATCTTGAAAGAGGTTATCACACCGACCCGAGATAGCAACACAAATGTCAAAACGGTAGAGGAGCGGTAATTTATATCTTACCTTGAGCAACACTGCGCTCTTGACAAACGGCTTCACGCTACAGCTCAAAGCACCCGTCACAGCAGAAATTACGGTTGGGCAGCCGGTTTCTTTCAAAATATTGCGATAGTTTGCCTCCGCATAGCGCTCTTGAGAGTTCGGGGCTGAATTCGTGGCCGGGTTTGGGGATTGAGAGGATTCGAATAAAATCTCCGATGAAATACCCAAACACCAAGGAGCATGCCACCCTTTTTTTTTTAGGTGTACACACTGCGTGCACTGGCGTTTGAAGCAGCATTTTCCATTTCTTTCGGCAGATAGGTCTATTTCAGTGCGTTCCTTTTTTTTTTTTTTTTCTTGCAATGCATTCTTGAGACTACCAGGAAATTCCAGTAAGCCCATGGATTCTATCATAGGACTGATGAGTGAATAAATTGCGTGGGCTATATACCGTTTGTATTGGGTGGTAGCTTGCGCCATCTAGATTAGAAACATGTCACCCGACATTTTTTATATAAATTCCTTATCTCGTTAAATTATGTCCCCAAAGCATTTGGTACACTATCGCGCATTTTTAGACCGTCTCCATCAATCTTCAAACGCCAGTTTTGTTATTGCAATACTTTTCCCTCCGTTCTTTGATCCTCGTCAGCGAAACCCGGGCTCTCTCCAAATCCATTACCCCTTCAGGGAAGGCACGAAGAAACCCCGTGCACTTAAAAAACACATATTCCAACGTCTCCCTGTCATACGAGGGATATATGTTTATCTTTTGAAAATCAACACTATGTGGGATTGTGCGGCCGTGAACACTTTCGTTTTCGCTCCAAACGGTAAACAGCTACACTGTAAATGATCAAACACTCGTTCCTTTCTTAAAGGGATGCTGAGCCGAGATCTGTATTCCCCAAAACACGCGGCAAAAGCGTGCAAAGGGATGCTACAAACACCAAAACATCAATCATACAGCGATATCTCGAACGGATGGCCGTATTTTTCAAATAAAGAGGCGCGTTTGGCAGGTATGTTGACGTAATGTTTCTCCGAGAAGAAGAGGGAACCCCCTCGCGTCTTCTCCGCCTCGTGGCCTTGAGGGAGCGAAGCGAAGAGAGGAGGAAACTAGGTATCTTGACGGTCACGCGCCTCTTCGGCCTGGTTCAATCTCGACTTCTTTTTCCAAAAATACGGCCGTCCATTTGAGATATCGCCTTACTAGTACTGTTGGAGGTATTCTAGCGTCCCGCCTACACCTCCAGCATTGTATTTTTCTTGAAAGAGTAAAGCTATACGCCCTCCGGAGTGCACTTTGGACGAAATAGCTAGACGAACTACGCGGAGAGCTCATGCCGCTCGGGCCACCCTTTTCGAACGGCGCGTGCATCACTGGGGAGCCCCGCTGTCCCCGATCGTACCTCCGGAAAAGTTCCGTCAACAGCATTCGGTTTTTTAATGTTCATCGCAAAAAAGGAACGTCGCGAATATCGCCAAATGCCCCGACAATACAAAAAGTTCCAGAAAAAAAAAAAAAAAAAAAAAAAAACCTAGACCCATTGGGGATCGGACCCGCGTCCATTTGCGTCTAAAGCGGTCACCTTAACCCTGAAGCTATGCCATCGCTTAGAAAACTCGTTGCGACCATTCGCTTTATACGAGTTTAGCGGAGTGCGTACAGCCATTTCGTCGGCAGTGCACTCCGGAGTGCGTATAGCTTTACTCTTTTTGAAACCCAAATTTCGGTTCACCATCCCTTTAAGCTCTGTTTTTGCGAGGTAAAGCGCGAAATTGTTTGGGTAAGTAATTTAATGAGAATTAAAATTTACAGCACTTCTCTTTTTTTTAAGAGAGGGCTGAAGTATTTATAAGCTAGGTGACGCAAGCTACGGCCAGGTACAAAGGGTATAAGGGCATAGCAACTGAGGCTCGGCGTGTTCGTCTTGCCAGTGAGAAGCCGGAAAATAAAATGGAGTCCCGCTCGCACATATGCAAGGTGGACTCGTTCTGCTATGGTAAAAGGCTGAATGAGGGATCGATGTGCATTTCATTAAATCAGAGGTATACGGCCTCCATTAACAAAAACGTATCTATTATATAGCTTTTGACATCATCTGCAGCAAAGCAGCACAAAAAAAAACGGCTTTCTTTTTGATGCAAAGTATAAAACAAATGGCACGTCCGCGCTTGGATTTGTCTGTGTTTTGGTTTGGTCATTTACTTTGAATATTTCATTGAGACACGACAAGCACGTGTACAAGGAGCACCAACGTTCATAGCATGCTTTTTTGGTACTTGGGTAATTAGGGCAAATGATCTGTTGATCATTGAATTCCATCATACATGCGTCGTTTTAATACTTGTGTTGCAGAAATAATTAAGACACTAAGAAAACATATCTTAATTACGAAAGTTGGTGCATCAGCGAGTCATCTTGCCTGTGCGCGTGGCCCTCAGCTTGCTCTGGTTTCGCCGATGCTCTGCCGGATTTTGTTCCGAAGGCCTTTGAAGTGCCCGTATACGCAGTGACATTATTTCAGCCTGGTTTCAAAGTTTCAGCGCGTATTTTGGGTTTATATATTTGTGCAACGAGGGAGATAAAGGTGCGTATTACTTTTGATGAACCTGAAGCTGATTAATTCTAGGTTGATTGGCATGAAAATTTGCAAAATAAAACGGCTTGTTTTTAAGCTTTGGTGAGTGCTAGAATGAAACTTTTGCGATAACTTAGTCATGCATCAAAGCGTCGTCGTTCAGTACAGCGAACCTACTGAAGTACTTTTCTTTGAAGTCGACTTTTGCGTGTTATTAACGTAAAAACTACTTTCAGAAACGTAAAATGTTGGGTCCCTTCCTCACACATGACACGAAATAACGCGGAATTCTTTAAAGTGGCGGATAGGTTTAGCTCGCCAACTTTACACAAAAAGCGTGTTTTGAACTGAACATGTCACTCCTTTCATTAGCTGCGGATTACAATATTCAACCTACACTTTGAAAAGGGTTAAGGGCCGCCCACACTAGCGAAAAAACGCGCGCGGCGAGCCGATCGCGTTGAAAACGCGATCGTTTTCAACGCAATCCGCGTGCCGATCGGCACGCTGCATACCACAAGAAATAGTGCAGGGAGCCAGTACCTCGCGGCAGGAAAATCTTCACGCTCTACCGATTTTGCGGAACGCGTTTTCAACGCGATGTGTGGGCGGCCCTTTATACATATTGTTCTACTCACATTGCCGGTTCTTCTTATGTGAGAATGACAGTCGCGAAGTTCGCAAGATGACGAGCAATATTATGATCAAGGAAGCACGCGGAGAGAACCAGGCTTATGGATAGCAACAAGACGATATCAGGGATATCGATGACAACGCCACATTTATGTAGAGCAACCAAGGTTATACTTAAAAAGTTACGCGTAATACAGTTTTGTTATACTCAGCTTGACTTTTTTTTTTTGTTGGTGTTGAGTCATAACATTGGTGATTCATAAAAACAAAGTCTTAGAACACTGGGCGCACTACTATCTCGGAACGAATTTGTTCGCGTCCGGAAGCCTGCAAAATACGTCTTCGTAACTTATAAGTAGTCGGAAATTTTCCCTTTATAAATAATAATAATAATAATAATAAATTTTATTCACATCATAAACATAATACATATGCAGGCCCGCAAAAGCACTGGTATGCTTGTATGCGGGACCTGGCGTCCCACATACACTGATGAGCATGTCCTCCTAAAGAATGTCTATTTTAATGAGAAAGAATTAACTGTCTCATGGAGCGAAGCCGGCGTTGTCTGTAGCAGCGAAACGGCGCCTAAATACCTATTGGCTGCGACGCGTCTTGTGGCTCTATAGTAGCGGCGACATCGTTGGTAAGAAGCCAGCCGAACTGCTGGTGGCGAAGCGGGAAAGGGGGGGGGGGGGGGGGAGACGCGAGTACGCGCTGGCCTGGCATTAGGCCTAACGTTAGGCCTAATATTAGTCCTAACCACTGATCTCTATGTCTATTTGCTGGATCGCGTTTGACCAGCTCCGCCTATGGACCGAAATGCGGTCACTGGCGGCCATCTTTAGGTAGAGTTATATCATCTCTAGCCATCATAGTAATATGGCGGACAGCAGAATGGCGGCCGGGTGCCATAAAATAGCCGTGGATCTAGTACACTGTACCGTGGGAGATATTTCGTGCTTGATTCAAGTTGTTCGACGACGCAGATTCTTGAAACCCGGCGTGAATGGTAGCCTCATCTTTGAGGACCCGGAGACACTTCTACAAAAGCGCGGCACCGGGGGAAAGCAGCGCAGCTCGCATCGAAAGCAGACTCCGTACCGGCGTCTGCTTTTGATGCTAATTTTGATGCGACTTTCGATGCCAGCTGTGCTGCTTTTCCCCCGGTGCGGCGATTTCGTGAAACTTTCACCGGGTCCTCAAAGATCACGCTACCGTTCACGCTGGGTTTCAAAAACATGTTTCGTCAAACAATTTCAATCAAGCACGAAATATCATCCACCCTATTTTGACGGCAGCCTGCCACCACACCTGCCAAAACGCTGTCTGCCATGAATGGATCACAGTGGCTGCAGGAGCTGTACCTTGGCTAGAGGTATATATAATTTTACCTAAAGATGGCCGCCAGTGACCGCATTCGCAGAGCGGGCAAACGCGATCCAGCAATTGTCACTGAGATCAGTGGTCCTAACCAACGTTATTAAACCACTCAAGTTGGGCAACTGCCATAGAGACTGCTTCGAAAAAGTGGCCCCGATTTGTCCTTGAGCACCGAGCTAATGACGGACAGAGCGCCACCTTTTCTCCCGCAGCGGCCATTCGAGGAATTGCACGTTACATCCGGTTTGACTTTAATCGGCCATTTTGGCGCCGAAACAAATACAGTGGACGAGGTTACAGGGGTGCCACCCCTGTCTCCCCAGCGGACACGCCGCGGCACATTACCGAAGTTAAAATCAACTAGGTCGGGACGCGCTACCTGAAAGCACCGCTGAGGCGTAGTTGTATAAAAACAATATTAATTGTGCCGCAAAATCTTGCAAACTAAAGATTTTAAAAACATCACGCGCCCTTCATTTTGTACTATACTCCAATAAATTTCATACAAAAAGAGTCTTTTCCGTTTGTTTTTTACGCAAAAACAGGCTTTCTAAAAACTTAAGGTGACCACAGTACAGACAAATGATAACGAGTGGCGCTGTTATCGTATTTAGCTCGGTCTTGGTGGACGCCAGCGGCCCAGGTTTCGACGGCGAGTTTCCCAACTGAGTGTTTTAGTAACGTTGGTCCTAACGTTACTCTTTGAGGTCTGACGTCGTCAACGGGTACTTGCAGCCACCGTTACTAGATCAACTCAGTTATGGAACTTCCCATAGACGCTGTACATTGGAGGGGAACCGAAACCGTGTCCGATTGTTTTTTTTTTTTTTTGCAGCTAGGTGGCGCTGCCGGCGCATTAATCCACGTGTTTTTGTCTGCTACTACTCCGTGGCTGCTTGCGAGTCCCGACTCCTCTCGAGGTTCAGCATCGTCTTCGTTCAGTTTGTGCCCTTTCGCCTCTAAAAAAATACAATTTGAGCATAATAAGCGCTAGGACCGTTTTGGTAAACGCTTTGTATTATTGTAAAATGCTCCCGCCTTAGCTGTACTGAGAGCGTGAAGCGTTTTAAACAACCAGAATTCGTCGGCGCCACTACAATCCGGTGAGTACAATCAAAGCGAGTTTCTACCGTAGTAGTGGATGTGCAGTCTTACCAGTGCGATGCCATTGCTGGTCGGACATCCAGGACATCTTCGCACAGATGAGTCTCGGGTGACCCCCTCCTTTCAGGCTTCCTTTCGGAACGCGGGAAATGTTCCGGATAGGTCGCAAATACGCTTGGGAAGGCGTCGGGTTTCAGACTCCACTTAACCCGTGGCGTTAGGACGACTTCAACACGAATCTCGTGCTCGAAGTACGTCAGAATCTCCTTTTCCCTAAAGTGCAAATCACAGAGGAAGTCCTTCTGCGATAGGTCTCGCAAAGGCAAGTTTCTCGCCCATAAGACGTGTCGTTTTTCGTCCAAAGGAAGTTTGAAGAAATGTCTCGCCTGAGTACCTCGCACCGACCGTTTACGATATCGACACACCGGTGCAGACCACGCCACCGGCATATTCCGATAAGATTGAAGACTCACAGATTGTCACTTCACAAGTTTCGAACAATGTGTGAACTCTCATGCGCTGCTATAAGCCTCTCTGTATTGTTTTTCCAAGGTGTGAAAGGCGCACGGCCGTCCCCGTCGCGCCGGTTGCAGACGACCGAGGGATTGTTCACGCGTGTGCGCGATCATTATTTTGCTTCGATGGCAGACGACACTTCAGGTAGGGTTCAGGGTCAACAGGAACACAGTCTCAATGTTTTATTGGTTAAAAAAGTGCCGGATTTTGAATATGTGACAACCAACAGCAGCAGAAACAATTTGAAACTCGTGTGCTGCTGTCATCCGTAAGCTCTGTAAGCCAGAAGCAAAGGCCAGAACCGTGCCGTTAATGATGATGATAGCGAGTATTAAAGCGGAGCGCGCGCCCTCTGACAGGTGCCACGCAAAGGGAACACCTCGGGAGCGGAGCTTCACAACTGAGTTGGTTTTAGTAACGTTGCTCGCAGCTAGGACGCTCATAATAATGAGTGGACACGTAATTTCAGCACACTCCGCGCCGAGGTTCGCACTCCCGCCACTGCCCCACCGAGCGGCGCAGCAATCAGTAGCGGCTAGGGCGGTCTTCGCGGCGCACCGCCGCTCTCTCTACCGGCTCTGCGACCACTTTTGCTCCCCTCGGCGCCGAGAATGCTTTCGCATTCACAACTCATAAGAAGTGCTTAGATGTCCTCTAACTTTTTTTTTTTTTCAAAACTGTCGCGCAACAAAAGATTCTTCGTGGGTTAACAGTTCGGTTTCTTGCCGGCTGAAGTTGGGGTTTGCGCCTTCCCCGAACTATTCATGCGGGGCCTTTCTAACGCGTGAAGCCGCATTTGGATATCCAGAATACGAGGGATGCGGGATTACACTTGTGCAGCACAGGTTGATAGGTGAATTACAAATTCTAGGGCGTCACAGTAGGGGCCTTTTCAAGAGCTGTGATTTAATTCTATGGAGTGAATAGTCTGTAAGCTTTGCGAGTTTGCAAGAGTTTGGTAATATATTTTTTTTCATTTTTTTTTTTTTTTTTTAAGCGCGACGTGTAAGGGTCGAGAAAAACAGAACACGGCTGTTTTAAGAGGCGGACTAAATTTGTGTCTACTTCCCGGCCGAAGTCGCTCTCCGGTGAATTTATTATTTTTTGCTGAACCATAAAAATAGCACGGCCAAATGTTTATTACATGCTATAAATATTTTATCTCTTATGACTTGAAATTTGGTCGCAGCAGAGGGCTTGGCGACAAGCGGCAGAGGTAAGTTCGGTCAGATAGTTTTTTTAATAGAACAAGCGCGTGTTTATTTTTTTAGTATAATGTGCTTTGTTTCTTTTTAAGGTGGTCGATTGACGTGCATGATGTCATATAAAATAGAATAATGTTATGAGTCGGTTTTAGGTGATTAGGAGGTGTTTTATGAAGCCCTAAAAAGCTTTTAGTTGGTGCTCGCATAATAAACTTTTCTTCGTTGTCTTCGCGTTCTACATAACTACTCTAGAAAAAAATAAAATGAACTTTAGTTGCGGGAGTTTAACGGAAACAGTTGCGTCCAAAAATATAAATCGTATCCAATGTTCTGCAGATGGCATCTTATGCATGTATATTGCGCAAGTTCTATATTTCACGTTTCTCTCGTTATTCATATAAACTCTAGTAAAATAAAACGTTCAACATGCTCCTAAATTTTGAGTTGGCGTTATTAAATGTAAATGTTAAAATGTAAATAGTCGCCCACGCGTCATAGCATACGCTAGTCGAACTCTAACTAAGTGTGAGAGAAATTACAGTATTACAGAGCGTGAATGTCTAGCGCTAATATGGGCGATATCCAAATTCAGACAATATCTTTACGGCACCCATTTTAAAATTGTTACAGACCACCACGCCCTATGCTGGCTTGCCAGCCTTAAAAATCCATCTGGCCGCCTTGGGCGTTGGTCGCTGAAAATTCAAGACTACGACTTTAGCGTTGTTTTCAAGTCAGGAAAGCGTCATCTGGATGCCGATGCGCTGTCCCGATGTCCTCTCCCCACTGACATTTCACATCATGCTCCAAGCGACCACGATTCTTCCATCGCTCTGTTGGATACCGTTGACATCGCAGCTGCTCAAGCGTCCGATCAGAATATCCGGCCACTAATACAATGCTTGATGGGGATTCCTGGATCTCTCACGCGGCACACTCAACAGCGCGCTCGTCTCTTCACCCTTCGTGATGGTGTCCTCTATAGACGAAACTACGAGCCACATGGACAACCCTGGCTGCTCGTTGTTCCTCGGACCCTCCAAAAAGACATCATCCAAACACACCACGATGACCCTACCGCTGGACATCTCGGTTTCGCAAAGACATATTTCCGCGTGCGTTCGAACTACTTCTGGAATGGCATGTATCGCACCATCAACAAGTACATTCGCACGTGTCACCAGTGTCAGCTTCACAAGACTCGAACCACCCAGTCATCCGGCCCTTTGCATTCCATAACACCGCCTCATCGACCCTTCCAGACAATCGGAATCGATTTTCTCGGCCCATTTCCTTCGTCTACAAACAACAACCGATGGATAATTGTCGCCGTAGACTATCTCACCAGATACGCCGAAACAGCCTGTGTTCCAACCGCCACAGCCCAAGAAGTGGCAACTTTCTTTCTGCACAACATTCTCCTCCGGCATGGTGCACCCCAGGTTATAATAAGCGATCGGGGCACTCCTTTTGTAGCTAAGCTCCTCGATAATCTTTTGCGCCTGGCTAACACAACTCATAGATTAACCAGCGCTTATCATCCCCAAACCAATGGGCTAACAGAACGCCTTAACCGCATGTTATCAGAGATGATGTCGATGTTCGTCGCGGAAAATCATACAAACTGGGACGCTATTGTCCCATATGTGACCTTCGCTTATAATACCGCGCGTCAGTCAACGACAGGCTTCTCACCGTATTACTTGCTATTCGCCCGTGAACCTCTTACAACTCTTGATACTAGTTTACCCTCCGTCTATGAACCTCACACGTCGTATCCTTCTGAGGTCATCTGCCGCGCCGAGGATGCTCGACAACTCGAGCGTTTTCAAACGCTACGATCCCACCAGCAACAACAGCTCCGTTACGCACAGACGCATGGCGAAGCTTCCTACCACGTTGGTGACGAAGTCCTTCTCGCCACCCCACTCCGTAAGCCAGGTAAATGTGAAAAACTCCTCCAGAAATACACTGGGCCGTTTCGCATTCTCCGCCGCCTGTCTCCTACAAACTACGAAGTGGAACCGGTGGCACCACCTAGAGATCACCGCACGAAGTCACGTGACATTGTCCATGTTTCCCGCATGAAACCTTTCCACCCACCCCACGACTAACCACACCAAGGCCGGTGGCCCGGCCCTTTACGCGCCCGGGGGAAGTGTTAGGGAGAAGAAGACGAAGCTGAAAGAAGAGGTCCAAGCTGCGGGCGCTCTCCAGCTGGGGCACAACGATCTTGTCGCTTGAACACCTCTATCCAGTCCTCATTAAATCACCTTTTTAACATCCTCACAATATTTATATACTGCGTACCTATACCAAGTGGTACTCAAATGTTTCCACGATATTGCTGGGGGACCCAACTAACTTATGCGTCAGCTGGCCCAGTGAATTGCAAATAAACTTCCATGGGACGCACTCCCATGAACGCTTATTTGCGATTCTTGTAACCTGAGGAGCGAAGCAGGATTAAAAACACCAAGAACGACGCCAGTAACTAAGCGTCTGCATACCAAATCATGGTGACTGTGGTATATGAGTACGCTGTTTATGAACATGGTGGAAGGCGGCTTAGCGGAAGTAAAAGGCCGTTTCTTCGATCCGCCTTGTAGCACAACAGTCACTTTATATATCGTTCTCACGGACCTCTCAACACATGCGGAAAGACATACCTCAAGGGTACGTTCGGTGCTCTAAACCAAAAATACTTATGTGTCTGAAAAAGAAAAAAAGATTCATATATTACGTTTGAATAAATCCACAAGTCGTGGCTCTCCCGAACGAATGCACGGAACCCAAAGCTCTCAAGCGGCTTCTGGCAGTGTATTACATAAAAAAGAAAAAAAAAAAAAAAAAAAACTCTTGCATTACGTTTTGGTTATGGAAAACCGCAAGAATTTTTCCAAACCATTTTTTTTAGATGCTTCCAAACAGCTCGACTTACCGCACTCATTTAGACATGCAAACGCATCATGTAGTAACGTTTCTGCCCCGTTTCATTAATTTTTTTTT
Source organism: Ixodes scapularis (assembly GCF_016920785.2). NCBI lineage: Eukaryota > Metazoa > Arthropoda > Arachnida > Ixodida > Ixodidae > Ixodes > Ixodes scapularis. The sequence goes on from NW_024609857.1 coordinate 188,519,865, forward strand.
TTTTTTCAGAATTGCAGATTTAGAGCGTCATGTCTGTGTGTTTTGTTTTAGCGAGGCGCATGAGAAGGCATCCGGAATTTTTTTTTTAATTATGTTTTATTGTTTGCAGAATGCATGCGTTCTCTAAATAAATGGATGGTATGTGCGATTCCGGTAGTATCATACTGTTCTTACGATACTTATGTTACCGCATATATCTTGAGCGACGGATCGGTGGCCGACCGAATGTACTAACGCACCGCGACTCAGAGCACGGGGCGGTAAAAAGCAATTGCTTCGGAACCCAGGGATCCTTGTTTCAATCCGTACTCCTACCCGTTTCAATCTGAATGAGCATCGTATCGGCGTGCAGTCGTGTTTCACTCTACTCCGTGATGCACCTTAGCTGAGACTTCGGATGTCCACAGTGACTGACTAACTTCCGGCTGTCTAAACATACACACTATTTCCTTGTCTATATCTTCAGAGGCAAAAAGAGATATTGGCATCTGTAAAAAAAAAAAAAAAAAAGAGAAGCTTCAGTTGGTTATTTTTTGTAGTATATCATTATTGGGAGAGCGCGCAAAATAAACTGGCTTTCGATTTGTAAGACGTTTTTAAGAAACTACGCTTGCTTTAATCAACCACAATACGCACTGTACTCTTTAGGTCAGTGACAAAACTTCAAACGTAAGAAAGAAGGTCGGAGTCGAGCTTTCTCAGAAGGAATAAAAAAACTCGGATGTTTTTAGACATTTCTATGGTCCCATAAAAATGCTATCCTCTACGAACAAGGCGTTATGTTGGCATATTCGCTGATGCGTAAGTTGAGTTTTTTACTGAAGTTATTCACCTTTACTATTTTTTTTTAAGATAACATGAATATGTTATGGCTCTGACTTTAGTGCAAGCTTTGAGCTTTGTTGAACTGATTTCTAAGAATAAACTTTTGATTTAAATAAAAATATATACGTCTCATAAAACTCATGGTGACAACATCACCATGTCTTTAGATCAAATATGATTTCAATCTTACCATTCAAAATTTCGCTAAGGCCCCGAAGGTAATGGGCATGTACATATCCTAATTACAATCAAGAGAAGCCAGCAATCGAGCATTTACCAATGCTCTGCAATTACAATAACGTTTCACGTGTTCAACGGAGCAATATTATTTTTCAAATGTCCGGCGAAAAACTAATATGCCAGATGGTTGAAAGATGACGATGCAACAAAGTTAAAAACAAACATAATGAATATAAAGCGATTAGAGTGCGACCCGAACGCTGGACTTTCCCCTCGTCCTCTTACTGTTTCCATTGCTTTTTAAATTTTTTTTCGAGTGTTTAAAACCATTTATGAATAACCCTTTGCGTATACATCTATGAGTAAGGAAATTAGCGTTTTTGATACACCCACTACTTGTTACAAGTTTATCGATAACAGCTGGTATTCATAAAATGATTTGTAATGAAACGCATCATATCCTTACGCTTAGTGAATGGAACACCTTTTTGGAGTGTACACAAATGATTGGGTGACATGCAAGACTAAACGAGGAAAAAAGTTGGCCTGCTCGAAGCACCGGCCGACAGGCGTTGACTCATCTATACTGGCGTCTTTCTCTTTTCTCTTTTTTTTTTTTCTTGTTCGTATTATCCGCACGTGCATAATGTTATCTAACGTTTTCACAAGGGTTAAGATCATAACGCAGTGACACTTAGTGGTGCACAGTAGGTGACATATAAAAATTGCAGGGGTGAGGGAAAGGATGGCTGGGGAGGAGGAAGCAAAGGGATTGCTGTATACGAGAGGAGGAAACATCCCCCTCGCTCTAGCAGTCCGCCCGCTTCCTCATCCCCAGCCTTCCTTTCCCTCGCCCTGTACCGTTAACCTGTCACCGACTATAATAAGAAACATCCTGAAGGACTCATTGCAGTTGAGTAAAACGAAAAAGGCCGAAAAAGATGCGCCTCTTAGCAGCGCTATTTAGAAAGTGCGAGGTCCTTTTTACCCCACGACGTCACACTCAGTCCGATACCGGGTTCCGCGGCTCTTGATTTTACTCCGTTTCTTAGACTTGCTTTCGTATACACGTAACCTCGGTGGTGCAACCAATAGCCAGCGGCGTCCGACACATAGTTACGAGTCAATGTTGCGAAGAAGGCAAAGTGCAAACGGCCTTGTGGCGGTGCAGTTGCTCCTCGTCCAACCCCTAATAAATAAGAAATCCCCACTGTTGACTTTTCTCTTTTTTTTTTGTCACCTAGCAGGGGTTAGTTTAGGACACGTATGGAACATGAGCGACGCGTCAAAGCTCCGTTGGGGTTAGAACGAGAATCCGAGGCTTACGCTGACGCGGCACTCGCGCCCATTCTGTGCCCGGTTTAAGCCTACGGCCTCGTAATGTGGATGTTTCCCCTAGCCAGGCTCTAAAGCCCTCCTTTTCCCGCTAAACTGCTCAGAACCCTTTCAGATCGAGTATGATGCGATGCAAATTACGTGTAAGTCTAAGGAGCGATAATTAGCGAACCGCTCTGCCATACGCTATCGGCGCGACGGATAAGCGACCCTCGGCATCGGCGTAATCGAGTCCCGTGTGTTATTTTTTTATATTTCTTCTTTGCATTACCGCGTCGTTATGACAAAAAGCCAGCCCTCCTCGCTTGCCTCATCGTGAAAGCCCTGTTCCTCCTCTAAACTCCGTTTCGCCGCACATCGCGCCCGCGGAGGACGACACGAACCATCGGATCCATTTCAATGCCGTGTGATCGTCACGTGATCATCGAGGGTGAGACGGGCACGTAGTCACGTGAGGCATTCAGTGCGCGGGGATCGGATGGTATGGCTCGGAGCGTCCGCAGCGCTCCATCGTAAGGTGAGACGGAGCAGCATACACAGCCTGCGCCGGACTGCGACCCGCGAAGCCCGGAGGATGCGTGCCGTTCTCGAGACTCCCGTTGCAAAATCGTCCTTCCGCCCGCTTCGTCCTCGCTCGCCATTCTCCTTCCCTCACTACTTCGACATCATCTCTCTCTTTGTGACACGTGCCTGGAGACTCAGAATGTTAACAGCAATATCGCGGCGCGGCTCAGGCTTTCTGGCGTGCTTTGCGGTCCCCAGAAACTAAATTCCTCGCCATTTCTTTTCATTTCGTTTATTGTTGCCTCGCTCTTTTTTTGTATGCTATACACCTTTCAGTGTTCTTGTTCGCTTCATTTCAGCACAGGCACAAAAACACCGCCGGTTTTACTTCTTTTTTTCTTTTTTATAAGGGCCACCGTCGGGCATTTCTAAACAATGAGCCAACTGCGGTCGAGATAAAAGTGGATCCCCTCTGCGCGGGGGAAGACGCCTGGCTCGTGACAGTCGAAGACAACAGCCATGGGTATCGAGAGAAGAAAAGCAAACACAATCGCCCGAGCGTAATAGCTACGAGAGAAGCCGGAGAAAACGACAGGAAAAGCAGTTGCTGGGCGGGCAGGTTCGATAAGTCGGCATTAAAATGTTAATCCGCGGAGAGGACGACTGAACGCCGCGTGGTGGCGCAGGAAAAAAAAGGCATTGTGCCCGGAGCGAGCAACAGGGGCCCGCCGTGCCTCCTTCGCTGCTGGCTCCCTTCTCCTCCCCGTCGCATTCTACGCTCTCGGGTTGGTGCGCTCGTGCGTGCCTCGAGTGCACTCGCGTGCCGGGATGAAAAGAGAGGCCGCACCGGCACGACGGTAATGCCAGATTCCGTTTGTCGTCGTCCGTCGTCCTCGTGTGCGTCGAGTGCCTGGCAGAGGCGGCGGCGGGACGCCATCATCTGCCGCCATTATTGTTTGTTTTGTCGTGTCGGTTCATTCCTGACTCTTTGCGTTCGTCGCATCCCGCATTTCTCTTTTATTTCGGATGACAGCATTTATATATATCTATCTACGATTACCGCGATACGCCGCGACACGAGCGCCCTCCCCCGGCACGCGGGGGAAGGAAGCCCGTCCGAGCAGACGGGGCAGCAGTTCTCGTCTCCTGATGCCTCTCTCCCTCGCCCTCTGCTGCGGGGCCGGCTCTACTGCGCAGGCGCGGAAGATTCAGGCGCGGCATCCTCGCCCTCTGTCCACTCCCCGCCCGAGGCCCTCTCCATCCTCCCCTCCTTCATTGCGTTCCGCATCCTCGTGCGCCTCCCGGCCAGAGAGAACCCGGCGCGTGTCCTCCGCTTATACGCCTGCACGGTCGGAGAGAGGCGGCGGCGTCGGCAGCTGCCAGCGTCGATGCACCGTCGCGTGCCGCGGCCGCTCCGGCTACGACTGCGCTGCTGCTCCTCCTGAGGTCGCCGCCCAACAAAGAAAACAAGAAAAAAAAAGCTAAAAAGGCGCAGCGGTAGCTGCGGCTGCGACAAAATACCGAGGCACCCCCCCACCACTTCGCGCGCCTCCGCGCCGCCAAGTCGAGGCTTCCAAGTGTGGTGCACAGATCGCGGAAGGCCGTCCACGTCTGAAACCCCCAAACTCGCCTGAAATCGTCGCCTTTCCGCCGGATGTGTGCGTGGTGTGTGTTCGTCTTTACGCGCCAGCGACGATCGAAAGTCCACATGCATCGGCCCATCTTTTTTTGCTTTTTGCCTCCTTTCCGTCTCGACTGACCGTCACTCGTGTTCGCCTTAGAAGTGGTGAATTCTTCCCTAGTTCTTGGAAGTAGCCTTTTTGATTTTTTTTTTGTTTGTTTTTGTTTCACTTTGTCACTTCGGTTGCATTTGTGCCTGCGCTCCCAGTCCAGACGAACCGCGAGTTTTGTTCTACCAGCAGTGATGTTCACGGATTAACCGCCGCACGGACCAAAAAAAAAAAAAAGCACAGGAAAAAAAAAAAAAAAAAAAGATGGCTTGAAACAAAATTCCAAATCTTCCAGCATGCTTTTGCACGCCGTCCTCGTTCCCGGGGTGTGACCGCGCGCAAACGATCAAGCTCAGCGTGGATGCATCGTCGTCGCTTGACCGGATCCACAGCTCTCACTTCGCCGACGTCGCCCCGCCGACCCGACCGCTTCGATGCGGGTGTAGCACCCTCCGTGTGCCCGGGGCTTGTTCAGACTTGCTTCTATCGGGGTGCGGACTTCGCGCTCTGCGAGACGATCGCCCCTCGGGAAAGAGGAAAGACCTCGAAGGAGACGACCCCCCGTTTCGACGAGTTCGCTGTGTGTCGTCGCCGCGCGTGGACTCTTGCGGACGATGAGAAGAAGCTGACGCGCTGAGAGGAATGAAGCTGCCGCTGCGGCGTCCACCCGGCTCGCGGCCCGGCCTCGCCGCGTTGCTCACGACCTGGTTGCTGCTGCTTCTGATGCCCCTCGGATTGCGAGCCCTGCCACCGGTCATCAGAGTCGGTGAGTGAACCAACCCGACGGACGGACAACTTCGCGCCTACCCTCGATAGGGCCATTGCGTATACGCCACATTTTCGGCAGGGCTTCGGTGTCGGCTGTCTTTTTGTTTTCCACGAAGTCGTGTAGTACACACAGTGCGGCAGTCGTCACGTTAACCAACAGTCAAACGCAATCGTCCATATCTACGTCGTTTATTTGTGTTTTTTTTTAAACGTATGAACTTTATCGCGGTGTCTTCTAAGCTACTTGTATTTTTATTGGGGTACCGGGGCGCATCGAGAACAGCTGCGACTTTTCTATCAACTGCACCTTAAATAAATTGTCGGGTATCGCTTCAGTCTCGGTTCAGCTTCACCCGAATTGTAGATTTGAAAAAAAAGTAAGTGGAAGGCGATTCGAGCTTGGTGTATAAATGTCACTGCACGTGTGTGTCGAAATCCTTGAACATGAAAATGGTTGTCTAGTTTCTAGAAGATTAGAGATTTTAACTATCGGTGATAAAAATATTGAAGACATCTGGTAAGAGAAAAAAGGCTTAGTAAGCCTCAAAGGCATCATTCTTTGAATGATTGCTTAACTCCCCTTACTTACATATCAATATATGAGTCTCATGTAGAAGGGAGATGTCATCGCTTATATATATATATTATTGATATTGCGTTAATTGGGTTATTATAAGGGCTTCAGTCTAACTATACAACAATAAATCTTGATGAAACGTTTCTTAATAAAGAAAAAACAGCCAGAGCGTCAACTCCCTGTTGAAAAACTAAGCAATAATGTTTCAAACCTCCTCTTCCACTCCAGCTCTCTCACTTCGAAGGATTTGGCTCCACCCGAACTCTGAGCATTGCTTTACGTTCTGACGGAGACGGAGACCCCTGGTGCATTAATAATCCAGCAGTTACATCAGGCCAATATCCAACGGTCCAAAAAGAGTTTTTCGAGTTTTAATATCACGAGTAACCACGCGAAGATTTTATTAACTTTAAACACTGGCATTCAGTTACTTTTGTACTACTTTATTTGACAGGGGTATTAGTCTATTTAATACCTGAACACCCAAAAAACAGAGGCTGTTGTTATCCTGAGAATTTAGAAAGAACCCTTTTGACTTGACGTCGGTTAGTGACATTCCTTTTGAGAATCGCTTAACCTCGTTCACCGATATCCCGTGGATCGTTGAATGAGGGCCCGTGTTCATGCTTTGCGCCTTGTGCGTTTTTATTCCAGGATTACAAGGGTAAGTGAAGCATGCATCTGCTGTAAAGTCTAAATTAAGCACGTAACACAAGGGATTGATGCAAAAAGCAATTCCCATTGCACTAATTTGAACTCTTCCAGGGCAATTAATCTTTACGCACCATCGTTATATAAATTCATTATACGACTTGAAGAGGTTTCTTGGGTAAAGCAATGATATTCACAATTCCAGTTTGATAACTACAGAAAATATTCTGAGTCATGCTTCAAATTAAATATTTCGAATCACCACCTTTACGTAGATTGTGGAGCCTGATAATTAAGTTCTGGATAAATATCGACATCTTTCATTTCTTCTCGTTGATGCTTATTTATTCGTCTGCGGAAAATAATGCTATAAAACAAGATGGCAATTTGCAAAAAGAAAACTATGATGAAAAACGCAATCTGTCTTCATTTGGTCGCTTTCATTAAACTAAAGTAAGATTCATGAACACGTCTTTCTGGTATCCTACTAAGCACGTATAACTTTGGTTCCAAAACTTATCAAATAAAAGCATCTAAAGAGTAAAATCCTCTTATTTTTTATTAGTAATGTTTCTGCGTAAAGCAGGAGGCGTCATTTCAACCAATCAATCATCCACCACATACCTTCAAAATTCTTCTTTTCTTTTCATGGCGGTCTTTTTAATACTTTTCTAAACATTTTCGTAATGTATTGATGGGGACTGCTCTTTCTTTCTCAGCTCTACAAGTAAATAGACTCCTGAAAAAAACTTTTCACGCTTAACGCAAATTAGGTTTAAACTATAATAATTTTGCACTTTAAATAACAAGCTATTTTCGAAGTGTAATTCCTGTATACTGCTGTGTACTTGCTATAACTCCCGTATTTGTTTATAATATGTTCATTCTATTTTTTATTTAGCGATGTGTTATACATAACTGTGTGTCCACTATATGTGTAATACACGATTAGTAAAATCGAAACTATACTTTAAGTTTACAACACGAGAGTAGCATACTTTTTATTTTATCAGAGTTGAAAATAATTATGGATTTAGTGTACTAATTTTTTGTAAAATATGGCCGTGCACTGCACTGTATTATACCAAATTTTAGAGCCTTAAAAGAGATGTCTCAGTTTTGTTCCTTTTAAAAAGTCTAAACATACATGCCTCTAGCAATTTTAAGAACGCGAGAGTGCAACGCAGTGTCGTTAGTCGCTCTCTTGAACACTCAGAAATCAGAAGCTCCTAGTGGAGTAACTTCCCCTCCTCTAGTCTTTCAGACTACTGCATATAACAATAACCGCTGAAACCACCTAGAACAAAAAAAAATCGATTTTCAACGACTTCACGTATTAGTAGAACAGTTCGCTGTACAAATTTTCGATGCGGAAATAATATATAGCGCACCGTTTCGCTACAATGTAGTTTACTCTCACTAATAAAAAAATCCCTAAAAAAAAAAAAAAAAATTAAATAGCGTAGCAAAATATACATCTAAAAGTTATGTATAAAATTGCATTATTAAGAGCGAATATATTTTTATATTGGTGTACCAATACTATAGCCTGAATCAAACAGCGAAGCGCCATTCGTATAGATTCAACACCGCGAAGAGGAAAATTGTGCGTATCCCCATCTGTGAAGGTTGTGATTGACCCACCGCTGTTTGATTCAAACCGGTATTCGCACACCCCTATTCATATTTCCGCGGCACATTTGCGAAACACATGGCCTCGTGCACGTCGAGAAAACATGTACATCAACTTTAATGCAGGATCTTAAATTTCACATTTATTGGCACAGTTTTATGTGAAAACAAACTTTTCTAACTTCGACGATGGTGCTATAAGTTAACGGAATTGTGTCGTGTGTACGTTTATCAAACGTGGAGTTAGTTTACGTTTATAAAACAATTTTTTTCCAGGGCATTGTAATTGCATACGTGCATAGCCTTCTCTATACTCACAAAACCCGGAAGTTCAACGGCGGAGCCATAGAGTGCCCGGTCGCAGATTTGGAGTGCGATGATTTGGTAGTACAGAGCATTTCTCGGGGAACTTAGACGTCAGCGCACAGCTTTTGCAGCGGCGAGGAATCGAAACCCGGTTTTCAAACCCGACGAGACGAGAAGCGGTAGCGCGAGGAACGCGAGGAGCACGAGCGGACATTCTATCGCTCGGGAGAAGTGTGTTTCGGCGTCTCGCCGCAGCGGGGCGCCTGTCACGTGGCTCTCCTGTCACCCGTTGTCTGCCGCTCTACCTTTTTAATTTTGGCGGGCGCTTCTCGTGGCGATCTGCCAGGCTTTGCTAGTATAGAGGAGGCTACGGCCATACCCACGGTGTAAGATACACTTTCTAGGTGAGGACACGGCGGGGCTGAGCGCGCGGCGCGAGGAATCAGCGTTCGTTCGACGGGCATCCGAAAGGCAGCATCACTCCGCGGCCACCGCGCTCGCGGCTGACAGTGTCGCCGGCGGCCAAACGGCGAAACTGTGCGAGAGCGAAAAAAATTATCTCGTTGCCATGACACCCCGGTACACCGTGGTCTTTCTGCACGTGCGACAACCTCGCTGGAGCTCTGCGCGTGTGAAGCATGAGGCGGCACGAGCCGTCTTGTGGACTGCTGCCTGCCTCCGTCTTACACCGTGCCCATTTCACGTGCCCACGGGTCGACGAGTCATCTGCCGGCGCCGCATAAAACCATAGTTAGAAAGAGAAAGAGGGAGAGTGAAAAGCGAACTTTATCGGCATGTCGCGATAAAGTTCATTGTCCTTACCTAAAGAGTATTATCTCACACCGTGGCTATACCTGGGCTGCACGTGCACGCTAGCTCGAGTCTCGTGAGACGTCAAAGAGTCATCGAAGGCAGAAAGGTCGTGCTGGATGCGGGAAAGCTAAAGGACACGCTCGCCTTTCCCGTCCTTTCGTTCATTATAGGCCAACGCGCTGCTTACGAGCGAGCCCAGAAAAGGGGAGGACGAAGGCGCAGTTCTCGCAAGCAAGGTGTAGGCATTGCGCATTAGCAGGAACCAGATTCGCGTGAAGTTGAGTCTCCTGGGCACGCTCCCTGAAAATCGCAGCTTCACCCCAGCAGCGTGACCTCGGGGCGGCGGGTTGGTGTAGAGCTGTGGGAAGCGCAAACTTGTCTGCTTCTTTCGCAGAGCCTGTGGTGACGTCATAACGCCGAGCTCTGATTGGCTCTTACTGAAGGATAGTGGGTAGCTTGCTTTGCAGTCTACCCAGCTATCCTTCAATCGAAGCCAATCCGAGCTTGGCGTTATGAAGTCACCACAGTCTCTGCGAAAGCAGCAGACGAACCTGGCCTCCACATACCTCGCTGACTAGTGGTACTTTTTGACAAGGTGTTTTCACGCTATGTAGCGCGTGTCTTGTTTTTGTTTAGGCATTGCCGAGTAAAGGGAATCGGTGGCCGAATATACAAACAGGCTGCAGCTTGGAGCAGTTGGAGAAAAAAACCTCGCGCTGCGGAATCCAGCGACCCGGGGTTCAATCCCCTACCCCTGCCTAAAAAAAAGCTATCTGAGCGGTTGTCGCGCCGGCGTGTGTTCGTGTTCGTGCTGCGCGTGAACGACCCCAGGCTAACAGTGACACTGCGCGGGTAAAATCTCTTATCTACAGCGGACACAACAGGTGCCTATGGAGGCTGACCAACTTCCCGCTGTCTAACCATGCAGACACAATTACGTTTTACCCAAGGTCCGTCTGGCTGATGAAAAACGCACGTATAACTATGTTTCGTGAACTAATTCAGCGAACATATGAGCGGAAAAAACGGGCGCCGCGCGGAAGTTTCCATGGTAACTTGAGCGCACGCTGTGACAGGGCGGCTTGGCATTGCTCCACGTCAAAGCGTCCTGGGCCGTTGCTAAGGCAGTCAGCGCGCGGCGCCCGTCCTTGCCCGTTCATGTCTTCCCTACTTAACATAGAATAGGCTAGGATGCCTTCATGAGGACATTGAGGCACCCTAGAATAGGCGAATGTCAAGATACCCGCTCGCTTTGAACAGAGATCCGAAAGTAAAGAGGCCATGACACTGCACACGGGTCGCAGGGGATCGATGGGAATTCCGATAGTAACGCTGGGGCGGTTTGGCACCGAGGCATACATTGAGGGGCCTACGCCTATTATTCTCGTAAGGCTGTGCAGTGAAGCAGCCATGCTGTAGGCAGATCATTGTAGAGTTATTTCTATGTTAGTACGACGAGGAACCGGTTTAATAAATACACGTTACTTCCACTGCAACTGTGGGTCATTAAGTGTAGAAAAGTAGTAAGTTGGGCGAGTTGGTTATTAGGTGAGTAGGTGATTAAGCACATTGAATATAAAGCTATTTTGGTAGTTAATGACGACTGCGAAGAAGAGTTCTGCAGCGCTGAACACACAGCTTTTTTAGACTGGTTGTCTAAGCTTCTGTGACATTATATACTTTGAACAGCAGCCTTGTTGTGGCCCATACAAAATGTGTATATACATTTTTCCGAATTCAAGGATTGCAAACAAAGCGATAAATCACGTACAGTGCTAAATTTTAAGTGTAATGACTTTTTTGTCGGGCGAGAACAAACCACATAGAAAGATACACCATAGCAGACACAAAGTGTACTCTTTTAGATTAAAGCTTCTTGTGAGGTTCAACGAAACTCTACAACGTTTAATTTACATCCACGGTCCATACACCGTAACATAAACATTCCTCTTTATGTTTTACTGCGGAAATGCAAACAACTATCTCTGTGGCAATTCCATCATATTAGAAGCAGGCCTCTAGAATTATTTACCAGCGCGCAAAGAAAAACTGATTTAAAAAAAGGCGCATGGTTCGATAAGTTGTTGACGTCGAAGCACAAGCTGTCCTATTCGCTCCCACCACGACGACAAATCACGTTGAGTTTCGGAGCGGACCGCGCGCCGCTGTGAACAACTAATTTGTAAATTTATATCCTTACTGGAAGTTCTGAAGTCCGCCATTTGAGAAAGTTTGTACCGGCAAACATCTTAACTTATAGTCTCCGTTTTCCCAATAAAGAGGACAACTGCAGCGCCGGAATTGAAACCGCTTTCGAAAACTGCTTGAATCAGCAAACGCCGGCTGGGAATGACCTCGGCGGTTCCTTCGACGTTGAAATATTCCCGGAGAGCTCTCTGCTCTCTGTGCGATTTCGTTGAGTTACCCTATATTTTTCTTTTTCGGCGAGGTCAATATACTTCGGCTACAAGGCGGCAAAGTCGTTAGAAACGTGCCCTTTTATTTGATCGCCACGATCTCCGTCTCTTTTTTCCCTTTTGCGTGTGGCGAGTCTCGAGAGATTTCTGCGCCATTTGCAGGCAATTTATTGGCCCGAGTTCGAACCGTATACCTTCTAGGAGGAAGAGAATCAATATGAAGAAACCTTTGAAGGAATTAGCATGGAGGTTCGCCTGACAGCTACGATAAAGAAGAGCGGGAAGTCTGGTTCGACGCTTTTATTGTTTGATCAGAGGACGACGCACCGACCGTTTTCTCGAAATACGCGTATATTGGCAAAATATATATTAGGTTCATTTGTCTTTGTTCGTGCAGAGGCATACGAAGAAATACGCGCAGCGGACTATACGTAGCTTGTCACACTTTGTGCAGAAGAAATTAGCATCAAATTGACCTAATGTAACCTAAAATGTAAGTTGAAGTGAACAAAACGGAAAGGAGCAGAGCTGCTACGTCGTTCTGGGCTTCTTTCTGCCGAGTGGGGCGATATAATTTGAAGCGGCGTTGCAGTATCAACGTTTTGAAACATCACTAAGTGTTTAAGATTGAACTTTTCTCGGTATTTATGTGAACGGTTCTCATGCAGAGACCAAGTCGTCTGCGTCTTGCGCAATAGTTGCGGTGGCATCAGAAAGACCCCAACCTTTGATTTGCTCTGATTAAAGGATAGTGGGTAGATTTAAAGCAAGCTGCCTCGAGGTTTACCCACTATCTTTCATTCAGAACCAATCAGAGCTCCGCGTTTCGACGGAACCACAACCCTTGCAAAAGAAGCAGACGAACTTGCGGTCCTGATAGGTATGATAAGCGTTTCGTGAACGTGCACTGGCTTGCGCCGGAAAGGTTGCGCGTAAATTAAATAAAGCGAAAAGCGTATTCTCAAGAAAGAAAAAATATCAGCATGTCTTTTGTTCCCGCGTGCACTCGTAGAGTAAATTACTGCAACCTGTGTCCGGAAGATGGCGAATCGCGTGACCCTAAAAGCGTTTTTACCGAAAAACAAACTCGGCAAGACCGCAGGAACGCTTCGTATCTCCCTGCTAGCGGGCCGCTTGCTGGATTTCAGGAAGAGCACCCGGGCTGAAAATTGGCCCGTCCCGAGAGTGGTGCCCACCAGCGTTCGGTCCCACAATATTCCTATATTTCTAGTTTGTTTCTTTTGTGTCGCTGCGTTGAAACTCCTCCACTGAGTGGCGGACGCTGAGCACACATTCTAAATAAAGTATGTTTTTCTTACTTTTTTTTTAAGATTAGAGCACCCAACACGCACGATTAAGCGAATTTCCCAAAAAGAAAATGGCGTCGTGCAATTCATTCTGCCATCGTGCACCCAAATGTTCTTACTAAGACGTGCACCATCGAGCTGTCGGCGTTTCAAGATATTCGATACTTCGTTTCATTTTAAGTCCAGAAGCGGCAAACACCACGATGTGCAGGACGAAACGAGCAGCGTCAAAATCGCAAGCCACTATGTCTTTTTTGTTTATGATTGGTTTAGCAATGATATAGAACACATACAGAAACATGACGAACACCTTGATGGTGCCCATTTGCCGCTTACTGATTTGCCCCATTTGCTCGCAGCGTCAGCTGCTTCTGCACTTAAGGTGAAACTAAGTGTACTGATGCGAAGCGGAAGTTCGCCTGCTTCTTTTGCAGGGTTTCCAGTGACGTCAGAACTACGCCGAGCTCTGATTGGTTCTGATCGAAGGATAATGGGTAGACCTCAAGGCAGCTTGCTTTGAGGTCTACCCCCTATCCTTCAATCAGACCCAATCAGAGCTCGACGTAGTTCTGACGTCACCGCAGCTCCTGCACAGGAAGCAGACCACTTGCGCTCGGCATTGGAAGGACCTCGAATTGCGGATTTTTATCTAGGAAATTTAGTACGAAAGTCAGGTTGTATCAGGGCATATACGTCCGACGGATAGTGACTTGATGTTTTTACAAATCAAGTCGTGATGTCACGGCTCGCTCTCATTAAACAGCCATTTATCTTGAATGCTCTCGGGTGGTCTTATGACAGCTTAAGCTGCGCAGCGCGCGGCTTGTTATCATTTTGCTTCTTGCTTCGTGATTGGTTCGGCGGCGTCCTGACACGCTAATGGTGTAATCTGATTGACCGAGGAGCGATAATGATATGCGGAAGCTCGCCACGCACTGCGTTATTATACTGTCAGTGACCATAAAGATAAAAAAATACTGCACACTTAAGTCTGCTTACATGTAGGAATGCGAAAGAATTCGTACACGAAGCGCACTGCTACAAGCAGCGCGCCCCGCTGTACTCCGTAGAGGCCGCCCGCGCGCGCACGCTACCCCTTCCCTTTTACTGGCGCGTCGGCCGCATCGCAAGGATGAAGGCTTCTCTGTGGGGTGGCGTTCATTGGAGCTATGTCTGGTCGCAGCCAACAGCAATCATGCTATGTCGTTTCCTTGTACGAAGCCGTCTTGAGTTTCTCTCAGTCGTGTAAAACTCCAGTTAGAAAATCGTTTACTATTCAGCGTACCCAAAGAGAAGTTATATACTGTAAACGACTTATTTTTCGCGGGCTCAATATTTCACGATTTAGGCCAAAGCTGAAATTTTAGAATAATTCGCGGGTTCTAACTTTCGCAACGCGGGGGATTTCAACATAGATTACAACGCGTTTACATTTTACTGGAATTTTTCGCAGGACCTATATTTCGCGAATTGTAGGCGATTCGCTAAATTCATGAAAATTAGGTTCTCGCGAAAATTAAGTCGTTTACAGTATGTGTTTCATGACCGTTATTTAAAACTCAGTGAATTTTATGATTATAATGAATTTCGTAATTTTATTGGCCTAAAGGATTTGTGAGCTAGACGGATGACTGGGGTTTTTATGCTATTTTACAAGGTTGTAAATCGTTGTCTAGACTCACCAGGCGCTACTGAACTCTGCATGTGTCCGAGTTCCTCGGAGGGTAAGCCGTGTTCATTGCTTTTTTTTGTCATTTTACTTTGTACTGGACTGAACCCACGTCTTGTTTCAACTGGTTTTCAACCAATATGAATCGAGCTCATACAATCGTGGTATTGAGAGTTTTCAACCCGAGGAAACATTTCGAGAGCGCATTGATGTTTTTCTTTCATCCTGATACGTAGACCTTTGTTTTCATGATTGTATGTGGTCGTTCTTCAGTGCACCACCGAAAAGGCCTATGATGGTTCGGGCGGCACTTAAGATCAATCAAAATGAATTAATAAATATTGTTTGTTTTGTGCTGACAAGCTTTTACGGAGATAGTTGCTACAGCCGCGCACAATTTAGAATTTCGATTTCATTCATATTAAACTTAGGTAGACCTTGGCTCATAAAAAGATATGTTTTAATTCGTATATTTGTATCCACGTAATGTCATGTGCTCACATTTCCGCATTTTGACCACCACTAGCGTTACATTAGCACAGATTTTAAGCTTTCTGCGTTGCATATAGTTCCTTTATACAATCCGAAAAGCCGGGTTTTATTTCTGCATCGATCCCGGTGGAAGACAAAAAAGAAAAAAAAAAAAAAACTACTATTAGTTTTGTGAAGTATCTGCTTAATAATCTGTTTTAGGGAAGTTCTATCTCTGGAATCTGACATTTTGTACTGGGCAGCGCTAAGAATTATGCGGCGATCAGGGTGCACGGCAGAGCAATGGTAAGCGGAACTTAGATGCTTTACGGCAGAAGTCGATTTCTTCCCTGAAAATGCTCATTGCAGAACACACTTGACATGGTGGGATATAGTATCGCTACAATCTCTTTACGATTAAACAACGACCGGGCTTGTCTGAAATAGCTATAATTTCGGGGGTGGAAGTCTACTCTTGATTGGTGGGTTTGTCGTGGAAACACAAAACGTCGAGAGACAATAGCATCAGACGGCGAAGAGCTGCAGACTGGAAGCGTGCTCTGTTATTTTCCGCTGTCTTGTCCAGAAGAAAATACGCTAGGCGTGTCTGAAATGGCATAAGCTATGACTACCGGTCACTTTTATCACTCCATCAGGAGGGCTTCTTCGTGTCTAACTAGATGTCGGTCCATCTCTCTCTCAAAAAATAAAAGTGATAGAAGTTATAAGTTTCTCAATGCCAACCTGCAATTAGAAGTCACTTCACGTGCCACGTGTCCCTCTGTTCCTGTGTTTCTTACACTCTGCTTTTCTAGGTCACTTAGCGAGACCAACCCCCTGGAGCCCAAATATTAGCATGTCTCGAAGAATGCACTGCGATTAGCGCTGGACCATTGATTATTTGTAAACTTTTTTGCGCCCATTACAAATGATGCAACTATCATAAAGAATGACGTAACACGATACGCGTGTTAGTCGCCTAGATTAATCTATAAACGACATCATTTTGCGTAGGTTGTGCAATATTAGAGAACAAATTATTTACTCAGTCAACGGGATCACCAAATTTGACGAAACATTTAAAAATACGTAAACGCGGAAGAACGTCAACAGAGCATGGTTGCCCTGTGTTCCATTTCTTTTACGCTGCGTGTTGTCGTAGTTTCTAAGGTTTGACGCCCATAGTCTGTTACAACGTAAGATACCTAGTAAGTAGCAGAAGCTGCTCCTCGAACGCGGGAGTTTTATCTTCCGTAACGTTTCGTTTCATGCTCAGCCAAATCACGACGGCAGGGCATAAGCGCGCTGGAGGAATAGCTTGTCTCGCTGTTTTTGTATTGCAACAGACTATAGTCAATTTGAACATCAAACACCCTGAATCTCGATCTGCAGGTTACCAAGCCCTCCACGTGACGAGGACGGAACATTATGATCGCTCGTAATTTTTTCTTAAGATAGGCTCGTCGTTTAATAAAACGAGACAGAGACAAGAATATGAAGAGGTATTCTCGAAACATAACGTTCCCTTCTTTTCTTCATGAGTGCCGCGAACAAGTGCTCTTGCTTCAACCGCGCGGCTCTCAACAAAGAAGAAGCAGAAAAGGAGAAACAATTACAAGGTCCGTTGTGCGTATGTAATATTCAACGTACTCCGTTTCACTTATTACATTCCTTACCCGCTTGGCAAAGGCGGTGCTGAGTCGTGAATACTCTGTCATTTGCCTACTTTTACTATTCTTTTTACTTTTCACTCACAGAAAAAGAACACAAGACATTAAAGTTCCGAAGATCGAAGGAAAACAAGGAACAGCTGAACTGAGATACCTATCGAGGAAAAAATAAGGCGAGAAAAGAGAAGACATGCACCCAGGAAACGGGGGGTCCTTTCGTTTCTTAACGGAGACTCTGAGGCCTTTACGCGAAAGCTCGCCTTTAAAGAGCGCTTATCGCATGGCGTGTCGGCCTCCTCCACCGAAATAAAAAAGAAGAAATCTTTGGCAAAAAAAGGTTTCAGTTTGTCATCGGTGTGAGAGAGGGAACAGAATCTTCTTTGCATGCATTCTTCTCACAATCTTGCTTACCGTTTCTTCTTAAACCAGGCATCGGTGGCCACAAATGGGAGGAGAGCAGGCATGGGGGGGTTTCCCCTTTTTTCTTTCTTTCTTTCTTTCTTTCTTTCTTTGGGCTTTTCGCGTTTGTTGGCAGTTCAGGCATTTACAAGATGGAGCTCTATACAACACGCTCGTGCCCAATTGAATTCCCATGCAAGCAACCTGTTGCCCGCTCTTCTTCGTAGATTGTAAAGCATTCTATTTTCTCTTGCCGTGGTAGTGGGTCGAATCCCTTTACGTGGGTGGCCTAGTATTAAACACGAAAAATTGGTGGTTGACACTACAACAACGGAAGTATATCGTTGGATCGTACAACCCTTTAATGAGCAGAGTTTAGTTGAGAACTCCTTCTTGCTCATAAGTTTGAAGAGCCAACCGAACCATGACTCTATTTATTTTTTTAAAGATAAATGAACACTGGCTTTAAACAATCTGCACACGTCGGGAGGCATATGAAAGCAAACAACATTGATTCACAGCATAAGTTGACCAGGAAAATAGTTGCGCTCACTGTTAGCAGTGAATGTCAATTGAAGGGTGGACTATTAAAGGATGCGCTCATCAGATCCACCTTAATTAATGTGAATCGCCTATTTGTTTAGATAAATAATCCCACTGGCAAACAGAAACACGCGACACCGACAAGCCTCAAACAGGTTGCAGCATGTGCGAGAAGGCATCATTGGCAAGCTTGCAATTACGCGTGCATCCTAAAATCACTGGATCCTGGGTCCTAAAAGCACTGGATTCTGTTACTTTAGTGCATGCGTCACGATCACCGAGGCGCTGCAAGCCTGCCAAAAGTATATTATATATATTGGTGTCGGTTGCTTCACTTTTTCACTTTAGTGGGACTCAGGCGTAAGAGTCACAATTTTCGTCCGAAGCATTCTTAAAAAAAAATTGTCTCTTCCCCCCCCCCCCCCCGCCCCCCACCCACCCCCTCTGTCAAATTTCGCTCCAATACGTAAGCAAAAACTACATGCTTAGATATTCCTATATGCACTTTGTTTTGCAATATACTCAGTAAAGCGATCACTCTACATTCTTTACTGAGACTAGTTAATGGGAGGGCAAAGGCGTATCACGCCTCAATGGGCTTCAGTGAACAAGGAAATGTCTAACGTTTTCTTACTTAAGTTGCATTACTACTGAAATATTATGCACATCTCTATTTAGTTGGCTAAGCTCGTTTCACAAAGAACAGTGATGGGTGTTTCGGGTACATTGCGGTGAAGCGTACACTCACGAGGTTTTGAGAGCGCAGTGTCTTTATTTCTACTGTTAAAGCGGCACAGTCCCTATTATATTACTGGGCGTTGGTCGGTCTGCCTCGCACCAGCAGGCACGGGCTGCATGTTTGTGTATACAGACATGTATTTCAACCACACAGAGTATTGACCGTTCTTGCGTATATTTTGTAGACTCAGTTTTGTATTGATATAATCAGCACACTAGTCTATATTTTACTATTTTCTTCAATATGGGACAATTATCTTCATTGGTAAGACAATACATTTTAAAGGAAGAACTTTTTACTTTTGTATTTTTTTTCAATAAAAATATTTAATCAGTTTTATAAATATATAATACAGCGGTAAGACCCGATCAAAATGTTTTTTCCATTGATTTTGTGGTCAAGAATATTATTTATTACTACACAAATCAGGTTTTTGAAGGCAGTCATTTGCCTAAATCTGAGTCAGACCTTCAGTTAAAAGTACTTTATGGAATTCAGCGTTCTCGGGTTGAACAAAGAACTGCCTGTTATATTTGAGAAAGTTCAAAATACCTTTTCCGCATATTATTTTTCTTAAACTCTGCCCAAGCGGGTGCCGTAAGCTATGCGTAAAGTGATCACTAAACTTATACAAAACACGCGAACAGAATCTTATCACATGAAAGCGCTATTATTGCGGCAGTTAAGAAATTACTTCTTGACGTGGCGCTCAATAGAAGAGCCCAAGCAGGGGAGACGGCTTGCTCAATGTCTAAATCCTGGCAGAATCTGGGACGCCACTGCAGGAAATTTGTTGAGTAGCCATTTTACACCTTCTGCGACATTCTCAACGGGGGTGAATAAGTGACTGTCGATATAATCAGGAAACGGATAACTCAGTCATAAGGCCATGTTTCCACTGAATGAGCCATTCAACATCTGGCGTTTTTGAAAGTCACCTATGAACTATAGAGAAAGGGCGTGGTGAAAACAGTAGATCGCCCGGCAGGCAAAATCGCTGTGGTGACTTTGATTCAGCCTCCATTTCTACATATAGAAGTTGACCTCCCCTGCTTGAGCTGTTCCAATGGAAGAGTTCTTGGCACTTACCGAGGTACACTGTTTTGAGATAAGACACGGTTTGTGTGTTTCCTATAGGTTAATGAGAACTGTACTTCCAAGGGGTAATGAAGATGGCAGTCTTATTTATTTAGCTACGCTCACATGTTCTCTAACTCTTTTGCACGAAAGAAAAGAGTATACACCGAATAAACTTTTTCATGACTATTTAATTTCCTTGATGGTAGTCTCCTTATCACGTTCGTTTCTCAAGGACTGAGATGTATGTTTTACGCTCAATAAAGAGTAGCTGGGAATTTACATAACTATACATAGAAATTGCAATCAACTGAATAAGATCTGCAGCAGGTGTTCCGCAATGTTGCCCGTGTGGAAGCCGCTTGATCAAACGCTGATCTCTGCTTGTCTAAGTGCGTCTCCAGTGTTGCCAACAAGCCTTTCTTCGCTCGAGAAAGGCTGACCCGGAAGTTTCCTAAGTAAATTATGTGACGGGCTTCAGCGAGAATTAGGATGAGTGGAAATAAAATAGAAATGCAGCGGAGAACTAAGCCGAACCTTTCGATGATGGCGGGGATGTGAACCTAATTAGGTTTGTTTTCTCGCTACAACATTTAAGGGTACCGGAAATCCAAAGTAGAAAACAAAAAGCACCAATACTTGTGCGTCTCGTGTGATGAAAACTTTACATCATCGCTTACAAGCTAATATAAACAATAGAAAAGAAAAACCGATTAAGTTGCCACAGGCAAATATCTGCAAGTTTGAATTAAAAAGGGCAAACAATAATAAGGAATTTTTGCTTGTATTGATTTGCTGCAAGCTAATGTGAGCTGTTCGGGCTACTTCATCCCTTTCTTTTATGTTATTTAAGTTTAAAACCACTGAGTGATTAAGACACTCTCGCGGATTCTATTTCCTGTGTAACGGATATCTCTTTTTATTTCTATTTTTGTTTGTTTACGTGGCAAGTCAGCCAAAATATATAATCTATTAAAGCCAGTCGTTGATTTCATTTGATGGCCAACACACATGACAATACTTTTTTCTCGAAAACAAAATCAGCCGCAGGAAGTCTTTGCAAAGAACGTAAACAATGGTGGTAGTAAATATTTTAAATTATCCTGCGGGAAGCCTCCTATTTACAGCCGAAGTTTCACTGTGACGTTTAGCAACATCAGGTTGGGCTGTCTTCTTACAAAACATTGGCTGCGTTCTGAAGCTCCCTTAAATTAAAGTGCTAGAGGAAATGCGACTTTACTGTTTTTTCGCTTGCCAAATCGCCTACGTCACTAAAGTGCCCAAATGCAGCGAGAAACAAGTCCGAAACGAGTAAAGTATGCACATGCAGCAATAGATAAGACTGCGCTAGCTTTGCTGTGCCAGCTCGACATTTGCAGAGGTCGCCATGTGTTTTAACTACCTTTATTTCCAGACAAAAAGCTCGAGGTACACCTAAGCACTTATGAGCTGTGAACGCAAAAGCATGCAAGCCGCTCGTCATCCCCTTTCCGTGTGCAGCGTACTTTTCGTCGCCGGTCAGCCCGTGTGCTCCCCTGATCACCTTGGACGCTCCGTGTTAACGGCGCGCTGATGGACACGCAGCGCCATGGGGTGAGCGATTGTGGAAACTGACGAGCGCAGCGGCCAATGGGAGCCCCGTCGACGCGCTCCAGCCAACGGAACCTTTGGGATCGGGGAAACTAGGTGCCGTTTCGCGCTTCAAACTGACGACGTCAGCCACCTCCATGGGACAGTTAATGCTTTCGCATTAAAACGTAACAAGCGTGATGAACTTATTTGGTCTCTGGAGTCTAGGCCATAATCTTGTGTCGTCGACCCATCCACAGTCCGATTCTATATCGTATATAAGACCCCGGCGGTGGCTGGTGAAGCGCAGTACGCAGTGAGTGCGGCGGTGGGAACGTAGAGGTTGGCAATGGAATGGCAGACGGGTCAAGTGATGTCAAGATGGCGGCGCCCATGCAAGTTTTCCTGAAAGCATCTATACGCGTTAAAGAATGGGTCTTTCTTTAACGGCTCTGGATTGGCCCAGGGTTTTTTTTTAGCACAAGATCAGGCAAATGTGCGACAACCCGGTTGAACGTGCGTTCGGACATTCCCTTAAAGCACTCAGAGTTCCATCACTTAAATCTAGAACTGCATATTTTGGGAATCGCGGCTACGAGGGTGCCGAACATGGGACTATGGCGCCTAAAAAAAAAAACAAGGCGAGGATGGCTTGGGGCAAAGCTTGGGCTGCGAGCTTGAGAACGGTCGGCCACGGAACGGCCAAAGAACAAGGTGCTGACTCTGGATCGTCCAAGTGTGAAACAGTAAATCATTCGTACCTTGCCTTCTGTAACCTCGTTCGGGCCGGTCGAGGCGGGACTTGACCGGGCGGTGGCTGAGGTGGAAACCCATATTGCCTGGCGGACAAGGGGGGGTCCGATCAACTGGTCCTCAATTTCGGTCGTCCATCGGATATCACACTCGACGCGTTCCTCGAACATTTTGGCGGAATGGCGCAGCTAACTCGCTGAACGCTCGTTACCGTGTGAGCCAATGTGGCCGTCGACACGAGGTCGAGCTTGGGTTGGGGCGCTTCGTCCAACAGCGAGGCTCAGCGAGTGTCGGACGCCACCGTACGTGTTCCTGTGAGCGGAGTCATTGGCTCTCGAATGCTGTTGAAGCTAAGGACTCCTGCTCCGGTGGCGGGCATGGGAGATGTCGGGGAGCTCATGCGCGCCATGACGGCTATAATCTAGACGCCTTCGCGAGGGTTGGAAATGCCGGTTTTATGTCTCTGCGCCAACAGCGGTTGAACCTCCCGACTTTGATATATTCAAGAGAACCTGAAGGAAAATTGGTCTACAGTCTTTCACAGGGCCTTCATGCGTATATAGCCCGCCTCCACCAGCCGAAGACACCTTTGAGCCCGGCTGCGTGAGGGTGAGACAGACCTCACACTTCCAGATCGAATATAGTAGCACTTTTAGGACGCCGCACGAGAGAGCAGAGTATCGTGACTTGAAGTGAAGTGGTAACCACGGAAAAGCTTATTGATATCCTAGAACCAGATAGATTTTCTCAGCGGACGTTGGGAAACTTGCGGATTTAATTAACATCGGGAACGCTGGCGGACAGCTTAATGAGCACTTGGATTTATATCCGCTGGGCGAAGACGACATGTTGCTTGGCTACATCCCAGCGATCAATGAAGAGGAAGATAAGAGTCTATCTTCAAGATTCCTGATTCCTCGGAAGCTACGAAGGAGGTTGGTCACGTAGTTCCACGAATCCGCTCTGACTAGTCATAGCACTGGCAGCAAGACTCATAAGGCATGTCCCGCTGCGACCTGTCCGGGGGTTAGGAAGGGGGCGTATTTCTGTAGACTCGTAAATGGCCGGCTTGCCAGAAAGCAAAGCAGAACGGTGGGAAGCCTCCGGTGTTTATGCAGCCGGTGGTGAGTCACTACCCGTGGGTTGTGGTCGTCTACGACATCACTGGCCCGGATCCACAATGCGCGAACAATGCACATTAGGGGAAGACCCCAATTATACGCTACCATTGGTACCTCCGCAATGGTTTCGGCTTCCGCGGGGGAGCCCCGTTTCTTCCCGGTCGGCGGACCGCTTCATGATTTGCACCTGCGAGCTAGACACGCTGGCGGCGGGTGGACCCATTGTGGGGGCGGCGGGGAGAATCGGGAAGACGTATGCCGGGAGGGGCGGCTCGAACGAGGGTCTGTGTGTGGGTGTGTGTGGGAGGGGGGTCATTGAAACGAATGAACTTGAGATAAAATGAAATGAAATCGTTATTTCCAGACATTTACTCTAACGGGCCTCCAGATATAAAGCTACCAGATGGTAGCTGGACCGGGTCTGGGGCGTTAAAGCAAAACAAGCATAGCAACCTGGCAGAAAAGTGTGATACTGTACATTCAAAAAGCCTCGTAAGACAGCCAAAGAGAGTTTCTCTTACCAACTAGACATGTGCTTCAGTAACAATAAACAGAGTAAACATGTGAGAGCGCAGGAACGTTCGGCAAGGAGCATATTATGGGAAAGCTAGGAAAATTAAATTATCATACAGAGACATTCGCTTTAGATAAAACAGATGTGCAATTCAGCTCTCGTCAGAGAGTGTATATTTTCGTTTTCTAGATGGTAACTGTTGAGTAGAGAAGGCAACATATGACGAAGGGATTGTACAGCATGAGTCGTGCGGAAATGAAGAACATACCATATCTTGACCGGCCCATGCTGATCGAGATTTTCTTTTTATTAAAGCTCGAGTTGCGCCAAAGAAAATCAATTAATTAATTTGTTTTGTAAAGGAGAACCAAAAGACGGTACATGTGCATATTTGTAATGGCAATAATCCTGAATTTTTCGAACAGCGATTTAGTGTGATATAGAGAGAGCACATCAGCGATGATACCCAGTATCTTTTTCTTAAGTAACAGTATTTTGTGTAAATTCGAACTTGTTGTTCCCCACATGAGGTGACAATAATTTATATGAGAATGGAAAATGGCATGACAAATCATAAGTTTAATGTTAACAGTCAATATTGCGCATCATCTTCTAATTACACCAATGACTGTGCACAACCTGGTGACCAAATTCTCAATATGACGATTCCACGACAGATGTTCAGAGAAAATTACGCCCAGCGTTTTGTGGTGCCTAACTATATCGATTACTGTACCGCCTGAATTAAGGCATTTAGTGAAGGAGATGTGCTTATTCAATGACCGAAATATGACTGCCTTGGTTTCGTTTACACTATTTAAGCGCCATTTACCTCAGTCCATCTGCCAAATTGCGCGAGAATATCGTGCCCCTAAATAATTAAGCTTTTTGCGAAGAAAATCGCGGTGACGCCGACTGTAGACGCATATCTCCGTTAGACTGTAGACGCATATCTCCGTAATATTTTCTGTAATCCAGTTGATGTAATATAGTTGTTTTGTTTATTTGTGATTTTTATTTAAATTAGCATGAAACCGCGCGCAACACGCACAGGCCCACCGCAGCAACCTGTAGATTTCGCAAGGATCTAGCAGGCAGTGCGTGGCGGTAAGACTCATGGTCTATAATGCAATGTTAGTGGGTGGCACAGCACTGAGTGGCGCAACTTGCGGTTTCAATGCTGGCCATGGGTCCGAAGTAGGAAGGGCCCTACGAGGTAACTACGCAAGTGTTGCGTTTTCCTTACGGACTCACTCAGTTCAGAGCAAACGAGGAGTCTGGACACGTTCACGTCGTCGATTTGAAGCTGTATTTCCTTCGCGACCAGGAGATGGGGAGCGTCCCGTTCCAGCGGCCTCTTGCGCCCGGCTCACTGGAGCGGACCAGGCAGGGTGGTCAGCCGTGGTCTCCCTCACAGGGGGAGTCCACCTGGACAGAGCGTGGACGCCATGGCCTCCCCAGTCAGCCAAGGCGGCCATCCTGGACACAGTGGTCCGATTCGCAGGGCACTCAACCAGGGAGGAGATCACCCCGGTGTAGGCACGGCAGTTGAGCCGGTTTTAATCGACGGGGACCACTACCGAGTTGGCGGGAGCAGGTCCATCGGTCCCCGCCATAGCTAAACATCAACGGAACGGGTCAACCCCGTGCGTGGCAGGGGGACCAGCTTGGAGCACCCCCCCCCCCCCCCCCCCCTGTCACGCGGTGGCCACGACGACGGCGTACGAGGGACTTGGGGGCAGTTGACTGTCTCTCTCCAACGGTGGAAACGCCAACCAAGACCAGAGGCAAGGCAGCCTGGTGACACTACCGTGCCGCCCTTCTGAGGACATACGCTAGCCTTCTAGACCGCACCCTGAACAATTACAACAGCTGCTGGCTGCGCGGCGTCCTTTTCGTGCACCAGGAGGCACACCAGACCGGGGGAATGCACCAGGAGCGGCTGAAGACGCTGACTCCTCCTGTCAACGTAGGTGCCGCAGTTCAGGTGCTCCGACGGGAAAGGCCCGGCCAGCTCGTCCCAGAGACCAGGGCCGTCAATAAGCCTTCTGGGGGCCACGTCGCCGCATCCAACGACGTCCAAGGTCCCGCAGACGTCGCCGCACAGACCCCGTCAACGTCCGTCTGCCCCACGCCCCTCGTTGCTCCAGTGTCCGTCGAGGAAGCGCACGTGTCCAGACCGGCGACTTCCTCTCCTCACAAAATGGAAAGATGGACGTGTTGTCCTATATTTGAAGCGGCGGAAAGGGGGGGGGGGGGGGGGGGATCGCAGCCACAAAGGGGCCGGACATGGGCCCGCTGGGGCAGAGAGAGAAGGCGAGGATGGCACGGGGCAGAGCTCGGACGTTTGGCTCGAGAACGGTCGGCTACGGAACGGCGATAGGACAAGGCGCTGCCTCCAGATCGTCCATCTGTAGGACAGTATATCGTTCGTAACTTGCGTCGTGTTATCTCCTTCGGGATAATCGAGGCTGGGCCTGGTCGGGCGTTAGGTAAAGGGGAAACCCACAATCTATGAGGACGGCGAAACAAGATACATCATTTTACTGAGAAGTGAACCAGGTGATCGCGATGCGACACTGAGCGTGATCTTTGATATGCTCACGTCATGTTGAGTGCAACATGACAGCATTCATCCTGCCCCATTTAAGACACAAAGTTTTCATATATGTTTCGTCCAATAACCATATCGGAACTTATCTATTATATAAGGCGTATAAAAGATATTGCATGGCCTTATATATTTTTTTTCACTTGTTACATAGTAATCGTGGATAAGCGTAACACTGAGCCTGAAAGCAAACGCACAAGCTTGTATAGTGTATGAAAGAGTTAATTTTGTACGGATCAAAGGGACTCGTACTTTGGCTTTATATTATATTATTTATCATAGACGATACATTTTCTACCTTGGAAGTTGCCAATTGAAACCAATACTCTGCAGGAACGCAGTTAAAGCGCTCATCGATTCTAATTTAAATAGTTACTCGGAAAAAATTTTGAATAACAAGTAACTCACACGGAGTTTTATGAGACACTAATAATTAGGTGAGGAACACCGAAACAATAAGAGAGGTTTGACGAGGGACGACCTACAATTTTTTCCATGAAAGAAATTGTACGTCATTCCTAGTCCCACCTGTGTCTTATTCTTTTGGTGTTCCTCAACTCAGCCAACACGCTCGTCAGCCTACATTGATAATTGGTTGTTTTTCGAGATTTTTGTGATTGACTGCCATCATTTTTCCTCAACTCAAGCAATAGTATGAAACGAAGTAATAACCTGTTACGTACCCTTAAATTTCCTCGCTTATATCGTTGCCATGTTTTGGTGTAGTATATGTCCGACTGTTGGACCATTCGCTATATCTATAAGCTAGTCGGGGATTTAGTATGAAAGTCACTTTTAACAAACATAGTTTGGGTATAAAAAAAACATTTCTTATTACAAAACAATTTTAAAACTTAATTACCACCGCAAATGCAGACATCAAATGGCTTTGCTTGTCCAAGCACAATCGAAGCCGCTACCTTTTCTTATATTTCCTTCATTCAATTAGCGTCAAAATAAATATGCGCTTAAACAATATATGCTTCCGTTTACATATTTGTCTGATGTATCGTTGCAATATCGTGTTCATTGAAGCACATGCATTCGCCAAATGCGTTACTAATAAATATAATGTCATGGTGGCGCCCACTTTCGGCTTCTCTTCCAATATCTTTCAGGGTGGAAAGCCAATGAGAGCTTTCTTTGACTACACAAAAATTATTTGCTGATGCGAAGAAAGTGAAAATATACATGAGATGGGAGGACACGTGCTTGTCTTTCAGATAGCAACGACATTTTTGTTTATTTTCGGAATCGCATCTACAGAAGCCCAACCCGCATGCTGAAAGAACCAAAGGGAGAAGAAAAAATAACAGAGTAGAAAATTTTTAATTATTTTTAATTTGCGTTTTATGACGTCATAGAGACATGTGACGCCGCGACTTAACACTGTGTAGTAAAAAGGCTTCTCAGTCGGCTTATAAATTGTTTGTGTGTGTCGGTCACCAAAGATAGCCTCAACGCAATTCGTATCTTCAAAGACCTGCTTTTATTTTTCTTACTAAAAATACATTTTTTGTTGTTTTTCATTATCCGTCACCCGATGGATTTGGAGATTTTGAGACTCTGGTTGCTCTCATAGTAATGTGATGGGGACTCGGAGAAGGCTCTGTGACAGTGTGACTGACGCACCTCAGTTTAACATTATGGGAACTCGAAGAATGCTCTTTGACAGTGTGACTGACTCCCACCTTGTTTTAACATGATGAGGACTCGGAAAAGGCTCCATAGCTGTGTGGCGGATGCTCACCTCATTGTAGTAAGATAGAAACTCGGAGAAGGCGCTTTGACAGTGTGACTGGCACCCACCTTCTTGTAATATGATGCAGACTTGGAGAAGGCTTTTTGACAGTGTTACTGACGCTCACCTCATTGAGAAATGATGGGGGCTCGGAGAAGGTTCCTTCACAATGTGGCTGACACCCACTTTATTGTAGCATGATGGGGACTTGGAGAAAGCTCTTTGACGGTGTGAATGATGTCCACCTTATTGTAAGATGATTCCGACTCGGAGAAGGTTCCGTGACAGTATGACTGGCGTTCAGCTCACTAAGGCACACCTACGGGGCAATTGCCTTCATATCTGCTTTGCTTTTTAAATATTTTACTAGCAAAGAAACACGAAAACGTGGCTGTCTGCTGCAGCATCGGCTCCCAAAATGAGTTCTCTTGACCCAGGATTGCGTCGCAGTGACCAAAATATGACGTATTTTCGCAATAGAAAGAAAGAAAGGGTGTAATTATTTGTGTCCTTCCACCGCATGTAGCGCAGCACATTACATTTTATTTTCTCATATACTTTTTAGTTCACTGATTGGGAATAATTAGAGGATGACTAAGAGTATATAAACTGAAAAGCAGTCAGACTGACAGATCAAAAAACTAATAACGTCAAATTAAATCAGTGCGCAAGCATGGGTTCAAATATTCTGCGTTTAATAATTTCTCCTATGAAGTCTAAATACAGACATTAAAGTACAAATTCGTGCAAATGACGGTTGAGTGTACTGATTGAAATTTGAAACGAGTGCGTAAGAAAGTCAGTTCCACTGCTTTGCAGTGCTGATAAAAAATTACCAGCATCCTTTGTCTTCAAAGTCGCACAATGCATGGAATACAGTATTTAAGGAGGGATATTGTTTAAATATGATTAGAAGACGTGCGACCCTCAATTTAGGGAGTAAAACATAACTTATTGTGTATTAATTTGCCCACTAATTTTAGCAGGGAAATCGATATCACCTGGCATGAAGTCACATTATGTGGCCAAATGACGTGACGTCACGATGTCAAATCAAACGACAATCACAAGCACGCAATCGCACGCTAGATTTAGCAGAAAAATTGGCTACACAGTGTTAAGTCGCGGCATCATCTGACCCTGTGACGTCATGTAATATCAAATCCCCGCTAATTTTATCGCGGCATGGCACGGACGGAAGGAGGGTTGGTTAAATTTCTGGTATGTGCGTTCCGTTACAAAGCCTTCAATGCTTTAAAAAGCATGACTTTTAAGCAGTGCACGCTACATCGCTCAACCTGGGTTTCCTAGAGTTACTTTTTTATGACATGAAAGTACATGACTTTAAGTAATAATTTTGATCAATGCCATTCTCCTAACATTCTACTCAGTTTTGAAGAAAAAAAACGCCTAAGATACTGCGGAGGTGTTCAAAATACTTAATTACGAAAAACTCTGGAGTGGTTGAACAGCTTCCAATCACAAGGTAATCTTAAATGCAGTAAAGCATGCAATAAAGGCGCATGAGCAAGTAATAATACTACCAGAGCAATTCTCAATCAGAATAGTATTATACTTTAGAGGTACATTCTTGAGTAGACCGCACATTACAAAATGCATAGCAAGTTGAAGTTCCTAAGGGCATTCTTTAAAATCATTTTATTAAACTAACATACACGAACGACCCTTATGAAAACAAAACATAGAGGTTTATTTGAAGTTAATTTGACGGACAGATAAAAACATATTGATTAACATCGTCAACCACCGCACTCTGCTCCGGATTCAAGTGCTAGGGTTGAAGCTTGGGCTACTTGGTGCGACATGATTAAAAGGTTATCTTGCCCTATCTGTCAGGGAAATAGAGTATATTTTTACGTGACTTGTGTAGAATGTGAGCGTGGGATATGGTTTTTGTGGTGATAATGTATATCGGTCAGGCATGGCTCTCCTATCTTTTCGTGTTTTCTTGTTCTTGACCAAGCAAATATTTATTGTGCGGTTACAACCAATAAAATTTAGTTGAGAGTGAGCGCTGTGTCTGTGTCCTTTTACTTCCCGTCCCTCGTCTGCTGGGCTGTTTTAAGCATTTCATTAAACACTGATCTCTCCAAATATTGCACGGTTTTCGCTAGGGTGCAATTGCATTTTGAAACAAAGTTTCACATTCCTTTTTGCAACAAAAAGAAATTGCTTTTAAGGATCGATGCTCAAAATAGAGGCATTGTTCTTTGTTTTGTTTATTTTATATACCAGTATAAATCACACAGTGGCAAGCAAACCGCGATACTAGAAAGAAATTACATTACAATATTTATGAAATGTTGTGAGTGAATTTGCGTCAGACGCATAGAAAAGCTCTCCAAAAGAAAATACAAAGATGTAAAATAAATACCAGTAAGAATAAGAAAATCGTAAATCTCCAGTAAAAAGCACACTGAGAGGACTTTTCTGTACAACCTATTCATCGGATCGCGAAGGTACGCTTTGAGCTGCGTTCTACAGTAAAGGACTGCCTCTGCTCTTACCTTACGCAACTTATCTTGCTTTGGACCGTTAGAGTAGAGCGCTTCTGTGTCTAGACGCTAATGCTCGTGTCTGAGCCGCAGAGATTTACACGCAATGCCCAATGTTACCCAATCCTTTCAACGAAAGTGTTTGAGCCTGGCCGACGTGCCAGGCTCAGACACGTTCGCTTCAGTGATGTAACAAGAAAGAAGTCACACACCCCTTACACACGCCACGTGACGTTACTATTAGCTACTTTTATCAAAAGAGGGAAACAGCGAAAGTTAAAGAAAATCAAACATGACGATCTTGTCATTACAAAAACTTAACAAACCTACACTCTCAGAAATAGGGGTGTATAGGGGTACACCCTTTGTCTCATATGTAACTCCCCAAAACAGCAATTCGACGTTTAGTCTACAGTCGTTGAACCGATGATACCAACTTCTAAGACTGGCTTGAAAGTCGACCGACACAACTTATTAGAATAGCTAATGTACGCATTAAAGGTTGCAGTAAGACAATCAAGGTTAGGCCTTGCTTCAAAAACTTGATGTTTTTTTTTTCTTCTAATCTTTGGTACGCACACTAGCTATTTAGTTCGTTAAATCCAACAGCTATCCAGCCACTAGTAAAAGCTGGTATCACCAGCTCGACATCAGTGGACTGAACGCCCAAATGTAGTTTTTGGGCGTTCCATATCTTATACGCACCCTATTTCTAAGACTGTTGCTCTCCAACAGATATAGTTAGCAAACTTTTTCTATGCCAAGCGCAAGTTCGTCTGCTTCTTTTGCCAGGGCTACGGTGACATCAGAACGCCGAGCTCTGATTGCCTCCAACAGAAAGGATAGTGGGTAGAACTCAATGCAGCTAACACCAAAGTCTACCCACTATCCTTTCAACCAGAGCCATTCAAAACACGGCGTTTTGACTCAACGCAAACCCTGCGCAAAAAGAAGACGAACTTGCGCTTTGCATAGTCACTGTCAGTTTATTAAACGCAGGGCGCCACGAGTCTCGAGCTTTTGATTAGTGAGTTTTAGCGTCACGATTACCAGCAAACACAAGCACTCTGCGTAGGCGTCCGCGATTACGTGTTCCCTATGGTGCGTGCGCGGCGCCCAAAATGCGTCTTGGATTGGTGCATGGCGACGACACGCGCATGCGCAGAGTCGAGCACGCGACACTAATGCTAACGCACCCAGCGCTTGCGTCTACTCCTATACGCAATACTAAAACTCCCTATTATCGTTCCTCAGACGCTGACAATGCTGCCCGATAGAGTTCCGCCCATCAACGAATGGCGAAGCAAAAAGTCTGAAGATAGAAGAGCACGCCCTGTATATTTGTTTTTTTAAAGCTCGAAATGGAAATTATGCATGATCTTCACCAACCGGCGAGAAAAAAAGAATCCTTCTGAACAGGGGTATTCGATTGAACATAGCTACACTCACCAATATCTGCGTGCGTGATATTGAGGAGCATAGTGTTAGTTATCTGTCTCGTGGAATTGCACTCATCGTGGGTTCTCTAATATGTAATGTCTCTACACTTCAAGAAATCGGGAGAGAATGCGTTTCCGTAAGGCACTTGAGAAAGCCAATCGTTGCAATTTATCGTTATAATCATCATCAATATATGGAGGAAGCTGGGCTAATGACCAGGCTGAAAACTTCACAGCTAAGAAAAACAAGAAAACTCTTTGCTCTGTATAGAGTTATTATAATGTACGCTAGAGGTTCAAGTGACGTTGGTGTCTATGCGAATCCCTGGAGGTTAATGGAAGTAGACAGCAACCAGTTCCCTTTTTACTATGCTCCTGTGCATTCCTAGGGAAAACGCGCGCTCAATTCGTCGCTTCGCAGGAGAATATCAGGAATCACTTGTGTTAATTGGGTGATCGCGAATAATAGGTAACTTCATTAACACTTTAAAAGTGTAAACGCTTCACTCACAGTATTTTCTTCATCCGTGAATGATGTTAAACTTTGCCATATTTCAGGCTCACACCTCTGTTTCCTTGCAGGTGTGTAGAGAGGAGCGACGATTCTAAGCAAAATAACAATCGCAAGGAAGTAGTGCGTGCTGGAGGTTCGCCAGCATTCCGGTGACGCTTATATATTGCTAATATGTCAGCCCTGTCCCTATATGAAAATGACCCCGTCGTGCATCTTTACAATCGATCGGTAAAAAAACATTCAAAACTGAAAGAATACCGTACATGGGTTTTGAAAGGTGCTTTTTTTAGAGCGCAGCTCTTAGGGGCCCGTTTCCAGCCGGAGCGGCGTCGGCGTAACCGGGGAGGGGGGGGGGAGGTCACGTGACCCCCTGAGGTCACGTGACCCCCCCGAGGTCACGTGACCCCCCCCCCCCCCCCGAGATCACGTGACCCCCCCCCTGGAGGTCACGTGACCCCCCCCCCCCTCCCCCGAGGTCACGTGACCCCCTCCCCCGAGATCACGTGACCATCCCCCGGGGTCACGTGACTACCCGCAGGTGACGTGACCCCCCTCAGTACCCTTCCCGACTCCTCCTCAAGAGCTGCGCTCCAATTCGGCGTTACAGGGATTTGTAAACGGCTTTCATTTTTATTATTTTTTATGCCGGGCAGTTTTTATCGGAAACATTTGCTCTGCCTTCTAGCTATTCTCGAAGACTGGACCGTGGAGGTGATGTTTTGAACGCTGAACAGGAACGTTGGTCCATATGCTTGATCAGAGACAATAAAGAAATACTTATTTATTGCTGGGCACTCGGATTATATTAATTGGCCTTCAATTTATGTTGATCGTATAAATGTACAGGGAGTAGCTAAAGCTAAACCAGTGCTACTGCATAGTTCTTGTCGTCTCTCTTGATTTTCTAGGTGTTCTAAAGCGCCGACGCCGTGTTCGCGCTAACAGTGTCCGACAGTGCACACAAATGCATGCATGGACCTGCTTTAGCAATGTCTCTAATGCACTGAATTTGGACGCAAAAGAACTATAAACGACCAATATTTTTATTCGCATGACATAGAAATGCTCCAAGCTACTTACCACGTTATACGTATTCGTAATATTTGCTCTTATAATCGAGAGCGGAGACAAAATGTGTCCGATTTTTCCCGTAAAAAGTCTTTTACTGGAATCCAATATTGGACTGGTTGCTGTCTGCTCAATAGACCAATAGCCAAATTACCCAAGCATCAAGGAGAGTGCCGGAATTGGTGGTCCACGCGCCGCACGTGTTGGCGTCAGCAATAGTAACTTTACTTAACCTTTACCCAAAACAAATGGCACATTGCAGGCGCGTTCGTCAACGCTTTATTTTGGGTATTTACTTCGAATCTCTTATACGGGGAAAGCGTGCGCGTGTGGCGTGTGGAACACCAATCCCTGCACCTTGATGCTTGGACAATATAGCAATAAGTCTATTTACAACAGCTCACTTACGCCACCTGAACCTCCTGCGCATATTATAATAACTATATAGTGCTGTGACACTGAGTGTGACGTTTTACCATGCTCAGTATCGTAGCGCGGACTGGTTTCCTAGGTTGAAACACCTTTTCAGCCACGTCATTGGCCCAGCCCACTGATGAACCTGTAGCGCTTGGCTTTCCCAAATGACTTGCAGAAAAGTAGACGCTCCAGATTGCTTAAAGTGTACTGCGAACACGGTCCTTCCGATATCGCGTTCCTGGTCCTTGGCATAACAATTTAATCATCGCATATGTGCAAAGCCCTAATTCATGTCGTTTCCCGCCTCCTCGTGTATAGCGTGCATTCCCCTACTACCATAAATGTAATACTCTGATCTTATTAAAAGAAGAGTGTTCGGCTGATAATAGCTTTTTTTATATAAAACTATATGACCATTGCACGCGACGAAGCGTACAAGAAGAAATAAATGGCTGGAGTGCAGAAGTCAAGTAGAGGCCAAATACGTATAAGTTAATTTGTTATTTTTATAAATAAAAATTGCAATTTGTTCTTACCTTACGTCCGTCCGCAGCCGACGCTATCAATTAAGGGGACAAATCAGATATAAATAAAAACGCACCATCATGGTGATTGTCATGATTTTGTTTGTGTTCAATCACTACCGAACTAATATTAAAGAGAAAAGGCTCAGTGAATTTCGCTTTTGACGCTGAGATAGTTGTCCCAATAGTTCGTAGCGCCGGGTGCGTATGGACTTTAGCTGAAACGAAACGTAGTCGTATTCGCTTTGTATAGAACGTAATTGATCTTGGAGAAATAGTAAGGTTCTAACTTGACATAGCGTACTTCTGTTTTAAGCTAGGCTTCAAGAGGATATAAGAGCAGGTTAAGTATGAGTGACACCGGTACTAGGAAACCTCTGTAATTCAGCCCCTTAGTTCAACACAATACGTATACTCGGTGAGAAGTTCCCACAACTCTCTCCTACTTCTCACACTGCAAATTAAGTTCCCCGAGTAGGCCTCGTAAGTTCGTTCCATGTCGCAGTTCATGAACCGCATGGAACGCACCTCGCAGAACTGCTGAAGAGAAACGCGTTCAACGCCTACCTCGTACCTCGATGTCGCATTCGCTTATGGCGCAGTTTAGGTTTTTCTTTTCTTTTTCTTTTGACAGCCTCTGTTTTAGCACATCAGGCGAGCGAGACACGAGCCACTAGATTGTAGTTCTCGCCACCGCGCCTGGAGCACCCATTAAGAGGGCCACTTCCCACCCGGGGATTCGCGCTATTGGCAGCGAAGCCGACGAAGACGTGGTCGTCTCCAGAAGTGGCTAATGGCGCGCTAAGATTTCAGTAAGTCATCTTAATGAGTCAGGCACCATTTTTTGTTTTCTTTCGTGTATTTATTTCCTCGGCGTTCGTTCCGGTTTTCTCGGGGGAATTGCCCGCTGAACCACCGTTATCTTGTAGGTGTTTGTGTGCATCTCGTGTAGCTATTTATAATTAGCGCTGGAAGGAACGGTATAACGCTAGAACGGTTGGGTTGGATTTGTTGAAACAAAAGCAAAGAACGCAAAAATAAGGGCGCGTAATACTTATGTCGGGTTTTGTGAGTTAAGACGGGCAAATAAATAAATACGATCACTAATGAAACGGTAATGGATCTTGAGCGATTTTGTAATTATGGGCATGATGGCAAGTACGCCAGTGGTGCTCAATCGACGTATATTATTATCTAACAAAAAGTATTTGTTTTGAAACAGAAACGTGAGCATTACTACAAATGTTCGAGATGTTCATCTGTCTTCTGCGAGCAAGCACTTTTTCACACTTTTGTAAAGCTTTCATTGCTTGTTGGGTTTAGAGCCGCGAGAAAGTAAGGTATTGTGGGTTTTCTTTACGCTGTTCAAGAAAGTAGTGATTAGAATGTCTATAGGCTTTAATAATAATAATATCAATAATAGTAATAATAATATTAATAATAATTTAAGCTTCTTTTTTCATGTTTGAAACAAGATGCGAGAACAAAAAGCTGCGTCAGCAACTTCATGGTGATGCAACCCCCCCCCCCTTTTTTACACCAGAAGATCTAAAAAAAACACAAAAAAAATGAAATAAAAATACAACACTGACTAGAAAATAAAAATACATTATCAAGCGAAAATTTAAATCTCTTTCCAGCTATATCACGGAAATACTAAGCAAAACATATTCTGCACAAGACAACTACTTATGAAAAATATTGCTTTCTATCTAAGGACATTGAAAACACAGAACTTACTAAAATGCCTGTATTTCCACCGGTGCTTCAATGTCATCACCTTTTCTGAATATATCATTTAAGTTAAACTTTGATGCATGATTTAATGTTTAATGTTTGTCCAAAATATAGGCTGCGTGATGGCGGAACAAACCATTTTTTTAGGGCAGAGATTATATGAACTGGTAAAAACGGTGAGATTGTGTAACGGTAAAAAAAAGTTATGTTAACCTGTAACGGTTTCTTGCAGGTTACAAGAACTCTCTGCTCACAAATATCTTCACAGGGTTTTATTTTATAAGGAAAAGAAGTGTCCAGAGGTGTCATAATATGAAATTTTGCCAACAACACGCACGACCCTTTTCTGTAAAATATACAGTTTGTCCATGGTTAGTTTTAGTTGCGTCATCGAATACTAAATGACTATAATTCAGCTGCGAGAATAAAAATGATTTATAAACGGCTTTACACAATGAGGTAAGACGTTACAACGATTTAAATGTCGTTAGTAGCCCTACTGTTGTGAGCAGCTTGTCAAAGAATAATCGACTTGTTCACTCCAAAACACATTATTTGCGAACCAGACGTCTTAAATTTTAACAGAATCCAGGAACTTTATGTCTTCGTTACTTAAAATCACGGAACAGACCGTTTTGGCTTTCGAACATAATGGCTTTAGATTTGTGTAAGTGTAACTTCAGATGATTTTCCTTGTCAATTTTGTTTAGGCACACAATTACATTTTGTTAAAGTAAAGGCCTTAACAAGAAAAATTACACTAGTGTCTTTGCCATATATTCCAAATTCTGATTCAAGATCATAATTAACGTTGCCCATGCCATATATAAATAGTCAAAAGCAACGGGCCTAAGAGAGAGAGATAAATTCTTTATTATGGAGATGTTGGTATTCTTTAAATGACACCGGCTGCTCCATAACGAGAAAGAGAGAGAAAAAAAAAAAACGGGCCTAATATTCTACCCTGGGAAAACATTTGTTCTTTATAAAACGTTGATTTAATGTTTAAGATTGATACGAATTGGGTTCGATGCCGCGAGTGTGATTTTAACAAATTTTATTCACTTCCCCGTATACCATAGTATTCTACTTTCGCTAGGAGAACGTCGTGTTTTATTTTACCCAAGGCTTTGGAAAAGTCCAAAAAGATATCAATTGTTACTAAACGGTTATCCAGTGAGTTTAATATATTTTATTGCTTTAGTTAAGCTAACTCAATGAAGTAGTTTTGCGGACGCCAATTTAGAAGTGAGTAATTAAAAATATTATTTATCAAGATGGGAAATAATACTTTCGGAAAGTAGTTTTTTTCTGAATAGGTTAATAAATCGCCGGAAGTGAAGCGATTGCTCCGAAATGAACAATCTTATTTAAATCACTTTCTTTTTGTAAACACTCCCTTTGGCTGTTTGCACGTTTATAGGAAACTCTTCAGATTATAAAGCAAGATTGACAATAGAAGTTAAGTACGGTGTTAAAGTATCTAACACGAACTTTGCTGGTTTAATCCGCATATTGAACGCATCGAAACTGTTACTACTTTTAATCCAATAAATATGTTATAAACTTCAAAGGCATCAGGGGATATACAAATTTAGAATAGACAAAGATGGAGACATGCAATGGACACATTTGCAGTGCATGCAGAATGAATTAATGCATTTTCATTTGCTGCGTACATAAAAGACAACGAAAGAATATAGGAAAAAAAATTACTAAAAGCATTTGTCATGTCAGTTCTCGAGATTATATAATTATCATAATTTCATCCAGGCAGAACATAATCCTCTTTAATTTAATAACTTAGAACATAATCACACGTGCATGATTCAAACATGCCTGCTGCAATTTCTCGGTTCTATGAAACTCAAATACGTGTTAAATCCTTAGATGTGTGATGTTTCTAGCGCAGACATTTTTATAACATTGCAACGCATATCTAAAAGAAAAACTCCTGGTCAGAAAAAAAAATGAAACGGGTGTTTGACAGGGCGATACACGAAACCTTTTTTTTAGTAACTTGTTCCGTTTGTTGAGAATCAATTTCTTGAAAGCTGCTGCTCTATAAACAACAATAGATGCAGACGAATGTTATACGCAGATAGGTACATTGACTGCCTCAAAGCTTACCTATTTCAAACATGTGACGTATTACTCATTACTATTTCAAGAAACAGCACCAAGAGAGTACTTCCGAAAGGAAGTGAACTGCAAGGATGTCTGGCCGCAATCGGTTTGTTGGGGTTTGTAGATCGTCCGACTTGCAAGTCTTCTTTAGACATGTGCTCGGTTTCTGGATGTGCCATAGCAAACGTTTTTCAACCCGCGGTGTCCAGGCTGGCGTACGAAGTGTGGTTGTCGCTCAAAAGGCCTAAAGGTGATAAGTTATACTGATCCTCTGAACGTTGTATTATCCCGCTCGAGAGGGTGTGACTGCGTTATTTTAACAACTAACCTTAAGGAGCTCTTGTAGCAGAAAATTCGGCGTCGGTGGCGGGACGGGAAAATACTGATTGGTCAATACGGTCATGACGTCACAGCCACATGCCCTCGCTCGGTAAGTTCGAGCAATCCACAAGGCTCACGTGAAACGTGCCCTCACCCGCGGAATGAAAGCCATTAAAAAAACGTGACATGCAACGCGAATTAAAGGTCACCGAGTGTCTCGAATAATTTTACTGTCTAAAGTAATTCATTTGCCTTTGAAGAAAGTTTTGAAGAATTTTAGGCGGTATTTGAGCCACGTTAGTGACTAGGCCA
The DNA here is from genome assembly GCF_016920785.2 of Ixodes scapularis. Classification (NCBI taxonomy): domain Eukaryota; kingdom Metazoa; phylum Arthropoda; class Arachnida; order Ixodida; family Ixodidae; genus Ixodes; species Ixodes scapularis. The sequence continues at coordinate 188,558,762 of NW_024609857.1, forward strand.
TGTCCGCCGCACTTCCTGCTCATTGGCAGAAAGGGCTTGAGAAGCGAATGAGAAGGCGATGCTAGTGCAGCCCGATAACGCTGTCGCGTTCCACTTTTAAAAGCAAACCTTAAATGACCTCCAAGTTTTTTTTGTTTTTTTTTTAGAGCATTGTTTTAAAGCGGCCGTAGACGAGCAGACGACGACTGCGCAGCTAAGAAGACCACACTCTCAAACAAAAAAAGGTATATTCTTACACCTTTTGTCCCATATCAGACATCCCAAAGCTTCAGTTTGACGTACAGCGCACCGACGACGAAGCGACGGTCCCAACGTTCACGCGCGGCTCGATAGCCTAGTGGTACAACTGATTAAAATTGGCAACGCACATGTTACTGACTTCAACATAAATAATCGGAGCTTTCTTGGCCCTAGTACAAAACCCCAGTTGTTGTTTTTTTGTTGTTTTTTTGTGTTTGTGTGTTGTTGTTTTTTTTCAGTAGCTTTTGATATCTTCTATTGCAGTTTATTAAGTTATGCTGCACCGTTAGCAAGCCCCTCATAAAAGCTGGGGTCATCTGTTCGACGTCAGTGCGTTGTACGTCGAAATGAAGTTTTAGGGCGAATCACATGGGACAAAAAATGTAAGTCCGGAACTTTATTATTTTTTTTTTTTTTTAGTACGGGCGTTTGCGAGGTTGGGGGTTACCGTCGTTGTAACGCCGCGCCAACATTAACCGAAGTAGCAAGCCCCACGCCACTTTGTCTCTAACCAGTGTAGTGTACCGCCTTGCCATCTGATTGATTGATTCTGTCCGACAAAAGCGAAACACGACGCAGTATGGACTCGGAATTGTCTCAGACAGCCGAGAGTTTTTTTCTTAAGTCAGTCTTAGAATACGATGAAGCCCGCATTGGGAATCCTTGATCAAATCATCGCATTCCTTCGGAATAAACAAAGATATCAGCACATATACAACTACAAGCAGCACCCTATATCTCAAATCTCACAAGTGCGGTTTCAAAAAATCAACGAACCCGTGAAATCCGCGAAACTGCCTCTAGAAGGCGCTTTCTACGCTCATATTTGCCTGAATTGTGTCCCAAAAAAAGCAACAAAAAATACGAAGATTGCGAATGAGGTCAATATGCTGAAAAAACAATACCAAAGGAAGATGGATTTCCCCCGTCTAATTCATCTATCATTTGGTGTTCATTTCCACGTCTTGCACTCCCTCTGACAGCCCTTCGCGGAACGAGACAGACAAACACCCACATAAAACCAACCGCGCAAGCCAAGAAAATTCCCAACACGGAGGAATGGGGATGAAAGACCGAGAGAAGGAGAGGACGATGTAGCAGAACCAAATGCGGCAGCAGCTACTACGAAAGGAAGGGGAGATTCTTTTTATTTATTTATTTATCCCGCAGTCCCCTCGATTCTTCCCTTCGCCTCCATCCGGTGACTGCTTTTGTCTCGGTCGTGGGAACAACGTCCAGAAAACCAAGAGCGAGTCATTTCTTCCTTTCCCTCTTCGTCCTCCCTCCGTCCTCGTCCACTTTAATTAGAGAGCTTGAGCAAGTCGTGGACTCGCCCTCCCCTACTGCTTTCCCCTCACGTTTGGAACGCAGTCAACGCTGCGAATCACACCAGCCAATCCCGCGCCGGGATCGTTGCACGTGAGTACATGCCTCGCGCGTCGCGCAGCTCTTCTCAAAAGACACGTGACAGTCACCCGTCAATGGGACTGGCTTCGACGGCTCGTAGTGCCATCTGCGGTTCGTCGTAAAAGCAGGGCATAGAAGAGAAGGGAGCCCACCCGGCGGCCAGGCAGGGGAGGGGGGAACTAGTCGAGCGGGGGACGTCGGACAGGCGGACACGAGCAAATCTCCCCGCCCAAGAAATCAGGGCGGGGAGGGGGGGTCTTTGAGAACCGGCGTCATCCGGCATTAATTTCCTGAATGAGCCTCTCTTCTAATTAAAGTGGTTCTGTGGAGAGACCCGAGACGCGCGCAGTGTGGCGGCGGCCGACGAGGATTTTCACGTGACGGGTTCCGTTTCCGGCAGGGTGGACGCCAAATACGGCGGACGTTGGCCACGCTTCTTCTTGCTCGGAAAAATTTAAGAAAAAAAGCGGGATGGGGAGAATGTTAACGGTTGACGTGAAGTAGGCATTTCTTGTCCAACTTTCTTTATATGTTCTGCAAATTCATCCGAAACGTTCCGGTGGAATAGTATACTGTAGTCGCTGATGGCTTAAGACACGAAAAGTGTGGCCTATTAGGCTTCCTGCTTGGTGATTGGTTCGTTGGCGCCCTTATCGAATGATGCACAGCAATCCTATTGGCTGCGGTCCGATAATGAGATGCGCGACACTTTTCGTGTCTCGCCACGCTCCGCACATTTTAAGCTGTCAGGGACAATGACACTAAAAATGGAACCATCCCGATTAAGACGTCTGCAGTGAGCAAGTCGTCTGTTTCTTGCGCAGGGGTTGTGGTGACGTCAGATTGCCGCCAAGCTAGCTCTGATTGGTTTTGATTGAAAGGATAGTGGGCGGACATCAATGCTCGATACCTTCAGGTCTACCCACTATCCTTCCAATCGAGCCAATCAGAGCTCGCTGTTTTGACGTCCCCGCAACCCCTCCGCAAGAAGCAAAGGAACTCGAGCTGCGGATACGCTTCCTTCTTTTTTATGTTGCCTATTTAAGGTAACTTCTGATATGCGAGGAATTGATGTCTGTGAAGCTGGCTCGTATTTTTTTTTTTATTCAAATATAAGTTGCATTCCATGATATTTTTTTTTATTTTTTTATTAAGAAACAACTTGGTACATTGTAAAGTGCTGTTATAAATTTAAAAAAAAACACAAATTTCCTTTTGTAAATTGCAAAAATTAATATAGAAAAGCGAGACGAACTTACTGAGGAAGAAGAACAAATTTACAGGCAAAGTGGTTCGCAAGAGTTGTGAATATCTTTTCATCAATTTCTATTTTTAAGACAGCTCTCTTGTGTTATGCAATGAACGTCTCATTCACCGGAAACAATTGCTTTGTACAAGAAAACGCTCAAAAAGCGCATTCATTCTGCATACGCAGCTTGCCCCCAGTAATATATCTTACTCTTTCTTCTCCATCCAGCATAACAAAGAGCTTCCGCACTTTGTATTCCCAACGTCGTGCCCCTTTTATTATTTCTTTATATCCAACTACTTCCTCGCTGATTTTCTGCTTGTCTGCGCTAGTACGAATTTCGTTTTATTTTCGCTTTTTTTGGAAAGTCAAAAGTTACCACCAACTGCAATTAAACGTTATTTTTAAGGGGGGGGGGGGGGGGCGGATATTTTCCTGCACCCCAACAAATGGCATCTGCCATGCCTCACCATCAGATTTTTTCACTAAAGACGATTTTAGTCATCTGGTGATCTTTTCACGCAAGTCCAAACTTTTTGTTACGACAAGCCCCCCGCTGCAATCAAAATGCGTCAGTCAAAGTTTCGGTTCCGTGAAAGAAAAGGGAGTTTTCGTAGACCGTTTTCCCACCTCCGCTAAGCTATCCGCAACGAGGGGGCCGCCACTGTGCCTACGCGGCGCAAGCCTTGACTGAAGGTACCCGGACCTCTTAGCGAGCTGCGGAGAGCGTTGCGGCAGGGCGGAAACGATCGATGAAAACTCCCTAATAACTTATTAGGGCCCACCAACTCGCAAGTTGAAGACCGGCACTTTGCCTTCCTTTGTAGCTTGGCCGGGTTGGCGGCGAAGACAGTTGTGGTTGCGCAGTGAATCGACGTTGGGTGCTGTCACGTCTCTGAGGCGGCCATAAACGCTCAAATATTGGCTTAAATAAAAACGTTGCCTTACACTATGTAATTACAAAGCTGTCGAGCTATCACTCAGCATATCACAATAGCCAAGGGCTAACTATATATACTTCGCGGCATACTGAGGTAAGTTCGGCGCATTTGGCCCTTCACGGAGAAAAATTTCGAAACTCAAAACTCTCCCACCAGAAATTCGCATTTCTGGTGGGAGAACGTAGTCTCTTTGGGATTATCTATATTAGGCTCAAGGTATTTTTTAAATATATTTTTGTCTGACGTAATCATTTTATTGATAAGAGAACACTTCCGTGTGTTTCGCCCAATAAATATATTCAAACTTATACGCAGTACAAAAGGCGTATCTTTCTTTGATATGCCGTTATATGTTTCGAAGTTTATTTTACACACTCACATAATATTTGTATTATTGTACTTGCTTCTCAATCCCGTCCCAGTGGCGCCTCGCTAGCCTTTCCGAAAACGCTATGTATTTCTTACCGATGCCTCGAATAACTTAAACGAAAATACGCGCACATCGGGAACCCATGAGCAATGCCATCTCGATAGTGGGCATAAAAATGCAGTGGATGGATTAAATGAATCGCTATTGCCAAAATCTCCTTTACTCAAAAATTAAATGCAACGACAAAAGCGATTGTTTTACACTTCCCTTTTATTTAAAAAAAATAATTTCAAAGTCGAAACAAAAAAACAAAAAAAAAAAAAAAAAACGGAAGTCCGCCCTGGGTAGCCGCATTAGCCGCGACACATTGAACAGTCCCATCGTACAAGCGACAGCCTCACGCTCTCCTACGACCTTTTAATACGCCCATTACTCGAACTCAGCGAGCGGCGCTCAAAGAAGACCGGAGCCGAGGGAAAGAGAGAGACCCTTTTAGGGTACTACGTGCTCGGAACCCACAAAGCAGCGACAGACAGTGGACGCAGAGAACGTCCCTGCCTGCCGCGAAACCAACAGCAGCAACAGCAGCAGCAGCGAAACCGCCCCCGCCACCAACGCGGACAGGTCTTCTAGAAAATGGCCAGGCCACGGCCGCGGCTCCCGTCGCAGCCGCCGCCCAACTTGTTAGAAAGCCATCTAGGCAGCGGAGGAAGGTAGGAAGGTGGGGGGTGTCGAAGGAAGGAAGCGGGGAGACGGGGGAAGCTTTTAATCGTCCTAATAGTGTCCACTAGAGCGACCGGCACCTGCGCTGAAACTCGCTTCGGTCCAGGTCGGAGCGAGCGGAACACTGCAGACCACGTCCAGCGATACTCCGTTTAACCTCAGGGTAGACTGCAGCCGACGTAACAAGCCATCGAAGCCAGTCCGGCTCTGGGAACGAGCCACGTGACTACGTGCCCTGCACGTCGCTACGCCCCACAAAAAGGTCACGTGACACTCGCACGCCATTAGATTTGCTAAGATTTCTCGTGGCATCCTCCACGGACCATCGTAAACGGAAACCAAGCATAGTCTGGTTCTACAATATTCCTACTAGCCGCGTCATTTTTTTTTTATTTTTTGCAAGATGATCTAATTAGTCCGTGCTTGTCATCCGAGTCGCGAAGTAGGAGCCTTAACTGCTCTTTTTATGTGAGGATGAATGAGCGGGTGTTGCAGCTTCGTTTCGGTCCAAGTGGAAGTGGAGCTGAGTATACGACGTCTGCGTGGCCCCGCGGTCTTCCTATCTTCCTTTTTGGCGGCGTCGGCGGTGAAGGCAGCCGGGACGTTGCATCGCCGCCTGCGGTCTCGCCTAGCTGCCTTATTGCCGTATTGATCCGAGACGAGAGAGAGACACACACGCACACTCTACCTTTTCCCACCGCGATCACCGATCGCGACTCTAGAGCTATCAAAAAATAGACGGCATTGCGTTTTCTGTTGGTATGTAGTACATACCAAGCAAGGTGTGTACTCGGATTTCCTTCTGCAAAGATTCCGATAACGAAAACATCAACGACAATACTGTCGATCGTTCCCTTGAACAGAAATTAAAAAAAAAATAAATAAACGTAATTTAAAAATTAAAAAAAAAATGGCGGTTTTGCAAGGGCGCCACTTTTTGCCGTGAAAGATGTGGTTTTATTATCTTGTCGGATCGTCGTCGCGATCATGAGCGAAATTGTTCCGGTAGAGAGACCTCAGGTTGCGGTAAGACACTTGCGACACGGTTGTAATATCTTTGGTACTGGCATGCTTACGCTTTCTTGATGCGGAGGAAAAGGGAGGGAACGGTTACGGGTTATCTCCATAGCAACATCGTGGTCGCCATGACGACAGTGAGGGTGACTTGAGGTACCGCCGTCTGTCGCGTTCGACAGTTACTAGGGGCAGTGATGTCTAGCGATGGTTCAGGAGTGTCGTAAGGGTGGCGAAAAACAAAAAAAAAGTGTTTCATGTGTGCTTTTCGTGCTTCGAATCATCCACTTACCAGAAGAAAAAAAAAGAACATCTAGTCAGTAAGAAAGCATACAAAATTGGTCTTCTTGCTTGTAACTTCTTTTCACTGGAGGGTATGCAATATGCTCCCGCAACGCCATTTTTTGGCTTAACTAATACTAGGTCAAAGTGAAGGTGGGCTCATACAGCTGCGGCCGTAAGGGCTAACACCTTTGACGCGCCTTGCGAAATTCGAATTTTAAACGTACATACTGAAATCGGGTACGCGGACGTAGTTTCACGTGAATTCTTATGCATATTTCTTTCAGAGCTCGAGTCAGAGGTGGTAAATTATTAAAAATGGAGTAAGAACGGCAGCCGTTCATTTTCTATGCCCGATACCGGATGTTCGCCCTCTGCACACTGGATTGTGAGCTTGCTTTCAGATGGTCATTGTTCATTCGTTTTGTTAAAAGTAATTATCACGATTATCTTGCTCATCGCCCATTATTGCCCATCGCCGCAATTGTTTTCTTAGCGTTTTTGCGTTGAGCAAGCAAACCGGGAGCGAGCTCATAAACCAGTGTGCAGGCGACAAACAGGCTGTATAGGGCATGAAAAATTCACCGCCTTCGACTTTGCTTTATTTTTACTAGTTCACTACCTCAGAATTGATCTCTAAAATTAGTCATAAAGCTTCTGTCGAAACTAAGTTTGCGTGCCCCAATTTAGGTATTTACGCTTGGAATCCAAGTTTTGCAAGGCGTGCCAAATTTGTTAGGCCTTACGGCCGCATCCTGTATATAGATATAATATTTAGTTCTTAGGTATCCGTCTTTTGCTTGATGTAGCATTATGTTCTCAATCTTTTCTATACTACCACTGCTACGTTCATATTAATACAGCATGCCAGCTTTCTGCAATGCATAGTTCATTTATATGGCACCAAAAAAACTAGGTTTTGTTTTGTATCGTGCTATCTTTTATAACGATGTTCGTGTGATTAGCATTTCTAAACTGTGCGTTTAACTTGGGATACATTAGCACTAGGAGCTGACGAAAGAACAAAAGAGGCGCGAAAATTGTCAGGCACAAATTGTGAGCCGAATCTGATGGAGCGCGTCCATTGAACTCTCCACGACGATGACGCAGCTATTTTGTCGCAGAAGTCCTATTGGAGCGCTGAGCGAACTTTGGGTTCCAACTTTGTGCTTGAGTGGTCTAGGGTCCCTGACAGCTTGCTCTGGCCAAAAGCCAAAAGAGCGAGCACCGAAGCGTTTAAGGGGCACAAGCTGTCACGGGACAAGTGACTCATTTCGCTGCTGCGTCAAGAAGAAAAGTTAACTAGCGTTCTTATATCGTATTTCTGCAAAACGTAACTCACTGAAACAGAGACATAGTTGTGTATTTGACTTCATGAATATTCAAGATTCATTAGAGTCGCTGCTTAGTAAAAAGGAACGGTAATTACGTGTGGTGCCTTTCATGATGGAAGAGAGGGCAAAAAAGTGCACACCAATGCTGTTTTCAGCGAATTTTTTTATGCATATTTGGGAACCTGAGAAGTTTCTTCTGAATCGAAGGCGAATACACTCCACGGCACTGTAAATGTAAATTACCGACTTCTGTTTTTTCTTTTTAACTAGATCGGTGCCCTTACAAAAATATGTATGGACACTTCTAGGACGTTCTATAGACCAGCGTCCATAGGGAGAACAAAAGGCGTCTATAGGCAGACCACGACCTCTGTTGCCTCCGTGAAGTCGTCCTATGGCTGCCCTATAGAATATTGGCCAACGGACGTTCTATGGACGTCCTATTCTATGGATGATGTGTGGTCATCCTATACCCTCTCTATGGCAAGGCGCCATATAGAGTCCATAGGGACTCTATAGGGTGTCTACACAGGGTTTTTACGTTGTCTATAGGGTGCCTGCAGAAAACCCATACGAAGTCTACAAGGAACCCCTAGGGAGTCCACAGGGAAGCCATACAAGGTCTACACAGGGTCCTCATGGGGTCTGCAGAAAAGCCATACAAGGTCTACAGGGAGTCCCTACAGGGTCCGCAGAGAAGCCACTCAGTCTGCAGGGGGTCTGCTATGGGGTTCGCACCGACCAACGTTTCTAGAACAAGTCAGTTGGGACACTGCTAAAAAACTTGCTCTGAAAAAGCGGCACCTATCTGTACTCGAAAACCAAACTAACTGCGATCGCAACGCCACCATTCCACCCGCAGCGGCCACTTGGATAACTGCGCGACTGCGTGTGTTGGTTTAGGACTATCGATATTCGACAGCATGTGACTGTTCTGCTTTGGCTTTAATCGGCCACTTTGGCGCCGAAACATATACGGTAGAAGAGGGGTTTCAGGGTTGCCAACCCCCGTCTCCCAGGCGGACGCGCCGCGAATTGCAACCGAAGTTAGGACGCACCCAAGTCGGGACGCGCTACCTGAAGTCGCCGGTGAGGCATGGCTGTAAAAAAAGAAATATTAATTGTGCCGCAAAACCCTGTAAGCTAAAAGTGTATGCAAACATCACGCTCGTGTCATTTTGTACTGATCTCCAATAAAGGATTCTACAAAAAGAGCTTTTCCCCATTTGTTTTTACGCAAAAACGTGCTCTGTAAAAGTCATTTTAAAGAGTGTAGGGTCCTTAGGGGGTCTGTAAAGAAGCCATACAAGGTCTCTAGGGAGTACGTAAGGGGTTCACATGGGAGCCATACAGGGTCCACAGGGAAGACATACAGGTTCTACACGGGCTCCTTATGGAGTCTGCAGAGAAGCCATACAGGGTCTGCACGGAGTCCCTACGGGGTCCATAGAGAAGCCACTTTAAGCGATGGTGATACCGCGGTGTGAGAATCGCACTCCCTAGCTCCTAAATGACTTGCCTCATAATAAAATGGCTTGCCTACACTTTCCTGACGTGAAAAAAACAAAACATAAAGTAAGTCTCCGATGCTGCGCGTATATATCAAAACTACAATTACTTACGCGTCGCGCGCAGACCCAGCCTAGTATACCGCTTTTTAACGACGATCATCCAGATGACCGCAATTTTGATAGGCACCAGTGCGCCCCCTATGGGTTGTGAAAGTTGCAAATATCTACGGGGGCCGCAGCGACCCACATATACCTACCTCCCACTGAGAAAGTAAAAACATTATTCCGACACATACTAAACACTTCCATCTCCAAAATGAGTATACCCTGAGGTTGGATATGCCTCCAGACATCAATGTAACATATTGATACCCGGAACTTAATTAACAACTCTTTAACTTGGACACCTTGCTACACCCAAAGAAAACGTCTACCCGGCATCACTTTATTAATGCACCAATATATAGCTCACACCATAGAGAGGAAATAGGATGACCATAGACTCACCGGGACCATAGAACGGAAATAGGAAGGAATGAAAAACTTTTTCTTTCGGAAAGATCTCTATAGCGTTTTTGTGTCCATTCTGTGGCAAACCAATGGTACATAGACGGTCTAAGAACTGTCTACAGGAATCCATAGGATGGACAAATAGGTAATAGAACGGCAAAAGTATGGACATAGGACGTCCATACATATTTTTGTAGGGGTGCTATCAAAGTTAGTAGATCACTTGGGGCACTAACCTTAGCTGCAAACATTGGTGCTCGCCGATACTCTTTAAAAGTAAACACAAAAAAGCGCCAATGTTGTTTTAGCGCTAACAGTGCCGCTCAGTGTACAAACCTCTTCTCGGCATTATTATTTCTCGCGTACAACACCGAAACAAACAGCATACTACCTATCCATATAACCACGTAAAGCACGTTAAGCATAAATTCCCTTCTAACCTAATGATTAGAACAATTAAGAGAACTTTTTTAAGCATATAAAACGCATTCTCTGTTGGCACGTAGAAACGTGTACACCAAAAATTACCATGCTCACGAAATGTTAAAATGCAAACTTATAACACCATCCCAAAAACCCACTCATCAAGCATCGCGCCTCCCCATCGACACAAAAACACTACCCGACGTGCTCCACAAATTTCGAGTGGAAACGTCCGCGCAAAATGTGGGACCATAATGTGGCGATCAGAACTCGTTTGTGCAAAGTGCTTTATGATTGAAAAAACCTTCATCCATATCGGCGCCTCCCTGTAGATGCCTGATAAGGTACGTGGATGCGCTCTATATTCTTTTTCTTGTTTTGAGTTTTTTTTTAATTTTAAGCGTTTTTTTGTAATCTAGTTTTTTTATGGCCTGCAAATGATTGTACTTGTCTGAGCAATTGAGAACTTTGACCATGAGAGTAATCGATGCCACAGAAAAGAACCGCTTTATCTGAACGCCTTCTTTGGAGTATGTTTGTGGATGGAATAGCCGATGTATATGATGGCGTATTCCTAAACGATATCTTTTCCAGCCGAGTAATGGCACAATATTTTAAACTATGAATAAAGTCATATCACCCTTCTCCTAAACATCTAACCTTCTCACTCTTCCATTTCCCAAAAGAAAACAAAGATTAGGGTGATTCACCTTCTACTTCCTAAATTTACTCCAGGCAAAACTCCTAGTCCTTTACCGATCTTAGCAACTAATTTGACCCCTCAATTAATCTAGGTGCAATCCCTCCACTATCTCCTCCTCTTCTAAAGGGTCTCGATTCTCGCCGTTGATGAGAATAACGCCACACATTAAGAAATCACTTCTCAGAACCGACTCTGTATTTCGTTTCACCGTAAATAAGTTAAGCCTCAGCCGCCACTACGACCCACTGGAACCAATAAAACAGCATTAAATCTGCAAACATCATGGGATTCGTCAAGTGTCGTACGTGTTCTATCATTGCTGATCCTATTATGTTCAGGAAAGACCTAGCGAATTGAGGTGTTTCGTTGCTCGATGAATCCCACCAACTCGTAGCGTTAACAGCGCCTGAACTTAAATAGTAGCGAAATACAATATTCCAAGATAGCAGAACGCGAGAAAGGGTATTTTGATCACCATTTTGTTGTCTCCAAAATAATGGAGATTGTTTGTATATATATATATATATGCTATCCGCGATTGAGAATGTGGATTTGACAAATATCAGAGGGTTTCGCATTATCAAGTCATGGAAATAAAACAAGGGAGAAAACGCAGCAAACAAATGCACATACCACTCGGTCCAAACCCGTTCATGTAACTGTGTCAGGCACGTCTTTCCCGATTTGCCCACATCGCACCCCTACGGCTTTTTTCAATACGAAATGTGTATGACCTGAACTTCGTGCGAAAATTGAGACGCCGGAGTGTAAGAAATAAGCGTTACTCGCAGGCCACGTCAACGTAAGGCATACACATCCCGTGGTAGGCACTGCATAAGGAACCAAAAAGAAGGCATTCATGGTCATACCCAATCATATCTACCCTTAGTTAGGCAATATTATTTGTAAAAAACGAGGTTTACCAAGCGGCTCAGTGGGAATCGAAAACCGGACCGTGCCATCCGTAGCCCCACTCCTTTGCCCGGCGCTACGATACCTTTTCTTTTAGTTTTAATTCATCGACACCACGAGAGGAGGTAAAAGACGGCGCAAGCAACTGGACCAAGTACGACTCCCGGGAGCCAGCGCGAACAGGTGACCGTCCGCGCTAAAAGCTATCTCTAAATGAGGAATGGTAGCTCCCCACCTGAACTCACAACGTCACTGGGAAGATCCTAATGTCTCAATGGATAGACACGGAAGGCTTATGATGTCACAATGTAGCACAGCAGCCCATAGATAGATAAAAGGGCGTGATAACCTCCTCCCGTCGCGATTACTTCAGTTACCACACGGCGCTTCTTGCAATCCAAGGAAACAAAAGACTCGAGGCGCTACATGCACACGCGGATGAAGCGGAACCGAAATATTTTACTAGAAGAATACATTCCAATTTGCTCATTTGCATTAGAATGCACGCCTTCACGAGAATATTCGCATTGAGCATTTTAAAAGTCCCCCCCTCCGAGAGAACGCATGCCTGTCGCGTCGCGGTTTTGCTCTGCGCAGGGAGAGAGAGCTGCCATTGACACACTGAGATTCCGGATTCGCCAAGACAGCAGGGACTGCACTCTCAGCTGTCTCAACGGAATTACACGAGGGTAGATGACTGCAGCCAGCCCTCTCAATTCAGAGGAGGAAACACCGAAGCTGTGCGTGTCCAGTGGTTCCAACTACGCAAACGCTGTCGGTGCTAACACTATTAAGTTTTCGCGAAGTAAATCGCATTGCCCAGTAGATTATCTTTAGGGCCTGTGAAAACTTTTCAGTAAAACATTGTAATCCTCACACAATCCACTCGTCAATAAATGTAAGCTTGTCTCGTTCATTCCGATAAACCCTGTGAGGGCATAACTTTGCGCGTGTCCGACGCATCTAAAACCACCCAAAGTTCAGTGTAACTATGCGCAACTGATCAGAATGCACACATAATGCAAGCACGAGGTATTTTGTGCTTGCCGGGCTTATCAAAATAATCAAAATACCTTAAACTTTTTTTGTCACAATCTCCGATAATGAGAGAGTTAGACAATTATGTGCTAGGAAACTTGCAAATAGCTTACACAGAATTATTCTGCATGCAAAAAATAAATAAAAAATAGTGTCATTGCTTTCGCGCAAGCGCCTAACCCAAAACATGTTTTGAAGTGTCGCATGTCGGCGAAGTCATTTCTTTGCGCATACATGGATTTCGCGTACGCTGTTCTAAAACTCCCTATTTTTTTTTTTAAGTACCGTGGTCAAAATTGCATTCTTCTCTTTGTGTGTAGCGAACACTCACCTTTCCTTTCATTGGCGAAAGGAAAGGTGAGTGCCGAAAAAAAATAATAGACTAAAACTAGGGGACTCTTTCTGGTTATATCGATTGGCTTTTTTTTTTAGAATAACACGGTAACAATTTATAGATTCCGTCGCTTCAAGCGATAATAAAAAAAAACGTTTTCCCCAATGTTGGTCTTTTGACGTTATCATGAAAATGTACGAAAACACACGCAGTACGCTGATGACACTCAATTACCTAAATTCGTTCTAGCGTTCATGGTGCCGTGGAGATTCATTGCCTTCGGCTCGTTTTTATAATTGCAAACTGGCAAACTTTGGTAGTAGACTATCGATATCGTTTTTTACTGCTATCTTGCATGAGTGAACTACGCGTCTCACACAAAGAGGTATTGATTTGCCATTAAGAAATTATATGGCCTGTGGACTTGACACAAAAGCCACATATAAAAAGATGTCTTAAAATCTAAATTAATTCCTACACTTACTCAATGTATTTTAAATACTTTATTTTCAAAGCGTTTGAACTTTTTGTTGAAGAATATACTGAGTTATTTACAGTGCTAGTTGTATGGGGTAGAAAATACAATATATTTTTATCTCTATGCGAAAATGTAATCGAAGCGCAATATTCATATTTATACCGCGATTAATTGTCACGTGATCCGCGACTTCATTGAAACGTTTCCGGCTCGCTGCTCACTGCGGCACCAATATGCGAGAGTGACGAAGCGCAACTTGAAAGTATGATGCACAAACAATATTTCGACCATAGACTCGCCTACACAATCGGAACTAACGCGACATAGGCGCCCCTTTAGCCTTCTACTCAGAGAGGATTTTGTCGAGTACCAATCGTTAGAGCTGAAGTTGGTGACCCGAATGATCACTTTCCACCACTCTAGTAGTTCTAGTAGGTTCGCAACTCGTGAGAAAAGAAAGTTGCGAACGGCCGCATAAAGTGTGCTGCGATTGATAGCAGCCGCTGTCGAGATGTTCAGAGATGTGCATTGGGGGATTTGCTTGCAGTCCATATGCTTTGGCATATGTACGTTGGGAGTTTCCCCTTTACCAGAATATTTATTGAAGATGTACCCACGAAGTTGTGTGCTTCTTACAGAATTGATTTTACGACGAGTTCTTCCTCCTCCCAAACAGAGAAGGCGGGGGGGGGGGGGGGGGGGGAGGGGGGGTTCTTGACGCCTTTGGAACTTGCGCCCTGCCACTCGCGCGTGATATGAAAAGTCATGCGCCCTTTTTTGTGTTCGCGCCACTGCAAATATTCACTTATTATGTCCAGCGCGGCTCAATTGAGCGAGCTTGCCAATCCCACTCCTCGGATGGAGAGTAAAACCTTGTGTAGAAAAAAAAAAAAGAAAAAGAAAATTGCGGCGGCGGTTTTGGTCGTTGTGCTTTCGAATGGAGCTGCTGCTGCGTGGACAACCACGGGGGAGGGGGGTGAAAGTAATAGCGCATATTACAATGGATGATGCAGTTGGGCGAGCGGCGAAGGCGATGGAGGCTAGAGAGAAAGCGCGACGGCGAGGGAGCGGCGCGCTTACGTGTGTATTTGCCTACGGGCGCCGCCAAATTGCTCCGGAAGCACACTACCAACTACCGCAATAAAAACGAAGAAAAAAAAACACACACAAAAAAAAGACACGACAATTGCTTGTTTGTGATAGCTGTTTGGGGATGTTCAGTCCTCGATTTCTAGTACTGCAGGGGTCAGCAAGTCGCTCTCAGAAATAGAAAATAATTCATCTAAAACTACAATTACGGCTTATAGAAAACAACGAAATATCACCCGCTGCGTGTTGGCACCTCCGGCGACCTATGGGATGCATTTTAGTGCCACTCAAAGTAGCGGGCGTCTGAAAGATTGACGTGAAAGAACATTTCAAGGACAGGGTCGGGACTTGTAAGCAAACCTAATTGTGTGAGCAAGAATGTATACTCGACCTGCAATATATATACTACATGTGTGAGGGGAACGTAGCTTATACCATCTAACGGAAATGGTATTAGTTACAGGTGATTACAACAAGCGAAACGGAATTGCCACACATCAAAACACTTATCGCCAAATGTTGCAGATCTCGCAATCAGGGAACTCTTAGATGAGTCATTATCCCCGTAGACGTGAAAAACGGAAGGTATAGCACCCTTTCGCGCGCTTAATTCACTCGCTTCTGCCCTTTCCTATACCTTTTCGCACGCTGGTGGCCCGGATTCTAGGCGGTGTATGTGGCAGGCCCGTTTCGTCACCCGACGCCATTTGGCCGGAACTTACAGAAAGAGAAAAGCACCGCAAAGGGCGCTAATGAAGCCCGCAACTCCCGTGTTATCGTTTCGGTGGCCCCGATGGTTTTAGGGGCCAGGAAGGGCATTAGAAACATCGTAACTCGCACCGTGCGAACGCAAGCAACAAAGCTCTCGTTGGGGTGCTTTTGTTGTAGTTTGATTTTTCCGCGGAATATTCTGCTCTTTGGCGTCACGCTTTCTCCCTGGTATCTGTTTTGCCGTCGAGGGAAGACCATCAACATTCGAATGTTTCGTAGCAAAACACGGCTACTGGGCTAATGACCGACTGACTGTCCCCTCTCTTTTTTTGCGCAGTTATATGCAGTGTCGGAGCGGAATTTTCTTTTGATGGACCGCAAAGAACGCCACGACTCATTGGAGCCAATCAATTGTCGTGGGACCGTCACGTGGGCTAGGGTTGAGGCGTTGCGATGCGCGGAGCGTTTGGTCACGTGACACGGTCACGGCGCTGAATGGGCACGGAGGGTTTGCAGCGTCTGCTGCGATTCATCGTAAGATGAAGCTTACTAGCAGCTTACCTTCGATCCGGTCACAACGGTTTTGTCTCTTAACAGTCGACGTCTCATCGCACAATCTCCCATGGCTACGCTGCTCCATTTTCAAACGCCGACGCTTTCTTCGCTGCCTCAATTTTCGGTAATTAAATTATCACTTTTGCTCGTCTTTATGGCGGAAAGCACAGAGCCTCTGGGAGAAAGCCTTTTACTAATATGTCATTTGCAATAGGTAATAACTGCGAAAGCTACATTTGGCGAAAAGTGTATTCTACTATGCACATAGCTGACCCTACAATGAATGCGTTTTTATTTACTTGGGGTGCGTGCTGCGGGCGGGCTGGTGTTGCCTTCGGATGGGAGACTGCGCTTACTGTTTTTAGCTGTTTTGTGTGTGTGGAGACAGTCCTCGATTTAATCGTAAACCACTGTATTCCAGTTGTTGGGTGACTTCGTGGTTGAATCCTTCTCAAACAATCTTACCCAGCCGGAGTGGTTAGTTGCTGCGGCTATTCAAGATACGTAAGAGATGCGAAAAAGCCCTGTTCTTTCGGTACCGGTACTGGTAAGTCGTGCTAATAAAACGATGTTCTGTCAAAAAGTAGGGATAGTAGCGTCATTAATTATAGAGTGCTTCCAATATTCCTAAGTGTATTTATATTCATATACTGTTTTACAGTATTGAAGTGAACATATGTATACAATGTCGTAAGTTTGTAATCATGGCCAAGATCATTGCGTCTTACATAATTCATGTTCGCAAGTTTTTTGTTTTTTTATATGCGAAGTAGATAAACATACAAGGTCTTGACTTGATTTAACTTTAATAAGTTGTGACTTCTTCGTATTCATTTCTGTCCAAGCTTATTTCAGTATTTTAGTGATTATAGTTATACTGAAGCGTATTTTCATAACACATTCCCGCTTAGCTATTTGCGACGTGCGCGGCCAAGAGCGTGGATATGGTCGAAGTTCGCGATTGGCCAAAACAGTTGCTTCCTGTACATGCCATATCGCCGGTTAACAGTGCGACAAATTCTGCCAATCGCGGCGAGACAAATCTTGGTCGTGACGTGGGGAAAGGAAATCATAAAAGGATGCCACCGAAATATCTTGGCGCAAATTATGTCACGAATTTTGGATGTAAAGTGTTTAGAATCCTAAATACGACGATTAGTTTACCAGACAAAATTCTAACCCATGCTTGAGTATTTCGTGCATATTGTTCCATTATGATGTCAAGAGTTGATATTGTTCAAACTTCGTTCATTGAGTTTCATGCAGCCCGTATAAAATTTGTTCAAAAAATCATGTGTGTACATATCACACACGTCTTAAATCTAAAGATTTATTTACCTATTATCAGCTGCTTGGTAAATTTGGTACAGCCTATCAAACGGTCGTGCGCACTATACAGTTTCTTGGCACGAAATGGGGGACCCCATTGATATATGACCTAATGATTTTGTATACACTGAATTTCTAAGCACCAGCTAGTTTAATAAAAAGCAATTTTCCTTTTTACCCACACAATCATTATACAATTATTTATGTAAGAACATGAAAATCTTGATTTTGTTTCAAGATAAAATAAGGGTGTATTTTTCTTCCTAAGCTTAACAGATTTGTTTAAACAAAGCCGCGAGAGCTACACTAATTCGATTTCTGCAGGTGAGTTATATGTAAGGTGTGTACTTTCCGGTGTTTATTTGTAAGAAAAATCGGCGGATGTTTTTCGGTGTTTATTTATTTTCAATACACCGGTGTATTTCGGTGGAACGTCTCACGACGAGGCTAAAATCGGTGAATATTGGGGAAAAAAAGCGATTGATCACAGACAGAGAGTTCCAATTTTATTCACATAGTTCATACACTTCTTTAGAAAGCAACTATTTCTAACACTTGGTTATTATAGTAGATACAAGCATACTTTCATGCTCGCATCTACATGCAAGGAACGTGCTGCCGTCATGACAGCACGTTCCTTGCGGTTCGCAACCCGCAATTATGAAAACGCACGCTCTTGTACGACACGGACGTTGGCAGTGTCTTCCAGGAACCACAACAGCCTCTGAATACATGGCTTGCACCGACATCACTTGGCCAGACACAATGAGGAAAAGGCACGTGAGAGCCTGCCCTCCACTGTGTTAATTTGTCCACAAAAGGGGGCCATGGGAGACACAATGGGGGAAAGGCGTATGAGAGCTTAGCTTCCACTGCGTTCACTAGACGCTTTTGACCCCCA
The DNA here is from genome assembly GCF_016920785.2 of Ixodes scapularis. Lineage (NCBI taxonomy): Eukaryota > Metazoa > Arthropoda > Arachnida > Ixodida > Ixodidae > Ixodes > Ixodes scapularis. Next base: position 188,576,816 of record NW_024609857.1, read on the forward strand.
GAAAGGAGGGCGGACTGACGCCACCTGCAAGCCATGTATAAACACGGGAAGAATGCAGGATCCACGAGATAACACGTTTGACGAACCTCTACGGGGAAAGGGTTTCGCTAGGTCAGAAACTAGCAACGACCGGTGTTTTTTTGGTATTAACCAGGACGAAAATATCCAACCACAGGTGTTTTTCGGTTTTAACCGATTGTATATTTTCGTCACCGACGGATGTTTATCGGTGTTTTTCGGCTAAAACCGGAAAATGCACACCCTAGTTATATGGCAAGGGGCATGCACGTAGCCAGGATATATTTTTTTTTTGGGGGGGGGGGGGGGGGGGGGGGGGCCGCTTATGACAAAATGCTGTATGAGGGCGAGGGGGGAGAGGAGGGCCCATCAAAATGGAAGATTTCGGGGGGGGGGGGGGGGCGGGATCCATGCCCCCCCCCCCCCCCACCTGGCTACGAGCCTGGAAAGGGGGACACAGTATAGCAGTCTAATCGTAACGGTCAGTCCTGTAATTAACTAAATAAGCTAATTAACGCTATGCTTATCGAAAATAAATCTCTGGCTCCAATTAGAAACTTGCTGAGGATCATCGAAAACAACTATATAAAATTACATCAGAAAAACTTGAAGCATGGAGGAAGCATGGTGGAGCACCAAAGTTACCGCTTCTGCAGCAGAAGCAAAGCTACTAGTGCAAGGCTACCCGTCTCTTATCATCCGCGTTTTCTCACCTAAGCCTTGTGCCTATTGAACGAGTGATTACTTTAGCGTGCTACCGCATTTACCACACCCACGCGCTCCATGCCTTCCTACAAATTGCTGATTTAGTGGTTTCTGATGACGCTCAGCAAGATTCTAATTATAACAATACGTCTATTTACACTAATTAAAAACTACTTAACCAGTTTTAGTTAATTTTTAAACTTACTGTGAATATTAGCCCCTATGTTGTGTCCCCCTCCCCTCATAACGTATCTGCACAAGCTGTATTCGTGCCGCTTTTACGAATTGTTTTAAACAACTTCGTTAAGCTTAAAAAGAAACACCTTTCTATACAAATGCATTTAGGCATTTATAATTCAATAATTTTGGCAATATTTGTTACAAATAGAGGAGATTATATAAGCTTCTTTTAGTTTTTTTGTTTTGTTTATTGAGCGCTTTTATTTTTGTCTGTCATTTGCATGTTTTATTTTATACGCAAAGTGATTACGTCTGCTGGCGCACATTTTCACAAGTATATATCTTAAGTTTATTCAACTTTTATCACATTAAATATCGCTGATTGTTAATGAACCAGATACATAAAGTATAACAATGGTGATGATGATCACTATTATGCTGAAGGTAATGATGACTCGGATGACAACAACGACGATAATAATGATAAGGGTGATTGAATCGCAAATAAATATTACATCTTAAAGGGTAACTGCAAAGAAAAAAAAGTTTTTTTTTAAACAGCCTAATTGGGACAAGCATGTCACAAAACAAACGTTCCGCGAAAAAAATAATTTTTTTAATCAATATTTACGCCACAGGACGTAATTTAGTAGAGTCAGAACCTCTCCACATTTGAAACTCCCGCTCTTTCGACCCCCGCGGAAGAGGAGTACGCCCCGCCCCTCACTCTCCTTGCGTTGCGGAGTTGAACGACGCAGCGTCTCGACTTCCGGCAAGATCTGGCAACTACGCCAACTACGCCAGGCCGCGGTATTGTTTTGGTTTGACGCGGTGTGCGAGCACATGTAGCAAAGACGTGACCGGAGATGTGCCCCTGTGATGTTCCCGGAAGACGGAAAGTATCGTTCGTAATCGTCGTGCGCGCTTTGAAAGCGAAGGGAGTCACAGAATCCACGAGTGCGCAACCACAAGCCAAGGTTCACGACAGCGCTGCGTTGGTTTCGGCGATCTCGTTCTGTTTGGTGCAACACGGCGATGCGACAGAGCTGAAACGTTCGTGGTGTGTGTAATGCGGTGCCAACACGGAGCGCAAATTGGTTGTGGGGTTGACGTTCAACCAGTTAAGTCCCGTCGTCGTCAGCTGATCCAGTCAAACTGGTCCGGGAGGTCGCTGGGAGCGTTTTTAAAAGTAAATCTGCCTCGTTCTGTTTCAAAATGTGGAAGTTTCCCGACGCATACCGTGAGTAAAAAGCTGCGGGCGTTTTCAACAAATTACGTCGTTTTAATTGAACAATGGACTCTGAATTCTTGTCCTAAATCTGCCGTTTTTATGCTTAGTGTTGGACTGCGTTTGCACAGCGACGTGTTGCATCGTGCGGTGTGAATAAATTTGTGCACGATTTCGTACCTGCCTACAGATGCATAAACTGAGACCATTTTTACGTAGTGGACATAGTGCTTTTTTATTTTCTGTCTAGTCGCGGACGTTAGGTTCACACGGCGCGAATCTCGACGGCCTCCAGAGCGATATGACGAGAACGTAACTAGGCACGTTGGTCGCTACGCGAACGCCCGATTGCCTCCAGCCAAATAGCATTCCCTTCGGGGCGACATGGCTGCTGGAAGGCTCACTGTCGGGATCACGCATCTGACATCTCCGAAAAGTCAGCATTCGCACGCGCAAACAAGCAAAAAAAACAAAAAAGAAAAAAGCACGCTAAGCAAGCAAAGAGGAAAACGAAAGAACCGCGCCATGAAAGCCAAAACCCCGCGTCACTTCCTATCACTAACACCTGCGACAGCTGCTAAACACACACTACTTCACTTCAAAAAGTCTCACTCAAGCACCTGGGTCAGCACGAGACGACGAAACACTGATCACTTCGGCGAAACTATTCGTCGAGGTAGGCGAGACAGGCGGGAGCAGAGACTACGGCGGCCATGAAAGAATGGCGAAGCTTTTGTTTGTATGAATCCAAACGGAAGTGGCCATCTTGTAAACCTTTTGTAAAGAATAATAACTCTCATCACATGGGTTATTCTTTAAACGTAAAAATATACCGCTCAAAAGGAAATTGCAACATATAACAAAGGTTTAACAACCAAGATCTAAGCTGTCAATCAAACTCTTAGCCAATGAGAACCTTTTGGGATTGACGTCACATAATCACAACTTCGTGGCGCGCGATTTAAAACGGACGAAATAGCCGCAAACTAAAATGAGTCTCACGCAATAAATATTGCTGTAAAAAATGTTTTTTCTCGCGGAAAAATTGTTTTTTGACATGCTTGTCCCAATTAGGCTATTTAAAAAAAAACTTTTTTTTCTTTGCAGTTACCCTTTAAAGGAAGCCGCCGAGTGTCAGTAAAACAAAACCGAAACGTTATATTAATACAAAAGATTAACTACAAACTGCACTCTCAGAAAAAAAAAAATGCTGTATTCACACACCCTGTGTCCCACATAAGCCACCCCAAAACTTCAGTTCGACGTACAGCGGACTGATGTCGAACTGACGGTACCAGCTTCCACGAGAGATTTGATAGCCGTGTGGTACAACCTATTAAAATAGCAAATGTACGTGTTATTGACTACAAAAAAATAATCCGGGTTTTCTTGGCCCTACTGCGAAAGCTCAGTGTCTTTTTTTTTTTTTGTGGTCTTTGATACGTACTTTAGCTATTTAGTAAGTTATATCGCACCGTTATCAAGCCCCCCGTAAAATTTGGGGTCGTTCGTTCGACTATAATGAGCTGTACGTCGAACTGAAGTTTTTGGGTGCATTATATGGGACAAAAGGGAGTAAAGTGACACCCTTTTTTATTTTAGAGTGTATCCTCTCACACAAGCGACTTCGATTTCCTGGGCTACCGCGTTTTCACGGGTGTTATTCACGAAACAGAAGCATTCATAGGTTAATATTCTTGATTATACATTTCTGTTGACAGGAGTCAATATATCAAACAGCGCATCGCGTCATTAAAAAAAAGAAATAGGAAATTGTTTTTTTTTTTTTTTTTTTTTACTTCTCTATTTTCGTTTTGTCTTTTCTTCAGGAAAGCGTGCGCATCTATGGCTGATTTTGCCTTGGAGAGCACCCATGCTTTTGCAAAGAACTCTGAAGAGTCGGCAGCGTCTTTTTGCTGAATAAAATTGCGTAGAGATGTGCGCGTAAGAAAAATTGGATAACTCCAGGAGTGGAGGCGCACGCAGAAAAAAATGGCTGGTCTGTTCTTCGACCTGTTTACGCGGCTTCCGCGCCACGTGCATATGGCAGCGCGTTTTATATGCAGTAGTTTGTTTCCACTACGTTCTTCTAGAGCGTGCTCGAAGGAAAAAAACATCTGTGTTTGACTGCCACGAAACCTCAGGGAATTTGAATTTTACCTACGATCGAAACACGGCATCCACCGCTCACATAGTTTCGGTTGTTAGGGGACGACTTGCGTCGCTAGGCTAAACTCGAAGCCAATTTCAAATGCTCATATTCTCATCGCCCGCGAATAGGAAAGCACAGCTGCTCCTTTCTTCTTTTTTTTTTTCCATTACTCCGGTGGCGGATGGATTGATTTTGTGGGAACGCGAGGGAGGTCTCTTTCTGTTCGGACAAAGTGTAAACAAATGAACGACAAAATATGCTAGTGTACCCCTAATGAAAAATACACCAGGCAATCCTGGTGTGACAACAAAGAATCCTGATGTGACACCAGAATATCTGGTGTGCCCACCAGCGATGCTGATGTATCGAGCACACCAGCCTGGCGTGCCCACCAGAAATGCTGGTGTACCCGCACATCAGCCTGATGGGTACACCAAGGGAGTCTGGTTTCACATCACAAGGACTCATGCACCGACGAGGCAGCCTGGTGTGCACACCACGCAGTTTGATGTGACACCAGAGTTGCGTTTTTGTTGACTTCTCCCCCCGGTCCGCGCGCGTGTTTTCTATTAGTTTGTGTGCCGCTCCGTCCCCCGACGGGGTGCCTTGTTTCCTCCCGTCTTGGCGGTCGCCGGAGACCCCGCGGCGGGCTCCTTTGTGCTCAAGAAGTCTCCCCCTCGTCCCGAGCACTTTCCCGGGAGGCCTTGAGCAGCTTGGGGCGCTCGCCGGGCCGCCTCTTCGAGGGTTTCCCTTTCCGCCGGTATTCTTGTTTAAGTTTGAGAAAGTAAAGAAGTCTTCTTTGTGAGTCGAAGCCGAAAAGATGTGTAGGTGCGCTTTCCTTACTTCCGACGAGCTTGGTTTGGTAGCAAAGAAACAAAGGAAGCTAGTAATTATTACGATTTTTGGGGCCGAAATGCCTACTACGAGCGAGGAGGGCGTCGACCGCCTGAAGCGAAAGAGGATTACCCTGCGAGCCGCCACAACAAAGATCATCAACGAGACTGGCGTCTGCTGGCCACGGATCCAACCGACATCGGTGAGCTCGAAGAAACATTTGATATTCTTCTACTTAAGGAGGCTTTCCTGAAAGAGCTGGACAAGGAAATTGAGCTATCTGTCGAATATGATGCCTTAGAAGAGGAAATTTCTGGTGCGGAGGGGTCCGCGGAACGGATCAGCGTAACTAAGACACGAGTCAACCGCAAGCTGAAAGGCCAAGAATTTCGGAACGACAGGGCGTCCGGTTCTTCGACGCACGGCAGTGGCTCCGCACAAACTCCAGTTGATCACGGCCAACTCCCTACAACAGTAGAGCTTCAGAAGCTTTACTCTTGTGCTTTTTTGCTTTTTTGAATAAAGTGATTATGGCAGCAGCGTTGTTGTCAAACTTATCATTGTACGCTTTTTTGTGAGTAAAGCAACACCCAGTCAACAGGTGGTCTGGTATCATATTACAACAAAACCTGATATCCCGCCAGAACACCAGATTTCTGTTGTAACATCAGAACACCAGATTTCTGGTGTCATACCCACACATCAGATTTCTGGTGTCACAACAGAACACCAGGTTTCTGGTGTCACACCAGAAAACGTCCCAAATCACATCTGTCAAAAAGTCTGGTGTAACATCAAGTCACACCAGCCCTCGAGCTGGTGTATTTTTCACTAGGGACTAAGCACCGATCTTAGAGGAAAGTTTCATTTGTCGAGTTTAGTTGGACAAAGACTTTGGGAAGCAGTAACTTATAGAAGAGAAATGTCATTTTAGTTTTGTTTAAATTACACTAGCACTACTGCCTAATGTACGTTAAAGACCCCATGCCAACAGTCACACATCACTGGCTATTTGTTTTTTATCTGCAGCGTACAACGATGTAGCCAAAAAACTGTAGCAAACTAAACTTACACTTACAAACATCTAAAAACAAGCATTATTTTATTCTTGAACATTTTTGTTTTATTCCTAATACTATGTGCTGTTTAAATAACTGAATACTCTGTATCTACATTTTTTTTTTCAAACATCAATGTATCATTAGCCTGTGTTACACACGTTAAACAGAGTTAAAGAGCAGAAAATCGTCCCGATATCACTTTTTGTGACCCTCTTAACACTGGCGAAAATGTACTACTTTTCTTGGTTTCTAAGTCGCACAGTTCTGCCGGACAATGCAAAACGCACCTTTGTTGAGAGTAACGAATGCTATTGTTCCCCACAAATTAAATAAAAACTCAATAAACCATTTGTCCACCGGGTAAACCGCAATTTTCAAATGATTGCCAATACGATTTCAGACGTATTTGATCAATAAAACTAGACAAATTGTTTTCCTGTTGCAATACAAACCGCAATAAAAATACAAAAATCTTTATCGAAGAACATTGGGGACTGACTATCTTTTCTTGGGCACGATGCCTGTGATTGGATCAGAGGCATCCCCGAAGACCGTTGCAGCGCTCGTCGTGCTCGGTGAACGCTGAGCTGGGTTCACTCCGAACGGCAGCTCAGCACTCGTGTTAACTACATGCTCAGAGTACGTGCTCAAACTATCGCGTACTTGGATAATTTCCGCGGCATCTGCTGGGTGGCGCACATTTTGGAAAATAATATATTGCGGTATAATTGAGCTTCCCCACACATATCAAAGCGCAGTAACTTCAAGGGTTTGAAAAACCCAACGGTAGATTATTTTTGCAACTTAGCCAGGGTATATATCGACTTCATTGTAGTGTTTAGCGTGCTTACTAAGGGCATGATCTCTGGTCATCATCATTACAGAGCAGACAGACATGTTCTCTTGCTGGTCCTACAATTGGCATTGACTTAAAGAAAATAGGTTTAGATTGCGCGGTTCTTTAGACTCACCAGAACAAAAGAAATCATTTGAATTAACATTTCATGCTCGCATTAGTGTTTCTCAAATGGGCAACGCGGTAATTGGGAATCACAGACGGAGCAGCATTAATGCATTCTTGTACAATATTCGGTCGTAAAAGTTAATAGTTGCAATCATATTTTAAAGTTGAGGAACAACAGAAACTGGCTCATCCGCAGCGGTAGAAAACCTTGGTGTTGTACGTCACTGAGTGGAAGCACCCACGTGCCACAAACATCTGGTGGGGTTTGTACTGCCTGGGTACTTTCAACTTGTTATTTTATAAACTTAGCTTACTGTCACTGCATAGCAACGTACTGGCTTGGATTAAAGATTACCTAAGTGGACGGGGGCAATGTGTCGTGCTCGGTGGGGAAAAATCTGAGTATGTAAAAGTCGAGTCTGGCGTCCCCCAGGGCTCGGTACTGGGTCCTCTGCTCTTCCTGATCTATATAAACGACATTATTTCTGGCATGCAATCGTATATTCGATTATTTGCGGACGATTGTGTTATTTATAGATTAATTAATGATTCTAACGGTATTAATACTTTACAGAGTGATCTAGATAAAATTTCTGTATGGTGTAAAAATTGGAGAATGAACCTAAATGTTAAAAAGTGCGTGCATGTTAAATTTACTAAGAAAAAAAATCCCACTACTTCCGTGTACATGATAAATAATGAAATAATTAAACCTAGCTCGAATGTAAAATACCTAGGTGTTATGTTATCTAATGATTTAACGTGGACGGGACATGTTGAAATGATAGCCCTAAGGGCAATACGAATGCTTAATTTTGTACGGAGAAATTTTCGGCAAGCCCCGAGGAAAGTTAGAGAAACCTTATACTTTACATATATCCGTCCGTGTATGGAATACGCCTCAGTTGTCTGGGACTCACACCAAAATTATTTAATAGACAAACGTGAAAAGATACAAAATCAATGTGCTAGATTTGTACTAAACTATTACGAACTTGGAGCGAGTGTCACTAACATGAAACATGCCCTACATTGGGAGAAACTCAGTGAGCGTAGAAAATTGTTTAGGAGGAAATTTTTAGATGATATCTACAACAATAGACTATTAATTAACAGAGATGTGTTTTTACATGAATCGTTTTATGTGTCCGAAAGAGCAGATCACCCCAAGAAGATTAGACCATACTCTTGCCGCACCGACACCTTTGCTTCTTCCTTCTTTCCGAAAACCATTGAAGAGTGGAATAGGTTGCCGAAAGATGTGCTTGCGGCAAATTTGTTTTTTTGAATTTTCAGTTGTGTAGTGTTTTTATAGACAGTATGTTTTTATTTAATTTCATTATTGATCCATAGAAAGTGTTTTGCTTTTTTTTGTGTATTACTTATGTTCTAAAACAAAAGTGTTTGTATCAAACCCACCCCCTGCAATAATGCCTCACGGCGAAGCAGGTTTTTTTCTGTAAATAAAAACTTGGAGGCTTTACTTAAATGTTTACGTCCAACCGCTAGGAAATCTATCGTGCGCATTCACACCGCACAATCCACGTCTAAATTGCACATTCTGCTGCATTAAACGGCGTGTGCCCCACCGCGCTCTTTAGTGTTTTACCCACAACGCGGATATGTGCCTGGTAATGTATAGATATATTTTGTTGTAATTTGAAACCACCTTTGGAAATCTGCATGTGCTCTGCAGCATACTGTAAAGCGGGTGTGAAAACTGTTGGATTAGTATTGTTGCTGTTTCGAAAGACATATTTCACATGAATATAACAGGATGCTCTATTAAACAGAAGCCTTTTAGTGCACCCGTTGATCGGGTGCACTAAGAGACATGACACTCCGCTTATCAAACTCCCTATAACTCTTTGCTGGATAGCGCTGCGCTGAACAGTTCACTATCCCACCTCCCCCCTTCCCCCCCCCCTTTTCCTACATACACATACATGCACACACGGGTAATTGTTCTCTACCGACTTTGAAAAAATCATTGCAGCTTTTCATAGAAAGAGAAGGCAAGAGTGTCTTTTCAAATTAAAACTATCTTTGGGTTAGCCTTTCGCGGTGAATGTAATAATTACATTAGAAAGAAAAGGTCGACGGCACAACGTCCGATATTGGGTAGGCGAAATTGCAAAGCATAGAACATCGGCCAATAAATCGCAAAAGGCGTTCGCATTAGTTTGCTACCTTTAGGGAAGTTGTACAAATAATCGGCCCTCAGCGTTGCGTTAGAATTTGAAACGTTCATATTTATGACAAACTTGTTCTTTGAATAGTTTCAGCAGCCCATAACTCAACTTTGTGCGGCGCCTGAATTGTCTGCCGTTGATCGGAAATGAGGTAAGTGCGCGTATAACCTACAAGAAGGCGGTGATTTAGTAAACTAGAGTAGACTTATACAAAGCGCATTCATCATGCCTGACACGACGTCAGGTTTGAGCAAAAAGCCAACCGCGCATTTTAGAATGCACGGCGGGGGAACACCGACGAGTTGACTTTCTGTCTAAACAACCCTCTAATTTATTGTGTCATTGTTTAACTAGCGGCAGCTTAAATTACTTTAATTATAATTCTCGGTTGTCGAAACTGTCTTAGTGCGGTACGATTGCTAACCTCGAGTCATTAAAGCGCATCTTGCAAAAGTGCCTAAGCGACCGTACTCCGGTACGATGCTCATCCAGATCGAAAGGGATAGAGGCAGGGATTGAGCTAATTAATAACGTTGGATTTTGCTGTGAGAGCTTTGGCTCAAACAAGCTGAGCTGTGTTTAAACACCGATTATGGGTCACGGAAGAAGAAAAAAGATAGAAACCAAAACGTGTTCCCTTTTGCCCTCGCTTCCATCGTTGCGCATCACTCACTAAACTAGCGGATTTCAGGGGTATGACGAACGCTGGTGCACATCTGAATACAGAGTATCTAAATACTATTCTGCGGCATTAAGTACACTTTCTAGTGGCACAAATGCCTTGCTTTAGTTATTTTATTTTCTCAATTCACAGTACTTTATCGTAGGGCTCTTTAGAGTAATCATGTTCCTTTAATATGAACACCTCCTTCCCGTCAAATATCGTTCATATTGTGAGTGGTTCGTAACAACGTGACAAATATGCGTGTATTTACACAGTTTATCCCCAGAAATGTCGTCTACAAGCGATGTGTCTACATCAATTGGGCTCCTTATTAACGAGACATAACTGTGTATTGCCACTTATAATCACTGCAAGAATGAGAACTGCAGGGAGACGTTTATGTTGCACCGACTCAAGTCTCAGCTTTCTGCCTTCGATGACGCTTCGGCGTCTCGCTGGAGGCCCGGCGTTCGAAAAATACGCCCTCCCTTCTCACCTTGTCAGCGACTATTAGACCTCTAATAATACGCATCTTAATAAACTCGTTATGCTGAAAAAAAAGGAAGGAACTATATATATATATATATATATATATATATATATATATATATTTTTGAATGTCAAAATAATTTTAGTATTTTTTATTTCATTCTTTTGCTCAGGCTGCATATGATATCTGTCGGCCTTGACTACTGCTTTTCTATTTGGGATTCTCACAAATATTATATAATATCCTCATATAATATCGCTTATTTTTCGACTCATTAAATAATCTAGTTCATCTCGTTTTGTGTTCATGCGCCTTTCTTCCCAGAAGACATCCTTATGAACTGATTTTCGGTGAATACTTAAGACGAATTTTGAAATTAGGGGTCGGACTTCTGGCATCTAGTATGGAACATGTCTGCTCCGCTAACGAAAAATAGAAATTTCGATTCCAGATTTGCAGGAAGTTGTGAGTGCTGGGCCACAAAATAAGTGACACCTACGATGCTCAAAAAAAAAAAAAAAAATCAGGATATAGCTACGAGGTCAGCGGCTCCCCCACGGCGACTTTGTTATAGACATTATTTTCAGTTATCCTAAAGAATAAGAAAGAAATAGCAAAGATATTTGTAGAACTCTCTAGAAACCAGCATGGATAATCAACGGATCACTCGCCTCTATACTGCAACAACCCTTATAAAAAAGAAATAAAAAAAGAACATTATTTCTTTTGAGATTCAATCGACACGGCTCACGTGGTGGAAAACAGGACTACGCTTTGCCTTACACTTACTTAAAACAAACCGAAGGCTATAAGCACGCGAGGCCGAAACCGTGGGAGGCGCCAATGCAGCGCTTGCGCTCTGGAATTAACTGCTAAAAGCTCGCGCTCTGTACCCTCGCCCGTGCTGTGTGCCTTTAGTGTGGATGCTTTGTCTTCACCCGCATTATGAACGGATGGAAACAACAGGTGCCTCATAGAGAACCATGGATAAACAAAAGCCCGCTTTCACACAATTCGATCTAAGTCTCGAGGTCAACAGCGATTTCAGTGTCGCAACACCCTCACTGAACATCGCGAGGCGTCACTAACCGGCAAGCGCCCGGGGTTTGAAACCCCCGCCCGCCACGGTGGCTCGCTCGGCAATAGCACGTACCCGCGCGCAGAAGAGACGCAAACCCGTACGAGGCGTCCGAGATTGCGTCCTCCTCCATTCTCTGAAAAGAGCGTGGCGGCTGGAACAGGGGGGAGCACAGACACAATTAGTCGCCGTGCCCGTCCCGTTTTTCGCGGAGACCCACATATAAATACCCAACCCCGCGGTCGGTCGGCCTGCCGCGCGCCGTGGGGGCGGACAGTTCTTGCCGAGCTCACCGTTACTCGCCGGAACTGGCTGACGTCCATTGCATTCCACTGGTCCTTTTGACAACGGCCCTTCCTTCTCTCCCCCTCCCCGTTTTTACCAAGATGCCAGTTGTTATGGAGTTTTGGCAGATCATTCCGATGACTCCGACATCGATTCCGCCAACATTCCGCAAACGCCTTTACGCGAGCCTTGTATCGGGATCGCTATCGTCTTCGGAGGTATCAGAACGATCGTCTAAAACTCTGCATTAGGGAGTTTTCGTAGACCGCGTTTCCCCTTCCGCTAAACCCTCCGCAACGAAGAAGCCGCTACTGCGCCAGCGCGCTGATGGCATTGACTCAGAGTTCTGGTATGTTAGCGGGTTGTAGAGAGCGTTGCGGGACGGCGAAACCCATCTACGAAAACTCCCCATTGGCGAGGTTTTCCAGCGGACCCCGTGTGCGTTTCGTGTACGTTGTGGCCCGTAACTTTTAGTGGGAAAATTTCTCCCCTAAATTGAGTGGGGAATCACAACATCTGGTGACGTCACACTGTCGCGTGACGTCACCATGTTCCCGCTATATTTAGCGGATAATCTTTTCCGTTTTATTTTTATTACTCCAGCTTTCGATGCGGCATAGGTTCAATGGTAAAAGTGAATTTCCCCTACATTTATTTCGCGTGACCTACACGTTACATGACGTCGCCATTTTCCCACTGGATGTAGGGGAGAAGCTTCTTCGGTATAAGAAGTTTTCGTAGGCCGCGCTTCCCCCTCCGCTAAGCCCTCCGCAACAAAGAAGCCGCTACATTTTTAGGAAAAAATGTATCGATAGTCCTCCCTAAGGGTAGGAACGGTCTTGTAACATATGTTTCTTTAGAAAGGGAGAAACAGCCGTCCCTGAAGCAGGGGAGCAAAGTTCCTCCGTTGCCTGCATCTCATTATGGCGGCCCCGAATCGAGCAAATCAAGCTCAATAAGGCTTAACGGAGATACTACGTTGCTTGTACGGAACGAGAGGAGCAGCAAATAAAAGCGTAACACAAGGTTTCCGTGGACTCTGTTTATTTCCGAAGCCAGATTCCACCCCCCCCCCCCCCCCCCACACCCAGGTAAAGAAACCTGCGTTTCAAAAGAAGTTACTCAGTATTCTCGTCGTCAGCACCGCGATGTTAAACGGAGACAACCGATACCCAGTTACTTCGCGCACTTTACGTCTTACCTTTGCTATTCTTCGAGTCACGATTCTTTTGTCAACCACACATCACGGAGGAATGGAAAACCAATCCGCGAAACCAAAACTTTCTCTATAAAGAACAAACTCGAAGCCGCTGTTTATCGCGTAGGGTGAAAGAAGGTTAAATCGCTTAGCACCAGATGGCAGGGTCAAGCAGAGTAATTAATTACAAGTATCTAGGCTAGGTGGCGCTAGGTACCGCCCAATTCAAGTTCAACAAAAAATATTTTCATTCCTCACGCCACCATTGCGCTTAGAAATCTTCGGGAACCTTTACTATACATACATGCAGACACATTACGCATACTACAACCATCAGGTGAACATGTATGCAGCGCATACACATACATGGCTCACACAAGCATAATTAAAACAGCACACTAACTGGATTACTATTCCTGAGCTCTGCGTTTCCGTCTTTTATACTGGTCATTTTGAACGTACGGAATTTCTCGGTGCCTGCCTTAGCAATAAGAAATATTCCCAACATGTTGATTTTTTTCCAGCGATATCACGCCTCTGAGAGTATTTTGAATGGCTCCAGGGATGAATCACTTAATGAAAAGTAAACGCTCGATCACGCCGTAATTATTTGAAAGTCAATAAATCAAGCCGCTTTATTGCTGTTCCAAGCCATGTGTTTGCTTCCCCGCACGGCACGTCGTAGCCAGTATTTCTATTGTAGCGTTTGTGTTTCTATCTGTGCTGTTCGCGCAGAGCTGCAATTGTCGTCTTAAATTAATCTCTGTAGAGCGGATATTCATTCAGCTGGAAGTGATGCTTCACGGGTAGAGAAATCGCTTTTCAATCAACATGAATGCAGTCAAAGCCGCCACTTGCGGCAGGTGTTAAGTGCACGGAGCTACGCTATGGCGAGCTCGAAAGCTTCTAGAGCTCATCCCAGCGCGCCACTTGGAGGGCAGTTTCTCCAGGAACCGTGGTATATTTAAACAGCAAATAAAGGAAAGCGCCTTTTTTTTCGACTTTACCACTTTACCTGGAGAGAAATAATAAAGTTGAAGTTGAATTTGATTTTGATTTTCAATGCTAAAACTCCAAACTGTAAATATACGTACTTTCCGTCATATTTTCGTACTGCTCAGTCCTTTCCCCAGAGCGCAATCGCTCTCGGGGAGGAGACAACCGACAGTCACATTGGTCACTGTACGATAGAAGCTTACGGTTCAGACCAGCGTTCCAACATGACTATCGGAAGGTCGATCGATTGCATCTAATCCCACAAGGGGTCTTAAACTCTTTAATGTAAAGCGGAATGTCAACCTGCGACCCCCCCCCCCCCCCCCTTTCCTCGGATCACCGCCCGACCAGCGGACTTAATGCCCGACAGTTTACGTCATCTCATCTCGTTGTTACTAGTGGTGGTACGAATCTTTATCCGAATCGAGATTCGGAGCCGGAAAAAATCGGAAGAGTAGCCAAATCTCAAGCGATTCGGAAAAGCTCGGAAAAATTCGGGGCGTTGCCATGGTTGCTGTATCACGTGGCTGAGTGTTTCAACTTTTCGTGATATTAAATTCACTAAATCCTACGAAGTGCACAAAATAATGTTGTAATATAATATCCTAATAATGAATAAACCGTACCGCTTTGTTTATATTATTTTGGATGGTTGCCGAAAATGGTATCGCGGGAAAATTGGCTTCCGTTCCGGATTACGACCAAAATAGGCATGCTCGGTGCATGTGGAAATCCAAACGCATGTTTTCATCGCCGCAAGAGATCGATGCCGTACGGGCTGTTCGGCGCAAACAGATTTCGTGCCCATAATTGCGCTCATAGTGGCGCACACCACGCAAGTGAGCATGTTCGATTCGATTATCTCCAACGTGTGTCCACTGAGGTATTATTATTGGAACACTGGAAACAATCTAACTACTCCTTGCGCCGGACTATTACAGTCTCGTGTACTGCATTTGTACCTTTCTGGGTAATGAATCCGGTTTTACAGTTACAGCGTTTGTTTCCGATTAATAATGTTGCGTTGGACATCCCTGCGTTGCGTTTCTTTTTCGTCAAATGCAAATCGTTACGTTTCACAGCCGACTTGCTGCCGAGAACAGAGAAACGACAGTGCGAATTAGCGACGTTTTTCTTCGCCACTGTTGCCGGTACGCGGTCGACGTGACGAGCAACATTCATCCCGCTCTCGTGCCTTACAGGTACAGACATACTCAGCTCTACAGAATAAGATGAATCAATTCCTTGCCTGAATATATTTATTGTGCGTTGCGACACATTTTGTATAATGCACAGCATTTCGGTACATTTTACCGATCACCGCGAAACCGCACAGAAACCAAGACCGTGCATTGGCTAGGCTTACGGCAACCTCGCCGATCAGTTCAGTTGGACCTGAGTGCATGCCAGGGTTTAGAATGACAGTGCAGTGCATACCATGCGTTGAAATAAGCAAGACAAAATCTATATATATGCAGTAACTGTAACTAAAAAAAACACAACTGACCGCATTCGCGAGATTTACGACAAGGCTCACGCTGCCGTCTACAACCAGCGACGAATCTGCCGAATATTCGTTGCGGAAAGTTAGAAAATTTCCGTATCTGTCAGAATCGGAATCTCTGGTGATTCGTCCCATCACCGGTTGCTACATCACTAATAAGCGAACACACGGTGACATCGGCGATTCTTCCAGTTTTCTGTTCACAACGCGCAGCACTGCCATCACGATGTTGCTGCTGTGTTGCTTACACGGAGAAATACAGAACGACGTTGATTGCCGGTTGGCACTCTGCATAGGAAATGAGAACCGAACTCAGCACAGAAGCCACCCTGGCACCCGGCAGCAAAACCGGAAGCAGTTTCTGCGATTTCCGTAACGTCGAAAACGTCGACACAGTTGTGCGTGGTTCCGCGTCAGTCCCGCAATCTGGAGACGGCCATCTTACCCAGTGTACGTAGCGCTGCTGGCACTGTTCCGGAACATCGCTGTTTCTAGCGGCTTCGTTTGCTCGTTTGATAAAATCAGTGGTAAAAACGTCAATGCAACCGAAATGTTCTGCACGTTTCGACTGGGAGACGGAATAACAGGTGTTTTTCGCTACCGCTGAAGCTCAATCAACTCAACAACATTCATGAAACAACGTCCGCAACGTGCTCAAAAGACGAAACCGAAAGAAGATGAGTCGGGAGGGCGAAAGCTTTCTCCCGTCTGCCTGGAGAAGGAAAAAAACGTCTCGTTACTCCCTTCTTTTCGTGCCCACTTGGGGGTGCGCCAGTAGAAGGGAAAAATATGCGCCTTTGCTACCTTCTTCCTCCATTTTTTTTTTTGGAATATACTGCGCCTGCGCGCTGATGGCCTTGACTACAGAGTTCTTGGTATCGTACCGAATTGCGGAGAGCGTTGCGGGATGGCGAAAACCATCTACGAAAACTATCTATTGGCGAGGTTTTCAAGCGAATCCCGTGCGCGTATCGTGTACGTCGTGGCCCGTAACCTTTAGCGGGAAAATTTCTCCCCTAAATTGAGTGAAAAATCAAAACATCTGGTGACGTCACACTGTTACGTGATGTCACCATTTTCCCGGTAGCTTTAGCAGAGAAACGTCCTTGTTTTCTTTTTATTGCGTCAGCTTGCCATCCGGCATAGGTTTAACGGTAAAACTGAATTTCCTCTATATTTATTTCACGTGACGTTCACGTTATGTGATGTAGCGGAGAAACTTCTTCGCTATAGGGAGCTTTTGTAGACCGCGTTTCCCCCTCCGCTAACTCCTTTGCAACGAAGAAGCCGCTACTGCGCCTGCGCGCCGATGGCCTTGACTGACAGTAGAGTTTCGGGTATCGTGGAGTGTTGCGGAGAGCGTCACGGGACGGCGGAAACTATCTGCGAAAACTTCCTTATCTTTTTGTTTTTTATTTTGTCGGTTTGCTATGCGGCATAAGTCAAGATCTAAAAGCGAAGCCCCGTTGTATTTATGTCACGAGACGCCTAGTTACATGGCGTAACAATCTTCCCGCCAGATTGAACGGAGCAATTTCTCCCCTATATGTGGAAGCCGCTATCGCTCAAGTGTGCCGCTAGCCTTGTCCGCGGGGTTCCGGCTCTCGTACCACGGTTCCGGAGAGCTTTGTAGCACAGCGGAAACGATCCTCGAAAACTTCACACTACGCGGTAAAATGTATTCGTAATATATTTAGCAGGAAGCATATCCCACTAAATTTTTGCAAAAAAACGTCGCGATTTCTCGTAACGTTAAAGTGTGAGGTTACGTTTTCGCGACACGTCGGACGCCGTCCACTAATCTTAACGGGGCGTAATTCCGCAGCATAACTTTGCGCAGCATTATGCAGCACCTCGGCTGTCGCCGTAGTTTATGTGCAGTCGACGGCAAGGAACCAGGATTTCTTTCTCTCCCCTTGTAGGACTGCGGCACCAGCTTGACTTAATGCACGCGGGTAACTGGCCGTCGTCACAGCAGCGCTTGTATACACGACGGAAACTCTTTTGCGGTACGTTTTGTATGCATTGAAACTGTTTTCTTGAATGCCCAGAAAGGTTGTCTGCCTCCACCATGCCGACGTCTTTTCGGAAGAAAGGGGAAGGACCTGGGGATTCGAGATTGATGCGGGCCCGGGGTCGGCCGGCCGACGCTATCTGGGGAGGGCCCCGTCGACGACGTGAAGCACCCGAGAAAACGACGGCAACCGCGTGCGGGGGCGCTGCGCTGAACGTGGCCGGGCGGTGGTACGTGATTCGGGGCTGGGATGAGGGGCTTCGCGCAAGCCGGAGCTGGGCAAGGGATCTTATTGTGCGCGGGGTCTTTTCGTGGTGAACCGGATGTGACGGATACTTTTAATCATGCTCGCCCTCCGTGCTCCGACGCCGTATACCGCGGTCTTGTTGGCCCCTTGCTGCCCCTCCTGCTGTGTTATACGTCGGGGCTCCGTTTGGGGAGGCCTCTGGCACGTGCGGGTTACAATGTTGCCTCCTTGGGGTGGCTATACGTGATCAGCTCAACTGATTTTGCTTTTTCTGTTTTCTTTGAGGTCCGGGCACGGGCGCGTCTTGTCGAGGATCCTTTGATTAGTGGTCTCCGGAGATTTCACTGATGGTTGCGGTTTCTCATCTGGTACGTTTCCATTTATTTCACTCTTTCGCGGTTTTTTTTTTTCTTTTTATTATTCTTTTTCATTATTCGGAAAAGCCGCGATTTGGTTTTCTTCTTGCGTTTTATGCAGTAAAGCCATGTTTATGCGGGTGGGGTTTAAGTTATAAAAGTACATACCGCATGTGCAGATGATCTGGCTGCCCGCATTCCGCATGGGACGACGTCTGCAGTACCCGCGGACACAGAAAATAGGCATTTCATAATATTATCAATTTTGGGAGGGTTCATATTCAATTACACCTAGCTTCTCAAGAGGCAGTCTAGCCTTTGCCACGTTATTGGCCTTACTGCACACTGTTTGCAAAACAGGCCCGCGTTCGCCCACAGCAGATGTGGACACTGTGCGAGCGCAGGAACCAGATTCGCGTGAGGTGAAGCTTCTGCGCATGCGCCATTTCGACAACAGCGCCACCGCATAGGCCTGACGTCAGAGCCCTGTGTTTGTCGATAGATCACTACACCCAGCGCTTTCATTTTCGTACGTCACGTGGAGGCAATGAAATGTTTTGTCCGCGCAGTTCTTTGTCAAGTTGCTTCAATTCTAATGGCGAGAGAGATATGACAGTCTCAATAAAGACCGTGATATTTACTTCGTTAAAAACTTGATGACATTTAATACATAGAAAGGCTGAACGAAGGTGGCAATATGGACCAGCTGGCTCATCGTCAAAAAGGTATTAAGCGCACAAAGAACGAAGACAGACAATAGGAAACTATATATATCAAGCGCTATAAAGGGCTTTAGAGTCGAGCCTATGCCAATAAATTCAAAGGGCCCAAGTATGAACTTAATGCTGACTCAACTTTCATTCGATTCATATGCAGAATTATACTATGATTTAGAATGCACAGGCCTCGATTTATATGCTTGTGCGCAAGGATTCAACCTCTTTATCAGATACAATAAAGCCGCCATTGAGGCTTGAACGAGGCTGTACATTGAAATTCTGATAGTAATCAGCAAGGCAAGACTGAAGTTCCCAAAAGAGTGTATTAGGGTGTTTTCTTTTATTGAAAAATAAATATAAATAAATCTACAAAAAAATATTTGCGGGGACACTGCCACGACCACGTGGTTACTGTCAAATGTTGACAGGGCTACTACCGGTTCAGTACCGAGCTTTAGAATTCAAGAGCTATGTGAAATATTGAGCCCATAGTTTGTGGAGGGGCTTGTTTAGGTATTTAAATAATATCGTTACCGAGCCGTCAAAAATTACGCGCTGTCAAGCTCCGTTAACGAAATTTCGAAATTAGATCACAGGCACGCATACGCGACGCAGAACATAGCTCATGCCACTGCGTCTATGCGGATTTCGTTTCATGTGTAACATTCACGGCCTCTACTGGATGCAACTTTATCACACAGATTTAATCTAGGAACTGACATTTTCGAAAAAAAAAAACGAAAAAAAAAAAACAACCATCAAGCTGTCTCTCTTTTCCGCTTGCGTGACAGCCTAATAAATATTGCGGGGCGTTCTGAGCGACGTTTGGTTTGATCTTTGGGTTTTGGAGAGCTTTTAACATGTGCCGGGACTCGGGAGCACATTGTTCTGATCTAATATTCATGAGGCCGTGTAAGATTTTACGCTTTAAGGATGCATGCTTGAACGGAAGAGAGGCTGGCCTGTAATAATGTGATTTCTGAGCACCGTCGAGCTCAGGCCGCGATTATTAGCCCTTTGCTTCATATGCTTCTATACTGCTTGGTTTTTTGCAATTCAAAGAAACCCCTGGACGGCCAGATAAGCACGAGGCAGTGCGAAAAAAAAGTATTTCGTTTTGTTTTACCATTAAGTGCTTCGTTGCAGAACAATGACGATGCCTCCTGAACAATCAATTTTCTTTTCATAACGCAATGAATCGTTGGGAAGATTTTACCAATTTAAGGAATTTCTAGAGAAGTCCTATATAATTTTTACGAAAGATAATCCGTGATGAACAAAAATATTAGATTCAATCTGCATTCACGGCTGAAGGTGAGCGTAACTTCGCAATTCCCAAACACTACACCGATTTCTGAAATAATTATATATGACTTTTTGTTGAAACCAATTGTAGTCATTTAGAAAAATAACTTGGGAGATCCAAGATATAACTTAATAACACTATAAAATCGGTTCGATAACTAATAATAAATACGCCTGCATTTTGTGCGCATGACATATTTTGTTAGACATCATGCTCACGCATTTATGCTAGGCTTTAATCCACCTTAATAAGAAAAAAAGAAGAGAAAAACGTAGCTCTTCACAACAACAAAATTATTTCATTATGCGCACCTCCTAGTAAGAAATTATGTTTTACAGTTGCAATTTCTAGAAGTCCAAGCTCATGGCTTCGGAATCAACTGCTTCCTATTCTGCGGGAATTGGTGTAGCCCAAGTGAGTCCTTGAGGAAGGAGCTGGTGCGTAACGCTCGCTGCTGTTTATCTTAAGACAAAAGGAAGTAGAGCCAGCACTACTAAAATGATCGGAGCACGTGCACTTGAATGATGACCCCATCACAATGAGATCGCCTGTAGTCATTAATTATACGCGAGTGCTGTCTTGGTGCTCGGCTGTTCAGTCAATGCGTAAGGACCCCTCGGTGTCAGGCTCGGGCCTAATCGCCGAGTTGGCTTGGCGCTATTCTAGTATGACGACGTTTTATGAAGGTAGGGAAGGCTGACTACATATTAAAAAAAGGGGTGTGGACCCCCTACACTCTTTGTCACATACACGGCACCCCAAAAACTTCGGCTAGTTGTTTAATACGTTGCATCTCACCGTCATCAAGCCTCTTGAAAAAGTTGGGGCCGTCAGTTCAACGTCACTGCAATGTACGTCGAACTAAAGTTTTCGGGTGTCGCATAATTGACAAGGGGTGTAACTGTTTTTTTTTTTCGAGCGTATAGGTTTTTTGTATATTTTACGTGGTGCTGGTATCGCCCGCTGTATCTTGGTAGTGCAGCGCACGACGCGTTCACTCCCAGCCGGTGATAGCACGGGTTCCGGTGTTTTGGATCAAGCAAGCCAACGGCCACCTGGTCAGACGGTCCGGCCAACAGTGCACGACAGATTCTAAATAAATATTGTGCAAATACTTCAATATTAGTGTTCTGTCATTAAAAAAAAAATCATTTTTCAGGTTGTCAAACGTATAGATATGAAGAAAATATTGATTGATCAATGAATGTTATAAAAAGTGACATCTAAAGAACTTTTTTTTTCCCTACTCTATTTTTTTATCGTGTGAATGTGTGACCGTCCCCTTAAACTAAGTGACCCTCCGCTGGAGCGTCGCACACTAAGTGACATTCCGGTGTTATTTACGACCAAATTATTTACATTGAACTCGCTACAAGAAGCCTTACCACGCTATAGCTTTCGGCTGCTGCCACTCCAGACGTCGGCTTGTATAGTGCGTGCTTGTTCAGCTTGCCGGTATAGCAAACTCGCGCAGATGGAATTTTTTTTGTTCTTTCACAGGCAGAATCGGTATTTTTCGGCAACAAATAAATATTCTGTAGACGCCGTGAACTCTATAAATTTGTGCCAACATCAGAAAGACAAGACGGTAAAAAAAGGCATCCTTCTAATTTATTAACACAACATTGTATCGTTTCAAACACTATCAGCTGAAAAAAAATTTTTTTTTTAAATTCTTTTTGATTTGGTTGATCAAGCTAGAAGATACCGAATTGATAAATGCATCTTGGTTTAGGTAATTTAAATACTCAAATTACGTTGACTTGCCTATCACTGATCTAGATTATCTTGATATGTCATCGTTCTCACAAAAAAAACAGCGGTTTCTTTAGTTATAAGTCATTAGACTCAAGTTGCTAGTACACGCTACGACATAAAACCTTGTAGGGCAAACCAATTTGCGAAAATGAGACATGAGAATGCTCAGTACCACGACGCGTTCTGAAGAGAAACAGATTCGGTCTAAAGAAGAACCTTAAAAATAGCCCTACGCGAGGGCTCAAATGAGAGCTCTAAGAACACACGAACGCGCCAGGCTGGAAACGCGTTCATCCAGCAACAACAGCGCCTTGGGGCGTTTTCGGCTTTCTTTTTTTTTTTTTCTCTCAATGACGCCTTTTTTCTGTTTTCTGCTGGTTTCTGCGGCCCCGAGGCGGCTAAGGTACGTAGTACAGATGTAAACACAAACTTGGGTCCTGCTTCTTCTTTGCTCACTTTCGAAAGAGGCGCTCTGTGTTTTCTAAATAAGGAGAGATATTGCCTGCCCCCCTCCCTCCCCCGCCCCCCCCCCCCCCCCCCCCCAGCCTGCTCTTTTTGCGGAATTTGTTTTGTGTGTGTTTGGGAGGGGGGGGGGGGGGGGTAGATTCCGCTAGGGGTTTTAATGTTTATATATACATACTTGGTGTAATCTTTTTTTTTTTTTTTTTTTTTTTTTAACGGGAAAGGTTGCAATATTTTTCGATGTTCAAAGCAGAGAATTATATTTTTCTTCTTTTTTTTCGAATGAAGGCTCAACTTCTGCGAGAAGCTTCACCATCGTTGTTTTAATTTAAGATAGAGCCTGGTCGTGCAAAGGGTAATTTCAAGTTACAAAGTAACTATAAAAAAGAGGTTGTACTTTGCTCCCAAGGGTTCGTACGACATGTGGTTATAAAGTTTTTCTTCACATTTTCATGCTTGACATAGCTCCAACATTCCTTCGTATAAAAAGCGCTCACTAGAACTTTGGGTAGAAATCCACATTTTCTCTGAAAAAGCAATTGCCACACTATCGATAAACGAACTGCTTTAAACATACATCCCAAGCTTCACACTTTTTAATACATTATATTTTCAACCACTGTCCTCAATGTCAGTAACAAAAATGTCAGTAAGAATTAGGTGCAGGTAAGTAAGAAAAACAACTCTCAGTCAACACTGATTTATTAAAGGCGTAGTTTGAAGAGAGGCATTAGTTTAAATTCAGTATTGACTGGAGAACTGTCGTGTCACATTTATTCTTACAATCAACTTCGTTCACAGGCTTACAGAAATCACAATATTTTTTTCACAACTTTGAAGGCAGACATGCTATTCAGGACTTTGCTTGCTTGCTTAATGAATGTCAGTGGTCAGGACCCCCCATTTAAATAGAGCAAGGTCACCGAGTATACGCAGGCTTTTGTTGACGCAACTGGTAGCTTCTTTTTTTCATGGCGTGCTCGCAAATAGTTTTGTACTCCTATTCTACTTTCTTGGTATATCTCTCACAAAGCAGGAAATTTTGTTTTTACTATCGCATATATATTATTGGAAGCTGCAAGACTCCAAAACTGTCAACCAGAGTTCAATGCTCTGGAGCCCTAGTACATTGAAACGATAAATTAAAGTAATAAACGCCACATCATGCGTTCAAACCTCTAATTTTAGGCTTTTACGCCTTAGTTACTAAATAAACTAACAACACACTTTGCCTTTCTTCTAGGGGCCCGCGTGACTACCAACTCTGCCCCAGGGCTAAAAAAAACTCAAATGCAAGTTCTGTTTTCTTTAATTATCATCCCACTAAAACAAAAACAAAATCATCCTCTATACCATACACGTTTTTTCTCCAAGAACTGAGAATATATGAAAAAAAAAACAAAAAAACAGGTACTCCAAATAGGAAACTTTATTCCATTGGAATTACCGTATCGAGCACGGCGACCATCAAGTTACGAGTGTAATGTGAAAACTGGCAAATAAATTACATGATTCCTGTATTAACTTTGAAATATTAAGTCTACTGGGCGCATTCAAAATACAGGTGTGTTGCCCGTCGTCGAAGTAGGGCATTACAGTTGTTATAATTCAGTTAACTAAATTGTGCTGTCCGCTACTCTCGGACAAAATTAAGAGGGACGGGAGAGCTACCTAAACTAGAAGCAAGACGAACTGCGGTTACGTCAGCCTCCTCAACATTTTGATATGAATGGTTGCTAAGAGCTTCCTGAATTATTAAGTCGATTTGGTAGGCAATTATGCCTGCAGACCCTAATTAACTTTCAGGCTTGCGTTTTAAAGCTTCAATTAGGCTCACAACGTAAAATACATGCAAATAAATGTTTCTAAAAAGAGTGGTCTAAAACTTCCACAAAAACTTGGAAATCAGTTTCGCTGAACGTAAAATATTTTATTTAAGGTGTGAATATTTATTACGATTTCAGAATGACTGACGTTCCGTCAAAAGCGGTATTCATCACACTTCATTAATATTTTTTTTATTTATCTCACAGTGAAGAATGTTTAGCGATCAGTAAACATTTGCGCTTTTTCGTATCATGTATTATCTTTTACGGTGTAGCAGTCTTCACAATCATGTTTTTTCAGGGCTTTGATTAAGTGTTTTTTTGAAAATATTTACCTTAAGTAGCCTTCCTTATATGTTTGTTATGTCTTTGTCACCGTGCAAAGAAAAGGTTTCGATTTATGGGAAAACAACGATAAAAGTTCATGCAGCGTAACTGCGCCTCGTGATAAAATATGCACCGTACGTTATGATAAAAATGTTTGTCATCGCTCCGTCGTATCACCTTAAATTAAGAAAAGTAAATTCAACTCCTGATCTTATCGCACTGTTGGAAGTGCCAGCCGCCAATCGGAAAAGGAGCGAATCAGACGTCATTACGTACCACGCGCCTTGGCACCGGCAGACAAGGCGTAACGTTCGAAGTGCCAAGATGTTTGCGGCGCTTCTCTTTTTCGCAGTGCTCGGTGCGTCCTCAAGTTGCGATCGTGCTGAACGCCCACACAACGCCGGCGAATTCTACTCCACGAGCCCGTTCGTCAACGGAACCACAGTCCACTACGTGTGCGACCCAGGCTACGAGATTCTGGGACCACAGCGGAGGACCTGCCACCAAAATGGCTCTTGGATACCGCTTGGTCTGCCCTTCTGCGTCACGGACGTCGCCAAAGGGAAGAAAGTGCGGTCAGTCTCGAGTTTGGACACCGAAGCCGAACGAACTTTGAACTGCAGTGACAGCGATTTGAAGACCACCCACTCCTGGTACGTCGACCTTGACAACCGGTACAGTGTGTTAGTGTTGAGTTTGGACTTCGAACGTTCGAACGACGAGCAAATCGATATGGAACTGACGGTGGGCGACAGTATCGGCGACTCAGACCGCAATAGCATCTGCTCCAAGTACCGGGGAACCTACAGAACCGGGCAGACTGTCTACTTCCTGTGTCCAGAGCCTCTGATAGGGCGCTACGTCATCGCTCTCCTTAGATCCGCCTCACCGTTCCAGTTGCCCTTCTGTTTTGTGCATGTCATGTCCGACCAAGCTCCGCCGATCGAAGAGCCGACGACGACTGCCGGTTCTACCACATTGTCGTCTGACGATCCGCAAGGCACTACGTCGTGGTTTGTAGCCAGAGTAGTGGGAATCTCTGCTGGCGCCGGTGGCGTTTCGGTACTTTTGGCTCTTGTAATAGTTCTCGCCGTGCACAAGCTGCGGCGCCGGAACAGGCATAAACAGCGCACCACCCTTTTTGATACCCCCACCGTATTCAAACCATACGTCATGGACCCCGTGGTTCTCGTTTCTGAAGGCACGACGCCCGGGCTGACGTGGTACGTGTCGACGTCGAACAAGCGTCGGATCGGTTACAATCAGGTGCTCCCACCAATATACAGAAATGAGCAAGGCGCAATCATATGCGTTCCAGTGAAAGAGAAGGCAGCCAAGCAAGTTGAAGTGTTCCGAGAGTCGGAGATGCTGTAGGCGATTAAAACCGCCGTAGTCAAGTTTCATATCGGGCGACATCTGAAAGGAAGAATCGTCGCTTTTCGCTGCATTTCATCGGAAGTATCTAAGCAAATAAAGATATAGCCCCGTCATGGTCTTGCGGATAGCTTTCATGTAGTAAAAGGGAAAACTCGCGTCATGTTTGATATATATTTAACATTGGTCACTATTTCGCACGCACGAACATAAACTCAAGCTAGCCTAATGTTCACGTAACACTCACTGAATATCGTGATTTGCATTGTCGTATTCGTTAGTGAAGGTGGGGACACTGATAACAGAAACGCGTATGCGTCCGTGTTTTACGAAACACTGGCTAAATCATTTGTACGAAAAGTACGCATGGCACAGCAAAATGTCGATGTCGTAGTGGCCGCTGTCAAAAGGGCACATTTATTAGCGTTTAAAACATCGGATATATTTTCGTTATTAATTTGTCTACGGTAGTTATTTTTTCTTACTTGTTTAGATTTTACACGTTTGATATCAAGGCATGGTTACTTCGAAACACCTTGGGCATCTTTGAAAACCGTCAAATCGGTAGGCTTTACAAAAATAAGGCACGCGGAGCGTTTTATTGTGTTCCACAAATACCATTTAATTTGAACACGTTTTTAGGTTTCGGTTTCCTATTGGAACACATCTTTGCACCAGCATTCTTGCTTTCCGTGGACGCGCAATCACCGCCTTGCCTCCGTCGCACGAGACAAGATGTGCTGTTCGAATGACATTGCAGAAATAAGCCTTATTCATGGGGTCACCTCACTCACGCGAAAAATGTCTGGTGGCGCACGTTAGCCTGGCGTTATTCGCAACGGGTAATGGAACCTCAGGTGCAACGGTGCGCTTTGATAAGAAACCGAAGCCTAAAACGCGTCCATATTGAGTTCTTTCGTCGGAGCGCAATAAAATGTGGTTCGTGTCGTATGCCTTCGAAATGTGAGTAAATTCAATAGTTTTAGATGACGCCCAGCAGAAATCTCATTGAAACAAAACGTTCATGTTTAATAGTTAAATATATATTTCTAAAAAGCATAAAATAAATTCATAAAAAGTAATAAATAACGATTGGGGCCATGTTTTCTGAAACTGCCTATTTAAATAAATAAATTCAGCGACAATATGCGGGTTGCAGATTTGCAATTGACGCGAAGCTTTAGTATTAGCTTGGAAGGCGATCGTCACTTTACTTTGTTTCACATTAATTCCAGACGCAGCCGAGGCTACGAGCTGATGGAAGCGATCAGAAGGCGTCAAAGAGCGCCATCATGGTGACTGTCAGGTTTCTGTACGGGTTCTAGCTTCGCTGAAAGAATCATAAACATAAAAGGCCTACCGACTGGCGCTTATGACGGTGTTTGATTGGTCCCATTATCTGGTAGCGTCGGCTGCATTTGGACTTAAGCTAGAACGAAGTATAGAAGCTCCATCAATTTTTCTTATTCCTCGGTCATTCTTCACTTTTATGCTCAATATATATATATATATATATATATATATATATATATATATATATATATATGCATTATATATATATATAGGGTGTTTTTTTTATTCTTACACATTTGTTTAAAAAAAAAACGTGAAAGCTACACTAATGTGGTTTGTGCAGGTGGATTATACGGCCAGGCGGAGATTATGTGGGTGGCTTATCTTTTGGGCAAGCGGGCTAATTAATCAAAATTCCTTAATTAACTTTTTAATTACTGGAAATAGACATATGGTTCCAATTAGGAACTTGCTGAGAGTCATCTAAAACCCCCAAATCAGTCATTTTCAGAAAACCTTTCAGCGCGTGAGAAGCGGAGTAGCGCACTAAAGCTACCACTCGTGGTGCAGGTACAAGGCCGGGGCTAGATAAAAGAGACCGCTAGCCTTGTACCTGCTCCACGAGTGGTAACTTCAGTGCGCTACTCCGCTCATCACGCGCTGAAACTTTTTTTCTGAAAATGACTGATTTAGGGGTTTTAGATGACGCTCAGCAGGTTTTAATTGGAACCATATGTCTATTTACACTAATTAAAAAGTTAATTAACGAATTTTAATTCATTAGCCGACTTGTCCCAAAGATAAGCCGCCCACATAATGTCCGCCTGGCCATATAACCCACCTGCACAAACCGCATTAGTTCAGCTTTCACGGTTTTTTAAACAAATGCCTAAGAATAATAAAAAAACATCTTATATATATATATATATATATATATATATATATATATATATATATATATATATATATTTCTTTTTCACGCGGCGGGAAGCGGCGAAATTAACAAGAATAAGCATGTGCGCAGAAGATACACGCAACGTGAACGGAGTCTGCTAGGTTTCTTCATGCATGAGGCAGTCAACGTTCGCGTTCGCGTGTATCTGCTGCGCTCGCGCATACTTTAGTAGGTTTTCGCCACCTTCCGCCACCACAAGGTGCTGATCTGGCATCCAGCCTTTTTTCTCGCGATATGTGTAAAAGTAATTAAGAAGCTTTATACCAATCGGTAAATGAAGTTTGCGTTAACAGGTGGCGCCATCTTGTGGGGAAGTTTCGCAACTCTGACACCGGCCGCAATCATCGAACACGATGTCCGAGCTTCTTTCGAACTGGGATGCAGTGTTCGTGTCCAATCGCTCGGTGAGTCGGCCTTCCCGTAGCTGCCTTTTTTTGGCCACCAGCCGCAGGGACTACCAGTCGATCGGGGTGCCTCCAATTCACTCGCCTGGGGAAAAATACCGTTTTCGTGTGACGGTTGTCATGTCGAATTATGATGTACAGGTTTGGGTGACAAAAAAACTAAAGTAAATAGTTCAAGCATAATTGCAGAACAAAAAATCATAGTAGAAAAAAAGTAGAAATATTGGCGCGAACCCCTCGAATTATCGCGCCTTCCAATCAGCAAATAAAGTGATTTTCGATTTTTTACCAACTCCGCCACGTCAGAGTTCAACATGGCGGCTGCCACGAAAAAAGTTGGTCTATCCAGTCGTCAAAAAGCTTATGTGGCGTGCAAATTTTGTCTGCTCCTTGCGCACCACGTGTGTTCATCTTACCGACAAACGCGTTCCCGTGTTTTTTGCCTCCCCCCACCCCCACCAATGGCGGCGCGCGCTTGGCTGTCTCGTCATCATTCGTTTTCTGCGCGTTCTTTATGTTGACTTCTGATTGGCGTGCTCCACCTTGCGTTCCGATGTGGCCAAGACGCATTTTGAAACACTTACGTGTCGTACGCGAACCATAAAAATTACCACAGCCTCCTCTATACTCACAAAGTCTGGTAGTTTGACGGCGGAGCCATACAGCTCCCGGTCGAAGATTTGAAGGGCGAGGATCTGGTAGCACAGAGCATCAAAGAGCCATTTCTTGTGGAACCTGGACGTCAGCGCACAGCTTTTGAAGCGGCGAAGACCCGCAACACACAGATTCGCTCGGAAAAAGTGTGTTTCGGCGTCTCGCCGCAGCGGGGCGCCAGTCACGTGGCTCTCCTCTCATCCGTTGTCTGCAGCTCCACCTTTTTCATTTCAGCGGCCGATGCTCGCGGCGACCTGCCATGCTTTGTCACTATATAGGAGGCTATGAAATTACGTACTATCTTATGAGAGCACTATTCTCGCGGCAGCCGAAGAACTGCTCCTCTCATCGTGCGTAACCGTCGTCGCCACTTGAAGCTTGTGACAACTGACGTTCGCCCTGTTTTTTTTTGTGTTTTTTTCCGGTTTGTAGCGGATGCACAGTCATGCAGATAATAAATAGCTCCACGCGACCGGGCGTTTTATTCTGAAGAGCGCTTGACTGGTGGCATACGTTCGAACTATCACTGGCGTCAGGACTCGTCCACGTTGAGCAGATAAGGGTGAGCACATCAACGCGAACTGCCGTTACCATCTGCGCCTGTGTCAACGCGGTATGATTGTAAAGAGCTCACAGCTATTTTGACTAATTCTTCTCTTTTCGCCCTCAAACGCGTAGTCCCCAGTCCCCGAGCGTGCCGTTTCGATAATCCCCAGTCCCTCTCTATCAGACCGCAGTGATATAGGCACAGATGATAACAACACTTCGCTTTGATAGGCTCCCCCTATCTGCTCAACATGGACGAGTCCTGACGTCACCGATAGCTCAAACGTAAACCGCCAGTCAAGCGCTCCTCAGAAAAAAGAAAAAGCCCGCTCGCGTGGAACTATGTAGTATATGCATGACTTACAGTCCCTGTTGTGCTCATACCGATAAAGCTAAAGTTGTTTGCATTGCCATGTGCGTTCTACATAACGGTTTCACGTTCCAGCTTGTATGCCTATATGTCGTGTGTGATGCATGTAGCAACAATATGTGTGGGTAACATAAAAGGTATCACTTGTACCCGTTTTTTCTTTCCCTTTGATGTTTTAGAATGTAATCTTAGAAAATATTTAATCTATATCGTTCCAACTAACCTGGTTTTGTGCGTGGTCTGGGGGCAATGACACTTGACGCGAGAAAGACGCGTAAATTGTCGCTTTTGACTCTGAATGTAGCGCCGACTTGTCATTCGATTGTGCTTGCGGTAGGGTGGCACCAGCTATATCTGTTGTCTCTCATACAAATGCGTCTTAATCGTGTATTTCGTAGTTAGATTTATGTTCTACAGAGACACAGCGGCTTCAAATTCGTATTTGCATGTGCCTTATGTTTTGTGTGATGTATTAATAAACATGTGTATAATGAAGAGAAAGTGTGTTAGTTTTTTTCTGAACATTTTATTGTTTATGGGGTAGTTTGAGCGACACTTTTTTATTTGATTACAGTCAAAGAAAAATAGTTCTCAGCGTTATCGGTGGCATTCGAGTACTTGTGGGGCAGGTGTTTGGCCTGAATCGAAGTGCCGACTTGTCATTTGATCTCACTTATTGTATTGAAACGCCCAATGCACTGGCATTGCGTTCCGGATGGTTGCCCTGTCGAATTGTTATATTTCGACTGCGGCGATGTATTAACCAACATTTATTGCCGGAGCCGAACTGCCGAATTCTATCGGGAGCCCTGAAAACAGGTTCGACATGACTTAAAATGGCTGACACTGGTTCCCGAATTTGCCAGAAATACACTTCCAGTCTGCGAACAAAAAAGAGCCAAAAACGCACCCCGGCCAGATGAAACCTTTCATTTAGTCACGCCTAAGTTCAAATCCGAAGTGGATGCGACATTTTGTATTGTGGTATTCATCTAAAATTTTTTAAAGTGTGCGGACCTTTGTTGAGGGTTCGAGATGGTCTCGGTAGCATATTGTTTTCGAGAGTGCTAACAAGAAGCTAGCACGATTGAGGCTTCTTGTGATGTGCCATATAAGAAACGCGTCTGCTGAAGACAGATGCAGTGACGGTGAAGTTGGAGCACTAGGATTATGTAAAGGCTGTACCCCATGAAGCTATTCATGATCGAGATCTTAAGGAGGTGTGCGTCACTAGTATAGTTTGCTCCTCTGCGCAATATTGAGTTCCGGGCTTGTGGTCGTGCTGCGTCTAGTAGCGCAAACAGGCGATATGAGACCGAGAACAATTTTTTTTTTCGATTGAATTGATTGATGTTTGCAACTCTTTAGTGACGTCACGTTTTTTATTTGTGTCCGTGATCTTGAAATTTTATCAAATGTACAGGCCATGAATTTTAAACACGTAAAACAAAAAAAAAAAAAAAAAGAAAACTCTTGGGAACTCGAAAGCGATCCTTGGGGCGTAGTGGCGCGCAAATCATTTTGGGTAGATTTTGACCATCGTTTCGGTTTCGATATGTCAATCTCAATTCACGACATGCCGTCGACAACCAAACACATCGCGTGCTTTTTTGGGCTATGTGACTTTTTCTTATATTTATGGTGTTGCCTATCATTACCGATTCGCCTCGAGATGGAACAGAGTCGCCACCGTGCGGCCGATGTTGGAAACACTGCTAGTGTGGATACCGCCGCACGTCGTCTGCTCTCGGCGCACGCTGAAACATTGATCCTCGCGACGATGAAGGCTTTTTTTCGGATGAACTGCGCTATTTACGTTGTGAATGCTTGTTTCTTCGAAAAGATTGTATCGTTCCACGAGGCTGGGAGCACGCGAAGGCACCGAATGCCAAACCGGATGCTCATATAATGTTGCGACTGTGGTTGTTATTGTGATGCGGTTAGTTGTTTCAGTTTCAGCACCATTAAAAACTAATATGGAGTACATTGCAGACGAAAAGCGATGCCTTGTCGAAGGCGAAAAACTTGTGAATGCCGGGCACATTATTGAGTGCAGCGCTGTGGCCCCAACGACCACGTCGGCGAGCGTACACGTGCGGAGTTCCGTACTACAGTCGTCGGCTCTTTGCAAGGATCTTCACACTGTGGGTCTAAAACTCACGAACGGTGCCAAGATTGATGAACTTTTGCCCGCTCGCCCTGCCGAATAATCATTGTTTGTACCTCCAACGGCCGGATACGTCTTTGATAGAATCGCACGATTCGTCCTCCCCATCGTTTTAAACGCTGCATACATAAAACCCTTTATTTCTGCCATCCAAATTATCCGCAATTTCGGCACAGGAACCTATTCGTAGCCCCTAACTCTCGCGAATTCTAAAGACTTAAATTCTGGCCTTAAAACAAGAGAGGCATTGGCGTGGCTTTATGTTTCGCTAGTTTTGTAATTCTCGAAAATATGGGGCTCCAGAAGGGTTTTGCAGTAGGCGGTGCAGTCACTTCGAAAAAAGAATAGCTCGAGCTTCGTGTCCTTTAGTGTGCTGTCTTTTAGTTTCCTTTAGTGACCCATGTCGTTTAGTGAGCTGTTAACCTTAGATGTAATCATGTAGTTTTCATGTAGCGTGAGTTTCCGTTGAAAATTGGTTTTTCAAGCGATGTGGCACGAAACCGTCGTCACGCGGAGGGTAAGCAAGTATAAACAGGTAGTTGATTAGTCTCGAGAGTAACTGTTGCTCCTTCGGTAGACTGACCAGTTGCCATCAGCCCTATTTACCGCGTACTTGTGACCGAACTTCAAGAAAATTGATCAGACGCGTCCAATGCACACGCAGGCACTGATCGAGACACTTCCGCTGCAGTCGATGCCTCCTTTCGCGTTGCATTGTGTAGGGGGGCTCGTAGGAGTGACAATTCTACAATGTTTCAAAGGTCGGATTTTTGCACAGTAATAAGTTTGTGGCCATTCGCATCCTCTCTAAAAAAACCGTAGCGGGAGAACCCACACTAAGGATGATCACACGGGCCAGCAGCGAGCGAGTATCAACGCGCACGCTTTACGCGTACTATACTTTGGGCCACTCGTGACACTTATGTAAAAAGTTTTATTTTTCCACTTACCTTGGTTGTCATGCATCATTGGTTTGATGTCTTCGGGGGTAAAATGTTTAGAGCAAACCATCGCGCGAATCAGATCTCAACTTGTATAGCCACCCTTTCCTCAGCGCGCCGACCGCTGGATATCGGTAAAAACTTACCCCCACCTCGTTGCAATAGGTATTGCGCTAAGGCAATGAACAGTATGGGACCATTCTCTGTTAAAATTTCTTTCACAATGATACTGTACGAGGTAATAAACGCGATATTCTGCAGGTTCTCGGCTGCGACCGCTAATAGCCTATAAGGCAGCTATCTTCCTATCCACAAACTGATGATGATGATAGCGCGACAGTAGCGCCACCTTTAGTTTAATCTCGGCGCGAATAGAATACTGGGTCAAGTTTTTGGGGGCTCTCGACGTCCCAGAGTTTGTGCGCAGGTAAACGAAGGAAGAAGAATTGTAATGGGCCGATCATCCTGTTCCTTCGTATCAATGTCCTAGGAGTTCTTAAATAATCCGCGACTCGGGTGAGGCTCATGGTGAACTCTGGAGTGATGGCCAGGTCGCCAGGAAGGTGTGGGGATGCGGAAGGCCTCATTTCTACTCCTACCTAAGTCTAGGCAGGTCTTTACGGCTACCAAAGGTCTGTGTCTCAAAGGGAGCTCTCCCTAAGACGAATGGGCGCAATGCAAGCGACCGATGACTTTATTTTACTCCAGTGCTGAAAAGCACTATTGCGTCAACGGGGCAAACGAAATCGAAACCATGCCACTCCTCTCTCTATGGCCAAAAAGGTCCCATGGTGCAACGCGCGCAGTGTTGCATGCAGGGATTTTCATAGGTATTCAAGTCATCAGGCTCTGACAAATATTTGGAACGACGTTTTAATGATGAAGATGAATATCTCCGAATATATATTCTTTCACTTTTGTGCAAAATAAGGAACGCCCGTGACTTTTTTTTTTTTTAATAACGCTCCAAATGTCATTGTTGAAGTGACTCAGCTCCTCCGCAGAGTTTATTTTCATGTTAATTTACACTACACCCGATATATAGTATGCTTTGATATTCGCTCACCATATAGCATTTCGCCCCTATCGCGTGTACGGTCGCCATATAAGAGTGTCTCCACTCTGGATCTCGACTATCTGTGTATCGGTTTTCGTATTTTGCCGTCCGATGAGCGACTCGGTTGTTAACAACTCTTCTTCATTTTTGTGTATTGTGTGAATTTGTACACTAAGTGTGTCTCGAGTGTGATCTTATGTACATATTTTGTTTCTTACCTTTGTTTTTTTGCGAAGGTGCACCAATCAAGAATAATAATGGTTAAGGGGGGGGGGGGGCACTTTAAATATAAATTATTATTGTTATTATGAAAGTTTTCACTAACACAATTCAGATAATGAGCCATATTATTGGTATCGGCGACTCCAAGCCTCCACTTTCAGGCCCTAACTAGACAGCGTAGTTTTTTCACAACCACCCGACCAACGATCTCGATCCATAAGTGTGCATTGCACGAGACCCTCATTGAGCAGGTTCAAATATATAACGGTATGT
The DNA here is from genome assembly GCF_016920785.2 of Ixodes scapularis. Taxonomy (NCBI): domain Eukaryota; kingdom Metazoa; phylum Arthropoda; class Arachnida; order Ixodida; family Ixodidae; genus Ixodes; species Ixodes scapularis. The sequence continues at coordinate 188,611,636 of NW_024609857.1, forward strand.
GCCGTTTGTTTAGTTAAATTCGCGAATACTCTTCGACCCATGTAATAATAAGCCCGATAAATACGCGGAGAAGGCGGTATTCATGTCACAGCTATTTTAATATTCCAAATTTCTGTTGATTAAAAAACAAACAACTGCATATTTGTGCGTTTACGAATTCTCATATTCAACTGTGCATACGTCTAAAGCGTCTCAGATTGAATCATCGTTTAAACCGGGGCATTCATGCTGCGTTGAAACTACCAGAATATAGCAAGTGCAGCGTATGTCATTTTTTTTATTGATCTTAAAAGTGCACTGACACCCCAAAAGTCGTATTTATTGCTGTTGTCTAAAACGATGCAAGTTGTAGTCCTAGACACTCGAAGATATACTACCAACGCGAAAAACAAAACTTTTCGCGCTCACGCGCGCGCTTTTTTATTTTTGGCGCTCTTATCTCTCTTCTCAACTCCTCGTTCATTTTTATTTGTGACGTAATCAATTATGAAATTTAGAAGCTTGGTAAGCGATATTTCTCTGATATTTCTTAAGGGCCTTCGTAAAACATGTTTTTTTTTTTTTTAACGCAATTGTGAACGCTCTACGACCCTTCTTTTTTTTAAATACCGAAAATCGGAGCCCGGAGTGATGCCGCCTCCTGACTTTTTATCCTCCCTCGAAAAACGTGCGGGCTATCGGCAGATGTTGCACTGAGGATTATCGGTGAGTGGGGGATCGGACAAAGTTCTCTTTTTTAGTTGGCCGACGATTTCTCACACTTCGAAGAGGAATCGTCAAACGGTCAAAACAACTGGGTTTGCTGTCTGTGCACCGTAGGTCCGGTTGTGACTCCGCTGGGACAGCCCTTCACGCAGAACCGGAGTGACGTGGTCTCTCACGTCGCTCAAAAAAGTCAACTGCGCGTTCTCTTCGACGTCACACTGTTACTAAGAATTTGAGATCGCTGAAAATATCTTAAAAGAACGTCAAACTCGATAGTGGAGCGTCGCCTGTTCACAACGATAAGCGCGGCACGCATGAAAAAGGGCGGTTGATTCCGCTACGCGAGCGAACGCGACACTTCAGGTCTGGACGATTCGGTGGCGTGAGCGAAACTCAAGTTCCAGGATGACTCTCAATCTTTGACGTCACTCCACTGGCACGGATCTCGTAAAAACTTCAAATTCGGCTTTTGTCTTTTTTTTTTTTTTACTTCACAAATAATGAGTTTTTGTTTCAAATTTTGAGGGTAGTGTCCAAACATCGTTTTAAGTCTTTTCGAATGATAAAAAGGTACGATTTTGACCTGTCAGTGCCTCTTTAACTAAGGCATCGAGCATATCCTGTGCGTGGTACTTATTTTTTTCCTTGTTGAGAAATTCGATATTTATCAGGTTTCTTTTTTATTTTTCTTTTATTGACCAAATTGTTTTTGGCTTCGAAAACAATGGAGAGATCAACTATAACCGCATTACTCTCTCTCATTTTCATGGGTTACTTAGGTTGTAGCAGTATCGTGACCTGTCACGTCTTCGGCTTTGCTAAGACCACTTTCGACACCTATGGATGGCTACCAGTTGCAGGAATGTAATTCCAAAATCGGTGCCATTGCAACCGTAACGTCATCTATACCCTAATCGAAGCATAGTCCCAGCGCAACCGACCTTACGACCAGAGGGGCCACTGTGCCGAAAGCCCAACGTCTCGGCGGTCACCGTCTTTATGTGTGCACCCTTTATACGATCGAGCGCATAAAGGGCCCCGTGACTTTAAACTTTTGCTTCGCGCGTATGGATTTGTGTGTATTTTGGACCTTGGCAGTGTTCGGACATGGGGTAAGACAAACTATATAGTGCTCGTCTGCAATAGCATTATTGATATGCCGTTCGCCATAAACCTAGGATACCGGAAATTCCCGCATTTGCCCGTACTTGTATTGACTTAATCATCTTATTTATAGTGCATCTTACACTTTAGAGTTCCGCTGTTAAAAAAAAAAAAAAAAAGAGTTTTTTTTTTTTTTTTTTTGAGGTTTATAGTTATTTTTTATCTCCGTATTTCTGCAGCTCACGTGGAGGCATCGAGTTCCAATTAGCAGCGCGTCCCTTCCCCGAAAGGAGTGTTGTCAGGTGGCACGTTGCGAGAGAAATACTACGGCAAAGTTATGTTGAGCCGCTCATTTCGTGCATGCGCTAACGACCGCTTCCCTGACTGATTTTCGTCAGATGAGAAGGCAGCCCGATCACTTACCAGAGTTCTAATGAGTCGCTTTTGTTTGTCTCGTTCTCTGCTCTTCCTTTCTTCTTTCCGCTAAGTACTCGTGCACTGCCCCTCTCTGACAAGCTGCCTCGCACCCAAGGCAAGCGGGCCCGGATCAAATCGCGGACAAAAAAGAAAGAAAAAAGAAATGCATGAACGGAGCACAAAATGGCGTTCTCGTTCGCTCCTCGTTACTTCTTTTTCCTTCTTTGTTATTTCGTTTCCGGTTGTTTCCTGGTAACGAGCAATCGAGGGAGCACCGTTTAATTGGTGTTTGATGTCGAGGGCTCAGGGACGTGCCTGCCTCACCGAGGGTTGGATGTGCCTTCTCCATTGACTAATCCCACTTTGTGTTCCCCAAATTTTTCTGTGTATGTTTTTTTTTTGTTTTTTTTTTGCGGAATATAATGGCACGAGGTTTAAAGATTCTTGTCCTGTGAAATTTACGCTTCTCGTGACCTGCGATTTGCTAAACCCCTTCATCCAGTTTTTTTTTTAATTTTTTTAGATAAATACGGTTAGTGCTTGAGACTGGCGGCTATGGGTGTCCAGCATTAACCAGGTGGTGCCGCTACTCTTAGCATGACAGCACCGTCTCCCGCCACGTATTGCACTCTTGGGTTGGTAAAGAATTCCCCACTCTACGGCGCCACCAGTCTGATAAAAGCATAAATCCACGCCGTCATTTGTTTATAGCCAGCTATGCCCATCTTTCGACATTCGTTTGCACAAGTGGGGAGGTCGGTAATTGTCCGCGACGTAGCTCAGTCTGCATATTTAAGCTTGCTGGAGGACCATCGCCCGATAAATTACTGTGCTTCTATGTTATTTGATCGTGTACCTGCAGTAGATGACAAAAGGCGTGTCTCAGATAGCACCAGCAGCGTGTGACAATTGAGATATACATATATAAATGTCGGGACCATATATGCGAGTAAAGCGTACAGAAGCGGTACGAGCACGGACTCATATAAGCTCGCGCTGGAGCATGTTACAAAAGGAAAACACACAAAACATTGAGTTGAATCAGAATGCGGCGTGAGTATATATTAATCTTTGACGGATACTCAGATATGCATAGACTCTCTAATGGTTCATTAGCTCAGCACGAGTAAGAAACAGACGTTTTACGTGTGTCGACGCGGATTGCTTACGTCTCGTGCCATCAATTTCTGCTGGGTGGTTTTCCACGAATTGTGTTTTCAAACATCCGGAGAAAGAAACTGGGGGATGCGGTTATTCCGGCTGACTACGTCACAAATATTTTTTCGCGAATATGGGACCACCGCATACACATCGATATGTAGACGATTGCGTCGTGGGGATGTCGGATTAATGAAAATCAACGCATTCATATGGTAAGCTTATCTTTCGACATATTCGTGTGAGGTCACCAATTCCTGATCTTCGTTTTTCGCAACGCACAACGCAGCATGAAGCGCTGCGCAGCTCATAGACAATACTGGTCGTGACCACTTTCGCCTCAGCAGCTACGATTGGTGACATGTCATAAACGCTTTAGTCACTGAAAGAATTAGACCTGCTGGAGGTCCTTCAGTTTTCTCGCACCCAGCTTGAGTCCCATACCTTCGGTAATGCTTCAGCATCTTGTGAGCATCGAGTGTTTGGCAGTCAACGTACGATGAAGGGCAACTAACGGGTACTGGAGGAGGGGTATCGCAAAGAGACGGTGTAGCCGTAAAGAGTTTTGTGTAAGTGGCCTGCGTTCTACTTCTCCAATGCCATACACAAAACGGTGACTATGGTTTTATTTAGCACGTATACAGGAACACTCGAACGTTATCGACAGAGAAACTGACAACGCGACTTTAAAAAGCAAATTTTTCACAGCTCCCCCGTCTGTCTCCAAGATCCATGGCACAATTTCACGCGATACGAAATCTGCGGGCGATAGTTACATATAATTTCGCGTTTCAAATTCTTCCCAAAGATTAGCCAATATTTCAGCGCATAGGTCCCGGCGGACGCCTTCATTTGTCAAAGATGACAATGATTAATACGAACAGTTCGTGAAAGCATTTATATAGACGGAACGCAGAAAAAGAAGTTTCGACTTAGACTTTTTACAGTGAAGCTGTTATGTGCTAGGATCTGGAAAAATTGCCCGTCCGAGGATGTCAACAAAAAAACTCCCGTTTAAACGTCGCTCTTTCGTTCCGATTGGTCCTGGCAAGTATAAATAAAAAGGGAGGAACAGCCCGCGTGAGTCAGCCTTCCTTGGCATTATTAGATAGTGAGGTCCTGATCCCTTGCTGCCATCTACGGTCACCGACTTATCTCGGCTAAGAGTGCGCTGTGACAAGGCTGAGGGCAGAACGCCCCGATCTAACCTCCTTTTCTTTCGCTTCGGCAATGCTGATAAAGAGTCTTGGGCTCAATCGGAAAAAAAGACAATTAAAAAAGAAGTCTTGCGCGTTTTGATTGCAATTATATATAAATGGTATAGGTGTCGCATAGTTGTTGTAAAGTTGTCGTAAAGTTGTCGTAAACATAACAGCTTCGCATCTGGCCGGCGGCGCCCAAGGGATATCAAGGGCAACGCCACCGACCATGGGGGGGGGGGGGGGGGGGGGGGGGCTAGTTTGCCCCCCGCCCCCCACTCAAAAACAAGTTGGTACGCCACTGCAGCTTCGCTTGTCTTTCAAAGTGTGGTTTGTGTTCAAGTGGAGAGTATCTTTTTCACAGCGTTGTTACTGGAAAAAAAGAATAATCGAAGGATAAACACGCAAGAGTAAGGACTTACAAAAAATAACTGCTATCACTTGGAAATTAACTGGAATGTATCGCTAACCCTGCAATTTATTGTTCGACATAAAGAGATGACAAAGCGTTTAAGGGGAAAAAGCACCCATGAGATAAATATTGGGGAAATAATATCGCGAAAAGAAAAAGGTTTGATCAGATTCGCCATTCTTATATATATCTTCACATCTGTATTTTGTTTTCTTTTTTTTTTTTTGTTTGGGTTGGGTGGAGGACGGCAAGCTTCATGTCGCACCAACTACCACCTATGCTTTCCGTAGCGAAATATAGGAATCTAAGATTAGAAGGTGCGGTTCACAAAACGCACAGGCAACGCACTCGAGTTGCGTGGCCTTAGCTCAAGAGCTCTGCACAACGTAAGCAAAACGTAACCAAACCAGCAAAAGGCGTCTAGCACTGTCAAGAAACATGAAGCACTATAGCAGACATCATATCCACATCCAGACTAAGTTTGGTCAGGACCAACATCCTTTTTTTAGAACGCAACCCTGCAAGCTCTTGACCATTCAATGTACTAGAACGCCTACGATAGTACTGAACGCAAAATCGCCGTGATGAAAAGAAAAAGGAGCGAAACTGCCAAGTCCATTTGACGTATCCCATCATGAACTATTTCCAGAATGTCGTGGCCACGCGTTGTGTCGTAAACTCCTTTCCGCTTTTTCTCGGGGAGGTTCCGTGAAAGTGCATCAGCGTCGTATTCAACTAGATCACGACCTGATCCCAAATGGTGATGGCCTGGCAAAGTGCCATAACGAAACGACCGGAGGCGGTGCGCGCGCCATCTTTGCGCTCTCGTAATCTTTTATACCAGGGAGGATACTTCGTTTTCGAAATATTTCTGGTTCATTTTGTTTTTTCTCTTCATGTTGCAGCCAAGCATGCCGTCGCCTCATTTGATCGGGAGAAAGCAAGACGCTCATATAGAGCGAAACTATATGTTAGTTGTCCTCGAACAATCCGAGAAATGGCAAAATTACTCGAGAAAACGAATTCCTGCACGAGAATAACGCTATAAATTGCTTTTATTAGCGAGATGCTTCAAATTTCTAGTGTTTCCGAGCGCTTTTGAATATAGAGGGTCATATTTAGAATCGACTTGATACTGTAGCAAGAAATATGTTCTCCTTTGCTAACAAATTATATACAGTATATATATTATTTACAAAAAGAGTCAAAATCTATGGGTCGTGGAATGTGGACTGCGTACCCCTTCGCCTAGCCACCTCCAAACCCTACGTGCAAGTGATGATGTTTCCTCGCGCTGGCGGTCTTCGTCTTCTTTACTCGCTGTAGCGTGCCGCTGCAATACTAACCCCCTACAAATAAAATTTATTTTATGTACATTTTTCTTCTTTTAATGGAAACTGGTTGAATATTTGTGGAGCGGGATAATACCAAGCAATGGTGCATCAATATTGGTTATGTCACACGACACAACGAGGCTCAATAATGAACTACGTTCTTTGTGTGGGATTACGCATTGATAATTGACGTTATCTGAATGTATCGAGGAGAAGTGAGTTAGTATTTGCTTTGCCTCGATCGCATGCCCTAGGCGCTGACACTGTATGTCAATGCGGGTTATTTCGCAAACATATTTATTTTTTATTGTTCTGTCAAAATGCCGGTGACCTGCAAGGGCATTGTAATGAAGTTGGTCGTGTGGGCACACCACTTGTAACGTCCGCTGTTTCGGATACAGGAGAAGGACTACACTTGTGGCAAGAATGCATTTCACACCGATATGTCTCAACACAAATATTCATGTTTTTGTATATATAAGTTATTGTAGCTTCAATTAATTTTATGCCCATTTATGTACGGGATGTCCGCGAAAAACCGATCCCTGTTTTTCACACCGGAAAAATAAACTAGACATCGCGGAGATCTCAATCTTCTCCAGAACGTAGCCCCAGCCATTAGAGCAAGATGCCGAAGTTGCAATACTTACCATTAACGGAATAAAAAGCTAGAAGTGAAACACTGCTTTCATCTATATGAGAGGTCGCCGTCCGTCAGAAGCAGCAGACGGAAGGCCGCTGTTTGCGACCGGATTTCAAGGTTTGCCTCTCCATAAGCCAAGGTTTTTTTGGTTAGTTTCGGTTTCGGTCTTGTGGTTAGCGGCACAGTACCGTTGCATCTTTTCTCACGTGCTCCGCTCGGTCTGGCTGCAATTCCAGGCTGTTATTGAATTTTTTTTTCAGCATAGGTTAGGCTCGCCAAACTGTGTATTTGTGTAATGCCTTTGTTTATCCTGGATAAAAATATTGTTGTTGCTTCACGAGCTCGCTCGGCTTTTTCGTTGCTGTGACCCGAGCCTTTCACTGCACTTTTAGAAAAAAGGGTCCCTATAGTCCTCCCTAAAAGGAGAATCTCTCTTTTAACCTATGTTCTTATAGAGAGGAAGCAACTTTCGTCCTGAGAGCAGGGGAGCGAATTTCGTCCATCGTCTGCATCTCATTATGGCAGCCCTTAATCGAGCAAAATTGAGATCAATAAGGCTTAACGAGTACGGCACGTCTATTGTACGAGGCTAGAGTAGCAGCAAATAAACGCGTAACACGAGCTTTCCGTGAACTGTATTCATTTCTGAAGCCGGCTTTCACCCGCAGGTAAGGAAACTTGCGTTTCGAAAGCAGTTACTTAGTCTTCTCTTCGTCAGCACTGCGATGTTAAACGAAGACAACTGGTACCTTGTTACTACGCGCACTTTACGTCTTCCTTCGCAATTCCTTGAGCCACAATTCCTTCGTTAACTGCACATTACAGTGGAGTGGTAAACCATTTGCGAAATCAAAAGCCGCTCTCAAAAAGAGCAAATTCTGAGCGGCCAAGCTGCTCGGTAACCAGAAATAATGGCGAAGCGTGAAAGAAGGTTAAATCGCTTGCCACCAGATGGCAGGGTCCAGCAGAGTAGTTGTAAGTAGCTAGGCTAGGCGGCGCTAGGTGCCACCCAATTCACGTGCTACAAAAAATATGCTTGTTTGCTCACGCCACCATTAGACTTCGGGCACCTTTATTGTACACGCATGTAGATACATTACGCATACCCCTAGCATCAGCTGAATATATACATGGAGCGCAATATGGACAGTAACATGCTTGCTTTGGGAATATTCACTGACAATAGCAGGGCATTTGATTGCATTATCCATGATATCCTATTGATAAATTATACGCGTTTTCTTGTCTAGGCGAAAGAAGAGAGTGCGTTCCGATAGGAAACCATCTTTCAATTTTAAAGTCAATTGCTACTTGAGTTCCACAAGGAAGTGTTTTGGGACCACTTCTTTTTAATATATACGATAATGACATTGCTTGTAAAAAAATAGTGATGTTTTTGTACTTTATTCTGATAACATGAGTTCGCCTTTTTCTGGATATGATACATAGAAAATAATCAAAAAGGCTGAAAAGAGCTTTTGAAATTGTATGACTGGTCTACTCGTAACGGTCTAAAAATAAATGTAAATAAATCTAAAGCAATGTTATTTAAGTCCACCTACAAACGGACACATATTTCAAGAAAAAAAATTTGTTAATTGTGTGGCACAGTTATTGAAATAGTTCGCAAATATAGGATCCTCGGAGTTACTTTTTTGGCAAACATGACTTGGGCAGATTATATTGAAGCTTTATTAAGATCATTATCATCCGCCGAAGGCGTAAAATCACGGTGTCGGCACTTTCTTCCAGACAAAGTGAAACTTCAAATTTTTTATGCCTTGTTTACTTCAAACATAAACTACTGTTCACTTCTCTGGTCCACAACCACAATAAAAATGTTCACACCATTCTTATGTTAAAAAAAGGGCGCTTCGACATATTGATAATGTGCCACGGTTGCATTCAACAGAACCGTGGTTCACGGGTTAGAATACAATAAGTGTAAAACATATTTAGGAATATCGTTTGCATCATCTTTGTTCTTTGCAAATGAGAACCTGCAAGCTTTTCTAAAAATACATTCCCCAGTTAACGATACAACAAAGTCACCCCCGCACTCGCAGCTGTTAGAGGGGGCTAATCCACACCGGCGAATTGAATACTTTTTACAGTCCCTAACATACGAAGTATCGTTTTTACTGAATAAATATGATAAACAAAATATCAATATGGACAGCAATTCTCGCAAAAATTTAGGAAGTTTTTTTTTTCGCGTGTAAAACAATTTGAATTGCAATCGCTTGTATTATATCACGTATATCTGAGTCACTGAATATATTTTTAAGTGGATCCCCTTGGCTATAAAATATGTAGTGAGATATACTGGTTTCTTGCAGTTATTCTTATTTTAATTTTATGTGCTTGAATGTATATGCGTTTTATTGTCTATTTTTGTACTATCTTGACGCACGTCTCATATTATTGTTCGCGTTTTTCACTTTTTTCTGTAAAGATGTCAAAGTTGTCGTGTATTTTCTAGTCTTACATATGTTTTTTTTTCGATGAAACGCGGCTGCTTTTTGTATGGGCCCCCAGACATCCTCAACCTGTCCTTCAAAAAAGCTGATTTTAACAGATTTGTTTTTGGCGACCCCCAACAACATGTTAGAAAAATAAACGAATTGAATTAAATACACATATACGGCACAACGAACATTATTACTAATCCGATAACTACTTCTGGACTCTGCGTGTCCGCTTTTTATACTGGTCGTTTTGAAGGTACAGATTTTCTTGGAACCACATAAGCGATAAATAATATTCCCAGCATGTTGATATTTTTATAGTAATGTCATACCTCTGAGAGTATTTTGAATGGATCAGGGGATGAATCTCTTAGTAAAAATCAAACGCTCACGCCGTAATTATTTGAGAGCCAATAAATTAAACTGCTCCACTGCAGTTCCAAGCTACGTGTTTGCTTCCCCGCATGGCACGTCGTACTCAATATTTTTATTGTAGTATTTGTTGCTATTTGTGCGGTTCGCGTGCGGCTGCAATTGTCGTCTTGATCTAATATGCGCCGAGGCGGTATTCACTAACGCGGAAGCGAAGCTTCACGGACAAAGTAATCGGTTTTCAATCAACTTGAGCGCAGTCAAAGCCGCGACTTGCGGCAGGTGTTAAGTGTACGGAGCTACGTCATGGTGAGCTCAAAAACGTCTAGCGCTCATCCCAGCGCGCCTCTTGTAGGGTAGTTTCTCCAGGAATTGTAGTATATGTAAACAACAATATAAAGGTTAGCTATTTTTTTAACGATTTTATCTACCGTTTTCCCTAAATGCGAAAATTCCAAACTGTAATTACGTACTTTCCGTCATATATCCATACTGTTCAGTCCTTTCCTCAGAGCGTAATCTCTCTCGTGGAGGAGAGAACAGGACATCGCAGGCGAAAGTCACACTGGCCACTTTACGATAGGAGCTACGGTTCAAACCAGTGTTTCAACATGGCTATCCGCTCGTAGATCGATTGCACCGTAATCCGTTAAGCGGTCTTAAACCCTTTAATCTAAAAGGGAATGTCAACCTGTGACACCCCGCCCACTCCGACCACGGCCCGACCAGCGGCATCAATGCCCTACAGTTTACGTCATCTCGTACTGTTTTTACACCACTGATACGCGAACACACGTTGACATCGGCGATAATTCCAGTCTTCTGTTCGCAACGCACAATACTTCCGTCGCGATGTTGCTGCTATGTTGGTGACACGCAGAAATACAGAACGACGTTGATTTCCGCTTGGCACTCGGCATCGGAAAACAGAACCGAACTCAGCACAAAAGGCACCCAGGCACCCGGCAGCCAAACCTGCAAGTCTTGGACGCAGTTTTCGCGGTTTCCCAACGTCGTCAACGTCGAAACGTCATTCCGCGAATCGGAGGCGGCCATCTTAACCCAGTGTACGTAGCGCCGCTGGAGCTGCTACGGAATTTCGATGTTTCTAACGGTTTCGTTTGCTCTTTTGATACAATTAGTGGTATACACGTCAATGCAACCGAAATATTCTGCACGTGTGGGCTGGTAGACGGAATTACAGGCAGCCTTCGCTGCCGCCGAAGTTCAATCAACTGAGCAAAATTTATTAAACATTGCGTGCGACGTGCTCGAAACACGAAAGCGAAAGAAGATGAGGCGGCAGGGCGGAAACTTTCTCCCGTCTTTCTGGAGAAGGACAAAAGCGCCTTGTTCCTTCGTTCTTCTCGTGTCTAGCTTCGGGGCGCGTCAGTAAAAGGGAAGAAGACGTGCCGTTGCTACCTTTTCCCTCCTTTTTTCTTTAGACTGTGGTTTACAGGTTGAACGTAGTGTGCGACACGGGAATGGATGAAATGAAGGTAACAAAGGGAGCGATATCTGAGGAGAAAAGAGGACGCCTACAAAGAATCTTCTTGGCATGGGAATTCAGAGACATGGGAGAGCAGCTGCGACAAAAGTGGCCAGGCTTCGTGACGCCGGCATTTGGCAGTTCTGAAGAGGGCCTTTGTCAAAGTATTAAAATTAATAAGCCGTACTCTTGACGGGAAGGTATAAGTTTTCTTACGTAGAGTGTTGTCACATCAGTTCTAGGCAGGGCCCTACGGATATACTTCAGTCGGAACCAGGGCTTCGACGTGGCCTCCTGGCGCCAAGTGCAAAGGACAAGCCTTGTCTCGTAATCTACGAATGTCGCAGCTCGGATCTCGTCCGTGATGAAAGTGAACGCTGCCTCGATGCGCCGCTTTAAAGTGTCGAGTGTGGGGATGCGGCCTTTGTACACCTGAGACTTTACAAACCCTCAAAAGAAAGAATAAGTCGCCTATTGTGAGGTCTGGTGATCGGGGCGGCAACGCCCTTTTCGGCGATTCCCAGCCCATCCATCGTCCGGGAAGATGGTGTACAGAAAGTTCCTTACGCTTGTCACCCAGTGGGGTGGCGCTCCATCTTGCATAATAATGCATACCTTCCGCTGCATACGCGGTGCTAGAAACGCGAGAACAAAATCATCCTGCGTCATCTGCAGGTAGGTATGTCAATACACGTTGCCGTCGAAGAAAAAGGGGCCAACGACGCCCTCGCTCCAGACTCCGTACTAGGCTGTTACTTTCGGCGACTGCAAAGCCCTCTCGAGCGTCCAGTGTGGATTCGTGGAACTCCGATAGCGGCAGTTCTGAAGGTTGACCTGCCCGTTCAGGTGAAATGTCACCTCATCACTAAACAGAAATAGCTGCAGATGTGATACATCTTGTGCAGTCCTGAGGAGCTCATCCCGACAAAAGTCTGGTCACTTCTCGTAGTCACCGGGCAACAACTAATAAATCAGTCCAACATTGTACGGGTGCATCTCGCTGATAGCTTGACGCACGGTGTGCTTGAATACTCCCAAGGAACGTGCGGCTCTTAGCGAGGACATATGGTGATCTGTTTCAAAAGCACCGACGTTGGCAAAGCGGAGCTCTTCCCTTTGAGGAGGAAAGTGGAACACGGGCGTTTTTTCCTTGACGCAACTTTCTTCTACAACGCGTTCGGCCCATGTCCAGATTACCGACTTTGAAGGTGACCGTAAGCTGAACTTCAAGAAGAACTTTCGCTTGACCTTTTTAAAGCTCATGAGTTCGGCGTACTACAGTACGACCTGACTTCGTTGTTTGCGCGTTAAGTGCCGCATAAGGAACACCGGTTGGTAATGAAATAAGACTGAAATTAAACAATCATTGCAGGTATGCATAGATCACTAGATTATTGTCAGAGTTCGTGAAGACAGAAGCTGATGAAGTCTTCTTTGGTATTTTTCGGGTTGCTTTTTCATAAAAAAGCCCCGACTGATTAAAATTTCAGAATTTATTTAGTTTTATTTCCTTCCATTGACAACCAACAAAGTTGGGAAAAATGATACGATACTTTTGTCAGGTAGGGTAACTTTGCCGCCAGTCGTTCGGGTTAGACAAGTGAGGGAGCACGGGAAGATTCTAGGGCAAGTAGCGCCATCTGTGAGATGCGGTCGCAAACAGCGGCATTCCGTCCGCTGCTTCTCAAGGACGGCGTCCTCTCATATACAAGAACAGTTTTTTCACTTCTAACGTTTTATTCCGGTAATGGTAACTGCTGAAACCTTAGCATCTTGCTCGAAGGGCTGGGGCTGCGCACTGACGGAGTTTGAGCTCTCCGCAATGTCGAGTTTATTTTTGCGATTGCGAAAGTCAGGGTTCGGTTTTCTCGCGCACACCTTGCGCTTTGCTTTCAACGAACATCGGCAACCGTTGTTGTGTCACCGGAAAACAGGACGTGTCACAAGTGAGTCCTGAAAGGATATAAGCCCCATGGTGCATTTGTTCTGTTAACTTACTGCAACACCATTGAGTAAGCAAATACACAAAATCTGCACTGCCTCGTGCAATGGTGCGCTTTCCACTAGCTGCAAAAAGGACATATATTACAGTAACATAATATATGTATTTCAGCACAAATAGTTAAATCAAAAGGAACTAAACCTAGTGACACGAACTAATATTTTTGTTTACGTGACCAAGCGATCTCGCGCAAAAATTCCTGCTCACAAACATGCACTTCGTGTTAATTTGCTGATAATCAACAGCAATACAAATTATTAGCAAAGTGCGTTATATGCACTTGCATGCAGTATTTAATTTTTGTCATACGTTTTTTTTCATTTAGGTATTGAACAGTTTGGGGGTTTTGAGGGTGAATGGCTCACTTAGAGAACAGGAACGTGTCCAATTGATTATCAGCTGAATTCGGGTTGGTGCTAAACACCCGCTGTTTAGCTGCGCATGAAATCCGGACGTGTATGAAAAGGCCAGTGTTATGTCTCTAGTATAAAATTTAAAAAAGAAAACAGAACCCTAAGAAATTTGGTTCAACAGAGTGACAAGTAAAAAGAAGGTTTGACCCTTGCTTCATTATTCCTGATTTAGCCTACCTGACATAGCCTACCGTTCCACCGAATAAAATTAATTTCGATGTTACGCAATGGGGACGAAATGAGTAAGCTCTGTTCAGATGTACCTTGATGACATGTGCCGGTTTTCGAAATTGCGTGCTTGATTTGTATATAATTAATTCAAGCTATATGCATGCCAGACTTATCGAACATCATGGCATTATTTTTATTAGTCTTGACGTATCTTAATGAAAGTTTATGATGTACTCTTTACTCCTCATATTTACCTGTACGGACGGTGAAGAGTGGTGAACGCTTGTCACGTATCGCTTGTGCACGTCCGAAGCTGCAGTGCATGAACACACCGTGTATATTTTTTGTTCGAGAAATTTCAGGAGGCAAGAGAGACAACCATTAAAAAAAGAAATCAATCAAAGATGGCTTTGCAAACAGCGTATCTTTATTGTGGGTCCGATCTCTTCATACCAGGAGCCATTTGTACTCATGTACTCGCGGCTCGAGAGTACACCCCCTGCTACCGGGTATGTACCGATACCGCGTCTATTTCTGATGTATCTCAAAAATGCATACAAAAATTAGCTGGTTTACTTTATGTATTTTTTGTCTTTACTTAATGCAGAAAATACGATTTTCGTGTTAAGATTTCTTGAAAACCTAAGTGAACATGTTTTCAGTTCCTTTTCGGTAACAGGGGACCATAAGAGATGTTTAACAAAACAAACAAAACTCTTCAGTACATCTGCATAAGGGTGCATATCGTATGGTTTGTATTTACTGCACTCAGAGCAGAACGACAAGCTACATATTTTTGGTGGGCTCCAGAGTGAACGTTGCGATCCACAAGGTTCCTTTGCTTAGGTTTCCATACAAGCTTACCTATACCTCTCCAGTGGTACGGAGCATCAAGGCTGCGTTGCAAGTTGAACAGTGAGAAAACAAAACTCCATCCATTCTAAACGGAGCGAAATGAGGGGGGAGGGGACATATCGAACCATTCGAATATTGTATCATCACTCAAGCCTCGTATACTCCTTATGCTATTCACAATCAATTTCCCTTTCTTTTTCCTTGCCCCGCACTCAGACTCATGGATGACCAGCTCCGACAGAGCGTCTGTAATCTCCGATCATCCATCCGCATTTCCATCAGCACTGTCTTCCTCTAACCCCAGTTCCTCACAAGCAACAATGCTATACAACGGGGGAAAAAAAAAACAAAAAAAAACAAAGAGCCTAAAAAAAAAAAAAAAAAAAAAAAACAAGGACCGACATCTATGGGGGGAACTTGGCGCTCGCGATAGATAGAAAGATGCATACACAACGAGGAGTAAAAAAAAAACAGTATGTTTAGTTTGATCTTACGGCGGACCGCAGTGGACGGTACGAGCCATCGTAGCCAATCATAAACCGCGTGAATGTCACGTGAACCTCGGGACCGGCGCTGTGGCGCGCGCGGAGCGCGAAATCACGCAATACATTCCCAGCGTTGGATTGGCTGAGATGCCCGTAGCAGTCCACCGCAGGGGAAAACAAAGTCTCGAGTGATGGGAAAAAAAAAAATGGAAAAAAGGATGAGATTGAGAAGTCCAGTCTCGTATTGGATGGCTGTTGACGCAGTAGTGGGGAGGCAGGATCTATTTCATATTGGTCTCCTTCGTTCCACTCGCGTTCAGCGACTCGTATCCAGCGCGGCGGTTCAATAGAGACGACGGACGGGCGGACGAGCGGCGGCGGCAAGCATAACAACGCCAATAATAGCGGCATAGAGGAGGCGCGAACCGGAGGAAGCAGCAGCAAGCAATATCGGTCACCCTCTTGACGGCCGGGCGCGGCGGACGAGACGCTGTTTGGGAGCGGTGGCTCTCTTTGGCCACGAGCAAATCGATGATGGGTAGGCCCGAAAAGAAGGCGCTAATACCCTACAGGCTTGGCGATCTCGGCGGGCTTTACGCGGATCTGTTTATGTAGCGCGGGGCCTTCGCGGCCGGTGAGAATACTGAGCGCGGGTGGCCTACGTTGTTGGCGGAGTCGACGCAAGGCAGCTCCCTCCGTAACGCCGTGTTGATTTTGTTAGGCTATAGGAGCAGGTGGTCACGATGCACGAACGAGAAAAGGCTTCCCGGAACAGCCTGATGCAACTTGAGCGCGCGTCAGCATGGCTATCTGAAATCCCCGAAGGCAGCGTAGGGTTTATCGACGCACTATTCTATTAAACCCTCTGAAACTGTACGAAAATATTCGAATGAAGTAAAGATTAAATGTATACATGTATAAATGTATAAATGTATAAACTAAAAGTATAAAGGATTAAACTCTTCGTTTGGGAGCCTCTCGTAATTAGTGGCCCTATTTTCTATTTTATGGCCACTGCAATTAATCACAATGTATATTAATAATCATAACATAGAGGAACTACCCATTTTAACGTTTAATGATCACATACGAGTCATGGCTCGCATTGAGAAAGAAATGCACGAAGGTATGTAGTTAAAATAAGTCGTTTATCACTAAATTAGGCTGCTTTTAGTGAGCACTGAGCACTAGCGTTTTCACTTTACACGTGCTGTTGTGAAGGTGTAGAATCAGTAACCTCCTGGCCTTCACCTCGCGCATGTTTAACGCTTTACTCAAAACGTTAAACACGTTACGTTGTATTTGTTAAAACAAATTCCTCGTTTTATCACGGGCTTAAACATATATATAACGGAAATAATCACTGGAGAAGGGGAACAAGAGGGACGATGGACAAACACAATTCTCCAAACACAGCTAGGTGACTGGTAAGCGACCGAAGAAACCCGCCTGGTCTGGGTATCGAACCCGGGACCTCTCCATTACAGGCGGAGCGCTCTATCAATTTTTTTTTCTTTTCTCGTGTTTTTTTTTTTACTACCACACTCCTAATGTAAACAAATCGAAGTTAACATATTTAGGTTCATATCAAATCAAGCTTTTCTTTTTTCGCGTCGCACGTCGCACGAAAAACGTCAACGTCAAAAACGCGCAAACGTTGAGTACTTTGTGCTTGACGTTGCATAGGGTACGTCCGGTACTCTATGCAACTTTTTTTTTTTCCTTCAACGTATTAGCAGCTTTTGAGAAGACACAAAAATGGGCTTCATATTTTTGTGTTTTGAATATTGGATGACCTACGATTTTGAATACATTTGGTGTGTGCGTCTAAACTATAAAGTTATTATTTTTTTCGCTAGAAGCTCACCTGGCGCTACTGTCTATGCGACTTTAGGGATGCAAATTAAAGCAGACAGCAACCACCCTACTTATGCGGTGCTCCTGTGCATTTCTGTGGGAGAACGCGCGTGCATTTTGTCTTTACGGCGGAAAATAACCTTGAACACTTTTGTCATTTGGGTCGCACCGAATAGTATGCGCCTATATTAACATTAGGGAAGTGTAATTGCTTTAGTTACAGACTTTTGTTTTTGTCAGTGAACGATGCTTAACTTCGGGATATTTCAGCCCCATATCTGTGTTCCACGGAAGGTGTCTAAACACGAGCGACAAATCTAAGTAAAATAACAATCGAAATTATTGTAGTGTGTTTAAGGTTCGCCAGAATTCGGATTACGCTTATATACTGCCAATATTGCAGTCCTGTTATATGTATGAAAATGGCCTCCTCTTGCATCTTTAGGAGCGATTAAAAGGAAACCGTAAACAATAAAGTATTTTGGCTATGGAAGGTGTCTCTTTATACTATTTTCTATGCCGAGCAGCATTTATTGGACACCTGTTCTCTTTAGCTTCTTCCTATTCTCAAGTATTTCGAGCGTGGGGGTGAGGTTTCGAATGCAGAACACGCATCTTCGCACATATGCGCGAAAAGTGAGAATTAAGCAATACTTATTTATTGCCCATTGGACCATGTTAACTTCGCCTTCACTTTATTTTGATCGTCTTTATGCACAGGAAGTTGCTGATTCAATGTTACAGCATAGTTTTCGCCGTTTCTTGTTTTTCCGCGTGTTCACCGTTTCTCGGTACGTAAATTTCCCATGCAGAAAGGCGCCGACGCCGTGTTCGCGCGAATAGTGCACGTTAGTGCACATAAATGCACCTATGAAGCTCTTTTAGCACTCTGTTTAAGGGCATAAATTGATAAAAAAGAAACACTGTAACTGACTAATATTTTTCATTTACGAGCTTGAGAAATGTTCCAAAATCATTATTACCTAATAATTGTTTGTAATATTTGCTCTTATAATCAAGCACGAAGAAAAAGTGCGCCTGCCTTTTCCCATACAAATGCATTACCGGAAGTAAATTTTCAACTGGTTGCTCTCTGCTTCTCTTTGCCACAGCACACTAGCGATAACTGAACATCTAGCGTACATTATAAAAACTCTATGGTCTAAACCATAGAGAACGGCGCATGAACACGGGGAAGAGAGTGACGGCGGCTCAAACCGGCCAGTTCTCGATCGGCGGTTTTCGGGCGGAAAGAAAACGTATTTCGAGCCGCAAATTGTACAAATAAAAACCTCGGTGAACATAAATACTCTGTCAGCGTTCGAGGCGCAAATTCTGTTCTGGGTAGTTGGGCTCTCATACGTCATGTACAAATAAAAACCTCGACGGGCATAAACAGCCTGTCAGCGTCCCTTTGATGCTTGCAACTCCTTCATTGAAACCCTTTCAACACGCACCCCACATCACCAACATCAACTGTACATCTCCGATTTCTTGTGTATTCGATCCCCGTGTAACTGTCGCTGATCGCGTCGCTAGCACTTGCCGTTCACGACTTTCACGAGCAAGCGAAGCAAGAACGTATGCTCTATACCATAACGCTCAACCTACTTCCACACACACACAAAATAACTTAATCCTCTTTGGGGGGACCCCATGGCTCAACGCTCCCTGGATCAATATTACGGCAAGGGCCGCAGTCTGCGCACGTCGCCACATGCCCAGGAATTGAATAAGTAAAGCCCCCGTTACAGTGGCATTCCTGCAAAAAAAAAGAAATCCGAAGCGGGTCGATATAAGAACGCAGTCGTACGCTTTCCTCGGGGCCAATCGTAGAGGTCCTGGGAATTTGATGAAGTTGTTCCGCGTGCGACGTTATTCACACCAGCTGCTCCTATGTGCCCATTTCGTTCGTACCTTCAGCGGCACAGACGTAGCGGTTTCTGATGCCAAATGTCGCGATACCGCGTTCGTTTCTCTGAAAGCTGGTCTAAATGAAGCGTACGCTTGCGCCAATGCCCGTACAGGAGCACCTAAGAGGTCGCTCTAGAAGTGAAATGTCAAAAACTTTAAAGAAAACTTGAAAGTTTTGGACTTGAAGGCTCGGAGTCATGATTATCATACGTGGGCGCAGGTAGAATCGGTTTCTATTCAGCCCTAATGAATGTGACTGCGTTTTATCTATTTCTGCTTTCTTTTCTACATAGCTTGACGTCTTCAAGGGAGTCGTTGTGCTTGGGTTAAAACATAGTTTCCATGTTTGTCAATTGGATGTTGAGTGCACGTAAGCACTGGTTCGAGGTGCAATAAAAGTGCTAGAGAGGAACGAATACCGTTACAGTTTGAACGACTGTTTTTGTTGAAGCCCGAAGATGGGAATCGATGTTGCGTAGAATTTTTTTTTAGTGAGTGATGAGGAGGGGTAAGTTTAACCCGCAGCTAGTCGGAAGTTTAACTTGACTGGGTCCCACGATGTAGATAAAATTATGGGGCTCACTCGAGAGCCTCTTTGAAACGGTTAGCGTTGTGCCAGTATCATATACATTCTAATTATTTTTAGAGCGCAGCTCTTAGGGGCCCGTTCCCGGCTTGAGCGGCGTCGCCGTCGGCGTCGGCGTCGCCGTCGGCGTCGGCGTCGCCGTCGCCGTCGGCGTAACCAAGGTCATCCCAAGGTCACGCGGCCCCCAAGGTCATCCCAAGGTCACGTGACCCCCAAGGTCACGTGACCCCCCCCCCGAGGTCACGTGACACCCCCAGGTCACGTGACCACCCCCAGGGTCACGTGACCCCCCCCCCCCCCGAGGTCACGTGACCTCCCCGATGACGTCATCGATGACGTCACCGGCATCCGCATCGTCATCGTCATCATCACTGATGACGTGATCAGTGACGTCACTGGTGACGTCATCAGTGATGATGACGATGACGATGCGGATGCCGGTGACGTCACTGATGACGTCATCAGTGATGATGACGATGTGGATGCCGGTGACGTCATCAGTGACGTCACTGATGACGTCATCAGTGATGATGACGATGACGATGCGGATGCCGGTGAGGTCATCAGTGACGTCACTGATGACGTCATCTGTGATGATGACGATGACGATGCGGATGCCGGTGACGTCATCAGTGACGATGACGTCACCGGGGAGGTCACGTGACCTCGGCGGGGGTCACGTGACCTGGGGGTGTCACGTGACTTCGGGGGGGCATCCGCATCGTCATCGTCATCATCACAGATGACGTCATCGGAGTCCGCATCGTCATCGTCACTGATGACTCCCCAAGGTCACGTGACCCCCCCCCCCCCCAGGTCACTTCACCCCCCAGTACCCTTCCCTCCTCCTCCTCAAGAGCTGCGCTCTAATTCGGTGTTACAGGGAGTTGTAAACGGCTTTCACTTTTTTTACTTGTTTTCCGCTACTTCCTTGCAAAAACAATGCTCCTTCAAGGAGAATAATCTAACACATATATTTAACAAATTAGTTATCTTCTCTCCTCTCGTCTAGAGGAGTTTTAGTCATTTCTTCTCTCCATCCGCATCTTTGAACTGATTCCTTGTTTTAACATACATAAGAATCGCCATTGCTGTTTTCCGTAACGAGTGTGAGCTGCAATAAAATAAAGGTGTTTAACGCTTGGTTGTGATTACCGTTAACTATCAAAAGTGCAATATTTTACTCTCAAGTAACTCTCCGAAGGCCCGAGATAGTGTAGCTCTGTCCTTCGCACTAAAATTAAGCTCAGACCAGAAAACTCATCTACAAGGGAGTTCACTTATGCCATCCTACTGTCTTCGACTTATGGAAAATAACATCTCCAGGAGCCTTCACCTAATCCCTGAATGACACATAGCCGTCTGGCGTGTTTGGAACAAATGAACATCTTTATGGCCAATTCGTCTGGGCCCGCATAGCACCGGTGCAGTGCGGTTCGTGGTACAGGGAAGGCTAGAGGGGAGAGAGGAGCTTTCTTCTCTCCCCGCCGCCCTTTCGTGTCCTAAAGTGAAAAGAGTGTACTGCACTGCGCGGGTGCTTCGTGCCCCAGACGAATAGGCCATTAGTACGTCTCATAATTTGGAAAGCATTAAGCAGTCGCTCCAACCAAGCAATGATTTTTTGTAAGACGAACAGCACTATGTGAATTCTACTAACTTTATTTGTGTTCCAAATATCGTCAACTGAGGCTGTAAAAATATAGCAATATCACTAGATTAACGTTTCAGTCTTGATTTCGTTTTCCTGGCCCATAAATTAAAGATAGTAACTGATTAGGTCCTGTATTCTGTAGTTCAGGCACACTGTAGTTTCGGAAAGGGAAATCAAAAATGTCTCTTTTATATTCTAAAAAAAAAAAAAAAAAAAAATACCTACAAACTGGAGGATAGCAAACGCGCTTTGCCTCTTTCCTCCCGCACAAAAAAAAAAAAACGAAAAAAAAAACTAGGCCTTTTTTATTAAGGCTTGTCGTGCCACGACTGGTGAAAGTGATTATGTTATGACATATATAAGGTGAGGACGACGGGCTGTTCTGATTGTCGCAAATATCACTCCTTGAGTCTGAGGAATTGCTGAAGATTTAATCGAGTCTGCCAGCGAATGGATTGAAGCTTGCGGGCCATTCCATGGAGATTCCAGTTTGTAAAGTCCTAAAAGTTTAGTGGTTTGATCCCTCACTTTCGTTATTGCAACTGTCTCCTATCGGGTTGCCCAGTCAAAACAGACCCCGCAAGGCATACGCTCCCTGGCATTCAAGCGTAGCACTAGAACCACCTTCTGTGGCATCCTGTTATCGTCGCCACGCACTTTACCAGACGACCGGTGTAATGGTATAATATAGTCACAGTATACGAATAACCCAGATACACGACCATTGTTCTCCCTGTGTGTTTTAACAGCGCTTTCACGATGCGCAGTCATGCTTTCTGGGACGGCGTATACGTTCCTCATCAAGGCATTTCTTGTTCGGCGGCAATGGGGCGGACCTGTCGGCATCTGTTGATAGCATCGCCGCTACTCAAATGAAATATGCACCACTCCCTCGCTGAACCTCTGTGCCGCAAACAGTCGCGCTCTGTCGGGGCTTTAAGGTAATCTCCCGAACCAACAGAGCGAGTTCCCCATTGTCGAGCCCACAATATATCCCGAACATGTAACGCATAAGCTGTTCAAAGTGGCTCGCTAACAAAAGGCGGTGGCGGTGGGCGGAAGAGTCCAGGGTCCGCCCGAACCATGTCTACAAGGATCGGAACAAAGTGAGAAGTTGCTGACGCATACTTAACGCACGCTTCGCTGCAGCGCTGTTTTTGGTTAGTAGTTTTTGCTTGTGAGAACGCCGGCGAGCTACGGCGCCGGCAGCGTCATCTTAATTCAAACAATAGCTTGCAGTACTTTGCTTTCACTTATGAAAACTTCATGGTAATGCCCTCCAACGGCGGTATCCAGAAATCCGCTAAATACAAACTTAAGAAAAAAAAAAAAAAAACAAGACGTATCTTATTATGCGGCGTCTGTCATAGGCAATTATCGTTCTTCCTCTTGGTGTAAATTTCATTTCTGCAGTTCGAAGTGCCAGTTGCTTCATGTGTCTTGAAAGCATAGATGAAGTTTAAGCGAGCAGACATTCCCGTTGTCAAGTGCCCGACGTGTTTTGGTTGGCAACATTTTACGATACCAAGTAATAAATTAATGAGCGCTATGCTTGAGTTTTTGTTTGACAGTGAAGCCTGATGGTTTGTATTGCGATTATGGGGGCCCACTGTTATTACGTGCATGCTTCCAAAAGTTTGCACTCTACCGGTCTGCTATAGCGTAAAAATAAAAGTCTGGGCAGACGGAAAAATCACGCGGGCACCTTCGCGCACCGCTAGCCCTGCTTCTGCTGCAGGAGTGGTAACTTGAGCCCACTACTGCGCTTTTCACGCGCTCAAAGTCGTTCTGAAATTACTGACTTAGTGGTTTTGAATGAGACTTAGTAAATTCTTAGTTATAATAATATGTTTACTTTCAATAACGAAAAAAAAAATTAACGAATTTTAGGTAATTACCTAACAAACCGTGACGGCTGCTCGCCCCTCGAATATCCGCCGAGTTCAAGACATTTATTCACGTAGCAGTGAAAACGCCTTTTTTATTACATGCTTCGAATAAAAGATGTGACTCTATATATTGGTTGAAACAAATGGCGCTATACTTTTAATGTGAAAATCCCTTGTCAGGCGATAAAGGAACCTGAGTGATTTGAGCACACTTCGTTTTGATTATGTTATAACATTATATATGTTTATCACCGGCTCTATGCCACTTCTGTGTTAGCTGTTGTATTGCATCGTTTCTATATATCGGAGCGTGAAGACGTATAAGAGGTCTCGCACATATCTTATTTTGAATTTTAGGAAATATTTAGGCATCTTCCGACTGTGGTGGTTTTGATCTCGGACATAATTCAAATCGCAAATGTTTGCAAAAAGTTTGCATAAAAGCACGGCTATACTTTAATTTTTATTGAAAATAATTGTAGAATTTTATAAATTCCTTTAGATTTCCTGAGTGCGTGGTAGTCGCAATAGTTAACTATTTTTATCCCGAATGTGATCGAACAGCGAAGTACGAAGAAGGCATTATTTCCATTGCCCTTAGAGCTCATTGTTTTACCGTAGTGACGGCGCCTTACGAGATTAATAAAGGTTTGGTTCGTCCTGGACCTTAAACGACAGCTTAAAACAACGACAATTATAGTATCCACAAGCCTCGCTTTTTTTGTTTATTGCATGCAAAATGACCTCTTGACAAAATATTCATACTTGACTACGGAATCAACCAGTTATCAATGGGAAGATAGGATTTTGCACATAATAAACTACTCGAAATATTAATAAGTATTTTACACGATTAGGCTTGCCTTGACGAATGAATTAAATTAAAAGGCTTTCAAATAAAAAAAAAACAACTATACAACAGCAAATGAAAGAAGCAAAAAAAGCACGCCGGAGCATTCAGCAAGAACGAATGGCGAATTCCACAGGTCGTTTTGGAGCGCGCCGGGATCGATTTTTCTGGAGTCATCCTATTTCACTGAGCGATCGGGATCGAGACGGACGTGTTCCACTGGTCGTTTTGGATTAGCTCCCGCTCCAGATCTCGATCTGGATCCGAGAAAAGTCGCTCCGCCGATTTCGGCTCATTTAACCGGAAACCAGCCGGGCCAGCCCTCGGCGCACACACATGAATTCCTTTCTCGCGGGGCATCTCGCCTAATCTCGCCTCAGAAGAATTCGTAATAGGGTGACCCCCCGTCCCGCGACTCGCGGGACTGTCCCGCATTGAGGGCTTGTGTCCCGCGTCCCGCAAGATAATCCAGAAATGTTCAAAATGTCCCGCATTTCACGCTGTCGTAAAATTCACAATTTCTCTCATGGCGCTGCCGAACGAAGGGGCGCAGGGAAGCGTGGAGGTCTCTGGTAATGGGGAGTTGTAGTAGATCGTTTTTCTCCTCCGCTAGGGTATCCCCGAAGAAAACGTCGCAGCTGCGCATGCGCGCCGCTAGCCTTCTCTGCATAGTTCAAGGTCTAGTGGCGGATTACGGAGCGCTATCCGGGTGCTTAGCGGGCTGCGGAAACGCTCTACTACAATTCCCTAATCGTATAAATTGCGATAGTGCGCTATTTACTATCCCAGCATTGCGGGAAGCGACCGTCGTTCTTGCAGGAGTTCGACGCGCATCTGCTGTTGTGCCTCTCCCCCTGGTGGAAAAGCACTGAAAGGGAAAATTGCTAGCCAAAACATGAAATATGAATTATTGCAATTATTTTCAAATTAAACTGTGTCAATGCAAAAGGGTTGATGTGAACTATTTTGTGGTGAAGAGGTAGCGCCTGTCCCGTCGTCTTCGTGTCTTCATTGTCCTCGTTTTACATGATGGAGAAAACAGTTCAGAAAACACAGACTATACGAAGAGGAACAAACACGACAGGACATGTATAACGTCAACCAGCTGGCCCAGTTCTCCGCCTTATTACTGTCCTCGTTTTGTTTGTGATTTTGTCCTTTTAATTCAGTGTGGGCCAACTAGCCCAAACCCAAGTTTTAATAAAAACAAAGGGTTCTAAATTTGAGTAGGAGTATGTTGGTAAAATTTTATCGACAGGAAACAATGAGCCGAAAAATGGTTTACTGTTTCTTCTTTACTTTTTGATGTATTGAACTTTGTTGCAGTCAATTTTTATGTTTTAAACTTAGACACATTTAATAGCTTACTTGTCATTAACATTAGTGTGAAAGTTATTTGAGCTTAATGACAGCAATACAGTGCGCAGGTGTATAATATGCTTTCAGCCACATTTAGTGGTGTGCGTGGTAATACATTTCCTCCAATGTATCCTTCTTAGATGCCGCAGTTGTAACTCCCCCCCCCCCCCCCCCCCCCCCCGGTCAGCGTGTCCCACATTTGACTACCAGGAAGGTGGTCACCCTAATTCGTAATGGCCGCTCGGGAGGTGCCGCCTGTACCGCCCGCCTTACTACTGCTGCTGATTGACGAGAGTTCGTCATCAAGTTGCTCGAGCAGCTTCCGGCATTCCGGCAATCTTTGCTAGAAGCTCCTGAGCCATTCCTGCCGCTCGTGCGTCGAACACGTGTTAGCGCCGCGACTCCGAAAACGTCTTCGAAACGACCGCGGCGGCCGCGGAAAGGGGATTCCCGGGCAGTTGAATGACGGGAAGGTATCCGCCGATCCCGGAGCAGTGGTCATGTTCCACTGGGGATCCGTAGGCGGCGCGACCCCGTTCGGATCGTGTGCTCCAGTCCGGATCTGGTCAACTGATCCCGGCGCGCTCCAAAACGCCCAGTGGAATTCGCCATAAGACGGGAAAACTTAATGTCATATTATCAGTTATGCATTCAAAATAATTAAGCCAATGTACTGAGATCCTGGGGTGAAAAATTGATAAAGGGATTTAGTGCAAAATAAGATATTAACTTTATATTACTATCAGTGTGCGCTTACAATTAAGACGTCCGTATTTTCAATGCTATACAGTGGATTGTTATAAGAATGTTTACAAATAAAACGCAGCATATATGCGTATATCAATATGGCACGAACAGAAACGAAAACATACCCCGTTTATCTCACAATGTCAAGATATACATAGTTTTGGCGCTCGTGTGATAGTGACGATAAGACTAGGTGGGCGAACTTGTGAGAACAATGCGGATCAGAAAGCAATATAACGACCTATGATGTATTTTTTTATATACAGGTTGGCATTCTGACGCGTTCCTCTGCTGCCTGCCATAAGTCGTATAACCTAAGGACACAGAGAAGAAATCATCCATTCTTATTTTATTACACCTCGGTAACAATTCCGTAATATTAAAAACAATGTCTCATTAATATTGTTTTCTGCATGTGGGCAATACGGTTCAGCCAATAAAGCTATAAAAGACCAGCAACTTTTGCGCTTAAAAATGCTTAAAAGTCAACGACTCCGCACTTGTTATATGTTTGAACTGGGATGTGTGTACCCGATGTAGCAAATTGTATCCACGATAATTCCCACGTAATAGACGTGCTCACGAATGTATACCTATTATTTTGCGACTACACGCTGGTATAATGTTCGAGACCTACCGCTCGTGATCATTATGTTCACAAAGAGACTAATGGGAAATTTCGTCGTGATCCAAACGATTTTGAGTTAAGATCGCTTCATGCAAGTCTCGGTGGCAATGAGTACACATTGTTTGAATGGTATAGTGTTGGATGTACCTTTTGCGATGATAATCGGCGCGAGTGTAATATACCTGGAAGGCGGCCATTCGCAACCTCTTTGGTCACTTCTTAGAAAAACCACGAGTTGTATTCATATAATACTCTATTTTACAACGTAGAAGCATATTGAATAAGTTAAGGTATATCATGTTGCGAGGATCGTGGGCTGAGGAGATAGCGCACATCATCTGTTAATGTCCACACAGAAATTAGTCACATTGGTTTATGTTTCTGTATCTACGCACTAGGATAAGATAACCGCTATAGATCACGCTGAAACCACAAAGCAGTATAAGAATGGCAAGGAGGGGTGTAGAACGATTGGAGAACGTCATGTGGACACATCCATGGTATCGCCGTCGGCTTTTAGAGGTAAAGTAGTTCACTGATACCTCAAGATTAAGATGGTGACTTTTTGAGAAAATGAACTAAAAACATACTAATCTTTTGGAGGGCTGATATGAGAAATGATTTGACTTGATCTTACTTTTACAGATTTTATTATTGTGCTTCCGCTGATATTGTCAAACGATATACAATGTGTTGTAATGTGATTTATGTGGTAATTATTTACTGCATTGTTCGTTCTAGAGGAGCAGCATGCATTGCAATATAGGTCAGGTAATGAGCTTAGTTTACAGGTGAGGAAAATTTGCTTAATATTGCGCATATCAGAAAACGTAACCAAGCCCGGCATTATTCGTGATCACTCGCAGCATGAAGAGTGGCATACAGTTACGAGTAACATGATAGCGGTATTGTCGCGTGATTTACCAATACTTAGTAGCATCGAATGCCAAGTGCCGTGTACATTACGCGCATGCGCACAGACGAACACAGTGTTCTTTTCAAAACGAAAAGTTTAGTCTTTAGCTGGAAACGGGAAAGGTATGCCAACTTCTGTTCACGCCAAAAGTGTCGCGCTCTCAATATGTCTAAAAAAATGTCTGCTCGATATGTCGCTAGAAAGCAAAGGCCAATCGACAGCAGATACATTTTATTAAATAAACAAATATTCCGGTGCTACATTAGTGCTTTTATAATCACAATTGTGTCCCTTTCTTCCCGCATAGTACTGACCTGCTAGCACTGAATGTATGAAGTCTTCAAGTTAAATTTTAAATGTCACAGCATTTTCGTTTGACAGCCTACCCCAAAAAAAAGTCTCACCTGTAACACAGAACGCACGCGCGGGATAGTAATGAGGGGGTAAATCGAGGAGAAACCAGGATTTTAAACATTTTAGCCAGATGCTTTACCACTGCACACAAAAAGGGGTGGCTTGTGAAGCCACCTCGTCCCGCTACACTCTAACAAAAGCCCGTGAGTCTGCTTTCCCGCACAACCCTCGGAGAGCCAATCACCGCAACTGACGGAGGCGGCTCAGCGAGTGACAATGCCGAAGCATATGTCTAGACCAAAAAACGCAGTCTGAGTTGTGACATTAAGCAATGCAAAACGTCACGCTTGCATTGACTAATGTCAAAACTCAGACTGCGTTTTTCGGTCTAAACATATGTTTCAGGATTGTCATTCGCTGAGCTGCCTCCGTAAGTTGCTGTGATTCGCTCTCCGAGTGTTGTGCGTGAAAGTAGACGCACAAACATTTTTATAGTGTAAACGCATGCGCGGGTAGCGGGACGAAGTGCTCTTTTTCGGTCTGACAGTCTTCTACGCCTTACGACAGAAAAGGCGTCAACTGAAGAGGGGAGAGTTGAACAGAAATGGCGACGTACTAAATATGGCCATCTTCTTTTAGTTCAAATGTACAGACATTCGATGCTTAGGGGCCTGCTATTGAGCTTGTTGCAATTCAATGGGCAGAACACTCTAAAAAAGGGGTATCACCTTACACCCTTTTGTCCCATATAATGCACCCCCAAACTATAGTGCGACGTACAGCGCCCTATAGCCGAACAGACGGCCCCAAATTTTACGATGGGCTTGATAACGGTGCGATATAACTTATTAAATAGCTAAGATACGTGTCAAAGATCAAAGAAAGAAAACATTGAAGTTTTTCAGTAGGGCGAAGAAAACCCCGATTTTTTTTTTTTTTTTTTGTAGTCAGTAACACGTATATTTACTATTTTAATAAGTTGTACCACACGGCTATCAAGCATCTCGTGAAACCTAGTACCGTCAAATCGACGCCAGTGCGCTGTGCGCCGAACTGAAATTTTGGGGTGTATTATATGGGACAAAGGGTGTAATAATACACCCTTTTTTTAGAGTGAATGTAATGGGTAAAAAAGAGAAGTAATGATGTCGCATTTCGAAAGAGTTTGCAGTAAAGCACTGTAGACAAACACATTTTTTTTTCTTACGTCCTAAGTATTGAATGACAGCACTAATACTGTATTACGAGCAAACATGACCGGAAGGACGACCGGGCACGGTGTAAATGCTTATAATGCGCCTGAAGGAGTCCTGGAGCATCCCGCAGTTCTTGCTTTTGTCCATGATGCGCTTCGGAAGCCTGACTTCTTTTTATATGTAATTTTGAAACCAGAGCTCTCTGGAGCGAACAATTATTCTCCCAGATTAGGGAGACCAAACTTCTTGTAGGAGACGTGTTTTTGTATCTATATATTACCGCAACGGCTGAGCACTATTGACTAGCTTTTGAACCTTCGTTTTTTTTTTTTTTTTTTTTTTCCTTTTTTTTTGTGCGATTGCGTATTTCAGTATGCACGCACCTCGTGTGTTTTTTTTTTTGTGATCGTTTAAGAGTGACTAAGTTGTTTATAAACTTTTAGTCGCAAGAAGCCTTCATTATCTTTTCAACATAAAAAAGTACCGCACTTTTTTTCATTTGCTTTTCGAATCTCTAAATTAACCGTATACCGAGCTTCTGATTTCTGTTGTTTTTGTTCCCCCCTTCGCTAGAGTTTTGTTTTAAATTATTGTTTTGTTGTTTGTTACGTGATCATAGAATAGAATTTGCAGTTTAGTATCTCCTTTAAGCATATGTAAGTATGTTTTTTTCGGAGTTCTGCAGCAATCAACTGAGAAATTCTACTTGTGTTTGTCATTTATATATTTATCAATACTGTCGGCCTCCTGTCTTTGAGCGTATTATCAAATAAATAGATTTCACGGTTTTTATTTCGTTTGTTTTTGTTTGGACTAGGCCCGAAACAAAACAGAGCATTACAGGAAAGGTTTGATAAATAACGGTTAAATTGTACGTAACTTGTATTAAACTAAGTATACTTAGAAAATTGCACAAGATAATCACCCCAAAAAAGCACATGAGCACAAAAAAAAAATATTGATACAATCTCAGTTCAAACGTACACGTATAAAAACATAATATTAAAACATGAGTACCATTGGTATATGCTCAATTTTGTAATTGCTTTGATATCATACGTGCCTTACCACAACAACATAGGTTGTTCTTTTTAACCTATATAAATGACATTCTAGCACGCATTCCGTCCCGAATAAAACTATTTGCCGACGACTGCATAGCTTATGGTGAAATAAGTTCATCACAAAACTTCGAAGTATTATAAAGTGACCTACCTATTGTATCTGACTGGTGCGATCAGTGGAAAAGGTGTTTAAATAATGGGAAGTTTAAACACCTTGCTTTCTCGAAAAGCTTTTTTAAAAATATTCAGTAATGTATATTACTAAAAAAACAATACCGTTTCCGATATCTTTGAGTTAAAATATATGGTGGTCTTCTTCACCTAGCCTCCTAGATTCAATACATATATATAATGTAGTACAATAAAGAAGGCTAGTAGAATGGTATACTTTATTCGAAGGCGTTTCGAAGGTGTTTCACGAGACGTTAAACAAACACTTTTCTTTTTGCATGCTAGATCAATACTGCAGTACGCATGCGTCACATGAGATCTTTACCAATATTTTTTTTTATTTGTTTATTTACAATATCCCAAGGGTCATAAGGCGTTAGAGAGGAAGGTGGGTGTTATGTGCAATGTTGGATACTGCTTCTCGGAGTCTGATGGGGTCCTGGATGGTGGCGATGTCTTCAGGAAGGTCATTCGAGTGCACAATTGCATTAGGAAGAGTGGTGTGCTGATGTGCTGTGGAAAAACACTGGTCGAGCTATTTTATTGCAATGGTCGGGTCTGGAGGAAAGATAAGTCGGTGGGGAAAGAAGAGAGTGATTTAGACGTAGCGAATAAAAAAATTTATGCAGAAGGCAGAGACGGAATATTTTTCGATGCGCGATAAAGCAATGGGAGAGAGATATTTGATTTAATGAGGGCGACACTGGAATAAACTGGAGTAATCGGACTGAATGAAGCGCGCAGCACGGTTTTGAACAAATTCAATGTAGTCTGTTAATGTAGCACGATGAGGGTGCCAGATTGAAGATGCATATTCTAATTTAGACCGGACTAGAGCAAAATAGAGAAGCCGTCTTAGTTGAGAAGGGGCGGATCTGAAATTGCGGCGAAGAAAACCCAAGCTTTTGTTAGCGCAATTCACAACTCAATTAATATGGTTTTCTTAGGAGAGGTTTGAAGTTAGAAGAACACCGAGGTATTTATACACATCCGTGGGTTGAAGAGGAATGCCATTGAGAAAATGAACAGGAGAGGTTTGAAAAGAGGAACGATAGAGGCGGGTGCATTTGCTTGTGCTGACGTTAAGCGTCATATCCTTCAGATAGTACACCCGCTCTGAACTGGGCCGAGGTCATTTTGTAGGGTTAAAAAATCATGAGGGGATGTCAGTTTTCGGTAAAGGAAATAGTCGTCGGCAAATAGTGCCTATTATGGGTGAAGATACTTGTAGAGGCAGATCATTGATGTAGATGAGGAAAAGTAACGGACCAAGCAAAGTTCCCTGAGGCACGCCAGATGTTACGGGGGCTAAAGTAGATGAACAATCATTACCATAAGAGAACTGATGACGTTGAAAGAGAAAAGATTCAATCCAGGAGAGAACATTATTATCGAGGTTTAATTACCATAGTTTTAGAAGGAGTCTTTTATGCGGAACTTTGTCAAATGCTTTAGCGAAGTCAAGAAATACAGCGTAAGTGGGGAAGCCAGAATCAAGGTTCGGGAACAGGTCATTGGTTAAGCAGAGAAGCTGGGTATCGCAGGAGTAGATTCTACGGAAGCCGTGATGCGCTTTGTTAAAAAAGGAAATAGAATCAAGGAGGATAGATAGTTTCTTGTAGAATACGTGCTCGAGTGTATTAGAAGGTATGGAAGATAGAAATATTGGCCTATAGTTTAAAGGAGAAAATTTATCACCGCTTTTGTGGACTGGGATGACCTTGCCGATTCTCCAATCCTCAGGAATCACCGCCGTATCTACTGATTGCTGAAATTTTTATGTTTGAAATAGGCTTGAGGAATATGTTGTGTATTGTAAGACCTTAGAATTTATGTCGTCGACACTACAGGACGAGGACATTTTCAGTGACTTAATAATATGAACAACACCTTCAAAATTAATACAGATTGGATCCATAGTTAAAACATTGCTAGTATTAGGTAAGGAGAGTGTTAAGGGACTATGGGCGGTGAACTGGGAAGAAAATAAATGATTTAAGACTGTGGCACACTGACTACTCTCGATAATGTTCTCAAAATCATCAATAAGCACAGCGGTAAGTAAGGTGCATGATTACCAACATTCCAAAATTGGTGCGGGTTGTTTAGTAGCGTAGATAAAAGGGTTTCCTGGTAAATATTCGCTTCTGCTGCTCTAACATAACTTTATAATCAGTAGCACATTCATTATGTCTAGACCATGACAAAGCAGTGTCTTGTTTTCTGGCTACTCGAAAACGTCGTTTTTTTATTGTTGAGGGTTTTCAGTGAGCGCGAATAGCAAGGGTTAGAAGACCGGGAACTGATGTTAATAGTTTGAACATGAGCTTCAATGAGTTGCACTATTTTTTTTTCAGGGACTAATTTCTATTTATATTCCTATCATCAAAACTCCCCAGGAAGAACTGAGAGGTCTTGGTTAAGCCGCTTATTGTTTCCATTAGTATGTAGCCATATTTGCTTCGTCAGCTTGACTGGTTCTGGGGCTTGAAATCCTAGGTTATAGAACACTGTTTTGTGGTCGCTAGCTGATGCCTTCAGAACCGGTAAGAAAGGTGATAGATTTCGGATGGTTAGCCAAAAGTAAGTCTAATATATTCGAACATGTGTTGGTTAGACGAATAGAGAAAGCAACCATCTGCGAAAGGTTGAAGTCCAGGCTGAGACTGATAAAATTCCGACATTCACCAGAACTTTCACTACCAGCAAGATTTGATAAATTCCAATTTATCTCACGGAAGTTAAAATTTCCTACTAAGAAAACAGATTGACCAGTATGTTGTGTGAACAAAATTTACAATTCATCACGCAAAAAAAAGGTTAGACACTAGACGACGCATTTGGCGGTCGATAACACACGCCAACCAGGATTGACTAAAAACCTAATTTCTCTGAGACCCAGATGGCCCCAATTGACATGAAAACGAAAAGAAGTGTGCTTTCGGTACTTTTATCAATGCATATTAAATCACCGCCACCACGACGATCCTTGCAATTGCGTCGATAAAATGTAAAGTTTGAATAATTTGGCAGTATTTCAATTGTCGTTCATATCAGGATGAAGCAAGGTCTTGTTGGGCGACAGAAAAAGCTCTAAAATCAAGCGGCACGCTTTGTTTTGCAATATTTATGATCCTTAGGCTACTATTTCTGGGATAAAAGCCATGCTTAATTCGAAATCATGTCGAAATAAGAAAAAAAATTAAGGTCGACATTTTTATTAGATATTTTATGATAGCATCGGCATTGACAAACGCGAGTACTTTTTGGAGTCAGCCCACGTTTCAGCACGATGTAGTCATCCAAATTAGGTTTTTCAGTGTTCTTTTCTTCATAAATTATTTCGGTAATACTTTTTTTTTTGTAAAGATGATCACAAATTGAGACATGCTGCCAATTGAAATAATCAGCATTTTAGAAAAAGAAAAATATTTTTTTTTTTTGCGAAACTGAGGGTGTGATTGTTAACCTCGTGTGTTTTTCCGTCCTCGTTCCAATAATGCCCTTGAGGCGTAGTAGAAACTCTGTGAATGAACAAATAAATCAATCAGTACGGTTTCTCTGGTCTACAGCTCTTTTTGTAAAGGTCCATACACGGGAACCTTTATAGTGATGGTGGTGTCCCCTTCTAAATTATGAATGCACCTAAAAACAAATTCAGCATACCAGCGTGACTTGAGCAAATCGTGTTCTAATTCTGCTCAGAAAGTTGCTATTTATGGACCGTGCAAAAAAAAAAGTATATTATAGAGGAGGACAATGTGCTTGGTGCCATTTTAAACCATCATCTATGTAGGGTTATAAGAAAAACATAAATATAAATCGATCACTAGTTCATAAATACTACCATCTTAAAAGGTAACTGACTGCTTTGATGAACTTTGAGTATTCCAAAGTCTAAATGCGTTACTGCGGTGAACCATATTGTACCAACTCAGTGTCTCCGATGTCATCTTATCTCGGCACATTGTGTTGACAGTGAATACGTTAAGCGATGTGTGTTCCGAAGTGCCTGGAAGGTGTTCTGAGTAACATTAAATTTTCGACAATGCCTTTTAAAAGAAGTAACAAAAAATATAGATCCATCTATTTTTGGGCGGATATCTCATTACTTTTCGAGCATGGTGGGACAATTTTAAGGGTCTACATGGCCTCGTGACAACAGTGTGACAAGTGCATAAAGAAATAAGCGCCCGCGTTACTTCTCAATACAACGATGAGATCTTTTTTTCCTACCTGGAACAATGCTACGTGCCGTTTGTGAACGATATTAGCAATTTACATAATGAAGAGCCCCTGTGGCTACGTTCGGCTGGAGAGGCTTCGTATGTGGTTAATATCTCAGGGCTCATCAACCACTAAATTTCTCACAAAAAAAAAAAAAAAATGCCGCAAAAAAAAAAAAAAAAACTGTTTTCTTTTTTTAATTTTTAATTAAAAAACGGACAGAACACCTAAGGGTTGTATCATTCAGCATGTATGATTAACCTCTGGATGGTTAAAAATAAAGTTTACCGATTAGAAAAAAAAAAGATTGGTTCGCAAAATGTTAAAAAAAAAAAAAAAAAACGGCAAACATGTTCTTTTTTTTTCTTTTTTTGAGGAGAGTGGGGTTTAGAGAAACGGCACATTTGCGTTATTAGGGAGGAGGGAAGATTCGCAAAAATCCAGCCTTTCCTTTAAACGCCGTGGTTCTTTTCCACGTAAGAGCACACACCATATGCTGCGCGTTGGTATCCAAAGTAGCCGCGTGTGTTTAAAAAAAAAAAAATACTGTGACATTTTTTTACATTTTTTTTCTGAACGGCCTTTTCAAGCCAACCCGTGTCGCTTTCACTAGACGAGAACGGTTCAGACACGCGAGTGAGCGCGAGGGTAAAAGAACAGTTTCACCAGAAAAGGCTACCACCCCGAGCTCGAGGTACACACACATACAGAGGCACACACACACACAAGCGCAAACATGCGAGTGACTATCCAGCCTTAAAATCACGCGGGCAGAAAGGAAAACAATCGCCTCGAAGCGGCGGTCGGCTTAAGATGGCAGGGCGCGCACGGCTCGCGCCATTAAACGCCGTTGCCTTGAGAGCGACCACGCGAGGCCGCAAAAACAAAACAAAAAAGATGCCGGATCCGAAAGCCGAAACAAACCGCCGCTAAAAGATGTACGACAAACGGACGCTATACTGCTCCTTCTAACCGCAGCACCCTCTCGCGTCGCTTCGCGGAACGCCACGACGACGCGGGGACGGCGCATGGCGGCGCCGTCGGCTGGCTTCAGCCACGAGACCCGCTCTCTGGGTCCAATCATTTTTAGCGGTTCCAGCTCCGCCGCGTTTGGATGCAAGGGCACGAATAAATCATCCAGCAAGAGCGCCGCAACTCGCACCCCCCCCCCCCCCTTTCCCCACTCCCCTCATCCAACTTTTGAATGGGATTTTTTTCTAACATTGTCTTATTTTCTTTCTTTCTCGGACGCTTAGATGGTTTCGCCACGAGTCAGTGATGCGGGCAATGAAAACAAAGTGAATTCTCGAATTGCCCAGACTTGCTCAAAGGAAGCCGGGTTCACGCGTGGTCGGTCGTCGGTCGCGGTTGCGTCGTCGTCGGCTCGTCCTCCCGAGAAGGTTGCATCAGATACGCGCCGGTTACGTATACGGCGGACCAGAAGGGCCGAGGATGCGGGGAAGGCTTGATTTAATTTGCTCTAATACGGTCCGGTGCTAGGACTAGCTTGGGGAACGCACCGCGTCCCGGTTGGCTTGCCGTCGCCCGACACGGCGGTATCTGCGAGTTTTCTTGCTGCCTGGTGTCTTAGGTGCGGGGTTGCGTGGTGGCCCGTTGCTGCCTCGTGTGGGGAGTGTTTCCTTAATAAAGTTTGTCACTAATTGAAAAGTCTAGATTGGTTTCCAGAGTTGGAAAGTGCGTGTTCTGCTTCGAAATTTAGTGACAAAATTTCGTTTCAAAGAAAGATTAAAGAAAGGAGGCAGCCTTGCCTCCTTCCTTTAATCAGTATCCGCTTACTGCTTTGTTTGTAACTTTCGAGAAAGTTGGGTAAAACTTCGGTCTTGTTTATATACCTAACGCTTTATACGACAGTATTAAAGCTAGAATGAAAAGTAGGTTACATACGTCATTCGTGTTTATTTTTAATTGGTTTTTCCGCAGCTTTACTTTAGTGGCTACATTTAGGTTCACATTTTGATCACAAGGATAGTTCCAACCGAGTTAGTTTTATTATCTTCGCACACCAACGTCTGTGGGGCTCGCCAGACTCTCAGTAGGCCGTTGGTCAGTAAACAATTGGTGCCTGTAATTATTAGTGCTACATTTCGATCGTGGTGCTTTACACAACTCCTTTATTTTCTATCAAACAGCCCTATTACCTCTATGATGCATAAAACCACACTTTCGTTTCTATAGGCACTGAAACCCTAAAAGACGTTACAAATCCCGTTAACCGATAAGAAGGCCAAAGACCAAACTTCGAAGCAAGAATATATCAGATCTTCCCCTGGGTTTCTTAAGATGGCCATTACTATAGTTATCCATACGTTTCGAGTTTCCTTTCGACAAGATTCTATCTAAAAGTTACTTTCGTTTTGCCTCGTGCCATGGTGAACCTTTAGTTATTAGGGAGTATTCATGGACCTTCTACCCTTTGCTACGCCCTCGGTTACGAAGACGCTAGCTACGGCGCGCACGAGCCCGCCGCTAGTCTCGTAAGCGGTGCTTCACGGATCGCGTCGCGGGTTTCGGAGAGCTCTGCGGGGAAAATCTACGAAAACTCCCTAGCGAGTTCACGATATCCCCCGAAACTTTCTGCGATCCCCAACTTCCAGCCGGCCGTAGTCTTGCGCATCCCGGTTGCCCTGCCGAAACAAGGCTCGCGACCACCGGATCCCCCAATTTGTCCCCGCAGAAAAAAAAAAAAACTTCCGGAAAGCGCAGGGGGGGGGGGGGGGGGGATGCACACGCAGCCCAGGCCCCGTATACTCGAGAACTTGGAAACCACTCATAGCCCTTGGCTTATTCCGAATTCCACCTAGTGGTCACCGCAAAGTACGCCTCCAACTAATGGACTCTTCCGTCGTTCTCTCGGTCTCCTGGAGGGAAACTAGACAAACCGACGCGAAACCTCCATACTCCGATCCAGCCCTAAGCCGACAGTGGGGTGGAAGCTACACTCCCCGTTCAACCCGTGGGCTGACAGCACGGTGACAGCTACGCACTCGCCGGACCAGTCAACGGCCTTCCTTCTTTACCTGACCCAGCCCTCTGCGCACGGGTACGAGCTGGAACGTGATCACGTAACAAAAGATAGACGCATGTCTGGTCCAACGAACACGTAGCTTCCACAGCACTGTCAGCTGTAGTGGTGTAACGATGTATAGGAGGGGGTCGCTGCAAGAACACTGCGGGGCTAAGGGCTGCTGGCGAGCGGAGGCACCTACATGGAAGTCCCAGGTCTGATGACGGGACTAATTCAATTCTCTCGGGCAAATGGCCCTTTCGCCGAGCGCAGCGGAGAGACCGAGAGCGAGGCAGAGATAGCAAGAGAGAGAGAGAGAGAGAGATAGGTGCATGGAAGAGAACGGGGAAAGGATGTTGTTTGCAATCGAAAGCCTTCTTTTGAGCGATTCCTTCGGCTAGTTTCCCTTCTCGTGCATACACCCGACCTTCGAGCAAAGTAGTTGCCTATTAGTGGCGCTGCGGAGCTCCTCCAAAAGGGAGGCCCCGGTGCATTTCCTATTTCTGTTTTAATTTTTCTCCTGGATCATTCGGTTACCGCGGGTGTGTTTGGTTTAGGTTGATCTTGGAGCGAGCTGTTTTCGTTGGGGCTTTCAGGGGATAACTGAGCTGCGTCTTTGGTCTGAAGCGGCGGAAAGAGCTTCGAAGTGTGGGCTTGGAACGGGGGGTTAATTGACTGGCCATGACATCTTTGGAAATGTGCATTTTACGCGGAGTGGTTGATTTTATTTCGAACGTGTTAAAAAAAAAAGGTGGTGAGAGCTAGATGAGTGCCGCATTCATCTTGTATTTTTCAGGCTGGGCGGACATTAGATGATGGCCTAATTGCCAGGGTAAGTTTCCTAATAAACAAAATTTTGTTTACTAACTTACTCAATTTTGGGGGTAGGATCCTAATCTAAACTGCAGTATTGACATTCATTGCTAGTAGACGCCATACCAATTTAAATATTTTACAAAAATGTACTTGTTTCTTAATTATTCCTTTTTAGCATTTCCTCAATTGATTTAAAAATTATGCCCCAAAAAGATTGCCGCACGACCTGGCAACAATGGCGCTTGGATTAGCAACGTTGTCCTTTCAATCCTGTCGTAACCATATCGGCATCATGTCCCCGGTGTGTGCGCCGACGGCTCAAGTGACAACGCGACTGAAATAACTGCTTTACTCTCCAAACGTCATTCACTGCGGCACTCTTTTTGGACATATATTTTTTAAATCAAGCGAAAACAGGGTAAAGCTTTCGCACGGTTTAATCATTACTCTTGGAAAACTGTCAGTCGATAAGACAACCAAAATAATTTGTTTTCTAAGGTCTGAATATTCGAATGATTACGAATGATATGAATGAATGAATAAAATAAGGCTCTTCGTGGAAATACGAAAACGAGATCACCTCATACAACTGTCTTTGAGATGCTAACGTGATTAGTTTGCTCCTTTTGTTTATTTATATTGGTTGAAAACAAAGGAGCGTAAAAGGAAGCAGTGGTGCAGTAACCCGATTCCAGACGATTAAACCGTAGCTTTCGTCGAATGATCGATCGATGTTTCGGGGAAATGAGGCCCCATATGTCACAGGAATGACTCTGTCAACTTGGTGGCCGAGAACTGCAGAAGCCCTCAAGTCTTTCTTGTATCGCGAAAGAAGCCACATCTCAGGGACGTCTTTGATCGCTGGATTATTTTTATGAACACGAGTTTTTCGCAATTCATTTGGATAAATGTCGCTCTGACTCAGTCGTTCTCCGGCGTTTTGGATGTTGTTACTGTACATAGCGCTACACTGTTAACACAACCAAGAGATCGACATTTTTTTTTTTATATAGTTTATGACTTTTTATAAAATGAAAAGCTATTAGTCTGGGGAAGAGTGCTCATTTGTAGCACTAACCTAACACGTAAAATTAGGTACCGAAGTGTGCTTCTTCAAACGCATATGTCAAAAACGGTGATGTCGTATTCGTGCTAACAGTATCAAACAGTGTACTCACCTACATGAAACTTTTCTTTCTAGTTATGCCGATGTCCTTCGTTTCTTTATCTTTAGCTCTTTTCTTCATTTTCGGGAGTAATCTAGGTGTCGAGTTGAAGCTGGAAGGTGGCTCGCTCTCTGTTCGTAGTTACGATTTGTTTGCTGGGGAAAGCAACAATCATCCTCGTTACAGTTTCAATCAGGCACTGAGTTACGAAAAGAATGAACCATTACTGCCGTGTGAGTGGCGAAGTTGGCATCGCACGCAACTCCCCCTCGTAAAAATAGGGCTCGTATCCCGCTAGAATAGTGTTTACTTTACAATGATTTGCATTTCTGGAATGTCCCAGTTCATTCTCAACAGTTAGTAGTTTCGAAGCATCGTGAACAAAGAACGTGCATACGAGTATCCGTAGCACCCTGCATCGAGTCAGTCTTACGCTAGTGACCGGATCGGTCACTTTCTGCTACACCGAAATCGACAACGAGTGCGATGCCAGTTATTATATTTTGTTCATTTGATACACGTTGCCAAATTCAACTTTAAGCCTTCTCTGTTATGTACCGGATTTTACTTGTCTTCCGTGTCAATATAATAGAATGGTTAGTTGTGCTAGTTAAGCCTTTGCTTCGCAACAACTTAGTTCCAAACCGTGACTTTGGTAGAAAGTTTTCGGCAACAATTTATTTATTTGGTTTTGTTATTAAATTATATTCAAACTTGTGTTTGGCAGATTCCTTGAACAGGCCTTTTGTGTTTCAAAACAGTACCCAATTATATGGCCAAAGCCAGATAATCCTTTTCACCAGTAACTTCAAAATTGATTTATATACCTCGAAATTATTAATATGCTTTACTCAAAATTTTTATATCTGGCTAGAGCTATAGCCTATCTGTTACAACAAAACGCGCATATCACTTTTAGAGCTCAGCTCTTAGGTAGCCATTTCCGGGTTGAGCGGCGTCGGCATCGCCGTCGCCGTCGCCGTCGCCGTAACTGCGCGCGTTGCATTATGGGACGTCACAGTTTCCCGTCAAAATTTAGCATGGAAACTGAATTAGTGTTGAGGTCACATGACGTCAATTTTCTCGCTAAATTTAGCGGGGAGAGTTCACCCCCTAAGTTTAGCGGGGAACTTTTCACTAAATTTAGCGGGAAATGTAGCGAAAATGTCCCGCTAAATGGGACAGGAGGAGGAGGGGAGGGTACGCAGAGGGAGGAGGGGCATACACTACCCCGTACCCTTCCCTCCTCCTCCTTAAGAGTTGCGCTCAAAATTCGTATTACAGAGAATTGCATATATTTTTCATATTTTATATGCACAAAAAAAGGAAACAACATTATATTAAGGAAAGTAAACAAAACGCCAAATAAAACACTTAATGTAAATTATTCGCGCTGCTGCAAGAAAAAATCGCACACCTTACATCCTCAGAGGCACTCAAAAGAAAACAAGATATTTAGAACATTGATATGTAACACCCCTTCAATTTTTCGTAATTTAGTTCCGCCTTTCTACCCTAATAGCTTTTATCTGGAAGATGGAGCTTCATAAGGTACTTTTTAGCAAGCCATTTTATTTTTGTTTGGCTCAAGTTACACGTTATTTCAAGTTTCTTTTGCCTCATAGTTCCACGGGTATTTTTTGTCTTTACTTCGTCTATTGCTTGGCGCGCGTGTTTTCGTTTTTAGTGGGGCATTAGCGTTTTCTGTAGGCGGCATCATATTTGAATAACCTGGTTCTTTTATAAAAACAGACATACTAATGTACAAGAAAAGAGGTTGATGTGTGCGGCACTTTAGCTTTGATCTTTAAAAGAGTCCTGAATTCCAGCGAATATTTAAGGTGGAAAATATCCTAGCGCACTGTCCGTTTATGAGCCACGCAGATAACAAATATCTATAAGTATTTATTATCGGCATTATCATAAATATATCGCAGAAGGCGAATACAAAAGTTGTCATGCAGAAAGCTGCACATTGTACGTTGCTAGTCGCTTTGTTTAATTGAGATATAGTACAATGCCTACCTATTCTTCGCGTGGCAGTTATTTAGGTTCTCATTTGAAAGAAAGTTTGAAGACACCGATAAGAAAGCCGCTTTTTACATCAGTAAGGATATATTGACTACTTTAGGAACGGGACGCACATCACTCAAGAGCTTTAGTCTCAACACGAGCGATTACATCAGGCCGCTTGAGGCCCATTTTAAGAGAAAGTACTCAACGCAATAAAAATACAGAGAGAAACTAACCGCGGAGGCAAAGTAAAAGCGCAAGCAAAAGATTGGAGCAAAAAAAAAAAAATACAATTTTGGCGATGGATAACAGATGTCAATTGAGGTTGATAATATTTAGTGCAGTGAAACGAACGACTTCGCAATAAAAGAAACAAATTA
Organism: Ixodes scapularis; assembly: GCF_016920785.2. Taxonomy (NCBI): domain Eukaryota; kingdom Metazoa; phylum Arthropoda; class Arachnida; order Ixodida; family Ixodidae; genus Ixodes; species Ixodes scapularis. The sequence goes on from NW_024609857.1 coordinate 188,653,672, forward strand.
AATGTGCGCAACTACGCAAATAGCTTATCGTATCGATAAATTAACTACATGCGATGCTGTTATAAATAATATATTGACCAGTCTCACTGAAAAACATGAAAACATGAAGTCACGATATTGAAGCTTACATGTTGGATCAGTCCTATTGAAGCGTATGATGGCCCATTAATATTTTCCCAGAGGACATATTTAAAAACGCGTCTTCCACAAATATGCAAGACGACGTATCGTCACCTCAAAATGGAAAGTAACAGCAACTCTGAATGCTCGAAAACATTGCAGATATAAAGCAAGAAACAAATTATTCGCTCACCACCGGCCCCTACATTGCATCAATTGCACCTCAAGCCGATCGTTTCTGGCTGGCATCAATATCTAAATTGCGTCGTTAAAGTAAATTTTCTGCAAGAAAGGCACGATTATCGAGATCCACGGGAAAATATTTTGATGCTGCTACGCGTGTCGGTCGCTTCAGAATTCCTTTTTCGAGTGCTACGAAAACGAAACTGTAGCTATCACTTGTATTCCATCGCAGGAAGCTCTGAGCAGATTAGGAGCAAGGGCCTCCCTTGCGAGCATAAATTGATGAGCCTATTATGAAACTAGATAGCGCCGTTAAAGCGGGCGGAAGGGGAACCATGGCAGGGCCGAATCTTGGAGGCTTATTGCCCGTTCTTTCCCTTCTATGTAAGCCCGCTCTTCCAGCATCCTACCCGAAGACAAATGGCTTCGGAGCAGAGGAGTTATCTGAGACGGGGATCATTTTCGGAGAGGTTACCTCTGGCGTGTGGTCGTCTTTTGTTTCGATCTCTCTGGTTTGCTTCTCTGTTTTCACCTAAATTTGTGCACTTTAGTTTGTTTCGGGTGAAACTTGTGTTAGTTGCTATCGTCATTCGGTTTCGTCCCTTGATCGAAACAAGGCGAAGAGCTCGGGTTTCGGTCCGACTCTTGGCGTGTTTACCCACGTCCCTGCGTCCCCACAGCGCATTTCCGGTTTCTTGCTGGTAGATCTGTAGGAGGGGACCCAAAAAAGGGCACCGGGGTGGGGGTATTGTCATTTATATACTGACCTCTGTTCAGATGTTACATTTTTCACAAGAGTGACAAAACCTTCCGCAATCGCTTCCAGACATGCATTGGCTTTAGGAATTTGAAGAAATCAGCAGACAAAGACGTGGAAGGGGACATTATTCCAAACTGTTCACGCGCAAAAAGAAACACTGTCTCTGTCCATTGGACTATAGAGAACGTTCTGAGCATTCCCGGTAACTACGTATCTCATTTGAAATATCCGACGCTGTGCATGCATTCACAGCCCGGTCCTGGGTATTTTTTGCGGGGGTTATAGGCGCTGAAAAGGTCTACCAGCGTGCTTACCGCAAGAAAACAAGCCGGCACGATAACGATGTAACAAACGCTATGTAAAAATCGTCCCTAGCCGCACCACTCTTTTTTTTAACTCACCCAAACTTTTATTATCTGTTCACGAACTTTGATTTTGAAAGTAGCACCCATTTGTTGGTAGCACTTAACATAATGTCAGCGGGTTGGTACCATTATGACAGTCGAAATTCTAGATGGAAAATATAAGTGGCATCTGAATAAATTTTAGTTTCCAATATACTTTGTTACACCACATATGAAAAAGCATCCAGCACTACGTGTATATAGGACAAGTTCTGCAACATAGAGACCAGAGAATCAAGGCGCTCGACTTTTCTCGCGCGTATTTTTTTTTAATGCTGGTTAGTCATGTCCGGCGTAAGTTCTCTAGCTTCCATTTTCAGAATAGGTTTATATTTTGTCTCTCATCTATTATCTACTCCGTTAGGAGCTCGGTTGACAAAAAGTGTGGAGCCTAAGGAATTCGAAGCACCACATTTTTTATCATAAAATTCTGATAATTAACATTTTCTTTTGCAAAATTGTATCTGACGCTCTTCTTGGGTTGGTGCTGCTATGAGTTTTTTAGGCTTCAGCAACCGAAATTCAACCTATATTTTAGTTTTATAAATTTTCCTTAGTGAAGAGAAGTTGTTGCAAGGATAAAATAGTTCTTTTAGTATGGGGGGGGGGGGGGGGGGGTCTTCAGCTTGTAAAATCCTCGAAATTGACTTTTTGGAGGTACTTCAAGAAAAACATTATTCTGAATTCTCCTTAAGAAATCAAGTCCTAGCTATTCAAGACGGCTGGGCATTTAAAGCTTAAACAATAATGCCGTTGAATAATTTATGCAAAATATTGAATTCAAGAACCTGTTCTATAGCTAGGTGAGAAATGATCGCGAGTAATTGCACTGACGCCTATTCAAATATTCTACTATTTACGTGACAATCATCTTAGTTACTACCCAGGTAGAAGAGTTGTTTGTGCCAAAGCTTGGTTTGGGCCGGAGAATTTATGGCCTTAAAAAGCGAAAAAGCCAAGATGGAGCGAAATTTCACCTTCTTTGGACGGAGTCTGGGTTTCCTGGAGTTAATTCGCCAAGCAAGTGGCAAACTTCGGCTTCACTGCTTGTACCTCAGCTGACTCATATGGCAATTTTGATCATAAATTGCAAAATCAAGTGCCAGAGTTAAGCTTTATTTCTGGCGTAGTTTTTTTCTTTTTTGTGGCGGCACCTTTGGGGCATAAATTGGCAAACAAGTGCCATATTTAGACTTCAATGCTGGTACTTGGTTGGCTGTCTCCTGGCATCTTTTGGGCCGAGTCTGGCACCTTGAAATTAATGTGGCGAGTAAAATAAAAAAAAGAAACCCGCTGAAAGGTTAACAAAAAGTACTTCGTCACTTTAACTAACACGCTAGAGCAAAACAGTAGTAGGCCCCGATTCAGGCCCCTAGAATTTCCAAGCTTGTGTACAGAGTTTGGCGTTTCTGGGGCACGCTACCTCCGTAATTGAAGATTTATATTCGTTGGGTGTGTATGTGAGCCATAGATAACACCATCAGCAAACCCATGGAGGTAGGAAGCTTGTGGAGGCGACATGACTCCGCAAGAGGTGAAGCCAGAAGTGTGGAGGGACACGCTCCCAACGATGACCAAAACCGAGTGAAGCTATTGAGCAAAAAGGAGAGCTGACATTGCTCCAAATGTTTTTTGGTCGCCATCGTGGCCCCGAGACCCCCAAAGGTGACCAAAACAGCTGTAATTCATCTCTCTTTTTCGTCCAATAGCGTCTCTTGGTTTTGGTGATCGTTGGAGGCGTGTCCCTCCACACTTTTGGCTTCACCTCTTTTGGAATAATGTCGTGACCAGAAGCATTTTACCTCCATGAGCAAAACTGAAAGTTATAATTATCATAGAGTTACCGCAAGAATGTCATAGCGCATTAAAAAAAATGATGAGGCGAAGACAGGCTTCTGAATTGTTTTCCGGGAATCAGCGATACCTGTATGAGATCTGAGGGAAATATTTCCCTCCGTCGGCCCAAACGGTTTTAGACTATCCACTAGCCAAGTAGTGAAGCGTATGACTACTTGAAACGCAAAAAAGTACTGTACGTGACGACTAGTTGTTTGTTAAGGACTTTTTTGGCGCATAGCTAGTTATGCTTAAACGAATCCTGTATAGAAACAAAAGACCTCAGCCGCTATCTTCGTATCTTTACAATATGCCAACAAACTGCACAGTGCAGAAGCTTCTGAAGCGCACAACGAACGCTTGAAGATGGGCGTGTGTTTTTGTTTATTGTACATTGTAGGTATTTTTTTTTAATTTTACACAACAAATATGTGGAACTAGGGCAAAAGAAGACGAAGCTGTCTTCTCGCCGGAACCTATACCATGGTCACAGCATTCAGCAGAATGTTTGCGTTTGACTATGAAGACGCTGGTATTTAACTATGCGAAGAAAAAAAAAAGTACTTTAAACATTTTCGTCAGATAAAGATGAAAAAAGAAGCGCGCCTATAAAGAATAATTGAGTAAAACAACATTTACCTTCCTCGATATCGTCGATTTTATTATCTTTCTTTTGAACATACGAGGGATCTTCAAAAAATAGTCCAGCCTTTGGACGAAGAACAAATTCATTTATTTACTTTGAGGTCTGAAACAGATATCTCCTTCGAAGCACTATCTTTGGTAACGCACACACTTCTCCCAGCAGTCCTGCCATTGTGCAAAGCATTTTTCGAATGCAGTTTCTTTTAAAGGAATTCAGCTGGGACTTCATATTCCTCATAATGTGTTCTCAAGATTCAAACTAGGTTCCTTTAAGCTGCATTTTCAGCTTGGGGAAGAGCTAGAGATCAGTAGGAGTCATATCGTGAAAGTAGGGAGCCTGACCAACCACAGCAGTTCTGTAGTTTGCAAAGCAACTCTGAACCAGATGCGAGGAATGAGCTAGTGAAATGTTATGATGTAGCTGTCAAGTTCCAGGTGGTAGAGAGCAACGTCAGTTGGTTTTCGTCATTATACGGACATCTTTAAACCATGTCTGCCACACTCTAATTTGCGTAATTCTTATGGAATCGTCACCGACAGCCTGCTTAATCTTCCGAACCGTTTCCCCTTTTCCACTATCTTGACGCAAACATTAATGCAACACATTTGTTCAAGTCTTGCCGTCATTTCTCAGAAGATGAAATCATACAAACGCTGAATACTGTCTTTCACTCACAGCCTGAATGCCAGGGACCACCGCTCTCTGCAGAAGTGGGAGCATTTACGCACGCGGATGAAGCTACCCTCATCCTTCCAACCCGAGGACACCCTTCGCCGTTTATTAGTTTCTGCTGAAATAATTCAGGTCGGATACTTTTCGAACAGTCCTCGTATGTTTCAGCCTTTAGGGTTCGTTCAAATTTTCCAATACGCTGGACAGGTTTCAAGTTCTTTACGGAAATGTAGATGTCCCTCGTTGCAAAACTGCGCAAAAATACAATTTGCATAATATAAAAATGGCAGCCTTTGATAATATCGTGGGGCCTATATTACAACCCTGAGAACAAGTGGAAAATCAACCCAATCATTCTGAAATAATGGGTAGAGTGATTCCTCCGACTGCAACCTTCCAGCAAGTGTACTTGAGCACTTTATATATTTTTTTTAATGCCAGCTTAAATACGACATTACTATGAACTTCTAAGAGAAACCGGTGATCTTTAGTTATAAATAAGTCCATCTATTTTCTTTCCGTGTAATATGTAACGCACTTCATTTACTGTTGGATACTCTTTTTTAAGTTGGCGAACGTTTTTATCTTCTATTTTCTAATCAGAACATTCGTGCGTGTTGAAGGAACCCTCGCGACTTGAGTTTTTCTCATGAAACAATAAACGGAGCCTCGGACTTTGAATAGATGGCCCAGTGGCGATCGTACGCTTCCCCCTTTACTTCCTTTCACCGCAGTTATTTGGAAGTACATTTAGCGATTCTGACTTTTGTACGGAACGTTTCTGCCTAATTCTGAAAATACATTTCTCTCTTCTTACGTCATTCACCCTGAAAATCGGCAGTAAAATTGAATTGAAACGAATTTTGAATATTTTCCACCCCCAACAAAAAACTAGAAAACAGTCTAGAGATTGTTTTCCAGCAGTGCCATTGACTGAATTGTTTTCCAGCAGTGCCAATGACTGGAATTGTTTTCCAGCAGTGCCAGTGACTCGAACGCGAAGAACACGCACCATGTACGCATGCCATTTTTTTTTTTTTTTTGCGTTGTGTCAATTAAGCAGCTACAACATATAGAGCGTAAAAAAGCAACACGCCACACCGAACATGGTCTCTTGCCGACCCTTTGATTCTGCATTTAAGCACACTAAAGCTCATCCGAACTGCTCGCGAAACAGATGTCCTATACGTGTGCGTAATTTTAGTCAACTCTAACTAGCACTTTGCTCTAACAAATACTGCCTCAGCTTTAAGTCACCTTCTGCTGTACGCACAGCCTATGAATGAGAAGGTTTAATCTTTGGTAACGAAATTCAAAGTCGCTTGTAAACATCGCTCTAACGTTTCGTTCTACTGTTTTGGGAGTCTCCAAAGAATACGGCGTCATTGAATTCACTAACGAACGCTGAAGGGTTTTGTATGGAGTCTTTTGCGAACCTTGATATGTTTTTGAATGGATCAACGAATTTACTCGTTTTCGCATTTAAAATGTGACAAACTTTCCTTCTGGAAAAAAAAATGTGGAATGCTATAGTAGCTCGAGAAGCGGATTTCGGCTCTGTTTTCAAAGTCAAGAAATAGCCTGTAAGGCCTGTTAAATATCAACAATCAACAAATAACAAACAAGAACATTTAAAGCACTCTGCAACCAAGAACCTTTCAGGCTTTTATAGCATGCAAATGGAACCAAAAAGAGCGCAGAGGAAGGTAATTCGAAACGCAAAATGCCCGGAAACATTTGTTTTTGTGCTCTCGTGCTTCACTTTTTATCCCACCGTATATGGCATCCCTTTGTGGTTTTAGCTTTTATTAGAACTGCCTTCAAGTTGCCATTAGACGTGTCTTTGTCCTCCGTCTAAAATCACCTTTTATTTTTGTAGCACGTGTACCTTTGAGTAGGCGTACACTAAGCTAAGAACGCACACTCTCGCACTTCGCAAGGTCGAAAGTAACATTTTAATATTGTTCTAAGATTTATCGGCGCTTCTTTTTCTCTTCGTGTTTGTATGTCGGCTGCGACGACACTTTAAGGACACGATATAGCATTTAAGGCGCCTTATGACGTATCAATTTTGCTATCGCAGTACTGTTTGGTTTGTTATTAGTTTTGAATATAAAACATTACAATCATCTTACATACACTTTCCAGTCTTGCCAAGGCATTTTACTTGAACCGGCAAGATGAGCGAGCATCGTTTTCGCTCATCTTGCCGGTTCAACCTTAAGCGCCACTATTTCGTATAGATAATGCGTCCGTTTGGTTTCCCAAATACTCTAAAACCTAGTCTAGTTACACGTAGATCGAGAGGGCTTAAGGGCTTCTCAATAGGCGGCGTCGGTGTGCCACTGTGTCCTCTCGTCGTCAGGAATCACGAGCTGTCGCAACGCCGTCGCTCGAACTCAAAAGATCTTTGAGCCAGTCTTAGGACGTCGTCCGAATCGCTCCGGCAAATGAGGCGAGCTCTTGGGCATAACGCGGAGAGCCCGTATTTCTTCATCTTCAGAGAGTTGTTACCGCAGTGCCGCCACCGCTAGGTCGGAATGACCCCGTGCCACTGCTAGTGATTGCTCCCTTGAAGCCACTCGTTCGTATGGCTCCCATAATTACGGAGGTTCGCCCTAGCGACGTTCTATATCCCTTTGAGCTTGAGCGCCGCATCCCGCTGTCCATTAGCCGGAAATTGCTACGCTGAGTACAGTTCATCGCCAGTCACGTCCGGTTCACCGGTGTTTAGAGTTCTCTCGCTGAATCTGACAGAAGAATATCTTGGAGTAACTCCGTCACCGACGAGGTCGGATTCGTAGGTCGTGGCCCTAGAGTTATGTATAGGCTCCCTACGGGAGCCAGGGTTGCGCGTCTGTTTTCAACGTGCCGCCGTGCAGCTATTCGCCGATATCGATCACTCGAAGAGCCAAGAATCCTGCGACTGGCGGGAAAGTCGCTTCCCCGACGTTGCACGCGCCCCGGCGTAGATTCCCCTCCTCTTGCCTTCTTCTTCTTTCCTGTTTTTTCTTTATTTATCTTTAAGGGCACCGTGGGGCATTACATAAGGGGGGAAGCAGGTGGGTAATACAGAACTTATAAACAAAAAATTCTAACATAAAAAATGAATGCAAAATCCGTAGTCACAGTAAACATGTCAAAATTGTTAAAATTTCTACGATTTGTGCAGTCACTGATCTGCGAAAAGTGGATTGGTCAGTAATAAGGATTATTTTTTCAGGAAGAGATCTCCAGATAGTTGTGGCATGAAGAAAGAATGACATATTAAAGGCTAGCGTTTTGCCTGTTAGGTGTTTGATGCAATGACCGCGAATGAGGCGTGACAAAATTCTGTCAGGAGGTGACATTAGGGAGTCATATAAGTTGTTGCTGGTGTGATAAAATTTATGTAGGAGACATAATGGAAAGATTATTTTGCGGCCAGAGAGAAGTGAAAGCTCAAGAATAAGTTCAAGCTGCGTCACACTGGTGCCGCCGGAGTATGCTGGTGAAATGAATCGGGCTGCACGATTTTGGTTTCCTTCCAGACTGTCGCTGAGGTAAGCTTGTGACGGATGCCAGATGGACGAGGCGTACTCGAGCTTGGGGCGGACGAACGTTGAGTACGCTAGTTGCTTTAGGTGAGAAGGTGCTGATTTTAGATTCCGCTTTAAGTACCCGAGAGTCTGTGAAGCATCAGCGGTGATGACGTCGACATGTTGGATCCAAGAAAGTGTGGAAGCCAGATGGATACCGAAGTACTTGTATGAGGGAGTAGAATCAATTGAAACGCCGTCGAATGAGTATGGGTAAGAAAGAGTATTTTTTTTTGCGTGAATGATACAAATTTGCACCCCTCGTAGTTAAGATGCATAAGCCATTGATCGCACCAAGTGTTAATTTTTGGTAGATTCCTCTGCAGGGTGATATGATCTGAGCAGTTTGCGACTGGACGGTAAAGAACGCAATCATCTGCGAACAGCCTTATTTTTGAGTCTATGTTATGCGGAAGATCATTTGTATATATGAGAAATAGGAGTGCGGAGAGTCCTGCTTTCTGGCGGACGCCTTATGTCACGTTGATTGTTAGCAATGGTAACCTGAACTCGCGACGTAAGAAAATCTCGAATCCAAGAAATTATAGTTTTGTAAATACCGATCACTGAAGGTTTAGAGAAGGGGCGATTATGAGAAACTCGGTCGAGAGCCTTGGAGAAGTCTAGGAACATGGTGTATATTTGATAATTGTTATTCATATTAATGTGTAGGTAATGATTGAATTCGGCAAGCTGGGTTTTGCAAGAACGATTTTTTATGAAGCCGTGTTGGTGGGAGTAAAAAAAGTCGATCGAGTCCAAGTGATTGATTATGTTGGTGCTGAGTATATGCTCCAAAAGTTTTGATGGGGCGCTCGTTAAGGATATAGGACGACAATCGGATGTAAGTGATCGGTTGCCATGTTTATGGACTGGTACTATTTTTCCAAGTTTCCAATCTTTTGGAGAGCGGTCACAAGAGAGGGTTTCCGAGAAGATTAACGAAAGATATGAACTGGTGATTACATCGATGTTCTTGAGGATTTTGGAGTTGATATTGTCCGGCCCGGCTTAAGATGAAAGCTTCAGTTCGTTAATCGGCGTAGTTATTCCATGAGATGATATCGTTACGCGCGGCATGATGTGGCTAGATACTTGAAGAGGAGTAGACAGGTTATCAAGGTCTTTAGTCCTGAACACAGAAACAAAAAAAGTCGTTTAGGGTCGTCGCACATTCACTCTCGATGATTGGGTCGTTACTGCTGTCTGTTAGTTTCAGTGTTTGGGATTCCCATTTTGGTAATAGAAGTTGGCAAAATCGAGTTGGATTAGGCCGACGGATAGAGGGCATGTCATCAGATAGGATATTTATCTTGGCACGTTTGATATGTGCGATATATTCTTTTGAAATGATTTCATGGGCATCCCAATGTTGGGTAAGCGGGGTTTGTTTAGCTTTCAATAGAGGCGTTTTTTTTTGTGTTTTTTTTTTTGTTATTTATCAACTTGGGAGTTTTATTAAACCAAAGGTTGTTTTTGTCCGATTTAACGCAGACAGTTGGGATAATTATGTTTATGAGGACGGTGAGCTTGGTAGGGATATATTGCAGTTTTCTTCAATAGTTCTGGAACTAAATTTTCTACTAAGGTCATTGTAATAGGCCTGCAGTGCATGATTAATGGATCTGAAGTCTCCTCTCTTATAGTTTTCAATAAACTTTTGTGTAGGCGCTTTTCTGTGAATGGGAAGCGACAACGTTATGTGTAGCATTTGATGATCGCTTAACCATGGCGAATGAATGATGCCCTGGATATGTTCTAGGGTGGTAGAAAATTGAAAAAAAATCAAGTGCGTTGTCGAGTCTTGCTGGTTGCATGATGACTTGAGTGAACGTAAAATCAAGAGTTAGATCATAAAATTTCCTAGATTAATTTTCTGCAGATCTGCTTGCGACTGTTAGTTCTGTCCAATTGATATTTGGGAAGTTAAAATCACCAAAAACGGAAGAATGACGCTTTACGGCAAGTGTTTCTAAGCTCGTAGAGCGCATTGCGCAGCATATCAGTTAAGTCCTTGTTGCTGTCGGGTGCTCTGTAGCAGATTCCGATTATTATTTCGAAAATGGGGGACTTGACGCATACCCACATTAGCTCAAGATTAGTATCGCGGTTGACGTAGAAGGAGGATATGTTATCTTTTATGGCAATTAGGACGCCACCCGCCGGTCATGACGATAGATATTGTAGTTCATGTGGGGTGGAAATATTTCGGTGCGATGCATGTGTTCAGTTACCCAGGTTTTTGTGAGGATGATAATGTCGGCTGCGCTATCGTCAATGAGGCCGTGTAGGTCATTCCGCTTGGGCATGACGCTACGTTTATTAGTGTAAAGGGCAGTGAACTGCAGCCTCTAATCAGGTTTATGCTTTATTGCGGAGGCGCTGCAGATTTTCCGGGTATTACATGGCTAGCTGCGCGATTCAATGACTAAATCTGAGTTAGTGTCGTATAAGTATATATAATAAGTTGCCTACATAGAGCCCATCGAGCCTTAGTTCGAAGGGACATTCCTTTGGTTTGACGAGCTAGAGAAGGTTGTTGCGCGCTAATGCGCGCAACATGCGCGGCGGCGCCATTCGCCGAGTTCAGTAACGTGACCGGCCGTAATCGACAGTGCACGGCTCCTACTCGCGCGAGTGGTGGCTTTCCCGCATAACTTCGGATTTCAAGATGGCTGAAAGCGCAACTCTGGCTCCCGTAGCCCGAACCTGCAGAGCAACCCAACTGGGCAGCACAACGAATGCACCATGCACGCATGTCAGCTTTTTTGTAACGGGTCGACTAAGCCGCTGCAGCGTCAAAGCACCTAAAAGCAACACACCATCGAACGCAGTCTCTTGCGGTTGCCTTTATTTAGCACAAAAGCACAATACAGTTTATCGAAACTGCACTCGAAATAAATTTCCTCCGTATATCCGTAATTCTCGTAAACTCTAACGAGTTCTCTGCTTTCACAATTTCTACCTCAGTTTAAAGGCACCTTCCATGGTACGCATAGCCTATGAACCAGAAGGGTCAGTCTAATGTAATGAAATTCGCAGTCGCTGGTAAAGATACCTCTGACGTTTCGTTTCACTGCTTAGGCAGGCGCGAATTAACGAGGCGTCACAGAATGCACGTATCCCCGAATCGGCTTGTTTTTTTCTTTTTATTACATAAAATACAGTAAATTTGTCTGTTAAAAAAATTGCACGAAGTAGTTACTTGGAATGCGATTCTGGCTCTAATTTTTAACTCAAGAAGGAGTATGTAAGCCCTGCTAAATATCAACAACGGGAACAAAAAACAATCAAAGTAGTTTAGAGCAAAGAGCCTCTCAGGCTTTCTTGCAGTGTTGGTTGTAACGCGTTGCAATTAACGTCGTCATCGGTAACGCGTTACCTTTTTTCGCTAACGTATTAACGTAAGGGTTACTTTTTCAAAGCAGTAACGGGTAACGTACTTACGGTACTTATTTCAAGAAACGGGTAACGTAGTTACGGTTCTTGTTACATATTCTTCGAAAGACCTGAAAAAAAACTGCACTTACATTTTTTTCGTGTTTTTATACTTCGGTATACCTTACGTCCAGACGCAGCCGACACTACGACCTGATGGGACTAATTAGACAGCATCAAAAGAGTACCGTAATAATGTTCGTCATGTTTTTGTACGCGTTCAATAATAAAGAAAAAATACGCAGTGACTCGCGCATTTGACGCTGCGATATTGGTCCCATGAGCTTGTAGCTCTGGCTGCGTCTGGACTTAAGCTGAAACAAAGTATAAGTGCCAAGTCATTAATCACTGCGCTCATTCCGGATACCTTCAAAATTTTGCGTGTTTCTTTTTTTTTTTTTTTTCTACGCAAAGAAAAGTTGTCCCACAATTAAAAACTCTAACGCCCACGCCGTTCGACCCGAAAGCAAAAAACACGGAAGCAAGAAAAAAAAATGGAGTATTACTTTTAAAAGCAGAGTAGAGTGGAGTACTGTAAAGTTAGAGTATTTGGGAGCAGAAAAAAACGCGGTTACCGTTAATTTATAAATTAAAAGTAACGCAACATTAACGTGCGTTACTTTTTAACGGTAAAGGTAACGTGGGTCGCTAACACTTTCCTTTATTTGGAAATTGCGAGTAACGTATTTCTTTAGTTATATTCTGTAACGCCCACAACGCTGCTTCATACCGTGCGAATGGAACCGAAATTGAGCGCACAGGCAGCCATATTGGGAAACGAAAATCGCTAGTAATATTTTTTTCTGCTTGTGCATCAGTAATCATCCAATACTTTATCACGTCTTTTTTTTTGCTTTTAGACTTCTATTGAGCTTCTTTAAAGTTGCGATTTGACGTGTTCTTGTATAGGTCTCTTACAGCAAATTGTATTGTTTGCAGCACGTGTGCCTCTGGGTAGGCATAGACTTTTCTAATTCGTAGCAAGGTGCGAGAAATCCGTTTTCATTATCATTTCGAGATTTATCGGCCCGTGTGTTTTTCTGGAAGATTGCATGTCGCCGCCGACAACAATCGGAGGACACACTTTACGCCTTTTAAAACGCTTTCCGACGTATCGAGTTCCTCATCGTAGTTTCGTTTGTTGTGTTCTGTTTTCTTTCTAATTAAATAACGTTATTGTCATTGTCCAATCACTTTTAGGTTTTAGTAAGGCATTTCGATTGAACCTGAAAGATGAGCGGTCGTCGAGTTTGGCAAGTTTTTTTTTTTACTTGTACGTCATATCTTCCAAGTTAAGCTCAACGCTTTGCTACTGTTCAACTTCGGTTATTTGTTCCCCTCTTCCGCTAGCGTTACACATTGAGGCGGCTTTTTTTACTCGTCGAGACTGATAGCAGCAGGTTCGCTTTCTGAGTTAGCGATATTGCCTTCAAAGCGATCCCAAAAATGTGGCCGCAATTTCAAATTACTGTAAAACCGTTTATTTTCGTGGCCCCTATTTTTCTCAAATCGCTCACAGAGGACATACACGGGGCCGTTGAATTTCGCGAATTCCAGACGCCTGCATTACAACTCTTAAGGACCAAAATTTTCTCGTGCCCTTAAAGGTGGCAAATTTTTCAATCCGCGAAATTCGCAAAAATTAAGGGCTCGCGAACATTAAGGGTTTTACAGTGAGTAATTCAGCTGTTTTTTTTTTTTTTCATATCTGTTTGCAGCGCTAAGTTGGGTTTTAACAGTGAATTGAAGAATACGGCATCCTGACTCATACTAAATAAGAGTGATAGAGCACTAATATCACCCACTTAGATTTAGACAAATGCCATTATGAAGGAGTGTGACATGGCAGATGTAATATTAACGATTTATGTTCCCTGCAGTGCAACATTTCTTCGTTATTCCTACATCCTGCCTTTTTTTTAATCAAATCTGAACGCGAATTACGCAACCAATATAAGTTCAAAACGCTGAAACGAAAGACACCGACATTCCTGCGCATGTCCTCCGCATGTGGATTCCTGCACATGTGCAGACCTGCCCCGAGACGTGAACAGGAACATGTTGCTTAGAAAACAAAATCCTGGCACTTGCGCCCTCTATAATCAGTGACATCGCTTCTACGTCATATTATACATATGAGGTTGTGTATAACTAGAACCCCGATGTACTTAACATAAGCGGTTGAGCATAGCCTGTGGCAGATATTCCCTTTATCACCTGACCCTAATGCGAGCATGGTGAGGCGTGAAATGCCAATATGAAATGTTTTCTTAGATTCTCTGTTATTCTATATAAGGCTTTTCGGGTAAAGGAAACTGCTTTTTTTATATGTACAACGTTGCTCGACCTGCGTAACGTCTACACCTCTGTCGGCCGAAATTGTGGCCAGAGCTTTTCACGCCAGCCTTCCGAACTATTTTACGATTACGATAAGAATAAATGATAAACAACCAAAATATAAAAATGAGCAATTGAGTTCTGTATATGGTCCCTCTGAGAGCACCAAAGGATCGAGTGTGTCCTAAGAATCCTCGACGCAATTTTGTTTTAAAATTTATTCCTTGGAATACTGCCTATCTCCTTTTGTGTTGCGGGTAATAGGACGCTGCTCGGAAATATCCAGTATATCAATTTTCACGACGCGTTACAGAGAGGCAATCTCAGGAAAAGCACGTCTTTTTTGTTACGGGGAATCCAACGCATCTGCACGCAAGCGAGTCAGACGAGAGGGCTTTTTCGTGGATAGACAGCTGTCCAGCTTGACTTGCCTCAAGATCTTAAAAAGACTTATAGAAAATGCTCAGATTTTTTCAACGCTCCAAGATGCAGCGTAAATATTGGCTTTGACCGAAAGGTGTGGTTTTTGCACTTGGACAGCCTCAGACGTGAGTCTATCAAGGCTCACGTCTGGCGTCGGGACTCTGCACCATGAAACAACATCCCACCCCCGAAGCGGTCTTTCACCTCGGGAAAACCACGTGTGGTTATGTAGTTGAATCCTTTTTATAGTGTTCTATCATTGAATTCAATTCACATTACTCCTACAATGAACAATCGGAAAAAGTTCATGCAGAGCAACTGCAACATCTGCTCTTGACAAGCCCTTTCCCCCTACACTTGGCCATTTGGCGCGCAGGAGAGTATTAAAATGTCTCAACATAAATAATACGTTAGAACGGGAAATCATACACTTAGAGCAAAACAATTGGTACTACACTTTTCTATTCCAAATATTATTATGAACATCTCTCTCGTTTAACAAATGTAACAGTATGGGTAGTGTCTACTTAAGTATCTATAACCCCCTAATTTATTCGAGGACGTGGCACGCCCTAGGATCCAGCGATACGCAGTGTCTATGGTATATATTTTCGGAGTCGGGTTAGCAGTTTCTTGCAATAAATTATTAGTAAATTTAAAGCATGCATCATTCATTGCAGCAAGCATCTATTGTGATATATTTATGTTAGTCTTGTGTTTTACCATGCATTTCAGCCATTCATCATTTTAGTCGTCCTTAGTGTCCAAAAACCTCAAACGACCGCCAGGTAAATCTCACTAAACCATAAAAGTGTAAGGTGAGGCTCTGTCTTCATCTTATTTTTTGGGAGGCTTCACAAGAATGCAGACGCCGCGGCTGCGAAACGACGGTTGTCTGCATCATCTGTCGTATCTGCCTCTAACCATTACGAATATTGGAAAACTTAGCACCCACTACGCCCGAGTGGTACTTGTGTGAAAACTGGAACGCGCCTCTAACTGGCGAATTTAAATTTCTATACCGCTTATGTACCTAAGAGTGTCATGAAGAGGGAGAATATGCGTCACAGGAGCCTCCGGGTAATATGACTGATTGCCGGGTCACTGTCGTCGTGGCGCTCAACGTGTGGCTGCTTGAATTGCCCTATATTCGCCGGCTATTCAAAAAGATAGTGCAGAAGAGGCTTAAATCGTCTTCATCATCGTTTCTGTGTAGCGGTAGGGATCGCGGCGAATCGGAGTACTCCCAAGTTGTGATGTTAAGTAGAAGAAGTCTAAGAGTCAAATTAAACATTTTCTGGGCCAAGTATCCCGAAGACTCGTTACAGACTCATTCCTACTACTATAGGACGGTCGTATCATATTATTAACAACAATATTTGTTTTGCTTATATAGTATAAACTATAATGACATTTTTTTTGCCTTCATTCAAGGTTTCACATATGTGACTGACAATCTCTCGCGCTCGTTAGTAACATCCATGACAGCTCTCCCGAGTCACTTACGTGTAACGTATTTACGTACTGATACAAGTTACAAGGCAAGCCGAAAGCGTGGAAAGTGAGTGGTCTCTCGGATAGTATGAAGACGTACAATAGCTGTATCAATATATTACAAAATAAAATATACGCGCTTTTGATCGTCATTTATTTTGATTTACTAAGGTTCGGTGCCGAGTCTGGCCAATTCAGCCGCGAAAGAGCCCCCGCTTGCTTCGAATCGACAGTTGCATCCGTGAGTGTTCAGGCCGACCGGGATCGGAAGGAACCTTCACGCACCAGCGCACAAAGCAAAATCTGAGGACGGTCTGGGACAGCGTCGCGATCGGTTGAGTTGCTAAACGATGCGAAGCCAGTAATGCTTAGAAATAAAACAAGAAATTCGTCACAGAATATGCCGTTAAGCTCTATCTCGTTACAATAAAAGTTTAAAAAAATTCTCGTCTTTTTTTCTTCTTTTTTTTTTTTTTTGGAGGGAAGAGGTGGTGGGAGCTTGTAAAACACATAGTGAAAAGAATATAACACTAAAGAGACGAGTGCAAGCCTTTCGCGACCAGAGATCCTTCGTTAAGGGCCTTTGGCGAACTAGATCTACAAGTCATCACACTCGTTCTTCGAAGCATGCATGAGATGATAGGCTGGCGTCGAACTTTTTTTTTAATATTTTCATTGAAAAGGTTTCGTCCTGTGCAACTTGAAGAAAACTCATATTCGGTTATTCTCTTTAGCCTCACTTCAGGCAGTTCATCGTTAAAATATGTCTGTAGAAATCCGCAGTAATATATTCCTTTCTCGATCGCATTATCGTTGCATGCATTGGATATTCGTGTCCAAAGTTATTCATGGGCAAAATACGACTGTAAGTAATGTTTAAAGTTATCTCAAAACAAAAATACAAAAAACAAATGATTTTGTGTAACGCTGGACGCCTGATTCTCATGGTGCTATTTTACTCGCTATTTGACAGCTGCGACACCGCTCGTGCGGTAAAAAAATAAATGATTCGTAAAAGGTGCGATACATTCCCTTTCCTTCTCTGGACCTCACAACAAGAAGAAGAAGGAGTGTACGCAAAGGTCTGCATTGGCATGGAAAATTGCACAACCTGAATCAGGCATAAATTATTTTATTTTTTATTAAACTTTTTCATCGCCACATCTTCAAAATAAAATCCATATTTTACCCGGAACGGTATCTTATCTTAGAAATACTCAATAAAACTTTAGCCGCGAAGTTGTGAGTTCCATAGGTTTGGACATGTTTAATTTAGGAGTCAGACAACATATTACCGATATACATTATTTCAGCGCTCCTTAAATGTTCCACCAACTTACGGCGACATGCGCAATAAAATTTTTTTTCGTTATTTTATATATTTGCAACAGCGGCATAAAACATTCACATTTTGTATTCACCTATAGTTGTGGAATAGAAGTTGTGTTAGTTTCGATATATCCTATTTTGTATGTTCTGGATGCAATGTACACACAAAACAAAAGCCTGTCTTCTTGTGCACACGTGCGGCACGGCCACAAACCTAATAGGGCATTGTAAGAGAAACCACTCATCCTTACGAACAACCGAGTATATTTAACAACAAGAGAGGAAGTGGTAGACCTACTTTATTGTAGTATAGTTTGAAATCACAAAATAAATATTTCCAAACAATTCACAACCAATATTTTGTGTTATAGCTATAAATGCATATATTGTAACCAAATATTTATAGTTGCAGTCTACAGTTTCTAAAGAATACCAATCTTAAAATTGGTATTGATAGGACAATATTAAACACACATATAGTAGTGCACAACTTGTGAAGAGGCTCTAAAATGAGAAATATAAAATATAAACGAATTTCAATATACCAATACAAGCGTAGTGACACTTATACGGCAGAAAACAGATTATTATACTATCACTAGAATTAAAAGTTAAAGAATGCGGGGGACAGGAAAAGGCAAGCTATACTACTCAAAATAAAAACGTTGGCGTGCGACACCACGCCATTAATGATCCCGCACATGGAAAAAAAAAATAAGTGCCATTTTTGATTACCAGGAGTACTTTGAATCAAAATTTTACTAATTTAGCAATACTACCCGGACACGTCACACTAAACGCAAAATGACGTTGTTGGAAAAATAAAGCTTCTCTTTTACCCAAATCTTTGCTCGAAACGAATGTTGTTGGTTTTATTTTGATACTTCATAATTATTAAAATAAGGCATATGAAGAAGGGAAACAAAGGTAAAGCTGAACTCCTCGCGCCAGATTGATGGTGCTTTAATATGCATTACATGGAAACAATATCAAACTTCCTGGGACTCATCGAGACAATTTTTATCCTAGTCTGATTCCCGCGAGAATAATAAATTTTCACAATTTGCTTTCTTATATATACTATAAATAGCAACAGTTTTAATAGATATGCGTCTAGTCACTACATATTCATTAACAGCGTTTTGTTTTTCTTTAAAAACCTTTATGACATGTTTAATAGGAGAATTCTCAGGTTGCTATGGTATCTGCCGTTTAATATTCAACGACAGGAAAGTTCGCTTTTAGTTTAACCGAGCGAGAATATACGAACAACATGTTATCAGGATTCCTTTCAGACTTTACAGAAATCTGTTAATAAATTGCACGAGTCGGCCAGTCTTCAAAATCCTATTAAACTAAACGAACCGCCCGCGCTTGCACCCATAACAAACATCTCAAGTGTGGCTCCACCAGTAAGCCGATTGTTTAAATCTTGGTTTTATAAACTCCTCCGACATAGAACGTCGGAAATGCAGCGAAGCGTACGGTTTGACTTCATGGGCCTAGGCTAAAGCTAGAAGCGGTCATTCACTTTTTGTTCAATCTTAGGGCCATCCTTCGAACCACCGAGGTGCTTCCCCACGCTTTCGGTGTGTGTGATAAGAAGCACGCTTGCGGGTAGAGTCACCGCATCTAAACCGCGTTCTAACTTTCCACGTATGATGTACCGCAACGGCCAGACAACGAACCACTGCACCCTTTTATCCAGCGGTTCGCGCTTGCCACGTGTCTTTAAGCCTGGTTCAGACAGTTGCGTTTGACTGCGTTTATCCGCGTTGCGGCTGCCAGAAACCAGGACATCCCTGCTGCTTATATCGCGTGCCAAGATTATTCCTTGAATTGGATTCCACGCTTCATACGAAGCACAGATGTGCCAGTGACTCGCTTTCGGTTCTCGACGCAACGCAGTCAAACGCAGCCAAACGCAATTGTCTGAACCAGGCTTTACGCCTTACCCAACCGAAACGTGGCGTGAAATGGTCCGAGCAAATGGATTGACTCCGGTGGCTCGTAGCGCTTGCTGCGGTGCCCTGAAAGGTCAAACTGACTGTAGATCTATTCACCCTCCGGCGCACGAGCATTGCCATCTTGGAATCTCTTGACGCGGCCGCCATAAGGTGGCTTCGAGTCGTCGGTTGTGTTTTATTAGCAATTTTTTTTTTCGTTGCATTGTTGTTTGTTTTGTTTTTTTTTGTCGTTTTTACTCCAATTTTTTTATCTTTCTTAGTGAAGTGTCGTCAGACACTTATTTTTACTGCCTAACTGCATGCCATCATTGCGTGCACAACTTTTGGACATTATATTATAACAGGTTATGACTATTTGCGTACCGGGTACGGATGAGAAAAAAATCAGCGTTAGCACTGGCACGCATTAAGTATCTAGGTGTCTCCAAGAAAGACGAGGGTCGAGAGGCCAATTATATCTGACGGCGGAAATGTGCTTAAGTGATATTGGCTATGTGTTACTGGCTCAGTAAGAAGCGCAAGGTATACTTATTATCGCACATTTGTGATCTAAAAAAAAGGGAAATATGTTCAACTCAAATGGTCACTATGTTGGTTTCTTGAAATCATCGTATCCTACCTTTATAACAGATCCAAAGCAGTTGCTTTTGATTATATTGAGGAATTGTATTTGCAGTATACTCATTCGCGTGATCTGTTTATTTCTGAATATCATTGTGCAGGGTCTCATGTCATTCAAGTTTCTTAATATATCCAATTCAATTATTTCTTTAGGCAAACAGGGTTCGCTCCCCGGTTGAAAACGCGTCAAAGACAGCTTGCGAGGGCCTTGCAAAAGCGCCTGAGGCACATATATGTGACGTGGAAAATAAGCCGTCTGCAGGGAAATCAATCGCGTGCAGCGTTGTGGATGCCGGATTTACTCTCGACGCCGCTCAAAGTAAAAAAGCGTATCTGTTCGAAAAAATAAATATCTGTCTACACAAATCCATGAAGTGGTGCCTGGAATTTGATTGAAGCCAAGCTTGCTGGAAGTCAATTTTCTTGCACCATTAAATTTACTTCTTTAATTAAACGGAGGACAGACATCAGACTTCAGTTGACGTTTTTTTTAGAGCGCAGCTCTTAGGCGCCCGTCTCCGGCTTGAGCGGCGTCGGCGTCGGCGTCGGCGTCGGCGTCGGCGTCGGCGTCGGCGTCGGCGTCGGCGTCGGCGTCGCCGTCGGCGTAACGGCGCGGTGCATTACGGGACGCGTGACGTCACTGACGACGTCATCAGTGACGATGACGATGCCGACGCCGATGACGTCATCAGTAACGATGCCGATAACGTCATCAGTGACGTCATTGATGACGAGGACGATGACGTCATCACAATAATGTCACAGGTGACGCCATCAGTGGCATCACTGATGACGTCATTAGTGGCGATGACGATGACGTCATCACGATGGCGTCGCACGTGACGTCACCGATAATGTCACCAGGATAACGATGACGTAATCGTCGTCGTCACAGGGGTCACAGGTCACGTGACCCCCGTGAAGTCACGTGACCCTCGTGAGGCGACGGCGACGCAGCTCGGAGGAAGGAGTAGCAGACAGGATGAGGAGGTGAGGAGGAGGGAGGAGGGATATACCTTCCCCTCAGTACCCTCCCCTCCTCCTCCTCAAGAGCTGCGCTCTAATTCGGCGTTACGGGGAGTTGTAAACGGCTTTCATTTTTTTCCTTATCTCATATTTTAAATATGTTTTAAGGAAATGTCCTTGTAACATATAGTTTCCTAAGGTCAACATTGTGTAATGCTGCTATCGAATACTTTTGCAGGTTTGATAGTTGAAAAAAAAAACATTTCGGCTAGGATGGACAAGGAAAACATCTCTCGAGTACTTAATTTCTTCGAAGAAACCGATGGAGACATTATCGATACTTTTCTGCATTGCATATCGTCATTACAGGAGTATTTCCTGGTGGGCAGTTCTCCCAAAATGTTGGGGCCCTCGAGAATTGAACAGAGAGAACAAAAATTGCGAGTTCATCTCTTCTCTGCGATTCAGCGCATGGTTAGTGAGGTAGTCGACCTGCTTTTTCACTGTGCCTCCATCGTTAGTTTTTTACATTCGTTTATTTTTACTGAAACTACTACGACCGGGCACGCGCAGTACGGTCGTAGACATTTGTAATCCTCCCCCGGATCATTTCAGTCGTTTAGCCGCCGAACCTGGCCGAACAATGAACATGATCAGATGAAGGTGTTCTTAACAAGTCCAGAATTTAAGCTCGTAACTACATCGTAGTTATTAGGGTGGCCCATCATCACTGTCTCATTAATTATGTACCTCAAGGGATACATTTATGCCACAAAACTAAGCGAAAACGACACAACACGCAAACACAGTCGCAAGGTCGCTGAAACCGAAACCAACCAAATGAAAGCCATCTCATTGCGCCGCGTGTCTCAGCGCCCCCTTTCCACTGGTCAGGTAACAAATGGCACACGATTTTGGCGGCACCTACTTCAATGGAGAACGGGGCAGACTGGACCTGACTGCTGGGTGAGTTTCTACCGGAACACTGGTTTGAAAGCTCGTTCCCAGTTCGTCATCGTTCATACATTTTGTTAAACTTACGACTTATTGCAATTACCTTGATCGTTCTTTTTTCTACTATGCGTTCTCGGCGTTTCTGCGTTCACCAACCCACTCAAAGCGAGCTCACAAACCTGTGAGCAGACGACGAACAGGCTAGTAAAAGACAAAAAAAAAATACACGGCCGCCGTTTTTGCTGGATTTTTGATAGTTTCCCACCTCAGAGTTGACCTATAAAAATTAGACATAAAACGTCTAAAAATTAGACATAAAACATTATCAGGAATGTACGTTTGGAATTCAAATTTTGCAAGGCGTGCCGACTATGCTGATCTTTACGGCCTCATTCTGTAAATCATTGGGTTAATACTTGACATTCTTCTTTCACAGTTTTTTTTTTTTTTTTTTGGAACTCACCTGTTGAATGCCATTTTGCATCTTAAGGGCACTTATAAAGGGCGCTGTTACAACCTTCGAAGTTTCGTTAAAGCGCACATTGATCCACAAAACTCTCTCCAGAAGGGGATGAAATGAGAGTGTTGAAGAAACGATAAGGCGTCACAGCTGCTCTGAAGCAGGCGGGCAGCTGTTGGCTGACTGGAAAGGTTTTTGGTTTAGTGTTGTCCTGCTCTCAAGTATAATTTTTGTTTTGTACGTAGACTTCTAATTTTGTTTTCGGTTTTACAAAAAAAGAAATATAGAATATAAAATCGGCGACAAGCGTCATCGATGCTCAAATAACTCCTCCGTGGCAGAGTTAAACAAAATTGAGTTGTTTCGCTCAGCTATAAGGATTTTTTTTTTCGTTTTAAAGGCAGACAGGACTCTTAAACAACGGTTAGACACAGTCAATTTTCCAATCTCTTTTAAGACGACTTTTGTTTCGAGTGTATTTTTAACGTCCTTGGCGCCTGAATTTGACAGCCTCGCAGATTGTGTGGGAGTCTTGCTTAAACTGTAATATATGAATAAAAATAAAACATAGCTCGGAACACATATGTCATTTGACCCGTTAGAGAGGAAACAAAAAGATAAAAAATTAATTATGATAAACTTCAAGTTATCTTATTGTTGTTCTTGACGGATTTCGCAAAGGCCAACCGGCTGTTGGTAAGCACGCAAAAGAAATATTGTATTGTATTGTATTATTCATTTTTGTTTCCGTCCTCAATCTGCGATTTTCGTATACTGTTATCTGAGTGTATCTCAAGTAAGTCCGCAGGAAGAGATTACTTTCGAATCGAAAAGTTCAGTCAAGGCAGAAAAGAATCCTATCAGGTCAAACGAAAAACATTGGGTTACACACTACGCCAAGCATCGGGCTTTCTTTATTCCTAAACAATGGATAATTAGAAAAATGATGTATTTCATAAGCACATTTTTATCCGTAAACGGCCCAAGTTGACAAACCTCACTGGGGTAATACACAGACACACACAAACGTGAACAGCACAACACGGAGAGTTGCCGAAAATCAGTATTTATTCGTGTATTTTAAACTTTAGTATAGTTAATTCAAATACACCCCTATGACCAGTGCTGTCTGCTTTGCGATGATGTTTGTTTCAAACCACGGACTCATACAATTCACGTTTCAGGCATTCAAAATCATTATCACGTACTACAGAGTATAAAGTGGTATACAGAAATAACATACTGTTTGTGCCTCTACACTGGAGGCAATCGCTAAAATCTTTCCACTAGACGCAAAGCGAGCTTTATTAGCTCGCAGAAAAAAAAATTAAAAAAGTAGTTTTGAGCAGATCGTCGCAAATATACGCATCCACATTGCGTTGTCCCTCGCTGTATAATCCTCGCCGGCGGCGGCATGCGGCGACGCTGATAAAAAACTTTTTTACTGCGTTTATGAAACGTGTGGAGGAACATCAGCGGATTAGCTCGAGCATTAGGGTTATTATCGTACGCCGTGTGATGCCCCCTAAGCTCTCCAGAAGTGACGGTTCTAGAACCGCGGAAACAACCGGCATTATTAAAAGAAACAAAAAAAAAACAAAAAAAACATTACCCGTTTGCAAGAAAAAAACATAGACGCGTTCCTATTTCGGAGAGCGAGCCCCAGGTCTGTGTCTCGGTACACTATACGCCCCGGTTTTACGGGGGGCCGAGTGCGTACTAAAATTCGGCATTTAGTGCTTGGCTTGAACCGTAAAACCTATTCGTGAGGCACGCCGTGTCCAAACGCAGGCCTTACCTTCTTTATATTTCATGTTATGGTTACATCGAAGCACCTTCCTGCCGATGTCGTTAAAAGTATTATGTATCCAGTGTTACAGTTGGAAGGCACGTGATTCGCGTGGCATTTTTTGCTTTGTTTTGCGCACAGGGAGGGCGTGCGAGTTCCGTAGGAACGTCGTCTACGGATTGAAGCATAATCTAGTTGCCGTATTATTGTTTTACGAGTTATTAATTTCTTAACGGCCCACTTTCATCGCGGACGTGGACGAACGGACGGAAACAGACGTTGGGCCGGCGCCGAGAACGTGAGTGGTTTATTGTATTCCGTGGCATTTGTGCCGCTGCGTCGTTTTCATTACCGTCGAAATTGTCCAAGTTGCAATTTTTATGACACCGACGGACCTCGTACTTTGCGCAGTCGGTGTTTAAGAAAACGGTACACAATATAAGGCATGTGTCTCCAAGTCGTGGCCCGCGGGCCAGACCCGGCCCTCGAAAGTCGTCAGACCGGCCCGTGGCTGGCCGGTGCCTCTCAATTGAAGCCCGGCCCAGCGACTCCCTTCCACCAGATGCGACGTCACAAAAAAATTGAGCGTAAAACAAAGGTGTATTGACGCGTTCTAAATTAGCAAAGTAAGATACCAGAAATAACGAGGAAAACTGCATCGTAACATAAGTCCTCTGGCCATGTTGTCACGTGAACATTGTCATCACCGGCAATAATATTTTTAGTCCCCTGATTCATGTCTGCGTAACTGCGTGTCATTGGCTGCTCATGTATTTTGCGCTTAGCATCCTCTGTCGCAACTATTGTACATTACCAGCCTTAGTTTTATTACTCCCACTGGTTATTTTTGCACTGCACGGATGTGCAGTAGAAAAGTTCCTATGCGCTTTGATTTATGCCTGGTGAGTTCTTTGGTCACAAGTGTTGTGTAGATGTGTAATGTCATAATTATGTGAATAATACATTACAAGTCGATGTATATGTACTCATTGGCTTGGGTAGTTTTTAATTCTTACTTTAAAAATCATTTATGCTGTTAAATGCTCATTTAGGTTTATTTGTTCGGTCTTTTTTTCATTTATAATTACGATTTTCTCCCGGCCCTCGAGGCTGCGACTGAATGCTAATCCGGCCTCTTAGCTAATAAGTTTGGAAACCCTAGACTTAAGGTCACGATCATTTTTTTATTTGTCCCTTTTTGTAGGCACAGAAAAGGGTGCAACAAAAGAGAGGCAGAAATAGCCGTAGGGGTATTAGCTCTTGTTGTACCTACTCCTGCTACGGGTCCTTTGGTTTTATTTTCTATTCATTTTAAGTAAAATATAGTATTAAAACATTAAAAATATATATATTTCTATTAAAATCATTACTCTTTCGTAGTTATTCCCTTCCTGACGCACACCGACTTGGGGTTTATTAGCCCAGCTTGTTCGAAAAATATAAAATGTCGCGTAAACACAGCTTGATGTTCATAAAGTGGCTACGAGGTTCCTGCCCGGGTCTTAGCCAAAAGGCAGCGATAGTTTAAGACGTGAAGCGAAAACAAGTTGCCTGAGTCGCTATCGGCAAGGAGAAAGATTAATAAATATCACCCCTAAATTCTCTTAAATTAAAAGGTGATATTTGATAAATATGACGTTTTACATGCTTTGAGAAACAAAAAGCTGAAAATATTGGTTTTAAGATCATCCCGATAGGCATTTCTGATCGCTGGAAATGTACCGCAGTAGTTGTTTATTTGCCATTTCATATCAAAGTAATCGTACCCAGTTTCTCAACTTGATGCTTTGCCCACTAAGTGCCGCGCAGTTTTATTCAGTCACGTGTGAGTACTCAATTGTGTACTTTAAATGCCTCGATTGTTAGTATACTTGTAGTACTAGAATGTATTGATATAAAACAAACGACAACTGTTTACTTAAGAACGCACCACAACTTTCGATCACTTGGATGTCATCCCTTGTAGCTGTGATCATCGCTCAAATATTTGGAAGATAGCCTACGTTCGACTTTGTTGCGTTTGGTTGTTTAGAGGCTGTCCTTCCATGTCCGTTTCTTCTCTTTTATATACAAAAGTACTAAAGAAAATAAGAAACGCGGGAAAAAACGAACATTCCGACTATAGAGAAATATGTATCCGACACCCTGCATAATCGCGTAGAAAAAGTAAGGAAACATGGCTTGAGTACACCGAGAAAGAGTTGACTGCGCGCCATCAGTATCTGCTTACGCAAACTTGCCTCCGAAGCATTTCGCGACGAGAGACATTCTCGCCATCGTAAATCACCCTTTTCTCTTTAACAAATGAACGAAGAAACGCGAGTGCAAAAACACGAAATGAGCAACGAGAGTAGGAGAAGCAGCAGCGAGTTGCTTACACACGCGCAACATACCTTTCTGCGAAAATCCATTAGGTAGAAAAGGCCCGCCGAAATGTTTAGTGCACCAAATAGACGTGCTGCCTCGAAACGAGGCAACGGTCTGAAAAGTGATTAGTGTGCGACACAACGCCGGTCTTAGTCCGACTCTCGAAATCTGTATTATCTTGTGGATGTTTTTGTTCTTCGTATTTGCGCTTATGAGACTTTCGAGCATTCATTGAACGCTCTTTCGCAACAGTCAAGATAAGGTCGCCGTTTTGTAACTTTCTGTTAATTACACTCCTTTTAACCCCTTGAGGACAAGGGGGGAATACAAAAAATTAACCTCGGTACAGCAATCTATTTCGATATTCAGAGCGAAGCTCATTTGGTGCATTGCGAAAGAACCGAGTTTCATCAGGGTTCTCGTGTATGTTGTACTTCGAGCAGTTCTGGTTCGGTAAACCGTTATTCGTTATTTAATCATGCTTTCTTGCTAAAGGCTCTGGTGTTTTCTTTTTGTGTTTGTGTGTTTTGTCGTTTTCGAGAACAAAATGCGTTCGGTCTGAGCTACCGAAGAAGACGCCAACTACAAATCATCCGAAGGGTTCAGGGGTCAAGAAGGCCCAAGAAGGAATCGGGGCGCAGCAATTTTGATGTTCTGGAGCGCCATTATAGCGAAATAAATCGCGTTATCGTCGGTTCTGGTAAACGTTTTGCGTTTGCTAACATTCTAAAACAACGTCACCGAGCAAATAAATAAATATTTCTTCATCGCACGAAGGAAGCACATTGCAGATAATAACGTGGCATTATTATCTTCATGGTAAACAAAGCATTCACATGTTTGACGGAATCATTTGTGAATACGTCTCAAAATCACCCGTCCCAGAGAGGCAAAGCTTGAAAACTCTCTAAAAAATATTAATTACACTTTTTATGTTTCGTAATTGCTCCATCAAAGGCACTACAATAGACTGCATTAAATTTACATTGCAATATCTCAAGTTAATATAAGGTTGAATTTGTTTTTTTTAGTCTTGCAGTACGATGATTCTTGCATCCGCAAATAAACTTGTGAAATGCCTTAAAAAGGAGCGTTGCTTAATAGCAGACTACTTCAATGAGCAATTTGTTGAAACATTAGGAATTCTCATACAATAAACGAGAGTTAAAATCTTGCAGTTACAGGGTTTATTTCTTTAGCAGAAGCAAGCAGTACTATAGGAACCCTTGATAGCAGTCCCCTTGTAGCTACCATTCTTAAAACGCCTGCCACAGTTAATACCTATATTTTTATTTAGTTTTTACCGCAACCTGTGTCCTGTATTTTGAACTGATATCTTAACCTGATTGGCCTGCTGCTCCGAAAAATAAGTGACGCACTTTGATAGCTCTTCACCCAAAATGCTGCTCTTTCAGCGGTAAAAGTAGTTCCGAAACACGAATCAAACATCTTGAACTCGGCGACTCTCTTGAGTGCCTCCCGATCAAGCTCTCGATGAACATCCAACGCGAGCTCGGCAAAGAAGCGAAAGTCATTTCCGCTCAGACTTCCTTCCTTCGTCCTCCATCGCCGGAACTAGAACCCGGCACCCCGTCCGTTTTGCTCCCGAGTTTGAAACTATTGATTGCTTCGGCGACACTCTTTTTTTTTTATTTTCTTGCAGAAAGAGCATTCCGAAAATAAAGAACAAAAATGAAAATAGAAAACGAAAAAAGAAACGCCAATTCCACCGAGAACATCGCGACCTCACCGGTCACACGGTGACACACATTCCTCGCAAGCTTGACTCAAGAAGCCTACACTGAGAGAGAGACAGACCCGAATATTCAGAATCGTGCATACAGGCAAAACAAAATGACGCAAAACCTTTGGAAGGTGAAGAAAAAATAAGGCCAGAGGTTATGGTGGTGCGCAAGGAAGAGTGTGGGTTTAAGGGGTGAGCCATGAAGAGGTTTGAAGACGTCTAAAAGGAGAGGGAGGGGGGGGGGGGGGGTGCGGGATCAGGAGGAGAAGCAAATGGTGCTCTCAAAAAGCAGCTGACGCTTGGATTCCAACGGCCGCAATCGATTGTTTTGCGTGTTTGTGTATATGTTTTCTTTTTTTAGGTGTCGAGAAGATTTTTTTTTTTTTTTTGGTTCCCGACTCCCTCCATCACTTTGTGTCATCTTCTCCTGGGAAAATGGCTCAAGGTTCTCCCCGCGTTTTCCAAATGTGGCTTTGAGCTCGTGGGAGTCTTTGCTATATATTTTACTTTTTATTTATCTCCACGGATGTAAAGTGCTGCGCGAGGGAAAGAAAACAACTAATATATATCCAAGCACGATTGTGCCGCATCTCTTTTTTCAAGAGGGATTGAGAATAAAGTAAAAATGAAATGACGGGCGATGCCTGCGAACGTCAAAACTGGGGATCACGCCGCCGGCTGAAATACCGCGTAATCAATCCCTGCCACTGAGGCACTAAGCCGGACCGGTATATGGAAGTAAGTCCTCGCAAGAAGCGACTTCTTTTTGTAAATTAAGAACAAAACAAAAAATAGGCTGCACTCAAATGAATTCGTGTGAAAGTTTTTTCCAAAATTGTAAAAAACTGTGGTTAAATCGTCTACAAAGTTTCATAGAGAATATAAATAAACCACTTAACGAGCTACCAAGCTGAATAAAGGGAACTGTCATAATGTTCTACGCGCAAACGGGCAAGCGTGAAGATATTTTATAATGTCTTTAAGAGCCCAATGTTCTGCACTCTTCGGTGTGACTCTTTGTTAGTATCGAGTGGCCAGACCTATTGAAACTAATTTACTCTGTGTGTAACAAGGTCTGGTGCTCGTTGGATGAACTGTGGTTAGTTGCATTGTCATGCAACGGTATATTGACCCATTTGTTGAAGAAATATTACTCCGGCGTATTCACTTTCCTCGGCAGCACACGTTTTGCTCCGCTGTATGAAATTGGTAGTATTCTTGATATTGTACAAATCATAATTTTATACAACAAGCTGCGAGCTGCCAGAGGTGGAAATCAAGACAAAAATATCCTCATCCGTATCGTTATAACCTTCAAATGTAATTTTTATTCCAGTGCCCTTAATCCATGTGAAAGATCTACTCGCGCTTGAGTGTCCGCCACAAGAATACAAATAATATGTCTGCGAACGTTTCAGAAAAGGATACGACCAGTTAATGTCAGAGTATGGGCGGCCGCTGTACAAGTCCGTTCCGGCACCTCTTGATATTGTTTGCCGGCTTTCCGACAGCTTTTAAAGACAGAATGGTTCAGTTGTCGCTTTCAGTGTTCTTAAACTTCATAAGGTCCATTTTATGACCTTTTTACCGTGAGCGAGAGAAAGAGACAGGCAGAGAGAGAGAGAGAGAGAGAGAGAGATCAAGAGTACAAAATAAAGGGAGGAAATAATTTATTTTTTGCAAGTTTGGAGTGCCTGTGCTACTCTTCAAGTTACAGTTCGCAGAATGCGGTCTGTAACTTGAAGAGTTACAGTCCTTTTCTATTACGGCACGTTGGTAACGCGAACACAAGCCGCTATGTCACGCAATTAAGTCACATGATAAGGATGACGTCATGCCGGTGACGTCGCTTACATTTCACTTTTTCTTGACACTTTTTTCTGGAGGTCTTTTTCAACATGGCCTCCCCATGACGAATTTTACTACATTAAACTGTGTGAGTTCACTTTAATGAACAACAGGGCGGAAGTCAATTAAGGTGACCATGGAAAGGATGCTAGCCAACGACGGTCAAAATACGAATAGACCTGGAAAACACTATGGGCTGTGAAACACTGAGCAGGACGTTTTATTTGCCCATTACATTTTTTCGGTCCGAATCGTATTCTAGCATGTCAGTTTTTGGAAAATGTTTCCTAAATTCCGAATAATTGGCTATCTACATGTTTGTAGGCCGAGTGAAAGCACAGGTGTTTTAGCTGTTTTTTTTTTTTGTTTTTTTTTTGTTCCCGGTGTATGCGCAATCATACATATCGGTGTTCCTCTTCGCCATCGGTTTCAATATGCATGTATTCGACTAAGACGGGCATTCATCTCGGTAATACGCACAACATGTACATCTGGAGCAAAGCTCCCTTGGTAATTTATTTTAGAAGTAATGTACAAGATATCCTCCCAAAAAAAGACACGGGTGTTTTGTTTCTTGTTTCACCGCAAAAATAATCTACGCATCGCGGAACGCTCATTCTCCGCCTAGAGGTTCCAACCAGATGCCAAAGTTTCATCACTAACCGTTTTTTTTTATTTACAAGTTATAAGCGATTTTCAAAATTTTTCACTGTCGTCCGCGGTGCAAACATCACTGTAGTTTCTTTTTATTTATTGTTTTTTTCGGGGGGGAGGGGGGGGAGGAAAGTTTCGCACATTTTATCATTCCGGAGAGAACATCAAGTGTTGGATAGTAACATAGCTTTTTTAATACCTGTTCACAGTGTTCCTCGAATGTTACTGAAGAGCCTTCCTACATTTTGAATTGCATATATTTATTTCGCCAACCTTATATCTGTCTCGTTACTCACTGGTGCATCACACCCCCCCCCCCCCCCCCCCCCAAACGCGATTCGCACTCCCCTGTATATGATTGCTTAGTCTTGTTGTTCAAAAGCACAATATACAGAGCTATCATTTTTTTAATTGATTAAGGTCAAATGAGCTTGCATCAAGATGGGTTCCAACAGCACTCATACTTTTTCGTACCGGCCGGCATGTTCCGAATCTTTAACCTCTCTCCTTCTAGAAACCTTAGATCTCAGAGATTCAATATTGCAAATTCGGTGATCGGTCACTGTGCGTACGGCAAAAGCGACAAATTTCGAGCTATTTATATTGTGATTTTCATATGGAATTGAAAAAAAAAAAGAGAAGAAACCAGAGAGGAGCGCAGTAACTGCTTTGTTTAAATAGCTACAATTCTGATATGAGTAAATACACAAAAGTCTAGGATACACAAAAGCTCCATACGCATCAAAACATATCATATCACCATATAAAAAAAAGTTTCAGAACTGACCACCTGCTTCTTGATCCAATTATGACAAGATTCTCTTTATAAAGGTGCCTTTTTTGCTAAATTGACAGTCATAATTACGGAGGTAAAATAACAGATCAACTCAAAAACGTGAAGTGCGCAGGAACGACGTGCTTTTGTATTAAAAACATCGTTCTCGAAGACGCTCTGGCGCACTCTGGCTTGCAAAAGTTTCTATTCTAAACATGCGCAAATAAAAGAAAATAATAAAAAAAAGCTTAGTTTTTGTTCTAAGCATAACAGGTATGAACGCTCAAGAAATGTCACTCAATTGGTTTTTCACCTGCGTTCTGGTCATTTTCGACAAAGACGAAGACGTGGGTGTTAAAGTTTTTTGCCGAATAACCCATTCTCTCACACAACCTCCACTTAGACACAGTAATTTTCACAGTCAATCCAACGTGGCGTTTTCTAACGTACCACGCGCTTTCAAAACGTCCCTTCCAATCATAAGGCGCTCAGACAACGCGCATGTCGTAAACTATTTGAACATTGATTTCTCTCAAAAAACGCAAGGCCTACAGCCCACACGCAAAAACTACAAGCAATCCCTTACAACTTGTTTTTTTTTTTTTTTTACTTTAACATTGTCAGGGACCTGGTCCAAAAATCGCAAACGGGTGTATATATATGCGTCCAACTTCGTTCCCCAAACACGCACAAAAAATAAAATAGTTAAAGCAAGCGTGAAAGATTAAAAGAACAACAATATATTGAGGAGAACAAAAAAGCCGATGCCACTGCCCCGTTCCTGTCCACTTTCGTTCGCCGTGTCTGGGCAGGCAAGAAAGCAGACCGGCACGTCCGCCCTGGCGCACAGCCATCGGACAGCGCCACGAGTCCGGGCAGGCACGACAGGGCTGCAGGATTTCGTTCACTCCTTATCTCTCGGGGCTGTACCGAAAGTCGCCTGTCCTGCACAGGGGGGAGCTGAGAAGGGAGGACGCTGCAGGGAGAGGTTGGAGTCAATATCGCGGCCGGAGCGACAACAGGTCAACATCTGTCCATCGCAGGCTGCACCCGGGGCTGCGTTATTGATTTCGAATCCTGGGTTCTCCCTCCGCCCGGGGCGCGGCGGCGGAGGCGGTTTCGGCGGCTGGGCTGCTCGGCCGCCGCGACTCTGCCATTGTCTCTTTCCTTTCCCTCCTTCGGCACTCCTTTTTTCTTCCTTATTCAGTTTATTTTGTTCCCCTACAGTGATGCGTTTCTGGGGCCTTCTTCCTTCCTACTGCCTTTTAGTTTTTGTCTAACGCTTTGGACTCGCGGCAGGAAGCGTGCTAGCTGCGAGTCGGAGCGAAAGCTCGCGGGAGGGGGCTGAAAGCCCGAAAGTTGATCGTTGGAGATGGGAGAACAATGGACGATGAATGGCGCCGCTCTCTACAAGCGCCCATCCGCTGTAATTTTTTTTTTTTTTTTTTTTGTATTGGTAGAGCGTTGTTTTTGTTTCGCTTTACTCGTTGTTTAGGTAACCCGTCCTTTCGTTGAATAACTGAGTGTGAACGAGCAAATGGAAGCGCAGTCCCCTGTCTCTATGAACAAAAACGTCTGAAAACATAGATGCCCTCGGTGCTGCAATAGTGATCGGAAATCTATAGGGGTTCACTATTGATTCGAACAGCAAATGAAGAAACATGAATGTAACTATTAAGAAAAACGAGAACAACGGGACTTTCCGCGTTCACTGGACATTGATACCGCAATTAATTGAAAACACCTTGACATTTAGTGTTACCGTATTAAAACACTGCACTGCGCTGGTGTTGAAGAGAGATTTGTTTTGACTCAATCAAATTACAATTTGATTTTTCATCAACACACAACAAGTGAGATTGAAGGTTTATGGGTTTTACGCGCTCCTTGCCGGATGCGAGACGTGAATACGGTGCCTTTATATTTTTGAGGGGGGGGGGGGGGGTCACATTCGGCATTCCTTTTGCATGGCTGATGTTTATAGCTTGAAAAATATAAATGTCCATTCAGTGTTGTTTAAGATTGAGAGGAACAACGTAGATGATAATAGGAACACATTTTTTAGAAATTCGTAATTTCAAACAATAGCTTGGTGAAATTTCCAGTTTACTGGGTCTCCTTGCTAGTTCTGGCACACGGATGTCATTGCTTTAAGAAAAGCTTGGCTTTCTAAGATAGAAACTTTGACCTCTTGCTGGGCGTAAAACATAATATTTGAGAATCTGCTTAGTATTTGCTTGCCTTGTCAAATGGTGTGGTAACTGTTGTGGTAAGTCACGTGAATACTTTTTTGGTAAAAAACGTTAATTAGTTTCTCTTGTTATTTATTGGTGGGATACTAACTACAAAAGCGACATTTAATCAGTACACCAAGGCTCAACCTAAGGCTTCTTATATTTTATTAAAGCTTTACCCGAATCACTCGATAACTCTTTGATCGGCTCCCCTAGTTCGTAAATTGTACTTGTATGATACCTATTTTACTTTTATGATGTAGTAAGAGATTATATTACGCTATAATAAATCCCCTGAATGCAATGCTTCTTTTAGGTTGTGCTTAGGACATAGCTTATATTTCAAGTTTCCAAACCCACAAGAGTGGCCCCGCTTGTCTGTTGATTATTAGTGCTTTCACATGTCGTCATTTTTAGCTTTATCATTCTCTACAAAGAGTGAGACCACCCACGATGAATCTTGTTTTGACAGGTCATTTCGAAATTGTTTTTCCCAGTCACAGTTTTTGAGGACTTACTGCTCGTTCTATATAAAACACTTGTATGGGAAAGCTGTAAAATGGATAAAAACAAACTTATGGAAAGCAGATTTGTAATTACAATACACTTGACTAAATCAAAATCGTCATACTTTCGTAAATTTTCCTGAGAAACGCCTGGCAAACGTTTTGAGTCATTCTTGCTATGAAATGTGAGAGATTGAAAATAAATAAATTCAATTTCGATTAAATTTTGCCGCTCTGGACAGTTTTTTAAAAAAAAAACATCAGTCACCACGCTTGCTGGGGCCAGCTAGATCATACTTGATACCAAATAAATTGCGGGAGCTATATAAGGACGGAAAATGAACAAATAGCTCAAGGACTGGTGCCTCAGTCACCGCAGGTCACTAGAACGCTCAAGCGTTGGAGGGTTTAGAAAAAGGCAATTTACGACATAGAGCTAAATATTTTCATATGCGGCGTGCTTAAAATTTTGATAAACAACCCTAAAACAAAATAGGCGACACGTGGCGCTGCAGTCGTGCGAACACAGCGCGAATGAAAACTACCTAGGTGGTTGCGATCTTCGTAGCATGGGTAGATCGGCAAACAACAGCGATCAGTCGATCACTTGCGCTAACCCTTTGTAATGCTGACTGTGCATAAGGAGTGAAACAAATCAGACTCTTTAAAAACACTGAACTCTAAAGAGGCATCCTTTCATGCCTATCGGTTTCTGTTCAAACATGTTCACAAGTGGTTTTGTGAAACAAGTCTGAAGCTACAGTATGGTGCCTGGAACGCGTCTCTGACTGGTCTGTTTACGGTGTCCTAAAAAGTGGTCCCTCGATTTCCGCCTGTTGATACAGTAAAGTGACACCCTATCGCCCGCCGCGATTCTGGCGGTGTCACAGCAACCGTGGTGGATATAGCGGACACCTGTTCTGCTGCAGGTCTCCTTGCAGCTTCACAGTCCCCGGAAGCTTTAGCAACCAGGAGTGTGGACGCCTTGATGGTAGCGACTCTCGGGGTCGCTTCAACTTTTCGCCGGGACTTCTCAGCCCGACCGTCAGGATCGCGACATCCAACGGCATGACACACCGATTACTGTGACGTCATCTGCTGCCACTTCCGGACCAGTCTTGATGTATGGGCAGGATAGGATGCTAAGCACACCATTCTGAGACGCGTTCCAGGTTCCGTAGTTTTTGTACACCAAGATTACCCATCTTGTTATTTAGAACTACAAGAGCCTTTTTTGCACCTTTAATTTAAAAGTCGCTTTTAAACTAATTGACAAGATGCACATTCGACGTTGGCAAAAAGTGAATCTGCTAATTAAGTGTAATACGTATGTAAAAAAAAAAAGTTAAATATTTTTAAATGTAAATATAGGTCTTAAATACATACATTTATCTTCAACTCATTCCTCGAAATTGAAGAACGTAACTATATATATTTATAACCCTCGAACCATTAGATAAACATCTGTGAGTAAAACGCAGTTGTTCTGTTCATGGGTGTTGTAAGTCCTACATTTCTTCGGACCCATTTGCTCAATCATCAATTCTTGACACCAAGCGGAGATATATAAAGGAATAGAAGAAAAGGTGAATGAAATATATGAAAACTCGAGAACAAAAAAACATGTTGCCATGCCATAGTTCTGGTAGGGGTATTGGTAAGCTTAATGTTCTGTCTTGTTTTCGTAATCAATACTTATCAGTGATTACAGCGACAGAAACTCATTTCCAGTGATCGCGTCAACATGTATTTCGCTTATTTTATTTGTACGTTGAGCAAACAAAAGAAGAAATCTTCGCTAAAATATGATGCTGATTTCTGCCATGCGAACATTCGGAAGTAATTGTACGCCATTTGGCGGCAACAAAATTCGGAAACAAATTTATTGAACCGGCAGGCGGGGGAAGTCGTGTTTTGGGCCGGATATGACCGCCCGAAAGTTATTCTATGTCTAAATAAAGTAAGCATGGCAAAACGAGTCGCTTTTTTTTTCTTCGCCTTTTTCTGGGGACGGAAGTGCGCTTTGATTAAGCCTCTTCCTAATTGAAAATCCGTAATGACCCTCTTTTGAAGGCGCATGCAGCGAAAGAGCTTCAAGTTTTATAGATATTTTTTCCCAAGTTGTAGGGAAACGGGAGATTAAAGTCTCGCCTTTCTCTGAAAGATACCAGCTGGTTGTACACCGGTGTCACCAATGGGGGCAGATGCCTCCGTGATGGCAATTAGGACTCAGCTTTGCACTGTGCACACGTACGAAATGGGTTCATTTTCTTCTCAATATCCGAAGAATGAAGGGCCGACAGCAGACACAGTTACCGAAGGGTTATAACCCTAAACTCACACAGCTAATACAAAATAAGGTTGTGAGCTTCAAGATGCACTCTAAAAAAAGGCATTGCCATCACACCCATTTTGACATTTAGGACACCCCGAAATTTCAGTTTGACGTACAGCGCACTGACGTGGTATTGACGGTTTCAGCTTTAACGAGGGTGCTAATGACGGCCCGACATAACTTATTAAACAGCCAAAGTACCTATCAAAGACCACAGAAAAAAAAATTGACGTTTTACAGCAGGAAAAAAAATTACTATTATGCAGCTAGTTACACTACATTAGCTATTTTAATAAGTTCTACGACTCGGCTTTCAGGCCATTCATGAAAATTGGTACCGGCGGTTCAATATCAGTGCACTGTACGTACGTCGAACTGGAGTTTTTGGGGTGTATTACATCTAACAAGGGGTGTGAGAATAAACCTTTTTTGTGAGTGTGCACCATATGTAGAGTAGCGTACACGCTGAAAAGCTTTGTTATCTTGATGATAAAATTATCGGAATTAAAGTGTCTCCACTGTCGTAGCATGCAAGGTGGAAAGGCGTTTTTGAGGCTTTTCTAAACTTAAGCATAGGTAAGGAAGCAACATAAGTTTACTCAGTTAAGCATTTTCGGCTAATATTGAATACGTAAGATACGTACACATCTGCCCATGATCGCTTCAATGCCATGAGTTAGAAGTGCATGCCACTCAAGTTTGTTTAATATGTTCGTTAGACATCTATGCGAAGTAGCTTTAGTTAGTTCCCCCGGTCACCTCCAGACTCGTCTCCCCTCCGAAAATAAACAAAAATTTACGTTTAGTTTTTACAACTATGGGTATTCATAACCTCAAAACTGATAAAGTGGCTCAGCATACAAAATAAATTGCTACGCTAAATGCCCAACTCAATAAGGTGAGTTTGACACGGGGCGGGGCTTCCTGACTTCTAAAGTGTCAACAAACATGGTATTTACGTTCCTCTGTGCACGTTTGAGACCACAACGCATTTACTTATTTATTTATCTAGGTATTTATTTATTATACCTCAAAGCGTCCGGATATACTATTGTATGAGGGGCGAACAACAATATTATTCCAAAAGAAAGAAAAAAAACTGGCAAGGAAGCAGTTGTTCGCATATCTGAATATGCATGTATAAAACGCAATTGAACACACAAGAGAAAATGAGAACATGTGCATATGTACCAAACGTAACCAATTTAATACTCCTACCATATCAAAGTTATACGTGGAGAAGTAGCAAAAATGGTGACGTCAAGACAGACAAAAGAAATAAAACATATATGCGTACATACTTCAATCCGGAAGACATTAAAATAACAATTCACAAGATAAGTTGATCTATATTTTATCTGCAATTTCCACTCTATTCAGGGGCAACGCGTTTCCGTCTGAAATAGCAAGCTGAAATGGCAAGCTGTAAAAACCCGTGACTGTTACCAGTCACGTTTCTTTTATTGTGGAGTTAATTCAGCAGGTTTGCCAGCGTATTTTCACTTCCGTCGTCTGACGGGGGGTTGCAAAATTGATTACTACGAGTGCTAGCTACTCAAATTTAAAAAAAAACATGATCCGTGCCTAGGAAAAGTGCGATGAGCGGGAAGCATTAACGACTTTTTAAGGGACGAAATAAATAATAAACGCGAATTAATGCAAGATGGCGAATTTTGCGCCTAGTGTCTACTCAAGGTAAAATAGCTTTTCAGTTTAATGCCAATACGGTCGTGAAAAATGAGAACTATTTAAATATGAAGCGTTCTCCTTCATTATATATTAGTTTTAGTTCAGTGATACGGTAATCTTGGTATGGTATTAATAGGACGCTGGCATACTCAATTCGCGTTCTCGGGAATTATTTGGAAGTAAGCAGTCGAGTTTCGGGAGGTGTTAATACAAGTGTTGTCTGGCGAACTCCACTACCTACATTCCCTGTTTACATTCTAATCAATAGGATCATGCCGACTAAGGCAGTTAGGAAAAAAAACGAGCTATTTTTATTTATTTACTTTTTGTAGAGTCGAAATGCTAAATATGCATTGGAAACGAATTGCGTTTTCTTGACAGAGACGTACATTCAGTTTTATTTACGAAGATGAAACTAAATGCCACTTTCTGCACCAGCAATAAGTATTGTTCAGATCCATCTGCAGTATCAAGTTATCATTTATGTATAAAATTTTATATGCAGTACACAACCTCTGCGAAGTGCCTAATTGATGAAGATATATTGAGGTGGATGTCATTGATATAAAAACGAAAGAAACAAAGGGCCCAGAACAGAGCCCTGGGGCACGCCAGACCTGAGCTCTGCACTCTTCAAGAAATGGACAGAAATTTCAACACATCGCTTTTGATTTATAAGGATTTGTTTACTGTTTTTACGCTCAGCTTTTTTTAGTTTTTCTAGCAAATGGTAGTAAAACACAACGTCAAATGTCTTTGAAAAGTCGAAAAAATGATTGGAGAGAAATAATATTTTCCTAATAGGCAATGCCTAGTTTAAAATGCTGATTTTCGTAGGATTTGCCTTTTCAATAGCCAATATCGCCCCTCCAAATTCGTAACGTTATTTCATACAAAATTATTATGACTGTGAAATAAATGTTTTAAAATTTTTAGAAGGGACGCTTATTAACGGTATAGGACGGCTGTAATTGAAACAAAAAGCATCACCCGATTTTCGATCGAGGGTGAACTTTGCATGCCTCCAGTCACTCGGCAGGAAACGTTCGACGAGGGACTGTTGATACATCAATGCGAGCACCTCGCTGGCAAAGGGCTTTGTAAATTTTAATTTACTTTTAATGTCGTCTCTGCCTGAAAAAGAACGATTGGGATATTCTTTGGACTGATATACCATTAGGGAATATGGTAATCTTTTCAAGGTGAATGCGGTCATAATTAGATTCCCATGATGGCAAGGAAAGTAATTACAGTTCACAAAAACTTCACAAAAATTGGCTAAAAATATTTTCAGTCTCTATGTTTCTACACACGTTTGATTCCGAATCAGTGAAGCCATAAGACGTCAACTCTGATTTAATCGAACCCATAAAGTTCCAAATCATCCTGGGGTTTTACTTTAAATTGTGTCCTTGATATCTGCAGAATGTAGTTTTAGCCTTCTTTATTTCAGTTGCACAAAGTGAAAAATGAACATTTTAATAACCCCGCGTAAATAATCGTTCGTTTCTTAAATCCTATTGCACACGCGTTCCTTTTCGTTAAAAATATACTTCAGGGTGTTTTTTTGTTGGTTTTAAATCAGCAGGCATCGAGGGTTCTTCAGCATATGAAACCACGAAACAAAACTGCTGAAAACTCCATAGGTCTTTTTTTTTTAAGCCATTTAATTTGCTTTCGCATATCATAGCTTTGAATATTTCATAATTTAGCTCAAAAAGATCCTCACGGATCTGGTAATTTCAGAAGATTTGGTGTTACAGTCGGGATTTAAAAAAAAAAAAGAAACTTCTTGCGAGGCTTCTTGTTTACAATATTAGCTTATATTAACGCCATTTTGTGATCACTTAGTTTTTCTAAAACACTCACACATTTAATTTGTTTGCGGGGACAGTCGTAAAACAAGTCTAGAATAGGACCTCCTGTAGGCTTTACAACTTGGGAGATGAAGTTAGTTTGGCAAGCATTCATGAACTTTGCACACTGGGCAGCATTACTACAAATATATAAAGGTTCACAAACGTTTTAGGCATGCCTGCATAATTAAAATCCACACCAAGAGATACAGGACGCCTGGGGTAGCAAGTGATCCCATCATCCAGGCAAATACTAATGTCATTTACAAAATCAGAACTTGGTGCGGCTGTGTGTAGTACGCGAACGAATAAATAAAGAAGGGATATTTTAACGCAAACCCAGATCGTCTTAAAATCAGTTTTTCATTCTACAGAAGCAGGGTGAAAACTCTTCTTAATAACGATGAGTACACTCCCACCTCTTTTATGTAACAGATCTTTCCGGTAAATGAAATGATCTCCATTAAGCACAACCTATCAGTTTTCAATTTCACTAGAAAGCCATATTTTGTTCCCAGAATGACCATAGGGTTACAGGTGTTATGGAGGTCGCCGACGCGCCGACGCTAGCGAGCTCCAAAGTCCAAAGCGACCGAGCGAGAGCAACCGTTCGCGCGCGGAGCCCGAGATATAAACATCTGTCCCGCCGCTTCGCGCGTAACCTGAGCGCCCCGTACCAGAGGCGCCTTTCTTTTATTTCGTTTTAGATTTAATAAACGAGACGTCAGTCTTCAGCCTGACTCCGGCACGAAAGGTTGTCCATGTGTGCCCTTCGCCAAAAAAACGTAAAGCGAAACATGGTGTCAGAAGTGGGATCGCTCCGCGAGTCTACTAATAATTAGTAAAGCGCAGGATCGACTACAAACGAAGGAACAATGGACAAGTCCTCAACTTCTGCCGACAACGGTGCTACCGAACAAACGGTAACGGCAACTTTTCGCATCTCGCCACCCGAAGCCTTCAGTTTTACAACACCTAACGAATGGCCGGCGTGGAAGAAGAGATTCAAGCGCTTCCACAGTGAATCAGGACTGGCATCTCAACCATCATCACACCAAGTCGACGCTCTCATTTACATCATGGGACCACAAGCGGAAGACGTCTTACAGACCTTCAAGCTGTCTGACACCGAGGCCCAAGATTTCGAGAAGGTGATGGAGAACTTCGAACGTTACTTCATTCCTCGTCGAAACGTCGTGTATGAGAGAGCCATGTTCAACACAAGATCGCAACTGGAGACGGAAACCGTCGAGGAGTACGTCACTGCTCTCCATGGATTAGCCACTACGTGCAACTATGGACCACTGAAGGAAGAATTGATCCGCGACAGGCTGATTGTTGGTCTTCGGGACAGCAGGACTTCAGAAAAACTTCAACTGGATCTTGATCTGGACCTCCAGAAGGCCATCGCTGCTGCGCGACAATCGGAAGTGATTAAGAGGCAACAAGTGGAACTCCGACCGACAAAAGAAAAGGATGCCAACGTTGACCGTATAGCAGCCAAAAATGGTACAGCAGCAGGACCTGCTCAGCGTGTAAATGAACGTTCAAATGTTCGAACTCCTACTAAGAAGACCGCGACACCCAAACCAAAAGGCAAACCGTGTCGTTGGTTTGGACGAGAAGCTCACCCGAGGAGTGTGTGTCCGGCGAAGAACGCAGGCTGCAACAGGTGTAAGAAAAAGGGACATTTTGCAACAGTCTGCAAATCTTCAACTACCGTGAACTCCCTCGTACACGAACAAGGATTCGTAGGAGCTGCAGCTTCTCCTCAAACAGCAAAATGGGACATCGAGATATTCGTCGACGAAACTCCTGTTGTTTTCCGAATAGACACTGGAGCAGACGAAACGGTGTTACCAGCTGCCATCTTTCAAAAGGTCTTCGCAAAGTGCCACAAGCTCTCCGAGCCCCAACGCCGACTTCATGGTCCAGACGGACGACCCCTTAAAGTCATGGGATCAGCTTGGATGAAGCTCAACTGCCGTGGGCAACAAGCACTCGAAGAAGTTTACATCATGAAAGGACTTCGCAAACCGAAGAAAGAGTTCTCTCACCTGTTTCAAGGACTGGGATCTCTCGAAGGTGCTCACGTTCTGAAGCTGAAACCTAACGCGACGCCGTTTGCTATCGCATCACCGAGAAGAGTACCGCTTTCGCTGTATCGAGAAACGCAGAAAGAGCTAGAAAGCATGCAGTCGCAAGGTGTCATCTCTCCAGTAGAAGAACCTACTGAATGGTGCGCGCCGATGGTCATCGTCCACAAACCGTCTGGCAAAATTCGCATTTGTGTTGATCTCACACAACTGAACAAACACATTCAGCGCGAATATCACCCTATCCCATCAGTGGAGCACACGCTGGGAAGGCTAGCGGGAGCCAAGATCTTCTCAAAGCTGGACGCGAATTCTGGGTTCTGGCAGATCCCTTTAGACGAGAAGTCACGACTCCTGACGACATTCATCACTCCGTTTGGAAGATTTTGTTTTAATCGCCTACCATTCGGAATCACGTCAGCACCGGAACACTTCCAGAGACGTATCACACAACTTCTCCAAGGAATGGAAGGAGTACTTTGCCATATGGACGATATCTTGATATGGGCGTCATCGTCCGAGCAGCACGAGCAACGTCTTTCGAGTGACAAGTATCAAGTTCCTAGGTCATCAAGTAGACAGCGATGGTGTCCGTCCAGACGAGACAAACGTGAACGCGGTGAAACAGATGCCCATGCCGACTTCGAAGCAAGAAGTCAAGCGCATCATGGGTATGGCGACATACCTAGGACGATTCGTGCCACACCTGTCTGACCTACTGCATCCACTATCGTCACTGCTCAGTTCCAAAGTGGACTTCGTGTGGGATCATCCTCAGCAGAAAGCCTTCGCAAAATGGAAAGAAATTCTCTCAACCTGCCCCGTTCTTGGAATTTACGACGCCAACAAGCGATCGATTGTATCTGCAGATGCGTCATACTACGGCCTGGGAGCAGTACTGCGTCAAGAGCAGGAGGATGGATCATATCATGTCATCGCCTATGCGTCCAGAACACTCACCGAAACAGAGAAGAGGTACGCCCAAATCGAAAAAGAAGGTTTGGCACTCACGTGGGCATGCGAACAATTCCGAGATTACATCGTGGGAACGCACTTTGTACTGGAAACCGACCACAAACCACTCATTTCTCTGTTCGGATCAAAGTAATTGGACGACCTAACTCCACGGCTTCAGAGACTGCGCATGCGTTTAATGCGGTACTCATTCGAAGTTGTCCACGTTCCAGGCAAGGAACTCCAAGCAGCTGACTCGTTGTCAACAAGCCCTCTGCCACAGCGGCAAGACAGAGAGATGCAAGAAGAAATCGATTGCTTCATTCGACACACAGAGACGTCCTTACCAGCAACGCAAACGAGTCTCCAATGGATAACGGAAGAACAAAACAAAGACCATGTTTGCCAAAGACTCGCTAGCTACAGCCATAAAGGTTGGCCAAATCGTCGAGATCTCGGAACAGACCTCAAAGAGTACTACGAGTACCGTCATCACATTGCCGTGCAAAACAGCCTTCTCATGAATGGTTCTAGAATAGTGGTACCAGAATCCTGCCGTCCACATATCCTGCAACAACTTTATGAAGGACACATGGGCATAGGCAAATGCAAAGCACGGGCAAATGTATCGGTATGGTGGCCGAGGATAAACGATCATATCGAGCGCCTGGTCAAGAACTGCGAAAAATGCATTAAAACTGGCCAGAACCGAAAGCTCCCCCTCATCCCGTCAGAGTTTCCTAGTCGACCGTGGGAGAGAGTGGCGATGGACCTCTTCTTCATTCACGGGAAATGGTGGCTGGTCGTCGTCGACTACTACTCTCGCTACCCCGAAATCGCCCGACTGGAAAGCCTCACAGCAGCGTGCGTAATAATGCACTGCAAATCGATATTTGCGAGGCATGGCATCCCAGAAGTAGTGGTATCTGATAATGGTCCTCAGTTTGCGGGAACCACAGGTTCAGCATTCACCAAGTTCTCACAAACCTACGGATTTAAGCACATCACATCAAGCCCTCGCTACGCGCAGAGCAATGGGATGGCGGAGGCTGCGGTGAAGATCATAAAGAGATCACTCAGCAAAACAGAAGATCCGTACGAGACACTCATGATCTACCGTTCAACGCCTCTGCCCAACGGATACAGTCCGACAGA
Organism: Ixodes scapularis; assembly: GCF_016920785.2. Lineage (NCBI taxonomy): Eukaryota > Metazoa > Arthropoda > Arachnida > Ixodida > Ixodidae > Ixodes > Ixodes scapularis. Next base: position 188,697,862 of record NW_024609857.1, read on the forward strand.
ACTTCATAGGGAGAAGGATGCGTACAACCGTACCGATCGCCACTCAGCTCCTGGAACCAAAGCTACCCGACCAAAAAGAACTGCGTCGCTATGAGCAAGAAAACAGGAACCGACAAAAGCAATACTTCGACCGGCGACACGGAGTGCGTCAACTCGATCCACTCGGCTCTGGACAGCGAGTTTGGGTCATTGACCTCAAGCGAACCGGAGTTCTTCAGAACAAGGCCCAGACACCACGATCCTACTGGATAACGTCCGACGGTCAAGAGATCCGAAGAAATCGCACGCATTTAATTCCTTTCCCCGACGAACAAGATAAACAACGCATCGAAGAGTTCCCCGAAACAACCACGAGGCCCGAGGAAACGTGTGCCGACACCTCCCACAAACATTCTCGGCACGGCCGATGTCTAAAAGAGCCAGACCGTTTCAGCACTTCGATGCTCCCTTAGAAAGAGGGATGTTATGGAGGTCGCCGACGCGCCGACGCTAGCGAGCTCCAAAGTCCAAAGCGACCGAGCGAGAGCAACCGTTCGCGCGCGGAGCCCGAGATATAAACATCTGTCCCGCCGCTTCGCGCGTAACCTGAGCGCCCCGTACCAGAGGCGCCTTTCTTTTATTTCGTTTTAGATTTAATAAACGAGACGTCAGTCTTCAGCCTGACTCCGGCACGAAAGTTTGTCCATGTGTGCCCTTCGTAAAAGAACGTAAAACGAAACAACAGGTACTGACCGAACTCGAAAATTCATCATGATTTAAAAGAATACTCCTCAAATTGGAAACGAGATAGGACATATTTCTAGTACGGTGCTTCTTTACGCCACCTTAAGGTCCCAGAACAACATCCGAGTGAGATATTGTTCAATAACGGCATCTGACTCAGCTTTGTATAGGAAGGTCCGATCGTTAATAAAAACCTTATAAATACACTATTCTGATCCGGTCGGTAAGGCCGTACACGATTCTGATCCGGTCGGTAAGGTTTTACGAATTTCCAAAGATTATTTTAGTATAGCGAATGTGAGGCAGTGTCGTGCCAAATACTCGTAAGAAGCATTTAAGGTAGGACACTAAATACCGATTTGAAAATGTATTTAAAGCAGTATTTCAACGTCTTTTACGACGAACTATCATGAGTCGAGTACAAATATTTCGAGAAGTAGTTGAAATATATTCTAAGATACTGTCGGCAAATAGGTTTCAAGCTGGTAATATAAGAAAAAGAGTCAAATCAGGTGCTCTACTTGTTATGACATCGCTTAAATAGTATTTTCCGGTAACCCTTATGACTTTCAAGAAGCGACGTAGCTGCTGGAATCGAAGTTTATTTTTAAATCATACGAGACATGCAGAGAAATGGGTACCGAAAGATTTTAAGAACAAGGGGGACTCACGTATTGTAGACATGACAACTGGCCTGCTTTAGTTTGGCAGAAGGCTTGGCTCATGACGCATTTTGCAATAAGTTTGTAATATACCTTCAAGCGATTCGGCGGACTTTGTTCGGCATTGTATATCCCTTACAGCCGAACTAAAAGTTTATCAGGCAGCCATACTTGATGATGAGTGCGCGAGTGAACGACCAACGTGCATGCTCAGGAAAACATTGGCTAGAGGACGGTAGTCGCTGTCGCTGATCAACAACCAAGAGTAAGTATTTTGTCTCTCTATCCAAGGGCGAGGAGGAACGCCTGTTCTTTAAAACTGTCAAAAATATTAGGAAGGTCAAGAGGGAAACACATGTAACTCAAGGGAGTATCCGCGAATCCGATTTTAATCCCTGGCTACCCCTGCTGTAAAACTGGGTTAGAGGATTCTGAGAATGAAACAATGTGCACATTCTTAAGAAGATTTAAAGCAAAAACGCATTTGAACGCGCTTGGGAGCCAAAGTTAAGCCACAATAGGTGCTCAAGGGGCTTTGGAGAATTTCAATCAAGGTCACTGCAGCTCAATAAAGCCAGTAGGATCATGCTTCCTCGGCCGAGGGAGTGCTCGCGCTCACTTGAAAACGTGCTCGCGCATTTTATACCAGAGCTTCTTGAACCGGCAAGTTCCGGAAACGGTTCAATTGTGACCGTACCGAGTGTTGGTGTCACAATCTTCCTCTGACGGAACCTGCCTAGTTTCGGACAAAAGTTGTAAACTCCGAATGGCGTCATTAGCACTTCGCTAGCTGCAAGCGTAACGTGCCTTCCAAAACAACCTGAAATTAAAAAAAAAAGAAAAAAAAAAAAAAACGGACAAGAGGGAATATAAAGGCGGTCCTACTTCGGGATATCCGTTCGGCCTTTTGTTAGCATTCGGAGACTGCGTTTTGCTCGTGCTAGTTTCCTGTCCTCTGTTTGGTCGCTTGCCTCCCAATCTGAAATCCGTTCAGCTTTGCCCTGGAGTCTGACAAATCTTAGTTCCGTAGATTGTTCCAGCGACAAATATTTTTGAAGTGTGAAAAATGTATTTGAGATAGTCGGTGTAACATAGTGAAAAATGTGATTCAGATAGAGCAGCAGATAAACTAGACGAAATATATATGCAAGCTACGGAAATACTACCAAATGTATTTGAAATACAGTATCTTGAATATAGTATTTAAGATAAGCACAAGTCTGATGTGAGGTGAAAACTTTTTATCTTTCCAAACACGTAAGGTTAGCAATTTTATATATCTAGACTCATTTTCAATGACTGCCTTTTTTGTTTTTCATTTTGGTAGTTAACAATGTTTTTATTCCTTCCGGTGTTCCATGTCAGTTTCGCCAAACTTGACGTTATGGTGAGATTTGAGGAAGTCCGTTAAATATGTTCCGATCGCTTTCTTTCAAGATTCCCTACGTTCTTCAGTAATACCCTTAATTACCTTGTTCCGGCGTTGTCGGATATTCAGTGAATCCAAACTGCTTGGTATACTGCGGAAGATTTTGCAAGTAGTACCGATCGATTAAAAACGTTTTCAACTGAAAGCATCTTCACTTGAACAGCAACAACGTCATCTTGAGCGCGTGACATGTCCTGAAATGTATTTTCTATTTTCACCACCCTTTCCGTCAGACTTTTCACACCATTCCCAATGCTAGATGTTTGGTCGTGTTTTCCAGTCTGTGCCGCTATGGCAAATGCACAAGTCTGTCGAATGTGTCCTAAAGGAAGGACCAAGCGGTTGCACAAAAACGAGGTAACCAACAATACGTAAGCTCTAGGAAATAACGTTAACGCTCTCGGAGCAAAGATGTGGCACAATTGATTCTTTCACCAGAACGAAAATTTAAAATGTTTTTCTTGACAACATGACCTTAAAGCGGCGTTCATCAACCGCAATGACATTAAAACAGAAACAAAATCTGAAGTACTTTAAATATGTAACATCATACGATGAGGATAAGAAAATAGTATGTAGTTTACCCCTTGAACCTTAATAGATATTCAAACCTCGCTATAAGAAACAGAGAGAAAACTGCTATGAATAGAGTACATATGTAAGGCATAAAAACCTCGAAAGCAACGAAGATACCAAGAGTAACCGATGTTATGCTGTTTTGGAGATTTCAACGAAAAAAATAGCTAAAAGTGTGTCCAAAACTTTTTTGGGGGGATACTGTAACTTCGGTACTCATCTTCTGTCTTTATGACTATTTATTGTCTCTGTTTTAATGTAATACCAACACCCTCACAGGATTAGAAATATTTAGCGGGTCAATATTACGCGAGGAAAGACAAAACAAGCAGTGATTTCTTGTTAACGCATCAGGAAAAGTTTCATATCGTCCGCCAGCGAGGCCGGATGTGGCTGCCTCCATCCTGTGGGACCACGATAAGATCGGCGTCCAACGAGAAACTTTTTCCGCCGCCAGACATTTATGGTAAAAACCTGAACGATTTTTTTATTGTGTCACATGTTTTAAATTTATTTCGTTGTTTTTTAATATTTCGTCATTAGAATGTTATATTTGCCTAAATAAAAAGCGGTTCCTTGTTAACAAGTGTGAATGCCCTAATCAGTATAATGTTTCTGTGTGTGTTTTACGTTGACGCAAATAAGAGAGGTACGTTCCGTGCCTTAAAAGATGGCTTTGAATTAAAACTGAGGAGATAAGGAAGAGGCGATCACCTTTCGGGGGAAATTAATTACTAAGATAGGAATTATAAAAGAGAATGATAGAGTTCATTAACCTAAACACAAATTTATGCATAAGAAAATTTTGTGAAGTCCCTTGACAACGTTGATGAAGGACTGAAACGTGGCTGCTGAGAAATTAGAAATGCGGAATATTTTCATTGAAGCTTATCTTTTTCTTCAATGGAAAGATTAAATTTTCAAATATATCTTGTTTTGAAACGCACAAATAGTATAATGAATATTTTAACCAGTAAGCATACTCTAATTTGCATATCTTGACGAACACACAGTTAGTAAACTAGGAATATATTAATCAACTATTAACTATTTATATGTCTTTCCCCACACAACAGATTCCGCTGTACTTCATTTCTTTTTAAAAATAGATTGATCATTCACTTTATTGGATGTATCTTTAGTTGAATAAAAAAACGAAACTCTTTGAGATTAGTTTATTAGAATTTGTTCTTAGGGACCATAGAAGCTTCTTCGTTCTTTTCTACGAAGGTTAACGTGAATTGTCCTATGGTATTAAATCCATCATATAACACGTAGAAACATTTCTGCGGATGTGGTGCTGCGTAGGATTCAAGAAAACAACTAAATGATGAAACATATAGGAGTACTTAAAAGCCAACAAATAAAATTATTCTTACCAATATATTTTCTCTAATCTGTTGATTTAATAGGGTGGGGTATTAAAATTAAGTTCAGAAATGGCTGCAAGCGGAATAAATTCAAATTAATTATATTAAAACCAGGGACCCGTACATTCTTTTTAAACAAAAACCACGCAAGTAATAAAATTACGAATGATAGGAATTATAAAAATTAACACTTTGAAGCCTGCTCGAAGAAAGCGTAAGGTTGTTTTCTCCGCGAATAGACGTGACATTTTTCGAAGTCACTTGCGAACATACGAAATTTAGTGCAATGATAACCAAAGAATCACGAAGGTTCTTGGATCGAGGGTTCGCCAACACCCCTAGGGGCCGCTGCCGACCGCCCAAAGGGGACACAGTCGGAAGCGCACAACAGCGCATGAATAATAGGCGTGAGAGCCTATAAAAGAGGCTCTCGCGCCTTTTATAGGCTCTCCGCGAGAACGTGTTTGGTTGTGGTGGTTCTTGTATCTGATCGGTTTTAGTTTGCGTGAGACGTGGTGTCTTTGCCGGCGTCATGCAACGAAGTTCTTCAGTCGTTGTACCCGGACAATGACCTGACTGCCTTCAATATATGTGCCACGTGCTTACAGATGAACACTGTGTAAACGCGTGGCACTCACGTACCAATCACGGCGCGATACACAAAAAAAAAATTAACGAAATCTCACGTTACCCCGGGACGCAACACCACCAAACGTTCCACTCAATCACAACGCAATATCATCGAAATGTCACTCCAGCTGACGCAGTCCATTTGCACAACGTCACGTGATCGTCCGCGCAATTTTTCTCGGAGGACCAGTTAGGTCGGTTCTAATTTACCTTTCTTGGGTTTAACAGGAAGTGGTTGCCTGGGAGATCTTGTCGAGAATATTTGGTCTAACATGTTACGTGCCTCGTGATTGCTTCTATGCAATGTAAGAAACCCGATCGGCACACTTTGCATGGGCGGTTTTACGAGAAAAACGAGCGTGGTGAACCTAAGATAGAAAAGCCTGCGCGAGAAAAATGCAGAGACACCAAAGCACACTAGAAGAGAATTGGGCAAAGCCGTAAAGCCTCTAAAAGAAAACGGCCGAGCCGGGAGGCCATATACCGACGCCCGCTCCCCACTGACTGAAAGGACGGACGAAAGGCGACGGATCCAACAGCAAGGCGACAACCGGGGGATCCCGTGTATATAAGAAAGGGGCTCAAATTGATGGGGTTCCGTGGGGGTGCCGCATTCTTTTTTAAGTCCCCACGGAGCACTGACTGTCTGAAGGCAGGAACCCCGGGCTCTGGTTCTTTCCTGTCTCCCTCGCCGGATCGTAAGTCAGCCAGCCAGCCAACCCGATCCAGCCTGTCCTTCTTTTTCTTTTTATTACGGGTTCTCTTTGTGTTGTTCCAACCAGCCCTCAGGAGGAATTCATGTTTCTTGCTATGGGCCCGGAGGCGTCTCAGACATCTCCGGTTCTTTTGGTGATCTCTTTTGCTTCTGGCTTTTTGATGCTTTTCTAGCACGACGCACCCTCTTGGGGGTCTCCGGCTAAGCTATGACCTTCCTTCTCCATCTCCTTCGCTCCCCAATGTCCCGCTACCGTCGGCCATATTTTAATGCCGTCGCGATCTCTCGGTTTGAGGGCGAGGAGGCGACTCTACAAAAAGTGAAGCGTAACATACCCCATGTGAACGCGGAAAGATATCTGTAAATATTATGAGACGTAGCAGGATTCGAAGGGTCGGTGCCATGTTTTTAATAATCTACCCATGTTTCATTACTTATTTCTTATATTTAATTACGTTAGTTTATGCGGTATTGGTGTTGAGAATTACATAAATACGATCCGCTTCTGTAGATCGTAATACTGTATTAGTCATTCAGGGTGCAGGGTGAGAAAAATACCAGAGAATACCCTAGCTCTTTCTCAAGGTGCTGCAATAATACAAAAAATAACAGCTGTAAAAACACGAACATAAAAATCTAATTGTGTTGTTAGTTTTTGTTGCAAGTACCCTAATGACATAAAAAAAATAAAAAAAAACTAAGTCAGAAATTATAGGAAAATAAAAATCAGCATATATATGTTTACGGGTTTTCAGAGACTGAAGCTGCCTGCGTGCACATTTAGACGATGAGCGTTTACCGAAACCGCGTGTCAAGGCATTGTGTATTTGAATATAAAATTAGATAATGATCGTAAAAAAAAAAAAAACTACCTTGATTGGAAACAAGACAGGGGGAAATATATGTCGTAGTTATATACTTTGGTCTCATTTAAATATTAAAGTAGCTATCACATGAGAGAAACACAACTTGCAGGTGGTGCTAGCTGTACAGGATACTGATTAAGTTGACATTTTGTTGTTGCTCTATTCATTTGTTACCTCCCCTTTGCTACTTAATTTTGTTGAGAGAGAAAACAATTTGCCATAATAAAGCGCGACCTAATATACAAATTCTGGTTATATTGGACTAATTCTGAGTCATACGATACTTTGGTAATACAATGTCAAAGCATGTTTGCGTAAATTTGAAGAACACCGTTCAAAACTGATTTCATTGCTGAGAAAATTTCACTGCGTAAATATTTCCCGCGTTTTCTTTCACTGTCATTGATCTTTATATGTGTGCATAGATTAAGAGTATATAATCGTTTGTTTTTGCCATATTAGAAATTTAAAACTAGCTAAATTTTAAGGTGCGCAATGGTGTTACTTCAACCATTTCGTATAACTCGCAGAGCGATTGCGATCTGCATAAGATCAAAAGTCATGCCCACCGGCCATTTTCTTTTCAGAATGCCCGGGGAGCCAAATGGTTTGATGACAAAACGGAGTTAACTAAACTTTAAGAAATTCAAGTATTGCTGGAAGGAAGTGGTTATAATGCGAGCAACAGAGGTAATTTTCTATGCACATTTTTAACTATACTAGTAAGGGACGAGCCGCGCGCAAAATGTTCGAACACCAAAAAACAAGCTGCGCTCAGATACTGTAAAGATTAAACCGCATCGCCCGTGTCCAAGCTAAAGCAACACCTTCTGTTGATGAAATTATTATCGTACAGGCCGTTTATGGACGCAATATGGCCCATTAAAAATTTCTCGTTGGTTAATCAGCTTCCACGCAAAAATGTGGCCACAACAGAATTTTTTTTCCCTTCCACGGGGTTCCCCTTTTTCTATGGAGCTGAAAGCCAACTACGTTTTTGGTGCAGAACAAAATATGTCCAAACATAATCACAGTTAAGGGCAGGCTCCGGTATATATAATATAAAAATATCTGCACGCAGAGGAGCTTGAGTTTACAGGACAATTTATACTAAATACTGTCGAGATGAAATTAGCTGCCTTCCTGCGAACATTTAATGAAGTCATCCTTCCTGCTGCTGATTAAGATTTAACTTTGAATTTCTTAGAGATCGTGCCATAAAAATTACGATATTAATCTATCTTGAGAATTGATGTTAACCAATGCAAGCTTTCAGCAACGACGCGAAAGAAAAAAAAAAACAGAATTTAATACCTAGAAATCTGAATTATGTTCAAACATGAAGGCGTTACTGACGCAATGAGAGACTTTAAATACCTGTTAAGACTAAACCGATGTCTCCCAAGGATTCGCGACCCAAGTATGGCGGACCTCTATTTGCACGAGAAAGCGACAGGCCTGTTGGGCTAAGATTCGGTCGAGGCTTGCCAGCTGAATCGGAGGGGCACCCGATCTTCTGGCGCCGACAGCAAAGGACCCTTAAGGGATGGGGTTCTCGTTTCTTTTGCTCCTTTGAGTCCAGCCCGTGGATTATCTATACCTACATTAGCGGCCCTCGTGGAGCCCGTCTATTGACTCAGGCCTGCATCTGACAGGAGTCAGTGGCCGAAGACGGCGTGGTGGCATATATGAGAAGGGAAGGATTTATTTCATGCGGAAGATGTTACAGATAAACAAAACCTAAAATTAGGATGTTGGGATATCTGCCCGTACCACTTCAAAACGAAACACGCGGACGAGAAGGCGGGAATTATCTATAGCATGACAGAATATATGTGGGACTCCTCAGTTATATTGAGATGTTTGAGGCTGATAAAAAAGAAACGGCTAAAGTTCTGTATTTAAATGGCGAAAAAACAAAAGATAAAAAATACACGTTCGTAACAGCCTCTATAGTTCATCCTAACGGTAACTGTTTTGTTCTGACTTGTTGATTCTTAATTTCTGTGGGTTGTCATTATTAGGTTGGTCTTTGATGTATGTGGGTGAATATGAATATTTTTAATATTTATAACATTCCTCAATTTTTTACCAAATGGTAAATTTCTTTTTTACAAAATTTGATTAAAAATTATCAATTCGTATTATAATTTGGCGTGTTTTCTCACTATGTAATATACACATACAGTATATATTTATTTGCGTTGTCATATCTGCTTGATTTCGCAGAATAAGGAGTCTTGCATAAGCTTTTTGTTCTCTCTCAAAAGTAAAATTTCTTCAGAAACGCAATAAATGATTGTGTTTGAGTAATATGCGTTGCATGCGTCCCTACATCAATATTCATTTGAAAAGAATAGCTATATGATAAACAGTCCTCTTCTCACATACCGTGTTATATTCGAATGCCTCAATACAACGGTATACAAACACTTGCCTCTGATCAAAGGTGGAGCCAGCATGAAGAGCTTCGGAGCCATATTCATTAAAGAATAATTGGTTTAAAGCCGCTAATTTTTATATTTACAACTCCTTCTTTTTTCACAGGGAGAAGTCACACAGCTAATGAATTTGAATCATTAGGCAGGATAAATATATGTGAGGAGTGAGGTACAAACCCACATTTATAAAATCGAACTTTTTATCACGGCTGTAATAATATATAAAGATCCGCAAGCTCAGGTGTTTTCTGAGGTTTTATTTAGTGTCATGATAATCTTTCACTTCTGTAGCATACTTAATACGAAGATACAAAGGGGCTGTCAAGCACGCTCTAACCAATTAGGCCATGATCGTGATACTACCTACATACATGTTACAGCTCTTGCGGTAAATCAATTGGCATCCGTGCTCTCTCTGTCCAGAGACGTAGTTTTCAAGTGGCGATTCAGGAAAAGAGTTTCCTAGTGGTTTGAAGGAGCTGTCATAAAATCAACTCTTCAGCGATCTACCGGTTCTACCGCACAAGAAGAGGTAACTCTTGGAATAAAATATAAAAGATGTAAGATATACCGCGTATCTGAATTACAAAGAGGATAGGTGCTAGTGCAGTAGAGCGGTAATAATACGGTAAAAAGTAACAGTAACGAGTGTCGTAGGCAACGACGCAAAAAACGCCTAAAGGGGCACAGGTATGAACAAACATAAATTGTGCACTGCATGAAACCTCGTTTTATCTTTGGGCCGATGTACCCCCTTTTTGACTGCATCAAAACCTGAGAGGTTACTCCGCGTGTCCCGCGACGGGAATTTGTTTGAAAGCAGAAAAACACTGAGACTTTCTGCGGTCCATCGATCATTTTGCTTTTAAAGGTGTCGAACAAAATAAACGCTCTGATTGAGCTTTATGAGTCCTACAACAATTTCTTTACACCCAAGTCGTTAAGAAGACACTGCACTTTTTCTTCGAACTGTAAGTTAGGATGGTGACACGTTGTAATGATATCCAAAGCATCAATAAAGAATTGATGACACTCAAACCGACAGTGGATTGCTGACAACTTGATTATGTAATCAATCTACAGATCATACCTGTGTGACACCAAGTGTCTACAGGAGAGACGCGTAATGACCGCGTTTACAGCTCTTTTTTCGGTGTCAGGTCCGACTGAAAGGGTGGAACGCTCTCAGTCGAGTTAGGTCACTTTTTTTTCTATCTTTCTTATCCTTTTTGGCTTTCCCTCCCTTTGCTCATGAAATTTTTAATTTTATTTTCGGTTTCGGTTTCTGGATTTTGCCAGGTGTTCGCGTGACGTGTTGGTTCAAAGAATAATGTATTCAGAAGTTTTTTTTTTTTTTTCAAAGAACCATCTCTGAAATGAATAAGACAGCAAACCTCATAATAAAAAGGAAAACAGGAGGAAAATGTATTTGATAACTGCTACGAGAGGAAACCGTTCAACGAGAATAGTTCCCTGTCTTCGCACTAATAAATACTCAAGTAAAATCATATGCGTCATACTTCATACGGGTACAATAATTTGAATATAAAGTTGTATCTATAAATGGTCAGTGACACAAGGAGAAAATAACCGGATGTATGTATGTAGATGTATATATGCAATATGAATTTCTATTCCACGATTGTTCATCGTTCACGGAAGTATTATCTCAAACAAAGTGCCGCCTAACCAGTGCTTGATTTTACTGTAGCGGCGGAGCACCATACCATTTATTCACCAACCTAGTTCAAGTGCCCTTCCCTGTCCTACCCACAGATTGAAATATCTGCAGCTTGACAATCGAAATCCATACATCCGAAAGAGAAGCGATAGGAATGAGTCGCAGTACCAAACTGTGTGTCCATTAATAATATTATCAACATTTTCTTGAACGAGTTCGAGCCTCCACTTTTTTTTCTTTTATTCATCACCTGCCGCAAATAGTAAGAGCCACATTAGTATTCTAAACGGTTTCTTCACAATCTCGGGCGAGTAGATACCGCTATAGAAGGAACACGTCCCTTCTCACGTTTGCCGATGCAAATATTCATCCTAATATAGCATTCTATTCTCTCTTTTACGTTTTTGCGGCAACTTTCGCAACATTTCTTTACTTTTCCGTCGCATTGATTTAATTTATATTCTCACCCTCGTAGCACTGAAACACCCGATGAAATGAAGGGCGTGTCGGTGGCGTTAACGACAGGTAGAAAAAATAAAAGTGGAAGACGAGGGTCGTCACACACACCCCTTGCGCATGTGAACGTCCATTGTTTGGTTCATTCACTGTTTCAACACCCCCTCAACGAGACACAATATACAATAGTTCTTATTTACAGTATTTATAAATCGAATCGTCTTTTTCCTTTTTCTTTTTTGAGCAGAGGGAAACTTTTAATTTCAATCCTAATTACTGAATACCTTACAGGCTGCTTGAAGGTATTGCACCGGGGATAATTTAGTTCCATAAACACCATTACCGAGTTCCGATCCACCATTAACCTATCGCGTTGGAGCTTCCTCGCTACTCCCCATAGCAAACTCGCTGCTGGCGTCGGTAGTTTATGTTTGTTCTTTTCGTCGAGTTCATTAGAATCTAGGACAAAGCCACCGATGTGCCATTGTACGCGCACTTGAGTAAAAAGAAAAAAAGAATCTTACCGTGATATAGTGAGCATTTTACGTAAATTTGTGCCAATCACAAGTGCAATAAAAATTTATTTAATGATAACGTCTCGCCGTAAATCGCGGAAGTTTCCTTTAATTAATGATGCGGCATGAAAGATTCCTTTACCACCGACTATTAATAATACCTTGGTGCGTGTTCGCACATAAATTTAGTTTTCCAAAACGGAACTATTAATTTTACTGTAACTTGGCCCCGACCAGTTCACGCAATGAACGACAAATGGTTCTAATATTTCTTTACTTGCTTAACAAATTTTATATATGAGAGTAGATTCCTTAAACGAGCATAATGAACTTGAAAACACCCGACCAAGTCTTAATAAGCCTTTGTTCACACGTAGAGCACGAACACAAAGCGGTATTGCTTGAGTCGAACGGAGTCTGGATTTTCTAAATTCAAATATCTTCTGACTTACTTTCAAGACAAGAAGATGCAGCTGCCGGGCAATTGACTTTATAGCGGTAAATACGTACTTGAGCATATGATCGCACTAATGAAACTATTTTCCAATCACAGCGTCATAAAACCAAAGGCTCCATTACGTTTTTGCTGTTTTCAACCTAAATTACTACTTTCTAGGAACTGAAACTCTCTCGTATCTGACAAAGAAGAAGATGGAAATGCTTAAATTATCATAGAGTTTAGAAATTCTGCATGGATTCATTATAGACATAGGTGCACAAACGGAAAGCATTTCGTAAAGCATTTTGTTTCTAAATAATTTGACTCGCCCTGCTGGGCATCATTACCACGGAATCAGCTGTTCATGAGCATGCAAAATAAACAGATGAATGAATGAATGAAGAAATACTTGGTTTGAAATAATACAGTGAGAGCCTTACCACTAAGAATAAAGTCAAAATGTTCGGCTAAACGTTAATATCGGCGGTAGTAGGTATGTAAGTGCTAACAAAGTAGTTGGGTATCTTCACTTTCAGCAGATGTGTCTTATGTGCACACCTGGAAACCTTCATTTCTAATGGGAATGGATGAATGAAGGTGTAATTCACTCAATTAATAATGACCCTTTGTGGCATTAAAAAGATATATTCAAACTCTCTATACTACTCAACGACACCACCATGTACCCCAAAAATATTTGTTCCGCCGTGGACTCGCTCGCGTATTGCTGCATCCGTATATGTATGCCCGATCGAAACCAGACTCGGCTACCTGAACCCAGAATGTCTCCCAGCCTCCGTCCAGCCGCGCGCCTGAATCGCCGCGGCGTCAACGCTTCCAGCCATCCCTTCGCTCTCGCCCCAAACTCAACACGCCTAGGGGGAGGCTGATTGCTCCGTTAACCTGGCCGCTGTCGCCACATTCCAGCGTACACCCGGCCGCTCTTTGCAGGCTCACGCGCGGTATCGACTCCCCGACAGCCACTGAACCAAGCGGCAGCGCATTCGCTTGTTTACCCGACCGAGCGAGCTCTGCTTCTTGGTTCGTGAGCCGACCCAATGTATTGACGCTTCCCAGCGAGCAAACATCGGAAAATCGAACACGGCTTTTTTTTGCCCTTTCCCCGGCTTTCTCCTCCTCGCCCGACGTGTCGCCTCGAGCTGTGCGCGTTTCTTTTCCCCGTCCCTTCCCCTTCGAACTCCGTTTTCCCCCGTTGGACGCCGCGAGCTTGACTGTAGTATATATACACACCGTTTCACCTCCACGGTGGATTGCAGTAAACGCTACGAGCCATTGCGTCCTGTCAAAAAGCCGCGTGACCGTCACGTGACCTTCGGAAGGGACGCAGCGACGCGCGGTGTGCGCAGTCACGTGGTACGGTTCCCGGCGCTGGATTGACTGGGATGGTCCGTAGCGTCTGGTGCGGTCCATCGTATGGTGGAGCGGGGCATACTCGGTGGGCGGGGAATTCTGAACAAAACATGGGAAGAAGTGATAAAACCGCCGGAAAGATGACTGCAAGAAAGAGGAGGGGAGATAATTTCATCCTCATTGGCTTCTGGTCGGCCGCACGCCAGTCAGCTTGTTCCGGTTGTATCTTTTGTTTGAGGGACTGGTTAATATTTGCTGATTAATATAATTTATATCTTTTTTTTTTCATGGGCTTTTGTCTTGAAAGCGATTGCACAATGAACGTCCTGAAACTGGTTACGAAGATTTAGGGAGGGGAGGAATGAGTGAGAAAATTATCGGAAAGTGTCGCGATAAATTGCTTTCGGTGAAACGGTTCGAGATAGAGTTTGATGAAAAAGAAACAAACTAACAAATTAACAAATTATCGAAGTAAAAATGGGAGAACTAAAGACTGAAGAAAGAGTGGAAGAATATTTATTGTAACTCGTAAAGTTTAATTAACGCGCCCGATGATTTAGCAGTAATTGCAACACTTGAGTAGGAAAAGCGATAGAATAAGCAGTACCGTCTAATTGCAGTTTCGAACATTCTTACTCGCAAAGATTGGTTGGGTACGATATTAACACCAAACATTCTGTTGGATTCAACACTTATTCTAGATGCGTTGCGCACTAAAATATACTTCGTACGCCCGTGCGATTACTATATAGCTGCTTGTTTACTTTCACGTTGCGTAACCTACGGATGTTGATCATCCTTGTGCGGACAAAAGGCCCACTAAAGTCGTCATTGCAACCGCTAACATTAGGTTGTCCATTCGACAACTGACGGATTTAAGAAAAAATTAATGGTACGAAGGTTAGTAAACAAGCACCGATAGCTAGTGCTTTTCATTTCAAACTAATTTCATTCTGCCGGAGAAAATATTCTCTTGTTTCATGAACGCTATAAATTACGAAAACATGTCCACGACCATATATTTTTTTAGGTGTTTTTTTTTTCTTATCGCATAGCCTGAATAAAAACCCATAAGAAACACATGTGACATCTATGCAGAGAGTAAAGGTTTAATTCGCAACACGTCACAGACTCCCTGGGCATTGTACTTGTCTGAAGTCAAGGACAGCTTGAGAAACGTTGGGAGTGATGAGTCGTATGAATCTTAATGTCACTAAGAGATCAATAAGGTTGCGGCATGAAGCATGAACACATAAGAACGCCGAAGAACGGATCACGAAGTTAAGGGCATGAGTACAATGAGTCACGGCCTGCGTTTACTAAGTTGCAAGTGACTAAAGAAGTAAGTATAGACACACTCACCATAAAAAAAAAAACTAATATATAAAAACGTTTTTATGAAGGGCATAGTTTAGACACTTATTTTCCTTCAATTTTCCTCTCCCTTAATTATTCTGCCTCCTGTGGAGGAGTTGTGGTGACGTCAGAACGATTCCGAGCTCTGATTGGCTTTGATTGATGGGATTGTGGGTAGACGTCAATGCTGGGCGCCTTGAGGTTCTACCCACTATCCTTCCAATGAGAGCCAATCAGAGCTCGGCGTTCTGACATCATCGCAAACCCTGCACAAGAAGCAAACAAACTTCCGCTCCGCATAACGTTTTTACGCCAAACCTATTTGTTTTCTGCAATATTTACGGCGTTGGACGCAATTTAGGTGGAGGTCACGGCCGGTTCTAAGCCCCGCTCACAGATAAGTGAACCTGCCCATTACTACTGAATTGGCATGGCTGCTCGGCAGAAGACATTCGCAAGTGTATGCGCCCATACAGTGAGAGAGTGGAAGACACGCGAGCGCGTGAGGAGATCAGAACACCGAGTTTTTATTCAAATGATTTGTGAGTAGAGCTAAAGCTAGAAGCCTTTGTGTCCACTCCACTCGTCAAACGCTTTAGAACGCGAAACGCCGGCGTCCGGTGTTTGGCTTTCGCATACGGACGCGTTCGACGAGTGCAGTAGAGACAAAGGCATTAGGTCTATTCACTAATTATTCGAATCAAAGATCAGCGTTCTCGCCTCCCCCCTCATCTCCCTCACTCTCTACGCGCATTGTCTGCCTTTCGCGACATCCGGTGCGTCTAGTGCAGTAGTCAGACATCGCCTGCTAGTCGTGCGAGCAAACGCGCGGCAGCATGGAGGTAGAAATGAGAGGAGGCGACATACCGCGGCTGAAACCAGCCAAACGAGAAAATCCCGAGTGAAGCCGAAAGTAGAGGTGGCGGTCACTAGGAGCGCCTCCCAAGGGTGCTGAAGCCCGTCCAATAGGGTCCAATAGCATCCTTTGGTTTTGGTCAACGTTGGAAGTGTGCCCCTCCAAACCGGAAGTCTCCCCCGGTTTCACTTCTGGTGGTTGCGTCATATTACCTTTTCAGGCTTCCTACCTTCATCGAGGCAGCCTCCGGCATCGTCTGCTCTTCCGCCCCCGTCTAAAAACTTCTGCACCACTTGCAAAAGGCGGCCATTCGCGTTCTAGCGTTCTATCATGCTTGAGCCACGGTCCAATACAAGCGTCTGTCGGCGTATGTTGATGTGCGGCAAAAAGTCACCGAGATGACTAAAAAAATTAACGATATAAATATTCAGACCTTCCAGCTTTTCTTTCTTATCTTGTTTTTTTTTTTCTTTTTTTTTCGGATGACATCTGGCAGCAAGATGGGCAAACATCATCACACGCAATGAACCTTTTCCACATACCGACGGAACCAGGCGGTGGCTGCACGAACTAAAAATCGAGGAAGTGACCTACCTGCGCTACCATTCGATACTGGGAACTACGCTACCAGTTTCTTCGCTCTCTGAGCAGCGGCGCGTGCCCACTGCTCTGAGCAGCGGCGCATGCCGACTTTAAAGATGGGCATCCGTGGCGTCCACCTAAAAGTCGTGATTTTCTTTCCGTCCACTTTCTTTTTTTTTGTGTAACACAATTATATATATGCTGCAATTACGTGTTCTACTCGCTTATCCTTTGCCTCCTTCCGAATTTCCTCGATTTTTCGTTCCGACTTCCGCCGCTTGGCATCGGACGCTTGCGCGTGCGCAAAACGCTTCTCGGAAAAGGTCCATTAAAACAGGACCTAAAAATATTTGCCTTTGCAGTCCAGGGTCACTGCAGAACTTGAGAGTTCCTTTCCTTTCGAAGCGAAATGGCGGGGACAAACCTGTACAAACGTGATGCGAGCCGAACACACGATTGCCTCCTGCCAAATCTCTCGCAAATTCTTGCTTGACTATAGCTATGTTCTCCGTATTAAAACCATGGTTGCAATCCCAACCGTGGCACAATTCATGGAGCAGCGAAATCGGGTTTACTGGAACTAACATTTTTATTCAGGCGCAACACTCGTAACGAACAAATTGAGCCAGATCAAGCAACATAGTTGAAGTGGGACGCTAGGACTGGGCCAGTCCCTCTACAAACCCAAGCATCCGCACAGCACCTCCGAAGGCGCGTACTTATGACAGTTGTTTGCTGCAAACTAGGTCGGTTAAGGAGATGTTCCTCTAAACACCTCGGTGAACGCAGAATAATTCCTACTCAGAAAGATAAACGAGTTCAACGATCGTAGCTCGTTGAGGACGGCGCAAACGCCGGCAGCCATGTTTGCTGTCGTTTGAAACCGAAGCGGAGAGGCAATCTCGGGATATTTTCGAAAACGTAATGACTCTATCTTGATTCTTTGTTTCTCATGCATACATATGTTGTCGATTAAAATAATATTACGGCACGGAGAAACGATTTTACAACCAACATCTCATACGTCCATCACCTACCCAAAAATGATGGCTGGTTCGCGCACTTAAGTGCGACTTCGACAAAACTAGCCTTACACCTCTTACGACCGCCATCGCTGCCGCTGCTTTGTTTGTTGTAAGCAGTCATAGGAGGCTTATAAACAGGTTGTGTAGGAGTCGGTCGCCAGAATGTGAACCAGCCTTGAGAGCCGAGAAAATGTGCTTAGCTATAAATTTAAGCACTAGGTCCGGGCCTTCACTAGGGCTGCCCCCACCTAAAATGCGTCTAACGGCCTAAATATAATGAAAAACAAAATTCGTGGAAAGATATGTACAATTAAAAGTACACTAATATAAATATAGCATTTTTAAAATTTCAAGGTTATTTTAAAATAACACAGGGCATGTCTTTTTTACGCTCGAGCTGCTTGAGTTCTTGTTTGCTTCTCGGCGTTACTAACGGCTAATACTGCAATCTGATTTGCTGCGAAGCAATAACGAGATTCTTAAAACGCTTCACGCCCCTGACTTATTATCCGGTTTTAGTCTCCGACAGCTTCAGAAACTCATCACACAAGTAAAAAGATAGTAGCAATTGCTGATGGAACCCCGAGGAGCGAACCGCGGAGAAGTGTGAATATAATGAATAGGGTTTCGTGGTTTCGGTAAGTACTGATAAGCCTCGACAATTAACTCTCAAACCCGTTTCATGTAGTTTGGAAAAATCGAAAGAAAAAAGAAAACCGAATTAAAGCGGCCTTTGTATAATGAAAAAAAAAAAAATCGAAGCACCTCGAGAAGTGAATATTTATCTACAGCTTTAATTCATCGTGCTGATCCGGAACAAAAACCGCCCCCCCCCCCCCCCCCCACACACACACACACAAACAAACTTTCCGCGAGGCTGCTTTTGTCTTCGGAACCACTCCCAATGTTTTGTGTCCTTCTGTAATCAATACAAGAACAATTTACCGATATATGGGACATGCATAAAATTCTTTAAATTTAAGAAATCCCAAGTCTTTTTATTTCATTTTTACCAAGCATAATTCTTGATATACACCGACTTTTTTCTAAAGCCAAATAGTTACACCGAAAAACACCGATTAGGTGAAAAAGTTATCACTTCAGAAAATACTCTCGAACTTGATAGAAAAAGAAAAACGCCGAAAACATGGATACCTAATAATGAACCGCACCCTGCATTTTTTATGCTGACAGTGACTATTTACGTAATTAAAATGAAAAAAAATACACTATTTATTTATTTAAAATAAGAGAAAAACTTTTTTATTTATCATTTATTTTATTCGTATAAAAAGACGCTGTTTATTTATTTAAAAGAAGCAACACAAAGTGCGTCTTTTTTATGACGAAGCTTATTCCTTCGTGGCCGGTTCATCGACGCCTTTATCGGCGAATGCCGCAAACCCAATGGCTTCTGAGCCATATTCAAGAGTACGCTCACCGGCACTCAACGCGACCCGGCATCTTGTTGCCAGTGACCATAGCGACCGGTGTCTCTAAGTTATGCCCGAATATCATAGCACGAGTCGAACCGACAATCCCTACAGACGATTCCACCCGCGCACCTCGCAATTCTCATTCGGGTTAGCCCAGTAGGAACATGAGCACAGAGCAGGTTGGTGTCCGTCCCTACGTATTTTGTTCTTTCGTGTTTCAAGTGTAGCCCCATAGCTTGGCCTGAGAGACCACTCTGCCCCGCAGGTGGCCTGTTCGACAACGCGGATGACGAACAGGAGTTCGCCTTCCGTGTGGCCATCGACCGCATCAACAACGACAACGGGGTCCTGCTGCGGTCTCGACTCCTGCCGCACATCGAGCGCCTCGACAAGGACGACAGCTTCCGAGCCACCAAAAAGGGTGAGCCTTCGATCCACGACCGTATCTTTAGTGCACCCTCAGTATACGCGCCCATCTCCTGTCCTTTTCCCACCGAGGAACCTTCGGACGACGTGGACATTTTGGATGGCCATTAGTTTCACGAAAACCAAGGGCTTATGGTATTCTTCAAATATATAATAATATTTTTTATTTATTGAAAATTGAGTAGTATGTTTAACGTATTGTTTGGCTTCGATGAGCAATAGTGCAGTGCTTATCCCCCGTGTCTTCTGCTGTTGCGCTGTCTTCGGCGTCCTTTGTTTTTGGATGAAAATTGCCGGTAGGCTCAATGGCTCATATTAACAGATTTTTAAGTCTTTCGTTTTTCTTTTTTATGAAACAATTACATATGTGTCTTATGAGAAACTTGAGCGTATTCTGTGTAACGATGTTTCGAAAACTTAACTTTTCGTTGGTTTGTGTTGCTTTGCTTCGCTTATTAACTTGCTCCGGTAAGTTTCCTGTTTCCGGAGTTTCGAGACTCCTTCTTGGAGTAATTATCTCCCGCGTCATTCCTGGCTCTGCCTGTGTTCGTTAGGAAAATTAGAAGTAAAAGGACTCGCTCACTGACTAAGCAATGCTAGTCAACTTCACTGCACTTTTTTTTAATTATTATTATTATTTTGAGGTATGCGAAAGAAAACTCCCGCTTTGGCTCATTAATCGTAATAATGGCGTACGCTTCTTTTCGATGTTTCCCTTAGAAAGACCCTTGAAGGATTTATATATATTTGGAAATATGGGTAGTAACCTACTTTAGAAAAAATAAACTGCGCCTTTCCTTCAATTTGACTGACTGGTAGGGATAAGATTGACTAAACTACATCTCCAATGAAAACCTCTAGCAGTTTCAGAAAAATACCATAAAATGTGTTTGGAGGTGGAAAACTAAGTAATCTTTCACTTTTCTTCAACACGAGTATTGGCTTGTGAAGATATACAGATCCCGCCACTGTAAGCAAGGAAAGGACAACGCACTTACGTGTAAAGTCTTGGGAGTGAGTTTAAGAACTCACGTTATCTTTTCCTAGCCTGCAATCTCGAGGTTCCTACCGTATCGGTTAAAATACACCAGCTAGTTTGTGTGCTCACATTTTGCTGCGTATTGACTCAGGGCGTTTATGGTTTCTTCTTTATTTGCGACTTCTGGGAATTTTTGAGGATTCTGTTCTATTCACTATAGCAATACCGATCAGACGAATGACTCATCGCCGTAAGACAGTCCTGGTTGCATTTATTCAGGAGAACCAGTTCTTTTTCGGTGGCACTCAACGTTCCGCGCACTGTGAACCGCTCTATAACGGGAGAAAATCCCACTTGACAAAAAAAAAAAAAAACAGAACCGAACCAGTTTAATATATTTTATGACTTAAAAACGCAAACATGAGTTTGTAAAAAAAAAAAAAAGTTATTTGTTTTATTTAGATTGTGGGGCTCCCTAATCGGCTCAACTAAAAACAAACGACTTGCCGTTTTTATTTAATTGCTATTTACAATAACCATTGGGCAAGCCATGTAAAAACACAAATCAAACGGTTCCTTTTTTGTGTTTTCTAGTTTAAAATTAGAAAGACAAATATACGTTTCGACCGCCGTTAAGTTCCTGTGAAATGTCAGTCTGACTATCCAAACACGTCACGAATCCTTTGAGAATCTTACGACTCCTTACGAATACGCGCCAGGCAGTGCAAGCTCGGCCATTCCCAAAAGGCAAGACCAACCCAGCCCTAAGACGAAGTACGGGAAGTAGATATGGACAGAGGTCTTAGTCTGGGAGACTGGTTGATGGGGATTCTGATTCATCGCGCGACCTTCCGCTATTTGTCACTCGAAGAGACAGCGTGCCCTTTGCGTGCGTGCGAATGTCAACCAGAAGGGGAAAAAAAGGGTCTGGCTGGTCTCTAGGCTTTTCTGATGTTCGTTCCGTCACTCCGGGTGTTGCAACTGTCTCTGCGTGTTTCGTCATTGTAAGACACTGCCAAGTCAATGGCGCTCACTCTAGTTAGAAAACAACTATTCATATTGCATAAACTAATGCAAAAATACAAAATAATATAATTTTAAAAAGTGCATTTTCGTTTATAAAATGGTCCAGTTTACGCCCAGTGAGAAACCGCAACTGGAGTTTAAAAAAAGAAACACGTGCGGCATTTAGTTGTCTAAATTATTCACGCGAATTAAGCGAAAACGTGTTACTTAACCGGAGATTGTTTTTTAGCTACATAGACTACTCCTATATCAATTTTCGGAATACACTTCGTTTACTGTTTTTGGCATGCTATTTGTTATCTCTAAATTCAAAGTAGATTTTGAGAAAACAGCAGATGAAGGTTCTGCGAAGACCAAAATTCAAATATTTCCGCGCTCTCCAGTGGGGTGACGGCACATGTTGAATCACTTGCAAATCGAGGAGGCACTTTAGAAAATACTATTTTGCGCACGCTTTTAAGTTTTGCCCTTTTGTTTTCCTGGTTGAGTTTTAGTTACAATGTTAAACTTCTGGAAACCTGTCCGAAAAAATATTTAGTGCCCCTATATTTTCCCTTATCACAAATACTGATATCATACCTTCAGTGTTCGCAGTAGTCGTTCAGCCTTTCGGACCAATGTTTAAACTTTAATAACTTCGCGAAAAATTATCATTGTGACCATCAATTTCGGTTTCTATTTTATATAGGTTCATCATTCTTTTGAACCGATTTTCAGTCCAATCATTTCTAATGCAAACAGTTTGCTCGTCTTTAACCCTTTAGACTGCGCCATGCCGGGTGCATGGCTGTTCATGGCTGTTTTCTAGAGGCTCGCGGTTCGGCACGTCTCCATGTACGATGCCTCGTTATTCGGATGACTAGCAGTCTCCTTTGACGACCGAACACTTCATTTTCAAAAACAAATATTATCCGTGTCTTACGGTTATGCAACAAAACGGACCGTGTCAAATATTAAGTTCCTTCTCGCGCATAAATGTCTACGCATGACACTTTAGAGAAGCTGTTAGAAATTGGACCATCTGCATCCCTCCCCCTGTCTGAACCAATATATACTTGGTACAATATATGTCTTCCCCGAAGATAAAACTAGAGTTTGAAAAGTAAAATCTATTCACTATATTTTATGCTTTCGGTTCTCCACGTTCGCCTTCAATCTTTGTTATCGTTTCCACTCACAACATATTTCAGCGTAAAAAAACAAATTATCATGGTTTGATTAATGTTTTACATGAAGTATTCTGGCAACTCATGTGCTTCTCGGCTAAGCGAAGAAATTCGTTAATGCAATTCTTCTGATCTCTTTCTGCACTTCATTACTGAGTAATGCGGATAACTGGCAGGTGCTGGTTTCCCGCCAACGCCCAAAAAACCTGCACAATGATGTCGTCCTCGACGGTCTTCATAGAAGCGCGTTTGACGATGGGCACCATCAAACGTGACCGCTCTCCGCCCCGATCGAGACATCGTCGCTTGGCACGCGACGCAGCCTCCATAGACGCATGAGCAACAATCTGGCCGCAGCATAGTTTCCACTGCTCCGGTCCTTTTTCGTGCTGTCGTGTCTGCCGAGTTAGCACCCAGCAGGTGAGTCTCAAGGCTGCTTGATTGATCCCCTGAATCCAGGCAAGGACTGGATCCAGGCGAGAGTGCGAGAGACCAGGGGCCCTAATCTGGACACTTGGCGAAAAAGTCGGCGAGAAATCTAACGGCCGTGATTGGCCAACTGCGCACTTGACCTTGGCGCCGGCCAATCAGAGCCGCTGGATTTCTCGCCTTCTTTCTCGCCAAGTGTCCAGATTAGGGCCCCAGAGGTGAAGGGGCGGCACAATGTGCCAAAGGAGTAAACAGGTTGTAACCCTAGTCATCATGCCGGAGGTCAGCAATGTTGCCTTCGAGACAAAAGAAGTCTCACTCCAGTTGACGCGGAAGGTGAGACCCCGAGGTTATAGAAAGCGTAGTCTTGTGTTCTAGTGTATTGACTGTAGAAGTCGATCCAAAGTCTCAAAGCGAGCTCAGTTCTAGTCGTGCCGCTCGTCAAACGAATGCAAATGTCGCTCCCTATGAATCTCCACTTTGTCTCTCGGCACGCTTCATCCCCCAGCGGTGGTGGGGGCTGCCCTTGTTGGACGACAGTGTTGTCTTACGCGCCGCCAGTCGCTCCAATCCAAGGACCCGAAAGCCGCATAAAATTACGAAGTGACTTCTCGTTAGTCTATAGCTTGAATACCTGGTCATCTAACCGGTCAGGCGGACGCGGGATTGACTAAAGCGCGGGGACATTTGGTCCGTGGTTCCCGCCTAATTACTGCCTGAGAGTGGCGAGAATCCTGTCGTGAACCGCCTCAAATTGGACGCGTCTAAAGTTGCCCGAGCTAATTGGATAACTTAACTTCCCTCTACCGACATGCCCGTGCTGCGAGCCCGAAGGGAAATCTCGCCTCGGGCCTTCAGTCTCATTGGCACGCTTGTACTCTCGAAATTTGCGCTCCCATTGCGATAATACCCGGCTTCATCTTAGCATAGAAGGCGGGGGACGCTACGAGCCAGCGAAACCAATCCGATATGATGCGACTATCACCTGACCTTCGGGAGGGGCCCAGAGACGCGCGTGGCGCGTAGTTACACGAGACGTTCGCTGCTCAGGATGCCTCGTAGCGTCGGCTGCGATCAATCTTAAGGTGAAACAGGGTTCCTGTGATCACAGGGGGTAGCATCCTACCAGGCATTAACTCCATACCGCTACAAAAACAGAACCACATAGAAGAAGGCGAAAGCCTGGAAAGGGAGCCGCGTAAAATTCGATTCATCACACCCACACGTTGCGCTGCCGGATATGCTGGCTTTTCCACCGTCCGGTTCCACCGGCTCTAGTGAACTGGAGCGAGCGGCTAACGTATAATATTCTTATTACTCACAATCTTTGCTAACTGCGCGTTCGGGGCCCGACCGACTCTTGACCCAGACCCGCGTAAGTGAGAAGACACCCCGCGGTTCTTTTTGTTGGGAAACCCAGGGGATAATTCGAGCCTGCTCGTGTAGTGCAACAGAAGTCTGATTAACGAAGAAATTGTACGGCACGCAGCGATGCTGCGTGACGCTAGATGAAGAAATGGAGCGATGGAAAGCGCCATAACTGGTACAAAATAAAAGAACACTAAACACGCTGCAAAACAACTTTCTTCTCTTATATTATGTTTCGACTGGTCCGTATAGTGGTACAACCCCACCGAATCTTTCATAACTCCTTTGTTTTCATCATCGACACCAATGCAGTATACCTAGACATTTTGCGTCATTCCGACATCGTCTTCATCTCACATTCCATGAGATCGACGCTCTAGTGTGCGGGCATACTGCTCGGTCTGGTGATTTTCCCCACAAATCGAATGTTTACATGCATAACCATAAAGCCCAAACTTAAAAGAGTCGCTTCTTGGACCTCGTTGCGTTCACGAATGTCTTCCTGCCACGAAATGCTCATAACCTCAACGACCGGATGGCTAAAGTGGCCGACGTCCCGCTCCTTCCTTCGCAAAATGACGCGGTGGAAAGGCTGTGCCGTCGTTAGATGTTTACGAGCGATGCAACGTACCACCAAGGATGTCATTCTAGTTATGACCGACATATTCGGGATATCGTGGGCCCATTTCCTCAGGATGACGCGAGCGTGCTGAACGTACACCATGCCCGTAAGAGCAACAAGGAATCCATGCGCTCGATCCGGTTTGGGCGCCCAGCGTGGGGTATGCCATTGTCCTCCCGCAAATGTGGTGCGCTTTCTTCTAAGACGGGTTTTCCGTTTCTTTTGTTGGGTCGGCTTCCTTGTTTATATAGCGTTCTTCTGAAAAAAACTACAAAGCTTTTCCTCAACGTGTCCTTTTCTTCTTTCTTTAAGTACACCCGGTAACATAGAGACGTGAAGCTCGGCTTCCGGAACTTCGAGTAAAATTACAGCGCGTGGACCATGGCAGTGTGCCGTCGTGATGCCCACTGAGATACGTGTTCGGAATTTTATACCTTCCTTACTCTTTGTTACTGCTGAGTAAATTATCGTGCATATATTATTTAGCTCATGCAGGGTGGCTTGTAGTAGAACAAAGAATGCTTATAATTCCGTCGTAAATATCTTTGCTGCGTCTGAAGCCGCGTCAATCTGCATGAGACGAGCACTGTGCGTGACAGCGTGTATAATGATTTAATTTTTTTGGCCAAGTTTAAGACCAGAGCACACTATGAGCATAGATTCATGTCCGTGTCATTTGCAATACGAAATATTACAAGTTTCATTTTTTTTTTATTTGGGAGCGTGAAGGGAAAAACTTATGCTGTGCGACGAAAGGAACAGTTAGACAATTACACTTCCTTCTAATGAACTATTTTTTTTTCTAGAACCAATACATATTTTCTACAATGCTAAAATGTCAGGCATGAAAACTGGAGAAATTTAATATATATAAAAACAAATATTGCGATCTGTGGTCATACATGAAATACTTTTAATTACTGCGAAACTAAGAAGCCGATTTGTACTTCTATTACTTCCATGAACAAAATCAGTAGGTAGTAGTGGTGTCATGGTGCGATTGACAATAAATACAGTCTTGAGAACATCGTTCATATAACTTAGTATTCAAAACAGGGGACCCGCTTCTAGCTTTAAATACATTTCTAGGACAAAACATGCTCCAAAGAGATGCTTGGACCTTCTATCTGATGACTCTAACCTTATCAAAGTTCTTCCCGAATTTCACAAATCCATGAGTTACCCGCACAAGGGATAAAGAGTCCGCTAAAAACCATTAATTTCGGAGAATAAGGAATTCCATTATCGAGATTTAAAGCATTTGTTTTAGCCAGTTATGACACACCTGTTGTTTTTTTTGTTGTTGTTTTTTTCGCGGTGCTTATACTTTTTTGATTGGAGGATGAACGACTATATCCTCAGGTCGCACGGGGCGAGCAGAGAATAGGAAGCTGTAGCATATCGCTTTTACACTCAGATAACGATGTCTCGTACTAAACCAATAGACAGTTTTAGTAGTAAATTTTAAAAAAAAATCAAATCCTGAATCCGATATTCCGCCGGCGGGTATAGCGATGCATTGTATTGCAAGCAGGTACCGTTATCGGAGCAATCGAAGTGACCCTCTAATTCTCCCTACAGAAAATGCAGGTATCGAGTACTCTTATCCAAATTAAAAGGCATAATCTACTAAAACTTCCCATTACCATTGACAAGCTTACGATTAACCACACCGGTCAGGCGCCCACCAGTTTCCGTGATACTCCCCTCAACACTTCCACCATATGTGCTCTGAGAAAAGAAGGAAGGAAATTTGTGCATAATCTATTGTAGATTCAATAAGGATCCAAGGCGCACATGCGTATATATATCTTCAATATTAGGTAGTTTTCGTAGATCGTTTTCGTCATCCCGCAAAGCTCTCCGCAACCCGCCACGATACCCGGAACTCTGCAGTCAAAGCTATCGGCGCGCAGGCGCAGTAGCGGCTTCTTCGTTGCGGTGGGCTTAGCGGAGGGGGAAACGCGGTCTACGAAAACACCCTATTGTATCATGCAGGTAAAGTTAACACTCTAAATGATGATATGAAAACGTCATTTGCGTTATTAGGTGAAACGAGATGCGGTCATCAAAGGAAGCATGAATTAGCGGCTACATATTTGAAGCCTTGAATGATATGAGTAAGATGAGCGAAGCTCTGGTTCACCACTTTATGTGTTAGATACCTGAAATTAACCATATAAGCCACACGATTTCTAATACAGTGAGAATCATAGAGTTCACACGTATTGCAGGTGACGCGACGCCTAAGTAAACAATTCCATCCTGCGGAGAGACGATAGGCAAGAATCATTTCCTCATGGAGTTTGTGACAATATCCCAAGTATGCCTTTTCAGCTGGGCGGCCAAATGTTTGGGTGGCCTGAGGAGAACCTTAACGAAGGGCGGTCTAGATATGCTGATTTTCAAAGCCTTGATGACACGTATTGGAGATTTTCATTACGTATTTTGGAAACTACTTTCACGGCTTCGTTTTTAGTCTCCAAGGCGCTGTGAATATCTCAATCGCTCGAGGACGCTGGCAAGCACACCTGTCGCTACAGCTTCCTATCTTAGCCAATAGGTTCCATCGAGTTTTCTGGAATCGCAAATATGGTCCCTCTGCGAAGAATAATAGGAATTGTTATAATTTCTGTGGACAGTTATGTCGGTGGTCGTTACAAATTAGACCGACAAAGGAGATGAATTAAAGGGCGGATAGAGCAGCGGGGCCACGCGTCGACTAATAAATTGTCTAGATTACCTTTATTCGGTGTATTCATTGGTTAATCGGTGCAATGTAAAACTGATAGCCATCTATTACGAAATTAAAGATTTGACATCATGCATAGGCTAAACTTGTGCAAGGAATTCTGTAGCCTTAGCAATGCAGGAACAGTACTTTTGAGCATATGCATTTCGATTAATTGCTTTCATTGGTATAAAATAAAATGGCATGGACTGATCTCAGAGGCAGAGGAAAGGGTAGAAAGAAATGTATACATACTTAGTCGAATGAAGTTGTAGCTATCTAACTATAGTAAAATGGAGATGTTTTTTTTTCACCATCTATTGTGTATGTGGTTTAGATATGTGTTAGTGGACTTTACGAAAAGCTGTGCGGTACCTTCATGATCCCTCATTTCTTTTACCGTAGGCAGTAGTAGCATGAGTAAGAGGATAGAAGGCCAAGAAATATTTTCCTTTAGCAAGATGTGAAGAAATAACAATAAAAAATTATCACGCGTGAGCGCACGCGCACACCTAGGCTATAAATGAGCCTGTCTGAGAGCACGTGAGCGTGCATTTGGACTGGTTCATTCATGCCCCTCGAGAACACGTATACATTAAGGCATTGATCCATCCAGCAAATCCAAAAAAAAAAAAAAAAAAATGGTGGGCTTATATTAGCAATGCTCTGCATCATAGATTAACATTAAGTGAAACTTAAATTTACTTTCCTGCTTATTCCTGGTCATTTTAATAAATAAAAAGAGCTACGGGGATGAGAGTAATTACTGCTGGCAATGTTTCTTTTGGTTTATTGTGCCATTTGCGTATAAATATTAATTTATTGTTAAATTAACAAATTGGACGGCGCGCAATTCAAAGCCAAATTTCCCAATAGAGCAGATCACACCAGAAATTAAATTCTTGATAACGAGTTCGACTGCGACGAGGATGACGCCAGGGGCTGCCCCACAAATTTCGCTAAAATTTAAACCAACTTATTGCACACCCTGGTAACAGTATTTGTTTTTAGAAATTTATATGATATTTATTTTCTTTATTTAGTAATTCGGTGGTTTTATTTATTTTTATTTGTTTACATATTATTGTGTTTTATTTTATTGGTTTATGAGGGAAGTTATTTCTACGTATTGATTTTTATTGCTTTTTACTTACCTATCTATTTCTTTGTGTATGTTCCCGCAGAGATGTTTATTTTTGCTTTATTTATTTATAGGTCATCTTATTAAAGATAAATCAAGTACGTTCGAGTCTGGCATCCCCATGCTCCTTTTAGTGCTCAGCAGAATATGTTTAGCCGTGTCTCCTAGTTATGTGCAGTCGGGTCTGCAACTTTTCAGTGCAATTTGTTCTTCTTTTCAATACAGTACCTATTTCAATCTTCAGACATTATAGAAACCGTAGTAGTGTAATCCGAGCGTCCTCGTCAAGTCAACTCAGAGCAGTGCAAGAGTCTGAAAATGCGCACGTCCAGCTTTCAAACGACTTTTCAGCGAACGGTAACTTTACGCCGTCCAAAACCAATCTCGTACATTCTGTGACAGAAGTCCTCAAATAGAGCCTCGTATTTCAGTTGTTGGCCTCCGGGCCTGAACGGCCCATTATTTGAACAGTGAGTACAATGGCTGGTCGAGATTCGTCTCCAATGTATCACATTACAGACTGTATTTCGATGGTCGTCAGGACACTTTCTGTAATGCTTTCCAAGTTATTTACGACATAAATTTTTCCGAGGTAACAAAAAAAAAAGTTGGAGGAAATCTTTGGGTGGAGATGTTCAATTAGTTTTCAAAGGGGACCAGGCTTGCTATACACAGACTCTGCTGCGGTGGCTCTGCCCACGCTACGCAAGTTCAGCCTCGCGCGCATTTTTATATATATATATTTTTGTCTTTTTTATTTTGATGACATTTTGCGGACAACCACGACCCATAAATTATTTTGTATGCTAACATTTCGCAGCTCGGATAATGTAGAGCAAACCTTCGTGCACTGAGCTTCTTCTCGCACCAGAACACGAAATCTCCCAAAACAAAACACGCCACTTCTAAGTCTAATCCCCACCCTGCTTTGTTTTTAAATGAATTAGCATTTCACTAACGTGCAGTCGAGCATAACTATACTTCTTAATCCACGTTCATGCTAGCAGTCGTACAGCAATGGCAAAATTCCTTATTTAGAGCATGAACCAGTCTCTCGATACTACTGCAAAACGCTGAAGGGGGAAGTTTTGTATCCCTGTAGGGGTTGCTAAAAAGCGTCTAATCAAATAAAAATCTTCATATCGACTATTTTTTCTTCTAAAACGCACAATTTTAGAGTCTCCCGAAGGGCCGCAGCAAGGGAGGGATCCTCCTGGCCACGTCATATATCACCACCTTCCTGGGTAAACATGTCTCCGCTAAAGCTACGCGAGCCATTTTTGGTGATGAATTCAGAGTGGAATAGCAATTTTTTTTAGAGACTGAACTATGGAATTGTACAGCGCCTTTCCAGTGGACGCTAAATATATTTTCACCTCCGTACCTACAAACGTTTTGTTGTTGTTGTTTTTCAAGAAGAGAGATTCATCTAAAAGAAATGGAGGAATACCGTTTTGGAGCTTCCGCGGCTTTAGTGTTGACAGCTTCTTGCTACTTTTTTTCTAAAAGGAAGCTAAACCGGTTCACTATTTGAGAAAAAAAAAAAAAAAACAACACACACACACACTTAAGTCGTTTTTATGTGGCTTCTAGGATTATGAATATGAAAATTATATTTCAGATTGAAGTGCCGAACAGCCAGAATACCGCTCTTAGAATAGCTCTGGAGCCCCTCCTTCCCGTCGCGTTCGGGCGAGGAGAGAATCATGAGGTATTAGAGAGATCTCAACACTACTGCGCCGTTCGCGAGCCTTACCCGAGCAGTCAAAAGCGCTGCACCCTTTCCCTCAGAAGCGGCACGTCAGGGCAGATGAAACCTCTGGGTATGACATCAGACACAAAATGTTTCTTAATCTTTCATTTTGTTTTACGTTTTTTTATACGTTAGGATCAAATTCTTGTGAGATTTAAATTCACGGAACAAAAACACGTTACAATTCACCTCTAACTCCTTTGATCTTATTTCAAGGGCATTTTTAGTTTCTTTTTAACAAACACGTTTGTTCCGTGCTTCTTGTATTAGTTAGTTTGCTTGTCCCTTTGTACATTTGTCGCGTTGTTACGATGAACTAATTAGTTGCACTTAATACATGATTTCTCCGTTTTAGTTTCGGAACGGAACCAGTGCAAAGCCTGTGTTACGAGCACGTATCATGGAGCCTCGTAGAAACTGACAGGGCGTGAGCACGCCTTCGTAGGCAGGGCTCCTCCCTCAAGCTACGCAACTAAAAAAAAAAAATAACCTAGACAATATTTTAGAAAAAACAAATTCGTCTCGCAACGCTCAAGAAACAGCGTTCCGCTGTGTCAATAGACCGTTTGAAATGACCGGGGAAGAGCTCTACTCCCGGGAGAATCTCGAAGGCCGAGCGCTCACTGGGAGCACTTCATGCTTCATCCGCTACGCGACCGAACACTCTGATGCGGAAAGGCGAATTATCGCAAAGTCCGCACCGTGGCCTTCCCTGCACAGCTGGATGGCTTCACATTTTTAACGCTTAGTGGCGCTTGCTTCGTTGCAGTCGAAGTGACTGTTGGTGGACGAGATGGTGGGGCGGATGTTCCAACCTTCTTATTTCTTTTCTTTGTATAATTATTTTATCCCGTTTTTTTGGCGTGACAGGCTCTCGTTCAGAAGAGATTGCGCTGCAAATATACATTCATGTACACTTTTGAGAAAAAGCCTCCTGTGAGCTGCCGTTTTGAGCGATGCTGGCGCCGCGTAACGTTTCCGTCATGTTGGGGTGTGCAAGAAGCGCGTCCTTGGGGTGCGCAAATGTGGACCAACCAGGAAATGATGTGGCCATGACGACTTCTGTAATGTATGGGCGTGCGAAAGATAAAGTCATCGGCGCGGCCGAGGTCGCGCGAGGGCTGGACCTGGCGAGGAATTGTTTTGTGTGCTCCGATATACGTGCACATTGGAAGCGAACTATTTGTCCTTTCGGAAGTACACTGGCTGGCGGCAATGGGGGATTCTGTCGCATTCTTTTATGCCCTTTGAGACGTCAGATTTGTTTTTTTTTATTTGTTTCGGTTTGCTATTGGTACGGTTTGTTATTTATTGTTTGTAATTTTTCTCGGCCGAATACAACACCTGTATGATATATAAATATCATTTTAAAAATCTCTCGACTGCCAGTGGCGTCTACTTCCACACGAAACGCCTGGCAACGTTTTATAACAAGCAGTGACCATCCCGCTTGTTAAGCAGGTAACCCTCACCCTTTAGCGCG
The DNA here is from genome assembly GCF_016920785.2 of Ixodes scapularis. Taxonomy (NCBI): domain Eukaryota; kingdom Metazoa; phylum Arthropoda; class Arachnida; order Ixodida; family Ixodidae; genus Ixodes; species Ixodes scapularis. The sequence goes on from NW_024609857.1 coordinate 188,730,115, forward strand.
GTTCGAGGTTAGGCCGGGATCCCACTTGCAAAGGATGTAAATATAGGCCAATAGTTAATTGCCTCCGGCTGTGAGCTCTATGCTTTAGTAGTTTAGCAGTTGTTGTTGCACCGAAGCATGTTTTTACTAATACCAAGCTAAGAAAATAAAAAAAAAATTACAAAATCTGGAAAGCATTTTTTTTATGTTTTACTGAGACAAGAAAACGCCGCGGCAATTTCAAAAGTTAAGGTTTTCTTTTTCTGCTCCTACCTTTTTGTGGCAACTAAAGTTAGCTGTAGGATATCGTATTAGATACTTAAGATTGAGATGTTAGATATATAAACATAAAAAAAAACGAATTATATTTGTACATATTTTGAAACTATCCTTTAAATACCCGTCGGATATTTAAGCTGCATACGCTTTCCCAGAGCAGTACCACCGAGAAAATACTGTGATTAAATAAGCTCGCGCAACGACTCTGTACTTTAAGTAATACCGCTTAGATTTAATCCTCGACGTCCATAACATACAAAATACGAAAATGGGTATTCTTTTCGATTAAAACGGAGAACAATTGAGAATAAAATGTGCCGCGCGCACACCCTTAAGTCGCAGCTCTAACGTGCGGCCACGTGATCTTGTGTTATTATATATCGCCGATGTTCATCTTGGCCTAGTACTTGGGTTGGCAAAGCACAGGGTAGTACTGGGGGGCTAAGCTCGGCACGGAGAGATCAAGGCGAGTTCTCCGCCAAACTCGCCGCCCGCCGCGATTGGTCGGCGCCGTGCATGACGACACGCGCCGTCACTCCCTAGGTCGTGACGTCAGAACGAAGGGTTTGAGGCGGTCGGAGAGTGGCATATTCGGAACTCGCGGCAAGATGCTGTAACGTCATTGTGACGTTGCAAAATCCGCCGCGGATAGGAAAAGCTTGCCGGCTCCGACCTAGGCGAGCTTGGGCGAGTTGGACGCGAGATGGAAGGAGAAGCGTCCAAAATGGCAGCGTTTTTGTTCGTGTTTCGCCTTCAGCGTAGCTATTTACGCCACGCCAATGTGTTTGACATGGACGACGTTGATTTTCAACAACACTATTGGCCCTCGTAAGACATTGTAAGGTGGCTGTGCGATGAACTTCGTGGCGAACGGGGCTTGAGCCGACGGAGCCGGGAATGGACCGTCGTCCCCGTCGTGAATCCTACAAACAAATTCTACAAAGTGAATCCTAGAAACAAATGTTTTCACGGCAATCTTGAACTTGGAACGCAATTTATCATTACCTACAGACTTTTACAATTATTTTGATGGTTTGCTGCGCTGCGTAGATGAAAGATAAACGCACTTGATAAAATTGAAACTATAACAGATAGAAGAAAAGCAATGTACCTGAATGGCGCAGACTAACCACTGTGTAATTTCTTTCTCATCTTTCTCCCTCCACACCCTATTTTGACAAACAAAAATTGGTCGTTAGTTGTTTATACAGCAGGTAACATGCCAGAACATTGCGAAATTGTTACCCACCGTAGATAAGCAATTTAGCCAGTGCAGTATGACTGCTAGCATGGGGTCTTTAACGTGCACCACGCAGTAGTGATCCACGACCGCACGCCGGTACGATGCTCATCCAGATCGACACGGGCAGAGGTGGGGTTGAATCTAATCGTGGAATCCCCGATCCTGGGTTCTGCAGCGCGAGCGTTCGCTCCACATGCACCCTATTTAAAAAAAAAAGCAAAAAAACTATTGTGGCTGTGTGGCTGTGTGAGGGAGAAAGACGAGAAAGCAATTACACAGTTGATAGTACGCCATTCCTCTATATTGTTTTTCGTCTATTCTCTGCTTTAGTTTAAATCTTTATAAAGTGTGTTTTTTTTTCATCTACGTGGCGCAGCAAACCATCACGATGTATAATCAAGTAGCCCATATCCAAGCAATGTTTGCATAATTAGTATTCGAGTTGTCACCTATTCTTACTTGTCATTTACGATTTAAATAAAAAAAAATTGGGTTGTGTGTATGTTGATACCGCTTAAAACTTGGTGTGCCTCAACGGGCGACGATTCTTCCAGCTGTCGATGAAAAATTTGGCCAGTGCAGTACAACCGCTTGCCTGGGGTCTTTAACGTCCACCCCGCAGTATTGATACACGACTGCACGCCGGTACGATGCTTATCAACATCGAAAAGAGCAGGGGTGGGGATTGAACCCAGCATCCTGGGTTCTGCAACGGACCTTTCGCTCGACGTGCTCCGAGCTGGTGTGGACCCCTGGATAAAATCAAACACTTTCCCTGAGAGCGCAAGGGAGGGTTCGATGACGCACTCATTTCCTTTTGCCCTAATCTTAAACGCCTTGTGAACTTCTCGGCACTCTCTTTCTTTATATTTTGCTAGAATCTTAAGGTCCGTCAGAACTGGTGAGCATGGGCAACGACTACAATGGATGACGAGATTACCAGAAGGGCTTGCTTTCATGGCTGCCGAATGTTCGCGTGCAAGGTCATTAACACACCTACCCGTCTCTATGGTAAACTATAAAAGCACATATTTAAACAGGAGAAACAAAAATATCAAAATAATGAACAGTTGTATGTTCCTTTTTCTTTTTTTTTTTTTCTTTTAACGGACCGATGCAAGTTTTAGCAGCAGAAGAGACGTGAATAAAAGAAAACGTCGTCCCGGGAACGGACAATTTCATTGCGTATTCGGAGGCACGCGCCCATTCCCTGGCTGACTTCTTTTTGCGTCTTTCTTCTTTTTGTAACTTCTTCATGTATCATTCAGCAGCCTATAACCCTGGGTTTTGCGCTGTGATATACTCTTTTTTTATGTCGTTCTTTGATCGCGCATCAAAAGCCGCAGGACCCGAAGCTGATCCCGACCTGTGTCCCGAATAATCAGTTCGGGGGACGTTTCTGAAAGATCTAAAAAGCCGCTCCGTTGTCGGTCATTTGTTTTTAACTGGGACTGCATTAGTTGCTTCACATCTATAATACAATGTCTGTCTCTGCTTGGAAGAACTGCTTTAAGAGCGGTAAGACGATAGAAAAGAGCACCGAGGCCTACTGCGTCGAAGGGGATTCCGAAGTACGTAAGAGGAAATACACTCTAAACAAAGCCCGTGCATCTACTTTCCCGCACAACACTCGGACAGCCAATCACCGCAACGTACGGAAGCAGCCCAGCGAATGACGATGCCGAAACATAAGTTAAGACCAAAAAACGCAGTCTGAGTTGTGACATTAAGCAATGCAAGCGTGACGTTTTGCGTTCCTTCATGTCACAACTCAGGCTGCGTTCTATTTTTTCTTTGGTTTTAAGTTTTAACATATGTTTCGGCATCGTCGTTCCATGAGCAGCCTCCGTAAGTTGCGGTCATTGGCTCCCCGACTGTTGTGCGGGAAAGTAGACGCGCGGGCTTTTTCTTAGAGTTCAGGTAGTCGCAATGATGCCGTATCCTCCTTCGCAAGCTTTTCTTTAAAAACACACACACACACACACACACAAAAAAAAGAAGCTTCGCTGTTTATTGCGAAGAGAAGAGTAGAGAACGCCTGCAAACAACCCAAGTGTCCCTAGGCTTGAAGAAGCCGATAATACGAATTGACCTGAAAATGCGATGTGAACCGTTAGGGGCAATGACCGTAACCTGTTATTTTCTCTGTGCACCGGTGCACGTCTTATTTTTCACGTATAATCGCAGTCTGGGTCTCTTCAATCACTGGGCTTTTTCCGTTGCTCACAGGGATCGATTAGATGTAAGTTTTGCATGCAAATTCAAAACTCCGAACTTCCCGTGTAAGGGGTGACAAGACATATATTTTAACTTGGAACACAACTTTTGTTGGGCTAGTTGACTCATATTTGACAAAGATAACATAAGAAAAAGTTAACAAGGAGAAAGAGACCCACAGGCGGCGCACATACCGCTACAGTCCTGTCGTCTGTGCATGGCCAATTTTTTGCGACATTCTCTCGAAAAAAAGTCTTTCAAGGAAATATCAAAAATTCGAATTAATGTGCCTTCTATAATACGCAGGCAATTAGAATCCCCGGGAAATTTAAGATCTTTTGTCCTTAACCCTCTGCCTACCGCGAAAATTTTGAAAAAAAAACTGGATTTCAAAATACCGATTCTTTTTTATGTGCCCATAAATTTAATATGCAACAAAAAGACCAAATACAAATGCCGAAAAAAAATTTATTATATGAGAGGTCTTTGAACACACTGCAAAAGAAAAGGGGAGTAAAGCTCGGCTTCACTGCATTACCGCAGACAGTTCAAATCACCTTGCACGCAAAGTGAACGGAAAACGTGGAGGGGCAGGAGGGAGATTTCTTACGTCATGCCGACACCCAGGACATCATGCCGACACTCCGACTTGATGTCCTCATCGAAATAGAGGTCGTCTGAGCTAAAATCCAATAACTCAGTTGCATCGCTCTTGCTGTCCGATGAAAAAATCATTTCCTCGTCTTTCGAATCTGAAGAGACGCCCACAATATCTTCGTTTTTCCCCAATTTTGATGCAAGGTTGTCACTACAAACGCAGCGATCAGAAGATTTTGCCGCCATTTTTATATCCCCTGTTGCCTGCGTTGGAAGAATTCTCCGACATATTAAGAAAGTTACCATGTTTTTATTTTCCTTGAAGCGCCATCTATCCACGGCAAAACTAACTATAACCACGTGGACTAGCCCAGTTCGTCTATGGTAGCGTATATGAGCCCGAATCAACGTGGACGAGCCCAGTTCGTCCTCGGGAGGAGCGGTACAATCAGTATGGACGAACCCAGATTCTCCAAGCTAGGGAAAGGGTTAAAGGCCAACATTTTTCATTTTGTAATCGTAGCCAAAGAATTCAATGCAAAAATATTTCCAGAGCCGGGGTATAAAAACGTCCGATGACACCTAAGCACTCAGGAGTTGTGAATGCGAAAGCATGAATGTTGTTCTTCTGCTCCCTCAGTTTGTCTGCGGCGTAGTGGCGTAAACGGCCACGCTTCGCAATGGCCGAGGTACCGGCCGACGGCCGAGCGCGCGCTCTCGTCAAGTGGCCGTGCCGCGCTTAGCTCGGCCGTGCAACTTCTCCGGAGTTTACCCGTGCGGGCTGTGCGCCGAGGCCCGCACCTGCTTCCGGCGGCCGGGCCGCTGCATGCGCTGCGCCGCCACGGAGAGGGATTCTCTGGTGGCGCTTTTGGAACTATGTCACGCGAGAACCAATGGGAGCCTCGTTCTTTGATGACGTACGCCAGTCAATGGGGGCCTATCCGTCAGGTCCCGGTATCACTTCCCTTAATTGAGTCAGGGGAGGTTACGTGCCGTTTGGCGCGGCTTCGAAGCTGATGACGTCAGTTCGCTCCTTGGGACAGTTAATGCTTTCGCACTAGTGATGGGACGAATCTTTATCCGAATCGAGATTCGGAACCGAATCTGATGATTCGGAAAGATTCGGAAAAGTAGCCGAATCTCAAGAGATTTGGAAAAGTTCGGAAAGATTTGGAGCGTTGCCATGGTTGCCAGATCACATTGATGAATGTTTCAACTTTTCGTGATATTAAATTCACTAAACTCTACAAAGTGCGCTAAATGATGTTGTTAATATAATATCATAGTAATAAATAAAATTTTCCGCTTTGTTTATATTATTTTGAATGTTTGTAGAGAACGGTATCGCGGCGAAATTGGATTCGGTTCCGGATTACGACGAAAATAGGCAAGCTTGGTGCACGTGGAAATACAAGCGCATGCTTTCATTGTCGCAAGAGATCAATGCCGTACGTGCGGTTCTGTACAGACAGATTTCGCGTCCTGGCACACACTACACAAGTGAGTATGTTCGATTCGATTATCTCCAAAGTGTGTCCACTCAGGAATTGTTATCGGAACACGGGAAACAATCTGAAACTCCTTGCACCGTACTAGACACATCTACTGCAGTTGAACGTTTCTGGTTAATGATATTCGATTTAGTAGCAGTGTTTGTGTCCGAACAATAAACTTAAGTGGAACACCCCTGTGTTGTTTCTTTTTTTTTTTTTCAAATGCAACGCGTAACGTTTCACGGCCGACGTACTGTTGAGAACGGGGAAACGCAACCGGTGCCGGTACGCGGTCGAAGTTGGTACGAGAAACATTCATCTTGCTCTCGCGCCTTACAGGTACAGACATACGCAGCTCTAGAGGAGACGAATAGTTTCCTTGCCTGAATATATTTATTGTGTGTTGCGCCACATTATGTATAATACACAGCATTTCGCTACATTTTGTCGATCACCGCAAAACCGCACAGAAACCGAGACCGTGCATAGGTTAGGACTACGTCAACCACACCGATCAGCTCAGCTGGAGCTGGGCGCGTGCCAGGGTTTATAATGACAGTACAGTACATACCATACGTTGAACTAAACAAGACGAAATCTCGTTATATGCAGTAACAGTACCTAAAACAAAACACAACTCTCCGTATTCGCGAGGTTTACAACGTTCACGCTGCCGTCCACAACCAGCGACAAATCTGCCGAATCTGCCGAGCATTCGTCGCGGGAAGTTCGGATATTTCCGAATCTGCCGGAATCCGAATCTCCGGTGAATTGTCCCATCACTATTTCGCACTAAAACTGTACGCATCCAAACATCGAATTCCCGCGTAATGATATTTTATGACTGTCACCGACGAAATTCCCGGTGAACATTGCGATCATTGTTGTTGTTCATTTGAAATTCTAATTTTAGAGCAAGCGCCGAGGCGTTGATAAACAATAAAGCTGGGGATGTGGCTCTTAATCCTTGTTCAGTTTGGGCTATTTTATCAATGTCAAATGAGAAGACCGGTTCTTTATTTAGGCACGAAGGGTAATGTTGTGACGGGAGCTGGGGAAAAGAGCGGCTAATTTGCAGGTTGACGCGTTCCAATGTATTTGCATAATTTTTTTTTTAGGAAATCTTGTCAAAGTTGCACAATGCAGCCTGTCCCGGTGAAATATTCTGCCAAGGGAACATAACCTAAAGGGCTAGCATTCACGGGAAGCTTGATAATTAACTAGTATTTCTTAATTATTTTTAAATCGGTCTTAACGCGACGACGTTAAGAAACTTGTTTCGCAGAAAAGTTGGCGTCGGTGGCGTAACGCGAAAATCTTGATAGTTCGATGGGGTCATGAAGTCAGAGCGACATGACTTTCCGCGGGAATTTCAAACAACCCAGAACGCTCACGTGAAACTTGACGTGATGCGTGGAATTAAAGTGATTAAAACAAGACATGCAATGCGAACTAAAGGTCGCCGCATGTCTAAAACATTTTCAATTTATGAAGCAACTTATTTGCTTCAAAGTAAACTTTGAAGAATTTTAAGCGGGGTTCGAACCCACGACCATTCGGTTGCGAGCCAGACACGCTACTGACGAGGCCACGCAAGGCACTTTTTTTATTATTATTTATTGCCATAAATGAACACAAACAAGACAGGCACTTTCGGTACTATACAATGTAGAGTTGCCTGCTAGCATTGCATGCTAGCGGCGTTAAGGGGTTTAGAAACCTGCCGCCTGCCGGCCTTTCGGCTGGCGGGAAAGGGTTAAAATTCTCGAAGCCTCGCTAAGCTCTCAAACGTCGGCAACCAATCCATTCCCGAATAAATTTCTGGTACACTCGGGCGAGCATGGCAACATGCTCAATAAAGTAAAGTCTGACAGATCGCACATCCAGATCAGCATGGCGTACAGCCATCCTGCTCTTCCAGATAGAATGCAAACCCAGTAGTATTACAAGATCGTACGGGAAAGACTTGTCCAGCACTGAAAGAAACCGAATACCTCGTGCCGTGAGCGGCAGATCTTTTTGAGGCCACGCAATGCAAGGCACGCTTACAGGGCAAATGAGAAGGCGATGAGAAAAAGGCCCGATAACGCTATCGCCAACACTTGAGCCTCCTGCATGTTTTAATTACCGAAAATAAACGTATGTTTTCAATTAAAACTGTGTAAGCGTCGACGAAAACCACTAAGTCAATACGTTTCAGAAAGACTTGAAGTGCGAGGAAAGCGCGGTTGTCCCTAAAGTTAGCACTTGTTCTACTTGCGCAGAAGTGAAGGTGTGAAAACGCGGATTAGTGCCGGGAAACTTGCGAGGGCACGTAGAAGTTTAATGCGTTTTCGAAACCCAGAAAAAATAAACACGCGGATAAGATTTTTCTTTAATTTTGTGATTACAATAAATGAAAGAAAGAAGTGGGCGAGAAGATTTGATACTCAATTTCGATTAGACGTATGCAGAGGCTCAATAACAGATCTTCTTGGTTTGAATGGTATGGGATTCCGGAAAATACAGAAAGTTTCGAAACCCTGTCCGTTTAAATCTCTTCCCAGTGGGTATAACAAGACGGGCATAATTGAAAGAGGATATTTACAGACACTATATGTTATTCCCCGGAGGAGAGATTTTCAAAATATAAGCCTTCCAAATATCCCAGCATTCTTCTTTCTCTTAAGTACTCTGCATTTCCAATCAGCAGCTTATCAAGGGAACCGCCAACTTGAAACTCAAGTCATGATAGCGTGAAAAACATTATTCTGTTAAATTTATTAAAATATATTTTTCTATCGTTTTGATGTTACTTCTGTTTTAAAGATTACAGTATAACAATGCCGTTTTTTATTTCAAGATATTTTTATTGTTTTTGTTTATTCTCATTGATGATGGTCCGTGTCATAAGGTTTTATAGTTCTTTAAATTTAAGTAATTAATATTTATTTTCAGCAATATTGTGTTGAGGGCACCAGAGAAAAAACTTCGATGAGGTAGCTTATCCGGGTCTGGTGCCCCTGCACTTCGAGGGCATGGTAAAAACAACAACCGCTATACACTACATTTTTCTAAATAAAACAAACGCGCACATCTTTTTTTGTTAAACAGTGAATAGCACCGTGTTCTATAATGAACTTGTTAAGTAATGTAGGCAGGTTATTCGCAATAGACTGCAGTGCATAATTTGAATGAAAATCAGGCACATTCAAATACTTTCTGCGTCTGACAAGGATGGAAGACTCACGTTTTGTCAGGTGGGATACATTAGACAAAAACGAAATAAACTCATTGGTCGAAAATAAATAATAACATAGCAAACGGTACTCGTAAACACTGGCTATCCTTATGACGTTTAATTTAAGAAATAATGGTTGCGCATGAGTGTTCTAAGGCACGTTTGCAATAAAACACAGCATTTTCATTTGTAGGATCGTAAGTTGGATAATACTTGATTTAATTATTGTGCCCCAAACCAAATGACAACAGTTAATTTGTGGGCTAAAAAGAGCATGACAAATTTGCATTTTAATATTTACAGGCAACAAGAAGCCACAGTGACATACTATTCTAACAACTTTTGGCAGTCTCTTAACTAAGTATTCGATGTGATTATTCCATTGCATATCTTCTTAAAAAAAAATGACACCTGGCGCTTTTCGCTGTGTAACTATTTCAAACTGGTTTGCGCCGATCTCTAGAGCATAATTACTAATAACGCGCTTATTTACAGTTCTAAACATAGCTTTATACTTAACAGTGTTTATTTTAAGACCATTTATTGTTGACCACGAAAGAAACTTTTCCAGAACTAAGTTTCCCATAGGTATAATAAGTTCGTCCATATTCGATGCAGATAGAAATATACACGAGTCGTCTGCATACATTATAAAACTTGCTTGATTGCAGATAATGATTAGATCGTTTATATACACATTGAACAGCAGATGACTCAGTGTGCTGCCCTGGGGCACACCAAACTTCAAGATTTGCAAAGAGGAAGGAATATCATTCACTGAAACGCATTGCTTACTATGTTCTAAATGTGAATGAATAAGTATCAAAGGCGTGCCATGTATGCCATAACATGAAAGTCGATCAGGAGCATTGAAGAGTTAAGAAAATCAAACGCTTTACTAAGGTCAATAAAGATGCCCAGTGTCAGCCGTTTCCCTTTACATTGTGTAATATTATTCCTTTCTCTTATGTCAAAGCGCTTTCTGTGTTGATTTTTCCTTGGGAAATCTGAACTGGGAGTCAGCACTGATTTGGGGGTAAAAAATTTGTCTAAGCGATATAATATATTTTGTCCAGCCTTTGGAAAATATTGGAAGAACTGAGATGGGTCTGTAATTTGTTACTAAATTGTTGTCTCCACCTTTGCGTAAAACTGAAACTTTCGCAAGTTTCATGGTATTTGGAAATTGGCCACTCAACGATGCTAAGTTAAATATATATACCAAGAGTGGGGCCACCACATCGATTACGAATTTAACGGGCTGTATTTGTATATTGTCTATGTTATGGCTTTTACGGTTATTCAATCCCATGAATACACGGATCACTTCCAATTCGTCTGTCGGTTGTAGTAAAATTGTGTCTGCTACATGGTGCGAGGTAAACGAGCAAGCATGCTCATGCCACGCGCTAGAAGGCAAGTTAGTAAAATGACCGTTAAAGAGCCCACATAGTTGTATTCCGGGACCGCTTTCAGCAGAAATTGAAAGTTCATCTATTGAATTCTTCTGCTTGCTTCGTTAAAGCGCTTCGTTTATTGACTGCCAAACAATCGCCGGACGCTTTTTGTGAGCGTCATAATAAAGGCGTTTGTGATATTTTTTTATTTTTTTTTTTTTTAGTGCAGATGTGAGTTGATTGCGATACTTCTTGAAAATTGGATGGTCACCGTCATCTTTTGAAGAGAGGTACGCCTGATATGAGCGATTCTTTCCTTATCATTTTTAAAACAAAGATGGCGTCACCCATGGTTTTCTCATTGGTTTTAAGCAGTAAGCGTCTTATATGGAAACTACGGGTTGTATATCATCTTAAAAAAATTTATGAAATCATCATACGCTTCGTTCACGCATTGCCTTGAGAAGACAAAAGTCCAGTCTGATTGCATGACTGTGCTTCGAAAGAACCGCAGTTGGCAGTCGGTTATCGTTTGGAAACTTAAGAGTCTATCGACGTTCCCCGATAAGTCACGGGTTTGAAAACAAACAAAAAATTGTTAAATGATCGCCTACGTCATTACTAATAGTGCCTGCACTGCGAACTATAGTATTTTAGTGGCAATAAAAACGTCGATAGAACTTGCCGTACAACGGGCAATTTGGGTGGGGGACACAGTCACATTGCGAAAACCACTACTACTGAGTGCACTACTCAGTCGTGACGAAAGAGAAGAGTTTTCCGATCTTTTAACATTTCAGTCACCGCCCAGAACAATTGAGTAGTTATTCCCAAGGATATGAAATTAAGATACCTCTCAAGTAAAGAAAAAAATTATTAAAGTTACCAGCTGGCGATTGATACATACCAGAAAGCAGCTGACGTACGTGCTTCACAGTTACGATTTTATAGTCTTCTGTAGTTTCGGTAAAGGCATTGAGTATTTCGCGTCTAATATCCTGTACAACATAAATACAAACACCTCCCCCTCGTTTGCAGCTTCGATTCAAAAAGAAGTGATTGTAACCTTTCACGATAAGAACATCGTCATCTGTTACGTATCATGTTTCGGGAATCATCGCCATTTAAAACGAAACACAGAGCTGATCAAAAAAGAGTAATGAAATTATCACTCTTGCATTTCGAAGAGCGTATATATATTTAAATGTAAGATCGTGGTCAAATCTTTGATTCCTGCATATCGCTTTAGTTTAACAGGCAATAGAAGTTCATGGGATGGGGCCACGAAGCTTGAGGTTAAAAATGTTACAAATGTCTGAAAGCCATGTCCTTGGAAGGATCATTCAGTTATATTTGAAAATTGCACCTAATTATCTTCCGGAGATATAACATTTCGAAGCTCAAGGCGTTGCGATGGCCCAGGTATTAATACCGTACTGTGCGAAGCCGTGGGTTTCACACCGAAGCATGCACGTGGTAATAACATGTCCTAGTTTTTATGAAAGATTTACAATATGTACAGCAAATATTAAAAATTACAATTAAGAGTATATGGAACAAAATCTACAAAACACGTAAATTAAACAACTTTGAGATAAACATTTTCACATTATCTACCAGAAAACTACTTTATACAAAATTTCGAAAATGTATAAAAGCAGCCTCTTTAAATACACTTTACGAATATAAATAAGAAATGCTTAACCATTTTTAGTTGTGTTATTAATGCAGAAACGCAGTTGATTTTTCTAGATGTAAAAAAGTTTCACGTAATATTAAAAAAAAAAAAAGAAACTTCAAATTTTCTTTTTCTTGATATCGCTTTAATCATCTGAACTGTTTTGAACTATTTGTGATGACAATACTCGGAGTAACGTTTGACCTCCGAAAAAGAGAAACGAAAACAAACCACTGAAAGTGAGCTAGCTAGACTTCGTTATAGGGGCTTTGCGCACGACGTCAACACCAAATATACATTTGTAGAACCAACAATGGGTAGTGCTCTATTGTAGGATGTAGAAAGTCGTGATATCCATAGCTTAACCTTATATTTGTGTTTCCTAGCAGGGATTCCTAGGACACCCCCTCTACCCTCCCCAATTAGAGCGCGTCGAATGTAATGTTTTCTTCGGAGCGTCATAAAATGCTGAGCATGTCTTATATATTCACAATGTGGGTGGATTTGTTTGGTTTCGATAATACCCACCATATTTTCAATTTAAGTGATACCTTAAAGTTTATTAACTAGAAAGTTATTTACTTAAAGTAACTATTAGCCGAATGAAACCAGATATCATCCCCCCTTTTCCTAAACTTCTTCTCTAGCAGGGACCATTACTACATAAATATTTTCTGTGTGATGCGTACTTTCCACAAGAACAATTTGGTTCGCGTTTCCCGACAGTCGGTGTACTATAGGTTGATAGCAGAATATTTCTCTCAAGAACATGCGTTTCTTATGTATTTCACATAAATCTGCAGCTATATGATCGGACTATCATTGTATGAATTACAAGAGGTTTATAGCAGAATGTTTCTCTCAAGAACATGCGTTTCTTATGTATTTTACATAAATCTGCAACTATATGATCGGACTATCATTGTATGAATTACAAGAGGTTTATAGCAGAATGTTTCTCTCAAGAACATGCGTTTTTTATCTATTTTACATAAATCTGCAACTATATGATCGGACTATCTTCGTATGAATTACAAGAAAACACCCAACGACGAAACCCTTGTAGTTATCAACGTCTATTTGTAATCCGTTGTACGGTAGGCATCGATACTTAAAAATAGTAAACATGATTTGCCGTCACGCAATGTTAAACACCATGATACATACTTTCCAGATACGACTTTCCTTGCATTGTTTTCGCAGTTGCGAACCTTCCCCGTGTGAGGGCTTCGCGTTCGAGCGTAATGGGCTGCGCACACAGTTCTCAGCTGTCGACAGAAGTTGCGCCCGCCGTGTGTATCTAGTCTCTTCTTCGTCCTCGTCTAAAAGTGCTACCATGCTCTTAAAGGGATGGTGAACCGAAATTTGGATTTAAAAAAAAAAAAACAAAAAAAAAAAACAATGCAGGAGATGTAGGCGGGACGCTACAATCCCTAGAATACTACTCCTAAGGCGTATCTCAAATGGACGGCCGTATTTTCGGAAAAAGAGGTCGAGATTGAACCAGGCCGACAGGGCGCGTGACGTCAAGATACTTTGTTTCCTCCTTGCTTCGCTTCGCTCCTTCAAGGCGGCGAAACGGAGAAGACGCGAGGCCGTTCCCTCTCCTTATCGGAGAAACATGACGTCAACATTTCTGCCAAATACGCCTCCTTTTTTTGAAAAATACGGTCATCCGTTCGAGATATCGCTGTATTAGTGATGTTTTAGTGTTTGTAGCATCCCGTTGCACACTTTTACCGCGTGTTTTGGGGAATCCAGATTTCGGTTCAGCATCCCTTTAACGCCAAGAGTCCTTCGCAAGCAAAGCGCCCAAGGTGGTGTGTGTGTGCGTGCGTGCGTGTGTTGGGGGGGGGGGGGGAGGGGCGAGGTAGAGAAAGGCTTTTGGCGGCAACGCAATAAATTACAAATATAAAGCTAAGGTAGGAACATCACGACTTTCTACAACCTACGATAAAGCAGAACCGCTGTACAGTATATTTTTTCGGTTATAGAAAATGACTCAATGGACCCTACGTCGTGCGGCGAAACCCCTACTACGAAGACAAGCTAGCTCAATTTTATTGAAGGTTTGTTGTCTTTTTTCACTTTTTGTAGGTCATATTTTATTCCATGTTTTTTCATCACAAGTCAGTCATTTCAAGACACTGCAGACCATCAAAAAGTGTTTTAAAAAAATGAAAGAGATGGTTCTTTTTATATAAAGGCGTGCAATTTTGCCACATTTTAAAGTATCCCTGGGATTCTGCATTATTAACATAACTACAATAATGGCTAAGCGTACCTTCTTTATATATTCGTAGAAGGCATTTAGAGATGCTCATTGAGAGACATTTCGCGCTATTTTACACAAAGTAGTTTGTTGGAAAGTAATGTGTCAATCATTCTCTAAAACGTATTAACCCGCAGTGTTTCTTAGCTTTCTCTTGCATAGAAATGTTTTATTGTAATTTTTAGTATTAGTTATACATATGGTAAACCTTTCATAAAATATGTAGGAAAAGCTATTTACATGCATGCTTCGGTGTGAAATCGACGGCTGTGCAAATTACCATAGAGAAACCTTGGCCATCTCTATGCCTCAGCTTCGAGATTTCATATTGCAGGAAGTAAAGTAGCTACGGCGTTCATATATAGCTGAATGCATCTCTCAAAGGCATCGTTTTTACATATATTTTCACGTAATAAAAAAAGGCGACACGAATAATCATTGTACCATCTGAGGTTGAAACACCCTCCAATCCCTTTTTCTTGAGAATGCCCATGTGTATATTCCATTGGGTAAAAATGAGTATATTAAATAAATAAAAAAAAAAAAAAAGCAGGAGAAAGTGAAACGCTCTCCTGAGCCTTACACACGGAAACTGATATATCTTATCTCCGCGTGCTATATTCGGTAGAGAATTATTTCGATGTGAGTGCACAGGAGCACGCGTTAACACTCTGTGGAAGCTAACGTCAATAAATTGAGATTGTCAGCCTAATATTCGAGACGTTTAGAAGAGAATCTCTACATATTGTGAACAATGATTCAGTAATATATGTCAACGTCTACTTCTGTGAACGCTGGATTCAAGAGATAATCAGCTGCCAAGCGTGTAGTTTGTCCGGCGTAATATAAGGCCTCCTTATGTCAAATGCACTAAATTCTAAATGTCTGGGTCTTCGTGTTTGTAATATTGACGCTACTATTTTTCCACTCTAATTGAGTAGAACGCTCGTGTGGAATAGAAACGTTTAAGAAACTCAATGCAGTTAAAAAAAGAAAACACATAATATTTTTTTTCTGGACTCTGAAATAAACAAGTATGTTAAAGACACACAGAGCGCAAGCTTGAGGGAACTTTTTCTTAATTGTTCGAAAAAAAAAAAAAGGAAAGGACAATAAAAATAGGAAGTCTCAAAACTTATTCCAGGTTTGAGCACTTTTTGCTTCGCGTTCGATGGTTAGGCCAAACTAAATTAGAAGGTAATGCAGTCGCATTTATTTAGTTTACATATTTTAAATATAATTATGTAGGTATTTCATATAAAGAACACTAACTATTGAGGTCCAGATATGACATAAAATTTTATAGATTTGCGCTGTGCGTATGTCTTAAATTCTTGCTTATACATTGCTTCTGACTAAAAAAATTAAAGAGGGTATTTATTTTATGCAAAGTGAAATTACGAGACTTACAAAAACAAATTAACTCTCCGGCCTAGTTCGCGTTTCGGAACAAGCCGCTGCAGACGGCTCCGCTAATAGGAAATCTTTGCTAAGCACGGGGAATTAGTGTAAAAAAGAAGAATTAGAACACATCAGTCTTGTAACCTTTCTAACAGTAATATATAATTGGAATGACTATTTGCTTAAAAATCACAATCTTAGGAGTAACAACCATTAAGGCACCACTTATTTTATCATTTCATTATTGACAACACAGAAATAATCCCGGCGCTTTGGTCGTTCTGGGTTTACAAAATGTTTCGTCGAAGCTCTTCTTTCTTTTTTCTCTTCTCTTGTGCAAAGTGTGAAAAAGAATGAAGGATAGATTTGAAAATAAACTCTTCGCGCCTCGACAAAAAGTGCACGAAAATTCCAAGTCGACGAAACACCCGCACCTATAGCCTTTTTGAAGATCCAACCTGCAAGAAAGAGCAGTCCCGACATTTTAGTAGCAAATAAAGTCGTTTCAACTTCACGAACCGTCGTTACTGTATGCAGATACAAATTAGGGAAAGGGATACGCTATATTTTGTTTCACCTTATATCCAGACGAGCCGACGCTACGACCTGATCCGACAGCTCAGACAGGGTCAAAATCACACCATCACTGTGTTCGTCACGTGTCTGTACCTTTTCCATCATTCCTGAACCAGTGATAAAAAAAAACAGTACCCAGTGACTTGCGCTTCTGAGGCTGCTTGATTGGTACCATTAGCTCGTAGTGTCGGCAGCGTCATAACTTAAGCTAAAACGAAGCATAGATGCTCCTTCCGCACCTTCATTACCGCTGGCCACCAATTCTCCGCGTTGGCCAAATAGTCCGCTACAGAGGCGCGCGTCGCGCTTACGTCACCAGCATGGTTATAGTAGGCCACGCCCTTCGTTTCTTAAGTTGTCATTGCGTGTAGAGAGCCTGGATATGACAGAGCGAGCGACTCAAACCAAGAAGAGCTTTTTTAATGCAATCGCAAACACCCTTCACGCAGACTGGTTACACGTGCGCAGTTGTTTGTCGGCCCGTGGTGAGCGGGATGGAGGCCAGAGAGGCCGAGCAGGGCAGAGACGTTCCCAAATATTTGACGCTCCGGTCTCTTCCTCGCACCTTGTATGCCGAAGGTAGGCCAGAAACCACGTGAACCGAATCGAGCGGCTGGAAGCACTCTCAAATCTAGGCATACTTTACTAATGTTTCACCTTGCCTCCTGCCGCAGCGGACGCTGACCGCCATCCCCAGGAAAATCCAGCTCCGTAGAGCACGTTACTAGGATTTTTTACGCGTCACGGCGCTTCTTCTCGGAGGTTGCAAGAAACTCACGTGGCCTTGGACTGACTTCGATGGCTCGTAACATGAGCTGCGGCCAGACGGACGTCGGGCGAAACGGAGTATCAAACCGTCACGACGTTACTGGCCTTCCTGGTTGGTCCGCAGATCAATTCAGTGCCGTTTCTGGTACATGTGTGCGCTTATCCGGCGCATTATTAGCTTGGATTCGAATATGGTGAATGTGCGCCACTTTTCTGACGTCGCGAAAGGGGAGTGTCGGTCATTGATTTTTTTTTGGGGGGGGGGGGGGGGGGGGGAGGGGGGGAGGGTGATTAGTGGACACAAAACCCGGGCTCCGCCCAGTGGCCATTGCGCCTCATCACATGAAAAATTTAGCGGAACGACGTGCGTCTGTGGCAGGACCCCTTAATGCTGTTTTCATATTGCGAGGAACTGTATACCTATTTTCTTTAGACACTAGCGGGTTGAGAGCGATCGCACATGGTAGATCAGGGCGGCATTTGGCGCACGACGGTTGCGTTTGAATATTTCTGATCATTAGATGCTTCTAATTCAGAGGCTGCCCCGTAAAATGCTAGGATAGGATTTGTGCATTGCCGCCGTACCTGATGTTTTCAGCATTAAATAGGCCAATTTAAGCCACGGGTGATTCATATTGCTCTTAAACTAAATTTTGTTTCAATATTCTAATAATACACTCAACTAAAATGAAAACTCACTATATTCATCGAAAATTTAAGAAACACAGTTAAGAAACACGTCGGGAACGAGCGATCTCTTTTTTTTTACAGAGACAAATTGAGCGGAGCAAGGTCTTGGATTTATTGTTATCGACCCCTTTATGTAGCTATCTTAATATACAACAAATATGGCAGACAGTTAGGCACGCTATAAATGAGATCACCGCGTAGATTTTCCAATGCTCGCTCTACTCCTGGAAATGTAAGCGAATGAATATGGCAACATCAGCTCTCGGTTTAGCGCATTAGTTTTAGAGCTTTGTATTTTTGTCGCGAGGGTATGTTAAGTGTCGACGGGGCCACTAATAAAACGCGATTCAAACTGTGAAAGCAATGCTATTCGGTCACTCATTAATTTAAGAAATTAATGTGTATCCATAGTTAAAAAAACAACAACAAAACTCGAATGTCCACTTCAAGCGAAATAATCGAAAGCACCACCAGTCATCGTAATCTACGCGGTAACCTTTGTCCACGACAAGGCAGGAAAAACATGCAAACCTAACAGTGAAATCGACTATTTGTTCACCTAAATTGAAGTTTTGCATGTAAGATTACACTCATGTTATGTTCATATCATATTGCCAAACTCATTTTCAGGCGGTAAATCTGGTTTTTGGTTTATTGCCGAACTCATTTTCAGGCGGTAAATCTGGTTTATGGTTTATTGCCGAACTCATTTTCAGGCGGTAAAGCACATTCCTCTGTAATTTTGTTTAATCGACTTTCTGATAGCACTGCGGGACAATTTGTGCACGGACATTTATTAAAGTGCAAAGGAATGCGAGAGTTGGCGGCTTTGTTTACTGTCCAAGGTTATGGGCAATCTTAGCTCTCCTGAAACAGTTGGGCAGGTGTCGGCATTCGGTCGTCGGCCACAGCTAATCTTCATGTCTACTGCCGTTTTTTTTTTGTTTTTTTTTTTTTTCTATGAACGCATTTGTGCGTCTTTTCTCTACGTGGATGCGAACTTCAGTCAAGGCGCAAGCGATGCGCACTCTTCGGTAGGTGTCGGTAATTACATACTCCATAAAACAAACAATGAAGAAACGCACAGCTAAGCCGTTCTCATCGTGAACGGCATTAAATTAATCGGGATTGCAATAATTTAATTGATTCTTCGAGCTGGTAACATGTTTTGTAAACACGTCATAACGATTTTTTTTTCAGACGTTTTTCACTCCCGTCTTTCAGTGAAACAATTTGTGTTAATTCATGTTTAGAGTCAAATAAAGTAATCGAACAAAATGAAGCATAAGATATTCATAAAAATATTCGGGGCGCGTGCTGACGCAGGAAGAGTGCTTGCCTGGTTGGCGTAAAAAGAAATAAAAACATTCTAGGATCACTTTTTTAGTATGATTGTCATCGTGCAGCATAAATCACACCTTAGAAACTTTTTTAATGGTCATATAAATTAAAAATCCTCGAACACTTCAAGTAATGTGTTCATCTTTAAATAAAAGATTTTGCATGGGTTTCGAGCATTTGTCGTTCATTCTAGAACTAAATAGAGGCTTCTTTCCTTCAGTAAAATGTAAACTATAGAGCGGGATCAGGTAACAACAAACAATTTTCGTTAAATTGTGCTTCTTTTTCGTATATAAATGTAGTGTAAAAAAGGAAGTGTAAATGATAAGGCTACGTGATTTTTTAGATTATTGTAAACAAGCACTTCATTTTCTTGTACTATGCAGAGTTAACCTGCCAGCGATGTCTTCAAAAGGTGATAAATTTAACTCAAGTGAACAAATCCGGCAAACTGTAATATGAGGCTTCGTCGAGAGCGGATGCTAGGAGGTCTGTTGTCGCGACGAAATTTCCAATGGATAAACAGCAGCTCAGGTGGCGAAACTTCATCCGTCTTGTACTTTTTGATGTTCAACGCGGTCTTCTGAGTCCGAACAAAAAATCCAGAAGACAGCACGTCTATTTCATAGATATAACAACGAATTCTCGAGTTCGAAAGGAGCCGCACGGGGAATTCAAGGGGTACTATTTGCTGTGTAGTTGTTTGTGTTGCCGTATGGAGAAGTGACAAAATAAAGTGGAAAAAAAGACTGTAAGGCAACACTCAGAATCATGTACGTGCTTGTTCAGTAACACGATAACATATCGTCATTCCTCCACATGAGCACATCGGCAGTTTTATTTAGGTTCCTTCGTTGGCTAATGTGTTCATTTTTTTTGTCATAAAGTAATGTTTTTTACTCGTCTGAGACAAACTAGATTACTTTTTGTTTATTGCATGACGTCTTACCGCTGTGAACATTTTGGTGCTCGGAAACCTTTTCACACATCAATGTCACCTGTCGTGGGAGCGAGGAGTATAATTTAGTGTGACTTCCATTTACGACTACTAGCTGTATCATAAATCTTCTTGTTTGTTTGTTTTTTGTTTTGTAGTGGTGCAACAACAATTTTTTATACCTACACGTTTTCGCCCACTACTACAAAAGGAAGTTTCAATGCGGTTTTTCTACAATTATATTTACCGCCTGAAAAACGCGAGCACATGGCATCAGTCGTATTCCTTCTGTCAGTCTAGAATCTATTACTTCAACTTCATATATATTGTGCTTACTAATATTTAGTTCCAGACAGAGAAAAAATAGCGTGTGGCAGATAAAATATGTTATCATACCTGTTTATGCACTTTATAACTCCTTATTGTATTAAAAAATTGCACACGTCAGTCAGACCCCTTGGTTGAGAAAATTGGGCTGGAGCACAGCCCAGCGCAACATATCGTTTTTAATGTCACTTCCTTCGTTAAGAATGTAGCATGATCAGAAGCACCCCTTCTGGAAAATCAAAATCCTGCTTAGTGGTAGAATTTTCAACGTCATCTATTCTAGGTTGCCAACGCGGGTTTCAGCGTGGAGACCAGTGATGGAAACAAATGAGGCGTTCGTTTGGGGCTCGCGATATCATCGAATAAACACAAATGTCAGCCGAACGCTGACGCGGCATTCGTACTCACACTTTGCCTCGCGCTCGTCTGCGGCAGGTGACTCAAAAACTTCAGCACTGCGAATATGCAATTCATACTCACTGACGTCTTAAGAACCGCCACGCGTGTCGAGTCCCGAGAGCCTTATCATAATTCCTCAGCAGACAGGATTGCTGCGTTAGGCGATAAGAACGTCAAGAAACGAGTCAGGAACTAACAAGTGTAAACACAATGAGACATAATCTGGGTACGTTTTTAACGTTGTGTGTGACTAATGTATGTGCTGAGAAGGGGCATTGTTTCATTCAGCAATGGGAAAATTCCTGGCGGGAGACCTGCTAATCCCAAACCCGCTGAAATGAGGCGTGAGCAATGGGAAGAGTGGTTGACCTACGTTTCCCTTCTTTCTTTTTTTTTTTATTTTCTCAAATTTGCGCGCGCCTTATGCAAGGTTGTAAACCTAAAACCGTTAGCTGGACTTCTTTCTTCCCTCTTAAGAAATCTGGGGCCTTTGTTTTTACGTAATATACTTCGGAGGACCAATTTCTGTAATCTCCTATTTCTGCAGTCTACGGCGAATGAGGGTAGAGTGAACCCGTATTTTTCCAGAATAAATTTATCGCAAGTTCTAGAAATTGGGGTGAGTATACAAGCCTTAATACTCGGGTTATGCGAATAACGGTTTAATTTAAAAAGCACTGCGTCATTCCATAACCTACTCAGTGGAACGAAAGGCCACTTCACCCGGAATTTTTAACAATGTTAAAGCTAGAGATAACGCTGCGCGATTCGATTTGAACCGGTGAATAACGGTGAATAACGGCACCTCTGCTTAATATTCTTACAAAATGTGAACATAACTTTCCTCCCATTTCATTAGGTGACGCTTGCCACATGTATCTTAACCATTGTATTGTCTTCTTTTTTCGTCAATTTTTTATGTTTATTTTGAGTGCGCGCGGATATTGATGGGAACAAGCGTATGGCATTTAAACGAATTTTCACCCGCGCGGGAACTGGTGTAACCGAAGCCCTTCTCATGTCTGGGCACCTGCGTCCCAGCGTCTTTCAGGACTACACAAAACCAGAGCCTCCTGTATTTTCACAAAGCCTGGCAGATCGCCACGAGATGCCGCCGCCGAAATGGAAATAGTGGAGCGGCAGACTACGGATGAGAGGAGAGCCACGTGACTGGCGCTCCGGTGCGGCGAGACGCCGAAACACACTTCTCCCGAGCAAACAAGTGTGTTTCGGGTCCTCGCAGCTGCAAAAGCTGTGCGCTCACGTCTAGGTTCCCGTAGAAATGGCATTTTGATGGTCCGAGCTACCAGATCCTGCGCTCCAAATCTTTATGGCTTTTTCGTCGAAATACCAGGCTTTGAGAGTGTAGAGAGGCTTTGACAAAACTAACCAAAACAATTTTAAAACGAAGCCTACACTCCCTCTTATTCCCCTTCTACAGTTATTATTTTCATCATTCTTGTCCAGCTCGCTTGCACCTTTGCATTTAATTGCATTATAATAAGTGTGGGAGGTTCGAATTTAGGTATAGAGTTGCAATACGCTTTTACAACATCTCTTTAGCGGCCATTTATTTCATTAGAAATGTCTTGGCAACGTATTTTTAAGTAAAATATAACGTAATGAACTGATTAATAAACTGCATAGTGAATAAAATAAAAAGTTCCTGTAATTTAATATATTTCGGCTCAGGAACTTGCAGTATTAATTCATTACTTTTTTTCTCACCAAACATGCTCATATCTGCGTGAAAATCTACAAAAAATATTTTTTTAAAGTCTACGCTTATATCAGTTTTAGAGGCCATAAGAGTACGGATTGATAGTTTGTACTATTTGTGTTTCTCCATTCGTAGGCGGCATGCAACTTCGAACCAATTTCGAGCATCTGTCGCCGTGGCATGTGACCCCGTGAAAGAAAGAACAAATTACCCAATTTTTGATTTGCGGGTTTCGCGTACAAAAAGCACAACATATTCGTCCATGATATCATTTTGAATGGATATTCCCTGCTGCACTTCTTTTCAATAAAATTTCCGGAAATTATAACTACCTTGTCAGTTTTTTTTCTTTTTTTTTGTAATCTGTGTATTAAAAAAAAAAAGAATCGGCCTTGGCGTTTTTTTTTATTACTTTTGAACTTTTACTAGAATTAATTTTTTAGTATCATATACACCTATCCGGTTTTTTTGTTTTTTTTACTAGAAGAGCTCACCTAAAGACAATTCGAACAGACACCCATCTAACCATTTTTTTTTCATGCCAAGAAAGAGTGGTGCACAGTATACTCTATCGCAGTGCATTTGGGCCCTTGCTTGACAATAATTCGGCAGAAAGTAACAGTGGAGCTCGCTGCCAAGATACGACAAAGCCTCCGGCAGAAAACGACCCGCCGCACTCCAGATATAAAACAAAAACACCCGCGCTCCGACGGTGTCTTCCCGGTACTGCTCAACGTAACAGTCTCCCTTTTGTTTCGCCGATATTGTGCCCTGCTTCCTTCCACTTCTTTTCACACCTCTGCGTGCGTTGGACAGACTCCCGGGGGTTGTCCCCGTCACCCGTATTTACTACCGCGAATCCCGGGCGAAACTAAAGTCCGGACAGTTTCTCGTCTCGCAAAGCCATTTCCTTCGTACACTGGGCATCCCCCGCTCCCTTCACTACACGCGGGAAGCTCGTCTGTTCCCCAATTCCGAGCTCTGTTCCTTCGTTTCCTTTTGTGTGTGCTTCTATCGCCTCGCCTCCGACATTCTGTTTCTTTTGTAACGAGGAAACGGCTACTTTTCTCGCTGACTATATGCGTCGCCTCTGTCTTCTCCTTCCCTTCCTCGGCTCCTGCTTATTTATTTTTTGTTTTGCAGTCCTGCCGGTTCCTTCCCCCTTATCATTTCATGAATATGTATGCATATATCTTTACATCAAGACACGCGTGAAAGACTGCGTACAGATGACGTCGTTGACGACGACATCGTGTGTGAAGCGGGTGGCTGTTGCTCGCTTTTCTACTCGCGTTTCTCTTTTTGGCGTGTTGCGTCAGTTCGTTCTGGCTGGCTGCTCGTGCCGCTCTTCTGGGAGGCTGGTGTCTTCGCTCGGCGTTACGTTCGCTGACTGCGCTTTTGCGGAGGTGTTATTAGCCAACTGTCGCAGAAAAGAACCAGCTCACTCCCCACCTAGTTTGCGTCGGCGCCCGCGAGAAAAAAAGGGATTCCGAATGGGCAGGACCAATCAACGCTACCGCATGCGCGGGGAGGGGGCGGGAGGGGCGAGCCGGCATTAGGTACTTTTCGTACATCGCACGTGAGAACATTTGCGTTGGTTCCGAGCGGGAACTCGGCCCTTTACCATCGTGCTACGACCGTGCGTGGAGCGCGGTCCTAGCACGCACCCCCAGCAGTGCTCCGCATCCGCGGAGGACTATCTACGAAAATTCCCCCTATGTTGATCTACCGGCCTGTTCGCCGGAACGCGCGAATCACGTGACTCACTTTATGCCCTGTGTGAGTGGAGTCCAACTTTCGCATCTGTTTTATTTACGTATACACTCTAAAGAAAAATGGTATCAACTCACACCCTTTTGTCCCATATAATGCACCCCATAACTTTAGTTCGACGTACAGCGCAATATAGTCGAACGGACGGCCCCAAAATTTACGAGGGGGCTTGATAAAAATGCGATATAACTTATTAAATAGCTAAAGTGCGCATCAAAGACCACAGAAAGCAAACACTGAGGTTTTGTAGCAGAGCCAAAAAAAAACCCGATTATTACTTTTTTGTAGTCAGTAAGAAGTACATCACCTATTTTATTAAGTTGTACCACACGGCTATCAAGCACCTCGAGATAGTTATTACCGTCAGATCGACGTCAGTGCGCTGCGCGTGGAACTGAAGTTTTGAGGTGTACAATACGGGACAAAGGGTGTAAGAATACATCCTTTTTATAGAGTGTACACTTGTGTCTATACACCTACCTACACGCGGCACTGACGACACGACGTATGCAAACGGGCTTTCCTTCACACAGAAAGCTGGGTTTCACTCGTAGTGCACAGACCCGGTGTGGACAAACGCTGACTTGTTTGTAAACAGCGAGTCAGGCTCTACGCTGCATGCCGGGCTTTGTGTTCAGCATCCCAGCAAACTGAAAGACTGAAAAAAAAAAAAAAAGAACACAAAGGTAAGCACTCCAAATGGTCTCTTTCAGGAAGGCTGCACCGCGACCTCTGACATTTTAATTTAGATGCCCACGTAGTACAACTCGGGTCGCAGAACGGGTATTCTTTTGCTCGCACCTATGTATACCACTGCTGCGTGTAAATACTGTCGGTTTCAAGGTTGCGTCCGCTCGGGCTTTATCGGCATTTCTTTTTGTCCCCTTTCAGCGAACGAGCACCTGCTTTGTTCGTGAGGACATTCCCCGATTTATGCGCGTGTGTTCGCGTGCGTGCGCGCGCGTATTGTCGAGGACTGTATTTGCATTAGCGCGAGCAGGCTCGCGTAAAGTTTATATTACTGTTAATTCAGGAAGTAAATACTTACGTGGTACACGCACGCGTGACTGACTTGGCACATTCGTTTATGAATATGCCTTTGAGTGAAGGACAATGCATTTCTTATTTTAGTTTTCCTTGTGACTACATGAGTGCAATATTGCCGTGAACAGAATCCACAGGCAATCCATTCATATCCATGTGCGTTTAGAAAATCGTTATCGCTCCTCCCCCCCCCCCCCCCTGTTCTTTCCAAGCGTAATTTTTATGAAGTAAAGCAAGCATTAAGGCTAGTCAATGTTGTACACGCGTTATTTTTATTTGAAGCAAACTGTTCCAAACGTAAAGACGCACCTAATAAATATGGTCAGTGCGTACATTGGGGGCACTGCTTGTGTTTTAATTCCTTATCCCTGTAAATTAGAAATACAGTGTTAATGCATTTTAAGAAATATAGACGAAAAATAAAAATGATATATACGACATAAATATAAGCCGAAAATAATCCGCAAAAGCAGCTAATTTTCCTAGCCGGCGTCAACTTCACTCTTTTGTAAAATATCCACGAGACGAGGGTTTGCACTTAGCTTCGACAAATTCAAACGCCTCAGTTCACAATCATCGCAATAAAACTCACAAGATCAGACAGCATGCGTACGTGCAACCGCAACCGGCGTAAAAAAAAAAAAAAAAAAAAATTTAAAGTTCTTAGAGAACGTGTTCCCACGCGTCTAGGCGACGGTCCTGTACGCGATGGCAACACCAGCCGTTGCAGCATAAACTAGATTCTCACATTTTGCAACTCTCGCGTCTCAGAGAGTTTGAAACGCGTGCTCCTTTTCAAGAAAAACGGTCACGAAGAAGCTGAGTGCAGCTTCCGTAAGACTCGAAGTGACAACCTAAGCCGGGACAAATTGGGATACGGAAAGAGAAACAAACAAAAAGGAAAAATCAGGACAAGAAAACGTTATGCACTCCGATGCGTTCAGACCGCGAGGAAAGACTAGTAGTTTCTCATGTTGCAGACACGCCGTCCCTTAGACACGGCCCCCTTTCCCCATTCCTGACTGCTTCCCTTTCATCCTTATCAACTTCATCCTTCACCCTTTCTTTCCATTTAACTCTTACTCTCTCTGCGCCTTCCTTTCTTTCTGGTACTTTGTTTTCTTTTCACTGGCTCGCTCTTTCACTTCCCGTGTCTTCCCTACTCGGAATTGCGCAATCCCTTTCCCTGCATCTCTGCTGCGGGCGGCGTCGGTAATTGCGCTGTCTCTGGCGCTGCATGGATTTCGAGGGAGCTCGTTTCGAGTGAAGTCACGTCCGTAAGGCCATCCCGGGCCCGCATCCCTCGAACAAAAAATATATTAAAAAAAGGCCGATAAAAGACTGGCCACCAAAAACGCCAACGAGTAAAAAAAAAAAAAGAACTAGTTTATTTGATTGGGTATACATTTTCTTTTTCACGTTGCTTTCTCATTCGGAGGATTCTATGGGTTTCTGCTGGCAGTGTCGAAATTTTTCCGGTCGCTGAAATAGGAGCGACAGCTTTTAGGGTGCCTTAGGATTACGTGTTTCGCGGGTTGTTACTCACGCGTTGTTTTGTTGCTTCTTCTCTTTACTTAGAAAGTCCGTATTACGCTTATCATTTTGTTGTTAATCCTGAAATTTTGTTCGTTTCGCCTTAAGGGCCTCAACAGGATTTTTTTTTTGTTTTATTAGTAGATGCTTTAGAAGAGAGCTGCTGATAAGAGTGTCGGTTTCGCAACCGTTATTTGTTGTTTAGTCGTGCTTGCTTTATTTGGCGAGCGTGTGCTCTTTTTTATTGTTTGTTTAATGATACGATTAAAGAAAAAACGTTCCTTCGTTCATCTGCCCGTTTATGTGCTTTTTTTCTGCTCTCGCTCGAACTCGATGTGAAAATAACGACATGGAACATCGAGGAACCATCTTAAGTGTCCGTTGAAGAGAAGAATAAAAAAGAGAATTATCAAAAAATCTCTAAATAAAAAAGCATGAAAACAAAAGTAAAAGAAATAAGAAACCCACATTGAAATAAATGAAGAGAAAATATGGCATGCGTTAGGACCACTCATATTAAGAAACGGTTAAAAGGAATGAGAGGAAACAAAACTAAAAGGGCGAAGTCACTGAGTGCTTAAGAACCGAAGGGTGTTGATTATGCGATTACTGTTTCCTGATTTGTTCATTGGGACATATACTCTTATATACCGACAAAGTCTGGCAGATCGCCACGAGAAGCGGCCGCCGAAACGGAAAACGTCGAGCGGCAGACAACGGATGATTGGAGAGCCACATGACTGGCGCCCCGCTGCGGTGAGACACAGAAACACGCTTCTCCCGAGCGAACAAGTGTGTTTCGGGTCCTCGCCGCTGCAAAACCTGTGCGCTGACGTTCAGGTCCCCCGAGAGATGGCTTCTTGATGCTCTGTGCTACCAGACCCTCGCGCTACAAATCGGTGACCGGGCACCCTATGGCTCCGACGTCGAACTGCCAGGCTTTGTGAGTATAAAGAAGGCTATGATTGGGAGCTCTAATCGACTGATCTTGCAATCGCATTGCCTGCAAAGCGATAATAAAAAACTCGTGACAAGATAGGCCTAGCGTTTCTTAAACTCCCAAAAACTCTCAAAAGTTAGAAGAACGCACACAAACAAATAAACAAAGAAATAAAAACACAGGGACAAAGGACGAGACGTACGAAAGACGAGCCATCGTGACGTTCGCGTATTGATCTCGCGAGAGACTTCTGAAGAGCGCATGCGCATTTGTGTCCCGATGCCATTTTGCGAGGCTCACTATTTTTGCAGTTTGTGTTGTATCTTTTTTATTGCATTTTTCGTTCATTATTCCAGTCTATGTCAATAGAACAACCAGCCAATCACGAAGTCTGCCGCCTCTCAAAAGAAATGTTGATGCGACAAAAGTCAGATCACAAGCATGATTAAAAATTTCCCGACAGGTTTTCAATCGACAAAAGAGAAGGATGGAAGTAATAGCGTGGAATTCAGTTTATTTAAACTTTTATGAACGGCGGCACTGTGTTCCGGGGTTCATTATGCAGTAATTGACTTCTTTTTTTTTTTTTTTTTGTCGCGTAAGGTTTTGAAATAAATATTGCTGGAGAACTTGCGGTTTACAACTTCTGATTTTGCAACATTTATTTCTGAAGTTTTCGTATGATTATTTATCGCAGGTTTCAGAAAAGATATCGGTAGCAAAAATTTAATTTACGGTGGATGCAAAAGATGTTGCTTCAAGACTAAGGCGCAGACTTCAATGATGAGGGTATCCGAAAGCTTGTGCCACGATATGAACGATACCTTGTCCTGGGAAGCTATAGCGTAGAACCATCAATTAAGATACGCAAACTTTAGTTAAAATAAAACTTTGTCAAATAATGCTGCTTAACTTTTTTTTTTCTTTTCAATGTGTAAAATACTTTCTGGATGCGTCTCCCATCGTATGACCAAAGCTTGAAGCACCTTATTTGTTTCAACATATACTCAAGTTGGTGACTGCGAAGAAGATATTTGCGGATATTTTCAATAGCTTGGCCGGAGGTATTTAGGCTTTGTCCTGTTACGATTAATAGAATTGTCTATTTTGAAGAATTTTCAAATTTCGGTACGTTTGTTTTCAAACTTGCTTATATGACCTCGTGTTCTGACTGGCAGACGCGATGTGAGCAGTGTACTGGCGCGTACTTTCGAGCGAATCTGTTGTGGCAGCTTTGGATTCTCGCACATGCCATCAATTTCGCAGGAGAAGTAGGCAACATATACTTACAGGCACGTTCTTTTGGTCCCGTCTGTAATCGGGTAACGACTGGTAAACATACCCTTTTCTTTTTTTGCTTTTCTTTTAGGGGGGGGGGGGAGGGGAGACTTTGAAGCTACCTGAGTACAACGGTACACATAACATTCGGGGCCAGAGTCAGCGCTAACTCTTGTTTTTTACACGAGACCAGCAAACCCCCCCCCCCCCCCCCCCGCCCCCATACGCGAGGGAAAACAACCGTCATTATCTCAGTCGCAGTGCGCCTGTTTTATCCATAACTGAAGGAAGAGCAATCTGGTAAAAGAAAGGAGCAAAAAATTCTTCTCGTGCAGACATATCGACCACTCGCAGTGGTGAATATTGCCAAGTAGCGGTTTTCCGACCTTCAAAAAGACAGGCTCTTTGTAGAGTCATAATACAGCAGAGATAAACAAAACCTATGGGGGGGATTGACTTTGCTGTCGCATACAACTGCGGTGACAAGATTGAATCGGAGCTCAGAGAAACTCATGGGGTTCGAATGACGTGAGACCTCATACAGAGAAATGCCGGACGCTGGTATTTACAGGGTGTGACCGTAAAAACCAACACATTTCGCACGCCTTTCAAAATTTGAATTTTAAACGTACTATCGGGTTCCAATGAAATGCGAACACTGGGGCCTGTGGCCGTTGAGAGATGCTGCGACTCGACTAGGCGTATGGAAACTGATAAAGCTGCGGGGTGGGGAGTCGAGTGCTGGGAGTGTGTGCCCTACTCCGATGTGTTTGAGCCTCGTCCATCAGAACCAAAGCTGGCAGGCTGCGCCGGTGTTGCGCGGGAAGTTCAGTAACTTTTCGCATTTTACTCGAACTCGATAGTACATACCTGAAATTGGGCACCCAAACTTAGTTTTGCAAAATGTTTCATGTTTTCAAATCTCAAATCAAGGGCAGAAAAAATATTAAAAATGAACCAACTTCGGAGGCCGAGTATTTCCTAGGTCCTACACCAGCATGTTTGTCGTCTGCACGCTGGTCTATGAGCTTGCGTCCGGGTGGCATGCTAAACGTAAAAACCGCTCAGAACCAAGAGTAGATACCGGCGACATGAGCAAGCAAATCGCGATATCTACTAGTTTAAAAGAAATATATGAACAATGACCACCTGGGAGCCAACTAACTTACTAGTGTACAGGCGACAAACATCCGGTAGGAAAAGAACGGCCGCCTGATTTGCTATATTTTTAAGTTTCCCAACTCTGATCATGGCTCTAAAAAAATAAAAAAAAAAAACATAAATGTAAAAACTTTTTAGCGAAACTACGTCTGCGTGCTCAATTTCAGTTGTATGTACGTTTTGAATTTGATTTTTGCAAAGTAAGCCAACTACGTTGGCCCTTACGGACGCATTTTGTAGGTTTTCGAATGGAAAAAACGCGAGACTTTGACTCAGCAGCGAGACCGCGAAAGATGCGGCCGTGGGATGGCGCGGGTGCGGCCGTGACGTTGCAGTGCGCGCGCTTCATGGTATGTTTACACCAGAGCCTTTTATACTGGGAGAGTTCGGCGGGTGGGAGGGGCTTACGGCCCGCTAGGTCTAGCGGACTCAGCGGGCGCCGCTTCCGCCATGATGTGCCTCCCGGCGAGTGGGTCCCCATCGACATGCGATGTATACGCGTGTAGGTTTTGCCGTTTGCGCTTCTGTTGGCGTAAGGAGAAAGTAGAAAAATCAAGCATTTCGTTGCGTTAATCATACGTTAATCATAAACTTACCTCGCACAATCGAGAACTCGGCTTCCAGTCAGCCCTTCTTGGTTTCCCAGATCTTGTGCCTTGCGCGGTTTTCTTTTCCTTGCGGGAACCGGTACATCCTGAACCCCTTTTTCGCGTTGTTCGAGCAGCCAACGGCATTGCAGCCCCCCATTTCTTTTTCATCTAACGTCTGGCAGAGCGCAGCGCAAAACGATCATTTTCATCGTCGTCTCTCGCTCTATGGACTCTAGCGAGCCGACTGCCGGCTCGAGTCAGTAGGGCTAACGGGTTTTATCAGCCGCCACCAGCCTTACACCAAACAAGGGTGAAGCTTGCAATTTAAGGTTATAATTATAATGCAATTAAATGCAAAGGTGCAATCAAGCTAGATGGCAAGGCACATCATGGCGGATGCGCACAGTTGCCAGACTGTTTGATCAGTGCTGCCAGACTGGCGGCTGGATCAAAGAACCGCCGAACTCTCCCAGTATAAAAGGCTCTGGTTTACACCTGCGTTCAACAACGGTGCCGCCGAAGCGAATTCGCTCGTGGCAGTGGCGGCGATGAGCAGGAGGTGTTACATCTCTTTCCAGCGGCGGCGGCCGTTTTCTTGGTGGTTCTCGAAGCTTATCTTTCATAGGTCATGACGTCAAGACGCGAGATCACGTCGGCTGCGCACGTCTGAGCAGGTGACTTTGTTGGTGTTCGTAGTTGCTACGGTTGTTCACACGGCGTTGCGCGAGGTGTCAACATCGCAAACAAGATGAACCAAAACGACTGCTTGAACGACTAATAGGTCGGAACGATTTTTCTTTCGCCCAACCTGCTGCGATACAGCAAGGGGAGCACCTTGCTTTTAAAAAGCAGCGGCGCAGTTGGCGGTGGGTGTTTCGGCCATGCCTGCAGGAACACAACAGCACGGGACAGGCGAGCTGCTTTCTTCCTTGCCTCCGCTCAAGGAAGGTGGAGTATTAGAGAGGATGTATGAATTCATGATATTATAGCAAATTTAGAATGTTTTTTTTTATATGTCGGTCCTGATCGATTCAGTTGAAATCGTGTAGGCACGCGTCATTCGCCCATTCAGGGTTATCGTCTTTGTTCTTTTGGGCCGGCTACATGGAAACAATATGTGTTAATGTTCACCATGGTCCGTTTCACCAAGAGTGTGAGCAAAGCTTCTGCTACGAGCACGAACATGTTTGGCTTAAGGGACGCTTCGGAGTGTTGCGTTCTCTCCTGTAACTGCTGCGATCGTGCAGTTTATACGAGAAATAAAGAAAATAGTAATGCCTCATCAATTATTTGCGCAGAATCTGGTCTATTGTCTCATGTATGTGCGTGTACGTGTTTGCTACAGGTTCCTCAGGATGCCTCCGTGCTGCTCGTCGCCCCCCCCCCCCCCCCCCCCTCCCCTTCTCCATAAAAAAGTGGAGACGAGATTGCAAAGCCCGATTCATCCCGACATGCGGGATTCTAGAACGTGTCAGACTGTACTTTACCAGAGATGCGCTGCCAAGCATGCACAATATGTGTGACAGGCTTTAAATTTGAGGACAAGCAGCACAACAGTGTGACATAGGTTCGATGGGAAAAGCTAATATAGGTGTATGTCAGCAATTTACAGCTCAGGCAAAATTGTCCTCAGCTGGGCACCTGAATTCCAAGCTATTATATTTACGGTCCAGCTGAAACAATGGTCAAGGTTTCCAGTATCTTTTGTTCTGAGGTGAGAAACAGTGATAGATGTCAGATTTATGTTCATTGCATAAAATATGTTGGATGCAAAGGAATATTAAACTGTATATATGATCCTGTAGCCCTTTATCACTAACCATAACACTTTTTCTTCAAACAAAAATTGTGTTATCCATCACCTTGTAGATTTTAGGAATCACTGTAGCAGTTAGATTCTCTAATACGACTTCAAAATATTTACATACGTTTTCCCTATCTCCAGCCTAGCCTATAGGCAATGAGGAATAAGCTGTCTCACTAGTTTATTGATTCTGGGAATGTGCCTCCGAAAGAAAAAAATATTGTGACATCTGACCAGACATGTGCAGGCAGGTTTTTTCAATTAATTTATTTTCATATAAAAATCAGGTGCTCATCATATACATTTGTTTGCAAGGAGGGGCACGTTTATTAAAATAAATACAGACAGGAAGACACAGAAACAACGAGAAGACGAACAGAGGAACAGAGCTATTTCTCGACTCGCTTTGCCCTTTGAAAAACATAGAAAAGAATGACGAACAAACAGAAAGAACGATCAAGTCAGGAGAGCAAGCTTGAATAACGTCGCATGTTTCATTTCTGTTTGTTTGATATTCTGGGTCAGCTTGGCTTTAACCTTGTTCTCCTCCAATCTTTCTTGTGTCTTGCTCTTTGATTTCCATATATTTTGAAGCAAAATACAAAGAAAGTTTTCTGGACACCAGAGAATCATCACGTGGTGCACAGAAAACCATTGAGAAACAAAAGCACGCGTCCATACTTTTCAATCTTGATCTTGAGGCGACCACACGATTGCCAGCAAAGCGACCCGGCTGGTGCGCCAGGGGGCTAGCACAAGCAGCGGGCGCGGGGGATGCCTTTGGCAATAGCCTCCACTATACTCATGGTGAATTCCGCTCGTAGATCTCGAGCGCTCCAAAAGCTCCAAAAGCGCCTAGTCGACTCGGAGCGGCTCCCACGGAGCGGAATTTTGCCTGCCTCGCGGATTTTGGAAAGCGCTCCGGATCTACGAATAGAATTCACCATCCTAAACCTTTGCAGTTCGACGACGGAGCCATAGAGTGCCCGGTCGCAGATTTGGAGCTCGAGGATGTGGTAGCACAGAGCATTTCTCGGAGAACCTGATCGTCAGCGCACAGCTTTTACAGCGGCGAGGACCCGAAACATAAGTTTTGAACCCGACGAGAAAAAAGCGGTAGTGTGAGGAATGCGAGGAGCACGAGCGGACATTCCATCGCTCGGGAGAAGTGTGTTTCGGCATCTCGCCGCTGCGGGGCGCCCGCCACGTGGCTCCTCCTCTCCTCCGTTGTCTGCCGCTCTACATTCTTGATTTCGGAGGCCGCGCCTCGCGGCGATCTGCCAGGCATTGTCAATATAGAGGAGGCTATGCTTTGGCAGGCCTGCCATTGCAGGTGCTTAGCCACACCAGGGTGGTAATGACAACGTTCTAATAGACTGATCTCACCATAGAGTTATTATAATGTACGCTAGAGGTTCAACTAGCGCTAGTGTCTATGCGACTTCTGTGACGCAAATTGAAGCAGACAGCAACCAGTCTACTTTTGCGGTGCTCCTGTGCATTCCTATGGGAAAACGCGCGTGCATTTTGCTCTTCGCCGAAAAATAATACGGAACACTTTGGTTATTTGGGTCGTACCGAATAGTATGTACCTCGATTTACACTGTAAAAGTGCAATTGCTTTAGTTAGCGCATTTTTCTTCATCAGTGACCGATGTTTAACTTCGCTACATTTCAGTCCCAAACGTGTGTTCCGCTGCAGGTGTGTAAAAACAAGCGACGATTCGAAGCAAAATTACAATCGAAAGCAATGTAGAGTGTGTTCAAGGCTCGCCAGCATTCCAGTGACGTTTGTATATTGATAATATGCCAGTCCTGCCACTATATAAAAATGACCCCGTCGTGCATGAGCGGATAAATACATTCAAAACGTAGAGAATAAAGTCCGTGGGCTATAAAAGTCGTCTCTTCGTATTGTTTTCTCTGCCGGGCAGCTTTTATCGGGCACTTGTTCTGAAAGATTTCGAGCGTGCGAGTGATATATTGAACGCAGTAGAAGCAGCTTCGCTCAGAGCAGAAAGAATAAAGCGGTACTTACTTATTTAAAATAGGAATAGATTACGTGGCCCTCAATTTATTTTGATCGTATATGCACGTGTAGTTACTGATCCAGTGTTACTGCGTACTTCTTGCCGTCTTTCTTAATTTCCAGATGTTCTCCGTTCGTTTGGCACGTATATCCCCCACGCTGAAAAGCGCCGACGTCGTGTTCGCGCTAACAGTGTCCGACAGTGCTCATAAATACACGTACGAAGCCGTTTTAGCGCCGTTTTTAATGCGATGAATTTGAAAGAAAAACACCGTAGCTGACCAATTATTTCGTCGGCCTGACTGAGAAATGTTCCAAGCTACCTAGTACGTACGAATTATTCGGGATATTTGCTCTTATGATCGAGTGCAGAGAGAAAATGCACTCACTTTTTCCCATAGAAATGCATTACCGGAAGTAAATTTTCGACTGGTTGCTGTCTGCTTCAATTTGCGTCAGCACATTAGCGCCACTTGAACCTCTAGCATACATTATAATAACTCTATGGATCTCAACAGCCAGTTTGACTACGCCACCGCTGCCGCAATGCATCCAGGGAACTTTAGATTTTCTTCACGTGCGACAGCCTCGCTGGAGCTCTGCGCGTGCAGAGCACGAAACGGCACGAGCCGTCTCCTTGCACTGCCGGTTGTCTCCTGTGAACTAAAGTTATGCCAGCGTCACGCATGTGCCGAACGCTTGGTGAGATCGATAACTGGCTTTCAATCATGTATGTGTGTAACAGATTTCTGGGTCGCGTGTGGGGCTAGCAAGCATTCCGCGAGATCTGCTGTAAAGTGTTCCTTATCCGATATCGTATATTTTACACCACAGTGACCACACTCCAGTCTCAACGCTCTCACGATTACTTTGGGGAATGGCGAGGGTTTCCTAATATATACGTGCCTGTCGCATCAGTTCTGAATCCTTCGGTCACTTTGTCTCACAGCTATTTCGTGTATTTTGAGTACTTACTCTAATCTCCTTCAAGTCGTAAAGGCATGGGTAGTTTTTCACTGTATCAATCAGTGTTGCGATACAGGTCGATACCTTTGGTTTGGTTGTTCTTTTGGTCATTCCAGCAATGGTACACGCGGTCGACACCATTAACAAAAACAAGTAGGAAGAAAGTGACGTAATAACGTGACTTCCGGTTAGTGCTAATTGGCTTATGGCCGAGGGAACGCATCGGTTAGCGGCAAGAATAGCTCTTGGACCGATCCCGCTTACCGCTGAAATTTTCGCTAAGCGTTGTCACGCCCGCCGTCATGATATGGAATAGATCCCGCTCACCGCCGAAATTTCCGCCGGGATTTGGCGCTGAGCGTCACTATATGGGCGGAATTTCTAGCGGATTCGCAAGTGTAAACGCACCAAGAAGAGCTCAAAGCGGGCGGCGTGTCTCCACACGGTGTCATGTCGACGCCGTTGCTGGGAACGCTGCCATACAGCTGCGTAAGCGGGATGGCGGGCCCCCTTTAAGTATCGCACGCTCCCAAAGACGCTTATATTTCTCAACAACTTGGGTTGTTTCGTTCTTGCACTTAAGACGGATCTAAAAAAAAAAAAAATTGAGGTCCCGCCTTTATTTAGCAAAAGAATCCTCAACATCGGCCACGGTATGTGACCTGCTAATAGATTCCTGTTCGAAGATAATTTTGCATAACCGCGGCTAGGGCACGTGTACCGGTCGTGGCTTGTTAGAGCACCAAAGAAACGTTTGTGTACACCGACGTAACCTACATATGCACCCCACAAACTCTTCAGAACTTTGCTTCGTGACGGCTATTCAGATAAATGTGCATACAATATTATTTTGCGTACTTTACCCTGGATCTTCATCATTTGCACTTAGGTCCGAGCGACACCAACGCTGCGAGCCAATGGGGGCAAACCAGGCTTCTCGAAAAGAGCTAGGTCACGGCATCTATCGTGTTTCTATGTGTGTTTTATTGCCAATTCATCCAATTAGGCGAGAAGAATGCGTCGTGACATTACGTTTTTAGATTCTGCATTTGCGTTTCCGCTGCAACTAGCCTTCGTCCACTCTAGCAATTAAGGTGAAACGAAGTATAGAGTTACCGCTCCCAATTATAATTACAGCTAAACCGATTCCGCTTTGCACAGAATAGGAACCGCCACGGTATTTAACAAAGTTACACTCGATATTGCCCGAGTGATTGATATTCCATACTATTTATTAAAATGCAACCCGGTGCCAATATCTTGCGATATTCGATTTTCCGCGTAATATGCCAGAGCATTAATAAAGCGGAGCTGAGGAACACTTTGCGTTTCGATTCCTTCCAAGTAAAGCAGTCGCTCATTATCTGCGTTTAAATAATATTGCCAAATTTAGTCTCATAGCTGTATGGTTGAAGTAAATCTTCATTAAAGCATGACCTTGCGTGTGTGTTGTATCGCGTAAACAGCAACACATTTGACGAGTTCTAAACGCTTCATTTACTTCTGTTTTTTTTTTCAATGTGACATCCGATCAAAGCATCATAATAGCTCTCGGATACTAGAGCGGTGTAGAATAATTACTCTCAAGGATGACGATTATAATTGTTCATCCGTGTCTCTGTTCTATTCGCCCCCTCACTACAACGCAACCTCCCATTCAGTTCGAACAATATCTGGCGTTACATACATACAGGTCGAGCTTAACGCCAGTACCCACAAGACACAAAAAAAAAAAACATTGCTAACCAATCTAATTGGAGAACACTCTGAAACAAAGCAGACAGCTCGACCTAGCCAAACCTTTCTTTTCCAACTCCAAACTCAATTAAATTTTCACATTTTCACTTTCGCGATGCTCGCACACACCTAGTTCCAGACATTACCACCACCACACCACAAACCCAAAGCTTGCGGGGTTTGTCAAAAACCGGAACATAAGCAAAAGACCCTCCATACCACACACAACCCGAAACACCCGAGGTACCCGACCACGAAGCACACAAACACTCCACACAAAATATATTTACTCCCGAATAAACGCACACATACACAAGCACAATCCCCGAAAAGAGAGTTCACTAATACACAGTAGAAACGTTAGAACGACAACACTACAGAGGAAGCTGCTAGGCTTCTAAAAAAATAAATAATACTAATCCAACGAGAAAAAATGTGAACTGCGAGTGGGTGCGAGAAGAAGCGGGAGGGGGGGGGGGGGGGGTAGGCCGCGTCAACAAACAAAAACGGATGGTGGTGTGAGGGTGTCTCTGAGCTGAATTTCTCTCAGCACTCTCTTTCTTCCATTTTATTTTTTGCACCCTTCCAGTTTCTGGAAATCGATTTTCGTTTAACCCGGTCTCTTCGGGGGAATTTTCGCCGGATCTCCCCTTTCATCCTCGGGCGAGGACCTTTTTCTCCCTTCGCCGGCGCAGCGTCCTTCTCCGCCGCGGCGTCGCCCGAAACGCGCCGGCACGGGCCAAGTCCACGCGACGCAGACTCGAGAATCTCTGCCATCGAAGATGCCCCCTCCCGGAAGAGAAAGAGGGAGCGAAAGGGGGAAACGCCTGCGCGAGTCTGAGCCCCTTGGGAGAACCCAAGCCTCGGTTCCTTCTTGCCCACGCTATGAATCAATGGAGCGGCTGGCGATGAAATTCGGGGTCCAGCCGCGCTGCATGGTATGGGGGAACGCCCTGCCGAGACGATGACCGCCAGGCTCCCGAGGAAGAGGGGACATGGCCGAACTCTCGCCTCCTGGGGAATTCGGAAGTACTACGTGGAAGTATGTCTCTGTGTGTCGCCTGCTACAATGTGCCGACGAAGCCGGATATAATGTCCGTTGCGTGCAATGCAGCAAACTGCATGTTTTTTTGTTTTTTTTTCGTTCGCCTCTTTGAGGAAAAAGGAGAGGAGGGGGGAGGGGGAGGAATCGTAACTTCTAGCCTCCCTTTCTGGCGACAACTGAGATTGTTCACCGGTTATATGGTCATTGAGAACTAAAAAAACCATCAAGCGTGGCGTGGCCTTTTCCTCTTATACTCAAGTAAACACGGTATTAACGCTTCGCTTCCGGTAATGTTTCTGCGTTTGCGGATAAGAACGTCCGAGGACGGACCGTGAAGTAAGACGCGTGAACATAATTCGAGCACTGCATATCTGCAGGCGATGCAACTTTGCATTTACGCGGTCTTAGTCACTTACGTGTTTCGGGTTCATTTTAAGTTATGCTCTTGTTCTTGAGATTCCATGACAAATAAAGGTACAGATCACCGGTCTTTTTTTTACATTTCAACGCGATATTTAAGGTAACGATTGTGGGCATACAATCCCGCAAGCAAATTTACGTGCGCTAGTTTCATAGATCCTGGATCTACGTCGTAAACAAGTTTCAGAAACGGTTTTCTCTCATTCAGTGGATACGAGAAGTATAATACTAATACGGAAAGTACTGCTCCCTATTGCCATCAAGATATTTCCCAAAAATACGGCCTCCTTGTATGGTTTGCTACTAACCAGGGCCACTTTAACTATCCACAAACTTTCGGAATATAATATAAAAAAGGGAAGAATCTGTGCATCATTTTTTTTATATCTGTACTGAATCAGAAATGTAGCAGCATTCTTGTAACAATGATCTTGATCTCTGAAAAAAAAAAAAATGTCCAAGAAACTCGTTTTTTTGTTTTCTAGTTTTGTTTTTAGTTTTGTAATTAGCAGCCACATACTGTCGCCGCAGGGCGGCGTGAACGCAGGCCCGGGGGGGGGGGGGGGGGGGGGGGGGGGGGGGCTACCGAGTTTCTCAGTAATACACGCGCCGTAGGAATCCGAAATATAAGTTCCCGCGCGTTGTCGAGCAGCCAATGCGACAATCCGACGTGAGCGCCGTTGCTAGATTGTCTATCGTTGCTAGGGTGTCCTCCTCTCCAACACCTTTTCGTTTCCCTCGCCGCGTTGGGCGTCCATGCAACCGGAAATATGCCGGCCGGACTCCGCGCTCCCGCAGTAGGCAGGTTTACGGAAATTGGAAGAACCTCAAAAACAACAGAGCTCTGTGGAGCAAGGCCCTCCCCCAACGAGAGCCCCCGGCCGTTGTTTTGGGCCGGCTGTAATAGCCTGCGGGAAATGGACGCGCCCGTGGTTGACGTTAGTAGGTCCGTATGCCGGAGGGGTGGACACGTCGGGGGCAAGTCTGACGAGGAGGGCGAGGGAGAGCCATCCACAAGGTTATACGGCTTAGGCTGGCATCCGGGACGCGCCCCGACATCGCGACGCCCCACGGCCTGAGCTAGCTAGGCCTAAATGTGAATGCGGGGAACACGGGGGTTTCCGCAACTACAGGGAGATTGTGAAGTGGTGTAGGGTTGTTCGAGGAGGCAAGACAAAAAAAAAAGGAAGATGTTTCCAGCAGATGCGAACGTTTCAGGGTATTATTTTTATACAAAAATAAACAGTGAAAAAAGAAATCAGCCGGCGTCCCATTCAGCTAGTCAGAACTAAAGTCAGAACCATTTTTAAATGTCTCGCGGCGCTCGTCACGAACCTAATTTCACGGTTATCAAACCGCGGGACACTCAGAACGACCTCCTCCTGCCAAATACACCTGCGGGCTCAAACAAAATCAGCGTTGCAAAAAAAAAAAAAAAAAAACAAGAAAAAACATTGAAAAGTAGAACTATTAAGAGACTTTTTTTTTCTCGCTCTGAATCCTACCTTACCAGTGAATCTAAAAGCAAAAAGAAAACCAAATTTATATGGCGACCCTTTGTTATGCGAGAGATTGGAGCGCAAATATTTAGCTCTCGTATCGCACTTTTCTTCTTTCTTTTTCCTCAATTCTTTCTTTCGCGTTTTTTTTTTTTCAGCTAGGGAATTTGCAACACAGGCAGAGGTACAAAAAAAAGTAAAAATAATAATTTTCTATAGGAATAATAAAAAGAAAGTTCAGGAAAAGTCAAGATGGAAGAATTAATTTACGAAAGACGATGAAAGTAGAGTTCTCATCTCTCTCGGGAATTGCGGCAACTTCTTTCGACGTTCGGGATCCCAGATGCAAACAGCGGGGCCGAAGAATTTCGGTAATGAGATCAGCGAAGCCGTAGAAGAGCGGAAAACCGGGTGGCAGAAAGATGGTTTTCGTCGGAAAAGCCTCAGTGTTTTTTTTTTTTTTTTTTTAAGAGTTGATACCAGCTTATTTGACCTGTAGGGAGCTTCAATGCCCTTCTGTTTATGGGAATTCTGTTCTTGATAGAACCCGATACTGACAGCACATGCTCGCGAGGAAAAAAAGAAATACCCGGTAAGAACATGCCACTGTTTCGCTTTACATGCCCAAGAGCTCGTGCCGTGTCGGATCAAAAAAGAAACCAAAGCATTCGGAACAAAATATTCAGATGTCACCGCCCTAATCAAGATGCGCATTAACGCACCCTAATCTGATCTCTTTGCCGTTTGTAACAGCGCAATTGTGCATGGGCACCGCCAGAACCGACCTTCAGTTTTTGTTTCCTCTTTTTCCGTTTACTCCACTTCATCAATATCATAGCAGCCCGGATCATTGCCATTCTAGATTCTGTTGTGTCCTCTCCACACTCTTAATCTGGTTCCACATAAGATTCGCTTAGTAAGTGGAACATTTTTTTCAAAAAAGTTGCGCTTATTTCAGGTGGAACGGCGTTCCATATACCCCGAAAAATATGCGGAAAAATGTTCCACATATTTTCATCATATTCTAAATGGAACGACGTTCCACTTATAAACGATTTGCCCTTATGTGGAACAATGTTCCACTTATAAACGATTAGCCTTTATGTGAAACAATGTTCCACTTTTAAGCGGGTAGCTTTTATGTGAAGCCGTGCATTATCACCCAGGGCTCTAATTGGGACATTTGGCGGAAACGTCGGAGAGGAATTCGACCGGTTTGACGGGTCAGCGCCAAGGTCAAACGCGGCACCGGCCACTCATGGCCGCCGGATTCCTCGGGGACTTTTTCGCCAAGCGTCCAGATTAGAGCCCCCGGTGGGACGCGGTGTGTCGTGGTGCAATACCAGTCCAGAGTGTCCTTGTGTTATTCCGGCCTGCTCATGCAAACATGACATAAAATAAAATGCCAAACAATTTTTCAAAAGCTTAGTTGTTTATTGAGCCACTCGTCCTGGTGCCATGGGCCTCTTGCACCGCAGTTCGCATGTTTTTGAATCAGCCTTAGGCCGAACTTCTTTGATAACTTGGCTTACTCAAGCTCCGTATGGCATAAGCTTCAACATAATGCCTGCAAAAGGGTACGATACAAATTCACTCATGAGACCAAGGCAAAGAAAACAGGTTTAATTTAAGCCAATAGGACCTTCTAATGTCACCGTTTCATAAAATATATTTTCTACCAATCTACAAAAGCAGGAGAAAACATATTGCCACCCTTAAAATACTTTAATATGACTGCATGGAGAAGTATAATGTGCTCGTAACACTGGAATCTGCTTGTGATAATTGACTTAACAAGAAAATGAAGTTTTGTTTTAGAAACCTTATGGGGCCTTTTGAGAGCCTTTAAAATATGGAAATTATGGCATATGAACAAATACATTTGAACTACAAAATAGATGAACGCCAGCCCATTCATGCACAGGAGGCTACTGCAGGAAAACAAAATGCCTGCGAAAGCCAGGCACCTGTTCTTGGGCTAGCAACATGACAGTTTTTTTTTTTACTTTCAACGCTGTTCATATAGTTAATCTCCAACACCATATACCACTACTTCACTTTTGGATTGGCAGTTGTTGACTGCACAATTAACAAAAATGCGAGCCTGTGGCAATTTAAGTTTTTCTATAACAGTGCCGTGTACTATTGAAAAAAAAAAAACAGAAGCGGTTTTGTATTTGAGAAAAAAACACTTAAATCGTCTTTATGTCACGTGCAGGATCATGAAGATCGAGATTATTTTCTATTTCGCGCACGGAGGCTGCTGAGAATCATTTTCAAAGTACCGATGAAGCTTCCCTTCTCGGAACATGATGTCATATCAGTTTTCAGAATCTCCGCTACCGCGCATCTTTAGCACCTATCAAAGCTATGTACGCGTATTCCTGCTATTTTCTAAAAGGTCAGAAAAAGAAGCGACGACTGGTGTCAGTGCAAAGGAATATAAACGCTTTACACCCGCGCCAAATTTCAGCCGCCATTGCTGACCTTCTCTTGTCTTACCGAAATGCCGAGCAACTGAAACGGTAGTTGACGATCCTCTACAAAGGCCGATGCTTTAGAAAAGGACACAGTGGAATCTAATATGGCAATAACCTGGCCTACTATATGGTAATGATGAAGTGAAATAAACGGAATCAGAGGAAACAAAAATTGAAGGTCAGTTATGGCGGCGTCCATGCACAGCTGCTGCAAAGCTTCTATACCTGACATGCTTGCAATTGCACGTGCTACCCATACGAGCGGCATTCATGATGTAACGACTGACCGGAGGTTTTTCGTGTTTTCTCGCGTTTAGTTACATCTTTGGGGAAACCGAACGCGATATTCACGTTCACGGGATAAAAATACTCTTTAAAATTCGCCTTTAACTTGTTCTTTTAAGAACCTCTTCAGCTTCCCTTTAAAGAATGTCGCGGTTCAAGAAAATATTATTGACAAAGAAAACAATTAAAAGATGCTTAAAGTGCCAGCTTTTAAAAAAATCCCAAGACAGCAGAAGTTGGTGATACCTTCTGTCATAACAGTGCCCTCAAATAAGATGTTAACAAGCGTTAGGATTTTCTTTTTTTTTAACAAATGAGGAAAAAGCTACCTCATTTTGTGAATTTTGTTTGCTTGAACGTGTAACAATTTTGACATTGCCTTGAAGAATGACTTGAGAAGAAATTCCTCACAATCAATTTAAATGAGAATGCAGCACAACTGAATTTTAATGTAGAAGGGCCCCTTAACTAGGTGACACAAAAAAGACATACAGAAAAACTCAAAGAATCTTCTTCCACAGGTATACTTCTGTTTACAACCATTTCACTAACTGAATTTGTTGCCGGACCCTACAGCCTTCTACTATACAGTCGTAGTCGATAGAGGCTGAACTGATCAAGTGACAACCAAAATATTCTAATTGCACTGCCACGATACGAGAAATTGGTTTAGCAACAAGAGATAGCACGCAGCCCAGATTGCAGTGTCAGGATATATCTGACTCAGCCCGATCATGGTTGAGAACTGCACACCGTTGCTGCGCAGATGCTGCTTTTCAGCTTGTTTATAGCTACCATTATGTGAGCTTGTTGAAGCATCTGACAAGATTATTTGACAGAGACAAAGAACACAGGCCGATCTAATGGAGGAAA
The DNA here is from genome assembly GCF_016920785.2 of Ixodes scapularis. Lineage (NCBI taxonomy): Eukaryota > Metazoa > Arthropoda > Arachnida > Ixodida > Ixodidae > Ixodes > Ixodes scapularis. Next base: position 188,774,106 of record NW_024609857.1, read on the forward strand.
GGACAGTATGCGTAGTTGGTGGAAATACGTAAACATGAGTGACATTGGAGCGCAGCTAAACAAGGAGAAACAACAAGCTAGTTCTCATAACAGTGACCATAGCACGCTCGTCCTCATAGAATCTGGCACTGCTGTTTTAGCATCTCGCGTCGAGGCACAACCACCAGTATATTCCGTTCATCGCGCTGTCATTTCATCTTGAATTGACCACGACTGGAAACGACCCCTAACACGCTCAAGGGCAGAGCATAAAAAGAAGCAACCTACTAACCTGTGTGTAAATGCGACACACAAAAGCAGTTTTTAAGATACAAAAACATGCCTTCAGCTTAAAACCTACGGAATAAGAAATCATCATTCACAACCTCAAGCTTCCAGAACAGACACCAAGCCTGGTTTTTCAGAAAGATTATAAATCAAGTAATTTCTTACACTAAGAGCAAACACATAGCAAAGTGTTATACAACACATTTCCATGCTTTATTATTTTTATTAATTTTTTCAGCATAAACTTGTGGTCCTTTCCATTGTTCAAAGTTCTTTCAGTAGAGAACTATAAAGGCACACAATTATACCCTAAAAGTTCTCACTTATAAATGCGGATTCTTATCTTTAGGAAGCGTTTCCGACAAAACACTGCATTAACGACCAGTTGAATTTAGTATACACGTTTCAGAAAAATAAGGATCTGTATTCAGCTGTGTCAAAAGACATAATCTAATGGAATAATTGTGTGCCCTTATTGATCACTACTGAAATAGTTGTAACTAAAGGGGATGACAACAAGTCTATACTGAAAGAATGAATAAAAATGATGAAACCTAGAAATATGTTGAATGCCTTCCCTGTGTTTCGCCATCGAGTGGAAGAAGTTTTTTGGCCTATATTTATTTTAATAACAAGTGTGACGTCTGTCTATTTTTGAAAGCGATGTTGTGCATGATAATTTTTATTTCTTAGGTTGAAACCTCAAGGGCAGTCCCTGCTGTTTGTTGAATCACATTTACCCAGATGTTTTGGGGAATGTTAGGGGTTGGGAAGTGTATGACGCTGTAAGGTCCAGGAAGAAATTCGCTTTGAAGAGTGGTGGTTAGCAGGAGAGAAATAGTAAAAAGTGTCTTTGTGTCTTCTCCCGTTTTTTTCTTTTGTGTCGCTCATTATTTTTTGTTCATTGAAACTAAGCTGTGTTTGACACTTCTCTGCGGTTGTGTCATATTCAAAGAGCTGTCTTGAATAAATTAATCTTGTTTGGCCTGTACTAATAGCTTGCACCCTCGTTGTTTTTTTAGTTCATTCCTGTAGGATTTAACTGTAAGCACAGCGTTATTGCAGAGTAAAGAATAGCAGCATACTTTTGTTTACTAGTGCTGATGACTGGACTAGTTGGTAGACATTTATTAAAAAAAGTAATTGTGAAGAATATCGGAACACAGGATACAACCACAGCATAGCACTGTGTTCATCTAGTTCTTGTCCGTGCCATTCTCATTCTTTGTTTTTAATAGTACATTTTTAATGATTTTTTGTTTGGTATAATTCGTACAGTCGTTCACAGTAACGACCCAGCCACCATTGCATTCACTTTAGGGGCTGCTCCCCCTTCCTCATGGTGCCATCGTTGAGGAAGTGCAGGGTGGACGTTACTCTCACTCTTGTGGTGCAGTTCACCAGGTTCCCATAGGTTGCAAGCTGCCAGTCAAACTGAGACAGGCCTGCCAGTCCTGCGGGAAGTGTTAATTCCACTCTTAGACGTAGACACCCAGGCTTTGCGTGTACCTGAAAGAATCTCTAGCAGAGAGGAAAGAAAATCGTTTGCTGAGAGAATACGTACAAGTCACACGCTATCGTACATACAGTGGTGCGACTTAATTTATGATGGGCATCTTTTCCACATACATTCGTGCATTTAGAGAGATTATTCAATATACTAGGTCGGACATAAATGGTTGCTATTAACTGTCCTATACATTTATAATTACCTGATATAAGATCAGTAGAGCAGGTTAGGGCTGTTCTGCATCAATTACGCATTTGTAACCCATTAAAAGTTGGCATTTATTTAATTTATTACTATGGGTTATTATTCTTTCACAGAAAAAATAACTGGGCGAGTTGGTACGTTGGTAGTCTTTTAAATCCTTCGAATAGTCAGGTTCATTTCGCTTTCTCCAGCTGCTCTGCTTTTTGTAGCGACTTTCACCACTACTAAAAAACATGACATTCAAATTCACTTTATTCGCATCACACAATTGTAAACTTGGAAAGCGTGCCGCTTCGGCATACGCGGAAAGACCGCGCGTCTCTATGTCACAGGCACAAGCATAGGCAAGAAATCAAGCTGCTCGTTCTTGTAACGTTCTTCTCGCTCCCACTTTACGAAACAAATCAATTGCGAGCGGCTGTTGGGACCATACGTTAAAACTAGCATTACCTGTGATCGCTTGAACTGCAGTCAGACTAAACTTGAACGCTCCGCAAAAGCGTCGTTGGACGAGCGTCCTCGGACGGCGCCCAGAACAGGCCCTCGGTTCCGCCACACGCGAATCTTTCCCACTCTGCGCAGCGAGCCATAGGTTTGCGAGAATGTACGCTCTTTTCAAATAACAAAATAACACCGGGCACAGCATAGTTAGAAACAGGCATAGCTTAGCAAGCACGGGGTACGCGACAAAGTTTGAAACAGTGGAGCACTTCGCAGAAGCAAAAGAAACTTGCTCACCGGCGCTTGCACCAGTCGTTTATGGGCTTTCCGTAGTTGGTGAGACGCAGCGTCTACCAGCTCCCAGTCATCGCTTGCTATTATTCAACACGGTATTCGTGAGGAAGATTTATAAAATATCGGTCAAAACGCCTAAAACGTAAAAAGGAAGCGAGTCTCCAAACCTCCGGAACTCCAACCGCAAATCAACGGAAGCCGATTGCAATAGCGATGGTCTTGCGCAGTCTTCAAGAGTATCTTTTTTTTTTAAACGAAATTAAGCAATTTAATATCATAATAATAATAATATTAATTTCGCTATATTAATGTATTAAAATTCACAAAAAATTTGGGTAATCTTAGGTTTTATTTAAACTTTAGGTTTTCTTTTCGAGTGTAAAACCGAAACTATCTGACGCAACACTTCCTCCGTCGTATTCGCTTCAGGGCTTGTGTGTGCATGCATGGGCCTGTGTTTGTGTGCGTGTGTGGATGCGTCCGCGTGCTTGTGTGTGCATGCGTCTCTGCTTGTGCGTGCTTGTGCGTCTGTGTGCGTGCATGCGTGTGTTTGCGTGTGTGCATGCGTGCGTACGCAGGCGCGCACGTGTATGTGTGTGTCTGCGCTCGCGCAAGCATCTGTATTTGTGCGTTCTGTTGGACTGCGCGAGCAAGAACAATTGGATGTAACTGGACACTGTTATGAATACTAAAAGAGTTATTAATTTTATTATAATTATTATTATTATTGAAACATGCCAGCCCGAAATCCAGCTGGTCTTCCTGAACTCTGCAGTAAACACCAGTTAATTGATTAAGTTTTTTTTTTGTTTTTTTTGCCGGTCATGATTTAAACAGATACCAATTGGCCACTTCTGCAAATAGGGCGAACATCCGTTGCTCTTCTAAATATTGCGCTTCAAACGTACCTCAGGAAGTCTGACGCCTTGATTGTCTTGATTTCAGCAGTTTGATTACCAATCTGATCAGTTCATTTACAGTATATGCAGTTTAAATTCTGCTATAACCAGTCAAAATAGTTTATATATATATATATATATATATATATATATATATATATATATATACAAAGGGCATGGTGGCGGGGGGCCGAAGACGTGGGTATATAACTTAAAGAAAAGAAAGTCCTTGATGAAAACAGCAACAATGGACGGTTTATACCTCGACGTTTCGGCCGAAACGTCGAAGAATAAACCGTCCGTTTTTGCTGCTTTCACCAAAGGCTTTCTTTTCTTCTCAGTTATATATATATATATATTATGGTATGATGACAATTTGCGCCCGCGTAGCAGGTGACATAAAACTTATGAAATTTTCAATATAAAACTTTTGCACTTGAAGTGGAAAGCTCAAGATTTTTGTTTTAGACAGAGGAGCCCATCTTCTATGCAGTGTTTCTCCTCAACACACCATATAAGTAAAGCAAAATCGCATATGATTAAAAAAAATTTCGACGAGTATAACTGGAACAAGTTTGTAGTAACTGGAACAAATTTAGGCGGAACAGGTGATCAGCCTGCCCCAAATTTACGTGTTCTATCTAAAAGAAATCAGTTATAGGGAGAAAGAAACAAGCTTTCCAATTAAAACTGTTTGATCCGCTAAAAAATTGCCAGGAATTACTCGAAGTTAGTGGAACGACAGCCTTTTGTGGAACATAACTGGAACCTAGCTGGAACCATATTAAGAGTGCAGCGTTGGCCTTTGTGAAGGCTCGTCAACGTTTCGGTGGCTCGGTATCTCAGTAATACGAGAGAAGGTCAGCAATGGCGGCTCAAAGTAAAGGTCAAATCGGACGTTAAGTGTTTATACAGCGCAGAGTCGGTCTGCCAGGATGGGGCGACACTGGTTTACACTGTAGATGAGCAATTTTGCCACTGCAGTACGACCGCTAACCTGGGGTCTTTAACGTGCTGACGCAGTAGTGATACACGACCGCATGCCGGCACAATGCTCATCCAGTTCGAAACGGGCAGAGGGGGGGGGGGGGGGGGGGGGGGGTCTCGAAGCCAGGATCTCTGGGTTCCAGCATAGCGAGCTTTCCCTCCACTCGCGCCGAGCTGGGTGTGCGCTTTAGACCACTGGGTCACCGATCCCCCCCCGCAATGGCGGCTGTAATCCGTAACGTGTTTAAAGAGTCTATAACTTGTTTCACCTTACGTTCAGAAGCAGCCAACGCTACGGGTTGCTGCAGTCAAGCTGAAAGCGTCAAAAGCAAGCCATCATGGTATCCCTCATGTTTCCGTACGTGTTGTACCATCGCTGAACCAATCATAAACAAAAAAAAAGGCCTAGTGACTCGCACTTTTGACGCTGCTTGATCGGTGCCGTTACCTCGTCGCGTTCCCCGAGAAGCGCTTTGTCCTCCTCCCGTAATGCTAGAAGTCTGCGGCAGCGCAAAGCCATATTACTCGGCATCCTGACACCGTACCGAAAGGGCAGAAAGCCGCATTTTTCATCCACAACAATCGCCAACTTCACCATCAATTTGCTGCGCCACGATGGTCCCGCCCACAAAGAAATTGGACGGGGGGGGGGGGGGGGGGGGGAGGGAGGGGGGTGAAGGGCGGCGACGATATACTCTAAGCAGATCTTAATGTGTGGCTCTAATATAGATATTTCGTGAGGACGTTATTTATAAATAACCACGATTGATCGTCATGCTGTCGTGTTCCCAGTAGACCGACCTCACTGAGAGTTCGGCGCATGCGTGACGCCGCCATAACTTTAGTTCACAGGAGGCAGACTGCGGTGCACGAGAGGGCTCGCGACGTCTTGTGCTCTATACGCGAGAGCTCCAACAAGGTTTCTGCACGTGCTGAAAGGCTAAAGTTCCTTCGATGCATTGCGGCAGCGGTGGCGTAGTCACACTGACTTATGAAATCGGTCTGTTCGGTTTCAGAAATGTATCATATCCTGATGCTTGCCTACGAATATAGTTCGTATACACACACACACACACAAAGGGTTTCCGCGGCATTCTTTGAGGCTTTTGGCGGACTTGGTTGTATTTTCTTTTCTTTTAAATTTTATTGGTATTACGGATATAAACTGAGGGAGAGGAGGAGAAGAAAGCGCGCCGGGGACGTCAGAGCAGCACGCTCTGGTTGGAATGATTAGTGGGTAGGTGCGAAGCTATGCGCAGCCTTTGTCTCTACTCACTCTTCGAACGCGTTTGGACGCGGACCAGTGGTGTTCAGCGTTCGCCATGGACTGCCCCTTTGACACCCACACACTCCTTTGGCGTGGTGGCAGAGTGTCGGCCTCGAAAGCGACGGTCATGGGTTCGAATTCCGCCGGGCACCTTTATGGTCCTCTTGCGCTGCCCAGGGGGTGGTGCAAAAAGCCACTCGTTTTGGATAGTACACATTTGCGCGTCTTAAGGGGGATTGAACCGCTCGTCACTCAATGGGCAAATTTCGCTACATAAACCTGAGTTTCAGGAATGCACCAGAGTATTCATTCTTTTGGAGGTTAATTATGAAGACATAATGAAGGTTGCACGGCCCTTGGACGTTTGCCTGAGAGCGCTGGAGATTTTTAATAAAATCCAGAAATATGAGCGTTTTGGCTGTTTTGTGCGCTTTTTGAGACATTTTTGTAAATAAAACTATTTAGAAGACAAACGTGACAAAACGCTTGGCCGTACGTACTCGCGGTGCTTCTAATCTTAATTTTAAGACCATGACGATAACACTTATTACTTTCGTATTTGCGTATTTGTGTAAAAAAATCACCCTGTTAATTTTATTTCCAACGTGTTAAACCAGATGGCGATACTAGTACTAAATGCCTCAAAACGGAGATTTTCTTGATATTTTTCTCTCGAGCTCGAATTCGACCGTGATAGCTGGTGGCTCGGGGATGGGTAGCACGTGTAGCGAAAGCTCGCGCTGCAAAGCCCACTGATCGCCCCTGTAAGTTTCAATCTGGGTGAGCATCGCACTGGCGTGCGGTCATGTATCACTGTTGCGTGATGCGCGCTAAAGACGTCAGACTAGCAGCGATATACTGCACTGGCCTTCATCTCCAACGAAGACACCAGACGCCCTCGGGGCTAACTAACTTCCCGCTGTCTAAACATACACACAACAGAATTACATTAGACCGATCTCACCAGCCAGTTTGACTACGCCACCGCTGCCGCAATGCATCCAGGGAGCTTTAGTCTTTCTGCACGTGCAACAGCCTCGCTGGAGCTCTGCGCGTGTGGAGCATGAGGCGGAACGAGCCGTCTTGTACACTGCTGCCTGCCTCTTGCGAACTAATGTTATGGCGGTGTCACGCATGCGCCAAACGCTTGTTGAGATCGGTCTGTTGATAGCTCCGTTAGTTTGCACTTATTGAACGTTGAAAATAAAAAAAAAACTAAAAAAACTAACGTGCCCATTATGACCGACCCGAGGTTCCGCAACTTTGTCGCGAAGCTGGCGCATACCTGCGATCAACTTAGACCCATCATTTGTGATGCCTCAATGTAAATTATGACTGCCGTACATTATACCGCACTACATTATCATCATCACCCCCTAGACGGGCCTCACACGCATTCATTGTACGGGCTGCATGCCTCTCTGTGGCGCGTGCGCTTACGAGAAAAAATAAATAGATATCTACCTACAAACGAATATTTTGGTTGTATGCGTTACATCAGTCAGATCGGTCGTGTTCCTTGATGACACGGGGAAAAGATCGAGGCTTGCAAGTGCTGCCGAAACCAGATTTTGACGAACTGTAAGAATGAACGCCATGCATAATAGGCTGTTTAAATGCCAATTCACACAGTTGCGTTTGAGTGTGTTTGAATGCGGTGCGCCGAGAAACGGAAGCGATTCACCGGCACATCTATGCTTTGTACGAAGCGTGGAATTCAATTCAAGGGGTAGCTTGGCACGCGACATATAAAGCAGGGGTATCCTGGTTTTCCGCAGCCGCAGCGCTGTCAAACACAACCAAACGCACTGAAACGCCACTGTGTTTACGGAACTTTAGAATAGGGTTACCGATTGCTACCGCGGCCACGCTGTATTGCTCCTGGGGCGCGTTGCAGAGCATGCTTCGAAGTATAACAGCGCGAGCTCCGGGTTGCACTGCCACTCTGGGCGGTTGCGGGATCGCTATGCTCATGCCCAAGCCAAAAGAGAGTGACCAATAAAAATAACCAATACCGACAAGCCTCAAGCAAGTGACTCACGCGCGTGAATGTATCTTTGGCAGGCTTGCAATTGCTCGTGCTTCCTTCAAAAGCACCGAGAGACAAGAAGCCTGTCAAAGATACCTTTGCGCGCGTGCTTCATTTGTGTGTGTGTGTATGTTTATGCACGCAAATATATTCCCAAAGCCGGGACTCAAGATTATCGAAGAAACTGCGAGGACTTTACATAACAAGATAAACAATTTTATTAAACGTTTCGTTTCCCATGCGGGAACCATCATCAGTGAAACCTTCAAGCTGGAATGAGCAAAAAAAGTTCAACGCAGGTTCGTGGAATCATGGTTCATCCGCAGCGACTCATCGGCCTGTAACTCCAACCGCGGCCCCCTCCCCGATGTGTACGCGGACTTGCTTAAAGGGACACTGACAGGGTATTTACGCTCGCCAAGGTTTTTAGGTGTACGTGACATATGAGGGCCCAACTAACGAGAACAGCTTTTGCGGCTCGAACTTCGGTTTCTTTCCGCCCGAAAACCGCCGATCGAGAACTGGCCAGTTGGAGTCTCGCTCACTCTCTTTTCCGTGGTCACGGGCCGTTTTCTATGGTTTTGACGCGACCACCAAATTTAATCAAGGTCGTGGGTCATTGAAGGCAGACAGTCAATCTTAAATATATAAAAAAATCTGAAACCCATTTTTTAAGGCTTCCAAAAAGCTGCAAATACGTTGATTGAAAAAAAAGGTAGCACAGACAACCGAAGCATTCTGTGCGTTCACTGCATAATTCTAACATGGCGTCCTTTCGCGTATCCTTCGTATCGTGGGACTAGAGGATGGCAGCGGACGACGGGCCTTGGACCTCTATTTCAGAACTGTCGTTCACGGTACCCGCGAATTCTGTCTTCCCTTGAAAAAGAAATTTTGGACCGATCAAAAGAACTGATATTCATACCGTACGACACGCCCGAGCATCAAGCCGATTGTACGAAGACGTCGCCGAGCCGTCGTCCCCTCTCGTGGCTGAAGACATCGCCCGCTCAAATGTCAAGCACGAAGTGCGTACTTCGAGTTGAATACGCACGCGCACGGCTTCTTTACGAGGTGCGAATGCGGCCTATGCGTGGTGCTGCCCGACTTCAAGCCGGGAGTGCAGGTATTGAAGGGAAATCGGCAGCAAACTGCCGACATACATTCGACCTGCTTCATTACTACGCATGAAAGACTTTGTTCAGTAGCTCAGTGAAAATATGTCCGCTTCACACGCTGTGGGCACGGGCTCGATCCCTGGTGTAAGTGCCTATTTTTTTTTTTGTCAAGCATTTTGCGATGTTTACATTTCTTTTTTTTTACCGGAAGTCTCTTAGGAGTTAAAATACGGTTTGGGTTTGTAAACATAATTAGGGTCTATAAAGAACTTTTAAAAAAATATTTTTCCTTCCTGCCACCTTTTCGGTAAATTTAAAATTGACATACCTCTTTTGCAAGTCTATGTAAATGGTGACACCTTTGTGGCATTACATTTTGTTACTTCAGATTTCAAATGAGGTAGTATGACCACAAATATATTCCGTACCTGCACGCTTTACGTTTTTTTTTTTGTTTTATTTTATTCAGAAAACATACATCGTTCCGGCTTCAGGTCATGCGATTATTGTCATTTCTCCCACGCTGCGCCTTGGGAGATCACACAGCGAAAGTTTCTCGAATTTTCTGGAAATGCTTAGACAAAAGAATAACTTTAACCTAGTTTTTTTTTAATTTATAGATACAACACAGGTACATCTAACTTTATTACGACATCTAGTACTGCAGTCGATATAGAGAATAACTATAAAAAGTTGGACATTAATATCTCTGAAAAATGTGTGCAATAAATCTTGAAGTCATAAATATTCTGACAAAATAATCAGATTTTCTTTTATTACGTGTAGCATGCGAGGAGCTAGTAACCACGGTCATTGGAAAACGCATAGCGAAATAAAGGTGATTTCATCATGGGCCGCACGATATTTACACCTTACACTTAACTTCCAAATACGTTACAGTTGCTTATTCTTGCCCGTAAGGCCTGATGTAACGAACCCCTAGGGTATGAGCAATTCCGTCGGTATTTAAGAATATGATTAAATGCTTTTCACACTGTGTTTCACCTCTCTTGAAGCTTTTCTTTAAATCTCTGCTAATCATTGAGAGGAATCTTGCTTCATTCCTGCGACTTCGCGAAATTATTATCTTCTCAACTTTGAGACAGAATTTTAAACCTTCGTAAAAGCGGAAACGAAACAAAACAATAATTTACACTGCGCTTTTTCTGAAGTTGGTATTAGCACTTTTTTTAAATATAAAAAGATAAACATTTTCTGTCATACACCAATTTATGAAAACAAACTTTCACACACTCTATTAAATATTAAACTCTTCGCTCGTACTTTGTTCTTCTCTTTAATATTATACTCTGTTTGCGCCTTTTTCATTTCAGAAACTTAGCATTGAGATTCTGAGATTGAGAATTTTTACGCAGTTGTCTTATGCTTTTGTGCACATACTAAGCACTTTAAAAAAAAAAAAATACGTAAGAACGCGGCGTGTTTTGAGTTGTACAAACATTCGCGAGTTTGTTCAGGGAATGTCTTGTATCAAGCTTTCAGAAGTGCTGTTGAGGTACGATGATTTTATTTAGTAAAGTAAAGCTCTAACAGGCTCCGTTATTAAACAATATAGTGGTTTCACAGAACAAAACAGGCCAGGTATTTATGCGTGCAGAAGCTGCATGTGTTTCTTTAAGAAGTGATAGAAAGTCTAAAAAAAAACGCACAAATATTAAAAAATATAAACAAAGGAAAGGTAAATATTTGTGAGGCCTTATATAATAACTGTCTGAACTTTCAAGCAGCACCGATACTTTCCTTCCGTAGATTTCTTTCGCTGCGACTGCGTATACCAAGGTATTTTCAATTTTGCACTCTGAAGTTCCCCACGGCTGCTCGCCGTTTTCCCTGATTAAATTCACTGGTTGGCCGAGGGCAACAAGCAACACCAAACAATTTCTGACATCAAAGGTATTGCGGGAAGAGTGGAACTCTCGAAGGACCGTGTTGAGCTTCTTCACTCAAATGTAACCTGACCAGTGCAGAGAAAGCGCTAAAGTAATCGTTTGAATAATTGCTCGGAAAAGCGGGTCAAGATAGCGGCTACAATAAACTCCAGTGCCATACTTAAGAAATAAAAATAAGTATCTGCGTTCATTTTATTGAACACACATACTTTAAACCACATACGATCAAGACGAGCAATAAAAGGGATTTCAGCGAATAACACAAACACGCAATATTGTACGTTAAATAATACGATGTTTCGAGGGAATAAAAGCATTACTGTTCCTGAGCATATGCCAATATTTCAGTGTGCTCGTATGTGGAGCTTCGTCATTCGCTGGACACACTTCTATTGTTCTATTGTTTGCCGCCCCGACTGTCTGTCTCTGCCAATAAAAGCTCGGCGTTCTGACATCATAGCAACTCCTGGGCAAGAAGGAGACGAGCATGCCCTCCGTATAGACACAGATAGCTCAAGATATCAGGGCACGGTGAATTCGAAACATCTCAGTAGCTTTCTGCAGCCAGTAAGATGGCAGCAATAGCAGATAAGAACGCCGAGAAAGAAATCAGGAAGCGAGACATGTGAAAGCAAAAAGAAATCCTTGGTGTTTTTTTTAGCCGTCAGTCTGTACCACCCAGGCGAAAATGTCGAGTCACCGGGTTATGGACGCCTACGCGCAGCGCGGGATATTCCTCTAGAGAGAGCTACTGCGCATCATCGGGACACGTTCCACAGCCCAGTAGACAAAGATGGTGGCGTGCGGGAGGTAGTAATCGGAACGGTTCATGGTGCAAGGGCAGTGAACAGAAGGCGTCTGTGTCGCCTGATACTCAGCGCTGCTGGTGGTCAAAAATGGCAACTATGGATAGGTCATGCAACCGAACGACTCCGAACGTGAACGACATCGCAGTGCGGGCGGGTGACTCGGACGTTCCCACTCAAAATGCCGTTTAACCATTCAGGCCGCGGGCCGTCTCAGAGTTGCGAAACTATCGAATAAGATAGAGCTGCCTTCACAACCATACTTGATTGCCCGGTAGATGGCGGGGATGTTAATTCAATGGCGTTACACTGCAAAGCTTTACCAATGACCAGCGCTACGTGAAAAAAAAATTAATAAATAGGAAGCAGCATCGTCAGTAAAAAAAAAAATGCTTGCCTCTCAATGAACTCGAGTTGGTCGAACAAGACGTCAAAAAAGTTACGAGAAAGAGTACTGGAACATCGACGGCGTAAAACAAAAAGAAGAATGTAACAATCAAATTGCCAAGACCTGGAGGAACGGGACAGAGTGAACGAGAGAAAAAGCTGTGGTCCCCACGGAAATGGGATTTATAGTACCGAAGTCTGGCTGAGTGCTTTGCCGTGCGTGGACTCTAGCCACAGTAGCAGGGCGGAACCACAGCGCGAATCCTTAATTTCGGGCCCACTCTGGAATTCTCTTCGTCTTGAAGCCAGAGTTCGGAAGAAAAGGCTGATGCATCGAAAGAAAGAGGCGACTCACTAAATACGGCGCTAATTCACCGATGAGTCTATTGACAGCCGTGTGTTGAATGGTAAAGTGGAGGCTCCGTAATGGATTATGTGGAATTGATAAGGTTAAGGCAACGTTAGAATGTGCTAGCGAAGTGTGGGAACACCCAAACAACACTTGTAATAAAACTAAAAGAATATTAATGTTGCTGTTAGGTTTTATTTGTTAGAGGGTATCAGACTTGATTCCCTTGCCTAGCTGGGTTCCAAGATAGTCATAATTTTATTAAAAAATGAAAGACGTTCACAAATCTTTGAAATGCGAAATTAGAGACCAGCTCTTGAGGTATTTTAACTTTGCGATATACCGTGCTAAACTCTTTGAGAAAGAAATCTATATATACGTACAAATATAGATCACTCTACTCACATATTGGTTCTGCCAGCCTCCTGCTTCGTACCCGTTCCTACGTATTTTTCCTTCCTCTCCCGTACCCTCCGCTCCTCCTCCTCCTCTATGACCTTCCCTCCTCCTCCTCCTGGTAATCTGTCATCACTTTCCGTACCCTCCCCTCCTCCTACAGCTTCCCCGCTCAATTTAGCTGAAAATTGACGCCACGTGACCTCAACACCAATTTAATTTCCCCGCTAAATTTAGCGCGGAAAATGACGTCACATGTCTTCGTGTGAGGTCACCTATGAACAAATTCTGTTTCTCCGCCAAATTTAAAGGGAAAATTGATATTACGTGACCTCAAACACCAATTGAAATCCCCGCTAAATCTAGCGGAGAAACTGAAGTGGTATGTGGGTCTGCGACGTCCCATAATGCAACACTGCGTATTCAGTTTCTCCGCTATATTTAGCAGTAAAACGGTCGTCACATGACCTCGATACCAATTCAGTTTCCCCGCTAACTGTAGCGGGGAAACTGTGACGTCCCATAATGCAACGTGCGTAATTAGGCCTACAGCGGCGGCGACGCCGACGCTGCTCAACGCGGAAACGGGCGCCTAAAAGCTGCGCTCTAAAAGTAAAAATAAAATTACAGACGTTTACACATCTCTGTTGTGCAAAACTACAGCGCAGCTCTTGACGTATTTTTCTGTTGGGACATACCGTGGAAAAGAATTTGAGAGAGAAATGTAGCTATATATAGCTATATATATATATATATATGATATTTTGGGGGGCATGCCGGGAAGGACGAGGAGGGTACGGTGGGAGCCTTATAATGCAACCCGCGTGGTGTTTGTTTCAACGCGTTACGTTTTTGGCCAGTTGCTCCGGATTTTGCGAAGCCGCATCTGGTGAAGCCGTGGCCTGCGACGTCGCATGACATGACGGCTTCTCCTTTAAATTTTGCTGCAAAATTGACGCCAAGGGACCTCAACACCAATTCAGTTTCCACGCTAAGTTTAGTGGGGAAAATGGCGTCACATGACTTCGTGTCACGTCACCTATGAACAAATTCAGTTTGCACCTAGATTTAGCGGGGAAATTGACGTCACATGACTTCAACTTTAATTCCGTTGCCCCGCTAAATTTAGCTGCCAAAATGATGTGACATGACTTCTCGTCACGTTAGTTATACACAAAGTCGGTTTCCCCGCGAAATTTAGCGGAAAATTTGACGCCACATGACTTCACAACCAATTCAATTCGCAGCTAAATGTAGCGGGGAAACAGAATTGGTGTTAAGCTTATGTGACGTCAGTCTTGCCGCTAAATATAGCGCGGAAAGTGAATGAGCAGGGTTGCACTATGGGACATCACAGTCCTACGCACCGGTTCAGTTTCTTCGCTAAATTAAGCGAGGAATTAAATCAATGTATTGGTCTGTGACGTCCCATAGTGCAACGAGCACGGTTACGCCGACGGCGACGCCGACGCTGCTTAACGTGAAAACGGGCGCCTAAAAGCTGTGCTAAAAAAACTTATATTTTGCTAATAGGTCTTACTGTGACATCTTACTGGCCGTGACTAATTAACTATACTTTTATAGGGCGCTATTACAAAGCACTAGCAAGTACCGTGTATGAGTTTGAAAAGCATTTTATTAATCAACTGTTATGCTTTATAGTGTTAACATTATCGCTGGTACGTTATCTATTCGTGCCAAGTTTCGCTTAGTTTTTTACGTACAGTTACCTAAAATACCATTACTTATTATAGTGTTATATCCGTCCACAATTTCCTGGAATTCAAAGAACACACTACTAGCGTTATGCCAATTTATATATGCTTACTGCTTCCTCCAAATAGCAGTTCCCGCCGTGAGACCAATAATATTGCGAAAAAAAGAAATAAGCAAAAGTATGTTTTAACGGAAGAAAACGTCCGGAAAATAGCGTTATTGTTCGCTGGAACGCTTCGAGCCGGTGCGGCTCTGTATTCCGACTCAAGTCAGCCGTCGAAGCACCGCTCGGAACTGGGGCACAGAAAATGCGGGGACCGATGGTCAACCTAAGTGTCATGAATATATATCTACCAAACTTTTAAGCATAAAAACGAAATAAAAAAATAAGAACAGCACTCTCAATGTACAATGAAAGCGTATTTTCTCCTAAAGTGTTGTTGGCGTGGAAGAAGTAACCTAAGTATAATAACTTCGGGACTTGTGTTTCCTTTTCAATGCTTATCTGTAACTTTTTATTTGTAATTTCCGTATCACACCAAGCGCGACATCAGGCAACGTCACGCACTGACGGAGTCAATAATGATCAGCCAAACGTGCCTCGTCACGGCTTTTGTCGTTTTTTTTTTTTTTATTTCGTTTGTCATTAACGGCTGAATCGATCACCCACGAAATAGCGCAGGGATCGCAGAGGATCGTATACCGTAAGTGAAACGGACAGTATGAAAAGAAGTTGGCGTTCAATACGCATTAGATTTCTTACAATGTTGGTATCAAGGCGTCCGCTCGCTCAAAGTTCACCCAAGATTGGACGTTCGCACACGATCAAGTTCTCTCTAAAGAAGAACATCGAGAAGCCTCAAGCGCATTGTTCGACCCGTGAGAAGATAACTCGATTTGTATCGAAATATTGGCCCGCTCCAATACTCTGGCGCTATCGACCTCTTGAAGCAACGGTTAAAGAAGGGAAACCGTCGCAGCACCCTCGCACGCCATTTCTAAAATTCTGATTCTGCCTTTATCGCTCTCAGTACGGCGGCGATCTGGATAGAGGCGCGCCGATCGCTTCGTATCAAGGGAGGCCTCACTGAAGAACTAGAACACGACTGTTATAGCACAGCTGCCCCATCCAAATATTGCGCTTTTTTTTTGTTCCAGCCGAGTGCAGCCATGTTTTTCTTCAAGCTTCTTCTCGGCGGAACGTGCCCATGCAGGTCTCTACCACTCAGCATCAGCGAACGCAAATATAGCGGAGGGGGGGGGGGGGGGGGGGGATGTTGGAGGCTTATTGGCAGATTATTGCGACAGACACCTTACCACCCTTCCTCTTAAATTTTTATTCGATTAGGCTTTTCTTTTCATTATCGTCTCAAACGTTGTTCTCAGTTTTACATGCGTTTTTTAATTCTTTTTTTGATGTGCAACATATTTCGGAATAAAACTGCAGGAACTTTGCTTTTCCCGATGCTATTGATGAAAATTTAAATAACTTTTCACTTTCCTCACCTTAGATATACTCATGAGCCTTGGTTTAACAGTTTTTTTTTCATTAGGTTGTTTGTGCGTACAATTTCTAATATCATCATTCTCATGCACTAAACAATAAATGTTCTACAATTTTCCGGTTTTCGAGAATGTTTTTCTTCCATATTTCCTTTCACCCTTTGATGCCCAGCGTTGTCCATGAGTAACAACTCGAACATAATTCTTTTTCTCCCCCGAAACCCGCGAATCTATGCAATTAGTGCCATCAGCCGCAAGGCCGAGGCGACCTGAGCTTCTAGAAATAAAAAAAAGAGGGCGGCACTTGTCCGTTTTCACTCTTCCGCTGCACGTGTCTAAACCGGCGCGCGACCTCGTCCCGCCAGTGTTCCAGGTGAGCGAACATTGATGAAAACAAATGTAGGATGTGATAATGAAACAAATCCTTGATTGAAATCTCGTACTAATTGACTTACAGAGACGTATGTGCAGCGAAAATGAACTTACAGTTTGTGAAAGCTCAGTAGCAGCCTGACAAGTATGATGTTGCCCAGGAGCAACATCGGGCATATGTGGGTAGCATTGGTACTGGTGACGACAAATTGGTGGGGTATCCGTTATGGATCACCCGCGGCTAAAATCTTCAAATATTAATGACTTCTATGGTTAAAAGATTTTGCACATTAAATAAAGAAATAATAAAAATAGTTATCTGGTGTACAAGTGTCACTGCACGCAACTCTGCACCAAAAGAAGTTTTTATCTGCTCGCTTTCCGTTTTCAAATCGCGCAAGCCCTGGCACACCTGAAGGCCAGGCCTTTGAAGAGAAGGTACGCGTCAGACACATTGGAAAATGAAAATGCATCTCCAAGCAAGTTCACTCGGCCACTAAACTCAAGACCGACAGATGATGTGAGCATGGGCGTGCCAACCGGTGGGGAAGGGGGGCTCTTGCCCCCCCCCCCCCCCCCTCAGTTCTCAGAGTGTGTGTGTGTGGGGGGGGGGGGGCAAGGCATGTGCTTTGCCCCCCCTCCCCCATGAAACCGCCGCCACTGGGCAAAGCAAACACTGGCCGGCGGCGTCCATGGACACCAACGGCACAACCCCCAGGCCCTGGGGGGGGGGGGGGGGGGGTCTGGTTTCCCTCCCCCCCACTCAAAAACAAGTTGGTGCGCCACTGAATGTGAGGTATGATGGCACGCACCACTGTCCTGAGTACACTGAAAAGAAGAGCAGGTGCAAATACAGCAGAACGGGTTACACGTTCTTGTACTGAGCAAAATGCGAGATGCAAGTGTGCCTTCTCCCAAGTCGCAACCGTTTTCACTCGTTTCGCGTGAAGTAGTGCCGAAGATGCCCAACGTTGTTCAGGAGCAACATATCATTATGCGTTCACACATAAAGCTAATAATATTCTGAGACCAGGTTTTTGTTTTTTTGTCTGGTCTAAATCCGCACCAAAGATCGTAGTTGTGCGGGACTTAAAGTAAAGTTTTGGGCATCAAAGGAAATGCAATATATTCGGGGTGGGTGCAATAATACCTGCTGTTTATAAAAGAAAGAAAAATTATTTATTTATTTATTTATTTATTTATTTATTTATTTGGTACTTTTGATTTGCCCCTCAACAGCCCGTGGGTTTACAGGGAAGTGCACCAGTGCAAACAGGCAAAAAAATGAAACAACACAAAATACAAGATGCAGAAATAGAACCATGTCTTGAAAAAAAAATTCACATTTGAATATGTCATATCAATTAAATGTGATATCAGTCAGTGCAAAGTGTACAGCGCTAAAATGATGTTGAGTTTTCCTTTGGTATGCAAACACTACACCAACACAATTTGTCACTTTAGATGAAAGCATGCATTACATTACTGGGTGGGTTAGAAAGCACAAAGAAAAACTGTCATTGCAAAAGCTACACGTAGCATGAAAAATATAAATTTCTTGTTTTTTAATGACAAACAACGTTTACATAGCGGTGCACAGCGCTTTTGATAATTTAGCTTAGGCTGAGATCCTTCAATTTGGGTTCGTGTTTTGGGAATCTGTATTTTACCTTCTTCATTGTCTTTTAAAGTGCCACTGAGAAGCAATCTTGGCCCACTTTTTCGTTATAATTTTTGCAAATCACACTGTGTGCTTAAATTGATTCAAGTTTTAATGTTCGCTAATAACGTCACCTTCTTCATTTCGTGTTTTTTTTTTTCTTATTTAAGATAATGCGTCGATGGGTTCGAAGTGACGTGCGAACAGCCAATTTCTCCTCAACGGCCTCAAGTCGAAAGCAATGTCTCTAGAAAAGGTTAACCATTCCAGTTTTACTTAAAGAGTAGGAAAGAATTCAATCTACCGAGTGACCTTGTAAATTTCTCTAACCCAGCCTTGCAGTTTCATTATCAGGTGTCTAACCAAATTAAACTAGACGTTCGCGTTTAGTCACCGTAACATCCATCCCCCTTTGAGATGTGGCGACAGATAGTCTATGCTGTAGACTAGGAATTTATCCAACGCAGTACGACTGCTAGTCTCGGCTCTTAAACGTACCTCACACAGTATCGATACACGGCCGCAAAGCGGCAAGAAGCTGATCCAGATCAAAACTGGCAAACTTCGCCAGGGATCCACGAGTTCTGCAACGCGAACTTTCTCTCCAGGTGCTTCGAGCAGCGGTGCGCAAACGCACTCGCCCACTTATCTCTCCCTCATCATTAGGTATCACCACTCTGTAATGCCATCTTTAGAACTCGTGGATCGATATCTCGTTTCACAACACGATTTTCTTCGCACGCATGATTTTGTTGCTATTAATTTCCGCGTGCGCACAAAGCTATACTCGAACTCTATATTTGGAAGTTATATTTGCCATACTGTGTCGTGTTCTGTTGGACGCGTTCAAAGAAGTTTTATGCGAATTACCTGATGCACGTATTAAATCGTAAGCGTTACCAAGGGCAAGTTCGCCTGCTCCTTAAGCCCCTTGTGGGTTTGTTTACTCGCCAGATGCACCCGGGTGTTCTTTGTTCCCCACCCCGAAACGAAGCGCGGGTCCCGGCGTATTATATTCGAGTTCTTTGATCACTGAATGTTAAGTCGGTCTCGTATTCCACTAATGCCACGATCCCATTGGCCGCAGAGCGATTAACTTAGGCTTATGACCCCGGTTTGCTCAACACCTCCTTGGAACTGTACTCTCTCCACAACACTGAACGTCACCTATGTTTCAGGACGCCGCTGACCGTTGGTCGCGCCAACGAAGTCGCGCGTATATGATAACTATTGTGAGAGAGGGAGCGATTCATCAGTAGCGCTGCCCGTTATCAGACCTCTAGTGTGACGTTATGGAGGAGGGTACGTAGCCCTCATCAGTATCTAGGTGGTGTTGGTGTGCTTCCTTCGAGCTTTTTATTTGTTTTTGTTATTAATTTAACGTCGGTGTGCCACTTTTAATTCAAGATGTGTATCTCTTCATGGCATAATTACGGTCAATATCGCTGGTATTAAGAAGTCGAATATATTTAGATTAAGATATTTTTGCGGTACTAAGAAGAAACGTATAGTTTTCATTGGATCTTGTAGAGGAGCATCGCAAACGACTATGGTCACCGAAAAATAAACGAATACAGGGCATGGTGAATCCCGATTATCGTATCATTACGCCGCAGCCAATAAGGTTGAGGCACCAGGCACTAAGAACGTGGAACAACGAATCCCGAGCAAGAGGCATGATCTTGGTAAGTCCCGCCCAGCGCTTTTTGATCTGCCGGTTACTATAAATAGGCCATTCCTAAGTGTATTTCAGACGCCTTCAAAGCTTTTTTGGCATCAACCTAAAACAAAACTTTGTAGCGTACCATATCGACTGAATTGTAAAAATAAACTAACCACAAAAAAAAAAAAAAAAAATATATATATATATATATATAATCACAGGCACACACTAAAGCTATTTTTTCATCGCATCCTCGATATTTTTTTTTATTTTTTTACCGCCTCTTCATTTCAGCAGAAATGTTCGGGACCCAATCACTGTACTGCACGCAGGAAGCAGCTCGGCGAATCGTAATGCCAAAAAAATATTTTTAGACTTAAACAAAATATTTGACGCGACACTGTTAATGATCCGTGTCTCATCACATAATTTCACACGATTGACGTCACATAATTTCACACTATAGCGTGATACAGTCTCATATAATGCCGTACATATATTTTTTTGTATAATTATATTTCCAACATCGGTATTTGTCAAATTCCCTGGGACGTGCCGTGATTGTGTAGTGGTTAGTACTTTGAATTGTGTATTCGCCAAACCACCTTGGCAGATTGCAGTGGTCAGTTATTTAATTGCTTTGCGAGAAACGAAACTAAAATAAATTTTTGAAGTGTTGTGGATTCCACCGTGTACCAAGGCCATCACAAATCGTGAATTTTTAGTGTTGTTTTTAGGGGAGAGGAGCCTTCCCAAGCAGCACAAATTTTAGCCAAGCAATGGCCAATGTCTGGCGATGGTCTTTTGGCCGGTGGCCAGAAAGTGGCCATTCAATGGCCAATGCTTGGCCGATGGCTGATGGCCAGTGGCCATTGGCCAATGGCCAGATAAAGGCCAGTCACCGGCCAGTCTCTGGCCACTGTCTGGCCACTTGGCCAAGGACCAGTGCCAGCCATTGGCCGATGACTGGCCAACTCTGTGCTGCTTGGGTTAAGCCTTCTTAAAACGTGACGTCTTTAGTGGATCCCGATGATGACCAGGATGTTTCTAATCGAAGTAAGAGATTTAGTCTTGCTAATTATAACACTATTCCTTATCCAAATTATGCAAAACCTGATTATGGAAAAGTACCTACTTAGATGCACACAATAAGCACCTATACGTGATCGCCGGTTTTACTGTTGTATTTTTCCTTTTAATAAATTGCGTTTCCAAAGCCAATATTCTTGGGGTTATCCTCATCGTTGACACCAACATACGCTTTTCTAACCCAAGCAGGTATATCAGCGTTTGCTTCAAATATTCGAGCACGCAACATATTGAGCCTTCACTGCATATGTTGCTGCCGAGTTGTAAAGCAACTTTCAGCAGCTACTTCTACAAGTACGGTACACTGCTCAACACTGTCAACGCGAAAAAGCGATCGCCAGATTTGCTTAATGTATTTCTTTAGAATTAAAAGACCGTCATCAAAACTACATGTCGAGGAAAGTTCTCACCCGGGGTACCAACGTAAGGTGTAAAATTTAGTAGCCGCTTGTACCTCTTCAAAGCAAAAGGCATGAAACTGCCAGCCAATTTGGTGTTCGCGCTGATGTAGTGCGCCCCGGCGCAGTACATGAGTGCCGCATCAGCGTTCGATCTAAACTCAGGTTGAATCACACGCTGCGAGCTGGAAACGTTGCCCAAGGTATGTCGACCGACAATTTTGCTTGATCGTGCGTCAGTAAATGGTACCTTTAGGTGAGACAGTTTTCGTGTTCATAATACGCTTTGAAGCGAAACGATAAAACAACCGTTGACGTATCTCTGCTAACTGTAGCGCAGTACCTTCCGAAATAGGCCCTTCGGTCCTGGCAGAAACTGCGATGATTTTGCTTTATGAGACGCGTAAGTTTTACAAAAAGCATGTGGCCTGCACAGATTTTGTGGATAGTTATCTTTGGTTACGACTAAGAACGTTTAACCTTAAACGACAATTCCAAAAGCGAGTAAAAATAAATATAAAGCAAAAGGTTGAGGATGACGAAAGAGGGCGCTCTTTTTTAGTTTTCTAACATTGAACCTAATGACCGCGGGCAAAGTAATCTTAGCGACACCTTGATAATAAAAGCGTACCGAAAATAGAAGGACATTAAGGGTCCTCCCATTGAAGAGCCATTACGGCGGGGCTAAGTTTTGCCGAGCGAAATAACCGAGACCTCCGAAATATAAAAAAGTAAAATAATGAAAGAACGGCGCTTGTTTCTGGATTGATGTTCGTCTTTGTGGGGAAGGGAAGAGAAAACGGTGGGGGGAGGGTAGGTATCTAAGGCTGACGTTTTATTTGATGTGCCTACTCCTCAAGGACCTCTTTTAATTTCGTCTTAATAAAAATAATATTACGGTTTGAAATTTATTCAAATCAAGTCGTGTTTTATATGTGCTAGCAAGAATCGCATGCGAGCATAGAACACGCTTTAATTAGCGCTGCCCGGCGGAAACTTCGACTATCCGCTGTGGAGATGTTTCGGAGCCTGTTATTAAAAAGCTTCCCTTTATTTGATGGTGGCGAAACAAGCTTAATTAGGACACGGGTCTAATGACGTTGTAAACCAAATAATATTTTTTCTTATACGAAAAAAAAAATTACCGCGTGAACATCTTTTCCGCGCATCCGTGAAAACATCCCCCCGAAAGGGTGTTTTCATTTAGGTTACTAAAGCTTGTTTCGAGTGGTGGTATGATACTCACTGAGAGTCTATGAAACGTAGGACATTTGGCCGACGAGAAGGGACAAGGACGAATCACAATATAATAGCATAGACTTTGTATTAAAGCTTTATACGACGCTAAAATTTTTTCCGCATATTTTATCATTTCTTGACTGCTATACGTGCTGACAAAACAGATATTAGATAATTGTATTACCCCGCAGCACACATCCCCGGCTCATACTTGGGACAGCTTGGCGCAAGCTTGGGCCAGCCTTGAGCCAAGTTGGCTCTAGCTCGCGCAAATCTGGCCCAAGCCTGGGCCGAGGAAGTATGCTACTTGGCATACTTCCTCGGCTCGGGGATTCAACCGTGTGTTACAGGGTATACCCTGTAACACACGGTTGAATCTAAGAAAAAAAAAAGAACTTACAATCACGTACAGCTTAAGATATTTAAAGCAACCCCGTTCCTTTCTTCGTGGTTCTTTTTTTTATGCACTTTTCGACTAAAGCCTAAATATGGTTGGCTTCAAAGCGGCAATAAGATGCTCTGAATCCACTACGTTTAGCGTTTCGCAAGGTGTGAGTTAACAAAGCGTTCAATTTTCCTATGAAAAAAATAAAAAAAAGCTTTTGTTGAGATTGCCGGGGGCCTAATTTGCGCTGTTTACTCAGAATAATTTGGGTAACTATCACTGCAGGCCAAATCACCATCATCTCCTTCGGCTCATGTTGGTGTGCGCATAGTCACTACTAAATTAGGAGAAACACGGGACTTTGCGTAAATCCTGCGTCGTGTTGCGAAAAAGGTTTATTTCGGGTCTCCAACCCTGGTTGTGCAGGAGTTCCCGGGCGGACATTCTGAAAAGTAATCGATCTAAACAATTTTGTTTTAATTGGTTGCGTTGTAGACAGTACAACAGGGAGTTGTAGAATTCGGGAGCGGCCCCTACGCTCGTAGGGCTCTAAAATTTAGGGGCTCATCACTGCGCATGCGAGGAAGCCCTAAGTGCTTTCTTGTGTTAGCGCTGCCCTTAGGGCCCGAGAGGTAAGCATGGCGGCGCCCTGCATCTCTCGCTTGAGAAAAAGATCCGCCATTGTCGCGGCAGTATTACGCAATCGGCAATCAATGGTGCAGCGGGCTGCCCTACCTCGCTGAAGTGTACGAGGGACGATGATCTCGCGCTGTACTTTAGATCGTCTTAACATTATGGTGCTTCTTAAGCCTGAAGAGACGCGGTTATTGTTGACATGGCAATGTCTCGCGAATTGTAGTGGCTTTGTCTTGGCTCGATTTCGCATCGCTCGGTTTATACTGCTGGGTAGATGGCTCCGGATAGTTAATAAAGTGATCTTCTAAGTCTGACCAGCTCAAATCCAAATACAAAAGCTGGTCGCATAGGACGCTAGAGCGGCCTCGTCTTAAAGGTGCTCTGAGGAGGTTTCTGATATCGCCTAAATATGGCGATAACTCAGTCTGCGAGCTCTAAGTATCCTAAAAATTCACAAATCATAACATTGCGTGGCCGAATTACCTATTAAAAAGCAGTCAAAGATCGAATACACCGAGGTCATCTCCATCGATGGGCGGAACATTGTTCCGGCGTCCAGTACGACGTTTGGCCAATGGAATTGCGACATTTTGTTGAGATTGCCAACTTTTTTATTACAAAATTTGCATGTTTTGCAGATGGTAGAAGCAAATAAGAGTATTTTAAAAAATCTAAATTTTTGCGAAAAGGAAACATAATAATGCAACAATCGTCGAAAAAACACCCACTATGTTTTTGTTGTTGTTGTTGTTGTTTTGGCTGGGAGTGATGTGCCAGGTCGTCAGCTCTCGACCGCACTCTCGCTGGGTTGAATTGTAGTACGGGCTGTATGGGCAACAAGCTGCGCGCATTCCAGATATGACTCCGCGGTTCCACCGGCCGGAGGCGCGAGGTTCCTTCGCTTGCTACTGGCTGACAGTGGTCCTGGTCTCGGATCATGCTCCTTCCATCTCTGGAGATGACCTCGGTGTGTTGCGATCTTTGACTGCTGTTTTAATGGGGAAATCGGCCGAGTATCATCATGATTTAGGGATTTCTAGGATACTTAGAGCCAGAAAAATGAGTTCTCGCCATATTTAGGCGATCTCAGAAACCTCCTCAGGGTACCATTGGCTTAGGCATAGTTGAGCGAAAGCACGAAAAGTCGAACAATGAACGAGTTACGAAAGAAAGTGGGAAAGGCTTTCGTAAAAAGGGAAAAAGAGCAAATTGCATTGATTTCGTCTTGACTTCAAACATTCAATGATTGTTCCAAAACGGGTAGATCCGGTCTTACCTTACCCATTATTGTGACGCAAGCAACACGAAGTGTTTGTTAAGCGCAAATAAATTTTATGTGTTTATGCGTTTCACTTTAACAATTTCGCTTGTCAGCCGTATTGGGGCTGCAAGCGAGAAACGCAAGCATGCCACGCGGAGTATTGAAAACCCTATTCTATAAGCCGGCATGCTGAGTATTGCTTCACTCGTGTCCCCCTATGGCTGGGGGGCCCCCGAGTCGTAGGGGCCCCTATTCTAACACTCACGAACGTCTCGCCGTGCCTCACGAGCGAGGCTGGCTCACGTGACCTTGCTTGCTGGTCTATTTTGGCGCGCCTTCGCGTTTGGCACAAAGTCGCGCCACTGCTCGCATTCATTTCCCACGGTCCGGAGAAAGGCCATCGTGGCCCATGGAACGTCTAGTGTAGAACGTAGGTCGGGAGATACGGACGATGTCCGATTAGAAAGAGAAGATGCCGGCGGGTGTGGTGAGCGCTCCATTGCAATAGCTCACAAGCGACGTCTGTCTCACGATGCGGTAGGGCATAGCCTCCGATCTACTGACAAAGCATGGCAGATCGCTACGAGAAGCGGCCGCCGAAATAAAAAAGGTTGAGCGGCAGACAGCGGATGAGACGAGAGCCACGTGACTGGCGCCCCGCTGCGGCGAGACGCCGAAACACACTTCTCCCGAGCGAACAAGTGCGTTTCGGGTCCTCGCCGTTGCAAAAAGCTTTGCGCTGACGTCCAGGTTTCCCGAGAAATGGCTCTTTGATGTTGTGTGCTAGGCTACCAGATCCTGCCAGAACCATCGGCCGGGCACTCTATGGCTCCGTCGTCGAACTGCCCGGCTTTGTGAGCATAGAGGAAGCTGTGGGTAGGGTCAACGGTAACGCGGAAGAAAACTTCTCCCACCTCGCGACTAGGTGGATGGGAAATATAACGACGACATTGCCTCCTGGAGAGTAGCGAACATTGCGATAATGGGAGGCATAATACGTTTTTTGGCGTGCTGGTCCTGTTCTGCTTTGCGGAGGCGAGCCAGTCGTCGGCAGACGTTGGTGTGCGGGACAATATTGCCAATGAAGTTTATCCGAGCCGTCGGGACGTTTCGAAGGAAGGATGATGTCTATGGCGTACAAAGCGTCGGGATCACAAATAAGGTGAAATGGGGAAGAGCCCGTCATCCTTAGGACCGCACTTTTGTACGCGAAGGTGATAGAAGGTAAAATAGTATTCAAGTTGATAAGATATTCGGACACGTGCGTGGCTCTCGTGATATTATAGCTCCGATCCTTTTTGATCGTGGCACGAGCCGATGATGACGCTGAAGGACAAATCACGTAGCAAAAATCGTGAACCCTTGGTTTCTTAAGCAGTCGTTACTGTAGATTTCAAATTCCCTCTTTTCAAACAAAAAGCCGATGTTTACTTAAATATGCGGTTTTAAAATATTTCGTTTTATATTTTAACATCGAGGGTTTAGTGTATTGTCATTAAACGCAGCTTGTTTCACCAGGCTTAGAAGCATAAAAATGATAGAGCAAGAGTAACTGAGACCGCATTGTCCTTTTTTTTGTAGAGCTTCCATTGCGCACTTTAGTATCTCTTTTAACTTATAAATCATGCCTATGATCACCTAAGGAGACGTTTATTTTGTTAGACCGATATGTGCTCACTCACCCATGGCTATTATGACAGCATATTCCCCTGTAAACCGCCGTAATCATTTAAGGAGAACTTTTTTTAAGCTATTATATAAACATCTCACGTGGAATATCTTGCTACGCCAAAAATATGTGGACGCAGTACGGCACAATTTAAATTGTCTCCCATTATCTGGAACTGAAACCAACGTTGAACACGGTGTGTCTAGTTTAAAAAAATAAATAAATGTAAGGAATAGAACAAGCGGAATCAAAATCAAATTTACGAACGCATCTTCATAAATCTTCACTTAGGGTTCGTGCGCTCTTTCCGAGGACGATAAATTCAAAGCTGTTACTTGCTTGAAGCTCGAAAGCTAACGAAAAGAGTAAGCTGCAGTGACGGCAAGCACTTTTCACGGGGAAAATAAAATAGGAATGAGCCCTGCCAAAGGAGTGCATCCGAATCTAACAAACAAATTTCCCATTAAAACTAATCGTGTCAGTGCGGTTTTTGGTGTTTTCGATTCAGCAGACAATTTAGTCTTGTAATATGATTAGGCTAATTGGGAAATCTGAACTCACGGCGTGACTACCTTCCCTTGTTTTTCATCGGCCGTATTTAGAATGTAATAGAGTAGAGATGGCTCTCCATTTTTGCTGTCCCGATTTAATCTAGCGAATGGCGTTCTTGAGGTTTCTTGTACACGCCATATTCATCTCTAAATGGGCTCACATGTTCGGTGTTTAGTGCGAGCATTTTCAGGAATATGAATTAAGTATATATTAAAGAACACAAAAGGTCTCCCCCTGCGTGAAAAGATGTTATTATTTAGTTTTGCATGTATATACACCGTCATGTATATTTTTAAATATTATATATGTATATTTCAGATTTTTTTATGCCATTGCGCTTAGATTGAGCGCATGAATGCGTTGCGCAGCAACTAAATTAAAATATTCCAATGTTTACAATGAAGTCATGCTTGCCAAAGAAGGTCCACTGAGCAGAAGCCGATGCAGCTTAAGTGTTCTGGTTCAGCCCACTTACGCGAAATGAAGAAGCTGTCTTTGACAAGTGTCAATAAATATAAACTTGCAGCAACTGGGCTCCTTCTGCTATCTGTTTGACTCTGTGGGCACGATAGGGCGGAGCGAGGATTGCAGGCGGAAACATTGTGTGGCTGGGTAACCGACCACCGTGGCCACCGTGATGCGCATTTTTACTCATAGCCGCGTGGTTGAGGCGCCCTGACACGAGAGTGGGCAAAAACAGTCAGGGGCGCCTTACAAACTTTCCCGAGTTTGCGTTAAAATATGCTTCAACTGTGCGTGCCCACATTAAAAGTCTTTCTCGGAGAACGCTGAAGTGTTCACACGCGTGCTCTGCGCACTAATACAACAATTCGTGACTAAATATATTAATGTATACTTCATAAACTTCAACTGTCATTCAGTATAATACGATATACGTTATAATTAATTTGTTTTTCTGTTGTTCTGTTGAAACGTGAGTAAATCTAAAAAAGTATATTGATTCAAATTTCGTGGTGGTTTTATTGAAGCTACCATGAGAAATAATCTACGTCACTCACGTCACACACTCTAATAAATACGAACGGCAGAACAATTTTAAAATTGCGAGAAAGTTTTAAATTGAATATTTATTTTTTCTTCAATACAAAGACGCGTTCTGGCGTGAACCGATAAAAATATACGCGAATATTGCGTCCTCTACGACAACGTACATATTTAAAATATATAATATGCGCTCTGATGAGAAATTTGGTATTGCAGCTCACGTATCTTTGAAACATGTTTCTTGCCTTCTGCTTCGCCGTCACTTTGCTGCCCAATGGCTGAAGCGATCCAACAAATCTGGCGTTAATCCAGGGCGATTTCTGCTTCAAGGAAGCCGGAACCTTGGGAGGACAAAAGCCGGAAAACGAGATCAGCGTAATTCCCGGGGCATTATACCTTCCTGAAAGGGGCTTACCTTGAGGAATGTGATCGCTAGACCGTGGTAACACCATATACAATGTGCGCGCTCGTGCGCAGTGAGATGGTATGGGCTTTCGAGCGACATTGTGCTCGGGTCAATGTTCCTAACATAGGCTTTAAAAGATACCTGTAAGCTCTATATTTATTTCAACTATTTTAATAGATTGCAGATTGCTCGCTTTTCGTTCGCTTGTAGTTTTATGTAAAAAGTATAATTATAGATAGCTTCTTGCTTCTGCGTTAAAAATTGAGCTTCAAGCGATACT
Organism: Ixodes scapularis; assembly: GCF_016920785.2. Taxonomy (NCBI): domain Eukaryota; kingdom Metazoa; phylum Arthropoda; class Arachnida; order Ixodida; family Ixodidae; genus Ixodes; species Ixodes scapularis. The sequence goes on from NW_024609857.1 coordinate 188,802,804, forward strand.
TTAACCGATCGCTTCCTGCTCCCTTTTTATATCATTGCTTGGATGTCTTTTTTTAATATTTGTTACTTTAAAGGCAGGATAAAATAAGTGAGTAAAATGTTATTAACGTTTCTTGATGGTACCACAACCGCGAGTATGAAACAAAATATATGAAGAATCTCTCTCTCTCTCTATATATATATATATATATATATTCTTGAAATTTATACATTGAATTTATTGTATTAAAGCTAGGGAAAGGAAAAGAGAGCTGGCGAAAAATTGGGCCAGGAGCGGGGATCGCCCCTTTCCTAACTTCAATATAATACATTCAATAATTACTTTCTCCCCTATTCGTTAACAATATATGCATATATGTATATATATATATATATATCATCCTCTATCTTTATTGCAATGAACTCAATATTCACTCTCTCCGCCTCATTCACAATATAACTACGGCTGCGCTTGTCAATCTTTTTTTCGGAGCGGTTTTCTAGATATCTTGGAAGAGGAACTCTTTCCGACATTTGCAAGCTGAAATGACGTGCCACGCCAGTGCCGCAACTCGGAAGTAGCATGCGCCTTAAATCAGCAACGGATGTCATCTACCCAGTCAAGCGAATTCAAAAGTAACAATGCGCAGAGAGCTGGTCAACAATTGAGTCCGCCGAATCCAGTGGCCGGCAAGGTCTTGTCAGTTAAAACGTCAACCTGAATGGGCGAAAGTATTGGGTTCGATCCCCGCTCCTGGCCCCGTTTTTCGTCAACACTAATTCCCTTTCCCTTCCACTAACTTTAATGCAATAAATTCAGTAATCTCTTCCTCCCCTCCCCGGCTACCTAATAAATATATATATATATATATATATATATATATATATATATATATATATATATATATTATTAGGTGGCCGGGTATCTATGAAAGACCAATGTGACGCCTGTGCAAATCATTGCGGAGTGTGCATACCATTCACGACATAATCTTTAAACCTCACAGCCACCCAAATTGCGACTATTACAGCTGTGTTGTTCATGATGCTTATTTTCTCCAGTGTATACCTACCGGTAATATGAGCTAAAAGCTCGATCCAGTTGTTTCCTACGCATGCAGTTTCCACAAGCTTCAATATCTTTTGAATTATCAAAATATTCAAAAATAAAAAATAAAAAAATTAAACAAAAATTAAATGGCCTAGGTGGGACACATCATTTTTCATACATTTTTTGATGAAAACGTTTTAGCTATACTAGGCGGTATCGTCCCTTCTCTAGTTCGCGCCGATAACGAGAGCTGCTCAGAGTGGTGGGAGAGATAATGGCCGTGCAAAATATTTGTTGTACACTTTTGCCTCCGTCCCGGAGTAGTATTTCTGTCGACAATACGTTTATGTTTTAGAAGACAATGATCAAGTTAGAGTCATAAATGATTTCAAAACTATCCAGATAATGTCCTTTTCGCTTTGATTCCAAGCGACAGCAAACTTGGTTGCAGCGTTGGCTGCGTGCTGAACCTTTATTTTTATGAGTGACAGTCGTTTGGCGTATAGCGAAGTGCTTAGAGGAACATCTTTTAGCAAACAAGTCTCGCAAGTACGTGGCTTGAAGGCACTGAGTGTGTACTTGTTTTTGTAGAAATTCTGGCCTAAGCCTCTAGTCAACTATTTTGCTTGATCTGACTGGATTTGTTTGTTTGCGCGTGTTAATGTTTAATAAAGATGTTGGTTCTCACAAAGCGATCCCACTGCTTTCTGAATTGTGTCACTGACGTAATCGCGACCATTGTTTCAATACAGAAATAATTACTGCACGGGTAAGAATTTGCTAGAAGTTTGGCTGGAAGCAATCGGTCGTTCGCCTCGCATCACGTTTGTCCGGATATGTACCCCGTCCTTTCGCTTTGAAAGGCAGTCAGCCCTCAAGCTTTGCATCGCAACTGGCCTGCCAAAGCGAGTATTTTTAAGACGTCTTTCAATTATGCGTCATGATGCTCATGAACATTACTTGTGGACGCCGAGAAAAAAAAAAAAAAAGAACAAGTACAGAAATGCTTAAGAAACGTCACAATTATTTGAACATGATTGTAAACCTGAGACTGGGGCAGAAATTATTGGTTTACAATTATTTGGTTTATCTTTTTTTTTCGAATTCTCTCGGAAGTATTTTAGCGGACATTGACAGGCGTCTTGTATTGAATTGTGACTTGTGCATGATGAAACGCTAGAACGCCGCTTTCATGGTCGCGTCTTGCGAGCGTCGCAGACGTTTTTAGAGCGGGGTGAAACCTGGCCCGCTGGCATCCACCGAGACCGAGCTAAATACGATAAAAGCACCACCCCTTAGCGATGAGTTGGAACAAGAAAGTTGCTTTTTATGGCTACTGCAAGATGGCACCACCGGCCCTTCCGTGACTAGACGGAACCGGTAAGTGCAGCCGTGCAGTTCACGGAGTGAACGTTGCGGGATATACGGCAGCGTTGCGATCGCCACTAGCTCGGTACTGTAGTAAGGATCGCCGCCACTTTTTCAGAGCGGCTCTATGGAAGTTTCCCAACAAAGGGGTTTTAGAACGTCGGCCGTGTCCAACGTGCGTTGCAGTCAATGGCAGACGATGGTGGAATAGCAGACAAAGCCGGAGGATGTCGCGTGTCTACTCGCACGACTACCAGCCGGTATCGGACACCAGACTAGACGCACCGGACGTCGCGGCAGGGAGAAACTGCTTGCCGGAGTCTTTGGCCAAGCAACCGAGCCAATCCAGTAGTAATGGGCGACGACACTGATCTGTGGGCGGAGCTTAGAGCGGGCCGTGACCTGTACCTAAATTGCGTCTAATACCGTAACTACGGCGCAAAAATACTTGCTATGGAATGCAAACAAACGGGTCCCATTTAGGCTCTTTAAACAATATATATTTTTTAGAGCGCAGCTCTTAGGCGCCCGTTTCCGGCTTGAGCGGCGTCGCCGTCGCCGTCGGCGTAACCAAGGTCACGTGACCCCCAAGGTCACGTGACCCCTCCCAAAGTCACGTGACCCCTCCCAAGGTCACGTGACCCCCGAGGTCACGTGACCCCCCGAAGTCACGTGACTCCCCTGAGGTGACATGATCCCCAAGGTTACGTGACCCCCCAAGGTCACGTGACCCCCCGATGTCGTCATCATCACTGATGACGCCATTGGCATCCGCATTGTCATCGTCACTGATGACGTCATCAGTGACCTCATCAGTGACGTCACTGATGACGTCACCGACATCCGCATCGTCATCGTCATCATCACTCATGTCGTCACCGGCATCCGCATCGCCATTGTCATCATCACTGATGACGTCACTGATGACGTCACCAACATCCGGATTGTCATCGTCATCATCACTGGCGACGTCATCAGTGACGTCACTAATTACGTCATCGGTATCCGCATCGTCATCGTCACTGATGGCGTCATTAATGACGTCACTGATTACGTCATCGGCATGGTTATCGTCACGTGACCCCCAGGTCACGTGACCCCCCCCTCTCCGGTCAGTTGACCCCCAGGGTCACGTGACTCCCCACCAGTACCCTTCCCTCCTCCTCCTCAAGAGCTGCGCTCTAATTCGGCGTTACAGGGAGTTTTAAACGGCTTTAACTTTTTTTATTTAATTTTCCCTGTACCCTTTACGTTACAAGTCAAGCATAAACCAGAGCTTGTTTTAGAAAACTCAGGAAAGCCGAAAAAGCAGAGATGGCTGTTGCAGCTCACCTTGTACGCTGTAGTACCTAAACCTCCTTCATAATCTCAAAATATTCCTTGCCATCTAGAGGAGTGCATTGAGAGAGTTTGGTGAATGGGGAGGACCCGGCGGTAGCCGGGGCGGAGAGGCGAAAGCATCGCCGCAGCCAGAACCGCATATTCCCCCATGATGAACTTGCGAAGTAAAAATGAGCTGGGATGACCTTGAAGGATTCGCATAGCACGGTACAGATATCTTTTGTTTCTGGATGAGGCTGAAAGTACATGAATGTATAATTACAAGAGATTGGTGGAAAAGGGGAGTTTTTAGGTGCTGACTGCGTCTACTGAGCCACGAAATGTGACATTGACGCGAAAACTTTCCTGAAACATGAGGCGAAACTGCGAATGTGGGGTGCGCGTTCGCGGTTTGGGTCAAAACTCCCACGGAGCCGAATCCCCAGTTTCTACCCTCCACTCCGTCTTTGCCACGGCAGCGGCAGCGAGTGCGATCAAAAGAGAGATATAGTGCGTCCTGAATGTCACCATGACGATAACATAACGTGCGTTGCCCTTTCAGTTCCAAAGAGTCGCAAATTTAAACTCTAGCGTGCTGAAATGAAATACTTTAATACATCCTTACCTAGAATTTTTTATTGGAGGGTATTTGTTACGCTCCTTGCTTCCGCTAGGAGTATGTTTTTGCTAGTTGTTGCTAACAAGAGCTGTCAATCATCGCACGCAAAGTGGTAGAGAACATTTCGGCCAATGACGTGCTCTTATTTCCGCCCTCTTCGTACAAATTCATTAGCAACCTCTGTACATATACAGCTCTGCATTGTATGCCCCTCCGTTATAGACTTGCTAAGAAACATATGAGCATTTCTGCTTTGAAACGCATTTACTTTTTTTTAGATAGATATCCCTTCAATAACATTATTGCTTGACCACGGATTACCTGATCACAGCCTGCGTTGCCACAGACTGCTTTATCAGGGATTTATTCCTTGCGGGTTGCTTCAACATGAAATGCTTGATAAAAGATTGCTTGATCACAAGTTAATTCTTCAACAAACTGTTTGATAAAGTACTGCTTTACCATTAATCTTTTAACCACGAATTTCTTGATCGCAAAATGCTTGATTACGTATCACTTGATTAGAAATTGCTTGATTACGGATCATTTGATTGATCACGGATTGCTTGACACGTATTGCTTGAGTATGGGTTTCATTTGTTAGTTAAAATTGGTAATTAGTTCTGGCCATGGGACGCATTTATATACAATACCACGCGTTGTGAAATGCCTCGGAGCGGTACTCTGTCATAACCTCAGAATATTACAGCATTTCAGCAAAATCTTTAACGCCAGGTTTGTGGGTAGCCCGCATGCAAGGAAAGCTTTCCGATGCCACATATAATAATAATACGTTGGCGGATATTCCGTTTACTGTATCCATGCGTAACGCTGCTTTTTTACAGTTAGAATTAAGCTAACGAGCGTAAATATAACTACTAAATGCGAAGGAATGAGAAACGTTCAATATATAAGCAGCGCTGTATAGCGTCGCAACCATTACACGTTTTGCATCAAATATAGTCACTCGATAAGGTTGCCCTCAAAAATTAAATTGTATCTCATCTCCAGTCTCGTCGTTTAAATTGTCAAAGTTCGAGGTGATCTCTTTTTTTCTTTTTCTTCTAAATGTGCGCTTGGCCGAGTGACACGCCAATTTGCTCCTCACAAACAAAAAAACAAAAAAAAAGTTTTTATTTTTGGGGAGTTTGGGCATCCGGAATTGCGTTATTCTTCGTAAAAAAAAATAAAAAACGGAAGCCACGCCAAAAAGCCGTTGTTCCATTCGATCGTGCGTGCGCATAGATAAATCACATTTTCACTTCATAAAAAAAGCATGAGAATGCAAACAAAAACAATCGTTATAAACTGAATATAGCCCATGACAAGCCGATTCGTCAGAGCCACGAGTCTAGATGCGGCTTGTTTGTGTATGTTGTAAGCATTCAAAACGGCTATAAGCGGGAGAAAGAATGGAAGCGCCCCGGGTGTAAAATGTTGAGAGACTGAACTTTAGGGAGCAAAGATGGCGCGCGAACAATGCCAACTGGAATGGCGGGGATGCCTTCACTATAAGCATGGTGAGAAGTATAAAGAAGGTAAACAGCACTGTTCCGAAAGAGTAAAAACGAAACCAACGAATGCGCACAGAATTTGAAAATTGGGCGAATTCAAGATGCAGGAAGCAACAACGTAAAAGCGGGGGCCGTAATTTGAGTCTGAAGTCCCGACGTCCATATTTCATGAGGCATTTCTGCATTTTTCTTGTGAGCACATGCACTGGCTTGTTGATGTCGTTTTATACCCATAGATGTGTTCTTACATTTGTATATGAGTACGCGCAAAATATAGAGGACAAATGTTCACTTTAGATTTGTGGTGTTTGTTATGCGTTTGAGTTGGGAATAAAGAAACTAAAAAAAGAGGCAGAAACAAAAAGAGGGGTACGGAAATCTTCGCAGTGCACGATATTGAAGTGGACAAAAGAAGGACCCAGAATATCGTGCACCGTTCCCGGAATAATATCTCGTCTTTTTGCTGTGACTTATTTTATTGCCCTTCTTTATGGACAATATGAAACATCAAGGAACCACCGGAGATAAATGTTTCGTTTTCTACGCTCGTCACTTTGCGTTTTCAATCTTCTCGAGAACTAGGAGCTTGGAAGCAGACTTGACACTCGTTTTGTAATAGGTTAAATAGGTTTGCTGGCACCAAGCACATGCATTTTCTCTACCTCTGACGCCACCTCAAGTAAAGTTCTCAAAATAGCTTATCTTTTTTGATTCATAGTATCAAAGGCTGAAGTGAGCGAAGACTCGTTTTTTATACATCTGGAGACACTTGGAGCATCCCTTTGAACGACTAAAAAAAAACACTGCATAAAGTGTTTTTTTTTTGTGTCAGATAGTGTTAGCTTTTTTCCATGTCGTGCTTCTTCGGCCTCAAAATGTTTTGAGTAAGTCGTGGTAATCTAGCATTTAAATTTGATCACGATAAACAAAACCGTATGTTCTGCTTGCATGCCCTAACAGAGAATATTTAATGACTGAAATATGATAGGCATATATTTGTAATATGACAGTGTGTTCCAGTTCTCGCATGCGTTAGAATATGTAGAAACAGAAAGAAAACAGAAAGAACTAATTTTAAACAACATCGAAAGAAAATTGATTACCTTGGGGGTCTTCATTGATTTTTCAAAGGCTTTCGACCGTCTAAATCATAAAACTCTGCTTCAAAAATTAAATGCATACGGGGTGCGAGGAGTAGCCTCAACAATGATCGAGAGTTTTTTAAAATATCGCCATCAGTGTGTCGTGATCAATAGCCAGCGCTCTAGCTTAAAGAAACTGGCGTCAGGGGTGCCACAGGGGAGCATCCTTGGACCCCTTCTGTTTAACTTATACATCAATGATATAGTAAATATAGACGACAGTGCAGATTTTACCATTTACGCAGACGACACCAGTTTATTCTTTTCGGGGAAAGTTGTCCACCAAGTTTTATCTTCGGCAAATAACGCTTTACAGAAAATCAGTGACTGGACAATCTCAAACTCTCTAGTAATTAATACAGGTAAGAAGAAAGCAATACTTTTTCGTTCCAAAAATACAGTGTTTTCATATTCTCAAGGGCTTTCTCTTCAAGGACGAAATGTTGACGTTGTACAAAATGTGAAGGTTCTTTGTGTGATATTTAATGAGTACATGAGCTGGGACGCCGAATTGCAATGCATAGCTGGCAGACTTTCAGAAGTTGTGGGCATTATTTATAAATCCCGTCATATATTACCCCTTTCGGTCTTAATTCTTCTTTATAACTCCCTCTTTTACTCTTGCTATAATTACTGCTTCCTTGTTTGGGGTAGCACAACGGCTACAAATATGCATCACTTGCACGTTCTCCAGAAGAGAATAATTCGAATTATGTGCAATGCGGAGTTCAACGCTCACACATTACAACTTTTCAAAAACCTTCATATAGTTCCAATTACAGAGCATTATAATTATAAACTTCTTCTAACATATCAAGCGTCTGTAAGGCAAAATCAACTTGTTTTTCTCTCAATCGCCAATATGAAGCGGAGATTGCCTGCATATGGAGGCCGTTGTGTTGACGCATGGTCAACGCCTCGCTCGAGAACAGGCTACCGCCTCCAGATGTTGCAGCACACGTTGCCGAATGTTATAAATAGTACACATAGACTGGGTACAGACTTGATGGGTTTGAGCAGAAAGGATATTCGTTCGCTGTTTCTCTAGTGTTATTTGTGCCTATTCTTGATGAAACCTCCGACCAGCAAAAAATGTTCGTAAAGTACGTCATATTTTACTTGTTTTTTTTTTTGTTTAATGCTGTGTGTTTTGATGCTATATAAACCTTGTTGTACGCGTCACTAGTATGTGAAATAGTTTTCTCTTGTTGCTGGTGGGGAGGAGAAAATTTGTCAAGCGACAACAGTCTGCTTTTTTTTCTTTCTCCCCCACTCCCCTGGAGAAAAACAATAAAGTTGAAGTTGAAAAAAAATATGATTAAATGTTCCCGTGTATACCTTTCTCGAGGTATGGAGTTCCATACTCCCATATCCAACGTGATAAATGCCCTAACAACAGCGCTGCCTTTATGATGCCTCGTTTAAATATCACTTACCAACACCTAGTTTTGTCTGTCGATGAAACGAAAGCAGTGTTGAGCGATGAAAGCAAAATTCCACTGTGCCGCTTATTTGCAGGCATTTATTTTCCTTGCAAGTTGGTTGCGCTAAACTATGAAAACGATTGCTAACGGAACGGGTTTGGTCTGTATACCATCAAGAATTCTCTGGTTTATTGATCTAGAGTGACGTCGTCACGGGGATTCCTCTAATATTAACACCCTATTCAACACATATGTATCTAATGAAATACGCCTTTTTATTGCATTATAGAGCTATTGCCAACACGATTCTGAGCCACTACATAAAGTTTTATAAAAACGTTAAATAAACTGCCATAATGTGTAAGGGCATTAGATGAATAAACACTTTCACGAAGGTAGGTATTAAACTTTTGGAGTTAAAGAAAACATATCAAGCGCGAAATCCTATTCATATTGCACAACTAACAAGTTTTTTGTTTTTTTTTTCCTTGCTTTAGGAGAAATTGGGCAATGCGGACATTACAGGCTCCTGGTTATCATGAATAGCCACGTGTTTGTGACTGCGCTGATTATTTCAATACTTTTTTTCTTGTAACAAATTTGATAATATGTAAATACGGAGACAACACGAACTTCCAGGGGCTTATATCTTTTAAGCACTTTGCAGCTGCACGCTTCGGAAACCGTAATTCTTGGAAGAGTGCCGATAATCAAACGCAGCGACGGCATTCATTTTCTCAATGCCCAGAGACCAGCATCTGCCGGCTCCTATATTGAGATCGGAAAATGCTGCAATCAAGACTATGGTGCTGCTAGGTACAGCCAACGACACAAGAAGTAAATTTTACGTTCGCATGTAAGATAGGCCTTTGTATCAACCTCGTTTGCGCTCGGGTGTTTCGTACTGGCCTCGCAAAATCATCATTCTGAGCAAGCGGTTTTGCGAGAAATAACTCTGGTCGCTGTAGAGTTGATCTTACAATGTCGGTCATTAGTATACTAACTGATAACGATTGTTGGCTTGAAGGCGGAGGTGTGACAATCACTCACTTCGTGCAAAGGGCGTGTGTTATTCCTCGATTCTGCCTACGGTAAGGAATTTTCTTCCTAAATCGACAGCAGTGGCTACCGCACTTCACGCGCAGTATCCGCCATCACTAGCTCCTCTCGGGCTCTTCCTGTCGAGGTCACACACGCACTCACTAAGTAAGAATGCTGGGTGGCGCTGATGTTGCCTTATAGACGGTACTCAGCTCATTAATATAAATAACTGAATCGCTCTCGCCCACGTCATGGTCAAGCCTCCCCCTTCTAGTCCACCCTAAAGCAAACTTATTTACTTAAACTTCGTTGTGCTGATTTCTCATTAAAATAGTGAACATGCTATTTTTTTTTCTCTCCCTTATTCACAAGTCTGAGGGAAGCCGATGCAACATGTCGTGAAGTACCGAAATCTTGACTTAAAAGTGAATGTCTTCTCCGGTGACGGAGAGGAGTTCAGGATATCCATCAGACGCGAGCAGTGAGTCAGCCCCCGAAAAGGTCTCACGTTCACTGGGTACATCAACGAGTCTAAGGACATTCGAGTAAACGCTATTGCTGAGTTCACTGCAGCAATAGAACATAAAATTATTTAAATGTATCCGAGACACTATACCTTTAGCATGGATTGCCAACCCTCGCATGAGGATGATCAATGTTTGCTTGATATAATCGGCCCCAGGTGATCGGCCGCTTATTTTTGCTACTCTGCGCTACTGTGCATTTAAAGGATGAAGTAAAGTGACCAAGCAGAAATTCATATAAAAACGTTTAAAAATACGGGTAAAAAAAAAAACGATTTCACCCGTTTTCTTTGTTTGTATGTTGCACCCGTTACCTCGAGCATGGTAATGAGCATTAACACGAAAAGACGGTTCTGGGCGATGAAAATATGGCGTATCTTCTCTGAGCTTAAAACATGCTAATTAAGCAGCGGCAGAAATATCCTTTACACTATTGTGCGCTCATTTCTACAACATAATCAAGGGTTTGCCAGCCGCTAAAGAAAGGTGTTAAAATACTTTTGTTTCTTGAGTATCTTCATTAAAATACTCAATATTCGTTTTAACGATTGGTTTTTGCAGAAGACAATGAATATTTATTTTAAATTTATCCCTTCTGATTGCGCTGCACGAGCTACAACTATGTTGGTAAATAGAAAACTTTGCAGCGATGGACCATAATATTCTTTGTATATACCAACTGCATTATTAAATACTAAAAACTTTTGGAAATAATCAAGCAAATTAGAAAAGCCTCTTATACAGTAAATAATTGTAGCGCGAGCACACCTTATTTAGGAGGCTGCGTCATCGGGTCATATAATTATTTATTGTATTCTACGCGCATACGTTTAATAACTTGAAATTACAAAATTACTAGATTAGTAGATAAGTAAGTCAGTCCGAGGGGTAGTCAAGGTCCTTGTTATTGAAATCCTGGGTGTCAAATGCTTAAGTGCCTTTTGACGGCATATTTCGGATTGGGCGTTGTTATAAGAACCAGGGAAACTGGAGTTTAGCAAAAAAGAAAAGCTTTAATGCAGGCTATTTGCATACAAAATAATAAAATACATAATTTACAAAAAAAAAAAAAACATTAAGCAATCACCATGGCACCCGTGTAAAAAAGTAATCTTGTTGACCTCGTTTTTTTTGCCTATATAAAATAGAATTTTAAACAAAATGTTTTATTTTTAACTTCTGTATCTAGAACATTGTCTAGTCATCTTAATAGATCCTAGCTGCAACTAGCGCAATCCGAGCTCCTAAAAACGCGCAAAAATATTTCAACATATACATATCTTCGTTAATACTCGATCACACTTTTCACATTGTTCTCATTTTTGGACATTCTAGCCCATCTCACATTGACAGCTCTGAAGTGCAAGGTTCGCTTAAGCGAAAACATTAATGCATTTTAAGCAATATTTAAGTGTCGTTAACGATCATTTCTTTATTATAGCATTGCCACCAAGCTAAAAATCCCCAATTTAAAATTGATAGCTTAGATGTTTTAATTTGTAGAAAAATATTCGTAACATGTTCCTTCACGAGAAACTTTGCGCAGTTGTCAAAGCAATAACTGGGTATATGCCCGCACTTCAAGCTACGTGCAACATTAATTAAAATGCACTTTCATATTCTAGCGCCTCCTGCTCACATCAAGCGTAGTGCAAGAACGAATACACAGAGTAATTTGCTACTATCAGAGATGGAACTATTGCAAAAAGTCGCTCAAAATTAGTTAAGATATGTTTTGTAACCATTGTCCTCTTTCTTCATTATTAGGGCATAAAACATGTCGTTATATAAACGTTGTATTCTCGCAGATTAAGCCTTAATTTACCCTCTCACGTACAAATTATAATGATCATATAAAACAAAAATTATACTACGTTGTGGCGTTTAACTAAAACATATGTTAAATAAAAAATATCCAAAAATATAATTAGGAAAAACAGAATGGACGTTTCTTCAGTTTAAGACAACATGTATTCCAGTGGTCAGGTAATTTAAGTTTTGTTGATACGCAGTATTTTTTTTTTTTTTTTATCAAGATGGTTGTGGATTTGGATTAGACATGTTAGAACTATATAATTTCTGTAATGCAATACTAAACAAAGTTCGGTGAACTGGAAAATTACCGTGATCGTCGCACAATGCATGAAACCCTCCGAATACGCGGGTAAAAGTGGGGAATCGCAACGGCGTTCAGGTGTGTCATCGTCTCACAAACATCCTCTGCTCCCTTACATTCTTTATCACTGCTGACGACGTCAATTTCTTCAGATTCATCAGCTATGTCTAAAATTGGGTCAATTTCTTCTCTTGTGAGGGATAAGTTCTGTCCCTACTTTTTCATTCCACCGTCAGAATGCAGAGCGACACAAAATTTCCAAGCGTACGAGTCAACGTGCTTTACGGGTAAAAGTCGAAAGCACGCACGCCATATGAGCGCAGTGTTACTGCAGAGTGTCCCCGTTTGATCACAGGTATAATGAGCGTAAACAAAACGAATGATGAGGAAATATTTCTAAATTTGGCTTCCGAATTATTCGTTTATGGCTAGAACAACCTACAGAGTATTTTTGTTTCAACGTTCGGGCAAAGCTTTGCCGGTAAAAATTTATTTACTTTTACGAACTGCTGCTTGACATTGTTAGCAGTGGAGGCGAAGTAGTGTACCATCTTGGTGCCCGTCGTCAAGTGCTGCCATCTATCAGCCAGCGGGAAAAGCTTTTTCTGCCCTCACTTGAGGACACCATGCCGTAAACTGCGGAGTGACACTGCTTTCTGCGAGAAAAAATAAATAAATAACGGCATCTGTCCTCACATGTGCTCGAGATGCACGAGAGGGCTTAAAAAAATGAGTAAAGTGAAACATTACGTCTGTCCAGAGCTCACAAAACTGGAAAATATTAATCGGTTTACCCACTCCATATAAAAAAAATGTTGCCTCCCAAGCTTTAAAGTGCAAAACATCCATGAAGAATGTCACGGCAAGAGAAAGCGGTGGATTTAAAAATGTGACTGCTGCCACAAAAAAAAAAAAAAAAAAAAAACATTATTTGGTTTGTTTATTATTTTTGCCTTATTCGCAATGACACTTGTTTTGCGTATAATCGTACATTTTTTTTTTTTAATTTTGTACTCTTAATTTATCCTTCCCATAGGCATACAGTAATACATACTTCGAGCTAATGAGAAGCTATAAAAATAATTGTTCATATTTTGTTTTATAGATATTCGTGTTCATCTATCTGTGCCCCTGCAAACTTTCGGCGGTATTGGAGCCCGCCGGGGGCGAACGTGCGACTTTCTATAAAGCCCTTCCCCATATTTGTGCATTTTGTCTGAAAATAAACCGGTTCGAATTATGAAACTGGTTTCATTTGATTACATCTATTTTGTTTTTATGCGCGATATTATTATTCATTTTTTTCTGCTCGAAGTGTTTTTTGCGTTAAATCTTTTAAACAAATGCCTCGAATTTACTTTCATCAAGGCAGCGAGCTCGGAAAACTGGAAGTTTAAAAGCTCTTCTTGGTATCACGCGCTCGAAAAACCTTCTAGCGGCTATGCTACAAAACTATATACAATGTTCCAGGTGAAGACAATCCGGGCGGGCCCTTACGGCAAAGCCTTTCACTCTTTCCACTTTAGCACAGCGAACGCTGGAAAGGATGAGCGTCCACCCGCCTTTCTTTCGGCGTTCGCTCGCTAAGCTGTCAAGGTGCGCAGAGTTTTGCGGGAATAATCCTGAACCGCTATTCTTAACCTGCCACAGGTACAGCGTGCGCACGCGAAACTTAAGGGGCACTTTCCGGTGATTGTTTTCGTCGCACCTCAACGCTCCCAGCACCGAAGACGCCACACTACCGTGCGTGTCCACCGGTAGCCTTGTCTGCGCTGTTACTGGTCCCGTAATGGGTTGAGGATAGCTTTAGGGAGTTTTCGTAGACCGCGTTGCCCCCTCCGCTAAGCGTTACGCAGCGAAGAAGTTGCTACTGCGCCTGCGCGCCGATAGCCTTGACTGTGGAGTTCCCGCTATCGTAGCGGGTTGCGGAGGGCCTTGCGGGACGGCGAAAACGATCTACGAAAACTCCCTTTTGATGGACGGTGGAAGCGATAGACGAGAACACCCTTCTGACTGCTTCTTCTAACAATCCGACTAAAAACAACAACACAAAACATAATGTCCGCTAGTGATCTTTTTTTTTTCATATGAGTTCTTCGAAATGTTCCATTTCCAGATACGGCACTATATTGCTCCCAACTTTCCCCGACATCGGCATCCTTCGATCTCTGTCTCGTAACTTGCTGGCACGCAGCGGCTTCCCCCGCTCTAGGGCCCATCGCTCCCGGCAAGAAGCGCCGTCGCCTGTCCGTTACCCAGCGACAAATTCCAATTCCTTTCGAGACTTGCCTGACAGTCGACACTAAACGGAAGTGCGCCGCATCGTCGCTTTTTTACGCTTCGCTATGGTCCGCCGCTTTACGTTCCGTGGGACAGTGCATTCGCCGCCCGCCGTCAGTGTCGTCCTGGAAGAGAGTGAAAAAAATAAAATATATATACATGCATTATTCAGCGGGATTTTTCCTTCGGCGTAGAAGGAGAAAACGACCCACCGAAAGGCGTGACAAGACGCACGGTATGAATTCACCGTCCAAGAACTAAAAAAGAAAGAAAAAAAAAATAAAGGAAGACTCTCGCCACGCTGCAGATCGCGCATAACGTTCCCAACGCGTTCCGACAGCCAGAAATGATGGTGGCCCCTAAACGGGGCACTACTTAGGCTTTTTCACTCGCCATGAAGTGGACCTCCTGCGCGGCGCGGGAAGCAGTCCGCTCTTGAAGAGTTGCAGGTCGCGAAGTCTAGAGGCATTTTGCGTAGAAATGAAATGTGACCGGGACTGTATATGGTCGCTGCAGTCGGCGTGCGTGCAGATCGCGGCGTGAGGTTGACGTTAAATAAAGAAAGCTTTTGTTACCTTTCCATTTTTTTTTTTTTTTTACAACGTTGCGTTGCAGTTTTGTTGGGCCCAGAAAGCAAACAGGGTATGAACGTTATGTCTTTGCAGATTGAAAAGTTCCGGTGTTTAAGTAAGAGAAAATGCCGTGTCGCTGCGTTTATTTGTGAGTAAAAATAATTAAACAATTTTTGGCGTTGTTGCTTTTTTTTTTTTTTTTTTTCTGGTAGCTAAATTTGGGATTTTACGAAACCTTGCTTGGACTGAAAACCCCCTAATTTTCTTGTTAGATTATTGTTGATACTATTATACTTTTTGAAAATAAAGACTCTTTGTGAAGCATTTCTTGTTTATGTTTCCTGGTAAATCGTAAGCATATTAGTTATATAATATAGACACACTCCAGACTATGTAGATGCTGGTGGAAGGAATTCGGAAAATATTTATATTCGGGGAATTCTCAGCAGGACCGAGAATATCTTTGAAAGAGACTACTTTCGGCCATTTTTTTGCAATTTAATAAAAAAAAGTGGAGCAGCTGTTAATTACTTTTACATGTAGCCGGCAACTATATGCAACTCAGCTCTTTATTAAAAAAGAGCATGCAAACCAGATGCGAATTTTAATGTTACTTTTTTTTTTTTCTTTTTTTGACACGCAACGTATTATGACCACTCAACGACACATCGATATATTTACAAAGGCTATTCAACACCGAGAGAGCTGAACATTTCTACTCACTTTTAAAATTGTTCAAGAAAACAAATGCAAACTAAGACACATATCCAGAGTTCTTGACATGAGGCGACAATTTCATTGAAGTCGAACTTGGGCTGAGGTTCCGCGAGCGAAAGAAGAAACCACTACCGTTTTAATGACGCCTTTTGAACTGCCTATACTCGACAAAACCAGTATGTTTTTTTTTTTTTGTTTTTTTTCTAATAGAGGTGTGCAAACGGAAAACCAACTCGAATCGAGTTCAAACCGAATAGTGCACAAATAGTGGCCAAAAGTTGAATGTCGCATTAAAAGAAATACCTAAAGCTTTATTCTCAGTTTTCATGAAACATTAAAAAAGTAACCGCGCAAATGAAAAAAAAAAAAAAGCGACGTATTTATTATTCTGCAGCAGACGCGAAACGGAGAGGCTAGCCTAAAAAGGTTGGGATGAATAACCCATTCACGTGTGGATGCACAGCATGCTTGATGAATATATGGATAGTGCTGATCAGTTGCAATCGGGTGGTGTCTTGCGCCATCTATTCTCAACTCAAACGCCCTATAGATGGCGGGGCGGTAGTTCCAAGATGGCGGAAGAGACAGGGATAGATTCTCCTGGATTTCCCGTGCACCTGCTCGCGGACGCTGATCAGTGCGCTAAAAATAACTTGTGTGCCTACAAATCCGAAGCGGTCAGAGCAGGAGCATTTTAAAGGATACGGAGATGTTCATGTGCATCAGGAAAACAAGCATGTCGAAATTCAAAAGTTGCGCAAAACCTCAACTTGCGAAGCTTTGGAATGCGAGCGCGTTTTAGACACCGGCCACGTCGCTGTTTGAAGCAAATATCTTTGAGTGTGCTTCATATATCGCGGAGTTTGCGCTTTGTCTGTCCATTAGCTCTCTAAAAGGTGAGCCGCGCACGGTGACCATCAGTCACCGTAAGAGCAGCGTTCACAGTATTGATGTCTTTGTTTTACGAACTCACAACTCGCTGCTCACAATCACGATTTCAGTGCACTGCAACACGTGATTAAAAAGCGCTATGGTAATTGATGGTAGTTTCATCATAGCGGGAATTCTGGCTATCGTGCTGTGAAGCATCGCAACCGGAGGTTAGCGCTGTGCCTTTAGAGCCTAGTTTTCAGCGCGCGCCAGCAGCGTTGCCATACTTACGGTATCCTGCGGTAACGATCTGATAAAACTGCCTATTAACGTCATCGACGTGTTTATCACTTTTATTTATTGCTATATCAAAACGATATATTTTAATACACTGCACATTTGTGTACCGTGCAACGTTGCGACCCGCCTCGCAAGAACTGCCCGTTCGAAGCTTTCGTCACGAACGGCTGGCGAACACAGACGCACTTAAAATGCTTCGAGTATTTCTTTATTTGCCTTTGTAATTACCTGAAAGAAGGTACGCGTACTGCGGTTTTTGAAAGTGGTTGGATCAAATGGTCACGTTCCTTGTAACAGCCTCAAAACGCGAACCCACCCCCGCTCTAAATCGCCATTACAGGAAGTTGTAAACGTCCTTCATTTTGTCGTTAAAACTTCTTTACGCTCGAACACGTCGATGAGAACAATACGGTCATAGCAGCACCAAGGCACCAAGGCTGACCGTCCTTGCCATTGTCTCCGCGTTGCCGCCGCCGCCGTCTTCGCTCCTCTGGTTTTTTGTTCGTCCGCGAGAGGGCGAGCGGCGGGTTGGAGTAGCGAAAAGTTCTGGCATCTCGCTCAACACCGCGGGTCAGCAAAAAGGCCGGTTCAATAGTCGCTGCCTTAGAGCAATAGTTTTATGGGGTCAATCAACCTCTGGACACGTGTGAGCATGAAATATCGTAATTCGGTCGCTTCGTAACCACTAAATGATATTAAAAAAAAAGTTGAAAGACCCTTACATAATTCTGTAATGCGAAATTAAAGCGCAGCTCTTGAGGCATCTTGTTTCAAAATCAATGGGGGGGGGGGGGGGGGGGGGGGTTAGTTGGTTGAAGATCTAGACGGTGATTTAAAAAGAGCAAATGACTAAGAAGAGAAGAAGGAGAGAAGACTTTGTCCCCTTCTTCTGCTCTTAGTCAATTGCGCTTTTTAAATCAATGTCTAGAGGTATTTTGATTTGGCGATATACCGTGCAAAGAATTTGAGGATCAAATATCGATATGTAAAAATATAGACCTCGCACGGCGTGCGTACACAATACAAATTATATATATATATATACGTAAATTAATTACTTATTGTCATAATATTTATGTAAAGAGGAGGAGGGGAAGGTACAGAGGACCCTCCCCTCCTCCTGAAGAGATAAATGTATAGATGTTGTACGTGGTTTTGCGGACACTTTCGCCATTTCGAATCTCATTGTTGAACTACCCAAAAATCACGCTATCCTGCAGGCCTGCAGGGATTTTCTTTTCGTCAGCGTCTAGCACAACGAGCATTTGCCGTCCAACGCGCATCACCCGAACTATCATTGCTTGTTCAACGAGCGTGTCCAACCGTCTATACAACGGCATTATTTCCGATTAGCAGCGCGTCTTTTTTTATCGAGACTCGGACGGGATCCTCAAATGTATACAGCACGACTCGGCAACGGCGATTGTCCAAGGCACGTCAACAATACCTGTCCGCCGGCAGGAAAATAAAACCAAGGAGAAAGGCGATAGGCGAAAGGAGCGAACCAACCACTCGGTACGACAAAGGAAAGGAGAAAACGCATTCGGAAGCAGTTCCGCAGCTGTCGCTCGGGCTTTCGGTGTCGCCGTCAGAACGCGGCGGCAAACAATGGCCCATGAGCTATACATGGGCCTCATGAAATTCCGAGTGGGCTTTCGATGGACCGTCTTTTACGGAAAGTGTATGGCCACGCGCCGAGCGCGAGAGAGGGGCCGTAAAGTCCTCCGACCTGGAGACACGTCCATATCGTCGGGTTGAGTGGAGTGAAGTCTTCGTTTTACAATAAATTATGCGAAGAACGTATACACTTTTCTTAGGCTCGATTGTCCCCATCTAAGGTCCATTTATTTCTCGTGAACCTCTCAGCACGTACATTTCTGGATTATACTCAAAAGTGCGACTCGCTGAGAAGGAATCCGGGTCGTTCTTTTTTTTTTCTCCTCTTTTTCATTTTTTTCATTTTTTTTTTTTTTTTCATCTGCACAGAAAATGGTAAGCCGGAATATTTCACGGTTGGGGTCAAAGAGCACAATCAATGGATGCTCTTTGGCCAGCAAAAAAAGCAGTAAGCCATTGAATGACAGTGACACCGACCGTTTCAAAAGTGCCGTTTGCAACCATTTTTTGTAATCCCCCTGCTGTGTTTATGTTCATGTACTTCTGCAACCGCCTCTTCACCTTTGTTCGTGAAGGCTCCCGACGTTCGTCGATCGGGTTAGTTTCCCCTCGACGGGCTGCGGTTCCAATCTGCCGGCACCTTGAAGCAACTCCCTTAGGACTGATATAATAGTTTATTACAGATTTACAGCAAGAAGCATGTTGAGTCGCGCTCGGGGTCTGTCCCCCTGACAAAAGGGTCCCCTGCTTTTATAACGTTCAGCCAAGGGCGAGAACGAGACGTTAGTCACGTAGGCCGCGTAGCCCGCATGCAGCTAGAGTATCCGGTGTTGCCGGAACGTGCCACACCGCCGTTCGGATGAGGCGCTCGCGGACCGGAGCTTGGCCGTCCCGACCGTAGTCCAAGGCCGAGGAAACGACGGGGTGTGTCGTCGACCGCATCCCGTACGGTAGGCCAAGGGCGCAGCGTGATGCCGCGCACGTAGCACCTCCGAAGACTACACCCGCGTTCCCCGGCGTGTGTGCGGTTGAGGTCATCGCCGTCAGTCCTTGAGGTTTGCGCCGTTGCTCGGTGTTGCGTCGATCCCAGGTGTTGCGCCGCCGGGCGCTGCATCTTGGGCAGGCGGCTTCAGCACAGCGTGATGGCCTTGTCTCCTCCAACCACAAGCTCCATCTGTGTCAGGAGCTTTGTACATGCGCAGTTGAGCCCGACACCTCCCTTCTGACTGTGATGCACACCACATTGGGATGCATCACATCACCAAGAGGAGCTCAACGTCTTTGCGTCCGGGTGTAGACTGTACCCCCGCTCCCGCGAACACAAGTCATGACAGAGCCCTGAGTAGTGCGAATTGCCCGCTCCGCCTGTGCCCTCGGGCCCCTACTGCGTTTCTTCATTGGCACCCACCAGCCTCGACAGTGCATCGGCGTTCGCGTTTTCGGCTCCCATTTTGTGCTCAATGGTCAGATTGAATCTCTGTAGCGCTAGAGCCCATCGAGTCAGCTTCGCGCTGTGCGGACTGCTCAGAGTCAAATACTTTAGTGGATTGTGGTCAGTCACCACGCGGACCTGTGCGCCAAAAAGCCAAACCTCCAATTTATCCAATGCCCAGATGATTGCGTAGGCCTCCTTTTCTATCGTGGCCCAGCGAGCCTGGGTCGGACTGAGCTTCTTACTTAAGAATGCAACCGGACACTCCTTGCCCTGGTCATTGCGCTGCGCAAGACACGCTCCGACTGCATAATCGGAGGCATCGGTGGGAAGGATGTACTCGCGATTGGGGTCTGGTGCGTAAAGCGATGCCGCGCGCTTGAGGCAGTCCTTTATGTTTTCAAATGCGTTCTGCGCCTCGGTATCCCAAGGCAGCTGTTGTGGTGTTCGCCTATTGGTCAGATTAGTGAGAGGCAGCACTATGCGGGCGTACTCCGGAACGTACTGCCGGTAGTAATTGGCTAACCCCAAGAAACTCCTGAGCTCCCTTTTTGTCTGCGGTGCAGGTATTTCCTCAATCGCCTTGACCTTCGCTGGGTCTACACTGAGTTTTCCGGAGCCTACAACGTGCCCCAGAAACTCAACCTCTGGTTTCGCGAAACGACACTTGGCTGCATTTACTCTAAAGCCTGCGGCCGCTACTGCAGTGAGCACCTTCTCAAGGTGCTGGAGGTGCTCCTCCCATGTCTCGGAGAATACAGCGAGATCGTCAATGTACGCGCAAGCGTATTCCCTGTGAGGTGCTAGCACGCCATTGATAATTCTCTGGAACGTGGCGCTCGCATTCCTCAGTCCAAATGGCATTACCCTCCAGGCGTACTGAGCAACCGGTGTCACGAATGCCGTGAGAGCTTGTGCCTGCTCATCCAGTGGTATTTGCCAATATCCCCTTAACATGTCAATCAAGGTTATATACTTCGCCTTTGCCACCTGCAGCAGCAACTCGGAGGGTAGACTCATCGGGAATGCGTCTGGTTCGGTGATGCTGTTGAGCTTACGATAATCGCAGCACAGCCTCAGCCCCCCATCCTTTTTACTTACGCATACGATTGGATACGCGTGCGGGCTCTCAACAGGGTATATCAGGTCCCACGCCAACAGCTCCTGTACTTGCCGTTCGACTTCCTTTCGGAAAGACATTGGTACCTTATACGGATGAACGGGTTTTCGCGCCGCGCCCTCTTTTGATCTTTATTTTGTGCATGCCAACTGTGCACCTTCCTGGCCTGTCCCCGAAGACCTGGCCGTGCCTAGTGACCAGCGCGACAACCTCAGCACGCTGTGACGGCTTCAAGTGACTCAACGCAGCGAGCGGTATTCGATGGTTTCGTTCGCCCTGCGTTGGGAATGTTTGGATGTCCCCAAAATCACTGTAACCTTTGAAAATCAAACCCACGGTGCCAACCCGGGCGTGGTACGCGCGAAGCTTGTTTGCGTGTACTGATCGAGATGTTCCATCCTCCATCTCAATCAAGTAACTGTACGGCCGTAACCTGCGAACCACTTTAGCCGGTCCTTTCCACTTGGCCACTAATTTGCCCTCGCCCTCTCTCTCGAGCCATAAAACCTGCTGCCCCTCTCTAAACTGTTTGTCTGTCGCCCGCAGATTATACCTGCTAGCGTACCTACATTGCTCCACCGTAGTACTGTCTTCGGCCCTTGCGTTAGCCTCAATTAACCTTTCGCGCAAGCGCGATAGGTATTCCTCTGCGGACACGCCCAGAGTGTCAGGGACAGCCCAATCGCCAGACCATGTCTTTTGAAGTATCGAGAGTGGCCCCACTGGTACCCTCCCGTACATCAGCTCAAACGGTGATTTACCCGTCGTTACGTTCGGGACCTCTCTGTAAGCCCAAAGCAGGAACGGTACAAACTTGTCCCATTCCCGTCCATGCTCCCTCACATTGTGAAAAAGCATCGACTTGAATGTTCCATTCCAACGTTCGACGAGTCCGTTACTCTGTGGGTGGTCCGGCGTGGAGAATCTCGGGCACGCCCCTAGCTTCGACAGAAGCTGCTGGGTCACCTTTGCAGTGAAATTTGTCCCCTGATCACTACACACCACCTCGGGGACTCCCAGACGCGCGAAGATTTCCAATAACGCATCACACGTGGCCTTTGCTGTCAGTGTCCTGAGGCACCCTACTTCTGGCCACCTTGTGTTAACGTCTACTACGCACAATGCGTATCTGTGACCACGCGCCGATGGCGGGTCAATCGGACCGATGCAGTCCATGTTAACCACCTGAAAAGCGGTTTCCGGTCTGGCCAGTGGCGTGATTGGTACGCGGTCCAGCGTACGAGCTGGGGACCTCACCTGACACGAAGGACACGAACGGCAGTATTCTCTTACGTCCCGCGTTATACTTGGCCAGAAAAAGGAGCCCTTTCTACGTTGCAGCGTTTTCCGCTCACCGAGGTGCCCGCCCACGCAGAATCGTGTGCCATCTTCAGCACCTTTGAGCGGCGATCTGACGGTAGCACGAGTTGACAGCACTGATGTCCTGCGATCGGTTCCTGATGGAACAGCAACTCGTCGCGTATTGTCATGCCATGCGTCCCCTCCCTAGCCTGTGCCCATGCCTCACGCAACGACTCATCTGCCAATTGCGCCTCGCGAAACTGTTGCCGCGTCGTTCGCGTATGCGCGCTACCGCCCTCCAAGCTCTCAGCCTCCACCGCGCAAGACAGTGTATTTTCGGTGCGTTCTAGTTCGTCTAAGCTTTCTTCCTCTTCCACTTCTTCACCACGCATTTCTATGTCCTCCTGAACTTCGCATCTCACTCTCTTTTTGAGCAGCTGGTCGTAGTCCTCGAGAGTGATCAAAACATCGACTCCCGTGACTAGCCTGTCGGTAAGCGCACACAAGACTCCTCGTTCTGACGGATTGAATGACACGAGCGGTACGCCCTCTGTCGCCGTTAACGGAACGTAGGCCAGCTCTGCAATGACCTGTTCTCCAAACGCACCAGTCAACTTTATGGTCGACCCTGCACTCTCATATTTCTGACAAGCTGCCTTTCTAACCACTGTTATGTCCGCCCCTGAATCAACCCTTGCGTGTAATGTCCGACCTGCGTTAGTCAGTGTTACTCCTCTCGTACCGATGACCTTGCTCACTTTAGGTAGTCCTATTCGAGCTTGGGGAGCTTCCTCCTCATACTGCGGAAAGGCTACCCGCGTAACGACAGACCTGTCTCTGCCCTTGACGAGGCGGGCTTCCGTGGTTTCCCTCGTTGGGCACTGCTTAGCTATGTGCCCCGTTGCGTGGCACTTGAAGCACTGTTTCCTTATACGTGCGTCCCAGTTGGCTTTCTTTGCTTGCGACGACGCCACAGCCTCGCCTGCCATCAAATTCGCAACCGGCGCACCCGTGCTAGACACCACAGCAGGCCTGTTCTTACGGCTTTCGTCGTAACTCTCTGCTAGCTTCACTACCTCGCTAGGCCTGAGGAAACCTGCTTTTTCATTCAAAATAACATGCGCCCGCGCTTCCGCAGTTAAACACTCCCTCAAACGGTCTGCTACTGTCAGCTGTTTAAATCCTCGCAGCGAGCTCACCTTGCAACTTTCCAGATAGTAATCAAGGTAATTTTCTAACCTCACTGAGAATTGCTCCCAAGTTTCCTTCGCTCCTTTCGTCGACCCAGAAAACAAACGCTTGTATTCAGCCGCTGAAAGCCGCAAACCATCCAAAATTTTGCTTTTCAGAGCAGCGTAATCTCTTCTCTCTTCCGAAGAGAGCCGCGTGAGAAGACCCCGTGCCCGCTCACTAAGCCGCGGCAAGACCAGTCCGGCCCACCACTCGCGTGGCACCTTGTACGACTCGAGGGTGGCTTCTACATCCTCGAACCAGCTGGGCACGAGTGCCTCCTGGCTCGGCATTGGCGCAAGAACACCTTTTAATAGACCTGCGAATTTCAGCCGTCTATCCTCGTCCGCTTTTGCGCCCACCGCGATGCTGCTGTCAACCTCGCCAGGCTCTGCACTCCTTTGTGATTGCAGCCGCTGGACTTCCAGCTCCATTCGCTGCCGCTCTCGTTCTGCCTCAGCAATTTTTAACTGTAACTGCAGCAGCATAATCTGCTGCTCCGACGCCACCTCTGATGTGGTATTTGCTCCTCCCGTCTGACCTGTGAGTGCCAACTCATCTCCCGCCCCATCCGCCATTTCCCCTGTTTCCTTAGCGATATCACTCCTCAAAACCCAAGGCTTTGGCATAACATGCGCCCAACAGGAACCAAGGGGGTACTCGCCTAGCTACCGAAGCGCTGCGCTGCGTGGCCTTCGGTGCCCCGGCTGGTCGGATTAGCTTGGAGTGTCCGATGGCTCTCCACGGTTCAGCTTGAGGTCGCCGCCTTCACCAGTCCCGGTCGTCCCTCGTCACAGCGGAGTTCTTCAGCTCAGCCAAAGCAGATCCTGTCGACTGCGCCACTTCTGCAACCGCCTCTTCACCTTTGTCCGTGAAGGCTCCCGACGTTCGTCGATCGGGTTAGTTTCCTCTCGACGGGCTGCGGTTCAAATCTGCCGGCACCTTGAAGCAACTCCCTTAGGACTGATATAATAGTTTATTACATATTTACAGCAAGAAGCATGTTGAGTCGCGCTCGGGGTCTGTCCCCCTGACAAAAGAGTCCCCTGCTTTTATAACGTTCAGCCAAGGGCGAGAACGAGACGTTAGTCACGTAGGCCGCGTAGCCCGCATGCAGCTAGAGTATCCGGTGGGTGTTGCCGGAACGTGCCACACCGCCGTTCGGATGAGGCGCTCGCGGACCGGAGCTTGGCCGTCCCGACCGTAGTCCAAGGCCGAGGAAACGACGGGGTGTGTCGTCGACCGCATCCCGTACGGTAGGCCAAGGGCGCAGCGTGATGCCGCGCACGTAGCACCTCCGAAGACTACACCCGCGTTCCCCGGCGTGTGTGCGGTTGAGGTCATCGCCGTCAGTCCTTGAGGTTTGCGCCGTTGCTCGGTGTTGCGTCGATCCCAGGTGTTCCGCCGCCGGGCGCTGCATCTTGGGCAGGCGGCTTCAGCACAGCGTGATGGCCTTGTCTCCTCCAACCACAAGCTCCATCTGTGTCAGGAGCTTTGTACATGCGCAGTTGAGCCCGACACATGTTGTATTTTTTTTTTTGCTTCACCACTCCTCTCTGTAATGCTTCGGCCTTGAGAGTAAATAAATGAAATGAAATGAAATAAGAAGTGAATCTTAGGTTTGCTTTAACGGTTGCCTTTAGGTTGCGAGGCTTCCACTGCAGAACGTTCAATTTATATCTGAGACATGAGAAACAGCGCTCAAAAAACTGTCGGAAAATATTGATAACTTCAGTTATAATTTCTAACGACTTGGTCTCAGAACTTAATGTTCTGAATGCGAATTTGTGTTTTAATGTGCAAGTATAAGCGGCATGGTGAACAAAACCGCACACAAAAAGACACGGAGAGAGAAAAGGAACATGCACGACACACAAACGCTCACTGTCAACTGAATTTATGCACAAATGGAAGAAAAAGAGAGCGTGCTTTTTGTGTATAAATAAAGTTGCCAGTCAGGGCTCGTGTGTCGTGAATGTTCCTTTTCTCTGTCCTTGTCTTTTTGTGCGCTGTTCGGTTTACTATATCATGGTACCAACTCGCCGAGCTTACCACACTTCTGCAAGTGCCTTGTGTTTTGCGAAAACTTTAAAAAATCCTAAAAATTAGGGCGTCTGAAAAAAAAAAAAAAGAAACTGCCTTCGGGAACAAACTAGCAGCCACGATGGACGCCAGGAATTGCCTAAAACATACTAATTAACCAGCTAATTAATTAAAATTTCTTAATTAACTTTTAATTACTGGAAATAGACATAAGTTCTAATTAGAAAGTTGCTGAGCGTTATCGAAAACCACTAAATCATTCATTTTCAGAAAGACTTTGAGCGCGCGAAGAAGCGCAGTAGTGCGCCGAAGTTACCACTCGTGGAGCAGGTACAAGGCTGAGGCTAGATAAGAGGCGGAAAAATCGCGCGGGCGCCTTACCGCATCCGCTAGCCTTGTACCTGCTCCACGAGTGGTAACTTTAGTGCGCTGCAACTCTTCTCACGTGCTCAAAGTCTTTCTGAAAATGACTGATTTAGTAGTTTTCGATAACGCTCAGCAACTTTCTAATTGAAACCATATGTCTATTTACACTAATTAAAAGTTAATTCACAAATTTTAATTAATTATCTGGCTAATCAGTATGTTTTGGTAATTCCTGACATCCCCCGTGGCCGACAGTTTGTTTCCAAAGACAGATTCTTTTTTTTCTTTTTTTCAAACGCCCTAACTTTTGGGATTTATTAAAGTCTTCGCAAAAACACCTGGTATAAGCGGCTTTATATATTTTTTTTATTCACCGTACGTGCTTTCGTGACACAGTGCGTTCGTACGCCAGGGTTGCCGAAGCGCCAATATGTGAGAAATTCGAGATGGCTGTTGTTTTCGTATGAATTAAGCAACGAATGATTATGACACTTGACTCTTAAAACATCAGTCTGGTTAAATAG
Source organism: Ixodes scapularis (assembly GCF_016920785.2). NCBI lineage: Eukaryota > Metazoa > Arthropoda > Arachnida > Ixodida > Ixodidae > Ixodes > Ixodes scapularis. Next base: position 188,829,274 of record NW_024609857.1, read on the forward strand.
GCAAGAATCACCGGCCTAATCACAAACTGTGCCCTTGCCCCCAGGACTATTCAACAACTCAGAGAATATTTGTTTTTACTTTATAGGTTTTTTCATAGCAGCATATATACGACCATGTCTCATGAGTCAATAATTTTTCTAACTTAAGATTGTACGTATTAACCAATGAGAAAACAAGTGAATAAAGAAATTGAGCCCGGCGTTGAAGGGCATATGCAATTAAAAGGACACTAATTTATTAATTTCTGCTTTTTTTTACTAAGTGCAAGACAGACATCGCACCGAAAGAGTCTTTTTTTTTTGTGTGTGATTTTATATACATTGTGTTTTATCGGGCGTTGCTACCAAGAAGAGTAGCCTCAAATTTGAATACAAAATTCGTATCGGAGACTCCTGAAGCCTGCTTGTCACTTTGTATTCCGTTGGCAGGAGCAATTTGCTTTCCTAAGAACGCGAATGAAAAAGTAGCATTAAGGTTCACTATTAGCCTCATTTCCATCGATTAAGGAGGGAATTAAGCGTGTAATGAAATTTAGACAGACAGTGATGCGATAAATGGGTATGTGCCCACGCTATTCGAAAGAATCCAGCCAATGTCACAATCATAGAAGTAACGGAGAAAATGCAGGCTTGCTGGTTGTAACCTCCAGCAGCTTGAACACTAGGATGTTCAAAGTGTTGACGCCCCAAATTTTTTTTGGCGTTTTCTTTTTGTTTGGTTTTTTACTATGAAGCAGGAATAGGCAGTATCGCGATAGTATTTCAGAAATACATTTCGTATCTGTATTTCTGTATCCCGATACATTTTTTTCACCAGTATATGTGTTCCTGTATCAAAATACATATTGAGTGCTCCTTTGTATCGCGATACAATCAGGGTAAAATATATTTCGCATTGTTTTTTTTGTTTTTTTGGGGGGTCGATAAAAGACTAAATAAATCCGAACTCCTTTTTTTTACTTCTGAGGGCACCAGGTTCAAGGAGATGTTGGGGCATTCTTACCATACTGACCAAGGTTCCTTCCGATTCTCCAAACTATTCTTCTATACGTCCTCTTTTCTCTCCTGAGAAGTGTTGCGTAGTCGGGGACTCGAACCAGGTGGCGTGCCAGAAGTGGAGTCAGAGCATTTTGTACTGCAGGTCCTTAGGTAGGGGTCTCTTGAGTCATTGTTTGCTTGCATCCAAAGCACGCTGCTAACCGTCTCTCTTTCCTTGGCGGACACAGTACACCCAGCCGGCAAAGCTGAGTCACAGTCCGTTGCAGCACGAGCCTGGCGGTGGTTGACTTGAAATAGTAGGATGACTCACGCAGTGAAGTTCAACACATATTCGAATGCGTCTGCGGCTGCGCCCGTAATATTGCACGGTCAAGGGTACGTCATCAGCCGACGTGAAAGTGACCCGCTGCTCTGGTGATCCGAAACCTAGGAAGGAGGTCAGGCGTGGCCTCGCTGTGCCGACCCAGTCTTCGTACACCTGTGACTAGTCTGGAGCGCGCTGTTTCTCGGAGCGCTCGCACCTGTGCCGGCAATATCAGGTCGCAATCCACGAGGCCTCTATTTGGAGTATGCAAGGCGAAACTTGAGGACCGCAATCCATGCGTCGGTGGCGGAGGGTCGGCAGGAAGGATCTTCACAACAGGGATGGCACCGTATCGTTTTTTTAACCGTAACAGAAGATAAGACAGGTGTTCCAGGATGCTTCAGCTGGTCCACTATTCTCGAAAATTGTAAATGACACTGCCTGCACGATCTTCAACGAGGTAACCTATTACGAAAGTACGTATTGTCCTTTCATACAGCAGCGTGGAAAAGTTTCATGTTCAAGGCCACACCTACAGATAAAGAATACCAGTTCATTCACCGTGACGTCATGTGATAAATATTAACCGGGGCGTCTTTATTGGACAGGGGCCTGGTGACGTTTTGATGGGATTTAGAATGACAGAATTCATTTAGAGGTCAAACTATTTTCGCATCCCTCGTCAGACATATAGGATGTAAAATAAAGGGATCGCGGTCAGTCCTTGATGGAACGTTCTTTTTTTTTTTTTTAGCCTATTGAAGGCTCTTCGTCGTCCGAAATCACTACGTTGAAGGCAAAAAGCCAAGCCTGCAGGAAAGTATTTTCAGGATCGAAAACTTCCACTTCCAAGTTCAAGCTACGTCTCATTTGGCGTATCAAACAAATTTGCAAAATGTATTGCAGTATCAGTATTTCTGTATTTGTATTTTTGCCCTCCCTAAAATGTATTCCTGTATTTGTATCTCCAAATACTCTTTGCCTACATTTAAAAAGCATTCCCCATACATATCGCGATACACTTTTACAGATATATTTCAGTATCCGTATTTTAGCTACTATTTTAATGTGTCCCAGCATTTGTATTTCTAAATACATTTTTGAGTATTTCTGCCCAACCGTTTTATGAAGTGGATGTCCTCCTTAACTCTACAAGCTATTATACATCGTTTGACGCAAGTTAAGAGTGTAACCAACGCTACAATTGAACGGAGCTAATTAAGTAGCGCCAAAAAAGTGCATAGTCAAGGCGCTCGTAGTCTTTTAGCGTTTTTTTTATCACCTGCTAAACCAATCCCACATAGTGAAAGCACCAAGCGCCAACGTTTCTTTCTTTTTTTTTCCGTGATCTGTTTACCAGGCAGTGTTGGGTAAAGTAGATTTATAAAGTACTTCAAGTAAAGTACAAAGTAAATTGAAAATGGTGTACTTCAAGTAAAGCAGTAAGTACACTGGGTGCAATGTACTTGAATTAAAGTGCTATAAATACACTGTACTTTCAAAGTTAAGTACAAGTATTTTAACAGAATCTTTCATGATGCCCTTTCATTCCCCTAAACAGTGATTTTTTAACTAATATGCATCGCCCAGGGGTAATCACGGGGACATGGCCTATTTTCAAAAACAGTGACGAATATTTGATAAAGCCAAATGGCCACAGAGTAGTTCCCTCGGGAATGAAGCCGAATTTAGAAGCCCCTCTTCTGAATTTGGCGCCGCTTATTGGATTGCTGCACCCAAGGGGGTTAAATGTACTAACAGTGAGAATGACGTCAGCGACGCAGTTTCCGCACGCAATCCTCTCATAGAACAGTGTCCTCTCCTTATTTAAACAAACAGTGAGTGTGCAAGCGAGCTGTTGATAATTAATCATAATGTAACACCTGAGACTGTGGTGCGAAAAAATTAGGGAACTTTCAAGTCGAAGGTAAAGACAAAAGAGAATATCTCGAAACGTTGTGACGTTCTTCTCTGTTTTCTTTTTCTTCGACCTGAAAGTTTAATGTTTCCGCACCACAGTCTCAGGTGCTCCATTGCGATTAATTTTGCTCTCCTCGCTCACGCTGACCGAGCGAGATGTAACGGGAGTTTAAAAAGCTACGGGAAAGCCACCCCCAGAACAAACAGAGCGATGCGTCGTCTGCACACGTTTCTGGGGAGAATATCCCTCCCAGTATTTTGTTCGAAGTTAACATCTTTTCGTGATACATATTTTACAAAACCGAATTTGGGGAATGCACTTTGAAGTCGGGAATTGTACTTTCCTTGAAAAGTACCAGAAAAAGTACGTAAGTAAAGTACATCTACATAGTAAGAGAATGTACTTCAAGTAAAGTACAAGTTTTCTAAACCTGCTTGAAGTAGTACTTTAAGTACATTGTACTTGAAGTACTTTCCATCACTGTTACCTGGTGATTGCAAACACAAAGACGACGATCGAGTTTAATCATGACGCATGTTAGCGTCTCTTGATCTGCTTTATCGGTTACTATACTCGCGGTCAGCTTTCTGTGGCAATGCAGTCAATGCTAGGGAAACCACTGTACACGCGCTTTCCTCCTTTCTTCGGATTGCCACAGAAAGCTGCCCACGAGTATAGTGTCAGCTATACGCTGTGTCTTAAAGTGAAAGGCACAATAATTAATTGAAACTACGTTCTAACGCTTTCCCAGTCCTGCACGACAAAACAATTGGTTCGTCTCCTTCCCCAAAAGAGCCCTCGGAGAGTTTATTCATTTCACTTCGATCAAACGCCAATGTATAGACACTTTTTTTGCGGAATCGTGCTTTATTGGGGTTCCCTTTATTTATTTAGGCGGTTACTCTCATTTTTATGTGGAAGAGTTAACGAGGGTTTCTCTTTGGCATAGGATGGCATCTTTTGCCAAACGTTGATTCCACGGTAAACGGGACGAAGAGAAGCGCTGAGCAGGTGAAGCTGCTTAAAGAGGCGTGATAGTTAAAGCCCCTCAATACCTAAAAGTAGCGACGTCCTTGAAGAATGCCGACTGCTATATTGGAGTGGTCCACGAGGCGCTACCGAGGATTATAGGGCGCGAAAGAGCACACAATAAATGTCAAAGACTGCGCACTAGGGAGGAGGCAGGAGGAAAGCCTATGCTGTCAGAGCGCAGTGGGTGCTAGAAGCCCATGTCACCAATCAAGTAACGGCGAGAGCGCAAGGGCTGGGCTTTCGTCGTCTTTCTTTGAGCATATTCTTCCCGGTTCATGGAAGTCGTCTGCATCCTGCGCAGGGTTTGCGGTGACGTCAGAACGACGCTGAGTTCTGATTGGCTTTGATTGGAAGGATAGTGGGTAGACCTCAATGCTAGATGTCTTGAGGTCTACCCACTATATGCTTCAATCAGCTGACAACAGCTTGGCGTTCTGACCTCATCGCAACTCCTGTGCCAGAAGCAGACGAACTTGCGCTCTGCATTGAACGCGGTAGGTACGTCGTGACATCGTGTGTTTAGTTTGTTTATGTACATGTGTTTGGGCGTGACTTTTAGCCTTTGACTGAGCTATGTCTCAGATGAAACCAAAGTATAGGAAGGCCCTCTGCTATATTAGAGCGGAGCAGGCTGCACTACCGTACAGGCGCTTGAGTGAAAGGGAAAAAATACATATAAATAAAAAGTGTGCGCACCAAAGGAGAAGGGGAAACATTTCGCTACTTCTCTTATTCAGGGGCCTTAGCGATAATACGGTTAATGAAAAATCCTGTCAGAGAAAGTCTAAGAACACGTGAAAGCACATGCGGTGAGCGCAAGATTAACGTGAGATAAGCTTTGCATGCTCCCAATCGACGTTTGCGAGCATGGCGTTCCGACTGCTGCAACATGCGTGCAAGCACGTGCAGTTTGCGCTTGAAGATACTTTTGGCATGCCAGCACTTGCAAGTGCATGTTCGCACCAAAAGGAACATGGCGGCAGTTAGACGCCTTTTTTTACAATCGTCTATAAACCACTTCGATGCCTACAAGTCCTCAGCCCAGCGCGACCATGTTCGTCACTTCTGAAGTCGAGAAAATCACGCGTCATTGACACGAAAACTGAAAACGGAACCGTCCCGGTGGCGTTTTTTTTTTTTTTTTAAAGCTTAATAAACCGATCTTACAAGTCAGTTTAATTGCGGTACACCGCTGCCACAAGGCATCGAGGGAACGTCAGTCTTTCTGCACGCGCGGCAACACCACCGAAGATTTGGGCGAGCAGAGCATGACACTGCACGGGCTATCTCGTGCACTACCGTAAACCTACTGTGGACCAGTGTTGCGGAATGGGCACCCCCCATTCCATTCCAATTTCATTCCGGGGAATTAGACTTTTCGATAATTCCATTCCTTTCAACTCCTAGGAATGGGCACATTGGGCCCATTCCCATTCCTGGAATGGCTGAATCGTTCCATTCTATTCCTCTAATTCCTAAACGATAAAAGTGTCACTTGAAGCTGCATTACGTTGCAGGGTTGGTCAGAAATATTCAAAAATGTATTTGGAAATACAAATACTCGGATAGATAAATATAGTTGCTAAGATCCTGATATTCAAGTCTCAAATATATATGTAAAAATGTATCGCGCTACGTATCGGAAATGCATTTAAAAATAGGCAAAAAGTTTTTGGAAATACCAATACAATAACACATTTTAGGGAGGGCGGAAATATAAATACTGATAATGCAATACATTTTTCAGATTTCTTTGAGACGCCAACTGAGATGAGGCTTTAAGTTTGAAGTGGAAGTTGTTTTTGTTTTTGTTTTTGTTTTTGGTACCGAAATTACTTTCCCGCAATCTTGGCACTTCTCCTTGAAGGTAGTGGTTCCGGACGAAGAGTCTTCAAGTCAATGGGTTTAAAAAACGTTCCATGAAGGATTGACCGCGGTCCCTTCCCTGGCATCCTGTCTGACTGACCAGGGATGCGAAAAGACTTCGACCTCTAAATAAATTCCATCAAAACATCAAACCTTCCCCGTCCAATAAGGGCGCCCCTGTCAGCACTGATCCCATGACCTCACGGTGGGATGAACTATTATTCTTGAATCTGTAGGTGTTGCCTTGAACATGAAACTTTACCCACGCTGTTGTATGGAAGGAGAATACGTATTTTCGTTGTAGGTGACCTCGTTGAAGACCATGGAGGCAGTTGCATTTGGAATTTTCGAGAAAAGTGGACTACTTGAAGCATCCTGAAGCACATGTCTTATCTTCTGTTACGGTTGAAAAATTGATACGGTGGCATCCCTGTTGTGACGGTCCTTCCTGCCGTCTCTCCGCCTCCAACGAATGAATGGCAGTCTTCATGTTTCGCGTAGCATCGTCCAAACAGAGACCTCGTGGATTGCGACCTGAGATGGCCTGCGCAGGTGCGAGCCTTCCGAGAAACAGCGCGCTCGAGACGAGTCGCATCTGTACGAAGTCTGGGTCCGCACAGCGAGGCCACGTCTGGCCTCCTTCCTGGGTATCGAATCACCAGAGCAGCGGGTCACGTTCACGTCGGCTGATGACTTACCCTTGAGCCGTGCAACATTAGGGGCGCAGACGCATTCAGATATGCGTTGAACTTCACTAATGAAAGGCGCCACCGCCCCCCCCCCCCCCCCCATCGACTCCCCCCTCTGTTCTTTGCTTTGACGCTTGTTTTTCGTATTGTATTTTCTTTTTTTTTTGCGTATAAGTCTGTTAGGGCCTTACGCGGGTTCGCAGTCTCCCGCTCCTTTTATTTCTGAACAACCGACTCCCTGACTGACTCGGTATAGCTCAACGTAAAAAAATAAATAAAAAATGAATAAAATATAGAGATCCTGGCCTATCCATTTCCATTCCATTCAGGGCAAATGGCATCTAATTCCATTCCCATTCCATTTTCCTCACCGTTGCCGCCATTCCATTCCCATTCCATTCCGGGGTCGCGAAAATGCGGAATGATTCCGGAATCATTCCAACTCCTGACTGGCAACTCCGCAACACTGCTGTGGACTAAATTGAAGGCGACGCGTAGCATGCGCAGGACGTTTGAAAAGATCGGTCTATAGGGGGTGTTCACTCGACGCCATTTTGAGGGAGATATTTAGAGCGCCTGCTCAGAACGAGCTTACATTAATAGCCTGCTAAAACCAGCAATCATCAGGGTGCGGAATGCACGGTTGAAAATAACTGCAGAAGCTCGCCCTCAGCACCTTCTCAGCAGCCACGCACGCAACTATGGCCGCCAGTAATTACTCCCTATTGGCGAAGTGCGCGATCGAAGGCGGCTTTCCACGATTGGCCGAATGCTGACTATGATGTCAGCAAAGGTGTTCTCATCGATGGAAATAAGAATAATGAAAGAATTTAAATTTATGCAGTGTTGGTAGTTGTTGTTTTAGAGCGCAATGATTTCAGGCTTCCTCAATGCTTATTACAAGCACCATCGCACTTGTTGTTCAGGAGGTAATGAGGTCACGAAAGATGACCAAACGAGGGCGCTACCAAAACATCTTGTTGGTAACAGACGATTGTAAGCAGGCCCGAAGCAGGGCATCTGGCCGCCGCCATGTTTCTGATTGTGCGGGCAGGTGCGTTCATTTACAAGCTTGCGAAATCTACGTTCACATGTACGCTGCACGCGATTGCAAGCAGGGCGACTGAGCGCTGCCATGTCTCCCTGCTCGTGCGGACACGCCCGCGTAATTGCAAGCTCGTCAAACCCACCTATGGGAGCGCGCAGCACGTGTGTGCACGCACGGGGCACCTGTCGGAGCTCCATGCTTCCAATTGTCGATAGACGAGTGCAAGCAGGGCGTCTGCCCGCCGCCATGTCTCTGCTCTTGCTGGCAAGTGCGTGCATTTACGAGCTTACCAATGCAACGTTCCCGCGCACGCCGCGCATACGAGTACACAAGGGCCGTGTTCCAAAATTTACTCGATCTTACTCCAGGGTAAGGGTTTTGTACCCTCGGCTTTCTAAAACCTACCCGCGTCCAGCGTTTTTCAATCTGTGCTGTCACGTGGTACGATCCGCCGGAATAACTCGGATCCATTCGGGTAAGATATGGAACACAGCCAAGGGGCAGCACTGAGGTGTTATGCTTAAAGCCCCTCTATTACACTTTTATCCTTGGAAAAGGGGCGCCGTTCATTGTTGTGGAAATGCTCGAGACACGTGCCGCGCACCACTGGGAAGAACGTGAGTCTGAAATCTAGCTCAGTGCTGCGCTGTGCCACCATGATCTTCCCAAGGACTGCGCGTTGCGCGTGCCTCGTGCATCGGCGCACCTTGCGCTACTTTTAAAACATGAAGGGGTTTTAGTTATGCTTGGAATGGTCTATTGGCGGCACGATGTTTCGGTGGCGCCCTCCTTTGGTTCTCACTCCTTACGTCATTACCTTGCAAACAACAAGTTCTACGGTGTTTGTAATGTAATGTAATGTAAGCTTGAAATTATTGCGCTTTGAAACCAACACTGACAACACCGTCAAAATTGAAGTTATTCCATTACCCTTATTTCCGTCCATGAAAAATCCTTTCGGCATTCGGACAATTCTGGACGGTCGACGACAGCGGCGCTTTCAATCGCTGACGTTGCCAACAGACCGTTTTACTAAAAGAGTGCGAGAGAAAAGTGGGAATGGGTTTACACGCGCTTTCCTTTTTATTGGGTTGGTGAAAATGGAAGGAAGATTATTATGGCGGTCATGAACCTGCATAGCATAAAACATCGCCAAATGCTCACGTCAATAGCAGATGAAAAAGATCAGCTGCCACCCCAAACTAGAGAAGCCACAGAAGCCGACGCACTCCATGAGGCTCTGCAATACTCCAAATGGCGCCTCCTACAACGATTAAAAAAAAAACAGTCTAAAGAGATAATTTATTTGCGGTCACTTATCTCTATGACTATTTTCAGGATCCCGTTTGCCTGCTCAACAAATTCGGCCACGGTCGGCCACTTCTTTGGTAGAACTATATTATCTTTAGCTACATTAAAATTGCATGTACTCTAAGAAAAAAGTCAGGAAAAAGGTAGCAACCTTCTAGGGAGGCTCAAGTGAGGGTGGGTGCGACCGCTAGATCGGGGATCACGGGACATGGACGCCATTTAATTGCTAAATTTTGCTGGGAGTTTATGGGGCAAAGGGTCGTTTTCTTTCCTAACTCAGGTCATAAGAGCCCATTACGGTGCTTGAATAATTTACACAAGGTATAAATGATTACTTTTTCATAGCCACCAGTTCTGTTGCCATTGGTTAAGTATTTTTTTAACGCGAAAAATGGTAAATTCCGCCATCTTGGACGTTCCTGCTTGTCTGGCAACCCTGCTTCCTCCTCTAGACATTTGAAATTCTCGGAGCAAGAAAGACTGCGCCGAGGCGTTCGTAGCTTGCAGTGGGAGGCGAGAGGAGGAAAGGTGCATGGGGCAACAAAGTTGCGACAGAGCGGGCGTTTGCTCTCGTGCAGGCAACATTGGCGCATATCCTTTCTCGAATCCTTTCCCTCAGGCGCCGCCATTAAATTGCAAACGCTCTCCAGGTTTTGAGTTGCGCTTACCCTCATTAGAGCATCCCTACTTCCTCCCTTCTACTGACGCGCCCTCAAGCGGACGCGAGAAAACGGGGGGAACGAAACGTTTTTCTCCTTCTCCAGCAGACGGGAGAAAGCTTCCGCCGTCCCGACTCATATTCTTTCGGTTTCGTGTTTCGAGAACGTCGCGCACGTTGTTTAAGAAATGCTGTTGAGTTGATTGAGATTCACCTTCAGGCGAAGGCCGCCGTTAATTCCGTCTTTTAGTCCAAACGTGCATAACATTTCGGTTGCATTGATGTTTTTATCACTAATTTTATCAAACAAGCAAACGAAGCCGCTAGAAACAGCGAAGTTCCGGAGCAGTGCCAGCAGAGCTACGTACACTGGGTAAGGTGGCCGTCTCCGGATTGCGGCTGCAGGCGCTACAGCAGCTAAACCACGCGGAACTGTGCCGACGTTTTCGACGTTATTGAAATCGCAAGAACTGCGTCCAAGACCGGCAGGTTTTGCTGCCGGCTGCCTTCCGTGCTGAGTCCGGTTCTGTTTTCCGATGCCGAGTGCCAACCGGCAATCGACGTGGCCTTGTATTTCTGCGTGTCAGCAACATAGCAGCAACATCGTAATGGCGGTGTTGTGCGTTGTGAACAGAAGACTAGAATTATCGACGATGTGACCGTGTGTTCGCGTATCAGTGGTGTAAAAACAAGTTGAGATGACGTAAACTGTCGGGCGTTTATGCCGCTGGTCTAGACGTGATCGGAGGGGCGGGGTGTCGCAGGCTGACATTCCGCTTTACATTAAAGAGTTTAAGACCACTTGAGGGATTATGTGTAATCGGTCGCCGTGCGGATTATCCTCTTGGAACGCTGGTCTGAACAGTAAGCTCCTATCGTACTGTGGCCAATGTGACTGTCGGTTGTCTCCTCCCCGAGAGCGATTGCGCTTTGTGGAAAGGACTGAAAAGTACGAAATTATGACGGAAAGCACGTATATTTGCAGTGTGGAATTTCACTATTAAAAAAAGAACAGTAGGTTAAATCCAAAAAAGCTACCCTTTATTTTACTGGTTAAATATACTACAGTTCCTGGAGAAACTGCCCTCCAAGTGGCGCGCTGGGATGAGCGGTAGAAGTTTTCGAGCTCGTCACGGCGTAGCTTCGTACCCACATTTAACACCTACCGCAAGTCGCGGCTTTGACTGCATTGAAGTTGATCGAAAAGCGATTTCTCTGCCCATGAAGCTGCACTTCCAGCTGAGTGAATATCCGCTCTACAGAGACTAATTCAAGACGGCAATTGCAGCCGTGCGCGAACAGCACAAATAGAAAAACAAACACTACAATGGAAACACAGGCTACGACGTGCCGTGCGGGGAAACAAACTCATGGCTTCGAGCCGCATTGGAGCGGCTTGATTTATTGGCTTTCAAATAATTACAGCATGATCGAGCGTTTACTTTTTAATAAAAGATTCATCTCCTGAGCCATTCAAAATACTCTCATGGGTATGACATTGCTAGGAAAAAATCAGCATGCTGAGAATATTTTTTTTTGCTTAGGGAGTCACCGAAAACTTCCGTACGTTCAATACGTTCAGTATAAAAGACTGAAACGCAGAGCTCGGGTTTGGCCGCCGGGTTCGTGTGCCGTTGTATTGACGTTTGTATGTGCCATGTGTGTGTACGTCCTCAATACGTGGATACCAAAGCGCAAGGATAGCCTGAGGTACTAAAAAATATTTTTTGTAGAACATGAATTGGGCGGTACCTAGCGCCACCTAGCTTAGCTACCTGCAATTACTCTGCTTGACCCTGCCATCTGGTGGCCAGCGATTTCACCTTCTTTCGCGCTACACGGTAAACAGCGGCTTCGAGTTTGTTCTTTTGAGAGCGGCTTTTGGTTTCGCGGATCGGTTTGTCATTTCTCTGTGATCTGCGGGTGGCGAAAGAATTGTGACTCGAGGAACAGCAAAGGTGAGGCGTGAAGTGCGCGAAGTAACTGGGTATCGGTTGTCTCCGGTTAACATCGCAGTGCTGACGACGAGAAGACTGAGTAACTGCTTTCGGGAGTGTCTGTACCTGCGGGGGGAACCTGGCTGCGAAAGTAAACACAGTTCGCGGAAAGCTCGTGTTACGCTTTTATTTGCTGCTCCTTTCGTCCCGCACAAGAGACGTAGCATCCTTGTTAAGCCTTATTGAGCTCGATTTGCTCAATTCAGGGCCGCCATAATGAGATGCAGGCGACGGAGGAACTATTTGCTCCCCTGCTTCAGGGACGAAGGTTTCTCCCTTTCTAAAGGAACATAGGTTACAAGACCGTTCCTCCTCTTAGGGAGGACTATCTATACCCTTTTTTCTAAGAGTGTGGTGGTGCAACCTACCGCACTTTTAATAGGGTATACCTTTTCCACCGACAACTGAAAAGTCGTGGGGCAACTCTGTGGAAATCTCATAATCAAATAAATATTTTTCACCGGACGTATCTTTTCGCGCAACAATAGCCACAAAATATTGAATATTTACCGTTGGTAAGTTCTTGTATTTTTGGAATCTGGGCAATTTGAACAGTTCGTCGCACAACATGACGGCACAGTCGAGCTTTCTCTGTCGCATCCACTGAGCTTCAAGGATCTACTTCGACGAGCGACTTCAATCAAGCACAAAATATCACCCACGGTAAGCGTGTATTATACACGCGGCTATTTTTATGGCCACCTGCCGCCACAGCGATGTCCTTCATATTACTATGATGGCTAGAGATAATATAGCTCTACCAAAAGAAATGGCCGACCGGGGTCACATTCGTGTGCACTGGTGGGGCTGGGAAAACGCGTTTCCAAGAAATAGTCATAGAGATCGGTGCTGGCGGCCATAAACTATGCGAGCTACTGCTGAGCGCGTTCTGACGGCGAGCTTCCGCAGTTCGTTTGCAATGTGCCTTTTACACCATCAAGATTGCCGGTCTTAGCAGCCTATTATTGTGAGCTCGTTCTGAGCAAGCGCTCTAAACAGCGCACTCAAATGCGGCGTTCAGTGGATACACCCTATAGGCGATGTGTGCGATCGAAAACGTCGCTATGGTTGACCTTCCACGATTGGCCGAATGCTGTCTATGACGTCAGCAAACGACTTCTCAGTGACGGAAATAAGATTCATGTTAAAACTTCCGTGTTGACGCTGTTGGTAATGTTGGTTTCATAACGCTATGATTTCGAGCATCCATCGTGCTCAATACAAACACCATCGATTTTGTTGCTCGAAAGGTAATGACGTCACGAGAGGGAACCGTAGAAGGCCGCCACCAAAACATCTCGCCGCTAATAGACAACTGCAAGCAAGGCATCTGGCTGCAGGCATGTCTGCTCGAGCTCGCCAAAGCTACGTTCACGCGCACGCTGCATGCACTTGTACTCCTGGGGCACCAGTGAGGCACCATATTTGCAATAGGCAGATCTCACCAGCCATTTTGACTACGCCACCGCTGTCGCAATGCATCGAGGGAACTTTCGGTTTTCTGAACTTGCGACAACCCAGCTGGAGCTCTGCGCGTGTGGAGCACGAGAAGGAACGATCCCTCGCACGCATGGCCATCTGCCCCCTGTGAACTAAAGTTATGGTAGCGTCGCGCATGCGCCGGACGCCTAGTGAGATCGGTCTGTTGTCCGTGGGGATCTTGCTAGATTACCCAAGCATGAAGGAGAGGGCTGTAAGTGTAGTTACACGCTGTGCATGTTCTAGCGTGCGCAGCCGTACTGGTTGGCAAGCAAAACATGTAAAACAAATATCACTTTCCACGTGCGTTTGTTAACTAATTATTTTAAATATATACTTCGTTTTTGTTATACTGATCAGGCAAGCCCGTTTAGCGCGTCTGCATTCTTTCAACCAGCATTCTCCTCGGTGCTTTCGTAATTTAGCAAACTTTCTTGCATTTCCTTCCCCACAGGAGCTACAGATAAATTGTTTTAATAAAACATGGAACGGTAAGTAGGAGTTTGATCTCTGATTGAATACTCCGTAGGCAAATGTAGAAGAATAAAAACGTTCTTAACAATAGTATATTCCTCACCAGCTGTGATATCATCAAGGTAGCCCGGCTCACGAATGCGTAATAGCTAGGGATCTTAACTGTCTGCAGAAACATCCTACATACCTTGCTACATTTTTGTTTCTTTTTTTAACGGTAGGCATACTGAGTGCTGCGTAAAGACATTCCTCAACTGCTCCCTTCTCCGGCCTAGGGCAGATGAAACAAAAGAACGACGTTCCGACATACGGCCAACGGGAAATTCCGACGTCGACGAAGGCGTTCCGTATACTCCCACGCTAAAGCAACAGTCGGAAATACAACAAAAAGAAGTAATTCCACCGACGTGCAATCCTTCGGCCCCGAGATCGAACGCGGGATTACATCGCGCGTGTGTTTTCAGCGCACATCGCCGCTCCGCAGTCGGACTGGAGAAGCAGCAGCAGCGGCAACAAAAGACTGACGACATCTTTTATTCATGTGGGTGCCGAGCTGTGATCATAGATCTCTCCGTTGCGTGCCTAGCTACACGGTAATGGCTGCACAGTCGCAGGCTACACGTGACGGCGGTAATAGAAAGTGGCAGGGGACGAAGGAAGGAAGCACACACAAAGGCAAATGTTAGCGGCTCCAGTAAACAGGCAGCTTTAGAAAAAAACATGAAAATGGAGAAGGGGATTTGTTGAAGCAGATTTTTCTTGTTCTTTTAATTTGGAGATGGATTGGTAGTAGAAGTGCGGAAATGCGTCGCCGTGGAACTACCGCGTACGATTGATTGTGTCCAATTTCAATACTCCAGTTGTTGGTTATAGAAGCTTAGTATTTTGTTTTCTTGTAGCAACAGATCTGTCTTCCTTGCTTTTATGTGTGCGAGTGAATTACTTTCGACGAGCTTTGTATTCAAATAGTATAGCTCGTATGTTATTACTGGAACTTGAACGTTTGTTCAAATCACTACTTCGTATGCACTTACGTGATAAGGTCTAACTATAGCGAGTTTCATAAACTCAGTGCCAACAACGCTCAAGAGCACATTTTACAGTAGGCTGCATTTTTGTTTTCTGTCTGAAAAAAAATGAAAGCCGAATTAGAACGCAGCTCTTGAGGAGGAGGATTGAAGGGTACTGAGGGGAGGGTATACCCCTCCTCCTCCTTCCCTCATTCTGCAATCTTCTCCGGGGGGTCACGTGACCTCGGGGGGAGGGGGGTCACGTGTCCTGGGAAGGTCACGTGACCTGGGGAGGTCACGTGACCCCCCCCCCCCGAGGTCACGTGACTTTGGGGGGGGGGGGTGGCTCGCGCGGTGCATTATGGAACATTCCCCATAATGCACCGCGCGGTTAAGCCGACGCCGCTCAAGCCGGAAGCGGGCGCCTAAGAGCTGCGCTCTAAAACTCTCATACCTGTGTGCCTTAAAAGAGAATGAATGTTTTGCTGCAGCAAATTACTTTTAAATGTGAAAGAGCGAGTGTTTTTTAAGGGCGCCTTTTGTGTGCGTCGTTACAGCGGGGTTTTAATTCGCAAGCGTGGCTATCTATGTCTCGCCTTTCTAAAAACAACCAGCTGATGTGCCCGCAATGGGTTGTCAAGAGTTGAAGCATGGGAAAAATTAAACAGAAGTAATTTTCGGTTCCGCACAATCGTATGTGTCGCTCACTTAAAAAAAAAAAAAATCTAGTTTTGACTGACGCCATGATGGCTAGTGTAAATGCTCCAATGACTGCCTTCTTCCTCCCCGAATGATCTAAAAAAAAGTGGGAGCACTCGTACCAATTTTTTATCGTTCATTTTCTACCGATATCTACTTTTAAAACACTATCTATTCACAACGATAATTTTAGCCAGTTATGATCGCCACCCTTTCTACGCAAGTATTTATTTTCTTAGAAAGAGCCTTATTTTGTTAATTTTAGTGCATGAACAGCCTTTTACCAGATTGTCAAAGGCACTCTGTGCATCATTTTGTATTAATCGGCATCTGTTGGCAATATATTATTTCAGAATTTTAGTTGTCCTTATGTCACCCGTATCAAAGTCAATAACCCGAAAACTACTCAAAGCCTAGAAGCTTAATATACGATTGTGAGAGTTAACTAGCGCATATATATTTAATTTTGGAATTACCAGAACGTCGAAGTTTTCTTTTTTTTTTATTTTTAGAATCACGCCACTGTGCAGAAATAATTTGTTACGATATGGCGACGCGTTGAATTCGAGTTGAGTGAGGGTGGCCAAACTTCGAGAACTTATTCGCGGATGGGAAAACTGTCTGATATGCTCTTTTTACACACAATATTATGGGCAAATTGGAGAGGAATGCCCACTGGAAATTAACACTTCGATCGTCTTTCGACCGTTGGTTATTCGCCGGCTGCTCAGGGTTTCCTTGGGTGCACGGAGTGCAAGTAAGTTCGTCCACTCTTGGTAAAATCTCGGGCGCTTTCTTGTTCCTCCGAATGCACCTACGTGCTTTTGTTTCCCAACGACATCAACCAAGATGGCGCCAAGTTGGCTGCCCAGTCATCACGCCTTCTCTGCTCGATTTTTATGTTGTTCCTCCTTGCGTTCCAATGCCCAACAGACCCGTTTTAGAATGCTTGCTTGCCGCATACGAATCGTGGAAGTTCGCCTGCTCTTTCCGCATCTCGTGCGTTTGTTTTCTCTCCTAAGCGCGTCCACCAGCTTTTGTTTGCCCCGACCTCATCCAATGGCGCCCCGCGCCTGGCCGTGTAGTCATCGCGCGTCCCCTCGGCCTTATCTGTGTTCTGCTTTGATTGGCGTGTTCCTGCCTGCGTGGCGATGTGCCAAAGACGCATTTCGGTACAATTGCTCGGCCCCTTTACATAACAGATACAAAAAAAATCGATTGGTTTGGTTGCGGTACTCTAAGAACATTCAATATCTCTGATTGAGCCCAGAGCAAGGATTTCGTTCGGAACCGTTATTCATCGTACTATGGATACAACCAACTGATTGAACGGATAAATACTCCTTCCCCGCCTGGGAACCACGCTTTGTCACTGAACTGAAAAAAAAAAAAACTGCCACAGTAGTACGAGTAAAGTTGTTGTTTTGAACGTCTTCATTACAGTAAGAGGGTACCACTCAGTTGGCTGTGGGATCTGCTGAGAAGACTTTGGGGACCGCGTATTGAACAGGGGACGCAGGAAACGCCAAAATCTCAAACGCGAAGGATGCTTGGAATACAAGAACTCTCGGGCAGAATAGACTTTCAAAGCCGTGACTTTAGGACTTCTACCCTTGGCAGTGAGACAACAAAGCATGGGGATATTGGCAGAGGGGCGTCTGGTGGCGTTACGAACAAATTGTCTTAGCTTGCTGAATGGCAGTTCTGCATTACATCTTTTTTATGTTTTTAACTAGCGCCTGCATCAACCTAAATTTTAGTGAAGTTATATCGTGCAAACTCTTCTAATCGATAGTTACCTTATATTTTGTTTGTTAGTATAATAAATACTTTATCGAGTTGTATGTGGCATTATAGAGATAATAGACACTTTAGATTAGCGCACGCTAAAGCTTTTCGTGCGTGCGTAAATTGTCTTTGCGCTCGTCCAAGGGCTAGAGAAGAAAGTGTGCTAAAGCCAACAAGGAAGTGGGCTCAAGCCCACACGAGAATAGTTAAAACAATGGCGGCTCCCTGGAGCGCAGCTGTGGAGCTTTGGCTGTGTGGAGTGCGCGGCGTTGTCGGCATCTTAGCGATTTTCAACACGGGACAACATTGCACTCGGTTCGTCACAAACAGTAAGGTGGGAAACGATCGCCGGAAACCTGATGCTTGCGACGCGCGAATATTTTTCTGCGAAGGTTAGTACTGAGACCGGATTTGCCGAGGCGACGCAAGCGGACACGACCGGTCGACCGCTCCAGTCGCACTCATATTTAAAATATTTTGGAATGTTACTTTAGAAAAAAAAAAAACTCGTTTTTTAGTTTAGGTTACAGGATTTCGTGTGTGAAATAAAAAGGTTTACTATTTTGGTGGCGTTGCAAGCGCGAGATGCTTGGGCTTTCGCGCCGCGAGGGAGAAACGCTATTCGAAAACTCCCTTGCGTAACCTGCGCTAACGCAGCCGCTAAATTCGGCTCTAGCGTGCGATAAAATTGCGCACGTTATTCGAAGTCTGTAATGTCTCTCTGCCTGCTCTGCAAAAAACAATGCTCCACTAAATGCCCAATACGCCTCGGTTCAATGGTCATTACGTACAACATTGTTCTTTTCACGACAAGCATGAAGATGTTCGCTGACGAATGTTCCCTCCATAGGCCCGTTAGGTCGAAGTAATTATGCATTCATGCTGAGTCTCCTAGTCACGTCATTTCTCGCTTTGCATTTAAGAGCGGAGCCTCTTATAGAGTTTTTTTACCTCGGAACAGGAACATGTGGCGTGAAAGTTTGTCTGCTCTTAGCGCACCTAGTGCGTTTGTTTACCTTCATAATACTGCCACGTTTGACCCTGTTATCGAGCATTTTTTTTCGCTCTCTTTTTGTTGCCCGCTGGTCGGCATGTCCCTCCTTCCGTTCCGATTCACCAAGGACACGCTTTGGAACGCTTTGTTTGCATATCCGCCGAAAAACTGAATGGGAGGAGCAGACGACAGCGCGTTGGGACGTCGGAACGCCGATCTCTGGTTTGAATGATCACTGGGCAGAGCCAAAGCTAGCCGCCTTTCTCTCCACTGCACTCGTAGAATACGTTCGAAAGCGGAATGACGGGGTCCGGCGTTGGGCTCTCACATGAGCATCCTGCGTTGCCCAGGGGGCGCTGTGAAAACGAACTTGTTGGGAGTTGTTTTAGGTAGTACAAACTTGAGCGTCTCAAACTGTCACGCACGCAGGAGTGTGCCTGCTCTGGTGGGGAACGCGAGGTCCCGAGGAAAATACTAAGAAACAACAAACATTCAAACGCTCTCAGAGCTCAGGTCAAAACAAAGACGCAAAGAACGTGAATCAAGAGACGCCGCTTCAGGCGTTCTAAAGTAGAATTGAAAAAAAAAAAAAAAAGCGTCTCGACACAGATGTTTTGAGGTCACCACCCAGATATAAAAGACGAGTACCCTGGCGCTGGTGGCATGAATTTGGCGCTTTCGATTGTCTTGCGGCGTTGAATCTAACCAATTTTGGGCGTCGAAAGGTTTCTTCTTTTTTTTTCGTTCTTCAGCACCACAGAGAAATAAAAGATCTTGGCCAACTTGCCGTAAGTAGTGCGAGGCTCAATCAGCTGAGCTTGCACTACCCAAAATGAGGGCTCTACAGATTTTTCAAAGCTTCAGCGCAGGAGGACGAGTGCTGGGGGGACAAAGGCAGGTAGTTGTAAGTTTACCCGCTAATCATTCCGACCAAAGCCTGCCGTTCTGACGCTGCCGCGCACTCCCGTTTTCTCCTGTCTCTCAGTTTCTTGGCGCATAGAATCTCGCCTTATTTCTGCTCTACAGCACTCGCCCCTAAGCTGAGCGTGCGGTAGAACCTACGGCCTCGCCGGACCAATTAATCGCCTGCTTTTCATCACTTCAACCTGTTCTTTGCTTGCGGGCATAGACGGGATCGTGATCACGTGGCGAAAGATGGACGTGTGATTGGCCCAACGAGCCAATCACAGCGGGCGTAGCTTCCATCACCTTGTCCGC
This sequence comes from Ixodes scapularis, assembly GCF_016920785.2. Classification (NCBI taxonomy): domain Eukaryota; kingdom Metazoa; phylum Arthropoda; class Arachnida; order Ixodida; family Ixodidae; genus Ixodes; species Ixodes scapularis. The sequence continues at coordinate 188,848,761 of NW_024609857.1, forward strand.
TGATGAGAAAACGGAGTATAGGTCCCGTACTCCCCCCTTTCGGGCCCTCTTCTCCTCTTCTAATGGGTCTCCTTTGAGAGGCGATTGTCGTGTTCCGAGCAGGTCGTAATGTATCAAGCATTTCAGCTTCTAAGCCAGCAATCTTCGCTGACAGCCACCAGTGCTGCGACAGATGTTCCCAATGGAAGGGCTGCGAAGCGATACTTGCTGCAATTCTTTGTATCAATGTTTCGATTTCTCCCTTTCCTCCGTCTCTCTATAGATTCCTATATATAAACCGGCGCGACTTACTTCTTATCCTTTCGTAGTTGTTCGTTTTTTTAAGGAGCTGAGAACGAATCGAGAGAACGCTGTGCTACGTCTCGGCGTTAACGAGGAAAGTGCGGACGGCGCTTAAATGATGGCGGTGTCGCCTTATGAACTGTTGCTATATTTGATTACTCGCGGTGGCAGCGACACTTGCGTGGATCGCGTTTCTCCTCATCATATCGGGGATAAATAACTATCCAGTATTTTTGAACGGCTTGTATTGTTGTTATGCGTTGTAACTGCTGTGCATTACAACTGTGGAATAAAAGCAATTTGTGGTAGATACAATACTGAGTTCACAGTTTTGTTTTCGCTGGGGGCGGGGTGGTGCACCAAGAAATGAATATCAGAATGACGCTACAAGATAGTCCCCGTCTGGTTAATTAGGAGTATAATGTGACCTCTGTGAATGCAAATCAGATTTCAAAAGGACTAAGGTGGCGAGCAAATTCGAAACCAAAATTGCACGCGAAATTCATGAAGCCTTCCTTATCAAATCGCATGGCAACGATGTCTTAGTCCGCGCACCTTCGTTCGCTTTCTCTAATAAGGACTTCGCGTATATTCGCTATGAGCAAGTCATGCGTTAGGGAGCGTAGCCTTTTTATTTACGGATTTTAGGGTATATGCCTTTTTTTTTTTTAAGCTCGTCTGTTTCCTAACCAAAAGTTCAGTTGTAAGTACGCAGTCTCCTGCTAGCACCTACTTTCTTCTGCACTTGTTTTTTGGCGTTTTAATTCAAAAGAATAAAATCCTGAAATGTTAACTTGTATATAGCTATTCATGTTGCTTTTTAGCATGGGGCTCCCGGGCAACATTCTCTTGCAGGTATCATTGCAAACACATTTCTCTGTAACGCGGTAAAGGATAACTTGCTGTTTTGTTGCGATTAAGCGCTTCTGCGCTCTTCAAACAAAAACAGCGATATATCAAGGCTTAATAATTAAAGCCAATGTGGTTTGATTGTTTTGGCGTAACTGGTTGACTCTTTTCTATATTTGCTGAGTTTAATCAGTTGTGTGCCGTGCTATCGCAAGATACCTATCGTCTGAATAAGTATCCTCGGCTCAATCCTTCAAGATTAGCACAAAGTGCAATATGTTGTATGGAGGTGCAGACCGCGGAGAAAAATATACCATGAGATCTCATTTAGTTTCTCCGCTGTACAAAAATCACTCAGGATACTGCAGTGCGACAACTAACGTTGCATCTCTAACATGCATGAAGCAGTTGTGGTTACACGACTGCACGCTCTTATGACGCAAAGCTGTTTTGAAGCTGGTATTTAGCTCGGTAATCTCGGGCTAAATCCCCACCTCCCCCAGTTTCGATCGGGAAACTCGTCGTACAGACGTGCGTTGGGCGTAAGGACTGCCCAGGTTAAGCACCCCAGGCTGGCACTAGGACTGCAGTGGCCAAATTGACCATCTCCAGATAATTTCGATATGCGATAACCTGCATCTCTCTTGCAGCGAGAGGCAAGTTATGTTACAAATAGCCCCTGTCATATATCTAACACCCCGATGTGATTGCCTTTTCGTGTCAGTTCTTGTTTTCGCGTCTGGAGAGTTCTTCTCTATCACTTATAAAAGCACCTATCGCGGATGTGCTGACTTGGGAGGATCGCCTGCTGGATTGCAGATTTCTAAACGTTGGAGTGGTCTAGGTAGGGCTGTGGCTCATCTTTTTTTTTTTTTTTTTTTTTCAGGCGATAGTTTTAAGAAGTTTGTGTCGCAGAAAAGTCAGTGTCGGTGGGAGGGGAAAATGCAGGATTGGTCGATAGGGTCATGACGTCATAGTCACATGACATCGCGTGGGAATTTCAACCAACCCATGACACTCACGTGTGACGTGACGTCACGGGTGGAATGAGAGCGATTAATGTGTTACATGTAATGCGAGATAAATGTCGCCGCATGTCTCAAATGATTTCAGTTTATAAAGTAATTCATTAGTCTTCAAGAAAAATAATTCGAAGAATATAAGGTCGCGGACCGGAGCGTCCCGACCCACGACCTCGCGAGCCGGACACGTTACCAACTGCGCCACGCAAGCACGCTTGCACGGCTTGGTAACGAGCGATATTCATATGTTAAGCTATCAAGTTTTCTTTTTACAGGCGAAGCTTAAGCGTGCTCCTGTAATTTTGAGCTCGTTCAGTGTCTCCGCATAAATTTCACCATCGACTTTAGTCTTTTTCTCCAGGATGGGTGCGAAGCAAGGCAACGCTGCCATCAGCGCTATCGTTTCCTCAATCGGAAATTTAGAGCGTAATTAAGGTGCTATCTAACTCAACCAAGTCCAAAGTGCCTCGTACGAAAGTACCATTCGCAAAGATATGCCATTTAAGCTAATTTATTAGGAGGTTGGTTTGAAGGAAAGTTTGCAACGCACAAGGGCTGAGACGTTTATGGGCGGAAGGCTGACGTTCTTTCTGGTGCCTTGTCGCCGTTCGGGCAACCAACGTGTATGTACATTTTGACTATGGCAAGTAACAAACAATTGCGGGTTATAACAAGCAATTGCGTTTGTCTTGGGACCAAAAAATATCAAAGCACATTCAAGCGAAAGCTCAAATCGTAAAGTGGATGAAGCCGCGCGCGCGCTTCTTGATAATCTCACTTTCTTCTTTTTTTCTTTTTTTCTTCTTTTTTGCGCTGCGCGCTTTCCACTCATAGCTCGCGGGAGATGCAGAAAAGTGGGAAATCTCTCATGTATATTTCAATCTATGAATGTTCAGCAAATGGAATCCCAGTCGAAGTTATCGAAAGTAATGAAATGCGTGGTGCACTCTAGTGCACATGACGCCCTTCCTATAAGTGCCGGAGCCTGCGTCTTTGAAAATATTTTGTAATTCAATGTGGCGGTGCGAAACTCTGTTCAGAAACTCATTTCTTTAAACGTGTTCCTCATTGCGCGTTCCGGTTCTGACAGCTGGTTGGAAGGGCTGCATTCTCCCATACAGACATTATGGGAAGTAGGAATTGGCTGATGTTCGAATACTTTGTTTGGGGCAATTTTATCGGCAGTGATTGGTAGTACCTGTTTCCTCTTTTCACAAATAGATCACTGAAATCTATAGTGCACAGTCAAGATTTTCTTCGGAAAACAAAAAGGCTTCTTTGCTAATTTCGTAAATGAGGATGTCGTGGCTCCAGCAACTAATTATCTTGACTTTATATGATTCACCACACTTTAGTATATTATAAATTCAACCTACATTAAAACATTCCATCTAATTACTTAAGCCACTCCATCAAACATTTTTACGTTGGGTACAAACTTGCCGCAAATCGTAATGGGGTTTAAAATTTGTAGCTGAAAATTTAACCTGCAAATAGATTTTCTAATATTTTTTAATCAAACGCATGCTATGTTTAAGATATTAGCGTCAGATAATGTTTTACTACTGTTAGAAACAAGTATTATGACACAATATATTTAATATGCCCGGCAGAAAAAATTTCTGCGGAAGACGAGATTGATAACTTTTTAATGGCAATAATAACGCCCCCCCCCCCCCCCTTTCCTCATCATTAAATACGTCTTATCTTTTTTTACCTAAAACGGGTTCCCATTTCTATCTAGGCAACGGCATTACTAGACCAAGTCATTTGCATATGATGATTATGAGCACTCTCAATTTAATATACCACTCGGTGAAGCAAAATTCTGGAACGTGCGCAATTTCCAAAACTCCACTGGTTTATAATGTCGACTTATCGCTGGCATACAAAATACTTAAAGTAAGACTCGATTTTATTACGGTCATCATGTTTTTTTACACTAGTTACAATTTGGTTCGGCAGTTTGCTCAAGATTTTAGCAAACTCTAATTATGCATACTCTAATAATGCATGAACTCCCCCCCCCCCCTCCTCCCTCCCAGATAATACGTGATTTGTGTTTACAGCTGCATTCTAAATATTGCTTTGAGATTAAGGAGAAAAAATCCAGTTGTGCAATAAGCCCAAAGCATCAGTTTGTAGCATCCCACTGGGGAACGTATTTTAACGCCCCTAATATTTCATTTGTTGATATAACTTATTGATTCGCTAAGTGCACTGCATTTTTTCCAGAAAGACGGAATATATGAAGGATTCATCTGCTTTAAACGTTCTGCTGAATTACGGGGATAGTACGTAAAATATAGAGATGGTTATTTTTATTCAAAATGCACGTATTTATTCCAGATATCCTTAAATAAAACATATATAAATAATGCCTCTAACAAAATAATGCCGGCGGAAGATTTCTGGTAGAAGTCGGGCTCTCGTCGTCCTCCTGTTTCCTCTATATCAACGCCTCGCATGCTGAAGACATTGTATTAATTTTGTTATAAATTCATCCAAATGTCTCGTTAGAAACGACAGACGAGGAATTCCCCGGTCGTATTCGGTAAACAGATTGTTTTCTCTCTAATGTCGCTCATTTTAGATAAATGCTAAAATATATGTTCTATATGCCTGCAGGGGTACTAAATTCTATTCCTATGTTTGTTTCCGCAACCAGAGATTTACGAAATGAAACAAGTTGGAGGGCCTTCCTAGCTTTTAGCCTCCTACGCACGCCCAATATATTAATAGTCTAAAGGAAAGAAATTAGATTTCTTTGGGGAGGAGAGTTTTGTATATGTAATTTTATTTTGGTGTCAAGAGCTAGCTTTAATAAAAACCAAAATGAAACTAAAATTACACAATGCCAATCCACGTGTCACGTTTTTCTTTTTTCCGTTGTCCTTGGAGTGACATGGTGCTGCAGGAGTATGCAGAACTATCAAAAGCAACATTTTGTTGTTGTTTTTGCAGATGTTTACCATACTTCTGACATTTTTTAGTAGTTCTACAACCGCTTATGACGTAGTGAGCCTAGGTTAGATCACCTCGCGTGTTAAGGCAATAAAAAAAAGTTTGCGATATAAGGTCGACGATTCACTGTCATATAAGTGCAATCAGCGTTTCTCTTCTCACATAACGCAAACCATTTTTGTTTTCAATGAGTGAGCCTGAGCGTCCAGCAACGAAAACCTTTTGGTGTGAACGCTCTTGAACATATCATTTATGAGTTGTCTATGCATTCTCTTGTGATCAAAATTGCGTTCAAAAAAAAAAAAAAAAACTACTTGACCGCTTATTATGGGCGTCAAAGACCTTACTGCAATCCTTCATAATGGTTCGCACAAAATAGGTGGGGCGGCGATTGTGTTGCTCAGATGTACATATCTGTTTAGGTCATCTTCAGCAAGAAGTGGTTTTCAAATCTAAACCCGAAATTTTACTAGCAATTTAATATGCTTAAAACGTAACCCTTTTTTTAATGAGCTCTACAATGTTGAACCTGGAATGTACTGTAATACCCAAGTTAAGGTTAATGACACAAAATTGAGGAGAAAACATTCAAATAAAATAACACGATATTTTCTTCCGTTCTGCATGGAATTTTGAACGCAGGTGCAGGGTGCACCTCTTTAAGACCTTTTAGCTTTGTATAAAACGTAGCAGCTACTTCTTTAAATGCTCTTACCAGAGCACACACATGCTCCCCCTCCCCAAAAAATTATACTTTAGTCACTCACAAAGCCTGCTCCGTACATACGCTCGCAAAAAAAAAAAGAAGAAAAGAACACACAGACTTACACATGCATGAACAAACTCACATGCACACTGGCTCGGTTGCACGGAAAATATATGCCAAACTCCAGCAGCAAAAAAAAAAAAATAATAGGCAGTACCAAAAACTGAAACTCACTTCTGTGGCTGGTTTCTTTTCTTCTACCATCGGAAAACCGACTTCCCTTCGTCGCCCAGACTTTCCGTACATTTCTGAAGGCTACAACAAAGCAGCACAATATGAAAAGGCAATGAAAGCCCCACCTCACCTTCCCCACACGTGCCGCACTCTATTCCTCGCCTCTAGGGCGGTTTAAATAAAACATAGGCTTCATGCCGCAGCTGCGCGGCACAGTTTATTAAACGTGGGTGTATGCAACGACCGAACCCTCGCGCGATCCTGATCACGGAGGAAAACTCCCCGCCGCCACAGCGCTCCCTAACTCGGTGTACCCACACGCGTGCACGCATAATAACACACACACACACACACACACACACACACACACACACACACACACACACACACACACACACACACGCACACGCACACGCACACACACGCACACACACACACACACACACACACACACTTGCACACCAAAGCACAAATACATACACACACGAACACGCACTCACGCACACACAACGGCGCACACGGATGCACACGTACAGACGCACGCAAACGCACGCACATGAACGCAAGCACACACGCGCGCACACGCAACCACAAGCTCATACAGGCACACGCACACTCACACACACACTGGAACACGCACTCACACACTCGCAAAGATGCGCACACACGCGCAGACAAACATGAACGCAAACACAGGCGCGCAAACACAAGCCCATACCGGGACACACACACTCGGACCCAAGCGCATAAACAGACACACACGTAAACACAACCACGCACGAACGAACGTACACGCAAACACACATGAACGCGAGGACATACACATACAAGCACGTAAGAAACCCAGCCGCGTCTTTCTCTCTATCCATGCTTAGGGAAGGCAAAGGCCGTAGGGTGCGTCCCATTAGCCACAGGATAGATACGTGAGCGCAACTGAGCGTGCCAGCTCCGAATTTCTCATTCTGCATTGGAGAACGTGTCCCACGGCGGTGTTTGTCTCGCCCTCGGTGCACCTTTCTTATTTTTCCTTCTTTCCGAAGCCCTTCAAAACCCCAAACCACGACGCGGTTTGGCAGAGCCGCCGGCGGCGGCACCCTCGGATGTTTCTCTAGTGTTGGGTGATTGTTTGTGTTGCTTCACTCTGTCCTCGGCATCACAGCGTTCAGGGCGTGTTATTCGACAAACCTCCGTCCTTTTCGTTCTCCACGCTTTGTCCTCTTTCTATCCGTCTCCATCTTTTTTTTCTTTTTTTATTATAAATATATTTTTTCTTTTCGTTTCGCCGATTCGACGGAATACAGATGGTAAGGACGTCTTGCCGTTCGGCGCCGAGAGCCGCGGCCCAACGTAGACGGATTGTTTGCCCTCCCATCCCTCGCTTCTTCGTCAAACCGTGTCGCGCTCTTTCTTGTTCCCGCCCTGACTCGGTCACTCCTCAGTCGGCGTTGCTGCGCTCCCTCCCACCGCTCGGCCCTTTCTTGTTCCGCCTTTATATTCCCTTTTCGACTCCTTTACTCCTTCTCCGGCAAAAGAGGGGGACGAAAGGTTCGCCCTTTTCATCCTCCACCCCCGTCTCTCCGCTCGCGCTTGTATAGACGAGTGGTGTATCAGGCGCGGGAGGTTGACACTGATTGAGCACCTTCGGAGATTTCGAGCCCCGGCTAAGGTTGGTTGCGCCGTACACGCTTGGACGGCTGTTTGCTCCGATGCCTCTCTTACTTTTGTCCTTTTTTCTTTCGTGCATGCCTTGCAGAGAAGGGGAAGCGAGCCGAGTTGGGACTGGTGGAAGCGTTCGCTTCTTCTTGTTCTTGCGCTTCTTCCCCATTTTCGTCCTGCTGTTTGCACGTCGTAAGGAACACGGGGTGCTCGCGAGGCATCGTAGCGTTGCCTTGTTTTTTTCGGGACTGGGGGGCTAGTGGGTTTTGTTCCGCGGGCGGTTGTTTGATGGAGCTCGTTTTTCGCGCGCGCGCGCACGCGCGTGCACTCAGAGCCGCTGAGCGGTGGTTGGCAATGATGTTGCACGCCAGCGCCGTTCCTTATCGTCTGCAGCAGCCTTCCCGGAGGTCGTTGCGAAAGATATATCGAAATTTCACTTTCTTCCTTTTTCTGGTAACTGAGGCTGTTGGTGTAATGTAAACCATAAGCGCTTGTTGTTTTTTATTCTTCTCTTGTTGTTTTTTTTATCGAAAAATTGGTTTTATTTTGTTCTTCGTAACCAATTTCGTTTTTCTATACAAAAAAAGGTAGGACAATACGCTCGGGAGAACAAGTGACTCTGTTGGGCAAAAACGTGACTCTGTTTGCAAGTATGTGCAACTTCATGCTTTGTTGCACTTACTTTGAAGAATGCACGATGGTTAAAGGACTTTGCAATTACACTCTAAGAAAAATTGGAGGAAAAAAGTAGCAACGGCGCGTCTTCCTCCCTTCTACTGACGTGCCCCCAAGCGGACACGAGAAAAGGGGAGGAACGAAACGTTTTTCCCCTTCTCCAAGTAGACGGGAGAAAGCTTTCGCCCTCCCGACTCATCTTCTTTCGGTTTCGTCTTTCGAGCAGGTCGCGCACGTTGTTTAATAAATAGCTGTTGAGTTGATTGAGCTTCAGCGACAACGAAGGCCGCCTGTAATTCCGTCTTCTAGTCTAAACGTGCAGAACATTTCGGTTGCATTGACGTTTTTATCACTAATTTTATCAAACGAGCAAACGAAGCCGCTAAAAACAGCGAAGTTCCGGAGCAGTGCCAGCAGCGCCACGTACACTGGGTAGGATGTCCGTCTCCGGATTGCGGGACTCACGCGGCACGGAACTACAGTAGCGAAACCACGCGGAACTGTGTCGACGTTTTCAACGTTATGGAAATCGCAGAAACTGCGTCCAAAACCGGCAGGTTTTTCTGCCGACTGCTTTCCGTGCTGAGTTCGGTTCTGTTTTCCCATGCCAAGTGCAACCGGCGTTCAACGTAGTTCTGTATTTGTGCGTGTCAGCAACATAGCAGCAACATCGTCATGGCAGTGTTGTGGGTTGTGAACAGAAGACTGGAATTATCGCCGATGTGACCGTGTGTTCGCGTATCAGTGGTGTAACAACAAGATGAGATCGTAAACCGTCGGGCATTGATGCCGCTGGTCGGGCCCTGATCGGAGGGGGCGGGGTGTCGCAGGTTGACATTCCGCTTTACATTAAAACGTTTAATACCACTTGAGGGATTAGGCGCAATCGATCGACTTCCGGGTAGTCATGTTGGAACGCTGGTCTGAACAGTAAGCTCCTAACGTACAGTGGCCAAAGTGACGGTCGGTTGTCTCGTCCCCGTGAGCGATTGCGCTCTGGGGAAAGGACAACAGTACGAAATCGTGACGGAAAGTACGTACATTTACTGTGTGGAATTTTGCATTAAAAAACGATAGTAGGTAAAATCGAAAAAACAAAGCTACCCTTTATTTTGCTGTTTAAATATACTACGTGTCCTGGAGAAACTACCCTGCAAGTGGCGTGCTGGGAAGAGCGCTAGAAGTTTTTGAGCTCGCCACGGCGTAGCCCCGTACACTTAACACCTGCCGCAAGTCGCGGCTTTGACTGCATTCAAGTTGATCGAAAAGCGATTGCTCAGCCCGTGAAGCATCACTTCCAGCTGAGTGAATATACGCTCTACAGAGATTAATTCAAGACGGCAATTGCAGCTTTGCGCGAACAGCACAGCTAGAAAAACAAACACTACAATAGAAATACAGGCTACTGCGCGCCGTGCGGGGAAACAAACTCATGGCTTTGAGCCGCATTGGAGCGGCTTGATTTATTGCTTTCAAATACTTACGGCGTGATCGAGCTTTTGCTTTTTAATAAGAGATTCATCCCCTGAACCATTCAAAATACTCTCAGATGTATGACATTGCTGGAAAAAAATCAGCATGGTGGTAATATTTTTTATTGCTTATTCAGTCACCGAAAAATTCCGTACGTTCAAAACGACCAGTATAAAACACGGAAACGCAGAGCACGGGTGTAGTGTTGGGGCTAGTGTGGTGTGCCGCTGTATTGATGTTTGTATGTGCCGTGTATGTGGATGAGCTCTATGTATGTGCACCTGATGCTTGTACTATACGTAGCGTGTGTATAGTAGAGGATGCCCATGCGCAATAGAGACTTGAAAAAAATAAAATTATTTTTTGTAGAACAAGAATTGCGCGGTACCTAGCGCCACCGAGCCTAGCAACTTGCAATTACTCTGCTTGACCCTGCCATCTGATGGCAAGCGATTTAACCTTCTTTCTCGCTACGCGATAAACAGCGGCTTCGAGTTTGTTCATTCAAGAGCGTATTTTGGTTTCGCGGATTGGTTTGCCATTTCTCCGTGATGTGCGGTTGGCGAAAGAATTGTGACTCGAGCAACACCAAAGGTAAGACGCAAAGTGCGCGAAGTAACTGGGTATCGGTTGTCTCCGTTTAACGTTGCTGTGCTGTCGACGAGAAGACCGAGTAACTGCTTTCGAAACGCAAGTTTCTGTACCTGTGGGGGGAATCTGGCTTCGAAAATAAACACAGTTCGCGGAAAGCTCGTGTTGAGCTTTTATTTGCTGCTCCTTTCGTCCCGTACCAGAGACGTAGCGTCCTTGTTAAGCCTTATTGAGCTCGATTTCCTCGATTCAGGGCCGCCATAATGAGATGCAGGCGACGCAGGAACTTTGCTCCCGTGCTTCAGGGACGAAAGTTTCTCTCTTTCTAAAGGAACATAGGTTACAAGACCGTTCCTCCCCGTAAGGGAGGACTATCCATACCCTTTTTTCTAAGAGTGTACTTCCTTCTTTTTTTTTGTTTTTGTTTGTTTTACGCAGCTTGACAAAACCATAATTCGGGTTATAGGACTGTGAAACGTCATACATGCATGTGCGTAGCCTTACAGATACATGCAGCAGAATATAAAGCTGCGGAACGCCCGTCTTCTGTTGTACACTACTTGAGGAAGACTTGAAGCTTTTTGAAGGGTTGTGCAACGTCATCTTTGTATTTCCTTAATTTAATGAGTGCATGAAGCTGGTTATTTGATTGGAAAACTTCACACCTTCCTGTAGATAGTTTGTCGGGAATATGAGCCTAGTTCTAAGGCTGTGCAACTTCATTATTTTTTCTTCACCGCTTTAAAAAAAAAACATCAAGTAAATCATAGTGCTTCGCAGTTTCATCTACTTTCATATCCGTAGTTGGACTTACGCATAAAGCTGGTTATAGGTTTTCACAACTTCATTCTTCTTTGCGATCCTTGACGGAAATGTGAAGTCAGTATAGTACTATTGAAAACGAGCGTGTTGATTAATAGATACGAAACTTGAAAGTATAAAACAGAGAGGACGAGGACGGGAAATGGACATCTATCCGTCCTTTTCCCGTCCTCGTCCTTTCTGCTTTATACTTTCGAGTTTTGTATCAGTATAGTACTTTCCAAATTTAATTTTTTAGTTAACAGATGTGAAAATATACTGATTTTTTTCTGCTTTCACTCGAAGTAGATAGCTTTTATGGTAATTTCCTCGTACAATTCAATCAATCAATTTACTAGCCCTCTGTGAGAACACTAAACGTGCATGCCAATTCGGCGTCCTAGGATCCATCTTGGTACCATCACAACTTAAATACTTTGTCTTGTACCGTGAAAACTGTTTAATCGTGAAAACGTTGACAGATAATAATTCTTTCAGCAGAAGGCCCACAGTTACACTTACATTGATCGCTTTGGCGCAAACAAAATGACTCTTATACAAAAAGCTCCTACCGTGGTCAGTTCAAAAGCCTAAAAAAAAGAAAAAGGGTAAAAAAAAAAAAACATGGTGTAGGCGAAAAAACGCGAACACCGCGCTGAGCGCCAGGCAGCGTAGCAGTCATTTAAGCGCGAGCCCCTCGACCCACCTAGAAAAACCATAACCTAAAAAAAGGCACTAGCTTTATGTATGAAAGGGAAAGAAAAAAATTAAGGCTACCCTAATGGTCCTTGAGTCTATAACAAAGAAAAATGCAAAGACATTGGTGTTCTTTTTCTTTTTTTCCCTAGTGAGTGAAAAGGAAATTATGCGCGTGGCAGTTACCCATAACTGCTCCCCGCATAGGTGCTCCGGCCTAAGCTAGCCATTTGAGGTACCATACAAAAGAGCGCTATGGTATCTTTCTATACGGTGTTGGTAGGATAATTCTAAACGCTTAAGGCTGCACTTCTTTATTGAATTTTCTGCGCAGATATTTGACGCGAGTCATGGCAAAAAAGGTCACTCTCGCGTGTTTTCTGTGAGTATTTTCTGGTTGATTAGCACTTCTTTTTTCCTTGGTCGGACGCAATATTTTGGAATTTAATCGAATTTAATTAACATTTATCGGTATATATTTTAAATTGTCTGGAAGTAAACTAAACTCAGTGAAATAAGTCGAGTAAAGTCCGTTTCCCATCGTGGAATTCGACGAGTGATTTTGTTGCAATGTCACTCAAGCGGAGAGAAAAAAAAAAACAAAAAAAAACAAGCTTCCACAGCTGTTGAAGAGCCCGCGGCGTCCAGGGTGTTTTTGCCGCACGGAGAAAGTTGCGACTGAAGACAAATGGTAATATTATCAGTAGCAAGGATAGCAGGACTAGTAGCAGTGGTAACAGTGGTAGTAATAGTAATATTAGTAGTTGTAGTAGCTATATTACTAGTAGTAGTATAAATTGTTATAGTTGTTCTCGGCGGGCGCCATTTTAGAACTGTCATTACTGCTATTCCACTGTTTCAACGAGATTTCCAACTGGTGAAACAATTGATGACAACGCTCCCAGATCGCCCGCAGTGATAATCAGAGCAAAGTGTTGTGTAGAAATAAAATAAGCTTATTTGCGGCCATATTGAAAAAGTGAAGAAGTTAAAATAAAATAAACATATACTGAAAGACACTCCCCTGTATGACGATGCGCATCTTCCTAAAATAGACATTTTGATCGCCCTAGGAAAATTCTTTCTGCGAGCATTATTATGTCGGTTCAGTGTTAGATAGGAATAAATGGACAGACTTTGCTATTTTTCGGGACATTTTTAATACACATAGTTTTGTATGAGGTGCGAATTTAAAAATATTTTAGCTCATGCATAGTTCAGAGGAACCTACATTATTTTACTTCAGAATACGTGAGCATTCATATATATTAAAGTAACTACATTATAAGCTGCATGACCACAACAAAAAATAACTATCATAAATCACCACGATAATTAAAATTGCATTCGTGGAAATAATGTTTGCTCTGCTTGCTATTCCCCTAAACATTGGTATGTTCATATAAAAAAGCGGCGGGAATAATTTAGATGTATACGTTTTATTATTATATTCTATGTGCTTTACTGGTCGTGAATCAATATAAAAAAACAGATATTGTTTTGGTAGAGCCGCGCTTCTTTGTGCTTTGCTTCGTGGACGTGCGCGTTTGGATTCTGTAAATTTACATATTAAATTCTGAGTGTATGCGATGCGTCCTCATCTGAACTCTCTTTAAATATAGCAGACGCATGCACTTCACTTATAAATTTTAATACTACACAAGGAAGTTCTTTTTTATGTGTGAGTAAATTTCACTAGCTTAGATGTTGTGCCGGTTTTAGAGAGTCCGCTGTATAAAACGGTATAGACGTATTAATTATTCAAAGTGTGGCACCAAGATGCAAAAGCAAAACTGAAACTTTAGTGCAGAAGTTAAAATAACAACACCCCTTTTTCAATCAACCCTTTTCGGTTTTTGCTACGTCGTCTTCTATAATAAAATATTCCTAGCTCTTCCTCTTACAATCTATTTTCTCTTGGGAAAAAATTCTGAGGGAGTAATCTTTTTTTGTCGTACACAACAAATTCACGTGCGTCCCCGTCCCTCTGCAAAAAAAAATCCCTATAATAAGATTACCGACTTTGTTTCTATACCAAATGCTAAAGTTTCAAACAACAAACTTACATACCAAGTGTCATCTTTTTTAAAGCTGTTAGTAACTCGATGAACCAAGAGTCGCTGAATTAAAGCTTTTCTAAAGTTGCCGAATGGTGCGAGAGCTAATCAATAATTAACAGTTACTCTATACTTCCACACTCATGATATCATAAAAAATATTTTTTAGGCTTATATAGCACGCGCGAGAGAAATGCATTCCATCTGTGAATTAATTAAAATATATGGGATTGACTGTAATTCTAAGTTCACCTGAAACACTAATTTAGACAATAAAGCGTCTAATGCTTACACAAAAGTTTTTTGTTTTTTTTTCAAAAAAGGTCTTGATTATATGGCAGGTCATTGAAACTCTCAGCATATAAAAGTATAATTCGCCAAGTTCTACAAAATGCGTCATTTGCTTGCAATCCATTATGCAATAAATATATCGGCAAAATTTGAGAAAATTGAACCACTAAATACACAATTGATTTTCTTCAATTTGAGGCGCCGCTCTTTGGTATCCGATATGATATGTAAATATACTTCGGAATCGCTTCAGGCAAGACGGAACGTTGTAAGGTTCCTTTATAATTCATTTATTAATACATTTGGCGTAGACAAACACCTACGCAACTCTCTATTCTGTGTGTATATCAAGTGTGTGTGCTTAACCCAGTAGGCTTTCGAGCTGTTGGTTAGCGCAAGGGAAAAGTAAACATTAATTTCATTTGATTTCATTTTATACGTTTTTCCACCGAGCTTAGCGGGACTAATTAAATCACTGGAAAAATTTCAGACCACGTGCTCCTCAATAATAACACCTTTTTATACTTATTTTTTGGGGGCAAACAATCAACGAATAGAAATCACTGCCCTCCGAGTTTCTACATGCTCCGAGTATGAACTTTCTTTAAGCTTCTGTTAGAAACTTGATGCAACGGTCTTCTGTTTGAATGCTGAAAACCGATTTACCCAGTTCGTTTTATATAAAATATAAAAAAATAAAGGTTCCAGTGCATATACATGCGGCCCTGATAAAATAGAGACGCTATCGCGTGTGGTAGACAAACGGATATACTTAGATTTAGAAAGAGATTTTTAAATTTGGATTGGCCATGAGCTAGGGTTCACTGAGCTGGTCGTAGAGTATAACTGGAAAATATTTGCTTTTGGCCCGAGTACCTCTGCTCAAATTGGTCATCAGCGCCTGATGTTTTGTATGCTGAAGTATACCCTGGTCATTTCTAATTACAGCTTGAAAACAAGCACATTATGGCTATAGCTTGCGGAGACAAGCCTTTTCTGTGATTTTCGGCATCGCTCGTGACCTGTAAACGATAAAAACAAACGCCTCAGTCTGTGGAAATAGCAAAAGGCTTCGGTACATTTGTCGGGCTGCGTCGATAAGTTGGAAGTATATCGCATGCCACAGAGAAAAGTATCTGACAGGTCGCAGGCACAGCACAGACACTAGCCTTAGGGCTGCCCTTGTACGTCTTGTAACTCACAAATCTCTTATCGCTGAGTGGAGCCAGATCCCAAATGTTGCACTGTACCCTACATGCATTCGAAACGTGCATTGTGGAGTAAGAAGTTGACTTTCCTGCGTTGCGCTTATGAACAAATAATACGTCATGGGGCCGACTATGCAGAAAAAGGCCGAGGTGGGAAAACGACCGGCATGAGTTACGTGAGAGCCGTCTGCTAAATTTGGCGGGTGAGACATCGCTGCCCAAATTAAGCGTATATTTTGTACTCGACGTATAAAATTATCGCATGCCCTCGTACCAGAATCTTTTTTTTTATGATGGACGAGAAAAAAAGATGTTATTTTTATTATGTAGATTCTTGCTATGGTTTATGAATGGCGCTATTTCAAGTAGAAGAAAGACTTCGAAGTGTGTATTTAAACACGTTTGCAAATTTCATATTTAGTTACTTATTAGGGAAGTATTGGTTCATTGTAATTAAAACCTCACCTTGCACTCTTCGCGAGGTGAGTCATATGCCCAAAGCCTACATCTTGCGGCTATTTGAGTGCGGTAGAAATTGAGGAAAAGAAAGTAGAGAAGAACAAAGACCGCACGAGCAGGGCTGATTTGTTCGGGGCGGGAAGGAGAGAGGTGAAGGAATGGAGAGCGTATTGTGATATCTGAGCTCGGCGTTTTCACATCAGGGTGCATTCCCATTTTCTCCTCTCTCAGTTTTTCTACGTATTTACTATTTACCTTCTTGCGCGTTTATAAAAAAGTTTTTCTTTACGTAGAACGTAATTTTTGCAAATTACCACGCACTAAAATTCTTTATAGTCTCTCTTCAGATAAGATCGTGCAGGCAAGTCCGCACGTATTTTCTTTTTGCCAGTTTTTTTATATGTTACTACTTGACATGTGTGGGAAACGTGATAAAAAAATCGAAGAAACGAAAAATTAGCAGAGAAAAAAATTATTTGTGTGAGCCAAAACGGCATATTCGATGTTTGAAGTTTTCTTTCGTGTCATGTTTGCTGACACCTTCTATGCGAACCACAAATATCAAATATCTATAATATGCTGCACTGATAATAGATCCTGGGACCTATTGAGTTAAATATGTACAGGATTGTGGAGAATATATATCTTACGACAAAAATGCGCCAACATGGCTCCTGTGAAGCTTTCACAGTAAATTTCTGAGCCGTTATCAAAAGTAATTTAATAGGTAGAACATCAAAGTTTAAGTCATATATTCTTACTAAAACTGTCTTTCGAATGATATATCCATCATTGCTTTATCCTAAAATTTGACATTTTTATTGCGCTCCTAACTTTTTCCAAGATACAATGTTAAAATATTTCAAGGAGAAATTAAAAAAAATATATTTTTGATTTTTCAGAAAGTTATAATGAAAGCTATCCACCATGCTCCTGTGTTTATTCATAAAAACATGTTGCATCATTTTGTTTCCTTCAACGTTACAGCGCTGCAAAGTGCACCTTCCATGCCGGCATGTTTACCCAAGGTCACTGGCGAGGTGATGTTTTGATTCCGTTCATTTCATGACCAGATCTATTTTTCTACCGTATTTATGTATTGGGTGTAAATTCAAGCAGTCTATAAAATTTAATAATACCTGGGTTGCTTGTCCTTTCTATTTATTAAACAATCAGCCTGTTTTGCCCTTTAAAATTGCACATACTTTTTCCACTTGTAATCGCTTCTACTATTTTTTTGTATACAGAACTTAGCGGAAAAGTAAGAACAGTGGTGCGAATTCCAAGCAAATGTTAATATCCATATTTGCGATGAAGTGGGAATGTTTGAGCCACCAAGCTTGTTACACTGCTATTCATGATAGTTCGAGGCCGGGATGACCAAGGTAAACTTGTGACTTCACTGCCAGAGATTCACTAAGACGTCCGTTAAGATTTAGAAAAAAGAAATTGTGATTTTGGGTTAGTGTAAAACAAAGAAAATAACATTAAAAAAGTAAAAATATTTATTAGGAAAATATGAAGCGCACTAGTTGAAAGCGTTGGCAGGAGGGTGTCTTGAGCAATCAGTTTTTTGCCCCTCTTTATAAAAGACTGACGAATTCTTCAAAGCGATCACATGCACTTCAATAATAACAACACGCTCACCCATGAAACCAATTTCAGAATCACGAACTTTGAAGGCCATCCTTCGTAAGCCTGTCTCCACGTGCACGCAGTTTGCAAAAGGACATGCTATTGCTTTGACTCGATGGCGGCACCGGTGCTTAGCAACACTTTCGTCAATATACTACCGTCCCCAGGAGCCAACGCCGGTGTCAAAAGTTAATGCCACAAAGCCCTAAAAGCGGCGACCGCAATAATAGCGGCACCGACCTGATGCTAAATCAGGAAGGCGGCGGCTCAAACGGAAAGCAAACCCCTGAGTCCCTATGGTGGTGGCCCCTTTCGTAAACCTAAAGAGGGGTTTTACGGGAACCAGAGACGGCATGGACGGCAGAACACACGAAATTATCACAAGTTTTTTTGTTTTGTGCACTTGCTTTTTTTTATTAAGAACTGGTTGCCACATGCTTAGACTTCCCCGGTACATTACCGCTTAGAAAATATAATAACGCATAATCCTTCTTTCTTTCTTTCTCCTGTCATAATTTGGGGGTCGCGGAGTATTGTGTTGGCGAGACGAGGCAACACGCGCTCTGCGGTCATAAACGAACGAAGTGGTTGCCAGTCCCGCGTAGTTGCTCCTTGACAGACCGTCTTCAGCAATGGGGGCGACTCACAACGTCCGTAGCGTATTTTACGA
The DNA here is from genome assembly GCF_016920785.2 of Ixodes scapularis. NCBI lineage: Eukaryota > Metazoa > Arthropoda > Arachnida > Ixodida > Ixodidae > Ixodes > Ixodes scapularis. The sequence continues at coordinate 188,867,030 of NW_024609857.1, forward strand.
TTACTATCTTAGTAAACACGAAAACGAGACAGAAATTTTTGCAGTGTGCAAGATCTAGAGGGGAATACTCTGAAGAAGATCGGGCGGAATCCCCCAGCTCGCGGATTCCCTATTTCTAGCAACGTTCAAAATGGACCGATTTTCTCGCACTTGTTGAAATTATTGCAGCACAGGTGTGGTCTTCGCGGAGTTCGTCAGTCTGGTTTGAAGAGGGGTAAAAGACGCACTTAACAAGACGCCCTCCTGCCTGCGCGAGCAAATATATGCCCTCGATATCTTAACTCTTTTTTATTGCTTCTTTTATTTCATGCTTTTTTTTTTCATTCTGGTAGAAAAAATCATCCAAATATATTTATTCTTAACAGACGGCTTACTGAAAGCCTGTCAGTGAAGTCACAGGTTTACCTTGGTCAACCGGACGGACAACTTTCATGAACAGCAGTGTAAAAAGTGAAAGCCGTTTACAACTTCCTGTAACGCCGAATTGGAGCGCAGCTCTTGAGGAGGAGGAGTGGAGGGTATATTCCTCCTCCTCCCTCGTGATCATGCCTGCTAGTCCTCCTCCCCTCCTGCTCCCCCTCCTTCTCCTTTACCACCTTTACCGGGCGGGGGAGGAGGGGGGAGGAGGAGAAGCGGAGGGGGAGGAGGAGGAGGGGGAAGGGCGACGCCGACGCCGACGCCAACGCCGACGCCGACGCCAACGCCGACGCCGACACCGCACAGGCTGGAAACGGGTCATGTGACCCCCTCCCCCCGAGGTCACGTGACCCGCCCGGGCCATATTACACAATGAGGGGAGGAGGAGGAGAAGGAGGGGGAGGAGGAGGAGGGGAGGAGGAGGAGAGGGAGGGGCGCGGTTACGCCGACGGCGACGCCAACGGCGACGCCGACGCCGCTCAGGCTGGAAACGGGCCCCTAAGAGCTGCGCTCTAAAAGCGTGGTGGATGAAACATTCCCACTTCATCGTAAATGTAGGTATAAATATCCCCATATAATTTGCACCGCTGTTTTTACCTTTCTACTACTTTCTGCTAAACAAAAATGCTGTAGTAGCGATTACAAGCTTTCGTCCCACTTTTGTGGCAAAAGTTAAACTGAAGCTCCTAGAACTTGTAATTTAACGGGCAAAATAGGCTTAATGGCAAATAAATATAAAGAAAAAGCAACGCAGGTATTGTTTTCATTAGTATAATACTTAAACTTGAGCCTAATACTCAAATACAACACAAAAAGATATATAATCTTTAAATACAAGGAATCAAAAGATAATTTCGTTTGTGGCCTTGAGCTAACATGACAGCGTGAAAGGTACACTTTGCAGCGTTCTAAATTAAACAAAAAAGAAAAAGAAATGCAACATGTTTTAGAGCGCAGCTCTTAGGCGCCCGTTTCCGGCTTGAGCGGCGTCGGCTTCGCCGTCGCCGTCGGCGTAACCGCGCGGTGCATTATGGGTAAAATTTCCCGAAGGAACCCGAGGTCCTCCCGAGGTCCTCCCGAAGAAACCCGAGGTCCTTCGGGAGGACCTCGGGTTCCTTCGGGAGGACCTGGGAAGGACCTCGGGTTCCTTCGGGAGGACCTCGGAAGGACCTCGGATTCCTTCGGGAGGGCCTCGGGAGGACCTCGGGCTCCTTCGGGAGGACCTCGGGAGGACCTCGGGTTCCTTCGGGAGGACCTAGGGGTGGGTCACGTGACGATGACGTCATCAGTGATGATGACAATGACGATGCGGATGCCGATGACGTCATCAGTGACGTCACTGATGACGTCATCAGTGACGATGACGATGGCGATGCGGATGGCAATGACTTCATCGGCATCCGCATCGTCATCGTCACTGATGACCTCATCGTCACGTGACCCCCCAGGACCTCGGGTTCCTTCGGGAGGACCTCGGAAGCACCTTGGGTTTCTTCGGGAGGACCTCGGAAGGACCTCGGGTTCCTTCGGGAGGACCTCGGGAGGACCTCGGGCTCCTTCGGGAGGACCTCGGGAGGACCTCGGGAGGACCTCGGGTTCCTTCGGGAGGACGTAGGGGGGGTCACGTGACGATGACGTCATACGTGACGTCACTGATGACGTCATTAGTCATGATGACGATGGCGATGCGGATGCCAATGACGTAATCGGCATCCGCATCGTCATCGTCATCGTCACTGATGACGTCATCGTCACGTGACCCCCCCAGGTCACGTGACCCCTCCCCCGAGGTCACGTGATCTCCCAGGTCACGTGACCCCCCCTTCCGAGGTCAACTGATCCCCCCAGTACCCTTTCCTCCTCCTCCTAAAGAGCTGCGCTCAAATTCGGCGTTACAGGGACTTGTAAACGGCTTTCATTTTTTTGTTGTTGTTTATGAATAAGCACAAGGGTATGGTGGAGTACTATCCCAGTAAATATCAGGAAAATCAAAGATAACTGTTATTTTAATTGCCCCTAGACATTTAACTTTGCACTTTAGAACACGTTTAAAGCGCGATAACATTTACATTTTAGATATAAAGCAATAGGTTATTTATTATTCAAAAAAGTTTTATTACGAAGATATGACAAATTTTAATGCTTTAGCTACTGTATCTCTTCACATAACGGCCTAGAAATCTGGTGACAAAGCGTCAAAGGAGCCATGTTTGCGCATTTTCGACTCGAAATATATAACCCCCACAATGACATATATATTTGAATCAATAGTTGCGCAAAATATTTTAGATTTGAGATATTTGTGTTTTGCGTAGTTGGAGTTACCAAAGATGGGACATAAACAAAAACTTCAAAAATCGAACGTGCCGTTCTGGTGCAGTAAATTTTGTTTCTCCTCAAATATTCTTTCTTTTTGTGCAAAATTTGCTCCTATTATTTTCCCTACACATGTTGAGGTTTCACTATGCTAATTCGCACCAACCCTCATTTTCACACCAAAGCATACACGTAGTAATGCTTTTTCGTAATTGTTCAAGAGAGGCTTGTAACTTGTATACAAAATATTAAAACATACAATAAAAATATTGTCTTCAAAAAAGCTACGAAACATAGCTACGAAAATATTTACCGACAAACTACTTCATATGAAATGGCGCTAGATGTATCAAAATGAGAAAATTTAGATGTATCTTAGAAATGTTTCAAAATATGTGCTTAGCCATTACTCTAGTGGTTGTATTAATGCAGAAACACAGCTAATTGTTTTTAAATGTGACAAAACTGCACGTCAATATTTCAAAATTCGAATCTTTTATTTCTTTCAAGGTCTCTTTAATTAAGCGTTTGCGGTGTCTTGAAGTAACTTGTGATTGCAAGGCATCAAGTAACTTATGACCGTCAAAAGAGAAAACCGACAACAAACTTCACTCAAATAGAGCTAGATTTCCAGGACCGACAAAGGCTGTACAGCGGTGCTCTCTTTCGTAGGGTGAAAATATACTGTAAGCAATTAGAAAAAGCATTGAAAATACCTTGTTTTAAAATGTTGATGTGAAATTTTGCCACAATTACGGTAAACTACAATAATGGATAAGCATACTCCTTCATATTCGTAAAATACATTTAAATATGCTAATTTTGATTCTTTTTGTGTCATTTTATATAATGTAGTCGGTAAATACTTCTTAATGTGCATTTAAAACGTGTTTATTGACGTGTTTATTGACGTGTTTGTAGGTTTGTTTGCTAATAAATATATTATCGTAATTTTGAATATTTTGTGTACACGTTCTACACCTTTCAAAAATAGAGTAGGATAAATTACTGCTACGTGCATGCTTCGGCGTAAAATTGACGGATGTGCAATATTCCATAGTAAATCTTGGCACTCTTCACGCCTTGAGCATCAAAATTGCATATCTCGGGAAGAAAATTAGTTACCGCGTTCATATGCAACTGAATGCTCCTCTCAAGAACATGGCTTTCACATATATATTTTTCTATAAATATAAAAATATGACTGTGGCCATCACAATACGATTTTACGTGGAACCACCCCCTTGAGAAAAGCAGCTTTCATCTTTTACCTAACACCCCGTATCGTAACATTTATGGATGGACTAGGCCCCTATTTTGTTATCAGGGAAAATTTCCTCAGCAGTGTCAAAAGATTTGCGACCTTGCTACCCGATCACTAATCCCTGGTAATGTGAAAGCTACAGTTTTGTAGAAAGTGGCAATATTTAACGAAAAATCTTTACGTAGGGATGTAGGCATTGATTGAAGGTCACGTGTACTGCATAGGTTATGGGGGCTTTTTTTTAAGACATTTGAGTTACGCGTCTTCTCGTTCATGCCCTGCGAGATCCCAGGCACCACGTGCAGTCGGCATATCTGAATAGCGCTTAAATTATGATCAAACGTAAAGAAATTATTGCAGAATTATGTCTTTCGGGATCGAAGCTCGTCTAACACCCATTTCATGAAATTCGTCACAAAAACTCGTGACATAAGAAAATTAAGAATAGAACCAAAATTACAGTCTATGTTCAATCGATCAATCAAACAATCAGCGTTTATTTCAGCTTGAAACACAAATTGAGGGTGGCTACAAAAAAGAAATGTCGTCCGCTGCTTGATGGGCCTTGCCACCCTTACAAGTCAGCAGTGTAAACGCGGTAAAAATAAACTATAAAAAAATGAAAGTACAGACAAATTGTAGAAAAGCGTTCCTAAGGACAGAAGAAGACATATCACTCAATTGATCGCACAGAGGCGTATTCAAAAACTTGGGCAAGATCTACCGTAACATTGAATGTAAAAGAAATACTTCTTGTAATACTGTATTCTTAAGACAAGCTAAAGGTTTGGGCGGAAAGCTCACGTATTCAATACTAATTTTTTGATGTCACCCAGCTAGATCAAGTCAGTCCGAAGTTGAAATGCACTAGACGCCAAATATGTCCCTTTCCATTTTTTCGTCCGTTTATTTTCGATAGAACAAATGAATCTGGAAAACAAATATAGGCCTAAAAGCGACTTAATCTGAATCACAAAGTCCTCCAGAGAGGACTGGCTTTCTTAGAGGAAGTCATTTGCGTGTGACGACCTCGCTGGAGCTCACGAGATGGCTCGTACACTTGCTCCTGCCATCTCTGAAAGAAGGTTATGGTGGTGTCACGCATGCGCCGAACGCCTGTTAAGATCGGTTTGCTCATATCTGCAGCTCGCGGTGATGCATGGAATGTTTTACAACCGAAGCGCCTACAGCGAGAAACGTGTTTGGTAGTTCGTAGATACGCGCATACCCCATGGTAGGGTTATCTGAGCACACCCGGTTGAGTTACTATGGCAAGGTAAGGAAAAAGAAACAATGTGCACAATCATTCAGAATTAAACCAGTATTTACTGAAACAACACCAAGAAAATCAAACACAGTGTAATGATCTACCCCTGCGCCGCCTAAGATTCTTGTTTTTCTATTAGCGCTGTACAGGCTAAGGCTATGTCACATGTCTCCTTTACAACATTTGAAAAAAGCCGAAGGTCTCCACATTGCATGTCGTTGTAATAGAGGAGAGGACAAAAAAAAATCCTGTTTATTAATTGCCATATGGCAATTAATAAACAATACGTTCTTTTGTTCCCCTCCGAAAGGAGTCTTTAGCTTAAATGATCGCTTCCTAAATACTTGATGTTATGTATTACCGGAAATATTAAAATAATGGTCGCTCCCTTTGTTTTTTTCAAGAGTATAGAACCGTGCGCACCTCCTCCGTTTTTAAAATAAAATGAACGCACGAATCAGACTATGTTAGCGTATTCTCGCTGCTTCGACCAAAGCCCAACCTAGGTGTTGCGGGCCCCTTTGCACCGCCGCCCGCTTTCCCTGAGACGGCGGCTCCTTGGCGGTTGCATCCCCCCCTCCGGCAGCTATAGCAACGGCGGGGATGTCCCCGGTGGCTTAATCCCTGTGCAGCCGAGGCGGCACAGAGGGACGCCTCGCGTCTGGGCACCACAGAGACGATCAATAGCCCGCCATCGACGCCCCAGCGGCACCTGTTGAGAGATCGGTGAAACAAAGCTCTCTTGTTTGTTCTGCACCACGCGCTCCGCTGATTTGCGTCCTCCCGCAGCTCCGGGTTCGAAGCCGCCTGGGTCTCGCAATACACGGAAGACGACGGGTTCGTGGGGCACGCACGCACGCGAAGGGACCACAGAGTTTGCGGTGTTTACCGATAGGCCGTCTTCCTTCCTGTGTATTGTGATTTTTGTTCACCGGTCCAGTGTTTGCGGATGATACGTGCCTAGGGTTCTGTAGGCTTTGTGTGTGCGCTCGGAGGGGTAAGGGAAAGATTATTTTCGACTTGGGGGGACCTGTTGCGGTTTGGAAAACACTGGAAGTTCGTTTTTGGGGAAGCAGATTGAGATTGAGCAGTAAGCGCTGTGGGTGTGGAGGTGACACCGCACAAAGCAATTAGAACTTTTAATGTGTCCAGTTCGTTTATAGAATAAGTGTATTTTTTCCTTAGCAAATAGAGACGAAAAAAAGTTACATATCTTGGCAGTGAGAAAGTATTACATATAACATAGGGGTGCACTTATGATATATCTTTTTTTAAGAATGTTATCCCTGGTAGGTGGGGAACAAAGTAAGTGTTACGGGATTTAAACATAAAATAATCGCTATTGTATTACGTTATGCTTTTCCTTAGAGTTGTGCGAAAGCTGCGAGCATGTGGTTGTAAGTTAGAAACTGCACTTGCACCATGAAAAAATCAGGACATTTTTTATTATTATTTCACTAGTAGTTGCAGCGGTCACTCGAGTCCCTGAGTCAAAAAGAAGAAAGCTTAGTAAAACATATTCAATCAAATACTTTTATTTCTTTATTATTTCATCACACTTTTTTGCCTTATTGCCAAAACTAAAGAATAGCACTCACGATCCCTTCCGACTTGTAAAGGTGACTGGATAGAAAATAAAATAAATTTCCTCCACGAAAAGACGAGGTATTTATTTTTCTTCAATTTATGAAAGCAACGTGAACCCTGTTCAAAATTCGCAACCTTTGCGTCCAAAGAGGAACGCGCTAGTCTCTCTCATAATGTCTGTCAACTGGATGATCGTCGTAGAACAGCAGTACGAGGTTGGGTCTGCGACGTGAAAGTAATACTAATTTAATGCAATATGAGCGGTAAAAGAACTGTACTTCAGACTCCCATGTCACGAAGGTATAAGCAAGCACGTTTTTTATGAAGCCGATCATCCAGGAGCTAGAGAGCGCGATTTTCACACCGTGGTACGCACGATCGTTGAAAGTTTCAAATGGAGGCACCGGCGCGTTGGTAAGCCACAATGAATAAAACATACAGCAAACAAAAACAGGACAGAAATAATAATACTCCTATATTTACAACTGAAGCCTAAATCGTCAAGGCACAGCCATTTATTCGATGACCAACCAAGAAAGAAAACACACACACACACACACACGCGCGCGCGCGCGCGCACACACACACACACACACACACACAAACACACACACATCAGTATATTCCAGCACTCTCATCGCAGTAGAGGTTGTCGTTCGAGAAATTTAAGAAAAAAGGGCATCGCCGGGAGGGCACCTGAATGTAGTGGGAACGAAGGGTGGCAGAGACCGCTCTCTCCGTTATCACGTGGGTTTATCGGCACAGCGGCGGTCTGCAGGAGGGAGCTAGACACAGCCTTGCGGCAGCTGGCATGTATTTGTGTTGAATATCGATAAGATGGAGAGCAGTGCCTCTGCTGTGAGGGTATGCGTTCGTATATGAGCATTTATTTTTTTTTTTTGCCGGGAAGGGGCGCTAACCGCTACGGCTGTAAAAGTCACCGTAGCGTCTTGACAGTTAGTACTTTTAGCAAAAACATTACCGTGTTCCGCGTACTGCACCACCGGAGCCTTCGAAGCATGCTTTTAATGCTTGAAAAGTTCAATGCCTCAAAAGTAGAGTGGTTCCCGGAACACGTTAACGGTTTCCTGAAAGTCCCTATTGTCTCTTTCCTACAACGTATATGTATATGTGCGGTAACCTGCAATAATGGGCCAATAATAGTATACCAAAACTCGAACACGGTAAATACCGTACCATGATTTTTTTGCACTCGTACAGAACGCGACACTGTTAGCGCGAGCAGGCTATCGCCGTTTTCTCCAGTTTTTCTCTTTGAAACCAAGGGATCTCATCCAAGTTACTATTGCTACGGAAAGAGCTCATTTAGTTCTATAATGTAAGCGATGAAATTTCGTCCTCGCTAATACTATTTAGAAGTATAATGCGAAAATGCGCAGATGTCGCGTTCGCGCTAACAGTATCGCGATGTGTACATATATCACTAAAGTACTATTATATCGTGCTTCTGTTTTCGAAATTTTGCGAACAAATATTTGTACATGGTCTTGGCTACCAGATGTCTCCATGTTCTGGCAGACATCTGGCATCGCAGACGCACATTAATATAAATTCTAGAGGACGCATTTGTATATTTATGGTTTCATTTGCTGTTCGGCATGGTGTTTTTTTCTTTAGCTACCCTTAGAGGCATGCGGATAGGAAGGTAATTAATTGTTATCACGTCATTTTATTAGACTCATTTAAAACAAAGATCAGTAAAGTGCAGACAGCAGTGGCATTATAAAAATTAAATTATGCGATTATACGTTCTTTTTTACACCAATAAGTAATCCTATTTTGGAACATCTGGTTGTATTAATTGAATGCTATATTAATTAAGTATATTAGAGCAATTTTGATGAAATTACATTTTCAGAGTTGATTCAAGACGTGTAGAGTTTTTTTTTTAAAAATCCTTCCATTGGAAATATTTTTTATTCATGTTAAAAACGTGATCCTTGTATTTACTCAACTCAACTCAAACGACTGACTATAAAAAAGAAAATCCTGTATTCATGAACTTCAAGAATAATGTAATTTCCGGGTCAAAAATTATAGAAAATATACGTTCATAATAACTATACTTAAACGCGGTAATGTGCACTGTTAGTTTATGACAACCTGGAATTATATAATAAAAAAAAACATTTATAAAAAATATTTAAAAGTTTTAAATGTTTGATCACGCAAACGCTTTCTTTAAGAGTCAGCACCAGGTTCAGTAAGCTATGTGCATTCGCAAATTGCTGTTATTTTTAGTCCGATTCGCTAGTACGTTTGCTTCCTCAAAACGCGTTTGTGCTACCGTATTTACTCGAGTAATAGCCGCACTAGTTATGAACAAGACCCTTGCGTTTGCTTTACCGCAGAACACATATGCAGCCAATCATCGCGTTGCGCATAAATAACATAGCGAATAACCAAATAGAGAACACGATTCTCTATACAAATGCAATCTTCACGGATTGTATCTTCGCGCGAAGACGTTATGTCTGTCCTGTAAACCGCTGGAATCATGCTGTCGATCACGGTGATTGGCAGGCCGCGTGCTCCGCGGAAAGGCGAACCCTCAAGCTTTCTTCATACACAGTGCGGCTGTTACTCGAGTAAATACGGTATATCTGAGTAAATGGCGATGTGAGCTTTTATGACCACTGACAGGGCGAGAACGACAGGGGGGAGCCTCAGTTGCCCCGCCTCCAGAACGACCTTGCCGCCTTCGGCTGCGCTTCGTCGCAGCGTGCACCTGCAGCGCGCATGCGCAGTCAAAGCACGGCGGAAGGCATACAGCGCGTTCTCGAGGCCGGGCTTTCGAAAGACACGCTCTGCCGTTCGCATTCTGTCAATGCCTAGACTCGCATCGACGCAGCTGTCTAATAATGCACAAATAAGAGCACTGTGACTTGTGTATAGGGAGTATTCACTGGCGGCCATATCCGTGTGCGCTGCTGCTGAGCGTGTGCTGACGGCGAGCTTCCGTAGTCCTTTTAGAGCGTGCATTTAGCACCATCAGGGTTGCCGGTCTTAGCAGGCTATTAATGTGAACTCGTTCTGAGCATGCGCTCTAAACATCGCCCTCAAATATGGCGCCCAGTGAATACCTCCTGTATTATTATTTTTTTATCTAGATAAATACGAAGGGGCCGATTAGCATGATAATAAAGAAACGCATTTCACTCTAGGGTTCTCTGGTGGCGTACAATGTCTACGCCCGAAAGGAGAGCAGATTGGGGGGGGGGGGGGCAGGATCGCCAGAGGAGTTCTAGCCCGCAAGGATGCTTTCCCTCACGAACCCTTACTTAGTGAGGAAGCCGCATTTAAATTGTTCCTGGATATCTTGTACTTTATATAGTACGGTGGAAAATAAACATCAAGATGATGTTATTCGATGTGAATCATGGTTTAAATCGTGAATTACATCCACACAGGTTTTACTACATTAATTCAATTCAAACATTTTCTCTCAAATCAAATGCCATTACCTTTTTTTATATTTAATCTGCGTAAATCTAGTTAAATATAGAGACAAAATCAAGCAAGAATGATTTACATAAAAATGAACACAAGCAAAAAGCGCAACTAAATAAGAGCGTTGAAGTTTCCTTCTACCATTATCTTCGTCGGTTACGTAATGTACAATAGCAGGCAAATCAAAACGCGGATGAAGAAGCAAATACAGCTTTTCTTATTAACTAAAACATGGAGCTTCATTTGTTCTCGGATGGCAAGTTTTGCATAAATAAGAAGCTTTTTAATTCATCGGATAGATACACAGTCATTCTTGCGCACAGTTTTTCAGTAATTGAACTGATTAATTCGTTAATCTGCCATGCTCGAAGTACACTTATACATAGAGAATAGCTGTTCTCTAACTATAAGGATTTAAATTAAAGTGAAGCTATTTCAATCAAAGTAACCCGAATTATATCAAATAAAACTGATATCAATCAAACAAATTAGATTGAAGTGATATAAATTCGATTTGTATGATTTTTAAACAAAAGAATTTTTTTTTCACTCTGATACATACGCACAGCAACGCGCAGCATACATAGAACTCCATGTTTCCCCACGCCAAGTCCGGGCGCTACACGATCGGAGAAACCACATACACGTGTGGCGATGCCGCTCCGAATGTGTCATGTCGACAGCAGCGCCACTGTAGCGGCGTGACGTCGCAACAGCCGCATTTGTCTATACTCTGTTTACCCATGCTGTAAAGCGAGACTCAATTGTTTTACAGCGGAGCTGTTAAGGGCTAGTTTCTCCAGTATCGTGACCGTGTGAAAAATAACTTATGACACGAAACTCTGGGCAGCTACCGGCATCTATTAGCGACGGCGGAAACCAGACAACCGGCTTGTCGGTAGCGGGCGCCGTCGCTTATAGATGGTGCAACCTTTCCAACCTTTCCACTCTGGCTTGCTGGCTTCCGGCCGGAAATTACTTCACTCCCACCTTAGTAAAGCTTCGCTGGTTTTCTTTCTTCACCAAAATGGAAAGGCTGAAAATTTTTTTCCCCATTTTATTAAACAACTGACCGCAGGGGACGTGACGAGGCATCAGAGGATATTCATTGTGGCACCGTCCACCTAACGTTTGCGGCAAGGCGCAGCGGAACGTGGAGCATGAAGTCACGTGGCAGTGGCTGGCACGCTTGATTAATTGGGATGGTTTGTATCCTTGGATTCGGATGATTCTGGTTTGAAGCAGAGCGTAAATGTTACAGGAAGAGAAGTCGTCATCGTCAGCATCACCGGCCGTTTTCTTTCCGTGGAGGGAACTCCCTCAATTTGGTGGCGTGTTTAGACCTATATATTTCTAGTGGTAACTTTATTCACGATTGTAACACTAAATTCTCGATGTATTTAAAAAAAAAAGAAAATTTCAATCACTTTTGTATACAAAAAGTGAAGGGGCAATTGAATATTACACACAATGCGAAACAGTCCTTTACTCGGTACTGCATTATTTTATTTTGGAAGATTCCTTCATTGTCCAACTTATCCACCAAACCGGATGAAAAATGTGTTCGCAAGTGCCATATCATTCAATTGTCACGCACTGTGGGCAAAACATCAAAATTTGACTCGGTTTTACCTTAACTTGATTCACCACGTAGGTTTCGAGCAAAAAGACAGAAAATAGGAGATGGCGTGCTTTATTCGAGCGCATAAGTTACATTCAACTTCCTTTGCAAACAACAACTGAGGGTCCGCTTTGGCGATGATTTTTTCTCTCGGTGATAAAAGCTATAACTACATGTATTTTAGTGTTAATTGCTTATAAACGTCATCCTTACGTGTCTTGTGAGCACAATAAAATTGCCACGTAGCATATGAGAGACAGCAGTTCACCAAAAGCTATGTTCCCTGGTAACCTCAAGGACAATAAACTCGCTCCACGGCATTCACCCCACCCCCATTTCACCGCTGACCTGACCGTGTGGAGAAATCTATGTGCACCCCCCCCCCCCCCCCCCCCATCAGACCAAACAGTCGCCGCCTTGCATCGCTTTACCTTGGGCTCTGCTTGTATGAGTTCGCAGAGAAAGTAATTACGAGGTGCAAGAACTCGTCCATCTAGCACTAAGCTTCCAATCTCCTGGCAGATTATCGATTAAGCCAGTGTAATAAAGCAGGTTTCTGACATGGAAGCGATAAAAAAAACTTCATTTTTCATGCTGCCACCGACAGCTTCGGACCGTTATAGTACTGACAAGAGCCACATCTAAGCCTCGAGCATCAAAACTTCATTCACCAATTTTCTTCTAAGCGCCTCCATCTTGTTGCCTAGCGCAGACCAAGCGCAAGTAGTGACAGTTAAAATTTAAAAATGCGACTTTTTTATCTTTACATACGGTATTCAAGAACTCGAAAGAAGCTGTTTTGAACGTTTATGAAAAACGAAAAAAAGCGATTCCTGCAATTTTAAATTGGGCAACAAGATAGATAACTGGCAGCGATAATTTTAGGCAACAAGATGGCTGCAACGCCGTTACTTGGAAACGGAGCTCATGTTATGGCTCTAGTGCAGAGAAGGTGTCATAATGATTAAGTGTCCAATATTTTGTTCAAAGAGACTCACGAGACGTTACTTTTTCTCTCTTCCTTTGTGCGAGTGCAGTGTGTTCGCTGCTGAGCACGGGCATCGCGGGCATCCTTGGCCCTTCGTCGGACGTGACCAGCATGCACGTGCAGTCCATCTGCGACGCCCTGGACATACCGCACGTGGAGATGCGCTGGGACTTCCAGCTGCAGCGCGACGACCTGTCCATCAACCTTTTCCCCAAGCCCTCGGTGCTAGCCAAGGCCTACGTCGACCTCATCAAAACCTGGGGTTGGAACAGGTTCGCCCTCGTCTACGAGGACCACGAAGGTCAGAGACCTTGCCTACGCTCACCCTGTCCGGTATCATTCTCTTCGAGTTGAAAAGGGCAAGGCTGAAAAGGGTCGACGGTGCTGAACGCTTCATAGATGAGAAAGCCAGAGGGCTGAATATTCTACGCCACGTAAAAAGAAAAACGCGGGCGCTGGTTGGATACGAGTTGCGCGTCGGCATCCGGACGGAACTCGTTTGCAATCAGCGCCCGCGCTGGCCTCCAATGGGTGACGTAGACAATATAGTTTCAATTTTCGTTTGAGGTTTTATTTACCCGGCGGCCCCGGTGCCTACTTATTTATCCCGTGGAGCAATTTATAAGCACCGTCAAAAAGAGCGTGTCAGGTTTGCTTTAATCCAAAACCGTCGGTTTTATTACCAGCCTTGCCTGTCTTTATTTTGGATGAGCGACGAACCGGAGTATAATGGCATAATCACCGAATCCGGATGTACGCTAAAGACCCTAAGTCGGCGCTTGTATTTCTGTGGTCAGAGTGGCAATATACTGCAAAGATACTCCGCGTTCTTTAAAGCAAACTAACTTTTGTTGTCCAAACATTCATACAAAAAAGTTGCTAACACGGTGTAAAATATAACATGAACCGCAATGATGGGCTATGAAAGTATTGCGATAAAAAATCTTTCAAATTTTTTGTATTTTACTGGTACATTTGTCACAATAGACATTTGGCTAAACTATGATTTTTTTTTGAACTGATACAGAAAGTAAACGCTAGTCATTCTTTCACTTTCAGAGCTGTAGAATATTTTCTTACATAAAACATGATGGGTGGCTCAACGTGCTTACTTACACCTACTCTAAAACTACCGAACTTTGCGTAGCTTTTCAACTACTACGCTGGATGTTACAGTGCACATAACAAGCCAAAAACAGGTAATGATCAAGAGATGTGAACATTTCCATTTTCATCACCAAAACGTTTGGTTAGTGCTGAAAAAAAAAAATAGAAGCAATCATGTTGCTCAGACTGTTAATCTTCCTCCCTCGTAACTCAATTGATGGTCATTCGGGAATGTCAAAAGTGAATACTCACCGAGAGTGAGCAGCACTTCTCTAGCTTTGCCTCATCCGATTCGCGCCAATTTTGAGAAGAGTGGGGAAAGGGTGTGTGTGTGTGTGTGTGGGGGGGGGGGGGGGGACTGGTAGAATACGTAAGGAGACAAGGACAAAATATTATAAGAAAGCAGCATGTAACCTCAACCCAGCTTCACGCCATTAGGACCACATAAAAGAAGTGCGTTTTTCACTTTCGTCGGCTTCCCCGTCGCAGAAGAGGAAAACAGGGATAAAGTAGCCCGGAGACGACGGTGGGGATTTTGGGAGGACGCAAGAGGTAAACAGAAAAAAAATAAAATTGGGGATTTCAGGCTTTGGTTGCGAGTAGATGATATAAAACGAGAGATAAACACCGGCACAAAAAAAAAATAACTTCAGAAATATCGTTTCGAACAATAACAACAAATAAAAAAAAGTAAACTGGCGTCAACGACACGAAGTGGACGTCTATTTTCGGGGGAGGTCTTCCGCTTGTCGCGGCCAACTTACGTTTTTGAAGAAGATTGTCCACCAATGTGAGGCGTGGACGCGCAGTTCCCCTTCCTTTCCGCTGCCGCAGTCTTTTGCCTGGTCGATAAAGTGTGATGGTTGTCGCCTCGCTGCCTTTTATAAGAAGGGGAACGTGAACGGAAAAGGGAGAGAAGCGGGAATGGTCTTCTTCGAAGTGTGTTTCTTTCCGAGTTGAACGGCGACGATAAACACGACGCTGCAGGGCGTGTTCTAGAGAAACTACTATGCTCGACAAGGCTGTGGGTCCTTGGAAGACGGAGGAAAAAAGAAGCTATAAAACATCATTTTTAAAAAGGTTAATCTCGATCGCAAGTGATTTTTGTCTTTGCACTATAATACCATTATTTCTGGTATACTGGCCTAGAGACGCCGTTATGGTGTTCTGTATTTTGATAGATGGGTCCGCATTGCGTTCGAAAACATTAAAAACAGCCAGCGTCTAGCGGCCTAAAAACATCATTGGTAAACATAACGTGTATTTCTCGTGATTGGTTGTTCGACACTGTTATCGGGTCATGCCGCAATCACACTGGCTTAAGAACGATAATATTATTATCGGTGCACGCCACCTCGCCCTGCGCACCTTGAGTTACGTGGCGTGCTTACTAGTCCGCCTAAGTGACCTCGAAATCAAATCGCCTTGTTCCAGGTTCGCCTCCCAAAATTATGCCTGTTTCTAACGTTGACATAAAACATGGAGCTAGATTTGCGTTATTATACACATCGTTCGGTGATTGTGCCTGCGTCGTCCCGGGGTAGGGCTTGACCCTTTTTTTTTTAAATTTTATTTTCTCGCAGCGCATTCGATGGTCTGTCGTTATTCTACGTTCCATTCAGCTCTCCGAGTCTCATTCAAGCAAGCAAAACATGAGCAAATGCTGTGCCCCTCAAAAAGGGTTATGCCAGAATTGGACCACGCGTGGCGTCTTTGTGAAGCCGCGACAGGAAGAGCTGACGTCAGCGAAGTAGTGTCTAATGCGGTGTGGGCGTCATATATAAAACTTTTGGACTCGTAGGTGTTGAGCTTCAGGCAATAGCTTGTATGCGTGCGTGAGTGACGTAATCGTTCTTATATTCTCAGAGGCCGCAACAGAACCTGTCGTCGCTGGTGTAGTCAGCAGAAATAACTGAACTGTCCTTTGGCTGTCAATCCAACGGGTGCCATGGAAAGGCGTCGTACACTTTTGTATTTTTATCTTAAATTGCTTTCATAATAAAAACAGCTGTGATATGTGGGGAACGTTTATGCTACTAATAAAAAAATTATTTCATTCAACCAACGTAGCGCAAAAATTGCAAGAGAGTTTGTTTCATAAGCCCTCAAAAGGTTCGGTATTGAAGAATGTCACGTAATGTAGGGTCCAGCACTGGGATAACTTGCTCATTTTTAGCTGTCTATAATGAAAAGTATTTTTAAATGCCAGTTTATGCGAACACCACAATAAGTTAAGTTTCCACGCTTTCCACCT
This sequence comes from Ixodes scapularis, assembly GCF_016920785.2. NCBI lineage: Eukaryota > Metazoa > Arthropoda > Arachnida > Ixodida > Ixodidae > Ixodes > Ixodes scapularis. The sequence continues at coordinate 188,883,322 of NW_024609857.1, forward strand.
GTAAAGTGCTTTCTCTATATCCTGTAGTAAATATAGGAAAAATGCGTTTCTGTAGTCATTCTGTTTTACCTGTAGCAACAAGAATCACACAGCTTTGGCCGTCCCATCGTATTATACGCCCCGTTAAATTAAAAGCTTTGTATCTGTAAATTATAAAGAGGGGTTTTCACTGAAATCTGGCCAAGGTCTTCCCGTAAAAACCAGGCGTTGCAGAAAACAGTAATTGAAGCCGTATGAAGCATTGCCGAGGAGCTTACTTAAGCAACCACATAGCTTTTCGGATAACTACTCCTTTTAATCGTCTTGCGCAATTACCCATTTATCAGTACAAGTTAACATAATGTTTTAATTTGCAACACGTGAGTCAATTTCGGTGGAGTATTATAGCGCGTTGAAAGCCTGGGGACGGAAAAATGTTACTTGTTGTGCTATTTCGTTTATACCTATGAAGGGACTGCCTAGAACAATAGTCTGTTTTTACTTATTTGCGATAACTAGAAAGTTAACTATGAAAAACTGCATAATAATTTAATTGATCTGAGCTTTGCGTACCTGATTTTATGAGCCCGTTGAGAGCGACTAACACAAAAACATTTGGCCGTTGTTTAAAGGGAACCACCGGTACAGAGCATGTCCTCACATGGTGAAAACGTATAAGGCATGGGAACGTCCAAACACTGAAGATGGAAGAACGAGAAAATATGTTCTTATTCTTCCACAAGGTGAAAGAATAAGAACATGTTGTCTTGTTCTTCCACCTTGTTCAAGTCTACAAGCGGCACCATGTTTTCAGAGACTTAGTACCAACTCGCCCGACAGTCAGCATTGCTCCTCAATAACCCGTTCAATACTTTTTTTTGCCGCAGGTATCATAAGGCTTCAGGATTTTCTGAAAGAGGCCCGGGGCAACGACTGGAACATTCAGATGTACCAGTTCCACTCAGGTCAGCCATACCGGGACCTTTTCTGGAAGATCAAGAAGACAAAAGAAACACGGGTTGTACTGGACGTCAAGAGGGAAAACCTATTCATTGCCCTAAAGCACGTGAGTTCTATATGCGTCTTTTCTTGTTCTTGCCAAGTGTGTTCACAAGGACGCCATACTTTCTGTCTTTCCAAAGTTCGTTCTATGATAGGCATTTCTAGCCAATATATGTTAAATAACTGAAAGATACGAACAGAAAGATACGAACGGCCAGGTGTGTTTTAATAAATAAACAATCCTGAGAGCAGCTTATTATTTTTTGTTGAGCGAATACGTAGTAACTGCGGTTTATTTTATTTTGACTGCAGGCGCAGCAAGTAGGAATGCTTACGGAAAGCCACAGTTACCTCATCACTTCACTCGTAAGTATATGGTTGCTCTTGGGCATTACTTTACCTTTTTTCTACTCAGGGGCTCTTATCAGATTTTTTAATAATTGATAATATCATATATCTTCCATTTGTTTTAGATTCATCATTATATGAGCAAACTAATTATATCGGCTCTTTACTCCAAGAACTAATGCTTTAGATTATTAAAATTTAAATGTCTTCGTTACGTTACGAGTTCTTTCAAAAAGGCACTCTAAAAGAAAAAAAAATCCTGTGCGTCTACTTTGCGGCAGAACACGCAAAGAGCCAATCACCGCCTCTTACGGAGGCAGCTCAGCGAATAACGATGCCAAAACATATGTTTAGACCAAAAAACGCAGTCTGAGTTGTGATATTAAGCAATGCAAAACTTCACGCTTGCATTGCTTAATGTCACAACTCAGAGTGCGTTTTTTTTTTTTATAAACATATGTTTCGGCATCGTCATTTGTTGAGCTGCCTCCGTAAGTTGCGGTAATTGGCTCTCCGTGTGTTGTGTGGAAAAGTAGGCACACCGTTTTTTTTTTTTGTTTTTTTTTAGAATGTATCTTATATATCATTAAGCGGATAATACAAATTTATATATTAAAATAATCTTTAGATAAGCATAGACTAATCGAATATTTTGACTATTGTGAATAGTACAATTTACATTTTCACATTTAAATATAGGTATCCTAATATTAAAAAAAAAACACTCTGCAACCATTTTAAATGAAAATCACTATAATTATATTCTCTTATATAAGAAAAGATTAGAAATTATATTATATTCAACTTTTTTTGAGAAGAAGTATTTTGTCTCACGCTTTATTGAATATGTTCAAGTATAGCTGTTCACGTCTGACACAATATGCACTCTCAGGAATTCCTGCATTTAATATGTACCACAACCCACGCAGAGACCTTATCATATGCCTTTCTTCGAGCACTCTAGCCAATAAAAACAGCATCCTGTACATAGCGTTATCGGTCCTGCAGTCTCAGTGGCCGAAAGACGTCTACATTCCTCGTGTCTCAACGGTTTCACCGGTGAAGGGTGGCACCTCTCTTTCTTTTAATTCGCTAGTCTAATAAAAAAAATCAATCATTAATGCTCCGGCTGCAGTATATATGCATGCAATATATAGTGAAACAGTTAAAAAAAATTATGAAGTAAGGCTTGCATAAATTTAATGTGTTAGCGTTTCCATTGTCTACCAGCGTCCGGAAGCTCGACGTGCTCAATCAGTTTCAATTGTCTTCGCGACCCATAAAACCGCTCGCTCGTGGGGTGCGAACGGAAGACGGATGTGTGGATGCATCCTTCGTGATACTATTCATACTTTCTAATATATGTTGTTTGCTGACAGCGTATGAAACGCGCGACGTGGCCAATTACGTTCATGCTCTTGCATCCTTCGTGATTCGGTCTTCGGTGTTCGTACCGGCTATATTATGCCAAAGACTAATTGGCTTCGGAGTGATAACGGTTAACTGGGAACCGCGGCGCCCCGCATTTCCGAATGTTTCAGCGACTACGTAAGTTAATTATAGTAATGTGATTTATTTTCCGTCAAAACTGTATGACGGAGGGAGACAGAGGAAAAAAGCTGCATGATGCAGCTTGACAAGCCCTCGGCACCCATTCCTACATTTGGCAGCAGTGGCACAGAAAACAAAACAAAAAGACAAAAGTTCACGTGAAAGGATATTCACAGCGAAAGAATGCATACATGAAAAGCGCAGTTCACCACAAGAAAGTAAGGCATACATTTATGGTACTATTGTCTAAAAGGTAAATATAATACATTTGTTACACAGTCATATTAGAAGAAAAAATGCTCCAAGGTCTCTAAATCACGTGGTAGGAAGGTGGATGTTTTCGGTGTGAAGTAAGTTGAGTAGCCTAGGTAGGGTACTTGATGTCATTTGCTCGCCATATGTTGTTTTGTAATTTTGGAGCATCCAGTACCCCGTGCTACGGATGGGATATGCGGTCACTCTTGGTGCTAGTGACGCGAGTTCCAGAAATTTACGAGCATTTTTTTAATGTAATTTATAAGTTACATGTGATTTATAAGTTACAAGTGAGTTATGAGCTGTAACCGCACTCAATCTTTACTACAAAATTCAGAGTGTGCATCGCCTATTCACCTCGAGATTCGATCGACACGGCTCAAGTGATGAAATGCAGAACTACGCTTCGTTTTACACTTGCTGGGAGCAAAACGAATGCTACGCATGAGAGGCCGAAGCCATGGGAAGCGGCAATTCAGCGCTCGTGCACTGGGGAGCAACTGTCATAGCCTGCTCTATACTCACAAGGCCTGGCAGTTCGACGACGGAGCCGTAGAGTGCCCGCCCGCAGATTTGGGGCACGATGATCTGGTAGCACAGAGCATTTCTCGGGGCACCTGGTTGTCAGCGCACAAATTTTGCAGCGGCGAGGACCAGAAACGTGGTTTTCAAACCCGTCGAGAAAAAGAAGCGGTAGGGCGAAGAACGCAAGGAGCACGAGCGGATATTCCATCGCTGGGGGATGGGTGTTTCAGCGTCTCGCCGCAGCGGGGCGCCCGTCACATCGCTCGCCTCTTATCCGTTGTCTGACGCTCTATACTTTTTTCAATTTCGGCGGCCGCGTCTCGTGGCGATCTGCCAGGCGTTGTCAGTATAGAGGAGGCTATGCAACTGCTAAAAGCTGGTGCTCTGTACCCTTGCCCGTTCTCTGTGCCGTTAGTGTGGATGCTTTGTCTCCACCCGCATTGTGAACAGATGGAATCACCACGTACCTCGTAGAGGATTATAGATAAAAAGAAGCACGCTTACACACAATTTAATCTGGGTCTCGAGGTTAATAGTCCGCTTCATCTCAAGTCAGAACGCAGCGGACAATACATTCCACTCGAACCAACCAAGAAGTCCCAAAATCGCATTGTCACGCCGCTCGTTGTCTTTACGGGTTTGTTATAATTGGCTAGACATATTATGCACAAAAACAGAATGCCGTCACTGGAACATACTGCCCCCCCCCCCCCCCTTACGTCACTAAGTTTTGCGAAGGACAGATTGAAAGAAATTACGGGACACTTCAGACTGCTTACGTGCAATAATGCGAAAGCATTCCTACACGTAGCGCATTCCTACGAGCAGCACGCTCCGCTGTCCGCGGCGCGGAGGACAGTGGGCAGCGCGCAGCATTCCTCTGTGGCGGGACATGGCTGAAAGCAGAGCCTAGAAAACGTGAGGAGCGGGAATTTCCCGCCCTCTTCTCTGCCCCCCCCCCCCCCCCCCCCCCCTCCCCTCCGGGCCTCCGGCGACACCTGACATGTGACCCAAAAAGAGGGAATGGGGCGGCCGCGCGCGCGCCACCCTCTCCCTTTAAGAAGAATACGGCGGCAGCGCCATGGAGAGGGCTTTTCTGTGATGTGGCGTTCCTTGGAACTATGACGCGCCGCAGCCAATCGGACTTTAGGTACTGTTTCGCTCAGCCAATGGGAGGATGGCAATTTCTCTGCTGTTTTTCGTGCCCTCAAAACCTGATAACGCCGGTTCGCTTCATCAAACACTTAATGCTTTCGCATAAAAAAAAAGAAGGAGCAGGATCGCGGCTTGCTTACTGTGCGCGATTGGTTTCATCGGTAATGGCAAATGTGCAGAGACGATGAGCGCCTCGATGATGCACAATTGGCGCTGGTTGATTGGCTCCATCGAATCCCAGTAGCGTTTGCAGTTGGAATAAAAACAAAACGAGTATAGACAATGAGGTGGGCCCGTGAAACGTGTGAGAGACCAGCCTAAATTTCCTAGATAAGAGCTTCTTACAAGTAGCGACATTCTTTGACGCGCTGATTGCACGACGGTGCAGTTTTAGGAAGCAAATGACGGCGCCCAGCAGAGGACTGAACTGAATGACACCATTTTGTTCTAGCGGCATGGACTTTTGTCATTTGTATCGGGTGCCGTTACTCGTAAAAAGAAGCACACAGGGAGTTTAGTCTAACCGAGATCGGAATGCACCATAATACATTGAGCATGACGACACATCCGCTAAGCATTTTAGCCTTGACGTAGCTTTTCGGATTATGGATTTTTTTTTATTGCGTTTTTATTTTTTCAAGTTTATCTACATATGGCGACCAAGTGCTGGGAAACGCGCCTCTTGCGCATCGGAACGCAACACTCTAAAAAGTGCCTGCGCCTCTACTTACCCGCAAAACACTCAAAGAGCCAATCTCTGCGGTCTATGAAATCAGGTCATCGAATGATGAGGCGGAACATTCGTTAAGAAATAAAAATGAAGTCTGCGCTGTGGCATTACGCAATGCAAGCATGGCCCTTTGCATTGCGTAAGGCCACAGCGCAGACTTTACTTTTAGGTCTAAACGGATGTCCCGCCTCATCATTCGCTGAGCTGATATCCTAAATCACAATGATTGGCTCTTTGAGTGTTTTGCGGGTAAGTAGAGGCGCAGGCATTTTTTTAGAGTGAAGGAAGGGGCACGCTAATGAAAGGTCATCGTAAAGGAAACGCGCGACGAGAGGTAGACAAGGGCACGCCGTTATTGTGCGAGGTCTGGCGAGAAGCAGGTGCACGTGGCCGCATCTGGAGTGTAAACAAACGCACCGGATGAGTGCTCCGACCGGCGATATTTGTCTACTTGGCGGAGGGAAGATGTTCGGAGCATCCGAAGTAGATCCTTTCCCCGGATCATAAGGTACGCCACTTATCTGTTCACAGCCAGGTGAATCGGTAGTTTTTACATGAGTGATAAGCTCTGGAAAGGGAGCGTGGACCATTCCAATTATCGCCTTCTCTGCGCGGCTACCTTTGACTATTGGGTTGTTGAAAGCCTTCCGACCATGTCCAGTATTTCTTCCACTGAACATGAGATAACCTTCGTGTTCACAACCCAAGGCATTTGCTTTTCTTTATCCGGAAGATAAGCGCCGGAAATGTGCAAACACCGCCGCAAAAAGCGCTCACTAAACTATAAAAAGAAAGGAAACATATAGCGTTTATCTTTTCGCAAAACAGCCGAGATAACCACTCGATGTAATCTACGGTGGGGAGATTAGTGGATGATGGGCCTGGAAATACATTTTGACCCATCAAGACGGTGTGGACAACGATACCTAGCATGTTGTAAATATCTGAAAGCTTCTGCCCATTGTCAGGGTGCATATTTTCCTTGCATTATTTCATAAGTCTCCTCATTCGCCCAGATTCCTTCGTACATTGCTCGATCGGTTCTCCTAAGTGCTTTGCGGTAAGGTACACTCTTAAAAAAGGGGTGCAGCCTTACACCCTGTCTCATTTAATACATCCCAAAACCTCAGTTCGACGTATAGCACTCTGATGTCGAACTGACTGCCCCAACGTTTACGAGGGGCTTGACAGCGGTGCGATATATCATATTAAACAGCCGAAAGTACGTATCAAAATCTACAGAAAGAAACTTTCAGCCTTTCCACTCTAGTGAAGAAGGAAGACCAGCGAAGCTGTACGCTCGTCCCGTGTGTTTCTTCTTCGTCCTGCGATGAATTACCACCAACTCGGCCAACGATCCATCCTTCTATGATGACTGGAACGGTTGCCGCCATTCATGAGCGACGGCGGCAGCCAGACTGGTTGTCTGGTTTTCGCCATCGCTCATAGATGGCGGTAGCTGTCCAGAGTTTTGTGCAGTATTGTGTCGACATTTCGTTCGTATCGGACACGAAACTGGGGAAACTAGCCCTTAACAGCTCCGGCGTAAAAAACAGAGGTTTTGCATTATTTCCATGAAAACCCCGATTACTTTTATTGCAGTCAACAATAAGTACATTAGCCGTTTTAATGAGTTGTATAACTCGGCTATCAAGCCAGTCGTGAAAGTTGGTACGTCGCGGTTCAAGGTGAGTGCGCTCTACGCTAAACTGAAGATTTGGGGTGTATTGCATGTGACAAGGGATGTAAGAATAGACACTTTCTTCTTAGAGTGTAGACGCATTCGATTTTTCAAAGTGTAGAAAGCAAAAAAGTAGACAAGCCGGTATTTTTAAAGTATTTACGCGTCTGTTTTGTGCGGGAAACGTATGCCCAAGGAAACGTATACCCAAGCTCGCTAAAATATTTTTCATACAGAATAGAAACAAGAAGCGCTCTGCTCTACTTGAAAGGAGATGCATTCGCATCGCTCATGTGGATCGCACTACGAAAATGAACGAAATATTTATCTCCGGGTGCACCCGGGTCTGATTTCCGCTTGCCGTGTGCTGTCCGCCCTTCCAGGACCTGCACACGGTGGACCTGGAAGAATTCAAGTACGGCCAGACCAAGATCACGGGCTACAGACTGGTGGACGTGGACAGCCCCGAGTTGCAGGGTTTCCTCAAGGACTGGGAGATAATGTCCTCCAGAATGGATCGCAGAACGCCCGTCCCGCAAACGATAAGGGTTCGTATCCGGGGACCCGATCTGACGAGCTCCAACTCTTCGCCAACATTAGCTTTCTTTTTTTAGCTCGTTTCTTTTTCTTCTTTTTCTACTGTGTGTTTGGAAACGTTCGTCGTATTTATTTTTCTTTTGCGTTCGATACACCTCTGCATTGAAAAACACGAAGTTCAAATAAAAAAAAAAAGGAAGTTTCGCGAAGCAAAATTGGTCACCACAAACATGCTGGTCTTTCATATCGCTTTTGAAAAATGATGTTTCTTGGCCCGTTGACGCCCGGCTCTTTTACTTTCATTTTTTAGAGTCTTCCTTTTAGTCGGCCTTCCTTTTTATTATCAACGGCAATAACTTTACTTCTTGTATAAAAAATGGATACATCAGTTATCAATGTATTCCGGAAATACCCTCAGTTGCATGAAATTTTGTTTCAATGGCTAACGTGTTTTTTGTATTTGTTCCTTTGGCAATATTTTCCCGGAAAAACGTATGTTTGTCGCAGGTTTTGTTGGTTATTTTGTTTTCTTTTCGTCTCTGCGATTGGTATAGATAAGAAGTGTTTTCTCCAATGATCATATTCATTAGGCAAATAATTTTGACAAAACACTGAAAAAGAAACTTGCGAAAATGCATTGAACAGTAAATTTATGTTCTTGAGGAAACATTTTTTAATGCCATCGACCTTTGTCTTGTAAGCTTTCCTAGACATATATAATTGTTATTAAGCGGAATATACTTACATTTATTTTTATAAGATAGCTTTGCAGGAGCTGAATTGGAGCTTTTAACTTGTGAGCTATAAATAAAAAAAAAAATTAGGAACGCTCAGTTTTTCTAAAAATCTAAGAATTTCGTGCATACTATTTTTTTTTTCAATCGTGTGTTCCTAATTTGAAAATTATGAAACTAAGGTTGATCAATTTTGCAGTCACCATTCACGTTACGAAACTAAGATTGACGCATCTCGTTTAGGTATCCTCCGACAGAATGCTTAATGCGGATTACACAGCTATCAGAGAAAAAATATTTATCTTCTGGTCACCCTCTTCACAACGTAAAACACGCAATGCCAATATCGCTTTGCTGTCCCGCCGCTCATTAAATGGTTAGCGCAGTAAAGGAATAATTTGAGATGCAACAGTTTTTATCTTCCAGACTTTCATTGTAAATTTTAACAAAATAGTTCGAGCATTAATTTCAGCGTGCGTACCTCAATCCTTTAAATTCTTTGACTGCCATCTTTTTTAGAATGTGGCTTTATTATCACCCAGTTACTTTTGGCTGCATCACTGCTTAGATGTGAGCAAACCAATTTGAGCAGATACCTGTTTTCGCATCGAAAGTGGTTAACTTACTTCCCCACGAGCTCCCAAACTAAACGAAACCACATCGAAACGCGACAAGGCGGTTTTGAAACACAGCATCCCTTCAAAAACTACCAAACATTCCGTGGTAAAAATATAACGCCATTTTATTCTAGTCGACGCCGAGCGGAACAATCTGGCACCGCCCCATGCCTCACATTCCGTTCGCCCATTACATTTAATGTTTCGTCTACTCCGATAAAAAGACGGGGGCCCAACCCCGCAACAATCGTTCCAATCCGACCGTGCCATCTTCGTGCCCTCCCCCGCTCCCTATTTCAGCTCCCTACTCCAGGTATTAAACTCGTATATAAGGGCTAACGGTGAGATATAGCCGAGAGAAGGGCACGTCTTTCTGCCAGCACGCTGAAAGCAGAGCCCCCTAACGACTGTCTCAGGAGCGTCTGGCAGGGCGGCTTCCTGTTGGCTGTCCATCCTTCTTTCTTGTCCAAGGTGGCCTTCTGCGCCGCTAGCCCCGGGACCGTCTCCTGTTTTCCGTTCTGAACCGTCGCAGCCCAATCAGGGCCCCTTTCAAGAAGGGTACCGAAGAAAATCCGGAAGGTGGAGTCTCAGTTGGAGGCAGCAACCCTAAACGCTGAGCCGTATAAAGTGCGACGATAAAAAGGATTTTATTGGACTGTCTGGATCTTTTTTTTTTTTTTTTTGAAACGAGAGGTATTGCACCGGCAGTTTCGCTGCAAAGGGGGCAAGACATAGAGATTGCCCTGGCTTCACGATGTGCAATCCTTCTTTGTTGGAAGAGTCCGTTCATCTCAAATGGGGGACGGGTGTTAGTGCGGCGCCAGTCCTGTGTAATGTTCGGTTGTGGGTGAAGCTTATTTAACTGGCGCGGAGTAAGGTATTGTGCTTTTGTAAGTCCATAAGATGTTCGCTTAAGCAAGTCATTCGTAGATTTTACATCCAAAAATATATATTACACTGTTTCAGGTTCCCCAAACACGCGTAAATTAAAAAAAAAAAGATATAGGGAGCTATTTCTTCTTTGCGAAGAAAAAAATCTCGTCTATGTTTATTTCACAAGATTTATTACTCTAGCCCCGCTCTCGGTCAAGCATTGTTTTTGGAACCATCGTACATATCATCACGTGCGGACCATGACCTAAAAGTAGGCATTCCCCATTGCAGCACCTCCACTTTTAATGCCCCCTTTCTACCCCAGATCTCCATTGATTAAAATCGCCTTCCCGCACATATACTCTCAATAACTAACACTGTTGATTTTAAATGGGTACTACGACAAAATTTCGGCGCTCAATTTTTCGTTTATATGTGTTCAGAGGAGCAGTATCACATCGAACACACCAATATCTTGTTAAAAATGTCACGAAAAGGTATTTTAAAACGAATTAGACGATTCGCAAAGAGCATCTGGTGGATGTCGCTAACGCCTTGTTTGTAATGCCCGTCTAGGAACCTTGAAAGGTAGTGACGGTAACTGTCTCGCCTACGGCTACGACAAAGAAGAGGGAAAGGAGAAACTCCCGTTTTCCCGAGAATCGTGTTTGTGTGTCCCAGGAGTCACTATTGTCCCCCTGCAAGATTATGGAAGTGTCGTGTCCGCTCGTGTTTACCAGCACCAGGGACGGCACGAGAAAAACGACGACGACACGGACACGTGCAATTCCTGGGGCGGTCGGGCGCCATCCACCTCGAACGCTTTCATGTGAAGTATTTCTTGATCTAACCTATGTAAATGAGCATGTACACTCATTATTTCACCTAGTAAACAGGAAGATTAACCAGTCATTCAAAATTCGTACAAAAGCAGCCGCTTCGGTGGCTGGAACGACTTGGCCATCCTCTCGACGTCAGCCTCGTCGTAGCTTTGCTCGTCCCGAGACGAACTACGTCACGATTGCGTTGGATGTCACATGCTGTCCGGTGGCTGTTCTCCGAGCGCTTGGTAAAATGGGCCGTTTATAACGAAAAACACAGCCATCTGGTTCAAAATACAAACGTGAGATTGTCATTTACGGATATTGTGGATCATATTTAACCTATTTTGGAGCACGACGGGAATATTTCAAATTTCGTTGAAGTATCCCTTTAAAAAGGTTATTACCAACTTTTTAACAGATGTTGCGTAGCGCGTGTTTTTTTTTTGTTTTTTTTGCTTTTTTGCCTCACTTAACTATCTTACTTTTATGTGTTAACCGCCCACTCCCCTCTGTAATGGCTTCGGGCCCTCAGGAAATAATAAATAAAATGAAAAAATAAATATATTAAATTTTCGAACAAACAAAAGTAAACTTCACGAAAGAACTCGTAGGATTTACGATACGTACGTTGCAAAATATTCAACACGGGTCAAGTGAGGACGAAATTTTGAACAATATAATAATGACAACCATTTTCTAGAATTCTTTACGAACACTTTACTAGTGTTGTCAACAATTAAGGTATAACATTGGCCAGAAGACATAAACTCCAGTTTTACTCATATTTAAAAGAGCGCGCTGCTGATAATCTGATTGAACTGTTCATGTCTGTTTTTAGTTTCTTTCAGTTGGAGCAATCTCTTCACGTACCATTTATTTTTATAACAATAGTTTTTCGCAAAACAGATGCAATGTCAGTAAGACATTCAGGCATTTGTTTTGATGAATTCAATTCGCACTACATCAGTCTCTTAACATAACTAAAACATCCAATCTATTCACAACGTACACAGGTCAGACGCGGATAAATAATTATCGTAGATACATTTATGACCCTGGTGTTCCAGCGACGTTCGCATGCTGTTTGATCTGAATTATTTGTTGGAGACAGTTGGAATAAAATATATATCCATATGTCCTTGTACGTTAACATACTTCACTTCAGAACAACAATTGCGACACGTTTTATAATGTGGTCACTGAGAGCTCAAACTACGCTGGGCGGGCATATGAGGTTCCCGCATCCTTCTCCCTGATTCGATTTTTTTTTCTCATAGCCTAAGGCCGCAACCTCTTTGGCTAGAGAGTGAAAAGAAGATGTTAAGACCTCGTCACGTTCTGCGTTTTGTAAGAAGTCTAACTGCCCCAGTGGGGCCTCTAATTTTAAAAAAAAAAGAGTGTACAAATGAAAACTCATAAAAAGGCCAGCCAACAGATCCTCAGCTTTAGGACTCAAACCTAACTCATCGTGACCGCATAACTGTCGAAGATCTCGTACTATGTTGGCGCATCGTAACCCAGCTTTAATTTGAAAGTTTAAGATACTCAGGTGGGCTATATTATTCCTTTATTTTATGTTGGACGATGTACCCGTCATATTTTCAAAAGCCTGAAACTGAGAAGCTGTAGTTTCAGGTTTTTGTAATTATAATTGATCACCAATTAACTAGCCGCTTTTGTTTTTATTAACAACACTTCGTGTCTACGTTGGTCAGACATGACAACGCAGAATTATCGTTCCTCGTATTCGACACAAGCCTACACTTTCTGATTACTGTCGTTTTGTTCCTTTTCTCACAGACGGAGACAGCCCTAATGTATGACGCTGTAAAGCTATTCGCCATGGGCTTGCACCAGTTGGACTTGACCAGAGCGGTAGACTTTCCCGTGATCTCCTGCGACATGGCGGTATCATCATCGGATGGTAGTAGCCTCATCAACCTTATGAAGCCCGTAAGTAGATTGTTCAAAGACATATTTAATGTCAGCCGCATCCCACGACATTCAAGTAGAATGTTTTAACTTCTGGCACTCACCTGCGAAATTTTGTTGATTCCGTAGTTCTGCTTTAATTTTATAGACAATTAAAAGTAGAAGGCCGGTCACGAAAGTCTAATTGTGCAGTGAAATGTTGCAGCCGTGAACTGGAAGGCTCCCATTACGGCGAATCTGCGATACGTATGCCGAGCACGGTGCACACAATCTTCTTCGCTTGTCCTTATCGATCCCAACGTAACAAGGGCATTTTCAAATATAACACTGGAAAATAATCTTAGATTCGGCATGTTATATATTCTAGTAGAAGAATGATATGTATCATTCTTCTACTAGAATATATAACATGAATATATAACTAGAATATATAATATATATTTGGCGCAGTATTTACTGTACAGTAAATACTGCGCCAAATATTTTCTGGCACATAATCGTACAACTTTACAATCCTAACAATAACAGAGCTGGCGACACCAAAACTAGGTTTATATTTATTCAGGCAAACCAGAAACAATTTACGGCAGTACTTATGTTGTTCATATCTGTCAAAATCGCCAAAAGGAGATTACCTTTTTGGGTCCTTAAATCTTGATACAATAGCGTATGTACAGATCACAGCACCGCGACATCCAATCAGAAAAGGATTGCTTGTCACCACAGTCACATGATCGCTTACGCTCGCCAATGGGAGCGAGGTGCCATCCTCCACGAAGCCCTATTACGGCGATGACTGTATACATTGTCCTCTCGGTTTGTGGCGCCTTTGCATCTCGCTTTTCCGTCTTCGGTTTCACCAAGATACACCTGGCAAAAACTAAATTTGACTCGCTGTTATAGTATTTCTTAGGTGCCTCTCGTCATTAGGACTTTCATTACAACGTCTTGTGCTTAAATAAATGTCAAACGATGTGTTTTTTTTTTTGTTTTCTATTCGTTGCATATCGACGCACTTAAACATACATGTACTGCCGAACGCTGTGCGCAGGAAGCGTTAGGACCCTTCGATGCGCGTTCTAGCGAAGTGGCTTTATCTTCGCTGTCGTTTTCTGTGAAACAGAGTTTAAAGAATCGCCCATGGCGTGTTCTGAGTTTTATCAGAGCGGTTTTATAAAAACTCGTTTTGGGAAGCGCAACTACATAAAAAAAAGCATGTCGATCGGCTCTCACCCGCAACACCAATTTCGCAATCCAACGGGTTTCTCCGATAAAGCGGGCATAGATTTTTCGCAGCTTTATGATTTATAGCGTACCGCGGAGCACTGAACCTTCAAAGGAAAGTAGCTTCGATGGTAGAGGCATGATGCGAAAGTTTCAGTCAGGTTATAAAATAAAAAAGAACCCCTTCTTGATAATAGCCTGGCAATATTTAAAATACACTCTTTTAAATATAAATACGAGAAAGGTATAGGGAACTTTTAACTTTGTAGAGTCCCAGGACCGAGGTATTGTTACTGAGTCTCGGCTTCGACGATATTGACCAATCAGAGTACTTCAAACTTTTTCTCTATACTTTTTACTGGTTATTGTAAGCGTCCGTGTTTATACCTGGACTTCACTCCTTACGTGACGCGTTAAAGCTTCTTATGTTTTGTTTTTTTATTCTTTGTGTTTTACGCTGGGTAGAGATTCGTGAGAATGAGCTTTTCTTTGCTTAATTTTGGCAATTAGACCTACCAGAAATTGTATATCTGAAGGGCATTCTGCAGGCTTATTCACACTTTAAAAACCCGTACTTCTACATTTTCGTGGACGACAAAAATATTCAGTGTCTGCTATCAACAGAGGAAGCTTGACGTATGAGAAGGCGGAACGTATGTTGGGACCTAACATATTTCGGCCTTGTCACTGAGCAAGACATTTCGCAAACTCACGTCACATTGAGAATTTCCTCAGCTTATGGTTTCATTTCTAAGTCATATATTTTCAGGCTCGTAATACTCCCAGACCTCTGCATATATTGCAATCATTCACTCCTCATTTCCTCAAAGATGAAGTAGATACTGGAACATTTGTAATCTTAAAAGTGAGCCTAGAGGTAAACCACTCTACGCAATAAAGAATAAAGTGCAGCTAAACTCTCTTCAGTGTTTGAGCTGTTCGTTGGCGCCGCTTCATACACCTTCTAACAACTCACCCTTTTAGCTGCACCCATCTCCTGCACAGCAGTAAACTACGTCTAGTAGTCGCGATTGATTGTCGATGTTTATTAGTGTCGATTCAAAATTTTAACCAGACTACTCTCGTTCCTTTTATTGAATAATGAATTGATTAATTTGTTCTGTTCTGACTTAAAATCTAAAAATGAACAAAACTACCCATTTTTCTATTGACCATTTTGTATTACCACCCAAGGCGCACTGCATAGTTTCTGTTAAAACTTGACGCTTATCATCCACAAAAACAAACCACGGGCGCACATTTTTAAAAAATAAATATTTTAAAAGCTTGATGACTGCCATACAAAATGGTAAAGTGCTTTAATGTGAAAGTCTACAATGCTGCCTTCTAAATTGAACATGTCAGTGCTAACTAATAAAGAAAACCGTTTTCTTTTCTATATTTTTTTCAACTTCCCTCTGAACCGAGCTGATGAGCGAGTTGAAAAGCATAATCGCGATTAAAACGTTAATCAATCAATCGCAAAGTTTATCAATCAATTTCCCAGCCCTATTATTTAGTACCTGCCTTCTTGCCATAACCATTTTGTTCTGAAGATATGTCCGCAGTGAAGTTCAGATTATATAGACCGCGTCTTAGAAAGAACAGAACGAGTAGGATTATTGGCATGATTTAAAGTTTCTTTATTTCATTTTGCCACACAACAGATCACTTTGCAAGGCCTGACAGGCGAGGTGAGCTTCGACCCTCAAGGTTTTCGATCTACCTTTAATCTGGACATCATGGCCCTAAAGAGTGAAGGGCTACAGAAGGTAAGTTGTGCACTTTGCCATGACAGCTCCCTCCCCCCCCCCCCCCCTCCCTTTTTCTTTAAACACCTCGGTAAGGAATAAAAAGGAAGGGGGTTAGGTTAATCCCGTCTGAAAAGCCCTGCCCTCTGCAAAAACGCGAGACAGATGGGATTTACCTTTCGATTGGGCTTGGGCTACTTGCAGCCGAACCGTTTATGACAGCAAAAAGAGCGTAGGAATAACTGACCTAAAGCATGGCGCATGTTCTCGCATTATGCGAAGAGCAAGTCATCTGCTTCTTGGTCAGGAGTTGCGGTGACGTCAGAACGGTGCCGAGCTCTTATTGGCTGATTTAAAATAGTGGGTAAACCTCAAAGCACGTAGCACTCAGGTCTACCCAGCATCCTTCCAATCAAAGCCAGTCGGAGCTCGGCGTCATTTTGACGTCACCCTGACTTCTGCGCAAGGAGCAGACGACTTGCTGCCCGCATAATGATTAACACAAACAAGAAGAGCGCAGCGCGTCTTTCTCGGAAGCCCAGCCTCCAGCATGCGCGTCTTGCCTTCCGTCGTACTTTGGCTTCACGTGCACGTCCGAAGCTTGCGAAACGCCCAAGTGCTGTCAGATTGTTCTGCAAGTGGTACAGCCTAAGCACCTTTCTGCTGTACTTATCTTGTCATTGACTGGTGGCCTTCGTTCTGTCTGTCTTGAAATTTGTTATAGCGAAGACACCCTCTCTATGGCCGAATGCATCAATCTGAGACTTGCCCGCGTGGTTAGTATTTTGTTGTGACCCATTCATGGCGTCAATTCAAAGCATATTTTGAAATGACTACCGATTACGTAATAAACTTTTGCCGCATAACGCCGTTATTGTTCCTCACATGTGCGGGAGCAGTGAAGTCATGGGACGTTACGTCGCTACTATATATAGTTAGCGCACATGCACGTATTTCAAACTGACGTCACGTTGTCTTATATTATTACGTCTATTTCCTTAGCTCCGTGCTTAATATTGTCCCTACCACGGAAGTTTCTTAAAATACAGTGGAATCTCGTTAATTCGTACTCGAGGGGGACCGAAAATGTGTTTAAATAAAGCAATGTTTGAATTACCGGGACTTTTCTCCCATAGAGACACATAAAATGAGACCTGCATGTTAGTTTGAATTATCCGCAAGTTTGAATCAAAGAGATTCGACTGTATGTTCAAATAGGTAACTCCAGAACTATTATGTTTGTTCCCTCATCCGAAATCCTTGTAAACATACCTAAAAATTATACGTTGCAAAAGAAGACGACTGAACGTAATAAAAAAATGAGTTGCTTCTTGATGCCATCAAAAATGTTAAATAAGACATGCTGTGTACGCTAAAACCGTAAAAGGTAAATGCTTTATTACCCTTCCGCAGTCTTTTCTTTTTTCTTGATTAATTTTCTTGACCCACGACATAAAAGTCACATGAAGGAATGTTATTTCAAGCAAATATCGTGTCTATTCATTCTATCCGGCCAAAAAGCTTACAGAGGCCGATAGAATAGTCCTGTCGAAATGCCGCTCCCGTCATAAAAGCCGGTTTGCACATTTATAAATGTCTGTAGGTATGGAAACCATTAGTTCTTTGTGCATTTGTTAGCGAAAGGCTCGGACTGAATCCTGAACAAGTTTTTATGAACGCGTCGTCTTCACGAAGTTTGGGGAGATGGTTCTTTTTGTTTCTGTATTTGTTTTCGGTTTTTTTCTTTTTTTTTTACAACAGCACAAAAGGCCGTGTATTCAATGCGCCTGCTCCCGCTTTCTAAGAAGCGTCATTTGGTAATGACGCGACCCCTTGTGAACTTCAAAGTTCCGGTTCTTTCAAGAGGTAAAGAAACGTCCATTCAAAGCGGAAAGCGTTTGAAACTCTTTTCAATGGTGTGAAAAAATTTGGGCGATAGTTGCCCTGGTCACTCTTTTCAATTCGTATAAACGTTTTACATTAAGAAAGCAGTAATGTTAGAGAGAAATTATAATGCGTCTTTTGGAAAAGCTTCGTTTTTTAAATTATGAAAATATGCAATGTGATTTTTTATCTCAAATTAAAAACGATAATTAAACTAGTTAAAGAAAAGAAAAAAAGTAATGCTGAAAAGAAATAACAAAGTTCTCAAATGTTTCTCTCCCTTCTGCGTTTAAGTTTCCATTTCACACCCCAGCCTCGGTTAAGTTACACCATGGTAAACGGAATACATTACTCGTTACTAGCAAATAAAAAGAACGCGTTAGTGACCTACGTTGTCTAAAAAAGGAAACATATTACGATTACCGTTACCGACAAATTGTAACAGAAGTAACTTTTGCGTTACTTCATTTTATGAATTATCAGGGTTTACTCTTTTTGAAGTTAGATGTATGCATAAACTCCATATTAAACAAACAAAAAAAAAACATTTTGTTCATATTGAAACTGAACATAATTACCTTTTCTTTTTTACGCTTTCACCTAAATACTCACAAGCAAAACGCATAGAAAAACGCCAAGAACTAAAAAATTCACATAGCTGCATGCCTCCAAACACCGAAAAAGTGTAATTTATTTTAAGTCTTGGAAATAATATAACGAGCAACGTAACAACGTTACCAGTTACTGTTTTGAAAAATGGAACGTGTACGTTACGCGTCACTGCAAAAAAAAAGTAATACGTTAACGGTAACGCCGTTACGCGTTACCGCCAACTCTGCATAGGACTTAACACATATTAGGGTGATTCCACTCTTTCGTCTTGAAAAATTGCGCTGAAGAATATCCTGTCACCGAAACCGTTTAAGACTTCAGAAAAAAAAAATATCATCAAAGTATATCGAAGTAGAGTACGCACGTGTCTCCTTAAAGTATAGACACGACATGCGGCTCATTCATCGACTACTGCTAAGCTTCTTCAGTGTGAAAAATGTACAAAGTGAAAACTGGAGAAAAACAAAAACAAATATATTGTAAGCGATTCAGGGCGACCAGTACTTTTTGCTGTTGTTTTCACGCGGTCGCGGGTTTTCACGAGAGTCATTGTTCGCATGCCCTTTTTCATCTCCGGAGGCATTTTCGCATCATTCTGGTTGCCCCATCGCGTGCACTATGGACGTACAACCTTCCAGAAACTCCAGCATCCAGACCCCCGAAGCGGTTGATTCATATAAAGATAACATATACGACGTTCGCAAGGTCAAATTGACCGACGTAACAAAAAATCTCGACATGTTCATGATGTCGTCCCATAATAATGCTAATAAAATCGAATATGTGTTTTTGCGTGCTTCGATATTTCCGAGGCACACTAAAGTAGATTGCGGTATAAAAAAAAATCTAATTTGTAATTCCGTTGGAGGGGTTAAAAAAAAGAAACGCCCCAGGTCTGCACTTTAGCGGCGTTAATTAAGGTAGTCGTGAAGGTGAGAGAGACCGAGTACTTCGAAGAGTGCCTAGACTTGCGAGAGGTAGCAACTGAAATCACACAGATTATTAGTCGTTTAATGTCGGAGGCTTCCTGTGCAGACTAGGTGACTGTACGCACGCGTGGCGTTGTCTCGTGGCGAGGATGAAAACAAATTAAGACAAGCGAGGACGCTTGCGAACGATCAACGCTTTCATTCCCTCCTTTCATCCCGCATTGCAAACGCGTCCGATAAACCACGTGACCTTCACAGGGCAGTTGGAAGAACTCTACAATCCAGGCACCCTAACACTTTGGAGTGGTGGCAGCGCGGCGCGCGGGAAAGCATATCGAACGCGAGGTTAATCTTCATTTAGCTGGAACGGGCTCCAACGGAGCCGCCCTCATATGCTCCCCGCTGCAATGGGGCCATGGAGAATTATAATTTTACTCAAGTGCTGCCGGGCGTCGTACACGCAATTAAAGTTGTACAACTGCAACCTCCTCGTCTTTCACAGAAGGAAGGCGTGCAAGAGCTGCCACTCTCTATTCGAAAGCGACACGTGAATTGGACAAAGTCGGAAGAAGTGACCTTCTAAATCGGTCGCGGCGAATCACTTCGATAATTCGCAAACGCCTCGCCTCACACGTTTGGAGGGAGTCGTCGCGGTGTTAGGAGTTGCATCGGATTGCAGATGTCGGGGAACAAAATATTGGAGGCTCCTGAGAGAAACAGTTTCCTAATTAGGTTACGTCAAGTGTTAGAGAGTTTAGAGTTTGAGGATACATTTATTTTGTATATTTCTGCAATGTAATCGGGCGACAAAGGCGCGTTTAAAACACGCCTTTGTCGCCCGACGCTTGTTTGTAACACTGATGTACGTGAGAATAGAAAAATATGTACCAACTAAAGCACTTTGAAAGTACGATGTGTGACATATATCTATGGTAATTCAGGGGCTTTGGAACATTTATTTCTGATCAATTAGGCTTCCTGTGAAGCTAGCTCAAGTATCAGAACATCATAAAAGCCGAAATGTGTTTCTTGCCTCATTTTATTACGGCTTCAGGATCGTTGGCAATACATTTTTAAAAATATCATCTATTATATAAATAAGTGATATAATGACCACTTTGTTTTAACGTTCTGTTTTTTACACTAGGTAAGTAAATATCACTAATTTTATTTGCAGCACAATGTGGAGAAATTGATTAAAACTGTTTCTCGTCATCTTTCTTGTTTACAATATTGTGTTTTATATTTCAATATTACATTTCTGAAAACACCGAAAGTGTTTTGTACATTTAAAGTGAGGATTCGCCTGATTACCTATGTTTGCAAGCTTTAATTCTCACGCGTGATGTTTTCGAGTTAGGGTCTCGCTGTACGCAAATGCGCTGCTTCAAGTATTCTGCACCCAAAGGTTATCCTCTGGTTTCCCCAGAACACTGAAGTTTGGAAGGCGTCTTCAAACCTCAAGGCAGTTTCTGTAATGTCCAAGCTATTTATGCGACGCCACTCTCAGGAAATTGCCCCTTTACGCCCAAGTTAGAGGTCGCGGAACAAACTTTCTGGCTGGATGGAATTCCACTTAGAACAAATGGAGGGTAATTGCGCCACGTTTAACCATGCCATTTTTAAACATGCCATGTTTAAACTCATTTAAGTATAAGTTGTCCCTGTTGTTAGGGGGGATCGGTGGCCAAGTGGGCTAGCGCACACAAGGCCGGAGCACGTGGACCGAAAGCTCGCTCTGCAGAACCCAGGGATCATGGGTACAATCCCCACTCCTGCCCGTTTCGATCTGGATGAGCATCCTACCGGCGAGCGCTCGTGTATCACTACGGCGTGATGCACGTTAAAGACCCCAGGTTAGCGGTTGTACTGCACTGGCTAAATTGCTCATCTAAAGCGAGTGAGTCGTCGCGACTTTGAAATGGCTGACCAACTACACGCTGTATAAATATCCACACAACCCCGATTATTTTCCCTGCTGTTTCTTAAACATTTCATCTAAACTTCGAAAATAAAAATATCGCGGCGTGCAGTATAAAGCACCGATCTGAATTTCAAAATGTACTACAACGCCTCATTTAGGGCTATAAGTTCAATCTTCATTAGTATTCAACGAATTCAAAAAGTTAGGGTCTAAGTGATTGCCCAGTAAACGTTTATAGACATTGAACAATATTTATTCACTTTCTACAAAATGTTTATAGAAACTAGTGTATAGAACTTCGACAGATATTGTATAGACATTCTATAGAAGAAAGACAGAGATTTTAACAGCGTTTGTAGCTCTTTCAAACGACAGTGGGTCAGGTTTTCGAGAAAAAATAATTCCGAATAAATATTTTAGGTTTGTCACGATACATCCATAGAAACATGCACTCACCACTTGCCGTGTGCATATACGCAGAGATCGCAAATACAAACGCCACGGAGCACTCGTAACACTTGTAATTCTGTAGTGTTGATTACAATTCAGTAGTTGGATTGCAAGTATGTTGCTTTTTTCGCGCCAAATTTATACGAAATATGGTTTACTGGGGTTGGTGAAATTCATCTTAAAATATACAGCATTCCAAAAGGTGATAATTATTTGACAGATTAAAAAAGCAGCATACGCAAGGAGGTTGGAACTGGGTATGATGTCGTTTCTCCGTGCTACATCTTACACATTTTTGACAAAAGTAGTGACGTCGGACGAAGGGGACAAACAGGAAACGTCTGAAACGCAGTTACTACACTTTATGGATACTACCGTTTATATATATATAATTCGAATACACATTATTACGCGCATATTATTATTTTATCCAATCTAGTTTATATAAATTTCATAAAATTATGGTGGCAACATGGTAATAGAAATTCTATAGCATTTCTACCGTCTGCATTTTTAGGCTTTGGCTGAAATAACGCTTATAGGAAGTATATTAAAAATTGTGGGTACGACATGACTGGATAGCAAGTTGAAAGATTCGTTAAGATGTAGATAGTAGTTTTGTAGACTGCCTGAGATACCTTTTGTAAGGATAAATCCAACAGTTTAGTCAAGTCGGATTATAAAATCTTAGATTATTGACCGTGCTTCGAATTTCTCTGTTCGATTGTATGATGGTGTCCGTAAGCCATCTCTACTTGAAGCAGCAGTCATGGAGCTACTCGTTCACTTGAAGTTGAGAAATTAATATTAGAAGTGACCTAGGTTGTTGCTGGACTGTGTTGTTTCTTTGTTAGCCTAGCTTTAACCGTTCGTTATGTTTTTTTTTTTCAATAGAGTGCGTACTTTATACATCTTTGTGTTGCATTGACATGCAGTGTATGTGTTCCTTTCCACTCCTGCAATTACCGTATAAAATATATCAATTTATTAAAAAATTAGAGACCACGCTAATCGCAAAAATTGCCAACAAACGAAAGCCTCAAAATTAAACATTTGTATCTAGACACCCGAGAGAAGCGCTATAACCACTTCGGCGAGGACATTTTCTAATTTACACCAACAAATATATTGTACATTACAAACCCTCCAGTCAACATCAATATTATTTATCAACGTTAGTTAAATTACAGTCACTAGTGTAATTTCCCCGTATTTCACGACGGACACTTACTTGCCTTGTTTAGTAGGGTAAATATGAATCAAATTACCGAGATTGAACTCTTTGGGTGTGTAGGGCGGTCTATATATATAATTGTTTAAAAGGGCAGGTACAGTAATCCTCTGAATGTCTGAGCGAATTTTAAGAAAAATAAAAAGCCCATTGCACGCTGTTCCGACTGACAAGTATATCAATGTGCAATGATTTTAAACGTTCATGCGCAATCATGACATGAGAATGCCTGATTAGTAGGGGGAGGGGGGGGGGGGGGGAGAGGAGTGCAGTGGGAATGCCCATGGTGGCGGTGTCTGCTGGAGAATGTTTGTCCTAGCTTTTGGTCATCATCTTCATCATCGCTGGTAGGTTGTCATTTCGAGCTGTTCATGAAGGGGAATATCCCAGCTTGTCAAAATTTTTTGGTACTTCCACATATGTTAAAATATCTCCATCAATTAAATTAGGTGCCTTCAGGAACGCACTTACGTTTTATTTTTTTTTAGTTTACTCAGAAATTCTCTGCATGACTTGACGGATAAAGAAACAATGGACGGGGCAGAAGTTTCCTTTTGGTACTAATCCTCCCCGTCTGCGCATGCCGCGAACACCATTTTCTGGCGTCCCTAACCAACTTTTTAGAGTACAGTATGACCCGCTTTCTCCTTCATAGTAGCCGACTATTTAGATCTTTCTTTTTCTATACTGCATGTGACAGTTACAAGTCGACTTCGATGCTTTCTTTGGGATTTTCTGAGACACGTTAGCAACAAATACCACGGCTTACTACCCAAGTTAATGCTGAACATTAACATTTCTAGTCGTGGCGCTCATTTAGTCACTTTAATCGTCATGCTAAAATTCGAAGCGCCACCTGAAAGGTGATGGTGATTCGAAAATTAATCGACCATCGCCTTTGGGAATGAGTGGTTTTGCGTTTTGATTAGTTCCTACGGCTGGACTCTTGGTGCTTGAATTTTAACGGATACATTTGTTTATTTGGTGGGGAAGAGATCATAAATTATTATTCAGCAACCTAGTTAGTTTACCTACCAGTGGCTGATGGAAGTTTTGAGATATTATTTTAAGTGAAGAAATTTTTATACTTTCTTGCAGAGGTGCGTGATATTCAAAACTAAAGCAATATTCTCGGAACTTCAGAAAATAAAACCATTTTTGTCTTTTTTTTATATTGGGCAAAATTTTCAGTGTTCCGCAGCACTTTACACGAGCCTTTCTCGCAGTAAAGGCACATTGAAGTGTGAGCTTTTAGAAAGGGCTGTTTGTATTTCAAGCCTATGACGTGTAAACGAGGTTCCTTTAATGTGCTCTACTTTTAAGTGCCCATGCCTAGAGCGGATTCTCCTTTATTCATTGGCATTCTTTGCGCAACGCTGTCCGGTTGCCTTGCGCGAGGAAACTCTTCTACGGTTTGACTCGCCGACAAGATTCAGAAAAGATAAAGAAATAATGCGGCGTGTGTAGTCTCTATCGATGCCCTCTGAGGCTACTTTCTCTGGGCAGTTTCGACGGCCGATGGCTTCTCTTTGTCAACGATAGTTTCGCCCGCCCTGCACCGCCCCCGCCCTTTCTCCCGTGGCGCTGTCCTTCGTGCTGCAACTGTCAGTCGGCAGGGTCATTATTCACTCGCGGCGGCTGCGCTGCCTCGGACTTTGTGGCACGAGAGATTTTGTTGTTGTTTTTTTCTTTGGCCGCGCTGCATCACTTTGAGCGATGACTCACAAATGCCTCGAAGCTTCAATAAGAGAATTTGGAGCTGAAAAGCAACATTGGCTTAACGACGTTGTGGGGGCGCCGGACTCTATAGAGTAACTTTGGGTTTTTGTTCCGTGGTATACTTGTTTTCTTCGTGGTTTGGTTTATTGTTGTCCTCTTTTCAGGCGCTCTGTGACCGTGGTGTAGCGGGCATGGCAGCTAGGGGCGAAAAAATGCGGAAGGGTTTAAAAAAAAAATGATATAAATCCTTGCAATTTTTGAAATTTATTTATACATACTTCGAGCTACAACTGGCCCAAGCAGGAAGGGCAATACATGGGTGGAACATGCCCAATATAATCACAAAAGCAAATATAAATGAACAATTCAGAGTTGCATTAACATTTGTTTTTAGTGTTCACGCACACAGCATGCACTCACACTCGACCAATAGCGCGACTAAGTGTTTTAATATTACCGGTTGAGGGCAGTAGTTTTGTTCCGTAGATAATGTTGATTTTTCTGCGGTGCATGAGAAGCACTACTCTTCCTTATATCATTGATAATCGTAAAATATACGACTGGTCAGAGATGCAATTAAACGTTCACCCTTTAGAGCTGGAACAGTTGTCATCATTATTCTGTGGGTCTTATCCATACGCCTTCTTCTGATTTGTACTAAAACATTTGTGTTGTTTATCTTGCAGCATTCGTATAGTTTTGACGATTCTGAGTTTACATTGTAACGTAGCTAGCAAAATGTTGTCTCGAATTTTACTAAATTAAAGTTTATATGAAAGAAAAGTTGGTTCATTTAAAAGGGAAGATATCCGATGTACAAATAGGCTATCCCAATGTCATGTCACATCTTTAATGTAAGGAATAAAGAAACACAACGTTATATTCTGGAATTTAATGAGCAATAACTGATACTTATGGCAAAGAAATAATTTTGGCTAAAATTGTGAAGGGCAGGTTGGTTGAGAGGACGCTATCATGGGCTTGAAAGCCCTACTTTTCCGGCCTATGTATGGTAGATTCTACACGCTTACCCACGTAGTACAGTGCCTGCAAGTTAATATGGATATTGATTTTATCAACTAGGCAAAGAAATAAAAATACTCTCCACTGCATTGGCTCTGGAACCCTCATACGAAATAATCTGCAGAATCTTGCTCGACGTTAAGTGAAGTTTTTAAACTAAATAGAGTCACCGAAAGGACTACGCTATATGCAGGCAGTTATGAAAAATTCAACAATTTCTCATGACTACATCGTGCCGATGCGCGTCGGGTCTTTTATTTATTTCGTTCGTAAATTACAATCGAGCAAAGAAATAAATTTTAAAACACCTTGGCCATGCAGAGCAAATGGTGTGAGCCGCCTTCTTTTTAATGAAAACACTAGGGCGCTTTTACGTTGTATTATCTCTACAGCGTTTTTGTTTTGTTGTGTGTCGCCGATGTGAGAATTCGTTCAGACTTTTGTTGATAGCTTCCTTTCAATTTTTTTGTATTTCTTTCTTTTTTTTTATCGAAAATTGAGCACGTTGTTGGCATCTAGGTTTTAACACAACTGATGTTCGGTGTTGCGTATGCGAGCGAACTCAACCACTGTGCGTTTGCGCTAGTGTTCCGTGTTCCACACTGCGCGTGCGCGGAGCTCGAACTCCGGCATTAGCTCGGTGGATGACGAAGACGCACATGCACCGCGTGGAGTACGAAACGCTAACGCTAACGCAGAGCGCTTGCTATTTCTCGCCTACGCAATACCATTACTCTCTACTGTTTAGGGGTTGGTGTTGAAGTTTTTTTTGGTGTTTGAGGTTTTTATTATTTTATTTTTGACGCGGCGTAATACAGCAGTCGTTACTTCACCGCCAATAAATAACCCTAAAATATTTAGCTACATGGCGAGCAAGTGTTCTAAGACGCTTCTTTGGGGCATCAGAACGCAAACAGGAGAAGGCCAATCGAAGTGTAATACAGAGCAAACACGTCGAACGAGCGATAATGAGGCAGTCAACCTAGCCAGGCGCTCGCCGTTAATAGAGAGTTTTAGTAGATCGTCTTTTCAGGCCACGCTAATCGTAGCGGGAGCTCGCGCTGCCACTTCGATGCATGCTCTGAAGCGCGCGCTCGTAGCGGTAGCGGGCCTTTGAAAACGATCTACTAAAACTCCCTATTGCTTGGTTGAGGTCGGGGGAGAACAAAAGCACGTGGGCGCATCTCGTAGCAAAAGTAACGCACGAGGTGCATGAAAAGCAGACAAACTTACACGCCGTATCGGACAAAACTCCAGTGCACTCGTGTTGGGAAAAAAAAAAAAAAAAACTCTACGGGATGAGGAAAAAGAGTGCACAAACGAACTCCAATCAAGGTGTGTAAAAAGACAACGCTTTATTAATATATGACATATATCATTACCATTTATCTTCATTGGAACTTTTAATGCGAAAGCATTAACTGTCCCATGGAGCGCAGCCGGCGTTGGCTGTGACCGCGAAAAACAGGCAACAAATAAACGCCAGTTAAAATGGTTGCGACGCGTTCCCATTGGCTGCGACGCGTCATTTCAGAAGCATCGTCACGAACGTCGGCCAAGGCACTCTAAATCAAAGTAAACGCACCTCAAAAAGAGAAAAAAAAAGAAAAGGCACAGCAACGGAGATGCAACGTCAAGTAACGCGTGGAGCCGGTAGAGTTCGCCGCGCCTGCGCACTGGGGGAGAGTGACGTCACCGCCGGAGTACCATGTGTGATAGGAAGCCGTGGTGCGGTGCTTGTAGAAATTCGCTGCATGTAGGAATGCTTTCGCATTCCTTCTCATAAGCACTCTTAAATGTCCTCCTGTAATATTTTTTTGTTTAGTTTTGAGTTGCAACATTAACAAGAGTTAAGCGTTGTTTACAGACTACGCTAGTGAGCTCGATTGAACAGCCTATTTGTATTCCCTGCCCCATTCATTGGAACGGTAAATGTCAATTCACAAAAGACGAGAGCCTCAATTTTCACCAAAATTTGGTAGGGTGTATTCACGTGACGCAATCTTGGTGGTCCTGGTTCGCAACACATTGCTCAGCCTCAGAGCTATCTCCCATTTATAGTCTATCAAGGAGGAATATCCCGATCGGGGAATTGTGCACAACTAAGCACTTTCGACACACATTTCACCCAATCAGGAACTTTGTTTTTAGCAGCAGACGACCAATGAGGGATAGTTCTGAGCATGCGCTGCAAACAACGACCAATAAGTTGACTTCCCGTAAGTAGGCCTTATTGACCGTTGTATCAAATGAATGGGTATTTCAGTTTGGTGCGTATTTCTTTGAGTTGTATAGAGTCACCATTAGGCTACGATCTGCAACTGCAAATTTCTTTGACAGCGTGCAACTCTACAAAAACTGCGTCTCGGAGCCATAACACGTGAATATCAGATATCGGTAGGTTTTGAATGTTAAACTCAAAAGATATCGGTCACTGGGAGTTCTTTTTAATGCGAAAGCATTAACTGTTCCACGGAGCGAACCGGTGTTATCAGCTTTTGAAGCCGCGCCCAACGGCACATAAACACCCCTGTCCGAATGGAGCGAAGCCTGTCATCTTTAGCAGTGATCTGATGGATAGACTCCCATTGGCTGGCGCGCGTCATAGTTTGAGGGAACGAGGCTCCCATTGGCTCTCGCGTGGCATAGTTCCCAGGAACGCCACCAGAGAAGCCCTCTCCATGGAGCAAAGCGGCCCGGCCGATGGTGAGAGGGAGCGGCTGGCTGCCGAGCCTGTATAAACCGTACGGGTAGACTCTAGTGCACGGCCGATCTCAGCGCGGTGCGACCCCTTGATGAGAGGGCCCGCTCGGCCGTCGGGAGGCGCAACAGGATCGCGATTCAAAGCGTCTCAGGCGGCAAGAGGACGAGGCCCTTCGACGATCCGAGGCGGAAGCAATCCGTCGCAGGCAGCATGCTTTCGCATTCACAACTCATAAAAAGTGTTTAGGTGTCCTCGGGCTTTTTTTTTTCTTTTTTTTTTCTAATCCTGTTTTTGGCTTTGATCGGTTCATCTTCAAGTTCAAGTATCACATCTGTTCTAATATTAAATTATAAAAAAATAGAAGAAAACTTTTCATTGTAATGATTTTTGTTTCGGGTTTCGATTAGAATTGCAAGTCCGGACTGAATTCTCAAAAAAAAAATGGTTTAGGCTATTGCGATACGTGATTCGAAAAAAATACTAAGAGTTAATCGCTATGGCAATGCCCCTAATTGGAGCATTTCGTTTTATGACCTTAAATTTAGATTCACAATATCGGGTATAGCAGATGGGAATCCATTTTATGTTGCTCATTCCCCGTTTTCCATCGGGGAAGGGATCTTGTCAGTGAAAAGCAACTGGTACAATTTCGCGCAACAGTATCACTTTACATAACTGAACCTACACATGACTAGCGGCTTTGTCCCAATCGAAACAGATCTTTATTGACAGATGTATTTGCGTTATTTTCTCCCTGAACACTCAATGCATTTGCTCTTTGACCCGAAAGTGGAAGAAACTTGGCAGTTTGCTTGGAGCGTCGTATTCCAACGTCAGTCAATAAAAATAAATAAAAGAAATAAGGTACAAACCCCCGAAGTATGCATCAGGTGTTCGGACGAAGCTACGCGACGACGTTAACCTTACACGCTTCAGCGTGTAAGGTTTACGTCATTGCGAATCTTGGCCCAAACTACAATACAACAGGTGCGTAACATTTGTCACGTCTCACCTTAAAATTGGTTCAAGTTATTGTGAACGCGTCGCTAAAAGTAAAAAGTAGCAAGAATTAAATGTAAATGTAATGACTTTAAAGGACGTCCGTAGCTCAGGCACAAACAAATATAATGGGACGCCGAAAGTACCGCAATACCCACACCATATTATGTAAGACAGAAAACGGAGACGACTGGCAAAGAAAAAAGGACGACCCAGACTGCGCCTGAATAACACTTGAGGCGCATTGTGAGTTGTCCCCTTTTTGTCCATTGTCCGCGTTTGAAAATATGTGCCAGATCGCTGGTTGATTCGAAGTCCAAACTGTACATACAGCACACGTCTGAGCTCTGGCTTTTGGAAAGAAAACAGAGGACCACGTAAAAAAGTTTTCTGGTGTCGCCCCTTGGCGGGCCCTTCGGAGGGGACGCTATCTCTAGACTGCGGCTATTGATTTCTCATGTCGTCAAGTCCTTTCCGGTAATGAGCTGGCTGGCGAATACGCCTTTAGCGGGCAACTAAACGATTCCTGTCCCCAAAGTTGCGCGGAGCTTCCCAGAAGGAATTCCCGGACCAAGGATTTAATGAACCCCTTAATGACGCCGCAGCATCGAGAGGGTAGCGGCAGCGGACCGTCTGCCTGACCGATGAAGGGTATCGGACCTACCGGCTTTCAATGTGCCGTCTTAACGTATCGCGAAACTTGTAAGTCATCTCCGAGCGCATATTTGTCCTCGCAGCATTACTTCGGAATAAAAAAAAGTTTAAAAATGCCAGTTTAATATATACTTGCACTCCACCGGGTTCGTGAGCGAACATTAAACCCCGTTTTTGTGGCACGCAATAATGAAGTAGGCATGGCAGAGAGCTAAAGCTCTGTGTGAATGTGACACTATTGTGACAGTAGTATAATGCGAAAATTTGAAAACAATGCGCTACCTGAATAAAACAGTAAAAACTATAAATTTCAAAATTTGTTGATCAATCGACGTCTACTTAGGCCTACCAATCGTTAAGTCAATAAAAAGCATTGTCTGCGCATGTGGGATTTTGTTTTAGTTTTTTTACTAAATATTTGCAATAAAACAACGTGTTGTCTTTCTGGCTGACAAGTGTTTTTAACTTAAATACATTCCGATGGCGTTCAGAGTGTCATTCCTCTGGTTTCACCTCTATAAAGCCTATAGGTCGGCTTAACGTGTAATGAAAATTGGTTTCCCCTTTTATTTTTCGATTCAGGCAACGCCATGTTCTCAAACTTACACGTTTTATAACCACCACTAGCGTCATATTCCCATGGAGTTGAGCTTTCTACAATACGTAGTTTACTTATGCTGGTCAAGAACCTAGGCTTTACTTTCTCTCAAGTGGCCGGTACATATAACGAAATGCGAACCAAGTACACACAAGAATTTCTAAACCCCTCACTCTAAAGCGTAGGAATCACGGCACATTAGCTTCTTGTTTAGTTATGGGTATGCTCACCTTATTTTAATTTACTATAAAATAAATGCGTGGATTTTGTTCTTTTTTCACTACTTAAAATCTACGCATAGCATCACTTATCGTTTTTTTTCCCCTTGCTGCTGTCTGTTTCGTTTGCTGGAAGCCGCAATTTTGCGACAGCATGACAGACCAGAAATTGATTAATTGTAGCCGCAGTCTCGGGTAATTCATTATTTGTAGCAGCAGTCTCGTGTAATTCTAAAATTATAAATTTACACCCGCTCACCTTCGTACTCACATTTTGTTATAAATTGTTTAATTGATAAAGAATCTCTTAGCTTCATTAATAATAAAAGCAATCAATATCTATGGAAAGATCTAGAGCACTACTGCGGTAGTAGTCAAGTCTTTGTAGGTTGCTCTTTTCCCCACCGAAGGAGCATACGTGTCCTGCTTCATATATTTGGAGACCCACGTGACCACCAATATAAATACTCTCCCTAGTTTGTGAGGTCATCTCAAGATGACGGTTCCTAATATCAAAATAAAATCCAATAACGCACTCTCTAATTATTTTTTCAGCATTCACATATAATTTGTGATGCGAGGCGCATTAAGTAGAGAAAAAAAAAGGCGACCCAAACTTTAACACGGCGCTTAGAGAGAACTTCAGCGAGATCATTGGGTTCATATTAGCTGAACCAACCACAATCATTACAAATTGGTACAACATAAGACGCGTATTTTGACGCGAAATAGTCTGTAATTTGCAATAAGCTTACGACAATGAAAGCTGCAGGTCAACTCTGGTGACCAGTTTCTGTTTGATGTCATCTCACGCATCGAGAGCCGAGTCAGGTTCTTTATACTGCATGTGGGTGAGAAAGTAGGAAACAGAAGAGAGGGGGGGGGGGGGGGGGGCGAAGAAGTATGGGCAGCGAAAATGCGTTTTCGCAACTCTAACCATTACCATCTTTGCATGTGTCGCCGATTCAGCAAACGTCGGGGGCGTTAGCTAGGCACTGGGAAACAGAGGAGGAAAGACAGAGAGATAAAAGACCCATTCACGCTGAAACGTTCGACTTCGTCGAAAGTTTCTGCGTGGGTTGCTAGGGCCTACGCTGGGGGACGACTGCGAGTTGCCGTGGTAATCAGGCGTTGCGTCACTTGGCTCGTGTTGTATGTCGCGGTCAAATCCCTTACTAAGCCACTGCAACGTAGTTAATGCTATTGCGACAATCAGACTCAAACGGGTTCAAAGAGGAGTATGGAGAATCACGGGCATAGAACGTCCGTTTTCGCTCCGCGTCCCAACTTATCCCCCAGATCGGGCTTTCCATTCCTCAAAAAAATGTCTTTCAATAATAACTAAAAAAATACCGTTTTAGATTTGGAGCGCAAATTCGTCTACCTCTTGCACAGTGGCTGAACTGACGTCAGAACGCATAACACTGATTGGCTTTGATGGAGGGGTTAGTGAGAGGACGTCAATGCTAACTGCCTTGAGGTCTACCCGCTATCCCCCCAATCAGTGCTCAGCTTTTTCACGTCACCGCGACCTCTGCTCACGAAGCAGACGAACTTGCGCTCCGCGTAGTTACCGAGTGCTAGATAAAGGCAAGTCATGACCTAATAAGATCAGACTTCTTGCTTCGTGATTGGTTGTCCGGCGCTCTTAGCAACTGATACCGCCACCTCATTGGCTGCTGAACAATAATAATATTCTTGGAGTCGATATTCCCTGATCTTCTTTAGCTCTCGGGATTATACTAGGCCAATCCTCTACAAGGGCGCCGCCATCTTTACTCGCGGGACTTCCAGTATACGGGAAAAGAACTATTTGCTCTCGCCACCCCACTGCAAGAGGCAAACACTTTATTGGCGACTCTCTAGTATTTTTTTTCTGTCTTTTCTGTACTATATTAGTTGTTCCAAGTTGTTTGTAATGCCTCGCTTTTTTTCTTCTTTTTTTTTTTGCTTATATACCGCATACCGAGTTGGTCAACTAGTTGACTGAAGACGAGGGTGAACAAATAATGTATACGGCTACTGACAGCTAATAAACACGGGGCGTGGAAAAGTTCCGAGCATTCTTCAAGGTAGCCCAAAAAATAATTTAGAAAATTTATGTTGTGTTCTTTTTTTTTTTTTTTAACCGCGAAAACAAATTACGTATTGTCGAATGCACACTCTGAGCGCAACTGCAGCGCTAGGGGAAAGAACAGGATACCCTCTGTTTTAGAAATAACCGTTATCCTATTCAAACGTTATTAGTGATCTTTTAAAATTTTCAATAGGAAGATAGTAGCTGACAGAGCTCTCGAATACATGGAGCTGAGCTACGCCAGCTAACCAAGACGGGTATAAACGGGCTCCATTTTTCCACTGAAAACTTTTGCTCAAAAATCCCTCATAACTTTTGAGTTAAGATTTCGGTTAATTATCATACTTTGGCTTTAGGTTTCGAGCGCTAGCCCTACATTTGCGCGGAAAACTAGCGTTCGCAAGTAATGAGGGATGCGTACTTCACTTTTTTTTTTTCCTTTGCCGTTAAAAGAAAAAAAAAAAAACAGCAAACTCTTTGTGTGTGTGTGTGTGTTGGGGGGGGGGGGGGGCGTTGTATTATTGTTCCTTAGTCAATTAGACTGTTGGATTAGTTGATAGGTGCTCCGAAAAACGAATCGCATAGAGAAAAGTGCGAAGATAATTCATACCCTCCTTTTATGAAGCCGTCAGTGACACTGGTTGGCGCTTTTGTGCATAAACGATTCGATTACCCACACAGAAATTTCGTTCAACCCCAAACCCCCTCATTTCCCTGCTATTCAAATGCGCGTCCCTCTCATCAATCACTCTCCGAGCTGATGAATCACGAAAATAGTTTTCTTTTTAATGCTTCGCGCTCACCCAGAAATGATTTACCACTCTCTACTTAACTGGTTTACTAGGTGGGGCGCTGGAACCCGAGAGACAACGTGACGGTGGAAGAAAACGTCACCTCGGATTATGACTCCCTTCTCATCAAGGACAAGACACTCATCGTGACGACGGTGCTGGTGAGTGTGGATATGAAAAAAACCCTAAACATTGCACGAGAAATTTGAGCGGAGTAATTTATAACCCGCCTATGTTTAAACCTTTTCATCAAGAATCATAAGTTATGTTCCAATAAATTTACGTGTTTTCTGCAATTATTCTTACTTCCATTTGTTATTTTCGCTGTTTATATTACTTACCTAAAGGTTTTAAACGTGATAGTTGAACATATCTCATTTAAAAAAATTGAACACCCCCGAAAGTGCCGACGAAATAACGCGCGTGTTCTTTTTTGGTGATTTATTTTCGGCCACCTTTCCCTATTATTTTCCAAATTTCTTGTGGTATGTCACGAGAAAAACTAAGTATTTGTTTCCTCCAAAGCAACTTTCAATGAATGCTGCATTGGAGACTCCGCCCAGTGGTAGTTTAGCTTCAGCAACCGTTCAATCGAACGTTGCTCAACATGAAATCATTACGGTATAGAACTACGCCCGCGTGGTTAATATAAACAATTATAGTATACACCAGGGGTGGCCAGATGGATATAAACAACGAGCTATAAAACGGAATAATTATAAGTTAAAAACCACAATAAAAACAAGGCAAGGCACTTTAAAACATATCTTCTTAGGTGGTGGTTACGGCTAATTGCACTCATAAAGCCGCTGCACAGTATGTTTCTTTATTATGAGTCCCTATTATGAGCCTTTATTCGTAAAAGAAAAACACTGTCCGGTGATAAAATGGAACAAAGCTTACAAAACACAACCTGCCAATTTTTCTGCGTGGCTTTTATTTTGACATGGTCCGGGGGGGGGGGGGGGGGGGCATTACAAGGGAGCGGCGGTTTGGCCACCCCTGGTACGGAACTATACACCTGAGTGAAAGAAAAGAAAAGCTCTTGCGGGTAAAATAGTCAAACACTAATACCCTTATGAAGACGGAAAGAAGGACCGAGAAAGAGACAGGAACAGAAAAGTTTTGGGACTGGCTGGTCCTTCCTCACTATGTTAAGGATCATGCATGCACTGAGAAAGGACCTTACAGTCCCGAAACGGTGGCAACTTTGTGTAACCGCTTTCGTCTCCTTCGGGGCATTTTCGTATTACGGTGCCTTGAGTACTTTAATAAAAAAAAGGGTCCCATTTTCGTTTCTTCTCAACAAGCAGTTTTAAGAAGCAGAGGCATTTCCGCGATTTCCATTTCAGACGGATCCTTACATGATGCTCAAGGAATCCGCCGTCGACCTTGTGGGCAACGATCGATTCGAAGGATATTGTGTCGACCTTCTGCAAGAGCTTTCTCAGCAGCTGACCTTCAAGTATGAGATCCACTTGGTCAAAGACAGGGCCTACGGGCTGCAGAATGAAACTGGCCATTGGAGTGGCATGATCGGAGAGGTAGTTAGTGGGGTAAGCACCACAACTGTTTCCCTTATTTGTTCGCCACGAGAAAACATCTTGTTGAAAGAAACAGCGCGACTGGGGCAAGGACAAAAAGACAAAAAGAAAACAAGACATGAGCTGACTAACAACTGGCTTGTTTTTAGAAGATAAGGAAGAAAGAAAATAAAAAATGAAGTCAAATGTTCCCGCGCTTGCTGGACGCCTCGTCGAATATGTCCCGTTCTTCTTTTTTCATCTCAGGCGAGCTCGTAAACCTGAATGTAGAAACGTCTTTTCTTCTTTCCTTCCTCAGGTGCTCTTGTTATCCCTAATCCTGAAAGTTCGTATGGCTGGGAGTTAGAGTCAACGAAGGTTGGCTCACACACGAGCTGTTGTTTTTCGTGATGTCGTAGGCTTCGATCATCTCTCGACATGTTTAAACGTGGTGTTGATATAATACACTAGTGTCATTGAAGCGTGGTTCGCACCCAGAATATCGGCAATGAATCGCTAAATGTGAATGGGTGGTGCTTTTTAAGGAGCTGTGGTGCTCTCTGAGTTGGATGTTTAAGCACCGTCCAGTCTGTCCGATATAAGAGCGCCCACAAGACAGGGGAATGAGGTAGACCACATCTTTACGCACGACACGTGTCTTTTTTTTTTATATAGAATACCTTGCATGTGTTATGTTTTGATCCTGCGTTTCCCTCCCAGCGTACGCTTACAGCGGAACATAATCTGCTTAGCTTGTTTTTGGCTGAAAATTAAATTGACCACATGTCTTGCAGCGACTATTTTAAGACCGCGTGAAATGCGGTGAAGATAATGAATAACCGAGACTTTCTGTTTTCTTTTCTGGCTCGTTCCTCTAACATAAAAATAGAAAATAATGTTAACAGTTTTTATTAAACTATCTCATGCTGATGAGATAATCCAGTCTGAGTATTCTAAGTCCCTAATCTTTGCTATCTGGGAAGTGAAGCTAACGTCTATTTTGTGAACACATGAATTTGTTAAAGCGAACTTCAAACAGGAAACTCCTAAGTCTTTTTACAACTTTGGAATGTGATGACTGGTAATTTAACAAACTCTTTGATGCCCTAGGATAGCACAACCAGAAAATTTGTTATTTGTTTTTAAATTCAACGGGAATATTTGAAATTTAATTTTACTCTCTTTTGGAGTTTCATAAGTGACTTCCTTTTGGGGTTTCATAACATCCAAATTTAAGAGCATCACAGCTCCTTAAAAGGCACCGCTTATTCACATTTAACTCTTCATTTCCGAGACTGCAGGTGCAAACCGCGCTTCAATGACACCAGTGTATTGTATCAACACCACGTCCGAACTTGTCGAGAGATGATTGAACGCTACAACATCACAAAGAACAACTGCTCGTGTGTGAGCCAACCTTCGTTGACTCCGACCCCCAGCAAGATAAACTTTCTGGATTAAGAATAACAAGACTACTTGACGTAGAACAGAAGAAAATAGGTTTCTACGTTTAGGTTTGCGAGATCTCCTGAGAATAAAAAAGACGGGGACATATTCCACGAGGCGCCCAGCGAGCGCGCGAACATTTTACTCCATCTTTTCTTTTCGTTCCTTCTTATGTTCTACTAGCTAACCAGTTGTTTGTCAGCGCTTGGCTTGCGTTCTCTTTGTCTTTTGATCCTTGTCCCTGTCGCGCTGTTTTTTTTTTCTTTCAACATTTACTCTTACAATCTTTCCCAGCTATCCATCCTGATCAGAAAACATTTGTTTTTAATCTAAAAATATTTTTAAACACTTTGTACTATACCTATTTACTAATTTCATAAAGCAGTGTCATCGTAATTTAGACGCACGTTTTTTGTTCATTACTGCAATTTTTCCGCATACATGATCGAGAAGTAACGCTTTTCCATTCATCTAAAAGATTCGCGTATACTTTTAACCCGAGCCTAAAAGATAAAAAGCCCAGAATGCCCTTGCCTAGTTAGCTTCGCCCTAACTCAATCCCAAACATTCTAGGCCGAATCTTCGAGAGGCCGAGTGTGGAAGTTAGGGAGTTGACAGTGGCTTTGCCGACTCATTCCGATGAGGTGCCATTTAGAAAACCTGAGTCTTGTACGCATATAATGAAAGGGGTCAGTATCGTGAAGCTGATTAACAGTTTTACTAATAGCGGTATCGGAAATTCAGCCTGGTTCATTACTTATGAACTTATCAGGAACATTAAAAGATTTATCTTGGCATGCCCTACCTCCTGAGGGTGAGAATCAACTCAAGAGTGTCATTATTAAAATGAAGTCTTATTACCTTTGTGCTCTACCAACATATTATTGTAGAAAGAACTTTTTATATAGAATGATTATAGTGCAAAGTAAAGGTGAAGAGAACAATAAATGTGGTCCCAACGTTTTTTTGCCCGCGTCTGGGGCGCTGCGTACGAAAGACAGGCGCGTTAATTTTGGACTCATTTCGGAATACGGACTGGAAGGCGAAGTGATATCCAGTTGTATGAGCAGTAAATGGTACTACAAGATTTTGTTTATTTGGTGACTTAAAACTAAAGAGGTTTTGGCAATGGGACCTGCGCCCCTGAAAATAGCAGGGCGCTTCGTGTAGCTATGAAAATTGTAAATGAACCAGAAAGAACGCACCGGGCGTATATGTGTCTAACGAGTTTAAAAAGTGTACGTTCTAATTCAAGACTTCATATGTCCTCCCGATTATAAGTTTAGGTGTTTAGCCCTCGCTAAATCATTTGGTTCAAGTAGAATTATTGGTAACTCTTATCTGACACAAGATTAAAGCACACGATGAATGTACGCCTACCTCAAGACCCTTAATTTGTTGGCCTTATTTGGGCGTATCTAAAACTTAATTTTAAACCTATTTTTGTTTTAAACGATTTTTACAGAAAGCAGACCTAGCCATCGCAGACCTTACCATAACTTCAAAACGCGAAGTTGCCGTCGACTTTACGATGCCGTTCATGAACACGGGCATCAGCATCCTCTTCAAGAAGCCCACCCAGAAGGTGACGACGCTGTTCAGCTTCCTGTCGCCGTTCAGTATGGAGGTGTGGGCGTACGTGGTGGGCGCCTACATCGGCGTCTCTGTGGTGCTATTCCTCGTGGGCCGGCTCAGCCCCTACGAGTGGGACAACCCACACCCATGCCGTCAGAACGACCAGGTTCTCGAGAACAGCTTCAGCCTGCTCAACTCTCTCTGGTTC
This sequence comes from Ixodes scapularis, assembly GCF_016920785.2. Taxonomy (NCBI): domain Eukaryota; kingdom Metazoa; phylum Arthropoda; class Arachnida; order Ixodida; family Ixodidae; genus Ixodes; species Ixodes scapularis. The sequence goes on from NW_024609857.1 coordinate 188,921,605, forward strand.
ACCATCGGATCACTCATGCAGCAAGGCTCGGACTTGGCACCCAAGTAAGAACAGCCTTGTTAAGGGCGAGAGTCATTTTCGGGGAGGTTTCGCAGCCGATCCCCAGTGTCTTTCCTGTAGAGCCGTGGCAGCTCCGCTGAATTGTAGGAGGACATTTATCCAATAAATATAGTGTGAAAAGTATTTGGGCATTTCTCGTTTTAGTTTAGGGCTAACCTTATCTGTGCATTTCACGGCTAACTTAGGGGAAAAATGCTTTGTAAATTTCTGCGTTAAATTTGGTGGTAAAATTATTTTCAAGTTCTTTCTCTGAACTTATCGCGAAAAAAAAAATGCTTTGTGCATTTTCCCGCTTTCTTTAGCAGTAAACGGCTTTGTTCATTTCTCAACTAAACTTAGCGGGAAAATGATCTGTGCATTTTTCCGCTTTCATTAGCAGTAAAGGGATTTGTTGAAATCTCAGCTAAACTTAGCGGTAAAATGATCTGTGAATTTCTCCGTTCTACATAGAGCGGTAATATGCACTGTGCGTTTTTTTCACTAAACGTTTCGACAAAAATTATTTGTGCACTTCTCCGTTTAATTTAGCCCTAAATGACTTTGTGCGTTTCTTAGTTGAACTTAGTGAGAAAATGATTTGTGCATTTTTCCGTTCTATTTAACGGTAAAATGATCCGTGCGTTTTTGTTCTTTTTTCACTAATCGTTTCAACGAAAATGCCTTGTGCACTTCTCCGTTTAATGGGGCCCTATATGACTTTGTGTGTTTCTTAGCTGAACTTAGTGACAAAATGATTTGGGCATTTCTCCTTTCAATTAAGCGGTAAAATTCTCCGTGCGTTTTTCCATTAAACGCATAGTCAATAAGAAATTGCTTTTTATATTTCCCGTTTATATTTATTTATTTATTTATTTATTTATTTACCCTCAGGGCCAGGGGCGTTACAGAGGGGCAGTAGATAGCTTATAATTTTTTCAGCTAAACTTAACCGTGAAATGCTTCTGCGCATTTCTCCCTTAAATTTAGCAGTAAACTGCTTGGTGGGTTTCTCCACTCAACGAATGGGTAAAAATATTTTGTGCATTTCTACGCTTCATTTATCGGAAAAAAGCTTTGAGCCTCTCCAAACTATACATTAGCTAAAAACTTTGTGCATTTCTACGCTGAATTTGGCGGTCAAATGCTTTGTACAATTTTCAGCTATGCTTAATGAAAACATGATTCCTGTATTCCTCTGCTAAATTTAGCGGGAAAACGCACGAAAGCACGAATTGTCCATCTGCAGCGCCTCGGCTGTCGCCACAGTTGATTTAGACGATACCATAAGGGACCGAAGCATTTTTTTTATTACTCCTATGATATCGAGAATGCCGGAGACTATATATTAGCATGGATATTAAAGCTAATCACCTAAAAAGACAAGTAAATGAAATACAAATAAAACAAAGAGCGATCCGTAGCTCTAACCAGATCACGTGCTCCTTTTCGTTTGAGAAATCAGCTGTGCATGCTAACTACCATGGCCGACGACTTCAAACAGGTATAAGTTAATTTCTTTCCGGCGTGCACCCACGTCACACCTATTCAAAAACTTTTTTTTTAGTTATGTTACAGCTTGAAGTTCCACTAGAGAATGTGCCCTCGGCCCGATAAAACACGGTCTCATTGTTTTCTTCTCATTAAGGAGTTTTCATAGATCGTTTCCGTCGTCCCGCAACAACCTCGGCAACCCGTTGCAAGATTCTGATCCTTGTAGACGAGGCTAACGGCTCGCAAGCCGCGTCTTTCTTGGAGAGCATGTAGCGCACCGAAAAGAGCCGTCTACGAAGACTCCCTAATGTCGCCGCAAGACATCGAAACCTGAACGAAGTTTGTGCCGACTAATTGAAATGCCTTCGCAAAGAACTGTTTTAAACCATCAGATGTTTTTTTTTTGTTTTTTTTTCTTTTAACAAAGCTTTTTATTCTGGAAGTTATTTCGTCCGTCCGTCTGTTTGTGCATTTCCCCTCTTAATTTAGAAAAAAAAAAACATTGTCCTGACGTGGCATAGTTAACATTCTAGCAGCACCTGACAACCCGACTCGAGACGCTGATGTCATTTCTCCTGACCACGTCCTGTGACTGGAGGTCAGGTGACGCGACGTCACGGTACCAAGTCGTGGTGTCACGCTACGCCCTGACGACTAGCCACATCAATTTTTCCGCTAAATTTAGCGGGGAAATTATTAACAGTATATTCTTAACTTCCGAAACGAATCCGTAATGTTTTCTAACCTAATTTATGCGACTGGTCCACTTTATTTTATGCATTATGTAGTTCAGCATATAAGCTACAAGACACAAAACGTCAAAATCAATGCCGTTTAAATAAAGAAATCCACATTGCGAGTGCATAAAAAGAGCTATAACTAATTCAGGTTTAGTGGTTAAGGCCCGTCCATTCGAAAATATTAAAACATCATTTGGACAGGTTCCATTGCGTTGCCATCGCGTACAGGAAAGTTTGAAAGTGAACAAATATATCTGCAAGTTGTATACGAATCTAGGAGGGAAAAACAGTTATTAACTTGTGTTTTTCTTTTTTTTTTTTCAAGTGCTTTAGCAGCGGATCTTAAATGTCGCTACCCATAAGAACATATTCAAATTGGTTATGCTGAGTTGTAATACAGTCACGAAAGTGACTTAGAAGGCGGATTCCCAACACGTCTTAGCAATAATCAGCAGTTTTTAACTGGACATTTTTTCTGTATTAGAGACACGAGGGCATATACTATCTAAAAGTGCGATTTGTACTGGGGCCTTTGCACTCACTGAGCATCCCAGAGGCACTGCATTTTTGAGTCAAGCATCATTTCAACAACTCCAACCACCGAGCTCGTAGTGTTTGACCTTTATGTGTTCTGAAGAAAGGTTGGCGAGTGCAAGGTATGGAAGGTTTGTAAAGTATACTCAATGTGTTTCTTTCCTGTTCTTCAGGGCCATGTCAACGAGAACAGTGGCAGGCATCTGGTACTTCTTTACGCTCATCATGATTTCATCGTACACTGCCAACTTGGCTGCCTTCTTGACCGTCGAGAAGACGGTCTACCCAATTGAGAATGCCGAAGACCTCGCCAAGCAGAGCAAGATCAAATATGGCTGTCTGCGATCGGGTAGCACACGAGCATTTTTTAACGCAAGTACCCCTTTTTTATCCTCAGATATTGTGACCCCAACGCTGGGCAGATATTTCGGTGTGTAAAAATCTTAAAGGCGTAAACGCATGTGATCTTCCACCATCACACCAGAGAGAGAAGAAGCATTTAAGCATGTCTTGATCATACCACTGCTATTGTTTTATATGAGAAGGCTTTTACACGCGCACTTTGCGACTAATTTTGTGAGTTCACTTCCCGGTTCAATCTATAGCTTGAGGGTATGTTATATATGTAAACAAAATACCTGATAAGCACAGCCGCCTGCCTCGGTGGCTGCGAGGCAAACCATCAGCCTTCAGATGCCCAGGTCCCGGCAGGTGGTGAACAAAAATGCCGGCCGAGGTGTCCGTGATCTGGTGGAGGCTTATTGCGGAGAGGCCACCCGGTAACCGAATTTTCGGTGTCACGTCAAAACATCCCCCAGGGGGTCTAAATTAATCCTAAGTGTTCCGCTGGGGCGTTGCAGATGTCATTCGTTGGTCTTTCACGTGGAGCCCCGAAATTGGTGTCTTTAGTTTGATAAACTTGGGGACGCACTGAATGAATTGCAAATGAGATGGTCTCACGGTGTGTGTGACGGCAAGTGACGTCATAAGCTCACAGAGCTCTGTGACGTCACACGAGGTCAAGGGTTCGCGTATCGCCTCGTTATTAGTGACTTTATGATCTCCCATGACGTCATGTGACTCTCGCGTCACGTAACCTCGTGACATCACGGTGTCATGTGACTCTGCTGTCACATACTAACTAAACTTTTTGTCGTGGTTTCACGTGTCGCCGCAGAGGCACGCGACACCCTGGCGTCAAAGCCATATTCGTGTGTGATTAGTTGTGTAAACTAATTCAACTTTTTGTCGGAACTCCCTCTTTTTTCTTGAGTGTCTTTTTTTGCCAGTAAATTAGATTTATTTTATCATCCAACGGCGTCTGTGTCTGCGCACCCTACTTTTCTATATATACATATATATATTTAGGGTATTCCACGTAAATTCAGCCAAGGTTTAAAATATTTCTGTGCATTTTAGGGACACAAAACCAAACGAATAAGTTTGTTCATTGTTCGGGACAACTCAGGCTAATTTTTGTATTTTGCCCAATCAACTAATTAATTATAATTATTATTGAACTTTTCGCATATTCAATTTAGAACGAAAGTTTCAATGAAAAAGTTGTATAGTGTCCTCAGAAACATCCAATTTAGTGGTTTTATTAGGAAACCTCTAACACGCTTCGTTTTTCCGAAATTAAAAAAATGGGCCCAAATTAAAAAAAAAAAGAAACAAAAAAAAAACGCGAATTTGTTAACACCGTTTGGTCAACCGTGCTCTATTCAGCATTCAGGCCTAGTCTATTCAATCCACGGCCTATCCGCAAAGTCACTTTTTTTTTTCATAATTCGCGAACTTTTTACAAGGCCTATAAAAAAGGTTTTAAGGTTTTTTTTGACAAAAGCCACTGAATTTGATGTTTCTGAGGACGCTTTAAAACTTTGCCATTCAAGCGTTTGCTCTAAATTTAATATTTAAAGAGTTAATAATTAAGCTTAATTAATTTATTAATTGGGCACAATCTAAAAAAATAACCCGACTTGCTCCTAGCAATGAACAAATTTATTGTTTGGTCTCGTCTTCCTAAAATGCACCACAATATTTTTAAATCTTGGCTCAGGTTACATTTGTTTCTAACGTGACTAATTTCAGTATCTTCGGCCGTGTGAAAGTTAGACGAAGAGGGTATAAAAGGCCGAACCCCAGGTGAACCCTATCTTCAAAGAAGGAGCGGCGTGACACTGTCCGACCTTAGGGGCGGTGTTCTTCGCGCGTTTTGTGCTCTTTTCCCTGCTTTCGCACTACCGCTGCTGCTAAAATTCGGCAAGTTATAACCTGATGAATGCTTTTTCTCTCAACTCTCACTTATGTAGCCTATTAAACGACTGGCTGAAAATCACCAATTGCAATATGCAAACCGATGCGGTAGTTAACGAAGTTTAGTTAATTGAGGCACTAATTTTCTTTTTATATCAGCTTTATGATGTTCCGCGTGGTCGATAACGTTATTCTGAAGCAATCATATTTTTTTTTAATCTTGAATCATTGTTGTTTTGACTTTTTCCGTCTTCAAAAATAAACTGTAGAATCATTGGTTCCATTTTTAATGAGCAATCCCAAGTGACAAAGACAAACAAATATAGTTCAAATTGGAACTGCTCTGAAATCGTTTAAACACTTAAATACAATTCAACCTCAACAATCTTGAAATGTTGTGTTTCTAAAAAGTAAGACGCAAAATATAATTTGTATTATATGATAGCAACACGAACAATGTACAATCAGATAGATTTTTTGTATAGCTACGCACCGATAGTTGTTTCATATTGTAGTGTTTAACGGTGGAGTTTCTGGAACAATTTGGATATGAGGCAAAAGGCATTGGGTAAGGGATTTTGTACAAACATAATCACAAAATCAAAAACTATAAACCGTTTTCTTTGAAAAATGGTTCGCAATAGGCCTTGCTACGTGAAACCATACAAAAAACTGAGTTTTTAACAATTTGAAAAGAACGAAAAAGTTGAGGCATGATCAAGTCGAGCTTTTGATCTATTCGAGCACGCGACACTTCACATATTTTTATTTTGTAAAACTAATAGTTCCAAGCTTTTTTTTTCAAACAATGTTGTTTATTGCAGGAATTATTCTATAACATAAATTTGTTTACAAAAAATTATACAAAAAAACAGCAACAAAAAGATTTGTGTATTTTAAATAAAACCACCCTATTAAACAATTCCCTGGTTAATAGACCTAGTTTAATGCATTCCTCGGCAACATGTGCGGTTTAAGATATATGATTAGTTTACTCATGACTTACACCGTGATGCATGTCAAATGAAAACATCCAGATATTGTGAATGACATCTAAATTGTGAACATTATAAAACAGGCAATTGCTAATGTTAGTAGGAAGTAAAGGTAATATTGCAGATAAAAAAGCTTCAAATAAACGTTTAATTAGGTCAACGTGTGCCTACAAACATAAAGAGAAGCGCAACCGCACTTGCATCGGCGACAAAAGGGCGACTGTCTTGAATCAGCGCCCTACCGCTGCATTTACACACGGGGTACGGTCTTTAACGTTCTGAACCAGGACACACAATAAGAGCTAAGAAAGGCCTGAAACTTTAAAAAAATAGTGATGAATGATAAAAGAAAGGAGTAAGCTAAGCGGGGTGTAAACCCGGTTCCTCCTCCTGGAAGCTGCGTGCGTTGCCAACTCCGCCTCGCACGCGGCAACGCGTTCTAATTATGTGTAAGATAGTCTTTACCTTTTTGTTATTTAAAAAACAGAAGCATGTTTTCAAACTCACAATGCGCATCGATCAATCTTGCAATAACAGTAAACGTACATTCCAGTTCAGTCAGGAATGTTGTCATACTGAGAGGAAAATCTGGCCAACGGGTTTTGCCGAAGCCGCAAGCGATGACTCCTCTTTCCAATAAAGTATTTGTTGGAGACACACTTTCTGTCATTTTGTTTGTGTGTCTAAGAGTGAGAGTCGGTTGTAAATTTTCTCAGGAATTCATGGTGCACTCTAAAAAATAGGGGGTGTAGGGGGTACACTCCTTGTCCCATATGTAACACCGCAAAGCAACAATTCGACTTTCAGTCCACCGACGTCGAACAGACGATACCAACTTACACGAGCGGCTTCATAGTCAAGCGATACAACTTATTAAAATAGCTAATGTTCGGATTAAGGACTGCAGTATGAAAATCAAGGTTTTTGTTTTTTTGTAGTCTTTGATACGCACATTTGCTATTTAGTACGTTATACCCAACAGCTATCAAGCCACTCGCAAAAGCCGGTATCGCCAGCTCGACGTCAGTGGACTGAACGTCGAAATGTAGTTTTTGGGTGTTACATATGAAACAAGGGGGTATACTCCCCACACCCCCCCTTTCTGAGGGCGTGGGCTTTGACGTACAGTCAAAATACAGTTGACATAACAATAACAAGGGCATTTTAAATGTCAAAAAATTGTGTCTAAGAACTCTTGGCGCCCAGCTCGGCCCCATTTGCCGAGTTGACGCCATCCAAGTTTGATGACGTTACGTAGGGTTAGGGAAGATTGTTGACAGGCTTCGATTATTCTAGGTGGCGTTGGTAAAGCCGATGTCGCTCAGCATCGTCAAACTGCACATATTAATTTCGGTGACGGGTTGACAGCTCCGCAGTAGTGGCTTTTGCCTGCTTTCTTGAAGATATCACTTCTGTTGCTGTAGAGCGCGCCCATCCACATAACACTCTAGAAGTTCACCACCTAGACTTAGTTGCACCTGTGTTCTAAATCACAGCACGATACTTGAAGAAACTGATTTTTGCGGACTGTTTGAGTTGTGTTTTAAGCATTTGCTTACATTCTCTAGTGAACCAGATGTCCGGTTATCAGTTTTCCGAAGCGAATCTGTCTTTTCGTGCGACTGCAGATTGCAAAAATAAAAACAAAATATTTTCGCTTCTTTATTTTCGCAGGAATCCAAAATCCCGACCTACAAGATGATGCACAAGTACATGCTTGATCACGAGAAAGACGTCTACGTCGAAACTGCCACAGACGGTCACACTCGAGTGATGGCCGGGGACTATGCCTTTCTCATGGAATCTGCCTCCATCGAGTATATCATCGAGAGAAACTGCAACCTCACACAAATCGGAGGCCTGCTTGACAACAAGGGATACGGCATCGTCACGAGAAAAAGTAAGTGAATGGAAAAAATGGGTAAATTTTGAAATACTTGAAAAAGCGGAAACCACACCCAGAAATGTTTGCGCAGATAGCCGGTGGTGAATTTAGATGAGCAAAAAACTACTGTACCCTCAACGTTTCTCGTCTAAAGACTCGGCTCATTTTTGACCTATGGTGTCGTCACGTTGTTAAGTACCACGTATATCGAATGCTGCATTTATATACTGTAAACGACTAAATCTTTGCGAGGGCCTATTTTTTTCAATTGCACAACCTTGAACATATCGAGAAAAAAATAATGTATCACGCGAACATAGCAACCCATTGTAACGAATATATAGATTATTCCTCTAACTGGCAATAGTTTGTGCCCGCAAGATATTCCCACACGTACACTTTGTATATGTCGCGAAATATTGTTTTGAAGTCTTTTACACTACATCTCGTAAAAAACGGTCGTTCGGATTCTACAACGTTCACGATTAAGGGCGTCTGATAGGAAAGTATGTCATTTTTTGTGTGGAGTTAACTTTTAATCCGGGTGTACTAAGAACATCAAACACTAATTATTGGTCGGTAAACTCGGCTGATCAGTCAAAGGTTAATGGAAAGTTAGCTTAGTTAAGATCACTCTCGAACCAGCTTAACGTGCTCCAGCGTATAATTGGTTGGCCCCTACATTCTATTGGAAAGCTATTATTACCGAAGTACGAAACCGTTTCTTTTCTTCACTGCCAGAGCTTGCTTTGGTAAGACGAATCATAGATAACTATAATATTCCCCGGAGAAGGGCAACAAGGAGGACAAAGTACAAACATAAACCTCAAAACACAGCTAGGTGACTGTTGCCCGTCTGAAAACCAATACGCCTGGAACAAGGGACCTCTTCATTTCCAGTGGAAATGGAGGGGTCCCTGGTTCCAGGGATCATTATGGTTATCCTTGTCAAGCTCGCTTGCACCTTTGCATTAAATGCATTATCATCATAACCTCAAAGTGCAGGCCGTTCACCTTTGTTGCTGTTAGAGTCCCTTTCCTCTACTCGCGTCTAACGTTCGGTTAGCTCAGTGGGTAGAGCACTCCACTAGAAATGGAGAGGTTCCTGGTTCGATACCAGGACCAGGCGGACTCTTTTCAGTAACTCACCAGCCACCAGATGTGTTTGCAGATTTGTGTTTCTCCTTTGTCCGTCTTGTTCCCTTTCTTCAAGGATTATTATCCTTGCCCAGATCGCTTGCACTTTTCGCAAAACCCTTCGGAGATGTTCGGAAAAAACCGCGGGACCGTGTGCATGTAGGCATCATCAAATGTAAAGCTGTGAGCATGTATTTTTTTTTTTTTTTTTTTTTTTAAGGCTACATCACTTAATTACATATTTTTTCAGAAGATGTCGGTTCGGTGGCGTGTTATTTATCAATCATTGTTAAACGCAAATGCTGAGCGTTTTTTCGAGGGCATTTCGAGTCAATATTCAATCAATATTTTAGTATTTATCAACTAGCTTTTCATTCTGCTTGAAGTTGGTAAGCGATGCTAAAAGCGTATAACACAACCGTATATAGAAACACACTTCGCCTTGGCTTTAGACTTACAGACTTCTGCACACTATTGAGTTCTTCCATCTTTTTTGTAAACTTAAGATAACCGCGTGCAACAGTATTGTTATACCGGATCTTTTGACGGCTTTTTTTTTTTTACTTTGAACGCAAAGAATTGCAACGACAAGCGATTGCGACAATACAAACCTCTACCGAGGGCTCCATTTATTTAGATGGCAGTATATAACGTTTTGTAATCCTAAGTCTTTAAATAAATTTGAGAATAAACTTTTTCGGTAGTAAAAATAAGCATTGATTTATGTATAAACTTTCAGCGCCTCATCAAAATTACTAATTATGTACATTAAAAAAAAAGTGGAACACGTAGACGGTTTATCGTGCTGATGTGCAGAGATGGCCACTTGTGCCACAGGAAGCCAATGATAAAAGAAACATCGCTGGCTCATTCAAGTTACATGTATTTTTGTGGCCAAGGGAAAAAACACGCGCTGTAAACCTTGATGATACTAAATGACTTAGTGTTTTTATGTGAGGCAAATCAACAATCAGGTTAATTTGAATTTGGATAAATTATTTAGGATGGGTATTTTAGTAAAAGAATGTGTTTAGTGAGTCAAAAGGAAACTAGATATCGAGTGTTGAGAGTCAATGCCTGCTTTTAGGTAAGAAAGTTTGAAAATAGAGGACATTTAAATAGGGGCCACAATGCCGTTTTGGATTCCCCGAACACCATGGAGGTAGGAAGCTTCTGGAGGTGACAGTACGCCACCTGAGGAGAAGCCAGAAGTGGGAAGGGGAACAACCCCAATGATGGCCAAAAAACCACGGCAGTTTTGGCTACCCTCGGGTTCCCCTCACCACTTCTGGCTTCTCCTCAAGTGGCGTACTGTCGCCTCCAGAAGCTTCCTACCTCCATTCCGAACACTCTTGGGCGTCACACTGCAGAAGAGCCGAAGTTCTGCTTCCTGTTTGGGGGCCCAAGTTTGGGGGACGAGAGGCGTTTGGGGTCCCCTATTTTAAAGCTCTCTAATGAGGGCGGCTTATATCCCACCTCGTGTCTTTTGTAAAGCTGTCCGCCTTTTTTACAGCGATTTGCCCCTCAGTGACAAAGTATGCCAGCCGAACCCAGCTTACGCATTGGACGCGAGTACTGCGTCCCTCGGGTGTATGCGCTCGTGAACAATGAATTTCTCAACAATATTCTTATTAGCAATCGTGCCCAATGAGTGCTTGGACGGCACTTGCCATCTTTTGGAAACGATTGCGCTAAAAAAGCACATTGGAATCATTGACCTTAGAGTAGTCGCATTTCGAAACTATCACCGTTAGAGTTGACAATAATGCGTTACTTTTATTTCCGTCGATGAAGGCAAAAGTAATCCAACTGGCCAGTCGTGATTCGGCAAGAAAGATGAGCTTGGGTTTTCGCTGTAGCTCCACATTATAGAATATTGCACGAGACTCAAGGACCACGGAGTTCTAACCCCGGCGACCCTGAGACGGCTGGCAGAATTTCCTCTTCATGTGAAATACGTAGTGACGACCACGTGATTCATCATTTTGCTTTTGAGTTGAGAAAAAAAGCTGAAGAATTTAGAAACTCATTTCATGGTCCCTTTAACTATGCAAATATAGTTAAAGGAGCTGTGCAACGATATTCAATTGAAATGTTTTTCACTTGACACGAGCTTACTGGCACACCTGGGACTCAAGGATACTCGCACGCAACGCCACTGGCCAAGAAACTCCTTTGTTGCGGTGTAATTTCAAGGACAAAAGCGATCATTTTCATTCAATCTCTCCTTCGCAAAATTTGGTGACGTACCGTGGGGATCGCAGTACACCCAAGTGACGATGTTTGAATGCGGTTCATAGATTGGTCCCGAGCATTGCGTGGGCACTCGACTTGGGCTCGTGATAATCGCTACCTCGGGTAGTGACCCGTGTCCAATCGCTGCAACGACGACAACAGCCGAGCCATAACAATGTCTGGAACTCAGCGCGTGTCCTGCGCTTTGCCAACCCCAGCGCGTGGCTATGATCAACACTGGCGGCATATAATCGGCTTCAGATCACGTGGCCGCTTGTACTAGCTGCGAGTTGAGGGGGTGAACGCTGCTCGTTTGTCTTTAATTTTTTTCTGGGACTTCTATTGCGTGGGGTGAAAAACGAACGCGTGTTTCATAAGTCATTAACGTTAGGGATCCGTTTTAAGCGGTATTTGCGCAAAGTACAAAAATTGTTGCATCGCTCCTTTAAAAACCTGATTACCCCTTACGCAATGTATATTATTAATTCGGACCCCACACGGTAGTATCTTATTTTTCGCGCAATTTGTAGGTTTCACTCGAAAAGCTGATCAGGAAAACGTCCGGAATACTTTGCAGTGAAAATGGGTTGATGCCATTAACTCGATTAAAACTACACATAGAAGAAAAGTGGTATAAGTGTTGCCATGAAGTCCTTGGGTACGCGAAAAGAAAAGAGTTTGGGGGTGAGGGAATTCCATTCAAGAAGGCTAACGACATTCGAATGGGCTGGGGACTGACAAAACTTAAATGTGCTGAAGTCGACGATCTTATAGAACATTGAGAGAGACCTCTGCGACTCGCGCACTTTTCAATGGGATTAGGTACGCTCATAGTAGTTGCCTACAGCCGCTGCCGTACCTGTAGAAACCTCTACTGTTTTCAATTGGAAAGGAGTCCCCGTCCCATGCTTGTCTGCACTGTTCGCTGCGCTCTTTCGCGTAAAACATTATGTCGCAAATTACCGTGTCCTTACACGTTAACACCTGTTGTGGTAAAGACCGCGACACATATCATATTCAATTACATTCTTATTATTTTCCTGAGAAACACAAATACTGAAAACGAAATGACCGCATTTAAACATTCAGTAGTACAGCCAGTTGACTTGTTCATTTTGGCATCACTTTTCGGGCATTGTTTCATCACCCTATAGTCTACACTGAGCATAAATACGCTCCCTCTATTACACAACTTCAACAGCCATCGAGAGCGAGCTGGTTGCATGGGGCTGAGCCTGCTAGTCCTAGGTCTCCTTGGACAGGTTGCCTGCTTCTAATGGAAGGATCGACTTACTTTCAATGTAAAGCTTGGCCTTCATAGGGGAATACATTGCCCGTAGTGAAAGAGGCATCCTCTTCTAGATTAAAACGTTTCAGAAGCAGCCTTTTTAAAAGCCACTGCAGGAGATCCGTTACCGTGAAATTTAATTAGAAAACCGCAATGGTTCTCCTTGCAAGTGCTCATTCTCTTTCTTCATTTAAGAAGAATACCCGTTACAAATACAAAATTTACTGAGAGTGGCTCATGAGAAATATGTGGAGTATTAGAAATTTAGAAATCTTAGGGCACTGTAACATAAGGAAATGAAACGAAGAAAATTAAAACTGCTTACGTGTAGGAATGCCAAAGCGTTCCTATTCGGAGCGCATTCCTACGAGCAGCGCGCCACGTCGTCCTTTTTCACACGACGCTCCGGCGGTGACATCACGCTCCCTCACAGCGCAGGCGCGGCGCCCCGCTGGCTCCACGGCTTTCGTGGCGATGCATCTGGGTTGCTGTGCTTTTCTTTGTGTTTTATTTCTGAGGCGCATCGGCTTTGACTTCGAGCGCCACGCCGACTTCCGTGACGAAGCATCTGTGTTGCTGTGCTTTCGGCCAATGGAAATCCAGGTGCCGTTTTCGCTGCAACAGACAGCGGCTACAGACAACACCAGCTTCGCTCCATGGAACAGTTCATGCTTTTGCATTAAAACGGTCTAAAGCCAGAAAAAAGGTAGAACAAATCATAAGAAGCAAGAGCCTTAAGTTCGCACGCGAGGGTAGTTATAAAAATTAAAAGACCGCGCTTTAAAATATGTTTTTTAAAACGAGACATGAAGTGCCTTAAAACGTAGCTTAAAAATCCAACATATACCAGAAGGTCTTCAGCTACAAAAAATCACACTACACTCAAAGATTTTCTGATAAAACATAAAGATGTTCACAACAATCTTGTTGACGCTGTAACATTTTAAGAGCGCAACAATGCAAACGTTTTTGGGAAAAAATGTATGTCGAATTTTTAGGCAATTTTGTTGCATACGCGAAGCTTTCGGGCTTAATAGCCCAGTGGTTAGACTTCATAGCCAAGCACGTTGACGTTAGTTAGTGTAATGTGGGATTATCGTCTAGTGCTCAAACTCATGCGTCTAAAACTTTTGCTCACGCTGTTCATCACTAAGATTCCGCGCAGTTAAACGCTTGCGTTCATGACGCTCTTCGTGAGGTACACTCCAAAAAAATAAGGGTGTAGCCATTACATCCCTTGTCACGTATAAGACACACAAAAATTCAATTCGACGTACAGCGCACTACCGCCGAACTAACGGCCCCAACTTTTACGAGAGGCTTGATGACCGGTGGGATATAACATAATGAATAGCTAAAGTACGTATCAAGGCTTAGAGTGCGCGTAGGTCGAACTGAAGTTTTGGGGTGTATTATATGTGACCAGGGATGTACGAATATACCCTCTTTGGTTTTATACGGGATGCACATATAGCGCATCTCATCTAAACAATCGAGCCGTGCCTGTTGCACGAATAATAAAAAAATACCCTTTGTTTTATGTGTGTATCTTAACGCGTACCAGGTTATCGCTCTTTCTCGAATGAGGCGATACCGCTAATCACTCCTCCGTTAGTGCGCCCTCGATAAACCAGGGAGGGGAGGTGGAAAGTCACGTGACTTAGCCCCTCCCCTCCAGAGCCTCGAGCTTCCTCCGTCAGTGCGCAGGTGGTCGAACTCCTCCTCACCTACCTCTGGCCATGTGACCTCCCCCGTTAGCCAATAAGCGTCGTGCTTCCTTCGTTTGCTCCTCTCCCCCCGTCAACGAATCAGCAACGATCTTAGCGGTCACTTCAATGTTTGGGCTTCACGAAGTCCTGAGCAAGTAGCAAAAGAACGTTTCACGTTCTTACGGAACACTATTTCCACCTTATCGTTTGCTTTCTTATTATTCCTGCAACGACTTATATTTTAACCGTTCTGACATGGTTTACCTACGGGCATTGTTGGACCCCTTTTTCTACAATTATCGTGACTCTGAAGATTGACGGCAGAAAAATTACCACGGATATTCAGGCTTAGGAGAGTCTGAGTCAGCCATATATAGAGAAGAATAGTCCCATAAAAAGACGAGACAAAGAAAGAAATAGAAAAAATAAATTTGTTGTCTTCTCTGGCGTTTGCAATTGATATCGTTAACCAGATCGCCTGCGTTTTCCCATTCTTCAAGAATAATTCAGTCGTGATATTTTATAGAGTAGTATCCCGATCGCCTTCCCGTTTTTCCATATCTGCGTAGGTCTCGACTGCGATTTTACAATTATTTGTTCTTCATTCTTCAGTAATCATGGCCCTATTAGTGTGAATTCCAAACTGATCAAGGAGACAAAAAAGAAGAAAAAATATTTTTCCGAAACGAGTGGTCTCGCTCCATGCTTCTAATCTCTCTTCATTTTTTTCGGTGTTCCTGTCATAGAATCCCCCTACCGGCAGATCCTGTCCAGCGGCATCCTCAAGCTGCAAGAGGCAGGGAAACTGCACAGCTTCAAGGAGAAGTGGTGGAAGGAGCGCAAGGGTGGCGGAAAGTGTGTCGACGACGCCAAGAAGTCGTCGGCGGTCACCGAGCTCAGCCTGGCCAACGTGGGTGGCGTCTTCGTCGTCCTCCTGGGAGGATTGGCCCTCGCGTCCATCGTTGCCGTCATGGAGTTCTTCTTCAAGGCCCGAAAGATGGCCAAGGAGGACTCGGTAACTTGTTTGTTTCCTCCGTCCGTGTTGCCGACATTGAAGCTCACTAACATTTCCTTGGTAACCTGGCCGTAGTAGTGTATAGGGTGCCCCCAAGCACTCCTTCCACTGTAAAACGAGCCGGAAGTATCGACGTCTGCACATAGAAAACCGAAACTTTCACCAAATGTGCATTCAGAAGGTAAATTTTATCGCGTAAAATTTAAGTGGGCTCTTCCTGTAAACAAATTTGAGCAATAAAATTTCCAAAGTCAAGGTTGGTTGCGTTCGCAGACGACCGAGTTGGCGACGCTGTTTACTTGTGGCGCCATCTCCCGGTAAGCGCAGCGAGCAGACAACCAAGCGCGTCGTCTGTTCGCTACGACTATCGGGTGATGGCGCCACAAATAAATAGCGTTACCAACTCCCTCGTCGGCGAACGCTAGCGACATTAACTTTAGCAAGTTTCCTACTCTTATATTTTTACAGGAAGAAAGAGAACGGCGACTTGAAATTTCACACTGTAAAACTGACTTCCTCAGTGCGCATTTGTTAAATGTTTGCCGTTTCTATCTGCAGATGCCGATTTTACAGCGAAACTGTTTATGGCTGGGTTCCGTTGATTTTTCGTGTGCGTGACCAAAAACTCTACGCTTGAACCGCCGCACTCGCCGCCGCTCCCGCCGCCGCACGCGCAGGCCTTCCCTGTATAAAAGACTCGAAGTAAACAACCAAAATAAAACATTGACGAGCGCTCGTGCAAAATGCCATTTGTTCTGGGATTTTTTTAGAGTAGTTACTGCAGCAGACGCCGGCACGTGCGGCGTGTGGAACACCATTCCCTGCATTTTCCTCGCTTGGGTAATTTAGCAATAGGTCTATTAGCGGCGAGATGTTTTGGTGGCGCCCTCCTATGGTTCCCCCTTGTGACCTCATTACCTTGCGAACAACAAGTTCGATGGTGTTTGTATATAGCATGGTGGAAGCCTGAAATCATTGCGCTCTCAAAGCAACACTGCCAACACCGTCGAAATTAAAGTTCTTTCATTGCTCTTATTTCCATCGATGGTATACCCTTTCCGACGTCTTAGTCAGCTTTTGGGCCAATCGTGGAAGGCCGACCACAGCGACGCTTTCGGTCGCGCACGTCGCCAATTCATTCAATCAGTTACCAATAGGCGCAATTTTCAGGATCAGTAGACTCTCATGTAGGTAATTAAGGTTTCTCAAAGATTGGCCACTGTGCGACACGCGTCGGCCATGTCTACGCTCGCACCACCCTCTGATTGTCGTCGTTCCAAGCGCTTGGGCTCCTAGTTTCCTTTCCTTCCGCACTCCCGGGCTGGCGGTTCCGTCGGGCGTGTGTACTTTCCGCCGGCTCCACGGGGCGGATCTGTGTCGCGAGCTAAACAGCGTCACTGGTCATCCACCTCCACGAAGTAGAAAGGCTCATGATTGTTTTCCCTCTTGTTTGAAGCGGAAGGTCGGCTGGAGACATCCTATATTTAATACGTCACCCACTGGAGCAATTTTGGCGTGTCTGATTGACCCCATGAGCTCGTAGCGGCAGCTCCGTCTGGATTTAAGATGAAACGAAGTACACAACTGAAGTTGTTTTAAGCCTTTTCATGAAGCTTCGCTTATTGCGGAAAGCCTCTTTGTTTGTTTTTGTTGTTTTTTTTTGTTTGTTTTTTATGTTCCCGTCGATGAGCAATCTTCAGGGGGGAAAAGATATTTTAAAGGGTCACATAAATCAGATATACTTGCTTTACATCTTATTAATTTGATTTATTTTATGTAGTAAGAAAAAAGCTTATTTTACATCATTTCATGTAATTTTAAACATGACGGATTGATTGATCATACCGTCAGGTTGCTCAATAAAATGGAGAGGAATGAATTATTGTACATTTAGTCTTTTCTAGTACAATTTATTTAACGGTTTTTATTGATGTGAACCCGCCATACTAGAACAAAGGACGTTGAATTTTTTAGTTAGTGAAAAAGCTGAATTTGCGTTTTCCTTCGCGATCTGATTTGCTTTCAATAAACGTTACTTTCCTTGTTTTTTTTGTTTTTTTTTGCGTTTTGATTAGCTTGCAAATAATAGAAGGTGTCCCCGAAAAAAGTTTACAGGTTTGTTCACCGCAAAAATAAACTATGTTTCGCCGAACGCTCATTCGCCACAGGAAAGGAAGGGCTAAAGGTTGGATCCTGATGCCAAAGTTACAACGCAAACCGTTTTTGTTTTGTTCTTTTTATTTTTTTTTTTTGTTTAAAAGTTAGTCGTGTTTTTTTTTTTTTTTTTAATGTCAACGAGAAAATCGTGGCCGACGGAGCTCTAGAATAGATGGTGCTCTATGGCGCCAGAAACCGAAAGCAGGCGATAATTGGCCCATATTCTCATTGAATTTTTCAAAAACTCTCCTATAACTATTGAATAAAATATTGGTTCGTGCTGAAACTTTGGCGTCTAGTTCGGACCTCTAGCGCTACATTTGGGCGCAGGATGAGCATTTGGCCATGCATAGTTTATTTTTGCGGTGAAACAAACCCTGTAAATGTTTTTGTTTCGAACACGCTGTAGATTACGCAGCTAACAAACGAAGAGTAGCGTAGAACAAAATCGAAGCGCTTTGATTTGCTCACCAAATATGTTCGTCTTCAACCTCTTTTTTTTTCATTATGATTTATTTATTATATAAAAAACAAGTGAACATAAAAATCATCAAATGATAGACTAACAGTAAATAAGATGTATATTGGGGATTCATTTTGTAGAAAATGGTTGATTTCAACCATCATTGTAGAACCGATGTGATTTAAATTACTTAAATCATGATCTAAGTCACTATATAAACCATCTTGAATTGTATTCTCCACCTTGGTGATATGGGTGAATAAAGCACTAATGTTTGCTCTTCTCTTATTGGCGTACTAGAGGTTTTACTTGAGCTAGTTGGTACATACTTGAATAGGGTCAGCTGAACAATTACAAATTATAAAAACCGTGAGAGGAAAAGACATACACACCGCTGACTATTGTCTTATTGGCGTTTTAGCCATGCATCCGTATTTAGCTGTTTTTGGTCACTTCTGCTCTGC
This sequence comes from Ixodes scapularis, assembly GCF_016920785.2. Lineage (NCBI taxonomy): Eukaryota > Metazoa > Arthropoda > Arachnida > Ixodida > Ixodidae > Ixodes > Ixodes scapularis. The sequence continues at coordinate 188,940,016 of NW_024609857.1, forward strand.
GTTACGTAGCATAATCGTATATCTTTGCGATTCAGTAACCTACTATAGCTCTTTTCATAATAACTTTAAATGCCTACGTTGTTTAATTATTGGGCTGAGTGAAATGAAATGTTTTTTTGTAGTTTGTTGCGTACCTTTATTATTTGCTCTTCTTCGTTGCAAAATATTTTTTTTATTATTTTAATTCCAGATTACGCGACTGTTCACTGGCGCAATAAAAATATTTTGCCGTTTTCAATCAGATTCCGTTAACAGCTATTTCGGTAGTCACCCTCTTAACAACGTTTCGGAGACCGCTACCGAAGCGACCTAGAACCGTGATTTAGTATGAACAGCAACGAAGACTCTTGTATGTATTCTGGTCTGAAACCTAAAAAGCGGATTTCAAGAATGAATTCCTGAAATAAGTTTAAGATATTTTCTTAATTATCGGATTTTTAAAGCATGTAGCATCCCCTGCATTGAGTTAAGGTAACAAATTATGTCAAAACTTAATTAGTTGTTTGAGTTAATCTCGACTCTGTACCTTAAGAACCACTTCTTGGTAATTCTTATTCCCTTGCAAAAGGCAGTAAACCTTAGATTTTCCTTTTGCACAACACTTTGAACCCGTCATGTTTCTTTTTTTTTCTCAAACTCTAGCTTGAAGATGCAATGAGTTACAGCCCCTATCTCTAACCATAAGAGAGTGGAATGCTCATGAAATCAGGCGGCTCTTGAGCAAAAGCTACATTTGGTAAACGCAACATATCTCTGAAGTGCGTTTTTGAGAGCATCTGTTCGGCACTTCGCCATTAGCTAAGTTGATCCAAATGAAGTTATGTGATTTACGCTTTCGCTTCAAGGGATTCAATAATTAAACTTTTATGATTAGTAGATCAAGTTTATATCTCAAAAATAACTTTGTTTTACTCCAGGGTTAAAGCAGTTCACTTCACAAAGCTTATAATTGCTATGGGCTGATTGTCCCTTTGCATTACCGGCTTGGTTTAACTCATGTGCGGTAGAAGAAAAACTCGACTGAAGTGAAAGTAGCCAACAGCGTATGTCTTACTTAACCTAAATGTTGTGTGTTTTTCATATTCAGAGTCTCCTGTGTTATTTTAGCTTGCTGCTGTTGAGGAATCTCAGAAATAAAATAAAACGGGAAGCGCGCTTTCTTTCATTTCAGCCTTCAATATTACACGCGGACCAAAAAATATGCAAATTCAACCAAGAATGCATTCTAGGCCCTAGAAATGTCAATAATAATATACATTCATTGCCGATTTTTATGTACTACAACGTACCCCGACACCGTTCCTCTTTTTTGTTTCTTGTTTCAGGAGTCCCTTTGCAAGGAAATGTTGAAGCAGCTCAAATTCGCCATCTCGTGCCGTAGTTCCACGATGCCAGTGAAAGGTGCCAAGCCTCCCGAGGTGGACAGCAACGGAGGCGACTACCGAATCTCCACGCTGCCATCGTTCACGTCGGACTTCTGAGAGACACTTTTTGCTCTAACTTGATTCACTTTTTTTCCTTTCCTTTCACAATTTTCATCAGTTTGGTTTCTTTTCACTCGTATTCGCCTTTAAAGTATCGTGGACCCGCCTCGACCACTTCCATTTTTGTCCGGTTTTTACTACTACCAAGAGCGTCGCGGCGGTGCAGCAACCACCGAATCGAGGAGTACCTCAAAGTACACAGAGAAACCGCAAGCTTAGATGTGACAGTTACCTGCTCAGTAGAAAGCTGCAGCCTACCGGGCAGCGTGTGCAGAACCTGCATCACAACTACTACTACGTGTGTGGGTTTACGAGAAAACATACCTATACATCTGTTTTCTCATTGAGTTGTTGTATCGTGACGTTGTACGCGTTTGTCATGATGTTTCTTTTTCTACGATACAATATACGCGGAAGATGTTTGAAATGGTCCTCACACCGATTGATTTACATAAGGGAGGTTGTTTGTACAGATTTCGCTGCTGTATATAAACTTTATGATTGTTAGTGCACGTAAAATTGCGTTATAATATTATGATTAGTGGATACTTTGTCGAAATTTTCATTTCCTTTTTAGCAGGCTGTACTTTAATTAAGTACAAAGTGATGCGTCTAGTGTTTATTGCAGTTACATAGGAATGTAGAATAGAAACCAAGGCAGTCCTACTTCTCGAACATGGTGCCGTTGATATTGTGTACTGTTATTGGTTACAATCTACAACTTCCTTCTGTACATGACCCTTTCACTCCTTTAACCTATTACCTGCTTGCACAGTGCGCGGAGCGTTTTAAGAAATAGTTATTTGCTGCGTAAAATGTCTTTCGAATGTTACCATCGAAAATACTGTCTTATTCGCGAATTGCTTTGAAATACTGAATGGTATACATAATGTGAGAGGTTATCCTAACTTTTGTCTAAGATTACATCTATTGTATGAGACGAGAGCACGAGATTCTTTAGTTACGAAGACACTCATATAAGACATTCGATAATGAGGAAACGGAAACGAGGAATTTTGTAGTTTTAATTTAAATGCGAGAAAGCTTGCGTTGTTTTCTTCAATGCCGAATCTTTACGGAAACTCAAAAACAAATGAAATGGGAACCATTGTTTTATAACAAAAAATTCAAGAAATGTGGATGTTTGCGGTTAAGTCATTGTCGTGTTAATCCGCGTTACGATCCGCGTTAATAATTTATTTGGACGCTATTAGCGTTGAGTGGATCTCATCCTCGTCCTTTGGTTAGTAAATAATGAATACTAAGTACGACTGCGACCATAAACTGCGAAAAGAAGCGATTTATGTTCACACCCGCTCTACAAATATTTGTATTAAAATTCATTCAACATGTTAAAAACAGAATTACTGCAATTGACGAATTAATCCGGACGTTACTAGTGATGTAGAGCTGCGTAGCATCGATTAAAGGGGAATCATCTTTCCTATTCTAATTTAAAATCAGTAGGATTAACCTATAAAACGGCCGGAGTATTCGACGTGTTTATTAGGACAGGGGCATAAAAACATTTTATGATAAATTAAACGGTCTTGGTGCTTGCAGTGTTAGCTGTACACAAACTCAAGGCAAGACACAAATAAGACTATTAAGAACATCGTTGTCAGGAACGAGCAAGTGCATCAATATGGCACCTTAGATTTAGAACGACCTGGTCAAATTGATATAAGTGCAATGCCCTGGGCCCCCCAAATAACATTTTTTGTTTCAGTTTCTTTATTCTTTATGAGTGTTCGATGCATTAATATATTAGACAATTCAACATTAACGTATTACACAAAATTAAAAATAAGTCGTTTTATATTTTTTCGCAATATCTCTTGTAGGGGTCGTTGGCTTGCTTCTTAAAATAGTAGACGTGTTTTAATGTTATCGTCAGAAGGTTTGTGAAGGCTTACAAAGTACACGCATTAACCTGTTAAAAAGTTTTTTATACCTTATTCGTTTCTATATTCATGGCGGCTCTTACCCTAATTTTTTTATACAAAGAAATTAAAATAAATTCTAATTTTGGTTCATGACCGTACGACTAATCAGACACATGGACCCTCATTTTTATTTTTATTTTTTTGTTTTTAAAACAAAAAAAAATGGCACGTGCCAATCAAAGATGTGCTTCTGAAAGCATATTTTTGCGACCCGATTTCTCAGGATCCGGCTGTATGTTTCATAGTCGCGACCATTAAATGTTACAGGTTATAAAACGAGAATTCGCCTCTGAAAACAATATAAGTATTCCCGTGCCCTTGAAGTTTGTGAATTTTTCTATTCGCGAAGTTAACGAAAATTAGAAGCTCGTGGGCACTAAGACCTTTACAGAAATTGAACTGAATTTCCATGACGTTAGATTACTTAGTTGAAGTTATCTCAAATATTCGCGCTCGATCCATTGCCACCCGACCTTGAAAAATGGGCAGTGGCACTTATAAACAAACTATACAAAGGAAATGTGGATTCGATGTGCAGAAAACTCTCCTGCAGAAATATATAAAACAATATAGTGTTAACATTAAGTACTCCTAATTAAGTGGTAGTACAGCTGATCCAGATTATTCTTGAGATAGGTTGACTTTTCCTGGCCTACTCTTAAAATTGTTATTTCTCCAGACAGGTTCAGAATTCAACGTGCGCAGAAAAACAAATTGTGAGTCCGCACGCAAATTTTTTTCATCAACGCTTAAGTTGTTTTCAGCGTCTTACGAACCTGTAAAACCAACGCAACCTATATTATGTTTATACTGCTGCTGTCCTCAGACACCGTAAACCCTCAATCTTAGAATATAAAAAAAAAATTTTTTTCTTCATAATTTGCATGTTATACTAACGACATCATTGTGAACTTGCCTCCGTCTTGCTGTGGCAACATGAAATACTTAATTCATCTGAAACATACAATATTTAGTTCTAAAGCAGCAATACAATTATATACTAAAACTTTGCTCAAGTTTGCGGAAGTCTGTAATTATTTATTGTTACGTTCCTTTCGCTAAAATGCCTGCTTTAAAGTAGGCAGCTACACGGGATCATTGTGGTTCGGGCCTGGGTAGGGCCAAACTTTCCAACTTAAGGCACAGATTATCACAAATCATTTTAAATATCCAGTAATGTAGATTATACCCACAACCCAAACAACCAAATTGGTACGCGATTCCACCTTTTTTAGATAATGTGTACTCTTAGAGACCAGTGAAATACTGTAGAAAGCTCATTACAGCAAGAACGGCAAGACGTATATGGCACTATTGACTCCATATATCTCGTGGAGTATGCCTAACATTTTTTCATGGGGATATTTCATGGCTAACCATTCTAGATATCACTTAATTACACTTTTTATGTGTGCTTTGTGTTCTGTTAAAAAAAAAAACAACCCATTCGTCGCTTCATAGTTTCGATGATAGCTGACTTCTATTAGATGGTTTTAATTTTTGTAATACAAAAGCGTGTTCTAAAGTGAGTTACATATGTAATATTCGGTTTCTACGTAGCACATGGCGTTCTTGTCTATTCAGTGCTAGTGATACCATTTTTACATCTTGCAAAATCCGATGTGTCAGAGTCATGATATGTACAGAATAGTAGGCCACCATAGTTACAGTTTATCCTCACAGAAGTTATCTTCATATAACCTAAAAAATGTTTCACACTAAACTCTCTCTGGTGCGTATTAACGGCGGAAATAGACGTGGCGCGCGTGGTCACATCTCGAGTTTGTACATAAAGAACTGCAGTGCACTGTTGGTTTGGATGAAATGCCTGGGATTGCTCATCGGTAGAGGTCGAAAGGAAATGTTTTATTTCTTTTAGTGTGTTAAAATTGTTCGCTGCTCATGTTTCTTTGGATTCAATTGGTTTTTAAATACAATATTTTTAGCTGTTTGGAAAACAAAACTCACGATATCTATTTACGGCTGGTGTTATCTCATGAAAGATCTGCAGTTGTAATCCTCCCAAAAATGTCACATTTTCACAGTACTTTACAGCCACAAAATGCATCATAAAAAATTCGTAATACAGGTCCAGAGACAAAATATCATTCTTCTTCTGCTCTATTACGTTTTTGCTCTACAACTCGTATAGCACATTAACCAAACATAAATATTTGAATTATTTTTTCGGTGTAGTTTCAAAAGATTGGTATGATGCAAAATTATGTCATGCGTGTTTTATTTACCCCATCAACTAAAAGGGAACGTCAATATATACCTACCGGAATCATTTGAACAGTGAGTGGAATTATAATTTGATCGATGATCCCTGGTCTTGTAGTGTAGTAGAAGGCCAATGTTGCGTTTGGCGTTTTCACTGTGGTGACTGTGTATGATACAGCGATTGATGAATAAGAACCACAATTGACACGTAACTAGTTTCTACTTCAACTTGCATAAAAAGCTGACGCACTAGAGATACCTCCTGGTAGAAACAGTTTCGCGTGGTACCTTTAAGTTTCTCATCGTAATATTTTACGCATGCTGACCCTAGCTAATAGAGTATAAAATATTAGAATTTCTTAATATGTTCAACAGTACCATTTTCTCTAGTAGAACAATTATACGGCGTTGAATTTGTCTACGCATTGGCGTTTTCCAAAGTTTAAACAACAGTTATGTGTGATATATATATGATTAAACTCTGCGCTGAAACCTACATGCGGTTGTCTATAATTATCATGATGTAGTTTCATTCAAGAAATTACTTACCAAATCACTGGAGGGTAGTCTCTTTGCAATGTTTTTCTTTTGCTCTATTTATTTCTGCTTGAGTCATCAAGAGAGTAGTGTTGACAACAAGTTTGGGAAATTTGTTACTGAAGTGTTGTTTGGATGGGTGCAGTATCATTTTGATACATTATTAAAGTATTTTAACTAAATAAAAGCTCCGCATCAAATCACTTTCGTGTCGTTTCACACAATCAACTACCTTTCATCCATATGCCCTGTTTCGTTTTCCGGACTTCATAAAATTTAGCATTGTATATGACTGTCATAATTTTATTTATTCTATTTCTCTCAAAGTTCACATTCGACTCCCAACGCAGTCCCTCCCGAAGATAAGTTGTGCAATTCATTTGTCATACTGTGTGCTGGACCAAAAAGTAGCTTTAAAAAAGGCAACATTGGCGTTTCTAAAACAACGCATCATAAGAAGTTCACTAAGGATTCTGGTTAACCTGGGGATCCAAACCGTTGACACAGGTTTGCCGCCTGCCAAATCGTCAGTTTTTCGATTCCACCACGAGGGGGCCAATGGTAACCGGCCACGCGAGCGGCGCTCCGCCGCGGATAAAAGACCTTCGCGGCGTATGCGCGGGGACTCTTGTGATCGCAACGCGGGCGATAAGGGAATAAATGACGGCGTATTGTTAAACCAGTGCGTTCTGTCGTTGTTCAAGACGGGTAGCAGCAAGAGAATTCGCACACTTGTGCCCAAGGTGGGGCAATAGCATGGCAAGAATAAGGGGCCGCGCCCAAAACAACGCCTGCCCAACTGCTCATACAGGAACGCGGCTACTTTCTCGAAATATTTTTTACGCTAGCTGGACTCAAGGAAAACTTGGAACTGTCTTTTTCAAAAGCTCAAGCGCTTTGACTTTGCCACAATTATAATTAGAAAAAACACTTTTTATTTTGTTAGCAAGGTGTTCATGGATGTGTGTAAGGCACTAGCGATACAGAAACAGGTAAACTTCGCCGTACTTTTGCACAGGCGACTATCACGGAAAGAGTCAACCGTGACCTCAAGCTAATGCACGAAGCGCATACAGAGTGACAAGACTGGGACGCAAAATTGGCAAATATGGCATTCGCCACCCGCATGACAGTCAAGCGGTCCACGGGTTTTTACTCCTGTTCAATATAACTTCGGGAAAGAGCTCGCATTTCCCTGGTAAATGGCCTTCTTTGCATGCACAGATCCAACTAGTATACAGCGCACCACTCCGCAGCTCGCAGATCTCCGGAAGCAGTTCACGAAGAACTTGCGGGAAGCTAGAGGGAGCCTCGACGTGTGGACACTTCAGCAGGCAAGCCAGTGCAACAAAATTTGCAGTTAAAGGTGGGGGGGGGGGGGGGGGGGCGGGGGGGGGCGAAGCGAGGAAAGGAACCGAGCACGACGAAGTTCGGGCCAAGACTATTTTTTTTATAACCGTCTCGCGCGGTGGTCGCCTTTCAGCCCCGTGCTCCCGCATCCGATGGAGGTTTCTTTTTTTTTTTTTTTCTTGTTTTTGTTTTTTATTACATGATTTACCTTTTCGAAGTCGGAGTCGCTCCAACGAGCAGTTTTGTGTTGAAGTTGTGGAGGATAAGTTGATGGAAAAGTGAACAGTTGAGAGTACGTCTTTGAGGAAAAACAGGCGACTGTCAGAAGGTTTTGGAGGAGCACTCGTCGCTGCTAGTCATCTCTCGTTTCGTTTCACGACGTTCCACCAGTTTACGTGCAGCGCTCTGCTCTGGAACCAAATTTGTAATGGTACCAGTAAAGTTGGACGTCTGAAGATTGAATTCTTGAAGGGGAAAAACGTCGCGACTATGATGATCGGCTTGGAGAACAAGCAGAACCGGACGAGATACGGGAGGGCTCTGAATCACGAACAAGGGAGCTTGCGAGGAGTGCGGTCAGGTTTTTGACTTGCTTCCGAAGGGCCGTCATTTCTTCAGAGGAGGCGAGTCTTAGCTGTTGGGCTTCAGAGAGCTAAAGTACGCCAGGTTTGTGCACAAAAGCCTGTGGTGGTGCGACCTCCATGAATTTCTCGGCGTGTGTGCCAGAGCTGGCAGGGTCAAATCTGCTGCCGTGGTAAGTAGCATCGGGACAGTCGAAGGAAGCCGTTGTACAAAAAGTTCTTTCAGTAATGTCATATCAAAAGTCGCGGCGCGCTTACCAAGCAAGGCCTGCATGTGACAGAGTTTCTGTGAAGGTCACCGATCTTCGAGCTCTTCTGCTGCCAACAGCTGCTGTAGGCGCTTGCGTTCCGAAACCGTGGCTGGTTCTACGATTGCCGCTTTCAGCGCGTCGTACGGTGCAGCGCTGGGCGGATTTGAAAGAACGTAGTAGACTTCCAATGCTAGTTCGTTGGGAAGGGCAGCTACCAGGTTGCCGAAACGCGTCATTTGTGATGTGACGTTCGAAACGCCAAATCGGGCTTCAACCTGCAGAAACCAGATTTTCGGGTGCTGTCGCCAGAAGGGCGGGAGGCGTACAGCGTAGTGGTTGATTTTATGGGGAGGCTCACCGGTACGATCTGTTTCTTGCGCGTTCGTAGCCATATAGTTCACGGGTCACCATGGCATTGCGGGGGCGAAGCGAGGAAACGAACCGAACACGACAAAGCTTGGGCCAAGACTATTTTTTTATATATATTCGTCACGCACTCTTGTCGCCTTTTAGCCACACGCTCCCGCATCCGATGGACGTCTTTCTCTTTGCTGTTCTGACACCACAATGGTAAGAGATCTGCTGCTGAGGCGAACTCATTCGCTGAGTGAAAATGTTAGAGGCTTCATGGTATCTTTAGCCAAGCGATGGGAGGCATTTTTTCTGTTAACAAGAAGCTCTCCAACTTGGTTTACGATCTGGTGCATTGCGAATCTGATGAAGTGTGTGGGTCCATTCAAGTCGCCGACAAAAAAGCTTTCTAGGAGCCTGGGGAGGTAGATGTGCCGCAGGTTCTACCTCTAGAAGATTTCATACCGTCTCTGCCACGATACAACCTGCGACGGCGCTGAAGACCACGAAAAAAGGGGCACGAGCTCTTCGGTGCATTAAATTCGTGCCTTTTTCGGTTTTTTGGGGAGAGAAGAAAAAGTAGCCGTGCTCTCGTATGCGCCGTTGGGCAGGCATCGTTCTCGGGCGCGGCCACTTATTCCTGCTGCGCCACGGCCTCAATGTATTCCTAATTTCTAGTGCCTCGTGCCAGACTCGTAGCGGCGGCGACGTAGCTCCCACGATGAGACCCACTACGGCCGCATCGGTACCGTCCGGAAAAACTGACGCCGAATAACCGTTTGCCCCTCTGCAAAGGCCGTCGTTGGCCCAGAAGGAAGACCCCCCAAGATGTTCTAAGGCGTCCCCTGTTTGTTTGTTTTTGTTTTCGGATGGGCAGAGATGTATGGGAAACCAGGGGATTCAAAGCCTTGGCCCAGGCTGCCCGCCTGCCAAATCGTCAGGGGTCATTTCTACCGCGAGGAGGCCAAGAGTCGCGCGAGTGGCCCACCGTAGCGGATAAAAGGCCGTCCCACGTGTGCGCAGGGGTTCTTGGGATTGAACCGTTCGCCAACACGGAATAAATGACTGCTCGTTGTTGAACCAGTGTTCTGTGCCCTTCTCCGAGACGGGTAAGAGCAAGGAAATTCCGACAGAATTAGAGCACCCTTTTTAAAAGAATCCTGGGCCCAGTTAAGCATTTCAAAAGTTGCTTTTTTGGTTTAGCCCAATGGTGCGGGAGGTCAAGCTTCGTCCCCAAGAGCAGATGGGTTTTGGGGAATTTCAGTGTAGGACACGGCAACGCCAAAGACGTAAAACATATTGACATAGATGTCGATAAGATAACGCTCGAGGTACACCTAAGCACTTCTTATTAGTTGTGAATGGGAAAGCAATGCATGTCGTTGTTCCGCTCTGTTCTTCTGTGTTGTAGTTTCGTAAAGGGGCAAGTTGCGTCACTGCCGAGGTGGCCGGCGCCGACAATGTGGATGCTTGAAGCGTCGCCATGTTCGTCGGCGACGAAACGAGCAGAAGCAGCCGAGCGCGCGCCACCATGTCCGTTTTACCGGCCAGAGGCCCGTTAGTGCCATGGGTTGAACCACTTCGTTTTACCGGCGCCCGGGCAACACTACATATTTTCTACATTGCTGCCCGCGCAACAAAAATGAACGCGCAACTATGGCTCCCTGCGGGAGCCATAGTTGCGTGGGACCATACGCAGGGGCGCAGAAAACGTCTACTTTCCTGCATGGCATTTGAGTCTGCTCCTCATATGATCAAATCACGGCGAATAGCGGCGCGGCGGCACGTGGAAAACAGACGCGCAACCCTGGTTCCCGTGGGAGCCTATACAGGAACTCTAGGCGGCACGGGCCCGTAGCGCCATGGGGTGGCCTTCCTTGAAACTGACGCGCGCCGGCCAATGGGAGCCTCGTCCTTTGAAGCTATGACGCGCGCCAGCATTGGGATTCCAATGCCAATCCATCAGATTTCGGCTTCATTTAGCACTATTGGGAGAAGGGAAACTAGATGCAGTTTGGCTAGGTATTTTGCGCGGCGTCAAAGCTGGGAGCCATAAGATAGCGGCTTCGCCTTGAGGAAGGAGTTTAGAGACCGTTTGGGCGCGGCTTCAAAGCTGATGACGTCGACTCGCTTCATGGGACAATTAATGCTTTCGCATTATCAAGTCATTATGTCGTAAAGTAAAGTATTAATCCCTTAATCTGTATTTTGTTAAAATTATCTGCACAAAAAAGAATGAGGTCTGTTAAAATGTTATAAAAATGTATCGCAAAAATACCTAATAATATTGCACAAAAAAGATGGAGAGCATCGGCAGTTCATTCAAGGGCTTGAACACTTGCTATATACAATAAACACTTTCATAAATTCAGTATCGTATAGTAGCTGAAATATCAGTCCAAATTGGGGTATGCTCATGGCGGACAAAATCTGCCCAGGCAGCACCGAGTTCTGGGCCAAAACTTGGCTTGCGTCTGGCAGTTTAGGGCATTAAAAAGCCCGAAGAAGCCAAAGTAGTGCCAAACCTGACCTCCCTTGGCAACAGTCTGGGTATCTTGGCCCTAATTCGCCAAACAAGTGCCAAACTTAGGCTTCGCGGCTGTCGTCTGGCATCTTCGGGCCTAAATCGCCTAAAAAATGCCAGATTTAGGCTTACTGCCCGGTAGTTCCGCAGATCTTTGGCATTTTTGGGCCAAAATCGCCAAACTAATGCCAAAGTTAGGCTTCACTTTTTGATAGTTCGGCTATCACCTGGCACATTCGGGCCAAAATCGCCACAGATGTGCCAGAGTTAGGCTTACTACCTTGTAGTTCGGCAGAGCTTTGGCATTTTTGGGCCAAAACCGCCGAACTAATGCCAAAGTTAGGCTTCACTTTTTGACAGTTCGGCTGTCACCTGGCACATTCGGGCCAAAATCGCCAGAGATGTGCCAGAGTTAGGCTTACTACCTTGTAGTTCGGCAGAGCTTTGGCATCTTCGGGCCAAAATCGCCAAACTTATGCCAAAGTTAGGCTTCACTTTTTCACAGTTTGGCTGTCACCTGGCACATTCGGGCCAAAATCGCCACAAATGTGCCAGAGTTAGGCTTACTACCTTAAAGTTCGGTTGAGATCTGGCATCTTTGGGCCCCAGTCGCCAAACGAGCGCCCAAGTTAGGCTTCGCTTCCCGATAGTTTGGCTGTGATCTGGCAGCTGCGGGCCAAAGTTGCCAAACAAGTGCCAGAACAAGGCTTACTGCCTTGGAGTTCGGCTGATGAGGTATTTGATGTACGCGGGTGGTCTTCATCTTAATTAAATAGAAATCAAGTTTTATTCGGCTGGCAACTTTATCTTATTTTGGGTGTCTCTTGATTTCTGCAGTCCAAAGGTTGGCTGAATGTTTTGACGCGGCTGGAGCAGGCTTTGCAAACGCAAATAAATTGTGCCAGAGGTTGCACTCGCGCGTAGCGCGCGTAGGTACACAAGCCAATATCGGGGCGCGCCGTGAGACTGGTTCGACATTATGGCGCGTTCACGCCGGCGATCCGATCTACTCGCGCCATACTTTTCATCGCAAAAGCGACCATCGCGGGCAAAAAGTGACGGGTTTTGAGCAGTCGCTTGCTGACCCAACTTTTTACGAGGCACTCTAGTCGCGGAGAGGCCGAGCCAACCAACGGCGTTCGGTGCGAGAGTTTTTGAGAAGCGACTCGCCAACGAAGGCGTTGGACTCGCTCATCGCGCACGCCAAATTGACCAACTAATTACTTTTATTTATTTATTTATTTATTTTTTTTTGCGATGCGATTTAGTTGGATCGCACGACTGCTTACGTCCCCGGTGTGAATCCGCCTTTACAGAAAGTGCTGCCATTGAGCTAACACTGCGCAAGACGGATGTGCGCACGTCTCCACAAGAAATATCATTATTAGGCGGCGCATTGCAAAAGCGAGCGTGGCTCTGTGCGTGTCTTGCATTTTGATTGAGCGCTGTCAAATCCTAGTGATAACAAAGTGACAAAGCGCTTAAACGACCGGGGCTCCGTGGTGCGCCTCCCGCATCTCACTTGGGGAACGAAAATGAAATCCCGGAAATTGTACTATTTTAGCGTGTTGATACTTTTTAAACATTAAAAAGTGGAGACACAAAAGGAACGATACAGACGGGACAATCTGAACTTTAAAGGCCGCTGTACAAACGGGACGTTCTACAGAGAAGAACCTTCTCTCCCGAAGCTAGGGGACGGGGAGGGAAAGTGCCATCGTTGGGTGGAAAGAGCGTCTAGAGAATGGGATTAGCCTCGGGGCGAGCCATCCTGTCGAGAGGGAGTGGGGACGGAACAAAGCTGACCGTGGGAGTTCCGGCTACCAGGTGGAAGAAAGATAAGCTTGTCCAACGGCGACCTCGGATTCGAGGACGGGCACGTTAGAGAATTTGAAAAAAGCTGCTTGATTAGCCGGACGACCCAGTGCGGTCTACTGGTTCTAGAAGGTGACTCGGATGAAGAAAACTCGTTTTGCTCGGAAACTCTAAAAGCATTCTGGACGTGAACTCTTGCCACAAATAAAAATAGCACATGCATGAAAAACTACGAAGGCAACTAAGGTTTCTCCTATGATGGGAGAATGCGTGAGCATTACAGGCAGAGTTATGTTGGCGCAACTTGCAATGAAGAAAGACAAAAAAAGTTATGTTGGCGCAACGGACAGCGCGCTAGTTTCACGATCAAGCGGGCCTAGCTTCGAAACCGGGCTGGTTTTTTTTCTCGTGTCCTTTTTTTTTTATTTCGTTTATTTTTTTATTTTTTCTTTGTTTGGTCACGTAACAAGAAAAATCACATGAACAGAATTTGTTTTTTTTGGCTACGTCACCAGATTTTTTTCTTATTTCTCCTTTCCTTCAGTCTTTCTTTTTTTCCTTTTCTTCGGTTTACGCTTCCTATCGCAAAACTCTTTGCACCTATTTCGCGTTAAATTGGCGTTAGCCAAATAATTTTTTTTATGGCAGGGAATTCTGCCGTACGTACCCTATGTTACTATTACCAAACCTGGCTTGCAATTTCTCCTATCCAAAGGACTGGACTATGCCCTTGCTCCACGGTACGTTCCAAAACGTGACTTCATAATTGAAATTGAAGAGAAACTCAGACATGTGCACGATGTCACAGGGGTAAATTTCGCGAGAAGCCGCGTTGTCAGTGTTTCGAACAATGTGAAACCGGCCGGGTCACATTTAGATCAACAAGAACGCATTGCTCTTAATGAGTTGAAGTCAGACAGCTCCATCATGACTTTAAAGGCCGACAAAGGAAAAAGAACCGTTGTGCTTGATAGGGATGACTACATGAAGAAGATGTATGAAGTTATAAATGACAGTCGCTATTTCGTGAGGCTATCAAGAGATCCCGCTGCTAAGTCCGAAAGAGAGTTAGCTGACCACCTTCGAGAGCTGAAAAAGAAAGGACGCATCAGTGACGACCTATACCGTCGTCTCTTCTCCTTTGACGCCGCGACACCCAAGATGTATGGACTCCCCAAAATTCACAAACCGGGTTGCCCCCTACGCCCGATTGTATATGTTATTGGTTCATCCACTTACAGCCTTTCCAAATATCTGGTTATGATTCTGGGCCCTCTTACGGGAAACAATAAGTTTAGCGTCCGGAATTCCCGTGACTTTGTTGAACTTATACGCGCTCAGACCCTGCTACCGCACGAGGCTATGGTATCCTTTGATGTGATTTCATTATTTACGAATGTCCCCGACGCCCTGGCGGTTGATGTCGCCCGTGACCAATTGTTGGCAGACCAGTCGTTGTCCACTCGCACAACCCTCCTTGTTGATGACGTTATACTCCTTTTGCGTTTTTGTCTCAACCAGTGTAATTTTAGTTTTATGGGGACATATATCATCAGGTCAGCGGATGCCCTATGGGGAGTCCAGTTTCCGTAACCGTCTCGAATCTCGTCATGGAATATGTTGAGGAAAAGGTAATGTCTGGCATTGATTTCCCCGTGAAGTTCTACCGTCGCTATGTCGATGACACTTTTGTAATAGTTAACAGAGAGAACGTAACCGATTTTCACCGCAATTTGAATAGTGTCCACCCCTCAATTCAGTTCACCTGCGAACATGAAACCGATAGTACCTTGCCGTTTTTATATGTACGTGTCCATAGAACTAGTGAATCTTTCTTTAAGATGGAGACATCCGTATATGGTAAACCATGTGACAGACAAAACTTTCTTGACTACCACTCTCATCACCCTACTCAACACAAAAGCTCAGTTGTAAGATCGTTGCCTTCATCGTTCAGAAACAGTCCCATCTAACTCAACACTTAGCGATCAAGAACTTAGCCATGTGCGGGAGGCTTTGAAGAAACGTAACTACCCCGACCGGTTTATCAATCGCGTTAAGGAACAAATGTCCCGTCGGCGCCCGGATCGAGCCGAACGAACACGTGACGTCGTGTGCATCCCGTATCCCGTACGTTAAGGGGGTTTCGGAGGCATTGGGACGCGCCCTTAGGCCGTTGGCGTACGAACTGTATACAAACCCTACAGAACAATTGCCAATGTTATCTCCAAGCCAAAAGACCCGACCCCGCCAGAGGCAGAAATTGTCGTGATCTACCAGGTGCAGTGCAAGGAATGTGACGCTTCCTACATTGGAGAGACGGAACGAAAAAGAAAAACAAGACTAAAAGAACACGCACGGGATGTCGCCTATTCCACGAACGCCACCCGCTTCAAGTCCGAACTCGTCGACCATGCATGGACGTCAGGACACCAATTTGACTTTGACAAGGCGAGGGATAAAAGGTGGGGACTGAGGAAGCTGCTGGAATCTTGGTTCATCCAGAACGACAAACGCGGAAGTGATTCATCGCTGGTAAACAAGAACCGTGGCCCCCTGCCGGACGTGTACACAAACTTTATGCCTAAATAGCTGAGCTTTTTTGTGCGACTCTCACTCGCTCTGCGCTCTACTGAAGATGCCTCCCGCATGGGAGGCGAAACGTTTAATTAAATTGTTATTATTGTGATGTCAAGCCGTTTTTGTTATTACATTTATCATGTCTTCGCCCGGCTTCTGGAGTATTGTTGCGCTCCTAATTTCACCGGTACGACAGCCTTGGGAGGCCACTGCGAGCGAGTGGGGACAGAAATAATTGAGGCTTATCGGATGGCGACAAGCCCGAAAAACATAACCACCCCGTCCATTTCGCTCTCAAGAAAGGAGATTATCTTTCTGAGGCCCTCAATGGAAGCCGAACGCTGACAGACTAAGCAAGGCGACAAGGTCACCGGCAGAAGCGGCCTTTCCTTTTATGCGTTGTTGATTCCCCTTCGACCTCGCCTTTTGCAAATCCTCCCCACCTGCTTTTGTGTCTTCGTGTGGCTGTCAGCGAGCGAGACAGCCGCTTTAAGCAAATCAAAAGGGTGAAGCGAAACGCGTGACCCAGCGTGACCTCTCTACGTAGGACGCGTAGGACAAAAACGTTTGGACGAAACTTTTCACGTGACTTTCTCTGTCACGCTGATGGGATCTCTGGGGCTGTCGTTTTCGCCGTTTGCCTAGTTATAGAAATAAGCGGGCCACGTAGGTCCGGTTTTCGAACTGCTCTTCAGTGTTCTGTTGCTTTCGTGCGCTGCAGACGCGGCTGTGTTTTTTCGTCGTAAACGGTCGGAATACGTCCATGCCAATTTTTCGGTAACAGCCATTTTTTGCACCGGAGTTCGTGGAATACTTGTGATGTGTTTGTTGGACACGCTTCGACAAAAACTGCTCTTCGCCGACGACGAGACGTCAGTCCTCGAATCCTCGAATGTGTTTGTGGGGTGCCTGAGTTGGATTATGCATCTATCAAGGATTACATGATATCGCTCTTTTATTAGTAAGTGCACTGCAAGCATGATTCTGATAGTCGTCCTGCTTTTCTCTCAATCTCCGCGGTTTTTGTGTGATGAGTTTTGCTTGGCATGAGGATAGTGTTAATTGTATTTTATAATTTGCTTTTCGTTTTACAGAGAAGTGTGACCTATGTAAATATGTTGAGAATACACTGTGTGCAATGATAGTTTATTTATTTATTTATTTATTCAAAATACCTCAAAGGCCCGGTGGGCATTACATGAGGGGGGGTTATTTTCCAACAAAGGCATACAGTATAACGCAAAAACATCGAAACAAAATAATAACTGAAATTAGAACATACTGATGTGCGACAAATGACGACAATAAGCACAGGACAATAACTAAAAGTAGTTGAATCAGTCATGGTAAACACTTTGGGACAAAATAACATAATACAATGCTAATAACAACGGAGCACCGAAGAATGTCAGCTTGCATACTAGCCGGGGATGAGAAAGAAGTTAGTAAGTGCACTGCGGAACATTTTTGCATCAGATATGGTGACAATGTTGTTTAATAACTAGTTGTTTTTAGTTGTTTAATAGTTGTTTAATAAACTTCTGGGAGCGATCGAAAAAAATTTGTTTGTCCGTATAAGTGATTGGATATGCAACAAATGACATGCAACGTACACATACTTGCACGACGTTCGGCCAATACGAAGCAGACGCATCGTAGAGTTTTCGCACAATATTGCGCGAACGCGAGGCCGGGGCGAAACAGATGTACGGCAATACCTGCCGGGTATCAAACGGTGGTACAAAACTGGACAGTTGAGCAATATTGGAACCGACTTTCGGCCGGCACTGGCACGATACTGCAAGGTATTGCCGTGCTGCTTGGGAACGGAGGTGACGACATCTTACCATCGTGTTTCCAACGCTTGTTTAATTTATTTCTCTTCTGGGACGCGTGAAAGAGCACTTCTGTGACACACCAGAGATATTCGAAACTTGGGCTGGCCTCTCGGCTTTCTTTGCGGGCACTTATTTGGCACTTCAGTGGGTAGCCAGAGAAAAGCCAAACTTCGGCATGCCGCGAATCGACAAATTAAGATTTACTGCGGCAGTTATGGCTCAAGTCTGGCACCTACTTTGGCGCTCCTCTGGCGGACCAGAGAAACGCCAAACCTTGGCACATCCCAAATACCGAAATTAGGCGTTGCTCTGGCAGCTATGGCTGAAGTATGGCACCAACTTTGGCGCTCCTCTGGCGGACCCGAGAAAAGCCAAACTTTGGCACGTCCCAAATACCGAAATTAGGCGTTACTCTGGCAGCTATGGCTGAAGTATGGCACCAACTTTGGCGCTCCTCTGGCGGACCCGAGAAAAGCCAAACTTTGGCACGTCCCAAATACCGAAATTAGGCGTTACTCTGGCAGCTATGGCTGAAGTATGGCACCAACTTTGGCGCTCCTCTGGCGGACCCGAGAAAAGCCAAACTTTGGCACGTCCCAAATACCGAAATGAGGCGTTACTCTGGCAGCTATGGCTGAAGTAAGGCACCAACTTTGGCGCTCCTCTGGCAGACCAGAGAAACGCCAAACCTTGGCACGTCCCAAATACCGAAATTAGGCGTTTCTCTGGCAGTTATGGCTCAAGTCTGGCACCAACTTTGGCGCTCCTCTGGCGGACCCGAGAAAAGCCAAACTTTGGCACGTCCCAAATACCGAAATTAGGCGTTACTCTGGCAGCTATGACTGAAGTATGGCACCAACTTTGGCGCTCCTCTGGCGGACCAGAGAAACGCCAAACCTTGGCACGTCCCAAATACCGAAATTAGGCGTTGCTCTGGCAGTTATGGCTGAAGTATGGCACCAACTTTGGCGCTCCTCTGGCGGACCAGAGAAACGCCAAACCTTCGTATGCCCCGCATTCCCAGATTAGGATTTACTATGGCAGTTATGGCTCAAGTATGGCACCAACTTTGGCATTCCTCTGGCGTACCAGAGAAGAGCCAAACTTTGGCATGCCCTAGGATCGCCCAACTAAGGCTATAGTTAGGCACCGTACTTTGGCACTGATGAGTGCCATGGTGCAAAAACCTAACTGCGCCAAAGTTGGGCCCTTATGTTTGCCAGACCTTTGCCCAAGTTGGGCATTCCTCTGGCGTGCTACCTGGGTGGTACCTATTCATTAACTGTAGACGTACGAAAGTTACGATGTTTTTTTTATGAACAGTGTTTTCTCTATTTGCTTCAGTTTCGAAGGTGTCAAAAAACTACAACTCTGTACATGGCCCTGATATAGTTTAGTAAACGTCTTAATAAAATTACCATTTCATTGTCATGAGCTGTCTGTGGCGTGCCAAAGCCGAGCATTCTAAGGACTTACAGAAGGCATCCTCAAATGCGTGACACATAGAAGCTTACAAGTCTCGTCATGGTGGCATCGAATGAAAGTACAACGAATAAACATCTGGCTGCTCAGGTTCTGTATCGGATTCAGCCTCCAAATTCTTCCTTCACAAGCCAACAAAAGGCTGCCATTTGCATGTACAGATAGATGATACACACTTAGGTGCTGATAGCTATCCAAGTTGCCAGACTGAATTTCAGAAAGCGTCTATTTCAAACATCGCGCGGTCATTTGCCTTTTTTCCTCGTGGACAACTTATATTTTGGTAACAGAACATTTATGAAAACTCTACCTTCGCTAATAGTGGCAAATGTACATCGCAGAAAGTACCTTCCCTTAGCGAAAAACCGCATATTTCGAATATATTTATGAGGAACTTAATATGAATATTTTTAGCAAATTTTGTTGAAATTTATTTGGCCGCACTTGAGTCTACTACAAATGTATTTTTACTGCATTCTTGACGAAATATTGTGATATTTCTCATTAACTCCAAAACGTAGGGCTGGCACTTTGAATGTACTTATTCCGTATTCTTTACGCAATTTTGGCATACTTGTCGCGAACTCCGAAATGTAGGGCTTGCACTTGGAATGTACTTGTAGCTTCCTTCAAGTTACTTAGGAATCGTAAAAATAATATATTAAAAGTATATTTAAAAGCACCAGCAAACTTATTATAAACATAAATATCTTAAGAAAATAAAGTTTAAGCAAAATTTAAGTTTTGAAGCTGATTCAAAACAAATCTCAAGCAGTGGAACAAAACTCTACGATTACAGCAATCATGTAAACTTTGTAAGTGGCGGCAGTTGGTTTTACAGCCTTTTTATTTTAATTTTTTACCTAATATGGTTCCTATACCGATAAAGGTACACTAAATGTTGAATTCGGTGCAATTTTATTGGTATTGGAACCATATTAGGTAAAAAATTAAAAATAGGAAGCTTTTAACAGCAACTGCCGGCACTAACAAACCTTCCATAATTACAGTAATCTAAGAGTTTTGTTCCACTGCTGGCGATGTGTCGCATAAGCTTCAAAACTTCATTATTGCTTAAAATTTATTTTTTAAGATATTTCTGTTTTTAATAAATTTACCTTTAAGCTATTCTTGGCACAGGGAGACATATATGTACCAATATACACATGCAGTTCTACGAAATGCAAGGTAGAATGACAACAGAAAACAACTCTATTCAAGAACACATATATGAAACAAAAAATCTATACAAAATGTCAGCTTCCAGAATATGCATTGATCTTTATACAGGGCGTAAAATAGTGCGAAAGGAAATTCATAAAAAAAAAAAGAAAAACCTTCGAGAAGGTAAAACATAAAAGTAGGTTAGCTACACTGTGACCCTTCAAGGGGCACTGACAGGGTATTTATGCTAGCCAAGGTTTCGCTTTGTACACAGAAGCCTACCCCGAAGACAATTCGCAGCTCGGAATTCGTTTTCTTTCCGCCCGAAAACCGCCGATCGAGCGATCGAGAACTGGACGGTTTGAGTCGCGCTCACTCTTGTTCGTGGGCTTGTTCGGGAGACAAAATGTGGCCTTGTTCGAGGTGCAAAATGACTTGTAAAACAAATTTATGGCTAAAAGTACGCTTTAAATGATAAACGAAATTAAATGCTCGCTTGACGTTTAGGTGAGGCTAGGATTTATCGAGGACACCACTGCACAGCGCTTGCACACTAGAAGCTGGCAACAGGGTGAGCGTCCGTTGAAAAACTTCGGGCAGGTATTGTACTCACCATGAAGGCAGCAAGCCTGAACATGTAATCCGAGATGACTGGTATATACCGCAATCACAAGTGAAGCTGTCTTAAACACTCAACGTCGCGCCCACAAACACAGTATTAACCTCCTTCAACTTCAAAGTCGGCACGGAGTCGATACACTTCGTGCGGGCACCGGCGAGGGCCTCGCCTTCGAAGGGGTGCCCAATCACTGCGGCACCACTGGGAAGCAGGAGGCCGACCAACTGGCCAAGCTCGACCCCGACGATGCTGAATTCTGGCTGTCCAGCGTGGGGCTCTTCGAGGACGCAAAGCTTCTGGTGGCCCGGGAAGCCCAAGCCAAGCATCCCGACGCGAGGTACGTGGCGGAAGACCGCCTCGCTAGGCAGCGGCAGGTCGTCATCCACCGCCTCCTAACAAGCAGTGCCTCGTCCCCAGTGATGCTGCAGTGGCTCAGGCCGAGCGCTGACCCGGAGTGCGGAACCTGTGGAGAATGGGCGGGCACCAGCCGCCTGCCCGAGTTCGCGGATCACACCAACCGAGGAGACACTACACCGACGATCGCGGAGAGTCAATGGTGGCGCTCGGCATGACTCACAGGCCACGCCAGCGGCAAACAAGCGGCATCAATGCCGGCCTTTCCTGCACAAGAGAACAGATCATCCGTCCGCATAAGACATCGCAAACAAAAGAAAAGGCCCTCAAGGCGCTACTCACCTTCTTCGATAACAGTGGACTGCCACTGTCCATGTGAGAGCCCTGAAATCGCAAAATTCCGAACAAAGAATCCACGCCTCCCGCGCGCGGCTACATAACGAAGCAGGAGACAGGTAGAGTACTTTCCAGAAAAACCTTCAAGGGATCGGGCAAAAAAAAAAAAAATTGAACACCGCCTTCCGCTTCCTTCCCTGGGCGAGGGAGGCGCCGATTTTCCTCTGGTCAACCTCGTTCGTCTTCGAGAACGAGGAGTGTCACCTACGGCGTTTCGCCTAACGCTTTCCAAAGAGCACCCGGGTTCGACTTCGATCCACAGTTTGGGCTTGCTTTTTTTTATTTTTTTTCTCAATCATATTGTTTTGTCGAGGAATTTAGGGATATTTACGACATTTCTTTTTTACGATTAACTAAAAAAAACACAAAAAACACGAATGTTGTCCACGAAACTTTGCTGAACTAAATGCGCCGGATGTTTGGCTCATACGCAAGCGGACGCGGGTTCGATCCCCAATGTAATTTCGTTTCTTTTTTTTTACTTTTTGTTTTGTCGAGGCATTCGTCGGTATTTACGACATTTCGTTGACGAACGAAAGTTGTCGACGAAACGCGCTAGAAATGCGCCTCCCACACGGAGCCATCCTCCAACCAGAGCACGGCCAAGTGACGTCATGGCCGACCTGCGGGGAAGAGCAGGCGCCCCCCCCCCCCCCCCCGTATTTATTTTTTTATGGTGTTTTGGCTTGCCCTTGCAAGGTGTTTTTTTATCACACCTGAAGCGTGACGGTATGCGCGTAAAAGCCAGCCCATAAACAGATTCTGTGCGAAAATAAACTCGTACATCGGTTTTCTTGTGTTAAAGTTAGCATTCAAGACGCCAATTTCCTGCCATAACTCACAACCGATGAAACACTCGATCATACATGCGTTGCGCCAAAAAACCCAGCGGTTCAATCAACTGGCACGTCCAGCCACCTTGCCAGTTCAAAACACAGATTACGACACCTTCATGGCTGCGCGTTCACAGTGCGATCCTCATAAAAACCGAGCACTTTCACAAAAAGCCGGCGGCACAAACAAAACGCGCCGACCAAGGAGCTTCAGCACACCGAGCGCGGCCATCGACGATAGGCCCATCTACACGGCTAGACTTCAAGTCGAACGTCGAACCGGTCAAATTGATGGGCTAATGGCTGTACACTTTATTATGGGCGGTAGCTTCCGCCATCTATCCGAGAAACTATAAATCACAATTATGATTTTTTCCTTCGCCCGTCTAACCCTATTTCTTTTCCGCCCAAGGTTAACCTTTTTGTATCCTTAAAACCATCGAGTGCACCCTTTGTAGAGGCTCCGCGCTCTCCCAATATATTCTTGAGGCACTTCCGCCGCATACTCAAAGTGCCCATTATATGCATTCCTGATTACTGCTAACAACGTACAATAAGGGGTATTCACACGAGGGAGAAATCCCGGGGATTTCTCCCCGGCACGCGCATCCCACGACGAAAACGTCAAGCTTTGCGATGTGCAAAAGCCTCGCGTTTTCATCTCGTGATGCGCGCGTGCTGGGGAGAAATCCCCGGGATTTCTCCCTCGTGTGAATACCCCTTTAAATACTCTAAAACTATGTACACATATTTTGAGTGCAATTAATATGCACTAATAGCGAACATACTTCAAGCATATTCCCAAAATATGTTCCAATTAAGAAAGGGCTGATATTATTATTGTACTTTTGTGGAATTTTGATTACGTTCGCTTGCTTGTAGTGCACTAAAAATATACGAAGTATATTCCTAATATGCTGTTTTTCGCTAAGGGTTATGATGGCGTTATAGAGCGCTGGAATGGGCATTGCCTAATCTTATAGTTTACAGCTTTGCTCTTGGCTTTCATCTGCATTAATCTGTCAAGTATTCCAAACATAACACGAACGCCAATAAAGCCACAATGTTTGACCCGTTCAATTTCTAAACTTTATTGCGTTTCAAAACAATGCTTCATCGACCAGTCCACGATAATCAGCCAGGTACACTCATTGCCACATGATATTCGCGAGAATGGGGTTAACCTTTCTATATAGCAGTGAAATCTGTATCACCGTTCTTCGACAATATATCAATTACAGAAAAAAAAATGTGCCGTTATGTTATTCTTGTGACGACTAAAAGCGCTAAAAAAGACGAGGACAAATGAAACAAGATATGCACACCAAGTGCGCACTTCCAACTGAAGTTTCATCTGGATTGATTAAACATGAAACAGACATATATGCCTCATCAATAAAAACACCAATGTCATGTACGCACATCCTCCTTTAATACACATTTATTCTTAGTAGCCTGGCCGATCAAACAACTGTAAGTTTGTCACTTCCGAAGAACAATCGATGGGGCACTAACGCGCGTATCGTAACCACACTTCCTTATAAAATCCGTTTTTGAAACTTCACCTAGCATTTTGTTTCGGTTCCAGCTGAAGATAATTGTTTTCTGAAACTTTGGGACACAGTGGCATCTATTTCAATGTACCGCAAAATTACCCGCGGGCGACGATCTCATTGCCAGTGCGTGCTCTCTTAGTCGATCATTTCTGCAGCGTCCAAACTGTCCCATCTAAACCCTCCCACAAGCTAAAGGTATTCTGTATGCCAACCCCCCTCCCTCCAAAAGAATCACCTCGTGCCTCAAGACGATTTTATTTCAGAAAAAATAACAAGCATTTTTAAAGAATTTTAATGAAGTCAAAAGGGCTCCCCTTACGAAAGTAGAGGATATGACCGTTCGAATTTCTCAGATTATGGGGCTAGACACGCTGAAGGCTTCAACAGGTCAAATATTTTCATCTCAACATTTATTTTTATAATTTATAAAAACGCAAAACGAATATGCCATTCAGAGCTTTAGTTGCTCAAAAGGGGCCGTGGAAAGCACAGATGTCGTCATACCATGAACGACATCTATCACGTCTACACTGCCAAGATCTATTTAGAGAAATTAACTCAGAGGGCAAAGTTGACTTTTTTAGAAACCCTAACCCCGGGGCTTGTGAAGCGGTTTCCTTTGATGTAGAAAACCTTTTTAATTCGATACCACGTCACAAACTTTGAAAGTGTTCAAGAAACCATCAATATGTATGAAGAAGTTAAGTTTTACAATGAATGTGGTATTTATGAAGGAAGTTTCTGCTGTATCGCCGTACGGCTGCGTCACCGCAACCAGGAGCGGCGCGTTCCAGCGCATGCCCGTGCCGGACATACGTCACCGGCGCGGGAGGTAAAAAGAGAGCGCTTGCCAATAAACTACGTTTTTCATGTCCCGGCCACCGGCGAGTCTGGTCGACGTTTCAGTGGCGACGAGGGTAAACCGATATGGCGGCACGCCCGCCGCAGTTCGACGACACGGCAGGCACCTGGGGCACATACCGGGTCCGGTTGGAGGCGTACTTCGAGGGTCACGGTATCACGGACGCGGCGAAACGTCGCGCGTTGCTGGTGTCTTCCCTAAGTGACAACGTGGTCCGAATTCTGCAAGGCCGCTGTCAATCGGCGTCCATCAACAGCCTGTCCTACGCAGACGTGGTTGGCTACCTAGAAGAACACTACGACCCGCAAACCAACGAGATTGCAGCTAGCTACTCGTTCTTCGTGCGGAAACAGGAAGAGGGGGAGAAAGTACAAGACTTTGTGGCAGAGTTGCGGCGGCTCGCGAAGCATTGCAAGTTCGGCGACACCCTGGACCGGATGCTGCGAGACCGAATCGTCTGCGGCATACGGGATGACGAAGCGCGACGGGTTTTGCTGACGCGTAAAAAGTTGAGCCGGGAAGAGGCGGAGGAATTCGTAATCGCGTCTGAGATGGCCGATAACAACGTCAGGGCAATGGGAACGGCCCCCCAGGACTCAGCCGGCGGTACGCATTTCGTCCAAGGTCGGCGGGGTAACCGGAGGCCCCCAAGACAAGAAACCAGCGGTGCGAATCGGCGCGCCTGGTGCTGGAGGTGCGACGCGAACCACTCCGAGGACGACTGCCGGCACCGCAAGACCATAAGCCACAGGTGCGGCACCAAGGGACATCTGGCGAGGGTGTGCAAGTACAGTCGGCCCAGCCAGCCAGGTGCGTACGCGCTGGCGGACATCAACACCGAGGAAGAGAGTGGCGAGGAAATGCTTCACGCCCTGGTGGCTCACAGTACAGCCAACAAAGACACGACGCCGCCGATAGAGCGGGATTTGCTATGGGAAGGCAGGAAGCTGCGAATGATTCTGGATACGGGCTCCCCAGTCAGCGTAATTCCCGAGAGTGCTTTCAAAAGACACCGTAAACGGTGGCCGGCCCTGGAAACGACCCCCCTACGCTTGTCGTGCTTCCTGGGGCCGCTGCCCGCTGTCGGCAAGATCACCATGAGTGTAGAGTACGGACAGACGCAGGTGCGCAGCTCGTTGATTGTGGTGAACTGCCCAGGGCCGCTGCTTTGCGGTAGGAATACGCTGCGGGCGTTTTACGACGCAGGGGCACCGCTTCTAGAAACTGGGGCACCGCTTGGGGTGAACATGGTGCAGGCCGGCGCAGAGGGGCAGGACCTACTGGAAGAATTTGCAGACGTTTTCGAAGAGAAGCTGGGGTGCTGCCAGGGCCCACCAGTAAAGCTGTAGAGGAAGGAAGATGCGCGACCCCGTTTTTGTAAGGCGAGGCCGGTGCCCTACGCGCTTCGCGACAAGGTGTCGGCGGAAATCAACCGCCTGGAGAAGGACGGCGTGCTCTCGCCGGTCAGCGTGTCGGAATGGGCTACACATGTTGTTCCGGTGGCAAAGAATAACGGCGAGATACGACTGTGCGGGGATTTTAAGTTGACGGTAAATCCAGCTACACACTTGGAGCGATACCCCTTGCCTAAAATTGACGACATTTTTGCGGCGTTATATGGGGGGAACTCTTCACCACGCTGGACTTACGCAACGCGTACAATCAGCTTCCTCTTGACGAAGAGGCTCGGAAGATGACTGTGCTGAACACGCACCAAGGCTTGTACTGTTACAGTCGTCTGGCCTTCGGCATTGCGTCCGCACCGGCTCTGTTTCAACGGCGCATCGAGTCCCTCCTGCGAGGGCTCCCAAGGGTGCAAGTCTACTTGGATGACATCGTCATCGCAGAAAAGAAACACGACACGTCGACACTCCGGCAGGTGCTGCAGCGGCTACGGGAAAACGGCCTGAAGTTAAACCGAGCCAAGTGCCGTGTCCGGGAGAAGCAAGTGTCCTTTTTGGGCCACAGAATCGATGCCCAAGGTCTTCATCCGGAGCGGACCAACCTCGAGGCAGTGACCGAAGCTCCAAGACCGACCTCGGTAAGCCAGCTCAAGTCTTTTCTTGGGTTTGTCACCTATTACGCCAAATTTTTGCCCAACTTGTCAACCACCTTGGCCCCTTTGTATAGATTATTGGCAAAAGGAGCGCAATGGCAGTGGGACGGGGATCAGGAAAGGGCTTTCCGGAAGACTAAGCAGGCTATGGCCGAAGCTAAGTTCCTGGTTCACTACAACCCCCGGCAACAGTTACGGCTAGAATGCGACGCGTCGCCAGACGGCTTGGGTGCAGTGTTGTCACATCGCATGCATGGGAAAGACTACCCCATAGCGTTCCGGTCGAGAACGCTGACGAAGGCAGAGCGTAATTATTCACAGCTCGAGAAGGAGGCGTTGGCGCTGGTTTTTGGAGTTACCAAGTTTCGAGATTATCTGTTCTGAGCGTTCATGCTGACGGAACTGCATGATACCCACCCGGTAATGACTGCGATGAAGCGTCTGGCTCGCTCCCTCTATTGGTATCCTGGTCTAGACAAAGATATCGAAAAGCTGGTAAATAACTGCTCGACATGTATACAGTGTTGGACGATGCCCGCGGCACAGGTTCCTTCCAAGTGGCCGGAGACCCACCAACGGTGGTCCCGTTTGCACTTGGATTTCGCGGGGCCACTGGAAGGGTACATGGTTCTAGTACTAGTGGACTCGGAAACAAAGTGGATTGAAGCCATACCACTCAAAACAGCTTCGGCCGAGACTACAATTGGAGTGCTCCGAGAACTGTTTGCGCGTTTCGGAGTGCCACGAACAGTGGTTTCCGATAATGGGCCGCAATTTTCAAGTGCAGCGATGGCACGATTTTTACAAGGGAACCATATACGTCATTTCACCACTGCGCCCTACCACCCTCAGTCGAACGGGTTAGCCGAACGGGCAGTACGCACGATCAACGAGGGGCTAAAGAAGAACAGGGAAGGCTCGTTGCAAGATCGTATTTCCAGGTTCTTGTGTCGTTACAGATCTACCCCTATGAAGGAGGGCAAGTCGCCAGCCGAGTTGTTGTTAGGCTTCAGGCCCAGGACAAGGCTAGCCGGCTTCTTCTCGAGGGGCGAGGAAGCGCAGCACAGCGTGGTCGAGCCGCAAGCCCCGGCCACGACACCACCGCCATTTTCGCCAGGAATGCCGGTCTGGTCACGCCAGTTCCAGCCGAGGCGGAGATGGCTACCGGAGACTGTGGTCTCCAGTGAGGGTCGGCGCATGGTCACGCTACGCACACCGGACGGCCAACAGAGACGGCAACTGGACCAGCTGCGACCTCGAGACGCTTCAGGGTCCCCGGAAGGCGCTGACAAGGCACGTCGAGTCGCCGGCCGGTCGGAGGTGGGAGCAAGGCCGCCCAGCACCGACGAAAGAGAGGTCGCCACCAACGGCGATCCCGAGCTGACGCCCACAGCAGACCCGGTTCCTCTCAGGCGCTCTACGCGCCTGCGGAAGCCGCCGGACCGTTTGAACTTATAGGGGGGAGGGGATGCTGTATCGCCGTACGGTTGCGTCACCGCAACCAGGAGCGGCGCGTTCCAGCGCATGCCCGTGCCGGACATACGTCACCGGCGCGGGAGGTAAAAAGAGAGCGCTTGCCAATAAACTACGTTTTTCATGTCCCGGCCACCGGCGAGTCTGGTCGGCGTTTCAGTTTCATAGAGATGCTAAGCTTCTACCTCGACTCCATCATTATTTTGATTGTGGGATCACACTTCATACTTAAAGAAGGTGCATGCATTAGGACGAGGGTAGCATCAGTGCTGAGTGATTTGTTTTTAGCAAAATGTGACAGAGATATTAAAGAGAAGTTAGATAGTAAAGCCATTCGAACGTTTAGATATGTAGATCCTTACCTTCTGTTGTTTCACTCAAGGGGAGGTTGAGAAAGGACTGTGTTTATACCAATAACATTATGTGTTTTTAGTATTTGCAACTCGGGTGTGAGTGTCACCAAGAAAAGTCCTCTGAAGTGTACGTTGCAATTTTTCGACCTCATACTTTTCTTTTACAGCGAAGTTGTATATGACTCCTTGGTCAGGTTTCTTTCGTGTCCGTCAACAGAACAGAAGTCGACAGATAAAACAGTCGAAAGAAAACCCACGCGCGCGTCTTATCAGAGTTCGCGCGCGCCTTATCTTGATTATGTGGTTTTGACACTTGTTTCAATAAGAAAACAACAAAACAAGTGTCAAAATCACGTAATAGCGGATAAGAACGCAGCGCTCCCCGCATGCATTTCTCGGCAAAAATCGCGGTTGCGTGAGCTGCCGCTGCAACGGCAGAGAACGAAGTGGGGAGTGACGTCACTAGCCCCGCTAACAATGCGAAGCACGTAGCACTCCCCGCATGCGTTTCTCGATCAAGATTGCGGTTGCTTAAGCTACCGCGGCAACGGCTGTGTACGAGATTTTTCGTACACAGAAAAGTTTTGATACAGTGCATTTACTTTTTTTTCATGAATCATTTGGTAAACGCCATGTTGCTCTTTACAAACATAAACTGCCACTTGCGTCCCGAGCGACTTGCGGTCACACCGTTTTAGCTATTCTGCTGAGCTTGCTTATGTCACCAATACTAGAAAGCATAAATGTTACACTAACAACAAAGTTGGAGATTTAACGAGGGCCTTCGGCTGTACAATATTACATCTCGAAGGAACCAAGTTGGTTTACAAATATACTCGAAACACTTTAACAAATCTTGCACTCCCTCGTTCTTTTGTCGTTCACCTGAAAGCAATTTTGTTAAACGTTTCATATACAAATCAAGCAGCGGTGTTATGGTGGCCTCGTTGTTATGGCAACTCGTCGTTCATTTTTTTTTATAAACCGGAAGTTCTCTGAGACGTCAAAGGCTGTAGCGCCGCCTGGTGACGTTTGCCTAAAAATGTCTATCGAGCAGTGAGCAATAGCTGCAGGTGATACCACAGTTTCGCTATCCAACCATCTTCACAGCGTAGATTGGAGCTTTTTTAAAGTCAAAATTAACGTGCCTTAAAGCATCGTTATTTAAATCTTGTTCTCATACTGTAGCGGACAGCTGTGGAAGGCAAGCGAAAAAAAATAGAATACGATGGCTATTCATTTAGGCACATCAAAGGGTTGGCAGAAAGTTTATTTCGAGAACTTCGTGGAGGGAGAAAGAGTGATGGTAAGCCCAGAAATAGTGTTAGACCAGCCTTTACACCATATATGCAGAAAATGAGTCAAGGTTTAAATAATCTGGGAAAAAACATGCGGTTCCGGTTCTACTCTGAGGGCCTCAGAAATTGGGTAAGCTGTGTGCAAGAGTGGAGCGGGAAGATCTTGGGGTGGGTGTCTGTAAGATAAGGCATGTGGCAAGATTTGTAGTGTGCAAAGAAGGGGTGGTACACATAATACCTTTAACTTGTGGAAGGGTTTACAGAGGACAGTCCGGACGCTGCATAAATGATCGGCTAAGAGAGGACGCACTGGCAATAAGTTCGTCGTCCTCGGGTAATCTTGGGGTACGTTGCAATACATGCGATTATGTTCCGAAGTTTCAGTAAACAATTAGCTTCAGCCAGAACCGAAACAAAAAAACAAGGGAAATTTTAGAAGCGTATTTTATAAAGAGGTGCGGTCACAATACGCGCGTTAGCGCCCCATCCATTGCCCTCTACTATACGGAGATGGCATATTTACAGTCCTCTGATAGGCCAAGCTAGTAAGAATAAATGTAGGTTAGCACGAAGATGTGCCTACTGGACATGGGCGTTTTTATTGATAAGTCATACACGTTTTGGTTGTCCTGTTGGATCAATTCAGATTAAACTTCAGTTGGAAGTGCGCTCTTGCTGCGTAAGTCTTCTTTTACTGGTCCATCGTCTTTGTTTGCGCTTTTAATCGTCAGAGTGAATTGCCAACTAGCCTATGTGAATACCCTTACATTGTTCTTTTCGTGATTCAATATGTTTAGTCTTATGTTCAGATGCGTTTTTTAATACAAGATTTGTGAGAAAAGCTCTGAAGACACCAAGCGCGCGTCGAATTGCGCCGTGAACTTACATCAAAGTGTTGTCGCAGGTCGCGCTGAAGCAACAATCCAATTGGAATAATAAAAACCTACGAACACGTACTCCTCCTCCTCCAAGGATCGTCATGCAAGTTGAACGGCGTCAAAGGTAATTACGAAGCGATCGATGCAGAGCTTGAATCCTTTTTTTATACATTTAGTCGTCTGTCCGAGAATAGTGGCGTCGAAACTATATGGCATGCTTTTAGAAATAAAATATTAGAGCTTGCGGAGGTGTATATTCCATCGAAAGAAATAAGAAAGCGTAAAAAAAATAAACCTTGGTTTAATGTAGAAATTCTCAGACTTATAGGTAAAGCGAGACGTGCCTACAAAACGCTTACCAAAAGTTGGTCAGTCCAAACTGAGGAGAAGTACAAAGAGATTAACAGGCTTCTCAAATTGCAAATAAAAGTAAGCAAAAAAGTGTTCTTTGACAAGTTTAACGAAAATCTAAAAAGAAACCCTGAAGAATTCTGGAAGTTCGTCAACGCGAACAGAAAGGAAGACACTTCTATGCCTGCGTTGAAAGTTGATGGTAGTACTGTGGTGTCTGATAACGCGAAGGTTGAATGCTTTAACTCGTATTTTAAGTCGGTATTTTCAGAAGACTCTCCGCATCTGGTATCTCCAGTGGCTTACCAAACGCAGCAAAGCGTAATGCCTAGCATTACAATTGACATGAACGGTATAGTGAAGTTGCTGCGCGGAATTTATGCAACCAAGGCTGTCAGACCTGATGGCATTTCCCCTGTTATTTTTCTTAAGTGCAGTGAATCTATAGCGCGTTATCTTTTTGTTGTATTCAGTGAATCGTTAAAGACGGGGATGGTTCCAATAAATTGGAAGATGGCAAACGTTACACCAGTTTTTAAATCGGGTTCTAAAGCCAGTGTTGAAAATTATCGCCCTATTTCATTGACATCGATCTCATGTAAGTTGTTTGAACACATTATTTACAGTAACCTTTACTCGTTCCTGGATTCATTACACTTCTTTTCCCCCTCACAGCATGGTTTTTGAAGCGGCTACTCTTGCAACACCCAGCTGGTAGAATTTTATCATCATATATCCAGATCACTAGACAGCGGGAAATATGTCGACTGCGTGTTCTTAGACTTTCGAAAGACATTTGACACGCTCCCCCATCAGTTATTATTGTATAAATTGGCTTTGCTAAACATAGATCTCGATGTCTTGAATTGAATACAAAATTATTTAGAAGGTCGAAAGCAGCGGGTTGTTTTTAAACGGTACTATATCCACATCAACTCGGGTTACGTCGGGTGTGCCACAAGGGAGTGTCTTAGCGCCTTTACTTTTGCTCATATACATAAATGATATCACCGAAAACATACAGTCTCATATTAAACTGTTCGCCGATGACTGCGTATTGTACAGGGAAATAAACACCATTTCGTCATTTACCCTGAGACTGGGGGGGGGGGGGGGGGGGGGGGGGGGGGGGGGGGGGGGGGGGGGGGGGGGGGTTGAAGAGCAGAAGTAAGAGCAGAAGTAACAGAAAAAACAGACAGGTCTCAAACTCAGCTACACGTTTATTTTAACAACTTCCTCTTATATAGTTCATTCTTGTCGTCATCAACCAATCACATACGACTTGTCCTTTGCACCGTGACTTTACAGGTTCCACTCTATCACAAAAGAAGCGGACACTCCCAACGTTTCCAAGTGAAAAGGTTCTAGCAGAAGATATGAATAAACACGCCAGACGACCTGGGCATATTACAAACCGACATAAATATTTTATCTTCTTGGTGCAATCAATAGAAAATGAGCCTAAATTTAAGTAAATGCAAACATATTCGTTTCTCGAGAAGTAAGCTGCACGATTCTCATAGCTACCTAATCAACGGGACTGTTTTATGTACTGTGTTTGAGTATGTTTACCTAGGAGTGCTATTTGCGGATTCCCTAAAATGGAACAGCCATATAGAACGTACAATCGGAAAGGCTAGTAAAATGTTTTATTTTATCCGTCGAAATTTTAGATTCGCGTCGCGAAACGTTAAAGAAACATTTTATTTTTCTTTGGTAAGAACGATCCTTGATTACGCGTGCGTTGTGTGGGACCCTTATCACGACTTCCTTATCAATAAACTAGAAAAAATTCAAAATCAGGCCGCGCGTTTTGTACTGAACAACTATGACCCTTATGCTAGTGTTACAGATATGAAAGCCATGCTGGGATGAGAAACACTCAAATGCAGACGAAAAAAACTAAGACTAAAATTTTTCCACCATGTCTTTCACAACAAAACAGGAATTGATAAAGCCACTTATGAAGCCATTCTATTTCTTCCCGTTGTGATCATTCTAAAAAGGTTGCTGTTCCCACTTACAGGACTGACAGTTTTGCGAATTCATTTTTTGTCAAAACCGCGAGAGAGTGGAACGACCTCTTGGAAGATCGTGTGGCCATTGATGATAATGACGTCTTCTTTTTCCACTTGTTATAATGTTTTCTAAAAACCCCCTACAATAATGCCCACATGGCGATGTAGGTACAATGTAAATAATAAATAAATAAATAAATAAACTCATTGGACACGAATTCAATTCCGAGCTTTCCTCGACGCGTTGATTGGGCACCCAAACCTAAGCAGAACTCTGCCACATCACACGAGTACAATCAGTCTTTTCGCTAGATCTCACTGGGATGAGGATAGGTTTTGATTATTCTAGGTGATGTTCTCTGGAGGAGGAGCTTGCATTTCAGATGCAGCAAAATATGTTGGGTTCTGAACTAACCGACGGGCGCAAACTCTCCGAATATCTCAAGCCTCCTCTGCCCCTCCTATTATACACATAGAGTGTATATTCAAACGTTAACACATTCGTCCCGCATTTCGAATATATAAAAAGAGTTTGGCTGAGGCAATGGGAAAGAAATGTTGACTTCTGTAGTCAAACAGACGTTTCGTTTTCTGTTTTCCTAAAAAAAACAAGCGGTTTATTTATACGATACCCACTCGTCACCGAGACGGGTACCTAGCTTATAAATCTCGTTCATCTCCAGTCTCCTTCTTTTCTTCCACGTGTCCCCCCCCCCCCCCCCCCCCCCCCCAGCCTATCAGGTGACGTCATACACCGATGATACTACATCGCATTGACTGGTTGTGGCATGCGTTCGCAATTCTCGCGCACACGTGCCGACGGCTCCTGTCGTTGACAACACGGCCATCCTCCATCCCAGTCGCCCCGGCTGGGTCTTCTCGCTGGAATTTGGAATTTTTCGGTGAAATGATCATCCGACTCACGCTGACTCTGACTGAGGTTCTACCTCTACTATATCTGTGTCGCTCGCCACTTCCGTTGACAAGCCGTCATCGCCGCTCTCGGCGCTGACCGTGAAGCGTTTCATCAGGTCAACGGCGGCAACACCTTCGTAGAAATGTTGTGACCATTAGGTCTCCGGTAGATCTTGAACTGTATACCTCTCGTGAGGTACCTTTTCTACAACGTTGTACGGGCATCGGTATTTAGGGCGCAGCTTGCGCGACTCGCCCTTTGCCCCTAGCTTTTTTCCGGATGGAACGTTGCAATATAAACACTCCAGACAGCTCGCAATGTGTCGCTTGACGTAACGACGCATTCTCAGAAACTAATACTCCTTTATGAGTACTGCCATAGTCTTCTCAAGAGCAAAGTGACCGACGTTATCGTGGCATCGTCGTATTACTTGGTAACGTGCTCCTCGTGGCACAACCCAGAGCAGACGCTCTTCTCCGTCGTCATGGACCCTCTTGAAAATCTTTCTTTCTGCAAGCACGTACTCGTTCACCAACCAGTCACGGCCAGAGAGCTCTGTAGCGAAAACGCTGACGCCCGTGGCGACATCCATTTCTTCATGGTAATAAAACCCGAGACTCAGGAACACAGAAGGGGACGAACACAACACAGCGTCCCCTTTTGTGTTCCTGAGTCTCGGGTTTTATTACCATGAATCATCACCAGCTCGCTTGTTTTTTAAGTATTATTGCAGTTATCTATTTCTTCGGCTCCCGATGCAGGAGCCCTACAGAGCGCGTCGACGTGGTTCATCTTGTTTCCTGGTCGGTGTTCCACGTTAAACGTATAGTCCTGAAGCTTCAGATACCACCCCCCTATGCGTGGCGTTAAATGTCGCTTAGACAGCGTGGTTCATAGTGAGTTACAGTCCGTTACGAGTGTGAACTCGATCCCATACAAGTACGGCCGAAGTTACTCAACCGTCTCAACAACAACTAACGATTCAAGCTCATACGAGTGGTAGCGTTCTTCTTCTCGCGTCGTGCGTCTGGTGACATACATGACCGGATGCATCAAACCGTCTCTTTGTTCTTGCTACAGTACGCCTCTGATACCGAACTTGGATGCGACTGTGTGCACCTCTATTTTAGCACCGTGTGCGTAGAGTGCCAGAGTGGGCTTGCTCATTAGACTGCGTCGCAGCTTCTGGAATGGAGCCTCTTGGTTTGTCGTCCAGTGCCACTCTTCTCCTCTACAAAGTAACGTGGTGAGTGGTATCGCTATCGTGGCGAACCCGGCCACAAAGCGGCGAAAATAGCTACAAAGGCCGAGTAATCGTCTGAGGTGGTGAACGTTTGTTGGCGTCGGAACATCGGACATGCCCTTCAACTTGACTTGGCCAGGGTTGATGGGCCAAGCCGAGATCTCATACTACAGGCAGCGTATCCTTTCGTGCAAGAAAGAACACTTCTTCAAGCGCAGCGTGAGGCCAGCGTCTCTTAACACCTCAAGAACTTCGCATAGAACGGCCAACCTTTCTTCAAATGTATTCGATGGAATCAGCACGTCGTCCATATAGACCATGACAATCGTGTTCTTGAGTGGGCCGAACACCGTGTTTATCATTCACTGAAACGCGCTCGGTGCATTGAAGAGGCCGAAAGGCATGCGAGTAAATTCGTAGTGGCCATCCGGAGTGATGAACCCTGTCATCTCTCGGCTTTCCTCGCAGATGGGCAATAGATAATACCCAGATGCAAGATTTAGGCTTGTGAATAAACGTTTGTCGCGAAGCCTGTCTAGTTGGTCGTCAATCAGAGGAAGGGGATACCAATTTTTTTGGTGATTTTGTTGAGAGCGCGAAAGTCGACACATGGTCACCTCTCACCGCACTTTTTCGTGACCAGTAAGATAGGACTCGCGTAGTCAGAAGCAGAGTCCGTTACAGCTCCAGTGTCTTTGAGTTCATTGATCATTGCCCGAACAGTCTGCCTCTCAGAGTACGCTAGACGGTATAGGTGGTGCGTCAAGAGAGTGTCTGTTGTCAACTCAATTTTCATTTCTGTTGCCTTCGCGCACCCTAGTTCCGATAGGGATGTAGCGAAGCAGTCGCGATAGACGTTAATCGTGGTGACGAATGCTTTCTTTTGCGAGTCAGAAACGGATGGACCGACATCTACGTCCTCTGTTGCAATCAAAATTGTCGGCTTTCTTTCGCTGTAGTCTACGTATACGCGTCGAGGTTGGTGTTCCCGTCTTCTTCTGTGCACCATATTCTTTAGCGATTTGTTCGTTTATCAGCGACGATCAGCGGCGTAACCGATATGTTAGTTACGGGGATGTATAGTTCTCCCAGTTCGTCTTTTCTCAAAGCACAGGTCGGGACGTAATGCATGCCCACGTGATTCGTGGATACTGCCATCAATAAATATGTCTCCGTGAGTCTTTTGTGTCCCTCCTCTGGAGCGGAGCGCAATAATCCCGACGTAGCTTGGAGGGATTACGACCGCTTTCTTGGCCCAGAGGCTTACGCGTCGTGGAGGCAGGACCGGTATCTTAAGACTGACCAAAGTCTCGTCCTCATCATCGGACGTGTCACGCTCTTCAAAATACGTAGAGTGTTCTTGAGACGTACCACCGTAACATGCGGTTGTTCAGTAAAAAGCGGTTCGACAAGCAGTGAAACAACCTGCACTGCGTCGCGCACCACGTACACCTTGACATTGGCCTTGGCTTGGTCGACCGTCAATGTTGCTTGGAAACTGCCTAAAGGTGTCGTTTTTCCACGGTCAAACCCGTTGATTGTGAATGACGATCCAGCGGTTCGTGGGTCACGTTCATCAGCTGCGCTTCACTTTCTCGTAACGTCACGCACTGGCTTCCCATGTCGACGAAAGTTTTGATTGGCTTGTCGTTCAGAATCGCCGGCATGAAATACTTCTCGTTTGGCACCATGCAGTCGCACGTCTTGCTACCTTGTTGGGTTAGAACGGCTGCTTTCTTGTCACTCGTGTTCGTTGAGCTTCTTTTTTGAAAGCGGTCTTTCGTCTCGTGACCAGATTTCCCACAATTCGTGCACCTTGGTTTTCGATAAGGTTTCAGGCATGAAGATTAGAAGTGCCCGTATGTCGAGAAATCGAAACAAAGTGGCTCGCCTGTTTCGTTGAATCTTTTTCGTGGAGCACTGGTCCTCGGCTCGTTGTTGTCTAAACCGGGATTTTGACGTTGACCAGTCGGCGGTTGATGGAGCGTTTTGGCCCGAGTCTGTTTTATCACATCGACTCGTTCATGCAGACGCTTCATGCACCGAAGTGGCACATGTGGGGTGGCGCAATCTCGGACACTCAGAGACCGCACTAAATCTTTGTCTTCTAATCCAGTGATCATCCGCTCGATGCACGTCCCGTCATCCAGGTTGCAGCGTCGTGCTATTCTCAGCTTGTCATAAAAGTACGCTTCAATGATCTCGTGGCGCCCTTTCTTTCTTTTCTCCATGTCCCTGAAGACGTGTTGAAAACTCGATGCCGACGGAAAGGCCTTTTTTATTTCCTTTTTCCACTCGTCCCAGCTTTGTTGAACAGAGGTCAAACCGTCATACCATGTTTTTGCGACGCCATGAAGCTTAGTGAGAGCAAAGCAGGTCGTTTGTCCATCACTCCATTCATAGGCCGCAGCTATATTGTTAACCTTGTTGAGCCACGCTTCCACCGTAGGCTGGGTGTCCGATGATGTATCATATACTGGCACCAACTGGGCGCTTGTGGTTGCCAGCCATCCATTAATGGCGCTCGAAGCCCCCGTTGGTGGGTGGCGTTGTGGCGATCGACTGCGCCGTGTGGAAAAGCTGGGCGCTCCTTGCAAGGCTTCGCGTACCGCAGTTTGTATCAGTGTTGTACACGTTTCTCAAAAAAAGGAACGAAAGCTCGTTACACGTTCCTTCTGATTTTTGGAACGCGTTCCCGTTACAAGTTCCATATGTGAAAAAGGAACTCGTTCCCGTTACAGCTTAAAAAATGGAACGTATCGTAACATATACGTTACATTTGTATTTTTTGCTAATTACCATATTTAGTTAAATCAAGCAGAGTTTTAGAGCCCAGCTCTTAGGCGCCCGTTTCCGGGTTGAGCGGCGTCGCCGTCGGCGTCGCCGTCGCCGTCGCCGTCGCCGTCGGCGTAACCGCGCGGTGCATTATGGGTAAATTTCCCCGCTATATCTAACGGAAAAATTTCCCCGCTAAATTTAGCGGAAAAATTTCCCCGCTAAATCTAGCGGAAAAATTCCCCACTAAATTTAGCGGAAAAATTTCCCCGCTGAATCTAGCTGGAATATTTCCCCGCTAAATTTAGCGGAAAGATTTTTCCGCTAAATCTAGCGGAAAGCCGTGGAAGTTAACTCGCTGACGGCTAGATCTAGCCCGCTAGATCTAGCGGAAAATTTTCCCCGCTAAATCTAGCGGAAAAATTTCCCCGCTAAATCTAGCGAAAAAATTTCCCCGCTAAATCTAGCAGAAAAATTTCCCCCTAAATCTAGCGGAAAAATTTCCCCGCTAAATTTAGCGGAAAAACTTCCCCGCTAAATCCAGCGGAAAAATCTAGTGGAATCGAGCGGAAAAATTTACCCGCTAAATTTAGCGAGAAAAGTTACCCGCTAAATCTAGCGGAAACATTTCCCCGCTAAATCTAGCGGAAACTTTTCCTCGGTAAATCGTGGAAAATTTTCCTCGCTAAATCTAGCGGAAAGATTTCACCGCTATATCTAGCGGAAAAATTTTCCCCGCTAAATCTAGCGGAAACATTTCCTTGCTAAATTTAGTGGAAACATTTCCCCGCTAAATCTAGCGGGAAAATTTTGGTCACGTGACCCTCTCCCAAGGTCCCGTGACCTCGGGGGGGGGGGGCACGTGACCCTTTCCCCTATGTCATGTGACCCCTCCCCCCCGAGAAGACGTGGCCCTCAGTAGCCTTCCCTCCTCCTCCTCAAGAGCTGCGCTCCAATTCGGCGTTGCAGGGAGTTGTAAGCGGCTTTCACTTTTTTTTATCTATCCCATTAATAGTCAACATACCAGTTTGTTTGTCGTCATGGAAGGGCACCAGGAGTAGAAAACACGCGGAAGTAGGGTTTCATTTGTTGACATATTCATGTTAAAAATCTCAGCTATGTCCATGTTTGTAGTGGACCATTCAGACGAGCCAAATGTACTTTTACCCAAGATTGCACGAGCGTTTTCCAACAACCTCACACGTTTCAATTTAATAGAACCGCGTGTTAGAACTTAACAACATTTGCTTCCTCATGTTGCTGTCCGCAAGACGAGCAAGTGAAGAAGAGGGTAGGGATTTTGGAAAGTCAGTCTTGAAAGCTACAAATACTTCGTTGTGAAGGTTGAATTTGTTGTTCAGTTTGAAGGTGGGGGACAAAAGAAGAAATAAAGCTTATTTTTTTGTGTATCTTTTTAGTGAGTAATGTTCGGGATACAAGGGTGGGTCCGATATCTGGGAATCTGTGATCTTGTTGTAATTGTAGGTCTCGTTATTGAAGTTCAAAAATCGCTGTAGTCGGAGTACGATTTCTGGGTGTATGAGGATTCGTGGAACCAAAGAAAGTAGCTGAGTTTGAAAACACCCTCTTTCTTTGTCTTTTCCTACGACTAAAAGTTTTGCTTTTTGTACCGCAGTTTCGGGCACTCAAAAAAGTATCAATGCTCACCAGCTCTCCTGCACCCGAAACTGTTAGCAAGCGAGGACCACACAAAATAATCCATAAGATTAGTAGCCAAAAAGTTAAAGAGATCCTGCACTTCGTAAACATATTGTTTTTGTACTTTCATACTTTCCCTGTTAGAAATAAAATAAAAATTACCCCACTGGACGAAAAAAAGAGCGCCGTTACTCTTTCCGTTCCAGTAAAACTGTAACACGTTCCCGTTCCAGTTTCACCGACGCAAAATGGAACGGCGGCGTTCCTTCGTTCCTCCTAAAAGGAACGCGTTCCAGGAACGCCGTTTCGTACAACACTGGTTTGTATCGCGGCCTGCATGATCACTTGCAAGTCAAGGACTCCGGACGTTGCACGGTCGGGAGCCAGGCCCCGGTCGCTAGACATCGCGGTGTCCCTGGCTTCCGTCGCCAAATTATCGTGTTGGCGATCGTCGTGGTCGGAGTGTTCGTCGCGCACCTCCGCACTGCTAATTGCATATCTGTGGTCGTAGGATCACCCCCCCCCCCCCCCTCTTGGGGTCCCCTGCCCTTGTCCTCCTGTCGTTAGCTTACGTCTTCTCGACATCGTGATTTACGTGGACGTCGCTCTCGTTGAGGACCTCGGGTGAAGCAAGCATTCGTAGAGCGCTACTTAAGTTGTAGCCTTCAATCAGAACGGCTTCTCAAGTCGGGGCCTCTCGATCCCACATCTGAGCTTTTCTGTAGTAGAACAGACGTTTCTTTTTCCGTTTTCTTAAAAAAAGCAAGCGGTTTATTTATACGATACGCGCTCGTCACCGAGACGGGTACCTTCCAAAAATCGTTCATCTCGAGCCTCCACTTTTTCTTCCAGGTGTCCACACACAGCCTATCTAGGTGACGTCACACCCCGATGATACTGCCTCGCGTGGACCGGTTGCGGCATGCGTTCGCAATTCTCGCGCACACGTGCCGACGGCTGCTGTCGTTGACAATACTTCTGATCAGGCAATGACGAGCATTTCGGGATTGTTGAGAATAGAGCACTCGCTTTGCAACTGTAGTTTGAGGGAAGGGTTTTCCTGGCACGCATTTTGCGAGTCTCTTTACCGTTTTATAATAGATCGCTGGTTTTTGGTAATGCGCAAACATCGCCCTCATTTCGGAAATTAGCCCCGCTTGCAACGTTGGTTGGTGACAAGCACTACTTTTACTTGACGCAACTTTTGTAAACGTTGTTCTTACAGCGTCGGCGGTATTGTGCTTGACGTACTGGGCGAGCCTCGTGTCGCCTAATACCAACGGAGCATGCGCGGGTTCGTCGCAGTTGGTTTTGGCACCAGAGGAGGGCGTTACCTGCTCTTTCTC
Source organism: Ixodes scapularis (assembly GCF_016920785.2). Lineage (NCBI taxonomy): Eukaryota > Metazoa > Arthropoda > Arachnida > Ixodida > Ixodidae > Ixodes > Ixodes scapularis. The sequence goes on from NW_024609857.1 coordinate 188,981,128, forward strand.
GTTTTCAGTCGCCCATTCGCTCGCCACTCGGTCGCTCGGTTTCACCGTGGCTGTTGGGATGGAACGCATAGCTGTTCTGTGTGCAGTGTTGTGTGCGTTACCGAAACAAAGTAACAGCTTACATTACTCGTTACTTGCGAAATAAAGGAAGGTGTTAGCAACGTACGTTACCGCCAAATAAAAGGAACGCGTTACCGTTACCGATAAAAATTCACTCAGGTTGTTTTTGCGTTAGCTTTATTCATAAATTGACGGTAGCAGCGTTGTTATTGTTGTTTTTTGGCGACATCGTTTTTCGACACTGGCGAAAAAAGCGTGGGCGTTGGGTTTTTTCTAAAGTGGGACTTCTTGACAGGGGAAAAGACAGGCACGTACAGATAGATGACGAACACCATGATAGTGCCCTTATGATGCTGTTTGATTGGTCCCATCAGCTTGTAGTGACCGCTGCGTCTAGACTTAAGGTAATACGAAATGTAGAAAAAAGAAAAAAAATTTAAGTGTACTTGATTCAGGTCTTGAGAAGGACATGAAGCGAGTGGCATAACTAGATGACCTGTTATTTGAAATAAGTAACGTGAGTGCTTTACCCGTTACTGTTTCGAAAATGTAACGAGCACGTTACCAAGTTACTGAAAAAGTAACGCGTTACCGGTAATGCTGTTATTGTAAAGCGTTACCGCCAACACTGTTTGTGTGAAAGAAAAACCACGGCGTGCCACGAGGTTCTTTGGTTTTTGTATCAGGACAGTGACCTGACTGCGTTCAAGAGTGTACTACGTGCCTGTTCAGTGTTCGTGTTAACAAGATCCCGAACCTCGCCACGTACTATGGGTACGCATACCCGCCCAAGCCGGAGAGTCTGCCTCAATAGGATCTCGTGGGCGAGCGTTTGATATCCGCTCGGCGCTCTAACCCATTCTCGGAAAGATGGGGAGGCCGAAGCATACGCCGGAGCACCATGCAATATCATCGAACTATTCCAACAGCCGACGCTGCCCTTTCGCATTATATCACGTGATCGTCTGTGCAATTTTTTTTTTGTTGGTAGAGATTTTAAATTATCTAAAGTATAAACCTAACCAAAGCACGGCTGAAACATCATTTCTTATCTAAGCTATTCTCCGAGTTCATTCAGTGGATTAGGACTTTTTCTCTCATGACAAAAATTATCGACCATAAGTGAGTTTTTCTTAGACAGCACAAAATAGCCGAACAAAGCCGCTAAACGTAGAATACTTACTTTATCATTTTCTTATTTCCTTGGTATCTTGTGTTTGTACCTTATATTCGCTACTTCGAAAATGAAGGAAATAATTTGAAACGCTGCTTGTTAGGCCGGCTTTCCATACAATCATGACAGAAAAAATCTTCACCTCTGAATGAAGATTCGAATGAATCATTCATCGCTCATACTAAGTCGTGCTGCTGTAAACCAACTCAATATCATTCGCACATCAGACAGTTCGGAAAAAGCAGTCGTGCGGTTAGCGCAAGACCAAAACACTGCCGAGAAAGTGTAGCCTTCTGCTGGTGTGCTAGCCATGTCAAAGCTTGCAATTGTAGTGTTCTTTGTAATTTCTCGTGTTTTGTTTTAGTAAGTGGTCTGTTTATTTTATTTATAGTGCTTACTACAATTGCTCTGACGAAGGCTTTACAGTGCAGCCCTACAGATTTCCAAATGGTAAGATGAAAGATTGGCCGGACTGCGCACAATCTGACAAAGGGCTGTTGAGATGTAGTCGCCATGCAACTAAGGTTTGTGTTTCACTTTTAGTTCCAGAAGGTTTAAATATTTGGCAGTCTCTTTTAGGCCTGTGCCAGATTTTATTCGTGGAATATGAAGTATAAAGATCGAAACATTTTTATGCAAATTTTTGGAGTCTAAAATGTGCGTAAATTGAGTGATAAAATGCACACCTGGTCCGTAAACCCTACAAATATTTTATAAACAAGCGAGTGGTGTTTTAATTTCAATGAAGACAATTCGGGGAAATTGCTCTAGTGTTTTATTAGAGAAGCATTATTCATAATCTTCGGAAACAATTTCATGAACAACGGAGACAACGAAATTGTCTCCAGGCGCCTGCTCCAGCAGGCAGTGCTTCTGGGATGCATGTGACCTAATTTGCATACAAGGATTTGAAGTTCTACAAGGCTCCCAAAATGTTCGCGATTGCGAACACATTGTGTAAAATACCCGAGACGCTTCGGCATCACAATAAAAGTTAAAAAAATAAACATAAAGAACTTATAAGTGTTCTGTGACCAACTGTAATTTCAACTAAAGAAATATTATCACCCAGATATTAATGAACCAAAACAAGTCGTGTACGAAAAGTAGACACAACATGCCACCGTGTTCTCAAAACCATGTTTAAAAATTCTGAATCTTTGCACACAAGAGGCGGTTTAAGTACGTAGTGACTGTTTTAATAGTTATCTCATGAGAGCCGAAATTATTGCTTGAAAAAAATTGTATTACTTGGATTACCATCCCAAAGTGAGTCGTCTACAAAATGACAAACTTCACAATCGATAGCAATTTTAAAGTTTATGAAGACACCCCAACCCTCATGAACGAAAGTACAGGCTTTGATATCTTTCAGATAATTACTCCAGTGTGAATTATTTTAAATCTCAAGCAATTTATTAGAGAATGATCGCTTGTTTTAATATAAGATAATTTCAGAAACGCGATGGGTAAAGACAATACCTCTCATACTTGTTGCTATTACTGTTTCAGCAAAAGAATCTCTGAATGATGGTGTTGCTGCTTTTACCCCATTGAACTACCTGTAAAGTTGAGCAGCTCGTTTTCAAGACTTCAAAATGATAGACCATTCTACCATAGTCATGGCGGAGAAAGATGTGCAAAAAGTTTAAGTAACGTGCATTCGATTACACTACCATGAGTAAGGATCTGGTGACCTAACTGAACGCTCGAATATTCTCTGTTAGACACAAACCAGAAGTTCGATCTCGTGTGCCTCAACCCAGCACTCACACGCTCTTCAACTTCTGGGAGCAGAAAAAAAGCGGAGATGTATTTACTTGCGTCACGTTTAAAATATGTATCCGTGCGGTATACACTACGTTTAAGATGTAATATCAAGCCCACTCCAGCTCATTCCTCATATCCATTTTGCACATCGTTTACAGCCACTTACGAAGCGAGGCAATGCACACGCTATTCGATTCAGGTACATAATTAAAAACTTCTCCCTCGTTCCCAATATTGCAACGTTCCAGTGCTGGTAGAGATCAACACTTCTTTATGGTTAACAATAAGGAAATGTAAAAACAACGAAGCGTTTTGTAGTTGTGAAGAGTTGAGACTACCTTTCGTTAATACTGGGTGTTCGATGGTCGGACGCATCTTGCTTACAGACAAGAAAATCTATTTACATGAGACATAATTACCGTTGTTTGCTCCACTCCTTTTGTTTTTATGGAAATATTTCTCAGTACCGCACTCGAAAAGAATGTCGATTGCGTCTTCACGTGTCTTACAGTTTTAGATATATCGGCTTCTGAAAACGTAATCGAGGTGCGGGTAGAGCTAAGTAATGTGCAGCTTCTCAAGTAAGGTGATAAGCAATTTCTTGCAAACGGGTGACCCATTGGAGCATTTGGATCTAGGATTATTATATATACATAAAGGTTATTCTAGCCCTATATCAAAAGCAGGGATATGCGACATTGCAAAATAGTTTGAATATTTTTGGAGGTGCTCTGTTCTGGCAACTCCTCTTGCTGAGAAAAGTTAAATGGCAGAAATACTGCAGACACCTCCCAGTAATTATCATTTAAAACTAAAGTGAGCATCAGTATCAGCGGAATTAGAAGTGTGATACTGGTATTTCGCTGGCGTTTTTGTTTCCAAACACGTATTAAGACAAAAAATCCTCTGATCTGATAAGCAAAGCTGTGTCGGTATCACTAATGGTCCCTGCGAAAACTTAAGAACAAAAATATTCTGGCATTTGCACTGGTCTTCCTTCAATATATTCTATCAAAAGAAGCGGGCCGATGCAATCACACGATGGAAGCCAAGGTTCTACCATCCCAAAGTGAGTCGTACACAAAACGACAAGCTTCACAATCGATAGCAATTTTAAAGATTATGACGACACCCCAACGCTACCCTCCTAAACAAAAGTACAGGCTTAATATACTGCAGGTAAATACTCCTCTGTCATTTTTTCTTAAATCTCTTACTCTAAAGCGATTGGTTAAAGAAAATGTATTTTATAAGTCCTCAAGACATTATGGATCAGTACTCCACTCCCCCGGTATATTCTAACAATATTTATCGGTCGCAAATATACCCGACGTTTGCAATAGACCACCTGCCGACCAGCGATCGCTCCGTTTACAAACAGTGTCATCATTGGACCTTCTGAAACACACAAGTGCACGACGTAGGGATACGAGCTGATAATCTACATTTGGTGTTGCATATCTCTAAGTGCCGCGGTTACCTGCGTGCATCTCTTCATTTGCTTGAGAAGCGACAGAGCAAGGACCTGTAGCAACTCTAGCAGTAGATGAATCTTCACTTTCGAACAAACAGTCCCGCATAACAGTCCCCGATAAAAAGTTTTGTGACGAAATATTTCTCTTGGAATATATGAAATATTATCATAACATACGCTAATAATAAACCACTTTTAATTGGCGATATTCTTGAGTCGAATATCTGTATTTTTATAGCAAACATTTCTAAACTTCAAAATGCTTAAGTTACTTGTTTTCAGAAAAATGGCGTGAGCAATTGAGTAAACAACACGTATATGAATAAACACCGGTAAAGTTGTTGGGGTCAACCTATTGGGGAGAGTTTTAATAGATAACTTCGAACCCCTTAGAATCATTACCCTAACTAAGACAAACTTCAAGGAGGTTTCATATGATCTGTAAACCCGCTAACACAGCAATAAAATATACCCAATTATGTAGCTGCCTCCATATAACCACTCTGGGTCCGCAACCCAACTACGCAGTCTCAATGATTATAAACTCTTAATTAACCCTCAACATTCCAGGTTTAAATGGGCACGACCCCCACCTTTTAAAGGGGACACACAATTACCTTATTAAAGCCCGCCTAACACTCTCGAGCAAATTTTTAAAATAGCAAAACTCCATCTGAGAAGTGGCGCCTAATCGATCTCGAGAATGTTTGAGTCCATGACCACATTTCCAAGAAACCTGTTCTAGGCAGTCCTTGGTTCTTCAAAGAAACTATAAATTGGAACATCATCCAACAAATACCCACATCATCGTGTGTCCTAGATGCACAAACCACGTCCATGGTGCTTTTCGATGATGGGCATCCAAGGTTCATGTTCGCGATGAAGTTCAAGGCCATGGTTCAAGATGCACTCAAGTTAAGAAACCAACAACTAAACCTAAATGTGATAGGTTCTCAGGTGCACGTTGCTAAGCTTGAAAAAGGAGTCTCTGAGGAAAACGTGTTCATTGTCAACGCTGTCACACGCCCGACGTGGGCGCAAGGGTCCGCGGGCGAGGATGGCTTGGAGGCAGTGGCAACCAGCAGAGGGAGTGTGGTCCGAGTCCTCAAGAAGGCGACGGCCTCGGCCCGTGGTGAATGGGGCAGCGCATGATGTCCTGCTGAATGGTGGACGTGGACGCAGAGTGGAGGCTCGTCGAAGGTCGCGTGCCCAGGTAGCACAGCTGGGGCACGTCATAGTTCGAAGAGGAGGCCAGGCTACCAGCCTCCGGGGCCCTTTGCTAGGAGTCGGTGCCGCCGCACTCGAAGTGAAGCGGTGACTTGCGCATCTCTAGCATTTGCATGATGCCGTTCTCCTGCGGGAGGTCCATGGCGCTGGGGACGTACGTGGTCCCCGGAATACACTTGGAGCACTGCCGCCGCAGGGCGGGTCGCTGGCGAGACGCCCGGCAGCGGACGGCGAACCGCAGCTCTTCCGCCATCTCCGAGCAGAGAGATTGCTGCGTGGAACAGAAAACCAAGTTCTGCGCCCCAGAAGCGGTCGGTTATACCAGAAGGCAGAAAAGGGCGAGGCGCTACGCCGTTAAGGTGCCTCCACGTCTTTCAGAGCACGGAAAAGGAAAGAACCCGGGAGTGATAATTGCTTTATGCGCTAGGTTTAACATGGTCATGAGATTGCTTCAGTTGAGATATAAAGAAACCTAAGCCATTTTGTTACTTAGGATATGCAACATGTTCAAGTAATGTGTCCAAAACATTGTTTTTGCTGTAAAAAAAAAAATTGGCTCTCACGTGAAAAAAACTTTTTATTTCTATTGTTTTAGTTTGTTGGCCTTCCCTATTCAATTTTTTTGGAATACAAGAAGACGCATCAATTGACAAACGAGCTTTTAAGCCGTAGGACTGCGAAAAAAACATGGAGGCACCTTAGCGCATGGCTATAAGCAGCAATAAAGTCGGTGACAGGTAAAGAAGGAAGTGTAAGCTGTTCCCGCCCCTTTCCACTACAGAAGAGTGAACGGTGGAGAGGAGACCGCCTCCTCTCCAGCGTTCGCTCTACTCAAGTGGAAAGATTTGGGGAGAGCTTCCACTACGTTCTTGACCTGTCACCGACTTTAGTACATCTACCATGCAACCAAACAGCAGAACAAAAAGCACATCAGCAAAGCGCGCAGCTGACGTAGAGAGCAGAACAAAAGTTGAAGCACACTCTGCTTTTCGTTTAATTTTACGCTTCGGTGAATTCGCACAACCTCAATCAGTCACTATAGTACCGAAGAAAACGAAAAAAAACATATTCAATCTCTACCGCTCTCCGTACATTAGGTTTCTTAAATCAAATGTTGTTAATTGGCGAGTGATTTTTGAGGGGAAACCTTTATTCATTTATAGAAAGCATCAGGTGTAGTGTACTAAACTATGCACCGGAATTATAAGACGTAACAACGCCTGTTTAAAGACAGTCAGAAAATAATATATTCAAAGTGCCACCATTAAAACTTTCTTGCCATGTTAAGCTTGAATTCGGAGGGAAAATTTTAAACTGGATGGTAGTAAATATCAGTAATAAAAAAAAATGTTAACGTTCTTTGCTTAACGGCTGACGTACATCATCGGTTTTCTACAGAGAAGATTATCGTCTTAGCTCTCCATTCTTCTAAGCTGCGAGGGGAACCAAGTTTGGGCATGGTAAAAAGTGGAGAGGATATAAAAAAGAAGGGGAAAAAGTGGAACTCGAAGTGTACGTCGCCCTTGAAGTGTGGGTTTGAACAAAGAACAGGAGATCTCTATGCAGTTAATAAATTGTCCATAAATAAAATATCTAACGATTGGTCTTTGGCCTTTATAAAGTCCCCGTGAGTCCGAATTTTCAACAAAAAAAGAGAGAATGGAGTTTTGACATTTGTAACATCATTTCAAAATACATTCTACCCACAACAGATTAATTTGCATCTTAAAAGGCAACTGACAACCCCAATATCGATCATTTTTAACGACTCAAACGCGTCGAAAACGCGTAACAAAACAAACAAAACGATCATCGCAAAAAAAAAAAAAAAAAAAAACATTTGGCGTGCGAAAGGGCCTGGTAAAGTTTGTGTTCTTCTCCCCCATTTTGAGCTCCTCTTTGCTTCTTTTTTTGCTGATGTAATTGGCGAAGCCATTTTTTAAAACACTAAGAGGTTTCGAAAGTCGTATGTCTGTAGCCATTATTGTAGTTTATAAAATAATTTATTTTACGACGACTGTAAAAGTACCACACTACTGACTTCAAAAAATAAAAATCACAGACCGGAAGCATTAATGACCAAACATCGGTTGTCTCCTAACTTTTTACTCAAACTCTCAGTATGGCATTGTGACAGAAAGTTTGTTGGAACGAATGCACGTTTCTGCTGAAGTCGGAATCCAACTCCCAACGATTTGAATGCATTGAGGTTTTTATCATAGTCCTTGTCAACAACGTGGGGAGAACAAATCAGAAGGTATGAGGCTGACCCCTGCAGCTGTTCTTCGGGGATTGCAGCCTACCATGCTATGTTTTGTTCTTTATCTTTCGGAAAACGAGTGAAGCACGGCACATTTACATTTAAAAGTACTGGGGCGGAACTTCACGCAGCACCATCGCGACGTAGCCCCTCACGTCGCTCACCAAGGTCCGCTAGACGTCGTTTTCTTCGTTGCCTTTTAAAAATCGTTTTAAACCGATTAACACTGCTAAAAAAAGGAACAGCAAGCTGACACTTCGTCTGCACGCGAAGTGAAATCCCTCAAGATACTATCGCGGTTGGTCGGAAGGGACGTGTGCGTGCCTATGAACGTTAAGAGGGAAAAAGTGAAAGTTAAACGACACTTCCTCTTTAAAGTAATCTAAAAAGGCATGGAGTGCACCATGTCGTTATTTACGTCAGAGATTCGGGCAAGCGTTTCAAATCACGCTTTCTCAAAAAACGATTTTCTGCAGATACGCAGTTTACCAGCTTGATATTTTAGTGCGATCTCAAGCAATCATTTAAATTGTTTGCAATATTAAAAAAAAAAAAAAAGAAAAAAGTATCGAGGTTGAGGTTGTCAGTGGCCCTTTAAGTCCTGTGAAGCACTAAATTGGCTGCACATGAAGTTTACTGCATGTTTGAGCTGTTAAATGAGGTTTTAAATGAAGCATGTTCACAAAACATTTCAAGCGCGTGCACTAGTAAAAAGAACCGTTTAGAGCCTACAAAATATAAACTTAGCGACCGACCTAACTCATATATTTTAAAGTTGCGTGAACCATCACGGACCGGACCTAAAGGTTTTTAAATATAATTGATAGAGGGAAGCGACACATATGCCGCGTGCGCTCCTAGTCCAACATGCAGGTTGTAAAAAAAAGAACGACTCTCTTCTATAGGTCCAAAATTAACGAGCCATGGCACTTACTACGAAACATAAAAGCAGATATGCCTGAAAAAATTTAACAATAATATTCTCCAAACAGTTTTTCTTTCGTGCTACCTCGGTTAAAAATATATTAATCTGTGTTCTTTTTAAAATAGATCAGTCCATTTAGCGGCTTCAATTATATATCTGTCATTTCTTGGGTGATAGACACCTTGCGAAGTTTCGGTAAATTCTAAATTTCTATATTTCGTGATTAACGAGAGAAATAATAAGGCAGCTGAACCACTCATTTTGTGGAGATTTCGTTTATGTCCTCCTAATAAGTTTAGGTTAGTGTAAACACTTATTCGGAATTTTGTTTTTTAATTTTCAAAGCACCCAGATTTCGTCATGTTTTAACTCGCGCGACACTCTTAGAACAAACAAGGAATCAGATTATCCACCTTCGATTAGAATAAAAAGCTTTCATCGAATCTACAGTCTGGTAGCAAGTACTCATACTCGACACGAATGTTCTCAGCCTACAATTTTGTAGCCTATCAAAGCAAAATGTCAAAATCACTAATGTCATGTTCGTGCTAGCGTTGTCGCCCAGTGTGCAACCTTAGGCACCGTGGTTCTGATCATTACTTCTCATAGCCACTTGAACAACCAAGGTATGCGTGCCCCAATTTAGCTTAGGATGAACCTCAGCCAACGTTAAAAGCGCTTCCAGCCTAATCATAACTATAAATGTGTCACGTGACTACACGCCCGGCTGTCGCTCTGCCCCAACCGAACGTCAGGTGACAGTTTATACGGATTAACTGAGTTTTAATTGCATGAAGCGTCCTTGGCGGTCTATCATCAGGCGAAACTGATTACAAGTCAGTGGGCAGTCAACAATATCATCTGGCCACAATCTGGCTATACAGGCCCCCTGGTAAGATTTTCAAATGTAAGATTACGGCTAGGACGTTAAACCTACCCGGTCTGTCTGTGCGTGCTTCCGAGAGTTTATGCAGAACTCCATGACGGCAGTAACAATGGCGACGGCGAGGCCACAGAGCAGTACGACGAAGACACCTCCGATGTTGGCGAGTCCCAGGGCGTTGGCCTTGCCCTCTTTATTCTTGTCGTCCCGGTTGCAGGTCAGACCGGGGCTCTTCCACCACTTGTTGTACAGCATTTGAATGACGCCTTTCTCCTGTAGGTCCAGAATGGCCAGGGAGATCTTGTCCCTCCACGGTGACCCTGAAACAAGGAACGTCCAGAGATTCGCGATGCTCATTTCAAGCTTGAGGAGACGGGTATAACAGCACGATTGTACACCAGCGGCCGGTGACATTAACTTACTGTGATTGAAACTTGAATATTTAAGGACAACTTTTCTGAGGTGTGAAACGACAGTAAGAGTCTGCCAACAATTCATTTCGTTGGGTCCTTGCGGTTTTTATTGTAGGTTTGGCGATGTAATAATCTTAGACTGAGAAAAAACTGAAGCCTGAGCGAAGTAAGCCTGTATCTACTCGGCACTTTCGCAACTTATAATCGACTCGGCGTCAATTAAAATGGTACGCTTGTACATGGTGATTGTGCGAAAACAGCTCTAAGCGGTTACGTGTGGATTTCCCGAATTAACACAATGATGTTCGTTATGAGTAATATTTAAAAAAGACTATATAATTTTATCTGATAAAAAGTTTTAGCGAGAGTTTTAATTGAACAGTAAATTATTAAAAAAAGGTAATATGACTCGCTAAATTATCGCTTTATCTTAGAATTGTTTAGTTTCCTCGCTGCAGCCTGATTCTTAAAGTTTCAAAAAACCAATGAAGTCGTAGTTTTAATTTGAACTACAAAAAGATGTCTGCCCTGATTCACATCTCGTTTCTCAATACTGCGCACAGATAATAAAATCAATGTTCAATATAGTATTTAAGTCTTCGCTTGTCATGTTTCTCGCGATAGATTCCTCTGACGGTATAGGCATCGTTGGTCTAGTACGGTCAGAAAACTTTATCTCGGCCCTACATAAATTAAACCGCGTTCAAACGTATCTCGCGCGAATATATAAAATAAGCGAAACACTTTAATGCTGTTTCCAGTATAAGGAACCAAACAAATACTGCAACGTGACGTCTGAGCATGGGAAAGATGAAAACTTCACTACAATTTCAGTTCTCAATAGGCTGAGACAAGAAACCCTGCAAAAGTATCAGACTTCGCAGTATGCCACTTTTTAATTTCAGCGGTATGATATGTACTTGCCACTCTCGTAAATTATAAATGAGCAGTCCTTTGTTAATTTAATGCACAGTCACAGCGATAGCTGAGACGTGTCACGGGGAAGTGGTTGAACGTCGGTGTCGCGTTCACGCACCGTGGTGTCTTGACGGCGAAGTATCAATGGGCAATATGCAAAATAGCAGTGCCCCTATCAGTACAGGTGCACTGTGGGAGCAGGAGACTGTCAACGGGTAGTTTCGGTTTCAGTTTCGCAGTGTTGAGCATCTATCATCTGGATAGCCAGCCGGCAACAGCCAGGCGGCCCCGGCAGAGTGAGAGCCCACGGTTATACCTTGTCTCGTTGTAACTTGGAAAAGGGTGAATGATAAGCCCCGCACTGCGTGTCGATGTCTTTGAAATGCACGAAGCGACGCGCACATATTGGAGCATGACGCAGCGAAAAGCCTGATACTTGTTCGGAGTAGCGGCGCGCTCCGGTGATACGTAGTCACGCTCCCATTGACCCGCCACAGCCGTTGCTTCCGCTGTACTGGCATGCTAAGCGATCAGGGCTTCCTGGGATACCCAGTATTTCTTGTTTCAGACACTAGGCTAAGCGGCGCCACCAGGGTAAAAGCTCGTTTGAACAATGCAGCCGCCACTCCCAAAGGTACCCAAAATTTCTTGCTTCAGTCGCTAGATATCGCTGAACCAATCAGCATTGCAGGTTGCCTATGGTCTACGCACCGCCATTGCCCTCGCCATCATACCTTGCCTGTATGAGAGTGCGTTCAAGCGCAAACACGCACCTCATACCACGTCGCTGTCCGGAAATTGGCCACGGGAGCAAGGGTGTTTGAAAACAGAAGTAATAGACTAAGTGGCTGCTCTCGAGGTTGCAAACAAATGCGCGCAGTGAGCTGGCACTGCGTTAGGCTTATGTCGATCTGCATTTACTTTACTTCGCCGTTGCGGCGTTTTCGCTCGCATACCAGCAAAATCGTAATTGTTTCGTTATTTTCTGTGTCTAAAACGAAGCGACGAGAAAAAAAAAAGCGTACATACTGCACCGCGTGTAATTGTGGAGAAGTCTACGACGACGTGAGCAATGGCGGTGCGGAGACGATAGCGAACGACAGATGCACAACCCGAGGAAACCAAAACCGAAGCTATATCCGTTTACTGTCGCCTGCCCCAGAGTGCACCTGAGCCGGTAGGGGCGCTGCTACTATGCATATTGCTCATGGGGTTCGTTCTCACAAGCATGCACCTCGCAACTTTTCCTGCTACGAACGGCGACAAGCGTCAGCGTCGCCGCCAGCGTATCGTTCAGCGTCTCGCTCGGGTATCTTGGAGTTGCCAGCACGCGGCGACTCCAAGACACCCGCGTCTGCTGCTTTGCGCCGCACTCTCGTCAAACGCCAGAACGTCTTCCGCTTGGGGCGGCTCAGGGATGCACAAACGATGGCGCAATGGGCAGGCCTTGTCTTCTAGGTGGTATTGGATGGATGGATAGGCCCGATCCCTTTGGATCGGGCGGCTGCTTGCACCACCTAAGTGAAGCTTTTGATTTGAACAAGAAACTCCGATTAAGTTTGGAATTAATTATTAATAACGAAGAATTTTCTACCCTAACGTCACACCAACTGTAGCCAACTAGCGGGCACTAGACGTGACTCATACGCATGGGTGTGTTTGTGTTTTATTGACAAATGCCATATATCTTACGTTTTGTCAAAGCTGCTGTGACGCAGCTCTATGGTAACGTGCTTGCTTCGCACTCAGCGGACCCAGCTTCGAAACCGGGGAGTGGCGCGCGATGTTTTTTCTAAGCAGTTGGCCATGTCGTGACGAACACCCTACGGCCTATTACTTGGTGACTGGAATGCGTCGTCGACTGGTGTGTTTATGAAGTCCAAAAAAGTGGTTCCTCGATTTTTATGCCCGATAACGCCATAGAAGTGTCATGAAGACGCCGACCACGATTTTGGCGGTGCCACAGTGGTAATGGTGAATGCGGCAGGCGACGCCTGTTCGCTGCTGGTCGCTCTCCTCCAACTTGAAAGCTTGGGCAGCCAAGAGTTGGGATGCCGCGACGACAGCGACACTGGCGTTTGCTCGTGCTTTTTGCCGGAACTTCTACGGCCAACCACCAGGATCGCGACATCTTACAGCATGACGCTGCGGCTTTTGCAAAGTTTTCTTTTGCCACATCGCGACATATTTCAATGCATGAGCGCCATAGGACGCTAGACGCAGCGGTCACAGACGCGCTCCAAGCGCTGCACTATTACGTCAACGCCAACGACAACGGGTGTCGTTTCCAGTAATGGCAAAAAAAAAAAGTTCGTTTTTGCGTTTGCCTGTTCTATCTATATGGTTGGCACAAAATATGATTCAAGCATATTTTGACAAAATGCGCCGCAAGACAGGGACAGATTAGGGAAGACAACACGAATCCCTTCGCGCTTCGTGTTGTCTTACCTACTCTGTCCCTGTCTTGCGGCGCGTTTTGTCAAAATAAGTCATGTACCAACTGGGCCATCTGTCACTATTGATGATTCAAGATTAGATTGGGTTCGGGTGTTTTTTGTTGAATTATAGTCTTGACGGGTTAAGAGTGAAGTGAAAGCTCCTCCCACCTCCTTGCACTTTAGCAGAGGATTTCGACTTCAGCATTCGCTGTGCTAAAGTAGAAAGAGGTGGGAGGAGCTTCCACCTCTTTCTTAGCTTCTCACCGACTATAGCTTTGTTATAATTAGTCCATAGAGGATTATTCTCAACCGGAACAGGGACCAGCCATCAAAGAGATACTTAAATGAGAAAAGACAATATTTTAAAAGGCGTGATGTGACACTTCATTTACCACGTAATAAAAATTGCTCAATATTTACGTCGTTAGACGCAATTCAGGGGGGGGGGAGAAGCCCTGTATAATAAAAACTGCGTAGCTAGCTAAGCAGAGCTTCACCGCTCCCATTGGTTCGAGAGATTATTGACGCGTTAAATGTTCGTCGTAAAATTGTTTCTCCATGACCTAATGGTATTTTTATCAACAAGACTTTTATGTTCGAGAAACAAATAATCTCGATTGAGTCATTATTGTTTACGAAAATATTCCGAGATTTCCTTTTCCGCCATCTTTTCAAGGGATAATAAACATGGCTGCCTGCCCTTGCGCCGTTCTCAACGAGTGTAGCTCGTTTAGTTTAATGAGTGCGAGTCGTTCTGCGTTCATGAAGGTGTTTAAAGTAAGATTTCAACCAATCTAGCTTGCAGCAAAGCACTGTCGCAAGTACGCACATTTCAGAATCGCTGAGGTGGCGCTTGTTTTCCCAGAGGGACGGGCCGAAGCCTAGCGTCCCACGTCAACTATTTTCCATGATCTGGCTTGATTTGTTTGCTTTCGCGTCTTGATGCAGACTATACACGTTGGTTTTCATAAAAGTGGCCCCGCTGCCTTGTGAACTGTGGAACCGTTGTGACTGTTGTGATTGCGACCATGGTTTCAATATCCAGAATACACCTGCACAGGTAAGCAATTTCGAGCCATTTGACTGGACGCGATTAGGTGTTCAGCACTCATCAAATCTATCCACGTATGATCCGGATATTTTGCTTCGGAATGCAAGTAGTTCTCAAGTTTTGCAGTGCACCTAGCCTCATAATAACGAATATATTTAGGTCGTGTTTTAACTGTGCGTCACGACGTTCAAAAACATTGCTCGCGGTGCCATCAAAAAAAAAAAACAGCATGAACAAAAAAAAAATGAAAAACTGCATTTTTTTTTGTCCTCTCGGTCGCTTTTTACTTTGCATCGACGGACTTTGACAGAGGCCTGTGTTGGGCAATCGCTTGTGCATGACTGAATGGTGCAACGCTGCGCGTTCCAGACGTTTTTAGACAGGGATGGAATAGCAGACAGGCGCAGGCGACAACGGACACCGACGCGCCGCTTTAATGGTCGCATCTAACCGGCGTTGCAGGCGGCGAGAGGCGGTGGCGGAATAGCAGATGATGCCGGAGGCTGCCGTGCGTCTGCTCGTACAACAAAAAGGCGGTTTCAGACGTCCTTCTAGACGAACGGGAAGTCGCGACAGGGAGATACTGGGATTGTAAGCCTTTTCGGCCAAGCAGCCAATCCAATCCAGCAATAATGGGCAGGGCCACTGATCTGTAGGCGGACATAGAGCTGGCCATGACCGCAAACGTACAGGCGTCTAACGGCGAAAATTATGCGCGAAAAATTATTTCCTGGGAAATTACAAAAAGTGGTTTGTCCCATCACCGCCTTTTCAGAAATCTTTAGCTCATTTCAGTGTCTCTTTAAGTGAGGCTTGGACTATATTTCAAAGAAACTCCCCTGCTCCATCCCAGGCTCAGGCACACACTCTGCCAGCGAACAGTAAGGCTATTGACGTCTTTAATCGAAAACCTACGTAGGCTTTGACACTTGACGTGACGATCCACCTCTCGTCCACGCGCCCAAAATGCCGAGAGAGAAAACAAGTGGATAGGAGGTGACTGCAGACCAAATCGCGTCTCGCGAGTCAATACTGCTCTAAAAAACTTTTTTCTTTCGCTTAAACTTAATTTCTCGACACGTACGTTCCACCCAGACCGTTTAAGAAACTTTTTTTTTTAAATTTTTAGTAGCTCTTTAAAGCATCAATTAAATTTTTTGTTTTTCTGTAATCGCGTTTTCGTCTCCTTATTCCAAAACTCCTATCATAATATCTCAATGACTAAATATGGAGCGTGATCTCCTTTGAGAAATAGAGACGCGTAAATTCTTTTTAAATGCTATACGCGTAACTTCTTCCGGATTGAGAAAATTTTGTAGTTGGTTGCGCTGGTAGATGAGAAATATCTACCGAGTCCGGCAAATAGCACAAATCCACAACCCTGCTGACACACACGCTCAAGCTACTCCGAAACACCAAGCCCGTGGTAAAACGTCATGAACGATGCCGGAATTCATGCGACAACTTTTATGGTCGAGATTATTTTGGCGCCCCTTTTTACAGTTGTCCACTTTAATAAATTACAGAAGTTGTCTTTCCTGTGGTCCGATAATGATCACCCCGAGAACAAGGTCTAATTTGAGTGTCATGAGCGAGTTCAGATATCATGAAGAGATGATGCATTTGCACACAAAAAAGAGAAGTTTGTCTTCTAGAAAGAGAAGAGATTGAAATAGAACAAAACAAAAAAGGAACGCTTCAAGTCATCTCCCAACGGAACCAAGAAATAGCAGAATGTCTGCTGCAAACGCATCCAGCGACGACGCTATAGCCGACGGAAGCTGAAATTATGATCGTTCTCTATTTTACATTGGAAGCAATCAACAAGCCGTGCTTCCTTTGGAAAACTTAAGTTGTTATGCTGCTCTGCACATGCTGACATCGACAGTTGAATAATGGAGTACTCGGGAAAAGCACGTCAGAGGCTTCGAGACCACTCTCGCCATCCGTGTGGTAATCAGACGTTCACGCCAAAATACCGCCGGATTGTGGGCTCGCTAAAAATCAGACGTGTCACATTGATCGACTACACTCGCCCAGCAGCAAGCTGTGGCTCCATGGCAATTCAGCATCTGCAAAAGATCTTGCTGTCACCAGGAGCCAAAGTTAAACCCCACGCTTTTGTCAGAAAAGAATATCAGCACGTAGTTTAGTTGGTAATCTCGTTTTTCACAGTGGAACCTGTTTCTTCCAAAGGTAAGTTCCCGACGAGCACGGTAGAGTAGAGAAAAGTAAAGGTTGACCCTGCTCACCCATAGGTGTTGCAATTCCGTAGCCTTTCGAATCGAGGAGCCCACCAACTTGAGTTAGGTTGCAGTCTCTTTGCACCATAAAATCTAGCATGGTGGATTCCATCAGGAAGGCGTAGTTTCCTTGCAACACCCGGGCCACGCCGTCCTCGTACGTGCTTACGAACACGGTGGGACGGTTCTCCATATACCGCCACATCTTCTGGTACGTCTCGATTTTGGAATCCTGCAGGAAGGCGAAAGAAACGGCGCAATTAGTCTGAAACACTCAGTCAAAATGTAGGAGGTTCGGTAAGTCTAGGAAACCCGACGAGCCCTACCATCTCCAAATGTCTTTCATGAACTATTCATAGAACTCCCCACTCTGGCGCTTGCTGAATCAATTTTTGAAATAAAAATACTGAAAATGTTCGATGCTTCTAGTTAACTACATTATTATTTGAGGCTATGGTTGGACAGTTGCGAACAGAAAGTTCGGAAGTCGAATGCAACAAGTCAGATAGAACATGCATTATATCTGGGAAGGTAATAACGACGCCTAAACATTCTACTATGAAACTTAAGGAAGTCGACACCTATGGTAATATTTTACCAAGAGGCAGCCTTCTTAAGAGCATTTTGCCAGTGAGGAGGATGTAACAAAAAGCTTTCGAAGGATGAGCAAAGAGAAGCCAAAATAAATTATTTAGAATTTAAGAGACTAAAGGATTTTTTTTTTTTTAAATCAAAGTTTCTTAAACATGTTAAGGATAATGTTAGATACAGTATTTGTCTTTGGTGACGCGAGTCAGCGCCCATCCTAAGAAAATAGCCATATCGCATTCATTCAATCATTTATTTATTCATCCAGGTTAAATGTAATTTTAAATATAAATTATAAATGGCCGTTAATGGCACTACAGCCTCATTATGTGATGTCGTCCCTATTGAAAAACCGTGTGTGAGGCCCACCAGGGTTTTCTAAATGTTGTAATGCAAAAGCTTTAACTATCCCATAAACGGGAGTCAGCGGCGTCTGTAGTCGCAAAAAAAAAAAAAGCGAAAGAAATGCCCATCCTCCCATTGGCTGAGCAAAACGGCTCCTGATAGCCAATTGCTGCTGCTTCACAAGAGCACGCGCTAGGCCGCCGCTCTCTTGGCGGGCGTTGCCGGAAAGGGGGGGGGGGGGGGGGGGGGGGGGGGGGGGGGGGGGGGGACTGCGGCCGCTTCCTGAAAGCACGCGCTCGGCTGCCGCTCTCGTGGCGGGCGTCCTCGGGAGGGCGGGGGAGGGCGGCGCGCTGCGGTCGCTTTACGAGAACACGCGCTCGGCCGTCGGCCGCAACTGAGGCAGTAGCGAAACGTGCCCGTCCGCGCCAGTACTCCGCACATGAACTAAGGGAGCGGTAGAACGACATTCATGCATTCGCATTTGACTTGATAAGAAGTGCATCTCTACCACCGTCACAGTAGGCCCCAAAAGAGAGACAGTCCGACACCATGCACATGTACCCTCCCCTACAGCGGCAGAGGTGCAGTCTACAGCAGAAGTCATCCTTCTACAGCCTCACTCTACCGAATCCATTACTGTCCACTCAGATAGTCGAGGAACCCTGAGAGGCTTCTCACCAACTCCATACCGGCAGATCAAACACGAACTGACATCCTGCATGGCTGCCCAACCTTATCACCACGTCTTTCTTGAATGGGTCCCCGGACACCTAGGATTCGCAGGGAACGAAAGGGCCCACGCCCTTACTCGCGGAAAAGGGACTCCGAGTAACACTGAATCCTATCCCCCGGAATACAACCCGAAAGATGAATGTGCCGCTCATCGCGAGGCTCAACGACAGCGCATGAAAGACCTCCGCCTTTCCCGCCGCACTCTTCCCCTCCCACCCCTAACCTCACACGGCGCGAGGATACATGCGCTCGCCAGGCGCGGACAACCTCCCTGGCGTGCGACCTCATAACCCACCCCAGTATGAACCACCCCGGAACCCACCATTGTCAGGTCTGTGGCGCCTATCCCGACGTCAGACACACCTAATGATCTTGTTCTTGCGCCCAACAATCTCCCCACTTTCTCCTTCCACATCTCCTCCCTCCCCATATGCCCTTTGCCTGGGAGAGCTGGGCCACACCCGCCTCGGACCTCTGCCCTGCCCTCTGGCCTCGCCTAGCGCAGCACATCTCCCATGTGCGAGACCCCTTGAGTTCAACAGCACTCCCACAAGCTCTGACCTGACCCGTCCTCATCCTCTAATAACCACTGCCCGGACATGGGCGGTTTTGATAAATGTTTTCTTCCTCTCTCTTTCTCATAAGAAGTGCTCAGGTGTCCTCAGAATTTTTGAAGTACCGTTCAAAAATGTTTCAGGGCTTTTAAATGTTCGTTAAAGTTTTCTAAGTGGCCTGAAGTACCTTTTAAGAATTTTTGCTGTGTAAGAGACCATTCATAGCTTTTTAGAGGCCTGTGGGGTCTGTCCCGATCCTTTCTATGAAACCACAGCACCCATCAAAACTGTTTTAACGGGCCTGTGGGAAAGATCATGTGACCCTTCAGGATATATGCGTCAAGGAAGCCGCTTGGCCCTTTTTTTTTAGGTGGCCACAGCGAGTGTTGGAAATTGAGAAGTTCCCCCGTCTTAATCCTGTCGTGGCCTTGGTTAACGCGGCCCCAGCGGGGGGGGGGGTGGCGCGCACGAGAAAAGTTGTTGTGGAAAGCAGGTCGCGCTGTTCTCCACTTCGGTTTTCGTATTTTCCGCCTTTTTCCCCTCGCACTGTTTTCCTTCGCCATGCAAAATAAATGCCACTGATCCGGGCCCGTTTCCTTGGTTGCTGGCGGCTAGATATTTTTTTAAACCAAAATTGGCTTTTATATCAAAAGGTTATTTTGACTGATTAGTCCCATTCATTTATATTTAATTGGCTTTAAGCCCGGAGTGCTCGCGCGGGAGCGGGCAGAGGACTAGGTATTTTTCAGTCTTTTATATTTCCCCACCTCAAAAGTTTCCTTCCTTCGCCGAATCCTCGCTCACAACAGAGAGAGATAGAGAGGGTGCGTGAGGAAACTGAGAGGGGGAATTTTCGCTGTTTGTTTGAAGATA
The DNA here is from genome assembly GCF_016920785.2 of Ixodes scapularis. Taxonomy (NCBI): domain Eukaryota; kingdom Metazoa; phylum Arthropoda; class Arachnida; order Ixodida; family Ixodidae; genus Ixodes; species Ixodes scapularis. The sequence continues at coordinate 189,001,056 of NW_024609857.1, forward strand.
ACCGATTTTATTCAGTCGAAATATAGTCTTCGGCAAAAACTGATTGCCGTGATTTTTTTTTTTTTCGTTAATGGGGCAAACTGAATGTGAAAGCACGGACGGACGCTCAGGGTGGGATCTCGTCCCAAGCGTGGGACATATTATTTAGCGCAGCTGGGTGTGCGAGTCAAGAAGAAGGTCTCTCAGTGCCCTCTTTCTTGGACCTCTTAGTCCGTCCGGTTTCAAGAGCATCCAGGGAGCGAACATGTCGCCTGAGACGCCGTCGCAACGGCACCAGAGACGACACAATGACTGTGCTCAGGGTTTCTTAACGGTGGCAAATGTTGGTTGCTCGCTCGTGATTTTTGTTAAGCGTGCTACTGAGTGTGGGTGTGTGTCCGTGGGGTGCACCTGCTCGGTTTTATTACTTCAACTACTGTGCGTATAGGGAATTTATCTAGTGGCATTGTGAAAATATATTTTTTGCGACAAAGAAGTAGGTTGTCCCTATTTGGTCTTATCGCTTTGTCGCTTTTGTGTATAACTGCTTGAAGCCAGGTTTGAATAATGTTGTTTCGCATCGTTTTTTGAGTTACCACATGCATGCGAAACTCAATGTCTCAGATCAATTTCCACTAATGCTTCAAGCTGCATTTTTTAATTTCTGGTTCAGTCATTTGGGCTTCTAAAGGCTTGAAAAACTGAGGGTCCGAAAGGTTGAAGGGTCTGAAGGGGTTTCAAGGCGTGGACGGTTTCGAAGAGTTGAAGGGTTTGAAGCGCTGAGAAGGTCCCATGATATATCATGGCTGAAGTGTTATTTTCAATAGGGGTCCTTAGAATGCCTGTAAGGCGTAACTGACCGGTTTCTTCGTCCGCACAAATATGAACCTAAGATTGTCACTACTTTCGTGGAAGTTTAAGAAGTTGAGGATACGTTCGGAAGACAAACGAGAAGGCGGCGCATACCTGTTCAGCCGTGCTAATCGATAAAACAAGTGTATACATCAAATTCTAAATGAATCGGCCCCTTTATTTTCCTACAATTGATTGAAAGGGACATATAAAACCCAGTTCAGTTTTATACAATAACAATCAACTTGTCCAATTCTTACGTTACTAGGACCGTTCTCATCGTGTTTCACCGTGAAATAATAATTGCGAGGACCGAAGTCAATACGAATGCTAATAAGTAGAGTTTTTTCTAACCAGTGTTTACCTACAGATGTTGATGAGTGCTATAAATAGAGCGGAAATATACGAGTAAAATTGAAAGACCTTCGTGAATTCTAAATAAAATGCGAAGAGAGTGCCTAAATGGCGGGGAATGTACAATCGTCAAGAATTAGACATTGGATGGGGATGTGCGCGATCTTAGATGTACAAGACTGACTTTGTTCAAGTGAACACCATTTAATGCTTTATGGGCATGGAGGTCTCAGCCTCTCGCTAAGGAGCGTCACTCTTTCTAATTTAGGAAATTATCGGATCACAAGAGAACTTGACATAGCAGTGGAATTTCCAGAATGTACAATGTTTTAACTGCATACTGTTTTTCCGTGCATTTGAAAGAGCATTCAGTTAAAATTGGTCCGCGCCTTGAAACAATATTCGGCAGTGTGCGCGAAAAACCAACCTGGTGGTACGCGAGAACAAAACAAAAGACCGTAAGACAAGGAAGAAGTTTTAACCAACATTTTTCCGGAAACATCGCGCTATACCTTTTTCATGTTCAAAGTCAAAACACAAAAGCGATATTGAGATTAAACAAAGATTTTAAAACTACTTAGGAAAGTAAGGAAAGATGAGGCTTGCGCTATTTATTTTTCTACAATATTTCAGTCTGTGCGTATGCATGAACAAGATCACGTGTGTCCATGCAAAATGCGGTAAGTATAGAAGACGAAGAAAACCGGCAGAGCCCCTACCCTGAAGAAGGTCATGGTGGAGCCCGAGTCCAGGGTGCCGTAGGCGATCTTGCTCTGCTCGGCGAGGTCCTCGACGCTTTCAATCGGCGTGATCATGCGCTCGACGGTGAGAAAGGCCGCCAAGTTGGCCGTGTATGAAGAGATGAGGATGAGCGTGAAGAACCACCAGATGGTGCCTACGATGCGCGTGGACATGGCCTTCGGGTTGAGATCGCAGCCTTGGTGCATCAGCGTCACGATCGTGAACCAGAAGCTGTTCCCGAGACTGAACTGGTTCTCCATGACTCCGGTCTCGCGAACGCAAGGGTGCGGGTTGCGCCACTCGTATGGGCTGAACCTGGGGTGCAGAGACGGCCCCTTAACGCCGCACTCTCGCATTCCGCGTTTTTTTTTAACAAGTAAAATTACCAACAGAGATTGCCCAGGAAGCACGCCAGAGTAATCTTTAATTTCTGTTACAACGCAAAAAAGACAAGAACATAAACGAGACACAATCAAGAACCAACAAGAGAACTGAATTACAACTTGTGCGTCTCTTTTCTTACTCTTTACCAGAAGCGATAGCATAAAGTCCCTTCTGTTTCTCTATCTGGCAAACGATACGACTATTTGGCAAAATGGTCGATGTGAGGCACTGCCTCCAAATTTTTAACAATATCGCGCGAATGCTGACTGGTCGATCGATCAGTGCTATATCGCGGCGTGAGACAGCAAGTTAGCGAGGCTAGGCGGGTGCTTTCTGCCACAGGCGCGCAGTTTCGCCGATCTGCTCTCTCACGCCGCTATAAGGCGCTGATCTACCGGCCGGCCGGAGTTCGCGCGATTTTTCTTAAGAAGTCTGGAGTTTGTACGCAACATTCACGGATTTTTCGTTTTACCTTGTAGTTGCTTTTGGCAGAAAAGTTAAAAAAATATGTTTAAGTTGTACCGCAGCACCCTTGTTTGCTGTTCGGTGTGTCTCCTACTTTTTTTTGTCCTAGACGTTTTTGCGCTGTCGCTCCTATGATAAATCACGAACTCTCCCAAACTTATATCTTAACAAGAAACACCAAGCTTGACCAAAGTTTGGTCATTCTTCGAGCCTAACCTGGCTCTCGTAAACTGATCGTTCAGAGTGTTGCATAGGACCACAGTGATTTTTTCTTAATCCTAACTAAACAAAAAAGGAGGGTTAGTTTGTAGCTCGCCGATATATTTACCAAACGTTTATATATTAGCCAAAGGTTCCAGGTGACAACGGAACAACGAGCAGTGAAGCCTAATTCTGGCATTTGCCAGTGAACTGAGGCCCAAAGAAGTCAAATGAAAACCGAGAAAGCAGGAAATTAAGCCTAACTCAGGCATTTTCTTTGTAACTAAGTACCGAGGTACCCATATTCTGGCCAAACAATATAAAGTTTCGTAATAACTTGGCTTTCAGAAGTTTCAGGGCCGCAAACTTCCAAACAAAACACAGATTATTACCCCAAAAGACCGTGCTACTTCGATACTTTTCCAAAATTGTAGCTTCCCGTTTCATAATTTATACGCATCATATCCCCATAACCCTGAAATTAGTACAGAATTGGAATGCCATTGAAAATATAAGCTCCGTTCATTTTTGCGCAGATCTCAGACCTACAGTATGAACAAGGCCCTTACGTCTACTTGCCTGCGGAAAACACAGAAAGCCAATCATGACGTTCTGCATAAAAAATACAGCGTATAACGAGGTCGAGAATACGATTATTCGTAAATATTTGATCTAAGCAGACAGCATTTTCGCCTGAATGCGTTATCTTTGCCCCGGAAATCTCTGCCATTGTTCTGCCAATCGCGGTGATACGCTATCTTTGTGCTCTGGGAAAAGCCGATCAAAAGGTTTTGTTCATATTTAGTGCGGCTATTACTCGAGCCAGTAAGGTATATAGTATAATTTACCTTTAAATGAACTTCAACAGCGCTACAAGTAAATCACCGAGGTCGCACAAAATGTTAAGGACAACAAAAAAGCGACCTCGCAGGTTTGTAGTAGTTGTGAAGTTGAGCATCGTGGTGTAAATCGCCGTTTAGCGTTCAGTTTGATAGCAATGAGCAATATGAGCCTTTAAGCCAACGTCAGGTGCAGAGTATGAGACTCCCTAAAAAAGTTTGTCTGAAGTGGTACAAATAGAACGAAATGCGGTCGTCAGGCGTCGCCGGTCTTTATTAGCTATTTTTCTTTCGCGCTATGTATTTCATCATTTTTCTTTATGTGTCCAGTTTGGCGGTGGAACACCCTAATCTCGAGGAAGAAGGGTGCGCCGGTTAATCTAAGCTTCACAAGAAGGCATAATAGTAATAGCGTCTACACTTCAAACATGCTAAAACGGGGTCGAACATAAAAGTATCGGGACGGCAGTGCACTGAAAACGTTTAGCTTCGGCTAATGCTCAAAATGTCTGCGTGCGGACTCACACATCCAAGTCCTATAGTGGAAATAAATTGCACGCAAATTGTTAACTTTTACTTTCAAAGCATAAAACGCTTTTTAACGCTTCCGCAAATCCCAAAAAATGTGTCTGTCCGTCAGTCCATCCGCGCATTTCCGGCTAAATTTAGGGGGGCAATTGATATAACGAGACTTATACGCAAATCCAGTTTCACAGCCGAATTCAGAGGGACAATTGATGACACGTGAACATCTGTCACACGACTTACAAACCAATTCAGTTTCCCAGATAAATTTAACGGGAAAGTGTCGTGACGTTACATCACAAGATGTCACTTGACCGATACACTTTGGGGATATTGACGGCACGTGATCTATACGTCAACCCAGTTTCCCCGCTAAATTCAGCTGGAAAGTTCACGTGTTGTGGCCAAAACATCAATTCAGTTTCCCCGATAAATTTAGCTAGAAATCTACATTACGTGACCTATACAGCACTTCAGTTAACTGTAAAATTTAGCGGGAAAATTCAGGTCTTGACACGGAGACAGCAATCCAGTTTCCCCGCTCAATTTAGAGGGAGAAATGACGTCACGTGACCTGACGTCACGTGACTTACGGAACCATTCAGTTTCCTCGCTAAATTTAGCAGGAAAACACCCATTTTTTACCACCTGAGACTGGGTGGAAGTAACACGACGACGTCTTTTGAAACGTGGTCGTGTTACTTCCACCCAGTCTCAGGCGGTAAAAAATGGTAAACTTACAACAGCTCGCCTGCGCCCCAACTGTTTTTTCGGGAAAACACATTACGTGAATAACTAATTCCCTCACTAATTCCTTATAAGGCATGAAATGCATTATGGGGAATCGGGGAATATAAAGGTCGCTATGTAGTGTTTCTGGTTGTACTTGGGTACAAGATGTCTTGAGTATGCGAAGCATGAGCTGGCCACTCACCTGGCCACGATAAACATTGTGAAGGAGACTAGGATGTAGGCGGCTAGCACGTAGAGCCATATGTCCACGTCCAGGGGACTCATGAAGGAGAAGAGCTTGACAGGCATGCCCGAAGGTAGCATGAAGAGGATGCCTATGCCGAGGTTCATGAAGGGTTTGGTGAAGTCGATGACGGACTCGCGGGCGTAGTTGATGGTCATGGGCGCCACGGCCAGATCGGCGTTCTTGTCGATGATCTCCCGCACCATGCCGTTCCATTCGCCCGTGCTGGTATTTTCCACGCCGAACTTCTTGTCCGGCACCAGGTAGAGCTCGTAGTTGAAGCCCAGCAGATCGGCGATAGTGCGCAGGAGGTCGATGCAGAATCCGTCGAAGCGGTCGTTTCCCGTCAGGTTTTTGTTGTCCTTCATCATCACGTACGGCCGTGACTGCGGAAAACACAAGAAACTGGGCGTTACGGGTAAGCAAGTAGTAGTTGGAATTAAGGGGCGCTCTGTCATTCATCGCCGACACAGAGCAAGGCAGATACACGATAATTGACTCCCTTTGCAGTGTTCAAGTTTAGAATCACCCAGCTTCGTTCAGTTCGAAGGAGTATTCGTACACCCCAACCTGGCATCTCTTCACACAACGCGCCAGCAAACGACAAGTACTTAACGCTACGTTTTACGATAACGATGATGTTGTCTCCGGTTCCAAAAAAACACCTACATCTCGGATTTGGATGTAGGTATCACTTGCGACCATAAGCTGTTAGGATTTACAAAACACTTCGCACACCGGTGTTGCTGCATAGAGCACATACCTGATATTGTAGAAGAGACACGTGAACAATTTAACGCGGCATGGGAAGCTTAGCATAATAGCTGAATTTCGCCCATGTTACAGGCCAGGCACGTAGCCATGGGGGCGGCCCATGGGGCTCGGCCCCCACCCCCCCCCCTCCCCCCGAAATCTTCAATTTTGCTGGGGCCTCCTCTCCCCCATCCCCCTCATACAGCATTTTGTCATGGGCGCCCCCTCCCACCCTCCCCCCTCCCCCCGAAACAAAATCCTGGCTACGTGCCAGTTACAGGCAATAGATGTTTGTACACTTGAGACTAGGTTTTTTATTGTACGCTTCTAGAAAACTTGAGGCACAATTACAGACATAGTTTTAGTGAGCTGAACAAAATTATCCATCTTTACTTCGCATTTTTTTTTATTTCCTCTATTAGTACATTCGCCTACAGAAATTTGACTGCAGCTGGATTCGCCTACAGCTGTAGATATAGCTTCGCATCCAGTCTGAAATACTAACAAAGAAACTGACCACATAACAACCTAAGGTTGTTATGGCTGATTTTTGTTTCAGGAGTTTCAGCGCACAAGGCCAAATGGTGTAATATATTGGTGGTATGCGCGTTTTAATCAACGCGTGCAATGTACGCAATCGTATACATAAGTAACTCAAATAAATATTGTCGATAGCATATTTTATGTATATTTATTTGTCCGCTTGTGCCACAAAATTAAATACAACTCTGCTTTTTGTGCAGAGCTGATACAAAAATCAACGTCGGGAAGTTGGTACTTCAAAAACCAAAATGTAGATCTCGATTTCCCATGTAAAATCCTTGTTTTTGAATATTTATTGTTCGATATCGCCGAGTGCAGGATGTACCATGACAAAGTTGTACTTACCTCAATTGTGGTCACTCGAAGCGTAATATTAGAGGTACCAAAATCATGAAAGGCATTGTGGTTGGTTATATTTAGGCCATCGTTAGTGGACCATTCTCCTACCTAGAAAATAAGACATTTTGTTTTAAAGATGTACTTTTCTGTAAAACCACCTCAAAATGCACAACCAATATATTCATGCCCACTTCAAGGAAGATATTCCATTTTAAATATTAAGAAAATGAAAATTAATTTTTATTATCATCAGTTGTAGTAGTCCTGGTGAAAGTACTAATATCAGCATTAGTAGTAGTGGTAGCAGTAGTAGTAGTTACAATCATACCGCTATTGTGACGTCATCTGAATTAAGGTAGTAAAAGCAAAACTCAGGTGTTTTTGCGTCGATTGGAGATACCTCCTGATCATTCTGTTTGTAGGTAGAGATTAAAGTGCAATTAACTCTTTTTTTTTTTTTGCTTCGGTATTTATACTTTTGTTATTTGGAATTAGTATTTTTTTATGTTATTTATTTTTTGGACGTCATCCATCAAGTGTCGTAGGCCCCGAGTTCTTCAATGCTTTAGGTTATTTATATATATATATACCTCAATATTACACGTTGAATGTTTTATGATTCAACCTGTGAATTTTATATTACACTCACCACATATAATGCTGTTATTTCTGTTCGCTTTTTTTTTTACTTAAGCTGCAATAAGGATAATAACGTATTTTTGCACTCTTTTGTATTATTTTTAAAATTTAAGAAGACATCGCCCGCAAAACCAAGCATTTCCCAAGTAATGAAACTTGAATTTCTTAGACGTCAAACAGTGTGTCTGACATGAGCTGACAATCTTCTAAGCCGCCCGCGCGAAAGTATTAAACTTTAAAAAAACTCTAATAAGGGGTAAATTAAACATACGATCATCGGCTTGATAAAAACCAGAAAGAGCTGAAGTGTAACAAATTCCGAAGCTCTACGGGCAAGTAATTTCAAAGCTGTCAAATGTACAACTTGTATATTTCATGGTTTGTGAGCTTAAATAATATAAAAATTAAAAAAAAAACTAATTAATGGGTGCTTTCGGTGTTTTGATCACCACCTGTCACCTGACGTAGAATCCTTAGTAAAATATGACAAAAAGTGCCCCGACATTTAAGTTTCCCCTTTTGAAGTATTAATGGGAAACAATGTCGGAAACTTAAACTGCACCTAGTAAAATTTGAGGGGTGATCTGCTGCGACCGTTTTTCTGTCAAATCAGATTCGCTCGCCATCCCCGCGTCGGAAGCAGCTAAAATTCGATCCAATCTAAATTCTAATTAATATTTTACTTTATATTCTTAAATCAAAATATCATATTCTAGAAAGCCGGGGATGACCTCTAGTAATATTCTCACTTGCTTATAAAAGAAAAACAGCTCAATATTACAAAATACAATAACTTTAATTAAAACTTAAGAGAGTAAATACACTTTCTCTTCTAGTGAAGCCCTTTCTCGCGAAATATATATTAACAAGTCCCAAGTGTCATTTACTTTATATGTAAACCAACATCATCTCCAATGCTTGTTAGATCGATGTGATGTCTTCTCTGCATCAGTAACAAAAGTGCAGCTGGATATTAAATGTCTTGATGGGTAACATGCAGTTGCATTCAACTTGCATTGTTTCTCTTCTGTGTTGTGGTTCTAAACGGGGGACTGTTTAAATTTTCCGTTTAAAACTCGCACTGTATGTACATGTTGTTACTAAACATCCTACACTCGACATTTTAAGCGACTCGTCCGCAACACTAATAAGAAAGACCAGTTTCGTAGGGTTATTCATTACCATATTTTACATTTCGTTTGCAGCACACCGAACTTGAAAAAGAAATTTGCATGGCTGACAATTAGCAGTATACCACGGTGTTCTCAGCCTGCAGTTCTCTCGGCTGATGTCAATTATCGCTAGAGCGAAGAAGGACTAGTGGACTCCTGAGCTCGCAAGAAATTACTTTCGAAAATATTTTAATGGTGGAACCGTTATTAAAAACTAAATTTCTAACACGTTTCCTTGCCTCGTCCGAAGTTATATTCAGACTATAAGAATTATCTTTAATTGAGAGGCTCAGACTCTGGAACCTAAAATATAAATTGCTATGCCTCCACTCAAAATTTGTCTTGCGTCGTTTTTTGTTCTCCATAAGAGTCTACAAACTTCAAAAGACTAAGCATTATGCAGATGTATATAAAAAATAAAAACAAAAGGTTATTTTTAAGGAGGGAGGTCTTACATTAATAAAGACTTGTACTTACTTTTTCTAAAAAGTTTTGCCGGAGCTTGAGCAAATCTAGTTTCAGGCTTGTGCGGTTTCCCTCGTTGAACCGTATATTTCCTGTGAGACCGTAGAAATCTACCTGCAAAAACAATCAGAAGCTTTTTTATATGTATATATATATATATACCGTCTTCGGTATGACCCTCGGTGTAAAATGATAATAGAACAAATTCGTTTAGATTTCATTTTTGGTATTTTAAATAAATCGGTGTTTCTTTAATAGTAACGTCTAGCTTGAGAACTGTAGGGTGTGGCTATTATTTCTCCGCGGTAAGTATAATATTATGGTGGTATTGGCGGAGAAGAACGCCGAATAACAATTTACGGAAACAATAAGGAGCCCAAAAATAATACACCATAACCTCCGTTTTTTTAATCTTTAATGTGTCAGTGATTATAGCATACTTGCAATCAAATGGGGTGACAATATAGCATGAGAAGGTGTTGTGCTTGGAAAAGTTCATATTGTTTGTTCTTGGTGTGGAACACTTTTGTTCGCATTTTTTTGCACCTCAGAGATGCGACAATCAAGTTCCATTTTCGCCCTTTTTTTACTCATTCGCCTTTCGCCCTGTGTAGCACTAAAACGTCGTCTTCAAATGTTCCTCTTTTTTTTTGTCCTACCAGGCTGTTGAAAACTAGTCCGAAACTATTCACATGATATGCAACACGACGAAATCAATAACTGAAGTGCACCCTAAGCAAGGCGAAGGGGAAGGTTCGTCCTATGAAAACGAGTCACACTGGAGAGGAATATGGGATAAGGTTTGTGTCTGTCATTTGATTCGAAGTAAACGTGAATATAATATTCCTTTGTTGGCTCTAGAGTGCCACAAGTAAGAAGAAATTGTTTAAAAATATTGTGTAGATGTGTGGCGTGATATGTCCATTTAAATGTCGCCTGAAAAGGGACAGCTTGTGGCAGGCTAAATTTTTTTATCAAAAGTGAATTTAAGTAGTTGGATCTACCTAGTAAACCTAAAAAAAACAAGGTCGTTAAAATATTAACACCAAAGCCTGACGCGTACGCGACAGAGTTGTTCCGACAGTCAGGTTGTGCATTCGTACCGCTTGTATATGTATATATAATGTCAATGTACATCGGCATTAGCGTTTAGACTGCAGAAGCGTAGAACGTTTTAAAGCTCTCCATATACTACACCGTTTTACCTCGTCTCTTTGCGAAGCTACTGTTTATTTTCTCACCATGCTGATGAGGTTGAACAAGCTCGTGCCCTCGGTCCACGAAACCTCGTCCTCGCAGGAGACGTTGGCGGGTCTCAAGGTCGTGCTTCGTTGAAGGTCGTTGAGGCCGTGGGCAAAGGCGTACACAGCGTCGAACATGAGCGCGGGTTCCGTCTGCGGTGGAGAGTTATATTTCATTTTAAATAAAAAACTCAACTCCGGCCCTTTTGGTTGCGGGTAATTCAATGCAAGCATTATTTTATTGGCTTTTCCACAGTATTAATGGAGGAAAATCTTCACATAAGCAACTTCAGATTTGGTGTTTTTCCGTGGTGTGCGTGGCACGTCACAGGACCTAACGTCACGTGACTTACGGTACGAGGTCGTCGTGTGAAGTGACGTCACGGTGACAACAAAGTTACTGGATCTTGCAACGTTGGGTGCCAAGTCGTGGTTTAAAGGGACACTGACACCCCCCAAAAAATTTTTTTTATTTTTTGCCAGGCGCTTTATTATGGTGTCGGAGGACTACCCAATTAATATTTTGCAACTGAGTAGCGTATTTTTTTAATAAAGCCAAAAGACGCAACTCCTCGAAACCGAAACCGAAACAGGACGGAGGTCGGAGAAGTGGCGAGAAGAGAGTGAGTGGCGGAAGTCACGTGGCTACACCCGACCGTGTGTTTTTTTTTTCTCCTCTCCGGTAGCAGACGACAGGACACGCGGCGTGCGATGCGGCGTGCGGAAACTGCTCGCCGTGCGATTTTTTTGCAGTTATGTTTGTTCCGCTCGTTGTTCTGTACTCCAAGATGAGTTGTTTTGTACATTGAGGAGTTGGAGATGAGTAGTGAGTGCCCGTGGTGAATTTCCATGATCGGCTCCGAAAAGAATACACCCAAGATGTTGCGTGAACAGCTGGCTCACATTTCCTGCACCCGAAAAAAAGTGGCATTGTGCGACAGAGTTTCCGAAAGATCAACGGGATCGGGACCAACGGCTCGCTGCAATTCCTGTAGAACATATACGGGCACCTCGGAAAGCGGACGTTACCTGATTTATATGCTCCTTGCATTTTGTGGAAAGTGATTACATTGAGCTCGCAGGTGTCAAAACGGAAATCCCATACCATTTAATTCAGCGAAGTATCGTCCACAACATTAGTTTGTTATTTTTTTGTTTGTTTCTTCAGTGATGATTGTAAAAAATATATATACATGTAAACATCGGAAAATATTTGAAAAAAATAATAAAGTTTTACGGGGGATCAAACCCGGTCCCACTGCGGGTGAACCGGACGTCTTTCCGACTGAGCTACTGGGGCATCGCTTTTCTGGTGGATCTCTTTCCTTAGTAATAATTGAGCCGGTAAACTGTAAGTTGGAAAGTTTGCTGTCGAGTTTTCTCTTGCGAAAACGCTCCCGGGTCGAAGTCGGGAAGCACCACGCTTTGGGGACATTCGCACCTAGTAAAGAAATCGTACGCGTGCATATTCAACTCGAAGTAGGCACATCGTGCTTGACGTTTGCGCGAGCGATGTCTTCAGCCACGAGAAGGGAGCGACGGCTCGGCGACGTCTTCGTGCAAATCGGCTTGGTGGCCGGACGTGTCGTACGGGATGAATACCAATTCTTTTGATCAGTCCCAAATTTCTCTTTTAACGGTAGACAGAATTAGCCGGTACCGCGAACGACAGTTCTGAAATAGAGGTCCCACGCCCGTCGTCCGCTGCCATCGCCGTCCCCGCGAGTCCCACGATACGCGAAACGACAAACGCACAGAATGCTTCCGGTTGTCTGTGGAACTTTTTTTTTCAATCATCGTATTTAAAGCTTTTTAGAAGCCACAAAAAATGGGTTTCATATTTTTTTTCTATTTTTAATATTGAGTGTGTGCCTTCAGTGACCCACGACTTTGATTAAATTTGGTGGTCGCATCGATACCTTAGAAAACGGCCCGTGACCGCGAAAAAGAGAGTGAGCGAGACTCGAACCGGCCAGTTCTTGATCGGCGGTTTTCGGGCGGAAAGAAACCGAATTTCGAGCCGCAAATTTTGTTCTGGGTAGTTGAGCTCTCATATGTCACGTACAACTAAAAACCTCAGCGAGCATAAATACCCTGTCAGTGTCCCTTTAACGTTACTTTACGTGATACCGTGCCCCATGACGTGACATCATGTGAGACGAGGGCCTAGTAACACGTGACCACATGCGTGAAATCAGGTCACGTGATATCACGTCACATGACACCATCACTTCACATCGTAACATCACGTGAGTTACGTGAGGGAACGCATGATATGGACCATAACAAGCAGTGTTTTTAAAGCTTATTTCATCATGTAAGATTACAAACGTCAGCGGGACGACGGGGCTTGCTGAGGAGCTTCAATGAACAAAAGAAACGTAATAACGGGGAACAGGTTCCTGGGTCGAAAATAATTCGAAAAAAAAAGATGAAAAAAATTTCACCCAGTTGCTATGAATCACGGTAGTAAAAATGAAGCAACATGACGTCATAAAAGAGGGTTCATATACACAGGTGCCATGCCTCAGTTCTACCTTGTGATAATATTCACTGCCACTAATGCGATTTTAAAGGGAGACTTACGATTATGACGTTGGTTCGGTTGAGGATGTTCTGTCCGAATGGCTGGAATTTCTCCATGTCCTTCATGATGTGGCGCACAGTCTGGTTGTCAGAATCCACCATCCTGTACGCCGTGATGTTCACGAAGTTGTACTGGAAATCTTCCAGGTTGTAGGCTTCGATGTCCTGCACCGAAGTACCGATTCGTTGGGCACACATAACAACGGTGATATGTGGAATGATATTTATTGCCTCGTAGTGGCGACTGCGATTTTTTAAATCAAAATATTACACGACGATTAGACAACTTGAAATCGCGCGTCATTGCTCAAAATACTTTTTGCCCCGAGAAATAAAATCTTAAAATGTTAATTGAAACTTCTGCATTTTTAGCTAGCTATTTAATCGACATCTCCTTTTATCTAGGGCTTCCTAAGGTTCCAAACAAAGCTGCAGGGTAAAAAAAAAAAAAAACTCTAACGCAATTCCTTTCTTTTTTTTTCCTTGGAAAGGGAAGGGGGGAGTTTTTTCAAGAAACACCCCATATGACATGTTTCATAGACAAGTTCAGAACTTAAAATTCCAAAATACACGAAAAATGCCAATTTTGTAAAAGCAGAAAAGCATTGCCATGTGACATTAAAAACTGGTGCAAAAACTAGAAATATATAAGTAAACTGAAGACGTCTTAACAAATCATAAATAGGATTTAATAATCACATGCACAACTGCAAAACAATGTTGCGGTATCTGATTAATGCGCCCCGACAATCAAAAGTAAACTTTTCGGAACACACGGAACTCAGGCAATTCTGAAAGTACCTGTGATAAATAATTCAGACGTATGTTCCTCTATTTTTTTGTTTTGTTGACTAGACGCAGCCACCAGACTGACTTTTTGTTTACCATTATATCAGCCACCGAATAAACTTGCAGGGGCGAACTCAAAAACTATGCTCGGCTTCACTTTACGATAGACTAGAGTAGAGGTTAGGAGCCATCTCAGCCAATCACGCGCTGAGAACTTGTCACGTGACGCCCGACGCAGTGCCCCCCTTTCAAGATCACGCAACACTCACACGGCATTGAAATTACCACGATGGCTCGTATCATCCTCCGTGGTCTATCGTAAGGTGAAACGACGTACAGGGGTGGCGGACTCATTAGTGTAAAGTCCAAAAGTATCGAAATTTTGAGTTTTCATAGCTATTTTAAGTTAGGTTTCTTGAGAATTGATTCACCAGTTTTCGTGCAGCCAGATCTATCTGATAATTTTTGCCACATTACTCTGGAGGTGAAAGCTTCTCTAAGAGCATGGAGAATAATTAAACATGTAAATATATTGTACTCACGTAGGTTGCAAAATGATAATGATACTTGTAGTCATTCATCTGGATTTGAAGAATCTGGAAGCAAACGAAATGAGAGGACCACGGTACCATAAAGGGGTTAGTTCATTAAGATAATAAAGTGGACTAGTTGGTTAAGCGTATTAAAGTTAGATAACGTAAAGGGCAGACGAAATCAAAACGAAGACGGGACTAGACAAAACAAAAACGGGAATTTTAATCTCAAATTCATGCTTACTATTCCTTGAGCATGTGCTTTCTTTGTATAATTTGTCTGTAAATTATAAAGTCACGTAAAAACAGACGTGCCAATATTTCAGGTGTTATGTCACGATTTCTGTTTCGAGAAATATCAAAATGTCGGCTCTTTTATTTAAATATTTACACTCGAAATGAGACGAGGGTCTCCATTTGTTTTTTAGAAACTCTCTTCACTATTTGTATGCGCTCTTTTATTTTAAATTATGAATAAGATTCTTAACAGATCAATGAACGAAGAACGTGTTGGTGCTAGTCAAGAGTAAAGAAAGACTCAAGAAGTAAAACAAAGACGAATAACCACATCTGAAAGATGTGGTTGTGTCGTCTTTCTCCTAATTGTTTTTTTTTTAATTTTAACGGATCACCACGCATACCTTTGCAATCGTGGCATTATTATAAAAGAGCCACTTCCTACTTTCTACTGAGCACACATACCCAAGATGTACAATGCAAAATCAATTGGTACACCTCTACGGTAAAAGGTGAAAATACGCGTGGATAACATATCTTAAACTAATATATGTGTCCATTCACCAAAGCAATACAACTTTTAGAATATTCAAGTTAAATATTTAAAGAATGTATGTAACCGTATATCATAAAACGGTCTCGTGACCCTACATCCTATGCTTAACAGGCAAGAAACCAAAGTAATCAATGTAGAAGCGAAGGCGTCCAAAATGTGTGAAGCATATCATTCGTGTGCCATGTTCAAAGCAGGATGACGAAGACCACCCTTCAAGAGAGACAGACCGTGATCTTTTAATATTTATCTCCAAAACAACAAACTACGACTACTATCAGAAGTAGATGTTCAAATGCGAAATGGCTTTTCCGGTTGTTCATCCGTCTCAATTTTAGGGTGTTCACTAGCCCTCAAATGAAGCAAATGTCAGAACATTATGTTAGTAAAAGGATATAAATCAGGCAAAAAACACCCGGGGCATACACCAGTCGGAGGCGAACTCAAAGCACCTTAATGTCGTGGCAGAGGGCCCTTAATCGATACAAAGAGGAATAGTGCGAAACGCGTGATTCTAATTCATGAACGTCTTCCTTAATAAGAGTCTCCTCAACCCAAAGAATGGCCGGAAACAAAACGTTACAAAAGGAGATAGAAGGGACGCTTTCAATTAACGTGAGAGCTTTTTGTCTAATTGCCGCTAACTTAAGTGCCAATGATCCAATGTGAAAAGGCAGGATTTCCGTAGTTAGTTCACGAATGACTGCACGGGAAACTAGTGCACTCATCAAGGGTCTCACTTATTCAGGAGGCCTCGTTAAGGGCTATTGCTTTCAGTAACTCCACCTTCTAGATTGTATCAAAGGATATCTGTACGGAACGACGCAGAACAATGGTGGGACTCACATTTATATTAAGCACACACTCCATTGCATGTCAAACAAAGTTCGCGTTTTGTTTATTTATTACTATGTGCAATTTAACGCCTTTCAAGAATAAATTAACAATTTAGTCGCTTAAAAAAGCATAAATACTGCTGTAAATATATATATCGATAGATCAAACAAGGCATTTAAAGTAGGGCAGATGGCATAATTATATATGCAACATTCTCATAAAAACAAACCTACTGCATAACTTCAAACTACTTCTTTCGTAATCTTATATTAATTTATTACCTTGCTGGTCTGGCACTAATGCCGAGCAACTTGGGCGACGGGAACATTAGAGATTTTCAAAACGAAACCCGAGGCGCAAACCACGCAAGCGTCATGCTGACTTCAACAGGTGGGCGCGATCAATGAGACAGCCATTTTCGCGTTGTCGTTCGTTAATAAGCGCAAAACACGAGAACGTCGACCCAGCAGTGCATTCAGGTTTTCTAAGTTACCAGGTTCAAACAGGATACAACAATTGTTACACATAATTAACGCAAATACGACAAGGACAATCAAACAAGACAGGATAGGTAGAAAGGGACGATTGGGGGTTCTGTTTTACATGCTTGTTCATTCGTTGTCATAATCGCACTACATCGTTTGTATTAGAATGCACCAACTAGCTTAGCGACCTAGAATCTCCAACAATATGAAATAGCCATTTGATGATAGAGTTTCAGGCCGTTCAGAAAGATTCGCTTTTCCAGACCCAGATTGTATGGGGTCAGCAAATAAAGGAACATTTGTTCTATTCCTTACTCCGAAAATCAAGTGCTATTTGCACAAAATAGGCTTTGCAGCGCCGTATAATATGCCTTGGCAAATGGATTTTACATAGTGTGGGGGACTGAAATTTATTAATCTACGGTAATTCATTAATATGGCTATACTCGTGGGCAAGTCTCTGTGGCTATGCACTCATAAGCTGTGGGCGCAACGGTGCTCACGCACCTTCAGCACCGATCAAAGCTGTGTCCTTGTTCACCATTTCTGCTTACAAGTATACTATTCCTGCTTAGGAGGAGTTCAGTGGTCGCTAGTATCTCCGAAGAGACGTTTCAACTCTCGTCGCCGAACCACATAAGTAGCAACTCACGCCCCCTGCGTAACCAACTTTTTCGACTGAGCAAGCACCGTGTGCATGGGGCTGAATGTCCGACGGCTGTAACAGCAGGTGTTGCACATACGGCTCTGAGAAAAGCGGTGAGGTTCTCTGGCCGCACGTCGATGATCATGCTGTAGATGCCCCGGCTCTTGATGTCCATCAGAGTGGCCGTGAAGTTCTCCGCCCTCCGGAACAGGTACTGCACGTTCTTCGGCGGAAACGGACGCACCAGCTCCTGCAGGCTGATCAGGGCTGCGCATAGAGGGGCATTAGCGCGTAAACAAAAGGCAGATCAACGGACACTGCGTTCAGCGTTGCGTGTTCTATTAACCAAAGCTTAGCTTAACATGTTAAGGCTTCGGGGATTTTCGTGCCTCAGAACTTTCAGCGATTTCGCCATGCATCAAGAAATTCGGTTTTTATTATTCTTAGAAAAAAAAAATAATCCTTAATTTCACGTCGTGACGATATTCAACTTCCGTATTTGATTTATATAGACAGTGCCACAGAGCTTGTCGTGGCAAACCTTTGTAGGTCTGGTTTCAATACTTGGCATACCTACATCTGGTGAGTTGCCATTCCACCAAAAGCCGAAAGGGCAGCTCACCAGATATATGTATGCCATGCACCCGTTCAACTGGTAAAATCCAACAAGCTTGTTTGTTTGCTTTTAGCCAAAAATTATGTTCCTTTAGTAAGACCGACAATCGTTAATAACTCAAATGAAAACAGCTCTATAACTTCCAGTTCTGTAAAATAAAATTCGTAAAAATCTAGGCCCCTGCCAAATTTCAGCGTCAAACATCCACCACCATTTCATCGTTTTCCTACAGCCAATATTTCGTTTTTGAAGATTATTAAAAGGAAGCTGAAGAGCTTTTCGAAAAAAAAAGAGTTAATGGTTGATTCTGGAGTGTTTTAGCCTGCTGAGTCCACATCTTGCAGCCGCTTGACCCAAAATAACCACTAAACGCTAAAAAAAAACGAAGAAAGCAGAAGCGATCGCGGCAGCGGCACGCCATTGGCTAGTCATGCGTCACGCGCCCCTACGTCATAAGAGGATCATCTCGATTTTAGCTTGCTCCGTCACTTGCGAAAGTAGTCGTGCGCCGAGGCTTGTGCTCTTGGAAATCAAATTCGGCTTCTGATTTTTCAAAATCTTTCCATGGATCCGAAAGGCGTATGTGTCCAGAGGACCCTTGACCTGACAAAGTACGTGTTTCAGCCGTTGGCAAAGCAGAAAAACTACCCCCTGCAGTAGAAGGGCAGACACGAAGAACCACTTGAGCCGAAGCGACATGGCCGGCCGGCTTCATACTTTCACGAACGTACTGAGTGCTACTTATTGTAACGTAAAACATTGACAATAAACGGAGTGCCATTGATGGAAAGCGTCAGGTCTGATTAGCGTTACCCTCCCCAAAACGGTCGTCAGGGGACAAGGATTCGACACGCATCGGCCTTCGTGCTTGGTAGCTGCTGGACACGTGAGCGTGCAGGCTGGATTGTTCACCAAGGCTGAAGCGGTCTGAAAGGATAGTATAACCGGCTTCGGCCAACGGGAGAGCTTCCCCTGAGACGAGACGGGTGATGAGACTGGGTCGCCGTTTTGCCACCACGATGTCCTTCCATACTACGCGACTAACTGCGCAGAAGGTCCATCCTTGTGATAGCGGTACCCTCTGTTGCGTTTAGTTTGTTTGCCACCAACTATTTCGCCATTTCAGCTTTTGAAAAAAGTGGAGATGTGTCCCCAACAGCCCTCCATTTTATGTCGAATTTGTGAAAGCTTCCTGGGCCTCTACATTCGCATATTTCTCCCAAGATTTGCTGACTGCGTTACACCACCACCAAGCGTTATTATCGTTCCATCGCACTTCTACGGCACAAAGAACGATTGCATGACACAAACGTTATACTGAAAATAATGCGCAACTTGTAAAAAAAAAGGACTCGATTCATAATCGAATATCACATGCTTTGTATCTCCAAAAAGCGCTCCTGAAGAGAATATAAACCTATGGAAGAAAAATTTAACAAAATTTATGTCTACGTTTAAAACATATCTAACCTCAAATTGTACCAGTAACTGTAAAAAAAAGTCCAGGCTAAAAGAAGTTGCATCTTGAAAGTCGCATGATGAATTGCATACCGCTTATTTGAACAAGTCCCCCCCTTCCATGTGACTGAGTAGCGGACTAGATTAGAAACAAATGAAAACAATCTTGGGTAGCGGAGTCGATCCGGGAAATATGGTCACTTTAATGATATAAGAAACCAAAACTATAACAATAATATAAGGCGGTTAACACAGAAGAGCCAGTGGAAGCCCGCAATTCGACTACATGATCGCGGCTTTTCCAGTACACTGCGCAATTATAATAACGTAATAGATTTTTTTCAAGAACAGTCGATCTCAAACTTTCACCTAGTTTCGTCGCCTCTTTGTGTGTGCCTTTTAATGATTTAAATCGCCTTCTCACCGTCAAAGATGGTCGGCAGAGCATCGGGTTCAGAGGAGGCTCCTTGAAACCAAAACCTAAACGTACATTGTTTTCATAAGCGCCGTCCGAAACACGTTCCGAACAAAAAAAAAACGTGTACTTGCTCAAACTCGTGTGTTTGCATAGCGGGAACCCAGCCCTTTAAAATCTAGATGTCGGAGTTAAAGGGCGGTAAGCGGGAGTAGCATCTGCGTTGAGCGTTGTAAGTGCAAGCCGACAGATACACATGAGTACGGCATCGTGCAAGAGCACGAGTCAGTTGGTTCAATGCCACGAGAATTCCGCAAACCCGTAAACAAACAAGAGAACAATAACACGTCAAGTGATTGAGTCAATAGCACGACCGATCAACGGATAAAAGCAAGCGCTATGCAGCTGCAGAACGACGACGGCTCGAAAAGTCAGCAGAGCAGCCTACGAGGGAAGCGCGGCCAGCCGCGGCGGGGTCCCCCAGCCAAACCTTTTTTGACGTCAGCTGACGGGCTTCCTCCTCTCTCCCCTTTCCCTCTGTTTAAGAGGGGCGGGGCTTCAACGCTACTTTGAAGGCACTTTTGCGGTAAATCGGCGCAAAAAATGACCAAACGAATTCGATATTCGTGAAGGCCCGACTGTTTTTTTTTTTTTTTTCATATTTAAAAACGTTTCAGCTTCCCATTAAGGTGCATTTACTGGCTTTCACTGCTTACGGAGGTTTTAAGACCCTTTGCTTATAAGTCGTCCTACTTAACTTTTCATTCACTTAAATTACTCCGGTATATCGTTGAAATATCATGATGTTGCCAACTGATTATGTTCTGTGATGCAGTTTTTGTATGTGCGCAATTTTCTATTTTCTTCTGGGGCAGACTAAACATCGGTATGCATCACCCATATTTTCCAAGTTGTGTTGTTGTATGTATCGCTAATTTGTGGCCAGAATATATTTTTGTGGCATTCCATTTGGGACAAAGGAACTGATGCAATGTACATCTGTATTCGAAAGTGCTGATCAACAATCCACTTGTTTCCAAGAGAGATATTTATGCAAAATATTTGTTTTGCCGTTTATTTTATTTTATTTCTGTAATGACCCCTGGCGTTATAGTGTTTTTGAACTATGGTATATATAAACGCCTACTTCGTCAATACAGGATGTTGCCTGAACTAGCGACAACGTCCTTCGATCTCATGCCCCGGACCTATACTGGGCGACAACTTTTCTTGGTAATGCAGTGTAGAGGAGGAGAGCCCGCGCACAGCTTCATTCAGCACTCAAAATGGGAGAGGGAACGCATGACTATACCCTCCACTACATTGCCAAGAAATGTTGTCTCCGAGTACAGACTGCTATGCCACTAATACTAATAAGTATATTCCGGTTACATCATATATAATAATTTACAAATCACTTAAAGAATTTATATTCAATGAATAGAAAAACCACGTGCTGAGCGGTACTCAGAAAAATCGATGAATGAAGTTAATCCGGCAGCCGAGGGGTGGCGCCAGCAGTCTTCCAAACGGCTCGAAGGCGCGTGTTCTGGGGCATTTTGAAAATTGCAGTTACGTCTAGCTTGGGAACTAGACGTAATTTCTGTTTACTCTATTTCTAGACTGCCATCCACCGATGAGTGAGCCGCGGGAGTAAGCGTACGTATTTAAACATGTTACTCTAACGCGCGAGTGAACCTTTATGTTTCAAAGCATTTACAGCTAAGCTCTTAATCTTAAGCATGCTTCACCAGCCGTCCGCACTGCTCTGATTTACCATAAACTGCAAGCGAACCAGCCGTGACAAGACTTAACTGCTCGAGCTCTGTCTGTAGTGGGCGCGAGCGTATCTTTATGCTGTTCGACGTGACGAAATAGACCCTTTTAGCAATGCCGCGCCATCTGGCGGCGCCGATTCCAAGCTGTGCGCACTAGCTGGGAGTGGTCAGTCTTGCCGCAACGGCGGGGCCGCCGCCGCTACCTGTACGGTTAGAGAGGCCAGTAGTCTGTAGTGACCTCATAGCGCCTTTCCATGTACGTTTTATATCTCCGAGGCACTTTTCAAGCAGAAAGGCGTGAAGGATAACCACCCAAACATTATGAGAATTACTGTTTTTAGAGCGCAGCTCTTAGGCGCCCGCTTCCGACTTGAGCGGCGTCAGCGTCAGCGTCGGCGTCGCCTCAGCCGCGAGGTGCATTATGGGTAAAGTTTCCCCGGTAAACTTATCGGAAAAAGATTTCTCGTTGAATTTAACCGAAAAAACTCCCCGGTAAATCTAGCGGAAAAATTTCACCACTGAGTCCCCACTAAATGTATAAAAAAATTGCCCGTTAAATTTAGCGGAACATTTTTGTTTTCTAAATTTAGCGGTACGTTTTTTTTTGACAAATTTAACGGAACATTTTTCCCGCCAAATTTAGCGGAAAAATGTTTCCCTCTAAATTTAGCAGAAAACGTTTGCCCGCTAATTTAGCGGAAAAATTTCCCCGCTTGAAAAAATTTCCCCGCTAAATTTAGTGAAACATTTTCCCCTAATTGGGAGGCGAGCAGGAGAGGAGGGTTTAGCCTCCTCTTCGTACCTTCCTCTCCTCCTCCTCAAGAGCTGCGCTCTAATTCGGCGTTACAGGAAGTTGTAAACGGTTTTCAATTTTTTTTCTGCAAAAATACAGCTGTCAACGAAGAGTGCATCAAAATAAAGCATAATCCGTTAAGTGCGCGCTCCCTTTGGTGAAAATGAATTAAGTAAGGATATGCGCGCGTGCACGGGGATTTATTGTGGCAGCTTGCGCAGCAAAAAGAAATATCATAACTGCGATCACACACACATGGCTCTCCGCGAGGACACTTTATTCGGGCGTGCGATATGAGCTATTCTGAAATTTGGGTCCTGTCTCCTTCCAAATGTCCCATTGTTTTCCTTCCTAAGTGACCCATTGTTCGAAGCATTCGAGGAATCGTTATAAAATATTAGTGGGGAAAACATAACGCGAAACATCGAGGCTATAAGACTGAAGCAGTTCACTGTCAGGCTGGCTGCCTCTCGACCGTTGCTGCTAGCCGCCGCTTCTTGGTGCAACAAGTTGTTCATAGTACACTGTAAACGACTTCATTATTGGCGAGGACCTTGTTTTCGCGAATTTCTGGACTTAAAAAATACCGCGAAAAATAATCACGCAAATGAATTACTTTACGGTAAGGAATACTTAGCGTACCTCTCAACATTGTGAAATATTGTTCCTCACAAGTATTGCCGTTGCCGAGAGGCCTAAGAGGAGAGACCGTCGTGTCGAAGACTGCCACTGCCGCCGAAGCTTCGGCGGCAGTGGCGTGACAGAAGGGACGGGATCATGCAAACGTCGGCAACGATGGCGTGACAAGCAATTCAGTTGTCAATGTAAACCGCATCGCCAACCAAGACGCGACAAGCGGCTCCATCGCCGATGTGGGCGGCGTCGCCAACAATATTGTGGCAACCTACTCAATCGCCGGTGTGAGTACGAAGCCGCAGAAACAAAGTCGCCGTCTCATGCGAAGGTGTCTCCACGCAACATTCAGTCGCAAACGCGAACTTCGCCTTCGGCTTTGGTCGCACGTCTTGTAGGCATCGTAGTTGCCGATTACTTTATCCGCAGAGTACCAATTTGGAATGTCAAGCAAGATCCTGTTCCACGATAGCGAATCGGGACCAGCGGCTGTGGTGCTCGCCTTCGCGGGCGCATAACCCATATTAGCAACGCCTTGCCTGATCATAGTGTCCAGCCGCACTTTTCAGCGGTGTCAAGGCAACGGCTCATTGTTGCCAAAAGAAATTTTGGAAGAGGTCTTTTATGTGTTATGTTTCTTGTTCAACTTTAGCCGCAATGCTATCAGTTTTATTTCAATCCTTTTCTTTTCGCGCGTTAATCATGAATTTTGCTGTTGCACTCTAGTTATTGCAGAGTATAAATTGTTGCGTCGCGTATGTTCATTTCATTACACCCCTAGATGGCATGGTACTGCCTTAACTGTTCAATATAATTATCTAAGACCGGTGATGTCATGTTCTGGCTATCTGTGTAATATTGTGCGTGCCACTTGGCATCACAAAAAAAATGCGTTTTAAAGGGATTTAATACCATCATCTTCAGTACTAGTACTTTAGTTAAAGAGCGGCAGTTGATCTCTTTTTGTACGAGCACTGTTGGACGGCACGTGAACGTCCAAACATTTGCTTTGTCAAATGGCATTTTATGCCAAACGTTATTAAAACTCAGAATTCAAATGAAGTTACGAACGGCTTTTCACACTTATAAATATGACATAACTTTGCGATCCGGATTCTTTTACCTAGATAAATAGAACAGCCTCTCATGGCTGTTTTAGGGCTAGCTGTATATTGGGCTGCAACAACCATTATTATTTCATCTTTTTTTTTTCGTTTTTTTTTTTTGTAAAACATCACATTTTTAGTTATTTCGCCGCCTATCAACCAGAGAATTAAATATGGAGTGTGGATGAGCACTAGACACAGGATTCTTTTTCGCGTGCAAAACCTGCCAGAAAAAAAAAAGAAAAACTAATTTTTTTTTTGTTTTTTTTTTTTTTGTTTCAGGGGTCCGAGTGAAGCAACTATGTCACTTATCACCATACTGCTTGCTTCAATGTTCACTGACTAGCTAAAAACAACAGCGGGTAACAAGCGCCGTAAAATTCATAATTAATTGATATGTCAACCCTAGATGTAATTGAAGCTAGCTGGCGAGTGAGTGACTCAGGCGGCACGCGATCTAGTTTTCTTCATCCGTTTAGCAATCTGTAACTAAATTGCGGACCCGGCTCTTTAACCACTTCCTGTCTCTGCTTCAAGACTGCACAATACTTGGGCTGATATCGCACCAGGAATTCAAACGACTATTTCTGTGTGACTATCGACGTCCCACCGCTTTCCACGAAACATGGTTTCTGATACCTGGCAACTGCTAACATTCCTTGTGATCCGCTTTAAGTTTGTGCATTTTCGCCTTTTTCTTTTTGCTCTTTGGACACACGCGGGTAATGATTCAAGTCTGAAAATATGGTTCACCAATGTTCCCTCTGTTACAAACAGACTCCGTTAGTTTCATACGTCCTCGCTGCACCAAATGTTTATTTTTTCTTTCTTTCTTTTTGTTATTTACCGTGCGCGCAAGAATACTGGCATGGCTAGTTTTCTTGGCCCCCGAAGGGTTCCAGCGCCGCTGATGAGACCGCCTATGGTTGTGACAGTTTAAAAATTGCAGGCCGTAGCGAGCTCCGTACATATCATTGCTCAGAAGCCACTAGGATTGCAACATCGGTCGATGAAAACGTCTAACGGCCAATCACAAAACAAAAATCGGGAAGATAAGCCACGCCCCATGTTTCTTAAAGACCGACGACCAGTTCGCGCTTTCCAATCTTCCCCCGCGCCCTCCTCTCCACCCTTCTACCCTGTCCACCGTTGCCTGTTTCCTCCTCCCCCATGGTGAGGAGGATCTTCTGCCTTGCAGAATCTCGGAACTGGTCGCCGGCCTTTAAGCTGACGGTGACTGCAAAGAAGGACAACCTGATACAGCAGCAAAAGTTAGTAATTCTGCACTCTAAAAGTGAATAGTTGAAAAACAATTTAGTCTTCTATTTGTCGAGGGGTAGGTCAAGATCAACCTTAATATTTTTTCCGATTTTTTTCTGTTTAAAGTGGCAATGCAGGTGAGTTGGTTTACAACGGGTCAAGCACCCGACCCGTCAACACCTTCCTCGTATTTCTTATTTGTGCGCTGTTTCCAGCTGTTCCCTGTTTAGTTCCCTAGGCAAACGGTGTTTCAAAACTTTCCGCACGTGTAACGTGCGAACACTTTGCAGATCTGCGAAAGCCAAATTTCAAAATTCTGAGAACGCGGGCGAGCTATACTGTTTACCGAATTTGATGAAGTGATTTAGAGAGGATGAATTTAGAGAGGAAAAAAGGAAAACGAAGTATTAAAGCAAGCAAGTTGATAGTAAGCGGTGTGTATGTCTTTTCCTCGCTTGGTTCTTCTAACTTGTAACTGCTCAGCTGACCCCTATTTAATATGTACCAACTAGGTAAAGTCAAACCTGTAGGAGGTTCTTGGCTCATTGTAGCCATGCGTTCAGCTTTGCAAGCGGTGCCTGACAATTTTTATTTGGGCTTACAAACAATCCTATGAGCCTGATGGGAGGATCGAAATTGACTACGTTATGTCACCATAAAGCTGAACGTTTGTACCAGTTATTTTTTGTGAGAATAAACTCAGCCCTCTCCGTCAAATCATACATAAGCCACGATTTCGGCTTAATCGGGGCACGATGACTGCTACGTGGAGAAACCAACGCGTGTTTTGATTGGCCCCCTCTCCCCCTTGACTTGCTGAGGTTGATGCTCACAGATGTCGTCCTGGTAGAGGACGGCGATGCGCGTCCAGTTGAGGTAGTCGACCAGGTCCCGCATGGACTTGCCCGTGATGTGCGGGTCCGGGTGCAGGTTCACCGAGCAGTCCTTGGCGTCCGGCTCCAGGTCCAGCCGGCTCTCGATGTGCGGGATGTCCAGCGAGTCAGACAGCGACTGGATGTGCGCGCCAATCATCGGGTCGTTTGGGCCGAAAATGGCCGCCACGCCTGAGCTGATCAGGTTGCAGGCTGCGTCGGTTGGAGACAAGAAACAGGAGCAGAATGAGAACATGAACGTTACTGCGTAATCTGAAATATCTTTAGAATTTTTAAAATAGTGTTTTTGTTTGAATTTTTAAGTATAAATGAACGTTTCCATTTTGTTGCAACCCTCCTTTCGTGCACAGAGAGTGCACCTTGATTTCGTAGTTTAAAAAGCTGATATTCTGACATAAAGTGTCCACTCGAATTCGTTTTTAGTGAAGTTGCCAACAATTTGAACGATTTAAATACATCGCAAGAGAGCTCTAATTGATGGTTTGGGTGCGTGGAAGCGTGGAAGTTTCCTAAAATGATATCTTGCCCTCAATTTTTCGTAACTTTTAACAGGAGTTAGAAGTGCGGACGTTATTTATACTTCAATTATGTCTCGTTTAATTATTGTTACCGATGAAGCAAGGCAGAATGCTCCCCTACTGTTCATGTTTGTAAGAGTTGCAGTATAACTTGCAGTAGAAAGAGATACAAAGAGATATTGTCTTTGACTGTTTTTGCTTACTAATACGGCCTTTTTTACACACTGCTTTCATATGTTCCTGATGTTGCACTGGTGTTGCAAAAGAAGTCACCAGTGATCCCATTATAATGACTCCGGCGTCACACCTCAAGATGTTTAATGCTGACCTGAGGTGCGCTATGCCGCTAAAATCACGCAAGATGAGCAGTAATATACGTTTAGAAGAGAGTCCTCCGGTCAAGTTGCCGGAGTTTAAAGTTTAGGTCGTGTGCGACCCTCTTAGAAATAAACAACTCTTCCTTCTTTTCTTGCGAGAGCAATTTTCTCATAAAATGTTTAGTCTGACCAAACTATTACGAAAGCTTTAAAAGCATCCATACAACATTTATTTCACCACTACCTATGTTATATATAGCCGGTAAGTGATTGAAACTTTTGTTGACACGTGCCATATCTTTCATGCGTAATTTTAAAGAAACAACGCGTCTCCTGACTAACAACTATGCATTTAATTCTCAAGATTAGAACACATAATTCTGACCTTGTAGACCTGAAACATCAGTGGTTCCTTATCAGCCATTTCGATTATAAACTGTCTGGAGTTTGAAAAATAAAATCACAAGACAGCTTATAGTTACATATACATACATATATTTATATATATTCGGCCACTTTCAATGTCCGCAAAGATGTCACTCTCTGCTTCCTGAGAAGGAAATATACTTAAAACGTGAACTAATGCCTACATAGTGGTGCGCCTTTTTAACAGGAAAAAAGGCAAATATTTTACGATGAGCTGCAAGCTCACGACAGACGCGATCCGCATTCAACAATCATTGGCGAACGCAAATTCAACGAGCGCCGCATCACATCTGAAAAGCAAACAAACAGTGAAATGCCTGTAACAAGCAGTAGACATATATTCTAAGTCGGAGACTGGTCGAAAGCTCTTCAATCTATCCTCGCTGCCGCAAACATGGAACAGCAACGTCAAAGAAGCGATACTAGAAAGCACACACGGTACACATTCGTACGCGAAATCAAAAAAATATCCGCGCGTTCTCAGTCCACGCGAGCTTCCTCAAACAAAGCCGAGGAACGTGACTTCGGCAACTCTTCTCGAAGACACCGAGAAGAAAAATGAACGACAAGATAGCACTCGTTCCAACAAATTTTGCTGCCTATTGTTTGTTTTTGGCAGTCTCCTGTTTGACAAAATAAAATCCGAAATTAGAATCTAAACAATACAGAGTTCCTCGCGTTTCGATTGCAATTGAACAAGGCGTACGATTCGCCTTTCCTGTTTGAAGTCCAAATTCAAATTTTCTAATGACTACATAAAATGAAGGAGTAATGGAAAGTACTGTGCAGAGGTCAGCAGCTTGACAAATTTTCTTGGTCCTGGTCTTAAAGTTGTGGCAGCGGGAAACTGTCGAGTGAAACAGCTCACAATATTGCTTTATCCAGAGCTAGAAAAGCACTCAATAAGTAAAAGAGGTTAAACAATCAGCAGTAAAATGTCAGTCATCGCATTCTTGACGATAATTATAAAATAAATTTAATGAGCCAAACTGTCTTCGTTGAAACGAACCGTTTCAACGAAGACAGTTTGGCCGGTGTGTATGAGAATCAAAATTCAGTATTTATTCAGTACAGGTCCCTGTAACAGGCACATTATTACATTAAAATGTATCGCAAATTTTCCTGTAATTGTGTTGGTGCCTGACACGTTCTTTGTTTAGCGCTTGCAACCAGTCCAAACATTTCTCCAGCTGTGCCTCCGGATATTTCCACTCCTCTCCCCCCGATTGAACCATCGACGTTTTGACCAATTGACTTTCTCCATGAGGTCGGCCTGCGTTTACAGACGTCACGTAAAATCATGTCACGTGACGTAAATTTGTCCGCTAAATACAGCGGAAAAACTGAATTTTCCTGTAGGTCACGTGACACGAGAACGTGCAACGTCATTTCCACCGCTAAATTTAACGGAGAAATTTGTGGTTACGTCTTTTTGTGGATCAACTTCATTTGAAAACCTAGCCTATAGATGTTTAACGTTAAACAAAGAAAGAAATGTTAATTTGTTTTTGACGATTTGTGAGATTTCGTTTGCAGTCTCCAGCCGCTCCTCTGTGTATTCCTTTTAGGCTGAATGCGTCTTTTTTCATATAGTATTGATAATCATATTTTTCTACTTTGTAATCAGCGGACGCAAAAATCCTTGAAAATTGATAACTTGCCTTTGAAAAGTAGAATGTATTAAAATATATCTAACTTTACGCCAACGATTTACTTCCGGACAATCATGAGCGTTTACACAAAAAGTAGATGCTTTACGTAATTCGCGCCTCCTACTTTTATTTTTCTTATACACTATATGCAGTTTTCGTGTTAAATGTATGAAAAAAATGAGCTTCTCTTTACCTAAACATGTGAGTTGTGTGTTGTCCCTTCATTTAATCTGCATTCCTTTTCGCCTTTCTCAGATTAAATTTTGTCCATTTTTCTTCAGCTCGCCTTCGCACTGAGCCCTCATTCATTAATGAGCATTACGACATAATATGCACTATACCGTTAGAGCCAAGTGCCCAGTGTTCCGCAAAGCTGGACAGGAGCGAAATATTGGCCCATTTTGCAACTCTAAGCCAACGTAACGGCTGTTCAGATCCGTTTCACCCACAGATACAGAGCAGCCGATGCTACGAACTATACCAACCACCCGGTGAAGACAGCGTCCCAACCTTAACGTGAATTTTCTGTTGGCCGCAGCGACGGGCCGAGCGCCAAATAACGTGATACTCCGCCACTGCTGGATCGGCTGGCATAACTTGTAGCATCGGATGTGGCTTATGTTCGTACGACGCAAACGATAGTGGGCAATAATCCCTGAATTTAATGATCAGTTTTAGCAAAACAACAGGCGCAAAATAGCGACAAACGCAGGCCGTGCAAACTTCTAAAAATGTAAGCGCTCATCAGGTTTTTCTTAACACTCGACAGTTGGCGACCATGGTAACGCGTGCGTCCAATTGCCTTGTTGGCTCTCATGTTACCTGTATTTTAAGGCTTAAATAAATTTTGTGCTTATTGTATAAAACCTGCGAACACGTTCCGAGTGTTTAGTTTCCGCAACTTTTACCAGTTGCGCAATTACGCATATTTTACCTTTGTAGACTTGTTTTGTAGGACAGATGTATGTCACATACTAAATCTTGACAGTTGCAATTGTTAGAACTGATACGCTGACGTCCCTAGCTAAACACCTAAAAAAGACAAGTCACGGATGGCTCCCTATTCTTAATTGGTAGTAAATGTTGTATGTAGCTTGTCACATTCATGTCACTCTTCTATCTCAAAAATATCTGTAAATACATAGGGATCAACATGACATAAACTCTTAAAATCAAAATATCACATACGGACATGACCTGTGGATATGTCATAAGGACTTGAAATATGAACATGTCATACATTAATTTTACGAGATTAGGCTGGTTCCGTTCACATATATTTGAATCGCACAAGATAGTCGACATTATTTCTGGCTAGCTCGCAGTCTAAATGCCCTGGCAAA
Source organism: Ixodes scapularis (assembly GCF_016920785.2). NCBI lineage: Eukaryota > Metazoa > Arthropoda > Arachnida > Ixodida > Ixodidae > Ixodes > Ixodes scapularis. The sequence continues at coordinate 189,031,398 of NW_024609857.1, forward strand.
TATTTCGCCTATGGCGCAGACACCAGACGCCCCTTCGGGCGGAGAAACTTCGAGCTCTCTAAACCTCCATGTAACAAATATTGTGTTACTTTAAGTGCTATAGAAGTGTCTTTCACGCCTTCCTGAACAAGCAGTATTTCATTGTGCCGCAAGCGGGGCATGGGCAGTGTGGATAAGCAATACGGAGCGCAAGTGAGAGAGAGGAGGAGAAGGGGGTGGCGCGTTGAGAGGGAGTGATGACCTGTCCTACGAAACTCGACCCAGGCAGCTGCTCTATGGTTCGGAGTGGACGACGTTTGGACCTTGGGTACCTCTTTTATTATAACGCGCTTGGTATTTGTTAGTTGACAAGAATAACGTGTTCTTTTTGTTGTTTTTTGTGTGTGCGTGTGCGTGTGTGCGTTTTGACAAAAACAACCTACGAAGGGACTTTTTTTATCCCCTTTTTTAAAGGCCAATTCCTTCTTCATAAACCGTCGGTAGAATTCTGAAAGTCACAGAAACGGTAAGACAGTGATTGATGCGACTAGCAGAAAACGCCAAACAACAAGTAATTGTAAAAAAAAAAAAAAAAAACGAAGTTATTGAAACTGAGCAACGAAAGAAGCTGATGAGTTGGACTCCGTTCACAACGTCCTGAGCAGATAGAGACACAGCCAGGCCTAAAACAATCGCCGGGCGTGGCGAGCACCTAGCATGTTTTCATCTCCCTCCACAGACAATCACGTTGCGGCATTAACAAAAAAAAAGAACGTCGATGAAGGAATATTAAACCAAGAGTCCTAATCATGATAAGCCACGCGTTTCTGAAACTGCTGGTGAACAAAGATCACGGTGCCAGAAGGACTCTGACTCCTTGGCGTGATACCGCAGGCGTGCACCTCAAGCTTAATGGTAATCAGCTCGTCCTAGCGTACGGGTGTCGGATCATTTGAAACCAGACTAAATTGAAATATAACATAAGGATTAAGCAAAGCAATGTGTAAAAACAGAACCGTTAAAATCGAAAAAAGATAGAAAAACAGGGATGAGGACATAGGTATCTTCCATTGATACAGCTAACGGAGATCGCAAGAAATGAAAAGATCATGCTTTATTTTTCGCGGGATTCTCCTGTTTAGAACCTGATAGAACGGGAAATGCCCCCTTTCCTTCTTTTCTATTTCTAATGCTCTCCGGTGATCTCGAATGCTGAACGGCGCCACACCCGCTACAGCCAATGTCAATGTACTATCGGGGAAAAATGAAATGCGAACAGAGGAGCGCGTGGCTCGCGGTACAGGCTGCGCCGCCTGGAAGTGAACCTAGGGGCGAGGGTGCGTGGCCTACTTCGATGTGTTCACGCCCCTCCCTCTGCGCTCCCCAAGCTTCGGCAGTGCGCCTCTTAGTGCGCTGAAAGCTGTCACCGCAATCTTTGCCTGCTCGGCGAGTACGACGAGCTTTTTTGCACCGCACGCGCTGAGCCAGCAAAGATAGCGGTGAAAGCTTTCAGCGCACTAAGAGGCGCACTGCCGAAGCTTGGGGAGCGCAGAGGGAGGGGCGTGAACACGTCGGAGTAGGCCACGCGCCCTCGCTCCTATAGGCTCACTTCCAGGCGGCGCAGCCTGTACCTCGAGCCACGCGCTCCTCTGTTCGCATTTTATTTTTCCCCGATAGTACCAGCAAACGCTTGCCCTGAGTCAAATTAACACACACCAATGTACGCTACCCCTGTTTGTTCGCCTTTCTACCGCCGTGTGAGCGCCCCTGGGAGAATACATGTCTCTTCTGTCCCGACAAAGTTCAATGCCACAAAAGAAGCGAGTGATTTTTTCAGCATGTCCCGGCTACTTGACAAACGTTTTGTCTTCTCTCCGCGCGCGCGAAATAGAGTTAAAAACACTTCTCGGTAATCACCTGGTGCTCGGGTTTATGCAAAGTGTCGATGAAATGCTCGCAAAACGGGCGACTATGGAAAAGTCTGATTCGCGCAACGGCGCTTGAAAATGGCGCAACGGTGGCAAAGATGGAAGAAGAAATCGCGGGGAAGTTATCTAAGGTCACGCGAAGACTTGCTCTGGAGTCTAAAACGGTACTAGGTTTTTGAAGGTGAATCAAGGTAGAGTATATTTCGAGTTCCTGCGATGCTTGTTTTGAGTCGAGGCAAACTTGATGATGTAGATTCGTAGAAGTGATGGTGGATTTGACTCATGCACCTAGGAACATCCGATCACTAAAGAAGTTTTTGACCATGCGTGCGCAACATTGAAATTAAATTATGCTTAGCATCGCGAAGTTCTTTTCTATACCTCTCTTTATGTGTCATTAACGGATGAATTTGTTTACGTACCTTCAGTTAGGAAGAAGCAATTCAGCTGCAGAACTTTCACTCCAGACTGCGTGCCGCTCGTAACTATGTGCGTTGAAATAATGCGCCATTGCATACGGGTTGTTTTCTTTTACTTCAGAATAACCTTAAGCAAAGCCGTAAGAGGCAGAGTAATGATGTCTGTGCGGGTGAGTCACGCATTTAGGGGCACATAATGCAGGGGGTTATTTGTCAAGAAAAGTCCAATAATTCACCAAAATATGTTACTTGGCTTTTCAGTTATCTAAGAGAAACCAATGGTTTCAATTAGATGCTTGATGAGCGTCGGCGAAAACGAAATATTCGGACAATTTTGAATGGAGTTCTAGAACGAGCCTAAGCGTGTAGGTTCTATAAAGTTTCCACACGTGCAACGGGTGCAGCGCTGGCGTTACAAAAACGCGGACGAAGAGATTATCAACCGCGTTCCTGTACCGCCGGCGTTGCTCCAGTTACACAAATAAAAAATGTAGCGCACCCCCGCGCTTGCCACGTACTTCAGGTCTTTTCTAAAACTGACCGATTTGGTAATGCTAGATAAGGCTAATCGAGTTTGTAATTGCAAACGTGCGTTCCTTTCCACTAACATTTTAGTTAAGTATTCTGCCGATTAGCTTCTGTATCATGTCATCCTGACCGTATGATATTACTCTACTCCACAGACCGTGTTAGTGTAGCTTGACTGCGTTTTATTTGATATAATAATGTTCAAATTAAAAAAAAAAAAGATGAGACGTTTACAATTCTTTGTGATGCAAAATGAGAGCGCAGCTCTTGAGGAGGAGGAGGAAAGAGTGCGGGAAACGGTATGCCGTTCTTCCCCCACCGTACCCTCCCCTCCTCCTCTCCTCCTCGCCTTCCATTTAGGGGGAAATTGAGCAAAAATTTCCCCGCCAAAATTAGGGGGTTAGGCTTCCCAGCTAAATTTAGCGAAAATTGTTCCGCTTAATTTAGCGGAAATTTAGAGTATTAAGTTTCCCGCTAAATTTAGCGGGGAAATCGACGTCACGCGACCTCAACACCAATTTAGTTTCTCCGCTCAATTTAGCGAGGAAACTGTGACGTCCGATAATGCAACGTGCGCGGTTACGCCGACGCCGACGCCGCTCAAGCCGGAAACGGGCGTCTAGGAGCTGCGCTCTAAAACAAAAACCCAGCATATTTACGAACGTGCAATGTATTCATAATTTCGTATCGTACTACAGGATTGCGCTCTTCGTGAATTCGATAATGCAGTTTGCACACCTGCGTTAGACAAGTTGTACGGCGTGCAAGTTCTTCCGCTCCTCGCACCCGGGGTATGTTTGTTTACCCCACGAAACCGCTTGCAAGCTTAGATTTACCCCAAACCTCGAGCAATTACGGCGAGCGTTTCACTGCCTCGTCATCGTGCGTTTTCTGCGCGCTCTGCTTGATGTCCTTTGATCGGCGAGTTTTTTTCAAAGCGTTCCGATCCGCCAAAGACGGATTTTCGAACACTTGCTCGCCTACCGCTTAAGAATCTCAGGACGTGGCCCCAATTATGTTCACGCCTCTTACTTCCTGATTGCTTCCTCGACGATTTATTGGCTCATGCGCCATTCTTATTGGTTGCGGGGTGAGGAGATTCATGTGACTCTCCACGCCCTGGGTCTCTCAATCTCTCGCTAACTATGCGGAGCGCAAGTCCTTCTGCTTCCAGCGGAGGGGTCGCGGTGACATCAGAACGCCAAGCTCGGATTGACTTTGATTGGAAGGATAGCGAGCGTACCTGAATGATAGCTGCCCCGAGGTCTCCCCACTATCCTTCCAATCTGAGCCAATCAGTGCTCGGAGTTCTCACGTCACCGCAACCCCTGCTCAAGAAGCAGATACACTTGCGCCCCGCATAGTAGACGTAAGATGAAGGCGTAAACTACCTAAGAAAACGCAATACGCACTCCAAGCTCGGAAAACGTCCCAGATGTTTTACGACCCCCGTCCATTTCATTCAGAAGTGGAGTTGTAATCTTTAGTTACACTAATGATGAATCATCGCCTTTCTTTTGGATCCCTAGAGAGCGCTTCACACGACGGACTGATCCGCGGACGGATTGATGGCGCGACGTCAGCTCCGCGCGGATCATCCGTCTGTTAAGCGCATCAATTGGAAGGAGACGACGCGTAGACGACAGCGAGGACAGAGCGAACCTGTTCGCGACCCCACAGTGCCGCGAAACGCCGACATTGCACCGTGGCACCGTCGTCCAAGAACGAAAGCTATGTTTGCCGGTACGGCCGCAGCGCTACAGTGAAAAAGAATCGTTGCCTTCCGCTTGACACGCTGCGTTAGTGGCGTAAGCGAGGGGGGGGGGGGGGGGGGTCAGAAACCCCCCTGAATTGCCAAAGCTCCCCCCCCCCCCCCCCCCGGGGGGCCCGCTCGCTCCCCTGCTCACGCAGTCAGTTTTGCACGGAGCATGGAACAAAGTGGGAGCACGGACTATGTCCTAGGGTGCCTACATGTCTCCGCTCCGCCTTAGGGTGGCGTCAACTTCTTGTTACCCTTTCCCAGATCCTCTCCCACCGCCATTTTGACCCACATCTTATTTGGCTAAACGTACACAACGTTGAGTTTTCGTAGTTTTGACACACCGGCAACACTGTGAGGCCACTTCTGTTTCCGTTCACAAGAGGAGTCGGACGAGTCGGAGGCTCAGCGGGATGGCGGTCGTCGTGGCTGTCGCTCTCTTTATTCGGGTGTTTCATACTTTGAAGTTGCGAGCAGGAAGTATGCGTTATCGAAACGTGAGTCCCCTCGACAAAATGGAACGCAACAGACCGGCATCGCACGCCGAAACCGCGCCGTCGGAACAAGAGCGGTGGGCGCTCCCTAGCCCTAACGAGGATTAGCGGAGTAGCGCGAGCGCACGACTGACGAGCGTGACAAAATGGTCGACAAAACAGCGGAGGCTGCCATGGTAACGAGGTAGGCAACACTGGTTTGTCGGCAACAGGTATCACAAACGTTGTCGCCACCCTAAACAGCGGAGCGGCGGAAACATGTAGGCACCCTACTATGTCCAACTTAGGCGCTTTCGGGAAAAGTGTTTGGGGGAAAAAAAATGTCTAAATAAATAAAATAGCTAATAATTCCTCATTCGTCTTTATTTGAAGGGGATGCGGAAATTGATCTCAGATGTATAGAGAACAGATATTTCGACACATTTGTGGAGTGAACGATGGCAATTTCCAGGGCAAAGCATATCAAACCATCCACGCTAAAAGGCACAGTTCAATGAACCCAAAGCCAACATAATAAAGCGAACACATGGGAAAGTGTTCAACGCCGCACTGGGTCAACCAACGCGTTCATTAACTCAGTCATATCACGTGGCATCCACGTATGGAACGACCTTCCTGAGTTCGCAGTCACCATTGCCGAGTCTGCACTATTTCGTTAACAGCTTGAATCATATTTTCAAACATGCGCATTTCCGGTTATGTCTGTTCGTGTGTAGTATGGCAACCTTCTATATCAGTCCCATGTGTTTATTGTTTGTACTTATTTTGTGCATGTGCGATATGATTTTGTGTAAAACGTATGCGCGTTTGTTTCTGTTTTTTTTTTTTTATTTATGTATTTGAAACCCCCTTACGCAATGCTCGGAAAAGGAACCTGTAAGGTATTGTGAATAAATAAATAAATAATTAAATAATGTAAAAAAAATGTCAGTTATGTAAGGATTATTAAATGAATTGTTGAAATAATTGTCCTATAAGCAACCGGTGGCGCTGCGCTCACGCACACATTAAGTACTGATCAGAATTACGTGCTTTCGACTAGAAATTACCAGGAATAAAAAAGGTAACTGTGACTTTTTTCAGAAAGCAATTTACAGGCTCTCTTCATCATCTCATTTGTGCGAAGCGCCTACGAAATTCCGGCGCAGCCGCCCGCGTTTACGGCAAGAAATATCCAGGACGTCCTCAGGTTGAACTTCAATGTCGCGGTGAACATTCAAAAGCGCGAGACCAAGCAGTCGCTCATTCGAAGTGCACGCGCTTCGGTATGTTCTCAACCATCATAGTGAAGAGAACGAGCGCTCAGCTTCCGGCCTTGTTACGGCAAGTGTGGCTTACGGCCAATTCACACGGCAGCGTAAAGGCCCGTTCACACTCTTGCGACTGCTTGCGACCTCTTAAACCTGGGTTCCTTAAAACTTCTTAAACCAGAGAACACACTGGCGCCATCTATTGGGAAGCAGTGTAAACTCGGAGGTCCGGCATATTTTGTTTTTATTTCTCGCGCAATATCCTTTCTTTTTTGGCTCGAAAAACTTTTGTCAATGTTATAAACGAGCCTTTCTATGGGTATTACGCACATTTGACCTCGGAAATCCCGCAAAACCTTCGCTTTTGTGAAATGCAGTTCTAGGGTCACCGCATAGATGGCGCCACAATGTCAGTGTGTTCCCTCATTCTAGAAACATTTAAGAAGTTGTAAGAGATCTCGTCTCTCTCAGTCGTACTCGGTCGCAAGAGTGTGAACGGGCCTTAAAGGTACAGTGCTAATCACACTTGTCTATAACGCACGAGCGTGCGGCTTTCTCCGGGGAGCGCTAGACTGGTCGCATTCGCGGAAACTAAGCTAGTCACGTGGCGCAACATGGAACGGCCCGCTCGAGGGGTGTCCTGCCTACTCTATCAGCTTGATAAGCGATAAAAGTAAAGTGCTTTATGATATATTTTTGTTTTTTGATGACAACATCGTTGATACGGCTTCATGCTTTAGTTTGTTTATTGTTCGAGCAATGATGTTTGTAAAAAGCGTGCGAGCAGCCTTCCGCGTTAGCCGCCAGCTGATAGAGTGGGCAGAACACCCCTCGAGCGGGCCGTTCCATGTAGCGCCACGTGACTAGCTTAGTTTCCGCGAATGCCACCAGTCTAGCGCTCCCCGGAGAAAGCCGCACGCTCGCGCGTTATAGACAAGTGTGATTAGCACTGTAACTTTAGCTTAGGTCTCTTAGCTGAAGGTAGCTGTAGTAAACGGCGTTCTTGATCACACGATAAATAAACGGAGCACTTTAAGTTGATGTCAGTTCCATTCGTGCTAAACCGCGAGAGGAGCGCGCGATAAACAACCATTCCTCGAAATCGGTCTGACGCGCAGTTTTTGATTATTGTGTGCGAAATATCACAGTTAAAACCTGAATATTATTTGTGTTTGCTTTTGCGGCACTTTATTTTTTTTAATCTAAGTCTAAGGGCGAACCTAAACGAGTCTTGTTTTAAAACGACCGACCCGTCCGGCCACACTGGCCCTAAATCATTTGCGTCTAGCAGTTTCCATTGCGAGGTATAAGCGACTTTTTTCTGTTTAGCAGCTCCGTTTTTCCGCCAAGTTCTCACTGAAATTGCTAAATACTGCCCGGCAGAAACGAACCACGTCGATGTTTCACGGTTACGCCAGTCACGCCATCGAAAGGGATGGACGACGACGAGAATAAAATATCCTGGGCGGGAGAGTCTGACGACTTGTTTACAACCTCGAAAAAGAACTCGCAGTGGTCCATCGCGTTCGGGTTTGTAGCAGACATTGTTTTCCACGTACCGCCGCTGCTACCTGCTAGCTGGAGTATGCGTTCCTCGATTATGTATTATTCCATCGCATTTGTGTTCACAATCATTTCATAATTGGCTACTCATATATATTTAATTTGTTATAATGCTTTAAACGAGATATGTTTATATATATGTGATATTTATTTTGAGTTCGTGGGTCCGAGGCTACTCCCTGTAGCTGTAAAGGGAGCTTGGCGAGCTCCGTTTAGCAAGGGACATTCCTTCGCGAAAGGGACCTTTATGCGCCGTGTGATCAAGAGCTCCAGCTCCCTTTACTACAGGTACCTGTGCCAAAGGTACCTTTACGCTGCGGTGTGAGTTGGGTATTAGATCCTTCTTGGGGAAATAGTGGACGTTTAGAAATAGGTCCTCCGGACAGAGGGCGACCGCCCGTAGTGCAGACGTGACGGGCGTTCCACGTTTCTCCCTTTTGCATTTGGCATCCCATATGAGCATCTGATATTGAAGAACGGGAACTGTAACCAGGCCTGAATAGAGCTCCGAAAACTCTTCAGCGCAAGAAGCATCCCCGCTTTCGAAGATTTTTGCAGGCAGAAGCGACGAAAGTAATTGGAACGTACGCCGGTGATTTTTAAATCTCCCATCTAACTGCGTGAATAGGTATTCCATGAAAGGAAGGAACACGGATTGCTTAAAATGCCCGTACGTGCTTCCAGCGCGAATGTTAGAGCGGTAATGCTGCCGACTTGTTACTCGCAGCATCTAAATTTCAAATTCCGCTCCCCCGGTCATTTTAATGACGGCTTGAAATATTGCCTAGTTTTTGTGCGTGGAGGCTTGCTCTGATTTTTCATCGTCGAGATCTTTTTTTTTTTTTTATGCTGCAGCGTAATTGTTTGTGACAGTATAGCAATCCTTTTGATTTGTCTGGCCGCCACGCGTTGGTCATTCAGTGTAACCTCAAAAAGCGGAGAGAGTTGTGTGCTTTGAGGAATCTCTTAACGTAAGCGCGCCGCAACTGCGACGAAGCCAGCTCTGTTTTGAAAAATGACAATGCAGCTTTACCCGTTTTATCTTAACAGCCCCTCCCTAAATAAAATCCTGGCTACGACACTGAACCAAGTGATACGGAGCTTCGTGCAGGGGCATGACTCAAACTTGGTCATGCTCGAGGAGGCTTCGGTGTGGGAGTGACGAACTCCTGTGCTCCAGAACGGGCGATTTGAGATGCCTTCACGCACAACACTCAAGCACTCCACAGACTGACGTACAGAAGATATCGCGGGGTGCTAGTTGAGTTTAGACAAAATTCTTTCCTGACACACACCCGGAGGAGTACCAGAACATGGGGCGCATCACCCAGGTAAATCTCCTGCAGCTTGCTTTACGTATGAAACCAGGGATTGTGCGACAATACAAACCTGCGAACGGATAAGATAGAATGATGCCAATTTGTGTTTTACTCGTCTGAAGAAAAAAAGTGCTGTTGGCAGACTAAACGATTTTCAAATCAATATCCCCAAGGGAAATCTGCGAGTGAAAAGGCGTTCGGCTATTTTAGTCCGCGCGTCTGCAGTTTCTGATCAGGGGAATCCGTGACGTATAGTCTGTGACACACGGTCCTGGGACAAAAATTGCGATTAGGTCCGTTGTGAGAATCTGAAATAAACCGAAACGTACAATTTCTCCTACAATATGTCCATGATGTTGTTGCGTGTTTGGTTTATTCTTCAATTGCCGTTCATAGTCTAATCAATTCGAATTCATTCTAAATGCCGGCTCGTGCCATCTGGCCGTGCGGCGTTGTCGTCTTTATACTCAAGTGCCCTACATCGCAACACAATGCCCCTTTTTTTAATTTGATGTTTTAACTTCTGTTCATCGTCAACTTTTTGTCTTTTTTTTTAATTTCCGACATATGCTTTTTTTTGTCTGCTGATCTTGTGCAAACACATCCAGAAGCAAATGTTCTCGTTGATTTGCATTGCGCAGGCGTGGAAGTCAACAACGCATTCGCGTAGTTTTGGAAAAATTCTTTCTACAAAATCAGTACACCATGACCTTCGAAATCCGACACACACTTGTGTGATATAAAAACAACTGATGGTAGCCCTCTTGTCCCATTCATTTGATCGCAATTGGCGAGATTTGCGAAGACAGTAGGATTTTTGAGACCTGCAGAGAAAGACACAGTCAATGGTTGCAGCGAAAATCAACCAAACTGTCGTGTTCAGAGCGCTCTTGTGCGCTTGGACGACCAGCTGTACCGAAGGTAGTGATTTTATCATCCCACAATCAAGACACAGATGTCAGCGGATCGGTCCAGGATGAAAGTTACATTAGGGATGAAAACCAACGCCCGAAATGTAGGATACATATAAACTCATTGATGTTTTCTGTGATGAGCGATGACAAAAAAACTAACCTTTACATCATGCATGATGTTCTGGTTTCTTCGGACAACGGGTTCGTGAACTGCTCGTTGACATAATTTGTCCTGCAGACTTCTCGAAGACATGTCGCTGGCGACAGCATTCTACCTTTGACACCAATGTTACGTATGTTGCTCCTTGCTTTTTTTACATAGCGTTTATGGTCTAGTCGCATAAAATCCATCCTCATTGCCTGCCCGTGCGTTTTTATCGTGCAGCGTCGACGTCTTCATACTTAGTTGCGCAACCTGGCAATAATATGTTAAATGTTTATCTCAAATTCACATTCAACCAATCTGGCAAACATTTTGAGATTACATTTTAGGGTGCTACCGTACCACACTTTGGGCACAGCCTTCATCCTGGGCACCAATGAGACAGCTACGAATTTAATACAAAAAAGATGTTGCGAGGCACATTTATCGTAAAAGTGGAAGATGTCGCAAAGGGACTGTCGGTGTCTTCTTTTACACATTAGCCATAAAGCATCATAGTATAAACTTCATAAACTATTAGGTATGCCAAGAAGAAAAAATAACGTAAAGACGCCGTCTGAAGAAAATGCATGGTTTATATGGTTATGCCTTGTAATCAAATTATGTCGGCTTAGTGTAATTATTTGCACATCCTCCTGCGGTCCGCTTTCTGAATTCACAATTTAAAAATAAATAATAGTAAAATGTTGACCTGATTGGAGTTCATAAAAGAAATAGCTATCTGCCGTTGTATTTTTCGTGTGTATTGGCTTTGCTTTAAAGCAATAAATTCAACTGATATCAGTATTTAACCTTTTTTTTTTTTGTCCGCTGCCTAGGATTCCCCCCAAAAAACCTGATAGCTTTCGCCTTTCACACGTACCACTCGCTCGTGAACATCGAAAACTTGAATCCAATTGGATGATTAATGAAATGCATCTTCCAGTTGATGAGTAGCCTATTTGTGAAATAAATGCTTCAATGGGGAATTAGCCTAAACCATTTTGAGATAATAAATAGGATTTCCGAATAATTACGAATGGAGCTAGTTAGGCATTCACAATAAACCAAAAAAGTTTGTATCACAATCTAACCAGGAATAACACATAACACAACAAAGTAAGGAAGATAATAAAAATAATGGCATATTCTTCAAACAAAGAAAGAAAACAAAAATTAAAGTCACTTAAAATATATTAACCAGTCCGCCTCAATAAGGTCAAAATATTTTTACTAGATGTAGCGATTAACTTCGGTACCGGAGCATACCGAATTTGGAAACGATTCAGAAATCTCAATTCAAATTAAAATCTGTTTCATGTTTAAGGGTACCGTAAATGTGGAAGATTAATTATTTAAAAAAGGGGTCCCATTGTTTAAAATCAATCAATGTACAGCTAATTAAAAGAGAATAAAATATATCCACAGAGACATTCAGCCAATACTGAACTCGCGACTGGGATGATAAAGAATGCCCTATAATAACAATCCTTTGCAGCGTCTTTGTTCGGAAAACATATTCGTTTGTAAATATTTTAGCGAGACTCAAGCGTAAAAAGTTCGCTTAAATGTTGTATTTAGCAAGTACGCGATTTATGATTAGTATGTTTTTACTCCTAAGTCCCAGTTATTACATTAATTGTACTCTTCCCAGGGTACTATACAGTGGCGTCAGAGGTGTTTATGAGATGGGACACACACGGGGGAAAAGGGGGGTGGTGGGGATGGGGAAAGTGCGACATTTGGAAAAGAAAACACCATTCAAATATAAATAAGTACTTAAACGCCCATTTCAGGTGTACGTGCAGTTATCCCCCCGAATGCACGCTAAGCATTTTTTACTTCGGTGATCTTTTTTATTTCAATGTTTACAAAAAGCAGTGACATAAGTAAGACGGTCTTTCAGTGGTCGTCCTTGAAGAATAAAGAAATGTATTTGCTTTGCTGCACCCAACAATAAAAGCGTGAATATGCCAGAGAAACCTTGCTGAAGAAGTATTATTTTGTTGTTGTTTTGGGGGAGACTGATTTACATTACGAGGCAAAGATTGAACCGTTTTTAGTAACGACTTAGATCACAATTTAAATGATTTTGACTATATCTCATTTTGAGACTCCGCGTAACCGCGCAAGTAAACTAATCTTAGAACTTTCTTACAACTGTACCGTATTTTAACTTTCATGAGCATCACCCTCGCTCCTCGACCAGCCACGTTCAGTCAAAAGCCATTTGCAGAGGTTAGAAACATCGCATGATAATCAGAGAACAAACCAAATTTGTCCAAAAGAGGGAGGTGCTCTAAAGCAATACCTTCTAGATAAGGGGGAACAATTAATTTCCAATGTCACCTAAAAAAAAACGTGGGTCATGGATTGGGAAAAACTGCTGCATCAGCATTCGACCAAGCGTCTTCACCTCCCAGTTTGAATACGAGTCTTGACCCAGTGTTGACGCAGCACTCGTGCCTTATTCGTGCCCCGAAGTTTACCTCTTTAGGCGACGTTGAGAATTCAACCCGCCGGCTTGTTACCTACGTGATGCTGTCTATGCGGAGAGCAAGTCGCCTGCTTCTTGCGTAAGGGTTGCGTCAGAATGACGCCGAATTCTGATTGGCTTTGATTGGGAGGATAGTGGGTAGACCTCGATGCTTCGTGCCTCGTGGTCTACTCACTATTTTTTTTTTTTTTTTCAATCAGCCAATAAGAGCTCGGCGTTCTGACATTATCGCGACCCCTGTGCAAGAAGCAGACGAGCTTGCGCTCCGCATCTGGCTGTTGAGTTTCGAGAGCCTATACGTCTGGTCAGTTTATTTTCATCTCCGCTGCGATTGGCGCACCAAATGCATCGCAGAGAAGATCTTTAGTAACTAGAATGTTTTTGAGCACTGAACACGGCAAGCGAGCGTTCCGAAATGCGTCTTTGGCCCATCAGAACGCAAGGAAGTGCACGCCAATCAAGAGGCGACATGAGGAACGCGCAGTGTTCGTGCGATAACGATGCAGCCAAGCACGTGCCACCATTGGTTGAGGCATATCCTCCTCGATACTCACAAAGCCTGGCAGTTCGACGACGGAGCCATAAAGTGCCCGGTCGCAGATTTGGAGCGCGAGGGTCTGGTTGCACAGAGCATCAAAGAGCCATTTCTCGAAAAGCTGGACCTCAGCGCACCGTTTTTGCAGCGGCGAGAACCCGAAACACACTTGTTCGTTCGTTTGAAGTTTATTTCGGCATCTCGCCTCAGCGTGGCGCCAGTCACATGGCTCTCCTCTCATCCGCTGTCCGCCGCTCCACCTTTTCTGTTTCGTAGGCCGCCTCTCGTGGCGACCTGCCAGGTTTTTCAGTATATAGGAGGCTAAGGTTTAGGTCGGCGGGAAACAAAAACCACGTAGGCGCGTCTGGGGGGTAAACAAACGCATGAGGATGCGTGAAGAGAACTTGGAGGCCGTATAGGAAAACTTATATTGCAAAATGCCCACCTAGTGCGTCTATTTTTGTGCGCAACATTCCGAGAGCCAAACCGATCAAAGAACACGTAAATGTTGAGTTATAACTGTACGTACACAGTGGCAGGCTACTGGACAAAATCGCGTAAGGGATTTTACCTCTTAGCTTCGTCTGGTACGCCGCCGTGTGAGTACCTTTTTCTTGCGCTAACGAATTCCCTGTTTTTTGTCTATGAGAAAACTCGGCAAATTCTAAATATAAAGAAATAATAACTTTTCAAAAAAATTCCAATTGCAATATGCTCTTACTATGATGTTTCACGATCAGCGCCATGCTTGGAGACGTAACGTCGACTTCATTTTTCGATAGAAGAAAGACATCGTTTCGATCTTGCTAGTCGAAGAACTCCCTCGTACACTGCGTGATCGAATCTCCAAAAATGTTGCCAGAAACAAAAACAAGAAAATAACGCACACCTAACTTGAAGGTTAAAAGAACGAGCTTGCTATACACGCTGTTTTTTTGTTGTTTTTTTTTTGGGGGGGGAGGGGGGGGGGGTCTGCGGATTGTTATTAGCAGCGAAATGTTTCGGTGGCGCCCTCATTCGGTTACCTTTCGTGACATCGTTACCTTGTGAACAACAAGTTCGATGGCGTTTGTAATGGGCATGATGAAAGCCTGAAATCATAGCGCTCTCAAAGCAACACTGCCCACACCGTCAAAATTGAAGTTCTTACATTCCTCTTATTTGCGTCGATTTGATATCCTTTGTTGACGTCATAGTCAGCATTCGGCCAGTTGTGGTGGGCCGACCCAATACCACCTAGAACACAAGGCCTGCACGTTTCCTCCTCTAAACGTCATCACTAGCAGATCCCCTCAGCGCCCCCTAGCTAGCCCGGATGAGCAACATCGTCTGCTACATCGTCTGCTCCATCGCCTGCTTCAGTGGTTTGTGTAACAGATAATGAAACAGATGCTCACGCCGAGTTTCTCTTGCAAATAGCATACGATGAAGTTAGACGTTTACGTGGAGCGTCAAATGCATGAGCGAAATTGCCTTACTGCTGCTGCGAAGGGCTGAAAAGCCCTTCGTTGGACGCTGGACGCTGACACTGGACGCCATTTTCGAGGGCGCTGTTTATACCTCGAGTAGCTGCTTCGAAGCGTTCTACCGCAGAACGAGCGCGCGCGCTAGAAATGCGCGTCTCAAAGCCACGAGCGCGTGCTAGCTCGCGCTCCTGGCCGAGGGAGCGTTCGCGTGCACGTCGCAAATGCACTGGAAGCTCGCTATCAGCTCGCGCTCAGCAGTCACGCACAGAGCTGCGGCCGCAAGTGAATGCGACGTAGTTGGGACGCGGCCCCTACTCTCGTCAAGCTTCGGCGTGTTTGCCGCTTGGGGCGGGTCGGGGATCTACTAACGGAACGTCATGCGCAGGCCTTGTCTTCTAGGTGGTATTGGCCGACCACACCGACGCTTTCGATCGCTCACGTCGCCAATTAAAAAAAGATTTCAAATCTACATATATACAGCGTCTGCAGGTGAGTTCAGGCCTGTCCACACATGCAGCGGAGCGCTACAAGCATAGCGCTGACCTCGCGCTAAGCGCGTGCTGACGGGAGCGTTCACCAGCTTTGTATCGCACCGTCAAAACCGTTGCTCATGGTAGACGGTGACTACCTGACGACACGTGATCAGCGTTACATTAGAGCTTTGAGAGTTTTACTAATACGTATAAGGACAAACGCCAGCCCCCTACGTTAGCGTTAACGCCGCGTCCTCCACCCTGCGCATGAGCCATACGTACGTACTGCAGCGAGCTATGCGTACGTACGCTCCCTATCGCTTTTCGCGAGCGTAGGCAGCGGTCCCCTGCGTGCCATTCTCGTTGCTCTCGTCGCGCACGGGAAAGCGCGACACTACTCATGTTTGGAAAATGGCGGCGGCGAGGAAAACCAGTGGAAGTGCTACGCGCGTTGTACGGGTTCGCTTCACCATTGAAGATGACCTCAACCTTGTGAAGAAAGATAAAGAAGAAGAAAAAAAGGGCGAGGCTCGTGGCGGGCGAGGACACGCGGAGTTCGGAGCTGGAGACAGACGAAAGAGCCGGTGCCGAGCAAGGCCTCCAACTAAAGAGCCGGACCGCCGACAGCCTTGGCCCTCCTCTTCATCGGACTCTGAACTTAAAGGGGTCATGAAACGCTTTTCCAACTTTTTCCTGGTTAGCTTTCCTCCTCAACTCGTAAATCGCGCATTCCACCAAACAGTTCAAGAAGACGAAAAGAGGGGAGGCCCCTCTTGCTCGGAATCTGGTTTATGTACCCGAACAGAGCCATTATCCCCCTAGAAGATTAGCCCGTCGCTCAAAATTCAGACAAACGTTGCTTTCCCCAACCCGTTCACCCCGGAGCTGGCAGTGCTGTGGAAGCTACGTGCTCGTTGGGCCAGCCACATTTGCTACATGATCACGCTCCTCCGTGCATACCCACGCGCAGAGATTGAGGTCAGGTGATGAAAGGGAGGCGGCTGATTTACTCGGCAAGCGCGTAGCTTCCAACACAATGTCAGCTTAGGGGTGAAGGGACTAAGTGAGGTCCTGTTTTGTGTGACGTGCGTTTGGACCCGATGACGCGCTTTTGGGACCGCGGATGTATCACAGTGAAAAGGCAGAGAGCTTACGAAGGGGAGGAGGTACGAAATAGTCCGCTGTGTTTTCAAATTTTCGCACTGAAGGTCAGGCTTTTGTCTTTCTACTTTTTTTTCTTTTGGCCCACTGAACAATGTGCTATTAGTAATATCCCAATGGAGGATGATTTATCCCAACCCAAAATCCGTTTCATGGGCCCTTTAAGTACAGATAAAACCTTTTCCCAATGGTAGCACTTCCCCATGTGACTTCCTCGGAGCGAGTGGAACTCGGCCTGATCGGGCGGTATTGACAGGCGACCCACAACTTTTTCAAAGAAATCAACGCGACGAGCCCTTTCGAGCGCCCACAAAGATGGGTGTCGGTAGCCAAGAACGTTGGCGACGCCGTCGAACCCAAAAAGGTGTTTACCGTGCGGTCGGTACGCGAGCGGTGCGACCTGTTGCTTGCATACTTCCAAGCAAATGGCGAGGCCAACACAAGATAGTAGAACATGATTGTAAACCTGAGACTGGGGCAGGAAGAGAACACAACAGAAGGTAGTAAAAGAGGAGGCAACGTCTCAAACTCAGCTGCAAAGTTTATTTCGAACACGCTTTATATACCCCAACTCCAACGCCGTCTCTACAAAAAAAAAAAAAAAAAACATGACAAGAGGACAATGACACTTCAATAAACCTTCTCTTATCTCTCTTCACCTTGGCTGTGGGACACTCACACAGAGGGACACATGCTAGCATAACCACCGCTACCCGGCGAACGTAGGTGAAAACACTGCTGAACACAAAGAAAGGGTTTGACCTTCAAAAGTGCGTTCCCACTTACAAATAACTCAGTCCAAAGAAACAATACTATACACTGCTACCAGCCGGAACTGGGGCCATCTCCAAAAATGAGAACGACATTGCCCTCCTACCACGAACCACAAATGGATAACACAGCGACTTTCTCGAACAAGTCCAAGGATACACATATAAACAACACTAGTACTACAAAAAAAAAAAAAAAAAAATTACAAGCGTAGAAAGTGTTTACATTCGTTCCCAAACTGCAATGACGCCTGACTTATACAGTTGCCAGACGTTTTTATACGAATCGTTTCTTGGACTACACGTTTCATATCATTGCGTTCTTTGTGAATTACTTCCGTTTCGGACCAGTTGGCTTTACAATTATTACACTCTAGAAGGTGCCTCGCTAACTCGGAATTGGACGCGTTGTTCATCACATTCCGTTTGTGTTCCGTCAGGCTATCATTTAGACACCTTGACGTCTGACCTACGTATTTAAATCCACACTCCAAAGGAATCTCATAAACCACCGAATTCTCACACGGTACCGACTTCTCGCGATGTGCCTTCTGGCAAACTTCCTGTTTCGATTCAAAAGGTGTAAGCTTGCACAACTTAAAATCGGATGTGAACACTGTTTCTACGCCAAACCTTTTTGCCGACGCTTTTATGTTGTGGGAAATATCGTGAAAATACGGTATAGCAACTCGTCGGTTCCTAACAGTCCGTTCATTCCGCTTGTCTCTGATTTGAATAGAAAGTTGCCGTTTTAGAAAAGTTTCATCATACCCCGCGTCCTCCAGTCTACCCCATTGTCTTTTTAAAGCTTGACTCATGAAATGGGTACATGACCTTTTTAGCGCATTACCAATTAATGATTTCGCAGCTCCCGCCTTAATAATTTTAGAGTGACAACTTTGTCTCGGGAGCACCGGTTTAGCCATCTTCTTACCATATTCCCAGTATAAGTCAGGCGTCATTGCACTTTGGGAACGAATGTAAACAATTTCTACGCTTGTAAATTTTTTTTTTTTTTTAGTACTAGTGTTGTTTATATGTGTATCCTTGGACTTGTTCGAGAAAGTCGCTGTGTTATCCATTTGTGGTTCGTGGTAGGAGGGCAATGTCGTTCTCATTTTTGGAGATGGCCCCAGTTCCGGCGGGTAGCAGTGTATAGTATTGTTTCTTTGAACTGAGTTATTTGTAAGTGGGAACGCACCTTTGAAGGTTAAACCCTTTCTTTGTGTTCAGCAGTGTTTTCACCTACGTTCGCCGGGTAGCGGTGGTTATGCTAGAATGTGTCCCTCTGTGTGAGTGTCCCACAGCCAAGGTGAAGAGAGATAAGAGAAGGTGTACCGAAGTGTCATTGTCCTCTTGTCATGTTTTTTTTTTTTTTTTTTTTTTTTTTGTAGAGACGGCGTTAGAGTTGGGATATATAAAGCGTGTTCGAAATAAACTTTGCAGCTGAGTTTGAGACGTTGCCTCCTCTTTTACTATCTTCTGTTGTGTTCTCTTCCTTGCCCAGTCTCAGGTTTACAATCATGTTCAACTTACACCAGCTCGCCTGCACTCTGACTATTTTTACAAGATAGTAGGGACCCCACAACACACTGGAGCGAACCATAGATCGAACTGCTGGTCGCACAGCCCTAAAAAAAAGACAAAACACGTTCCCAACAGGCAACTGGAAAGAGATTCACGCACTTCGTAGCAAAGCGAGGAGATTCCCGATGTTAAATTGGCTTGACCGAACACCCGGCATCTAGATGGTGCTGCAAGTCTTTACGTATCGTTAGGTACGCGTTCGCCTTCCGCTATACTAAAAGTGCGCGTTCAACGCGCTCCGTAACGTTACGTCGACAGCTAGCGTGCGTTGTATGTAGTGCTGACCGCAAGGGTCTTTACGCTATTCTTAAACTCTCTAAAATATACCACAATCTTCACGCTACGTAAAGTATTTAGGTAAAGTTTTTTAAATAACTTTTTTTTTCAATTTGTGAAGATAAACATACGGATTAAAGTAAAAACTAGCCGGCCGTCATCAAAAACTACAAAATCAGTAAATTTTAGAAATAGTTGAAGGAAGAGATGAAGCGTGGTGGTGCTCTAAAGTTACCAGTCGTGCATCAGGCGCAAGGTTGTGGATGCGAAAGCCAGCCCGCGCGGTACTTACGTTTCTTATCATCCGTATTTTTGCACCGTCAGCTTTGCGCCACTTCCTCTAGTGGTAACTCTAGAGCACCTCTGTGCTTCCCATAAACTGTACATTTTTCTAAAACTTACTTATTCCGCGGTTTTTCATGACGCTCACTAAGTTGCTATTTGGAACCACATGTTTATTTTCACAAATTAAGCATTATTTTAACTCATTTTAGTCAATTAACCTACTTACGAGGGCGATTAAGCCACTATAATAATATTTCGCTGGCAGCATAACTTACATGCACAGATCGCACCAGTGTTAATTTCCCAGTTCAATAAAACAAATTTGTAAAGCCTAAAAAAAGACACTATATTTGACCAAAAGCACGCATAGCGCGCGGTTTACTGTAAAACAGCCGGGCGATTCCCAATGAAACCAGAGGCTTTGGGCCGTTGAAATGAAACGCGCGATAGATGTTAACGATATAAAGTGTTATTCTTTGTATCAGGGCACACGAAGAATTTTCAGGTAGGAATGTTTACCAACGCCACCGATTCATCGTAGAATTTTATAAACTAATTACATTCGTCTGCCGCGGGAAGCGGACATGACGATGTTCAAATTGACCGTAGGTTATACGCAGAAACCATTGTTCACACCAATCCGCAAAGATTATGTACAGTACTTAATATAAATATAGATTACGAGGGCAGTGCAGTCTTCGTTTTGCTGAAAAGAGAGTGTCCTTCAACGCGAATGTCGTGAGATCTGTCTAGTTTCCTCGAAACACTTTGGCCATTCTGCCGGCATTGTTTTTATTCGGGAGTACGGCGGGGCAGCTCCGAGTGTACAACTGCTTAAAAGAGTCCTCGCCTTTCCGTTCATGACCTTCCTAAATTTGATGAACATTAGCCGTTTTGCGAGTACGGTGAAATATTTTGGTGTGGTCTCTAACAACTTTAAAACGTTTAAGAACAACTTTATAAACGAGACTCTTTCGTTTTATCGCTCCTCGGCCAATGAGACCGCGGCATTCAGTGACAAAATCGCCGAAAAACAAATCAATGCGCGAAAAACGTCCATATATTAGGTGGATTATTATCTTCACTTCTTTTGCTCCGTTTTTTGTAATTTTTTTTTTTTGTCACTGAATGCCGCAATTTCATTTTTTTTTTCTTCTAAACTTTGTGACCATAGTACGCGTTTATAAAATAGAAGCTCCGCTATAAAACGAATGAAAAGTAGCGGAGGTTTTTGACACAGGGATCTTTCCGTCAATCTCGTGTACTTGTCCCTCGCTCTTGTTTTTTTTTTTTTTTTTTTTTTGTTTTTTGCTTGTTTTTATAATTTTGTTTCGGGGTTTCTTTTTTGTTCCACGGATATCTTATTTTGAAAAAAACTGCGATCCCCGAAGTACTTAAAAGAAACAGACGTTGTGAGGAGTTCCGGTGTTTTTACTATAAATCAGCAAACAATAATAACGCCTCATTAGCCTTCCGGAGCAAAAAGGAACGAATCCCGAAGCAAGAACCACCATAGCAATCGGTCACCTCCTGAGTTCCTTCCACTCTCGGTGATTAAAAATTACTGGAATAATAAATACACGAATCTGACAAACGGACTGTCTAAATTGAAAAAAAAAAAACGTTTAAGCATCGGTCTCTGATAAAATTAGCTCTGCAACCGATGCGTGTAGGCTCGTGGAGCATTGCAAATATCTCCCAGTTAAGACATCACCAAGAAACACATTGCCATGGTATTTTACGTCCCCTTTTTCGAAAATTACCAACCGACGAGGTACCGGTCTTCTTTTTTTTTTTTTTTGGTTTCTGCGACGCATGCTTAGTTTCACAATCGTCGACTAATAAACATCAAACTATCAGCAGTAAAACAGCTAATGCACTCAAAGAGCAATCATCGTTTGCGCAATACTGCTGCGTTGCAACACGACAAGATAAACGTCCTACGCTGCTATCCGGATTTCTCAACGCAAGCACACTCCGCGTGGCGAAATTCTCCACCAAATTTGAGGAAATGATTTCGTTGAACCGAACACAAGTATCGGCATGTCTGCGGGTTTGTGGGCGTTACCGACGAAGTTGAATCTTTGGTATACCTGCCCTCCTATAGACTTCGTTTTTGCTTTATGTCGGTGTGTTTTTTTATTCTTGCTGTGAGAGGCTGCCACTTTCCAACCACATATCCACAACCTTTACTTTAGCAAAGTAAAGCACAACGTGTTCCGTATGCCTTAAAACTTGAACGTGTAGGAGAAATTTGAATCATCTAAGAAATAAACCGTAACAGAGGCTGGTCGTGGAAGGAATATTCCAAGTTTAAAAAGACGTCAAGCGAAAAGGTGGTTAAGAGAATATGTTTGATATTTTTAAGCATCTTGAGTTTGTTTCATCCTCAATCTTATCTTTATCCGAGGAGGAACAATGCAGCTCTCGCATTTTATTTCTGGATAATGCGTCTTGTATTCTTCGAAGACATCAGGCTAGAAAGCACACGGCGGCTAACTTTCTATCCTCGGAGCTTTCAAAGCAAGGAGAACAGGTCCTGCTGAGAAACAAGCCCTTGGCGTCCTCATGGAAAGCAGATCCACCAGCATCAAAATTAGGAAAGCGGAATGAACACGAGAGCGTCTGAAACAACACCTGGTTCAACAGAATTCATTTACAGATACAAACAAACGAATCAGAGGGAAAGCTAAAAGAACCAAGCAGTTATGAATTGAACGAGTTCATTTGCCATGCAAATGAGATGTGCTGGGTTACAAGCGAAGTTTGTGCGCCCAGACACGTTCACCCACGAGCGTGTGTGCGCGCACACATGTACATACTGACCACACACACGCACACAAACACACACAGGTGCACGCACGCCTAAACATAAGCACACACACGCGCTCACGAGCACACACGCATACGAAAACACAACACCTGCACGCACATACACAGGGCGAGGAACACGCACTCACACCACACGGACACACACGGGCGCACAATCACACACAAACACACGCGCGCGCACACGCGGAGGAGCACAAACACACAGGCGTGCGCACACAAAAATATACATGCACATAAAGACACAAACACACACGCACATAAGACTCCCGCACTTACACACACAAATACACACACGGAAACACATATGTACGTACAGGCACACGCGCGTATACACACAAACGCAAACACGAATACAAAGGTTTTAGGGCAATTCCCTGGCGGCGTACCGTGCTTGCTGCAATACCGCTGAATTTTAAACTGAATGCTCGCTGACAAATGCAGGTAGGCCGAAAATACTAAACCAAAAAACAGGGATAAATGTATACGCCGCCTGCGTTTTCCGCTATACTGTCCTCGGTTAAATAGATCTGGTTGCTCTATATGTACAATAAGTTCCTTTTTTTTTTTTTTTTTTTTTTTTTTTAAATGCGGAACCGAAATACAGTTGGAGAACCGGC
The DNA here is from genome assembly GCF_016920785.2 of Ixodes scapularis. Classification (NCBI taxonomy): domain Eukaryota; kingdom Metazoa; phylum Arthropoda; class Arachnida; order Ixodida; family Ixodidae; genus Ixodes; species Ixodes scapularis. Next base: position 189,054,192 of record NW_024609857.1, read on the forward strand.
CTGCCTTCAACGAGGAGAACCGCAAGACGCACGTCCCGAAAGCGATATTTTTCTCTTATTGCGCAATCAGAAATAATGTGTTTCCTAGGTAGCCGCATATTTTCGAACAGCCCCGTCAACCTCGGCTTGCTTGGGCATCATGGCTGACAAAAGAATGCCGAAATATCGAAACATGCTCGAACCATACATCACAGATTGAACGAGAGACGCGGAGATTCTCTCTCTTTCCCAACTCCTTTTCTCCCCCCTCATTCTTTCTTCTTTTTTTTTTTTATAGTACGGCTGCTCTTTACACTGAACAACTTAGTTGCGCCTACCTTCCTGGGAAGAAATTGGGTAAGCCTATCCCTACAATGCACAAAGGGAGCTAGTCAAAAAAATCATGCTGCAAATACGTCTAGACCTAAGATTACGGTCTAGGCTATGGCACTCAGCGTGACGTTTCACGTACAAACCTTGTGCTCAGCGTCACATTGTAGACTTCATTTTTAGGTCTAATCGTATTTTCAGCCTCCAAATTCACCGAGATTCCTCCGTGGACTGCAGCGATCGGATCTTCCATATGCTTTGCGGAAACGAATGGACGTCACCCCTAAGCTGACAGTGCGGTGGGAGCAACGCGCTTGACGGTCCAATCAGCAGCCTCCCTTTCGTCACCTGACCCTCTCGTTTTGAGCGCGGGTACGGGCGGGAGCGTGATCAAGCGCGTCGCTTTCAACGCCCTGTCAGCTTACAGTTGAACGGAGTATTACTCTTTTGAAATGTGCTAGAAACAACGGGGGTATGGGCGAGCCCCTGACGTAGATATGGGAATGAGAAATGAAATACATTGGTAACGTATTTTGCATTTGGAGAATATCCGCAAAATCCGACGACACATACCGCCTTTCTAAAATTGCATCACACACTGGGTGTAGAGAATACAGAAAATGATGCCGGCCTTAACATTCTTTGATAGTTTAGAATTTTTTCCACTGCACAACCATTAAAGCCAGAGGCCTTCTGAGGGGGATCATGATTGGTGCGTGTGAATATTGTAAAATTTAAGAAGCAACGGCGCCAGTAAGTTACCGCCGGGTAATCTTGAATAGTCAAAGTGTAAATTTAACCCCTTGTCAAGACACCTTTTTAATGGAAACTCGCATCTACGAGGCTCAAAGAGAATCTACTTAAAATAAATCGCTGGAAAGAATCCTTCGGCCTATACCAATTATGTCCCATAATACCATGTAAAAGAACCATATTACAGGTTATGAGCATTTTTCTCAATTCAGTAAACTACACAGCCTAGAAAGCGTCACCGTCTATAAAAGTAAACTCACTTGTTGAAGAAAATGTATAACGCACACGCCAATTTCATGTTGGATATGGTTATCGACAAAACATTGTCTCTCAGATGACACATAAATGGCATCCTTTGCTTCTGCCTGGCTTTAAAGGGACCATAAAATTAGTTTAGACAGAATTTTACTAGCTGCATATCGTTTACGGAAGGGGTCTCAAACACGCGGCCCGCGGGCCGCATGCAGCCCTCAACTCTCTGCAATGTGGCCCGCTGACAACCGGCTGCGAGATCCCGTTCCAATGTCTTGAGCGCTATAAATGACATGAGCTATATTGATTTCATGTTGCCAATGTAATTCCGCTCGAGACGTAGCTCTGCTCTTATAACAAATTTAGATAGTTGTACTACTCTGTTTTCATTTTTCTGGTGTCTCGTTTTAATTCATGATTCCCAGAATTTTCTGATTGTAGTCACGTATACAACAATTCCGCTACTAGACTGCAAGCGCGATTACTTCGCTCAAGGACGCCCCTTGACTGCACAAACTGTCGCTCAGAAGAGCAATTGTCAAAGACAAAACTAAGAGCTTGAGATTTTCCTCTTCAAAATATATCACCATCTAACGTATTTTCTCAAACTGCTGCTTTGAAGCTCGCCAGAAAGCGAGAACTTTTTGTATGAAGAGATTTTTTTCTTTTTTTAGACATGTTGAGCCCGGTTAATTCCCGTGTGAATTGGCCAAAAGAAACGACAGTGTGCTTGCTCTTGTAGGAGCGGTTACATTTTAATTCGCGTTACCACATCAAGCAGGGCCATGAATAATCTAAGAAACAAAACAAAGCTGAATATGTTGCTAAAAAAACTGGGAGTTAAGCAAAAAAAAGGAAGAAGACCACAAGGGCACAAGGTCCCTTCTCTACGAAAGCCCTCTAACCCCCCCTCCATAGGTCGGCTCTCCACTTTTGGGAGTGGGCAACTTGGCCCCACACTCAAATAAGTGTGAAGCCCCTGGTTTATGACAACAAAAGACAATTAAACGTTGTTTCAGCTTAAGGTCCGACGCAGCCGACGCTACGAGCTAATGGGACCAATGAGGCAGCCTCAAAAGCGCAAATCATTGGGCCTTTTTCGTGTATCAGTGCTTCAGCCATGATAGAGCACGTTCATCAGCAGAATGAATACCGCAACAGTGCGCTCCTGACAATAGGGAGTTTTCGCAGATCGTTTTCGCCGTCCCGCAACGTCCTCCGCAACCCGCTACGATACCCGGAACTCTACAGTCAAGGCTATCGGCGCGCAGGCGCAGTAGCAACTTCTTCGTTGCGGAGGGCTTAGCGGAGGAGGAAACGCGGTCTACGAAAACTCTTTAATGTCTGATCAGCTCGCAGCGTCGGCGACGTCTGGACTTGAAAAACGAAGTATAGCAGGCGAAATTGGGAAGGCCAAATCCTAATTTTTGTCATGAAACCTTGTCAAATAAAGGCGGACTATATATTACAATTTCCTCCTCAAACGCTGGCAACGATGCCGAGTGTATGAATGGGTAGATTAATAAATGAATTGTGTCAAAACTTTCTGTAACGGTCTCTAGCGTGCGACACCTAGCAAAGTACCCGTAACAACCTCAGTTTTCAAGCTTTTTCCCCCTTTTTTTTAATTTCGAGCACGTCAGCTGAATATAGCTTCGTATTAGATACGAGCAGTCGTGCGACTCGAACAGTACTTGCAAACGGTGAAATTGTCGCTGAATACCCGCGACAAAATGACGGAGTTCAATATCCGATTGCATAAGCGGCGGCGTTTACGAGAGCACGGGAAGTTTTCAAATATCCATTCTTTGCAATACACCCGTTGTTTTGAAGCACGACAGTGGCTGTAAACTCAGGGCAAGGGATGTTCTCCGGACGGTGGCAATCACAGTGCAGGGTTTTCATGTACGCCCACAAAGGAATGATATTCAAGGAATTTATATTACTTTGTTTGTAGCCTTTTTCTGTTCGAAGCTGAAGCGTAAACGTACCATTCTGTCGAGTTTTCGTTTTGCCTCGTGGGCGTCCCGGCGTACGGTACAAAGCCCATAGTTTCCCTATACCGAAAAATTTTAAGCTACACTTCACTCGACTGCGACGTATCCATAGCTGTGACGTTGATCACACAATGGTTGTGGATCAAAGAGTCCTACGAAGCAATCGGCGCTCATAAAAACCTTTGTAGGTGACGTCGTTTCAACGTCCTTGCTTCCAAACGTCGACCCAAAAACGCCACTATGACGGAACGCGACGCTTGCCTGACGCGGCTCCAACGCTCGGCTGGAAGAACTTCCGTTTCCGGTAGAAATTCATACTTTACGTTGATGATGCAATTAATGCAAAGGTGCAAGCAAGCTGGACAAGAATAACTATTAGAATCCCTGGAGAAAGGAAACAAGGGCAACAAAAGACAGACACAAATCTCCAGACGTAGCTGAGTGACTGGTGCGCGCATGGAAAAATCTTCTTGGTCCTGGTATCGAGCCAGGGACCTCCCCATTTTCAGTGGAGCGTGCTACCAACTCCATTAAGCAGGAGTTAAACGTCAGTAGATCTGTCGGGTTTAAAAAGCTACCACCACTCTGACTCCAACAAGAATGCTGCCTGCATTGTTAAGGTTCCAGCTCGCTTGCACCTTTGCATTAATTGCATCACCATCATAACCTTAAATCCAGGCGCCTCACCCTTGTTGGTGTTAGACTGGTGGCAAGTGATAAACCCGTTTGCTCTACTAACGTTTAACTCCTGGTTAGCTCAGTTGGTAGAACGCTCACAATTGAAGTGACTGACGAAGGTGGCTTTTGTATCTTTAGAGTGAATTAAAAGGCCCCTGAAAAGAAAATACTCTTTTTTTAAACAACCTGGTCGGGGCACACGTGTCGAAAAATACATTCTACTCGGAAAAAAAAATGTTTTGGAGCAATATTGACGACGAGAAATTTATTTGAAATTCTGGCGCAGATTTCATAACATAAGAGAGTGATGATTCGCTCAACCAGATTATAATTTGCTCTTTCCACCACAACGTGAAGGCGAAGCCGATCCACCTCTCCTCTACGCACCCGATATACCGAGGTAGAAAACAAGTGGAAAGAAGGTGACTATCTTCGAAATTGCGCCTTGCGCCGTCAATATTGCTCTAAAAGAACAAATTTCGCGTAAAACCTTTCTTTTTTTTTTTGGCACGCGTGCCCACACCAGACTGATTAAAAACTTTTTTTTTCAGGGACCCTTTATGTAACAGGGTTGGTTGACATTTCTATTGTAAATAGAGGTCCTGATATATTTTCACTGCGACGTATTTCGACATAAAACTGTATAATATTCTTCGAAATGAAAGTTCAGCGCCACCATAAATTAGCTCACTTGCTCTACCTAGATTTCCACAAGATGCATTCAATACAGCATGATACCCGCATGGCATTCCGTTCAACAAGATAGTGCAGAAACTCTTTAGAAAATTAGAAAATTTACTACTAGGGTTTTTTTCATAAATGCTTCGCACTCCATTTTCAAAGCTTTTCTTGTCGTCGTTCTGTTTTGATGCACATATTTAAAAAAGGACGAGCACTGTCATGAACAATAAATTACACCAAGACAATATTTATGAGTAGAAAGCAAAACCTAGCGGAGTAGAACATTTTAGTCCAGTATAGTAGAATATAGTTCTCATTTTTATGGTATACGTAGACATTAATGACTTCAAATCAAATTTTTTTCGCCCCAACTGTTTGAAAACAAAGGTGGTGACAGCTGCTGCTGGAATTTTCTGCCTATACAGATCAAAACCCTTTGCATGCAACACCTCCACTGAAGTGCGTCTTTAAATGCAAACTCGTACTGTGAGTACACTTAACAAAAGAAGCTTCGCTGTTTTGTTTTAATGGGACTTTCAGGAAGCGTTTTGCCGAACTGTCTGAGCAACTAGGTGAGTCTTATGTTTATATAATCAGCTAGCGAGGAAAAACGTTCGAAGGCATAAAGAAACAAATTATGTGTGCGCGTTCGCACTTTGGTCAGTCAAAGTAAGCATTTGCATTAACCTACCGGATATACTCTTTAATGCTATAATAAATCAGTAACCTCCTGCGCGCACACACGACACCTGCATTCTTGGCTCTGGAGATTCGATTGTACAGGGTGTCCACAAAAACATTTTACAAGCCCTGTTTCACCGCAAAAAAATAAACTACGCATCGCCGAGCGCTTATTCTCCACCCAAATGTAGCGCTATAGGCCCGAGCCAGATGCCAAACTTTGAGCACTAACGACTATCTAATGCGGAGAGCAAGTCGTCTGCTTCTTGCGCAGGGGGTAGGGGTGACGTCAGAACGCCGAGTCCTGGTTGGCTGATCGCGACCCAGCTATCTGAGCGTCGTCTGCTCCTTTGCAACGTCGTCTGCTCGCAACGTCGTCTGCGCCTGTCTTACCTTTCGTACGACTTTCGGAAGCGCAGACGCCAGATTCACGAAACAATCTTACGCCAAAAATGTGCGTAAAACAAAACTTAAGAACAAATTCGTATTCACGAAACGAAATTTTCGTAAGTTTTGCGCAGGTTACGACGAAATCCTACGACAGCTCCGAAGCTGTCTTACGCACTTCTTACGGTCAAATCAGCATGACCGACAGCGTCGCGGTCGCGACGACCCACGGAAGTTTAATTTTCTACGTGCTTCTCACGCGTCCCGACTTGAAGCAGCAAGAAAAAAGTACTTAAAGCAGACCACGACGAACAAGAATGCTGGATCCACAAACACCCGGGAAAAGCTCCAACGGCCACGATTCCACCGAACGCGACCAAGCGAGCTTCGGCAGTTAGGCCTAGCAGGCACTCCGCGACTCGGCGACCGTCTGCCCACGACCGGCTGGCGTGCTGAATGGAATGTGCCCGCGCAACCGTTGTGAACCCTTCCCGTATTATACTTTGATCGCTGACCTCAATTTTAGATGAAGAGGTCAATTTCTTCCTCTTGTTATCACCTTGTCTCCCGAGGCAACGGTGACTCTCGCCGGTGAAAAAGCGGTGAATCTCCGACAGACGCAGAAAAGGTAAAGCAGCCATCGCTTTGACTAGCAGACGTAAAGCAGACGACGTTAACTGCGCCAACCCGCCAACGCTGTTAAAGAATGAGGGGTCTCGCCGCACACGAAAGGAGGGAAAAAATATTTGCGAGGGAACATGCGGACACTAACACGCTCACCTTTCGGTTCTTAGCAAACAAACCTCGGCGCCTCACACTCTAAGAAAAAGTGAGCACCCCCCCTCGTCATCGTGCGTTCTGACGGCTGTAACTACCCCACAGGCTTACTTAACTACCCACTGGGCTCGAGCCATTCAGAGTTAGCACCCTGTTGGCAGGTGACAAGCATGGGGTAGTCACGTTTTATAAACTCTTGAATTGAACATTCAAGTGCATGCAGTCGTTCAATAGTGAAAGTCACTTCAAAAATCTCGAAAAGTACTTGAAACTTGTTTTCTCTGTGCGTTGGTTATCATTTATTCAAATTTGAACCGGTCGAAACAAGCGTGTGGCTCAGTTCGCCTAAACTGGCAGAAAACAAACAAGTACAGGCAACCTTGGTAGGCACCTGCTAAAACCCGAGGCAGATAAAAAGTATCGCGGTTGTCCTTTTTGGTTCCGTCGCGGGTTTTACCATGTACAGCAGTAAACAGCTGGCAGCTCGCGTCGTGCTCTAGGAATTTAACCAAATCTCTAGAAAAGCACAGGAAGCTACGCACAGGCGTGAGTTGACTTGAATGTTCGCCGGACGAGATACTCCCGTCGTTTTTTATTGTGCGGTTCAGTAAAGAGCGTGCTCTCAAAGGTGTGATCGGTCAGTTCTGCGTGCAGATAAGTTGCAACTGGCCTCCTCGGTTCCGCCGAACTTGCGCGCCTGTCGTACCCAATTTTTTTTTGCTTTTAAGTGCAGTGAAGTATGAAGCATTGAACACCACGACTGAGGCCGTACTGGACGAACGTACACAGATATCTGGGATCATGTCCGTGTATTTCACTATTTCTCTGTCTCGAGTTACATGATTCGCCTTCTCTGGTTCATTTGGCACATTTCATCGAGCATACTCGACAAAAAAAAATGCTTCAAACAAGGCCGGTTCAGACACTAGCGTTTGACAGCGTTGCGTCGAGAACCGAAAGCCACTCACCGGCACGTCTGTGCTTCGTATCAAGCGTGGAATCCAATTCAAGGGATCATCTTGGCACGCGATATAAGCAGCAGGGATGTCCCGATATCTTGCTGCCGCAACGCAGTCAGACGCACGCAGTCAAACATTACTGTCTCAACCAGGATTTAGATAATTTAGCATACGTATTTCGCGTTCGTTGCAGGTGAAGGCACGGGCCCGAAAGCAGCAATTCTGCACTGTCCTCTTGGCGCGAACGCGAGCGCATAGAACGGATATTTAGCGAAAAGAAGAAAACTGAAATAACGCTTCGGGGAGGACCGGTGGACGGGCTTCGCTAAAATCACCTGCGCGTGCTCAGTGTACTCAACGTTTACCCAAACGCCGCTAAAGTCAGTCTGGATATGTAAAAAGAGAAAAGAAAATGCATCAGTGAGTTCAGAAAGTTGGGATTGCAGAAATTGGTTTCGATAATTAATACAATTAATTAAACAGGCTTCTTTATACTTGAAGTGTAGGCAAGCGAGAAAACGAAACTGTTTAAAATGTGACGTGTAGCAACTATTCAAATTTATTTATAACCTGCAGTTAACTTTTGCAATGGCCCTACATTAGAGATACGAGCGCTTTCCTAAGGGCAGTAGAGGAAAAGAATATATACGGCTAAATCTTGCACAGTTTTTTCGTATTTATGCATAATATGACAGTGGTCACCATCCTAATCGGTCCCATAAAATACAGCAGTATATAAGCTGGTGGTGTCGACTAGTCGTGTGTATAGGAATGTAGAGTGTCAATATGTGATGTTATATCTTGTGCTGTTTCTGAATGCGTTGATGTATAAAATGCTGTGATGTCTGTATGTGGCGCATGAGTGAAGTGTGGCGTGGGATATGTACGTACATACGGCATTGTCTGGCGAGGCGCTCAGAGCAAGAATTACTGGTTTCTTTTTTTCTTTAGTTTGAGCGCTGTCCGTTAGGTGGCGCGTGTCGCCGCCCAATTCAAGGAGTCACGCGTTTATTTGTCTACTTATTTGAGTGAAAAACATGGAGGCGTTCCATGGCTCCACGTAGCAGCCACAAAGGGTTCGGTCTGCTTCGGTTCTCGGCCTCTCGTCCAAATGGGATCAGTCCCATAGCCAGTTGAATGGGTGTTCCGTGCGGTGAATAGCGCCAAGTGCGTGCACAGACGCGGTGAAGATTACGAGGGACTTGAAAGCGGATAACGAATGCTAACAGGTGAGCAGGAGAGTTGAACGATCGGAACCGACGCCGCTTAAATCGGTGATGCTTCGCCTCGCCGCTGTCAACCGAAAACGCCGGATCACTTGCGGCAAGCACAGCAAGCAGATGCTCTGTACAATAAAGACATCATTCCATTTCTCGCTATTTTGTTTCCTTCTTTGAATGTTTTCTGGCCGCGAAGTAAATGCAGCCGGCCTCGCGAAAGCAATCGCGAACAAACCCCCTCGAATGCGCCCCCCCCCCCCCCCCCCCTCACATCGTCGCCCTTACTCGTATTAGGTGCGGTGCCGGTGCTTCGAGGCGCGTTTCCGTTTCGGAGTGCTTTGTGCGCATGGAAGGCAGCGAACGGGCGTACGCACTTGAGAATCGTATTTTAGCAAAAAGCAGTCCAGCTCGCTAGGCCTTACTCGTATTGCTCCACTGTCGCTTGCCAGCCGCCATGTTGCTTTTGGGGGTGCTCACTGTGATTACCTGCTGATTGCGTGCCGTGTGACTGCCCATGGGGTTGTTAGTATAACGAAGGGGGGGTAGCGATATCTGTGACGGCTTCTGACTACCCCAAGTGTAGTACCCTACGACAACCCTTTTGTTGAGAGTGCAGGACACCTCACCAGTGACTCCTTTGACTTCCCTCCTTGATGCGCGTCTGCTAGTTGTTAGACAAAAACAACGTACCGCTCGAATTATTTCGTCTGCCCTCTCTGAAAGGAGAAGTCGAGCTCGCTCGTAAAAACCTGCGCTTCCGAAAGTCGCAGGAAAGGTAACACAGACACGGACGACGTTGCGAGCAGACGACGTTGCAGAGGAGCAGACGACGCTGAGATAGGGGGTCGCAATCAGCCAATCAGGGCTTGGCGTTCTGATGTCACCGCTACTTCCTTTCTCATGCGCAGAAGACGAAAATGAGCCCACTTGCGAGGCGTATTGAAAAGTTACAAGTAATTTTCTGAACCTTTCAATAAAACAAAGAAACCCATCTTCGCCCTTTTTTTTTTGGTAACTGGTGCCCGTGAGTTCTGCGTATTCGAGAGCTCGTTGGGCCGCCAACTTCCCGTTGGAAATATCCGAAAAGATTGGTTTGTGCTTAAACTTTAGCATCTGGCTCAGGCCTCTAGCGCTACATTTGGACGGACAATTAGCGTTGGGCGATACACAATTTATGTTTGCGTTGAAAAAGGCCTCGTAACTTTTGTGGGGGCACATTCTGCACAATAAAAAATTGTCGAATTAGTTCAAGTAAAAGTGTGTGCCGGACACAATAAACAACAACGCACGAAAACACGCACACACACACACGCACGCACACACACACACACACGCACGCGCACGCACGCAAACACGGACGCACGCACGCACGCACGCACACGCACACGCACACACACGTACAGTCACTCACTCACTCACACACACTATCTAAGATCATAAATATCTACGATCATATTTGTCTTCACCCTGGGCCGAAACGCGCTGAGACCCGCGCGGACAAGACGCCGTCGGGAGGAGGCCCATATCCCCGAGACGCAGGCCCCCATCGTGGCCCGAGGCTAAACTCCGTTTCCCCTAAGGATGGACCGCAACGGACGCCACGAGCCCTCATCGAGCCAATCCAGTGGCGCCCGAGGGTCACGTGACCTTCAAAAGGGGCGCAGCTACGCGTACGGTGCGCTTAATTCCGTTTCCCTGTAAGTCCGACTGCAGCCAAAGCTGCAATCCGACGGAGCCAATCACACAGCACCAAAAAGTGCATCGTCACGGCGCACGTCGTCTGCGAATTTGCCATCAGCGACTAGAACCAATCACGCCCTGCGAATCCGCCGCGATGCTCCACATTTTTTGTTTCTTTGCGTGACTGGCCATGCACGTTTTGAAGCAATGTTTGGTTCCTTCGGTGTGTAGCATCGGGTGCAGTCGAACTGGGAGTGTTCAGGAGTGGTGATTGTGGATTGGCCGGGATGGCTCGTTGCGCCCAGTGCGGTCCAGGATAGGATGAGAGGGAGGCTGAAGAGCGGCGCGACATCGGGCGAGGGTCAGGTCGGGAGCCGCGAGGCGTCTTCGATCATCCATAATGGGAAATTCCGGAGACGCTTCGCTCATACGGGGGTGGCAGGTTTCCGCGAGCGAGAAGGAAGGAAGGCGAGAAGGCGAGCGAGGCGCACAAAGAAGGGACGAGGTGGCTCAAAAAGAAGAGGCAGGGAGCGAAACGGGGAAGGAGCAGGGGCCGGGAGTCCTGCGGGAGATAGCCGTCTTGGGTGCATTCCTCATTCATAGCACCTCCCTCCCGCACGCACGAGCTCGGGCGCGCCCGCCAGTATTTGCGATCGCGTGCATGCATGCACAAACGCGCGAAAACTGTCGATGGGTTGCCTTCCGCCTTCGAGCAAGCCTGGGCTCGAACTCAGAGTTAGAATCCTTCGTTTATTTCTCTGTATTTGGATTCTTGCTAAAAAAAAAACTAAAAAAACTCCGGATTTATACAGGGTGTCACAAAAGAAAATTTACACGGTCTTTTTTACCGCAAAAATAAATTAGGCGTCGCCGAACGCTCATTCTCCGCCCAAATGTAGAGCTGGAGGTCACAACCAGATGCCAAAGTTTCAACCCGATCCAATAACTTAAACGAAAGTTATAAATGATTTTCTGAAAATTTCAATGGGAAAATGGCGGCCGACGGAGTTTTCAAACACATGGGGCTCTATGGCACCAGAAACCGAAAACGAGCGAAAATGGAGTCCATTTTCCCATTGAAATTTTCAGAAAATCATTTATAACTTTTGATTAAGTTATCGGATCGGGCTGAAACTTCGGCATCTGGTTGGGACCTCTAGCTCTACCTTTGGGCTGAAAATGAGCGTTCGGCGATGCCTAGTTTATTTTTGAGGTAAAAAAGACCGTGTAAATTTTCATTTGTGACACCCTGTACTTTTCTTTTATTTTATGCACGTGCAATCTGATAGATTTTGAAAGTGCATAGTATGCTTGTTTAGGTATCGACGCCAACAATCGACCGTCCAGCACGCGGGAGTGACAAATTGAGCTACACCACGCGCCTTTTCTTTCCGTGGCACATAGAGAAGGTTAACACTAGGATCAAATATTTAAAAAATGCACGTACTTCTCGGAATTGCAAAATACGTAAATCATGTTCAGACCTATGGCTCAAACGTATAACCTTAGTTTATTATGAATGCGTTGGCATTAGTACCTTCGTGAGAGAAAAAAGCTGGCGGCGTCCGTCTGTGGACAAAGTATTAGAAAGAAAAGCTCACCGCCTTGACAGGACGAGGGCAGTGAAGGAGAGAGGGAGGCGACGTCACGGGGAGGAAGCCAATGAGCGCACGGATGCTGGGGAAGGTTTCAACTTGCAGGTGAGCGGAGCACGTATGCTTTGGTTTGTGCTACAAAATGGAGTGTGAACCAAATACAGGGTGTCACAAAAGAAAATTTACGCGGTCTTTTTTACCGCAAAAATAAACTAGACATCGCCGAACGCTCATTCTCGGCCCCAAGGTAGAGCTAAAGGTGACAACCAGATGCCAAAGTTTCAGCCCGATCCAATAACTTAATCAAAAGTTATAAATGATTTCCTGAAAATTTCAATGGGAAAATGGCGGCCGACGGAGTTTTCAAACACATGGGGCTCTATGGCACCAGGAACCGAAAACGGGCAAAAATGGGCTCCATTTTCCCATTGAAATTTTCAGAAAATCACTTATAACTTTTGATTAAGTTAACGGATCGGGCTGAAACTTTGGCATCTGGTTGTGACCTCTAGCTCTACCTTTCTGCGGAGAATGAGCGTTCGGCGATGCCTAGTTTGTTTTTGCTGTGAAAAAGACCGTGTAAATTTTCTTTTGTGACACCCTGTACTAGCGCTGGCCCGAGTAGGCAGCAAAAAAATTGAAGGAAGATCCATTGGTGGATTTTTATGGAATGTTTCAGCATGACTTTTGGTAAACGCCACACACGTCCCCCTTTGGGAAACGTGCAAACTGACCCCATAAAGAAGCCGAAAATCGGAAGCAAGATATAGAGGAAGCAAAAGATAGAGCCAAAAGATAAATTTTCTCTTAATTTAATTTTTGATTGCCAACTACGGTGAGTGGTTCACAACTATTTTTTTTTCTGATAAGTGCTTTCGACATCGAAATTGGTTAACAAATAAAACTCTCCAGACTTTTTGTTTTTTTTTTCTGCTCAAGTCACGAAACGCACAGAGTGGACATCAATGATTACCCCAGTATAACCCCGAGGGAAAGATTCCTCGAATTTATATTGAAGTAATAATGGATAAAGAGAAGCGTCTCGGAATGAATGAATGATGCTCTCAAAGCGTCATTCATTCGCGCTTTTACGCTTCGTATAACACTCGCGGGGCCAACAGCTCCCATCTACCCGAGGATGTCGGCCAATGCCGAAGCTGATAAAGTTTGCTCAAACTCAAGATTAAGTCTGCGATGGAACACTGTGCATGACAGTTCACATCTCACGTCACTTCAGTTTTGCGTAAAAAAAAAGCGACGGAGGCAAAAAACCGCTCAGAGGGACCCTATAAAAATGCACGAGCGGAAAAGGGGCTCGCATTTACGGAGCGACCCGCCAGAGACGGTCTGCCGTTCAAAATGGCCGCTTCGCGAACTTGACGAGTCGACCAACGCCTCAGCCGACTGTGCTTTTTGGAGGACGAGTCACTACTGTCACTATACTCTAAGAAATGCCTGCGCGTCTACTTACCGACAAAAAACTCAGAGCCGCTCATTGCGACCTAGGAAATCAGTTCAGCGAATGATGAGGCGGAACATCTGTTTAGACCTTGAAATGAAGTCTGCGCTGTGTCATCAGGCATGGTGCTTTGCATTGAGTAACGCCATAGCGCAGACTTCATTTTTATGTCTAAAAGGATATTGCGGCTCATCATTCGCTGAGCTCATTGTTTAGATCGTAATGGTTGGTTCTTTGAGAGTTTTGTGTGTAAGAAGACACGCAGGCATTTCTTAGAGTGTATTCAGCTGCGGAAGCAACACGCGACACGGGCCGGGCAGAGTATCCGATACCAAGGAGCCCATGTCACAAAAAAAGAGAAAGACGTCCGCGTTCGCCTCCGTCACGTACCTTTTGGCCGCTTCGGAGCGGCGAGGCACTGATAGTGATTGCCATGGTTGTAGCTGAGATTGCTGGTAAGACTTTAACAAGCAGAAACAGTTAGCAAACCATCACTTGCACGATCGTTGCATAGGTAATTCTTGCTTTGTTCTACGAGAAAACGCCGGCGGCCTGCAGTAAAAAGAGGTAACTGGCAAAATGAACAGGAATAACATTGCGTTTTCTTCCTTCAGATTTTCTATTATTGTTTTGCTCGTTCTTCTCCGGATCACAGATGTCAGCGCTTGCGATTTGCCACGCTCCAGTCCCAGCTCTGCACCTCTGATCCATTCTTGGTAGTAGCGTTCGGGCCGTCACGGTTTCGCTTAAAACACCCCACACGTCCGAATAGAGCCAACTCGACGGCCCTGAAGGTCCGGTGACCTCGCCGCGCGTCCGCATCGCTGGGTGAAAGGAAATGACGTAGCGCGCTTCTGTCGACTTCCGCCAAGATCCGTCAGATTTCATTAATCAAGTTCGTCGAGGTTGGAGGCTATCCACGGGACGGGCGCTGCCACAAATCTACGAGTGGAAGACGACCAACTTGAGCCATATCTGGCAGCGGAAAGTGAGCGCTACAAAAGGGGCGCTTTTAGAGCGCTCCAAATCTGCGAACGGAATTCTCCATGAGATTTTGTGGTATCGGCTAACTCAGACGTTCATTTCTACACTCAAAGACGCTGACGTATTAGGGAGCTTTAGGAAACCATTTTCGCACATTCGATACGGTGCAATGGACCGTCCGGTACGAACTGCCATGTGAAAGTCTTCTGCGGTAGTGCATACGCAGTTTGTGCCAGAGGGCTTAGCGCTTCGTATGGGATGTTCAAAAACGGTTCCCTGAAAAGCTCTTAAGGCTCGTCAGAACGGTTTTGTAGATCTCCATTGCACAGCCAAGTAGGGATGTCGAAGTTCCATTATATTCCGTGCACCCTTGAAAGGACGTACTGTGCGCACTGCGCGGTTTTCGGCAGCAGGCGGCGTTCCGGCAGGGAGCCCGGCGATGTAATTCGGTTGGCGCTCCGGTGTTATCCATGTGACGTCCCTTCCATGACCAAGCTTTCGCGACATCAACTTCCCCACTTTGCATCCCCTTCCAAGCGCGGAGCAAGACGTAGTGTGACGCAAAAACGGTGCGCCTGCTTTCCCTCAATGCATGAATGCATTTGAAAGAGCTAATCGCTGCAATATTGAGAGGGATCTCGGTGAATCGAAAAATGAAGATATGTTTAGACCGAAAACAACAACTTTCGCTGAAACGCTGGGCATGACGTTTCACAGAAGAGACTGTTAGATTATTATATATCATTAAATTATCTGTTCACGGAGCTATCTTCATGTATTGCAGCGATTGACTTTTCCAAGTGCCTTACAGGAAACAAGACACTCCAGACGTCTCAGTGTGATAGGCCAAACTGGAAATGACCGTGGGCTTCCAAATGCAGGGGGATACCCCGATCTGTTTCTGCAGTTCCCTGCACGCACCGCGAAAGATCAGCGTTATCAACTTGAAACAAGTGGATAACGTTGATGCCCAGAATGCGAATTGTGGAAGTCCCGCAAACGGGAAGCACCCCCCTTACTCTCTTGAGTCCGCGTCCCGTAGTTTTAAGCGCCATCTAGATTGTAGTGTCAAAACTATCTAGACGCTGTGATTCGAAGCATACGTATTCAATCATGACTTCGGAGATTTTTCCGGCGTTCTGCTCCTGGCATGTCCAAACGCACGGCTGCCCAGCAGAAAAACCGAGCTGAGCCAGTTCTCTTGATCTTCTCTTGCGCCGCTTATAACGAAACCAGAAACGAAAACAAAATCACCTTAAAGCATGCTGGCAAGTCAGGCCCCCAGCATGAAGCTTGCATTTTCAATTTTCTAATAATCTAAATAAAGCAGGTCGGTCTTTGTTGATACGTAATGTTTATTTGCTGTTCCGGTCTTCGCGCTTTTTCGCAGTATGATACCTCAAAATGCAAGATTTAGTGCGAATTTACTCATTGTGGAGACAGCACGAATACACGAAGACGTAGACGAAGAAGAAACACACAGGACGAGCGCTGACTTACAACTGACGAATTTTATTAGGAAGACGGACGAAAACGACCCTGAATTTTATCTATACGTTCTTTTAATACGAGCCTTTATTTGTGTTGTGCAAATACTGTCTAGGCCGGCGGAACAAGCATATAAATATATTTGTCATCATGCATAAGAACAGCTTTGTGTACTTCACTTACGTGCACAGACATTTGTTCTACATCTTTTGGGCTTTGAAAAGATAAAGCTTAAAATTTTAAATTTTTTCCTTGCCAAAGGTCTGTGTGTTACGGCGAGAGTCGGAGAGCACATTTCGTGCTCCCCGCCTTTGCAACGGTGCCCAACAACCTAAACGTTGTAATCAACAGCCACGATGCATCGGCACTCGTGGACACCGGAGCACACTACTCATTCTTGAGTGGGAAGGTCTCTCGCCGCCTGCCAAAAGTGACAACGCCGTGGGATGGACCTCAAATACGAGCCGGTGGAGGGCACGTCATCACACCAGTCGGGAGATGCACTGCTCGCGTCGATATCAAGGGTGAGACGTGCCCTATGAAGTTCGTCATTGTGCAAGACTGTGCGGGAACATTATCCTCGGAATGGAATTTTTTTCCCGAACATGGTACCGTCATCGACCTTGGGGCAAATCAGCTGACGCTGTGGAAGCCTGTTCTCCCGCCGGTGGAGCCCAACACGACGTCAACCGCGATCCGAGTTATTGCCGACCATGTGATCCTGCCGTTGTGGTCGAGTGTTTTCGCAACCCTCATAACCGACGCAGCCATGTGCGGTGAAACTCTTCTGGAAGCCAGCTTCCTACTGCTCCATGAAGAAAGGATCGGCGTTGCTCTAGGCGTAAAGGATCTCCAAGAAGGACGTACAAGTGTTCTCGTAATGAATTTCGGAGAGGAGCCGCTGCACCAAACGAAGGGAAAGACCTTGAGGCACGTCGAGGGGTTTCAAGCGCTAGCCTTGGTCACCGCGGTCTCTGAGGAAACCTTGACGTTACAGCACAAGAGCATGTCGCCGCCGCAGCTCAACATCGACGCCGAGCTCCCAGCCCCAAAGCGCCGGCAACTGGTTGATCTCTTCACTGAATACAGCGACTGTTTTGCCACATCGTCAAAAGTTCGCCAAACACCAGTGGCGAAACATCGCATTGTTACTGATGGCGACGTGCCCCCAGTCCACCTGTCACCGTACGGTGTCTCTTTGAAAGACAGGGAAATCATCCAAGAACAGATTCAGGAAATGCTCCACGATGACGTCATCCCGCCGTCAAACATTTCATAGGCTTCACCTGTCGTGCTCGTAAAAAAGGAGTACGGAACCCTGGGGTTCTGTGCGGACCATCGTTGACTCATTGCTGTGACAAAGAAGGACGTCTACCCGCTACCCCTCATCAACGATATTCTGCACCGTCTGCGCCTCTCCCAACACTTTCCGTCGTTAGACCTGAAGAGTGGCTACTGGCAGATCGAGGTTGCCGAACAGGACCGGGGAAGAAACTGCCTTTTTCACGCCCGATGGACTACGAATTTAAAACCATAGCCTCCAGACTATGCACAGCACCCGCGCCCTTCCAGTGTGTCACGGAAACCGTGCTAACAGGCTTAAAATGGCAGAGCTGCCTCGCCTACCTCGACAACGCTGTAGTGTTCGCCGGTAACTTCGACGAACACTTACGACAACTCTGTGCTGTACTTCAAGCCATCACAGCAAACATCGTGACTCATGGATTGCTTTGCGAAGTTTCCCCTTGCATCGCTTGCCACGCTGTGTACGGTGAACATATGTCCCGGTGACTTTGTCGTTACGGTCGTTTTTGTTTGCACCCGTAAGCAACCAATGCAGATGTGTGAACCAGCCTTTACTTTAAGATTCGGTAGGATTCTGTGCTTTGCGGAGAAGTGGCGGGATCGGCGCGCAGGAGCAGAGGCGCTGACAGGCATGGTAACACTTAAATAAGAGTCTATTATATGGCCTATTACGCCATCTTTGTTTCCTTTCTTCGTCATTGGCTCCATCGCGTTATCAGCCTGAAATTAGTATAAAAAAATCCTCGCATAGCTTCAGGATGGAGAATAAAAAAGAAAATAATGGAATCATAATTGTTATCATAATTTATATTGCAATAAAGCTAAAAGCTGAGCAAGTTGGCAGTCGTTATACATGATGAACAAAAACAAAGCAAAAGTTAAGGACAAAAGATGAATGTGTGGCTGGTTCCTTGTTTACTTTCATATTTTTCACGTGTAAAAAGCGATGCGCATTTTTTTAAAGTGACAATTAAGGGCCAGCGCGTGCTGTAGAAAGCAGCTATCTGGGAGGAAGAGGCGCGTGCGAACCTGTGCGTTCCGTGTTTCTTTTTCCTTTTAAACAAACGTAAACAAACGAGTAAACAAACGAGTAGTTTTGAGTCAGCGCTTTTCCTGTCATGCGCGCTGCAGAAACCAGAAATCTGGGGTTCAATCCGCCCCCCCCCCCCCCCCCCCCCCTCTTCCTGCCCGTTTCGATCTGGATGAGCATCTTACAGGCGTGCGGTCGTGTATCAATGCTGCTTTGCGCACGTTAAAGACCCCAAGCTAGCGGTTGTACTGCACTGGCTAAATTTCCCACCTACATTGGGTACCAATGTCACCACGTCCTGGCAGACTAACCACCCACTGTATAAACAACTAACGACTTATTACTTTACTCGCCCTCTCGTGTCTGTTCTTTTGGCCGTGTCTTTTGCGCTGTTTTAGGTCAGCGTGGCTTAAATTGGTAATTTAAAACAGAACAGTTTTATCACACATATTTAAATTAAATCTTTCTTTTCAAATTCCTCGCGAATTTTTTTTTATGCTTTCTATGTGCTTTTTCTTCGTACTGAAATAAAAAAAAACTTTTAAGCAAGAAATATTTGTATTAGGCTCATGCACTGGCAGAAAGCAGTGCTCTTCTCGGCATATTGGGGCCTTGAGCTTCCTACCTTATATATGGTTCCTTAGTTACGGAATATCCTGTTGCAATCAAATAAGAATGCGAAAGAAAAGAACAAAAACTGAAAATGTAATGAATTATTGCGAGCGAATCGAAACGCAACAGAAAATCAAATGAAGCTTTACACCAAGAAAAGAAAAAGAAAATCAACCTGTTTTTGTTTTCTAGTATGACGGAAGTGTCATCAGTATTAAGTAGTTAATTAAACTGTTTTTTTTTCTCGAATTACAGCCATTCTGCCGCATTGTTATCAGTGATAGAACAGATTGATCAATCTGTCTAGTGCGAAAATGCATGTAGCGATAAAAAAAATCACTACTTTCTAACTACGGTGATTTAAATCATGACAATCTGATCTCAGGTGAGTAAATTTGATTGGGATCAGACAAATCGAATTTATCTAAATAATTTTAATCATGTTTTTTTTTTCTGTTTTGTTCCACTTTCGCTCAAAAAATTTGTAAATTTGCTTTCTCACATTGCCTTTGGGAGATATAATCGCTGAAATCTGCGGAGGGTGATCAGCGAATAATGACAATGAGCATGGCGTCCCACGGACTTACATTGTGCTCATTGTAAAAAAAGGGAAACCGTATTTTAAAGTCTATAAACATACGTTCATCCTCCTCGTTCGGCCAGCTACCGTCCGTAAGTTTCAAGGATTAGGCGACCTAGTTTATTTATTTTCGAGAAAGCAAAACATTGCTTCATTGCGCAATTGGGAAAATTATCCTTTCAACCTTCTCTCAGATGCGATTTTTCTCACGAATACGGGGAAGTACCTTCCAAAAGTAAGGTCTGTTTCGTTGAGTGAACAGGTTTAGCTACCTCATATAAAAGTTTAATTGAGAACAAAAAATAGGCATGACACCACCATGACCGAACTTATCTGAACACACCCATCTGCTAATGCCGCAAACTGAATTGATCGAGACGCTCAGAACTCACTAAGATTTTTATTTTTCTAAGCTGTCATTGACTGAGCCTCAGAGCCTTTGCCGGGCACGATTATCTAAATTAAAAATACACACAAATAAAGTTTCATTTATTCTTATAAAAAACACATTAACACCAATAAGTATGGCCAGGATATTTTAAGATATTTTACGAGAGCACAGTAACATCAAGCTGGCATTATAGTAAGAATCTGCGTATTATTCTGAACAACAATTGAATTAAACGGTACGAAACAATAGCCCGACATGGCGAAATAAGTTTTCTTTTTTCTAAATCTTTTCTGGTAAATGTTTGCTTTGCATTGCGAAATCCAAAGCATCTAAGTTTATCAATCGATAATATAAATCGCATACACTGAAAGAGCTTCGAAAAGAGCAAATTTAAGTATAACATGTTTCGTTTGTTCATAAAAATGTTAGTGAGCATCAAACGCAATCGCGAATATATATATATATATATATATATATATATATATATATATATATATAAAATTTCTTTTTAACAAAGATAAGAATATTTATTCAAAATAGACTCCAAAAAGATGCGCCGTGAGACCGGGCTCAGGCCTCAGGTTTCGTACCTTACTTTTGTCCTCATAGAATTGGGCACCGAATTCTTTGTAACTTAAAGGCCATCGTTTGTTAAATCTTCTACTCCAATTACACCCCTCAACTGTTTTATCGTAGCAACGACAACCGAACCTAGGTGGCACAAATAGGGGGTTTGGCGCTTTTTTCGTCTCAGACAAGTCACCTCTATAATTACAAAGTTGCACCTTCCAAGCTGGTGCTCTCGGGGAGCAGAAATTTCATTAGCGCAGAAGTATCAAAAGAAGATCATTCTTTTTTAGATAAAAATTAAAAAAAGCTTCCTGATCGTGCCTTTTTTCGTACATTGCACGCGAATGCCAAATTATTTTAATATAAACGTCAAACATTTTTTTTAAATAATACAACTCTCAAACGGCCGGCCGCAATCGTAGTACGAAAATGAATGTAAACTCAGTCCCAATCTATATCGGTTTAATTTCTTTTTATATATATACGACAGAAGACACAGCGTCTCACTTTTACCTTCGGTGTTTACTGGAATGCAGCTCTGAATGTGGTTTAGCCGCGCGTACCAGGCCGACGCTCAACCAATGGTGCGGTTACAAATCAAAGTCCAGTGTGCGGGGAAAAAAAAAAGGATGAAGCAAAGCATTTTTTTAATTAAAACTTTAGCTCATTAGTATCACCGGAAACGTTAATGCCATTCCGGTCCTATTTCTTACTCAGTAATTAAAAAAATGCCTAACTTACGTGTTAGTCAATATAAATGTAAACAAAAAATGAAAGCCGTTTACAATTCCCTGTAACGCCGGTTGGAGCGCAGTTCTTGAGGAGGATGGAAGCGTACTGAGGGACAGGTGACTCCTTAAGGTCACGTGACCTCATGGGAGGTCGGGTCACGTCAAGGGGGTCATGTGACCTCGGGGGGAGGGGGGTCACGTGACCTCAGGAGAATCACGTGACCTCAGGAGAATCACGTGACCTCAGGAGAATCACGTGACCTCAGTGGGGTCACGTGGCCTTAGGAGTCATGTGACCTTAGGGGTCACGTGACCTCAGGCGGTCACGTGACCTCGGGGGTCACGTGACCTTGACTATGACGATTTGATGACATCAGTGACGTCACTGATGACGTCATCAGTGATGATGACGATGACGATGCGGATGCCAATGACGTCATCATTGACGTCACTGATGACGCCATCAGTGATGATGACGATGACGATGCGGATGACGATGACGTCCTCAGGTTGCATGCAACCTGGATTGCATGCAACAGGTTGCATACAACTCGTTGTATGCAACGAGTTCTATGCTAGTTGCATGCAGCAGGCTGCATGCAACCGGTTGCATGCAACTCCCGAAGGAACCCGAGGTCCTCCCGAAGGAACCCGAGGTCCTCCCGAGGTCCTACCGAAAAAACCCAAGGTCCTCCCGAAGGGACCCGAGGTCCTCCCGAAGGACCTCGGGTTCCTTCGGGACGACCTCGGGTTCCTTCGGGAGTCCTCGGATCCCTTCGGAAAAATTAACCCATAATGCACCGCGCGGTTACGCCGACGGCGACGCCTTCGGGAGTTGCATGCAACTCCCGAAGGAACCCGAGGTCCCCCCGAAGGAACCCGAAGTCCTCCCGAGGTCCTACCGAAGAAACCCGAGGTCCTCCCGAAGGAACCCGAGGTCCTCCCGAAGGACCTCGGGTTCCTTCGGGACGACCTCGGGTTCCTTCGGGAGTGCTCGGATCCCTTCGGAAAAATTTACCCATAATGCACCGCGCGGTTACGCCGACGGCGACGGCGACGCTGATGGTGACGGCGACGCCGCTCAAGCCGGAAACGGGCGCCTAAGAGCTGCGCTCTAAAACAGGGATTCAATTAACTATGTCGAAACAGGACGAGAGCATACCCTGCCTCATGATTGGTGGAAAGTCAGAAATATAATCCGAATTCAGCGCCCTCAATGGTTATTTGCTTGCATAAAGCTTCCTTTTATCTATATATCTAGGTTAAACAAAAATGAAAGCCGCTTACAACTCCCTGTAACGCCGAATTAGAGCGCAGCTCTTGAGGAGGAGGAGGGAAGGGCACTGGGGGGGGAGGGTTAAACTAACCAGGGGGGGGGGTCACGTTACCTTGGGGGTCACGTGACCCCCAATGCCGATGATGTCATCACTGACGTCACTGATGACGTCATCAGTGACGATGACGATGCGGGTACCGATGACGTCATTAGTGACGTCACTGATGACTTCACCAGTGATGATGACGATGACGATGCGAATGTCGGTGACGTCATCAGTGACGTCGCTGATGACGTCATCAGTGATGATGACGATGACCATGCGGATGACGGTGACGACATCAGTGACGTCACTGATGACGTCATCAGTGATGATGACGATGACAATGCGGATGTCGGTGACGTCATCAGTGATGATGACGATGACGATGTGGATGCCGGTGACGTCATCAGTGATGATGACGATGACGATGTGGATGCCGGTGACGTCATCAGTGATGATGACGATGACGATGTGGATGCCGGTGACGTCATCAGTGATGATGACGATGACGATGCGGATGCCGGTGACGTCATCAGTGATGATGACGATGACGATGTGGATGCCGGTGACGTCATCAGTGATGATGACGATGACGATGTGGATGCCGGTGACGTCATCAGTGATGATGACGATGACGATGCGGATGCCGGTGACGTCATCAGTGATGACGATGACGATGTGGATGCCGGTGACGTCATCAGTGATGATGACGATGACGATGTGGATGCCGGTGACGTCATCAGTGATGATGACGATGACGATGTGGATGCCGGTGACGTCATCAGTGACGATGACGTCATCGGGGGGTCACGCGACATCGGCGGGGGTCACGTGACCTCGAGGAGGGGGCCACGTGACTTCGGGGGGTCACGTGACCCCCCACGAGGTCACGTGACCTTGGTGGGGGGCTCGCGCGGTGCATTATGGGACATTTCCCATGATGCACCGCGCGGTTACGCCGACGGCGACGGCGACGGCGACGGCGACGCCGACGCCGACGGCGACGCCGCTCAAGCCGGAAACGGGCCCCTAAGAGCTGCGCTCTAAAATGGCACCATCGATCTGCCCTGTAGTCACTCGACTGAGTACAACATTTGTTGAAGAAGCAGTACGTGTCTCTCTGTGTTAATATACCCATGCATTGTATTGTATGTTACGGTTTTTTTTTATTGAAGAACGCATATATCTAGCATCGCCTGACATAAACAATGTATCATACTTCACTCGGTGCACAGTTTGGTATCACGAGACGCGGTTCCTGTGCGAAATTCTCGCGAAAATCCCTACCATCCCCTGATGTCCTCCGTGATCGCCTGAAATGTTGAATACTTTTAGTAGCTTTTTAGAGTATATGTATATGATGTATAAGAAAAAAATTAACCTCTATAATATTCTTGCACTAATAACACTCTTGGTAACACAATTTTTCCTAGAGAATCAAGGAGTGCAAGCTGCTGCAAGCAGGCCCTACACCGTGTTATGGACGCGAATTTTATATTTTCAGTAAATACCTTGCGCGTCCATTAGGAAGGGCCCCTAAATCACGCCAGTGCTACTAAACATATTAAAAGGCGCATGACTTCGAAGACAAATGATTCTCTCTTAAAGGCGGTTTTCTTGCGCAAGCTGTCAGTGTATTATAAGCCTTGTACTCATGATTATAAAACAGATACTACTGAAAAATGGGGTAACACGTCGGCTTAGAAAATGTATACAAAGCTTTCACACTTTCCGCGACCATCTTTTTTTTCTTCTCTCTTTCTCACTCTTTCTCTCTGAAAAGCGTTGCTGCTTTATACTTATACAATATCCTACAAGCAAAAAATTGCGTACAAATGTTCCAGATTGAAATAGAAAGTCTGGTGAACCAAGCAAGGAGATAATGAAGTTCACATCGTTGGGCACTTTGCTTAAAGGGGCTGCATATTTATACCTCGAATTTTTGTTACTTTTGCATTTGCAGCGACCGAAACCAAACAAAAAAAAGATAGGAGTAATCTTTACGGTACACTCATTCAACCGACTGGCGTTAATGAAGAAAATGTAATTAAGCAAGTCACTTCAGCCATTGAGCTCCTGAATAAAAAGGAAGATGAGAGGGCTGAAAACGGATGTTACTTCAAAACACGATATTCCACTTTCCAAACAGGTTTTCGAGGAAAACGATTTTGATAAAAGTGGTCTTGCATAACACTACATTCCTTCTCTCTCTCTTCAGAGGCGAGAAGCTCTGCTTTAAAACGCGGAAGCGCGTACCCACGTACACCCTTGGAAGGAAAATAACTCAAATCTTACGCACATGGGCGCCACGACATGAAGAGCCTCTAAAAGACTGGAAAACTTTTTTTTCTTGCAGGACAAGATGTGGTGTTTCAGGTGCTTCAAAGAAAAAAAAATTGCTATGTACAACAACTGAACCAATAATATTTTACAACGAGATATGGGCTAAAGTTTTAAAAAAATCTAACGAAACCGGCACTCTGTACTGTTTTATTACTGCCCGCTGTTTACCTTGACGTTTAGGTGCACACCGCCTTTTTCTAGCCGCAAAGCACGTGACAACAAATTAAAGAATATCTTATAACTTTCTGGCAACAAATTTAATTTCGATCCTTACAAGTTGTCCTGCACGGCATGCAGCCTAACTTGGCGATCTCATCTCGGCCTCACGAAGTAATCCCGTCTTGTCATTTTTGTAACACAGCAACAAAACACATGACTTCACGCCACAGTGGTGGCGCTGCGGTCGGCAGTCCGCAAGCACGGACTCTTCGTCTCACGCGGATCTGGTTGCTGCAAGCGCACAGTGTTCATATATGGCGTGTGCAGACGCGGGCGTGTTTGTAACCAGCGTGTCAGCGTATACTGTTGAACTAAGTTCAGGTATAGAGCTGTTTTTTTCATTTGTTTTAAATGATACATAATTCATCATTTGGTAACTTCTGGTTTATCAGTCGGCGTGTGCGAGGTTTATTGAGAGGTTACTAATCAAATTTGTGTTATGGTCTTGGAAATTGATTTTTTTCGCTGTGCGATAATGATGGAATACGTGGCAACTAAATCGAGGCCCCAGCAACAATAATCGAACGATGTTCGCCTGTCGTAATGTTTTGTAACACAGTTTTCACAAGCTTACTATGGCCCTCTGGTAGTTAGGAGCAAGAAATTTAGGGCTTCCATCTGACTTCTAGCTCGTCTTAAAAATTCTTATCGATAGCATATTGTCTATCGCCAATTGAAAGTTTTAAGAAGAAAACATTGCAGCCTAGATGTCCTTCAGATTACTTCCGAATGCAATTTTTTTCAACATAAAAATTGCAACTACAATCGGAAATCTCGGAAACTAGGTTGTCGCTAGCAACTAAATATATTTGTGCTTTATATGTAGTATATAATCCGATTATGCTGCTTTTATTGCACGCAGAAGTAGTGTTTCGAAATCCCTAACCCTTTAAGCCTTAAGCTGTAAAAAGTTTAGATTACTCATCTCCTTAAAATACGTCATTCCATATGCGGCCGAAGAAGCAACTTAATCTTCATTTGTTATTTTATTTATAATTATCTGGATATAACCGTCATCTATCCATATCGTTATGGATTATATCATCCAGACGTTAAGCAAGCTAAAAATAGTGATAATCATGTTTATTATTAAGCTTGATTGCCAATTTTGTCATGTTCTATTACACCGATTCGTGTTTTGCATTTCATTAATTCTGTCACGTTTCTGTTGGATTCGGAAGGTCCTGAGGTAAATAAATATATAACTGAAACCGAAAATGAAATAATCGGCACCCATGCACAATCGAATCAACGTGCTTCGATAGATTTCCATTTCAACAAATAATAGTCATTAAATTATTATTTTGGTAATTTGCAGGACTACATTTACTGTATTGAACTGGAGGGGGCCTTTCAAAATGGGAGCATCCGATATACCTAGAGTACAGTCTTAAAAAAAATGAAAGTGGGCTTATGACATGTTCTCGCAGCTGAATTTGACTCTAATTGAATATAATAAGTCATAAGGGTGAAGAAAAATAAGCATTTATTTGTTGAGAAACCACTTGGCACCTGAGATTTCAGAAGGGTGACTATTTCTTTTATAGTATTAGTCTACCTGCTCTAACCCTTTAACTGGCAAGATAAGGAACAGTGAGACTATAATTTTTTCGTACCTTTATTTCCTCTCTGCAACCACCCTAATACATACCAAAACAAATGTGAAACTGTTTCATCAAAAAATGAAAGCCGTTTACACCACTCTGTAACACCGAATTAGAGCGCAGCTCATGAGGAGGAGAGGAGGAAACGGTACTGAAGGGAGGGTATACGTCCCCTCCCTCCTCCTCACCTCCGCATCCTACATGCTACTCCCCCTCCTCCTCCCCTCATCATTCAAGCTTCCTCTCCTCCTTCTCCCTGCTCCCCCTCCCTCCCCTCCTCCTGCTTCCCTCCTTTCCTTCTCATCCCCCTTCTCCTCCCTCTCGTCCTCCCACTCGCCCTCTCCTTCCTCCTCCTCCTCACCTCGTCCTACCCTCCCCCTCGTCATCCTCCCTCTCCTTCTACGACGTCACGAGTGACGTCACGAGTGTCCCGCGCGGTGCATTATGGGATATTTCCCATAATGCACCTTGCGGTTACGCCGACGGCGACGGCGAAGGTGACGCCGCTCAAGCCGGAAACGGACGCCTAAGAGCTGCGCTATAAAACTATTCTAGATACAAAAGGTCGACATTTTTGTTGATCTGCCAGTTAGGGGTAAAGTTACGGGCCAAAGTCAGCGGGAGTGCACGAACGTTAACATAAAAGTGGGCCCCCCACTGGCAGTCACAGACAAGTTTACCGCTGGATGACTTTTGGGCAAACCAGGAGGCCTTCATTACCAGGCAAGAGAGGTACGTTGAGGAATGTATTCTTGGTACAGGAGGAGGTCATGAATAATCCCTAAAGAGCTGTCTGTACCTGCAAAAAATTTCAAAACCCCATTTGTGTGGCTTGTTGCCGACATACTGTCCCTGGCTTCCTGCACATGTGCCTTTGTAGGCTAGCATCACCTCGTCAATGCTGTGTTTGCATTCTGCTGGAATATTTAAAAAAAAAGCTTGTGTCCTCAGGTTTTCAATCAGAGGCCGCACCTCGAATAACCGCTCACCACTCGCAGGTTGAGCAAGGTTATCTGCAAAGTGCACGTAACGTCTCAGTGCCTGAAACCTTATAAATGGAATGTCGTCAGCGACTGGGGCAAATCGTCTGTCCCGTGAGCGGCAGTGTAGGAAAATTGTAGACGCCTATAACCACGAGTAAACTCACGAAGCTTCGGATTTCCTCGGGCATTGTTGATATAGAAGTTCCTTGCTGTTGTCTGCTGTAGAAGTTTTTTTAAAGGTTCTCAGGTCAATTACCTCGGCTGCGAACATGGATGTAAAGTAGGCGTACGGTGTCACCACCTCATGAGTTGGCTGGTGGACCTTTTTTGGAACTTGCAGGTTGGGGATCTCAGCTGTGTTTTATTTTATTGATGTGGCGCGACCCTTACTCGGTCCCTTTGTGGTCCCTCATCCTCCTCGTCGTCAGAAACGGGAACGGGAACGAGCGCACAACTACGGCTCTTTTTCTTTTTTGGAGGGCAGGTGCTAGCAGCTATGAGCGAGCGTTTACTACGCGATGAACCGGTCCCCCATTGGAATCAAAAGTGTCGTCGCGCATTCGTCTTTGCTTGGTGACCTTTCTGATGCGTCCGCACCTTCTGTTTCACGAGGTACGTCGTCATCGCTTGAGTCAAGCTCAGAGTCACTCGGGTGAAGCGAAACAAGGGCTACACCTCGCTCCGCTCTGGGTAGAACGTAGAATGTAGTCTTGTCCATGGCTACAAAAAGTTTACTCCTGAATTGTAACTAGATCCATAAGCAGAGTCGTATTTCTCAATGGATATTACCTGCTGCACAAATTCACCTCTAAGAAACAACGCGGGAACTAGGAGGACATAAAGCAACAGCGCACTAGAGAAAGAGATACTCAAAAGTCGCAAGCAAGCAAGCGCGCACACACACACACACACACACGCACAAAAGCACTTACACAGCCCTTTGTAAGTGTTTTTCTTCTTTTTCTGCTTAGAATATGAAATGTACACCGAAATGTTGCCCACCACTGTAGATTTAATACGAGCGCTATTGGGGATAAATACTTTCAATACCAAAGCCGTAGCGGCATGCCTGCAACACTTTCGCTGTGCCAGCATGAGGTGCGCCTCTTTGCCCTGAACTGGCAGCTCAACAATTTTGTCGACTATGACTGCGGACCGCCTGCCAGTCTTTCAAGTACCTAAACATAATAATATACCTATACCGTGTACCTGATCCATGCTCTTTCGAGGGTGTAAAATATGAATTCGCTCACCTGAGATAAATGCTTCCCAGAGCGGCCAGAATGCCACCAATACGGAGAACGCCAGATAATGACAAAACCCACGCTTTTGGCGATTGAAGCAGCAGCATGCGTCCTTTGTTAATAGTTTTATCAACTATAATAAAGAACATGTGTCTCAAAAACGCTAAATTTAGTGGCGTGTGTTTGTATTTGGATTCCACCTTATTTTAGTGTCCTTTTTGCGTAAGTTTACAATTTTGTTGATCTGCGGGTTAAAGGGATGGTGAACGGAAATTTGGATTTCAGAAAAAACAATGCAGGAGATGTACGTGGGACGCTACAATCCCTACAACACTACTCGTAAGGCGATATCTGGAATGGACGGCCGTATTTTTGGGGAAAAAAAGGTCGAGATTGAACCAGGCCGACGAGGCGCGCGTGACTTGAAGATATCTAGTTTCCTTCTCTCTTCGCTTCGCTCCCTCAATGCCGCTAGCCAGAGAAGACGCGAGGCCGTTCCCTCTCCTTCTCGGAAAAACATGACGTGAACATTCCTGTCAAATGCGCCTCCTTTTTTTGAAAAATGCGGTCATCCGTTCGAGATATTGCTGTACGAGTGATGTTTTGGTGTTTGTAGCATCCCGTTGCACGCTTTTGCCGCGTGTTTTGTGGAATCCAAATTTCGGTTCAGCATCCGTTTAAAGAGCTAAGCTAACAACGAACTAGTTCTACCCTTATATCACTCAAACGGAAAACATTTTTTCCCATCCGTTTTTATACTTTTCATGAGGGGTGGATGAAGGCTTAACATGTTTAATATCACAATCAGAGATTCGGTGCTTGATAATGCAGGTCTTGCAGGAATAAGGGTATTGCGGAAGCGGAAAACTGTGAAGCGTACAGTTTTTTTAAAAGAGGTTTAAAAATATCGAAACCTTGTGTTTTAGCTCTATTGAACACTTTTAACTCACGCAAGAAGGAGTGTGCTATAGCTTCAAAAATAGAGTTTATTTTTTCTACGTATTTAGTTATACTACTGGTCCTCGATCAAGAACGTTCTAGTACTGGTTGTGAGCAAGAAATATCAATTAAGCTAATCAAACAAGATTGCGATTGATAGCATTCTTCACACTGAACGTGTCCCGCAAATTAAGGTTTACACCATATCCGACACGTCGCGTGCAACTGATAAAAATTTCAGAGGTTATTATCTCCCACAATCCCTTCCTCGTGATGAAAACGTGTCCCACTGTTTTAAAATATAGCACATTAAAATTAAATCGAGCTTACTGTTGGTTTATAGCAAAATAACACTTACCCTTGAACTATTTTTTTTTCTCTGCAGAGTATTCCTTTAATTAGCTTGGCTTCACTGCTAACAAGGGAACTTCCACGTTCATTAAAAAACCGTGATCGGGCGAATATACAAATCACACATCACGCCCAACAGCATAACAATCTATAGAAGTAGGAATAAACCGGGTGTATGCAGTGTGAACTCATGCATGGGTGTATTACAAGCAATTAACTCCCTCTGGACAACATTCTATAAGGTACTCCATATATAAAAACTCCAAAATGATTTTGTTAGTTCCATCATCCAACCAAACGTATCCGATCATGACTAGTCTATGAAAAATTGCTTGTCCTGCATATACGCTGGTTAAATGAATAGTAAAGATAGTTGAGACATAGAGTAAAGTTTTAGGAATTGTCTTTTATCACTCACTCGTACAACTTAAATGAGCCCATTCGGAATCACTTAAAGATGGTACATTAAATCAATATAAAAATTAAATGATCCAAAATAACTGCAGAAACTGACATGCAGCTTGATTCTCGGAAGGTGACTTTAGTTTTCGCTAATTTAATTCTGAGTAGTGCCACACACAAAAAAAAATATATCTTAAAACGAGATAGATTGTTATTTTCTTCCCAGTAGCACTTCAGTGAATCTCCGACGCTTTATATAAGACACGAGCAATAACTCCACTATTCCAAAACCTAGCACATAAATGCAGAAGCGCGCGAGAAAATCTAAAAAAAAAAAAAAAAAGGTGACGTCGACTCTTTGTATTGCTTTTTAAGACACGAACACGCTTAGAGGCACAAAAGTGCCTCTAAGCCTTCGAGCAATACGGAGCAGATTGCAGACGTTTCGCGCAGTAGAAAAACAAATAAAAAGTACAAAAAAAAACATCCTAGCTCCTAAACGGAGATTTATACGCATTTACTAAACCTTGAAAAACGACGCGGGGAATTTGCTCGCTTCACGCTTGGGTCGCGAA
This sequence comes from Ixodes scapularis, assembly GCF_016920785.2. Classification (NCBI taxonomy): domain Eukaryota; kingdom Metazoa; phylum Arthropoda; class Arachnida; order Ixodida; family Ixodidae; genus Ixodes; species Ixodes scapularis. The sequence continues at coordinate 189,085,290 of NW_024609857.1, forward strand.
GCAAAAACGCCGGACCGGTAGATGGATCTAGTGGGGCCAATGCTTTTCACAGGCTCCACATAGTCGACAGCGTCCTTCAGCACCGCGCTTTATTTGTTTTTTTGTACTAACCTATTTTATATAGATATTCTTTGTCGCCGTTTCATTTTTTTTTTTACAACATTTAGGCACATTTTCTGCTACATGCTATCGTTGAGCGGCCGCCTCAGTGATTCCCGAGAGCAGAAAATGTGTACGCATCAACCGAAAGGACTTTACGCGCGTACGTATATATTTATATATCGATCGCCGGGATGACTGATGACCTATCGTATTTTGTTGTGCACGTCTCGGTAGATACTCGGACTGTAGCCGTATAGACCCACTAAGCAGGCGTGCCTAAAGCGTCGAGCTCAGTACGTTTCCGGATGGGCAGCGGCGACCCTTCCTCCCTCCGATGTTCTGCTGTGGGTGCTAGTTTCTGGGTGTAGTGTGTGTGAAAGGAAGCGGCACAATCCACCATTAGGGTGCCTAGGATTCTAGTGATAACAACTAAAGGACGGTATTTCCTGCTTAGAGGCGCTAGGCCATCACAAGAAGCAAATTGGAGTCACGGTGCACCATGAACATTGTGTGTAAAAGGAAAATTAATTTAAAGGTTGGTTCCAAATGTTGACATTAACCTTGTCCAAAAATGAAGCTTCGTAAATAAAATGCATAATCGCAGCGGTACAATTGAGGTCTTTCAGAAATCTGCGAACTTTTTTTTTTTTTTTTTTTCAAATGACGGTAGACACGTCACCACATAGAATGGCCAAGTGAAATGGTGCGTGTTCATGACTAAAATAGATCGAAAACGAAGTTCGACATCGTTCTTCAGATTCTGGAAAAGAAAAAAAAAATTGAAGAATACTCAAACGTTTAGAACAGTAATCACACGTTGCTTCCGTCTACTTATCCAGGAGATAAACACAAAAACGTTCGTGTATCTATTTCGCAACCTACACAAAACTACCTCATAATAAATTTGTAAATATATCTCCCTGCTCCACTAGCTTAAGTTAGGTTTCAATAAATAAAGATTATGTTTTAAGGGCTAACCTAAGGGACTGAAGTTAGCCCTAAAAAACTAATAGTTCCTCCCCCATGCGTTTTATTTGTCTCAACAGCAGTCCTTCGTACTATAAAGTATGGTAATTTCTAGTGCCCTTTGTTTTTTTCTTTAACTCAAGCAGGAGCTGCAAAGTTGACTGCCTCACTCTCCCTACCAACGCTCCGGAGAGTGAGGCAGCCGGATCGGACCTATCCGGTCCTGTCAGGAACTTATCCCGACAAACGCTTATAAAACTCTAGTGCGCCAAACATCGGAATATGCATCGATAATATGGGACCCCCACTCACAAACTAAAATAAATAAAGTGGAGTGCATTGAAAGGCTATCAACAAGGTCCGTATTTTCAAAATACGATAAAGACGAGTTTGTTTCGGCATGGTTGAGGAAAGCCCAATTGTCCTCCTTGACGTCAAGACGACGAATTGCGCAGCTGAGGTTTTTTTTTTTTTTATTTGTTGCATTTTAAGTATCTCCATATTGGCATGCAAGCTTATAACATATCTCCTTGAAGACAGTCTCGACGACTAAACAACGAATTGTCATTTGACCCATTTGTGCCCAATATTGAATTTTTAAATGTTTGTTTCTTGTAAAAACTAATGAAGGATGGAACAAATTACACCCGAGTGTTTTTTTCTGACGTCTCTTCTGTTGAAGAATTAAAAAAAAAGCTGATTAACTGGTTTGCTGACGAGTAGTTGCACCTGTGAGAATGATTGTTCTATGTATAATTCCTTGTGTCACCTCTATTTTGTTTGATGAATTACTGTATTCACTCCTGCTATAACCCGCAAGGGTTGGTAGTGTTTGAAATAAATAAAAATAAATAAATAAACATGGCCCGGATTCCACTAGAACTCTATGTGCAAACTCCTTATTAGTCATTTTGTTAGTGTATTTTGAAGGTATGTAAGAATAGATGACTCTTGAGAGGTTACATGGTTAAACTATTTATAGGACTTTTACTTTCCATACTCTCGAAATCGCCATCTTCTGGCTTTTCCGAAATGTTGGATAAAGATAACCCCTGTCCAATATTGACGTTTCATAATGTGGTCAACTGGAAATATGCGACAATACGAGTTCGGCAGCACAAATTGAAGAATTTTTGCTCAACCTTTTCGCAGAGTTTTTAGCCATGACGGGCAGCACTAGAACCAACGTTACTAGGTCAACTCAGTTGTGGAGTTCCCGCGGAGGAGGTACCCTTTCTCCCCCTCAAGTTCATCACCCGTAGTTTAAAGCGCCATCTAGAGTCTGCATTTCAAAACCGTGTATTACAGAGAGTACAATAAAGCACGGTCTAGGTGCTGTGCTCAAAACATGTATTTTTTTACAGAGTACACTACGGTTACCACAGCAACCGTTCCCATAACGGTGGCGCACCGTACGACGGGTGTCGGACCTTCGGGGAAAGGGAGGTACTGTTCATGGGAACCAGCTTCTATTAGTAGCTCCATAACTGAGTTTATCTAATAACGTCGAGCACACCCAACAGACTCGAATAATTTTAACTCGCTTGTAAAAAGAAGTGTTAGGTAGATAAAGAAATAGCGGAATTAGAACAAACCGGATCACCATAACTTATCCAAGCTTAGTCGTTATCGTCCAAATGTACGACAAAAAAAAAACTTAACAGACAGGCGACCCACCTCAACACCATCTAAAGCAATAAAGGCATCCAAGTAGCGTCATCAGAGTCGGATGGCACAAACTCAGCAATGCGGAAAGCAAGCCCTCTGCTTCTTGCGCAGGAGTTGCGGTGAAAATCAGAAAGACGCAGAGCTCTGATTGGCTATGATTGGAGGATAGTGGGTAGACCTCAAAGCAAGCTGCCTGGAGGTCTATAAAGTATGGTAATTTCGTATGGTAAATCAAACACTGCGTTGATTGGACACGAGTCCCGACCGAGCACTGACGCAGCACTTCTATCCAACCTGCGTCTTCGCTCCATCTCAATGCGGTGACGTCAAAATTCGAGTGCGCACTCTTTGATTATCCTGGGTGGTTGTGATTAGTTAGGGCTACACGTAATTTATGCCGGAGGCGAACGAACGAAAAGAAAGGGGCAAACACACACGTGTGTTTGTCCCTTTTTTGCTGTTCGTTTGTATTCGCTTGAAATGTTGTGTAATGTATAACGGATTAGTGAGATTTCTTCCCGGAGCCCTAGACATTGTCAAGTACGATTAAGTATCAAAGCGCAGCAGCGCGAACGTTTGTCGATACTTTCTCGAGCAATTGTAAAAATAAGTAACTTTCCCCAGAAAAAAACAACAACCATACCTTGCTTTATTTACACGTGGCAGATCGACTTCATGATAATGTTAGCTTTGCTATAAGTTATCTATTTTCTGAACTAAGCATCTCTAATGAAAAAAGGGCGATAAATCCTCATTTACTGTGGAACCCTCTGGGGAGTTGGACCAAGATTCACGAGCAGTGCTTTAATCTGGAACATCGCTTCCAAGCAAATTATTGGATTCAAAGCTGAGGTCATTTGTCAAACTTTGGGTCCCCGTTAAGCTTTCTAGTATTCGCGCCAGGCTTCGGCTAAAACGAAAGGCTTGATGAGCATGTAAACACAAATTCATTAGAGATACGTTTCATTAACTCCGTCCGCCTCTCAGAGTGTATACGCTTCGTGGAATTAAACAATGACTAATGATCATCATAATAAACAACTCGCAACAACAGTCGTTCTAAAAAAGAACGGCGGAGTTTTCAAAAAAAGGTAAAAAATGAAACACTTTTTCGGCACAGGCTTACTGGAGCGAAAGCTGAAATGGTGAGAAGATATATCTGCCAGTTAATCTCTATTTGCGCGAATTTTTTCGCAACGTTTCCGTGCTGCATTACAATAAGAGCTTTTGACAGATTTGGGAGCGCAACGGAAAGTGGAATATTGGAGCCCTTTCTCGAAGAAGTCGAAATGCGGAAGCACTCAGAAACGCGATCGTTTCTTTGTCACTCTTGTTTCGAGAGTCAAGCATGGTTCAGAGCGTTGCGTTGGTTGGTTGCTTTCAGAAAGACTAAAATTGACTCCAACAAACTAATGGGGACAACTTTTCGGAGTATATACCATTTCAATGCTTACCACTCCGCAGCCCATGCGCAGTGACCATTACGCACACGCGTTATGGTCACTGCGAAGACTAAGAAAAACCTGCTATTTGCACGAACTCTAAAAATGGCAGTGGCCAAACGTTTCATGTTGGAACGGTCTATTAGTGACGTGAGCGATCAAAAGCACCACAGTAGTCGACCAGCTAGGATTGGCTGAATGCTAACTATGACTTCAGCAAAGAATTTTTCATCGACGGAAAGTAGAGTAATGTCAGACCTTTAATTTTGACGTTTTTGGCAGTGTTGGTTTCAGAGCGCAATGATTTTAAGCTTCCACCATTCTCTTTACAAACGCCATCGAACTTGTCGTTCGCAAGGTAATGACGTCGGGAGAGGGAACCATAAGAAGGCGCCACCAAAACATCTCGCCGCCAATAGGCGCGTGGTCGCGAAGAAACTTCAGTATAGGTAAAGTAAAACAAGATAACTGTTTTAACAAGGACTACATAGGTTTAAAAATCAAAGCTAACAGGCGGACCAGTAGACGTGTTTTCTTCTCGAGCCCTTGACGAAGACTCCCCCTCGCCGAGCTGTCTTTATGTAGGCGAGGAAGGACCAGTCTTGGGTAAGTTACTTTTAAACAGTAATTCGGTGCAGTTACAGTTACTTTCAGAAAAAAGTAGCGAAGTTACCGCTACAGTTACCGCAACAAAAGAGTAACTCGTTACAGTTGCAGCTACTTTTAAAAAGTAACAACGTTACTTTTCAGTTACTTTTTTATAACACAAAAAATAGGAAAAACTAGAAAACGCCCCTCACCAAGTTTTATTGCATAAAATTAAACAGTACGCTTTTTACTTCATATTGTAACTTAGCAGAAGTTGTTTCTCGAAATTAGTGTTCGAAAATTTCCACGCCAGAGTAGTGGTGCAAATCAAAATACGAAACATGCGCAGTGTGGAGTACTGGCGCTAATCGAAATACGAAACATGCGCAGTGCCCTCCGCGTGTATTGTTGTTTCACGGTTGATTCACTCGATTAAAAAGCGTTTTCACAGAAAAAAGAAAAACCACATGCATAGATAGCGCTTCAAGACATTAAGATGTAAGTGTTCAGTCACAAAGTACAAGCGCGTGCGTAAAGATAACTAGATTTTTTTCATGATATCTACACGTGGCTATATTCGTGCCGTGACTCGTGAGAAAGAACGTATTCACAAGTTCGTGCAAGGGCAACTTGACAGTCGGAATGTCGGAATAGACGATTTGAAAAGTGCAAGGAAAATCTAAATTGTACTCGATCAGTGATATATTATTCATAAAACACTGGAAAGTAACGACAAAAGTAACGTCGTTACTTTCATCGTTACTTCAGAAAAAAGTAATAGAACTACGGTCACAAGTTACATATTAAAAAAAGTAACTCGTTACAGCTACAAGTTACCAAAAAAGTAACGAAATTACAGTAACGCGTTACTAGTAACGCATTACTACCCAAGACTGGGAAGGACCCATTAAGCCGTCTGGCTCTTGAGCTGACGGTCCCCGGACGCTCCGCCACCACGCTCTCCCCCTCCGGAATGCGCGGTGCCGGGTTTCACCCCTACGGCCGCCGTCCGCTTGCGCGGTCTTCGTCGCAGGACCGTCCGCTGTCTGGAGCACGTCTAGACGGGCCACGGGCCGCCACAGGCGATTGCAAGCAAAGCGACTGGCCGGAGCCATTTCTCTGCTCGTGCCGGAGAGCCCGTGCAATTTCAAGCGTGCCAAAGCTATCTTCACGGGCACGTTACACGTGCTTGCACGCCTGGGGCACCAGTCGTGATGCCATGCTTGCAATTGTCTATCCCAGAAGTTTGGCTTTCGCCGCCTGGTGGATTTTTTTCACAACCCAGAGTGAGAATACTTCAACTTTCTCTGCTAGTGCAAGCACGTGCAACGCCAAGCTTCTATGCACTATAAACATTAAAACATAACCGCGTGGGTAGCACGCGCACTACCCAGAATGAGAAAAACGGAAGCGCTCCAAATGAGCTTCTCACCGCGAATAAGCGATTACAAGCAGGGCGTCTGGCCGGCGCCGTGTCTTTGCTTGTACGGGCAAGTGCTTGCAATCTACCTTTTCCGAAAGTCAGTCTACACAACTTCTGCAGAGCCAAACCCGACGCTCTAATGGAGGCACTATACACCGACACGCGGGCTTGACGTCACGGAGCTGCGGCGGCGCTGCGATCGCGCCGGAGCCGGGGGGTGTGGGCAAAAGCGCGCACGTTGCGCATGGGCGTCATAGCATTTCAGCATGCCGCGAAGCTGTGTTGCCGTTAATTGCACCGAAAGGTTCAAAAAAAGCAGCGGAGTGAGTTTCCACAAGTTCCCGGCAAACTCTGTAACGCATAGAAGGTGGATAATATCCGTGGATCGAAAAGAATGGTCGCCTCGCGCGAACGACCGTTTGTGCGGCAAACACTTTCTGGGAGGCAAGTGCGGCTTCCATTTCAATCTCCGTCCCGAGGCTTGCATATGTGCAGGGAAACCGTTGTCTGATCGAGACCACCCGGATTTTGTTTCCACGGTGTTCGCGCACAGCGCACCCGGGCACCCCCCAAGCGCTCGTCGGAGGCTCGCTACGCCCGTGCTACCGAGCAGAAGGGGATCGACGACAGAACGGCAGTGTTGTAGGCGTTACCAAAAAAAAAGTAACGAAATGCGTTACTCGCTACTTGCAAATAAAAGGTACGCGTTACTGAGCTACGTTACCTAAAAATAAAAGGAACGCGTTACCGCTACCGATAAAAAGTAAGGCACGTTACTTCTGCGTTACTTTTTTAAAATTATGATGTAACAGATTTTACGGTTTTGACGATACAGGTCATATATCAAGAAACATTATGTTCATGCAGAAACTGAACATAATTACTTGAGCTCTTTTCACGGTTTCACCTAAATACTTACGAGAAAAAACGCAAAGAAAAACATGGCTTGACGCCTAAAACACGGAAACAATTGAAGTGTAATTTCTTTAAAGGGAAGATGGGGCACTTCTACATTTGAGAAAAAACGCTTGAATTGCGTTCATTTGGCCTTTACAATAACAGATATCAAAATTATATTTCAATGCGACGCGCCGGAGAGCCACAAGAGCAATTTCAAAATAGGGCTGAAGCCCCGCCCCCCTAGCCTTGGGCAGCCAAAAGAGCCGTCGATGACGTCATGGACAGCGACTGTCTTTCGCGTTTTTCTCGCGTTTAACAATACTTACGCAGCAAATGGTTTGGGTATTCGGGTTCACGGGGTAAAAATACACTAGAATTCACTTCTAACTCATTTTTTCCAAGAAGCTCCGTAGCTTCACTTTAAGACTTGGGAAGTAGTAACGACTAGTAACTACGTTACCTGAAATAGTAACATAAGTACGTTACCCGTTACTGTGCCGAAAACGTAACGGATAGGTTACTACGTTACTGAAAAAAGTAACGCGTTCCTAGTAACGCCGTTACTTGTAACCTGTTACCGTCAAGACTGCAGAACGGACAAACCTTTATTGGTTGTAATGCCTTGTGGTCAAGAGGGTATGAAAAATATCATACCTTGACTTTAAGACGCTCTGTGTATTTAATCAATTAATGAATACACACACTTCCGCAGACCCACAGTCTGCTGATCCCGCCGGCAGTGCGGAAACCGACTCGATGTAATCGTAGACCTCGGGAGACTTGTACGCCTGCACCGTGTCGGCCGTGAACTGGCTTGGCGAAAAAAACTGAATAAACGACGACCTGAGCCGTTGACTTCCGTGGCAGCAACTTTACGTCGGAAGTTCAGCAGGCCTTGTTTACGGCGTACGAATCCTCGTAGGCAACGCCGTCCACGCACTGTTTGTTTCGATACCGCTACCGTTCAGGCTCGGGCAACGAGCTCAAATAGTCGGGCATAGCATACGACATACGTTATGATTAAATACGACGCACAAATAAAGATACAAGCGTCCCTACAACGTCAACAACAAGCGCACGCCATAGAGCGCAATGGCGAAAACACGGACAGCCGGGCTGCTTTTGCCCACATAGCTACCGCGCACGCGCGGCCTTCCGGCCGTGTTGGTAAGCAAAGCCGCTCCGCGTGTCGGTCTATACATCTTCTCCGCACCAGAAAAAGCGAAACGTCTTCGAAAGCATAGAGCAGAAAGGGGAAATAGATGTTGGTCCTTTTACGTCCCCTTCGATTCACCAAATCGAGGGTGCTTGATTTAGCCGAGCATGATCTCCTATCACCGCCATTAGAGCGGCAACATTAGAGCTTTTTTTGACTGCCACGACGTGGCAGTGTCTAACTTTCGAAAAATGGTCTATTGCAAGCTTGCCAAAGTCACGTTCACGCGCACGTTTCGCATGCATGTACGCATGGGACGCCAATGAGGCGCCATACCTCGAAAAGACCCTTTCCGAAATTCAGCCTGGTGACTTTGATAGCTATAATCACCGACGTGTGTATCATCTGTACATGCTGATGGAGAGCTTTTGATGACGGGAAAAGGAAGAATAGACCTTTTTGCACAGTCCCACGAGACCTTGCAAAGAGAGGAATTGTGAAGCTGTTTGCACGTACACTCCAGTGCGACTCGGTCACTCGTGAAGAGTGACTGAGTCGCACTGGGGAGTGACAGACCAAAAACAACCAACACCTGCAAGTCTCGCAGACGCGCAGCATGCACGGGAAGGTTTCTTTGACATTCTTGGGAATTCCTCGTGCTTACTTCACAGGCAGTTAGAGACTGGCAGACTGCACGCCTGCCGAAGGTTGCCATCATGTAGATGTTGCCCATGTTTGAGGCTTGTCGGTATTGGTCCCTTTGCTCGTCCTTCTAGCGGGACTCGGACATTACAACTCTCCTATGTCACCGGCCTTCCGAACGGTCCATGTTCCAAGCGCATACTCATGTAGACAGATAAAACGCCCTGATGTGTCTGATCCACGAGTGTTCTTCTTTCTCTACTCTTTTCGGCCTGTCTCAGTGTTTGGCATGCCGTGCCATCGCCTCATTTGTCCGCCATTCCGAGGCGAGCCAGCTCGTCTATTATGCCGGCCCCAGAGGCGTCGAGCGTCGACGTCGACTTTAGCGTTGTACAGTCTACGTGCCGCGGATGAAGACAGCCAATCGACCAGCGAGTGCGCAGGCAAGCGTCAATCTGAGAGCCTTCGGGGCAGCGTCACAGCTTATAAGAACGTATCACCTCTGGCGCAAAGATGGTCGCCGGCAGGAAACCGAAACCTAAAAACCCGTCCAAATTCATTTTTTTTTTCTTTGTTCTATAAAGTTATATAATGTTTACAGTGCTGTATGTCTTTCTAGCATAAGTTGATTTAGTGGTTTTCGGTGATGCCAAGCAAGTTTCTAATTAAAACCATACCTTTGCAAGTAAAAATAGAAAGTGAATTGCTCTGAAGTTATTAACAGAATAATTATACCAAACGGTATTAATTTCTCCGGATCGACCATTTTGGCACAAACCAATACGATATCAACCAGTTTTTTTAGAGCGCAGCTCTTAGCTGTTCGTTCCGGCATGAGCGGCGTCGCCGTCGGCGTAACCGCGCGGTGCATTAGGGGTAAATTTGCCCGCTGAATTTAGTGAAAACATTTTCCCGCAAAGTTTAGCGGGAAAATTTCCCCCTAAATTTAACTGAAAAAATTCCCCGCTAAATTTAGCGGAAAATTTTCCCCACTAAATTTAGCGGAAAATTTTTCCCTAAATGGGAGGTGAGCAGGAGAGGAGGAGGGCATAGCCTCCTCTCCGTACCATCCCCTCCTCCTCCTCGAGAGCGGCGCTTTAATTCGGCGTTACAGGGGATTGTAAACGGCTTTCATTTTTTTTCCTGCGATTCGTCTTTGTCGCTGGAAGCATTTAGAGGAGCAGCCCACGTTTCGAAAAACACCCTGCAAAATGATTTTAACTTTATATAACTGCTTTGGAAATTTCACTAGACGTACATATGGATAGTCACTGGGAACAGCACATCCATCATGATCACACAATCGCCGACCATTGTGCGCAATGAAATTTCTATCGACAAATTTCCTCACCGGACGTAACCCTCACCTCATTTTGCTCGTAGTAACAACCAAAGCCCACTTATGAAAAATATACTACGCTTCAATATCCTACCTTGACACATACAAATACGAGTTGTTATTCTCGACACTCTTCCGCTCACTTCCTGTTGACGAATATTTGTCTAGTAAATAATATCCCATATAAGCCCGTCGTATCACGTGAGAGCTTTAGGGGAAGTACTGCTTTCTCCTAAGCTGTTTTGCATTAACGAAAGGATTAGACCTAGTCACGTTTCTTCGCTGCTAAGTATTTGGTGATAAGTTCATTTAGTGGTCGGGTTGTTTTGTTTTTCAACAATATTTACAGACCTTACGCTGGCCAGCTCGACGGTGATCTCATTCTAAAACTTTAAATGTCACAGCTTCGCCTATTAGTGTCCGATAAGTTTGAGAAGAGCTTTACGTTGTTCGGTTGATACCACCAAACGGGAACGACGCGCTAGGTTACTTACACTAATTAGCGGATGATTATAATTAAGGGCAGCTAAAAGAACCTTGTCTCCAAAAATGAGCCAGGCACACAGGTTGATTATGGGCGCCACACGTGAAAAAAAACGTAAAAGTTCTTACTGTTCAATCAAAATACTTTCCTAGAAGGAATTTTTTTTCTATATTTTTTCCTCTGAGCTTGATGGTCTTTGTGCCTGCTGTTCCTTTCATACGTCTTCCTACAATGGTATAGGTGGTATTTTGGCAATAATTATAATTAATGGAATGCAAGTCTACAATTTTGACGGCAAGGCCACTTTAGCAAAACCTTTGAATGGTCTGGATTCCCAGCGCACCTTCTTCTCTGTATTTCTTTGTCAATATTATTAGTCACATGAAGCTCTGCACCTACGTGAAATCTAACCTCTCGATGGGGCAGTACACTTATATCATAAGCATACACTCAGCGGCGGGTGGGAGGCCACCGGGGGCAGGGCGGGGGGGTTAAAACAACGTTTTTTGTTGCTTCACCTTATTCCTCGGGAGGTACAACAAAGACCTACCTCCACTCACACTGGCAACAGTAACACACGCTGCACCTTTTCTTCGGTATCAGCCTTACCACGGTACAATTTATGGCGCTTTTGCACGCCTTTTCTTGTCCTCTGGACGCATAGTGTTCTAGCTCAGGCGGTTAAAAAACTGCGAGAAGTGTAAAGCGAAATGTATTTGCTTCGGATTCCCGTTCTGATCGTGCACTAAACAAACAAAAGACAGGGTGCCGGCACCGAGTTCGAGAGGTCCTCACGAGGTTACCTAGGCGTAAATTATAGCTAAGCGTCATACCCCTGCTTTGGTGGCTTATCACGCATCCCAGAAAGTAGAACACGAAAAGGACTCTTCAAATTATTTTTGAGGGCCTGCTACATGGTTCAAAATGTCCATACGTCGCGACCACTCCAAAAAAAATCTAGCTTTCTGCGCACTGCCATCTTTGTCTACTGGGCTGTGTAACGCGTTCTGAGCATGCGCAGTTACTCTCGTCTGCGGTATATCAGATTCCGCGGATGTGTCCCCAGCCACCACTGACTCAGCATTTTTGGCCTTTGTGATACGCGCTAGAAATATACTTTTGCGCCGAGTATATGGAGAGCCAAAGGTTGCGAACTACTGAGTACTCGACAAATGACGAGCCCAAAAGTGTGCTTCGACGTAAAACTGCAATCTTTGATGTGATGCTCAGCATAAAGTTTGCGCGTGAAACGTCGTGGTCAGTGTCATGTTGTTGACTTTACTTTTAGGTAGAAACATCCTATTGGACTCGTCATTCACCGAGTCCTCTTCGCAGACTGTAATGCTTAGTTTCTATGCGAGAAGAAAGACGCACGGGCACTTTTACGAGTTTCGCTGCCATCTTGAAGAGCGATAGTATGTGGTCATCCCCAATTAACCGCAACCCCAGGAAGCTTAAACGGGGGCCCGCTGAGAGTAGTCAGGAATTGCGTGTGTTCCTGTATTAAGGAAAAACACTTAAATCTTCTTCATGTGACCTCCAGAATCACGAACATCGAGATTATTTTTCAACTTAGTGCACGGAGGCCACAGAAAATTATTTTAAAAGTACCGCTGAAGCCCCTTCTTCCCTCTGAATTATTTTAAAAATTAGTTTAAAAGTACCGCTGAAGCCCCGTCTTCCCCCTGCACATCTTTGGTAGAACTGAAGATGTCCTGTCGGACATCTTCAGTTCCTACCAAAGATGTGCAAACGCACTCTTGCTGACGTTTTTTGTTTTTTTAAAAAAAAAAAAAAAAAAAAAACGTCAGAAACGTCGTCACGATTGGTGTCAGGGCGGGGGAATATACCTAGCAAACTTGCAATTGCACGCGTTGTCCACATGAGCGACACGTGCTTGGCAACCTAATACCCTGGTTATGACGCAACGACTGTTGGAGGTTTCCCGTTTTTTCTCGCCTTTAGTTAGATCTTCGGGTAAAACAAAGGTGATTTTCAGATTCACTGGGCAAAAATACTCTGAAATCCAGCTCTAAATTTTTTTTTTCGAAAAACCCTCTGCAACTTTTCTTCAACTCAGCAAAGACTAGTTATGTAAAATAAACCAAGACTACAGCAAATGTCTGCTTTTAGACAGATACGATAGCGGTTCCTCCGATATAAGTAGAAGCGATAAAATTGGCACAAAGGGGAACAGAAAGAAGATTAAGGTGCACGTGATTGGTCAGAGCCTCACTCGGTTTGGCGCTATCGCATTCATGGAAACGCAGGCAATGTTAGACCAAAAGTAGAACCTGCCACATCTCACGCCATGAATGCGAGCCGAAGGACGCGACCAAGGGTGGACGCCATAGCTTATCCATCGGGGTAAAAGTGGGGCACTTTTACCATGATGGACAAGCTATGACGTTCACCCTTGGTCGCGTTCTTCCAGAAGTGCTCTTCGACGCTAAAGTTGATTTAGCATTCACGCCGCATCCAACATCCCATCTAGCGGACCTCTCTCGGATGCAAACAGTCTGCTCTTTGTTAGCTTTCCTTGGTTTCACCTATATGCGCATATTTTGCCTTGTGAACCGAATAGAAACTTTTCTTTTCTTGTCCGCTTGGTTCACTTTTAGATTATATGACAAGCAAGGAAAAAAGCCGAGGACATATTTTGTTTATCGATCAAATCGTGTTCACTATGCTCAAGGAGCTAGATGGCGTACATTTGAGCGATTGCCTAGGAACGCAGTCACACGCGAACTTGTCGTCACTCATTTTTCCCGCAGCTCGCCAGTCAGTGGGACTTGGTGTTAATAATAAAAAAACTGCACATTTACTCCTTTTTTTATTATCCTTGCAAAAAAGCCCTGAACATTTAGTTGGACACGAATAAGACTTTGAATTTGTGTTTTATCGTCACAATAAGTTTATTTTCCTTTCTTTGTTCACACTAACCATTTTGTGCAGCTCAATGTCTAACGTGAAGTAATAGCTTCTACATTAAAAGCATGATATCGTTTTCTTAGTGCTGATATAAGATATTGCCTTGATATGCAAACTTTCGATTAAAGAATATACGCACAGAACTGATTATATCTGTTCTAAGCCAAACACAATTTTGGCGGTCCCTACTGTATTGCTTTAGGAGAATTATCATATTTGACACCTCTTCCTACAAGCATAAATTATACCGAAGAGACGCCAGTGAGTTCACTTCCCTCAGAAAATTAATGCAGCCAACCAAGGTAAACAACGGATAGATCCCAGTGAATGACGAAGCTCATAATACAATTAAACCTAAAAAATGCGATCTGCACAGGACTCTTGAGAATAAAGCTTCACTTGCGCATTGCCCCAACAAACATCGTGTTTTGGTTTAAGAAAGTATAGTTGTCCACTATTACACGTCACTCGATGGTATTTATTTGTTGTTCGCCACGATTGAATGTATCAGTGTTTTCCAAGAAACTGAACATACAGATGTTTTTCAGAGTGTAGGAACACAAATAACACTTTGAACAACTTGTATAGCTACACCAATATAGTATGCAGTCACGAATGACAAGTGACCAGTCAATGACAAATTGACAAAAGACTAAATGTTTAATCATGCGAATTTCACTCAAAAACGGCATAAAATTATCTGGCGTCGCGAGCATCGACGTCAGCCTTACAGCAGGATCGATATCTGGCGCAGGACTTGACACTATGCAGTACACTACAACTGCTTATATACACACTGCATCGTGCTGAAAGTTTTAAAAAAGAACGCAGAACAAGTAATGAGATTGAGGTGGAACATTTCCAAGGAGTAACGAGGTGTAAAATGAACAACTAGGGCACAATTGGGTTCGAACCCCTTGAATTCGTACGGGACAGGCACATAACCTGGATTTTGTTTCGGGGGAGTGTGGGGGGGGGGAGGGGGGGGGGGGAGGGAGGCGCCCATGACAAAATGCTGTATGAGGGGGAAGGGGGAGAGGAGGTCCCAGCAAAATGGAAGATTTCGGATTTCGGGGGGGGAGGGCACCATGTCGCCCCCTCCCCCCCCCTGGCTGCGTGCCTGGTACGGGAGCCTTGCCGCAGTGTGCCATTGGCTGTGTGAAAACCCAATTCAGAACTCGTAATGGATAAAGTGACACAACAGTCCATTCCGCTGCTGTGCTAGATGTCTCCGCTATCGTATATCTGAGATAATATGCTCTAGCGTTTAAAGGTTGGGTGGAGCTGGCAACTTCGGCTGTTGTTTCAGGTGGAGGAATGGACAAGGCGGAAGGGACGGTTTCTTTCAGTCTAGATAGAAACCGACCAAAGTAGCACAGTATTTTTTTTTTAAAAAAGGTGTTGTTTTTTTTTCTCTGGAAATTTTGGTCCTTAAAAAGCCCAAAGAAGTCAAGGGTGACCCAAACTTGAGCATCTTTGACTCAAGCCTAGGTATCTCGGCCCACGCTTACCACACAAGCGGCAAAGTATGGCTTTACTGCAGGTAGTTTGATTGTGATATGACATCTTTGGACCCAAAATGAGAAAACGAAGGCCATTGTTTGGATACAGTGCCCGGTTTTTTGGTTTTCAAGTAAGAACATTGGGCCTAAATTACCACGAAAGTGTCGGATTTCTGCTTCACAGATGGGTTTTCGCTTCGTACGTGGCACTTTAGGCTCAAGTCTGGAACTTTGGTAGTTATGTGGCGAGACAAAGAAAAACCATAAAAACGCCAAAGAAAACCACTCTGGCACTAGCTAATGCCTTGGAGAAAAATCTTATTCGAACCCAACTTATGTCCCTAGAATTGCCAAGCTTGTACCGAATTCGCTGTTTATCTGGCATGCTACCCGAAAATTATAGTTTGGTTTTGCACGGTCCGGCTTTTCTGTTGGCGTCCACCGCCCAGATATTTCTCCGTTCGTGAAATGACTTGAAGCGCTCCGCCAGAGAACCGCCGCGCTTGTTTGGCTAGGAATTTACGTGCCCTTATTTTTGCCTTTTGCAGCGCCTCGGGTTTGCTGGTTCCACAAAAGTAGTTTGATTGTCCGTTTATTTTCGTTTTCCTTAAGCAGTTAAGAATATGGAACAAAGAAGATATCTAACTGCAAATCGGCAAATGCTTGCCACGGCGGACCATGTTTTCTTTCTTTTTTTTTATTTCCTCTAGGAACCATGTTCGTAGTTCATAAAACTGAACTGGTTTGTTGGTACATATATTACTCGGTCTCATCTATCCTTGGACGCACGTCAAAATTCCAGAACCCGTCCTTCCAGCATGTGTTATCAAAATGACGCTAAATCCTAAAACTTGCTTTTAGAGAAATATGCGTTGGAGACACCTACTTGAGACCCTGACGTTTCACACTTACTTCGCCACTTGAGACACGTGCGTCAACTCTGCGACACTTTCCCGCTGATGTCTTGATTCTTAAATTGCCTCGAGGTTAGGGACCGGATGAGCACGGACTTTCTCTTGTTTTTTTTTTTTACTCTTTCCTTATTTCCCTTGCTTTTTTATATTTTTCTGAGAGCCCGAACGATGCGCTGAGAAATTAATTCGGTGAATTTGTGTATATTTTACATAGCCTTATGTATTTCGGTAAGCACATAAAATCTGCTTCAGTCCCTTCCACCATCCTGCCCTCGGACACCCTCTTCCATATACCGTGTCGAAAACAAGTCGACGGCATAATTGCGAAAGCAATAACAAGTGATTGAGACCCATTTGAGACATGATGTTTGAGCACTTACACCCACTTATTGATACACGTGTGTGCTCTCCTCTCTCATTCCCGGTACTTCACCACTTATTCACTTCATCCTCCGGCTGCCTGAAGATTACATACGCCGAAGAACTTGATGGTTATCTATATCGCGATACTCGACACATACTTTTTTTTTCAAGGGGGTTAAAGAACTGTCTATATTGCGACCGTTTTTTTTTTGTTTTTTTTTCCCCGTTGCCAATTATTATTTCCGTGACCAAAACAAAGTTGACGATTGCAAAGCATTCATCAACTTAGCTAGAATTACGGACCGCACGCAGGGTGTCGCAAATTTCGAGCATCATATTATATATTTACTTATTCATAATACCTTAGAGACTCATGCAGGATATTAAGTAAGACAGGACAAAAGGATACGAAAATTTAAGGCATAAGGCTGTTTCACATGCTGCGATTCTCGTCCGAACTCGGTGCGATTTCCAGTAAATGTGCGAATAAATCGCAGTCGCAGTGTCGCAGCGGCTCTGCGACTGGCTTTCATCAAGTTGGTGTTTTGTCGCAGTCGGTGCGATCACTTCATCGTCAACCAGCCCTTCATTAGCCAGCTTTTATCCCCGATAGTTGCGTATTCAAAAATAAATTTGGACATTTTAAAACTTTTGTTTTAATGCTTAATTATTAAATATTTCTATACTCCGCGACAACTTTTCTTGGCAATGCAGTGGAAGGTAGAGGCCCGCGTCCCCTCTCCCATTTTGAGTGTGCGCGGGCTCTCTTCCTCTCCCCGAAAATGGGGGAGGAGGAGAGCCTGCGTACACACAAAATGGGAGAGGGGACGCGGGCCTCTACCTTCCACTGCATTGCCAAGAAAAGTTGTCGCGGAGTATAGTTACCTAATGTATTCGTAAAACATTTGTGTTTATTAAGACGTTTTTGTTATATTTTAGACAAAGTCAAACGCGTCGCGTCCGTGTCCGAACAGCCTGCCGGGCCGACAGAAATCACGCGGTTGGTGGAGCATGTGAAACCAAACATTGCGATCGCTCTCGCTGCGTCGGCTGTCGCACCGATTTTTTCCGCAACAATCGCTGCATGTGAAACAGGCTGTAGACGAAAAACGCACATGACAAAAAAGGCAGAAAACTAGAAATACTCCGCAGTCAGCAAGAATACGGCACTCGCCGGTAAAGACACCGAACAAGGAACAAAGGATCGAGATGTGAACCAAATAAACCATGCCATGCGCTTTTCCTCTTTTTTTAAGCAAAAAGCTCTCCGTGACTCGTCTGTTGGTGACCAAACACACGCCGCGAACATTCTCATTCACGCATGTTTCTCTCGCAGAACACTCGTCGAGTCACTCGCAACAATCTTTGACAGGAACCGGAAAAAAACAAAAAAAAGGACTGAAATTGCCGCGTCCCTACGATTCTCTCTGCAGGAGGACACATATTTATGTATTTACTCACTTATTTATTTTATTTATTCGGTGGTACTTAGATGGCATACTTGGAGCAAAGCAAGCCATGCACAAATCTGCACAAATATGTGCAGAGCTATACGCAAGAATTTACGCAGAAATGTACACGGAAATATGCGCACAAACGCACAAATATACGAGCAGTAATAATATTAACGATGACGGAGGTAACAACTCTTAAAAGAATATTCGTCCGTCCACACTTTCGTTGATCATTCAAAGAGGCAATCGATGCGGTGTACTCGGTCATTTCTGCAAATTACGTGGCTGAAAATCGGTTCAGATTTAAATAGTAAGCGCGCAAAGTGACAGCGAGCGTGATGTAAGCATCTGAGACGCCATACTCATTATTACATCACATACCATATTTTTGTCAGTCAGTCTCTGTCAGTCTCTGAGATCCAGAGCAGAAATATTGTAGTACAGAGAGTGTACGCGCTCGGTCAGAAATTAAGTTGGAGCATAAACAGCACTTGCAAATGCCAGTCGGATCACGTTTTCTTCATTTTTTTTTTGCATTATTTTGGGTGTATTATAGCACGTAATTTAAAAAAGTTTTCAATCACCTCAACTAAACGAAGTACTCTAAAACCCTTTATGTTCACAAGCCCTTAATTTTTCGCGAATTGAAAAATTAGCGAAACTTAAGGGCACGCAAACATTTCTGTCCTGAAGAGCTTTAATCCAGGCGTCTAGCATTCAAGAAATTTAGTGGCTGCGATTAGACCTCTATGACCCATTCGCGAAAGATAAAGGCCGCGAAAATAAAGCGATTTACATTATATGTATATTTTGCTAAAAAGAAATATTATATTTTGCTTTCACAATACCATCAAACTACAAATTCAAATCCCTAATTTTATAAAAAAAAAAAAAAAAAAAAAAAAGAACTGTGAGCTACCCGGGTGCATTATTATGCGTCCTTTTTTCTCTGTATTTGCAAACCAATCTCGCCCAAATAGCGGTGAAAAAAAATTAAAAGCGTGGCTTGCTTGAGAATCTACCGGCAGCACAGCAATCGGTGGGAATCAAAAACATAATTGGCTGGCTTCTCAACTTCCTGGGGTCGGTTTTAGACTACATTGTATCGCTTTCATTTCCGGCGTTTTAGTGAGGCGATTGAACTTGTGCAAGCTTGCCCAAATTGATTAAACAATGGTGTGTTTTTGTTTTTGTCTTTCATACGTGGCCCCTAAAAAGGCTTCACGCGCCATCTCTCCTACGCCCGATCATTAAGAGGCTCCGCTTGTAGCCAGGTAAGTACACTCAAGCCCAGAAGCACCAGGGAACGACAAAGATAAAGTTGTCATCCTATGACACAATGTTATCAATCCTGCAGTCTCGCTCATCTCCAGCGAGTTCTGTAGTACTCTGAAACATAGTTTGTTTACGGCCCGACCTAAGTTATTACGTAAAATATATTTATTGCGTGCCAGATAATTGAAATTACACTCTTTTTAGGTCCCTTGGCCAGACGATACATCTTTCTTTGTATTTTAAATTCTAAACCACGGCTGATATAATTTTACTATGCCGCTTTCAGCTTGATGTGCGGTGCTTTACGAGCATTACCCTCGCCTCACTCTAAAAAACAACTCTAACGAATGTGGGCCTATATATGTTTGTTAGCTTAAGACCTGTTCAACAGCTTCTACATTTTAATATAAAGCAATGGGTTTTCCTCAATTTGAAAATTATAATCACAAAATGCACGAGCGATTTAAGAGTTGGAGAGAGAGGCTTGTACCTTCTCTAATTTTTTTTTTATTCTTGATATACGCTTGATTTGAAATAAAGTTTCAATTGAATCTGAAATTGGTATTACGGGAGGTTACCATGTAATGTATATTAGCTTTTTTTTGCGGCGCCGTTTATTATTACAAGCAATGTGCTTGTGACACACCCATAAGGGTTTTGGCCTGGAGTTTTTTGTGAAGGTTGGTGAAGGTGAAGGCCTACCCAGTTCGGGTTGGTTTCGTGCACGACGGTGATCAGGATCCGCCATTACAAACCTACGTACCCTTTGGGTAAGCGAAATGAGCTCTTACGTAGAGTGTGGCCTAACGTCGCGCTGTCGACGTACCGCGTTAGCACTCGTAAGGCTGCACAGTAGTTGTGGACAGCGACGGTGACTGATCCCTGAGCGTTCGAAAATGGGAGCTAGGCTGCTGGATCATTGAGTGTTTTCGCTTCTCAGATAAACCGGGCAAAGACAATATTGCTGGACATTTTGTTTCTTTTCTGAAAAGTAAAACCTTTTTTTTTTTTTTTAGTACCCTACTGCAGTTTTATTTAATACATTTTGGGTGTGGATAGGTTTATACAGCCTGAATATTAGTCGGCCTCAACGGCCACTTGTCCTTCAGCTGGAGATGAGCATTTTTATTCAGTGGAGTACAACTGCTAGCCTGGGGTTCTTAACCTGCACCACGCAGTAGTGATACACGACCACACGCCGGTACGATGCTCATCAAGATCGAAGCGGGCAGGGCTGAGGATTGAACCCAGGACCCCTTGGTTCTGCAGCGCGAGCTTTCGCTCCACGTGCTCCGATCTGGTGTGCGCTAGCTCATACGGCCTCCGATGTTTTAATTGAGATGCGTCCAGTGCGTCTTACGCTATTACAACTCTCGGGATTATTATGCTTTTCATTCTGGTGGGAATAAACGCACGATATGGCAAAGGTGGTTCATATTGCCGCGCGCCAAGTAGGCAGCGCGGCCGTAGCCTAACGGTTATCGCGCTTGCCTCCCACGCGAAGGGCCAGGGTTCGATTCCTGGCCGCGGCTATGCATTTTTGTTAACACTGTAATGTGATGTTCTGGTGAAATCGAGAACCGTCTAGCTGATTCGAGGTCAGAATTTTCTACGCGTCGAACCTTCTACGTCGATTGCTCCAGAAGCCAACGTGTGTACAAAAGCGGCTCCGCAGGCAAGCCGGAGTCAGTTTCGTTCCAGCGTTCGACTGTGCTGCTACGCCGACTTCGACGCCCGCGACGCTCTGTTATTATCTTTGTTCTCCATTTATTTTTTTGGCACAAGTTCGCCACATTAAACGTTTATTTCTTCCCGTTTATTTCCTTTTATTTTGGTCACCACCCGTGACAATATCACCAAATGAAAAAGATTTGTCGGGCCCAGGATTGAAACTTATACAGTACCAGAGGATCAAACCACAGAACTTGTTAATCTTGTACCCTTGTTGTCTCTAACTCGTTCAGAGAATATATTATACCAATGCATCTAATATTTCACCTAAAATTAATTCTTGCAACGTTTCGCAAAGGAACGCATGCCCCGGGACCTTAAGGAAGGAGATCAATGGTGTTTGCATGAATACCTCACATTGGTACACCGACTAAGGCGCACAACCGTATCTACCGTTTTATTTTAATATCCATACTACATCTACTTTCGCTTCTTTCACTCTTTTTCTTCGAACCAAATTATATTCAGAAAAGATCGGTGTATTCTACTATACACTTAAAAGTAAAAGAATAAAAAAATCACGACGCAAAAATTAAAAAAAAAAAACATTTTGATAAACATTGTTAAACAGGTTAAACATTGCAATTTTAATATCAGCGGCGTAATTAATTGCGACTATGCGACGGGAAAGCGACTCCAATCGATGGAGGACTGGGGAAATAAAGATACATAAAAATTAGACGCGCCGCCAGTAGGATTCATAACTTTACCTCGATGACTGGTGTGGGATGATATGTGAGATGACCCTCCTATTACAGGAATCGAGGACAATCTCCAAACGGAGCGTCCACATCACATATCTCGTTCCAGGTGCTACATTCTCTCGGCCTCATTACATTCGCAGCGACGCGCGACTTCAAATCGGGGGGGGGGGGGAGCAATCAAACTGTAACTTCGAGGGGGGAGCGGGGGGGGGAGGCAACCTCAGAGCCATTCCGGGTTTTCGACGCCAAAGCGAGACGTATTCCCGTGACGTTTCGATCTGCAGGGCCGTCTGAGACCCCGGAATTAATGACCGGAGCGGCGACACTCGGGGCGTCCCAATCGAAGGCGCGCTTCAGCGCCACTTGGACGCTCTTCGCCGGTCGGTTCCGTCTGGCGACGCAGTGACGCCCGACTGCCACAATTATTAACCCCGCAGCGACGCGCCTCGAGGAGGACGAGGAAGGAGGAAGAGGCAAGAGGAGAACGTTAGGAGACCAAAATCGCCGACGACCCGCCGTCGCCGATGGGTGAGCCTAGACGCTCCAGCTGCTGTTGATGCAGTCCGTGTCGTCTCAGGATAGAGATAGACTATACAGTGAAACTGAGTTTTGGGCGCGCAAGCACACTTTATAACGTTCACGTTCGACAGGCTAGGATGCCGGGCTGAAGATGTGAATGAAAGAATCTCCAGTCCCCGCAGCTTTCCGCGTAACCGGACAGTCATTCCAATTAAGGCATCCTCATTTGCATCTCTGATAATTCAAACGAAATACCAACCGGATGACACATGAAATCTAGAGAGCGCGAAGATTGTGCCATGCTAGTTTCTAACAAAAGAGATTTAAGTGGACGTAAATTGCAAATATGGTTGGGCTAAAAATCGGCCCGTGGCTTCCGTACGATAAGTATTCAGGCGAAGTTTATTTTCCAATGTAGCAGCCACGAAAGCAAACTAAAGGGACCATCCAAAAAGGAAAGACCTCCAGCCTTCGCACTTCAAAACATACAGTGTCAACACACGTTCTGAGAATCATTAGTCGCCAAGCTCCCCGAGAAAAGCGGCGTCCAAAAACGGTTCTTCTCTGTTCCCTGCACGCGAGCTGGTACGGGGGGATAAGGGGGATAGCGTTCCCAGTGCCACCAGCGTCAACGCCTCTGCGGGCAACGAAGACGAACCGTTCTTTAACGACGCTCTTTTTTTTTTCACAAACATTTGGACAAATTTTTTATTTACCATAAAATCCCAATATGAGAATCGCTTTTCAGCGCAAGTGATTTGAATTAAACATTCCACCGGCTCCGCCACGTCTGTCCTAGAGCCACTAAATAAGCTGCGCTTAGAGTATCGGCACTCCGTTCCCCGACATTGTTGTGGGCGCCGCCATTTTGGCTCGTATGCAGAACAGACGCAACGGCCGATCGTCATGATTCAAAAGTGCGACTTCCTCAGCATTAGATTCGGTGTTAGGAAGGTCATGTAATACTGCTTTGCTATGTCGCGAACGGTTTAAACATTTGTGGAGGGCGGAAAAGCATTTCCTGTGATTTCAGATAAAGCTTCAGATAACTGGCAACCATGACTTTAAGCCACAATATGGCCAAGTGTCGTTACTCTGAAGCGAAGCTTATTTAGTGGCACTAGTCTGTCCATAGGGAGGGCTGATAGTGCAGCAAGCGCCACCTAGCGCAGGCTCCACGAAAACGCGCCTGGCGTTCTAGGAAGCTTGTCAACCAGCCTCCCATTTCCCAACTGATTTCGATCCAGTAACGTTCGTGTCAACGACCACGTCGATGTCGATGTCCATGCAATCGTCGACGGCATATGTTGGCGCGCGGCGCAAATGCGGTCAGGTACCGGGACAAATTGTCAATCTTGTCCCAGTTTCACATTGAAGTCACTGAAAAGATGAAAACTGCGGGGAGGACTCTCCGATGTCCCAGGTCCAGGTTGAGCCTCCTACCTTGGACAACGCTTCTGCGACACGTGAGCCTTTAGAGGGCACGCGAGGTCAGTGTACGGCAAAAGGCAAAGATTGCGTACTGGAGGCCGAACATCCCCAAAAAGATGTCCTCCTGTACTCAGTAACTCAGTGACTATAATCGGGTCGGTAAGCCCTGCACGCCAGTGCTCCGTTGCTTCTTTTAAAAACTAAAAACTAAAAACTACCACGGAACAATAATGTCATTCCCTGTTCAGACCAGAGGGACTGGCACAAGGAGTGTATCGGTAGTGAATAGAGCGCACAGAAAACGGAAAAAGAAGAAAACAGATACGACAGACGAGCACTCGATTGTCGTGCGCTTTTTTTCTTTTCTTGTCCCTTTTTTTGCTCGCTTCGTTTTTTTTTTGTTTTTTTTTTTGTAATGAATAAAAACCGGCTAGCCCAGTCTTCGACACTTCTGTGTAGAGGAGAATAATCCGATGGCCTATACGTGTGGAAAAAAGTTTGAAACGGAATCGATGCTTGCGAGTGGCGCCCCGAAGTTTGCTTTGTCCGGGCGAAGCTGACGGACAAACACCTTGGTTCGTCGTCCGTTCATCATGCGGAGTTGTAAAGAGCCGAAACATGTTAGAGTGTGACAAAGAAAAGTCTAGTCGAGAAATCGCAGTGTCGTGACAAATTGATGACTGTCTGCGGTGGGAAACTCAGATATGGAGTGAGATTAATTGTCCTTCGGTGTACGGGTTGCGTGACAGTGCTGTCCTCGCAAGGACAAAGAAAACTGCGTCGACGATAATCGATGACTCAAGGCAGTTTTGTGATGGCAGAACAATGAATTCTAAGAGACCAGTCACTCTGCTTATATACACCAATGGGTCGCTCTATGCTCGCGCTGTTGCGGTGGCGCCGTTTTCGGCGCCGCGCATGCCCGGACAATTCACTTTACGTGGATCTGCTTGCAGCGCACGTTTAGAGCCAGCGCTTGGTGTGAGCAAAATGCGAACTAGTTTGCGAACGTCGTGTTGGTTTATACATTGTACGATACGTAATCCGCATGACATGGTCTGCGGCGTGTTTGCTCGTTGACGCCTCTGTCGAGCAGCTTATACGAAACCTACACTCGTTCATGTTTGAGGCGAATAGGGCCATTCAGGGAACATGGTTCGGTCATGCATAAAGCGATTTAAAATTTTTCTACTTAGCTGATCGCTGTGTGTAATAAAATCTTGGTGGACGGTTAAACTTCGCCGTTAAAAGTGGAACGCGAGAGCGTTATGGGGCACCGTTCGTATCATTATCACATTATCATTCGCTCCTCATGCTCTTTCTGCCAGTAAGCAGGAAGTGCGGCGGACATGGCCTAGTTAGATACCGTGTCTGTCTCGCTAATGAAGGGTCGTGGGTTCAAATCCCGCCTAAAATTCTTGAATTTTTCTCTCAGGCGAATGAAATTTGAGACATCCCGCGACCTTCAATTCGCATTATATGTCATGTTTTTCAGTCGCTTTCATTCTGCGCGTGACGTCATGTTTTACGTGAACGTTGTGGGTTACGTTTTGTTATAGCGACACACGATGTCTTTGACTGTCATCAACACGAGCCATTCGCTGCTGCCATCGAAGCCCGGCGATACAGCACACCTTGGGTGCCGCCCCCTGGAGCAAGATTTAACATTGCAACAATATGCAGACGACGCGACACCAACACAATGGCTTACACTCTAAAAAATGTTTGTGCGTCTACTTTCACGCACAACACTCGGAGAGCCAATCACCGCAGCTTACGGAGGCTGCTCAGCGAATGACGATGCCGAAACATTTGTTTATACCAAAAAACGTAGACTGAGTTGTGACATTAAGCAATGCAAGCGTGGCGCTTTGCATTGCTTAATGTCACAACTCAGACTGTTTTTTTGTTTTTTTTGCCTAAACATATGTTTTGGCATCGTCATTCGCTGAGCTGCCTACCTAAGTTGCGCTGATTGGCTCTCCGAGTGTTGTGCGTGAAACTAGACGCACAGGCTTCTTTTAGAGTGATAGAGGTAACGGCCTTCATTGCCTCTATAGGACTGGCGACAGTTCTTCTTGCAAGTGCTGACAGCCACTTTTTACTGTTTATTATAAGTAAGCTGTTAACCAAAACTCTTTAGATCCAAAAAACCTTGAATTTTGTTCAACTGGTCGCGGATCCCAGTAGTGTGTTCCTGGTCTCTAAACCGAGGTGGGCGTTGACGTATCAACCTACCGGACAAGAATTGGCCGGTTTTTCGCCCTTTAAGAAACAAAGACAACGAAGGGTCAACACTTTCATCGGTTAGCGCTCTTCATTCAGGCATGTTGCACCAGGGCAAAAATGCTGCTTTCATCCTTTTGCGTAACTCAACTACTAATATGCGCGAGAGATGTTAAAACAAACAGTGGTCCCGATAAGTTAGATCAGATACTGAAATCTCTGAAGGGCACTGAGGAAACCAACAACTAGTACAACTAGTACACCGGCATTAATGACATCAGCAGCCGTGTGACTGAGCTTGAAAAAAGTATAGGTGAGGTTACAAATTTATAAAGCCTTACGGAATTGAAAGCAGAAACGCATGAAGTAAAAGCGAAGGTCAACATTTTATCGCAAAGACAACGAGAGTATGAAGATTTAGCATGTGACTTATACCCTGTCAGACGGGCTAGTTTAGTGTCACTACAAGCGAGTGCACTTCAACCCGTCGAAACACACTCAAAGTGTGTTGGTGCTACACGGGACAACTTAGTGTCACTCCAAAATGATGGCAATAACGATGGGTAAGTAATGGGCACACAACATATTACAGTGGATACGCATTTTTTTTATAAATAACTTCGTCGTCTTATTAGAAACACGTTACCACACATTTTTGCGCTAAGTCACGAGTTTTAATCCAAATTTAAATCCAATTCGATCATTACGATCAGCCATTACAAGCCAGTGATACACGTCCGCACGCCGGTACGATACTCTGTTTCACCTTATGCTGTACCGCAGAAAAGGCTACAAGCGCGAGCTCCTTGCTCTAGGGCAAATCAAGGCGGCACAAGCTCTCGTGCGTTAAGAGTTGCTGCCAAGGCTATGAGCTCGCGCATCTAGCCTTGTCTGCGGTACACCATAAGGTGAAACGGAGTATAGATCGAAACGAGCAGACGTAGAACTGAACCCAGGATTCCTGGGTTCTGCAGCGCGAGCTTTCGCTCCGCGTGCTCCGAGCTAGTGTGCGCGAGCCCACTCGGCCACTCGCCACTCGCCGCAACGAAACATCAGGAGTGTGTGGAGGACGAGCTGGAGGGCGATATCTGCGATGTTGGACAGTGGAAGCGCGTGGTTGGGGCACTTTTTTCCGTGGGAGCCCAATGCCTTTCATATAAGAGGCGGCTGGACCTGGATGCCGACGCACAGGCAAGAATTTCAAGGGACTTCAACCACCAGCTGCAGGCCAATGCCTTCACCGTAGCCGCTCTCATGACTGACAACCTACCCGTGATCAGTCGAGAACGGTGGACTTTCCAGAGGAACGAACGGTGGTTCGAACACACCTTGCCCCATTTGGCCGAGTTCTATTTCAAGCAAGCCTTTCACGTCTCTCCTGCCACCTTTAGATACCTGGCGGAGTCTTGCTGGTGCCTCTTGGCCGTCGCTGGCCGTCGCGCAGGGGCCAAGGCTGGAAACTACATTAGCCGCTTGTTTTTCTACAATACACTACTTTCCTGCCAACAGGAAACAGGTGCGCATCTAATATTACTCCTATCAAAATAATACTAAGTTTACCGCAGCGTTAATTTCTTCTATTATTTTAACTCCTTGAACACTGCTATCGAGATTACACACTTGGTCTACCGGAGCGAGCGTAGTGTGCTCCCCGAACTCACTTCATTGGCAGTGTGTTTTTCGGGCAGGGCTGGGGATTGAGCTCAGAATCACTGGGTTCTGCAGCGCGAGTTTTCCCTCGACGTACTCCGATCTGGTGGGCGCTAGCCCACTCGGCCACCGATACCCCTTAATGAAGACAGGTTAAAACAATGTTAACGTTTGCAATTCTTTGTAATGCCGAATTCGAGCGCAGCTCTGGAGGAGGAGGGAGGAAGGGTACGAAGGGGAGGTAAGTTAAGTTTTTTTGCAATGTCATTTTTCTACATGTCCTGTCTTTCAGGAATTTATTTTTCTTTATAAAATAAAACTTACGACACGCTTTTGGTTTCTATGTTCTTATTTTTTACTGTTGAAACAACCCTATTGATGCCACGCACTCGATCGAGCGAAGTGAGTTCGTCAAACTCACTTGAAGCCAAGTGTGTTCCTCAGGAAGGAGCCTTGTGGCACACTACAGAAATGACACTAAGGGGAAGTGCACTCGCTTGTAGCGACACTAAACTCGCCCGTCTGACAGGGGTATTAAACTGCAGAATGCGTAGTAATAACGTAATTCTCAAAGAAATGGTGGGAAAAGAACGTCAGAGCTAGTAAGACTCGAAGAGCATCGCGAAGACGTTCTTTCCTTCCAACATAAATGTCAGTGTTGGTGAAATCGAGAGCGCCCACCCACTTGGCGTGAGGAAAGTTGGTTTCAAGAGGCAATTGTGGTGAAATTTCTGAACTTCAAAAACAGAAACCAAATAATTAAAAACGCGTACAAACTAAAGGATTCAAGATACATCTAAGTGTTTGGATTTAAATTATTTTTTTACTAAATATTGTACTATTAGGAAGAAGCTACGAGATTTCGCAAAGGTAACGTTTGGGTCCAGCAAGTTTAGGCTTTATTACGACAAGCTACTCCTGAATAATACTTTCTAGTGGTATGACCCAGATAACGACGTGGTGATATAAAGTAAAAGGACCCCGCTTCCGCCCACCCCACCAAGCGCCTGATGAAGGGCTAGTAAATGCAACAAGGGCGATTTAGGAGCTCGGGAACAGCTTTCTTTTATGCTAGGCAAATTCCGAAACATTCTCCCGAAGAAGGATTACTTACTCGCCACCATTTAAGCCTGTTCAGCTGATATTGTTATGGGCATGGAAACGTGGCTAATCCAGGAAGTTGCCGTGTACTAAGTATGTCTAAACATTATCGGCTTTTTAGGAATGATAGGAGCGCGCCACGGGGCGGGTGTGTCATCATCTCAGTTAAAATGAACTGATCTCTTCCCGTATTGCCATTCCTAGCCCTCTTTAAATGCTGTCGGTGACAGTGCAGTTACATTTTATGTATTGTTTGATTGGTGCGTGCTATGGTCCGCCCAATTGTTCAACTTATTTCATGGAAAACTCAAACTCTAACCTTGAACTTGCGCAAACAAGATTTTCTATCTCTCCCATCATGCTGTTTTTTTTTCGATTTTAACTTACCCGGCATAGACTGGAATATGAACGTAGTCGCTAAACTATGTAAGAAACAAAGAACAATGTACTAAATGCCTAGATACCGGAAGCCTTTCAGCTTTAACACATTGTTAACCAGCAAACGCGTGACAACAACATTTTAGATTTAGTTCTAACTACTCATCCTGACCGTTGATGTTAATTCTTTAGAATATATCAGTGACCACAAAATGGTACATTGTGTTTTTGCTGCCCCAACTCGGAGACGTGAAGTTTAAAAGAAACAAATATTTGATTATAGAAGAACTGACCTTCAAAAAACTGTAAAATATATTGCCTGAACTTTCCTTTGATTTTCTTAGTTTGCTGAGTTACCGGTCAGTAAATGTCAGCTGGTTGTCCGTCCGCAATTAAATGAATGACGTGAAAGAAATGTGTATTCTAAAAAAAATATATTCTGCCATGTGCTTGTAATCCCTGGTTCAGAACCACTGTGAGACGCTGTACAAATAAGAAAAGAAGACTTTATTCGAAACCTAAACGTTCGGATGCTCAGGACGACTGTGTCGTCTCATTAATGCCCAAGGTCTCGCAAAGGGAAAATCAGGAGAGCCAAACGTAACTACTTTAGCAACGACCTGTCTTACTTTTTGAAATCTAATCCAAATATACCGGGTGTTTGTGCGAAGACTTTCAAAAATCCTAAAACTTAAAGCGTAAAAAAAAAGAAAAAAACTTTCTTCGGGAACAAACTACCAGCCACGGCGGACGTCAGAAATTGCCAAAAACATAGAAATTAGCCAAATAATTAATTAAAATTTGTTAATTAACTTTTTAATTAGTGGAAATAGACATATGGTTCTAATTAGAAAGTTGCTGAGCGTTATCGAAAACCACTAAATCAGTCACTTTCAAAAAGAATTTCGGCGCGTGAGAAGCGTAGTAGTGCACTAAAGTTACCGCTCTTTGAGCAGGTACAAGGCTGGGGCTAGATAAGAGACGGAAAAATCGCGCGGGCGCCTTATCGCAACCGCTAGCTTTGTACCTGCTCAAAGAGCGGTAACTTTAGTGCACTACTACGCTTCTCACGCGCCGAAATTCTTTTTGAAAGTGACTGATTTAGTGGTTTTCGATAACGCTCAGCAACTTTCTAATTAGAACCATATGTCTATTTCCACTAATTAAAAAGTTAATTAACAAATTTTAATTAATTATTTGGCTAATTACTATGTTTTTGGCAATTCCTGACGTCCGCCGTGGCTGGTAGTTTGTTCCCGAAGAAAGTTTTTTTCTTTTTTTTTACGCTTTAAGTTTTAGGATTTTTGAAAGTCTTCGCACAAACACCCGGTATTTTGGAGTGTAGTGAACCCTAAATCAAAGAATATAGGCACTTCCATATTTTCCGCAGAGGGTGGGTAGTGTATTGAACAATTTAAGCGAGTAAAGGCGTTTAATTCTTTCTTTGGTAGCGTCTTCACAGATGAAATGCATTTGAATAATATTATGTTAATGCCTACAATGTCTTCTCTAATTGAAACTTTTACCATTACCAGTGAGGCAGCTGCCAACTCAAGCAGCACAGATCTTGACCAAGCAGCGGCCAATGTCTGGCGATGGTCTTTTGGCCAGTGGCCAGAGAGTGGCCATTCATTGGCCAATGCTTGGCCGATGGCTGATGGACAGTGGCCATTGGCCAATGGCCAGATAAAGGCCAGTCACCGGCCGGTCTTTGGCTACTGTCCGGCCACTTGACCAAGGACCACTGCCAGCCATTGGCCGATGACTGGCCAGCTCTGTGCTGCTTGGGAAGGCAATAAACCAACTTCCATCAAATTCAAGCACCAGTTTGAATGGAATAAGCACAAAGTTGCCGAAATTAACAAACCATATATCCAGTAAACTTCTAGGAGCACTCTTCCAAAAGTCATTTTCTGTCGTCACGCTACACGATGATTGGAAACTGTCCCATGTAATTCCTCTTTACAAATCCGGCAATTGCAAATCTTTATAAATTACAGACCATATCCTTACTTGCGTGTCATGTAAATTACTTCAACACGAAATTTATTCTCAGACTATAAAACATCTCGTGTCTCAACAACCTTTTTTTCCAAACCAGCAGGGTCTTTAACAAGTACGTTCCTGTGAACTTCAAATTTTCGAGCTAACCACTGCTCTTCTTAAAAGTATTGACTCGTTTTCCGAAATTTACACAATTTTTATCTGACTTTCGAAAGCTTTTGATAGTCTTCCGCGTAAAATATTCATAAAAAAATTAAGTGGCTAATATAGAAATGGGTGTCATCGAATAGATCTCAGACTTTCTTTCAAATCGATTTCAGTGTGTCGTTATCGACAACATAATTTCCTACCAGTCGCCGTAACATCTGGTGTACCGCAAGGATCAGTACTTGGACCACTCCTTTTCCTTCTATGTGTTAATGATATTCACGTAAACATTCAATCAACAGTTCGACTTTCTGCAGACGACTGCGCCATCTGCCCGACAATATTATCTCCCCTCTAACAGCAAAATACTACAGGTAATGTGGTGTGCTGATTGGCGAATGAAGATAAATACAGATAAAACTAAACAAATAACCTTCGCTACAAAAACCAACACCCCCCGAGCATGGCTATCGAATTAACCTTGTAGACATAAAAAAGGTGCAATCGGTTGGGTACCTAGGTGTTCACCTTACAGTATTTTTATCTTAGAAATTACCTATTGAAATAATTCTACGGAATGCTAATCGCAC
Organism: Ixodes scapularis; assembly: GCF_016920785.2. Taxonomy (NCBI): domain Eukaryota; kingdom Metazoa; phylum Arthropoda; class Arachnida; order Ixodida; family Ixodidae; genus Ixodes; species Ixodes scapularis. The sequence goes on from NW_024609857.1 coordinate 189,116,920, forward strand.
ATTGCGTTTCTTGCGAAGAAATTTTTTTTCTTATACCAATACACAAATACAACCCTTGTTAAAAGCAGATTAGAATATGCGTCAATTATTTTGCATTCGCACCAAGCCTACCTGACAAATGAATTAGAGTCTTTTGAAAATAAAGCAGCCCGGTTTATAACACCAATAATTCAACCACATATAAAAATAATAAAATATACCTTAAATTTAGAACCCCTGGAAAGCAGAAAGCGTTTCGCTCGTTTTTTCTATATTTCACAAGATATATTACCCTTCTTCGCCCTTCCGATAAACGCACGTCGTGACAGCCAACTGTATCTTTCCAGCCTAGACCACTCTAACAAGGTAAACCCCCCCCCCCCCCCCTAATTTTGGCACACACTAACCAATGCAAATTATCTCCTCATAACCTTGCTGTCTCTGAATAGAACGCCTTACCGTATAATATCACGGTGACACAGGATTATCAGTTTTTTTTTACTCATCTGATTTTTCTTTTTTTCACAAAAAGCATATTCACTTTTTTTGCTTGTCGTAGATAAGCCATAGTCCATAGTATGTAGTTTGATGTTTTCCCTTTTTTTATTGAATATGTATAATATTGCCACAGCAGTGCAGCAATTGAATTCTGTGATTATATTTACTACTTTATTGTGTGTCGCGACATTGTTTTGCTTATCCCTACTGTTAACATGTTTTGTCTTTGTATGACTCCGCTCCCCCTCCCCCCCCCCCCCCCCCAACCCTATGTAATTTCGGAAAAGTCCCTTTAACTAAATGAATAAATATATAATTTTACTAAAACAAAAAGGCTTCCTGATATTATGGGGTCGCGCCCATGTTTTCAGCGACGAAACAACTAGCATGTCTTATGGGGACTACCGTCAAAATCCCTGTAGTGAGCAGGGGAGCAAGGAATTATTTAAACTACCCCAAAGAAACTTTCTTGCATCATCCACAGCGTGTCCACAACTGGTGTACTCTGCGTTAATCTCACGACCTGTTAATTATTCTCACAGAGGCGTCGTCAGCGCGCTATCCTTTCGGACTCTCCTTCACAAGCAAACAGGACATATCATTCGCAGCTTCTGTTCACTTCTGCTTCACAAAGGATTATCGGTACGCGACGTACCTTGACATAATAGTTTCTTCCCGTAATGCCACCCGTATAGTGCAAAAACAGGGAAACCAACGACGCAAACGAAGCACCAACACCACAAGGTCGTTGCCACGTTTTTCGCCAATTTTGCTTTGAAAGACCGTTGCGAAAACTTCGAGAAAACCAATAGAAATATCTGAGCTAAATTAACTTTGCGTCATAAACTTTAAAATAATATTTCATATTTTATAAAAGAATAATAATATTTTCTTGTTTTCTTTTGTTGTTGTTTTTATTATCCGAAAGTCATGTCACGTTCCTGTTTGCGACAAGGACAGCACCCCAAGTTGATAGAGTAAACTAATGATCGTGGCTATTTTTGCCAGCGCATGGAGGGGATCTGTGTTTTTAATTTCCAGGTCTTTTGCGAATATGTTAGCGCCGACTGTGTCGCCGAACGTTTTCTATAGCGCTGTGCTCAAGTAAGTTGATATCATTAGAAGATATGGTCGGCTGCTAGAGAGGACATCTAGTCGAGTGTCTGGAATAATATTTTATGTCTATTTAATACAACCCGCTTTCTTATATGCCATTAAATCAATTATATGTTTATAAACGAGATGCGTCAAAAATAGTGACAATTCACGGGCTGCTGGAGAAATATTACTTAAAGATTATCAAAAACTCTCGTCCACTCCTTAGCGCGCTTCCTCGGTCTCACTTTTTGCCAGATATTTTACTATAGTTAAAATATCAGTTAACAAAAATGAAAAATTTCACAACCTGAACCATATACAATATAAATCAGTGTGTCGAACCGAAAAAAATACGGGTTCGGTTACGGTTCAGGTCAGGTAAATTTATTTTGTTCCGGTTCAGTTCCGGTTCGATTAATTTGATCCGCGAACCGGTTCGGGAACCGGTTCGGGGCGCTGAACCGGTTCGCGAACCGGTTCGAAAATTATAAATGACAAATTGCAACATCAAAATAAATTACAAATAAAGCATCTGAAATCAGCACATACGAAACAGGATAAATCGTAGTGTAAGGCTCAGGGATTTCTACCAGGATTGGTTTCTTTATGTGCACTCAAAGGTTACCTCACCGACGTTTACGCATTCGGACTTAATCTAATTGGGTCCGACGCAGTAGCTGTAAAATCCGCGACCTCCTTACAAACCCACTTACAAGTAGAACTCGCTAACTATCCCGCCACCTCGGCGTGTAAGCAATTGAAGGAACGGTGGGGAGAAAATACAGCTTTCTTTATTTGAACTAGCCTTCGGTAACTCAAATTAGACCCTTAAAGAAGTTTTCATTAAACAAGATACGGAATATGAAAAACACTTCACCGAACGCAACGCCAGAAGGACGTAATAGGATAAATATTAAAATAGAAGAGTTCGCTGTCTCACATATATGTCAGCTTCTAAGTGCCTATACGAAACCGGATGCATTATTATCAAACTCCACAGCCTTTTCTTTTCTCATTCCGATGGAAGCAAGCTTCAAGAACTCGCGCGTTCTAGAAACGTGTTATGAAATGAGCACACAGCAGCATTTAGGATTTACGAGATTGTAAGAAAATGAAATCCCGCGACGCGATATTTTTTTTTTTTTTGTACACCCTTTCGATTCTCTTTCTTCCGTGCAAGCCGCGACCAGCGCAATACTGGTTCCTATGTCAAGATTCATGGATGCAGCGTTTGTCAAGATTCCTGGATGCAGCGTTTGTCAAGATTCATGGATGCAGCGTTTATATTCCTAAGACTGAGTGGAGAAGAAAAATATGTAAGCGAGGTGTGTGTCACTTGAGGGCACTTAAAAAACAAATGGCATTGATAGCACATTCATTGTCAACAGCGCGTGGCCGAACCGTTTTGACATGAGTCGGTAACCGTTATTTTTTTTCCGGTTCAGTTCCGGTTCGGGTTCATCGTGATAACAATATAACGGTTCGGGTTCAGTTCCGGAAAAAATACCGGTTCGGTTGCGGTTTTCGGTTCGGTTCGGTTCCGGTTCGACACCCTGATATAAATACATATTAAATTACATTTTTATAAAAAAATATTATACATGCCTTCAAGCTTTTTTGTGTATTTAAACAATGACAAGCACTATATGTGCAGCAAATATTGAAACTTAGACATAAATATTGAAAACAATATCAGAGGTGAACATTTCAGCGTTTAGGGATATATGTATAAAACATAATATATCGTATAAAACATTGTAAACGGTATGAAACTTAGTGAAAACAAAATATATAATAAAATTTCTCGTTCACTTCTCCTGATGTATCTTTTTAACACCGCATCACCAAAATTGCACTGTAATATTTTAATGGTGCTTTCACAAAATGGGAACTCGCGGAGCAAGTGAAAGTTCGCGTCTACCTATTGGCGAAGTTATAATTGTCAACAAACAACACAAAACCTTATAAAGTTATACCTAGTTTGTCGCAGTTTATTTTTCTTCGCGTCCCAATGTTCTAAACCTCGAAGCTTATTTTTACAGTGTATATTTTTATTTAAAAAAGTAATATTTTGGTGTAAACGTGGGCTAGTTTAAAGAGAACGAGCTTGCATCAATTAATATTTCTTCAACTAGATTTGGCGTCAGCCTCACTTTCATTGGCAACACTAATCTGTACCACGACGAAACTTGCAAAACAAGTGGTACTTCGATAAATGTAAAAACCATAAAATCACTAAACTCTCAGAGGTAGTCGCTAGAAAGCTCTTATTCACCACATCCTTACTCATCAACAAACCCGCGGCTGCGCTGGTAAAGCATTGTAAATGGTGAAACATAAAGGCTTCAACTGCCCGCCCCCTCTTACCCCTTCTATGTGATCTCCATGGTTCACAGTTTTCACTGTTACAAAAAAACACAACCCTTGCTTTCTCTAAGAAGCCCTATGGCACCAAACTGGAAGCCGGAACAGTGACTTTTGTCGCGACCCGAAAGACCTGTTGTCCTGATGGACCTTCATAAGATAAGCGGTTGATCCTGCTTGACCGTTGTCCCTCCGCGATGTCCAAATGTAATTCTAAAATATCGTGTGATCGTGTGTGCGTCTGTGTGTGTGTTTGTTTGTGTGTGTGCATGTGTGTGTGTTTGTGTGCCTGTGTCTGCTTTTTGCATCGGAATATTCAAATCCGTAGTTTATAGGATAAATTCGAATTGACGAAAATTCTAGCGGAAGGTGTTTTTTGGAAGTTTTGAGGATTGATTTGAAAACACGAAACCCTAGTTACACCGGAGGAAGGAATAATATGGTACCTTTCGAATGAAGCAACTCATTCAAAAAAGTAATTGCAGTGAAACGAGTATTGAGCCTCTAAAGTGCATCCAGATTACCACGGTATGTGAGACCGTAGTCTTAAGAATAGTTCCTGATGTTCGTAGCCTCCGCTCATCGCTGCCAATAAATCTTGAGACCTAAAGTAACGCAGTAATGTTCGTTCGTTTTTGGAAGTAGTAGTAACGGTACTTCATTACATTTGGTGGAAGGTAAGAAATATGAGTAACTCGTTACATTTGTTCTTTTTTTTACAAATTACGAGTAATGTTGTTTTCTTATTGTTGTTGTTGTTGCTTTTTTTTGTTAACTTTTGGTTTTGCGCACAACACTGATTTGGAGCTTTCTCTGCAGAACATCCTATTTAAAAAAAAATAAATAAAAGCTGTCTTTGCTGGCAAAGACCCGGGAAAAAAACATCTAGATAAGCATTTGTACCTTAGGCACTGCAGTCCACGTACCGGCTAGCGACGCTGGCTGCTCACATACCTGCGGGGAAACGAAATGCAGCTGTCTGCTCGTCTTGGCCACTCGTTCGTCAAAATGCTTTCAGAGGTAGAACGATAGCGCTAGAGATACCGTTTGTAATGTACAATGCATCAATCTATAGATTGATGAACTGTATGTATGTTGACGTAGTCAGTAATTGTTGAATGGGAAGTACACTTCTCATAAAACAATGTGATTTAAAATAAAGGGAAAACAGTTTCTAATCACCTTGAAAAGGCCAGCAACAAAGCGCGCAACCTTTTTTTTTTAATTCAAAACATTGTTTATTTAGGCAAGCTGGAATCAAGAATTAAGACGAAAAAGGAACTGCGTCTTTATTTCCTCTTGAATCACAAACCGACAATAAAAAAGCAGAAATTTTCACCCGCAAGTTTACAACCTTGGGGAAAGACCAACAACGTGGGCAAGAGTCCCCTTTTACAACTGGCCGAGATCCCTCCCGAGACGAATCGCCAGGGAGATAAGAGCGTGACAGCGCACAAAATGCGCACGCCTTTGGGTCAGCCTGGCGGGTGACCTCTTCATTGTCGACCTCTTCACTGCGCGCACTCCATAAAAGAGGAAGACTTCTCAGATGGCGTGGGGAGGGGTCGTCTCCAACGGAGGTACAAGGGCCGTCGTAAAATAACATAAAAAGGGAAGCTCCTCCGGATGCTGGACGGATTTTGCTGATAGTTTACGGGTCCTAAGTTTTCGCGCAGCATAAAGCTTTCTGTTCTTTATGTGTTCGCCTTACTTATAGATATATAATCTGGCATTTTATACTGTATGTTTCTTTTCTCTCGCGGAGAGGTTTATTTATGTTATACTATTATGCGACCGGAAGGTTTTCAGCTTATTGTTGTTTGTGTTGTTTTCGCCTATCGGTTTTGCGCCTTCGTCAGGCTTTGCGTCGTTTTTCTTGTTTTTCTTAGTGTTGTTTTTGTTTGTTCAGCTTTTGTTGTCGCTCCTGGTGTTGTTTTGATGGGGCTGCTCGGTTTTTGCCGCGTCATCTCTGAGTACGCGATTAATTTGTCTCGGTAACAATTGTGAGTCCCGGTACACAAGCTGGAGCGAGTAAGCGGAACCATTATATCAGGCAGTATAAAGCGGTCCTACCATTGAAGATAACAACTGTCGTTTCCTGTAACTCCAGAGCTTCACAAGTGTGGCAGTACGGATGCTATATAAAAGACAGGACCTTGTAAACAATGAAAGGCACAATTTAAAAGCGAAGTAATTACGGCGTAGTATGAAAGCTATATGATTTTAACCCTCGCATTTCCCACATTCTTTGCATCTGTATCTGGATTGTGAGTTGTGTCAAAACTCAACTTATCAACGTGACTCGAGATTATATATAGTCTCAAATAAGGTTATTCTAATAACTATAATTATTTTTAAGACAACGAAGTCCTGTATCTTGCCGTATAAAACACTGAAATTATTTGTCAAGAAGCAAACTGAGAAAGTTGCTCCCCCCGAAAAAAAACAATGACCATTCATCGGTTGTCAAGCAACAACAAAACCTACTAATGTCACTGCAAAAATTGCAGAATGGAACAAAACATGTATGTTATTAGCTCAACTTCATAGGTGCGTTTCTTTTTAAGATCTAACGTCACACTAGCAATCTATTTTACACTTCTAACTGACCTAATAGTCATAGTTTGTCATGTTCAGTAATGAATCACTGAAACAAAATTCAAAGCGTTATTTGTATTATGTAACTTGTGAACCGACATTTTTCCGTATGAGGATAACACGTAGGACTCGTAGATTGTTAAAGATGAGATCGAGATCTCACGAAAGCAGAGTTAGTTTGTTCAATGTATTCTCTATCGAGTGAGTAGTCAACGTCTCGTGCTCTCTTTAGTCAGCTTAGAGATATCGGTTTGTGGTGATAAATCAGGAGCTGTGCTTTAAAGGGTACTTTCGTTCAGTATTTTCGAATTTGAGATTGCGATTGTTTCCATCTCAGTCAGCGTCCCCGAATCACAAGGTTATCTGTTGGTTACATTGTGTGTAGTTTATACATACTACTGCTCACAATTTCGTTTCGGGCGTCCATGGCAAAAACCGAAACTATCTGCTCGAGAGAGATAGCAACACTCATCACTGGCTGTGCGGCCCCGACGTGACGTCCTGGTGGTGTGGCGGTAAGCGCTACAGCGTGCCGAATCAACCGCAGCACCACCGTGACGTGACGTCACGGTGGTGCAGAATGGATGGATGTTAATGGCTTCATCCTTCGTAACGGGCGGAAGCATGCGCCACCTAGCCTAAGTCTAAAAAGACAAACATATGATTTCCCCCGTCTTCTAAGCTGGACCGCTCCTGCCCATGCGATAATCCCACTTGCCAACCGTAATGCAGCTATGCGGGTCCCTCGTCTCGTTCGTCTTTTTCTAAGTTACTAAATTCCCGAATGAACACCCACCCACAGAGGAGAGCTAGAATGGAAAAAATATAAGAGGGAAGGGGGCGATTTCCAGCGGGAGCATGTTATACTCCGTTTCACCCTACGATAGACAAGGGCCGCTGGCGGGTGGAGCACCCCCTCAGAAAAGCTTGCATTCGCACTGCGGAAGAGTGCGCAAGAGAAGTTCCGACTCGCAGGGTACGAAGAGCAGTAATCTGACGCTTATGATTATGTGTTGTAATAGTGCTCTATTTTGTATTGGTGAAGTAAAGGTTTTATAAACCTTTACTTTATTTAGTTTTATAAACATTCATGGCCACATTTCGTAAACATGTCAACTGTTTGGAGAAGTTGGAGGGCGCGCAGGCAACACCGACATAAGGTCGTTTCGCCTTAGCCATAACAATCTAATCCGAACCATCCAATCTTTGTGTACGTAAAACGCACCCGCATTCGTATCTTCCTTCCGCACGTTGTCCGTACACAGGCTCGCGTGTTGAAATGTCTATCCGACTCATCTCTATTTCTTAATGGCCACGGGTTCCGGTCCCGAGTTTTCTTCGCCACATTTCTTCTAGACGGTATTTAATCCCTTCGGTACTTTTCAGTAATAGCAAGCAGACGGAGCCGCCGCGAGGGCTCGAGAAGCAGACGAAAACCTCGCCTTTGCATGCCGCGTCTTTGCGCATTTATACTTGCGACGGAGCAATCATACTACACGTTTCTAACAGGCTCCTGATTGGACCCGGCGGCATGTAGCCTTGGGCTTTAGTCCATCGTCGGTTGAGGAGTATACTTGGGATTTAACGATAATAACATCATAAGGAAATACTTCGTTACCAGGGAGAAAACTAACGCCTTCCCAGAAGAGGGCTGTTAGTCCAATGGCCCTCTTCTGGTAAAACACTGCTCGGCTGTGCTAAACACCGTCAAGGTGACAAGAAATTAAAGCAACATATTATTTATTGTTATTGACAATAGATGCAATACACTGACAATAGTGTAGAACGTTACTTTATAAGCAACTGTGCCTGGCTAAAAGGCTCATGCTTTGGGGCATGTCACGACTATTAAAAATAAAAATTGAATTATAATCAACTTTTAGAAAAAAATTTGCGTGTTTTATTGAGTATAGACTTCCCTCCTTCTGCGTAAGGGCGGAGTTTGTACTGCACCACCTTATGTTGAAAAAAATTAAACTGAAACTAGATTTTTCTGAAAATCGCGAATTTTTTTGTGATCAAACAACCAATATTTTGTGGCACAATAAAAACAATTCACGCTCGATCATTTCCCCGATACATGACTCCCTTCCGCAACATCTGATAGAGAAAATCTCAAAAACATTTCGCGCTCGTAGCTGCGAAATTCGGCGAATCCCGAGAAACGTCGGCGCAGTTGCTCACCACTGAACATCGAGATAGACTGTTTTTTTTTTTGTTTTTTTTTTTTGCCTTTAAACTACCACCCTTCCTTTTTTTATAAAATGCACACACATGAACAAAAACTTCAAATAAGTATATCACCCCCAGCAGAAACCCGTCGAGTAAACAAGGACGGTCTTCGCACAACGTCCTTTTGATTCCGGAGGCCCAGGAATCGAATGGCCATAGTGGAAACAAATACATTCCCTTGTCGGATCGACGCAGCAGCAACGCGGAAGGGGCTGAATAAACAAGTGCCGGGGCCTAGCTGCTGTCGCTTGTTTTCCTTCGATTGGAGGCAGACCCGGACAGCCGCCGGCCGCGCGAGATCTTTCAATTGAATGTCTTCCTTGGGTACATTGTCTTCGGGACAGACGCTGCGAGGCTCGTGGCACGCGAATCGTCAGCAAACATGATGCCAGTGGAGAGCCGTACGAGGGCACATGGGTGTTTCTCAGGAATGTATACAGATATACGCACACCTTGTCGAACTGAAGTGCGGCTGAGTAAACTTTGTATATCGGTTTGGTTTAAGCTCTTTGTAATGCCGGTGTTTGTGCTGCCCTGCGGTACCCTGGAAGCACCAATCCTTCATTCAAATACCCTACAAGCTTTTTTTCACAAGCGCGACGACGATGCCGCTAGTGGCTTAGCAGTTGTAATACTGCGGGGTCATGACTTTGAGTACGTTGTGGGCAAAAGGGGGGACCTTGTATGGATTTGACTGGGCACTTGACGGTTTGAGACAAGCTGGCTGATCTTGCCCCATCAAAATGACGAGGGTAAAGATGGTTGTAAGTTACGGCTGAGTTACCACAGAGAAGCAACACAGGCGGTTTTATGTAGCTTGAGGTTGGTCCACGTAAGCTCTCGGTATTTTCTACCGGCACGTGCAGGACGGCACGAAGTCACTTTTAAGCCACCTTGACATGGCATGAAATTAATGCAAACATTGTGGTAATGACCCAATCGGGGCATCGGCACCGGGTTAAGATCCGCTTGATCTTCGCTGTGAGCATTTATTTAGGGGACGCCAGACTCGAGCGACAGCCAGCGCCCTCGGTTAGCGAAGATACGAAACGATTGGCAGTCTCGTCGGAGTAGCGGTGGTAGCGGTGCACGATTGAAATGATACCTCCGATCGTGCTATTATGAGGTTTTAAACCGCTTAATTGAATTCCCTCTTATATTACAGAACACACTTTAACAAAAAGGGCAAAGGTTTTTAGACATAATTGATTTGAGGCCAGAGAAGAAGAAATAAAAATAATGTGCCTTTTAGACCGAAAACACTCATATGCGACGAGCTAAACCTACGGAACGGATGTCTCGGCGAAGTGTCAGTGCCACCAAGAGAAACACTTGTACAGCCATGATGCTTCACCCGTGAGACTGGGAACGAAAGATATATTAGAAGAAACAGGAGAAATGGGCATATATCTTGAAGTTTCCTTCCCAGTCTAAGCGTTTAAACATCATGATTAATACGCAACATTTTCGTGTACGTTGATCATTTTTACATGTACAACATCACGATCAAGTGGAGTGCGAAATTAAAGGCAGCGGACCAAAGGTGGTCTTCACTGGCGGCCATAGTTGAGGTCGTTGCGGTTAAGCATCTATTTACGACAATCAGGATTTTCTTCTTTGGGAGACCATAAATAAGAGCTCATTCCGAGCAGGCATTGTGAGCAGTCACCTCAAATATGGCGTCCAGTAAAAACTACCTTTGAAGACTAATTGCTTCAAGACAAAAGTATGGTTTACATTTTTTATGCAGCTGAGTCCACTGTAGCAAAATTATTGGCAGCACGTGCTACTGTCGCTACGGCGCCCTCGCCGGCTGCAATCCCACTGCCGCAATCCACTTCTACTGCCATTCATTGTCCCATTTTTGGGAAGGAAACTGGAAAAGGCTCACGGTTGTGGTGCCCTCTTTGTTATGGCAGTCGTTTGCGCAGCAGTACAGGTGCGTCTTCTTATTTTTCGGGTGGTCATTTGTCTCATTGCCGGGAGGCTTCTTTTTAACCATTGCCATGAAAGTCTATCCGTAAACTACGCAACACTGTAGGTAGAACGCAGCTTTACAGCGTTGCAAATGGCAGAACCTCGATGGAATGAACTGGCCATTCTTTCAAAAGTTTGCCGCTAGATGGCGCGACATCTGAGACTAATTACATTGTACGGATGCCATGAACAAATTTATACTGTTTTCACCCTGAAGCTGAGACTGCAGCCAAAGCTACATGCGCGAGCTAGCCCGCGCTGCTGGCTTTGAGACTTACATATCTAGCGCGAGTGCTCGTCCTGCGGAAGAACGCTTCAAAGCAGCGACCTTGAGCTTTGGTGCTCCTGGCATTGGCTCCAGTATCAGTTTAAGGGTGAACGGAGTATAGTCAAAGCACAGCCTTGATGATTGGCCTGGCACGAAGCTCTTACGACTATTTCTCGGTATTCACTGAAGTCATAAATTGAAATTGGTGGGGAAGTTGTGAAGCAGAAAAAGATTGAAGCCACATGGGCTCCTCATGACATCTACCGCGACTGGGTTTTTGCTTTATAGAGTTATTTGTACTCCCAAAAATGATTCAGTGATAGGCCGACGACCGTAGATTTTTCGATATGTTCGCACGATAAAACAAGAATACTCGCACTTAATGTATACATTGCTGGTATGCTCGAATAAACTGAAGGCGTTCGTCTCTATGCCCATTAGCCCATGCCCGATTACATGCACCGTGTCAGCGGTCAATTCAAGATGCACCCGGTAGAAAGTCCGTAAGTCACGCGCTGGATTGAGATTACAAGAAAAATGTATCTTGTTGTGTCAGCGGTCAATTCAAGATGCACCCGGTAGAAAGTCCGTAAGTCACGCGCTGGATTGAGATTACAAGAAAAATGTACCTGTGGACGACTTTCTATGGCATTTATGGGAAATCAAGAGTGCGCATCTATAACCTTGGTTGGCACTTATGGCGCACAAACCCAAAAGCGCCCATAAAGTTTAGTTGATTTCTTTTGCCACAAAGTTATTATTTAGGTAATAATTGTCCCGGCCAAGCGGTTAAAGCGAGCCGGAAAAATCGGCGCCTGCACAAAAAACGTTCAGACTTTCAACGAATGCGCACCCATCGGGTCAAGCTTACTGTGCGAAATTTCAAGGCATACTTGTTTATGTTAAAAAATAGATCAAAAATCTTGCCAAAGTTCACGTTAGGACCGTTCTCAGACGCAACGTTCAACTCGAAAAAACGTTGCGGAGTTTTACGCTCAATTGTCACATATAATGAACCCCAAAACCTAAGTTCGACGTACAGCACACTAGGGTAGAAGGGTAAGAAAGCAAAAGTATAATTTTCGGCATAAAGTTTTCAGCTTAAAGGCTGATTATATCTAATTTTCTCACCTTTAAAGAACGTGTTGTAATTTTACTTTGAGGCTTCCGCATACCCAGTGCATTAACTCAAATGCAGCTCACGTGTTGGATACGAATTATGCGTCACTTCAACGACAACTTCGATGGCGTTCGTAAAAAGCGCAGTGGCAGCTTGGATTCATCGCATTGTTAAACATACACCGCCAACGTTGACACGTGCTCAGGTTGGCAACGCAGATGCCACGAGTGCTGAGTTCCACACATTGTTAAGGTTCAATTATTCCTGTCATCGCATCGATTGGGCATGACCCCTTATCCGAATGCATGTCGAGGCATTCATTGTCAAAAGCCCAAATCAAATGCTCACGCTGTGCTCGTATCGAGTGTTTGGATGAGCGTCGTACCGACATCCGGTCGTGTATCACTACTGCGTGGTGCACGTTAAAGACCACAGGCTACCGGTTGTTCTCCACTAGATAAATGTCTCATCTACAGCTGGTAGACAAGTCGCCCGTTGAGGCAAACGAAGTTTCGGCTGTATAAATATACACACACCGATTTGCTTTTTGTACGAGCCAGATCCAATTATCGTCACCGCGGGGATAGCAAAACAGGATGACAAAATCCTGGGTACTGCATTGTTGACTATCCCAACAATGCAATCCCCGCAGTTTCGTTGTCAAATTTCGAAAAAGAGAGCCTGAAAGTAAGAAAAGACAAGATCACGGGCAGGCTGGTGAACTACATTTATAGCATTCCTGAGGCAAAAGAAAAAAAGATGAAAGAAAGAGCAAAACAACAATGATGTTTTGCCTTTTTGCCCAATGATAATGTGTTGATGTCACAGTCAATGTCAGGGAGGCGAAATTTGAATTCATTGCGTCTGTAATCCCCAGGCTCGCTTTTAATCTGTTAAAACAATTAGCGACCGAATGTATATTTTTAACATTTTCAAGAGTGTTGTGTTTTTGTTTGTATTTCATCTGGAGAAATTTTAAAGCCCTTTCGAAACTGTTCCTGTGACAAATAATAGCAACCTCTCAACGGTGAACGGCGAACAACGGCGCAGACAAGCCGGTTAGCGAGGGCTGTGCTCGTGGCGCAATATCTCGATAGGCGCAGGGAGCAGACGACGTACTCAGTCAAAAGCAGATTTCACCGTCGTCTGCTTCGTGTGCCTTTTGAGAGACGACCGCCACAAGCAAAACCATCGAGAACTCGTTAGTCTAGAAGGGGCGTTTATAAACTTTGTATTCTCGGCACCAAAAAGTTTAAAAAGGGAAAACAAAACAGGTATCAAGACGAGCGCGCGTCCCTCTAGTTTTGGCACAGTATAAACATCGCGCACTATATAGTACCCCAGAACGCCGCTAAGGCGTTAAAACAAAATGGCACCGCCCGTCGGGAAGGTTTGAAACACGAGCAGTGATCCGTTTTTTTCCGTACATTTGAAGGAAAGCAATGCCAAAGAGATTCATTTCGAGCTGGTGGTGGTGATGTACAACGCCCCAGATTATACCACTGTGGTATGCCACTGTGGTACATACCAAACCGTATGTACAACCAACTAGCCCAACTATATACCTTGTTAGTTAAATGGCGCAGACGCTTCCAGTGTGGCCAAAAACATTTCAAGGACGGCGACCAAGTGATTGCTGAAGTATATCGATTCCTGAACACTGAAAACGACGAGTTGTATAACAATAGCCTCCGGCAGGTTGTCCATCGCTTGCAAAAGTGCGCGACTTAGGCTAACGAATATGTAGAAAAAAGGTAAACTTCTACATGACATTTATTGCTGAATTTCAATTCCGTCATGACAGTAATACGAACTTTAAAAACACCCCTTGTATGTCATCGTCCGCCATGGTGCGTGACAAATTTGTTGGTTTTATTTTTACGGAAAGAGAGCTGTGCCTTAAAATTGCCCAAGGTGAATGAAAATCACCACTAAACTACGCCTTTGGTTACTTCCTAAGTTTTTCATATGCACACAAGGATTTCTCCGATCAACTGTAGAGTGAACATGGAGATTCAAAATACCCTCTATATTCGCAATGTTATTTTTCTTCTCTGAATAAAGATATTCAAATACGAGAATTAATCTTTGTCTCCGTTTTAATGTTTTGAATAATTCATTCGTACTCCTTTTGTTTTTGCTGTTGAAATCACCTTGTTTACAAATATTCTGCTCATAACAGTCCTACCAAACCGACAAAATGGCTAATTTCGACAACGTCGTTGTGAATTAAAAAAAAAAAAAAAAAAGGCATCAGGAAACCTAGTTCACACTGCTGATCTTATCAACCATGTTCGCAGACCGTGCCTAAGTCTCTTCTGTTTTTTTTTTTTGTTTTTGTTTTTTATTAATTGAGGTAATTACTTATATAAATAATTTTCAAAAAAAGAAGGAGGAAAAGTTTAAGCACGAAAATAATATAAATATTGGTAAAACGAATACATTGCCGACATTTCGATCGTTGATACTTCTACCATAGCTAATTACGTTTCCGGTTTGCGTTATTTCTGCTACGGCGGACGGTTTTTTTTTTGTACGCACTGAAACGAAGGGAGAGGAGAAGAGGAGTGAACGCGGGGCCGTCAAAGCGCTGAGTTTTGACTGGAATGATTAGTGGGTAGACGAAAAGGCTAGCTGCCCCTTCTCTCTACTCCTTGCACTCGGCGGCCCGTAGCTGTGGCTGTAGTTCATTGTAGGGTGAGAACGACGCGTACCGCCGGCTTACCTGCTACGCTAAGCACTGACATTTTTGCTTCATTTCGCAAACACCGCAATATCTGCGCCATCTACCACATCTTTTTTTTTTCGATTATTCGATTGTGTAAATGAGAAGTCATAATAAGATTTATCGTGTTGTGACATCAAACATTAGAGTAAGTTCTTACAACGTTGTTCAAAGCGTGAAAACCATCCTTTCAGTTTTTCAGAGATGAACCAAACGTGCGTAATCCCCTGATAAGTGTTGAAGCTGGTGATACTATAATGGCTACAATGCACGAAGTTCGGCATTTTGGTGCACCCAACCATTTTGGTGCGCCCAACCAGTTGAAATCAATAGATTCTGCTGTGCATCAAAACTGACATCATGCCGAGCGTATCGGCGCAACGCAGCTCAAAACGCGTGGAGCAGGAAGCTCGCACTGCAGAACCTTGGGATCCCGGGGTCGATTCCCACCTTCATCCGTTTTTATCTGAATAAGCATCGTGCCGGTGTGCGGCCGTGTATCGCAACGGCGTGGTGCATGATAAAGACCTCAGGCCAGCAGGGGTAACGCACTGGCTGAATTTCTTATCTACAGCGAAGGCACCAGGCGTCCACTAGTGTTATTAAGTAACTTCACGGGGTCTAAACAAACACACTTCACAATTTTTCTTTGCCGTACTGGATTCCCTTTTAAACCTTTTGACGGCTTAATACTTTAGCGAAAGCCTCGACAACCTAAGAGTGTACTATTGCAGACCTGAATTCTGAAGAAGGCGGAGGTATACAGCCATCTGCGGTACGGAAACATCGGGGTAATTACGGGCCACGCCTGGGGCTGACTGACAGAAGACTTTCATAAAAGAAGGCTTCAATGAGACTGAAGGGAGCTTCCTTTACACGCTAATTACTTCGCCTGCCCTAGAGCTACGTTCCCTCATTTACACGAAGAATGCATCCGTCACCGCGGATTTCATTAATCAGCCCCTCTTTTGATGGGATTATCGGTATCCAATCAGACGCGCTTTGAAAGAGCGAACGCTAATACTTCTCTATTTCTAGCTTCAGCAATCAATCACTGTGTTTATTGGAAAAGGGAGGGCGAAAGGGGTTTGGCAAATTATACGCGAAGAAAAAATTTGTCCACTACAGTGATACAGGGTGCAAACGGAAAACTTTAAAAACTATGTACGATCTTCCGATTGCCCAGTAATTTTGTCTTCTGTATTCCTATAGAGATGCATTCTCCAATCTCACTGACCGAGCAGCAACGACGAGATGCTAAGTATTCGTCTGCAGTTTTAAGAAGTCACTGACTTTAAGCATGCGATACGTCTCAGGGTAACTGACAGCCCAAGAAAGGCTAGGCGTGACTCACTTTGTTCACTTTTCTTACTTAGTGATTTGTTCCTCCGCGTTCCTGTTTCTATCGGTTATTTCCACAGCTTTATTTGCTGATGAACCATGATAAAATGCACGAAACTCTCAAAGCCCTCCCCCCTCCCCCCCCCCCTTCCTGCTCCTCTATATCAGTGAGTGGAGGTGATATTCTCAAAGTATATTCTCACATTCAACACTTTGTTGGAAGTTTCGCCAAAATCCGAGATTGCTTTCTGTTTCGTATGGACGCGGTCGAGACACGGCAGTATCTGAAATTCTTGCATTCCTACCCCCGTGCGATCTGATCAAAATCGAAAATCATTGATCTTTCTTAATTACACATACCTAATCTCCAGGATAAGTATCAGCGCTACCCCATGATTTTCTAGTATCCGTGATAAAGAGGGACTTTTTTTTTTTATTATTATTCATTGTCTAGGTCACATTTAGTTCCAATGGGTCAAGAAGAAAACAGTGAGTCAAAACGTTATAGCTAATTAACGAAACCTAAAAAAAAACACTTTCTGTTACGAGTGGTCGTTGAGGTTAATATGATTTTTTTTACTCGTTACTGTGTGCATTAAAACATATATTTTTCGCTCATCGCACCTTTTTGTAAAAACACAGAAGCCATAATTTAGGCAATGCTTCATTGCGTGCCTGTTAAGAGTCCAGATTTTTATGAGATCGGTAATAGTCAAAATAAAAAAGGGTACGCCATCCACTTACAATATATATCAGAAAATTGTAATGATGTTTACATTATAAGTAACAACTCGAGCCGTAGCACGCATTCAGTCCTTTCTATATAAGGAATGTTCCAAAACAATAGTCAGTCGTAAAAAAATAAATCATAGAGCGCCACTAAACATTTTCCGAAGGTATTTTACGTGGTCTATTATCATACCTACATGTTCTTTCTGTGAATACCGGTAAATTAATATAAAAAAGACGTTATTTCTCTGCGCACAGAAAATGAAAACGAAAGCGAACCATCAGGTTCTTGCTGCGGCTAACAAATGACACCTCATAAAAAAGAAAAAGATGATAAATTTTTGAGTTCAACACTTTAGAGGTGATACAGCAAATTCGAACTTTTTTTCTTATTTGGGAAGCACGTCAAACCAACCAGTTAAGCTTCAGGCAGTCACAAAATATTCGAATTTGTCTGGAACCGACCTTAACAATGCACATAAGAATCAGAACATTCAGAAGCATGTCAAATCAACCAGCTCAGCTCCAGGCAGTCAAAAAATATTCGAATTTCTCTGGAACCGACCTCAAACAATGCACAGCACAATCCGGGCACGCGCCGTCGCCAGTTTCCTACACACTCCGGGGCCGATGCCGTTCGCTCGATACACTTCAAAAGGCCTCTATGCAGAAAATTGAACCTCTATTCTCCTCACGTCCAGCCGGCTAAACAGCGCTGCGTGTTAAGAAAAGCATTACAGGCTCTTCCAAGAACAGCCTTTCACTCTTGCCGCTTCAGTAGAGCAATAGCAAGAGAGGAGAGGAAACCACCTCTCCAACGTTCGCTCCGTCATACACCGTCATTAGCCGAGTTCCCTCCCCGGATAGCCGCGACTGGCTCTCCAAAGCGTTTAGAAGGAAAGTAAACTCCCCAGATTCCTTTGAATATAAACTGTGAATAAAAAAAAAACAAAAAACAATGAGCAGGCACGTGTAAATTTACTGTACAGTCACGGCGATAGCTGCGACATGACACGGCAAAGTACCTGAGAACCGGTGTCGCGTTTATCACGCACCGTGGAGTTTCGATGGCGAAGGCTTCGTTCTCACGAACGCACGCACCTCTCTGTTTTTGCGACTGAAGGCGAAACGTGTGAGCGTTGCCGCCAGCGCGTCTGTCAGCGTTGCGCAACAAGGGCGACGCTAACAGGTCTGCAGCCTTGTTCCCCGTATACACACTCTCGACGAGCTTCAGCGCGTTTTCCGGTTGGGGCGGCTCGGGGTTCTATTCACAATGACGTAATGCTCACTGTTTTCTGGGGTGTATATTGTACAGATAAATGCGGCGGGAACCTTTTAACACGGGCGGCAGCTTGTGCCACCTAACCGAAGCTTTTCGTTTCAACAATTAACTCCGAGAGGATTGGGAATTATATTCGACAATGATAAAAAATTTTGATTCCAAGGTCACAGAAACTGGGGCCATCTAGCGGGCACTAGGCGAAACCCGTATACGCACGTGTGCTTTAAATTCCCTTTATAGAGAGAGGAGGTGTCCAAGCTCCTGTGGAGTATTGCGCTGCGGTACACCGCGCCCACGGTGGCGGGCGATGTTTTTTGAGCGTTTGGCGATTTTGACGACGGACGCCCTACGCCCTACTGGACCGACGACGGACGTAATTTCCGGTGGTGAGAACAGCCGATAACAGCTATCGCTGTAAAAAAAAAAAAAAGTATAAATGCACGCCGGATACTCTTGAAAGCCACTTCCATCCGCCGCTCCCCAGATGGTATATCGGCAAGGTCCCTTATACTACATAAACTATACTCCGGTTCTTTTAAAGTCCTACGGCAACCGGCGCAACGATTTGGTAGAGGCAATCAAACAGCGCTAAAAGTTAATCATGACGGCGCTGATCGTTTTTGTGCTCTTCCAATCACAGATTAAGCCAATCAAGGAAATTCAATGCGCGTGATCTCGCGCTTTTACGCGCATGTGTGTGTTTGTGTGTGTGTGTGTGTGACCGGTTTAGCCACCAATAGCAAACCCCACACATACAACGAGGTTGGTTCCATCCGACCGAAACGTCGGCTGCAATTGGACTTAAAATACAACGTTTTTTTGTGTTTATTTTATTAATTAAACTTACCCACCCACTTTGCAACAGAGCGTAAAAACAACCACTCACTGCCGTTTACGCACAAAAGTAGGTAGCTTCTGGAGGTGGCATGACGCCACCACGGGTGGACCCAGAAGTGTGGAGGGACACGCCCCCGACAATGATTAAAACCCCACGCTCGGGTGCCACTGGGGAGGGACACGCCCCCAACGGTGACCAAAACAGTCGTTGTTTTGGTCACCGTTTGGGGGCGTGCCTCTCCACGCTTCTGGTTTCACCTCTGGTGGCCTCATGTCGACTCCATAAGCTTCCTACCTCCATGTCTTTAAGGAAGTGGATCAGAAAATAGCGAGACACCGATAACAATTAGACCCCAGCGCAGATAGCGCATTCGAATCAGAAAGCTATAGGGGCCAAGTTGATCGCTGGTATTCTTCCGTAAACGATAATGATGGGCATCCTCGCGTCTTCCGGAAAAGAACTACCTACGAGACTTTACGCCGCGCATTTTTACGATGATAATTACGCTTTGGCCCAAACTAATCCACAGGTAAGGCAAAAAAAAAAAAAGAAGTATCCATTAAGTATGGTTTAATGCATCGCGCTAACAAATGAGCACGACGCGGTTTACGCGCTTCCCTCCAAACGAGGAATTTCGAAAATTCTGAGAATTCGGCTAAAGCTTCCACTACGCGCTGGGAAGCTTCGCATGTGCGTAGGAGCGTTCTACCGGATGGCTCTACTTTAGGGTACGCTTCGTGAACTTTTGCCTTCGGCCGCTTATTTCTGTCGCCTTGTTGTTGTTATGTTTGTCTCTGTGTGCTCGTGTGTACGTGCGTGTGTGTTTGCACATGTGCGTGTGTTTTTAAGCAATTACCAGTAGTTGTATTCTGTAAGTCAGCAGGGCGTTGGCGCTGTAAATACCTACTTAATATAAATACCGGCGTGACGCCATCTGTTTTAGAATCGCATGCATATGCACTAGTCCGTGGACGCGTGTGCGGTCTGGGATTTTCCGCGGAAGAGAGTTACTGCGAATCCTCAGAGAGCGTTTCAAAACCCAGTAAACAAAGATTGCAGCGTAAAAAAGGCAAGTATTTGGACGGTCTACACAAGGCAAGAAAGCGAATCACCCTAAACTAAAAACGTGTTTATTTCATGCCGAGTAGAATGCACGTTGCGCCAAGTGCAGCAATCAGCGGATAACTCCTGGCAATTTTACGGCGCGCTTAGAGTTTGGGAATCTGCGAAGTAGCTCCGATCGCACCTTAGAAACGCAGCACAATCCGCATCTCGCAATTTGCTAGTCTGCCTGCGAATACCTTCGATTTACATCCCGCGCGCTCTAAGCGTAATTAGAGAGAAGGGTATCGTCGACTTTAAGTCTGCTCTCCTAGCTCTTTCTTCAATCCATAAACAAAAGTTCAAACATTCAACTTATCCACGCAATCCTGGAGTTTCACCAAAATGATTTGGCTAAGGGGAACATTGTAGTGCTGCAGTGGGTGCCAGGACATTGTGGGACTATTGGAAATATTTGTGCAGGCAACGCAGGCAGAGAAGCTCACACTCCCGGCTTTCCCTTTCCTTCTCTGGACCTCACAAAAAAAAGAAGAAGAAGCTCACAAAGAGACTGATACTTTCCTCATTCCATTTTCAAGAACTGATTCAAATACCGTCAGTCGAATAATTGGCAGCGAAATAACAACGTCGTTATGGACAGATCCACATCATTACTACAAATACCTAAAACACATTGACCCCAAATTAGGATTTTGCATCCCACGAGGCGTCTTAAGAGCTTAAGAGACAATACTTTATCGACTGTGTCTAAGCACCGCATATATGAAGAAATACATAGATCTAATTGGTGACGAAGAATCACCCATGTGCTCTTAATGTTCTTCACCCGAAGATAGTGACCATCTTTTGTGTATATGCAAAAAATACGATTTTGAAAGAAAGACGTTAAAAATACAGCTAGGATTAGGGCCAAATGAAAAAAAAAAACTTGGACTGCACCACCTTCTTCGGCCTTGGTCAACGTTTGGAGACGCACATAAGGCTACGAAAGCACTAATTAATTTTCTCTCTCATACTCGATTATTCAAGCTGTTATAGAAGTTTGATGTATAAATGTAAATGTATATTATTTTATATAGTTTTTAGCTCTTTCTTTTTCTTGTTCTCTCCTTTCTTGTTCCCAGCCTTACCCCTATCTCTTTTGCGAAGTGGCAAATCGACTTTTAAGCAGGTTGACCACTTCGTGACCGTAAATAAACAACTATTTTCTCTTTCTAGACTGAAGGGCATTTTTTCCTGTGAGGCAGTCAATACAGTTCCAATTTTCTTCCCCTTCAGGCCTAACATAGTTTTAATTTATTATGTTTATCTATTTCTATGTTGCATTTTTTATACATTGGTTTCTGTAGCGAGTTTATATTTTAATGGTTTTCAAGCAAACGTTCATATCCTATGTGCGTTCAGTAGTGGTGTTATGCTCTAATTAAGTAACTGTTATAAGTACAGGAGCATGAATTATCTATCTTGATCACACATGCGCGCAATTCGGGTAACTGTTTCTTAAATTCTTGTTACGTGGTTATTAATATAATCATGATCATTATTATCATGTGGCGCTGTGGTTCGTTGGCCGCATAATGTTTTGTAGCGTCGTTCTCAATCAAAAGGAAATTCACGGCTGCGCCTCAGCAATAGAAATGGTCGGTGGCCAAATATTCGTACGCACACGCAACTATACCCACGCATACTGTTGACCACAGTCTTCTTTTCTTTTTCTTATTTGTTTTTTCACACGAATGCGTTGATCGGCATCGTTCCACGTTAGCAACCAACCGGCTATCCTCCATTCACCTTTCGCGCTCTCTCGCTCTTTCTTTTCCTTTTTCTTTCCCCTTCTCTCTCTTCCTCTCCTTCCCCCTTTCTTAATGCGAGTTTTTCTCCTTCCTGTAAAAGATGTAGGACGGAACCAATGTTTCCTTTTTTTTTTTTGCATGACCATTTTTTTTAGTCACGAATTAATACACTTTGTTCACGTGTTTAGTGAGGCCGTTCCTCAAAAACCTATTGGTAGTCCGATAGTGCTTATAGCATATGAAGTGTCTTTTGAAATAAAAAAAAAATTATTCATTATTCAAGAATCCTGCCTAAGCATCAACGGTTCTCGCTAGTTCTATCGAGTGCTCTACTGTGTGAACAGAAAACAAATAAAAGCGAATCTCGTTTTTGAACCGGTTCCTTGAAATAAAATTTAAACCGTTTTCAAAATATGTATCACTATCAACAATAAAACAATGCAGATTAGCCACCCTGTAAAATTAGTCACACTTTCTTTTTAAAATAGCGTTTTCTTTCATTTTTTTAAGAGAGCGTAGAAATTAGTTTTAAGTTAAAGACCAGTATAAGTCGTTCGCTGTTTTTTTTTCTTTTTGCGAGGTTATAACTGCGATGGTTGAAGACATCACACTACTTTACTTTTGTTTTTACTCCTGTGCCATTCCCCTAGATATCCTGAAGAGACAATAGAACTACGTATCAAAACAAAGGAAGCTGGGGATGCAAACGCATTGATCCTATGTGTGCATGCGGTGGAACGCAGCATGTGCACATAAAGATAAAATGTGCCTATGTTTTAAAGAATTTATAAAAAAAATACATCAAACTGCTAGAGAAACATATCAAAACCTTCGTCAGCACCCTTTTTTATGTATCTATTATATGAGTAGAACGCGTGACTTGAACCAACTAGTTTACATTTGCAGGTTTTTGGCGATTGGAAGAAACACGCATAACAACGCACGTCTCGAGCAAAAACAGGTCCACTACATTTGCCAACGGCCCTTCCAAAAACAAACTGATGAGCACACAAATTAACTGACCCAATCCGGATATGGGAGCTTTTTGAGTCTGGGCAACCGGGGTAAAACACTCTTGATGAGATGATAGGAAGACGTCCCGAAAACGGGCGGGATAGAGAGCTCACCCATCTTTGCCGCTCTGAAGCTGTTTCCCTTGGGGATGTGCTGGATGTCGAAGTTGAGCGTGATGTTGGGCAGCAGGGTCTTGTCCTTGTTGATCCGGATCACGGCGTACTTGAAAGCGAGCTCCATTGCTGAAGACCTCTGGTCGTCAGTGAATAGGGCTCCTGCGACACACAAGACGCAATGCAATTAGGGCTGATTGGGATTTTCAGGGCTGCATGGAATAACTAAGAGTAGAGACATTAAGCGGTGCGTCTGTATATGTGACCTACAGACAGTCGAAATCTTCACAGAGTTGAAACCCTCAACTGCATCCCCCATCTGTGGTTTAGGGCATAAAAAACTGGATTCCGCATTGATTAAACATTTGATGGCGCAATAATTTCTGCTCGCCTACTCTGCAACGCAGCGCATAATATAAGGAGCGAACTTTATGCACTCAAGCAATGTTTTGCCAACTATATAGTCACAAATGGTTGTTGAAAATTCTTAATCCGAGAGGACATAAACTTTTGACACCAAAATGCCACCTGCGGAGATTTACTTTTCGCAGCGAAGTGCTATCTTGACCTTGTGTTTGGTTATGTTCGTTTTTATAAAACGCGATGAGCCTCTGTAGGCGTGTTCTGTAGGCGTGTTCTGTAGGGAACTTGACGCGCAGGCCTCATTCGTATGCAGTGTATTCCTTACTCGAGTAAAGACCGTTTATATAAAAACAAACTTATACACTCTTTTCAAGAAATGCATTCAAAACACATTTCGTCTCGCCTTGTAAATCCATACATATATATATATATATATATATATATATTTTTTTTTTTTTTATGTACGCACCGTAATGCAATATAAGCAAACTCTGGCTCCGACAGAGCGAATATTAGCGCTGAAAACAGCAACACCAAACACGAGCAAATGTCTGCGAGTTCGCTTTCCTGCAGAACACAAACGCAACCAATCACGGTAGCAATAAAAAAAAAAAAAGGAATCTCGACGAATGATAAAATTTATTCGACTCGACGAAAAAAGATTGCGAAGGGCCAAGTAAGTAGGTAGTTTTACTTTTTCATTGTTACTGCTCCATCTCGTTTTTCCAATTTAATATTTTGACATGCAATTATGTCAATGCGTAAATATATATAAAATTCAACATGTTAGCTAAGTTGTAGAATCAACAAATTCTAAATGATACCAGTCATAATATTTTGTACTTCAAGTATGTCAATAATTAATATTTGAGGAGAACGTAAGCGTACCGCAATTTGAATGGCACATGCTCGTCGGCTATAACACTCCGTGCAACGCGACCGGCGCGCCGCCGCGCGGCCGTTACCGAAGGTAGGCAGTGAGAGCCCCAGCAAAACGAAACCACGCCGCCTACATTGGTACGCACTGAAGTCGGAGCGGTGCGGTTGCGCTGGATTGACAGCATGAACTGCTGTGTCGTTAATTTATGCGTCGTATATCGTGGGGACGAAGTTTCACAGTTTGTCACCTCGGCGATGTTTTGTGGGACAGCGACAACGATGGACCCGTGCCGTACGACCAGAGAATTTGGTCTCCCAATTATGTCTGCCGCTGTGTCGGCACGGCTGACATATTCTAAACAGCCGCTGTGCGCTCTGCATTTGTTTTCGTACCAGTAACGCCTACATATCTCAGCTCTAACTGAAATGCCATCCTACACTCGCGGGTATGCAGTGCGAATTTCCTTAAAGGAATGCCCCCCAAAGAAGTTTCGTCCCCATCGTGCGTGTCGATGATATTTCCGGACCACTATGGCACGCAGTCTGTACTTCATGAAGAAAGATTCGGAGGGTACAAAAAGTGAGAAATATGAATCTAAGGAAAACTACAATGAAACTTGGAATCACTGGACAATCGATGTTTGAGTATGGAAGTTTATGTGGTGTGCTTTGTTTTTCCATCGGCCTCCTTTTGGATGTGGAAACGCTGACACCCCGAGTCTTGTAGACAACATTCCTTTTTTCTCGACTTAGAGCCACCTATAGAAAAGTTGTTCGAACTGGAAGTACCGTCCCCACTGGTCTCTTCCTACCTGTGAAGTGTGCACATCCCACGGTGAGTGGTATTGTCTTGACAACCTTTGACGGTCAAAACCGGTTCCCATTTAGTTACGCCGCCCAAAAATATTTCTACCTGGCTAAACTATGCCACCTCTTTTAGGCATAATAAGTGTTTTGTCAAGTTACGGTTGTCAAAGTACCTGTGTGCCGAAAATCAGCACCTCGCACAACCAGATTACTACACAACAGCTGACCTCAAAAGCCTTTGACGGCCAAACCGTGTGTTGGCCGGCAACTTGGTTTTCTCGGCATTGAAGCCACCTTTCGTAAAGTTGTTTCAATTGGAAGTACAGTGCACTAGTCCCTTCCTACTTTTAAAGTCTCCATCTGTTACGCCGCCTAAACCACATTTCCACCAGATTTTTCTATGCCACCTATTTTTGGTATTATAACTGTTGTGTCAAGTTACCCAAGAACCTGTCTGTCCAAATCTGCACTTTGCACAGCCCAGTTATAACACAACATTGTGGGTCCAATATTGGATATTCCTTTATTCGTTCGAACCATAAATTTCACACCTGCTGTCTTAATAAAACTTGGCCCACTTAGTGCTCAAACTTAGGTAACATCTCACTCGCCTCCAGATATCATCGTCCCAGCAGTCCTACGTTTACAGCGACGAGCGAAACAAATTTCCCACTGAGAACAATTATGGTGGTGGCCGTCTTGCTTTCTCGAAAATTGCTCAAACCCTTTTTTCGACCGCAACTAAAGAAATTAGCCGTAATAACGACTCAAACTCAATATATAAGAAGCGGAGAACAGCTAAATGTCCTTCTTAAATCTGCCCCAGCACTCATGCAACGTCACACTCAACTTATCGGCTCAAAAAGCAAAAGTTCCGTCCGTGCGCGCTTCCGCCGCCACAGCTTCGACGCGAAAAGGCGCCGCAGGCTGCTGAGCGCGCCTCACTGTCGAACGCGAGCTCCTCCGCTAGCGGCGCTACTCGCGTCTTTCAACGCGCCCCCTATAGTTCCCGCACGGAGCGTATACATCAGAGCACTTGGCACTTACATACATAATTTTACCTAAATATGTTTCTGAAAGCAAAAGCAATTGTTTTGTATCGCTTCACGTTAACATTTAACATGATAACATTGAACATGTCAGAGCTGGAGATTCTGAATGTGCGTTGTTTAAATAATACTTCACTTTCTATTGTAACCAATAAGTTGCGTTCAAGAGTACAACTTATATACTGCTACGCGTGGCTATAGAAAAGGTGGAGGACATTGATTGCATAGAGTATGAATCGTAAAAAATGAGCGGCAATTAGGCAATCTACGTAATTGACTAACTTTGGTAACTCTCAAAATATTGGGCAATCGAGAAACTTAGTCCCTTTAAAGGTGTGACTACACTAGACAACAAAATAAAAGTTACATAAAATATATGGAATTTTCATCATAAAGAACGAATAGAAGAAAGCAACCTATCCAAAAGAACTAACCCCCATTTCCTGCCGTCAGTATTTCTTCACATCATCCCGAACAGTGAAGTCGAAAACAATTTTGTTAAAGTATATACCTAAAATTGTTAAAAAATGTATGATAACAAATTGGAGTACGGTGAAATAAAAAGTGAGACGACTTTGACAAATATTAAATTGATAGATATTATCGCGATCAAAACCTTCTCGGAAAGAGCCTCAAGTTTCTAGCTATTGAAGCAGCGGGGTCCCTCTAATGTTTTCTTCGAGAAGCGTTCCGCGAAGACTCGATCAAACTCTAAGACTTTTCTTTTTCTTTTTCTTTTTTTGCTCCCAAATGTTTTTGAAAGAACAATTTCCTCGACAAACGCAATCCAGCGAGTTTCTCGGAATTATCGCAGATACTGAAAAACGAAAATAAAAGAAAGGTCTCAAAACGCTGCGGTTCTAAAGGAGATGAAGAAAAATTTGTCACATCACTAGGTTCATATGAAGCCGTTCTCTTTAAATCCGTTCGAGCACAAAACTAAAAGCGACCGAACAAAAAAGGGAAAAGAGCAGCCACCGAGCACTGCGAATCGCCCATGTATACATATGTCAACTACAAAAAAAAAAAAAAAAAAAAAAAACGGTTCCCCGATAAGGAAACGCAACATAAGTGCTGAAAAACTAACAGCACAAGCAATGTGCATCTCATAATAAAAATTCCCACATTGTTTCCTAACTAAATCAGAACAAGACAACGAAAATTTATTCTACTAAAGAACTGCATCGAAGAAACACTAACCACCAGCTCCTGACATAAAGGTATGTCAATTAAAAAAAAAAAAAATATTCGATGTTAAAACTCACAAAAATTATCTAAAAAAAAGCGTAAATGATAATTTAATAAATTCAAAGCGAGGCATCATTCGCTTGTTCCGCTGTCGTACTTAAAGCTTAGCAGAGCGAGTCCGGACATATCTCTTAAAAAAAAAAAATAAAGAGCAGTTCGAGAAACGAGAAGAGTACGAAGGGGAAGCGAGGGCGACTGGTGAAACTAGAAACAGGACGGCGAGGATGTTGTCTTTGTCCCCACGATTGCGCCCAGCAACGCGCCGACATTTTTTGGCGTGGCTGACGTTTCCCATTTGGAATCGCCAGTCGAGCGCGAAAAACGTTTACAAGCCAGCCTCGAATGTTTCGCTTCCCTCCTTTCTGTTTGCTCTTGATTTTGTTGTATTATTCCTTCCGTGCAGTTCGCTTGCCTTTTTTTATCTGTTTTACTTTACCCCGAGCGAAACGTGCCTGTATTTCTTGCGAGAATCTTCATGTCGTCGAGATATCGCCTCTCCTATACTGCGGCTTCTGCCGCGATCTTCTGTGGCTTAAGAAACATTGTGTACAGCCATTATTCTGCTTCACTTCTTCATTTATTATCGTTTTATTTTCTCACTCCGTCGTAACTTTTAATTGTTGTATGTTTGGTTTGCTTGTTTCTTTCTTACAGCAAAAGGGGGATTGTTGAAGAAGCGGGTTCTTAAGAAGCCTTACGAAACGTCTTGCGGATCGGGGAATTTTCGACGCTGAAATAAAGTCGTTATTTTCCGTCTTAAGGGCTTGGCAGGCTACCGACGTGCTTGTTGTTCGATCTTCTCTATAATGATACTTTAGTCGCTTTGATCTTCCCTGTCTCGATATTTTAGACGTTTCGCCGAGAAGGGTGAGCCAGGGTACGCATATACTTAAAAAGGAACCACCTTTCGGATTTGCATATCTGACAGCCTTCGAAATTTTCGTGCCCACCACCTAAAACCGTTCTCCGAGCAGCGAATATTATATTAACATTTGAGGTGGCTCGCGCAGGAACGAGAGTAAAACAATAAAGTCGCCGTCCGCAAAACAAAAGTATATCGCGCTAATAACAGGTGTGCACGTAAGCCGTGCAAACAAACGAGAAAAGAAAAAGGAAGGGGGGTTCTTCTTTGGCAAGGAGGATTAAGGCCCGTTCACACATGCAGCGGAGCGCTACGAGTATAGCGCTAACCTCGCGCTAAACGCGTTCTGACGGCAGCGTTCACCACCTTTGTATCGCACCGTCAAAACTGTTGCTCATGGCATACGATAAGTAGCTGATGGCACGTGAGGAGCGCTACATCAGCGCTTCGCTGCATGTGAGAACCGGCCTTTAATGTAGGGTTGCATGGCAATGTGTGCACTTTAAAACATCCAGTGCCTACGCCTTCCCATAAAGCACTTGGAAGAGCGATTCGCTACAATCTACGAAAATCACTCGCGGAATGACGAGAATGAAAATTCGTTTTTACTTAAAAAAGTATGAGCTGTGGCACTCACTTCCCATGACATTTAACTTGCTTACGTACCGCGCAGTGTCAGATGATTGTTTCTGGTGTCTATTTTATAAGTTAAGCCGCTTCATTTTAAGTGGATTGAAGCGATTCGCTCTCCCACAAACTTTCCCGAAACTAACGCACATTTTTTTAGAGCGACCATTTACTATTTGTCATATATAGTACGTTCAAAGTCATACCATGCTAAAATCCAGCTAATTATTAATAATTGGTTTGAATAAGTCAATTTTATGTTAGCAACGGAATTTGTTGAAGTGTTGTTGATGTTGTTGATTTCTTATTTGTGAGCACATTAAATAAGAATAACGTAAGTTTTCATTTAATTTAAAAATATAGTAAGTTAAAACGTTTTGCCAACTCGTTTCAAATAATAAAATGTCGCCTGAACGGCACCTATTTACGGTAAGTTGTTTGACAAAGCTGAGATTCGCTTTACAAAACAGAAGAATAGTAACACGGTCGTTAGATATTTTTTTGTTTCCTGCAGAGGTTTATTATATAATGGGAGAGCTTTCCCCTCCGAGATAACGGAATCATCATACTAGTGCTCTCGCTGGAAAGCGGACGGAACCAATGCTTTCTGAAGAGAGCCAGGTATAGAAACATCATAAAGACGTCAACTCTTATCTCCAAGTATTCCTAGGCTTTCGAAATGGTTGCGTTTATTCCCTTGCGTTTTAAAAAACATTGTACATAACAGCTACCTAAACAGCGTCGCTATAAATATTCGCGAGAACGACAAAGCACAAGGGATATTGCTGCCAAACGCTGCTTCTTGCAGACTCTGGGAGCGAGAATTCCGAGAGATAATAAAGGACTGGTTATGTCATCTATTACCGCAAACCTTAACTCGTATAGTGTCAACGCGCTTTCTGTCCAGAACTACAATTTATGTATGCCTGTACTATTAACGGTAAATTGAGAAACGAGTTGTCACATTTTGGCTGTATGACTACAAAGGCTTCCCAAAAGGTTTCTTACTGCTCTTCGTTAATCAGCGACACCTGTAACCTGAAAATATTCTTAGGGTTGAAGTGGATGGAGTTAATAGGACAATGCACATTTAATAACGATGATAACAAACACCGGACAAAAAAGTGAACGCCGCTTACAACTCCCTGTAATGCCGAATTAGAGCGCAGCTCTTGAGGGGGAGGATGGAAGGGTACTGAGAAAAGGGTATAGCCCTTCTCCTCTTCCTCCTCCTCCCCTCATTCTTCAATCTCCTCCCGGGGGGGGGGGGGGGGCGGGTCACGTGATTCGGGGGGGGGGGGGGGGGCTCGCGCGGTGCATTATGGAACATTTCCCGTAATGCACCGCGCAGTTACGCCGACGGCGACGGTGACGTCGACGCCGACGCCGCTCAAGCCGGAAACGGGCGCCTAAGGGCCTGCGCTCTAAAAACTAAACATCATAAACTATATGAGATAAAAAAAACGCAAAGTCGGCCACCATAGCCTACAAAACTTTTAAAGAAACGAAAGAATAAATTACACACCAATCTCCATCAAGTTCCGCAATCCTCCCCAAGCCTGTATCGATACATAAAGCCTTCTATTAATACCTCTCGTCAGTTTATCACAAACGAGTCAAATGTTTCTAAAGGACATTTTCACCATACCGGCGATCCAGTCAATGATGTATTACAGCATAGTCCTACTGGTAGAACGCATTGGACATGCATTTTTTAAAGTGATCGTCTTCAGAAGTTCAAAGTGCAAAACTTACAGTGGGTATAATACGTACCATTGTATATATAAAACAAAGTCGACAGCGAAGGCAAGTCGCTTGTTTCAGCGACTTGCTGAAACAAGGAATAAGAGTTCAAAACAATAAGAGGGATATTTTTAGCCTCGTACGTACTCTACTTTACAACCACTCGCCGTTTCTGCCCAAAAGCAAACGAGCCATTCTCTAGCAGCTTCTCAACCGAAAATTCGATTGTCCTTCTCTCAGATCACTCTTTGTTCTCCCCATTAGTCTTTCGGCTAAATACGATCACGCCTCTGAAAATTAGCAAATTTTATTTTATTTATATCATTTATTTTACCGGACAGTCATCTCGCGATGCCTTCGAGGTAAATTAATGATCGGAAAAAACAAACGCCCAACGGCCTTTTTGTTTTTCTTTTTGTTTTTGTTTTTTATAAACATCTTACTTAGGTTACATGGACGCAGTCTTTGACAATTACACTAATTCTTCATAGAGACCCTCGAATTCTTCCGCAAACAGACTAAAGGTCAGAGCCCGAAGCCAAACCCACCGGACCAACGAGCGCTATCCAGAGTCGGCCAGCTCATATCCTCGAGCGGCTCCGAAACACGACGCAAAGATAGGATTAATGCAACAAAAAAAAAAATAACACTCTCTCGGCCATTAATTGATTTCATAATTGACTGATTACTTTGAATGGAAAGGCATAAGGTCCTACAGCCCCCTACAGCTTAAGAAAGGACGGGGCGAGGCGCGTTCCGAACATCTTATATTGTCGCTCGGTAGCCCATAATTTGTCGGCATACTGAGATAAGATCGCTGGAGAACAAATTGCCTAAGAACAGATCGCTGACGAACAAATTATACTACCAGTGACTACGCGGAGCGCCGGTTCGTCTGCTTCTTGCGCAGGAGTTGTGGTGACGTCAGAACGCCCAGCTCTGATTGGCTCTGACTGGACGGGTAGTGGGTAGAGCTCAATGCTAGCTGCGTTCCGGTCTACCCACTATCCTTCCAATCGGAGCCAATTAGAACTCGGTGTTCTGTCGTCACCACAACCACTGCGCAAGACGCAGACGAACTTGAGCTCCCCATTCCCCTCGAGGCCCGAATTGAATATAGGGGAAAGCGTGCTCTCGTTTCTCCGCGGCTATCTACGAGGCAC
The DNA here is from genome assembly GCF_016920785.2 of Ixodes scapularis. NCBI lineage: Eukaryota > Metazoa > Arthropoda > Arachnida > Ixodida > Ixodidae > Ixodes > Ixodes scapularis. The sequence goes on from NW_024609857.1 coordinate 189,148,692, forward strand.
GTGATGATTCCTCGTGCCCACAATCCGGGTGGAGACAAAGCATTCACACGGACAGAGGACGGCCGAGGATATAGAGCACGAGCTCTTTGTAGTTCATTACTGTGCGCGAGCGCTGCGTTGGCGCCTCCCGTGGCTTGACTCCGCAGCGGTTGTTTTGCTCCGAAGTATATGTAAAACAAAGTGTTGTCCCGCTTTTTACCACATCAGCCGTGCCAATCGAATCTCGAAGCGAATGCATGCGAAACTCTTATTGCTTTCATTTTTTTTTCCCCTTTCTCTTATCATTTATCTAAATATTATTTAAAAATGCTGCGTTAGCTGAGGGCTTACATTTTTGTAGTCCTTGTGTAAAAACTATTCGAATAAAAAACAACTAAGTTAGAGCAGAATCGAAGAGAGTTTCTTTATCTTCGTTATATTTTCTTTGCTTTTCACCATAATTCCTCACCAACTAATTTTTTTTTTTGTAATTTTGAGCGACCCACAACAGCTCGACGGCTCCTCACTGGTGCACTTCTCAATGTCAGATAGTAGTCTAATTGCTCAATACATCGCTTCACCTTCTACTTCGCTTATACCTTACACCTTATACTTTACACTCTCAGGAAACAAAAAGGGTTTATTCTTACACCCCTTGTCCCGTATAAGACACCCCAAATCTTCAGTTCGACGTACGGCGCCCTGATTAATAATCGGGGTTTTCTCGGCCAGACTGTAAAACCTCAGTGTTATTTTTTTTTTGTTGTTTCTTTCAGTACTATTTGATACGTACCTATGCACTTCAAGAAGTTATATCGCACCGTCGCCAAACCCCTCCTAAACGTTTGGCCGTCTGCTCGACGTCAGTGCGCTGTACGTCGAATTGAAGTTTTGGGGTGCATTATATGGGACAAAACGGTGCTAGACGACATTCTTTTTTTAGAGTGTATACAATACTTCGCTTCACCTTAAGATTAGACGCAGCGACGGCTACGAGCTAATGCGACCAAACAAACAGCCTCAAACGTGTACCATTGTGGTGTTCGTTGTGTGCTCCATCATCGCTAAACCCATTATAAACAAAAAAAAGGCCTAACAATTTGCGCTTTGGACACTGCCGTACATTGGTTTCATTAGCTCGTAGCGTCGGCTGCGTCTGAGCGTAAGAGATGCAGGATGTGGCGCGTCTAGAGCATGATATCATCGCTCTTCAGCCACCGAGGTGACGGACTTGAAGGGAAAATAGCCCAGTGTCACATGAACTAGGTTTTACTTTTAAGAACAAACGCATCTCCGAACGCGTGTTTTTCTTTCATTTTCTCGGTGCCCGTACATTCATACTCTGCGAGACGCCGACGCTGTAGAATTTATTGCCAGCTTTATGAATGTACATTGATCTCGTCCGGAATTGCAGAAACCGGTGACTTTCTTTTTTTTTTTTTTCTAAGCCGGGGAATCGAGGCCGGATATGAAGCTTCCGGATCGAAGCAACTGCTATATGACGGTGACTGGAAACATGTTGTATGCGCCAAATCCTTTCCGACTACTCGTATTTAGACCGTTCCTTCTGATTGTTTGTATTTCCGCTTGACGACTTATCGTTGTTGCATATAGTTACAAAAACAAAACCCGAGACCGAATGGGAAAAAAAGGACCGCACAAACACGAAGTCTCGTAGACCGTCTCGTGGAAATTCATAATTACGTTCAATTTACACCAGCTCATATTCGCACTTAGATTTGTTGACTGATTGATAGTGTGTAGCTGCGATCGCAATAGGTTACCTGCTGCGTTTTAGCACTTGGCGAGTTTACTGAGGTACAATATAAATCGTTCAATTACTACTTTTTTCTCGAAAGCACCTAGCGCTAATCATCTCCTGATAAACTTGCAAATATACATTTTAGCAACTGTTACTCAAGCGGTCACAAATCTTTTCAGTCTGTCGATGAACAGCTGACCGGTCAATATTTCTAGTGCTGTGAGAGCAGATCCTGGTGATATTTCGGAATTGATTATAAAGCTCCAACCAACGTTTTCGACAGGTAGAGATGGTGTGCCGTATTCTATTATCAAAGAATGTGATTCATTCCCACTTTAAAACGTATTTGTAACCTTTCACTAAATTCGGGTGTCTTCCCGTTGCCTTAAAAGAAAACGGTTGTTGCCCGATTTCTGAAAAAGGGTGATGCCTCTGTTGTTAGTAACTATCGTCCTGTTTCCTTCCTTCATGATTTTTTTTTAAAGTTTTTTAGGTGATTGAGCGTACCTGGATGATTTTCGTTTTATTTCCGCCAAAATTACTGCTTGCAGAGCATGGTTTTTTAAAGGGTAGGCCTCTTAAGACCAATTTCTGTACCTTTTTAGATTAATATGCGCCTTTTGATATGAATAAAGGAGGAGTGGATACGATTTATCTTAATATGTCAAAAGCGTTTTAAAAGGTCAGTCATTAACTGCTCTTGCATAAATTACTTGTGTATGGTGTTTCTCCAGAATTATGTAACTGGATGAAAAGCTTCTTTTTTTTTCTTTTATGCGTAAACACGGTTCGGGTTGTCGACTGTTACTCTCAAGTATTTTCGTGTTTTGTTTTGTTTTTTCACTCCAAATGTACCCCAAGGATTCCATTCTGGGTTCTCTTTCGTTTTTTTTAAATCTTTATAAAGTATATAGCGTCTTGTGTCAAACATGCTGATCTGCTTGTATTTGCTGATGACATTAAGCTCCTTAAAAGTGTAAATTCTCTAGTCGACTGTGATACCATACAGGATGATGTGTCACGTATTTTAGAAGGGGTAAACATAATCACCCTCGGCTTAAAGGGGCTATTACACGAAAATTAAAAGGATAGATTATTCTTGAAAAGGAATGCTTATAGGCTACTTAGTATATACACCAATTTACGGGATTTTTAGAGCTCTGATAATTGCAATACTCAATTTACGAATTTTTGTTATTTTCAGCTTGCGACCAGGAAACACTGCCCAAGTTATTCACGCCATGGTGTCCATAAACCACGTGATCATGAACGCTCTCTCATTCTAGGCACCCCCATGATCGCCCAAGCTCTACTTGCCGCGGTACGATCAAAACCGCTCACGCAACTCGGCAACCCGAACGCTATTCTCGCTCTTTTCCCAGGTGTGTTGACCTTCCACCCTGCATGCGCCTGCGAGATATTTCCGGACGACGGTGACCACGGCGAGTTTGTCCGTAACTCGCCGTCGCTGGAGCTGGTCGCCAGCGAGTTGCAGTCAAAATGAACAGCTTCCAACATCTCTTGATAGCAATCACTCTCATCGCTGCTGCGATCAATGTCGAACAATTTTACAAGGTGAGCAATGCCGTAGACGTAATCGTCACGGACCGCATGCTCGAAACGTGGCACGTAAACGAGGAAGCTGCAGCTCAAGACGCCAAGAGAGCCAAGTTTGTGAGTGCGTGCAAAGAGACGCCGCGCGGGAGGCTGGCTACGTCACCAGCCTCCCGCTCCGCCCGGATCCGCCCCTCCGAGGGACCCACATATAAATCGATTGCTCCACGAAACTATCGGGCAATTTTTAAAACTAATGTAGCAGGATTATAGGAACATACAATGGGTCCTAGCAGTATAATTATCTCATATTTTATTTTTGGTGTGTCATCATAACCTCTTTGAAGGAGTACCCCGGCGTTTCGCTTATGATCCCAGATTTTTTCGAAAATTTGTTAACAATATCAACAAACATAGTTGAAATAGTATCCCAAATATTAGGTAAAAAAAGAGCTTTTTTTCGCGAAGTTATCTAAGTTCCAAATTTGTTCCCCTATATGTTTTTTTTTTCTTTTTTTTTTTTCAAACTGAAAATCATCTGGCAACAACGAAAAAGTTACGGCAGTGTCATCAGTTGAATAAGCTTGTGCTCACAGAATAATTTTTTTTTGTTTTGTTTAGTACTGGGTTCGTGTGAATGGATATATTGCTTGACTGCTTCTTCTGATTTGTGTTTGCGTTGGTGCATGAAAGAGAAGGCCTTCTGGTTGTTTGGGGGAACAAGAAAAAATAAATATTATGTATATAATATTGTAGCTTGCAGGAAAATTAAAAAAAAAAACTTACGATATAAAATAATAATAAAAGACACTCCTGTCACATTTTGAATGACGTATCACTGGCCAAAGCAGATAAACGATTGGTGTGCAGATGAATTCTACAGCAGTTATGCGACTGCCTGCACGGATTTTTGTGTTCGCTAACCTATTCTCAGAGCTAGCTTTCAAGAGTGAAGTTGTAGAAACGAGATAGGTTGCTGGTGCCAAACAAAATGTGAATATGTGGATATAATGATAGTATGAAAGAATACCCGGTAATAATCTTTGACACGTTACAGCGACGTTCTTAATTGGAATATTGTTAATTGTGAAATGCAAGCGATGTCTGTCTTTTTTTTTACATTCCTTATATCACTAACACAAATTAGAGCACTCATCCGAAAACGGCTTTGTGTTCAAAATTATTACCTAGGCAGTGTGTTGTTCTGTTGTTGTTATTCAAGCTTTACTCATTTGTTTAAAAAAAAAGCCGTGAAATCTACACTAATGGGATTTCTTCGAGTGAGTTATACGGCCAGAAGCAGGGCTTAAAGTCTGGGGGGTCCCAGGGGGTCTCGGACCCCCCCCCCCCCCCCCCCCACCCCCGCCCCCCCCCCCCCCCCCCCGCTCATTTTAGCGGATGATCTGGGACCCCCCTCTAGAGTCACAGCATTAGTGAAATCAAACTCATATCTTGCAATAAAATAGCTTGTTTTCACAGATGTGACATTTGGGGATTAACAATTTGAGGGTTGCAGGTATACACCGTGGGCAGAGTCAGCTGTGATGTTTATTTTATGTGCATCCAATACACCTCTTCAGATCCCCCCCCCCCCCCCTCTTACCTTCCTCTAGGGACCCCCCTCAACTTACGGGCGACTTTAAGCACTGGCCAGAAGGATATAATATAAGTGCATAATCGTTACGATAACACGGCCAATTAACTCAATTATGTCGATGAAGCTTTTTTTTAATTAGTAATATTAAACTTGTGGTTTCAACTGGGAACTTGCTGAGCGTCAATGGAAACAGTCAATTTGAGAACAACAACAGCAAGTCTACCAGTCCGATATCGTGCCCGCTCGGTTTTGCCTTCCCTTTATTCGTGTTTTCTCACGGCCAGCCGTGGGCCTATTGGAACAATGGTAATTTTGGCGCACTACTGCTCTTTCCACGGGCTCATCTTTTATATATGACTGATTTAGAGGTTTTCGATGACGCTCAGCAAGTGCCTAATTGGAACCTTATGTTTTTATTTGCCTTTTTGAAGTTAATTAACAGATTTTAGTTCAATATTTTACTTAACGCGATGATTAGCCCCTATATTATGTTCCAGTGGACGTATAACTCACTTGCACATACCTCAATAGTTTTGGTTTCGCAGCTTTCTTTTTAAACCAATGAGTAAAACCTGAACGACCCTTGTTCTTTTTTTAGGTATGTTAATTGGTGTAAACAGTGTCCCATGTACTGAAGAAGCTCGTGTCAAAAATAACAAGACGGTCCCAGTTTGAAAAAATGAAAATACGTACTGTTTCCGGAGAATGGGCATCAGTTATTTTGTGTTACTGAGTGTTTGTAATAGTTAAAGCTCGATATTTAAATTGTTTATTTATCTTCGCGTTCGTCGAAAAATATTTTAAGTGTTCACAGATTACATTGTTTATTGTAATAACATTCACGGCTGCCCGAGTTGTTGCAGTTAATTAAGCCAATCGAGCTCATTATTTTTTTAACTGTCACTTAGTGTCTCAGTTGTAGGAAGGCACTGTACCCTGTGCAATACTGCAAAATATTGCCCCTCTACATAAGATAAACTATAAAACATAACTTCCAGACGGTGCAACAATATTGCGTTCACTAGTAGATACTAAATGTGTGGCAGCTGCATTGCGTTGCATCTTTTAATAACGCAGAACACTTCTACTTGTTTCCGAAAAGCGAACATCACAATCACAAAGCGCCAGGGAAAATTGAGAATAATTAGGTGTCGTAAAAAATCAAGGAAAACGCGTAATGAGAGCCTCGAGCGGCAATTTCACGAACAGTCGAGAGAAAAAGAAAAGAAGATAAACTGTTTTTCCGCATTCCGGCCTACAAGCGGGATGGAGTTCTTAAGCGATGAGCTTAACGCGCCAACGATTCCTAGTGCCGCGTAAGAAAACCATTCCATTAAAGCCAACGGCACATTCCTGAAGACGGTTCCTAAGCACAGCACTCAAGTGCAATCGTTTGCAGCCGAGCACGAGGATTCCGGAGTTCTCTTTGGGGTACAATCAGGCAAATGAGACCAGCGTTCCGATACTGTCTCCAAATGATTCCTTGCGCGAAAGCGATCATGCCAAAATAAAAAAAAAAAAAAAAAATTCTTTTTTCAAAAAAAAGCATTCGAGGCATATTGAACTTCTTTTTATTTTGTTACAAAAACAAGTGATTAATTTACAAGTTGAGCGGAAAATATAAAGATATATATGCGAGTTCTAATGGTACGTAAACTATTAGGGTATGGTCCTTCGGGAGTTAACAACGGTGAATTATCATAAAGAAAAAATAACAATTTAGCCATAATGTTCCTCCGACCGTTTCTGGCTTGTATTTACATTGAAACCCGAGAGATCGAGTCAAGCATATGCCACGCAATAGAATGTTTAAAAGGGAATGCTGCTTTTTCGTTTGACAGTTTTTAAGCAATTGTATCAGGGAATGCTGAACCCTCGCTTTGTTCAAGGCTTAAGCACTTTGGCGACTGAAATTGCAATATAGTCCCTCTAATGCTTCCAAATACTCCTTACGTGGTGAGTACCCAGTCATTTATTATCCGAAGCACAGCCAATCAGATCGAGGTGTCAGTCGAAGGGATCTGGTAAAGAGTGAACCGGGAAGCAAGTGACTTGAACGGGGTGAGTCGCAACCTACACTTCTTCGGTTGCCGGTGACTGTAGATATAAGGCGTACCTGGACGCGTTTCACAAGAAGCGATTATTTTGTTTGTTTTTGTAGCGCCTCCTGCTTCACAATTCGTTCGGCTTGAGGGGAATGCCACACTGTAGAAAAAAGACAGTTATTTCACTTTCCCCAAGGACACAAAAGAAAGCCAATTACGGTGAAATCACGATCCCAACGCATGACAAAGCTCTTTGTGATTAGACGCGAAAAATTTATGTTTTGCAGCGAGTGTGACCGAGTGATACCTCATACTAATTTTCCCTTTGCACATTGCATTTTAGTACTAATTATGTATTCTAAGCTTCGACATTCCACGGTATTTGGAATTTCGGCTGTAATTTTGTTGTCCCGTATTTTCCAAAAAAAACAACAAAAAAACTAAACTCCCGAACTTTTCTTTTTTCTTTTTTTTTCTAGAGTGCGATGTGGCACGTACCAATGCATTCCAAGAGTGTAGTGTATTGGGGAATTCAAAACGCGACACCAACATGACGTAAATATATTCGTACTTGAGCGGGGCCATTGACTAATCCACAAGCAGCGCCGCCCAAGATACATGGACTTGAATAACGTGTCGCATTCGAACCCACATCTTCTCACTGTTGTCGTATTTCTTCGTGCGTGAATTACAGGCACTCCCATTAGCTAGAAGCAACCCCTTTTCGGTTCCTTAGTTCGTCAGATGGGCGCTCCCATGTCGCCCCAGAGGCGATCCCCTTGGACCCTCTGCTCCGAGTCAATATTCCCTCAGCACTCGGAGCATCCCGCCGCGTCTCCCATCTGTGACGTATCCAATCTCACGCAGGTTTCTTCCTCCCGAGACGCAGCATCAGAGGGCTTAAGGGGAAAAAAAAAAGCATATACCTTTTACCCATACGGCATACTTACGGGTTATGTGTACATTCAGGCGTCTCTATATACGAGCCTGTCATACGCGAGTATTTTGCCTGGCTTCCGCGGAGACACGAAAAATAGAATATTGAGCAAACGTCAAAGAGACGTCGCTTGTGCAACAGTCTGGGAGCTAACGTTTTCCGGAGACGCAATTTCGGGTACTGCTGTCCCCGGCCTATCTATATCGTAAGTAATGCGATGGGTGGAACACTCGGCACTATTTTTGCAAGTCAGATTTTTGGAAACGTTTTGAGGTAGTCATCGGATACCAGCGTAGCGGATATTGATACCTCGGGCTGTGAAGGAAGTGGAGAGCTTCCTCGACTCATCGTACTTCTGGATTTGTGCCTCTCAAGCTGCTGAATTGGGGTCATTTATTTTGGAGGTGTTTACATATTTATTCAAATCCAAGCAAAAAGTAACGCTTCCGACCTATCAACAGTTCTATAGGTTTTTTCGTTGTTTCTTTACACATTCTCGAAGTGCGTCTTGTTTTATTATAGATATTGAAACAATGTTCCGAGTACATGGTGATTTCTTTGTTGCATGAGCGGTGGGTCACTTTATGTCAATCAAAATGTTAAAAGCATTTATGATTCTTGTATATCAGTCAAAACGGGCTGAGGACCACAAACACAAAAAATATATTTTAGAAAAAAATATATATATATTATATATATATATCATTTTGACATTAGCAACTTTAAAAGCGCGTGGAACGTGAGTCGCAGTAATTCTCCATAGATCACCGACCGGTCAATCCGATCATGCGTGTTTTTTTTTTATTGAAAGTGACTATGCATCACCTTATAATCCAAGTAAGTAAGAAGGGTGATTTTTGTTTTGTAACCTGTGTCAAGCTATTCATATTGACTCCTATGTTTGTGCGAACAAAATATCCTTCCTTTTGCGATACAAGCTCGGCTTTTTTTCCAACCAAGATGTTGATGACATTTTGTTTCGTTCTGTACTAGACGTATGACACCACCAAAGTGTGAGCGCATCAAAAGGATGGCTAACAGCCTAAGAACCCGTGACTTCACGAGTCTAGAACCGGCCAATAAGAGCGTTGTATCGGCCGATTAATAACTTTGAAAAACGAATGGCAATAAGAATCGTGAACATAACAGTGTCATTAACAAGAATAAGAGATGAGTGTGAAACCGAAAATAGACGTTTACTGAGGCGAACTTTCGACTGCAAATTTGAAGAGCATCTTACGTTGGAGGCGGGACAGTGACCTTCCATTAGAGGCGCGTTACCCCCGCGTTTATTATACACTCGTTCTGAACACTATGACAGCAGAAAGTAAGCTGGAACTTTTCAGAAGAGACGAATGTTCCTAAAACAAAGACCCAGGCCGAGCGGGATTCGAACCCCGTTCCTCCGGGGTGAGGGAACCCCGTTCCCTCACCCCGCGTTGTTTGGAATGCCAATGACCTTAAAATGATTAGCGTATGTTAAAGTCACGGAAACCGTCAGAAACACTACGCGCGGCTTCCATGTAATACACGAGCTTCTTGAGTCGTGGTTCGTTCTTGGCCGTTTGTAGAGGCCAATTTCGCAATTTCTCGGTGTATAAGACTCGTCGTGCCGTGCAGTATATTTTTGTGTTGTTGTTGTTTTTGTTGTTAGTGATTAAGTGTCAATTTTACTTACAACATTTCCTGCCAAAAAATCGACTTTTTTTATGTTTTTTTTAATATTTGAATGTTGCTGTTGGTTATCTCAAACGTGACCGTATGGTGCCGAGTACGTAATCATCTTTCATTCGTTTAGAGCTATTGCCCTATTCTCTCCCGTGCCTTCACCCGAGATTGAGTGCAGCCTCGAATTAAAGTGACTTCTGAATCGCTAACCGTGCGATGGTTTAATGGCTCGTTCACACTTGCGAAATACGCATCGCTCGCCGAAACTTGCGAAACACGCATCGCTCGCAAATCGCTCGCCGAAAAAAGATTGGGCCGTTCACAATGGTTGTCGGGTGCGGAGTGCGCGGTGCAAGCGTCTCGCACTTTCCCGAACAGACGAGGAGTTGACGAGAGCACCCAAACCTCTTTCTCGCCCGCGCGAGTCTCGTCGCCATCGTCGGCAGCTCGTCAGCGGGGATCTGACGTCAGCGAGCGCCACTTCTCCCGTACGTTCTGACTGGCTTGCGACGAGAAAAAACTTTTTTCCGTCGTTAAAAATTGGTCCCAGAGCGATCTTGCTCTCCGCCGGAAATTCTGCCAGCTTTCGTCGCCGGGCGTCAGAATTCTCGCGGATCCGGCCGCCGGTTCCCAAGTGTGAACGAGGCATTAGGCTATAGTCAGTGACGAATAAAGAAGAGGAAGGCGTGGCGCGTCCAGAGAATCTTGTTATCGTCTCCTCAGCCATTGAGGTCGCGAAATTAGTTTACACCCTAAGAGACATCCGTTCTTGAAAGGTTCTTCCATCGTAAACCGGAGACACGGAAAAATAAAAAAACGGACAAAACAACAACAAGTCTCAATTGAGACTTGTTGTTGTTTTGTCCGTTTTTTTATTTTTCCGTGTCTCCGGTTTACGATGGAAGTTCTTCACCAGCTCGCCTGTGCTTTTACCCTTTCTTGAAAGGTTCTTCGACGCCCCAAGACCTCTTGCAGCTCGTGAAGAATGGTTTCTCCTCAAGCAGTACCCTCCCCTGGCGCACGAGAAAGGCGACTGAGTGATGAAGAACTATTCCGGATTCAAAAAGGAGCTCAGAAAAATCTCTTAACTGTTTTTAACCAAACAAAACCTTTTGAAGAGTGCTTAAAAACTCTTTTTGAGAGAAAAATATGGACCAGCCGAAGAGACAATACTAGTTTGTTTATGACCTGTTTTTTTTTTTTTTTTTTTTTTGTAGTTGCTGTTTTTTGTTTTTTTGTAGAGTGCGTGACGACGCCGAAGAACGAATTACGAGGCCAGATTTGTGACATGTTAAGGCACGCCCCTCCTTTCGGAAACTGGGAATGACTCTCTTGTCCCAATCGTGCACTTGCAGCTCAATCTCGCTCTCTTTATTATTTTGTTCTTTACACAAGTTATCTTTCTATGCTGCGTCACGCGAAGTCTGCAGATGTGCATCTCCATAAAGTGCCCAAAAACTTAATTATCTTTATTTTAACCATACCGCGTGGCTCGCCGCGCTTGCAGAAACCGAAACCCTCTGTCGCACTGATGTTGCGTCATAAAAATAGACCGTGTGCATACGCTGCATGGGGCGTTGAGGCGTGTTTCGCCTTGTCATATTGATACTGTACGATCGGTCTTACAAATTTGACCGCCAGACATGTTGTATATATACATAAAAAATTATCCGGCGTCTTAACAAATTTGAAAATTCTCGTTCTACCTCTAATTTTCTTTGACCAAAGGCGCGTATTCGGACGACTCCTCCCGTCCTCGGGATTCATATTCCTTCCCCAATTCCATAGACGAATCTGTTGTTTACAAAACAGCTACGTGTTTGCGCACACCTCACCGTGTATGCACTGTGCTTGCGCAGGATCCAAGTGTGCGTCGAGTGAAGTGTCTGGGCGTCAGCCGCGCTTATACAACCGCGCCATCTCGGCGGCGTGGCGCCAGCGCCGCTCTTTAGTGCCGAAGCTGCCATAGAAGGACACCTCGTCTTTGCTTTTCCCAACTATATACAAGCGACAAACAGAAACGGGCTCATAAAGTCCTACCACTGGCCTTGTTTTTTGTTATTGTTGCTGTTTCAAGCTGACAAAGACAAAACGGATTCAAACACCTCCTTCCTCGCTATACAACGCATCGCTATAATGACTTCCAGAAGAAAAAAAAAAAATTGCGATCTGTATAGCAAAAGTATTAGTTGAAATTAAGACAAAGCCTGTTCAATACGCAGCACATTGAGGATACGGGAACGAGAACGTAAGAACGACGGCAAAGGAAGAAGGAGGCCTCCTTACTGTTTCCTAACTTCAATCAATCGTGGCAAAGGGGAAACAATCCATCCTAAACAAGGCGTTCCCTCAAAGAAAACGAATAAATACGAATGGGTACCTTGCAAGAGAGGGTCTCAACTTGGGAAACAACAACAACAACGCTGAATAAAGCGAAGATTCGAAGCTCTGGTGCACCAGCCCTCCGACTCCTGCTCGGAAACGAAGAGAAATGAATCACCCGAGTTCTTTCCGGTGTTCCCTGGCGGCGGAAAGAAACCGGAAGCTATATAAGCTTCCCGAAGCCGCAGCGACGACTAAAGCTACTTCCAAGCCAAGCCGTTAGCTACATCGCAAGCCGAATCTAAGGCTGCCAGGCCCAACGCAAACCCTCCCCACCCCCCCCCCCCCCCAAAAAAAAAGAAAAAAAAAAAAAAAAAACGACGTTTCGGGGGGGGGGGGGGGGAAGGGGGAGGGGGGAAAGTTGCATTGCGTCGTGCAATAGGCTTAGTCGAGGGACTGGCTAGCACGGCGGGGTTTCCCGCTACCGTCTGAGTTCAGAAATACCGGCGCAAGATGAGCTAAGATAAGCTAAGGAACCGATGGCTCGTCCCGAATGCCAATGAGATGGGCTGCCATACAGAGGGGTTTATACGTAGACGACTTGTCGCTGTCAAGCTGCCTTCGTTCCAGTGGGCCTGGCATACAAGTATAGCATTTTGTTTCCTAGTACTCTATATTTCGCGGCGTGTTTCGGATTTTCTCCCCGATTCAGAGGTATGGTCTATTAGCTGAATTTGGTTCCTAGCTAGAATTCCGCAATAATCTCATAAAAAAAAAAAAAGATTAGCCCGTTGATTTTCCGAAGATCGTTCGCTGCTTAACATTTGTTTGACGGACGGAGGATATTATTTTTTTGTTTTTTTTATTCTTTGCTGCATTGCTCAAAATAGTTAAAATGCCAACCGGCTCAAAAACGAAGACCAAGAAAGCGCACTCGTCAATTACGACAGGCATTGAGACAGAGCTTAGAATTTAATCAACGCTTCCTCGTTAACGAGGCATTGTGTGAATTTTCTACGTTCATTTAGACGTCGCCTGTTGAGGTGATAAAGTGACTTTTTGTCTTTAAAACCAATGTATTAACATGCGCCGCTTATCCAGACCTCTCTTTCTCCATATCCCTAAACACAACAATGCAGTGCCCGCTAACAAGAAAGGCTGCAAACTAAGGAAGCAAACTCTCCTTTAATACAGAATGTGTTTTCTCACACGATTTTCATTGCGTTCTATAACAGCCGGCTGTAAGGGGAAACCGACACTAAAAGGCATGAAATGCATAGGGAACCATATTAAAATACTTAAGTCCCCCGTCCGGATTTGAACTTCCCACCTTGAAATTGTGAGCCAAGTGCTTTGCAGACTGAGCTATCCTGTGACGGGGTCGAAGCATTCGAAAGCGAAGCCGTCTGCGCGGCATGCGAAAGTGCGGTCGCGCGCTTCGTGGCATTTTCTGTCACGCTGTACCATCTCACGGCGTTAGTCAGAAATGAGACTCTTCGTTAGGCACTGCACTTCAGATGCCCTTTTCTTCTTCCCTGGAAGGCCTAGCATATTACATATTCTGTGCTTACCAGTCTTTGTCAGCATGATCAAGTTAGTATATTTTTGTTTTGTTTCTTTAAGCAATATGGGTAGTTTCTTCTCAACGTACACTGCGTTGCTGGAACTACAAAACATTTGTCAAGTTTTTTTTGTTAGTTTTTTTCTCGAAGTTTCTCGTTAAATAATTTGTATAGAAGCTTATCTTAGCGTATCTAGTCGAACAGCCCTAACTTTAGGTCAGCATAGGGGTCTTCACACATTCAACGATCGAGTCCAATGACTGTTGGCTGCTAGATGTTTTGGTGGCATCACCTTATGGTTCCTACCGGTCACCCCAAGACCGGCATAACCATCCCGATAGCGGACCAACCCAACACCTTCGTGTACCGGGTCATCTCGCAGGACAAGTCGCCGACTGCAGTGCTACTTTTCACAAGGGATATCTTGCAAACTTAAAGCGATCTTAGCAGCGTAGTGTCGTGCAAAGCATCTGGGAACCCTTTGGTCACAGTTTCGGTTTATATTTGCAAACCTCACTTCCCGATATACCGTCAGGGCAAATTACAGTGCTTGAATATCTGAATATGGGAACTTTCCTTAAATGTATGATACAGTAAGTGTTGCCTACATATATGAATAAAACGCTGGGATAATACTTAAAAAACAAGCGAGCTGGTGATGATTCATGGTAATAAAACCCGAGACTCAGGAACACAGAAGGGGACGAACAAAACACAACGTCTCAAACACAGCTCTGTTTGAGACGTTGTGCTGTGTTTGAGACGTTGTGTTGTGTTCGTCCCCTTCTGTGTTCCTGAGTCTCGGGTTTTATTACCATGAAAACGCTGGGGTACGTTTTTGCGGTGTCTCCCAACATGCCAGGAGTTCGTGCGCGCGTAAACAGAACTACGAAAGCAGGCGGAAAAAGTGTACTGGGCTTGTCATCATGTTCCCTTGTCTCCCCAAAGCCCAGGCTTCTTAGATCATCATTGAGCCTGGAGGGCCATGCTGCACTGTGGGGTGGTAGTCAGGGAACCAGAAAAGTATGCGACGCGATCGGTCGTACTCCTATTCCTCGCTAAGCCTGGCACGTCCATATGGCCGCTGGAGCTCCGTGTTTCTGCGGGGGCTATCACGAAGATGAATGGGTGAAATGTAAGGAAGCGCGGACTTTATTTTCATGCCTTGCTGAGACGTACTACTTCGTCAATCGAAATCGAAATCACGCCACTCCTCTCCATGGCCAAATAAATTGCACAATGCAACACGCGCTCTGTCGCATGGGGGGATTTTTGGAAGTAACCTATTTCTTCTTGCGCGGACCTCGCATCAGCAGATATCTTACCGCAACGGCCTACGGCGTTGTCAAACTCCCTTTAATAGGCCCATCGCAAAATTGCGTGTGGGTGCATTTGACAGCGTTAGACCGCGTTCCGTCGTGAAACGGCTGCCGCCCTATACCGAAAAAGTCAGTATAGCTTTTCGCTATGTGGATTATGGAACTGGAAGTCTATCTCGATTATATCCGAGTTTCGGGTTTTACAAAGTTATTCCTTTGTCGGCGATCTGTAGTTCAAGTTTCCAGAAACATATCTCCAGTTCAATAATCCAGATAGCAAAAAGTCATTCTGGGTATTTCGGTAGGGCGGTCACTGTGTCAGCCGTGCTTCGTATGAAGCGTGTCATCCAGTCTAAGTCCTAGCAGCTTACAACGCAGCATACGAAACTTTAATATTACATCAAGCAAAAACCGCACAATTTAAAAGTGTACCGTATCTTTGGACGAGCCATGTTCGGTGATAGGTTAAGAGTTTAGGAGAAGCTCCCCCACCCCTTTCAACTTTAGCGGAACGAAAGTTGGAAACCCCTCCAGCGTGCGCTCTCGAAAGTAGGAAGGGGGGGGGGGGGGGGGGGGGGGCGGAGGAGAGGAGTTTTCCCTGAACTCTTAACTTGTCACCAACTATACTTCTGCGTCATAAATTAGATGCTCGTTCTAGCAGTTATATATGCGTCTCATTTAAATGATTCCTATATTACTGTGAGTTGTACATGTGTTCATAACCTATTTTTTGTGCAAGCCATGGTCTCTCGTGTCTTTTATGTTCTGAAGGCAGTAAAGTAAAATCAACGAGGTTTACATGCGAGAAATTTTGGCCACTACAGTTTCGTTTATCGTGTTAATTTTGGTGGATCTTTGAGAAGCCAGAGTAGCGATTGTGGTCGTAAAACAAAGTGGTAACTGCCTCGTCCCTTCTTTCATTCCCCTTTTTTTTTATTGATCCGACGCCCGTTTTCTTTTTTATGCGTCCGCAGTCACCCGGTTAACACATCGAGGATATGGAAGCATACCGTAGCAAATCTTCCTTTCAAAGTTGTTCAGCCGTTTTTTTTTTTTTTTTGTTTACGCGAGTCGTTGGTTGCAGAAGGACGACTCATTTTACTTACTTCTCCGCCGTAAAAAAAAAAATAATAAATAAAAACAACAAGGATGTTTGTGAGCTTGTCTGTGCTGAGAAGATCCGTTTGATTCGCGCAAAAGAGATCTCGGAGAGTCTATCTGGAGCAGCGCGCACAGCCAGTTATCCCGGATCAGTATAAACCCCAAAGGTCCTCCATTTCCCCCGTCCCCTTTCTATTACTTTATTTTTATTTTTTTTTTATTTTATTTCGCGCGTGTCCCCATTACTTTCCGGCGGACTTTCGGTAGCTTACTCGTCAGTCACCGCCTCTAGTCAAAGCTTGCGCAACTCCTAGAGCAGCAGCTTTCTTTGTCGTTGTTTTATGTCGGTATTTTGTTTTCTTTCTGATCTAATTTTGTTCGATCCTTAGCTTTCCAAACCAGGTGCATTTTTAACGCGATAGGAAAGGAGAAAAAAAAAAGAAAAATGAGAAGACAAAACTTACTCTGGGGAAATATCGTGTAACGGAGATTGGACGCACGTACACGACTGAACCCGGCTATCAATATAAGTAAATACATTTCAAAAAAACATAAAAATTAACATTTCAAAAAGAAAAAAACAGCGTAGAAAGTGCGAGGAAAAAAAAGGATAAGCAAAGCGGCGAAATGCTGGGGAAACAACGGCAGAGGTGCGCGGGGGGGGGCTTGCGCACGCATGCCGAACGGGAACGGAGCGGCACTGGCTTCTTATCAGCCGGGCGCAGCCTCGGAAATTGTGCGTGGAAATTCTCGGCCGAACGGGTGGGGCAACCACCTGCACGCTCGGAATGCGGACCCCTGAGCGATACTCGGCTGCGCCTGAACTACCGACTAACAGAGCGCCGGGAACGAGCGACGCCCGATTACGCGGTTGAAGACAATCGCTGAAGCGGACTTCTCGCCGCTATTTCTTGCTTTTATGCTCGTTTTGAGTTATCTTTATTGTTTTTTTTTTTTATGTTGCGAAAGCTAGCTTCTACTCTAATTTTTTGCAGGTTCTGATTTCTTCGTTTTCGTCAGAGTCACGCCTTCAGTATCGGCACACCGTTTCATTTTAATTTTTTATTATATAATAGCGTTGCTTGGAGCGTTCGATGCACGCGCGAGCGATTCGTGAAAGCCGCCATCAAGTCGCGTGAAGGCCGACGGGCGCAATTCTCGATGGGCGTCGAACCCATGCAATAGACCCGTTGCTCTCAGGCGGGGGGCGCGAGCGCGTCCGCTAGACGCGACCATGTTATGCTGGCAGCACAATCCAGGCGGCGCTGTAACGTTCGATTTTGCACGTGCAACGTTCGAATGCAAGCATCTGTCAGCATCTGTAGGCGCGCAATAACAAAACGCCTAAAAAGAGAAAAACTACAATAAAAAAAACGAATTGTGGAGCTCGCGGACTCAGCGTCCCATTCCACTTAATTATTTTATTGCGTTCTTTCATCGCTTCCGTGATCCCGTATGTTTCACTTTACGTGATAGGGAAGCTGAAGCTACTCGCAAAAACATGTTCTTCTGAACGATGCGCGCACTCCACGAGCGCACGTGCTTGGAAGGGACACTGCAAGAGCGGTGCTCGCTCTTGTAGCCTATGCTACGCTGGCACTTAGAATGAAACGGAGTAGAAAAAACTCTAGTGGGGAAGCGTAATGACGCACGTTCGAAACGCGAGCCAAATATTCTATTTTGCTCGCCTGGAACGCTGCTCAAAACTTCAGAGCTACGTTCGCCGGGGGCTTGCGATGACGACAGAACGCCGACCTCTGACTGGCTCCGATTGGGAGGATAGTGGGTATATAACTTGAGGCGGCTAGCAGTAAGGTCAACCCACTATCCTTCGAATTGGAGCCAATCGGAGCGCGGCATTCTGATGTTACTGGAACCCCTGCGCAGGAAGCAGACGGTCTTGCGTTCCGCATAGATTTTAGAGAGGAAGCAGCTCAAACCACGGTGAACGTTTGCAATGTAATGGCGGACGCGCCCCTTTTGTACACAGATCGGTGCCATGTGCGCGTACGTGCGTTGTCAAAAGACAAAAAAAAAATAGCGGGAGTGGAAAAAAAACAATGTCTGGGGGAGACGTTTTGCGGACGGTCGAGGGTTTCGACTGCTACCTCGCACTCGCATGACAAAACCTACCGATACACCACGAAACACCACCTGTAGAGTGAATGGAACGCACTCTGTAAACTATAGGCACAATAAACAGTATTGAAAAGAAACGCGAACTATAGCAGAAAAAAATCATTCAGCCTTTCTACTCTGGTGAAGAAGGAAGAGCAGTGGAGCTGTTCTATGTGCCGCAATCTATGAGCGACGGTGGCAACCAGACTGGTTGTCTGGAGCGCCGTCGCTCATAAATGGCGGTAGCTGTCAAGTGTTTTTTGTAGTTTTGTGTCGACATTTTGCTTGGTACCGCAAATGAAACTGGAGAAACTAGCCCTTAACAGCTCTGCTGTAAACATCTTGATCGTGTTGAGTGAGTTATACATTAGTATATAGTATCTTAAGAAACGTGCGCTTTAGCGCGTCCTTCGTCGTGACTCGTTGTGCGGCCTTGTTCTTGAATAAAGCCTCCGTCTTAGCAGGTATGGAAGAATGACAAGAGACTCGGGATTCGATATGTCCTGCGTGTCTTAACTTGACTGTGACGCTAACTAATGCGGTATATGGCTTCCCAAGAGGAGGGGGGAGTGAAATCGACCTCTTGCGTTTCCGTTAGGCAAGTGTCCGAAAGGCGGTGGTATAGAGAGCGACAACGACCTGTCTGGTCCATTAAGACCTCGAGAAAACAAATTTGAAGCGCAAACGAAACTACATTTTCCTTATTCTCTTTCTTATTAGCGGAAAACAAACAGCGCAAGGACAAGGACAGAGTAGAAGGCGGTAGACACACACAGCGCTTGTTCCTTGTTTTTTGATCTTTCAGTTCGAACACGTTCTTTATCTACGCGTTTTGACCTACTAATCGCTTCGTTGTATAATGATTTTACCCCGCTGCGCACGTGTCTTTGTGTCCCTAGGAAACGAACTGCCACTAGTGACACGAATGATTAATTTTCGTGTTTTTGTTTTTTTCATTAGTTATGATATTGTAAGGACAATGCATATATACATATCAGCTCAAGCTGCTCAAGCGTAGAACAGAAGTTCGTCACAAGCGTTGGTATTTGTTGAGTATCGATGCTTCATTTTTGTCAACGCTCGAAACGTCTTCCTGATTTAAGTTTGATTTTTCTTTTCTACTTTCTTTATTTAGGGACATCTACCTATAGCTCCCGCTGTCAATGTCAATCTCTTACTCGTTCAACCGATGTGCCACCGATTGGTGCAGTATTTCAGAGCCCGCGGCGGTTTAACGACACGCCGACGACCTGCTGTAAAGAACAGTTGTGTGAGAAACACAGCTCCCGGGAGGCGAAGCCCAAAGAAGGGCGCCGAGAGGCGGAGAAGAATTGAGTAAAAAGAAAGGGTGGTACCAGGCGCAAGGGCGCTCGAAAAGAACCACGCCTAAGCGCTGTTCCTTTCGAGGACAGGACGGGAGCGAACCCGGTGATCCTTTTGCTCCAAAAAGGCGCTCTAGAAAGGGACGCAAGAGTCTTCATTTACTTGCCTTAGGCCTCCGAATTCCACCCCTCCCTTCCCTGTTAATTGCCTCGGCGGGTTTTTCGAAGCATTTTCCCGGAGGGGAACAACCACCTCCCAGAGAACCCTGACCGAGCCTCTCGAAGCGTTGTTTTCTACAACACCCGAACTCTGTGAAGTTTTCGTCGAAAACTTGGCTTTGTTCTCAGGCGGCGGCGTCTGCCGAGCGGCAAGGAAATTAGAGGCTGTCCGTTGTCTTGTAACCCGCCTCGAGCGGTTTTGTAAATCCCCCCCCCCCCCCCCCCCCCCATTGATGGTCAAAATGACCGGGCATCTGGTGGCAGCGTTTTTAAGTGACGACGAGAGCAAACAATTCGGGTGCCGTGCACACGAAAGTGTAAGGAGGCGTTCGCCAAAACTGTGGCATCGCACACAATGACCGACGTGTAAGTTGTTATCCTCGTAGATGGCATTATATATCGGCTTGGTCTACTGTGTTCTCAACTGGAGTTGTCTCGTAAACTCATGTATAACAAAACACCTCGCTTAATAGACCTATTGCAAAATTACCCAAGCATCAACGAGACGCCGAGGGAAGAACGAGATGGATGCGTTTCTCTCGTTCCTCTTTTCAAACCTCTCCTGTTCATTTTCTCAATGGTATCCCTCTTTAACCCACTGATGTGTATAAATACCTCGGCGTTCTTCCAACTGCAAATCTCTCCTGGGAAAACCATATTAATTCAGTTGTGAGTTCCGCTAACAAAAGCTTGGGTTTCCTTCGTCGCAATTCCAGATCTGCACCTTCTCAACTAAAACGGCTCCTCTATCTTGCCCTAGTCCGGTCTAAATTAGAATGCGAATCTTCAAATCTGGCACCCTCATCATGGTATATTAAAGGGCCCATGAAACGAATTTTGGGTTGGGATGAATGATTTTAAATTAGGGCTTTACTAATCGCATATCGTTTAGTTGGCCAAAAGGAAGAGGCTAGAAAGTCAAAAGCCAGCTTTTCGGTACGAACATTTGAAAATATAGCGGACTATTTTGTACCTCATCGCCTTCGAAAGCTCTCCGCCTTTTCACTATGATACATCCGCAGTTCCAAAAGCGCGTCACCGGCGTCAAACTGACGTCAGCAGAGCCCAGCTCACGCATTGGACACGAGAACTGCGTCACTGGACGTATGCGCTCGTCAACAATCAATCCGTCGACGAATATTTGGATTCGCGTTCGTGGCCAATGAGTGCCCTGACGGAAGTTATTGTCACTGGGGGATGACAAGTTCTACGGTGTGCATAAAAAGCACGGTGGAAGCTAGGAGTCATCGCAGCGGTACCGAAGGAATGTCACGACCACGTATTCTCACAATTCGCATTTGAGTTGAGGATTAAAGCTAAGGAGGAAGAAGTAGAAAAATGGTTTCATGACCCCTTTAACAGACTACATTGAATCTGTTCAAAGCCGTGCTGCGCGTTTTATTCAGTCCGATTACTCCAGTAGTGTTGACGATTAGGCTAGTTGGTCATTCATATTAACGGAAAACAAACAGCGCAAGGACAAGGACAGAGTAGAAGGCGGTAGACACACACAGCGCTGTGTGTGTCTACCACCTACTACTCGGTCCTTGTCCTTGCGCTGTTTGTTTTCCGATTACTCCATTTTTTCCAGTGTCTTCCTCATGAAATCAAATCTCTCTCTCCCATTGCTTTTCACCCGTCTAAAAATATTCCGTCTCTGCCTTCTGCATAAAGCTTTTATTCACCACTTCTAAATCAGTCTCTCCTTTTCCCACCGGCTTACCTTTCCTCCAGACTCGATCATTGCAATAAAATAGCCCGGCCAAAGCGTTTTCCACAGCACATCAGCGCACTCTTCTTCCTGATGCGATTGTGGACTGGAATGACCTTACCAAAGACATCGTCACCACCCAGGACCCCATCAAATTCCGAGAAGCAATATCAAACATTGTACTTAACACCCACTCCCCTCTCTAACGCCTTATAGCCCTGAGGATATTGTAAATAAATAAATAAATAAATAAATTGGTGTTCCACTTCCCACACGCGCACGCCTTCCCCTTATAAAAGATTTGAGGTAGATTACGAACAAACAATAAAGCGTTGACGGACGCGCGTGCAACATGCAATTTGTTTTACGTATTTTCTTTAGAAAAGTTACTACTGCTGAGGCCAGCAGGTGTGGCGCGTGGAACACCAATCCCTGCATTTCCCTCGATGCTTGGGTAATTTAGAAATAGGTCTATTTTCGCTGCGCAAGCGGCAGAGACTGTCCGCAGCTCGTGGCCTTTGCTTCTGTCATTTTCTTTCTAAAACTTATTGACGGCTATTATTATTTTTTTTCGCTCGTAATTGCAACAGTGTCTTGGTATACAAGTGAGCTGGTGACTGGATTGGGGGGAGAGTTAAGTGCTTGCTCCCGGCTTATGTGCTGATTGCCTGGTGAATATTATTTTAAATGAAGTCCTTAAGACAAAGTACCCAGGAATGGGTTTACAGCACTCGAAAAAAACGCCCATGCGTCTTCTTTTTTGCGCAACACTGCGAAAACCAATCGCCGGAACTTAGGGGCGCAGCTCAGCGAATGACGATGCCGGAACCTATGCTTATACCAAAAAATACACTCTGAACTGGGACATTAAGCAATGCAAGCGTGACGTTTTGCATTGCTTAATGTCCCAACTCAGACTGCGTTTTTTGGTCTAAACATATGTTTCTGCATCGTTATTCGCTGAGCTGCCTCCGTAAGTTGCGGTGATTGGCTCTCTGAGTGTTGTGCAGGAAAGTAGACGAACGGGCTTTTTTTTTAGAGTGAGGGTGGGTGGGGGGAGGGAGGGGGTGAGTGGGGGCAACATTCTGGTTTTCAGATATATCAAGACAAGATGTCTAATACCCGAATGCTATCGGACAAGAAAAGCACTACAACCTGGCCCATCCATGCCAATGGCTGGACGCGCATTCGCGACTTCTTATCATTATTTCCTTATTATGTCACTACGATTAAGTAAAGTAGCAAGTGAACTGTGGTACGTTTGTACTTATGGCGTATGCATGTTTAGACAGCCGGATGTTATTCAGCCTCAATGGGCGTCTGGTGTGTCAGCTCTAGATGAGAAATATACCCAGAGCCGTGCAACCGCTAGCCTGGAATCTTTAAACATTCCCCACGCAGTAGTGATACATGAGCGCACGCCGGTACGATGCTCATCCTGATCTAAACGGGCAGGGGGAGGGGATCATTGAACCCAGGATTCCTGGGTTCTGCTGCGCGCTCTTTCGCTCCATGCACTCCGAACTGGAGTGCGTTAACACTTTCATCAACTTAGCCAATCAGCGCTATCTCGGAAAGAGAATAGACTGATCTCACCAAGCGTCCGACGCATGCGACAGGCAGCCATAATTTTAGTTCACAGAAGGCAATCGGCAGTGCACGACACTATTCGTGCCCTGCACGCGCAGAGCTCCAGCGAGGTTGTCGCACGCGCAGAAAGATTAAAGTTCCCTCAATGCAAAGCGACAGCGGTGGCGTAGTCAAACTGGCTGGTGAGATTGGTCTATTCGAACGTCATTTATTTTAAATCTGACAAAGACGGCAAAAACAACACCTAGTATTCATGTCCCCAGCTTTAGTATCACTTGAATTGAGTTTTAGAGCGCAGCTCTTAGGCGCCCGGTTTGGCATGAGCGGCGTCGGCGTAACCGTGAGGTCACGTGACCGCCGTCAGGTCACATGACCCCGGTGACGTCACGTGAACCCTGTTGGGTCACGTGACCTCGGTGAGGTCACGTGACCCCGGTGAGGTCACATGACCCGTTAACGTCACGTGACCCCCGTAAGGTCGCGTGACCCCGGTGACGTCACGTGACTCCCGTGAGGTCACCTGACCCCCGTAAGGTCACGTGACTCCCGTCACGAGGGTCACGTGACTCCGTCACAGGGTCACGTGACCTAACGGTCACGCCGACGCCGCTCGGAGGGAGGATGAGGAGGTGAGGAGGAGGGATCAGGGGGTATTCCTTCCCGTCAGTACCCTTCCCTCCTCCTCAAGAGCTGCGTTCTAATTCGGTGTTACAGGGAGTTCTTAGCGGCTTTTTTCTTCTTTTCTTTTTTTTAAGAATTATCAAAAGATAAATTTCTGCAAAGTCCTCGACGTATGCGATCGCTTTGCCGGCATGATGCTATCTCGCACTGCAGCCCCCAACCTTTAAGCTTACGCAGTTGCTATATGTAATAGAGGGTATAAATGGGGCGTGTCGGTGTATCAGCAAGGCAGTCAGGGAAGCGGCCTGTGACCGGGATAATCAATCCGGCCGAGGACGCGGCGCATCGAGCGGAAGGCTTCGGAGAGCGACCGTCTTGAGCACATTTGTAACCCTGATGAGAGACTCGTAATGACCTGGCGCCGGCTCGCGTGGAAGTGTGATAGATGAGTCATTAAAATGTGTCGAGTTTATAAAAAAACAAAGAGCGAAAACCAAAACAACAAGACAGTGAGGCAGGCAGAATGTTTTAACAGCTTTTTTTGCTGTCAATATGTTTTTCTTTTCTTTTTATGTAATATTTATTTTTAATAATACAGGCGGGAGATTGTATAATTGCCTCATCCTGAAACAAACAAAAAATATGCGTAAAATAAACAAAAAACTTTATTTTTTTACTTTTAGGTTATTTTGTTTTAATTCCTCTGCTGCCTTTTTTAGTGTAAAGTGATTCTGAGCATCACGAACCTAAAAATAAAACAAAAGATATAGGCTCTGGCGGTAGAATTAAAATTAGATAGAGAGCGGTTTTCTAGGCCTTCTTTTATAAAGAAACTATTCTTAAATATGGTTGGTGAGGAATAACTTTTTTGTTTCCATTCAAAAACTTTGCTGAAATTAAAAAACGGTGATTCAATCTCCATCAGTAGGGAAGCCTGAACTAATTTCCAAGATAGCATTTCGCTACGTATGTTTCTTTGTCTGTAGATTTCAGACCAAATCTTGATTCATAACTCAATTTTGTAGTAACTAATAGACTTGTATTAAATTGCCCAACGCTGAAATATTGAAAAATACACTTCCCTAACGCTCTATTTTATCGTATACCCTGCCAGGTTAACATATAGGTGTTCAAAGGTACAAAGAAAACTTTAATTGAGCATTGAGGTGACCTAATTTTACCCTTGATGGAATTTCAAGCACCAAATACAATGGGGCCCTAAAAGAAGTCACATTATTCAAATAAAGTCAAATAAAGGACTAAACGTTATTCTACATTCGATAAACTTTGACGGTCGAATCGTGTGATATGTTCGAGTTTATCACCGAAGTACACTTTTATCGAAGATGAGAGTGATCATTATTTAATAAAACTGGCAATTGATTACTTGTGCCATAAAATATATAAAAAAGCCTTTAGAATCGTGTTCCGGCATAATTTGTGTTCTTTTTTTGACAGAAAGGCGGTGTTAAAATACAAGGTACTCTAATGTGGGCTAAAAATACGTGCCATTAGTTGTAAAAAAAAATAGTAGTATTTTTGCTTTTCTTTGTCATGCAATTTATTATTATTCAATAAACGTCCACTGCGCATCTTTCTTCATTATAGCAAAATAATACCTTTGTGCGTTTTTAATTATTTTGTTGCGTGAGCGTATATTTGATTTCATATTTATTATACGAACGAATTTCGTCATTTGAAGACACGTACTATCGGGGAAAAATGAAATGCGAACAGAGGAGCGCGTGGCTCGCGGTACAGGCTGCGCCGCCTGGAAGTGAGCCTACGAGCGAGGGTGCGTGGCCTACTTCAATGTGTTCACGCCTCTCGATTGGCGCTCCCCCAGCTTTGGCAGTGCGCCTCTCAGTGCGCTGAAAGCTGTCGCCGCTATCTTTGCCTGCTCGGCGAGTGCGGCGAGCATCTTTGCACTGCACGCGCTTAGCCAGCAAAGATAGCGGTGATAGCTTTCAGCGCACTAAGAGGCGCACTGCTGAAGCTTGGGGAGCGCAGAGGGAGGGGCGTAAACACATCGAAGTAGGCCACGCACCCTCTCTCCTAGGCTCACTTCCAGGCGGCGCAGCCTGTACCGCAAGCCGCGCGCTCCTCTGTTCGCATTTCATTTTTCCCCGATAGTACCATACATCCAAGCCTATTTGTTGCTTGGCATAGCCAGTTCTAGATTATGCGACCGAGATTTTCATTTCGTCAAAGAAAGTTGAATTAAATGGCCTTCATTAACTAATTGGGCGTTCGTGCCGCCGGGTATCAGCTAGCACTTTCCATTGAACATTGACACTCTGACGCCTGGTCGTGGACGTCGTCACACCTCGTCGCACCGTCCGGAGCAAACCTTGCTCCCCGACACTTAAGAGAGCGTGCGAAACGGAAAACCACTTCGAACACGACGCCGCCCAATTAGTGCCGACTGGGAGTTAAGCCGGATTAACTTGGAAGTCCATCGAGTCCACGCACGCTGCACCAAAGCGACAGCCTAGGCAGTCGTTTCGTACCCCCGAGCGAGTCTCACGTTACATGCCACTGGGCACCGGAGCTCCGGCTCTCTGGTATCAGGAGACGCTGCTCTAGGGCTCCGATTACACTAAGCTAAGAAACATTTTCACAGCATGCCCTAGATTATCTGGCTCTGTTGTGACGTTCTATACGGGGTGTTCATTGTAGCAGCTAGCCAACGATGGCACCACTGGAAGAAGAGAAAGATACGACGGACACGGGGCACGAGAGAATAAAGGGCATTCATTCCGAATCGCCATTCTGGCTGATGCGTGCTGCTTCGTACATGGTGGCAGCGGCTAAACTTATCGTGAGCGAGGCACGTAAGTGACCAGCCTATGCAGGAAGCCAGAACTGACAACATTGGCAACGCGACCGAGGACCGCGAAGGACGCCCACGAGAGCAGACAGCGAGCATCATGACCTGTCTGTTGCCCCCGCCGAAGCAGCTAGACCTAACCGGCGAGCCTTGGAATACATGGAAAACGTGGATCACGGAATTTGAACTCTTTGCGGTGGCAACGCACCTGAAGGACCAGCCAAGCAATGTTCAAGCCGCAACGCTCCTCGTCTGCATCGGAGAGGAAGGTAGGCGGATTTACAGCACCTTCACATTC
The DNA here is from genome assembly GCF_016920785.2 of Ixodes scapularis. Classification (NCBI taxonomy): domain Eukaryota; kingdom Metazoa; phylum Arthropoda; class Arachnida; order Ixodida; family Ixodidae; genus Ixodes; species Ixodes scapularis. The sequence continues at coordinate 189,175,247 of NW_024609857.1, forward strand.
GAAAACGATGCCGACAGAGAGAACATACAAGTTCTGAAGGACAAGTTTGAGCAGCACATGAAGCCAGCTATAAACCTAACGTACCACGAATTTGTTTTTGGAAAGAGAGATCAAAAAGACGGAGAGAAATTCGATGAGTGGTTGACCGAGCTAAGGATCCTCGTGCGAAACTGCGAGTACGGTGTTGTCGAACAACGCATGTTGAGAAGCCGAATAATACTCGGGACTAAAGACAAACAGCTACAGCAAAAGCTTATCAACGACAATCCCACTTTTGCGAAAGTACTCGAAATGTGCCGAACAAAGGAACGAACGCAGGAGCAGTTCAACGAAATCCGCAAAGAGTATGACCAAAATGAGGATGACCGAAGTGAGGACCCACCAGGAATACAGGCGCTGCGAAAAGACCAAGCGACATGCCGCTGTTGTGGTTTCGTACACCGCACGAGCGCATGCCCGGCTACAGGAAAGCAATGCCTTAGCTGTGGCAAAGTTGGACATTTTGCAAAATGCTGCAGCAAAGGTCCACAGTCATCTAACAGCCGACAGCAGCGCCAAGGAAAAAGAGGAAGAAAATACGACCACAAAGTCCGCCAAGTTGAGCGCGAGGACACTGACGAAAGCGATGAAGACTATCTGCTCTGTCACCTAACAGTGAACAAAATAGACAAAGAAGACCGCTGGAGTGAGACAATACAGATCGAAAAAGACCGCCTACGCTGCAAGCTCGACACAGGAGCAAATTGCTCCGTAATCCCAAGGAGATTACTCAGCTTGATCTCAAGTAAAAAAGTCCGCAAGTGTGACACTACACTGTCATCGTTCTTTGGCCACAAAGAAAAAGCGTGTGGAAGAGTTACCCTGACAGTGTCAACTGGAGCCTCAACGACCCAAGAGGAGTTCTTTGTGGTCAAAGATGATGTACCAGTGACACTGGCGGGAGAGCTGAGTGAGAGGCTCGGATTGATCAGACGCATAGCTACAGTCACAGAAGGACCCAACGATGCGACAAAGGAAACAGCTACAAGCTTGAGCGATCCTACGGGACCATATGCAGATGTCTTCCTTGGACTGGGAAAAGTCAGGGGCTTTACATACAACATGAAAGTAAACCCTGGTACAAAAGGTATTGTACGCCCAGCAAGAAAGGTACCGGTGGCTCTCCAGGAGAAGGTCAAGCGCGAGCTACATAGAATGGAGAACGAAGGGGTAATCATGAAAGTCAAGGAGCCGACCGAATGGTCCAGCTTCATGGTAGTTGTCGCAAAGAAAGACAAAGTGCGCATCTGCATGGATCCAGTAGACTTGAACAAAGTTCTGAGAAGAGAACACTACCCAATGACGACAATGGATGACATCGCCACCCGAATTGCCGGAGCGAAAGTGTTTTCGGCTCTGGACGCATCTTCTGGGTTTTGGCAAATAGAACTCGACGAAGAGAGTTCGAAGTTGTGCACAATGAGTACTCCCTATGGGAGGTACAGGTTCAAAAGGATGCCCTTTGGGATAAGCACAGCTCCTGAAGTTTTTCAGCGCGTCATGAACGAGATTTTGGAAGACCTCCCCGGAACAGCAGTTGTGATGGACGATATACTAGTCTGGGGTAAAACCCAGCAAGAACACGATGAAAACATTAGGCGCCTGCTCCAACGCTGTCGAAATGTGAACCTACGACTCAACCCGAAAAAGTGTCAATTTGGCAAGACAGAAGTTCGTTATCTCGGGCAAGTACTAACCGGAGACGGCATCACCGTGGATCCAGACAGGATCCAAGACATCCTGGAAGTGAAAGAACCTAGAGATCCCAAGGAACTTCGAACATTCCTTGGAATGATCACATACCTCTCTAACTTCATACCACGACTTTCGGAGCGAGCAGCACCGCTGCGGGAACTCCTAAAGAAGGAGAGCGCGTGGGTATGGACAGAACAACAGCAAAGAAGCTTTGAAGACCTGCGGGATGCCTTGACAAAAGCACCAGTGTTGGCATACTACACACCAGAAAAGCCCATAACGCTTTCAGTCGACGCAAGTCAATACGGCGTGGGAGCAGTTATCACCCAGGAAGGAAAGCCACTAGCGTATTCGTCGAGATCCCTGACAGCAGCACAGACAAAGTATGCGCAGATCGAGAAGGAGTTGCTTGCTATTGTTCACGGATGTACCAAGTTTCACCATTACATATTCGGACAGCCGTGTGTAACAGTAGAATCGGATCACAAGCCGTTGCAAGCTATTTTCACCAAACCACTGCATCAGTGTCCGATGAGACTACAACGAATGAAGATGGCTCTCCAGAAATACTCGTTGCAAGTGAAGCATATACCTGGGAAAGAACTGCTGCTAGCAGACGCACTTTCACGTTTTCCCGCTAAGGAAACACTGGAAGAAGAGGAAAAGTTCCAAGTAAACGCGCTAGAGCACATATCAGTTACTCAAGACCGCCTTCAAGAAATCCGAGAGGCAACCGCAAGTGACGCACAACTGGAACTGCTGCGTCAGTATGCGCGGACTGCATGGCCGGAAGAGAAAGACCAAGTGCCGCAACTTGGAAGGCCTTTTTGGTCATACCGGGAGGAAATCCATGAAGAAGATGGACTTGTACTCCGATCCAACAAGCTAGTCATACCTACAGCTATTAGGCAAAAGATCATCAACCTGCTGCACGCAGCACACGCAGGCAAGGAGAAGATGAAAAGAAGAGCTCGAGATATCCTGTTTTGGCCAGGAATCAACGCTGACATCGAGGGCAAGTACGACAACTGCAGCATATGTCAAAAGTACAAGCCAAGAAATGTCAAGATGCCACTCTTGAGTCATGCGGTGCCAGCACTGCCTTGGCAGTATGTTAGTGTGGATTTCTTTACTCATCAAGGACGGGATTTCATAATCATGGTGGACTCCTACTCATTTTACTTCGAGGTCGAAGAAATGAAAACCACCACAGCTTCCAAAGTTAAAGAGTTTTGCTTGAAGGCCTTCGCAACACACGGACTCCCTTCAAAACTTTTAAGTGATAATGGCCCGCCGTTTGGGAGCCACGACTTCAAACAGTTCCTGAAAAACTTGAAGATCGAGCAAGTAACTTCAAGCCCTTATCATGCCCGATCAAATGGCATGGCCGAACGAGCCGTGAGGCAGGCGAAACAATTGCTGAGAAAAAGTGCGAACACGGAAGAGTTTTACTATGCACTTCTTGAATGGCGCAACACTCCACGAGACGAGGTCCTCCAATCACCAGTACAAAGATTGATGAGCCGGCATACAAGAACGCTGTTGCCCGCCAGGCTTGAACATTACCTACCTGTTATCGTACCGCCCAAAGCCGTCACACAACGCCTCACAAAAATAAGACAACAACAGAAGGCTAGCTATGACAAGTCCTCTCGAGCACTAGCAGATATTGAACCAGGTTCTCAAACTACCGTCTACAACAGCCTCAAGCATACGTGGTCACCTGCCATAGTAGTGGGCCATTCTACATCAAGATCCTACAACATTCAGACCCCGGAAGGCCAAGTGCTTCGGAGGACACGCGAACACTTAAGACCAGTGGCACAATCCCCCCAAAAGACGACCTCCGAGGCTACAGAGCCAGTAAACGAGGGCCAAGTTGAGTCTGAGCCGCGCCCGCTGATTCGAAGAGGAACAAGGGATAGAAGGCCACCACAACGATATGGACATGACCACGATATTTAGATTTACACAGATCTCTAAACTAGTTTTTTTTTTTTTTTTTTTTTTTTTCTGACAAAGGAGATGTAGCAGCTAGCCAACGATGGCACCACTGGAAGAAGAGAAAGATACGACGGACACGGGGCACGAGAGAATAAAGGGCATTCATTCCGAATCGCCATTCTGGCTGATGCGTGCTGCTTCGTACATTCATGAGTGCTATACTTCGGTGTAAAAAAAGTTCGTATTAATAATCCAATAAACGGAGCGCATTGAAAGTCTTCACAACTGTAACTTTAGGTGTTTGGGCTTTAGAATGTGTCATTTGTGAGTATCTGCATCGATCAGCGGTTTTTGCCCGGTTTTTTCTCCTGCTGTAGAAGAAAAATCATTTTTTAATAGTTTAAATGTATTTTTTTTTCTGATACCTTCACTCATAAATTTCTAGTATGATAAGTACAACACCTGAAGGCATTTTTGTTCAAAATTTCATTACACTCAGTTTACTTGATTATTTAAATTATTTTTAAGGCCGGAAAAGCACTCGGAAACATTTGTAGAGGCGCCAAGTAAAATTAACCGCTGGAGAAAGAAGCGGTTCTACGAGATGCGATTCAAATAAGTAGCACAACGTCCAAGGCACGGCTGAAGTACGCTATTAATCAAGCTTATACAAAACACGCGAACCCTGTCTCTTCTTGTGGAATATCTATATTGACCTTGCAGCGATCTTGTGATGTAGCATTGAACAAACTAACCTGAAGCAACTCCAAGCAGCCGTTCCTCAGTTCCCCTCAGGATAGAGCTACCACGAAAAAAAGGCACAGTTCGCGTGTTTTGATACGTTTGTTGAGCGCTGTACGTAAAAGTTATTAGCCAGCTGAAAGGTGTGGCAGAGGCGTGCTGACTTTGATGCGCTGTTGGCTTACATGTGAACGGAGCACACTGCTTTGATGTTTTTTTTACAGTTCAAATATAGCTTCTAAGTTGTCTTCAGCACGCACTGAAAGCAACGGAGATCGCCAAGATGATATTTTGGAGCTGAGATAAACCTACATCTCTGTTTAGAAAATTTTATTTAAAACAGTGGTGTAATGCTTAGAACAGGGAGTATTCACTGGGCGCCATATTTGGGGGCGCAGTTAGAGTGCGTGGTAGGAGCGAGCTCACATATAATAGGCTACCAAGACCGGCAGTCTTGATGGTGTCAAATGCACGCTGGAAATGAACTGTGGAGGATGGCTACCAGCTCGCGGTCAGCAGCTGTACACGCTACTATGGCCGCCAGTGACTACTCCCTATAGGGGGTATTCACTGGCGGCCATAGCTGTGTGCGCGAATGCTGAGCACATGCTGATGGCGAGCTTCCACAGTTCTTTTCCAACGTGCAATCCGCACCATCAAAAGTGCCGGTCGGAGCAGCCTATTGATGTGAGCTCGTTCTGAGCATGCGCTTTAGACAGCACCCACAAATATGGCGTCTAGTGAATACTCCTTATTAGCGGCGTGAGCGATCGAAGTATCACTGTGGTCGGCCCACCACCATTGGCCGAATGCTGACTATGACGTCAGCAAAGCATGTCTTATCGACGGAAATAAGAGGAATGTAAGAACTTCAATTTTGACGGTGTTGGCAAAGTTGCTTCGAGACCGCTATATATGATTTCAGGCTTTCAGTATGCTCATTACAAACACCCTCGAGCTTGTTGTTCACAAGGTAATGACGTCACGAAAGGTAAACAAACGAGGGCGCCACAGAAACATCTCGCCGCTAATACTCTGCGTCAACTATTTCGTGCTACATTAGGGAGTTTTACTAGAACTTTCTCGAAGGCCCGCTACCGCAACAGGCACGCGCTGCAGAGCATGTATCGAAGGAACAGCGCTCGCTCCATGTTAGCGACGTGAGCGATCAAAAATGTCGCTGTGGTCGTCCCATCACTATTGGCCGAATGCTGACTATGACGTCAGCAAAGAATGTCTCATCGACGGAAATAAGAGGAATGTAAGAACTTCAATATTGACGGTGTTGGCAGAGTTGCTTTGAGACCGCTATGATTTCAGCCTTCTAGATTGCTCATTACAAACGCCATCGAGTTTGTTGTTCACAAGGTAATGACGTCCCGAAAGGTAACCGAACGGGGGCGCCACAGAAACATCTCGCCGCTAATAGGAGTAGGGCGGCCTGAAAACGCGATCTACTAAAACTCTCTATTGTCGCAAAAGGCCAGCGTAGCTCCCACAATGCAGCAGTTCCGTACTGCTGCGAAAGAGCGCGTGGTTTTGTTTTCTACGCCTCATCTGCACGCGCTCACGCCACTAGCTTTGACAGAGTTGGAGCACTGTGAAAGATGAGCTAGCTTTGACAAGGTAGCACAAAATAGTTGACTCTGAATATACATCATTCCAGCATCTACAAGTCCTCAGCCCAGCGTGCGATCTCCAGCACGTGCATATTCGTCGCTCGGAATGCCATCAAATCACGCGCCATACGCAGAAACACTGAACATTTAACCGAGCGAGAACGTTTTCTTAAAAGATATCTTGGCGACGCGCGCGATCAAAAGCGTCGTTGTGGCCGGCCTCCCACGATTGGCCGAATCCTGACTAGGACGTCTGCAAAGGTTTTCTCATCGACAGAAATAAGAGTGATGTAAAAACTTCCATTTTGACAGTGCTGGCAGTGATGGTTTCAGAGCGCAATGATCTCAAGCTTCCACCATGCTAATTATAAACACCCCCGAACTTGTTGTTCGTAAGCGAAACATCTCGCCGCTAATAGTCTGCAGGTTTTATTTCCACTGTTTCAAAAAGTAAAGGCCGCTATGTACAGTATCGTTTGAAAGCGTTTGAGAGCGTTTGTCTGCACTGCGGCTGAGAGAAACCGGGATATCCTTGCTTTTTATGTCGCGTGCCAAGCTACTCCTTAAACTGGATTCCACGCTTTACACCAAGCACAGATGTACCGGTGACTTGCTGTTGTTTCTCGACGCAACGTAGTCAAACGCACTCAAATGCACTCAAACGCTCTCAAACGGAACTGTGCGTAGGGGCTTTGACCGTTCGCCGTGTGATAAGAACGGCCTCATGGAGAGTGCTGCTTAGTTGCACATAAAAGAACAGAACTCGTCAGACGCGCCATTATCCAAAGTGATAGAAGCGAGAAACTTATTCTTTTATTTTAAAGCCCACGACAACTTTCTAGGGCATTTCAGGAGAAGTGAAGGGAGCACGTGTATAGCTTCGATACCGAGTCATGGATCGCGAGGGCATGAAGGCTTGTAGCTTTGACTACATGGCTTCAGAAAGTTGTCCTCCGGTGTAGCAGCTAAAACCGCACCTGATAAAACTCTTTGAACATGATTAAGGTAATTGACTACAACATGGATGGACGAATAATTAGCTCAGGCAACTGTTACGCTAGAGTGCGAACGCGAGCTTCCATATTTTCGGAACCTGCTTTCCCGCGTTGTAAAGGTAATATATGTAGAAATGGGTACTTCTGATCCCAAATTATACAAGCTTTGAATATGAAAAACTTGATATCGCCAAGCCTAAAACTTCCCTTTCCTTCATATGTTAATGAGCCTTGATCCGGCCGCTGTCTACCACCGGTAAGTCTTGAGTCCTCTCCCTCTCCCAAAGTTAATAACGTTCTCAATAAAAAAATAACTTTAAAAATTATTAAGATGTCTCTAAGCCTCAGCTATGTATAGGTATATGTATATAAATATTTTAAAGCCGCAAAGGCAACACACTTATCTCGTTGGATTTGGGAAACGTGCAGGTGGGCGACAAAACATTATTATAAGCACAAAAATTGGTATTATCACGCATCTAATACGCGGAATATTACGAATGAAGTAATTAGCGCGTTCGTTCGCCGCCATATTGAGAACCGGGGACGATCCCTCTTAATAAACCTCAAAGTTAAAATTATCTATTTTCGGGGAAATCCTGACTAAGCGATAAGCCTCGAGGGGGAAGAAAAACCCTCAATGTATGCACCGCCTTAAACTACTGAATATCTCGGAATATGTTATTCCCTCGTAAGGGGTCTAAAGCAATATATCCGATCGAAGGCGCTCAGAAAAGGCCGAAAGGTATGGCCATGACAGGGCGCCTTATTGTCATCGGGGGGATTCACGAGACACACTATTGCTGACCGCTGTTTGCTGCGTAATTGCGCAACGCGTTGCGTTGGCGAATTGCGTAATTCGCCAACAACTTTAAAAAAAAAAAGAATAGAGGACATGTTTTAACATAATCACGCATTCTCGCTATTTGCTTCTAGCATTTTTATAGGTTAATGCCAACATGCCTTGCGTTGTTAGGCAATTGGAGACCATGGTTCTCATTTCAACTGCCAAATGCAACAGTCCTGGCTTGATGGAATTGACGTTGAACCTGTATAATCATGCATTTATTTCGATAACGATATGTGTTTTTCAGGCACGTAGCCAGAATTTTGTTTCGGGGGGAGGGGGGAAGGGCGCTTATGCCGCCCATGACAAAATGCTTTATGAAGCGGAGGGGGGAGAAGACGCCCCAGCAAAATGGAAGATTTCGAGAGAGGGGGGGGGGAGGAAGGGGGATGGGGCGGGGGATGGGGCGGGCCCCATGGGCCGCCCTCCTTGATACGTGCTGGTGCTCTTGACAAAAGATAAATGAGACCTACTTCGGATCACGCGCTGCGCTTACGTGAACATTTTCCAGAGCATTTATGCATGGGGTATTTTTATGCATTTCAGTCTATGGTGATTTTCTCGCGTACGCTCACGCCGTACGATATAATAAATAAATAAGTGCACGTCCTCTTTTTGTTTTGTGAGAAGTAAAATTACACCGCATCTTCATCCCCTTTCCCCCTCCACCTCTCCTCCTCCGCCTCCCCTCCCTAAAACAATACGTTTTTTTGTTGTTGTTTTTTTAAGCTAAAGGTAGCGCGAGATATTATTTGACTCGTAAAAACATCCATGTTCCTGAAACGTATGAATTAAACATAGAGGCTTGGCGCCCGTAACAATAAAACAGAAAAGTCAGCTCAGATCTTAGGAAAAAGAAGCGACCGAAGAAGAAAGGGGCGGGACGTATAACTGTAAAGGTTAAGTGGATTCAAGACTCTCTTGTTACGACACGGTGAATGTGGAAGATGCGTAATCACACCACGCACAACTGAGTGTTAGATTTAAATGTCAAGGGGCCCGGGAAGAAATATTAATAAGAGCTCTATTTCCCCCCAAAAAATATTAAACGCGAACTTTTTTATCTAAAAGTATTTACTCAGAGTGTGTCGCTGCGTGTGTCGAGAAACGAAAACCAAATGGTCAACAGAAAAAGAGTATACACATGGCTTCATTTAATGAAACATCAATGCAATTCTTTAGAAACAAGATTTGATTGAAAAAAAGCATCGTATTTACACTCTCTAGGAGTTCAGTATTTTCAGACTTTCGAATAGATTGAGCTTGTTTCTTGAATTCTTCCATTTTCAAGCTGTCTTTACTAAATCTACATATCTCCGGAATGAATTGAAATCAAAATTTATCTAATTTCCCGGGAATTCTACGCGGCGCAAAAACGCTTGAAATGTATACATGACCAAAAAAAAAAAAAAGAATCAATACTTCGCAAAGAAAGGGGCGCCAGAAGTGTCAATCGTAGCATTGAATTGAAAATTCTTTATTAACGTGAGGTTGGCTCTTTGGCCTAGAAAGGGAAGGAGGGCATCAAAAAAACTTTGTCCCATTCGACGGTAGATTCCCGTCTCGCGTGCAAATTCCTAGAGGGAAAGCAGCATGTCAGGGGCTCGATTGTCGATGACAGGGGTGGTCCCTTCCCTGCAGCGATGTAATATGAGGCAGGACGTAACGATTTTTCAGGTCGTGAAAGCCAGAACATGATCATAGCATGTGTTCAACGGTCGGCCGAATCCCTATCGTGCATGTCGAGCAGGTATCTATCATAGAGAACACAGCATCTCACGTGTGTATCGGGAGTTGTAGCAAAGACTCAAGAATAAGGGTTGCGATGTGGGTTAGTGGTTCATACTGACGAAAAGGCGAACAGCGCACAGTAAACGGGGACTAAAGGAAGTGCAAACAGGACAAGCGCTGACTCTCAAGCGCTTTGAGAGACTGCGCTTGTCCTGTTTGCACTTCCTTTAGTCCCCGTTTACTGTGCGCTGTTTGCCTTTTCGTCAAGACTCAAGAATGTCAACCAATGCCTAACGCAAGTTCGTCTGCTTTTTGTACAGGGGTAGCGATTATTGTCAGAAAGCCGAGCTCTTATTGGCTGATCGAAAAAAAAGATAGTGGGTAGATCTCAAGGCCTGTAGCACTGAGGTCTACCCACTATTCTTCCAGTCGAAGCCGATCAGAGGTCGCCGTCGTTGTCACGTCACCGCAACCCTTGCGCAAGGAGCAGACGAGTTGCTCTCCGGATAGCGTGGTAGAGAAAGAAAAATAAAATAAACTCGTTTTGGAATCAAACTCAGAACTACGGTGTACGTCAGCGATTGTAAAAAAAGCAGACTAATTAGTTGAGTAATTAACTAAAATTTACTCATTTACTTTTGAATTACTGAAAATAAACATCTGGTTCCAATCAGAACCTTGCTGAGCGTCATCGAAGACCCCTAAATCTGTTAGTTTTTGGAAGACTTAATGCATGTGTGAAGCGCGGGTGTGCGGTAAAGTTTCCAACTCGTGCGCGGCGGGCAAACATTTGCGTTCCGAAAACACGGATGAAAAAATAATAATCCTCTTTTTCGCAATGCCAGCCTTGTGCATGAAGCACGATTATAAACTTTAGCGCACTTCCGCACTTCACACATGCGTTACGTTTTCATAAACCAAAGTGATTTGGGAGTTTTAACGGCGCTCAACAAAGCTCTGATTGCAATCATATGTTTATTTTAAGTAGTCATAAAGAAAATTTCTCAATTCTAGCTAATTGCTTAACTATTTAGTGTGTTTTCAAACCCTGATGTCCGCCGTGGCTGGCAAGCTGCTTGCGAAATGTTTCCTTTTTTTTTTATCTCAACCACTTCATGGTAGAAATATTTTTGGTTTCACTGAAATACCCAGTTTATTGAATGGCATAAAATATGTATTTCTACTTCTCTGCGTTCATCTCAAGTTGTGAGTCTGTCGCGTTCAGTTTGTTGTTCCAGAAAATGTAGGCGCTCACAAAGGGATTTTTGATCGCCGCATAATCTCTAGCGACTTCCGGGTCCCCAAATCAGCTTAACACACGCCCGGAACAAGACAATTTATTTATCGTCGTCAGAAAACAAAAACAAAAATCTAGTTTAACCTTAAATCTCACAGGCACACGGAAGCAGCCAATCGCCAACGCAGCGTCAAAATATTCCAATTCCGACGGCATCCTTTTGTGGCACCGGCGCTTTCTAAGGCAAGTCCGCCGCGTACATCTTTTGATGTCGCTCTTCAGCTCGCCTTCCTCAAGCCCCGAGAGACTTCGATCGACCGTTCTCTTCAAAGACGTGTGCAAAGTAGGCTCTCGTCGCCAGCAACGTCGGGCGGGAGGGCAGCGAGAGCGGTAACCACGCTGAGAGGCGCGCATTATTGGCGGGATCGCTAAGAGGATTGCCCCCTGGTTGCGCTTACCTAGCGCGATTATTCCCACAAAAGGCCGACGTCTGCCTGGCGGCGGCACCCTGTTTTGGGGAGAAATACTACTCGAGCAAATACTACGCGGCATCGATCGTCGGCCGGAACGACGCTCACAACTGGCGCGCGCGGCGTGCCGCTGCAGAAGGTATACACGAGGTCTTACCTGAAGATAGACCGGAGCGGGAACTACGAGCCGTCCCGGCCAGTGCAGCGCCAAGAACGTGTTACTTGATCACCTAAAGAGGATGGCCCCGATTGGACACCCATTTTTGATGATATGGATTTTGGGGGAGTGTCCGTGAAGTGGAAAGAAGAAGTTGGTGGTCTCAAAGTGAACGAGGAGGGAGATTAGCAGAAGCAAACGGAAGTTCGCGACGGGTACAGTCGATGGAATGACACCGGCAGGCAGGCCTGTTGAGGCACGAATCTGGACAGGCGACAAGGCCCGTGGAAACGACGCACACGCAGGTCCATACTGCCGTCGATACCAACTGGAAACTACTAAAATCACGTACGTTTTTATTAGTGACCATGGACACGATGGCTGTGCCTGAGACGACTCCGTAAATATCCTTATATTGTTGCTCTTGAGAGTCATGTTCCTCCAGTTTCACTTACACCGTTTTCGATAATTTTGTGTCCTCGTCATTAACCATCATCGTCCTCTTCACACCGATTCAACGTCAGAGATCGAATGAGATTCGTGTCCAATCAGCGAGGTCCCGAGTCTTAGTCGAACGGCGAAGTAGAAAACCGTGTCCAATATATGCATCGAGTCTTTTCTTTTTTTTTTTTTTGTGACGTAGAAGTTTTAGTTTTTCGGCCTTGTTATTTAGCGTTTGTTGGCCTCAGTTGCCGTTGCGCTTCTCCCCAAGGTCACGTGACACCAACGTGGCCTTGGATTGGCTTCAATGGCTCGTAATGCCCGCCACGGTCCATCCTAAAGTGAAGCGGAGTTTTCGGAGCGCAAGTTCGTCTGCTTCTTTTTGCAGGGGTTGCGGTGACGTCAGAACACCGAGCTCTGATTGGCTCTGATTGAAATGTAGTTTGTAGACTTCGAGGCAGCTAGCTTCGAGGTCTACCTACTATCTTTCAATCAGAGCCAATCGGAGCTCGACGTCTTTCTGACGTCACAACAACCCCTGCAAAAAGAAGCAGACGAACTTGCGCTCCGTATAAGGTTCCTCTTTTGCGTCGGCCTAAAAACGCGCTAGGGGCGCTTCGGCGATTCCATCGTAAGCCGCTGTCACACTGGTCATACATCCTGCTAAAGACGGTCTACAAACACTGTCTGGGGCTTGTTTCTGCTCTGGTCACAATGGTCTGCAATGGCCTGCTCTACAGGGACCTGCAGTTGCCTGGTTCATGTTGGTCGTACAAAAGCTGTCCCCAGACATGTTTGAAGAATACAGATGTACCGAGCACACATGCCTGGAACATGCTTGAGGCGCAGATAATTCTGTCGTTGTGTCCGCTACGAACTCAGTGTCCTTTGTGTGATGTATCTGCAGTGATGGGTTCAGGGTGTCTCGTGGCTCAATCTCGAGACGGAGACATTTTGTTTTTTGGGGTTGCACGATGTCCGCCCAGCGCCTGACAAACCTAACGTGTAATCATGTTCTGCACGGTATACAAATTAAAATTAATTAGTAAGCGGAGCTGCGTTTGTACGCTCAATGGCGCCAGAGCGTGTAGACTTTGCAAATAAATGAAAAAGGGTTGGGGAGGAAAGGAGGTCCATAATAGAAAAGAAGTTAAGAGCGAAATATATGTGCTCCACCCACAGGCCTAACGCACCCCTTACAAGTTCTTCGCGGCTACCGAGAAAATAGTGTGCCGTCTTTCCTATTAATAGGCGACATCGGCAATATCGGTTCCATGCGCGCGCGGAGAGAAAGTATCCAGCGACTCGTCTTGCTGATGCGGAGGTGTGACGTCGTCGCGTTGCAGCGAAGTGACTCTGCTACTTCGAACAATGTGAAGGAGAAAACCAGGAAGTCTTTCTACCACCCGATATCGAGGGCGGCGTCGGGACACGACTTTAATTTTGTCCAACGACACCCTTGTGCGTGACAGCTGCAGGACGGCGAAGCCACTCTTTCCCTGGAATACCGAGCGACTGATCGTAGCAACGAGACTTCATTGGTAAGGGCGCCACGTTTCACGGATGAATAAATACGGTTTCGAAAGCGTTATTTCGTCAGGCATTCTTTTATCTTTTATTAAAATGGAGCTGAAGATGTTCTCGTAAAAAATGAGCTAAAGGTGCATTCCAGCGTATTCGTGTTCTGTTAATTTGAATATCACGAGCATTTGTCCCGAACGTCTAAATAAACGCGAGAAAACATACCTTTCGGTGCGACGTCATACCCAGAGGTTTCAACCGCCTTGCGCATGCCACTCGTGAGGGAAGACGTGCAACGTATTTTACTGCTCGGGTGAGGCTTGCGGATGGCGCGGAAATGTTGGATATCTCCGTAGAATACACCAGTATTCTCTTATCTCACCGAACATGCCGAGAATGAGGGGCTTCAGGGCTATTTTGAAAGCTCTCCTGTGGCTACTTGGCACGTCATTATGAAATATATTTTATAATCGCAATCCTAAAAATAAAAAAATTATTTTTTTTTAATTCGAATTTTTTTGCTTTTTTCAAAGGCGGCAGACAAGCTGATTAAATCCGTTGAGGTAGCACGGCGGTTGCGTCAGTGGCGCATCTCAAGAACCGCCCGTTATTGATAGGGGAAACGGTAACGTTTTTACGACGCCTCACAAACACCATCACGAAAAAGCGCTCGTTCATCCTCGACTATTCGACTTTAGTGAGAAGCGAGCAGCACAAAGACGAAAGAAAAACCGTCGACGCCAACGAACCGTGTCGACCAAAGTGTCTAAAATCTCTAAGCCTATTCACTCAAACAAGAGGGCACACCAAACAGTTCAACACCAACATGGCCGTTGTATTTTCAACTCATCACACAGAAACTCATCACACAGAAAGCAGGACGTTATGACGTATGCCCGGGATGGTGAAGTGCGTGAAATCACTGCGAGAAGCTGGCGTCGCCTACAACTCAATGCCGTTTTGAAGAAGAAATAAAACGTTCGTTTGTAAAGCTCTAACGTCACTAATATCAAGAAAAGGAGTGCGAGCACTGCGCCGAGAAACTGACTGAGGGAGAGGAGGAGGGGAGAGGGGACGTCAGAACGCCGAGCTCTGATTGGAAGGATTAGTGGGCAGACGTAAAGCTAGCTATGCTCTCGTTCTCCGCAATTTTTCCAGCAAATTGGCAGGCGAAGTCACGTAATTTTTTTTTTCGGAGGCATTTTTCGAGGTATTTTTTAGCGGAAATCTACTATAAAACATAGCGTCCATATACCAAAGGGCCTGTGTACGAAAGCACCCAACCTAGTTTTGATTGCCCCCCGAACTCTTTGTTCTCGCATCCTCATCATTTTAGGCCTTGCTAAACTGCAAAACAAAAGGTGCCCAAGTTTCCCGAGGGATTATCTTTAGCCCGAAATCATTTAGCTTGCATTCCTGAAATAATTCATTTTGCCAGTACTTTTCTCTCAAGCTTCAAAACCGGAGGCCATAAATTAAAACAAAAAAAAAGTGAAAGCCGTTTACAACTCCCTGTAAAACCGAATTAGAGCGCAGCTCTTGAGGAGGAGGAGGAAGGAAGGGTACTGGGGGGTGAAGTGACCTGGGGGTCACGTGACCTTGGGGGTCACGTGACGATGCCGATGATGTCATCAGTGACGTCACTGATGACATCATCAGTGACGATGACGATGCGGACTCCGATGACGTCATCAACCACGATGACTATGACGATGCGGATGCCGGTGACGTCATCAGTGACGTCACTGATGACGTCATTCGTGATGATGACGATGACGATGCGGATGCCGGTGACGTCATCAGTGACGTCACTGATGACGTCATCAGCGATGATGCAGACTTGTACCGTACGCATTACAAGTAATCAAATTACTTGTAATCGATTACTTTTGGGAGTAATTTTGTAATCAGTTGATTACTTTCATTAAGCAGTAATCATAAGAGTAATCTGATTACTTTTTGAAGTAATAAAATTACTTGTAACCGTTACAATTTGTCCACGGGACCCCCCCCCCCCCCCCCCCCCCCCCCGGGCACACGCCTTTTAGAGCGCAGCTCTTAGGGGCCCGTTCCCGGCTTGAGCGGCGTCGCCGTCGGCGTCGGCGTCGGCGTAACCGCAACCCTCGTAACCCTCGTGAGGGTTACGAGGGTTACGAGGGTTAATCTCATGAGGGTTACCCTCACGAGGATCACGAGGGCCACGAGGGTTACTTACCCTCGTAACCCTCACGAGGGTTACGAGGGTTAGTTACCCTCAAAAGGGTTACCTTCACGAGGGTTACCCTCACGAGGGTTACTTACCCTTGTAACCCTCACGAGGGTTACGAGGGTTAGTAACCCTCGTGAGGGTAACCCTCGTGAAGGTAACCCTTTTGAGGGTTACGAGGGTTAGTAACCCTCGTGAGGGTAACCTTCACGAGGGTTACCCTCACGAGGGTCACGAGGGTTATGAGAGTTACCCTCACGAGGGTTACTCACCCTCGTAACCCTCACGAGGGTTACGAGGGTTAGTTACCCTCACGAGGGTCACGAGGGTTATGAGAGTTACCCTTACGAGGGTCACGAGAGTTACCCTCACGAGGGTCACGAGAGTTGCCCTCACAAGGGTTACTAGGGTTACCCTCACGAGGGTCACGATGGTTACCCAGGTCGTGACCCCCCCTGGGGTCACGTGACCTGGGGATACCCCCCGAGGTCACGTGACCCCCCGTTGACGTCATAGGCACTGATGACGTCGTCAGTGACGTCACTGATGACGTCACCGGCATCCGCATCGTCATCGTCATCATCACTGATGACGTCATTAGTGACGTCACTGATGACGTCACCGGCATCCGCATCGTCATCATCATCACTGATGGCGGCATCAGTGACGCTACTGATGACGTCATCGGTATCGTCACGTGGCCCCAGGTCACGTGACCCCCCGACGTCACGTGACGCCCCAAGGTCACGTGACTCCCACAAGGTCACGTGACCCACAAGGTCACGTGACCCCCCGCCCCCCGAGGTCACTTGACCCACCCCCCAGTACCCTTCCCTCCTCCTCCTCAAGAGCTGCGCTCTAATTCGGCGTTACAGGGAGTTGTAAACGGCTTTCATTTTATTTATTTATTTATTTAGATACCTTAAGGACCCCCTTGGGGGTATTACATAAGGGGTGGGTACAGAGCGTAAAACAAAAGGGTAAAAACACGCCAAAAACAACTCGCGTACAAAGAGCAAAAACACACAAATGTGAAAGGCAAACTGTACACATATAGATGGTTCGTACAAACCTAAAGTGGGGAGTCTAGCAAGCGTTTCTTAAATTCTATCGGGTCATGAGTGATGATGACGTTCTCGGGAAGATCGTTCCAATCAATGGCAGTGCGTGAAAAAAATGAATTCTGGAAGGTGACGGTTCTTGCTTTGGGGCGTCTTACGCCGAGGTTATGTCCCGTACGACGAAGCCGGTATTCTGAAGATATGATGTATGATGACCGGAGGCACTGACTGTAGTAAAATTTGTGAAAAAGAGATAGCCTAGCAAGTTTACGACGGACAGAAAGGACAGGGAGGTTTGCACGGATTTTAAGATTAGTTACGCTAGAAAAGGAAGAATAATCTGAGTAGATAAAACGTACTGCACGATTCTGGAGTGATTCGAGGTTATTGATGAGATAGGCCTGATGCGGGTCCCAGATGGCAGATGCGTACTCCAATTTAGGACGGACAAGGGATGAGTAGGCAAGCAGCTTTAGGTGAGGAGGGGCTAGCTTAAGGTTACGTTTTAAGAAGCCTAGTGAGCGATTAGCAGTGGAGATAACGTGACTGATATGAGTAGCCCAGGAAAGATCAGATGAGAGGTGGACTCCGAGATACTTATAGGAAAGGCTTTTCTGCAGAGGTACGTTATTAAGTGAGTAGGAAAACACGGAGGGGCTTACACGACGTGTAAATGACACGAGCTGGCATTTCTGGACGTTAAGAGACATCTGCCATTCTTCGCACCACGCTTGAATTCGTACGAGGTCATCTTGAATGAGTTGGTGGTCCGAAGGGTTAGTTACTTGGTGGTAGATGACGCAATCGTCAGCGAAGAGGCGAATATGCGACGTGATTGATACGGGTAGGTCGTTAATGTATATTAGAAATAGGAGTGGTCCAAGGACCGATCCCTGAGGAACGCCTGAGGTGACTTCGGCAATAGAGGATGATGACTGGTTAACGGTAACGAATTGATGTCTATGCGTAAGAAAGCTAATGATCCAGTTCAAAATCGCGGGGTCTAAGTTAAGTTGATTAAGCTTGTATATGAGACGTCTGTGAGGGACCTTATCAAAAGCTTTAGCAAAGTCTAGAAAGATGGCGTCAGTTTGAATGTTAGAGTCGAGGTTAACATGCAGGTCATGGACGAAAGACGCGAGTTGAGTTTCACAGGAGAAGTTTTTTCGGAAGCCGTGTTGGGCGGAATGGATATAGTTGTTTTCTAACAAGTGATGAATGATTTTGGAGTAGATGATATGTTCCATTATTTTACACGACACGCTTGTTAGGGAGATGGGACGGTAGTTAGAAGGGGAGCACTTGTTTCCGTTTTTGTAGATTGGGACGATCTTCCCAACTTTCCAGTCGTATGGCAAGGAACCAGTAGAAAGTGACTGTGCAAAAAGCTTTGCCAATATTACGCTAGATATATCTTCAGTATTTTTCAACACTTTTACATTTATTTCGTCAATACCGGCTGATGAAGAAATCTTAAGGGTGTCGATGATTTTCACAATTCCAGCCGGTTCAAACGTGATCCCATCCATGGATGTAGGAAAGGCAGGAGGAACCATAGAAAACATATCATTGCACTCTTGTGTGAACACTGAACAAAAAACATCATTGAATTTTTCTGCACATTCATCATCAGGAACCAAAGAGTCATCGTCGTTTTTAAGATTGATTACTATTTCAGGTTTAGGATTAACGACATTCCAAAACTTTTTTGGGTTGCTCTGCAGCATGCATGGGAGATCAACATTAAAAAACGCTCGTTTTTGTGTTCTGATTGCGCTTCTGAATTGTCTGTCCGAACTATAGAACTTATCCCAGTCCGAGCTGCGCTCCGTGGTTTTGGCTTTACGAAAGAGTCTCTTTTTTTTCGTGCTTAAACGTTTCAGGGTAACATTAAACCATGGAGCAGAAGCGCTTTCGAAAAATGTCACAGTTGGGATAAAGCTTTCAGCTAGTTGTTGCATTTTAGATTTGTACATAGTCCAATTTTCACAGACGGACCGATTGTCAAAGTCTATTAAAAGGACATCTAAGAATTTCCCTAGCTCAGTATTCATTCCTTGATAATTCCCTTTCTCGTATAGTTTTACGGTTTTCTTCCGCTTCGATTTTGACTGAATATTTAAAGAAAATGTGCAGTAAATCACTTTATGGTCACTTATTTCGTGTAGGTAGTTTATCGACTTTAGAGAGTCAGGATCAGAAACAAGGATGAGGTCAAGGATGTTCGAAGAGTGGGTGGTTGATCGTGTGGGTTTAGTTACAAGCTGCGAGAGATCGAAATTGAAGCAAAGGTTAACGAAACCAGTCGCTTCACTCGTATCAAGAGGGACCGAAACGGATAAGGCGGGCCAATCAATAGAGGGGTAATTAAAGTCACCGAAAAGCAGAATACTGGATTTGGGATATTTAAGGTACAATTCATTGAAAGCGTCATTGAGGTTAATTAGAAAAGATGGATCGCTGTGAGGGGGTCGGTAACATACACCGATAAGGAGCGAAGCGTGTTGAACCGTGCAAGAAAGCCATAGCATTTCCAACGGTGAAGACAAGCTTACTAGGTTGCACACAAAACTATCTTTTATCGCAATCAAGACCCCCCCTCCCCGGCCACTTTCCCTATCTTTGCGATGAATTGACAAAAATATAATTTGCTTTTTTTTTCGAACGGAAAAAAAAAAAGATTTTTCCGGAGCTGTAGGAAACGAGGTCAATCTCTTTCTATGCACAATTTCTGTGGAATATCCGTTTTTCTTTTTTTTTTCGAGCTGGGACTGGGAGTGGGAAGCCCCAGGAAAGCCACAGTGCGCGACAAAGGTCATTCAGGGCGAAGTTTGAGGAAGCAGAATGTAGCTTTGTGAGTCCTTCGTTCGAACTAGCACCCTCACACACAGAAATAAAAAAAATCCTGCTTAGGGTACCTACTCGCAGCCCGTAGGAGAACCAGAACCGAAGAATGCCTAAAGCGGATGCAAAATATGACAAAGGCAGTTGAAATATTTCCCCATTTCCCCTACGTGGTCTTTGTGACAAGCAATGTTTCGAGTTGAGAAGTGCTCGGGGCGATCTCTTCCGCTAATGGATACTACACATGATCCGTTTCAAATCCTGGAGCTGCTGCTCTTTTGTATAACATGCGAGCTCATCCACATGTGAATAATAAAATGAGCGACGCAAACTTTGAGCGACAACCCTTCCCCCCCCCCCCCCCCCCACACACACACTGGTGAACGCCCAAATCATTAAACGTCTTCAAACGAATTTTATGCTTGTGTCCGCATTGTGAGAATGCAACGGCCCCGAAGAGGGAGCCAGTTTTTCTTCTTCAATACTTGTACAAATGTGAAATATAGTTTGGAAGTAGTTCATTGTTATGAGCTCTAAAGATGCTATACATAATTAAACAGCGCACAAGGAGAGGGACAGAAAAGGAAGACAGAACAGGCAAGCGCTGACTCGCAACTGACGATTTACTATGAAAAGGAGAAGGAAGAAAACTACACACATGAACATATATCGGAAAAGAGAAAGATGTGAAAAAGCTAATAAATTAAATAAAATTACACCTAAAATAATTATAGCTGAAAAGGAAAACAAAATAAAATGAAAATCAATCTCTCAAAGTCCTAGGCATGTCCAGTGCCGGCACTCCGAAGCCTTGACCATACACCTATTTGTGCGCAGCTGCCCCCATAAACTCATACTCGCTGTCTTGTAGTGTTAATGATGGCTGGCTCACACATTTGGATTCGAGCTTTCTTATCCAAAAGGCTTCCACTATTTCTCTTGTTGTTTTTTCTTTATGGGAAGCTAGAACAGTTGTTGCACAAAAATCTGGATCACATCCACAGGTTCTGCAGTGGATGGCTAGGTGGCTCCCAGTGGTGGTTTGAAGAGACTGTTTATGTTCCCTCAAGCGGTCGTTGAGGCAACGCCCAGTCTGTCCGACATAGGTTTTCCCGCAGGACAGAGGAAGATGGTAAACCACTTGTAGAATGCAAGACACAAAGTGCACCTTGTGGTTCTTCATGCAGCAAGCGCTGCTGTCATTGTTCTTGTCCACAAGCGTGCAAATTCTACCGAGTTTGTTTGGGGCTGAAAACACCATGGGCACGTTGTATCTATTGGCAACATTTTTTAAGTTGTGCGACGTCTTGTGGATGTATGGTATAACTAGTGGTCGGATATTGGTAAGGTCTTTGCTCTTTTTTCTTTTGGTCGATCCTTTACAGGTTTGTATCAGAGTGCCCGCAACTTCACTTAACATGGCTGATGGAAAGCCGGATCTTGAGAGTTTGTTTACTTGAGTGCTGAAACTCTGTTCGATGGTGTGGTGACAGGATTTTTTCAAAGCTGAATACATGCACGAACTGGCTATCCCTCTTTTTATTAATTTTGAATGGGCAGATTGGTAATTAAGAATTTCTTTTTTGGAGCGTGGTAGGTAGGACCAACAAATGTGGTGATCTGAGATTTTTATAGATAGGTCCAGGAACTGCAGCACATTTAGAATAGGTTGTTCATACGTAAAACTTAGACCTTTACCGTTTCTGGAGAAAACACTCAGGATTGTATCTATTAAGTCTTCTGTTTGTTCTTCTTGGAGGATAATAAGAAAGTCATCAACGTACCTGAAGACTTTTATAATAGACATAGTGCCCAAAAGCGGTGCGAGGATCATGTCTACGCCTCCCAGAAAGATGTCGCTTAAGATGGGAGCAACACATGACCCAATGCACACTCCAGACCGCTGTAGGTATGAAGAATCTTGCCATTTTACAAACAAGGCTTTCAGATAAAAGTCTAGTAGCTCCATGAAGCTTTCCGTTGAAGTACCACTCGAATTCTGAAACTTGATTTCTCCTGATTGTTCAATAGTTGATTTGACTGAAGCCAGGAGAGCATCCTGTGGAATGGAAACCACGCTCCAAAAAAGAAATTCTTAATTACCAATCTGCCCATTCAAAATTAATAAAAAGAGGGATAGCCAGTTCGTGCATGTATTCAGCTTTGAAAAAATCCTGTCACCAAACCATCGAACAGAGTTTCAGCACTCAAGTAAACAAACTCTCAAGATCCGGCTTTCCATCAGCCATGTTAAGTGAAGTTGCGGGCACTCTGATACAAACCTGTAAAGGATCGACCAAAAGAAAAAAGAGCAAAGACCTTACCAATATCCGACCACTAGTTATACCATACATCCACAAGACGTCGCACAACTTAAAAAATGTTGCCAATAGATACAACATGCCCATGGTGTTTTCAGCCCCAAACAAACTCGGTAGAATTTGCACGCTTGTGGACAAGAACAATGACAGCAGCGCTTGCTGCATGAAGAACCACAAGGTGCACTTTGTGTCTTGCATTCTACAAGTGGTTTACCATCTTCCTCTGTCCTGCGGGAAAACCTATGTCGGACAGACTGGGCGTTGCCTCAACGACCGCTTGAGGGAACATAAACAGTCTCTTCAAACCACCACTGGAAGCCACCTAGCCATCCACTGCAGAACCTGTGGATGTGATCCAGATTTTTGTGCAACAACTGTTCTAGCTTCCCATAAAGAAAAAACAACAAGAGAAATAGTGGAAGCCTTTTGGATAAGAAAGCTCGAATCCAAATGTGTGAGCCAGCCATCATTAACACTACAAGACAGCGAGTATGAGTTTATGGGGGCAGCTGCGCACAAATAGGTGTATGGTCAAGGCTTCGGAGTGCCGGCACTGGACATGCCTAGGACTTTGAGAGATTGATTTTCATTTTATTTTGTTTTCCTTTTCAGCTATAATTATTTTAGGTGTAATTTTATTTAATTTATTAGCTTTTTCACATCTTTCTCTTTTCCGATATATGTTCATGTGTGTAGTTTTCTTCCTTCTCCTTTTCATAGTAAATCGTCAGTTGCGAGTCAGCGCTTGCCTGTTCTGTCTTCCTTTTCTGTCCCTCTCCTTGTGCGCTGTTTAATTATGTATAGCAACCACCAACTAGCCCAAGTATCCACCATTCTAAAGATGCGTCTTCACACAATGAAGTAATCGGAAAAGTAATGATTACTTCTTTAAGTAATGTCCAATTACTTTTGCCATCGAGTAATCAAGTAATCTAATCGAATACTTTTTAGCCAAGAGTAATAGTAATTGTAATCGATTACTTTTTTGTAGTAACGTGTACAAGACTGCGATGATGACGATGACGATGCGGATGCCGGTGAGGCAATCAGTGACGTCACTGATGACGTCATCAGTGATGATGACGATGACGATGCGGATGCCGGTGACGTCATCAGTGACGTCACTGATGACGTCATCAGTGATGATGACGATGACGATGCGCATGCCGGTGACGTCATCAATGACGTCACTGATGACGTCATCAGCGATGATGACGATGACGATGCGGATGCCGGTGAGGCAATCAGTGACGTCACTGATGACGTCATCAGTGATGATGACAATGACGATGCGGATGCCGGTAAGGTAATCAGTGACGTCACTGATGACGTCATCAGTGATGATGACGATGACGATGCGGATGCCGGTGACGTCATCAGTGACGATGACGTCATCGGGGAGGTCACGGGACCTCGGCGGGGGGTCACGTGACCCTGGGGGTGGTCACGTGACCCTGGGACGGTCACGTGACCTGACCCTGGGACGGTCACGTGACCTCTGGGGGTCACACCTTGGGGGTCACGTGACCTTGTGGTGACCTTGGGGGTCGCGTGACCTTTGGATGACCTTGGGGGTCGCGTGACCTTGGGGTAACCTTGGTTACGCCGACGGCGACGCCGACGCCGCTGAAGCCGGGAACGGGCCCCTAAGAGCTGCGCTCTAAAAAGGGAGTTGGCCGAATGTTTTAACGCTTATCAGCTCGCAGTACGTGGGGCGAAAGCTCGCGCTGCAGAACTCCACGAATCCTGAGTTTGAGCCCATTTACTGCCCATTTTAATCTGAATGAGCATCGTACAGGAGTTCGGTCGTTCACCATACTACGTGGTTCACATTAAAGAGCCCGACTCTCAAATAAAAGGACATATTCTTACACCCCTTGTCCCATCTAGGACGCCTCATGATTTCATTTCAACGTACAGCACACTGACGCCGAAACGACGTTGTCAACATTCACGAGCAGTTAGATGGCCTAATGGTACAACTTAATAATATAGCTAACGTACTTGTTACTGACTACAAAACAAAAATAAAAATTTACGTTATTTTGGCCCTACTGCAAACCTTAGTGTTTTTTTTGTAGTCTTTGATACGTAATTCAGCTGTCTATTAAGTTATATTACACTGTTATAAAGCCGCTCCTAAAAATTGGGGCCGTCTGTTCGACGTCCATGCGCTTGGTATCGAACTGAAGTTTTGGGATGCATTTTATGCGACAAAAGAGTGTAAGACGGCCGTCTCGTTTTTTGAAAGTGCGAGGCTAGCACAATTATTGCTTCAAAGTGTGACTGTGATATATAGGCATAAGTGACAGTCTTGCGCAATTTTAAAAACAAACCAGTTTGAGTTTTGACTTCTAAATGTTAGCTTAAGTCAAACAAATTTCCCCTTCTGATCTGAGACAGTGGTCACCAACAATATTACGCAGAAACATGCAGGAGAGCGTTTCAGCGCTGAAGATTATCGAAAAAGCGGAAAAGACGTGAACGAAATAACCTGAACATTGCAAAGCGCCCTAGCAACTGAATTTTTCAGCACGTATATTAAAAACTATCAACAACTGCTATCGCCGTATAAATAATGTTCAAAAGACTCGTAGTTGGCTTGTATTTCTTTTTTGTGTAGCTATAGGTCTTCTAGCTTACTCAATGTTTGCGTTTGTTCCTATCGCAGATGCCTCGTTCGTTTCTCTGGAAATGTACTCTCTGTACCTTTACAAAATCTAGACGTCGTGCACTCTAATGCTCGTGTGCAGCTGTTACAATTGAAGGCAAGATGCCTACAACGGCTTGCTTACGGGGCGACCGTAGGCTCACAGGCGCGTTCGTTTGCACACCTACCTGTCTGGCCAATATGCGTAAGACCGCAAGCCGGCGGAATTTTGCAGACTCGCGGTCTGGCGCATAAACCCGCTGACTTGCGGTCTGACATATGTTGATTGGTCAGACGGCAAAGTGTGGAAACTACCACGTCTCTGAGCATACGGCGGCCACGCGAGCGAGCCCCTTTGGACACTCTCCTATTTTATGTAGCAGACGCACATGTCTTCCAGCGTTTTTAAACGTCAAGATTTTGGCAAGATAAAAAAATAAAATTTGTAAATAAATACGTCTTATTCATAATTTGGAATAGAGGCAAGAATTTTATGAACAAGGCCTCCGTTGTCATATAAGGTAAATAGTAACAATACATAAAAAATGGGTTTGCACAACGTTGACCAAGCACTTAATCTAGACGGCCATTATTCTATGTGTTTTAGTTCTTTCTTTTATATAAATAACGGGAACCTATTTCTTCTGAGTGTCTAAGACCCATCTCCAGCTCACTCCATCGATTTTAATGCGAAAGCGTTAAATGGCTCATTGAGCGTTCCGCGATTTTCTGAGTGAAGCCGGCGTTATCGTTGTCTATAGCAGCGATAAACAGCACCTAAGTTCCCCTGGGCGAAACGGGACCTAAGTTCCCTTTGGATGCGACGCGTCATGTGATTCTATAGCAACGGCGTCATCGCTGCTAAGGAGCCAGTTGAACTGCTGGCGGCGCAGCAGGAAGGGGGACGCGGGAATGCACTGGCCTGACGTTAGGCCTAACATTAGGCCTATCGTTATTCTATGAGGACGTTACGTTTTGACGTCTAACGTCGTTGACCGGTACCCGCGGCTAGGGCGATGATGATGATGAGAGGACACGTGATTTCAGCACGCCCCGCGTCGAGCTTCGCGCTCACGCCGCTGCCACACCCAGCGGCGTAGAAATCGCAAGCGAGCCAGGAATGCTATCGCATTCACAACTCATAAGAAGTGCTTAAACGTCAGGGGAATGTTTTTTTGTTTTTTTTTTTCTTGTGATAGAAATTTTTTTTTCATTTAGTTTATTTTTAGGTGCACTCTCTCATGCATATAGCTGTACTCTGATAACTTTTACATTTTTTTAAAAAGTCTTGATTAATAAATATATGAGTTCAAGGTTTTTGACATTTCAAAGAACATTTTAGTTTTCATTATAACTCTCAAAGCTTAAGGTAACATGCCTCGGCTTTCTGCTAGGTCACCTTCCAAGACGGCGGACCATTAATCTACAGCAGTGGTTCTCAAATGGGGGTCCGCGAAGGCATTCTAGTAGTCCGTGAAGCCCTGCCTAATCAGTCAAACCCGGCAATAAAAGTTGTATTTGATTAGATTGAGAAGAAATATCCCAACTCTCTGGTGAGTTTTCTCGTGTGTATGTCAATGACAGAAATCTCTTTCACACTAGCCTTTAGTTATATCCATCTATTAAATCAATCTAATTATTAACCTATACCTTTCCCTTCCCCTCATTACAAACGGGGTCCTCCATCATCTCCGCCGACCCACAAGGGGTCCGCGAGACCTCAAAAGTTTGAGAACCACTGATCTACAGACGTAACGTTAACACTCACTTTTGTTTTGAAAAAAATTAAACAACTTATTCTCTCAAGTCCAATTCTCTTTCCTTCCCCAATTCTGCCCCGCCCCCCCCCCCCCCCCCCATGGATCACAAAATAATTTCTTCTTCTTCTGTTTTCTAAGTCATCAATTATCGTTTGTAGTTTTAATACGGTCATTG
This sequence comes from Ixodes scapularis, assembly GCF_016920785.2. Taxonomy (NCBI): domain Eukaryota; kingdom Metazoa; phylum Arthropoda; class Arachnida; order Ixodida; family Ixodidae; genus Ixodes; species Ixodes scapularis. The sequence continues at coordinate 189,201,701 of NW_024609857.1, forward strand.
CTAAATGCGCCACGTTTTTGTCTAACATCAAGCGTCGTAACAAGATCAGTCCTCTTGGAAGTGGATGCTTCAATCACTTCTAATATTTCACCAAAACTTTTTACGCTCGTAACTATTGCTGATGTATTAGTCGTCGTGTCTTTCTGGCGTTCCAGTATCTGCTTGAGTACGTCTGCTATTTCAGTATATGTCTTATTGTGTCTAGCATTCCAGTATCTACTTCAGTCAGTGGGCCAAAATTTTGTTCGACAACCCCGCAGCTTATTAGTGCAAGTAACCTCCAACAACAATCAAAGATCTTATTGAGAAGCAGACTCACACGCCTTGGGCAAGGCGATCAAGCACGCGTCAAAGACCCCGTCACAGTGCAGTTACCGTTGAAGTGTCGTCGGCAGCTGGATGACGGGCAGCCCTTCGACCATGTAGTTTTGAAGGATGTTTGTTCCGTGTCGATGTCCGTACACGCCTTCACTTGTCGATTATTCCTGATGCGACAGCAGCAACCAAAACTGCCGCAGTCGCAGCAGCCTTGGCTGCCGCTTAAAATAAAAAAAAAATGTTATTTAAACTCAATGTGCGCATAGGTCACGTGATGCAAGGTCACGTGACATCAATCTTCTCGCCAAATTTAGCGGGTAACTAAAGTAGTGCACACATCACGTGACGACAATTTCTCCGGTAAATATAGCGGGGAAAATGAATTGGTGTATTGGTCACGTGACGTCAATTTTTCCGTTCAATTTAGTGAAGAACCTGAATTAATCTGTAGGTCCGATGACTTCAGATCACGTGACATCAAATTTCACGGTAAATTTAGCGGGAAAACTGAATTCGTGTATAGGTCACGTGACATCAATTTCTCCTCTAAATTTGGGGGGAAATCTATGGACTCATGAATGGAAAAACATTTTGGGATGGGGAGGTAGCTTTGAGACGTTAAAAGCGTTTCCTGCTTTAATAAATCAATATGAATTATACAGGTGTCGGCGGAGAACTAGATACGAATTTATTTCCGGTCACCTCTGGTCTTCGGCCTGTTGACCGTGGCCTCTTGACCCCACCTTTATCCTAAAATTAACTATAACCAAGTGATAGTGCTAACGAATATCACCTTGAAATACTCAGCTCTCGCAGCTGCAAATTTCAATTCCGTGTCAAGGTCACGGTAAAACGAGGAGACTTTGCGAAAATAAACGTTCGGAAGGAAGAGCCTCAAAACGCTTGCCCCCCTTTTCTACTTTGGCAGTGTTCACGGACCACGTTGATCTTGAGGTTTGCGATGACTTCGTACTAGCTATAAATAAATAAAGAGAGGTAGAGAGAGAGAGAGATCGAGTAATCTATTTTTTTTTTACATATATAAAAATTGCGAAAACATTAGGATTCTACTCATCCGACAGAAAGAAGATTGCCCGTATTATATTCGTAAAGATAAAGTGTGGAAACACAGTAAGACCAGCGTATTGTAAGCTGCACTGGGTGTTAAATTTTTTTAGCTTTGGCGAGATCGGGAGTTTCAGAGTTTTGAAGGCGACGTCTCATCCGTCAAAAGTATTGACAGCGTGACGGTATCTTGTGACGCGATTTCGTAAGCTTATTCTCATCTAAAGGCACGTAGCTCTGTAACATATTATTCGTTAAAATAAAAAAAAATATTTCAGGTATCCCGATTTCCCTTCCCAACCCAGCCAAGGGATCAAGTGGAGCCAGTAATCCGGAGACAATTCACTATTAGAAGGAATACATCACTGTTAGAAGCGCCCTAACTCTCTATGCGACCGAACAAAATTGTCAAAACATAAAATGCGACAATGGCGTCGACGGCGAACAAGTGCGTGAAAAGGAGCCCCTCGAGAAGTAAAAAAATATAATTTCCAAAGCTCCGCCACGTTCGATGCATTTGTCATGGAGCGTTGCACGCGAGCATATTCGCGATGAAAAGCTCGCGAGGGGCGCTTCTGTTCTCCACATGCTGGGTAGTGCCTGTGCTACCCACGTTGTTATATCTTAATTTGCATAGTGCATAAAAGATTGGCATTGCACGCGCTTGCACCAGAAAAGGAAGTTGAAGTATCCTCACTCTGGGTTGTGAAAAAATTTCACCCAGTGGCGACACCCAAACTTCTCGCTGCGAAGAGTGCTTCCCGAAGGAGACACATGAACGCGGTGCTCAGACGCTCAAATATTTTACCGCGTTTAACAATTGTTCGCGACCTTCTGCTTCCGCTTGGTCCCGCTCGCGAAATGCATTTTATGCTCAAAGCGGATCGAGAATATCTGGTAAAGCATCCGATGCAGCTAAAAAGCAAGAGTGATTCTAAAATAAGAAATAAGATAATCTAATATTGCTATTTCAGTTTTATGCATGAAAGCGTCGCTGAAGCGACGTGTTTTTCCCGAAGAAAATTCGATCGCGTAACGATTTCGGAAATGTTGTTTTCTTTGACGAGTGTGATTAGATATTGAAGTTGACCTCTTTTTCGGAAGGCTAAGATTTTTTTCTTTGGCATTGGACGGATCACTGAGATATGCCAGTAAATAGAATCCCGGCTACTCCCGGAAACTTGTCGCCCCCACACTTTTATTTGATTCGAAGTACGTTTCTATTAAATGAAATAAGAGTCAAAACGCAGGCCAGCTGGGGAAAATCATAATTAGGCATTAAAATCCTTGCGACAAGGAAACAAAGGGGAGATACTCGTTACACAAAGAAAGCTTCGAGTACACAAACTAAATCTCCTACCTCGCCGTCTTTTTTGTTGTTGTTGTTGTTGTTTTCTTCTTGTTAACACATGTCCTAACGGCTGGCATACTCAAACATCGAGAAACCATGAGCACCGATCGTAGGTCTAAAGTCATTTTTAAAATGTTAATTGCTCACAGGAGAAAAATATTAAGAAAATACCCGAGTCACAACCTACTTGGAACTAAACAGACAGCGCGTGGCTATGATCAGCTTTGGCGGTATAGAATCGGCTCCAGATCACGTGGCCGCTTGTTCTGGCTGCGAGTTGAGGGGGTGAACGCTGCTTCTTTTTTGTTTGTTTTTTCTGCGACTTCGATGGCGCGTCTTGAAAAACGAACGGGCGTTTCACAGGTCATTAACGACAGGAATCTGATCTAAGCGGTATTTGCGCAAAGTTCAAAGATCGTTACATCGCCCCTTTAAGGGTGAAACGAATTTAGTGGACGAACAGCTTTCGAACATCCCGCGTCGCCGCTTAACCGGCAATCTGGCTTTGCCACATGAGGAGTCTTGATGAGGAGAAGCGAGACCGGGGTAGAGAAAGACGTAGGCTTCTACATTTAACTCGCCCTTACAACTATGAGTAGTCCTTCTTTCTCTTCCCCTATACGTTCTTATTACATTTAAACTTCTCATTCTCGAACCCTTTATCAGCTCCCACAGCCGAATATATATCCCAAACGTTTTGTCGTCTTTTCGGTGGCTTTACAATCTGATTCTTAGAATGCAAGTTTTTTTTAAATATCCAAACCTTGCATGTGGTAAATTACATGAGAACAAATTTGCAATGATTATACATCCTAGTTATTGATTTATACCCCAATGTAAGCAGGCGACTCTCGAAGAACTTCCGAACTTCTACCATTAAGCTATATTACGCTCTACTTTTGTGACACTGCATTCACTTAATGCTGTAATGCTGTATTGTCAAAAGCATTTCGCGAGAGTAGCAATTCGGGTGTCAATTTGTAACTACGATTTTCAAATACTTTAAGTGCACTGCCTCTGCCCACGACACCAGCGTTCTTTCAGTATCTGTGAGTTCAAATAAATACAAAAGATCTGACTTTTTTTTCGTCCCTCGCCATATTGTCTTCATGATTGGTAACAGCAAACGATGCATCAGCTAATTGTAACTGAGAATAAATGTGAAAAACCTTAACTATCAAAAAAAAGGTATGGCTTTTCTAATAAAGCCGGGGCACAACACACGCACGGAAGCCATGACGCTTATTCGCGTGTTAGCTCAGGTGCCGCTCTTCTCAATCATCCCACCGAAGCCATTACTGGATTGCACACCTGACGCCCAACGTCCCCGAGGTGACGCTGCTCTTTCATAAGACATTACATCTGAACCTTGGCCGGTTCCACATACAAGCCGCACATGGACATCTTCGCCGACTTCGCCTGGCAACCAGGGACGTCAACGGACTAGTGTCTACTAAAGCAGCTCCGATAGCCTGCCCAGTCGGGGTACGACACCTACATGGAAGCCATGGCGCTTAATCGCACGTTTACTCAGGTTGGTTACCTCAAGCATGTCAAATGATTTCGGAGCAATGAAGTTTGTTTGTTATTGGTGTCGTGCCCCAACGACGATAAGCGCTGTTGGTGTAAAGTGTTTTGTGATTACTCTTTCCAATGCTCGTACGTCTTTTTTATGATTCTCAGCTCCTCCTAGTAATGTCGGGTGATGTCGAAATAAATCTAGTCCCCCAAACCAATCGTGACCACATACTTTCTATACTTTCTGCTGTCCTAAACATCGAGGCTGCGCAGACAGACATGCTGCCGAAGATTGTATCTGTAGAAAGAGGACAAAAATCTACATAAATATCAGTTAAACAGCTATTTTCTAAGATAAGTGCTATTGGAGCGAAGTTGCCTCAGATGAACACTGTGACAGAGATCATGCTTGCGTTTTCCCAGGGCATGTCCGTTTAGGTGGAAAATATTTGAAAACAAACCAAAGACGATAAAAATTGTCTTCATGTTTAAAGTTGTTTTTGTTTTTTTTCGACTGCCTTGATAACCCAGTCGAAACTCGGTGGCAATCAGAATGAAAACTTGTCCAATTTTGTGCGTTTAACTTGGGCATTACGCTCGACTCCTCGAATCTTGAGAGCGCTCACCGGCTAAGCAAATTTCAGCAAGGAAAATGTAGGCAAATGATCGTGAAGTTTGCCCGATTCAAGAATAAGGTAAGCAAGCATCTTCGGCTCGGCTTTCAGCCGAAAAAAAATACCACTTATGCTGGTTGCGAAGCTTTCTTCTTTTTTCTGCGTCTGTGCGCCTTGCTCGTTGCACACTTTTATAGTACAAAAAAAGAAAAAACTGAACGTTCCCCTCAGGGTTCTCTGTAACAAATTGCAAGGCAATAACAAAATGTTTCTTGTTTAACCCAGAGCCTCAATTTATTGTCGAATTTTCATAACTAGATCGGCTGAGTAAAAGAAAAAAAAAAGTCACGTTCAGCACATTAAACCTCAAATCGACATTAAAATAAAAATGTTTCTGTCCTGTTTATAAGAATTCCTAGTGTCATGCCGCAAATAGACGCTCTTCAGGTTGTTTTCGAGGATAGCTTATCTGACATAGTCATTCCTACAGAAACATGGTTAAAAGCTGATAATCAAGACAACGAAATTTTTCCTGTTATTTTTATCTACAATGTTTTTCGTCATGACCAACAAATGACTACAATGTTTTTCGTCGTGACCAACAAGATCAGAGGCATGCTGGTGGGTTGATAACTGTCAAAAGACATATTTCTTCTTTTGGCGTTGCTTTGTTGAACAACACATTGAAATTTACTTGTATATGTGTTTGTACTCCTTTGAGTAAGATTATAATAGGAGTGTGTTATAAGCAACCTGACTGTGTTACGTTTTTTGACAGGGATTACTGCTCTATTCTACTGGACATTAGACGTCCTTCTTCGAAAGCCGACATTTTGTTATTCGGTGAATTTAATTTGTTTTTATAGACTGGTCCAATTTATCTGGTTGTTCCACCACATCGAAACAATTCCTCTATATGTGTCTCACTTTCAATGCTACGCAGTTAGTGGATAAACTAACTTGCTCGGATGATATCTTACACCTGATACTAACCACTACACCATACATGGTCATATCAATTCACTACCGTGAAGGGTTAATCGATCGGAGGCTGCCCCATACCAACTTGTCATTTCCCGTCTTCATAAATCAACTAATTTCTAACATAATCCATCACTATAAAAAGGCTGATTATGAGTCAACAAAACCGCGAACTGACAGATCTGTTCTACTCGTACGTTGATAACATTTCCAATAGATCAATGTAGCAGAATTGGGTACTATTTAACGCAATTTGTATTCGTACAGATTCAGGAAATCTGTGGTTTACCAAAAATTTGCTTTCCCTTCAAAATAAAAAAGAAACTATTTGCAAAAGGCCAAACGCGTCAACATGTCCTAAACTTGGAATGGTTATAATTCTTTCCCTAAGAAGGAAACTAAAAATCTTAAACTGTCCAGAAATAAATTATCCTTTCATGACTTACCACCTATCCTACGAAATAACCCAATGAAGTTCACCCAACAAGTAAACCATTATATCCATCTCAGAAACTACAATGGCGACATTATCCTGGAGAGAGACTGCCCTGGAGAACGTAACGACTACTTTTCCTCTATTTTTACTTTACAATGTTTAGCCACTGTTCCTACTTATGCCAAAAACCCTTATGAGGAAATGCCCAGGATCAGCATAAATTAAGCCGGAATCGTAAACCTAATCGACAAAAAGAAAACTTTCATCGTCAGCGGGACTTGGGAACATATATTCCAAAAATTCTAAAAAGCATGTTTTTCACTCTTATTTAGCCAACAACTATTCGAAAGTCGCCTTCCTTCTGACTAGAAAGTTGGCTAGGTTGTGCCAGTTTTAAAAGAAAAAAATTTTCTATTATGTTTTTAACTACCTTCTGATATCTTTAACATCTATCCCATCTAAACTAAGTAAGGAAATAGTTCATTCTCACATAATAGGTCACCTAGAAACAAACAAAGTATTCTTCCAATATCAGCATGACTTTCCAAAGGGCCATTCCTGCTAGATGCAGCTGTGTGACATTATTAATGACCTACACAATACCCTCGAGTGTCGTACTCATAATTACTTCATTTTACTTGATTTCTCTAAAGCCTATGAACGTATTCCCCACCAACATCTTCTTACCACGTTGTCATCTCTCCACCTTGAAGCCTCAGCGTTTGGATGGATACGTGACTTCCTTTCTTCCCGCGTTCAATTCACAGTCATCGTTGATCATGAATTGACTCATTGAAGCTTGAAGAGTCACGTCGTCGCGTCAACTATGTTGTTACTATCTCTGCAGCGTGTCCTCGGTGGGTGCGCCGACGACACCAGTGACGGCGTGACCTAAAAGACTTCGTCACTTTTTTCGCGCGTCAATGGTGGCAGTGCTCGATGCGCTCTTTGTGCGCGCAATTTCTAAATCTGACGAAAAGACGCAAAAAATTTGATTACTACCTTAAATGCCTTTACCTTTTCTCAATTATTTTTCTAATTGGGTTGGCCTCTAATATTTGTTGCAGCGAATACTCCAATTTCAACACGACCCATTCAACCAATAATTAAAAAGATGATTTACCCTTCTTTTGTGAATTATTCAGCTTATTGCGTCAATTATCCCCTCATCCAATTTCCGCCGACCCTGATAAATACATAGAGAAGACTCTCACTCCCTATATTTTTTTATATGTTCGAATTAAATGGGTCATGAAGGGATATTGGGTTGGAATGTTCATGACTTTGCAGAGGCGTACTGGTCCTAGTCTGGCCCGGGTATACTTGCACAGACCGCCATTGATTCAAGAGCCTCTTTGTCGCGCTGAAATTGCGAGGTTAAGAGAGGACTATTTCTTTCAGGCTTGATTTCGCAAAGCTTGAAGTAATTGTGGAATCTAAACCACACGCCTGCCGACGGGCGAGCGCAGCTCATGGATTGGACGCGAGAACTGTGTGAGCACTTAACTTAGGCTCGTAACAATCAATGCCTCGACAGGCACTAACTTATATAGCCGGTCGTGCGGCCGTAACTAGAGTAGTGGCTCCTGTCCCACCGATGCAGAGATGGGGATAGGTGAACTCTAACAATGCCTGGAGCTCAGTAAGCGTATACTACTTTGATAACCCTGACTCGTGGGTGTGATTAACGTTGGCAGGCTAGGATAGGCACCGGGCCACGTGGCCGCTTGTTCTGGCTTCGAGTTCAGGGGATGAACGATGCTCATATTTCTCGAATTGTTTTGGCTACTGCCATTGCCCAGAAAGAAAATCTAAGGCACGTTTAGTCAGTCATTAACGTTAGGGAGTGATTCTAAATAGTATTAAGCAAAAGTAGAAAAAATCGTTTCATGACCCGTTTAAAGTCAAGCAGATATTACGGTGCACGCAAAGCAAATTTTTACTGTAATGAATGTTTATCGGCGTCTCCCGCCAATGTTTAAAGACACTGTCGCCTGGCAAGAACTATGTTGCGATCGACCTTGGCCGGGGCCGCGTCTCTTCCTTCGCCCTCTCTTTGTGCCCGCTCGACCGTCTTGTTTATAATCGTAAACCACCCGTCTGAGCCGTTGTTGATGCTGTTATGACCCGTCTCGATCTCCCTGTGTTTGTGAAGATCGACCTTGCATTCCGGTGCGGACGGCGACCAAGCGAACGTCGAGACGGTTGGCGTGCGATCCGAACCCTTTTCGCGCGTTCGACCGAAACCGGAGAAGCGTTTCTCTTGGGCCTCGCCTCAAGGGCATCAGAACCGACGGTCCCGTCGGTGTGCTTTGTCTACAGCGTCTGCCTTGCGTATGCCTTCCACGAGAACGTTGCCGTCGGTGTGTTCTGTCTATGGCGTCTGCATTCCACGGAGGCGTCTGCATTCCACGAGAACTCCAGACAGAATCCGACCCTGAACAGATGGACAGTCTGTCTGAGTCTGAGTCTACCGTACGCGAGACCCTGCTCGTCGCCCTCAATTCGAATAAGAACAACGACCGAGCATTGGGGCCGAGATGAGGAGGCTGACGTCGAGGCCAACTTTGGAATGCGGCACTAACCGACCAACGGCACGCTAGCTCCAGAACACCGAGTTGTATTTTATAAGGACCTATTCGCTACCCATTCGGTGCTCTCCGACGGTATAGAAAGTTCTGTATGTAGGTAATTAAACAGAGTTAATCGTGAGAGATCCTCCCGTCTCCTGCTGATGTTCCTGCCTGGAGTCAGTTTGCAATCCCTGTCTTCGCCTGGCCCTGCCTGAGGCCGCCTCGGGAACTCCTCGTTCACAACAACTATAAATACGCGTGATTTTTGCGATGAAACGGGACGGTGCAGGCGCAAGCACGCGCGAAACGGATATATTTTTTCTGCCGGGTGCAAAGCCAACGCCACATATGTTGCTGGGCAGTTTTATAAGGCATGTAGCTGTAAAAACAGTATTAAATATAACTGTACAAAGAATGATTGACAGCAATTATTAGCCATTCCTCTCTCTCTCCTTCTCTCTCTTCATCGCTCTTCCAATAAAACTTTCCAAGAGAAAAGCGCATGTTTCAAAAAGCGCACTCATGTCGACACAACGTTTCTCGCCTGACCCAAAACACACTAGGCGTTCTACAGAACCCAACATAAAACAGTCTAACTTCGAAACCAATTCCCTGGACCCGAGCTATACCCCACGCCTATTGCACGTGGTAATAATGAGTGACGGGGCTTGCCATAACTTGCCAGCCACGCGCATCCACGGCATACACTAAAACCCCGAACTACGTTTCCCGAGCGAGAGCACTCGCAGGCGGCCTTCTCGCTACGGGCTTAGCTGACGCGACCCAATCAAACTCCATTAAATCGGCGCCCGCGGACTCCATCCGTGCTCCTGCGGGGCAATGAATTTTTATCGGCGCACTCTTAAACCGCTTTGCGAGACGAAAGCCTTTCGGACGCATTAGGCAAATGGCGAGCAAGATTACAACCTCCCCCCCCCCCCCCCCCTCCCTCCCTCGGGGCAAGTTAAGACGCATCGGCCTACCTAACTACTATAATCCGTTTCACCTTAGATGCACCGTAGAGGGACGCTACGAACCCTCCCAACCAATCCAGGGCCGCTAATATGTCACGTGATTACGCACCTGGCAAGTCGTTGCGCGCCTCGAAAAAAGAACACGTGGCACTCACAGTATGCACTGCACTGGCTTCGGAGGCTAATATAATCCTCGGCGGTCTATAGTCTATAATATGGTGAAACGGAGCACGGTGGATGCATGCTACTAATTGGCATAGTGATGAACCCCATCGGACGTTGCCAAGCCAGAAGAGCCAAATCACGTTAAGCGAGTTCTCCGACGTCACTTAGTGTCTTTGGCGAGTCTAATCTAATCAACCAAGAAGAACAAGACGTAATGCTCCGTGATTTCGCCGAAGGAAACCAAACGACGCGTTTCAGATGGACGAGGTACCGCAGGCGCGCGTGTCATCATGCACACCTTTGATTCGGTCCATCGTTCCAACGGAAGCAGGGGTTGGAGATAAAACCGCCTCTGCTCCGTAATGACTGGCAACGCGAGGTCGAAACCCCTTTTGTACCTGGGGTACCATAGGGGCCAACCCCGGTGTCACCGCGGGTCCGCATTGTGCGACAGAGGAAGCCTGATAGCCCTGGGTCACGGCCCGCGCCGGTGCCCCGAGTGTGTGCGTATACGTGTCGATCTCAGCTGGCGACGCGCGGCTGGCTAATATCGGAGCTTCCCGGCAGAGGTAGGGGAGGGGGGGGGGGGGGGGGGGGGGGTTATACCCCGCGACGCTGTGTCCAGTATTTGGCGGCGATAGGCGGGCCGTTTGTCGATCTGGTCGGCCGATAGTGGTACGGTCATTTGGGGAGCCGTGACCGCCCACACGGACAACCTCTTGCAGCGTTGGCCCCCCGGGTAATTTGGGTCTGCGTCGGTGGGCGATCGGCGACGCGGCAGAAAAGCGGTTGATGGCTGCGAGCGACGTTGTGTGCGCCGATAGAAGGAGGTCTGTGTGCGGCGATATAAGGGCAGATACGCGGGTAAGGTGGTGGTGCGCAACTAACACCGCGCTGTATATACGAGGCTGCATCGTCGTCGACCTGCGACGTTTGCTGGTAATTGCTTAAGGGATGAAGAGTGGTGGCGGTGGGGGTGTGCCGTATTTAATCCTGCGCAGCTGTCGGATGCCAATCGGTTGGCAAGTCGCAATGTGTGATTTTACTCCTGGTTGATTCGGTTTACTCTGCAATAAATATGGTATCGCACCAGTCCAAATTTTCAAATACAACTTTTTAAAAAAAAACTTGGCGTGGGAATGGATCCGACTCTTCGTCGAATGCTAACGCGAACCTCGTGTTCGGTGCATGTTCAGAGCATGACTCGAAACGATGGCTGACTCAGACGATTGATGCAGCATTACAAAATAAAGAGCACTTTTGAAAAGGGAATTTTGAGAGAGTAGGCAACTGGTTATCCGGCTGGGAGTGACCGCCTTGTTTTGTACTGGAGTTGGTAGCAGTGAGTCGCGAGGTGTATAACATTTCAAATAGACACCGCATCGCTTACAATGTCAGTAATTATTTTATCGGTAAATGGGCAGGTGCAACAATTTGCGCTTTAAAAATATTTTTAATCATTTATTTAAATTGAGTGAACTATTTCTTTGAAGCTTACGTTGCACGAAAGATTATTTACAGCTATGATGGTCAATGCCAGCCCATAAATATTATGCCCGGAGCAAGATTGTTTTTATTGTTGTTTTGCGGATATCTGCTGCCCCTAAGTGAAATGTTTTTTTAGAAGAGCATATGCCCGCTTAAATATAAACTCCCTTTAATGTTGTACTGAATTCAAAAATTTGTGCCGGCAGCCGAAAACCTCCTACGAGCAATCACAAGAAGCGGCGTATGTTTTATACGAAAACACCGGCGTGCTTTATAGGATTAAAAACAAGTTTTACCTGCGAGCCTTTCTCTTGAAGTTTTTTTGAATCAAATGAATGATTGAACATTTATGATTCGCTCAGTTTTTTTCTTTAATCTTAAAATCGCTAAATATTTTTTTATTATTAATATTATCACAAAGGTGATTGCAACTGGTAATACTTTTTTTCAAAATTTTTATTCCTTTTTTTTATTTAGGGAGGCCGCAGATGTATCAGAGATAGTTAGCTTTTTCAAAGTCTCAAATCACAGCAGTAGCGGTTTTTGCCTGTCCTAAAAAGAAACATCTAAAGTATATTGCATTATTATTCGCTAATAACAAGACGCACATATTGTCGGTTGAAAAGGAGAATGCTTCTAGAAAATGTATTGCTTAACTTTAAGCCCTCGATAAACCACGTTCATTTTTCACTAAAAAATTCCAATGTCTTGAACAGAAAAAAATAATCGAACTCTTGCCAGCATTCTGTATGTATGAGTCCAAGTCCAATGTATGAGTCCAAGTAGTCATAGCCTCGAAAATGTATTTTTATTACCGTTTTCCTTTTTTTTGGCTCAGTCTAATGCGCTATGTCGAAATACATTTGAAAAAAATCTGTACGTTAAAACATTGAACTGCTTTCGTTTTCTTTTTTTTTTCCTTCAAAAAGAATTTACACTATTCTGCCAGAATTACCTTTTTAACCATATACCTCGGGTTGCTTTATGTCCTTCAATATTATCATGGTTTAGACTCTATAAAAATTTCACCCCTGTTATGCAAGGTATTCGATTTTACTTCGAACAGATTTATTCGGTCTGAGCAAGCAAGTTATACTAAGGCCCCGAGGTGAGAGCTTCCTCCAAGGAGCGACATTGAATTGAAGCGCCGACCGCGTGACGGTGCAGGTTTTAGGAAGCGAATGGCGGCGCACAGTAGAGGTTCGAACTGAATGCCGCCATTTTGTTCCCGGGGAATGTGCTTTGTCATTTGTATTGGTTGCCGTTACTTGTAAAAAAAGTATCGAGGGATTTTAAATTAAACAGCCAGGTAGACATACGAAACGGGGCTCATCGACTCGATAAGTCGGATAATTAATTAAAATTTGTTCTTTATTTTTAGTCACCTAAAAGGAACAGGCGGTTCCAACTAATAGTTAATGAGCGTCATCAAAACGCAGCAAGTAAGCCAATTTAAAAAAAGACGTGAAGAACGTAAAGCCTGAGGGTGCGTTCAAGTTACTGGTCGTGCACCGGGCGCAAGGTTAGTAAAGCGAAAACGCGGGTGATCATCCGTGTTTACTCACTTCTAGCCTTGAGTCTGTGACACGAGTGAAAACTTTAGCGAACCAGTACTCCTCGCACTTGCTTCGAGTACTCCGAAAATTGACTGATTTAGTGGTTTTCCATGACGCTCACCGGGCTTCTAATTGTAACCATATGTTTATTTTCGCTAATTGGAATTCTTTTTTTCACACATTTCAGTTGAATATTTGCCTTACTGTATAACTTACCGTGGAACTCACTTGCAGAGACCGGATAAGGTAAAGTTTTAGAGATTTGTTTTTGTAAATCATTCAGTGAAAATTATGTACCTGTATACTTAAGAAAAACTATTATTACTATGTTCATAACCTTAGCACTTTGTCCTCGAGGTAGCCATTTTGTAAACAAATAGTTCTTTCCCCATTTTCTGCTTTGTATGACTTTTTTATATCCGTCTGACTCGGCATCGTGCGATCTGATACTGTTGTGTCTAATGTTCTTCTTTCTCGTTATTTTCTCCATCTACTTTTTTTATTCTCAATACCTATTTTTTATATCGAGGCAAGAACCATGTTTTGTGAGAAAAATAAATTTTCTAACAACACAGCTACCTCGCATGTAAAAACTGAAAAGAAATTCGCACATTTTTAAAAAAAGTATGTCCTCGCTGTTACACCTAAAACGCCATCAGAAAAAAAAAAAAAAAAAACACATTATACCTCAGAGAAAGCGTGAGTGGTCGTCTTCATTCTGTTCAAAACGAAACCGTCGGGCGACTTGGAGTTTCGGACAAAAAACAACTCAAGTACCATAAATAAATCGCCGCTCGAGGGATAAAATGAAGGCTCATCTGGACACTTCTCCAACGATTTCACGAAGTTCTTATCCCGCTTCCGGCTCAAGCACCCGATCTCGTTTGCGGAAGAGAAGAGGGGGACCGCGCGGAAATAACTTCCGGTTTGCTCCCTGCAAAAAGGGAACAGCACACCCATCGCGGCCATAACTCAGGGAGCAAGGTGCCACCGCCGCCGGACGCCCAGGGATTGCAATTCGGCCATCTCCGTCTCGCTTCCCCACAGCCTCTCCCCCCCCCCGTTTTTCCCCTCATCCTTTCCCTCAAATGACCACCTTCCCCCTCTCCACGAAAGGCGCGGCGCAACTTCCGTTCGAGTGAGGGAGGCCAGTTTTTTGGACAGCGAGAACTTACAAAAGAATGACCGGAAGTCGGAGCCTCGTGGAGAGGAAGCGGATCTTGAAGTGTCTCCGACATTTGGGCGAGAAATTTCGACTGAACGTGGCTCGTCGTCGGTGCGAAGTACAATGAGACCTTCCAAGTTTCTTCTAATTGTTTTGTTTGTTTTCCCCTGAATCTGTGATTGGCACGTTTGCCCGGTAGCAGGCCGGCGACATTTTCTGCGCAGGCACCGTGGAGACCACCTAACGTTAACGCCAGAAGTTTGGGAGACAAGCGGCCAGGTTTCTTCCAAAAGGTTCTATGAAAACGTTTTGTATATTTTCACTTTGTTCCGTTGTTTATTTGTTTGTTTTCCTTGAATTGTGTTTATTAAAAAGGCAGCGAAACTAACAACAGACATCACGAAGACAAGAAGATTTTATTGCGATAGGGACCCACCCTCAAAACTCATTCCGGACACGTCGTATTTTGAGTTGCACAACCTAAGCTGTAATTAAAATAACTTTGCATCTAAATCGCATCGAATAATGTTTGCTTGAGCTTCAGAACTAAAGATCAATATTTTTTTGTGTTGTTGACACGCACGCCCGTTTCTTTTGTTTTGAACTGGCAACGCTAAGAGTTTTGAATCGCGTCGATCCACGGACCATACAATTTTAGCAAAGAGAAACTTAAAAAAAAACTCTGCTGCCTCTTGCATTAGATATCACTGCCACTTTAATGCCGCTTATAATCAGCACTGTCGTCTGTCTATAATTCTAAAAAGCCAATAATTACCACGGCTTTTCTACATCGATGCAAATGGTAAAATACTGCCGCAGAAACTGTCAATCGCAGAGAACTAATTAAGTCTTCGAAGCGTCCCCGAATGCTATCTGACAAACCCTAAAACTTTTCGAAAGCCATTACCACAAAGGCACTTCCAAGGAAGGTGTCGTCGGACCATAGCCCCATGACTGACGCCACACACTATTTTTGCAGCACTAATAGGAAGTTTAAGGAAAGTGTTATTCAATGCCTAATACCACTCCGGGCACGTGGATACAAGCTTGCTTCAAAACGGCGGAACAACTTCCCAATACGAGCGGTAGTCTTGGAAAAAACTGTGGAGTTTTGATGGATCATTTCAAAACCTCTAGGGACGCTTCCACGCATGGGCAAAGGTGTTGGCAGAATATCGGGTATCGTCATCGGAGTCATCTGTGCGATCTACTACAACATTCTACTCCCCGCAAAAGCCTCTCGCGTCCCGTTCGTCATCTCGCGAAAAAGCTGGACTGTAAAAAGGAAAAAGAATAGCAAGTAAAAAAACAACCTAAAATGCAAGTGCACGTCGCGTCTTCGAGATCACTCCAACACGTAGCGAAAGACCCTGAGAGAGCGTAGCGACATAATGGTATATCGACGACGACCGATTCGGCGGATCAACCGGCAATCAAACGAGTGCGCTGAATAAACGACGGCGCCTAATCTATCGACGGACCGCAAAAACACGAAAACAAAACGAAAACGAGAAGCAAACAGGGGGCCGCGAGAGAGTACACACAACGGCATCGAAAGAAGAAGAAAGACCTCTCCGGGGCACATATCTCCCCCCCCCCCCCCCCCCCCCCCCCCCAGCGCCAAAACAAAAGGTCGAGGCAACGGGGGCGGCAAAAACGAGCCCCATACTTCCTATCCCGCCATCCTCTTCGCCCAACTAATGCGTTGCATAAACAAAGGGAGGGCCATATATGTGAAACATGTTTCTTCTGGTCCCTCGCTTTCCCAACCCCTCCATGGCCCATCCCTCTTTCCGTCAGGCTGCATCGGGTCGAAGCTGCATCAAAGCTGGCTCGAACGCAATAACCCAGTTTCGCCCCTAAGCTGACAGCGTGGCTGGACTTACGTGCTCGGAGGAACCAGTCGAACGTCGGTCTGTCACCACGTGATCACGCTCATCCCCCCCGGCTCATGCAAGCGCAGAAAACGGTTTCATGCGATGGAAGGGAGACGGTGGATTGGTTCGGAGCTAGCGTAGCTCCCACCGCACAGTCAGCTTAGGGGTGATGGGAGTGTGGATGAAAGAGTGGGAGGAAAAAATTGGGGAGAAGGATGCGAGTGAAGGAAGGGAAAAGAGAGTGAAAGCAAACGAAGCGATCCATCACAACCGGTCATCCGTCCATGTTGCGCGGGAATCACTGACCAGTCGTATAGTATGCCTTTCTCTCTCTCTCTCCCTTGTTTCTTGTTTCGGTTCGGGCAGTCTTGGCTTCTCGGACAAGCCTTCTTTCTCCCACTCTCCTCCAGACGTCCCGTGGGTAAAGTGTGCGTGATACTGGAGCGATACGGATGCTGCGATTGATGAAACAGTCTGTTCCCGAGGGAGAGGCAGAGGGGAGGACGAGGGGAGGGCTGCCGTCTTCTGCATTAGTCCACTTCATCGCTCCGAGTGCTCGTTAGCGAACCGAGATTGAATTCTGCCTCTTTATTTTTTCTTCCTTTTAGTGTCTTCATTTTTACTTTTTGTACATAGTTTTTCTGTGCGTGTGCGCGACTTGCTGGACCGGTAGAAGTCTGCAGGTTCACTGTAAAAAAACGTGAAACCTCCTTTTTTGCCTGCAATGTATCCAACACATATCTTCTACATACTTGCAGAGATGACAGAATAATTAATGGAGGCCAATGATTGCTATAGGTTTTTAAGTGGTACATTATTTTTAGACTTTTCACGGTTTTGTGCAACTTTTTTTATAGGGAGGAACGAGCGAATATTAAATTTAATTATACAGCATTTGGCAAATTTGTTTAACTATAATGAGGCATTTTATGAACAGTAAGCTTTAAATTTTAACATTTCACGCAATAACAAGATTTTTCTCATTCACTTTTGAGCGAACTTTCTTTCCAAAAAAATTATGTTGGTTCAATCAGTTGTATTATTCGGTAACTTGAAAAGAACCTCGATGTTTATACAGCCCCCAACTTCAAGTATATTCGCAATTCGTTTTCTCTTTGTTATTTGAAAGCGTAATCAAAGTAGTAGCATTAAAGCCACATTGGTATCATCAAACAATCTGAGTACCTACTTCATCGAAAGCAAGGACTGAGAAGGTGTAAACCTTGTCAAAAATAATAACTAACTTTAGAAAAACAAAAAAACTTGGAGGACGCTTAAGCTTTGCCTTTAAGAGTGGAACGCGATAGCGTTATCGGGCTTCGTTCCCATCAGTGTTGTACGCGTTCCTTAGAAAAAGGAACAATAACTCGTTCCTCGTTCCTTTACATTTCTGGAACTCGTTCCTGCTACACGTTTCATATGTGAAAAAGAAACTCGTTCCCAATACATTAAAAAAAATGGAAAGCATCTTTACATATAGGTTACATTTGTATTTCCATATTTAATTAAATCGAGCAAAGCTTCTCTTTTTATTCATCCCAACAAATGACAACATGCCATTTTGAATGCCGTGATGGAAACGCACCAGCAGAAGAAAACGATTGGAAGCAGAGTTTCATTTGTTGATATACTATTCACCTTTAAAAATCTCAACTTTTAACTATATTCATGTTTGTGGTGGGCGACTTGGACGAGCCAAGTGTACTGTTATCCCACGCCGCAAGAGCGTTTTACGACAACTTCACACGTTTCAATCTACAAAGTCCCTTGTTGGACCTTAACAACAGTTGCTTCTCGAAGTCGCTGCCCGCAAGACGAGCAAGTGAAGACGAAAGTAGGGCCTTTTGAAGTTCAGTCTTGGAAACTACAAGTCCTTCTTCCTGAAGGTTAGATTCGCTGTTCAGTTTGAAGGTGGGGGACAAGGGGAGAAGAAATAAAGGTTATCGTCTGTGTATCTTTTAAGCGTCCAATGTTCGGGATACAAGGTGCGTTCTATGGCAGGTAACCTGTTCGTTTGTTGTAACTGTACGTCTTTTTCTGGAAGTTCAGTGATGGCTCCAGTCGGCCTTAAATTTCTGGGTGTATCAGGATTTGTGGAAGGAAAGAATGTAGCTGAGTTTGAAACGTCCCTCTTTCTGTGTCTTCTCCTTCGACTAAAAGCTTTCATTTTTGTGCCGCAGTCTCGGGCACTAAAAAAGAATTAATGTCCACCAGCTCCCCTGCACCTGACTCTTACCAAGCGGGGGCCCCACAAAATAAACCCTACGATAAGTAACCACAAAGTTAACGATATCCTGTTCTTCCTAAAGACATTGTTTTTGTGCTGTTAGAATTTACCTTTTAAAAATAAAATAAAAATTACCCCACAGGACAAAAAAGAAACGCCGTTCCTCTTTCCGTTCCAATAAAAATGTAACGAGTTTCCGTTCCAATTTTACCCATGTCAAATAGAACGGCGGCGTTGCTTCGTTCTTCCTAAAAGGAACGCGTTCAAGAAACGCCGTTCCTTGCAATGCCGTTCCGTACAACACGAGTCAGTAGCGTGTCTACCCCTAACCGAAGGGTCGTGGGTCCGAATCCCGCCTAAAAATCTTCATTTTGTTAAGGCCAATTAATTACTTTATAAAGTGAAATCATTTCAGACATGCGGCGACTTTTAATTCGCATAGAATGTCATGATTTTTAATCACTTTCATTTCACGTGTGACGTCACGTTTCACATGGGCGTTGGGGGTTTCAATTCCCGATCGCGATGTCATGTGACTGTGACGACATATTCCTATTCACCAATCAGGATTTTCGCGTCACACCACCGACGCCGACTTTTTTGCCACGCCACCGAGGCCGGCTTTTCTGCGACACGAGCTCGTTAACGCTGTCGCGTTAGATATAGAACAAGAGAGTGAAGGCAACGTGGGAAACGTTGGCGCGAAAGGGTGAGATTTAAACAGACAGAATATAAGCGAGTTGAGGAAGAACACAAAGAGGTCGTTGGAACAGATTAACACAGTACGACCACTTTACAATTCATCTTCAAAAGCCATACAGCAGCGTAGAGCAGGTGGTACGAATACGCGCCCTGCAGAACGCAGGAACCCTGGTTTCAATCCCCACCCCTGCCCGTTTCGACCTGTATAGGCATTGCACTTGCGTGCGATCCTCTATCTCTACTGCCCTTGCTAAATTTCTCATAGACATTATAAACCAGTGTCGCCGCAACACAAATGCAGACAGACCTCACGCTGTATAAAGAGGGACGACAATTTGGTCTGGTAATAATAAGCACAAAAAGCATATGAAGGCCCACTAAGTCAGGATTAATCATTATTAATCACAATCATCAAGGATTACCAATCGTCGCAACGGGGGTCAAACCCCGGACATTCCGATCGACCACCTGACGACTTTGCTGGGCGCCACTAGGAGGATGCGAATGGGAGAGCTAGCTCCCGAAGTAAGTATGGCTCAAAGGAAACCTGCGGTAGCCGGTGCGCGCAACTGGCCTCCGAACGACGAAGCGCAGCTTTCTACGTGACCTCATGACGTCTCAGCTCCCGAACAAATTTAAACTTACCTCTAATATTCTGAATGAGGCGGAGAGTACAAAATTATGTGCGACGCCTTCAAAACCAACAAAAGCATTGCGTAAAATGAAGTGTCAAAATGCTAACAAGCGCATATTGCTCGCACGAAACATTCTAGGCTTCCCGAGCTTATCAGTATGATCGACAAGAATTCAATTTGATTAAGAGCGACCGACTTCTCTCTGGCTAAGCACAGCAAAACTAATCTGGCGGACGCTCTAGACGCCTCACAACCAACCGTCTTAGTGAAACGTTACTGTAATACCGTTTCGACTGCCGTCATTCCCGAAACCGAGGTGGACAAAAACTACAAACCCGCAGAGCCATCGACTTTTCACACCCACTCCATTCTTATCGTTGTTGTTGTTCTTTTGTATTGTAGGCAGCTCAGAAAAGGTAATAGCTGTCCAATACATTTTCTCCGCGGCGGTACGTTCCAAGCACGGTTCCGACACGGGGAGACGTCGGCAACGGTATTACGGTAATGCTGTTTCTGATTCTGTCTCGTGAATAAAAACAAAACGAGACAGGACGAAAAAGTTGGCTTTTTTATACGAGCGACGCGCACCGCCACCATTCATCAAGCCACACCTCCGGGCATCGAGTGTTTCATTCTCGACAGCGTTGCTTTTCCGCCCGAAAAGAAATGAAGAATCGAACGAAACCAGGAACGCCGCCTGGGGTCACTGGCGACATGGACGGCGGCGGTGGTGGCGAAGACGTCGCCCTTTCACCGAGGTCCTCGCCCTCTTCCCCGCGGCATCGCAAAGGCCTTATAGCGTCTCGCCGGCGCGTCGCCTTCTGCCATCCTGGCGTCCCGGAATACTCGTGCCCGCGGAAACGAAGGAAAAGGGGCAAGGCTTCAAATCCAGGACTTGTCGCGTGGGGAGACATCGACCGGTGGAGGCGTTGAAACCGTCAGCCTGCTTGATGGCCTTTCCTGCGTCTGGCGGCGCGGAAGTGCTCGCCTTTCCTGTCTCCAATTGCGAAGGAGGAAGCAAATTCGCTCGTGGCGGGTAATGAGAAAAAACTTGATCTGCGTTTGGGTTTTCTTACTAGTTGTCTCTTGCTTGCTGCCATGCCAGGTGAAAGCCTGGATTTCAATCTGTTATTTTGTGACATGAGACGCTGAATGATCTAGAAAAGAGCTGGATGACGTTATCCAGACTGTGAATACTGTTAACATACTTCTGTTGTTTTTTTTACTATTAGAGCGTTGTGATACATATGAGAGGTCGTTTTCTCAGATGGAGAGCTTCCCAAGCGGGTGCTCAATTTCATTCTAGAATTCTCCAGGGTATTTTCTTTTTTAATGCGAAGGCATTAAATATCCTAAAAAGCAAAGCCGGCGGCGGCTGTAACCGCAAAAAAAAAGAAGAACTTGAAAGAAATGTTAATTTTCCTATTGGCTAAGCGAAACGGCTCCAAGATAGCCATTGGCGGCCGCTTCACCAGAGCGCGTGGTCGGCCGCCACTCTCGTGGCAGGCGTTGCCGGATGGGGGTGGGGGCTGCGGCCACTTCTGCTCCTATCGATGGCAGCGCCTAAGGCATCGATATCGTCGGCGGCCGCAACCTCGGCAGTAGCGAAACCTGGCCGACCACGCAAGTTCACCGCGGACAAACCAAGGGAGCAGAAGAACGACATCCATGCTTTCGCATTCACAACTCATAAGTACACATATCAAAAATTGACCATATATAACCTGATATGGTGTATCTGCCAGATATAGCCTCATAATGCTAGATATAGTCTGATAGCCTTGGCCAAGTAAGAAAATCCCAGATCTCCCCTAAGTATGGAAATTCCAGATTTGGCCAGGCATATCAAAAGGACACAAGCCTGAAAACAGCAGTTTATATATTTTTATTGTCCACAATTCTCCCAAGTGCCCCGGCTCGCACTCGAGGAATTATGGGAACGGTGATCTTTCAGCTCCCTAGTGATCGGCAATTTCGACCAATTCCATGGTAACACAGTTCAAGTGTAATTGGTAGTTACTCTGAACAAGCGTCCCATAGAGCTGAAGGACCTGTCATATCATGTTTAAAATTTCTCGTCAATGGCAGCGTTTATGATGCTTTGCATGCGATCCACCTTTCAACCTGGCTGAGGAGCAGAAATCTCTTACAATAATATGAGCGTCTTTGAAGCTGTACGAGAATGATAATAATGTAAGAGATATGTCTCCAGCTCATCCAGGTTGAAGGTTGGACAGAATGCACAGTACTGACATTGGCGAGAAATTTTAAAAGTGATATGACAGGTACTTGGGTTTTATACGGCACTTGTTCAGGATGACTCCGAATTACACTCAAAACTGTGTAACCATGGAATTGATTGAAATTTCCAATTACCAGGCAGTTGAAGGAACACCGTTCTATGATTCCTCGAATACCAGCCGAGGCGCTTGGGGGATTTCGCAAATTGTCTATTCGGGCGTAATGTTAACACTTAAAAATAATTAGCTACATTGAAATCCTCGTGAATATTAGCACAAATGATCCCAAACTTGAGCTTGCCAAAGCTGAAGTTTGGGATTATTTGTGCTAATATTTAGCTCGCGAACAATGAGTCATTCACAATTTTCTAACAAAACACAATTTTTTTTACTTGTTTATTTAACTTTTTTTATATACCGAAAGCCGGCTGCGAGATGAAGCTGTATATACGCCAGATAACGAAGTATATACCTCAAATAAGGCTGTATATATGCCATATAAGTCTGTATATACGCCAGATTAGGCTATATATATTCCAGATACAGCTTTATATTCGCCATATAAGGCTTTATATACTAGTTATGGGCCAAACGTTTGCCGAATCGAAACTTCGGTGCCGAATCTCGGGATTCGGCACGGCGGACTTTTCGCCAAACTTTTCTAAAGATTCTTCAAAGATTTCTCAAAAAAGCCTTGTTACCAGACCTAAAAGTTGATATATCGTTTTATCGTCCGAAAAAAAGTGTCTAGGTTTATTTTAAACGCATATTGATGCAGTTGTTACTAAATAAGGTGATATTCTACAAGATTATTGTATTCGTGTCATTTTTATATTGTTACTGGTAATTTTAAAGTGACTTTGTGCAGAAGAACGGTGGCAACGGAGTTGGGCAGTAGGGGGCGCAGTCACGGTACACGAGTTTCGGTTTTCAGCCCTCATCAGCGCAAACCTGCAAGTGTATGTTATTGAAAAAAAGGCAGTAGCACTGTGTTATATATTTCCTTCGCGAGTCACCGTTTCGTGCGCAAAAAACGAATGCAGCGGCTGTTGAGCCTTCACCAGAAGAGACAACCATTTGAGTCACTTGACGCCAGCTTTGCATGAAAGTGTGCGTCCCATATTCGCAACGTCTCGTTTTAACTTTTAGTTTTAGAAACTAACATTTTAGAAAAGCTTAGAAAGATGGGAAGAGTTAGGAATGTGGTATGTGCAACGTCAAGCACGATGTTTTGTGTTCAGTTTTATGCGGAAAGGTGAAAACTGCAAAATAACGCTAATTGAAAGCAATATTTTGTTCTGTCACAAACGAGTTGTGAGCCGAAAACAGGATTGCTATAACGGCGAGGAGTGCCTTACAGTACTTGTCAGTCGATGTTGCAACTACCTCGTTCCGTCAATGGAGAGATCAAATAAAAATCACGTTATCCCGAATATATCGTATCATTAGTCACTTGCGCAGTGGACTGCGACATTTTTGCGTCCATTTCTGGTCGCTCTTTTGTTCTTGAGGCAGAGAATATTGAAGAGAACCACACTCACAAAGGCTGACAAACACACAGTTACCACGTCGCCTACTCCGTACCTCGCCGTAACCGCTGGTAGCGCTACATTGTACGATGGTAACCGCACGAATGCACGGCGTCCATTTGCAATCCCTGGCCCCGTCGCGTTCTGGCGCGTGCGCAGGCGTTTGTCGAATTTTTGCCGAATTTTTGCCGAACTTTTCGTCAAATGTTGGGCATTTGCCGAACTTTGCCGAATTCGAAGTTCGGCAGATTCGGTCCATCACTAGTATATACGCCAGATAAGGCTCTACATGCTCCAAATAAGGCTGTATATACGCCTTATCTAATCATATAATGTTTGATATGGCCAGATACGCCCCAGATATAAGTTTGAATATGGGACGCTCTTTCGGTTCTTTCCTTCTGTCCGTAACCAGCAAAACCGCCAGGGGTTGTTGTAGATAGACCACGTGATCCCCGGTGCATCCACTCTGCGAAGAGGAGCTTCTTTAGATGTCGCAGTCCAGCGGCCGATGGGCAAGAGCAACCGCGACGTGCCGAAGGGAGTGCGGCACAACGTGAGATGTGCTTCCGCAAAGCTCGACAAAAAAAAGCAACAAGGAAGACAGTGAAATGGATCGAGAACGGCAATTTCGGCTGTGACAGGATCCAGGCGCCAAGCGGGCGAAGGCGCCTCGCGAAACGGACGAGGTAACTTCAGCTACAACGCGAGCGAAACGCCAAGCAGGCGATACAGGTAGTGACAACGGAACGGCGGAAACGATGAGCAAAGATAAAAAGATACATGTTGGCCAAGAAGCACTTTGAGGAGTATTTCCTCAACTGCTCGTTCGGCGTGGAGTCCAGCGTATGCTACGACCGGTCGCTCCGGTCGGACGTCAGTGCCGTGAAGGACCGCCACGCCGCACCTCTTTCAGAGGCGTTCTCCGACAAGGCGGTAGAGTTCGTGATGTGCGCAACGTGCAAGACAAGCGTCAACGTCAGTAAGATTCCCCCCTCTGACCCACGGCACGACACAGCGCCAAATGCTATCTCATTTCAATGACAATCTGCGCAGCGATTTCGGCAACAATTGTTTTTGTCATACGTCGCTTTATGTGCTTTTCAGACGAATGCTACCTGAGTAAATGTATTTTTTTACGTGTATTTTTTTACTCATAATGTGATTACCTTGCTCCAGACATACAATAGTGGAGAACTGGCCTGATTTAAATCACAATTTAAATTATAAATTAAATCACGACTTATTTCATAATTTAAATCGTGGTTTTTTTCAGACCGGTTTTCTATCATTATTTCGATTATGTTCTTACTGCAGAAATAATAGCTAAAATACTTTTTATTTACCGTTTGTTTATCATTTGAAGCGTTCTATATGCATTTCATTTTGTATTGAAGGGAAAGAATCATCCCGCAAGAAAGATTTTAGCGGGTTGAACACGAACAAAAAAGGTGCTCTTCTCGGCAAGTCAGAACGTCGAGCTTTTTTTGCTTGGTTCTTCTTTGTTCGTCAGGTACACGTAAATACTGAAATCAAATGAGAACATGCAAGAAAGAAGCGAAGACAAGAAATCCAATGCCCTATTGTAAACAAATCAGAAAGTAAAAAGCATATAGAACTTTTTCACCAGCTAATAAATTCGAGCTGCGTCTGATCTTGTATGGCTCAGTTTGCATCAGTTAAAAGCTTCTAATTAAACTCTACATTTAAGTTTCAACTTACAGTAGTTCTTTATTGCACATTTTATTCAGTCAGCGGACGGATTTATCAATATATCTACCATATTTAACCATACATGTAATACTAAGAATAACTCTTTTCTAGATAGAGTGATTTCAATCAAATAATTTTGATTCGAAACAAAGAAGTTTGATTTATGTAAAACAAATCTGACATGTTTGATTAGTCATATTTCTTGCCCTGTAGAACACAATAGTTTTGTATGTTCGTGTATGTATATGAAAAATATCCTAGTTCAGCGCAGACACAGTATGTTTATTTTCCGGGGCTTGACGTCCCAAATATAAATTGCATAAATTAACTTCTTTTTTTTTTAGTACGTGGCAGCTTTACTAGAATTACTCAGTTGGGAAATTCTCATAAAGCCTGCTCTGAAAAAGTGGCACCGATCCGTACTCGAGAACAGAGCTAATGGCGATCGCAACGCTTCCGTTTTTCCCACAGCGGCCACTCAAGGAACTGCACGGCTGCTTGCGTTGATTTGGGAGTATCACATTCAATAGCGTCTCCTTTGACTGTTCTATATGAGATTTCATCGGCCATTTTCTGGGCGCCTAAACGTATATGGCGGAAGAGGTTTCAGGGATGCCAACCCTCGTCTCTCAAGCGGACGCACCGTGTATTACTTCCGAAATTAGGACTCGCCCAGGCCGGGACGCCCTACCTGCAATGACCGGTGAGACATGGTTGTATACAAAGAATATTAACTCCAACACAAAACCTTGCGAATTAAAGTTTTTAGAAAACATCAAGCGCCTGTAATTTTGTACTAATCTCCAACAAAATTTCCTACAAAAATATTTTTTTTTCTGTTCACATTTACGCAAAAACGTGCAATCTGGAAGCCCAAAGTGACCACAGTAAAGAAAGAAAAGATTAAAAGTGGCGCTGTTATCTTATTTAGCTCGGTCTCGGTGGACGCCAGCGGCCCAGGTTTCAACGGTTGGTTTCCCAAGTGAATGTTCTAGCAACGTTGGTAGGTGGATATTAAACAAAAACTCGTCTACTGACCAATAAAGTAAATCATAAATGTTAAAAAATTTTGTAACATGGGTATTAGTATTCAGAGTGTAAAGGCAAACAAAACTTGACGCACCGAAAATTTAACTGAAACAAAATTTCCATGATGTGCTTTTTCTATGATCAAAGGTTACCCCAAAACTAAATGCCAATATGTTTTTTGGACAGTAATTGTTTTTTTTATTGGTATAGGATCCTTCCTTCTTCCGTAAACTCCACAATTAGGCTATTCGCCGACGACTGCGTGATTTACCGAAAGATTATGACTAATGACGATTCAACTCTACTCCAAGACGATTTATATACTATATCTTCCTGGTGCTCTATGTGGCAGATGAACATAAACGCTCGCAAATGTAAACAAATGTCCATCACTAAGTCTTCCACAGTAACACAATCACAATATTCATTGTTATCACAACAACTGGAACATGTAACATCGTATAAGTACTTGGGAATACATTTAACAAACACTCTATCATGGAACGACCACATTGAATACATTACAAGCAGTGCCTTGAAAACGCTTGGCTTCTTGCGACGAACATTATATCTTGCCCCACCTAAAACAAAACTGTCCGCATACAATACAATAGTCCTTCCCAAATTAGAGTATGCATGCACCATTTGGAACCCTCAGCAAACTTACCTTCTTCAAGGACTGGAATCTGTCCAAAACAATGTAGTAAGATTTATATGCAAGAACTACTCACCGGAAACTAATGTCTCGGCCTTAAAAACTAGGAATAATCTCTCTCCTCTTGAACTAAGACGTAAAAAACTCGGCTCTGTTTTTTTCATAGCATCTATTACAGCGATTCGCCTTTTAAATCAGTGTATTGCCGCCCTGCCAGTTTTACATCGCCATTGTCGGAAAGTAGAACCATTCTTGAGTCGCACTAACACTTTCCTTTTCTCCCATTTATTACCTTGTGTCAGAAACTAGAATGCATTACCTGATCCAATTGGTTTACTGAAAATCATATATTTGTGAATTCAAAAAAGACAAAATTAATGTGTTCTAGAAATCCCCACAAGCCTGTTTTATTGAATCGTTCTGTATTCCTTCCTGGAAACAAAGGGGTGCAGGATACTGAATTGAAATATGAGGCTAGCGCTAAATATCTTGGACTAAATTTCGATGAACATATGACTTTGGAATGTCACATTGACTGCAGTAAAAAAAAGATTAAGAACTGTCTCATCATTTATATATCGTATTGGTACTTCAGCATGTGCTCAAGTAAATAAAAATATTTATTGTGCTTTAGGAGAGTCCATACTGAGATATGGCATTTTGATTTATGGATCCAGCTCCAATAACAAATTACAAACCGTAGATAAACTAATATATAGGATAGTAAACAATATGGCATATGGTACACAGGTTCCATACTTAGACCTCATCAACAAACTCCAAGCACTTAATATAATGCCATTGAATATTTTATTTAAATATATAGCTATAATAACAAATTATTTCTCTAGAACAGAATACAAACATCCGTACAAAAAAGGCCTTTCAGAAATATAGACAGATATCATTTTCCAAGAATAAACACGCATAACGGAAAAAGAATGAGAAGTTTTTATGTCCCTTATATATTCAATAAGATACCAGAAGAACTCATTAGTTTAGACTCTTTAAAAGAAGTTAAGAACAAATTTAGAGCATGGTGTTTGTAAAATCAGATGTAAAAATTTTTTTAATAAACAGAGATGTTCGCTTTATAAATTACTTCACCTTATCTGTGTAGTCTAAATCTGTTGTTTTGCGACGCAGAATTGTTTTGTTCTAAATGCTCACGGTTAAAAGTTGTTGATTTTACTGTTTGGTTCTTATAAAAAGAAAACGTTCCCGTTTTTTTCGGTGGGCGTGATATTTTGTATGTCAACTATTTGGTTTTGATAATGAGAAAACAAGATATCACTTTTTTTTTCTTTTTTTTTATGTATATCTCCAAAGGAGTGGACTTGTTATTGATGCATTTTTTTTGTGTGTGTTTTATTTGCTTTTTAACGCAAACGGCAGCGTTGTATAAATAACTATTCGCGGCATGCCGGGCCACGTCGTACAAGCCTTTAGGCTTTGACGGACCCGATTTTCGGTATTGTAAAAAAAAAAAGACCAATGAAAATTATTATTATTATTATTATTATCGTATTGGTACTGACAGCAATCCTATTTCATTTCGAGATCACTGTTCACTATTGTATAGCTACTCACCTTGATTATGTTTTTGTATAATAGCTTTTGTGCTTTGTTCGTGCTTTATTCTTTCTTTATTTCGCTTTGTTCGACGATATTGGGAGCATCCGCGATCGCATTTCACTTTTCCGTGTTTTGCTATTCTGTTCTTGCTTTTCTTTTTTAACCTTTTTATTTGTTTTTCAATCTCCCCTCATGTAATGCGTCCATCGGACGCCCTTGAGGTGAATAAAATTAAATGAATGAAATGAAATTAGTTCAAATGGTACATTTATTTAAAAACTACATTTCATGTTTGCTTTTAAATGCAGAAAAAGAAGCCCGAGAGAAAAAAAAATGTACGGCGCACCAAATTGCCGTTTCAGTAGACCAGGAAATTATTTTTACCTTCCCTAAAACAGAGCATAAAAAAATCCATCTGTAGAAGGTGGTTTAAAAAAATCAAAACCCTTTCGATTTTCTAAGCTCTCAGACGGACTGCACACGTGCGCAAAACAAAATGATAAAAAAAATAAGGAATTTATTTCTTTGAATGTATAAAACCTTAGACGCAAAAGAAATCGTCATTCCCATCATGGATAAGCAAGTAATCTAGATTCGCCGAAGTCGAAAAAGCGAGTTCAACAAATCAAACCAGAAAAAAAAAAAGATAAAGCGTGAGAGATAAGAACACTTCGGTACAAGACACGGAAATCGGAACAAACTACGGAAGGAGAGAAGAAAAAAAATCCCGATTTCGTCTCGGCCAAATCGCGCGCGCCAAGTTCGATCTAAAGTCCGCGCTCCTTACCCGCGGAACACAAAAGGAACTTCGTGGAATGCTGGAGACTAAAGCGAAAGTCGAACCACTCTGAGCGAAAAAAAAAATCAAATAAATTCCTTTTTTCTTTAGAAATAAACAGAATTTCAAACACTTAACAATAAGCAGCGGAAAATAAAAATGAAAATCGTTCGGAGCTGTACGCCAACGACTGTCAAATGAAGAAGGCGAAAAAAAACAAAAAAACTAACGCGGCATTCTATTTAAATGACGTAACCCCTTCCCTAACTTTCTCTATCTCTCTCTCTCTCTCTCTTATTCCTTTTTCTCTCTCCCCTGCACTGCAGAAATCGGTGATCACGCTTCTCCGCCACACAACAGCAGCCGCAGTTGCGAGGCCATCATCGCCTTCCGGTCGAGTGCTTTCGCAGTCGCGTGCCTAGATTTGAAAGTGTTTCCAACTGCCCGATCAGGGTCGTCTGGTAGGTTGCCTGCAACCATCCCAGCATCCCCGATCTCTACTCCTCGCCACACGACAGCGCCACGCATGCGCACTCGTGACCATCAAGCTGCGCTGGAGAGATCCGCCATTAGATTGCAAACGCTCTCGATGATTTGAGCGGCTTCCTCTCTTAAGTCTAGGCTCTCGGGTTTACAGCTACCTTGCTTCGACGGCTTTTCGCGAGTTCAACAGTTCGCTTGATGAGAACCGAACCGAACCGATTTGCATCCCGCACACGGGATGCAAATGAGTCGCGGCTGTATTTCAGGTTTATCGCCCAAAATGTCGACTCCCCCTTCACGTGCGTGACCCGTTTCGCTGCAATAAACATGGTGCTTTGGGTGACTATTTTGGCGACGGTGTAATGGCTAATCGTTCCGCTAGACTGGCTGTTACGACGCCCCGCCCTTTCAAATCCCTGTTGTTGTGTTTGTTTGTTTGTTTGTTGTTTTTTTTTTTTGGGGGGGGGGGGGGGTGGGGTTTGTTGTGTCCTCATCTTTATTCTTTTTTGCGTTTAAATGGCTTCTTAGTAGTTAGTTGATTGTGATATTCGCTCTGAGACTTATTTTTGGCCTCTGTATTGCAAGCCGGTAGAAAAACAAATTTCGAGGCCAAAAGCTCAATAAAAACGGAAGGATTCAAATAAAATTTTTAGGCTAATATACTATCTATAATATTTACTCATTAGTCATTCATCGATTGCGATGGCTGGAAAGAAAAAATAATGAACTGCTTGACAACTTTCTACTTAGATGAATGTTTTATAAACAGCCTAAATGCATAGTTAATTTTATGCGAGCAAAGTAAAATCATTCTTTCGAAATTAGGCTGAACATAGAAAATTACAAAATGATAACGTAAATGCCAACATAATTCCACCAAGCAAAAACTCGAAAAATATATGTAACGTTTGTTTACGAAAGAAAACTTCTTTTTTTCAGCATTGACGAACCGCAAGGGGCATTACACAAGAGAAGGTAGTAGCTGCTGCGTATATATTTTTGTTTTTTTCTAGTAAAAAATGTAGTCTAATATTGCAGTACAGACTCTTTTCCTTTTTTCTTTTTTTGGCAATGCAAAATTTCGATAAGCAACTATGGACGGCGAAATTTCACGTATTTTATAAGAATGGCGAAGACAGGAAAGAATACGGTGAGGAGGTTATAGCAACTATTTTATACAAGATTCGTCGAAAAAGTGTGTTGAATGCGATTAATGAAGTTCACCAAAGAACCACATACCAAACAGAAGAAAGACAAAACAATCCGTATGTGCACTCTAAAAACAAACCCTTCAGGCTAAATAAATTTAATAACTCGGTTTCAGACGACACAGAGCATGTTGACCTTCCCTGCGGTACATTTGGCCTCGGTTATTTCTATTCGTCCTTGTACATTTAAGTAATCTCAGATTTTACAGTAAGAATGTGTAGAGGCTTGCAGCGACAGCATCGTCTTTCCCGCAACACGCTCCCTCGAGCAGCGGAGAAGGCTGGCACGCACCGGGGCAGGGTGTAAGATAGACAGGTGGAGAAACGAGAGCCAAATGAGCGACCGGATTGTGTCCCCCTCGGTTTTCTCTTTTTCTGTGGCGCCATCTATGTGGAGCACCGTGAACTCTCACTCCGGGTGGGCGACCGGTGGCGACCGGCTAAACTGACGGAAATGATTTTTCGTGGATTTTCAATGAAGGAATGTCGTGCTCTCGGTTTATTTTGCGCACGCTCCCATAAAGTTGCATGCAAATTCAATTCCGACTTTTTTTTCCTCTCGCCGCAGCGCCATCTGTCGCAAATCGGGGGTACCTGCAAGCAGACGAGTACACAATCCGGTCACGGCGCTGCGGTAGGATTCTATGGGCCGTTTCACCACCTGTCTATCTTACACCCTGCACCGGGGATACCCGACAACAGCGGGGGGGCCCGGTTGCGGACCAGACAGCCAGACCTCTGTGAGGGTAGACTAAACAACTCAAGTCGCCCCCACGGCAAGAGAGGAGAGAGGAGAAGAGGGCAGACGCCTTGCGAGCAGCGCCCGGTTAGGACGCAGGAACATTCCACGTAGTTTTAATGTCGTCATTCTTGTGTAGTCTCTCAGAAAAATAAAACGAGTTCAGTAGAACAATATTTGAAACTACAAATGTTTTTGCGTGCCCTTTGAAAAGGTTTGCATTTTTGTTTTCCTTTCTATTCAACTGTACCACGAATATAGCTTCGCTTTGAGGGTAGCAAGGGACGGTGGGCAGCGGGCACAGACAGGAGATGACGTAACGGAGGAACAGATGATAAGAAAGTTGGAAGATAACAATAGAGACGAAGGGCAACTTCACTGGAAGTTATAACAGCCCTCACTTAATAATCAACCACCTCACAGCTGCTCGCAGGGCATAAGTTGTAGGCAGTATAGTTGATCACCTTGATGCTCTTTCCGAAAAGTCCGGGAAGAAAAATACTTAAAGATCGCCTTAAATAAAAGCCACTTTACATCGCCTTTATCATCGAGCTACTGCATAAAAAAAAATAACGCGTGCAGCATTTGTCTTTTTAGTATAGAAAGGAAAAAAAATGATTCGAGGACCACCGAATATAAACTGTGCATAATCCATTTGTAGTTGCTCTTGATAACCAGTTTACTTTCACTTAAAAAAACGAAACACCTTCACGAGATCTCTATGCGTGTTGTAGACAGTTTCTCTCACAGCTTTACTTCAACGTCTGGCTTTCCTCCGCAAGGATCGGATTATAGCCCTGTTTTATTTTTAAATTTTACGAATGACATGGCGTCGTGTGTTGAAAGTTCTGAGTTGCTCCTTTTCGCCAAAAATAAGGCTTTTTTTTTTTTTTTGCTTTTCTTAATACAGTTTTTAGAAGATTGCAATATAATACAATGCAATGTGTCACGTATGCTTCTGTGGCACAAACAAAACCGGTTGCTGCTGAACTCTACGAAGAACAAAACTACTTTTTGGGGGCAGACGTCATTCTGATGTTGACTACATATATAGTATTAATGGCATTCTAGTGCATCGCGTCTCTCTTGCGAAAGATCTTGGCGCGTTTTCAGATAGTGCCTTAACGTTGAAACAGCATTGTATTTTATTGTGTTTTATTGCACTTTTCTTGTACAGCTCCGCTCGGAGTGCATGTGTTCAGGGAAAGACATTGCGCCCATGTACGTTTGTGCCCCTGACGCTTACTGGGCGGCGCAACAGGATGAGACTATGAAAGAAAAAGTAAAAATGAATGTATAGTTTATTGTTGGTAGACCGATGAGAATATTAGAAGTTCTTCCACTCTTGCCATCAAATTTTAGGAACCAATATAGATTTATTCATCTTTTCAGCTTTTTAGTTAAGTCACCACTTGAATTTGCATCCGTGATATGAAATTTGCTATAAATGTGTCAATGCCTTCTTTATGTGGTAAAAAAAAAGTGATGACGTTTACAATCCCCTTTAACACCGAATTAGATCGCAGCCCTTGAGGAGGAGGAGGGTAAGGTACGGAGAGGAGGCTTCTCCTTCTTTCCTCCCATTTAGGGGAAACTTTTCCGCTACATTTGGCGGGAAAATTTTGCCGCTAAATTTATCGGTGAATTTTTTCCGTTAAATTTTGCGGAGAAATTTTTCCGCTAAATTTAGCGGGGAACTTTTTCCGCTAAATTTAGCGGGGAATTTTTTCCGCTAAATTTGGCGGCGAAATTTTTGGCGACCTTTAGCGGGGAATTTTTCCGCTAAATTTAGCGGGGAAATTTACACATAATGCACCGCGCGGTTACGCCGACGCCGACGCCTTTCAAGCCGGAAACGGGGGCCTAGGAGCTGCGCTCTAAAAACAGTCTAAGACATATTTACACGTTAAAAAATCGTTTGGTTTATGACAGGTATTTGGAAAAGAGTATTTTTTACGACTATGAATATATTGCCACGAATGACAAGTGATGAGCCGACGAAAGCTAAAATAAACTAAACGTTTAATGAGGCGAACTTCTGCCCAAAACAAAAAGGAAACAGATGATAACAATAGAGCGTCGTGGACGTCGAAGTCGGTCGGCGTAACAGCGGGATCAAACGCTGGGGCGAGACTGACTCGACAAGGTCACGGGCGGTCTCTTATCTAGAGTGCGTCACTATCTAGAAGATTCGGTGAAGAAGGCTCGAACGTCGCGCGTTCGGGGCGAGAATGAACACGCACTTTCTAGAACAACCAAAGCCGGAATAAATGATGGAAGTTATGTCCAGAGCCAGAATAAACGTGAACCTTCAAGAAGTCCGTGACCGAGCGTTGCTCTCTCGGCCCTGTGCGCGGCAATTTCTGCTAGAAAAATATTCTTTTTCACTTTTGTCAAAGTAAATAGAGGCACGTTAAGACCATGAGGGAAGCAATTCGTCTGCTCCTTGCGCATGAGTTGCGGCGACGTCAGAACGACACCGAACTCGGATTGGCTTTGATTAAACGGACGGTGGGTAGACCTCAATGCTATATGTCTTTACGTCTACCCACTATTTTTGTTTTTCAATCAGCCAATGAGAGCTCGGCGTTCTGACATCATCGCAACCCCTCTGCAAGAAGCAGACGAACTGGCGCTGCGCGTTGACTCTGTTCATGTCTTTTGTAAAATTAATCTTCGTGTCAACTCTCGCTCTACCAGACATTTCGTTCTTTCTGTATATTTGCTTAACATTTCACCTTTTTCTTGGATCCAGCCGCTTTGCAACAGTGTCGCTACTCCGGATCTCGAGATCTGTGCGTCGGTCTACGAGTTTCGACACCTGTTGAGTAATTCACTCGTTAAAAACTAATTTTCGTTTTTCCGTTTTGCACTATTTTGTATCAGGGTGTCTTGAGCGTGATTCTGTGTATTTTTGTTTCTTAGTTGTAGTGTTTTTGTGGAAGCACAAGAGTATAAATATCATTGTGATTGGTGTGATTACTCAAACCAAAGATTACTGTCATTATTATTATAAACAAATGACTATGACAATGGCTATTATTACAAGCCCTTCTAGGCTTTAACGAACCCGCGTTCTGACTTGAATATGCGCGCTCTTTTTCAAATAACTTATTATTATTAGTAGTAGTAGTAGTAGTATGAAAACAAGATTTATACTCTTTTACTCTGAAATACGATATATTTGTTTGATGATTTCTTATTAAAAAATCAATCGGCGCAAAAGTAAAAGCTAATGAAAATTCAAAAAAGAAATATATCCGGTAAGGTACAAACGATTGTAAATCGAATAAGAAAACACACAATAATTAAAACTTTGCTTTCATGTTTCTGTCTGTGGTACACAAATACTTCAAGCAGTCCGTCCGCCTTTTAAATACCTCTGTGAAAGTTATACACAAAAACAAACGAAACAAAAAACGTGACCTACCACTTTGTGATTAAGAGAAATGCCTGCTGCACCTTGTGTACGCTATTTCCTCGCCATTAAAGGGTAACTGCAAAGAAAAAAAAGTTTTTTTTTAAACAGCCTAATTGGGACAAGCATGTCACAAACAAATGTTCCGCGAAAAAAATTATTTTTTTTATAAATATTTACGCCACAGGACGTAATTCAGTAGAGTCAGAACCTCTCCACATTTGAAACTCCCGCTCTTTCGACCCCCGCGGAAGAGGAGTACGCCCCGCCCCGCACTCTCCTTGCGTTGCGGAGTTGAACGACGCAGAGTCTCGACTTCCGGCAAGATCTGGCAACTACGCCAGGCCGCGGTGTTTTTTTGGTTTGACGCGGTTTGCGAGCACATGTAGCCATGTAGCGAAGACGTGACCGGAGAAGTGCCCCCGTGATGTTCCCGGATGATGGAAAGTATCGTTCGTAATCGTCGTGCGCGCTTTGAAAGCGAAGGGAGTCACAGAATCCACGAGTGCGCAAACACAAGCCAAGGTTCACGACAGCGCGGCGTTGGTTTCAAAGATCTCGTTCTGTTTGGTGCAACACGGCGATGCGACAGAGCTGAAACGTTCGTGGTGTGTGTAATGCGGTGCTAACTCGGAGCGCAAGTTGGTTGTTGTGGGGTTGACGTTCAACCAGTTAGGTCCCGTCGTCGTCAGCTGATCCAGTCAAACTGGTCCGGGAGGACGCTGGGAGCGTTTTTAAAAGTAAATCTGCCTCGTTCTGTTTCAAAATGTGGAAGTTTCCCGACGCATGCCGTGAGTAAAAAGCTGCGGGCGTTTTCAACAAAATTACGTCGTTTTAATTGAACAATGGACTCCGCATTGTTGTCCTAAATCTGCCGTTTTTATGCTTCGCGTTGGACTGCGTTTGCACAGCGACGTGTTGCATCGTGCGGTGTGAATAAATTTGGGCACGATTTCATACCTGCCTACAGATGCATGAACTGAGACCATTTTGACGTAGTGGACATAGTGCTTTTTTATTTTCTGCCTAGTCGCGGACGTTAGGTGCACACGGGGCGAATCTCGACGGCCTCCAGAGCGATATGACGAGAACGTAACTAGACACGTTGGTCGCTAACGCCCGATTGCCTCCAGCCAAATAGCATTCCTTTCGGGGCGACATGGCTGCTGGAAGGCTCACTGTCGGGATCACGCATCTGACATCTCCCAAAAGTCAGCATTTGCACGCGCAAACAAGCAAAACAAACACACAAAAAAAAAAAAAACACGCTAAGCAAGCAAAGAGGAAAACGAAAGAACCGCGCTATGAAAGCCAAAACCCCGCGTCGCTTCCGATCACAAACACCTGCGACAGCTGCTAAACACACACTACTTCACTTCAAGAAGTCTCACTCAAGCACCTGGGTAAGCACGAAACACTGATCACTTCGGCGAAACGATTAGTCGAGGTAGGCGAGACAGGCGGGAGCAGAGACTTCGGCGGCCATGAAAGAATGGCGAAGCTTTTGTTTGTATGACTCCAAACAGAAGTGCCCGTCTTGTAAACCTTTTGTAAAGAATAATAACTCTCATCACATGGGTTATTCTTTAAACGTAAAAATATGCCGCTCAAAAGGAAATTGCAACATATAACAAAGGTTTAACAACCAAGATCTAAGCTGTAAATCAAACTCTTAGCCAATGAGAACCTTTTGGGATTGACGTCACATAATCACAACTTCGTGGCGCGCGATTACGAAATAGCCGCAAACTGAAATGAGTCTCACGCAATAAATATTGCTGTAAAAAATGTTTTTTCTCGCGGAAAAATTGTTTTTTGACATGCTTGTCCCAATTAGGCTATCTAAAAAAAAAACTTTTTTTTCTTTGCAGTTACCCTTTAATAGGGAGTTTTCGTAGACCGTGTTGCCCCCTCCGCTAAGCGTTCCGCAACGAAGAAGTTGCTACTGCGCCTGCACGCCGATAGCCTTGACTGTGGAGTTCCCGCTATTGTAGCGGGTTGCGGAGGGTCTTGCGGGACGACGAAAACGATCTACGAAAACTCCCTAATGTAAGCGATCGTAAAAACGTCGAAGCCGAAGGGAGAAACAAGTGTTCAGAGGCACGACGTCAGCTGCATCTCCGCGACAAATAGCGTCTTTCTTTGGGGCAGTCTTCCAAGGAGCAAGGTCTCTCCTAGTGCAGCCGAAATGCGTCACGGTTCGCCCGTCAACGGCGCCGCTGCGCTTCTCATTGGAGGATGCGAACGCTGCCCAGGGTTGACGTGCTAACGCCACGCTTGCTGCGCCCGCCATCTACAGTGCGGCGCACAACCTTGTCAGACTGTCATCCATGTGCTTTCATTGCTATTGAAATTTTCACGTTGTAGCGTCGTTAATTGAGTCGTTGCGTCCTTCCATCGGTTGGATCGGGCGTCCATCATTAAACCGTCGGATTGTCGCACGAAGGACCCTTCGAGAGGGCGTAAAGGAACTTTAATGAAGGAACTGTGAAGGAACTTTATTCACACTTTTAGAGAAGACTGGGCAATTTTTCAGCTATGTATGAGCCTTTTTTTTTTCTCTTTTTTTGGAACGAAACGAAAAGTTGCAGCGAATAATCATTTCTAGGGATTTGGCACAGTTTGAAAAATAAAAAATATATTAATAAAGAAGGCGTATCTAGGCTTGTCGCATGAAAGCTTTTGATCGTAAAACTGGCTCATGCACGGCGGAACTTCACAGAACATAGTAGTTACAGCAGTGAGACGCAGGGTTCGAGCCTGTCTACGGTTTGTGAAACGCAAGCATCACTCAAGGCCAGATGTTTCCGATTCTTACCTCATCCCAGTTTTGTGCAGCGGTATACAGCAACACCATTGAAAGTGAAAGAACGTAGCACCACGAAAAGCTACGTTTGCCCGAACGCTCTCTCAAAGGCAGCGAGCAGCATGCACATGCCGCCGCAACACCGCCGACAGCGTAAAATCTGGTGAGCGAGCGGACACCCATCAAGAAGCCGGCAAGTGGGCGCCGTGCCTCGCAACATACCTCCTCGTCCGAGTAGCCGTGGACGGCGCGGTCGATATAGCTTATAATTTTAGGCACGGGCATGCGCTTGCGCCTCTCAATCGCGGTCAGCAATTCGTCGTCCTCGCTGTCACGGTCGATCTCGTTTTGACGATTCAAAAGCACCAAAAGCAAAGCCTGCTCGCAAGCTGCCGCCGCCATGTTGGCACGGAAAATCGGACTATTCTCTCAGTGCGCTTCCGTGCAACACCCGTGCACAAGCGTGCCGTGCCTGCCGCCAAAGAAAGACGCCCAGTGCGGCTCCACTAGAAGATCAATGGAGGATGCGATCGCCATTCGGTGCCCACTGAGTGCGCACCCGCGGAATCAAAGAAAGACGCTACAAGTGTAATCGCTTTCGAAGATTTTTCTAAACGCGCTGTTCCTTTTTAATTTTTTTTTTGTAAATTTGAGTGTGTGTGTGTGTGTGTTGTTTTTTCGAAGTTTGACAGCAGAGCCTGGAAGCAAACCGAATGAAACAATTTCATTTCCGGAAACATTTGGCTAGAACTGGCGAATCGCAAGCGAAAGCGAAGCGATTGTTGCAAAGAAGTAGAAGCCAAAGAAATGTAGAGCCAGCACCGGTTGTTTGATGCATATCCTTGGTTATTTGTGATCTCTAGTTTTTTTTTTTTTGTTTTTTTTTTATGCCTGACGAGCTTATTTTAAGAATCGAGAAACCAAGCCGCCACAAGAAGGAAAACTGAACCTGAAATATTTCCTGCCCCTGCGCATAAAAGAAATGAATCTAAGTAGTAAACAAAAACAACCATCAGGTCCCTATAATTTGTCTTTTCAAGCACCGCAGATAACGGACTGGAGCAAAACGCTGGCCTAACTTCTCAAAAAACAACACGACATACATCATCAAAAACTTAGGCGGACGAAGACTGTAACAACGCACCCAGAGAAAGAAAAAAAGAATCTTAATAACGTACCGAGATATATTAAAGCTACCACCGGTAGCAGAACCGGCCGCGGAAGAAGTCGTGCCGCTCGGCCACAACCCTAAGTCGAGAAACTGGGAGATATGAATCACTTCTGCTAGAGTTATACCGCGCGCAGGAGAATCCCGAGCACAGCTAGCGTGGAGTTCGTCTGTGCGGCTGAAGCCGCAGGACTAGCTACAAGAATAAGAGAGAGAGAGAGAAAAAAAAAACAGCACGCAGACCCAATACATTATAGATGGCGCTTTTACGCCTTCAAATATAACAAAAAAATATATATATTGACGATGCTAAAAACAAAAAATTATCTAAAGAGAAAAACAAAACAACCAATTCAGAAACCAAGAGTGACTGTTCTCGGCGCAAAAGCTAACCAGAAAGAAAATTTTCGGTCTGAGAAGCACGGCAAAGATGCAATCAAAATACCAAATGTTAGAATCGGAAAAGGTGTGGTATAGGGAAGGTAGTAAAGCAAAACTAGGACAGCGTTCTGCCGCTTGTAAACATTTTCCCATCCGTCTTAGTCAAGATAAAGGCTTGATTTACAGGCGCTCGAGAGCGAACCCGACGTGAGTGCTTTTGGCTTTGTGCTAAATGTTATACTTTTAAGTCCCAGGGAGATCGAGGTGGTTGTTGTAACACCTATATCTTGGAGCCCCTTCAGGTAAATTGCCCTGCGCGCGTGTCGGTGCAAAGGGCCGTGCGTCTTGGAAGGTGCACGTATACCTTATTTAGTTCAGTTCGAATCTCGGGTGTTTCTGTGCACTCGGCGGAGCAAAACTGATTGCGTTGATTCAACTGAAATGAGGTCAACTCCATCAAACTCTATTTTTTCACAAAATGTTCGTATTGCTTTTCGAAGGATATGTGTGTGTGGGGGGAGGGAGGGGAGAGGTAAGCCCCAGTGTTGTAGTCTTAAGCAAATGCGCCTACTTGTGAGCAAAATTCAAACAAAAACAATTTTTGTTAAGTGCTGCGGTGTATGCCCATCAATTAATCGAATGACCATATTACTAAAGCTCTTTCTGCGTGTTATTCAATACTCGCACGCCACTCATATTCACAGAGTAGTAATATCAAATATCAATAGCAGATTCTTCAATTTTGATACAGGCAAGTTAAATATAGGTAACTTGAAACGTTACAGAAATAAAACACGAGATATTCCAGCATTATCCTGCCTTATATTATCCTACCCCCGTCGCATTCATGAAAGCTAAACTATGAATTTCAAATATTCAACTTTGAATTCTCATATGTTACTGGAACGGCATCCAGTTCTGATAATGTAGTGATTGCGCAGGCGAGCTGGTGGATGTTAACCATTTTGTTCTTAGCCCAAGACTGAGGCAGGAAAAGAGGAAAGTTTCAGTTCTGCACTGCTCAAATTGGGTACTTTTTATGTTGTTTTAATGACAGTGAGAAATTGGGAAAGGCGATGAGATGAGAGCATGCAGGGACGTCAGGGTGACTGGTTCTGATTGGAGATTAGTAGATTACCATTGAAATATGTTCGAACGCCGAGCGCCAGGTGTTTGCAATTAGAACGGGTTTGAACGGTGAGTAGGGACAAAGGCAGCTATTGCCCTTCCGTGTGCCCAACTAATCCTTCCGATCAGGGCTCGAAGGTCCGACGTCACCACGCACTATCGTCTCCTCTTCCCCCTCCATTTCTCCCCGTATTGATTCGCCGGTTTACGGTCTGAAAAATATTGAGTTCAATGCGCCTCTTTTCGCGATAAAGTTCATACTTTGCGAAATATATACATATAACAACTTGTGCTATATATACAGGGAGGACAGCGCCGAGCAATCCAGTTGAAAGCGGGGGTGTATAGGGATGATCGAGATAAATGATCGTCCTGACCCCGCAAGTTGTTCGGCATGTTGCCACGCAGAACAAAAACACGTCGTTCTCTCTTTTTTTTTTCTTTTTTTTTTTTTTTTTGGTGACGACTTTTTGACTGCTCGGGACGATTCGAGACTCATCCACCCAGTCTTAAAAGTCATGGATGTGATAAACAGGCAAAAAGCAACAAAGATGCTCGATCACAAGTTGAACGAACGCGAAACTTAAAGAAGAGAAGAACTCGACAGTTTGAAACGTCTCTCAGTTTGTTCCATGTCTCGCATTACGAGTTTATTTAATTCCAACTTGTCATTTTTACCAAACACGGTACTGCTTTTCTTTTTTTTTTTTATACATTACAGCGTTTATTCACCGAGGGAAGAACACTGCTTCTTTGTTAACATTTGAAGCTCAGGGAAGGAAGTTGTGTATTTGTTGCCCTTTCAGGTTCAAGTTTTATTATATAGAGTTTCCTGACTTCTGTTCTAGAGTCATCGGTTTGCAAGACGTTATCAAAACACTGACTTCGAGCCCTCGCTTATAAAACCCGCGTGGGAATATTTTCCCCACTGTTTCTGCTCCCGAATGTTCGAGGGGAAAGAACCTATAGTAAACATCCAAGACCTCAGATCTTAAAACACATAAGTGCTGGCGCTTGTAACTTAAATGTATTCAAAACTTTCCAGCGCTCTTGCCCATCAAAATTTCGTCCTAATTCTTATTATAGCACATTTCTTTTCGGCAAGTTTTTTGTCGACTCTTAGAGCGCCTATATCTGAAAAAAATGTAAAGATTTCAAGTTTACTTTTTATAATTGAAGTCAATAAAAATTTGATGAAACATTTCTGAATGATCCAGTGAAAAAATACTTGTAGGCATAATATTATGCTACATTAATAAAACGCAGGTGAACAGGACTGAACAAAAAATAATAATAATAATCAATCAATCAACCAATCAACGTTTATTGTGCCCAGGAACAACCTTGCGGTCTTACTGGCATACTGGATAGAAATGAATACATAAAAACACAAATACCGAATAGCAATGCACTATACACTATAAATAAAAATAAAAATAATAATAATTTTATTATTATTATTATTTCTTACTTTAAAATAAATAGACGGCACGAACGAGCAAATTATATTTATGCATATCATGTATTACATTACATATTCGACAAGCTTCATAAACGTTTTTACTCGACGACTCTCTTCAAGAAACTTTCTGGTTGAACTGAAGATTCAACCCTTAGCAAAAAAAGCACACTAAAATAATAATAATTGTGCACTTTCCCGAAACAAAAAAACCAACCACAATTGATCAATTCTGGTTGGTTTTCTTGTTTCGGGAAAGTGCACGATTAATATAATTTTAGTGTGCTCTATTTTTTAGTGTGCTTATTTTACCCCGTAGACTCAAAACATACTTCGAAGTATGTTTCGAGTCCAAGGGGTAAAATTGTTAGCATAAGTAAAGTGTGTTTTCTAATGCAATTTGGTGTATTTTGCTTTCAATCGTCAGCTGCCATGTTACCAAACTCTCTGGCGTCCTCCTCATCCGATTAGTAAAGGTGAACACATTCAAACTGCACTTCTAATACACGATCAGTGATCTATATGAATAGTACAGCTTAAGGTTACGTTCCTGCGACGAATACTTTGAATTACTACAAAACGACTTTTAGTTTAAAAAAATTAGAATAAAAAACTAAAAGGTAGCTTTTCTACAAAGGCACTTTTATACTCCGACGTTGAGTGCAGCGAACGTGACGTAGCGCAGAACGTGGGCCTTTCATTGGCAGGCGAACAGAAACTTGATATCTGCGACCAATCACTATCGGTTTCCACTGCACTACTACGTGTCTGCTACGCTCGACGTCGGAGTATAACAGCCTTAACGTATTGCATCCTCTGGGATTCTAGGACTATAGCTACCATAGTCATAGGATAATTATTTGATTAGATAACTATAAAGTAATTGCCACAGGATTTTTATTTCTAACCTGTAACACTGAAGTGCACTGTAAGAAATGCCTGCGCGTTTACTTGCCCACAAAACGCCCAAAGAGATAATCTTTGCGATCTACGAAATCGGCTTAGCGACTGACGAGGCGGAACAGCTGTTTGGACTTCAAAAATTAAGTTCGCGCGGTGCCATTACGCAATGTCATCATGATGCTTTGCATTGCGTTATGCCACAGCGCAGACTTCACTTTTAGGTCTGAACGGATGCTCCGCATCATAATTTGCTGAGCTGATTTCGTAGATCGAAGAGATTGGCTCTTTATATGTTTTTCAGATGAGTAGACGCGCAGGCATTTCTTACAGTGTAAGGACGGTGATTTTTTTTTCACTTCGATTACTTTGTACTATCCTAATGTAGTGGACGAGAGCTAGCTCAAAAGTTTGTTTCAAAAGGCGTTTTAAAAAATGAGCAATCTGTGCCAAAAGACATTTTGCTTTCAAATACATTTTAAGGCAAAAAGTTTGAAAAAGTCTTCGTCCACGTTTTATATATTTTAACATTAAGAGCACTGTGCAAAAATATTATTCTCTTAACCTTAATTTGAAACATAGAAACATTATTATTTGTTCGCTTATTATGTAATTACATGTTTAACATATGAATATGATAGCTTGTTCTACGTTCCCGAAAGCACGGGAAATACGTCAAAAAGCTACTACTAAGTATGCGTCTACATCTCTCTTATAAATCAATAAACGCCTTGTAGACATTTCCAATGACCACAGCGGAACTGAAAGCTTGAAGGGACGACGTAATGTTTTTTCTTTTAGTAAATACCGCTTAGAATTACTTTTTACATTGTAAACTAGAAAACTTGTTTTTCTTTTTATACGCAATGGCTGTCGCAGAAACAAATTCAAGGAAATCGAGCAGCGTTTACCTCTTCCTCTCGCAGTCAGAAAAAGCGACCAGGTGATCTGCATGAGCCAATTAATTGTCGTCAATGTTTATCAAAGCTAGGCGCTGGGGTTGGTAAAGCTAAGTAAAACACAGGGCATGCGCTGAGTTTTATACATTGGTAAGGTACATTTTGTACATTCTCGTCATCGAAGTGAGTGAACACGAGTCACTATTCAACGTCATGTCGAAGTATTAATAAATAGAGCTCACTAAGCGTTCGGCGCATGCGAGACGCTGCCATAACTTTAGTTCACAGGAGTCAGACGGCTGCATTAGCCAGGGCTCGTGGCGTCTCGCGGTCCACACTGGCCGAGCTCCAGCGGGGTTGTCAAACGTAAAGAAATACTAACGTTTTCTCGATGCATTGCGGCAGCGGTGGTGTAGTCAAACTAGCTGCTGAGACAGCTCAATTGTAACAAGCCTAAATCGAATGCTCACACAATGTTGGTGCCAACCGTATGAGCCGAATTTAAATATTGTTACCGCGGGGACAGCAAAAGCTCGATGACAAAACCCTGGGGCTCGGATTGTTGACAACGCCAACAATGCGATCCCACACAACTTCGTCATCGAGTCTTGCGAGAGACTGAAAAAAAACGTCCGTTTTTATCCTGGGAATTACACGGCTACAAAGAAGCTTCATGGTCAGGGGCGTTTTCTGCGAGTGTACCCGAGTACCACCGGTGCCAGTAAGCCTCCATAAAGGGAGAAACATGCCTACCTAATATCGTTGCAGCTGTTCCAGTGGCATGGACCGATCTCACAAAATAAGTTTTGTTGCGCCACAAGCTGCCGCCATGCATCGTGGGAACTAACTGTAAGCCTTTCCGCACTCGCGACAACTTTGA
Source organism: Ixodes scapularis (assembly GCF_016920785.2). Lineage (NCBI taxonomy): Eukaryota > Metazoa > Arthropoda > Arachnida > Ixodida > Ixodidae > Ixodes > Ixodes scapularis. Next base: position 189,246,334 of record NW_024609857.1, read on the forward strand.
GGAGGGTCTGCACGAGTAGAGCATGGAACGGCGCGAGCCGTCTCGTGAACTCGCGCCTGACTCCTAGGAACTACAATTACGGCGGCGTCGCGCATGCCTGGAACGCTTGGTGAGATCGGCCACTTACAAAAAACTTTCCAACCAACGTTATTAGATTATTTCAATTACGGAACTGCTCATAGTCCCTGCTTGTACGAGCAGTACCCCTTTCACTCCACCACGACTCGCCTCCCATTGTTTGACGCGCCGAAGGGCTGCTATGGTAACTGCAGCATGATCTATGCTATACGTACGTTTCGAAGTACAGCATGTAGATGGCGTTCCACCGCACTCTATGGAACACACAGTTGTTAAACGAAAATCTAGATGGCGCTTCAAGCGACGGGAGGCGGTCTGAAGTGAGTGAGGGGGGGGGGGGGAAGTAATCCCATCCGCGGGAGATCCACAAATGAGGTAATTAGTCACGTTGCTTCCAGCCGAAGGTTTTTGTAAAATCAGCAACACAGCTTGCGATCCTCACTCTGCGAGTGTATTCTGTGTGTGATGGTTCGCAGATTCTCGAATGGCCCTCGGGCAGAAAGCGTATTTCAAAGATTTTTAAAGCAGGTGCATTAGTATTTTTTTAAATGTGGATTCTTTGATTTTGTATGTACCACAACGCGCTGCTTACCAACAATTTCACATTTATCCATAGACTCCACACGCATACACTGCGCATTCGCGGAAACAAAGATTTGCTGGAGGTGGAACGCCTGCGCCAGAGCCGTATATATATCTAGATAGTTTGGCCATTCACTGGGAAGTATAGGAGACAAATGAGGAGGCGCCATCGGCCGGAAGCGGGCTAGGCGTATTCCGGGACGTCTTCACAAATTCGAAGGTAGCCAACCAGAAGCCGGAAATAATACCCTGGCGGTGGTCGCGAGGAACAAACTTAAAAAGTGCGTCGGAGTAACTCTCGGTGACTGATAATATGATGCACGTGATGTTTCTGTCACGGTCATTCAAAATCATGGTGGAAGAATGCGACTAGTGGAATGATCGACATAATCTGTAAGCCAGGCGCCGAGCGTCGGGAATCTGCCGTCCAAGCGGTGGCACCCTGACCGAGTAAAACAGAGTTTTAGCGGCACATTCGTTTCTTGCATCTTTCTGCGTGATCATGATCGAAAGATCACGTCCGTCCTATTTTCAGACATGAAAGGCCGCTACATTTAACCCTTTCACGTTTAGTAAAACGATTAAAACTGTCTCTCGCTACCACCGCTAGGGGATTCTTTTCAGCTTCTGGTTGGCCAAGAGAGCATGCCCATCCCTCTTTCTGCGTCTGGTGCACGCCCTGGCTCTGCCCGCGCCTCCCATTGACCAAACTCTCTCTATACACGGCTCTGGCCTGCGCGCTAGCCGTGGATGGACGGATGAATGATATTGGCAATGCTCTTTGTAACGGTCGGTAGCTTGCGCCGCCTAACCTAAGAAAATGCTTTTCGTATAGTGTGGTTTTGGAGTGTTTCCAACTGCTTGATCAAAGTCAAACGGTTCATGAACGCGTTTGCAATTCAGGCAATAAGAAAGAGGCAAAAGACTATCCTCTGCTAGTGTGCCCATGCTTTGCTTAGATTTTCTGCCCGCCATTTCCCTCGCTTCTTGCAGGCGCTCTTCATGAATTCAGCACCGCCATAAGAGCTGCGTGACGTCAAAGCTGCGCGTTTGCCTGTAAAAGTAAACTAATTCGCATATATTTTAGGGTTTTGTTGTTTGATTGTTTTTTTTTTTTCAGCGGAAGTTACACTGAATTCGGCATCGAAGGTATTGGACAGTGTCAAGCAAGGCGACTTCCTCCAAGCAGCGGTCACGTGGAGGCGCGACCAATCCGGAGGCAGATGACGGGATGGCGTTGACCACAAAACTATAAGCCTTCTCTTTGTTTCTTTTTTTTTTTCCTCGTCTGCGCGGTGGTGTCCTTCCAGCGCGTTTCGATCAACGACCGCATTACACGACGTTTGCCGCCCTGCAAAACAACAGGGTCTGTCTTCTGCAGAGACAAAGATCCACATTGACCAATAAGCGTCCCGTCGCAGCTAAGCCGCTACACCCCCACCACCTAATCTCCCCCATCGAACAGACGAACAACGACGCTTCGTTCTCGAGATAACAGGAAGCGGGCTCAGGAAACGAGGCCACGATGGTGGCTGCCAAGGCGGAAATAAAAACGAAGAAAAAAAATCAAGATGAGAAACTAATAGGACGCCGAATCATACTATATACCGGGCGCTCGTAAACATACAAAAGGCACACTCGAAAGAGCCTCGTCGTTTCTGTGTGTGGATATTTCGAAGGTCGTCTCGGACACTTCCGCCGTATACCCGAGGAGGTTGCAGCGCGAGGTTCCAATCTCTCGCAGGATCCGTTTCTGCCGAGGAGATCACGTCGGCTTTGGCTCGACGTGGCCTGAGGAATGACAGCGGCCGCCAGCAGCGATGGCTTCTAACTCGTCCGTGGGGAAAAAAGGGTTGGTCGGACAGGCGTGCGCGCTTTCGCCCCTGATGTTCCCGTGGCTCCACAGATGTCCGGACGCGGCTTTGGTCCTCGTGTTGGCGTTGCAACATCTCCGACAAAATCCTTCGCGTACCTCGGAGCATATATCCGCTTTAGATTAGATATGGCTCTTCCAGACGTCTTTTTTATGTATACGTAAATCTGTAAAAGTGTGATGTTACATGTGAAAAAAAAACCAAAAAAAAACTAGAATGCGCAGCATATTGCTCAGCCTACCTCAGATCCCTGCAGTCACTGTGAAGAGCTGCTGCATTGCGGAAAAAACACGAAAATGTAAAGTAGTTTTTAGTGGTGCTTGGTGGCGGCGCCAACAATACTAATAACTTTTTTTGTGTGTGTGCGCTAGTGACGTATTATATCTTTGACTTCGAAGTTTATAACATCTACATACCATTTCCGTAGCAAGGATATCGAATGCTTTAGACAGGCTCTCTCGGAAAATACTCATATATAACCCGAAACGCATGCGCGTGTGCGGGAAATTTATACGCGATAAAGTGAGAAGAAATTACTAAATTTCGTATGTACCCCCCTAAGGAGAATAAAACTAGGACCTCAAGATTCTAAGCCCGACGCTCAAGCACGGTGCCAAGAGGGAGGCTTGAGGAGCGACAGCTATTATGAACTGTTTTCCTCTCCATATTGCGTGCATGCGCGAATTGCGCGACGAGGTGCACACTGAATGTGCCGCATGCTTCACAAAGCCTAGCTGAAAGAAGGAATGCGCTGAAGGGGATGTAGTTAAACAGAAACGTCGACGTGCCGAGTACAACCGCATGTGTAATGAATGAAAATGTACGGGCTATCGACACTCGGTTACCCCCCATACTTCGTCACTTTTATGAAATATAGCATTTCGACAAAGTCTGCACCTAAGTAGGGCAGACACACAGGTCCGCTTTTATGAGACAGCTTGTGCATGGCTGCTCTACCTGTCAGGACAATGACACTCCGCGGAGGTACGAGACCAGTTACACCACAATCAGCAAAGATAAACTTCATTCTGACCTGGAATATTATCATGATAACCAGATACCTATGCTTTTAGAAGATATTTTAGGAGTTCGGTCGCTCTATCTGTATGAACTTGTGAATTATATTTTCAGATCATCAGACGTACTGCAGTGCCACGAATGAATGCAGTATTTATAAACCACATGTAGAGGGGCAGTTCGACGCCCGGGCAGACTGTTGATAACTCCACATCAAATGTGACCTCTTCTTGTTTCAGGTGCTCTATCTAAACTGGTAAAGCTGCAACACCCGAACAGCGAGTTTGTACGAGACGTATATGGATGAGTCATTAAGTATGCATTAACAACTTGACAACAGCATAGTTCGGAAAATGAGTCGAAAGTTTGAAAGAGGCACATGAAGGGTAAAGCAGTCAACTCCTTGCCCGACTACTTACTTTGCCTTAACCATTCTGCTTCGAAAAGGACCCTATCTGTTGCAACATAGACGTGAGGCGAACAAAGCACACCACGCCGGAATTTCGTCTTACCTCAGTCGAAAATTCTCAGAAGTGACGGTTATTATTGAAACTGAACCAGCTAGGACCTTGTCAACGGTAACTGGCATCATCTTTTGTTTTTCCTTCTTTTTATTACGAATTGAGGAAAGGATGCATAGCAAAGCGTTTGGCGTTAGTCTGTAAGTAAAAGCTGACACTGGCATCAGCTTTGCCTGTATACCAAATGCTGAAGCAGATTCCTGCTGCGCTATCGCGCACGCGCAACAAGCGTAGGTTTCAAAGCTACGTTCACCAACTTGTGATTTTCACAATTTCGTGCCCATCGAGTTATTTAGACTACATTGTTTGTTACCCCAGCAACCATCGGCAGCTATGAAATACTTTCTTCTATGAGGTCAGCGCCGTCCTCATAGAAGAACAACCTATAAATGGACTAGAAGACATCATTCGCCAAGCCGTTTTTTGAGCCAGCGTTTCTTCCTTCGCTTCAAGTACTGCTGAGTGTAACAGCAGTCCATGCGCAACAGCAATGCCTAGCGCAAGTTCGTCTGCTTCTTGCACAGGGGTAAATTTGTACATATTTTAAAGCCTTCCAGATCTTCAAGTAACGGGCATTAAACAGAAACAACTTATTCAGTTGCAAAATGAAGGCTGGTTTTGACGTTTCCGTAGACTTCAAGGCATCTGGCATTCAGGTTTACCAACTGTATTTTCTATCAAAGCCAATCATAGCTCGACGTTTTTCTAACGTCACCGCAACTCCTGCGTAAGCAGACGACTTGCTATCCTCGTATGTTTGCCTTAGTCGCTATGCTGCATCCTGAAAAAACTAAATAGATGCACTACCTCGACAAAGCTTAGAAGAGCAACTGCCGGTGAAGTATGCAGTTATTGTTCTAAACAATATTCAGCTTAAGTTACAAGTCAGGAAAATGACTTGATTTTCCCGTTTTCACACCTTTTTATTCAGGCACTTCAGGGTAAACGTTAAGGCAACTGGATCGTCCTAGACTTAACTTTGATACCCCAACCATTTCGGAAAATCTGAAAATGCCTTGGCATATTCTGAACTGCACACAAATGATGTACCACAAACATTTCCCTAATAGTGCACGCTTCCTGTGCTAGCATTTTCGCCCTTAGAGTGTGTCGAGTAGATTTGTACAAATTTAAAAGTCATCCAGATTTTCAAGTAACTGGCATTAGACAGAGACAACTGATTCAGTTGGAAAATTAAGGCAGCTTTTGACGTTTCCGTAGGCGACATCCAGAATGATCAAAGCGATGCCAGGGGATCGGGTCATCGCAGCAGGCGCCGATGACCCGATCCCTTGGTCCCGCTTCGCCTCAACGTGCAGATTAGGGCCCCAGGACAATCATGACGCATTATTGCGACGTTGCGTACATTAAATGGCTTTCCTAATGACTATTTTTAGTGTCCTTTCAGTCGCTCTTTAGGCAACAAACGCAACGGTCTGAACCAGGGCCGGCTCGTTAAAAACAAAATCTAAAGACAATGTGATAAAAAAAACTCTGCTAAATATAGCGGGCGAGCAGAGTGGCACGAGTAGTCGACACTCAAGCACGCCTGTACCAAGCCTTAGAAGGCTTTCCTTCACGCAGTCTTACCATGACACTCCTTTTACCAAGCCCATTCAGACATCAAAAGTTCATCATCATGAAGAATATATATATATATATATATATATATATATATATATATATATATATATATATATGCCGTGTGCGTGTTCCTAAAGAGATCTAGTGTTAGACGCTTCCGGCGCCTTACACAAAGACGTAAGAAACATAAAAGATTTTTTTGAATGCAAACCACAGAAGCCACATAACAACGACACCCAAAACGGGCCTTCTTTGTTACGAAACACGTGAATGTGATACAAAAAAAAAAAAAATGACAGCAAACAACTAAATTATAATGGGCAGGAGAACCGCTCAAAGAAACGCGAACGAGTATCGCGAACCAGAGTATAGTCGCCACCAGACAGCGACCATCGCGCAATGCCATATCCCCCCCCCCCCCCCCCCGAAAAACAAAGTAAAACAATTAAAATGAGCAAAACGCACTGTCACCCCACGTTGGGTGCCATAGCGCGCAGGCGATTCGTGGTAAGTATACGCGGTGAGGCCCGACCCAGTCGGCTTTGTAAGCGACAGCCCGAGCGTGAAGAGACTAACGAACGCGCCGCCATCCGCGAACATGGCGCTTTTACTTCCCATCCCTTCTTTTTTTAATACCCGTCCAAGAAGACACCGCACTCCGCTGCACCTTATCACGGACCGCGTAGAACTCTATAGGAACCGCCCGAGACCAACCAGATGCAGTGCGGATGTCACGTGACCTTGAAAAGGTGCCGACGCGATGCGTGCGGGGCGAGACGTAATCACGTGACAAGTTCTCAGCGCCGCTGGATTGATTCGGTTAGTTGGTGTCGTCCGCTGCAGTCCATCTTGCGGTGAAACTGAACACAGTACGATGGACGTGCAAGAGCAGGAAAGGAAAACAAAACGCGACGCGCTTTATTTCAACCCGTCCCATCACATCGCTGTTTGCTTGTTTGCTTTCTTTTCTTTTTTCTTTTTTTTTGGGTGTGTGTTTTGAAGTCTCGCTGATGAAAGATGAAGGGGGAAGGGGGTGGTATTTTCCGCCCGAAGGTTGCTCTTCACCGCCCACTCGAAAGCTGACAGGAGGAGCACAAGCCCCCATTTCCAAGAGGAAAAAACGTATTCGAGAGGAAGGCGGCAAGATTTCTGTATTTTTCATAATGCACCGAAGGGTGTCGCCGACGTCAGGCACAGGTCATTACCCACGACGCAACCTCGCTATTTTCATCTTCCTCTGTGGCGTTGGTGTTTATGTTTACGCGATGTTGTAGTCTTACTATTATTATTATTATTATCTTTGTTTTAGTTTTGTGTTTATAGTAGAAAGGGCTAAGGCGATTCTGGGTGATACCCTGTCGCGGCGTAACGCTGAGTGCCCTGCCGCCCATGCAAACGAGGAAGACGCTAGACAGATTAAAAGCCGACGTGCCGGTAAAGACGAGTGATCGTCGCTGTGCCTTTTGTTGTCGTCTTAGAGATTATGATAAGATATCATTTGCGCGTGATGAGAGAAAAAGAAAGCGTGAGTGAAATGAGACGAATGGGTTAAGACAGAAAGGGAACTTGAATAAGCCGTTTTTACCAGACTTCAAAACGAGCAGGGAAGAGTCCTCAATAAGCCGTACTATGTTTTTGTTTGTTGTTTTTTTCACCTTAGGGGAAGCGCGGATTTATATTATAGTTTTCAGGTTTGGTAACATGCTCATTAGCGACAATCGTTAACATCTTGAATGACTTCCGACGCCTGATTTGGTTTGCGTCTTAAGTACTGCGTTTTAAAACTGTGTCGGAAAATTCTCGCAGAAGCTTGCACGTAAATTGTGCACTTCGATATATATATTTTTTTTTTTTTTTCAAACTTCTATGAACAGTCAATTGTATTATTTTAGCAGGCAGTTGCAATTTTTTTAACTAAAATAGAGTAGTTGCAATATCTCGATTTCGAAGCTGTCGACGCAATGGGAACTTTCGTTTTTAAAATGTGTTCATTTTTCTTTTTCTTCGTTGATCCCGCAAAGGTTTTTTGTTTGTATCTGCCGAGAACCCCCACAGATCATGTCGTCGAAAAACAAATTTTCCGAGGGCTAGTACATGCACCCTGAGCACGATGTGTCACATGTCGTGCTTGGAATGATAAAACCGCAGCGCGGATCTTGTGCTTGCAACCAGGTTATTTTCAGCTTTGATATTCCAATGAGCTTCATGAGAAACTAACACTGTCTGGTAGCGTGGGTTTTTTAGCAAAAGCTAGGCTTCCTAGGATATTCTACGGATAGAAAATTTAGATTACAGCGAAATTGAATTGAATTATAAAAGATCGTTTCACTCACTTTTTTGCAAAATTGCAAAAACAAGCACTGCCTCTCGGCCTACTTTTCAAGATTTGTTTACTTGCGATCTCTTCCTGTTGCGCAGTATTTTCGAAACATTCGAATTTGAACGAGTAGCAACTAATCTCGGAGCGAGACTGCATGCTTAATGTTCTTACCACTGAGAGAGAGAGGGCCAACACGCCAATTGTGGGATCTGTCGTTGGCCAAAGAGAAAATGTATTCGTGATCACAGGCACTGCATCTTAGATGGTTCATGACGTTGCACGTACTAAACTACGAGAGCTCTACCGAAACATATTTCCGCAGTTACAAACATTGCTACTCGCAGCGCGGCTGTTTGGCAGAACCGGAAGCGAAACTTCGTGTTGCAGACGCGGACATTATGAGTTCTGTTGGTTTTAAAAGAACGGGCGTTTTTACTGATATAAATTCGTGTAATACTTGCAGAGTAAGCCACGCTAAGGGCCAGCTTGAACAGTCCTACTGCTCTATTGTCTCCAAAAAAATGAGAAGGGCAGGGTGTCTTATTCCGGCGACCAGCATCCAGTATGCGTTCGTTGCCTTTTGCTGTGCTTTCGCTGCGTGTGCAAGTTCGAGACTCACAGAATGCACAAGGGTTATTAAAGGCATAAAGTTCCCGCTGGAAGGGGGAACACTGAAACTCCTCCCTACCGCTCTCATCATGCCAGGGACTATAGTCCAGCCGTCACCTCCACCTTACACTGGAAAACTATTCGACATATTGTAAGTAGACTGACTCTCCGCAGAAGGAACATTCGGTCAATAAATTCCGCCCACATTTCCCGAACGTTTTCTCGTCTGTTGGGGCATCAAACCTGCGGGAGATGTTTCGCCGCCCCCAAATTTCCGGAGAACAAGAGTCGACTCAAGAAAACAAACCACTTTTTTGGCTTCATAGACTGGGACACCGCAAAACATGCTATCCTGTGGCCACATATGTTTGCTGAGAAATGAATATTACATAATATATGGTCAGACTGATGGTGCTGAGCCCCTGCCACAGAGTAGTTTACCGCAAGACGGCCGTCGGCACATATCGGCGTTCTTCTGTGTGGGCGGAGTTTTGCATTTTTGTGGGCAGAGCCTCTCCCGCAGAACTTACGTTGCGACCAACTATAGAAACGAAGGATGAGTACAATCTTGAATAGGGTCAGCTGAACAATTACAAATTAGAAAAACCGCGAGAGGAAAAGGCATACACACCGCTGGCTATCAACTTGCTTCCTTTAATACTTCGTCTTCCTTTTTCCTTTTCACTACAGCTAGTGATAAAAGCCATCCCATGTCCGCGCGCTGCTCCCATTAGGGTGTTATGCGGCTCGTGCCACGTCCCAAGTATTGTATTTCTTTCACGTGGATTGTGATCCACGCGCATTTGATGAGTACAATAATGACGGCATTTGTTTTTTGTCTCTCAATGCTTGTATTCTATTTACACGTAGAGCAATCATCTTTGACATCAAATGTCAACCCACCTTGCATAATATTAGTCAAAGCTGAGCAAGACGAAATTTTGTGACCTTAATATTTCCGGTTCATTATCGGAGTTCTGTGGAATCTTTAAGGAAGATCAACCTTCTTTGGAACACCATGAGTGTTGGACGTGATGGTTCCAAGATAGACACAACCCAGCTGACTTTCCGGTGCAGTGATGAGCATTTATACATGTTGATCTGCCACACGTAATACCCGGCCACTTGAAAAACGTTCGAGGAGCCATTGCGTAATACCTCCCCTCAATTACTCTCCGAATTTCAATAATTTTTATGTGCTGAAGACACCCTTTTTTAACTGTAAAACGAACGAATAAAATTGAAACATCTCGCGTTCACGGGGTTCTGATATTTCCGCACAAGGACTCGAAGTCATTTTTCTTAGTTAAACTCTCCGCTCCTTTACAGCCCAAACTGAATAATAGAGTTCAGGAGCGCTTGAACGGCACGCTTCGAACGACCATACGCTCGCTTGTGTTCAACGCTTTGCTTTGTCCCTAGTAGACGCAAGAAAAGGTATGCGCGCACGCCCAAGTTTAGAGACTTACAGTCTGCATAAGAAATCCAGCAGAACGGTTCTCAAGGTATTTGAGTTCAAGACGGACTTTAAAGTCCTTTAGTATTCGCCAGTAATAAAAAAAAAGTGCCGGCGTTCTTGCACCTCTTCAAATATGGAGTGAAGTAATATGACCTCCAGCCACGCGTTGTATGGCCGAAGCAAAAAAAAAAGTTTTTAAAATTTACAGCGTTTTTTTTTTTTTTCCTGTCGGCGACAAACTTCGAGTGAAAAAGCAAACTGCTTGAAACTGGGCCACAAAAGCGAAAGAGCCCCGCCGTTGTCAATGCCTGTCAGTCGTCACCGTCCTCTGCATGCGTAATCGATACAATCCCCGGAATGAACAAAGTAAGATCTCGAGAAGAACTGGCACCATTCGTTCCGTCGCATATTTCAGAAACGTGTTCCTATATTTGTTCGGTACGACTTTCTTCTTTTCTTTTCCTTAGTTATCGATTTTTTGGTTTTAGAAATGTCTTGTATTCAAAATAAAAAGAAAAAGATAACTTGAACGTCTCGTACATATAGGCGTTTCTTGTTAAAGCTTCGAGTTTTGAAGCAAAAAAACAAAAAAACAAAAAAGAATCCTACCCTTTGTCAGATTTGATATTCATGGAATTACCTGCAGAAACCTCGAAAGTTGTTATCCTCTACGCCTCCTCAGCACCCAGACTCGGATTTGGTGCTCGCGTTTTGGATCTACTACTCTTTTCCCCTAGTTCCTGTCTCCGGTCTGGCATTGTAAAACCACAACCGAAAATTGACGTGGACTTCGCGCTTTCTACTTTTCCCAACTCCGTCTGCTTCATCTTTTTTCTCTTCTCCCTGCTCTCTAAAAAAGCGATTCCGTTCTTTTTTAGCTGCGAGCCACCAGAGCAATAATAGGGAGTTTTAGTAGATCGTTGTGATGGCTGCGAGAACAATACCCAATATCCCGCCGATGCCCTTTCACATGCATTGTATCGGTATCAGTTATCGTTATTGGAATATCAAAGTAATTTACTGGAAACTTTCTAACGCTCCTGTAAACAGAAAAGTAACGATCTTTCCCCTTTTCCAGTCTCTCTCCCTCTCTTTCTCTTTGAGTGAGCGATATCTTTTTTGAACGAAGACGCCGATCAATGGCGACATCACCTGCGCTGATGTGACACCAAGAATTGCCGGCGCTTCCCTTTCCTTATTTTTATCCTCTTTCTTCCTTCTTCTGTTACACTACGGTGCTCGGAACGCGTCTCGGACTGGTGTGTTTAGCGTCCTATTTTTTCCTCCCATACATTGAAATTGGTCCCGAAGTGTCAACAAATGACATCACAAATGTCGGACTTTGACTTCTTTTACGTAGGCTAGGTGGCGCAAGCTACCGCCCAATACAAAGCGTATTTTCATTTACATATATATGTATACATACGTGAATTCAAAGTGTCACCCTCTCGAATGTCGCGATCCTGGAGGTCGGGTGTAGAAGTATACCGGCAAAACGCACGAGCAAACGCGAGTGTCGCTGAAGTCGCGGCGTCCCAGCGCCTTCCTGCCAGAGCTACAGCGAACTGCCAAGCTGGAGGGCGGCCTGCGGCAGAACAGACGTCTGTCACATCCATCGCCGCCGTTGTCACGCCGCTATGATCGCGGCCGGCCACAACTCGACACTTCCATAACGTCAACAATTTTTTTTTTTTTTTTGACGCGGTAAGCACATTAATTTTAGACGCGTTCTAGGCGCCATAGGGACATGTTGAGTTTATACAAGGGAGGGGCAAAACTTTCTATGATGCTGTTGTGCTAAACTTTCTGCGTCAGCAACCGGGAGCCAGAGCGGTTTCGCGGATCGGAGACGAGGACTGCGTCAGCCTTCCGATGGTACTCGGGTTCACACGAGACCCAAGCCGAATTCCGACGTAGCACCGGTGGCTGGTGTTGCATGTTGCGCACAGCCCGGGTGTTGCGCAAAGTCCTCCTTCCTTAATTTCTCCTTCTTTTTTCTCCCACCACCCCGGCAGTTTGGGGACGTGCAGGGTAAAAATAGTATCTTCGAATAAAGCTGCGCCGGTACACCGGGAACCAATAGATATTAAATGCGTCGCAAGCTACATAGTCTGTTGCGACGTAATAAGGTGAAAAGGAACTCCTCCCACAAAAAACTCTCTACTCTTCATAAATGGTGGCTGCTTCCTCTCCACTCACTCGGCCTTTAGCGTTCTCTCTGTTAAAGTTGAAAGGATAGAGAGCTTCATAGGAAGTGCTTGTCCCGCTTTTATTAACCAGCGACAATCTAGTAGCCACTCTATAGTCGGTGACAGGATTGTCGCAGTAGCCACGTTTATGCTAACGCATTCCAGGAGGAGCTTATTGATCTGTGCCGTCGAGAAGACGTGCATCTTCTTGATGCAATTGTGCAGACAATAAAAGATACGCTGTGACCGTTGCGCACGGTGCACCTCTAGACCTGTCCCGGAATATTCGAGCAAATAAAGTGAAGCAAAAGCACGCTGTTTTTTTGTAAGTGAGAACAGCACCACGAGGGTTTGCTAAACACTACTTGCCAAAAGCCGGTTTAGAATTGGCATGGTCTTTGCGTGAGAACAACGCTGCAGTCTTATCATACTCTAGACATTGCCTTTCATGTAACACAATTTGCTTGTTCTCATTTTAATTACATATTTGTTTTAATGCCGCTTCTTTTCTTCTTCTAAAAAGCCTATTGGATCATTTTGAACAGCCCAAAATAACACATTATTCTCGTCCAAAGTCAAGTGGCATGAACCGGGTGGAAAATAAAAATCAAGATGATTTAAACCGTTATTTGTATTATAATTTTGAACATAATTTAAATAAAAACTTTTCCGCGCAAATGAATCCCCACAAATATTTTTATTTATTTGCAGTCCGTCCGTCAGTTTATGTTTCTTTTATGTGTATTTGTTTGTATCTAAATCGAATTATCACCAAACAAGAGTGTTTTGTATGTTACTGACCATAAGCAAGAAACAGTGCTCTTCTCAGCTAATCGGTGCGTTGAACGTTCTCCCTACCCTCCACTACATTGGAAAGTTACGCAATATCGTATTGCAAGCAAAATATACGAGGCAATGGTAAAACACAACGCGAAAGAAAGAGCAATAAATATTATGCACTACCTCAATAACAAAGCTGATATAGTCCTAGTTTAGGGGACTTCTATAAAATACCTGTTAATTAAACTCTATTTTTACTATGCTGTAATTGTTTTTTTTTATATTGTTTTCTGTGATCAGACGGATCGGTCAATCAACTGGCTGTTTAAAAATACATCTAGTAATAAAAGGTGACTTTTTTAGTTACAGCAACTTAAATCACATTCTTCGGATATAAATCAAATAAATATGTATTACTTATTTTTTATTATTTTTATTATAGTTTTTTTTTTACTGTTCCATCGAAATCAGGCACCCTTCCATCTGCGTCAGTAAGAAATTGCAATGCCTCAAAAAGGTGCGCTGTACGGGGTACTTGTTATGTGTTTCTTGCGCAACTGTAGCATTTTGTTTCATTCTTCTGCGTTTTGACGATGCGTGATGCTACATGTAGGTTATATTACAGCATCACAACTAGTTCTAAGTGCCACGCGTTGGTTCATAAGGCAATTAATCAACTTTGTGTTTTTTTTTACGATTTCCCAAATGTAGGAAGCCAGAATTTTGTCCTTTTCTCTATCTCTATTTTTTTTCTTCTCTCACTCACTTTCCTTTTATGTTTTTCTTATTTCTTTGCTTTAAGTAAGTGCGTCAATAGAATGATATTGCTCAAAATTATAAGACATCCAACGCAACATTTTGGGCACACTTTTTTACTTTTTGTTCTTTCACTGTTATTTTTGGTGTGTGTATGTGCAATCGTAGATGAGATACACTTGCATCTTTGACGTCTGAGAGTTGTATGGCTCATGCTGTCCAACACCGCAGCGACTTCCCTCGTTTCCAGCTTTGAAATTATATTGCAGGCAGTCGAAGCATTTATATTTGTGACATCCGATTACACGCAAAGTCCTCTTTCAAAAAATTGAGTGCGAAAACTCAAATAAAAAAAAAGGCATCCGAACATCCGAATCCAAACAGGGTGTATATATAAAAAGACACTCGAAGAAGTGATCTCGTCATCCATCCTGCACAAGGATTCTAATAAAGCTTTATTACAACGAGAGTCGCACCCGACCTCTAGTTTCGTCAACGTCCTGGCGTTTTTTTTTTTTTTTTTTTTTTTTTTTTAAGTAGCCGCTTTACTTTAGACCCAAAACACCTCCGACAGTAAAATGAAACGAGGCATCCGTACCGTACCTTTACTGTCTCTAATCAAGAAGGATCTCACGGCATCAGGGTCTCAGCAGAGGGACAGAGTAACCGACGGAGTCCTCAGTACACCCAGGTCATCTCGTATACACCCTTAAAACAGAACATGGGACGCTTCCCCATCACCTCCTCCCTCCTTCCCTTCGTGCAAACACAAGACCCACGACGGTCAGGAGGCCGTCACGAGGCAAGGAGAACCTTCCATCCTCAAATAAAAAGGGAGGACGCGTCGGACACCCCCGGCTCTTATTTATTTACAGCCCGGGGGCACAAACTTATTCCGCCTACGTTCGTTCAAGCGTGCTTACTTCTCGAACGTGACCTTAGTACCTACAGGAGACATTACCTCTCCTTTTTTAGTCTCCTTTTCACCCCCTCTGTCATTCCTTTTTCGTTTCCCTGTCTTCCTTTTTTTAATTTTTTTGTGCTTTCCTTTTTTTCTTAGTTCTCATCACGACAGCAACCCCGATGTTCCTAACTTCCCTTGTTCCTTCGTCCAGTCTCCGAGGTGGCTACCACCCGAGTTGTCCGCCAGGTCTCGTTCTCGCGAGAATGAAAGCGGGAAGCTACGAGAAGGGGTGAAATGCGCTTCCCTCTACACCCCCCCCTCTCTCTCTCTCTCTCTCTCTCTCTCTCTCGCTCTCTTTCGTTTTCTTGGACCGGCTACCTCGGCTCGTCGCCGTGTCGGGGCTAATGGCTGTCTAAACGATTTCGACAAAGGAAGGACCGGACCCCCGGTCCGCTTTTTCTTGCCGAGGAGGTCCGGATCATTGGACGTGGATCTGCGAGCCCTGGCTCAAACCCTAGGCCTCGGTCGGCTTCGGGGACGCTGGATGAAGAAGGATTAGGCGGGGTGGAATGCTGCTTTCTTCTTCTGCCCGTCATGACTTTTCGTTTGTTTTTCTTAGTCATTTATTTCTAGATTTCCCCCTCTAATTTCTTTTCGAAAGGCGCGGGAGAAAAAAAAAGGAAAAGAACGTTGTGTTGCGTTTGGTCGGTGTGCAAAGCGGAAGGAGACACGACCAGAAGATTCGTCCGCGCTCTCTCGGAGAAGCTGTACTCGCGAAAGTCGTTTGTTTCGATAGTCACTTCTGTGAGGGGAGAGTTGATTCACATTCTACGCTTTCCGTGAAAATGACGAGAAAGAAAAAGAAGCAATCGTCAGAAATAGACATCTCTTTAAATGGAACGAAAGTGCAATATCACTTAATGAAATATAT
This sequence comes from Ixodes scapularis, assembly GCF_016920785.2. Classification (NCBI taxonomy): domain Eukaryota; kingdom Metazoa; phylum Arthropoda; class Arachnida; order Ixodida; family Ixodidae; genus Ixodes; species Ixodes scapularis. The sequence goes on from NW_024609857.1 coordinate 189,261,938, forward strand.
TCTTTTTTTTTTTTAACAAGCGGCATCCGGAATCGCTTTCACGCCTACTATATTATTGTACTAATACGCAGTTCCTACCCTGCTACGCAGCCCCCGTTCCTACACAACGGAAGAGGGAGAGAACAGAAGGAGTGTTAACTTACCACTCCGACACCCCACTCCGCTCCGCGCAGCGCCATTGGCCGCGCGCGTTATGACGTCAGAAATACAGCTCAAATCTGCTGCTGAAACCCTCACTAATGACATTAAAACGGCGCGACAAACACCCCACACAAGCAAGATACGAATGAGGTCCCAATATAAAACTTTAAAAATATGGTGCCTCGTTGCCTTCGTTGTCGTCTGCCGAACTTCAAGGGCGAATGGCCTTTACAGTAGCGCCTCATTGCGCAGCACTCCCGACCAAGTGTAAACCGATGTTAGTTCGTGATAATGTATCACCCGCTCTCGTCCTACATTCAGTAGTGACGCCTTCGCGCCTCTATATCTCACGAAGAAGGCTTAGATAAATGCTTAGAAATAACACTCTACGCACAGCTACCTTGAGAAGAAGATATTTATATAAAATGTAAAGTGACAGTGTACCTCTGTTACAGTCTACATAAAGCTACACTCTAAGAAAAAATGGAGGAAAAAAGTAGCAACCGCGCGTCTTCCTCCCTTCTACCGACGCGCCCCCAAGCGGACAGGAGAAAAGGGGAGGAACGAAACGTTTTTCTCCTTCTCCAGACAGACGGGAGAAAGCTTTCGCCCTCCCGACTCATCGTCTTTCGGTTTTGTTTCTCGAGCAGGTCGCGCACGTTGTTTAATAAATAGCTGTTGAGTTGATTGAGCTTCAGCGGCACCGAAGGCCGCCTGTAATTCCGTCTTCTAGTCTAAACGTGCAGAACATTTCGGTTGCATTGACGTTTTTATCACTAATTTTATCAAACGAGCAAAGGAAGCCGCTAGAAACAGCGAAGTTCCGGAGCAGTGTCAGCAGCGCCACGTACACTGGGGGATGGCCGTCTCCGGATTGCGGGACTCGCGCGAAACTACAGTAGCGAAACGAGCGAAACCACTAGGAAGTTGGAACTGTGTCGACGTTTTCGACGTTATGGAAACCGCAGGAACTGCGTCCAGGATAGGCAGGTTTAGCTGCCGGCTGCCTGGGTGCCTTCCCCCCCTGAGCTCGGTTCTTTTTTCCGATGCCGAGTGCAACCGGCGTTCAACGTGGTTCTGTGTTTGTGCGTGTCAGCAACATAGCTGCAACATCGTGATGGCAGTGTTGTGGGTTGTGAACAGAAGACTGGAATTATCGCCTATGTGACCGTGTGTTCGCGTATCAGTGGTGTAACAAGAAGATGAGATCGTAAACGGTTCGGCATTGATGCCGCTGGTCGGGCCGTGATCGGAGGGGGCGGGGTGTCGCAGGTTGACATTCCGCTTTACATTAAAAGGTTGAATGCACTTGAGGGATTACGTGCAATCGATCAACGTGCGGATAGTCATGTTGGAACGCTGGTCTGAAGAGTAGAAGCTCCTATCGTACAGTAGCCAATGTGACTGTCGGAATTGTCTCGTCCCCGAGAGCGATTGCGCTCTGGGGCAAGGACTGAACAGTACGAAATCATGACGGAAAGTACGTATATTTACAGTATGGAATTTCGGCATTAAAAAACAATAGTAGGGAAAATCGAAAAAAAAAAGCTACCCTTTATTTTGTTGTTTAAATATACTACGGTTCCTGGAGAAACTGCCCTCCGTGGCGCGCTGGGATGAGCGCTAGACGTTTTCGGGCTCGCCACGGCGTAGCTTCGTACACTTAACACCTGCCGCTAGTCGCGGCTTTGACTGTATTCAAGGTGATCGAAAAGCGATTTCTCAGCCCGTGAAGCATCACTTCCAGCTGAGTGAATAGTTGCTCTACAGAGATTAATTCAAGACGGCAATTGCAGCTTTGGGCGAACAGCACAAATAAAAAAAAAATAAAAAAAACAATAGAAATACAGGCTACGACGTGCCGTGCGGGGAAACAAACTCATGGCTTCAAACCGCATTGGAGCGGCTTGATTTATTGGCTTTCAAATAATTACGGCATGATCGAGCGTTTACTTTTTAATAAGAGATTCAACCCCTGAGCCATTCAAAATACTCTCAGAGGTATGACATTGCTGCGAAAAGATCAACATGCTGGGAATATTTTTTATTGCTTAGGGAGTCACCGAAAAGTTCCGCACGTTCAAAACGACCAGTATAAAAGACGGAAACGCAGAGCACGGGTGTAGTGTCGGGTTAGAGTGGTGTTCTGTTGTATTGATATTTGTGTGTGCCGTGTATGTGCTCAATGTATGTTCACCTGATGCTTGTAATAAGCGTAATGTGTACAGTAAAGGATCCCCAAGCGCAGTGGTTGCCTTAGAGAAGCAAATTATTTTTTGTAGAACATGAATTGGGCGGTACCTAGCGCCACCTAGCCTAGCTACTTGCAATTACTTTGCTTGACTCCGCCATCTGGTGGCTAGCGATTTAACCTTCCTTCACGCTACGCGATAAACAGAGGCTTCGAGTTTGTTCTTTCGAGAGCGGCTTTTGGTTTCGCGGATTGAGTTTGCCCTTCTCCGTGATGTGCGGTTGACGAAGGAATTGTGACTCAAGGAACACCAAAGGTAAGACGCAAAGTGCGCGAAGTAACTGGGTATCGGTTGTCTCCGTTTAACATCGCAGTGCTGTCGAGGAGAAGACTGAGTAACTGCTTTCGAAACGCAAGTTTCTGTACCTGTGGGGGGAATCTGGCTTCGGAAATAAACACAGTTTGTGGAAAGCGCGTGTTACGCTTTCATTTGCTGCTGCTCTCGTCCCGTACAAGAGACGTAGCGTCCTCGTCAAGCCTTATTGGGCTCGATTCGGGGCCGCCATATTGAGATGCAAGCGACGGAGAAACTTTGCTCCCGTGCTTCAGGGACGAAAGTTTCTCCCTTTCTAAAGGAACATAGGTTACAAGACCGTTCCTCCCCTAAGGGAGGACTATCCATACCCTTTTTTCTAAGAGTGTAGACGATGTTTCGATCTCCCCATCCCCAAATTAAATCTAAAATACGTTCGTACGTCACAGCCAGATAAGAGAGGTGGCGCAGAGTCGGACAGCCCCTAATGTGGTACTTACCTGGCGCCCATTGTTCACTTCAAAAATAAAACTGTCAAAAGCCGGCGTTACATAGCCGTGTCTTGCATCTTGTCCGGTCACCTAAAAAGTTTAGATTTTTTTAAATATATAATTTCATCTAAAACAAGGCCCAGATTTGCTGCGGTAAACTAACCAGACACAAAAAAAAAAATTTCAGTGAGAATTTACTGGTTTGTTATTTGACAAACATGGCCGAATTTGGACTGACCATTTTACCATTACATGAATAAGGAAACACCGAAATATATTCTATGAAAACAAAGCAAAACCTTCTATACTGACGGTAATAAAACAGCATTTAACTTTTTTAAGCACTCAATGCAGAAACTCCTACCTCATCCGTTATATTTTGATACACTTTTCACCGCGGTGGATCCAAATTTCAAATTTCTTTTTGAACAAAATGCCTTTTAGTACACGTGAATATGATTGTTTGTTTTTGTTTCTTTTTTACCAATTGTTTGTACGTTGTGATTAATATTTCGTTTAGTCGCTATATTAACTTATCAGAAATATTACTACTTTATAAGTCATTATAGCTTTAGCAGTCTTTTTCTTTTAGAAAAACCATTGCACAGGGCAAAGCGTAGGCTGTAATTAACTTCATTTAATTCTATGAGCGCACTTATCTATTTCTCGTCGTACTTAAAAAGTACCAACAACCCTGATTGTTTACATTAATGAAGTTCTTAAGCACTGACCTGGTTTAACCCCGACCAACCGTAATAGTGCTAACTGACGCTGGCAATACCAAATCCGCTATAGCCCTATCTGCACGTTCACCCTTCGTGTTGTAATAAGATTTTGGAAAACTCTTTGAGGTTCTCACTGAGAATTCCCGATGAAATCAGCACGTACAATAGTTCCGCACAATGACTACCATAACAGCCTTTGATCTTCCACGAATCGATTCGAAACAAAAAATCCGCAAGGACATTCTGCTTCTACTTAACGGAGTAAAAAAAATGACGCTCGTTTTGACGTTATATTATGCTGTTTTCGTCTTCACAACGTCGTTAACTTTTTCGCGAATGCGAAGGGTTCGCAAAGATGCGAGCGACCTGAAAATGACCCCATACCTTCCATCATCCTGACTTTAAATTGGAAAAAACTACCCCCCTCCCCTACCGCCAAAGTTACCCTCCCCTCAAAAAAGAAAAAAAAACTAGCAAAGGTTGTGATGTAACGGGAATTAATTTTCCCGCCGAGCAAGGGATGGGTCAAACGTTCTTGGGCAGATAAGCCTGGCTGTCCTTTAATGACCTGCCCGCACATCGTGAGCCATTAGGGAAGCGCATTGTTGCACCGCTCTTATTACCGCAGACCGGGACGCATCGCGAGGCAAGCCACACACGTCCGCAGTCATCAACAGAGCCTCAAAGGCTGATTGGTTTCCGCGAAGGAAAGGACACATGCCTCGCTCCAAGGGCTGAGCTCCACGAGCGCGTTAGAAGCAAACACAAATTCAGGTCCGGCCATCGGATGGACTGCAGCGGATGAGGTACCAACTATCGAAGCCATTCTAAACATGTATGAGTGTCACATGGCTCTGCGAAGCAATGCAGCGGTGACGCGGGGGGGCGTGTAGAAGCACGTGACACGTTCCCGATGCTGGATCGGCTGGAATGGCTGGTAGCCTCCACTGCGGTCCATTGCAAGATAACGCGGAGTACAGTATAATGCCGGATTGTGTGCTTGCTTAGCTGAGGCGATTGCTGTTCTCTTTAATGTTATCCTCGTAGCTTCCACTGTTTCTTTTTATGCGACGCATGAAAAGACCAGAGGGGTGTAATGTATAACGGACGTCACAAGCATTGTTCGTCGTTAATTACCCACTGTAGTAAATTAAATGGCAATAAACGGCGGGGCAGAGATAGGGGGAATGTGCAACTGCTGTAGCGCCCCCCCCCCCCCTTTTTTTTTTTTTCGGGATTTTTTTTTTCGACCCGAAGGTGGAGCGAGAGAGAGACTTCTTTTTAGCGTCTAATTGGCTGCATGGTTCACAACACGCGAGGTATTTTTTTCTTTTTTTTTACCACGAACTACATTTACTTTTACCTCCCATACCGAACGACGCTGCACAAAAAAAAAAGAAAAGAAAAATCACAAAAACACAATTTTTTTTAATGGAGCTTCAATTTTTATGTTTAACTTATTGAGCGTTATAAAGCCGATGGTACTCTCCATCACCTTTTCTTGAAGCCCGAAGGTAACAAAATGCTGAGGAACATGCTAAACCAAGTTTCAAGTTGCGTGAAAATGTAGCAATGTTTCAGTTGCAGTTACTAACATTTTATTGCAACTTGACAGTGATTTAGCTACGAAAACTGTAATTCATTATTGTTTCTTAAATAACTGTACATAGTTGTTTTACAATAGCTCTACTATTGACTTAGTTCCTTTTGCAGAGAGGTACAAAGACGACTTGTTGCCTACTTCCACCCTCGACCGACGTGACAGCGTCATGTGCATCGGCAGTATGCCATTGTTGGAGACTATGTTCGTCGCGAAGGTTAAAAAAGAAACCATGGCGTGGCGCCATTGACCTCATTCATTCCACTGCCGTCCACTGGCATGGATTTCATCTTATATCTCGAAATAATGTAATGTGTTTTGCCACACTTCGTTATGATTTGATTCAGAATAGTTTGACAAACGACGGAAGCTATAATCAAGATTGATGAGCAATAATGCTTCATGTTTAAAACAGCCGCCGTTGCGGTAATTCAGCAATACTACATTACCGATAAGAAAAATGTCGAAAGATTATCCTAGCTGGCAGGGAAAGAAGAACGGTCTGGTCTGAGATGGGGGGGGGGGGGGGGGGGGGGGGGGCTTTCTAAACCTTCTGTAAACAAAAAAGTAACGCGATTTTCTTCCTCTCAGCTTCTTTCTCCCTGGCTGCACGACGCCATTTCTGAGCGAAGGCACCTGCCAGTGACAACATCACGTGCTCTAACGTGATGCCCTGAGTGGCCGGCACGCTTCCCTAGCCTTCTTCCATCCTTTCTCTCCCTTGCTTCATAACGCCATTCTTGAGCGAAGACAGCGGCGAGGAGGAATATTTGAAGAATCCATCGCGTCACTTTTATATACACAAGGGCGTTCATGCTTTCATGATACTAGTGGCACCAGGTTCCTGTCTGTACATTTCCGACCCAAGAAGGCAGAAACGTGCCTAGAGGCGGAATTGTCACGCAAATACATATGCAGCGCTACCTGGTTAATGTCGTGCGCCCATTAGTTTTGAACGATCCACGTGAACTAGAGTAAGTGAACCTGCGGCGTTGAGTCGGCTATTTACCTAGCCGCGGCCGTTCGATTCTGATTCATCCGGAAGCAGCGCAGATTGAGCAGCCGTGACCTAGCATTGCAGAGCCACTGCGCCTAATGTGCTAGGGCTTTACGTTGCAGGGAATGCAATTTCCACGCACGGCGAGTCACTCAGCAAACGAGTACGGCGCTGCACCCTGGCGGGAATAAAATTCCGATGATATTTATTTACGAGCATGCAGGCCTAGACAGGGCGGCCCCAAACTGCACCTGGCCTACGAAGCATCTTCGTTTGAAATCGGTCAGTTCGACCCGAACCACAAAAGTTCTCAGCTAGATTTTTTCTTTTTTGTTTTATGTTTGTGGCAGCGTGTTGACATAAAGCAGATCTATGTCCCAATTGGCGTGAGTGGAGTTCGCTCGTTCAGGGCCCAGGGATCTACAAGGCGAGACACTAGCGTTTTAAATTACTTCGGCAAAAAGACGTATTCAAGTAACGGTCGTCCGACGCGTATTGGCTTGCGCACGTAGAGCTCGTACCAGTTCATAGCATGTACGGCTCAAGCACGCAGTCATCGCTTTCGATTTGGGACACATTTGTTCATCTACCCATCTTTTTTTTAGTCTTCTTTCTCACTTGCTTGCTAAATTTACTTGGTTGTTTGGCCGCATGGATGATGGTTTATTCCAAGCCTTTTAGTGCTTTTTACCCTGAGAGTACAAAACAAATCGATGCTAAAACGATATTTAAATAAAAATGTATTCTTTGTTTGTTTTGGTGCGGGAAGTTAATCACCCACCTGGATTCTCCGGTTTCGATTAAAAATTTCGCCAGTGCACAGTACCACTACAATCCTGGAGTTGTTACGTTCGTCACACAATAGCGATACACGACACGACCGCACGCCGGTACGACGCCCATCCGGGTGGAAAAGGGGCAGAGGTGAGGATTGAACACAGAATCCCTGCATTCAGCAGCGCGAAAGTCCTCTCCGCTGTGCTGAAATCGATTGATTTTTAAATTATGGTTAAGGAATGTTTAAACACCCTTTAAGCGTTGACTAATTACAATTACGCGTATTTAAATATATCTCCTTGACCTATAGATCAAGAAATGTATTATATTTTTTTAGAGATACTAGATTGACGCGGTTTCGGTACTTTTTTGTGTTACAATATTTAAATTCAGCCAATACAATGTACAAACCCGGATATTATTGTTATTTTTTTTTCTTTTCTTCTTCTTATCACGCAATTTTCGTCTTTGTGCGTGTGACTTTGAATACGAAGCTACAAGCACAGAAATGTTAAACTCTATGGATAGAAATCAAGAACAATTTGAAAGAATGAATCAATGCGACCTTGCTGTGTAAAAAGCAACTACAGTAAAGAAATTAGCGCACGCAATTTGCTTTTTAGATAGCCATTATCTAAGGTCAAAGGCGGCAAAAGTCGAACTACAAATTTCTAACATAAAAAACACGAAATGTGGTGTATTTTTAATATTTTCTGTGCTATTTTGTTTTCCTGCGACACGTCTGTAGTTTGCTTTAGAACTTCCGAAGATAGGTTTAGGCTGTTTGCGTAAGATGTCCTCCCGTATGAGATTTTGAGAACTTTTAACATTCTTCCAAAAAAAAAATTTCTCAATTTCTTAGTTTTTAAAATTATAAATATTCAGAAAAATGTATTTCCATAAAAAAAGCTTAGCAGGTTATAACCGATCTTTCTAGCAGTTTATAATACTAGATGTCACAATCAATTTCTTTTTGGCTCATTTTACATCTATGCCTACAAGTTTGTGTCCCAGTGCCCGTTTTCGCCAACAAAATATGATATTAAATGTGCAAATGCAAGGTATGTCTAAAGCTAACTGTATCACAAAGAATAATATAGATAAGATAAGATAAGATAGATACATAGATAGATAGATAGATAGATAGATAGATAGATAGATAGATAGATAGATAGATAGATAGATAGATAGATAGATAGATAGATAGATATTCGAAAAAACGAAGTGTATCCACATATTCAAGCCTCTTTATTGGACGCTATTTGAACTATCGATAAGTAAAAATGGAAGCTTTAAATAATTCCCGATTTAACGAATTAATATATTTAAAAAAAGAGATACCTAGGTTTCGCGATTCTATTAAAATGCAATTTAGTTTCCAGTTGGCTAAGCGGAAAGCGACGTCTAGTTGAACAAATCGGATCTCCGTTCAAAGAAGGGCCTAATTAATTCGTTCTGACACGAATTTAAAAAAAGAAAGAATTCGAAAAACTCATAACGAACGTTCGTGTCGAGTTTCAAATCTGCCGGGCGCCTGAACAGAACTTGACAGAATTCTTAACCTAATCTCATTAGTCGAAATAATGATGTCCGCGAAAATGCGACTTAAATTTAATATTCCATCACCGCCGACTCTGCCAGTACGTGTGTAGATGTGGTGGGAGGAAAGGGGAAGGGAGGGGGGAGCGCGTGCATCACGACTTAACTTTTTCGTCGCCATATCCCGTTAATGACACTCTGACTTTGAAATTGCTCGAGCGAAAAGCATGGTCCCCAAGGACGTCCTTCGACGACCGCTCATTCGGTTCCGGAAAACTTGGCGAGTCCGCAAGTTTTCTGGGTGCGGTAATGAAGCAGGTTTTGAATATTGTTTGTTTAGCGTCGGTATTAACGCGAGATGTGACTAGTGTCCCGAGGGTTGTCAGGGTACTTCAAATTGTGATGAAGGTAGCATTTTTTTTTTCTCGAATGAAATTAAAATATACTTCTTCTGTTGTTGTTGCTATTGCGGAAGGACGTGTTGAGAGTGGAAACAGAAGCTCCTTGTGTTTTGGGCACACTTTGTTAGGTCAGTTTTCGTATAGAGACAGGACTCCGTGCGGTGTCAGTTCTGGTGCGTGTCAGTTCCGGTATAGGAGAGGAGATGGCACACCAAAAGCGGAGATTATACAAAAGAAAACAGGCAGGGAACAAGAATGCATTTATATTATTTGCCAGTTGGTAAACGTGGAGCGCAAACGTGTTGCAGCAACTCGGTAATTGTTCGGAGGCATCTTGTCCTAAATACGCCCCAGAATCTCCTGGAAAACTCCGAGGTGTCTGGCAAATGTTCTTCCAATGCACAGAAGATAAAAATAAGGCCTCGCATTGTAGCCGTTGAGCAACCCAAGCAAACTCCAGTCTGCAGAAAAAAAAAGAATAATTTACTCCCCCCCCCCCCCCCCGCTTGATTTGGGTAGACGCAAAGGGGATACCGCAGATCCATAGACGTCACGCCTCGGGTACTTACGATTTATTTTCTTTATTAAAATTGTGTAAGGTTATTGCCGTGAAGGCACACCTAGTGCAAGTCGCCATTACTGGTGTTCCATGGGATTTTTACAATTTCTTTGTTTAACACCATTTTAATATTGTGATTCAGCCCGGAATGCCTTGCCTTACAAATATATATATATATATATATATATATGACCAGATCTGAAGATTTCAGATATGGTACATATAAAAAATTGGCCACATATAACCTGATATGGTATATCTGCCAGATATAGTCTGATATCCCTGGACAGGTATGAACATCCCAGATCTGGCTAAGTATAGAAATTCCAGATCTGGCCAGGCATATAACAAGAAGCACAAAAGCCTGAAATCAGCACTTTATATATTTTTATGGCCTACAATAGGTCATTTGCTAAATCCCCCAAGTGCCCCGGCCCGCTCTCGAGGAACCATGTAATGGTGTTCCTTCAGCTCCCTAAGTATACTGATAACCAATTTCGACCAATCCCATGGTTACACAGAATTGAGCGTAATTCGGAGTCACACTGAATGAGCGTCCTATCGAGCCCAAGAACCTACCATATCAATTTCAAAAATTCTCGTCAATGCCAGCGTTTATGATAATGGGCATGCGATCAACGCTTGAACCTCGCGGAGGCGCAGAAATCTCGCACAATATTATTATGGTCGTGATTGTTGCTTTATCAGAAATTGCTTAAAAAGCCGAGAAATCACGACAACCAAAATCAAGATTTAGCAGTCAGCGGGGGCTGCTTCTCGCATTTTCAGCGGTTCTAACTTAATATCAGAATCTTTGAAGCTGTACAAGAATAATAATAATATAAGAGATGTTTGCATCTCATCTAGGTGACATGACAGTTCCCATGATTTCTCGAATACGGGCCGGGGCGCTTGGGGGATTTAGCAAGGGTTCAAATTTTAACCATCGAAATGATTAAGCTACAATGAACTCATCGTGAAAAGTAAAATAATCCCAAACTTAAGCTTGCCAAAACTGAAGTTTGGGATTATTTGTCCTAATATTCAGCTCGCGAACAATCAGTCATTTACCGTTTGCTAACAGAGCACTTTTTTAAAACTTGGTTTTTTAACTTTTCTATATATTGAAAACCGGCCGCCATATAAGGCTGTATATACGCCAGATAACGAGGTACGTACCTCAGATAAGACTGTATATATTCCGGATAAGGGTTTATATTCGCTTGATAAGGCTGCATATACACCAGATAAGGCTGTGTATAGGCCGTATATAATCATATAATGTTTGATATGGCCAGATATACCCCAGATATAAGATTTCCATACGGGTTGCTCAGATCATCCTTCTTAGTACGATATATGTTCGCAGGTTCTCTGACATTGCCCCAGCATATAAATTATTCAACAAACACTGATCATAATAAATGCATATTTCTAGCAGTCTTTAAACTTAAGGTACGCAAAGCGGCGAAGGAACGAGTGCGTTTGTTTATCACAACCCCAAAGTGGCTCAGGTTATATATATATATATATATAAACTTCATTTTACAACAAAAAGCATTTCGCGGTTTGTTTCCAAATTAGGACTTGATCATTTATATACTAGCTAACTACACTCTAAAAAAAAAGCCCGTGCGTCTACTTTCCCGCACAACACTCGGAGAGCCAATCAGCGCAACTTACAGAGGCAGCTCAGCAAATGACAATGCGGAAACATGTTTAGATCACAAAACGGAGTCTGAGTTGTGACATTAAGCAATGCAAAACGTCACGCTTGCATTGCTTAATGTCACAACTCAGACTGCGTTTTTTGTCTAAATATATGCTTCGGCATCGTCATTCGCTGAGCTGCCTCCGTAAGTTGCGGTGATTGGCTCTCCGAGTGTTGTGTGGGAAAGTAGACGCACGTTTTTTTTTTAGAGTGTACCGATAAAATGTAAGGTCTTTCAAACGACCGTCTGTTTGATGAAGGTATGAGAGCGATGGAACTGGCCGTTTGCTTCCTTAGGGATATTTTAGCCAAGCATAGGCTTAGGTTAGATTTCACAAACGACCGAAGTTCACTTTCTTTGGTGCTATCGCATCAAGTCACGTTATTTTATTGGGTTCTTAATTTTTATTAAGCATTCCTATATTTCACCCCTAAATGAAGGTGTTACCGAGTGTACGAATGAAAGCCTCAACCCGTCGTTCTCCAGTTTTCATTCTGACTAAATTCCGAACGATGTTGAAAACATACCGTTATGTGTAGCATGTTGCAGCATTTCATACCTCTGTAGATTGCTTCGCATTATATTTAAGCGGATTTCACGCGATTTAATTTAATAAATAAAAGTCACCCTGTAGAGATATGTTTCCATCAACACGTCAACCCTTAAAACAGAAAAAGATTTCAGTCAGAAGTGCCGCAAGGCACCACACTTGGCCGAATATATCTCGAGTTTCATTACTGCCCCTTTTTTTTAGAGACGAACCTTTTTACTGGTGCGCCATTCGTCAACCGTTTCTTGAACGACGCGCGTCAGGAACTCCGGGTTTGTTTACGGCTGTCTGGCGCAGAACAAAATGTCCCACACTCTAAAAAAATGTCTGTAAGTCTACTTTCACGCACAACACTCGGAGAGCCAGTCACCGCAACTTACAGAGGCAGCTCAGCAAATGACAATGCGGAAACATGTTTAGATCAAAAAACGGAGTCTGAGTTGTTACATTAAGAAATGCAAAACGTCACGCTTGCATTGCTTAATGTCACAACTCAGACTGCGTTTTTTGGTCTAAACATATGTTTCGGCATCGTCATTCGCTGAGTTGCCTCCGTAAGTTGCGGTGATTAGCTCTTCGAGTGTTGCGCGTGAAAGTAGACGCACAGACCTTTTTTTAGAGTGCTGCAGTTCTAGTCACTGGCAACTTACGAAAATCAGGGTGCTCTGAGCGTCTCATTATCGCTACGCAGCCAATGAGATACCAGTATAAACTGATAAAAACGCCCAGCACCCAATCACAAGACCAGTTAACGCAGGAAGACACGCCCTGCGCTTCTTTTGCTGGCGGTAACTATTCGGCGCGTATAAGTTCATCTGCTCCCTGCGCACCTCGTGCGTTTGGTTCTCCCCCTCCCCCCCCCCCCCCCCCCCCCCCCCAAACGAGCACACGTGCTTTTGTTTCCTCCCCAACGTGAACCAATGTCTGTACGCGGTTGGATGAATCCTGATCGTGCGTTCCTTGGGTCCTCTCTACGGGCGGTCTCAAATAGCGGCCAGGCTCTTTAAATCGACCGCGAAAAACGGTCTCTTAACCTATCGTGCTACAATTTTGTGCATTGTTGAACAAAGGAGGTGAATTCTTTCTATAAAACTTGGAGAGAGCGAACCTTTCTGAGTAAAAAGCAAAGAAAGAAACAGGCTTAACTCCTTTGAAAACCCAGCGAAGCCAACGGTTTTCAATTAATAAAGGACCCCATTATTTCAAGACCGGTGACTTTACTGCGTATGCATAGGAATTAAGCATTTTTCTTCTTCTTTTTTTCACTTTTCCTCGGGAACGTTCGGTCTTTGCAAATATTATAAACCAAAATGCACCACCTGTGGGCAACGCTGCAGAAAATTGTAACGCGATAGGTAAAGAAACCGAATTTTGCGGTCGATTTAAAGAGCCTGGCCGCTCCTTGAGACACCAGGTAGTCTGCACTTTGGTTGGCGTACTCCTCCTTCCATTAAGATGAGCCAAAAACGCATTCTGGAACACTAGCTCGCCGTATAAAGCAATTCTGTGTGTGGCCAAGGCAGGCTTCCTGTTTATAGGCCTTTGCAAAAATTGCCTTGTGCGCGCTGCAGCCTTCGTCTGCCGGACTGTGGAACGACTTCTGAGCATGCGCTGTTCATCTGATGTGCTGTATATATGACGCTGCGCATGCGTCCACAGCTCAGTGACTAAGCATTTTTCGCCCGGGTGATGAGCGATGGAAAGCTCTATAGACCTTTACAAAAATCACCTGCGCGCCGCCATTTTTGTCTGCTGGACTGTGGAACGTCTTCTGAGCATGCGCTGTTGATCTGCCGTTCGTTATATGGACGCTGCGCATGCGTTGGCAGCTCAATGACTCAGCATTTTTCACCCGCGTGATAAGCGATGCAAAGGTTATACACTAAAAAAAAAACGCTAGCGTCTACATACAAAAACAAAAACAAAAACCTATGAGAGCCAATTGATGTTGTCTACACACAGTTACAGTCAAATGACGAGCCTGAAAAACATGTCTAAACCAACATGCGCTGTTACATGCTGAGCATTATCAAACGTTATACTTGGTTTCACAATTCGGTTTGTTTTGTTTTAGTTATAAACATATTATCAACCTCGTCATTCAACAAGCTTGTGAAATGCAGAAATTAAATGTTCAAGGTGTTTTGTGCGAGAATAGGCACTCCGGATGTCTTCGAGTGTAAACAGTACGACAACAAGATACCAATGATTTTGGAGCAAATATTGACATACACTTGGGATCTCGCAAAAAACCTTATTTAGTTTAAAACGCGTCGATTTCTTTTACATTTAGCAAAAATGAAGCCGCTCAATGAAGTTGCGTTACAAGTTGCTAGAGAGCAAGAGTTCCAGGAAGGCAAAATAGAGATCATGGAGCGCATCACCGGTATCTTGCTAAGCCTCGGCAAGCATCGATGCACAGGGAAAGTTCCCTTCGCTCCCAAACGCAAGTATACGAACAAAAGAAAACGAAAACAGTATCCGTGCTTCCCGTTCGATCCCAGGCGCTATCCGATCGATGGCTCGTCTCATTAGCAGAATCATTCTCAGGCACGAACGCCCCCCGTTCATTCTTATCCGAGAGCCTCTTGCTGGCGCCTGCCTCCGTGTATACACGGGGCAATAAACGGCGTTCCGTTCGTCTTCAAGTCTGCGAGATTTCGCACAGCCTGTCGCCCTTCCCATAACCAGATGGGTCTCGTCTCCCCCGTTCTCCAAAATCCCTTCGATGGTTTGCTCGCAACTCGCGAGAGAACACGAGAAGGCAAATATTAGCGTTCGCGTGAATCTGAGCGTATGAACGACACTCGTCGTTCTTTCAGCAAGACAGCGCGCTGGGCATGATTCGTATTGTTTACACATGAGAACATCAAGACTGCGGGGCATCAACGCTCTAGAGGCGGGCGTGTGCCTGCTTGGTTAGCAAGGAAAGTGTGCCTAACGCAGAAACCCGGCAGATGGCATCGACTTAAACGACGAAGCTTGGTACGGGATCTATAGCTGATTCGAATGTTCATAAGACCCGTGGACTTCGAACTCGGAAAGTGCATGGTCGCAGCTTTGATGACAATTAACTGTGCGTGCCTATTGCAGGAACGCGGAGATTAAGGCGTCTTGAATATTTATACTATAGCCAAACAATGCGTTTTGAAAGTGGCTATGAGAAAAAAGTCGACCGAGAAAAGCTACACGAAAACTCCACACGGAAGTAACGGTAAACCCGTAATGCGATCACGTAACCACCGCCCGCTAAAATTGACGTACCATGTCTTGACCGCCAAGTCCGGTGGATTACGTAGATTTGGCGCATTTTGAACTTTGGTGGCTTCCATTGCATTAGTGTAGTATAGGATGAATGTCGGCTTTAATTATTTACAATATTTACAACAACAAAAACTCATACAATGTCGTCATTCTACTGGATATTACCAAATTGCCGAATTTCTGAAACTTGAGTTTTGAACACAGTAGCGTGAAGCTTTTTTTTTATTGTTGTTGTTGTTTTTCCTCTGGATGCGTGGCCCTTTTCCTTGCTTTCTTCATTTAGCATGCTGGTACTACCGCCACAGCAAGGCTGGTGCGCGAGTAGCGCCGCAACCTGATTTGCTGGACAGACGACCACACCGACAACCCGTGACATGCTCGTCCGAGGTAGCGGTATAAGTCTCATTGAATAAACGATTCCACCGAGGTTTACCGAACCAAAAACCTGTTCTGCGCGTGGTAATTTTGACAGATATTGCCAGCGAATTGCCTCAATTGGTTTGTAAATTTGCTCTAGGAACCACCGTATCTGAAATTCGTGCGCTTTATTGAAAAGCGAAACGGCGGTCCGTTTACCCGATGACAGTTATTGACGGCTGTCGGTAAATCTGTGGGAAGCAAAAAAAAAGGTTCTACTTGTTGAAAGTCAGTGCCTTGGAGCACAATAGGCCATACCGTTGAAGCAGGTTTAAAATCCACCGGAGAACGCCGAGCACGCGCCCCAGTCCAAAAGAGCGTCCACTCGACACTTTCGAAGCGTTGGACAACTAAAAAAAAGAAATCAAGCGCCCAATCCAGAATTCTGAGCTTACATGGTACATCGAGATGCGGCTTCCCTTCAGCAGCTTCTCCAAGTACCTCGATGCAAAACGTATACACTAGCATGTGGCCATTCCGCATTTTGGCTTATGCGCGTATCTAATATCTCTCTTTCAGTTTTTCTTTTCTTCTTTTTTTTTTAATTATCTTTAATATCTAGGCGGGCGAGCTTGCTTGCTACAATGCAGTAGCTGGCGCTCCCTATCCCCTATACTCGACAACGCGATGAATAATATCCGACTTTCCATGCGCAGCTCAGCATCAAGCGGGGAACATGTCCCAGGCAGCACAAAACGTCGTGGAAACGTAGAGAAAAAGTCCCGGACGTCCGTGACGTCCCGCATGACTTCGATCACGTTTTTTCGATGTTGAGGTGACGTTCTTATATAACGTTCCATTAGAGTCCAATCAGTGACGTCGTGACGACGTTGTATTTCAACTCAAACGTCGTCAACGTTCCCACGACGTCGATGCACGACGTTCTCACAACGTCCAATGCTCACGTTTCTTTGACGTTGAACTGAAGTTCATAAATGACGTCCCATTATCGTCCAGTCAGTGACGTGCTGGCTACGTCGCGTTTCAACTTTAACGTCGTCATCGTCGCCACGACGTCAAAACAAGACGTTTCAGCAACGTTAAACACTCACGTGTCTTCAAAGTTAAAATAAAGTCCAGGGTCACGTTACATTATTGCCCCCTCAGTGACGTTTCAGCGACGTCGCGTTCATACCTAAATGTCGTAAACGTTATACAAGACATGCTGGCAACGTCGACCACTCACGTTTTGCTCGACGTTTTTAGATTTTTCAGCTCAATCTTCAGCCGCGGGGTCACTGTGGTCAAGGTGATAGTGCTCAAGAGCGTAAAACAAAACTTAATTTTTTAGAGGTTGAGAAGTTTAATTATTGATACATTAATTTGCGTATTTCAAAATGCTATTAATTGCATATCGATGACGCTAAAGAGGGCATTTACAACACTCAATGTACACGGAAGAAAAAAAATAATAGGAAAGCATGTTGGGGATATCATTTCTTTTATATGTGCTTGTTATAATTTTGGTTTGTTTAAAAGATTGTTACGGTTTTAATTTGCGAAGCCCATGGCGTCTAGAACAGATCGAATTGTACCATTCTTGCTTTTCGCACGCGCGTTGTCGTCTTCCATGGGTCCTGGGCCCTGGCACGCGCCTCAGGGGCGCCGCTACACTATCCCCTCCCCAGGTGATTTCAGGCCTGCATCCTTTCCTAGGAGCATCCATACTGCTCCGCGACCACCCGAGATTGTTCTAAGGTTCGTCAATTTCTCTTCATATTTTGTAACCCATGCTCACCTGCGCGCAACCAAAAAATTCGCATCAACATCACAGTTCATCCATAACACCAACTTCCAGCGCCTTAGCGCTTTCGGTAGATCGGGACGCAAAGTCTTGTCACGTGACTTTCAGTACAGATCTGGCTTTCGTTGCCACTGGTGACGTACCCAAACGAAAATCGACTGCCAGCACACACTATATCAGAGCAGAACTTCACTCCACACTTGCGCATTTTTGGAGTTGACTCAAAAAAAATATATATATATTCCCGGCAATGACGAAATCCGGTAGATACTGTGAACGGTTTGTGGAAATTGGCATTCATAATGCCAACCCCTGAATGGCCCAGATGACGGTCCAAAAAGCGTTCAAGCCCAGGCCGCACTTACGTGCCAAAAAAAAAAAAAAACAGCCGTCGCGGCGAGAGAGAGAGGGGGAAAGGCAGGCAGAGGAGATGCCAGTGGCATCTCCATAGAGCCCCATGCGATGCGTCGGGAAACTCGGCAAGAAGAGGGCGAGGGAGAAAAGTGGGGGAAGATAGCGACGACGAACAATTGACAAGCCTAAGTTCCGGGTGCACGTATTTTCTCAGTCGTTCCCAAAATATTTCACTGAATGTTCTGTTCTTCGAATTGGCCCAGAGAGAACAGCTCTGGGACCCGGTCCAGCTTTTTTTGAAAGCCAGTCACTAGCACCGGCCGTCACGTCTACGGGTCTACGAGGCAGGCTGCTATGTCGGGGTGATTTTTTTTTTTTTTCGAGTCTGCATACAGTACAAGTGCTGCGATTGGATGAGTCGTTCAAGACGCCCCCATGAAGACGTCGGTGATCGGCTCGAGGACCTTTTTCAAGGCCGTAACGCTTTACACGTTGAATCGTACTACTGCTCGGATCAAGGTGCCTGTGAGGATATGAATGATGCCCCCAAGAAAAGGAAGTGGCAGTGCACATAACGGCGCGTCAAGTCGTCTCCTATCAAGACCCTTCAGACGCCGCGGACGACCCCAATCAAGAACGCCCAGCGGACGGGATCCCCCTTCTGAAACCGTTCCCGTGCACGCAGCGAGAGTACCAGCTACGCGCAATGGGACGGCTAAAGCACGCGCGTCAGCGCACTAATCAGAAGCAGAAGGAGGTGAGCGGTGGAACATTCCGCGCTGCGTGACATCGTCTCTCGTTCATTTATTTACGTGAATTTGTTTGTTATTTTATATCTTTGAGGCTGGCACATCCATGGACGTCTTTTGGAGGCGCTCCGTATTGTATCTCGTGTCTGAACATGCTCAAATAAACAGTTCGTACCAAACCTGTGTTTTAGTTACTTCCTTCGTACTTGCATGATAGCAACTTGCCTTCGCAATAATACTACTTTTCTTTTTTTGGGGGGAGGGGGGGCGGACACAACGTTTTCCCACGACGGCTAGGGAACGTAATTTGGAAAGGTTTCTCGACGTTCTGTGAACGTCGTTGGTAGTCCGGGACTCCGGTTGTCGTAAACACACGTATCATAAACGTCGAGGGAGGACGCAACGGCCCACTGAGACGTGCATGTGACGTGCAACCAACGTCATTTGGAACGTCCCCTCGACCTTCCGTGCACCTTTTCTCGCGGACATTTAAAGGTTTCATCGACGTCGAAGGAAGGTAACGTCCGGACCTTCGACGTTTTACGACGTCACGTTACGTCTTCGACGTTCTTTCGACGTTTTCTTCACGTTCATGTGCTGCTTGGGGTATGTATTGAACGCGCGCACAAACCAACTAATAGAACGAAGTGCCGCACGTGCTTGGTACCCGCGTTCGTGTAACTTGTTTATAAAGGGTGTGCGCGTTTTCAAAAATAATAAATAATAAAAAAAAGACGTGTGAGCACACTGTTTAGAGCGACACTGGGGTGGTCCAATACGTGCCTTGCAGATGTCGTACATCTTCACGGAGATGTCGGAAAGAGCCGGCCACGATACTGGTAGCCTACCCATTCAAACGACACTGTGCCTGGAGGCTCCCACTGCAGAAGCCCAGTGAAGATTCAGCCATCACGCAAAACAATTTTAAATGAAACAAGCTATGACGCAAGCATGCGCTGGACCGTCTTTCATTAGTGTAATCAGTTTTGCCTTACGTGCGTTCAAAAATCCCATATTAGCAGTCGGATTATACTGGCCAAATTTTCTAGCCGCCATTACTGGGCGAAGTAACCAGACACTATCGTCATACAACAAATGTGACATCCTTGTTTTACTATCGTTTTATAACTGTAGCCTTAAATAACAAAGCAAAAAGGTTTAAATGACGCTCAACAGTTTGTAATATCATGGTGGCGATTGGTTCGACTGAAGAAGAATGGAACTAACTCCAATCTCGAGTCTCCTTCAAACACAGATAGAAGATTTGATGAACTTCATTACACCGAAGCGTGAACAGGATTCCTAACAAAACTCGAAACATCTCAATTTCATAACAATTCTACAATAAACTATTCAAATCTTCAAAAAGAAATCAAAGAAGAAAAACGACTCCCGTCTCCAAGTCTGGTCATCTTATGGAACGAATAGCTTCAGCAAGGAAATAAACAGCAGGAAGTGGGTAAGATGCGGCAGATGAAACTTGTCAGTGCGCGCAGATTTCAGTCAATCTCAGTGACGTTGAGAGGGGCCATAGCCCGTTTTTCCCGGTTAAGTTTTCCCTCGTATATATATATTTTTTTTTCTTACGCTTCCAAGAGGATGTAGGCGTCTGGGGAGGGTACATTGAGGAAACATCGTTTCACCCTCAAGACCAAACCGACAGTAGACTCCACTTCCATCCATTTTACGCCCAACGAGCGCCTAAAGCAAACAAAACCGTCCCAAGCGTTTCTTCTCTTTCACACACACGAAGACCTTAATTCCCCAGTGGCTTTCTTGCGCAAAAGGTCCTAGGCGCAGTTTCACTCGCCCACGACCCGTCGACGCCGTACCCAGTGAACGGAGCAAATCGTTCCCAAAGGGGTGACTCCCCTGAAATACTCCTGGTGGCCGCCGCTGTGCCAGCAAATGCACTTTACCCAAGTTTTTTGTTTCCTTTTTTGCATTAAGATGAAAAACACCAAGAAGTATACAGAAAGGAAAAAGTTTCCAGAGTAGCTTACTGCCCTCGACGAAGCTACAGGTCTCAGTGCCACCTCCCCCCCCCCCCCCCCCCCTCCCCCTCCCTGCAACTCTGTTGCTGTCGATGGGTAGCCATAAAAGCAGAAACTTGAGACGTTACACTGACAAGAAGATTGCATTTCTGAATACTGTGTAGATATTGGAGCGTCGAAGCGACGATGAGAAACGTCAATATGAACGGCCGCCTCTGCAACTTTTCCGCGAACAGACAGACCCCTGGGGTCAATAGAGATAACAGAAAAACAGTAACATGTCAAGCCAGGTTCGTTTAGTTAAATTTTCGTCAGCCATCTTATGAGTGTCTTTTTTTTAAGTGTTTAATACTTTTTTGCATCATTTCCTTTTATCTGCTTATATCTTGTTCTACGATTAAAATTTAAAAAAAAAATCCGAATAATGCACGTGACATTGCAAATTTTAGAGCAACACCGTAGAGTAAGTACACCGAGGCGTTCTGTATACTTCATAACTTCGCGATTTCTATTGCGGGGAGTCAGAATCTCTCGATCACGTCGTAGGCAAGAAAGGGCAACCATGGCCGCCGCCGCCATACTTCCGCTCTCTGACCTGGGCCGTCATCCCCACATCCAGGCTCCCAGTAATCGAAACCGAAAGCATCAAATAAATAAAACACGATAGTTTACTATTATCAGAGACTTGACCTATTTTACGTCCCGTTGAATTGAACAGGGGTAAGACAACCTGTCAAGCGCCTTCATGCAATAAAAAAAACTTAAAGGCAGTGTTTTTTTTACTTGCTTTGCAGAGTAGATTAAAGCAGCATGTTAATATACCTATAACGCCTTTGTCAAAACCAACAGAAATATTACTTTCTTGCATGTATGTTTTACATACGCTTTCCCAGGATTTTTTTTAGGTGGAAATAGATACTGTTAGTTAATCAGAAAGCCTGACTGGGGGTACGTTTATTCGAGTTAAGCGAAGCGAAAGCTATAAAACGTGGTACTTTGGAAACCTTTCGTGATTTTGAGTCTGTGCTCAAAGACATCCTAAGAAGCGCACGGTGATAATAAGATAAACAGAAATCTTCGCGTCTCGCGTTTCCTAAGAGGTCAGTGACTTAAGGTGTACTTACTCCCTTTAAGCTTCCTAAGCCCCCATGGACCGTCTTCATTTAACTTTCAACATATTATCGACCCTGATGAGCCATAGAAGGGGCTTAGACCGTAACTCTAGTTCACCTCTACGGTATTGACCAGAGTAATAGATCAAAAAGTGCCCTGCAGAAACTTTTTGCAGTCAAACTCCTACGCCTGCTTCTTCGCTAACTTAAAGCAGCACGTGGAAATATGGCGCTCTAACAGAATACGGTAACCAAGGCGATTAAACGCAACTCTCTAGGCGCGCATTTATTAATAGAGTGCAGCGCTTATCATTTTTGTTTTATTTCATGCAATCACTGCTGTTTCGGGGAAAGAGGGGGAGGGTGATATTTTAGTTACTCTTGTTTAATCACGTTTGACTTGCTTTGTTTTTCAGCACGGCAAACCAACAACATCAACTATGGTTTTTCCTTTCCGCATCTTCAAATAACCGTCTAGTCACCCTCCATTTCATGATTTCGATAAATAAATATGCAATATACTCGAAATGTTAGCACTTCTAGTACATGAACAAAATATGGAAGGAATTTGTGAATTATTGCGACATTCCACGCGATCCTACGTTAAAATCAAAAAGATGTTCCCAGAATTCGTGATAAAACAAAATGCGGGAGCGATATTTGGCGTGTTGCTTGTTTATTATGGGGGACTTACATATGAATTATTCTGCTCTTTTCCCCGCCTTATAAACGAGCAAACTGAAACAGAAAGGTATCTTTATTAGCATAAATATGATGCATAAAATAAAAAGGAACCCTAAACAGACGTATTTCTCTTGTTTCACCGAAGAAGACAAATATTGCGAGCAACAAGCAGCGCCAGCCTTCCAAACAAGCGAACCATAAGACGAAACATGGCACTGCGCTTCTCTGCTCATACATATTCAGCAGAATAAAGCAGTTTATAGGGAGGAAGGAGCGCAAGAAGGGACGCTCGCGCCAGCGCGCATACCCAAGGGAGCACGAACTCACTTCGAAGTTTACAAGGAAACCGTGTCAAGAGCACCTCTCGCGCAAAATGGATGATTGCGGGCCCCCTTGGGGGGAAAACAGGAGCGTGAGGCTCCGAAGCACATCTTGGGAACGTAGTGAGTTTGCAACATATAGAGTATTTAGATTTTGCACTCGACAAAATCAATATCGCGACTGAACAGTCACACGAGATCTCACTCGCACACGTCTGCTTCAGAATAACGTGCTGAGCGTGCACGGACAGTGCTCACCAAAGTTATACAGAACGCGCAAACTATGTCTTTCTCGCGGGAGCGCTGTCCTGGTGCGGCCAAGCTACGGTTTCTTGACGTGGCATTCAACAAACACTATTCCTAACGTCTACGTCAAAGAAACCGGTGTCTAGCTGCCTCTAGAAAAGCGCTGCCCAGAGAAAACACAGTTTGCGTGCTCCGCATAGGTGTGGTCAGCACTGTATCCGTAATACACCATATGCGTAACCGAGTAAGAATTTATTTTATTTCATTTCATTTATTCGATGTACTGCTTACTACAGACCAAACGAACGATCCAGACATGAATGGAAGTACGGAAACTGAGGCAAACCTGGTACAAGTACAGAGAACAAGCAAACAGTTGGTCATTGACGACATTTCGCAGCGAGCCCCTACAGTATTTCGTGTACGTTCATTTCATCTTAGCCCCCGAAATATTGCGAGAGAAATTCTCCGCTAATTTTAGCGGGAAATCATTGTCGTGTCATTGTGACGCCGTGGTGCCACGCGACATCGTGTCACATGACGTCTAAATTTTACCGCCGAATTTAATCAAACAAATTAGCAAAATAAAGCGGGAATTTAGTGTCACTTCAATGCCTTGCGCCCCCGAGACGACACAGTTCACATGACGTCGTGGCATAACGCGGTGTTGCGGTGTCACGTGAACGCAGTTGGCTGCATTTAGCGGCACCGAAGCCCGCTAACTTGAAACACGGCAGCGTAACTGCGTGCGGCAGAGCGTGCAGCATCTCGGCTGTCCCCACAGTTCATTTGGATGACACGGCGAGAAAACCGGGAATTTTATTTTTACTTCGTTTTAATTTTATGTCGACCGTCTTCGCTCCGACAATTCCTCCGATGGAGAAAAGGGGTCCGATGGGAAGGCTCACGCGAACAAATCCCAGGAAAGAGACTAAAAAGGAAAGCGAGATCGCTCACCGAACAGTGCATGTCCCATTCATTCCACCCTACTGCGAAACTCCCAACTAACTAACCAAAACAAATAGCACACTAAAAAATACAAAATAAAGAGGTGTGTGTGTGTGTGGGGAGGGGGGGGGGGTGCTTCGCGAGATCAGCTAAAACGAAGACTAGCTGAGTGTGCAGTCCCGAGGCCTCGGCGGCCAAAGGAGCATCCGGACAGGGCGGGACGCACGAACAAGTCCAAGTCACGCGGCGTTGGACGTCGGATGGGGCGGCGTTAATTAGTTTAAGATCCGGCGAGGCGCTCGCTGTCTTGCCCGCGCCGGCGACAAAACGACGGGATGAGTCCGTCGGATGCGAATGAGTCGGCGCGCTAAGCCAATTTGCATGTTAATTGATGCGTCACCACGCTCTGCTTCGGCCCCGTCTCCTCTAAGCCGTGGGCGGGCACTGCTATAGCCGCAAAAAATGTTCGCTCCGGAAAGGCGCAAGAGAAATAAAGACGGGCCCGTAGATCAAACTCGGAGAGGATTTCTTCTAGATTCTAACAGGCTCGTATACGGCGCCTAGAAACGCGACTTCAACTGCTGCGTTTTCCGCCCTATGTATCGCTCCCATACCTCAAAAATAGTCCCGAAGTGCCAGCGTAAGGCGCCACAGAAGCTGGTGTGTCATGGCTGCTGGGTGTGGCCATCCTGTCGACATGGTGCAAGAAGTCCCGACAAAACTGTACGAGCCAACGCGAGTGTCGCCGTCGTCGCGGCGTCCCGATTCCTTGCTGCTGAAGCTTGGTGGACTGTGAATCTAGAGGGCGACCTGCGGCAGGAGAGGCGTCTGTCACATCCACCGCCACTGCCTTTGCCACCGACAAGATGGCGGCCGGCGACGACGTTATGCTTCTATGACGTTATCGGGCGGAAATCAAGCGCACGTTTTTCGGGACGCGGTGAACGCATTAGTCTGAGACACGATCCAGGCACCGTTGTGTTAGTTCGGGCTACGGTGTATACGATATAGAGGTGAGCACACACAAAACTTCGAACGGTGCACGTCGATCGACCATATAAAGTCCCGTCGGCGCTCGCCCGGGAAGCCTCAGTAGGGAGAGCCTGCGCCGTCCAGACGGCTTTAAAGAGTTATTATAGTGTACGCTAGAGGTTCAACTGGCGCTAGTATCTATGTGACTTCCGTGACGAAAAGCAAAGCAGACAGCAACCAGTCTACTTTTGGGATGCTCCTGTGCATCCCTATGTTAAAACGCGCATGCATTTCTTCTCCTCGCCGGAAAATAACATAGAACACTTATGTTATTTGAATCATACCGAATAGTGTGTATCTTGATTAACACTCAAAAGGTATAACTGTTTTAGTGGGCGCATTTTTCTTCACTGGTGAACGATGTTAACTTCGCTCTATTTCAGGCCCAGATATGTGTTCCGCAGCAGAGGTAAAAAAAAAAAAAAAAAAAAAAAAAAAAACAAGCGACGATTTTAAGCAAAATAGCAATCGCAAGGAATATAGAGTGTGCTCAAATATCGCCAGCATTCCGGCAACGCTTCTATATTGCTATTATACCAGCCCTGTCATTATATAAATGACCCCGTCCTGCATCTTTACGAGTGGTTAAATGCATTCAAAACGTAAAAAAAAAAGAAAGTACTTGGACTATGAAAGATGTCTCTTTTTATTATTTTCTATGCCGGCAGCTTTTATCAGGCACTTGTTCTCAAGGATTTTGAGCGTGCGGGTGACGTTTTCAAAGTCCAACAATCGTCTTCGCACAAAGCAGAAATAATAAAGAAGTACTTACTCATGGAAAATTGGACTATACGTGGCTTTCTATTTATTTTGATCGCACACGCACAGGGAGTTACTGATACAGTGCTACTGCGTAGGTCTTGCCGTCTCGCTTAGTTTTCCAGATGTTCTTCGTTCGTTGGGCACTTGACAAAATAAAAATAATATCCCCCATGCTGAAAAGCGCCGACGTCGTGTTTGCGCTAACATTGTCCGACCTTTCACGCAAAACACATGTACGAAGCTGTTTTAGCACCGTTTTCATGCAATAACTTTGAAAGAAAAACGCCGTAACTGAGCAATTAATTCGTCACTCTCAATGAGAAATTTTTCAAGCTACCTTATACGTACGAAGTATTTGGGATGTTTGCTCTTATATTCGAGCGCAGGGAGAAAATGAACTCACCTTTTTGGAATACAAATGCATACCAAAAGCTGATTTCCGA
The DNA here is from genome assembly GCF_016920785.2 of Ixodes scapularis. NCBI lineage: Eukaryota > Metazoa > Arthropoda > Arachnida > Ixodida > Ixodidae > Ixodes > Ixodes scapularis. The sequence goes on from NW_024609857.1 coordinate 189,288,003, forward strand.
CTGGTTGCTGTCTGCTTCAATTTGTGACAGCACACTAGCGCCACTTCACCCTCTAGCGTACAGTATACGAACTTTATAGGCGGCGCAACGAAGTAGAAAAGAAGCAAAGGAAAAAACAAAGAAAAAATTACACCATCTTCCCGAGGGGAACCATGGGGTGATGCGGAGCATCGTTCCATCACACTTCATCGGAAGAACGGAGTGAAGTGGCGTCAACAGCGGTGAACTGAACGCGCGCAGAAAATGGTTTGCTCTTTATGTTTATACAGCCTTGATGGAGATGCGCCTCAACGGGTAATCGGTCTCTTAGCTGTAGATGAGAAATTTAGCCAGTGCAGTACAACCGCTAACGTGGGATTTTTAACGTGCATCACGCAGTAATGATCACACGAACGCGTGGCGGTACGAAACTCATCCAGATCGAAACGGGCGGGGGCGGCGGGGACTCGAACCCAGGAGGTTCCCAGCGCAAGCTTTCGTTCCACGCTCCGAGCTGAGACGCGTAAGCCCACTCGGCCACTTCCTCCCATTGAACGCGCGCAGCGCGCTACCGCTGCTTATATCCACACTTGAAGGAGAGGAGGCTAGAGGAGGAGAGTTGCGCATGCGCGCGCGGTGTGAGTAGAAGCGAACGCACGCGAAGTGCACGCAGCTGGTAGAGAGAGAGAGAGCGGAGAGAGTAACGCGCAGCTGTTGGAGAGAGGGAAGGAAAAGAGTTGCGCATGCGTAGTGTGGGTGCGGACTACGACGCCGCGGGACATAGACCAGAGCAAGAGATGCTCCGCATCTAAAAGTGTCTTGTGCCCTGACACCCAGCGCGCGCTTTTTCCGTTTGGAGCGTCTTCTCGTATCCTGAAAGACGCTGGCTTGAACACTGCGCCGACGATCTCTCCGCTTCAACGCATTCATATAACTGTTATTGCCGCCGTGGAGGGACGAAACTAGGGTCAGTGAAGGAGCAGTGTTTGAGCAGCACGCCTAGCGCAAGTGCCAAGTTCTACATGACGTATGGCACCCAGAAAACGACGTTAAAAACAAGCATGCCTCCTCCCGTAAAGAAGCTCGGGAAACCGGGCTCGCGACAGGCTGCCACTATCCGCAGTACCGAAAAGTCATCTGATGGGGCAGTTTGCAACTAAGGCGAAGAGAGGACTTTGTCCTGCGGCGCGCGCGGTGTCCCCACCTAATGTATTTTACACTGTGGTTCGGGCGCATGAGTTGAGGGGGGTCCTCAAGTTTTCAAGACAGTATAGGAGTTGTGGCCGGTGTTTTGATTGTTTTGAAAAGCCGTGTTGCGTTTCCAAACGCAAGTTTCTCATCGCTATATGAAACGTATATTTTGACTGTACACAGATTTCTACAGTAATATGGGCTACGATGTGCTCCTCCTATGAACAGTGCTTTCTCGAGCTAAAAAGTGGCATACGGTACATTGCACTGATAGAGCGGAGAAGAAATTGGAGCTTTTTTAAACCTTACCATTTTAGATTAGAGTCAAATACCCTAGACTTAATCCTTTAGAGCGACACCTTACTCGGCCACACAATGATACACTAGACGCCTTTGTGCGCCGCGGACTCGAAACTGGGTAATACACCCTGGCACAACGCTTGTCTTGAAACGACTGTTAGCAGTTTTCTTTGGTTTTTGAACATTTCGAAAACCGAAATCTCTAAATAGCAGCAGAGCAGTGAAAACGGGTATAAGTATTGGGCATTTACCTGTGTATCTCGACGTGTAGTAATTTACTGTACGTGTCTGCATATTGCCGTGTTCGTCAACAGATCACCCGAGTCAAATTTCCGAGGTTGTACTTCGGAATATGTTGAAAAAGATATTTAACAAATTCCCGCTGAGATACTGCTTCTACTATTTTTTAAGAGATATTTCGTCATTAACTAAGATAACCATTAAAACAGCACCAGTAGATTTATTGAACAAGCATTTCTCAAGTCTTCCCCTCTTTCCATAAACTTTCGTAGTGAAGCTTCCTCTGTTCTTGCTCCTGTTATAATGACTTTATAGGTAAAGAACATTTATCAGTACTTTTAGCTTAACTGCTTAAATATCTTCTCACGAAGGAATTACTACGAAAGTTTACATAAAAGCCGCAAAGTATAGAGGAGTTAAAAATTAACGAGAAAGAAAGCGGTAATTAAGCTAACACATCATTCGCTCCAATCATAAGCTCCAGCTATAGCGCTAGCTTATGAAAATTATTCACTGCAATTTTTGTGGATTTTCTACATATTCCTTCTTTAATACAAATTGAGAAAGTATTTGTCAGAACTTGTGCATTTCATCCCTACAGCAGAACTAGCAGCAGCTGCAGGGGCACGTTTAAGTGCACTTCCTTTTTCTTCAAGTTTTGTTTAAATATTAAAAAAACTCGTAGGAAAAAAAAAGAAAAAAAGCAAGTGCGACAAATCTGGACAAAAAAAAAAAAAAAAGATTGTCAACTTCCGAGAAACAACAAGATGAGTGTTTGAAAAGGTTAAAAAGAAATCGAGTGATTAATGAGTCCGTAAACAGGAACAAACCATCGTCGTCCGAGCGAAGAGCGTTTCATCCATTATAAATCCTTTCTTGCGTTGGCCCTGGTGTTCGTTTTCTTTTTGTTTGTTTGTTTCCTTGTGTCTTTGAGACATGAATTGCTTTATCAATATGCAAGGTGCCAAACTACGAAATTCGCATCGTATATTTTCTACTTTCCTTGCTAGTCCCTCGAGTGTATTACCAGCCGGAGCCGATGACACGTTCTCCGCGTCACCGTCACGGAGCCGTCGACTTCCTGTCATCCTCGCAAGGGGAAGATTGCCTTCCGCCAACATATATTTATACCAAGAGGCGCCCTGTGGTATACGCGAAGCAGCATGGCTATCAGGGGCTCGAAAACAAGGGGCAGCTCGCAATTCCCAAGGCTCGTGAGGTAAGCAAGCCTTAGGCACTAAACGAAGGCACAAAAACAATCCTTGAAAGAAGGCCTTAAAAGGCCCAAGCGCTGTAACCAGCGTAGGCTAATGGAAGTGAAAATAAACACGCCGTTGTTAACGGTCCTTGGAGGCCTACATCCATTAGTGACAATGCGCCGTTGGAGTGACAACAAGGTCGTGATCATGAATAAGAGTCGTAATAAACCAGAACGAGTCAAACCATTGCAAATTCAAACGCAGCGTTGCAAGACTGTAAAATTCGCAACGTGAGGTTGAAAATCTGGTGAGCACCTGAAACTGGTTAGTTTAATTTAAGTTATTCTCAAAGTGTGAAATCTAATCAAAAGAAATGCCTGTTTTTTTACGCGGTATTTATGTTTATTTCGGTGTCTGGTGAAATTTTCGATCTGGCATCGCTGGACTCCAACATGCAGGCACAAGGGGTAAGGCTTCATAAATATGCACCTCACAAGATCTGTACAATCAGCATGTAGTGAACGAACACCTTGAATTCTGGTAGTGATTGGACACGTACGCCCAGACATACACACAAAAACATTTTAAAATTCATGTTTCATAGTCGCAGGCATGTCAGATTGGGTTCATAAAAATATTTAGGGGCCCATTCCGAGCTTTAACTGATTGCCTTTTCTAGAACTCCCAGCAGCCGGCGTGCATTAAAGTTAGACTGCCTGACCGGATAAGCATCAAAGATTTGGTGCTTAAACTGTCGTAAAAATGCACTGGTGGCCGAGTATGCTAGCGCATCACAGCTTGGAGCACGTGAAACGAAAGCGCTCTGTAGAACCTAGAAAATGTAGGTTCAATATCCGCCCTTTCACGTATCGATTTGCAGTAAAAAAGTATTGCACCAGAATGCGAAAAAAAATTAAAATAAAGAATAAATACTGCTATTTACGTAAACATAAAGGCTCTCCTTTACCGAAAAAAAAAACTTAGTTGAAATAGTTCAAAGTTTTACCATACTTTTGTAACACGTTAATTACAAAAAAGATTCACGCGTAAATGCACATGATGTCTTATTGAACGTACCAGGAATTGTTTTCTTAAGCTAATAAAACTGATATGGAATAATAAAGGGCTGGAATCTGCAGCCATCTATAATAAAATAAGTGTGCTTTGGCATTTATGCTGAGTGCTCAATAAAAAGCACAAGTCCTGTCGCAATAAAAAGCACAAGTCCCACGATCAATTCGCCATTCGCGTATGTGTGCTTTATATGTATTACAGTCAAGGACGTTGTAATAAAGATTGTAATGTATTGTATTATATTGTTTTGTATTGCATTGTATCGCTTGAGCTCGCGGTCGTACCGCGTATGCTAAATTTCTAGCCTGTAGCATGACTTTGATATTTGCCATATCACAGAGACAGACCGAACTCACGCTCTGTAGACACTCGCATCTAATTCGTTATTTTGATTTTTTAGCTTTCACAGCACCAGGTTTCTTCTTTTTTTTTTAAATATGTCTCGAAGCAGCGAAATCGTCAAGCGTGCACGTGCAATCATGGCATAACAAAAATAAAACGCGGAGGACTCTTGCTGGAGACAAGTCCACTAAGGTCTCAGTTGTCTTATCGGTCAGTGCCTGCGTGACTGACAGGTCAAAATAATCGAAGGGCCCATTGGTATTTTAACTGTTCTGGACAAAGAGCGCGAGTCATCTTCCTTTTTATATGCCTAGTTGACTGTAATCTTCCTTTCTATGCGTCTAGTTCTTCTGCCGCTTACACAGAGGTTGCGATGATGTCAGAACACCGAGCACTTATCGGCTGATTAAAAAACAATTACAGGAGGACACTTAAGACTGCTTACGTGTAAGAATGCCAAAGCATTCGTATACGTAGCGTATTCCTGCAAGCTGCGCGCCCCGCTATCACCAGCAGCAACCGGCCGGGTTCTGGGGAGCGGCGGGTGCGCGCTGTTGCGAGGGAGCGCGGGAGCAGCGCCGCTCCGTGGGGTGGCGTTCCCTGGGACTATCCGCGTCGCAGCCATTTTGAGAGCCGCTCCGCGGGGGGAATTTCTCGGCCGATTTTCGCGGTTACCAACAACGCGGGCTCCGCTCCATGGGACAGTTAATGCTTTCGCATTAAAATAGTGGGCAGATTTCCAGGCATCAAGCAGTGAGGTTTCTCCACTATCCTTTCGATGAACGCCAATCAGAGCTCGGCGTCGTTGTGACGTCATCGCAACTCCTGCGCAAGATGCAGACGAAATTGCGCTCTGCATTGTGTCCCCGTAAGCTGTAAGCGGCAGCGACGGCAACACACTCCCATCTTTTTTATTTTGTTCATCTGTTTTGTAATGTGCCTCTACGAGGCGCTTGTGCGCTCGGCGGATAGGAGAACCTTTACGGGATAATATTCACTACGTCAGAAGTATCTTCCGCTCCTTTTTTTATCGGGTTTCTCTTCGCTCAATAGAGGATCGAGCAGACAGACGTACTGCAAATGAGATAATCGCGGCGGTTTACGCTAGCCCATAAAGGGGATCTTTCTTCTCAATTTTGTGTCTTGTGTAGAAAAAGTTAGCGCCGACCTTGGCCACGAGCGTCTTTTGTAGCGCTTTGCGCAGATAGGCTTACATTCAATAGAAAATAACATGCGCTCTCACCCACGATGCCTATTTGAAATGCTAGGAGCCGGCGACTTTGCCCTCTGGCACGCTCCCAATAAATGTTTCTTTCCAAGGTAACACAATTACACAATATCACTGAACGTGGACAGCCTTGCCGATGGCGAGAAAAGTTAAGTCACCGTTTCTAAAGGCTTTTGAAAACTTTTCGTGGCACCGAGCCACCATTGGCAAAAATATATTCCCATGACTGGTACTCCTGAAGAACGAAAACCCGAATGTTTCACGGGTGGTACCACTGAAAAACGGCGTTCCCAAATTTCCACAGTCTACGACAGCAAATTTAATATAGATATAGCTGGGGTGTAGTCAGTTTTAGTTGCTTAGCAAGGACGCCGTCCAAATCGTCACCATGCTAAGCCATAGCCTCCTTTATACTGGAAGTGCCTGCCCAATGGTTGCTTTGTCGTCGTCGCGCCTACTTCACACATTTGCTGCTAGGGGCGCCAAAACCCCATACAGAAATGCAGGCGACGCTTGTCCGCTGTCTGCTGCTACAGTTCATTGTAGCTAGCGTAAAGTACGTTATCACGTTCAGCCACGTGATAACGCAAGTTTTCCATGTTAGGTTACGCGGTAACGTGACCTTACGTGATCAAATAGGTCACTTGATCACGGAATTTTTTTGTGACACGAGTAACTTCTTTCGGTCGTCGTTCCACCCGCAGAGCTCTATAGCGGTTAGCAATAGCAGACGTAGCTAAATAGCACAAGGCTGTCTGCGGCTCGTGGCACGCACACCGTGACGCCACACGTACACGCGGGGTCATTTCATTCCATTGATTGATCGTGGGCACTTCAGCACCTTGTACTTAGCCCCGACTCCTTGTGCTACATACTAAGTCACATCATATATCCTTACTGTTGTGTGACTATGTGCAACTCGGACTCCCAAGTCGCACCTCCTAGTGGTCCTTAAGCAGGCTTCTATGACTCGCAGTGATTCCCTCCTCAGGCACCAGGGCAGGGGAGGACTATACTATCCATCAGAGAAGCTAGTGAGGGTGTTGTATGCGCTGAAGAACTTCGTAGAGATTTAACTGAAAGAAGAAAAAAATATGCTGAAAAAGCCTTTGCATGTAGCTGTTGAGACTGTGGTTGATAAACTTATCCACCATGGGGCTCTGAAATGCGCAAAGGCAGAAAAAGATGTCAATCATTACAAAGATTTCCTGCAACTTCTGTGTACTAAGTATTTCAGGTCATTTTCACAAACTACTCGGCATCCGTGCCTGACAAGCATCACCTCAAGAAGATCTTCTCCAGCAAGCCACTATCTAGGAAGTCGTTAAAGTTCTAGAACTGCACACGTGAAAAACAGTGCGGGCCGCAAGAGACCGGTCAAAAACATCAAGGGGCTGCGTGCTTAAAAGACCAGATTGAAAATGTATCTCAAGATCTCCGGTCAGGGTGCTGCCGACGGTTGCGCAGGTTCTCGGTCAGCGGGGACGCGTTCGCGGTCCTGAGAAAAACCACTTGACTGCCGCATGTGGTCCGCGGCCCGCATGTTTTGCGGCGGTGCTCCAGAAGCAATAAAAACGCTAAGTGGTCGCTGTTTCAACGTTGTGAAAGTCCGCCAGCCTGTCTGTCCCCTTTTTAATTTGCATTGACTATTTTTGTTGTCCATATGACAGGCACCATGCGTGGTAACAATTTAGCGTATAAACCAAGACGTGAAAGCTAAAAGAAAGGTATAAGACTTCGTTTATATATAAAATCTATACTGACGGTGCCCTACGCTTGCTATGTAGCACGGTTTACGAATGTATTCAATTCACAAACGGCATCACAGTGGACTGTAGCAGCGGGCAGCGAAGAAGAGTCGTCTGCATTTTTGTATGGGGTTTTGGCACCTCTGGTAGCAAATATGTGTGAGGCAGGCGCAACGACGACGAAGCATGAGGCAGTCAACTATTGGGCAGGCATTATCAGTAGAAAGGAGGCTATGGCTAAGCGTAAGACTGCAACTTAAACTAATGTAACATACGCAGTTTGCTACAGTTCTTGCATACGCAGTTCGCTGCAGTTCTTGCAAATGTTTGCATGCGATATCTTCCCCGCTGTACAAATTGATTTATTACGCAAAACATAAATTAAAAAATCAAGATTATTATCATAGCGTGTTATGCGTTCGAAAGTTTCGACAAGCACCATCTGATACAAAAACAGTATATATCTACTTATTTCAGAGCACTTGCCGTGCAGCGCCAGAGGCATTACTGCTAGGACCAGGGAGGGGGTGGGGGGGTTAAAGGGGTTACAATAGCGTTTCATAAAAACGCTTGCTATATTCATTTGAACCGAAATACAAACAAAAACATAAGCTCGCGTACTAAAGATCAGCCCGAAAAAAAAGAGAAAAATGTATATTGGTACGTTACTTCCGACCAATTCACTAAATATCACAACGAAATCTATTCACTCAAACAGTAGCGAAGACATAGTGCGATGATTGATTCAATCGAAATACTTTCCAGCCATTTTAGAATTGAGCTTTTAATAACTCTTAGACAGGTGTCATTTTTCAAAGTAAAAGCAACGCAGCTGTGTATAACCTCCTTTGACGCTTATTTTATGATTTAGCCGTGCTTTCAAACATAGTCCTAGAGAGTTCAACTCACTTCAGACGCACCGTGAAAAACAAATCAAATCCTAGTCAGACATAAAAAGTATTCTCTTGAACCAAAGCTCTCACAAACCCTGCGTCGAAGAAATCGTGACCGCAATAAGAACACATAGAAGCCGCACTAAACCTACCGAGAAATACGGGGTTGTTTGAGGTCAGCACTATCTTACAGATCGAGTGTACTTGTTTGTAGCCGGCCGACGTCTCTTAGAAAAACAAGCAATCCCGAGAAACGTCAGGTACACTTGCAACGTGCTTGTCGCTTTTCTGTCCCCTTGGCAAATATCTCTAACGGGATTACAATCGTTTTTTTTTCTTCTTCTTCTCCCTTTTGATGCTCCACGACGGCTAGTTTATGTCGGTCAGCCAAGCAAGCAAAAGGGCTGTGTCTTTTTATGTCGCTGGATGCCGCGTTATGTGGTCGCTGTCCGTTTCGTTCTGTTCATTTGTTACCCTTGTGGCAGCGAAAAAAAAAAGAACTCGTCACATAGTAAACAGTGCGTATTGATCCATTCGTGTTCCTTCTGTCGCAATTTTAGCTGACATTCACCGCTTTAATTTGTGACTTGTCAAAGTCAGCTGTGTTGCGTTTATCCGAAAGTACCTTAGCAGGTACAAAACATGTTGGAGCTCGGAGATTACTCCAGAAATACCGTGTCAAACTTTTTGACTAGCCCCTCCAACAGAAATTGCCAAGTGTCGAGAATGAAACTTAATGATTTGTGCTGTTCGAAGCATGTTAAGGTCCAGTGTTTACCGCAACAGCCGGAAAACTCAACGGTGTGACGCCTTGGGATGAAGTGGGGGCAATTAATACGTTTGTTCGTTTACAATTGTCGTAATATTTCGTAAAAAACAAACAGCATTTATTTGAATAAGATGAAATCAATACATTTAAGTATTAAGCACAAGAGTATGATCATCGTACAGGTAGGAAAAAAAAATACGTAAAAATGGAAACAATAGTACGCAAAAATAAATTCGGAACGCGGAAGTCTTGAGACCTTCCAGCGGCTGGCCGCGGTCCTTCCAATGAAGCCTGGCCTGCGGTCCTTTTTCATGCGACGCGTTGCTACAGGCGCAAAAAAAAAAAGTGTGCGCAAAGGAATTGCGCCGTGACGCGTTCCAGATGTTCAAACGAAGATACCAGAAAGAGAGAGAGCGAAACTGCGCCGTAGCGCGGGTCTTCTCACCATATTGTTTATTGAACATTGTCATCATCAGCATCACGATTATTTCTCCCCGTGTTCGTGTCAGTGTGACTATATTAGAACTCCTCTGCGTTATCTTGTAGTACATTGTGTTCGGAGTCCCCAGTCACAACTATTGAATATTGTCAGCATTAGTTCAATCATTCGAATCACTTTTTTGCACTGCACGAATATGTCTGAGTTGCCGTGCGCTTTGATTTATGCCTGGTGCATAATTATTGTATAATGATGAGCTAAAGATTATAAAAGTAAAATTAAAGTGTTTTTTCATAAGCCTTAAAGTTTTTGTTTTCTAATTCCTACTCTAATATTCATATATCTGTTTAAATGCTTAGCTATCTTTGTTTATTTAGTTTTTCCTCTTTTATATATATATATATACTTTTTCCCCGTCACTCGAAATTGAGACAGGTCCCTAATCCGGCCCCTTAACGAAAATGATTGGGAACCCTTGGTCTAGAATTTGAGGAATGTAGCTTTTGTTCCTTCTGAGAACACCTTTTTAATCGAGGTGCCTGTAAAGGCTGAACTTTATGCAGAGAATACAAATATAACACGTGCTGCTGTCCCCCGGCCATACGTCCATCCGTTCCACCTTAAATTGAGACTGCGGCCAATGCTGCTCAAGAGAACAAGGTCACGGCTTTGAAACGTTCTTCCGCATGACAAGTGCTTACACTAGGAAGGCGCTTCTGAAAGCTAGGAGCGCGGACTAGCTATGGCTTGTAGCTTTGGCTCTAGTCTGAGCTTAAGGTTGATCGGAGTATAGAGTTTGGTGATTTCCTGCACCACACTAGTCGGCCACCCGAATATTAGCAGACAGGTTGATTCTAAACAAGAGCAAAGCGACAATTGTCAATAAAATGCTAATAGTGCTGTAACGCATTCCCTTAAAGGAATTAATTCTACCCTAACTGCCGATCGGGTTCAGTTATTTTCGCGATATCGCGCGTTTGAGAACACACTTCTTTCAACACGGCATCGTAGGGTCTAGGCCAACTCGCCGAAAGCCAACTCGTCGACGGCCAACTCGTCGGCGGCCCATTCGTGGAATAGGCCAATTCGTCATAGGGCAACTCGTCGAAGGAAAACTTCTCGAAGAGGCCAACTGGTCGCCACGTTTTCAAAGCCACAATATATAATTTTGTCCTGAAATTTCGAAGTAAATTCTGCCCTATAGTAATACGTAATATCGCCACACGGTAATACCTTCCATTTTCCAGAAACTTGGCAGCAGCGGCGGCACGAAATATCGACGCTATAGCCTGACCATCTTTGCAGGTTTGCTCGACTTCTTGTTGCTTCCTCCTTAGAAAGTGTACCGTCGCTGCTGCCACAGCTGTTGTCTGTGTTTGTTTGTTTTCTGGCTGTTGTGAACCAAGACGTAATGTCTAAAGAAATTTCTAAAATTTTAAATGAGCTTAAAGACGAACTTCGCAATGAATGGAAAACTTTCAGGGTTACTCTGGAACGGGATATTCGCAGTGATATCCGTGACATGCGAACGGACTTCAAGGGAGTAAAAGATAGCATGGAATTTATGAACCTTGAGTTCGAGGACATAAAAAAGAAGCTTGAAACGGTCTTGAAAGAAAATTCCGAACTAAAAAGAGAAAATGGAGCTCTTTCAAGGAAATGTGAAGAAATGGAAAAACGCCTAAGTGACTGCCAGGATCGGCTTACAGAAGCCGAACAATACTCCAGGAATATAAATCTTGAAATTAAAGGCGTCATAAGGAGCGACCATGAAGAGCTCACTGACGTAATTGCTAAGTTGGGGGAATCGATTGGAGAGCCTATTGTACGGGCTGATGTTGCCATTTGCCATCGTGTACCAACCCGGGACTCTGGCAAATCGAACATAATCGTACAGTTCGTGAGCCGCAGCAAACGGGATGCTGTTCTCGTAAAAGCAAAGAAAATGCGTCTTACAAACACAACCCTAGGGCTCTGCTCGGAGGAATCCGTGTTCGTAAATGAGCATCTTTGCCAGGCCCTGAAGCGAACTCTTGGTAAAGCGATCGCAAAAAAACGCCAATGTAACTGGAAGTTCGTATGGGTGCGGAACGGCAAGATTTTTGCCCGTAAGAATGAAAGCGCTTCAGTAATCACAATTGATAATGAAGCTGCAGTTGATAAGATTTGTTAGTCCAGCTTCCTGCTTATGTCATTCTTTTCATCTTTTGCATGTCGTCTCAAATGGAGTACTTTGAACTTGTCTTGCCTGAAGACCTTAGTCAGTGTCTGCTAGCTGGAAATTTTACCCGTATTTTTCACTTGAATGCGCGATCTGTAAAAAATAAACATGACGTTATAACATCCTTTTTGAAGCGATGCCGCGTGTCATTTGAGATAATAATGTTCTCAGAAACCTGGTATCAGCAGGATGCTGACATGTTGGTTTTACCCGCGGGCACTATTTCTTAAACCGTCAGGATAAGAGAGGGGGAGGCGTGTGAATTTACGTAAAGACTTCCCTTGAATGCGAGCTGTTGAACACTTTTTCAGGACTAACAAGTGACTACGAGGTTTTAAGCCTAAAAATAGGAAACTACATCATAACTGTTTTGTATCGCCCACCATCGGGAGACTTTGGAAAATTTATCGCTTTTCTCGATCGCTTTTTGAACATGTTTCGATTAACAAGTTTAGCGTAGTTATGGGAGGAGACTTCAACGTTAACGTTCTAGATGATTCTTTTCAAACTATTGAGCTCAAAAATGTGCTCAGCTCAAGTGGGTTTGTTAATATAATTACGTCAGCTACTAGGATCACCCAGACCACATCTAATGCAATTGATCTTTTCATCACGAATTGCATTACGAAACTACACGGTTCTGAAACCATGTGTGCTGATATTAGCGATCATCTTCCAATTTTTTTGTCTCTGTTTAATCATGACCTGAAAAGAAAGGTTGCAAAGGCTACGGTCACCTTCAGGAACATGTCAGATAGTTGCCTGCTGGCCTTCAGAAATGCAGTTTTGGACCATAATTGGAGCTCAGTTCATTCTAAGCTGGATGTGGATGATGCGTACATCGAGTTTTTAAATGTTTTTCAAAGACTTTACAATTTACATTTTCCATTTAAAACTATAACTGTGACCAACAAAATAAGAAAACCTTGGGTGACACCCATACATATTAAAATGATGCAAAAAAAAGCCCGCCTATACAAATCGTTTCTCACATCGAGAGATAACAACAAGTTGTTAACTTTTAAAAAATTTCGGAACGTCCTAACGTCTGAACTCCGGAAAGCGAAGACGCTGTACTATAAGCGCAAGTTCGAGGATGCTACTAAAAAACGCCCTGATATTTTATGGAAAATGATTAACGAAGTCCTGAATCGTAGTAAAATTCCTCCTCGCATAGGCGAATTAAAAATTGATGGCCAAGCTATGTTTGGTGTGCCTTTGGCGGAATATTTCAACACGGGTTTTCTAAATCTGCAACCCAAACCTTATAATGACGATGCCCTTTTGAAGCTCACGCGTAGTAGCCATACCTTTTTTCTAGCCCCAACTGACGACCAAGAGATATTTAACATTTTTCTAGGACTTAAGAACACTAAAAGCACAGATGTTGATGAACTACAATTGAAACCTGTCAAATTCGTGATGGATATCATCGTACCCTGCCTAACACACATATATAATCTGTCTTTATCGTCAGGTAAATTTCCCACTAATATGAAATTGGCTAAAGTTTCAGTAATACATAAAGGTGGTGACTCAAACGTTGTCACCAACTACAGGCCTATATCGGTGCTACCTGTGTTTTCTAAGGCACTTGAGAAAATTATCTTTATGCGCCTCAATGACTTTTTTCTTAAACAGTCTGTATTAACAGAATTTCAATTTGGATTTAGGAAAGGTAAATCCACCGAGACAGCTTTACTGCTGCAAAAAGAAATTATATTACAAGGTATAGAAAAAAGGTTGCTTACATTAGGCGTGTTCATCGACTTTTCTAAAGCTTTCGACGTGTTAAATCATAAAACATTGCTGGCAAAACTAGACTACTATGGTGTCCGTGGCGTACCCCATAAGCTAATTGAGTCATACTTAAAAGATCGTAAACAGTCTGTTGTCATTAATAATCATGCTTCCTCTTTTCAAGACGTTCCTTGTGGGGTACCTCAAGGAAGTATACTTGGGCCCTTTCTGTTTAATGTTTACATCAACGACATTGTAAATGTTGATAACCAAGCACAGTTCATCATTTATGCCGATGATACAAGTCTTTTTTTTTCTGCGGATAGTGCCGATGAATTAATATGTCGCGCAAATTCTGTTCTTCAGAACTTCTTTTTATGGTCAGAGGCTAACGCGCTCAGGATTAATGCGAAGAAATGCAAAGCAATTATTTTTAGATCCGTAAATAAGTCTATCTTAACTCATAGCCCAATTCTACTTGGCGATTCGGAAATAGAAATCGTGAACCAGCACAAAATATTAGGTGTATACTTTTCCGAACATGTGACCTGGGACGCTCATGTAAACTTTTTGATTTCAAAACTGTCTCGTATTGTCGGTGTATTTGCTCGTTGTCGTGGTATTTTGCCACTTCATGTTAAGTTAAAAATATTTCACGCATTATTTCAGTCTCATTTGAATTACTGTCATCTCATCTGGGCTACTACAACTAAAACAAATATAAATAAATTATTTTTGCTCCAGAAAAAGGTCTTACGACACATTGCGGAAGTACATTATCTTGATCACACTGAACCTCTGTTTACTAAGTATAATATCCTTCCTATTAAGCATTTGTATGAATACCGCCTGATCTGTTCCATTCGTTTCGCACCACCATCAGTTATTGAATTCTTATATTGTATTTCGCAATTAACTGAAACCCTCAGCATCGTCAGCACACGTCGTACAGAGTTTTGGGCTATCCCTCGGTCACGTACAAACTATAATCTGCAATCCCTGCGGCATATTCTCCCATCTTTGTTAAATACATATCTCACCAAGAACATAGATATATATTCGGCTAGCAAGAAAGACATCTTGTCGTATTTTATTTAGTTGGTTTTTATTGTATTTTCATTTTTTGAATGAATTGTAGCATTTATTTTCAGGTATCTATATGTGTGCGTACTGTGTATTCATTCTTTGTTTTCTCTATTGAATGCTGCTGCCTGTAAACGGGGGAGCCTGAGCCCAGTCAAGCTGTTCTTGAACAGCTTCTTGCCTAGGCTCCCCTCCAGAATTTCTGGAGAATAAAAAGATTTGATTTGATTTGAAGTGTGCTCTTTCTTGTAGAAGATAACAACTTGCAGCTTTCGCCGCTTTCACGGTGCAGTGGGAGGCGATTACTACGTCGCGCGTGCATCACTGGGCCGCGTGTTAACATACACGGCCCACCCGTTCACCCCGCTTCGCGGTGACAGTCTGCGGCGGCTCATAACTGAAATGCTAACCCACCTAGCCCATCAGTCACGCCACTTCGCGGCGACAGTCTGCGGCGGCTCATTACAATAGGTAATAAAGCAAACGAACAAAAGGACGATCCCGAAACGAACATTTCTCAACTTGTCTCAAGATACTGTCCTATCTTCGCAGTCTTGTGATTTTTATTTTCCCCTTGTAATTTAAGAATGGCGCTGTGTCCAAACACAAATAAAAATTTAGGTCAAAAGGTAAGAAGGAACTACGAACTTTAACCTCGGACCGTCATCCAACGCATTTGACGAATCACCCTTCGACAAATTGCCCCTTTCGACAAGTTGCCCTCGACGAATTGCCCTATTACGAATTGGCCTATTTGACGAATGGGCCGCCGACAGGTTGGCCGTCGACGAGCTGGCTTTCGACAAGTTGGCTTTCGACGAGTTGGCCGGATCCCGGCAGCGTAGTCTAGCAACGAAATTGTCTGCAACGTCGACACTTCGCAGGGAGCATTTTTACCACCGTTTTTACGTATCCGGTTTTAAATCGCTAAGCCGTGACTGCATCCGCGCGTGTTCACAGTGGTTGCTTTGCAAAAACATGAGTATACAGCGCTGGCATCATCAAAATGTAATTTAGTTTTCAATGTGCGCGATAACTCAAAGCGATAGGCCTAGTAGGGTCGTGAAACGTTTCGCCTACAACCGTCTTCCTCTACTTGCCCAGTTTCTGCTAAGCCCTCCCTCAAGTCAAGTTGAAAAATCGTGGTAACAGCCCATCTGCGCAGTGGCCCATGTGTGATGTCGTGAAAAGGCTGCCGTAACCACTATTCAAGTTGGACGCTACGTATACTTTGTATCTTCCAATCACACAGCCACCTGCAAGGTGCTTCACTGTACTTCCTCTGCTTTTTATAGAGCAAACAAATGAAGGCTTCTATGCGGAGAGCAAATCGTCTGCTTCTTGCACAGGAGATGCGGTGACGTCGGAACAACGCCCAGCTCTGATTGGGTTTGATTCAAAAGATAGTTGGTAGACCTCAATGCTAGATGCTTTGATGTCTGCCCACTATTTTTTCTCAATCAGCCAATAAGAGCTCGGCGATCTGACATTATCTCTACCCCTGTGCAAGAAGCATATGAACTTGCGCTCCGTTGTAAAGTTTTTTTGAGAGTAGCAATTATTCATCCTCGAAGGTTCGTGCAAATGCAAAGACTGTGCTCGCTGGTAAGTCAAATAAGTATCAATTCTTCCGCCATATCGTCCATCATATCGTTCTAGAAAGCACTTAAAATCATTTCCGAAAAACATTCACAACTCGGAGAAAAAGAAATGAGCGGGACGACATTGAGCAAGCCCCTCCGCTTCCTCATGAAGCCGCAGCAGCGAAGCAGAGAACGCACTATCTTCTCGTGGGGGGCCTTCCGGTGTGCTCAGAGCCGTGTATTGGGAGAGTTTGGCCAATAGGCGGAGCAAAGGCCGCCGCCAGCGCCGAATATTCCCCCCGCGCTTAGAGCGTAAACTAAATTTGTGACACAGCGTCGACCAATCAGGAGACCGCGACGTCGCAATATTGCAAACGACATTCAAAGCGTGAAATAGAGGCGTTCAATCTCGGCCTCTCTGCTCCATCTCACAAATGTCGGCAGTGAAGACAAAGGTACAGGCGCGTGAACCTAGCTCAGCAAAACGCTTTTGTTTGTACGAGAACTCGTGCATAAGAGCCACTTTCCAAAGCCACGCGCTCGTGCCCATACCTTTCTCTGCACTGCTGATGTGCTTGTTAGAACAGCGTCTTGTGACTGGCGGAAAGAAAACAGTGCAAAGGGTGGGGCGCGCGAGCGTCTGGAGACGCGGAGTCCTGCTCGGCTCGTGCGCTGGCTTTGGCAGTGCTTTCTTTCACCGTTTCAGCTGAGACGCTGTTTCTAGCAAGTTGGCCCTGGTTTGGAGCGCACATTCGTTTATTCTACACTTGAATATTGGCGTGACGAACACCTCGCACGCACAAAGTTTTCAGTCACTGAGAGTCACACCTTTTAACTCTAGCGACGCTAAAACGGCTTGAATTAGTCGTGTCACAAATTTAGAGCTCACGACCACCGCTAGGGGCTGTTTCGCGGCCTGTGGTTGGCCCCGAGACGCTCGCCTATTCAAACCAATGTATGGCCAAACTCTCCCGATAAACGGCTCTGGGTGTGCTCATAACACTTGTGGGTGGACTTTTATCTATATTCTTTGAGCAAACTTCTCACCAATTTAATTCCCACAACGCTCGAGTTGAACACGTCCTGCGCATTCAGCGTGACACGGCAGGCACCATTTGGAATCAGGAGATTCACAATTCTAAAATATTGATATAAATTATATTTTCCTTTTCCTAGAGCATAATTTTTCTGCGGATCTGTTCACCTAAGGCATAATTCCAAATCAATAAAACATTTTTTTTCTCTTATTTTAAAACTGAACTAAACAAAATATGTTTTCTGACTTTTCTTCTCACGCGCTAACTCTCTCGCCTTCCACTACGCGATAAACGGTTAGCAAAATTTAAACCATAAAGGCATTCATGATCTCTACAAACCAACACCCCCTGTCCTATTAATTCGTATGTGCCTTTTCTTTTCACTTCATGTCTCCCGCTCATCTGACCGCCAGATTAATCGTGTCTCAGTGTCCCCATCGCACCACAAAATCACTCTTCCCAGCCCCGTATGCCCCAGCACACAAATGGCCCGCCATGACCAGCCACGACGACCCATCTTTGAGCCTTATATCCCCCCCCCCCCCCCCCCCCCCCCCCCGGATGCCGTCCCATGCGGGCCACGAGTCCGTAATTATTCCACTCTCCCCCTTCTGTTTACCCCTCCCCTCATACGGGTACATCTGACCACCAGCAGTGCAAAACCGGCCGCAGGCTTTCCTTTGGCTCCCGAAAGGAACCCCTATCCATCTCCGCCGGTGGCATACCGGCACGGCCATCTCAAAGGGAGGTCATATAACTGGGCTGGGGCTGTGCGTGCCGGTGGGTAAGTTCCATTAGGGCACTGGCAGCGTCAGAGCTGGGTACCTCCGCCCTTTTTCTATACTACGCGTCTTTTGTCTATTGCGTTGCCTATTGCGGGTTCGAATTTGTGCCGCCATCTAAAGAAGACTCACACGTATTGTGACCTAACCGTTCCGCTATATAAATGTATACGGACGTGTGTCGCTTTCCCCGTTTTAAGACAGATCACCGCAAATACCATAGTGGATTGTCATTTTTACTCGGGTGACCGTGTTTGATGCGCCTCTGGTGGCGCAGGCTTTTGTGTGTGCGAGTATACGTGCGCGTGCGTGTGTGTGCGTCTGCGGGCGCGTGCGTGTGTTTGTGTTTGTGTGTGTGCATTCTTTCAATCGCGAGTTTTTGGGCCGGCATTTAGAAGCATATCTTCGCTTGTATTTATCTACTCTTTCCTGTTCGTCCTTTGTTTTTGCGCATGCAAGTCTACTTAGCTAGCTTGCAATTACTGCACCTTCTTACAGTAGAAAAAAGAGGCATTAACTGTCGTTCCATTAATACTGAGCTAGCATTCACAAAATATTTAAAAAAAACGCTCTACCTGTGACGCTGAGCGATGCCAGCCCTCGTGTACAGTGGCACACGGGTGCTCGCAATAACCGACCGAGCCGTTTCATTACGGGTTTCATAATTAATAGCCCGTCCCTGATGAATATCCCCCCGGTGCTTCTCTTTCGGGAAGGAAGCGAGCGAAATGGGGGGGGGGGGATTGAAGGGGTCGACGATATTGCCCCAGACGATGCGGCCGGTTGCCCGGCCAGTTTCCAGGTTTAAGCGTTTCACCGTACTCTCTCTTACCTTGCGATGGACTGTAGCAAAAAGTACGCGCCGCCCCAGTCAAGCGAGCTCTCCGAAAGTATCACGTGACTGTGCTTCTCACGCATTGCCGCCCACTGATCTCTACTACACCCCATTCTCCCCTAAGCCAAGAGTGGGGTGGACGCAACGAGGCTCCTCTCCTTGCAGGAGCCATACGTCTAACTTTCGCCACGTGAACACGCTTCTGCTTCTACCCACACGCAGAGGGAGATGATCAGGTGACGAAAAGGACACGCTTGGTTGGTCCGCTCACCGCACTGCTGCTTAGAGGTGCTCCCCGAGCCGGGTGCGAGTAAAGCCACCGTAAGTTCGATGCTTCACTCGGAAATCGGGCGTCCGTTGGACTTTTTACTCATTCAGTTGATGTCTTTGGTCCATGCTTCTTTTTCTTTGTGCTTTTAAGCGGGTTTTAATGAGCACCGTTGACACTGACATGAAGCATTCGAACGCGGGACATACACGCTTGACCAACTAGAACCTCGAGATGCTCAAACATCAATTGGCTTCCCTTACGACTTCTCGGGTTTGCATGCGCTGTTATTGACCGACTAGAACCTCGAAATGCTCAAACATCAATTGGCTTCCCATAAGACTTCTCGGGGCTGGATGCGCTGTTATTGTGCAAAAAGCAGGAGATAACAAGAAAAACTTCAGTGCTTCGTACACTGTTCGAGCCAACGCTCGGAAGAGTTGGAAAAGCAGTCAAAAGGCTCACTTACGGGACGGGGCCGCTTACTTCCGCTGGGTATGCTCATTGCACCATCCAGTCTCCAGTGGAGATCAATGGTCGCTGCGCACCTCCCTAAGCTCACGTGGCACTCTACACGATATCGTATTGGCTCCGACGGCTAGAGAGTGTTTTCTGTGGTCCATCGTGAGGTAAAACGGAGTATAGCAGTCCGGACTGGTGCGGTCTCCTGTCAAGCAGACGCGGCTTAGCTTCATCACGGGTCATTGCCTCGGCTGATGGGGCGAGTATAAATATGCCGCTGGGAGATGTTAAGTTGCACTTTTGCTGAGGGACGCTTCTTCGCGATCGCTTTGTAAACGGTGCTTCCTTGTGCCTTTATGAGGCGGAGAGAAACGTTTGATGGTTTGTTATTAGCGAGTTACGCGCCGGCCTAACTTCTCGTCACTCAGAGGTTCGCATCGACTATTTATAATTAGGGTACATGCACTTCCATCCCTAAATATTTTATAGAAAGATTTCGGGGATGCAGTGTAAACTTGGTTGTCCGAAGGTAAAGGCTAACTTAACTTTATCTCGGCTCTGTACATGACGCTCCCACTTCGCTGCACAAAATTTGGTTAGCAGTTTTTAGTAATTTAAAATCCCCAAAGAAGAATCAAAACTGATAAATATATATATATATTTTTTTTAGCTTGGACGTCTCAGATACCGTGTCAACCACAAAGCGTTAGGCCTAAAACCGAATTTGTATGCTCCTTGGGTATTTTTTGGCTTAAAAGTAGCAGCAAATGGGAAGTGAAAAAGACCGTATCGAGTTTGTGCCATGGACCAAGGGGATGGTATACAATATATGCTCTCGTGCGGGAAGTGTATGTGTCGGGAAAACGGGGCGGGGCGGTGACCCAATATCCGCCTAAGACTGCGTCTCGCTTCTTTAGCAGGAACCACTTGCTCCATATTGGCATTACATTGCCGAGACAGGTCCCGTAAGTCGCTCTAAGAAAAGGCTGTCTTGTTGTACAAAAAACAGGGGCAGCAAACTCGACAGATAGTCGAGGCGCATACAATAAAAAAGGAGGGACCAAACTGCGTGAGTCGGTTAAAGCAAGTAGGTAGGGGAGCTGGTTAAGGATAGACATGGTAACCCTGGAGCTAGGGGACAAAAAAGGACGGAGTGACACCAAACCCGGAGTTTCTTGTCTGTCCGTTCCTTTTTGTCCTTAGCTACACGGTTACTCTGTTTGCGTGAGTCAGGCTTCTCTGATATTGTTATATAGCGAGGTGGAATTTCTTGGTCGGGAGATGACGCCTTAACCGCGTAGAACCGATGACAACGAGTAATTTGTTGAGCAGACGCAATTCCGTTCTGAGTAGAGGGTCGCGTATGTATGCTTTTCTTGGCTCTTAAAAATGAAATCAGTCAGTTGATACTCAGCATTCGTGTCATTCAGTTTCTCTCTCCGTCCGCGTCTGGTAGCGCTGTTTCAAGATGTCTGAGAGAGCCGTGTATTTGGCGCATCATTCCGAAGAGTGTATGGTGCTGCAGCACTTATCTATTGGGCTAACTGAGCAATCACGACTGCTTGATGTCTTCCAGACCACGCTGACAACATTTTGCCTCGATTAACTGTGACATTTGGCACTCGTATAAGAAGAGCAATTCGTAATTCTTACCAAGCGACTTTACTGTCCTGTTGGCCACATGGCGACTCTTAGAAGACGGTAGCGCATTCTTATGCGTGCGCGTTTGTAACTTTGATGATAGTGTGAAGTACTTCATATAGGGAGTACTAGTTATTGCACATCGCTAATGCTACAGCGTAATGGCCGGATCTCAAGATACGGAAGTACGAGAGCGGCTTTCTGCTGGTAAAAACATCTAAAAAATTTTGAAAAAAGACAGCTTTAGAAAAGAACTCGGTGGATTCACAACCACTTCGAACTTGGGTCGAAGTGCCTTTACCAAAGGTTTCCGAGCCAAAATAGACTATGTCGACAGCCCAGCAAGTCATCCCCACAAAGATAATAATTTTTTATGGCTTCTTCAACTGTGTATAATTCAATGGTCCCATTCACAAGATCTTCGACAAACTTTCTGAAGGATTGAGAATCCTACTGCTGAGGGCATTAATTCCCCACTGGCCGACCAGACTGCATGCGAGATAGGATTTCTTTCGCCCATCTGTACGACTCGGCTCACCAGATGTGTGGAAAGCCGCCTCGGTGGCTCCGAGGCGAGAGCGCTGGCCCTACGGATCCCCTTGTGGAGGGTTCGAATCCCGGCCGAGGTGCCCGCAATCTGACGGAGGCTTATTGCGGAGGAGGCGCCGTGTAACCGAGCTTTCGGTTGCATGTCAAAAAATCCCCAGGTGGTCCAAATTAATCCTCAGTCCTCCGCTGGGGCGTGCTAGATGCCCGTCATTGGTTTGGCACGTAAAACCCCCAAATTTGACTTTAGCTGTGTGGAAGCTCATTCACTTCGGTTTTCCTTGTTTTAAATTTTCTCTCGCTTATTTTCTTTGCTTTCGTAATGGCATATATTAATAAATTACTACCCCAATGACGCCATAACGTTGATACATTTCTTTTTCAGTAAAATTTGTTTCGAGGTTGTAAAATGGCATAAAGCTCCAAGAGCCACTGCTCTTAAATATACAACGACTTCAATCATTACTTCATTTATTACGCGCACGCTCAATAACATACCTTAACAGGCAAGAATATAATGTGATTTTCCGATTGAATTTCCAAGCATAGTGCCGCGGAAAAGTTTCGTGTCACAGGACACGTGTCAAGCTTCCTGCAAACGTGGCGCGCTCGGCCGTCCCAAACTACTGCATCGCGTCGGTCAGGAATTAAAGTCACACCAAAATCGCGTTCATAGCGAGTACCTTCAATCCCATATATATCTCAACACAGACGGCGTATTCCGCTGAACCTATTGTATACGTGCTTTAAAATAGCACCCATCCCTCGCTATTCCATTTCGTCAACATAACGCTTTCACGGCTGCATCTAGCTAGCCTATCCCAGATTCAGCCTTTCTGAACCTATCGCCGGGGGGGTTAAATACCACTTTTTCTCTCCCCCGCTACCCCCATCGGCAATTGCACTCCTCGTTAGTGCTTCGCTGCTCCTCTCAGCTTCCATTGAATAAACCGGGCTCCGAGCAAACACCCGGGAAGCCGCCATGCGGGCAGCCCGCGAACCTGAAAGGAAGCTCGGCAAAAGAATCCAGCGTGTTATTCATTTCCAGAGAGGTAGCGATAGACCACGTTGAATTAACCTGAGACTGGGGTAGAGAAGAAATATCAAAACGTAGAAGGGACGGAAAATAGAGAGGACGACATTCTGTCAATTTTCTGTCCCTTCTACGTTTTGATGATTCTTCTCTACCCCAGTCTCAGGTTAATTGAACTTGGTTAATATTCACCAGCTCGCCTGCACCCTTACGATTCTTTCAGCGATAGACCGGCCACTGGATCGAGCACCCACCTTAAGATTGAAAACCATCGGCATGAATTTTGTATTTTTTTTATTTTGGTGGGGGGGGGGGGGGGGGGGGGGGGGCAGTTTAATAGAACTCAGACACTCGAGGCAGCATTAGGAGATACTGCTGTTGTTCTTTTCTGCGGTGATAGTTGTTGCTGACGCGGTGTAGCAGCAGATTCCGCGCGTGCTTGCGTATGCACCTTCGTCGTAACCCGCTTAATTCAGCGGGGAAATATATCCGGTAATTTAGCGGGCCATCACTGTGTCATGTGGCGTCATGCCATATGACGTCACAATATTCCCGCTAAATTTGGCGGATAACGTTGTTTTCTTTTTTTTCACTAATCTTCGCTAGGCGTAGCAGGAACATTTTTCCTCTAAATGTAACCGGGAATTTTTCCGCTGAATGTGGCGGCAGTTTTGTGTCACATAGCGTTATGGTGTTATGTGAAGTCTCACTGTCGCGTGATGTCATGGCGTCACGTGACGTCCTAGTGTTTCGTGTAAACAGCCCCCGCAAACTTTAAAGGAATTTTTTTTTTGGTCGCTGCTTTTGGCTGTGGGTGTGGAGACCCAACCGACGCGCCCCTAGCGGCAAAGTTGATAACTACATCCATAAGGACAACAGCAACCTGAAATGTTTGTTTCTCTTTCTGGCGCAGCTCTCGGCTGACGTATACCAAGCGCTGGCTCGGCGCTCGGCCGAAACTCGTGTTCAACGAGTGAAGCACCGATGGAACGTGAGTTCCAGCTGACCGCTGACGCAGCACGCACTCGTGACCGCTCCGTGCCCGGCTCTCGATCGAGGAAAGACGACGCGAAGAACCCGGAGCAGAGGCATACACATTAGATAAGCAGCGAGCTCTGTCGGAAACAAGGTGAGCCAAGCGCTCCGCCTATTACGATCTCCTCGCCAGTTGTCAATCTCAACAAGTCTGCGCGGGTCCTTGACCCCCAAGGGTCGGTTTCGGACTACTTTCGGAAGTTTACGAACCTCTCTTAAGTAAATCTCGGGAGATTCGGCGTTTTCGAGGTGCTATGGAGGTGACGTCACAACGCTGTAGTGCGTCCTGAGGCCCTAACCCACACGGCGGGGTCGAGCCAACATCACCTAGACACAAAGCTCCGCAGGCTTCATCACAGTCGGATCGATCGAGGTGTGAGAATGGGCACGAGTGCTGTGTCAGTGTTTGGCCGGGGCTCGTGTCCAATCAGCACTTCAAAGATCGGGCTCATGTCCAATAGTCGAGTTACCGCAATCCGACTCTAATGACGTTTCACAGAGAGAGAGGAGACCATGCGGAGGCCTTCTCTCTAGGCGGTATTGGTCAAGAGGGGCCGAGGAACCGGGCCATCGCAACCTTCTGCGATTGGCCGGCTCCTCTGGCCAATCGCAGCAGGCGGCGACGTCCAGGTCTATCGGTCCCTCTTGGGACCCCCGTATAGAACAGGGCCCCTGTTTGAGCGGTGACGAAGTAGCAAAATTAGAGTGCTAACGCTAAATGTTCGGACAGTGTGAAGTAAATCTCATCAATCGTTACCCTTAGAAAAATGCGTGCATGGAAAATCAAAACAGCCAGTTTCCAGCTACCTTCGGGGTTACTTATTCCCGGCAGAGGGTGTGATTGAACAGATTGTATACTGCGGAAGTCGTCCCTCGACACACCAATTCTGGGCGTCTTTATGTCTTCACATATGTGAAATTTTGGGAATCAGAAATCTAGGCATTTCCGTTCACTGCTTATGTTACACGAAACTTGACAGGAAGAGTGTCTTGCTGCACTGCATTCATCTCGTTAGAATGCGCGCATTATCAACTACGAAAGCACTTCGGTCTAGTACGTGTCCTACGAGAATGCGTAAGGCCTCATGGCTTCCGCTCTAGGGCTCTGGCTAATTTCTGTGAACGCACAAGCATTATAAACAAAATGCCTAACTGAACCATCAGGAACTACCGTTTCATTTTTCACCAACAAAAAGGCCGTCGTTCAGACTAGACTCAAATGCTTGAGAACGGCGTTCGTCTACTACTCCAGGAAGCGTGACCTTGACCGCCACGGCTGATGTACAAATAAACGCAAGGAACCCTAGATCTGCAGGTTCCGATGCGTGTAACATGAAGCAGTCAAGACACTATTCCGCTATTTCGCTGTTTGATGACAACATGATGAAAATTATAAGATTATGCACGCTTCACATTTGAGGTTGTCTTATGAATTTATAAAACGCTCGCCTCCGACGCGCGCCAGGAAACTCATAACACGCTGTGTCAGCGCTCCTTTCAATCTCCTTGATGCGTTGAATTTCATCGAGAGTTTTACTCAGGTAAACCCCTCATACAACTGAAAAGAAAAAAGAGCAAACGATGTACGGCGAACAAAACCACCACTTTTGTACATCTGCCGTTGACTAACAAACCGCCAGTAGCATACAAAACAATAGGCTAATAATTCAACCACTAGATGGCACTGAATTGCTTAAAATGGGGTCTATTGATGCAGGCTCTTCGCTCTGAAGGTCTGTTCACGCGCACAGTGCAGCGCGGAATCGGCGCCGAAGAAGAAGGCGACGCGGCGCTGATGCTGTGCCAGGCCGTCGGTTTAGCTGCGATGCATCGGAGCTGTTTCGCCACCCACCCCTCTGGAACAGCGCGTGAAAAATGACCTGGACTCTTGGGCTGTCGTAGTTGTGCCGCTGAGCTGCAAAAGCAGCGATATGGCGGAGTTGCGGAATTGTAATGAGTCTCACGCTGATACACGCGCTATTACACGGTCATAAAGACAGCAATGAGATCGCATTAATCCCAATCATTTTTCGTGGCCCGTGTTCGTCATAGTCTCTTGTGCTTCTTTTACCACTGCAACATAAAATAACGCAAGACGTGAAGCTTTGCTTTTTTTGTTTTTGTTTTTTTACACGCGCTGTTCTACGGCTTACGCGCTATTCGATGGAAGTGCCAGAAAGCGCACTGATACAGTGCCGATTTACTCAGCGCCACATCGGCGATAAGTAGGATGACCAGAAGTCCCATTTTGGTCCGGACAGTCCGGTTTCAGAGGTTAATTTCTACTGTCCCGTCATTTTGTCCCTATATAGCCAAATGTCCCGTCTTCGTGAAAACTTGCTTGCGATATCGTTACCAGGCGAGCGGACAGAAACAGAAAAAGAGGAAAGATTTTTAGCTTTTGCGGCTACTCCACTTGCCAATGTACTTTTCCCTCTGAACATTGGCACTTTTTATATCAGCATATTTGGCCAGCTTAGGTTTTGCAAAATGGGTAAGAAATGTGCTTGTGTACTCCACTACCTATATAAAAGTCCCAGAAGAGTGTGAGTTTTCATGGTGAACTGAATAGTAGCAGAGCTTTTTTCTTTCTCTCTCGCCTTGCCCCCCTCCCCTTCCCCCACTCCCTCAAAAAAAAAAGTCCTCTTTCCCTTTCTTTCTCACTACCCTTCACCCTCATGTCCCGTTTTCAACACCGATGAGTATAGTCACCCTAGCGATAAGTCACGTGCAAGTCAGAGCTGCCTCCGCGTGTTTTTCCAGCGCCGATTCGTCGTTGAGTTGTATGTTTAAACCGGCCTTGCTGAAATCGCCGATGTGCTCGAGCACGTGGTCACAAAAACACATGTAGTGACTCTCCAAGTGTTCACAGAACGACGCTGTTTGATATAATAAAACATGAAGGTCCCTGTCTTTTGCGGCTGAACAATCGACGCCGCGCTGTCTGCTCTTTTTACGCTGCACAGCTAGTCTCGAAACGTTTTGATCGCACCGATGTGCATATTTTTATGATTGTCGCACAGAGGGCGCTAGTCCTTGAAAATGGCGTCTGTGTCTGGCATGTGTCATAAACAATGGGCTGGATTTTAATTCTTAATAAGAAAGCGAGAAACTGGTGGAACATTCGCAACTGTCTTTGTGCAGCGTATGGAAGTTCTGGAATTAATACGAGCACATTCAACGCTGCGATGAGACAATTTAAGCCTCAGGAACATGACGTCAATTGCGCGCGATTCTGCAAAAATATTTTGTCGGCCGTTTTTCTCAGTCGCTTGCGATTGGTGGCGTGCTACTAAAGATTTTTTTCAGAAACCTTACATCAAATTTACTTTTTTTTTTAATTTATAAAGGTATAACAAATCTGCGGTCATTTTAAGATAAAGGTTAGATAGTTTCAAACTCGTACCGCCCACCCTGCATAAATAGAAGTTACCTGTATCTCGTCGCTGGTATACGCATGGCCAACACTCTGCGTCATTCGGTAGAATAAAAAGGTGTTGAGAAAAAATATCCAAATTCTAATTTACTTGCGTTGTATGATACCCAGGCAATTACACTTTTGGGGAACATTTCGACCTTTTGTCAAGGAAAGCATGAAATTGATAATTGTTTAAATGTAGCCCATAGGATTCATTGCAAACCACAAAAAAAAAATTTGTAGAGTTGTGGAATAAAGATTATACTCTTCAAAACCTAAATTACTGCTTATTGGTGTTCCATGAGTGCCATCTAAAATATTTCCGGGGAATATTGCGATGTTTTTGTTGAAAGCTGAGGATAAGATACCAGAGAGCATCCCACTTAATTTTATATGTATTCAAACTGTTTCTCGCATAATACAACATCGATTTTCCAGTTCATTACCTCGACATTTTTCGATGCGCGAACTCATATAACACGGGTAATATTTATGTGCAACCTTTCTTGTAATTCATGTCCGCCACAGGTATCCAAACAGATAGCACCACAACTCCCAAACAGTATACAAACAGATGTCCTAAAAGTGCTAATCAAAAACAGTACAAAAAAAACTTAATTACGAATCTAATATAGTTTTAATCTTCAAATATTTCTGTGTGAGCGACTCGTATCATCACTGCATCGTTATTAGTATCTCATCAAAGCGACGTATTTTATATTTCTTTCAAAGGCCGTTTCAGGACAACGACCGTAGATATAAAAAAACAAACAGAGAGTTGTCATTTCTAAGGCAGATTAACAAAGAAACTGTTTTATTTTAAAGTATTTAAGTGAGATTAAACTCCCGACAGGAATATATATATATATATGGATATATAAAAGCTCAAAAATTTAAAACTCAGGCCAGCTCCTAATGGAAGTTCCCGCCTGTCTACTACTCAAATAGTTCCCTCCGCCATGCGTTCCATCATTCGCCTGAAGGAAATCTACGGCAACTGAATTCAACCGGAGATACCTTCTAGCGTCTCTTCCTTCACTCGCCCATGTCATTAACCACTCGAGCGTAACGATACACCCAAAAAAGTAAGGATTTTATTAAGTCAACAGGGACCAGAATAAAACTCCTTTCAGAAACGACAGAGGGAACGAGACAAAGGGAGAAGATACAAAAATCGATATAAAATCGGTTTTAACCACGAACAAATGATGTGGGCCTTATATCAACAGAACAAAAGATTCGGGGAAGGACATCTCATTTCTGTTCGTCTCTTTGGTCGGAAACAGGACGGTACGATTTATTTTTCTCTTCCTTTCAAGTCAATATTTGGACAGATCTCAAATATCGGTTTTAGGAGCTTTCACTTTCAAATGTGGCTCCGATATTTGCAACTCTTTTTCGCTTCACTTCTCTGTCATTCCTCCTCTTGCTTTCTCGCCTCAAGCTTCGCTGATTTCGGTTCCTCGATACTTTTTGTATCAAGGTTCTTTTTTTTTTTTTTTTTTTTTTTTGTGAGACAACACCAGACATTGTCAGTTATTTCTTAAGACTCTCGAAACCTTTAATTACCCATTTAATGTTCTGCTACAGTTATGTTTTGTTTTATATAACACCACAGTTTCCTCAAGAAGTTGTCCATAATATGAGTCGTCCATTATATCGAAACAAAATTAGACGTACGTACCCAGTTCGTATCCAAAAGTCTTAATTGGTCTATACAGTGGGGTATTTATATTAACGAGACATACTGCATAACCAAGTTCCATGCGAGGGCCAAGGGTATAAATGTTATTTAATTAGTGAATTATAACTTTTAACAATTTATCCAGCATTTAGAAAACCACCTTAACAAATTTAGAATTTCTGAGTTATGTATTTCTCAGCCAGGCGTATTTCTTTGAAGTCAACCGTTAGTATCAAATATTCATCGATTGTTTTGGTGGTAATAACGATAGAGCTGTCATAGTCATAGGATCTTATCGAATCAAATGGTCATAAAATAAGACTTGGCGTAATACATATTTTACAAATATCAATACACGTATATTTCTACACATAGCAGAGGAAGTTTTCATTACAGCGCTCTAAGGATAGAAAGCAACCGCGAGACAGGGAAAAAGACAAAACGCGGAAAATAATATATTCCAACGTATTATTGATTTTTTTTTATTGATTTGTGGTGGGAACTACGTAGATGAATGGGCCGTATACCATATAGTGATTTTTAGCCACTGTCAACTAAAACGTGATAGACCTGACCTCGCGGTTGCTCAGCTTGCGATGTGACCAACATCGCGCACGTTGTTTTCTTTTATTGCTGGGACATCTACCTGCAAATATAGTCAGAAATGGTCATGGACAACTTAAAAAACGACGAGCGTGGCGAGTTTCAAGCAATAATATGATCGCCCGGCAGCCAATAAGATCGTTGCGTGACTCGACAAGAACGCCGATGAGCTAATCACATAGAAAGAGACCTGAAGGTAAGAAGCAACGCCCTAGGTTCTTAAACTGTTGGTGAATAGTGTATTTAGTCGTCCGTACAGCCACGCAAATCAAGTCAAAGTCCAAAGCAAGTCAAAGTCCATAAGCGGCGTGCTAACGACTAAAATTGACGCGAAGTAAGGAAATTCTTTTTAGCACCGAGCATTAATCATTTGAGGTTATTCGTTCAGTTTGGGAGTTCGTAGGTGATCGTAAGTTTAAGCGTAGATTGCGGTTGATTTAGAATTAACAAGACGCTTATTAACTGGGGTCAGAATAGGTTACACAAGGTTACGTTATGGCGGAAGGAATAGCGGTCGTCCCGTCCGTTTCGTACGGCGTTCCGAAGTCGTCTCTCTTGCGAAGGGGCTTCTGCTCGTCGATACGTAACCCGACGACATGTTCCTCTCGCCTTGGAATCCACCTGGGACACGTAAACCGGGGGGCCCGATTTTGGTGCTCCATGGAGGTGCAGTGGGAAAGCCTAGCCTGGACGAACTTTAATGCGAAAGCATTAACTGTCCCATGGAGCGAGCCGACGTCATCAGCTTTGAAGCCGCGCCAAACGACACCTTAAATCCATTCTCCAAGTGAAGCCAGCTCCCAGCTATGAAACCACGCAGAAAGCCTAGCTAAACAGCACCTAGTTTCCCCGATCCCAAAGGTGAGGACTAAAGCTGATGGATTTCAGCTTCGGTCCCATTGGCTAACGCGCGTCGACGAGGCTCTCATTGGCCGCTTCTAGTCAGTTTCAACGACCGCCCCCCCATGGCACTGCTTGTCCGCGGGGCAGCGGCTCCACCGCTCCACGCCCAAGGTCAGCGCGCTGAGGACAGCGCGCGCGCTCGACCGTCGATGCAAGTCCGCCGCAGACGAAAGAAGGGAGCGGAAGAGCGGCGTGCATGCTTTCGCATTCACAGCTCATAAGAAGTGCTTAGGTGTACCACGAGCCTTTTTGGTTGACTGTCTGGGTCTCTGCCTGGCAGCCTCGGTGGCCCTCCGCGCGGAAGGCGCGTGACGCTGACAATCCTAATAAAACTTAACGATCGTAATTCACGTGAAACGACGTCCCCTTGCGTCACGTTAGTTCTTCCGGCCTGCCATTTTCCCGTACTTTTTAACGCATAAACTTTTAATCAAAACTGCTAAAACTCACAGCGTGCGTGAACAGCAGCACAGTGACAACAAATATACCGATGCAAAAGCCAAAACCGATACAAATATGCTCAAGAAAACAAGCATAAATATGTATTCTTTATAAATTTCGGTAATCTATTTATTAGCGATGTAAGTGAACGGCGGAAAAGGGGGCAAACGTATCACTGACACACTAATTACAGTGACGTTTTTGCTAATAATTTTCTGTACATATTTAAATAAGAATAAATAAAACTTCTGTAAAAACCTACCTCCGAAATTTCACCGAAGCCCGAATGACGTCACTGTCGGTAGGGTGTTCGGGGCAACGTTGGTTCGGTGTACTCCAGAACGAACTGACGTCTGTCCAGAGCTTAGGCAGGAGACCGTCTTCATTTTATTACCTTTACCGGCTTGCACGGCCAGGCGCGATTGGTGTCCCCTCCACTGGCGTGCTCTTATTGTTCATCTGCCATACCTGCGCCCGCGACTGCTGAGCGCGTGCCGACGGCGAGCTTCCACACTTCTTTTTCAACTTCCGTTCCGCACCATCCAAATTTCTGTTCTGAGCAGCCCATAAATGTAAGCTCGTTCTCAGCATGCTCGTCTGGACATGCGAGGGGGTCGCAGAGCATTGTAACGACGCCATAAACTCACTCCCTGAAGAGGCAAGACCAGCTACGTACAAGGACTGGACCCGCCCCAGGCTCGAGCACCCGCACCGCAAACACATTCTCGATTCCCTGATTAGTTTCGTCCGCTCATCGGGGATCGCCTGTTACATTTAGCCTCCTCCCCCTACCCTTCCCACAATCCCCTTCCCCCCTCACGATTGGATGACTTTATCAAAAAATCGTGATATATCCCATTCCTTTAATAAATACGTTTTCTCACTCACTCATGCGCTTTAAAAAGCGCACTCAAATATGGCGTCCAGTGAATAGCCCCTGCATTGGGCTAGTATTCACTGTACGTCATATTTGAGTGAGCTATTCAGAGCGCATGCTCAGGACGAGCTTACATTCATAGGCTGCTAAGACCGGCAATCTGGACGGTGCGGAATGCACGTTGAAAGAAAATGTGGAGGCTCGCCGTCAGCACGCCCTCAGCAGTTGCGCACGTAGCAAAGGCCACTATCGCCGCTTGGTGGCATTCTTTCACAACGCAGATTGAGAATACTCATAGCCTCCTCTATACTGACAAAGCCTGGCAGATCGCCACGAGAAGCGGCCGCCGAAATCAAAAAGGTAGAGCGGCAGACAACGGATGAGAGGAAAGCCACGTGACGGGCGCCCCGCTGCGGCGAGACGCCGAAACACACTTCTGCCGAGCGATGGAATGTCCGCTCGTGCTCTTCGCGTTCCTCGCTCTACCGCTTCTTTTTTCGTCGGGTTTGAAAACCATGTTTCCTGTCCTCGCAGCTGCAAAAGCTGTGCACTCGCGACCAGGTTCCCCGGGAAATGCTCTGTGCTACCACCTCCTCGCGCTCCAAATCTGCGACCGGGCACTCTATGGCTCCGTCGTCAACCTGCCAGACTTTGTAATTATAGAAGAGGCTGTGGGATACCTCGACTTCCTCTGCTGGTACAAGCGTGTGCAATGCCAAGCTTCTAGGCACTAAGAAAATTAAAACATAACCGCGTGGGTAGCACCTGCACTACCCAGAGTGAGAAAAAACAGACGAACCCCTAGCGAGCTTCTTACCGCATATAGACCATTCCAGAAACTGGCTTCTGGTCGGTGCTATTTTCCGAGCTACTGCGTATGGTGCGTGTTTTGCTAGCTTTCGGGAGCGATGACCACGCGCGTGCTGGGCTGTAATTTTGTAAACATTGGAACCGTTTATTTGCCCCATTTCAATGTTTCCAAATCCGCAGCCCAGCGTGCAATCTCCGCAGGACAGTACACCATGTTCGTCACTTTGCATAGCGAGCAAATCACGCGCCATACGCGCACATGCTGAAAAGGGCACCGCTTCGCCTAGAAAAAAAAAAAGAAATTCGTCCGAACCGATCGCAACTCAATAACACCGTCCTTCCTCGAAACAAAGTACGACAGAGAGAGAGAGAGTTGTAAAGCAAAAAAGGGAGAAAGAAGAAAAACAGAACGTCTAGTGGGGGGCGTCTCTGTCTGCATCGAGAACGGGAGAAAGGGCACACTAGAATTCGCTTCACGTCTCCCATTACGTCGGCCTACACGCCGCCATATTGCAGCGTCTCCCCATCGCCGCCGCCGCTGCCTAGCCCCCTCCTTTATGCAACATCCATAAACCCAGATACGTGATCGCCCCCGACAGCACGGCCTCGCAGGTTTCCTCCGGCTCTCGGCGCATCAACCGGCCCGATTCCAGACCTGGGCACACACGGCGTCTTTATTGCAAACCCTGAGCGGCGATCGTATACTACACGTGGCACTCCCACAGTGTCTGCTTCATCCTGCTCCTGCTGCTGCCCCGATAGGACCGCGCGGACGTCTTCTGCACCCCGTTCACCCCTAGGCTCACAGCGCGGTTGAAGCTAAGCGTTCGTTGGACCAATCATAAGGTCCGTCTATCGTCACGTGATCGCGATCCCGTCCATACCCACGCGCAGAGATTGAAGTTAGGCGATGAGAGAGAGACGTTTGATTGGTCCCTCCATGCACGTAGCTCCCTCCGCACTGTCAGCCTATAGGGTTGAGGGAAGTGTACAACTCCGTTTCACCTTACGATGGATCACAGCGTGTGCGCGACGAGTAATTCCAGCCAATCGAGCGCTGCGAATTTGTCACGTGACTAGTCGTCTTGTGCGTCGTTGCTTCCCTCCCGTGGGTCACGTGACTCTTGTGCGGCTTTCGATTGGTTCCGATTGCTCGTAGGGATCTCCATGGAGTCCCTGGTAACGAAAAACGGGGTATGCAACGCTGCGTGTATGTGTGCGCTTGGGGGAGAATCTCCTCGAGTAAATAAAGGAGAGCCCCCCTCCGTATTAAAAGCGCTACTGCGGGGGGTAATGAAAACATGAACGTGGGGAGAGGCGATCAGTGAAAGAGGGGTCGTCGTATGGCGGCAGCCACGGAGTCCGTAAACGACGTTGTGATCTTGGAGGATTATCGCGGGTCTGTAATGGGGTAATGGGCAGAAAAGCAAGAGACGGGAAGGGTGCCCTCATCTATTGATAAGAGAGTCCAAGGTAATAAAGGCTGTTTATCGAGAGACGGGCTAATATTTTTATTGCTGATATTGTCGCGGCGGCGGTATGAAGGCGCTATTGTGTCTTCCCCGTCGAAGCGGCTTTTTTGCGAAGTGCTTTGTTTATTGTTAAGTGATATCCGATTGGGACGATGAAAGAGATATTACGACGTATATTATGTTTACGTCCAGGTTCTTTTTTTATAAATGACGTTGTTTGTTGTTGTTTTTTTTCTTTTTTTTGTTGTTGTTTTTTGCTTTGGGGGAATGAAGGAGTTACGAGTCTGAGCTTTCGTGAATGTTTCTACGCCGAAAATGTAGTGAATCGAAGTCGTCTTTCAGAGCCCTGAGCCGGCGCTTCGTAATCTTAACGACTTGTGCCCCCTTGAGTAGGATGTTAGCTGATGGAGGCATAACTGATACATAAGTCGTCTCTTTTGTTATTATGTTATTTTACAAACTTTTCACTTCTCTGCAGTGTTAGTCCGACTTAAATGTAAAATTATTGTATTAGACTTGCTGAGTATGAAGGTGGCAATTGTAAAATATTATATTTTTGTAATGTACAGCTATGGTAGACTCCAAAATACACTTCGCAATTAGGACATAGACACTTTTCTGTTTTACTCTGGTAGTGCAAAGAAACGCACTATTTTTTAGAGTTTCTTAGAGCCCTGAGTGAGCGATTTCTGCCACTCTATAGTAGCTTTGAATGATGTCTTTTAATATTAATTCTAATTAAATACAAAGAAAAGAAGGCGACCACATCAAGGCGCCACCTCTGTCGCGCCCTGTATATTATTATCCTTACAGAGAAGTAAGGCATGGTAAACATAAACCACTCTGGCGAATATTAATTTCACTCTCTAAATGGGCTAGGATCGTAACCCAACCGCAAATAGAAATGGCGCCGAAGATTCATAATAAACACACAGAATGTGTCTTTAAAAAAAAATTTACACCTGTTCGAACGCAATATAGTGCCTGTTGCATTAAATGTTTTATCGACAGTTTCTTTGTTAGCAGTATTTTGCTGCACACGGTATTGTCATTTACTTGAAAATTTAAGCCATTCTTTCGGGAAATTAGTTAGGTTTTCATTGGCTACTTAGCACAATATCAGAAGCCTCTTGACAATCTCTAAATTAACTTTTTTTCTTTTATTTCATTCTACCATCTTTCTGTTTCTTTGCTTTCTTGAAAATCACAATGCCATCTGCATGGTCTACTTTGGTATAAAATAATAGGTTGTTATTTAATAAAGTAGGACACTTCAACTCAACAATATTTAAATTGATACTCTGAATTTATATTACTTTACTCGAATCCAAAGGCTTCTTTATTTTTATTGATTAAACATTCATGTATATCTCACCCAAAGCTTTTAAGTATTGCCCCTTATTTCGCACGTTTCTTTCTTCTCTTTCGTATATTAGTCAAATATGTTTGCCAATAATGTTCTCCAGTGTATACACAATTGGTGACTCCTAGAATTCGTTCGCTATGAAACCAATACATAGATCACTTGCATCGAAGCTTTTTGAAGAAGCGAGCACACCGCTCTACGCTGCAACTCGAGTAGGCAATTGAAACACACTTTAAAGCGAAAACAATAATAGCAAAAAAATACACTTATACAAAATCTCATTCAAGGAGTAGGGGAAGGAAGAAACTTTAGTTGAAGCATCTCCGCCCCTTCAATATCTGAATCAAGGTTCCGAGTGCGGAGGCCTGGACAGAAAGTGCGTAAGCCTAACGCGGCGAGCAAGCTCTCAGAGGTCGGCGAGAGTTTCCAGCGCGGTAAAAGTTTTTCCCAGATGGCTTCTGGCAGATAGCCGACACAAGCCAAGCCAGGCTGGTTGTCGGTGACCGCAAAGCCAAAGCTATTTATCTGCGAACGTGGACCCATGGTAGAAAAGGATAACAGTAAAAACAAACGAACGCAAAAAAAAGAAGGAGAGATGGGAGGGTCTGGAGGCAACCTCTCGTCGGAATCGCGTCTCACCAGTAAATCTCATTGGCCCAGATGCTGTCAAAAAACAAGAAGAGAACACAAAAACACGAAGCGAGGAAAAGCAGGGAAAAGTAGGGATACTAATGGGGAAGAAATAATAAAGAGAACATCGCAGTCTCCGGGGGAGACTTTTATTAATAAACTGCTCCCCAGAGAGCGCACGTGTGGATTCGTTCCCAGAACCTCGCTAATAAAATATCGCCCAGAGTAGAAGCTCTCGGCTGTTCTTTTCTTTTTCGTTTGCTTTTCCTCGACGTGTGCTTTGGTGTGGTGGTCGTATTTAGCGTCCATTTTGGCGTCCCCTTTGGGTTAGATTGGCCTCGCATGGTTTAGGTACACGCGCAGTTACTTCGTTTTTTTTCTCTCTCTCTGTAACTCTCCGACCAGAGAGGAAGTGAATATTCAAATCAAGTGCACTGCGCACTTGAACTGACTATGACTTTCGTTTTGTCTAGGATCGATTCACGTTAAATGCACCACTGGTGATTGCGCGGGGACTACGTAAATGCATTACCTTAACGCCTGGTCGAGATTTATTTTCACTACCACGTATACACGCAACGGCACGTTTCCCACCTTTTCTTTGTGATCGTGATTGCCGATTTTTCTAAAGTATGGTATTTTTTTTTAATGATTACTGCTTGAGTTTGTGGCGTCACGTTTAATCACAACAAGGGGCTTGGTTCTTACTCCAGGGAGTCAACGCGCTTTCCACTTTTGACCGCCTCCTCCTTTCCTGTATCCTTTGCATGTTTTACCTTGCCCCAACTTGGCTCCCCTCGCAGCTTAGGAGAGGGGATGTGCTAAGAGGATTTTCTTCCCTGCAGAAAACCGAGGTTATGCGTCGGCCTTTAAACAAATGCGATATCCTCACCTCGTTACAAACATTTCTCAAAGTATTTGAGTGCAAAAAGCCCCACTTCAACCCATTACACGTACACGCAGATGCACATACTTATATGACGAGATGTCTTGTGTGGGCCTCTTTTTATCTGTCCTTCCACGTGTTGCACATTAGCGTTTCGTAGAGTATTATTTTTGGTTACTATTAAAAGAAACACTGAATTCCCGCCCCTCACCAATCTTTCAAAATACAAAAAGAAACAAAAAAATATTTTAAGTGCGCAGGTAAAGCACGCATGCCCCAAAATATATTACAAATATATTCAAGCGCAAGAATTACGGTGCCAGGCTCATTTTGTGTTTCCTATGAATGCTTCTATTTCCAACGTCGAACCGGAAAAAGAAGCTAGAAATAGAGAAGCACCTCGCGTGAAAACCGACACAAGTCTAGAAACGCTAAATATTGTGGTAACCATTTGTTTCTCGGGGAAAGTTAATGTTTTTGGCATACGAGCTCGTAGAGTTGTTCTAATATACGCTAAAGGTTTCGCTGGTGCTAGCGTCAATGCGACTTCCGAGATGCAAATTCAAGCAGACAGCAACCAGTCTACTTTTGCTGTGCTCTTGTGCATTCCAATAAAAAATAAAAAATATAAAAACTTTTTTATTTTTTTTTTATTTTGTTGAAGGAGGACCAGCGAAGCTGTACTCTGGTGTGAATGAAGTGACGGCCGGCCGCAAGTCGGCAAGCCAGAGTGGAAAGGCTCGAAAGGTTGCGCCATCTATGGGCAACGGTGCAAGCGGACAACCGGCAAACACAACACTCTGGACAGTTACCGCCATCTATGAGTGACGGCGGCAACCAGAGTTTTGTGTCGACATTTCTTCGCGGGGGTACGATCCTAGGGAAAGTAGCCCTTAACAGCTTTGCTGTTAAGGGCTAGCGCGTGTATTTTGTCTTTTTTTTGCCAAAGATTGACAGAGATCGCCGTTGCTACTTCGTACGTAGCGAATAGTGCGCGCATTTATAAGCATTGCAAATGTGTAATTGCTTTATTTACATCATTTTTTTTATCAGTTAGTGATACTCAACTTCGCCATATATATAGGTCCAAAACTGCGTTCCACAGCAAGCGTGTAAAGCCGAGAAACATATATAAACGAGCTAATAATTAAAAAGAACGAAGAGTGTTCTCAGGTTTGCCACCATTCGGATGACGTTAATATATTGCTAATATACCAGCCCTGTCGCTATATGAACATCGCCCCTTCGTGCAACTTCACAAGCGGTAAGAAACACTCAAAAGGAAAAGAGCAAAGTACGTTGGACATAAAAAGTGGCACTTTACTTTTTATAATTTATTATGCCGGGCAGCTCTCATCGGGCGCCTGTTTTCTGACTTCTCCCTATGTTTGAGGATTTTGAGCGTGCAGATAATGCTTTCAGCGTGAACCAGGCTTACTTTCACATGTGCATGAGCATATATAATAAAAAAAACTTATTAATTGTAAACCAGGGTTTACTTACTACACCTCCGCTTTATTTCGGTCGTCTATACACGGGGAGTTACTGATCCAGTGTTATTGCGTAGTACGCCGTCTCTGATGTTCCAGATGCCCTTCGCTGGTTAATTGGACACGTGAGCCCTCGCTGCAAAAAAGCCCCAATTCCTTGATCCCGCTAACAGTGTCCGACAGCGTAAATTAATGCATGTATGAAGTTATTTTAAGATTGTGTTGAATCCCACGAATTTGAAAGAAAAACATTCTAACCCTTCAATGTATTCTTCTATGTGATTGAGAAACCATCAAACTATATATTAGGTTAGTATATTTTGTAATATATGCTCTTATAAAATTATAATTAAGCGTAGAAACAAAATGCACCCAAGTTGTTCCACTAGGAATGCATTACCGGAAGCCACTTTAGACTGGTCGCTGTTTACTTCAGTTTGCATCAGCCCACTACCGCCAGCTGAACTTCTAGCGTATATTGTAAGAAGTTTATGTACAAATTCTTATCCACGAACTTAAAAAAAAAGCTTTTTGCGCAAATTTAAGTGTTTCTTTAAGCGCGATAAAAGCTGTAGGTCATTATTGTAGCCGCGCAAAACAAATCAGAACCCCATCAGCGTGGTCTAAATACCGAGAATGCGCTTCGAGATGTAAGCACAAAATTAAGAAAGCTAAGCATAAGTTCTTTAACATCGACCTCTTTAATTTACTGAAAACAAACCGCAAAAAATTCTGGTCAACTATAAAACGTAAGCAAATTAGACCATCCCCCCGCATTGTTGACTCAGACGGAAATGAACTCTCGGAAAGAGAAAGCTGCGAGCGCCTCAACTCTTACTTTGGCGACGTCTTCACTGAAGAGTCTTTTCCATTACCCGACCACATCCCTCAATATACAACCGTAGCCAGTATGGACTCTATTTCTGTTACACCGCCTGGCATCGAGAAACTGATCGACGACCTTCCTAATAATTCTGCCCCAGGCCCGGACGATATATCAACTAAACTGCTCAAATTAACCAAATCAGTTTCTAGTACTCTTTTATGTGGAATATTCTAACAGTCTATTGACTCCGGTGACATACCCCTTGACTGGAAGCATGCTAGGGTTTGCCCAATATATAAAAGCGGTGACAAAGACTGCCCCAACAATTATAGGCCTATTTCTCTCACTTGTGTTGCAAGTAAGTTGATAGAGCATATCATTTACTCAAATATTATGAACTACATGGCTGATAATGGTCTACTTTTTGTAAACCAGCACGGTTTCCGGCGGTCTCTGTCCTGTGACACCCAACTTTTCGAATTCGTAACAGACATTCCTAAAAACCTACATCTTCGTGCAGAAACACATGCTATTTTTATAGATTTCTCCAAAGCGTTCGACAGGGTTCCTCACCAACGTTTATTGTTAAAACTACGATCGCTTCAAATTGATGAGACTCTGATTAATTGGGTAGCTAACTTCCTCTCAAACCGAACACAATATGTCACCCTCAACAATAGTTGCTCGTCATCTATAGTGGTCAAATCTGGAGTACCTCAGGGAACCGTGCTGGGTCCTTTGTTATTTCTCATTGATGTGAATGATTTACCTTCGCTATTAAGTCTTCAATTAGGTCAGGGAAGGGCAAAATACATGCAAATATGTATCGAAATACAAATACAAAATACGTCGTCAAAAATGTATTTAATTACAAATTTAATTACATTTCCAAAAAAGCATTTAAGTACAAGATACAAATACAACCAAAATGTATTTGGTCTCCTCCAAATACTTTTCCGAATACATTCCTCAAATTTTTGCGTCAGCGACTTCAGGGCACCTGCAACCTGTTTCTGGGCATCTCATTTTAATTTTGCATCGCACACTCGGGAGTTGGTGTGCGAGGCTCTAGTAACGTAAAAGAAATATAATTTAAAAAAAAATGTAATCAGCTTGGACCGTATAGGTGAAAAAAGTACAGAGCTTCAAGATGCTTTTTTTTTTTGTCGATTACATTTTGGTATAGACCAAAAAAGAACCGAGACGACCAAGACGCGCAGCACTAGCTAGAGAATTTTTTTTATTGTTGCAACTCGCACCATGCAGTTACGAAAATCTGGACGACCCGCGCATTTAAAATGTTCCAGGCAAAAATATGGATGGAAATCAGGCTGGAAAGCATCACAAGTTGTCACATTTAGCCAGTCTGCCTGTGAACGTCGATTTCGTCACTATTCTTGCCCTAGACTAGCTCCGTAATTACAAAGTTACTAAACGCTTGTGCTTGATTGAGAGACACTGCATGCGGTGCAGAACATAATTTTTGTCCTGCTCTGGACAGTGACAATAAATTTGAGGGATGTATTTTCCCCCACAAAATTATATTTAATTACAATTGTATTCAAAATACCCACGTTTTAGTATTTAAATGCCCACATCAAATACATTACCCAATTTGTAATTAAATAGAAAGGCAAAATACACAAAGTATTTGAAATACGTATTTCAAATACTTGTATTTGAAATACTGCCCATCCCTGAATTAGGTTTTATGCTGACGACTGTGTTGTGTATTCTAAAGTAACCAATCGCTCTGACTCTGCGCAGCTTCAAGCAGATCTATGTGCTATTGAATCTTGGTGTGAAAGGTAGCAGATGCAAATCAATGGAAATAAAACCAAACAAATGACCTTTACTACGAAATATAACACAATAAACTTTCAACACTCCCTTTCCGGTAATACGATAGAAAATATACCAACTTACAAGTACCTCGGTGTTAACTTAACAAGCAATCTCTCATGAGAAAATCCTTTAACCCCTATTATTAGCAAAGCTAACCAGACACTCGGCTTTCTGCGACGCCTCCCTTGCCTCCAAGGAAACTAAATTATTACCCTACACCTCACATGTCCGTCCCCGAGTACGCCTCATCTGTCTGGAATCCCCATCAGGTATTTCGAGAAGATATGGTAGAAGCAGTCCAAAACCGCGCGGCACGGTTTATTCATCGAAATTATACCTTCCCTACTAGTATCACCATTAAAGCTCAACTTGGTCTTCCCTCTCTCAAACCGCGTAGGACGTATCCGCCTTAACTATCCTTCATAAATTTTACTACCATCTTCCTTTCCAGAAAACGTTGTACTGTATACCCGCTCCTCATATCTCCCGTCGCTTAGATAATTCCTGCAAACTATTTTTATCCACTCCCAGGACCAATACCTTTAAATTTTCTCCCCTGCAGCTTTCCGTTAGCAATTGGAATAAACTGCCAGATCCAATAGTAACCATATCGAAAACTTCAAAATTTAGAGAAGCACTTGCCACCTTTTACGGCGCGTAACTGACGTTTTTGCTATCTTTTGTTTGTTTTTCTTGTTTGTACCGAGTACTTAAATCTCAGAAATATTGCCCGCCCCCTTTATGTAAAGCCCCACGTGGGCATTTAAGGGATAAACAAATGAAATGAAATGAAATTGTGTTTGCTATGTCGTCTTCTTAGATCGGTTCATTAGTGCAACAAAACTTCGAAAGGCGGGAGACGTTATGTCTAAAATGAATAGAGCGACCTGACTAAACATACAAAAGAAATTTGTTAAACGTTTCGCCTCCGAATCGGGAGGCATAAAAATGCGAGATGAACCTTTATATGTGAATATATTTTAGTTATGTGGTGCAGTAGGCGTCATATATACGAAACTGTAGATAGACAAAATGTATTTAAAGTCCAAGTTTAACAGTCGTACACCCCGCTGACTAAAGTGACCCATTGCACGGGAGGTACAGTCCACCTGACAGGTGAGCGGCTTTTGGCAACTTTCGGTTCCTTAGGAAATTTTGTTTAGCTGTTGACAAACGACGACGATGATCTGCAAGCTCGTCAAGCATGGTTCTGAAAACTACAGTCTGGTGGTTTAAGAGTTATGCGCCCACAGGCTAGCAGCTCATTGTCGACGTTTTGACCGTGCACCAAAATTACCTAAGGAACCGGAATTTTCCAAACGCCGCTTACCTATTCTAGCGCCGGTTCCCTTTCCACTCCCTCTAAAATTTAAAGAACAAGTGTGCCAGCGGGTCTGCTTTATAAAACTAATGTGATTTTTTTTTTTAATCAGAAACAAAAGTTTGCAACTCTCAACATTTATGGTTTCGCAATACTGTCTACCTGTATATTTTGTTTTTAAATTATTATTATTAATAAATAATATTATTATTAATAAGAAAAATTTAAAAAAAGAACAAATCAAATGTTAAGGCCGATGTAGACCAGCCTGGCCCTATCTTTTACCTCTCGCATCCATATATTATCGATGGCTTAAATATTTGAATTTTTAAATGTATTGCTGCTGTTAAGAGAAAACGATGCGCCGAGAAACTGAGGGAGAGGACGAGACGGGAGGGACGTCCGAACGCCGAGCTCCGGTTGGTAGGATTAGGGGGTAGACCTAAAGCTAGCTGCCTTTGTCTCCCTGTACTCGTCGAACGCGTTAGAACGCGGAACGCCGGCGTCCGGAGCTTGGCTCCTTTCTTCTATCGCGTTCGACGAGTGCAGTGGAGATAAAGGCAGCTAGCTTTAGGTCTACCCCCTAATCCTAGCAACCAGAGCTCGTCGTTCTTAAAGCCCCTTCATGTTTCAAAAGTAGTGCAAGGTGGGTCGATGCACGAGGCACGTGCAACGTGCAGCCCTTGG
The DNA here is from genome assembly GCF_016920785.2 of Ixodes scapularis. Taxonomy (NCBI): domain Eukaryota; kingdom Metazoa; phylum Arthropoda; class Arachnida; order Ixodida; family Ixodidae; genus Ixodes; species Ixodes scapularis. The sequence continues at coordinate 189,330,930 of NW_024609857.1, forward strand.
GACCATCACGGCGAAACAGTGCAGCCCCGAGATAGATTTCGGACGCCATGTTCTTCCCAGAAGTGTCGCGCGGCACGTGTTCAGAGCATTTGCACAACAATGAATGGCGCCAGTTTGCCCAGGATAGCGGGGCTTTACTAAAGCCGCCGTTCTGACGTCCCCGCGTCCTTCATCTTCTCTTCTCCCTCATTTTCTCGACACAGAATGCGCGAGTACTTTATAATTCCTTTCTATTCCGCATTGGATCTATTTTAATGCATAGAAATGCCAAATTATAAGCTTTATTTATTGCAAATTGGCCTTAAATTATTATTGTGTCCGAGGCTTATTCCAGATTTCTTTCCCGTCTCTGTGTCTCTTTTTTTTTTTAATACATTATATCACCAGCTCGAGCACGCACTTTATGTGTCCGATCTGATATGTAGCCTCAATAGACCTTTCACAAAATTTGCGGTGCCCCCGGCGTCTGTGTTTAGGCATCGTGGCGTTGAGATGTGTACGGCACATGAAATTATTCACGAAACAAAGACGAAGAGCTCGTTTTTTGTGGTTTTACAACACAGAGAAGGCAGAAGGTAAGCAAAACAGAGTATTATGACCTTCTATTACGTTTGCTTGAGATTTTAATGCGAAAGCACTCTTTAGCTACCCCCCCCCCCCCCCCCCCCCCGGATTTCTTGGATCAAATACTTGCTTGGACCTTCTGGCCTCCTTTCGGGCCTCCCGCTATGCAGTAGATCATTTCAGCTCCTATTCTCACACTCCTTCAAATTGGCGTCCTCTTCGAAGAACCTGACAACCTTGACGTCATCCTCGGCGTCGCACTCGAGGTCGTCGTAAAGGTACCTAGACGTCGTTTGTGGCGTCGTCTTCAAAGATTAGATTCATGACGTCGTACTTGAGGTCGTTCTAGAGGTCGTCCTCAAAGATGTTATCCATGACGTCGTACTTGAGGTCGTTCTAGAGATCATCCTTAAAATTGCCCGAGGGGTCGTCCTTCAGGTCGCACTAAAGGTCGTCCTAGAGGTAGTCCTTCATGTCGTTCTAGAGGTCGTCCTAGACGTCGTCTTTCATGTCGTCTTCTAGGACGTCATCCTCAACGTTGTCTTAAAAGTCGTTCTTAATATCGTCCTAGACAAATGCTATAGACAACCAATAATAGTGGTTTCTGTAACATATTTTGTATGTTCTGAGCTTCTAATGATAAGAAAAAATAAATCGTGCCGCTACCAGGATATACGAAGCGTTCGAGCCGGCACGAGCCGTACGTACACCCGGACAGCCTCACAATTCCTATCGTTGCAAGGTCCGGGATATTCCGGAAAGTGCGGGACAAGCAACTCGCGGAGCGCGCAGTGGACGATTGCACACTCCGCGTGCCATTGGCGACTTCTATTAGGGAGAAGACTTCTTCTCGATGTTCGCTACAGCTTGGAAAATAAAACGAAAGCTCGCGCTGCCAAGCCCAGCTATCCTGAGTTGAGTCCCCACCCCTACCCGTTTCGACCTGGATAAGCCTCCTACTGGCGAGCGGGCGTATACTCACTACTATGTAATACACGTTAAAACCCCGGGCTAGCAATGGTACTGCAATGGCAAAATTTCTCATCCCCCGTGGAGACATTGCAAATGTCCATTGAGGTTGACCTGAGTCGTGTACACAGAGGGTTTGGTCTATGGGAGGCGCGGGCAGAGCCAGGGCGCGCACCAGACGCAGAAAGGGGGCTTGGCATGCTCTATTGGCCAACCAGAAACCTAAAAGAATCCCCTAGCGGTGGTAGCGAGAAACTGTTTTAATCAAAGGTATGTGTTCCTATATGGTTTTAATAGGCGCGTAGGAGTGAAGTGCAGTAACCCTTCCTGGTTGAAAATAGGGTGCACGTGATGTTTCGATCATGATCATGCAGAAAGATGTAGGAAACGAATGCGCCGCTAAACTCTGTTTTGCTCGGACAGTGTGTGACCGCTCGGACGGCAGATTCCCGGCCGTCGGCGCTTGGCGTACGGATTATGTCGATGGTTCCACTAGTCGCACTTTTCCATCATGATTTTGAATGGCCGCGATTAATACATCCCGTGCACCATACCTTCAGTCACCGAGAGTTACTCCGATGCACTTATCAAGTTTGTTTCTCGCGACCACAGCCAGGGTATTATTTCCGGCTTCTGGTTGGCCACATTCGAATTTCTGAAGACGCCCTGGAACACAGCCAGCCCGCTTTCGGCCAATGGCGCCTCCTCATTTGCCTCCTATACTTCCCAACGAATGGCGAAACTCTCTACATATACGGCTTTACGGTTGACCTTATTTCCGCTGCTTAAGGCCACGGTCCCACTGAATGTGGCAGTTTAGGTACTTTTCGGCAGGCCATTACTCATCTCCTTTTAAATACTGTTTTGTGGGATTGATGTCATTTGAAAGACAATGCAATCCTCTTTCATTTGATATTATGTATGTGTTGGTTTTTACTGTTCATGCGCATTTGTAGCGTTGCGAATATGATGGCGCGGACCCTCACTTGCTCCTCTAGTTCATGTTTTATGAACGATCCATTAAAGATAGCACGGTTCCAATATAGCAGTTTTGTTAAGATGATGTCGGAGCAGAATCTAACGATCCACTTTTTTGATATTTGCAATACTTTGTTTTTTTCATCCCTCCAAATATTGCCCTAAAATTGACATTTTTCCGCACAAATATGTTTTTAATGAGAAGAGCTAGAGCAATGAAATTAGATACACATGTAGTGCTTATAATTGGTAATATGCAGAAAAAAATTTAATGTTGTGTAAATATTTTTTGTTTAGATATTTTGTATCAAACGTAGCACTTTCTTGTGCTTCGTGTCATGGTAGTTCAAATGCCGCCGAAGAAATAATTAAACTATGATAAAATCTTTTATAACATTTAGAGCTACAATGGTTGCCCAAGAGGTGGACGATGGCTTTTTTTTCATTTTCAAAGTCATAACGCTCCAGGAGCCCTTCAAACTTACCTGTTTTTGACGCATATCTGTTTTGGACATCAAACAGATTTATTGGCATTTAATAACATTTATAGTTTGGAATATATATACCTTGCGATGTATTAAATTTTCACAATGATATTGCTTTGGTTTCTTAATAGGTGTAGAGCTTAGCTAATTATAAAAACAATTAAAAACTGTTTGGGTGTTTTGTTGCGCTACCTGGCGGATGGCAGACAAACTGCTGATTTCTAATGTTCAAAAAATTTCCGAGGGCGGCGTTGGCGTCTGTATCATCATCAATCTCAGTGTCTTTTTACCCTCACATTTAAAAAATATATTGGAAGATTTACTATCGATAACTGAATGGTTTAAGTACTGGGTCAGGCTAATAAATCTAAGACCAATATTTACACAAGCGTAGCGTGATATAATGTGTTCATTATTCGATATTATTGAAATCAATAAACAATGAAGACGAAGAGGAAAAGAATATACCCGAGTTCACTTTATGCTTAGAGTCACTAAATGAGCTTTAAAGTATCGGCACTCCGTTCCCCAAAATTGTTTTGGGCGCCGCCATTTTGGGTCTTGCTCAGAGCAAACGCAACTGCCGATCATCGTGATCTAAAAGTATGACTTCCTCAGCATTAGATGCGGTGCTAGGAAGCTGATGCAATATTGCAATGCTCTGTCGCGGGTTGTTTAAACATTTGTGAGGGAGGGAAAAGCGTTTCCTGTGATTTTAGATAAAGCTTCATATAACTGGCAACCATGATTTTAAGCCACAATATGGCCAAGTGTCGTTACTCTGAACCGTAGCTAATTTACTGGCACAAGCGGGAACAATGAAGAAGAGGCAGGTGTCAAAAGGTAGTGGCTTGTGGAATCCATGGGGCTTACGATATGGCCCCTCCAGGTATTACTGGGTGGAGCACTTCATGTGCCCTTTGCTTAGGGTGGAGCACGACATCTGGCCATTTTGTCCCCCTCTTTTATTTTTATTTTTTGTTCAGAAGCGCGTGAAAGAGCGTGTCCCTGCACGCGCTCGTGGCGCTGATTGTCCTATGGCGGCATTTTGTTTTCGTCGATTTCTTTGTATTTTCCCCGTGAGCGCGTGCTGTCGGCATCGGGTACTACAGAGGGTGACATCACCCTAAACAGAAGGACATTGAGGCACCCTAGGTATTGCGAGCCTCTTGAACAAGAGCATGAATAGTGTTATTAAATAAGCTACGCTTCAGAGTAGCCACGCTTGGCCTTAGTATGGCTTAAAATTATGGTTGCCAGTTATTTGAAGCTTTATCTGCATCACAAGAAACGCTTTTCCGTCCCCCACTTTAAACAGTTTGCGACAAAGCAAAGCAACATTACATGAGCTTCCTAACACCGAATCTAATGCTGACGATGTCGCACTTTTAAATCATGACGATCGGCAGTTGCGCCTGCTCTGCACAAGCACCAAAATGGCGGCGTTCACAACACTGTCGGGGAAGAGAGTGCCGATACTCTAAGCGCAGCTCATTTATTGGCTCTAGTTGCCGCGAAACTCCTTTTCCCTGACTGAAACTGAAAGTAAATATGAATAATACACCATTATTATAGCTTATTTAGTTATAACCAAATACACATAATGAGAGGAGGAAGCGGGCGGGTAGGAGAAACGCGGGTTTTATACGCGACCGTTCTAACCGTCTCAAAAGGGAGAACGCACGAGCTTGCGCTGGTTTAGAAAAAAAGGCATCCAAAGAAAAGAGGCGGCACACTGTGTTCTTTGTTATTATGCGTCTAATTGCAAATTGTTGCGTGTATGTTTATTCAGCCGGAAGTTAGTCTGCCTTAGTGGGCGTCTGGTGTCTCAGCTGTAGATGAGCAATTTAGCCAGTGCGGTACAACCGAAAACATGGAGTCTTCAACGTGCGCCACGCAGTAGTGATGCACGACCGCACGCCAGTACGATGCTCTTCCAGATCGAAACGGGCAGGGGCGGAGTGGGTTCTGCAGCGCGAGCTTTCGCTCCCAGTGCTCCGAGCTGGTGTGCGCTAGACCATGCACTCGGCAACCAACCCCCCCTTGTGCGTCTAATTTATATACAGGTAGAAAAGTATTTGAAGATCGACAATGGACGTCGATCGTCTCGAGGTAATGTAACGTAATAACATTATATAAATTATAAACTGGTTGAAGGACTGAACGACTTAATTTTTCAATTCTTGGATTGTAATCTGGCGGTAGCCTATTGTACTTACTGTTGATGAAGAGCAATATGAGGTGACGAGGTAATCATTAAATGATGAGGCTCTATAAGGACGACGTCATTAATGGGTGTTGAACCACAACGTAAAGTGCCAGACTTGTTTCAAGTATCGTGTACCCAAAGACTTTCTTCACCCGCAACAGTATATGGTAGAATCAATGAGGATGTTGCTTTACAACTATACGTGGAACAGGAAAACTGCACTGTGCAGAAGCGCGGCTTATTCGTTAATATGAGGGACGGATTTCTAGCAGCATTCCCTGATTGACTACTCGGAACAAATGGCCTCGTTGACGTAAAGTGTCCCCGTTCCAAAAGATTCTTGAAGCATACTTAAACCGCAAAGGAGTATGAGGCGAAAAATAAGAAAAAGGAGTCTGGTGTGAAAGGTCCAGATCACCACCGTAGCTTCTACTATCGAATACAAGGGCAGTTACACAATACACAAAGAAAGGTTTGTGATTTAGTTATATTTACACTTAAGGGCATTGATATCCAACCTATTCAGAGAGATGACACCTCCTGGTCAACCAACATAGAGCCTTTTCTACTCAAGTTTTACATGGAAGGCCAGACTTCCGCTGAAATTCCTCACGTAGACGAGTTGTCCGACCGAATAAACTGCCATTACTCCCGATGTGGTTATCTCTCGATCTTTGTTCGTAAGCGATAGTATCATGAGATCGAGGGGTGTGGCTGTTCTTCCGCCGAATATTGCTTCGGCGGGTTTTTTTTTGTGTAAGATGAGACCGACGCGTGCTGCCGGAACAAGAACCTGGCGATTCTTCACTGAACTGCTTCTTCCGTAAGCTTCAAAAGGGATTTTTTTTTCGTTTCGCACACCATCTGTTCTGCTTGCCCATTAGTTGCAGGATGGTATGGTGCACTAATGTGATGCCTGATGCCGTTTTTTTTTTCTTCAAAAACTTGTTTATTTTATTTGAAGTAAGATTTGGCGCGTTATCAGAGAAAAGTATTTTCGGTAGGGCAAAAGTAGGTAAAAGAGACCGTAGAACGTCAATGACGTGTTTGGACGTCGTGGCAGACATCGTGTAAACTTCCAGCCACTTAGAGTACGCATCGTAGATGACTCCGCAGATGTGAATACGTTTCGCCACCCACCGACTGAATAGTGGATCGTTTTCAGTTAGTGTTCGAGTCTTTCCACAAGGTTATTTCAGGTGCCAGGACTTTTGTCGAAAGCGGTAAGTGTTCGAAACGTCGACAACGTCGGTAGCCACGTGTTGTGCTTGAAACTGGACACTTACCAATCGCTGAGAAGAAACTTGCTTGTTCGTCTGCCATGAGTCGTCCTATATCCGGTCATCACCACAACACCATCTCCCGACAAAACTGGTCTTCATTGTCCGCATGTCCATGGTTAGCAATCACGTCAGCTTATAAATTCCCGAACGCTCATAACTTGCCGTCGCTAAACGCCGTTCATTCATAGCGTCTTCATTGCAAATAAACGTCTTCCTATTTCTTCTGATGGTTTCCCTAAGCTGTACTTACAACATAATGTGTGTCGGTACTTCCGAAAATATTGCAACGGCGTTTGTTTTCCGGGAACTATAATATAACAACCTTTACAACATCTTCCGGAGCCCGTGAAACACAATATTTCGTGACGTTATTTTAGTCGTCATTAAAATGGTGAGGTAAGTACCGTAAATCGCGAAGCAGTTTACTGGACGTCCGCTTCCACTGGTTGAGTCTACTGAGCGTGCATTCCTGCAGAGGAAATTTTCATTGATAGAATATTGACACGTCAATCAACATTTGATTCCTTCTGGGTAAGATTTATTGCGAAAGCACGTTACAACCGCCGACCGCATCTCCCTATATCAGAGAACAATTTATACCCAGCCTGACATTCTCGCATACATCCGTTTGCTGGGCCACGCTACTTGAGCTAGCTGAGCACAGCTGGCAGCGGCGCGAGCAAGGCCACGAGGGGAACGTGATGGTGCTCGAGCCATCCCACTGTGAACCAATGTTTCGGCCACCCCACGGGTGCGTGTCGCCATCTATTGGTTGAACTAACCCCTTGTTCAAGATGGCTGCCGTGGGACCGCAGCCTTAAACATACAGGCCACACAATTACTCAGTGGGCGCAAGACGGCAGAAAAGAGAACTACACGTATCTACGAAGGCTTTGCTAGCGGGCTTTGTGTTCACCACCAAATCCCGTAAGCGACAGCGACGGGCGCAGGAAACTGAGGAGAGAGAAAACAGGGACACTGGTGGCAAAACCAGAGCGACGGGCCTAGCAGCGACAAGCAGCCAGTCACTGTTACACAGAGATCGACGGGCAGTTTATGTGCCACCACACGCACAATCCGTTCTTCGCAGTAATTGTAATATGCGCCACGTGCTCTGGTTCTGAGCGGACGTGAGCAAGCGCGTTCTAATATTACGCACTTAAAACGCCCTTGGGACATGCCAGAAAGACAGCCATTGGTTTCTTATGGTCTCTCCTCCTCCCCTTCGCTCCAATATCGCAAATTGAGGCGGTTGCTAAACCAATTCCAGCAGAAGAATTTTTTTTTATATATTTCTAACGCAAAGAGCAGGTTCCGATTTTCTTACGTGGCCGGGTGTCAGATCATGCACGTAGTCAGCGACACTGCATTATTACCAAGGCATCATATGCTTATTTTACGCCACACTTACTTCCTACTCTCTCAACAAGAATAGAAGAAATTGGACTTATCGATGCATGGTATTTTGTCTTTTCCAGCCGTGTGTCGGCCTTTGCAAAGACCCCATGCCATCGTATTTCTAATAAAGGTTCATTGATGAATTACTGCCTACATCAAATACCCACTCGTTGTTTCCGCGGTTTTTCTTTCTTTAATGTCCAAACTTTTACCCGGTTTCTGTTACCAAAGGTGACCCTTTCTGCAGCGGCGTCCGCTCCTCGCAATCTGTCGGCATTGTGAAATTGAGACGTCCCCAGTCACCCCCCTCTTTAGAAGGGCCTGTCGATCGATAAATGCATAGATCAAACCTATTCTCGTTCTTGTTTTGTTGCTGTCGCTCCTTTCTTTATGAGAAACACGCCGTCCTCGATCCTTGTTAGCCGCCCTGACCCTGGCGAAGCGGCAGCCACCTCTGGCCGATTTGTCGGCGGTTACGGCGCCCGGATCGACCCGGATAGGTCACACGCCGCATGCAAACGACCTGCGTCCTTCCCCCCACCCCCGGCTCCGAAAGTCGCAGTCCATCCAAACAACATCGGGACGCCGTGCACTTCCCTCAATCGTAGCGCTATTTCCTGCCCGGGAAACGTCATCTATATTTCAAAGGAGTCGCTCCTTCTTCTTCTTCCTCGGGGACCCCTCTCGTCATATCTACATTCATCCCACGTATTTGTTGGGGAATGCGGGACGGAGTCCTTATATTTCTTTTATATTTTTTTATTAAGATGTTTGGCTCATTTCCTTTTGTCGCGATGTGTTCCTATTTCCCCTTCCATCTTTTATTTCTCCTTTCTTGTTTCGAATGCTGACTTCCTTTTGCTTCGCACCGCGGGAGAATTTGTCGGAGCGTAGCTGTGTGTATGTCGCTGCGCTCGCTCTAACGATGTGTATATTCAGCCTTCATTTTCTCTCTCTCTCTCTCTCATTCTATTTTTCCCCCTGTGTATGTCACTCGTTCTCTCGCGCCACGTTTCGCGAGCGCTTCTCCGCGCCGACAGTTTATTTCCGTATATATATATATATATATATATATATATATATATATATATATATATATATATATATATATATATAGGTATGCATGCATACACTGTACCGTCCGAGCTGTAGCACAACACCTATTTTGGTTGGATGCGTTCTCTAGCACGCATAAACCTAGATGCATATATTCTAGAATGAATCGCGATGGGGATATGTTCGACTTTGCGCGTAGCTTTTTCTCGAGCCAAAATTGTCGCGCTACATTTGACTCTTTTCTCATTCTCTCTCATTTTGTTTTCAGTCTGTCTCTCTCCATTGACGCTCTTCACTGATGCAGCGACGATGACGAGCTGCCGACGTCCCCTGCAATACATCTTCCCCATCCTTTTTTTCCTCTCCTTTCCGCGTTCGCAACACTGCCCGTTGCAACTCTGTTTCTACGGCTAACACGTTGGAACGAAACGAGTCACCGTTTCGGCACACGGCGACCTAACGTTCTCCGTCCTCGTTCCCTGGGGTCCTGGCCTCGGCTCCTTCATTGTTCCCACACGCATATAAACGCAGAAAAAAAGAGCCACGCAAAAATGGGACAGCGACGTGTTAGTCATAACTCGAGCCCGCGTGATTTATGAGGACCTCTCCCGCTGCTCCCTTTTCAACCCTCCAAGAAGTGCCCAAAGAAGAAAAAGAGCAGAGCACTGCGGTCGGCTCCGGGCTGACTCCAGCGTGCGGGGGAAGCTATCGCTGACTGCGGAAATATGACGGCTTGATTGTAAAGACACGGAGCGTTCCTCGTGTTCGCTAAGTCTCGAGATAGGCCCTGTCGTACGAAGCTCGCACTTCAAATGTAAAAAGTGGGACATGCCACCATTTTGTTTCACTGGTCTTCCACTTTGTTCTATTTTGACTTGGTACGGGGCGTGTCTGGTTAACGGCATTGTTTTCTCGCGAATTTAGGGCGCAATCTTTACATAGGACTACGGAGCGAACGACTACGGATAAGAAAAAAAAATCGGTAAGCAACTATTGAGCGCTTCTTTGCGGATTATTCGTCTCTGTGGTATTAAAGCTGTCATAGTCAAGCTCGGTTCCCGCCAGCGAGCGAAGCCGTCTAAAGTGGAACTGGTGGAACAGCGGCTGAAGCTCGACAAATTACAAAGTCAAAACCTCATCCCTAGGCTCCTCTCTGCTCAGATATGAGACGGTAATTTAAGGCGACGATAGAGCAAGGCAAAAAGGGGGTCACTATGCTAAGTATAGACGACAGCCGGAACAAGATACTAGGTGCCAGAGGCGTATACGGAAACTCGTCACAAAAAGGGACGTTTAAATTTTAATTTTTTATGCGTCCTTTGATTCATTTCTATTTATTTTTAAAGCGTATTTTGAAAATTGTAAAGGCTTATATTGCGCGGCTTAAAACAGGGGTGATTAATATTCACGACACAAACCTTAGTTTTGCGCGGCTACAATAACAACAACAACAAAAAAAAGAAAACACGTGACACAGATGCCAAGGATCCGGTGTTTCATACCCTTTTCCGTACCTTCCAATATTCCTTCTTCCGGGATACATGCCGCTGTCTGAACCGTTATCTTGTAATCCCAATAAACTACTTTGCATTGCCGTTGTTTATAAAACATCTTAGGTAAGGCAGCTTTTCGTAGTGGAGCATGAGATGCGAGAATACTTCGTCAATGGTAGCAGCAATGAAATATGCCAGCAATGTTTTGCAGCATATTTTTGAGATCAAAGCGCCGGAAGAAAGAACTTCACAAACCCTTAGTTTCCTACATAAATTAAAAAACAAACTTTTTTCTTATATTGTTAACGTTTATTACGCACCATCAGGACATACCTGCCTGGCATTATTCGAATAGAGTATACCTTAATGAACGAGCGCATTGGACTGTAAAAATGTCAAACCAAATCTAGTAATTAATCTGTAATTTAAAAAAACGACCTAAAACAAGAGTTTCAAATCATTTTTAGCGCATTTCTAGCGATGGATCAAAAAAATTCCAACCGTCATCAAAAAGGTTGTAATAATAAAAACTATTTTCCGAACCATATTCATCAACCTCGCACTAAACGTGTGCTGTGACAAATATAGGCATAAAATATTGTATTCATATACGAAATCTATTCAGAAACGTTAAAGTGATAGTAAAAACGAAACAAAAACTTTCAATATGTTCAGAGCTTGATTTCTTCATTTCGATGCGGAACTATACGCTCATGTCAGAAACGGCAGTTAATCACCTGCGATTGTGGGTGCGTAGAAAAGACCTTATATAAATACGTGCCCTCAGTGTGTACGAAAGCTTTGCTCAGAATCTTTAATAACTCAGCTAAGGCCAACAATCAACCATGCGTTTTGAAAGGACTTGCCCTTCGGAAATCAAGAGTTCCGTTGACAAAGAAACACACAAAAAAATCGGTGGGAGTTTGAAGTGCAAATAGTATGCTTCTCTCAAACCAGAAATAAAAATACATGAACTGTTGGCCCAAATGTAATATATTCTTTCAACGGAACAAATCCATTTCATTAAACCAGAAAGCAATCTCAGCAAGAGCACGTTTCATACTGCACAAGGCTTGCTAACAGTCACGGTGTCACATCAAAACATAAACCTGTTAGTTCTCAAAACGTTTTCTTTTTATTCACTTTTTTTTAGGTATGTTTGAAAATAGTTGCAGAAACACCCGGTATATTAAATGTACACTGAATCGCTCCCCAGAACCCTAAGTTCCTGGACAGGTTTCGTACAAAGAGTAACATTTAAAAAAAATAATATTTGGAGCAATATTTACGTCGAAAACTTTATTTCATACGGGAGCAAGTCCCAACCAAACTTCTACTTCAGGGTTGACGTCTTTAGACACAGGCATGTTTTGAACTGCTCCGAACTAAAAATTCTGACTCTCAACGTAAATGTTTTTCTTTCATACTTTTCTTTCCTTTTTTTTTTTTTTTTTTGACGGGTAGAGTTTTTGTTGTCGCACACGTGTTCCGTCCAGGAACTCAACAAAGAAATTTATATTGGAGTTCACTCTCTTTAAGAACATCAGCCTAAGTTTCCCATTTAAGTTCTAGCTCTCTCCCCCCCCCCCTCCCCCCCCCCCCCCCCCCCCCCCCCCGCCCTTCGGTGTACTGAAAATCTTCAGTTTTCCTTCTTACCGTCAGAACACGCAATTAATTTTAAGAAATGCTTTGAGGAAAGCACTTTCCGCCAAGAATATGTAGAGACATATAGCACGCGCCTAAAAAATCCAAGAAGTGTTTCTGTTTTCAACAATTATTACGAAATGCCGCTTAAATGTACGGCAGGCATAAAGTTAAACGAAAGTTTGCCTGTAAAAAAGCGAGAAGAGAAAAGTAAGCTAACTAACGTAGCTATACAAATAGAGGTTGACACAGCATATGATTAAATCAGAGTAAAAAAGGGGTATAAATAAAGTGAAATTAAATCAATCTAGAAGAATTGAAAGCCCGCGGTAATAGTGGCTCGAAGGGAAGAAACAAAGCAGACGGAAATGCAGGCCAGCGCGAGGAAAGACGGGACGAAAAAGGTCCCCACGCGGACACGTTGGAACTTTGAAGTGTTAGTAACAACGAAAAAAACGTTCAATATCTTCAAAGTTTGATTTCTTCAGTTTGATGTGGAACTATACGCTCATCTTAGAAACGGCAGTTAATCACCTGCTATTGTGTTTGCATAGAAAAGACCTTATATGAATACGTGCCCTCAGTGTGTACGAAAGCTTTGCTCGGAATCGTTAATAACTTAGCTAAGGCCAACAATCAACCATGCGTTTCGAAATGACTTGCCCTCCGGAAATGAAAATTTCCATCGACAAAGACCAACTAAAAAAAAAAAAAAAAAAAACGGCGGCGTTTGAAATGCAAACATTATGCTTATTTCCAACCAGAAATAAAAATGCATAACCTGTTGGGCCCAATGTAATTCTTTTTTTCAACCGAGCACCTGCATTTGTTTAAACCAAAAAGCAATCTCAGCAAGAGCACGTATCATACAGCACAAGGCTTACTAACAGTCACAATGTGACATCAAAACTCAACTCTTAAACGCAAAAAAAAACGTTGCCAACAGAAATATGCCGAAGCCTTATTCTCCTAATTGTGCAAAGGGCGTGAAGGTAATCTACACATGACAAAGGCAAGGGAGAAATTTGCTACGACTGGCCGACGGCCACCGAGCTCGGTTCCTTGTCGTCACTGCTCACCAGTTTTGTTGATTACAGGTAATCAAATCACTTGTAATACTTTTTGAAGTACTCTTGCAATCGTGCGATTTCTTTTCTTATGTAGTAATTACAATGGTAATCTGAATATGTTTTAGAGTATTGAACTTACTTGTAGCAGTTACTATTCTTGCCACCTCCACCCCGACCTCGGTTTCTGGATTTACGTTAACTTTTCCACCACACATCAAGGTAGAAATGCTGCGAAATGTCCGCTTTATCGGCATTTATATTTTGCTAACAGCAAAGAATAAAACAACTTCTACCGAGCTGTGCGAAGGGAGGTCAGGCTCTTGGTTTGAATAATTCATATAGTAAAATTCTTTGGTTTCAAGCTGGGACTGAAGTAGCTGAGTCCTCTGCAAAAGCCTTTTTGGTGTGAAATTCGAAGCCTAATGTAGCATTTGCGTCTCTAATATTTGTTCGAACAGTACCCTTTTTTCCCCCCATAAAAAATCTAAATCCGGCTCACAATACTTTGACCCCCCCCTCCCATTTCCCCTAAAGTAACCAAAACCGATATACGATGTCAAAGATAATGCCAGTTTTCAACCGTCGTATGGGTGCGGAATTTTGACAATCTGAAGTAAAAAAAAGAGTAACGGATTTTTTGTCAAATAACAGTCAATTGCTTTTCCTCTCAAGTGTTCAACTAATCTAATTCAAGACATTTTAACCAAAAGCAATTGTCATTCTACTCGATTAGTTTCTTTAGTAGCCTGTTTGATACTCTTATCATAGCCACGTTTGCATCTCCGGCCCTGCGCCTGCTGCACGTGTGGAAACTTCAGCGCAGCCCCGCTCTTCCCACGTGCTTCAAATTGACATAAGGAGTTTTTGATGACACTCAGCGCGTTCCTCACTGACACCATATTAATGCCACGGGCGTTGGCGAGCAAGCGCGTGCGTGGCCGAGTGGTTACCGCGCTTGACTGTCCTTTTATTTATTCTTTCAACTTGGCCTTCTCGCAAGTTCGAGAACATTGTCGTCTGACCAAGTTTCGAAAGTTCTACCACGGTCACTCGATCCCCCCTGTTGGTGCGGCCTGCCGATGTCTTTCCGAAAACAAAAGAGCGCGCGTGAGAGGAGAACTTCTCCTATTTTCCGTGGGGGCGCTGCACATCGGTGAGCGGTCTTGTGAGCTGAAAGCTATACACTGTTTCACCCAGTGTACCGCAGGAAAGGCTGTAAGCGCGAGCTCCTTGCTCTGGGGCAGATCTCGGCGGCACAAGCTCTCGTGCAGTAAGGGCAGCTGTCAACGCTATGAGCTCGCGCTTCCAGCCTTCGCTGCGGTACAACAGAAGGTGAAACGGAGAAGGCGCCCAACGCGCTCTTGCTCCGCTGCCCAGATAAAATATCTGCCTGTCATTGGCTTCGCCGATACCGAGGCGCTGCCGTGGTTGCAGAAGGCAGCAAAACTCGCTTTCCCCCCCACCTATGCACCGCTGTGCTCGGCAAAAATATCATAGTGTCACTCTGCGCTCGTGTGTGTGGTTTGTGTTGGCATTTTGGAAGCTGCCGGAAATGTAAATGCGCGTTCTAGTTCTGAGTGCAAGACGGTGGCCTTCGTTTGCGAACAAAAGGTGACCATTTCTATTTGTAGAAATTGTCGTAATTTCAAAGTAATTAGCTGAAACATTCAACCTAACAAAGCAATAAGAATTTCTCAGTGAAAGCAAGGAAGGCTAATGTGTAGAACCCGCTAAACTTTGCAGGTGACGTGTCCTGAATGCAAGCGCAACTTAAGGGAAATGCATCACATGACGGAGCATATCAGTCCATGTTTAGCCTTGACCAAGGAGGACGCAGCTATCCACGACCTGAAGCTGTCTGGCTGTGCAAGCTCGTCTGCGCCTTTGTCGAGAAGGCTCTACAGTCGGCAGAGATTCGTGGTTGTGGAAGGATTTGCAAGGTCCTCTCGAGCGCTGTGCCTTCACACCTTATGGACTGCCCGCAGATGTGGTGTGTTAACTGCCGAGGCCCCTACCACAGTGAAGAGCTCTGCAAGCTCTTTGTCAGAAAACTCCTCAGACCTTTTTTGGCAAACTGGGCTGGTGACCTAAACAGCCCACTAGAGAATATATTGAGGCTTTCGCGGAAGCCTTCCCGAAAAGTACTCCGCTTGTGAACTATATGACTCCCTTGGTCTGTTTTTTTGTGAAAAGTGAAGTTTATATTGCTGAAGTTATGCACGCGGAATCCGATTTTATATTGTCCTTCACAGATGAATAAATGGCACAGCTCGCGCGTGCTCGAGCGTCAGTTAAAACCGGAAATCATACGGCCTAGCTATACCCAACTATAACTCCTATATTACAGTGGTAATAGAAACGGGGCAACAGTAACCGGAACAAGAAAACGACAATTCGCTCATACTGCCAGCAGAATGGAGCTTTAACGCGCAGCCTGCAGGTGAGTGAGCTTTTTGCAGAAAGAATCATGTGCTTTTATTCTACACAGATTTGTCACATCATTCATGCAATCTGGCACTCGTTTCAATTGAGACTTGCGGCTTCACGAAAAAAAAAATCTAAATAGCCACACCGGGCCGGGCGTACTGCTCCTCTCCCACTATATTTCGTCTTACCTTAGCATGGACTAACCGCGAACGCTGTGCTAGCACGAGCGGCTAGCCTTTACTGCCTCGACTGGAGCACTCGCTGCGCGAGCGCTCATGCAGCCGCCGGGGCTTCCTTTGAAGCAACTATCTCGCGCTTTTAGTGCGCGCGGCTAACAAGTACATACTAACGTGAAACGAGGAATAGAGTTCCTCGATATGCTCCCCCGAAAGGAACTCGATCACTCACCGATAACGAGCGCCACGGCTGCCGCTGCGGGGTAAAGTAGAACTATCGCTCTCACCGGCGGAGTGAGGCATACGGCAGGCCGCTCCCAAGGGGAGTCCTAATCGAGTGGCCGTGGTTCTACGCACCGAACGTTCTACGCCGAATGATCCAGAAATCCACGAGGGTACATAAGGGACTCGGCATGGCGAGCGGAGTTAGTCTTCGCCCCTCCGTTCTACTCTGTTGACACGCCGACTTCGACGCCCGCGACGCTCTGCTTTCTTCTGTTTCCTTCTTTAATTTTTGGGCGATTAAACGTTTAGTTTACTCAGTTATTCGCCACCTCATCACTTGTCATTCGTGACAATATATTTACTTTCACTTATTTAAAAAAGTTGATTAGTAAATTTTAGGCAATTATTTTGTTAATTTGTATTTTTTTTAGTCCCTGACGTCCGCCGTGGCTGGCACTTAGTTCCCAAAGAGTTTCTTCTTTTCTTTTTTTTTAATCACTTTTTTTTACGAATGTTTGAACATATTCGCAGAAACACCGAATATATTAAATGTACACTGAATTCCTTCCCAAAAAATTTAAATTCGAAGACAGGACTCGTACAAAGCGTAACCCTCTAAACAAAAATATTCTTTAGAGCAATATTTACGTCGAAAACTTTAATTTCAGTTGGGAGCCCGTACCAACCAAGCTTCTACTTCAGGGTCGACGTCTTTAAACAGGGGCATGGTTTGAACTGCTCCGAACTCAAAATTCTGCCTCTCAACGTAAATGTTTTTCTTTTAAACATTTCTCTTCTTGTTTTCTTCTTTTTTTTCCACGGGTAGAGCTTTTGTTGTCACACACGTGTTCCGTCCAGGAACTCAAGAAAAAAACTTTAAATGAGAGTTTACTTTCTCTAAGAACAGCAGTCCAAGTTTCCCATTTGGGCTCTAGTTCCCCACCCCCCTCTCCCCTTTCCCGTGCTCTGAAAATCTTCAGTTTTCCCATTTACCGTCGGAACACGCAATTATTTTAACAAATGCTTTGAGGAAAGCACTTTCCGCCAAGAATCTGTAGAGACATATAGCACGCATCAAAAAAATCCTGGAAGTGTTCGTGTTTTAAAGAATTATTACGATACGACGCTTAAATGTACGCCAGTCATAAGGTGAAACAAAACTTTGCCTACAAAAACGCGAGAAAAAAAATAAGCTTAACTACCGTAACTTTACAAATAGAGGTTGACACAACATATGATTAAAGCAGAGTAAAAAAACGGTGTGAAATTTAATCAAACTCGAAGGGGAAAAAAAGCAGAGGGGAATGCAGGCCAGCGCGGGAAAAGACAAGACGAAAAAGGTCCCCTCGCGGTAACCGTCCGCCCCCCCCCCCCCCCCCCCCCCCCTTTCCAGATCCGAGCCTCCGCATCCATCGCGTTCGGGGCGTTGTCCTCTCCTGGCAAGCGTAATGAGGCGCAAATGAATGGCGCAATTAGCATTCTTCGCGCTTTTCCCTTCTTTTTTCTTTCTCGCCACGACGAGCATTCTTGTGTCCGTGCCCGCGCACGAGGTAAACTCAATCTACCTCCCTCACGCGCGCGCGTCCCCTCGCGCATGGCCGCAGAAGCATTACCGGGTGGCGGCGTGACTGCGACCTTAATTTTCTCCCTTCAAAGGGAGAACCGAGCTGAACAAAGGTCTCCCGGGCTCAGCAAATGTGTACTCGGCGGGGGGAGAGCATATACTCGGTTGCGTAGGGGGGCGGTTACATCCCGTTTGTTCGCCCGTCCGCCTTGACGCAAAAAGCGCCATCGCCGACGCCGACGCCAACGGTTACGAGTCCATAGGGTCGCCCTCGGAGAAATCCGAGAGCATTTCAGAGGCGATTCTGCGGTGGGACAGTGTCCCCTTTCTCGGACTCTGAGAGCGAAGAAACTACGCAACTCGCGCGGAGTCGGCCAACGACCGCTAATGACGCTCGGGAATTAGAGGCCCTTTCCTCGTCACAAGTTTGCGGGTCTTCGCATGATGAGGCACGAAAACTTTGGTTAGTGTATTATTAAATTTTCAAACTAGTGCGGTAGGTTATGCCATCCTCCGATTGGTCATTATACAGTAACCGAGATGTGTGTCTGCTTCGAGGATGATCTACACTTAACTTAGCTTTCTGAGGCTGCTCTTACTATCAATTATTAACTTTGACCGTTAAAATATTTACCAAACGATATTATTGGCGTTCAGCGCGTTAGATGCCCATGAATTAAAACATTTCATGACACCAAGTCTTCAGCACGGTATAAAGACAGATACTCAAAAGAAACACGTGATGCATTTAAAATTAAAAGTAAAGGAACGTGATTCAATAAGATATAGATATCACAAAGGATAACTGGTCTAATTTCGCGTGTGTTCTTATAATACAATTCAGTTGCGTCCAAATTGTCTCGTCCTTTTCTGCGCCTTGTCTAGAGATTGGTTGAGAAACCTTAACCCCCGAGCTGGATGGTCGACGCTCATTCCGTCTATTAATTGCAAGAATGTTGGTTTTGGTGTGATTGCAAACGAGGCAGCTTACGTGATGCAGCGATGTTGTTTTCGAGCATCCGTTCACTAACAACAGGATGAAAAAACAGCTGAGCTTGTTGCCATCATCGGCACTAAACTCGCCCGGTGTATGGTAGCGAGCCGAGTGCAGGTGTTCAAAGCTCAGCGATAAGTAAAAAAATGCTAAAAGATATGTCTAGACGCTATTAGAACTAAACGCGAAAAATAGCGGCCAAGGGGACATTGTATACAAGAATGAACGCTCATGACTAATATCAATAATAACACAAAATCTTACAAAGGTTTTGATTAAGTTTTTGTTTCCCTAGCGTCCTGGTTTCCTCGTTTATTCTCCTTGTAATATGTGGGCCCATTATTATTTGAAGGTTAACGGCATTACTTCAGTGCATGAGAACAGATGACACTGCAGAACCCAGAGATCCTGGGTTTAATCCCCACCTGTGCCCATTCCGACCTGCAGATGAGCATCTTACCTCCGTGAGGTCGCGTAATCACTAGCTACTGCGTGATTCCCGCTAAAACCCCCAGGCTATTGCCTGGGTTTTGAATGGTATGGCCTGGGGTGGCACTGCAGTGGCTAAAGTTTGCATCTACAGCTGAGACACTCGACACCCATTGGGGCTGTTTAACTTACCGTCATATAAATATGCACACATGACATTTACCAAATAAAACATGCGTGTGACTGTTTGTGGGAAAACTACCGTGAAGAGAATTTCTTTTCCCGCCTTCTAAGCATAGAGTCTATGAAGTATAGAGCAGTCCCCAGATATTACGACGAAAGCCACTGGTAATCTCAAACGCTATGCTAAAGTTCCGAAAAAAACAAACAAACAAAAAAAGAAAACTTGCAGCCTGTCTCAAAAAGAGTGGTTGCCTGAAATGACCAGATATCTAGAAGTTTATGTTTGTATCTTCGTGTATTATTCTATCGGGATGGATCCAGAAAATGAGACCCAGTTTTTCCACTGCCGAAATAAACTACGCATTGCGGAAAGCTGAAACTCTGTGATTATATGACGTCACCTGGGTCAAAAGATACGAAAGAAAGACAAAATTTATCTATGAGCCAACGTCCACCTAAGTCTGATATTCATATCGAACCGAAATTTGAGGTTGTCGGCACTTGCAGGATTTGTTTCAGTGAAAACACTTGTCAGTATGAAAGGCGATGCAGTTGCCTTTCTTGCTGACAAATCCTCGTTTCTTGTTTTGTTTTTCCTTTACTGGGGCATAAACCCTAGAAAATACCCCAATTACGAATTTCGGTTTGATAAATATTACAATTAGGTGTACTATGTCGACTCATACAAACAATTTGTTTTGATTCGTATTCTTTTTATTTAGGTAACGTTATATCTGCTCTAACTTTCGGATTTCATTACAAGGACTACAGGCACATTCTGGCAGAGTTTCCGGTTTCTACGATGCGTAGTGTTTCTTTTGCGGGCCGAAAAGCCGGGTTTCATTTTCCCAAAAGATTTATGCATTATACCTTGGTTTAAGAACATTAACCTTCATTGACTCTTGTTCCATCACCCCCTGTAGGCTACCGCATCACCCAAATACTCTTTCGCGATAAAAATAAGTGCATCTTATAAGAAATGTCATGATATACGTAAGTCCTATTCGCCTAGGCGCGGCCACTCGAAAATGATTTTGCCTCGTCATTCGGCGACCCACCATACTGACACACTTTATGCGACTATGCCCAATAAACATATGCTAACATATTTGATAATACAGGATCTTATATACTCATTATACGTATATTTGACATAAACTCATATATCTTTTTTCTATAATTTTATTTTTGTTTCAGTAGGGCATACGTATACCTCACTGATTGGCTCTCCTCCAAAGCAGTGTAAATATACAAATGGGATTACCATTTCTACAGTGTATGCTCGTAGGCTATAAAAACATAGAAAAACATTAGGTCTTTACTGTTACGACGTTGACCTAGTCAATCTTTGCTGACCTGAACAGCGGAAGATTGCTTGATCGCGTTAAAACACACTGACCGGATTTTCTTGACTTTAAGCAGGCTTTGGCAAGTTTCGCAGTTCTTCGGAGACTCGAGCCTTCCAAATACGTACATCTTCTGCATCGGAGGATATACTTATACTTCGCTTCCCCTTACGATGGACCGCGGTGGACGTTACGAGCCTCTCCCAGCCAATCCGACCCCGGAAAGAGATCACGTGACCACGCCCCTCCCGAACGCCACTTGGTACTTGCACGGCATGGAACTGGCTTCGCCGGCTCGGAGCGATTCCAACGGTTCGTTGTTTGTTGAAAAGAAGAATATTAAGGGGTAAAGCTGGAGCCTGGCTCGACATCATTTGTTTTAGAGGCTCAGAAAGGAAGTAGCGAGAGACACAGGAAGTGACGAAGGGGAAAGAGCTGGAAACATTGTTTCACGGGACCGTCATTAATCATAGAAACGACGGACCGCCATTTAACGACCTGAACTTTACAGGATAAATGTTGAAAACACCAAAGCTCCGTTGGACGCAAATAGTGACGTGGAACTTGATGTCGTTACAAAAGGTTCCCACATCTTGCCTTTTTAACAATTTATGTGTACTCCGTGAACTTGAGCCACGAAGTAGAAACCGAATATTCGTAATGGAAAGAAAATTTGTGTGATAGCGAAAACCTTGACTCCGGTTAAAGCCTGGACAATCAAGGATTCAGGTTAGCTAGTTTACCTATGCATGCATAATAAGCAATATTATAAGCTTAAACAGTGCTTCATTAGTACGATGATTACTCGGGCGTCAAGAAAACCAATTCGTAATGCATTCATACCTCCCCCCCCCCCCCCGCTTCCCACAACAAACGGCTTGCATAAATCGTGGCTTGTAATGATCACTAGTTGCCATTTTAGCGATTTTCCGATCATTGCAATCCAATCAACAAAAAACAGGAAGTGAGAAGTAGAAATCATACGAAGCACGATGGCTACCGAGCAGAAATGCATGCATGTGAAATGCACCGCTGCTTCGGATTTGCTTCATTTGCCTTGGCTCTACAATTTCTCTCTGCATGTTTACAAGGAACTTCCGATAGCCCAAAACTAGACAGACGCGCCACTCTATCCGCCATTGTAGTCAATCGAAAGGCGGGAATCAGGTGTTGAGAATGTGTAGCTATTCATCTCCGGCTTCACATTAATTCAATGCGATTTGAGAAAATCTTATGGCACATGGTGACAAACACAGGAAACTGTCGAAGAAGGGTGTCATTGATTGTACTTTTAGTTTTCCGGTGATTACAGGGGAATACGGACGTACAAACTTCAAGTCATAAGAGAACAGGCACGCCTGATCTGTTGCAGGGTACGGCAAATTACTTCCGATTGCCACGGCACTCGGATTGAATAAACGACCCTCTGACTCGTCCGAGTCACGTTGTTTTGCCCCAGTTACAGCCAAAGCGGTGCTTTCATTTACCACTACACTCATTTTTATGTTACTATAATCTAACTTATTCGGTGCTGAACATGCTTAAACTTAACGGTTATCGCCACTTACCCCATTTCAGAAGTTATGAAAATGTTTTTATAGATTAAGTCATCTGTTTGCCTAATACTAGTTTATGGTGTACAAAATGGCAGTTAGGTTTATAGAATGCAGCACTAAAAGTGTTAGGATGGCTCTACAAAAATTTTCTAGAGAAAAAACAACCGAACCTTTAATGTACGAGGACACCAACGCTCAATAGCCATCCCAAATAATAAAAATTAAGCCATTGTAGCTTTGTGCTGCTAGAAACATTCCTGTAAAAATAAGATCACGGAAGTCTTGATAACGATTACACAATGTTGACACCTCACGCTTTGTTTATTAAAATCTTGGCGTTGCTCTTAAAGACGGGATTCAAGCGATGCTCTATATGATTTGTAAACCATTCGGTTATATTTGTTTATCACTTGTAGAAATTCCTCGTGTTATTTTTTCTTATCAATAGTTATTTTTCAATTATAATATCTTTTTTTAGCAGAAATGCTGTCCTGTGCCAACACCATTTAGAATGATTAAAGCCTGTGCGCTAGAATTTTGACGTCATCACAGTGAATCGAGCGAAGGCACCGATTGGACACGAGTGCTGCGTCAGTGCTCGGCTGAGTCTCGTGTCCAATCAAGACGGTGAAGGACGCTCGGCGTCGGGCTTGGTGGCATCTGACTTTGATGACGTTTGACGGAGGAAATAGCGGGGCGTTCGGAGGCCTTCATTTCTCTAGATGGCGTTCGCTGTGCTCCGTTGCTATTACCGTATGTGCTCTGAATCCGCCTCGTCCATTCCCTTGGCTTTATTTCCCACCAGGCGATTGTTACATTACCTAAGTAACTAAATGTATACTCCTGCGGCCGATTCAAGTATCCTAAACTTAATAAGACAATATTATCAGCTAATAACATTACCTGGTGGCCGCCACTTTCCCTGCGCCTGGCACCCGTATGAATAGGCAAATGTCGTTCTGAAGTATTATAGTGAAACTAAATGCATACCTAGATGGCTGCTTTTAATAATATGTATATCGTTATTTTCACAGTTATGTCAAAAGTAGAACCGCGGCGCCAGAAAAAAAAAAAGGACTAGTTACCCTCTCCAAGAAGGCCTATGGTGCAGCTTCAGAAAAAGGCGACGATTAGACGAATAGCTACAAATGGAGGAAGCCGTGGAGTATATCAGTAGAAAAACAAATGATGCAAGTGCGGAAATGAAAAACTACTTCTGCGTATTGGGTTGCAGGCTATAGTACTACTCTCTTTAAGGCAGACCCTTGAGTATCCACACCTCAGTGGATCGATGCTGAAGGACGTTGCCTCGCAAGGTCGGCGTCGCTGACGAAGGTCCAGGCGTCGCTGACGAAGAGGGTGACGACGAAGGTCCAGGCGTGATTGACCAACTCCGGAGCATCATGAAGACATCATCTATATTGGCCATTGCGAAATATTGATGATATCCTTATGATGAACCCGAGCCGTAGTTGTTTCTTCGCTCGCTGGAGGGGGACTTGGTAGCGGGGACCCGCCGGAAGGAGGACGGTAAAAAAAAAAAAAACCAGGACGCAAGAGTTTAATCAATTTTTATTTCCCGGAAAATGTGTAGAAAAGTAAAAAATACCTTTTCAAACTAGGCTACTCGCATCAATATTTTTGTAGACTAATCAAATATATTACGTTCACAACCTTTATTACAATTCAATTGTGCCTGTAAAGAACGTGTTTCTGAACAAACAGTGCATTCTAAAAGATGTAAGTGGGTTTACTTTCCCGCGGAGCACTTGCAGAGCCAGTCGCTGCACCCTATAAAGGAAGCTGGGCAAAATAGATGGTGAAACTTATGCCTAGACATAATAATGAAGTGGGCAATGGGATGTTGAGCAATAGAAAAACTGGCTCAGTGCCCCACCACAACTTCTGTTTTGAGGCCTCAACATGATCTTAATCTCGTGATTCGTCTAGTTTATTCTGCAGTCCTATGCCCTATTCTAGATAGTAGACACACGGACATTTTTAAAGGGCATAGCAAGAAATTCGTCCAACAGATTATAAAAAATAGTTTAGTGGAACCTTAACAAGCAGCCGTAAAAACGCAACCATTCATGCACACATAAATGTTGTGTATTTGTGTTGCAACACACAGGTTACCAAACTTAAATGTACTGAAATAAAAAGGTAGGCATAGCAGCATAGACATAATGCGCAGAAGAGGGCACCAAGGGGCAACAATCACTAGTTAAGATTAAAGAAAAAAATGTCGCATATATTTGTACAAATCAAGTCCACGCAGACGATCTGTTTCACTATGTCTAACCAGGTTGCTTTGCAGACAGAGTTATGGGGATGAAGAAAACGTGATTTATTTTATTTCCAGGTACGACTGTCATCCAATAACCCATCAATATTTTATGTTACAAAAACATTTTCATCGGTGCCAATTAAACAAGCTTTGTTTTTTAAGTAAGTTTATATTTCCGCATTCTATTTCTGGCCGATTATTTTATTAAAAAAAGGCGGATAGTTAAAAAAGGCGCATACATTGCGAAGGTTTGCACGAGAGTGTGAATGTATATAGCGTGCGTTGTAGCTTTGTAACTTGATATATTATAGTAAAAGAGGGCGGCCATTTTTTTTATTTTTTAAATTCTAATTTCCGCAGAAAAAATCTGATGGGCATATATATGTTGTCCAGCAGGTCGCATAATGTTAATAGATGAAACAATTTTTTGAAAACAAAATAAAAGTATGTAAACACTCGTGAAATCGCCAAAAATTAAATTGCGTTTTTCTAAAAAGGCGTTTCTCTAACTGGGGCTACAAGTTTCACACATTAAAACCGCTAGAAATATATCAAAGAGGGTTGTATTTATGTAAGTGCAATTGCCCAGACCTTAAAAACAACATGCCACTCTTTCAGTCTTTTTTTAATAGAACCGTTTGATTTGAGACAAGCTTCCAAAACTTCGCAACTAAAAAAACAACTTTTTTTTTTACTTTTTTTTTACATGTACACAGTTATCAACTGGAACGAACTTCCCGGATCACCTTCTTTGTCTTCCTCCTTTGTTCTTCCTCCTCCTAATGGGTCGCCATTTGCAGACACAATGTGTTAACGACTGCACTGTCCGATATATGCATTGTTATCCTTCTGTATCACTTAGTCGCTCGCGTGCAGTCCTCCTTTATGTAATGGCTGCAAAAAACAAGACCACTGCTACTGTGTGTGTTTTACTTCCTTTTTTGTTCTTGACTTTCACTGAGCGTCAATGAAGGCCTTGCTCCTCTGACCGGCGTCTGTACTTTCACACGTGACACAGATAAAAAAGGTATGTCATCTTGGATACAACTAAAAGTCATTACTGATGTACTGTGTGCAATTACTTCCTCGGTGGGGTCGGTTATACGTCAATGATGGGCTGCACGTTGTGCGATTTGACATACGGAAAGAGCAGGTGTAATGAGTATTCATTACGGAGGTCCCCCAGGTGATGAAGCGGCCCCTAATCACCGATCTCATCAGTCGGCGGTCTGTATGACAAAGCACCCCTTCTACACCCTAATCAGGTTTCCCTTGAGGCTCAACTGCCGTAAACGTCGCCGTATAACACGGGCACAAATATAATACATGATCTTAAATTGCCGCGAGTGAGGGCTTCAATATTAATGTCCGCGTACAAGCTCGAGGTAATGCAGTGGCACTAATAAATTCCACCATATCGCGCAAAGCGATGCCCGGAGTTCATCATGGATGACTACCAACACGAAAAACATAATCGCGTGTGTTCGTTCCAGGTTTAGTACCAACACTTCTAGAATAACCTAAATATTTTCATAGTCCTTATCAAAATAAACGAAATCGGCATCTTACCTGCATTCTGACCTGTGATTGGTTATATGAACAATATTATAGGAACAATGCGTAAACGTGTTCAAGACCCTACTTGCTTTGGTTATTGTACATTATAAAAATACAAATAATTCGGTTCTTAATAAGTGTACGGTATGTATAGATCCCGTGACATACCCGGTTCGTAAAGCTGTAATGTTGTTTAGTTCATTTCCGCTCAACACATATAAATGAATAAACAGTTCGAAAAGGTTCCAAACATCGGCGCGCGAAGCCCTTATCATTGGTGTAGCGACCACGTGACCCTGAAGAAGACAAGATAGAAAGACAGCAGCGAAGTTGCCCGCGTCTCCTCGCCCGCGTTTTCTCCGTCGCCTCCGTCGTCTGCTTCAACCGCTTCTGCACCTAGACTTCCCGGCATTCCATTCGGCGCAGCGGACGGCGCTGCACGTTTTGAAACAAGTCCATTGTGGTACTAATAGTACATAAAGAAACTTCGCGACTCCTGCATGACGGACTGCGCATAGCGGAAAAACCCATGATATCACATAAACGGAACTGGCTGCTTCGTGACGATAATGCAATTAATGCAAATGTGCAATCGAGCTGGACAAGAGTGACGATAATAATCTCTGGAGAAAGGGAACGCCTAGTTGTGTTTGGAGATTTGTGTTTGTCCTAAGTCCCCCTTGTTTCCCTTCTTCAGAAATTATTATCGTCATGCTTCATGACATTCCCCTTGACTTTCAACGCTAAGACAGAGCAACCTGTTGGTTTATACGAGTTTAAAGTCTCAGGAACCGTCCAAGAGAGAATAATTAAATGAATGAAAAGTAGTCCCGAGAAAACCAATACTTAGCCCTACTTCCGGTATGATTATGCATCAGCAGCAGACATCTGCGTCACGCGTTACTTCTACCTAGTTACTTGTTTCGGTAACGAGTAACCTAGTTAGCTATTTTTTTTTAGAAAAATAACGAGTGACGTACTTAGTTGCTTTTAAGGCCAAGTAACGAGTAACGGTATTTTGTTACTTTCGAGTAGTAACCTGTGCTACACCGTGTAAACAGCCTCGCTTTTCTTTTTATCTCATTACGCGTCTATTACGACAAAGGCAGATGGGCAGACCGAAAAACAGCTAAACCGTAGGACAGTATATCAACGTTTATCGCTGAGCCCGTCAGTTGAACTCTACAGCTTGGAATGTCCTTTACCCAGCGAACACAGTAAGTTTCGCTGTTTGAACCTTCTAGAATCGTGTACGGACCGAATGTAAAACCGGAGGTTACAAACACGGGAAAGCACAAAGCCCATTGGCAACTTCGAACTTTAGAAGCAGAGAGAACAAATGAGAAAGGGTAATCACTGATTTATTAGCTTTTCCTGAAGCACAGCACTTTCGAGCGAGTCAGTAGAACCACTTTTCTCCACCGCCGAAGATATATTCCCAAAGAAACGGGGAAACATAACTGATGAAAACTTCGAAAGGCAACTAATGCTTAAGTGCAACGACTTCTGAAAAGCAAACAATAAAACACGAAATAAAAGCAGTGGTGTACTTAGTTTACAAAGCAACGTGAAAAATGGCTCGTTACTTTTGACGTAAAGTAACGCGTTCCTTATGAGATTCGGTAACGAGTAACGTATTTAGTTACTTTTAGAGGGAGTAGCGGGTAAAGGTATTTAGTCACATTTCGGGCGGTAACGTGTACATATCTGATCATCGGTTGCCTACGTTTTGGTTCTTATTTTAGCCACGTGGACACGGCTACGATGGGAGCCAAACGCAGGCTACCTGGTAATTAATAATGATAACAGAAGTAACCGGAAAAAATACCAAGATCAACACTGCCCCGTGTCAAGAAGGCGTTGCGGCGTTGTATAAAGAAGGTGGCGTAAGATTGTCGAATTGGCCTAAATTGAAGCAAGGAAGGATCCAACAGGGTCGCGTAACCAAAAACGAACAAAATTTCGACTCAAAATTCCTCAGATTATCTAAAGAGAATAGAACTCATTCGGGTATATTTGTTAGAAAAATATTGATACGCTTCCGTATACATTGTTTGAGCGAATGAATAAAAGCTCCCCACCTCAAAATGTATAAAACAAGAACTCGGATTCTGAGACGCAGAAAAAAAAAAAGCGACTCCTCGTAGGAACCAGTTTGTTTATTGTTCTGCCGTTTTTCGTTTTATTTTTCTTCCTCTGTAATATTGAGCCCTTGTTTTTCTGAACTTTATAAGAGACAGTGTGCGAGACCTTCACCGAAAAACAGAGAAAAAGGAGGAGACGTGATGACGCCGAGTTCTGGTTGGGAGGTTAGTGGGTAGACCTAAAGCTGGCTCCCCTTGTCTCCACCGCACTCGTCGAGCGCATTCGAATGCGACAGCCAAATGCCGGACGCCGACGTTCCGCGTTCCAACGGGTTCCAAGAGTGCATTGAAGACAAAGCTTTGGATCTACCCACTAATCTCTCCAACCAGAGATCGGTGTTCTGACGTGTCCTCTCGTCTCCACCTCTCTCTCTCTCTCACACTTTCTGCCCGCATACACATTTTCCACAAGGGCGCCGCCATCTTGAATGTCGTCACTTTCAGTAGGGGCGAACACATTGTTTTGTCATCCTTACGCCAAGAGAAGACGTTCAGGATATTAGCGCAGGGGCGGATCCAAGGGAGGGAGGGGGGGGGGGGGGGCGCGACGGGGGCGGCCGCCCCCCTCCCCCTCCCCCCTTCTCGGACGGCGATTTGACATGGGTGGACCCTCCGGTGCAAAATAATGAATGGGAAAATAATATCTTTACAAATTACCCCCCCCCCCCCCCAAAAAAAAAAAAAAAAAAAAAAAAGTTCTGGATCCGCCTTTGTGTAAGCCTAACCGTCGCCCATTCCCGCCTTGCCCCACCTCTTTTTCTTTACTATTTGCGGGTTGAAAGGTTTTCTTTTTCCATCGTTTCTACCAGATACGTCTACCATGTGGTTGGGGAAAAGAGTAAACGAAAAAGTTGTATAGCAAACTTAGGTATTTCTCGCTTCATTCATATATGGTCGCTTCGTTTCTTTCTTGGTCGTACCAAACCTGTAGCTTTGAGCGAACCGCACTGAGAAAAAAGATTGAACTTGCTTGTTTATGCCACACGAGTGTAGTGCTAAAAAAAATATGACCACCCAAGATTCCTTATCGATACCCCGCGCTTTAAAGAAGGCACGCTCGCTGTGTGGCACAGTACAGCAACATTAGGACCCACACACACTCAATGAATCTGGCGGAAACTAAGCCACATTAAAACGCTGTGTATCTCTTGGGTGTGATCTCTGTCTGCGTTGTTTTCTTTGCACTGTTGTTAAAAATCATGCTAATCCACCGGATCATCCCAGCATTGACGACTTTCGCATCACATTCACCCTCGATGAGCAGGTTGTTTGTACAGGCTTCATTGGTATTCACGTGAAAGCCAAATCTTAAGTTTTAATCCTTCGAAGAAAAAATCTATTGCGTGACTTTAATGTTGTATATCTTTTGTCTATTGATATCAATTAAAACCCTTCAGAGATCTGGGCCCGTTTGCTCGAAGCGCGGTTTTAGCGCTAACCGCGGCAAAATTTGCCGCAGTGCCAAGGTGAGGGATTTTGAAGTCACGTGACTGGCTCGGTGGGGATGCCGGGAGCCACGCAAGACCCCGTCGCTTCGTTCGACGAAATGGCTGCGGCGTACGTAGTTTCCACGTTCGCGATCGCTTTGGTGTTTGTCTTCAGGGCCCGTTTGCTCGAAGCTGGTGAACTTTAACCGCGTTTAAAAGTTTAACCGACCTTCCCTACTAGGCACCTAGAAGTACCTAGCCAAGTTTGATGAGGGCTGGATGACCGATAGCTCCGTGTTTTATCATAGGGTGATAGCTGGTGTCACCTACTGGTTCTAGCGAATATGAGTGGCTTCCGTGGAAGAAGTTCCCAAAAAGTGGGGGACCCAAGAACGCGCGCTAGCGAGTTCTCAAGACGCAGCGCGGCATATATTTGAACAGACAAATATTTTCTTACTCGTAGTCCAGATATTAGGTTAGGTTAGTATTCACCCTTGTTTGGAAATTGCCTAGATGCTTGGCTGTCGGAATTGAAGACAAGCCCAGTTGAAATTTCCTTCCAAGTTCAAAAGAGGACGACGAAGTTCAGTCTTAGAATCGATAAGAAAGAAGTGAGCAGTGAAAGGCGGGCGATACACCGGCAGCATGGTTGGCCAACGTGTAAGAACTGTGTATTGCACCATCATAAATTGAAAAACCTGTAATTAGGTTCCATTAAAAATACACCTATTAGTAAATTACCCAGCATCGAGGAGAGCGCTGGAAGTGTAAATCTACGGTCCGTGCGCGCTGGCCTTCCAATTATAAAATATTCGAAGTAAATCATTATTAGAAGGCTTTGACTGACACGCGTGCCAGGCAAAAAGATTTTTAGACTTTTTGCTTTACAACATTTACTACTGCAGACGCAGGCACGTGCAACGTCTGTAACTACACTCGTAGCGTGCACCTCGGTGCTTGGGAAATTTAGAGAAAGGTTTATGGGACGCTGTCAGCTTTTGTGCGCTATCAATACCCGGCCGATTGAGTCAAGGCAATCCACTTTCCAAAGACGTTGCCATGCCGACAATTATCGCGTTTATTTAGGCTCGAAAGACTATCTAAAAAATGCGGCGAGGTCATTGCTCATGCTTTGCAAGTTAAGTGAGGTCAGGCAAAGCGAAAGCCTCCGGCACCATTGAATGCTGACTAACGCGGCCGATATCGCAGCTACACCGACATATTAGTTCCAAAGCGAGCGGCTCTCACTCACCGGGGCACCGCCATGTTTCCCCGCATCCCTACCGAGCCTAGTCACGTGATTTCAAAATCCCTCTCCTGGGTACATGCGGCACACTTTAGCCGCGGTTAGCGCTTAACCGCGCGCCGAGCAAGCGGGTCCTGTTAACTATGAAAATAACTACTAATCTGAAAAGAAACGAAATTGTCAAAATTATAGCGACGTTTTTCAGTTATGGCGACAAAAATTGTAGATCCCATGTACTTGTTTCATGAAATCAAAAAATACAAAAATTTACGGTCAAACTTAGTTACTGAGCAGGAGGTCGCGCTACAAAAGCATTTCTCAGAGCGAAGTGCTCAAATTCACAGTATTAGGTGGCAACTAAAACCGCCGATATAGGAAGCACGCGTTCTACTTTTGTCAACATAAACAACAAGTATTGTGAAAAACCACATGGTTTTTTCCTCCCACCAAGAAATTAAGGTACCTTTCATTCCTCTGAATCCGGACGTCGCTATTTTTCCGCATGACTTCCTCTTGCTCTCCCTGTTTTCGTTTTTACCGAATTTCCTCGCGACAGTGTTCTTTCTGGGTAGCAGCGTCGCCGCTTTGCCCCCCAAGTTGGACGTTTCCGAAACGAGTTGCTCCATCATCGCTGGATCTGGGACTCGACGAACGACAAGTCTGACAGAAGAAAAAGAAATTACTTCAGAAGCAAAACGAGTACCACGTTTTAACTCGAGTAGTCGACGTTAGAAGAACGAAAAAAACAAACCAAAAATCTAATTCCGGAAAAATTCAGCATAGCGCACACAAAAATAAAAATAAATAAAAAGATAGCGTCTGGAACGGACAGGCGGAGCTCCTACTGAGCGTCAATCACTCCCTCCGGCGCAATATCTGAAGCTTTTGTTTTCCACAAACTTCGCGGGTACCCGTAAGCTTGAGCTCAGTCCGCCACATCCGCCAACCGACACCCACACTCTGACGGCACCCCCCGCCTATGCCCTTACCAAATTCCCCAAACCCCTGGCTATCGTATTTCTGCGTAAAGAGAAAGAGCACTTCTTTCGCATTTGAGAACTGATCCGAATTTCAGATGAAACTGCCTATCGTTTACCCGACACAGCGTCAAAGAAAAACGAATCGTCGGCTAGCACGCGCCTCACAGAACGTACAAAAGAAAAAGCGATTGGGAAAAAAAAAAATAATGGTGTCTAGAAAAAAAAAAGGGGGGGGGGGGGGGGTCCTCCTCTTCTCTATAAATCATTCGCAAAATTTTAGCCCTACTCCATTTTTTTTCTTTTTTTTCTTTTTTATTATGATTATTTCATACATCTCATTCAAGAACGCGTATCACACTGCGACGGGCTGTATCAAAAACTGCCAAGATATAGAAAAAAACTTGACAGTTTTTTTTTAATGCGGGAGTATATGTATGTGTGTCCGTTCGGTTTATTTTCGTTACGGGGTGCAGGAAACGACGCGCTATTCGGTTTTTCCTATTGGTCCAATATACGATACGTTGAAAAGCATACTTTGAGGGATACGAATTTACAGACACGGAAGGTGGATCTGCGAGGATGAGGAAGAAAGAAAAGAGGAAGCGTACTTCTACTTAACCTTTCAGGCGTTGGTATTTTTCTTTCTTCCGCGCTTCTTGTTCTCCCGATATCGCAAAAAAAAAAAAAAATATATATATATATATATATTCCGTTTTCTAGCGGCATATATGTTTCAGAAATAGACAAAGTAAAATTTCAAAAAAAAAAAGGAACTAAGAGCGAACCCCTTCTCCGCTAAGCTTCCCCTCCCCAAGCCACGCCACGCCGGGCCATTACTTTAACGTGATCATCTCCCTGATCCCGATAAGAACACTGGGCCTAGAAGTCCCTCAAAACGTGCCTCTCACCGCACCGACCGACCGCGGCAGCTTACACTTTTATCTCTCCAAAGAGAGCTATATAAAGAAGGAGAAAAAAAAAACTCCATCCTGCCTTATTTTTCGTTTTTTGCAATACTTTCTTATTTAGACAATTCTTCGCACATCTCTCTCTTCTGTTCAGTCGTTGCGTACTTCTATTTACTTTCTTTAGTTTTCTGGTCCTGCATTTGACGAGCAAATGAACTAGAACGTCGGAGGTAGTATTTGCGGTTATCGCATCCCGCTGTGTGGAAAAGGAAAAAAACAGTGGAGACTTAGAGGCTCGCGATTTTGACATCTTATGCCGGCGGCGTCCGCGAGCTTATCGCTTCAGGTGCCAGAACATATGACACTCGGTACTTTGGGAGCTCGCTTTTGTCTCCTCTCCGGGATTCTGGCTCGATGGCGTTTTGTTCTTCCTTAAATCGACTCATATCGAAGATTATAACTATACGAAAAAAAAGTGTCGACCGATTCTCCCTCTTTCTCTCTCCCCCTCCTTCTCTTTTTCCCTATCACACGAGCCATTTGTGGGGAATTCCAAATGAGTCTCGTTCGTCTGAGTTATGAATGCTCTTTATACGTAAGATATCGAGGGTGTCGTTAACGAGGGGACTGGCGCCATCACTGCTAAAGCGTAGAGCCCGGAGGAGCTCAACATCTTTCTTGGGCTATGCATTGAGACAAATGACGCTTCACTATAAATGTGTTAATTTATTTATTGGATCGTTGGTTATGAAAAGTCTGAAGCGCACGCGAGAAAGGAAACAAACAAGTGATACAGCAGAAGCGGACACGAAAACAAACACACACACACACACACACACACACACACACACACACACACACACACACACACACACACACACACACAAAGGAAGCAAAGCACATTTCCAATAAAGCGAGCGTTTACAACATAGTGTGGCCCCCTCATTAAATTTTCACACCAAATATTAATTTTAAAAAGTGTGCGTGTTCTTCGATTTAAAAGTAGGTAAAATACAAAAATACCGTAATTCACACTTCTTGAGTAATTATTTGCTCTTCGGATGACCCATTACGGCGCTGAATTTTACGCGTTTAATTATTTTTTTGCCCGAGACGCGAAAAAACAAAGCATGCACCTGAGACTTTTTTTTTTCTTCCTATAAGTGAATTGTTTATTTATTTCATATGATGCACACCAAAATTGTAAACTAAACTAAGTCTTTATTTCAGGTAATTAAGAACTAGGCTATTACAAACTAAAAAAACACTTAGTTATCCCAAGCAACTCGTACCCAGAATAAACCCCTTGAATGCGAACGCAGCCTGCGTTCGTAGTTGGCTTCGCAATTCGTAGTTTCCGCAGGATGATTTAGGTAAGAGTTGCGTGAAGTGTAGTAGGTGTAGAATTGGCGTTTCATAGCTAAAGCAAATGACATATAGTCCAAAGTATCTAAAGCGTTTGTATATAAAGTAAATAACGAAAGGATGCAAACGTCATGGCGGATCTTCTCTTGTTCGGCCTCTAACGCGAGCTTCCCAGCTTTGACAATGCTTCGGCGTCCCGTGAGCCTTGCTTGAGTTCGTGCAGCCAAAGAACTGCGAAAGCATAGCCTCCTCTATACTCACAAAGCCTAAAAGTTCGACGACGCAGCCATAGAGCGTCCGGTCGTAGATTGGGAGCGCGAGGATCTGGTAGCACAGAGGATTTCTCGGGGTACCTGGACGTCAGCGCACAGCTTTTGCAGCCGCGAGGACCCGAAACACATTCGTTCACTCAGGAGTGCTTTCCGGCGTCTTGCCGCAGCGGGGCGCCAGTCACGTGGCTCTCCTCTGATCCGTTGTCTGCAGCTCCACCTTTTCCATTTTGGCGGCCGCTTCTCCTTGCGATCAGCCAGACTTAGGCAATATATAAGATGTTATGCCGAAAAGCGACAAGCACGTGCTGAAGGACGAACATCGCAAAAATTTACAAGGGGCAGGGTTGGGCAGAAATACTCAAAAATGTATTTGGAAATACAAATACTGGGATACATTAAAATAGTAGCTAAAATACTGATACTAAGATACATCTGTAAAAATGTATCGCGATATGTATCGGAAATACATTTTAAAAAGAGGCAAAAAGTATTTGGAAATACAAATACAGGAATACATCTTAGGGAGGGCAGAAATACAAATACAAAAATACTGATAGTGCAATACATTTTCCAAACTTTCTGAGACGCAAACTAAGATGAAGCTTGAAGTTTGAAGTGGATGTTTTCGATCCCGAAATTACTTTTCCTTGAAGGTAGTGGTTTCGGACGACAAGGATTCTTCAATGGGCCCAAAAAAACGTTCCATCAAGGGCTGACCGCGGTCCCTTCCATGACATCTTGTCTGTTTGACGAGGGAATCCTGCCAACATTAGCCACATGATGTCACGGTGGAATGAACTAATAATCTTTATCTGTAGGTGTGGCCTTGAACATGAAACTTTACCAAGCTGCTGTATGAAAGGACAATACGTACTTTCGTTGTAGGTTACCTAGTTGAAGATCGTGCGTACAGTGTCATTTGGAATTTTTGAGAATAGTGGACCACCTGAAGCATCTCGGACTACATGTCTTATCTTCTGTCACGGTTGAAAAAACGATACGGTAGCATCCCTGTTCTGAAGGTTCTTACTACCGACCCTCCGCCGCTGACGCACGGATTGCAGTCCTCAAATTTTGCCTAGCATTATCCAAACAGAGACCTCGTGGATTGCGAGCTGATAGCGCCGGCACAGGTGCGAGTTGTCCGAGAAACAGCGGTCTCGAGACGAGTCGCGGGAGTACGTAGTCTGGGATGGCACAGCGAGGCCACTTCTGGCCTCCTTCTGGGTTTCGAATCACCAGAGCAGCGGGTCATGTTCACGTCGGCTGATGACGTACCCTTGAGCCGTGCAATGTTACGGGCGCAACCGCAGATGCATTCGAATATGTGTTGAACTTCACAGCGTGAGTCTTCCTACTATTTTAAGTCAACTACCGCCAGGCTCGCGCTGCAACGGAATGCGACTCAGCTTTGCCGGCTTGGTGTACTCTGTACGCAAAGGCGAGAGAGACGGTTAGCAGCGGGCATTGGATGCCAGCAAACAATGACTCAAGATATCCCTACCTGAAGACCTGCGGCAGAAGATACTCTGACCCCGCTCCTGGCACTCCACTACCTGGTTCCAGTCCCCGACTACGCAACACTTCTCAGAAGAGAAAAGAGGACGCATCGAAAAATAGTTAGCAGAATCAAAAGGAACCTTGGTCAGCACAGTAACAATGCCCCAGCATCTCCTTGACTCTAATGCCCTCAAAAAAAAAAAAAAAATGCGTTCGGACTTGTTTCTTTTTTTTTTTCTCGGGGGGGGGGGGGGGGGGGGGGGGGGGGAGTATTTCTCAAGAAATGTAACGAAATACATTTCATCCTGATTGTATCGCAATACAAAAAAACATTCCAAATGTATTTCGATACAGGATTACAAATACTTGTGAAAAAAATGTATCGCGATACAGAAATACAGATAGGAAATGTATTTCTGAAATACTATCGCGATACATTTGTATCGCGATACTGCCCAACCCTGACAAGGGGCGATGCAACGATTTTTGTTCTTTGCCAAAATACCGCTTAGAACGGACCCCTGACGTTAATGTGCTGCGAAACACCCGTTCGTTTTTCACCCCTCGCTACAGAAGTCGCAGAAAAAAAAAGTGAGCAGCGTTTACGCCCTTAAGTCGCAGTCACAACAAGCGGCCACGTGACCTGGAGCCGATTATACTCTGTCAATGTTGATCATAGCCACGCGCTGGGGTTGGCGAGGCACAGGACACACTCTAAGTTTCAGACATCGTTATAGTTACGCTATTGTCGTCATTGCAGCGATTGAACACGGGCCACTACCCGAAAGCTTTTCAAGCTATCGGTTATCACGAGCCAAAATAGAGTGCCCAAGCAATGCTGGGGTCCTATCTATGAACGGCGTTCAAATATCGTAACTGAGGGGTATTGCGATCCCCCGATTACATCATCAACTTTCGCGAAGGAGAGATTGAATGAAAACGCTAGGTTTCGTCTTTAAAATTACACCGCAACAGAGGAGTTTCTTGTCCAGTGGTGTTGTGTAAGAGTATCCTTGAATCCCACTAGTGCCAGTAAGATCGTGTAAAGTGAAAAACGTTCCCATTTTATATCGTTCCACCGCTCCCTTTAAGCTTCGCCTTTAAAAGTGGAACGCGAGAACTAAACATGTAAACTCCCCCTCGTTCCCAAGCAGTGAAAACGAGTCTGCGTGGCCTAGTCAGCAGCTTGTGTGGCTCGCTACCGAAGGAACTTGGGTTCGAATCCCACGTACAATTCCTTGAAAGCTATTTTTTCTTTCGACAAATGAATTACTTTATAAAGTGAGATCATTTTAGACATGCGGCGACCTTTAATGCGCATTACATGTCATGTTTTTATTCACCTTCATTTCACGCGGGACGTGAGGTCTCACGTGAGCGTTGTCTGCAATTCCCGCGCGAGGTCGTGACTCTGACGTCGTGACCCATTCGACCAATCAGGATTTTCCCGTCACAACCGACGCCGACGCCGGGTTTTCTGCGACACAAGCTCCTTAACGCTTTCGCGCTTAAAGACGCCCTATTGATTACACCTGGTCAATGTGAGGTACTGGTCACCTCACAACCGGCTATGGGTACTCCCTAACGAACGGTAAGAATATAAACAAAAAAAAAAGCTAGGTCAAACTAGGCTTACCTGCAGCGATATTGGGGTCAATTAGTGTAATCTCTGTATAAGCTGATCAGAGGAACGGGAAGAACGAAACCAGCTGTCACAAATTAAAAAAAAAAGGAACTACCCGGGGAGATTTATGTTTAGCATTAAACGCATGAACCTGAAGCATTTCAGTGTATGACGCGTTCTTGAAGGCACAAAAAGAAAACACTAGAAAAGCTATTACTCCTCAACTATTAAATATATATATATATATGCACACATATATATATCAAGAATAAGAGGAAATAATTAACCTCGTCCCATTTATTTTTTTCTTCCTTTTTTGGACTTGATCTAAGTGATTATTCCGAATTCTTCGCATGCCAAAATTTTCTTGTCGCACCATAAAGCAAACTGAGGAGACAAAAAGACATTCTGAAAAATGGGTCACGGTCTACGCGTGCTTTGAGAGTGAAGGAAGTCCAAGTTTTTTCACTCAATTTTTTTACACACTTTTTAGTTTTAACCCTGATTCCACCTAATGACCCTGCCCGTTCGAAAATTATGGCTCG
Source organism: Ixodes scapularis (assembly GCF_016920785.2). Lineage (NCBI taxonomy): Eukaryota > Metazoa > Arthropoda > Arachnida > Ixodida > Ixodidae > Ixodes > Ixodes scapularis. The sequence continues at coordinate 189,368,834 of NW_024609857.1, forward strand.
AAACAACTTTTCTGCGATTAAGTATAATTATAAATCAATTAGTATCCCCACCCTTGCATCGTTGCTCGGTCCTGTTCAAGACGTTTTTCGTGATGGTCTTTCCTATATTAATAGTAGTTTCGGCTTGCCCCCTCTGAAGTAAAAAAAAAATATTATTTGCGCCTTTGTCAAACTTCTTGCAACCGTCGGAGAGTATGATAAAATGAAGAAGCTTTCTAAATATTTTTTTTATTCAAATCATCATGGAATCAGCACTTGTCCCTTTTTAGAAAACCACTGACGGTAGCTTCTAGAAATGACTAGGCAGATTATCGGCGATCAAGATACGAAAAAGACAGGCTGTATTGATTCTGATGGCCAAAACTTTAATTCTTTCATATGTCGGCCATTCATTGCCAAAGGAGACGCCGCAACTTTTTCATGTCTGGGATCGGCACGAAAAAAAAAAATAGTAATAATATGGGTAAAGAAGCCCCTAAACTTAAAACAATATTTTTCAATAAATTTTCAGTTTGCTGATATCATTCTCTAAATTTCTAGATAATGCATAAAACCTATGTAGTTAAAAAAAAAAAAAAAACATAGAAGATGTAGAAAAAAAAAGCCATAAAAAACGGTTGCTTACCACGGAAATTAAAGTCGGCACCGAATTACTCAATATTATGACCTATCTTACATTAAAATACAAATATTGAAAGAAGCCATTTTGAGTCCCAATAGGAGCTCCAAAAGGAAGGGACTGAGATTTCTTTGAGTTATTTTTTTAGTCAGCTTGGATTTAGGTTGCAGCTACAATACCTTTCCCCTTTGTTCTCTTAAAAATAATAATTGAATTATTCGCAATAACTTTTCAAAGCCTTGTTTTTGTTGCGTTCTAAATAAATGACAAAATTTCTAGTGTATTCAGAAACGGCACTATTGAGAGCCATAAAAAGCAAATTGAGCATGGGTGCCCGGAACTTTTGAAATAGCTAAAATGTTCAATTCACCTCATCTGTTCAACATATCAAAAGATTTGAAATATATTGTTTTTGTTGTTGCCGAAACTTTTTTTTAAAGAGCCTTTTTGATTATGTTTCAGGGTGGCTCCCGCCTTGTAGGCGACGCACCCCGGCGTTTGCTAGCGAGATGTCAACGGTGTGAGACGCCGCCGCAAGTGAAACACGTTTTATTCAGTTGAGGTGGACGTTATCCTGATTTCTATGAACCCGTAGCCTGTTCGCGTTACGTAATGATACCGGCGTCTTAAGCTTACTCTACTCCTGCCCAGGTAACTACGGACGAACGCAGGCCTGCATCGTCTGCTTCCTGCGTCTGGGAATCCATACTGCGCGTCGGGCTCGTCTGTCGTGCTTTCGTATCAACGAGGTAGAGGGCCTTAGAGCGATAAACTGGAAGCTGAAGTAACTCCCCATTGGCCGCCGCCATGTTGCACATTTCTGACTGCTACACACGGGACCTTATAGTTTTCCGTCTAAATGTTAACGAAGTACCACGCACAAGTAATTGCTAATTGATCTTTGATATTCGTACCGACGAGATAAGTTATGTTTCGTTTGTTTTGAAGTCCGAGATGTGCTTTTACGACAAAAACTCTGGCAGCTTCGGAATACCTCCACTATATGCCGTCAGCCGCGGTGCTGTATTTTGGGTCTTTATCGGAGCTAGACACTGCATCTTTGGATAACAGTATTAAAAAAAAAAAAAGGTTTATCATGCTGTTTTTTTTTTTTGTTTGTTTTTACAGCGATCGCAATACAACTCTCGGCTTAGCTTTGCGTAGAAGCCTCGGGGTTAGGTATTGTAAATTTTTTAATAAAAAAAAGGCTGCTTTTGTTCTTGTATGGCAGGTTTGGACCAATAAAAAGTAATTAATTCAACTGTGCATAAAAGTTTAAATATACAGTAATTGTCTCTTCCCTTTTGTTTTCAGTGACGCAAGAGACTGAATAATCATTGTCATGTTTAATAAAGCATACAGTGATAAATAATCACGTTTTACGGGGATTTAAATCAAACTAATATGACCTAAGTCAAATAAATTTGTTTTATATAATACGAATTTGATTTAAATCAAATATTCCAGATTTATTTAATTTAAAAAAATCTATTTTTTTCTACTGTGGTTACCGGTTAATTTTTTCACTGTTTCGGCTCCGGTTAATACCCAAATCTTATATCAGTTGCATTCCGTTTTCGGTTACCAAAAAGTAAATACCGTTCTCTATCGGCTTTCAGTTCGGGTGGCGGTTCTGCCCTTCTCTCAACCTCGTCTGTATAATCGCCACTGCAACGCTCGAAACACGAAAAAAAGTATCACAGCAAAAAATCAATACATGGGAAGAATTTTAGTTCCAGACCGTCGATGACAACTCGGCACCTCTCATCTCATGAAACTTGGTGCAAAACATAGTCGCGTCCATAAAGTGCTACATGAAGAACGAATTACGTTCTTGGGGCTTATAGTCGTCTCAGCCCAGGGCAAATAAGTCCCAGCCCGCGAGGCCCAAGGTCGCAACAGACGTGTACAAACAACCAAAGGCAGCAACACCAGCGTTGTGCAACGGCGACAAGAGCACTAGCAGAGGCGTCTCTGCTAAATCCCAACGAGGGGATACCATACAATACTGACGTGAAGCAGCGTCTTAGCGTCCCATTATGCACGTTCCAAAGCTATAAACTAGCGTATGTCAGCGTCCCTCGGCGCCTGTCCCCGTGCACTGACAAAACATTTGAAAGTATGCAACCTGGCGTACAAGAGATACCCGACCTAAAGATGACGAATCTTACTCGCCAGGGGCGCTGTTCGAAATCTTGAGAGCTACATCTCTATTAAGAAATTTAAGTGCGATGCATTCGACGATCACGGAAGGCAGAAAAACCGGTTGCGAGGAGCGCGTGACTGGCCGGGAGTGGTGGCGCGCTCCTGTAATCCAGCTTCCCGGAGGCCAGGTCCAGGGACGGCCCCGGTCCGGGGTTGTGGCCCCGCGCCGTGTCCGTGCCGACAGGGCGTCCGCGCTAAGCGGGGCGTCGATATGGCGGGCCCGGGGGAGCCCGGGGCGGCCAGGTCGCCTAACGAGGAGCGCACCGGCCCAGGGCGGAGACGCAGCAGGCAGAAGCTCCCGCGTCCCGCAGTAGCCGGATCGCGCCCTGGAACGGGACACGCGGGGCTGCCCGGACTGGGAGTCCGGACCTGGACCTTTTTGGCTCACTTTTGATGCCCCGTTACGAGATAGGAGCTTCATTTTTGTTTTGGGCACTTCGGTATGCCCCATTTCGCTTTCGTTTGCTTCTGTTTATTTTTATTTGTTTTTTTGTACGAGCGGGATTTAGAAAGTAGGGTTTAGAATTTTACAACAAAATGTGTTTTAATTATAAAAATGATAATGCTTATTTCCATCACAAAGTTGGTGGTGGCAATCAGAAAAAAAAAAAAAAGTTTTAAGATATAGCTTGACGGCCTGACCGCCTTAAGCAGTGGCCACAGAGCGAGGAAATAGAATAGTAAACAAAAGAAAAACATAACTGTACGATCACCATCATAACATGCTGAGCAAGTGCTTTAGATTATTTCATCGTTTATATATCAAGGCATGATGAACAACAAAGGTAAGTTCATGGTGATAAAAAAAACTATGCACAAACACCGACAAAAAAAAAAGTGACTAAAATTAATCATCAGTGAAAAGAGCTGATTTAACGTCTTTTAGCGATGACTTAGCACAATAGGTACCTTTAGCTATATACAGATTGAGTAATTTAGGAATGATGTATATCAGCATTTGCGTGTCATAAATTTGTTCTCGGTGTGGCCTCCTTCCAGCTTTCAGCTCCGCGGGTAATGTAATTGTGAATATGTTCTGAGATTTGTCCGAAACTTATTCAAAAGTTTTTTATTTCTAACCTGCTCTACTTTTAGGCTTGTAGTTGCTCTTGTTTTAGGCTACTGTTAAGCCTATATTGATATAATGAATGGACATTTACGACATGAAACTTCTGGAATAAGGCAGCTGCATTGAAATCAAACGATATTTTATAGGCCCTACTTCCCTGCAAAAATTATGACACGTCAATTTCCTCGCCTAATTTTAGAGATTAAATTTTGGTCATGTAATGTCAAATTCATTCCCAGAATAATAAATATCATCTCTAAAGCTAAAACACCTCTTCTCCACTCTGTCTCCGAAAGCTCAGACTGAACCGAATGACACATATAAGACTTCATCGATGCGAAATGATGATGGTGATCTCGCTTTTCTATTGAACTTAAATGTATTTTGATAGGATATGTAGTGCTACTGAATAATGATGGCAAAAGAATTTCACTCTTTGCGGCGGAAGCCTCGCACCCCTGAGGTTCCGTTCATGTGCAGTAATTTAGACTGCGTCATACAGTAAAGGCCAGCAGAACATATCTCGAATTCTGAAGTCACAATTATTTTTAAAGGAAGTGCGTTTGATAAGAGGTACATGTGACATCTTCCACATCTGAGTGCCAGGTTCGGCGGATATTAGACGACGTTATAGCCGTCATGGTAAACCGTTTGTTTATTTATCGAGTTCATTAAATTTTTAAATAATGGTTTTATGGCGTTTGACAATTGCAGTATTGACGCCAACACAGTATTATCAGAGGCTTCATCAAATAACAAAATTTGCGATATGGCAATAGATTCTTAAATACTCTTTATCGATTATTTTCGCGTTTTCCATTTCGATTTCAATAGTCCGCGCAGAAAGATTGCCACAAGCCCCGTCCACAATGCGCCTAGAAGAGTGACGTAGGCGTTTTCATGACGTCGTGGCTATATCGGCAGCGCGTAGTTAGTGGATGAGCCAAAGGACTCCAATACATCTCTGTTCTAAGGAAATGCATTTATGTTCAATTGGGAAGTGACATCTCTGTTATCATTTTGCATCGGTAAACAGCTATGTGGTCTAAATTGTTTTTTTCATCTGGACATACGACAGACGAGGAAGACGCGTTGTACGCATTCCCAAACTCGGGAAGCAGACGACAGAGTCATGCGTTCGTCGCAGTTACCTGGGCAAAAGTAGAGTAAAATGAAGACGTCACTATCATTATATAGCGTAAGGAAGATACAGAAGCACGGAAGTCAGGATAATGTCCCCTTCAACTGAATAAAACATGATTTGCGGAGATCGTTGGAGAACTCGCTGTGGTGTCTCACACCGTTGACACCTCGCTGGCGAACGTCGGCGTGCGTCGCCGAGGCGGGCGCCTGGAGGCATGGTCGGAGAGGCTCATCTTTAAAAGAATAAGTTCTCAGCAAGAACAAAAATTACGTTCCTATTTTTATTTTCTTTTATGTGTTGAACAGATCAGGTCAATTTAATATTGGGGTATTTCAAAAGTTCCGGTCACCCATGCCCACATTGCCTTTTATGGCTCTCAAAAAGGCCGTTTCTGCATAAACTGGAGATTCTGTCGCTAATGAAAACGCAACAAAACGAGGCTTTAAAATTTTAATTCCAGCAATTCAATTATTATTCTTAAAATAACAAAACAAAAAAGAATTTATCTAACAGCCTAATCCAATATGACTAAAAAATCTCATAAAGTCTTTTCTTTTTGGAGCTCCAATTTGGACACAATATTTCTATTCGAATGTAAGCTAGGGCACATTATTAAAAATTAAGCTCTCGCCTAAAGTTGTGTGATCAACAACGTTTTGCTTACAATGTTTTCTTTAATTACATAGGTTTTATGCAACTTCCACAAATTTATAACATGATATCGGTAAAACAAAACTTACTTATCCACAATATATTTTTTTTAGTTTAAGGGATTTTTTATTCAAATTGTTTTTTTTCGTTTATATCCCAGACATGAAAAAATTGCCGGGTCTAATTCGGCGTGGAATGGCCCATCTGTAATCATGCTTCGAGTACAGTCATATTATCATGCTACACGGCGAAATTTAGAAACCATAAAGTGACTTACCATCCACTGTGTATTAAAAGAAGATGTGTTTGTTTTGGTAGTGATGGTTGTATCGCAGTAAATCGGTTTGCTTTCAAATGGCAGAACGGGTAAACGTTTGTAGAACGCCGGCTTCTCAGACATCCTGGGGCCATACCCGCAGTTGAGCCTTCTGGTAAATCATGGTGTGCCCCATACGAAACCGATTGGAGTAACACATGCACTGTTTGAAAACACAAAACCCGCATGTTTTTTTTCCTTGTTTTTTCTTTTCGTTAGAGTGCACGTATACACTTGGTCATTGTCCTCGACATAAAAAGCCCTATGAAGTAAGGAGGTCGAAAAAAAAAAATTGCGGTGGCTTAGCTCGGCTATGCCAGGATAGACGTTGCGTGAGCTTATGCACACGGAATGAGAAGCGCTATCAAGCGGCTCCGGTGCAGCGTCAGACTTGGCTACTGCGCAACGGAGGCGCACAGCTGGGCACGCGGCAGCGCCAGTGCTTCTGCCGCGGCTATGATGTCACTTCTCTGGAATGCGCAGACCGGCGCGAGGCGGGCGAGGTGGGCGCGGCGGCGGTGGAGCGCGCGGCGGCGGCTTGAGTGGCTCTCATAATGAGCCGTGCACATTATGAGAGCCGTGAGAAACTGCTCAACCTTGGCCAGTGTAGCTCACGCTACAAAACGATGCTCCACGAAATTTTTTTAAGATTCCAGATTGTCAAAAGTGACTTGGGTAAAAGGGATGATTGCGTCGAATCAGTCCTTTGCTGAGCGTCAGATATCGTCCAAAACGTTATTTTCTCCCTTAAAGCTGCGCGACGATCTTCCCTAACACACTACCGCAATTCGCAACTTTGCCTAGAGGGAGCGCGCTGACGCCTATCAAAATGACTTTCGTCTGCATGATCGACGCGGGACCATAGTATACCAGGTCGGAACATCGTACGCGTACGTGAGTTATCCTAATTTTATTAAAATCCGAGCGATTTTAGAGCTTTCCATATCTTCCGAAATTGTTTTGTTCTTAATCTGCAGCGTCGACTTATATGCAAGGCAATTGAGAGAGTGAATGGCTGTAATTTACCGAGCGAGCTGGGCGAGTGACGTGGCAAAGAATATGTCTAAGCCTTAAAAAACGTGTATCCGGTGTGACATTGATGACGGTGGCGAAACGTGATGCTGGGTGCCACCACGCAGACTTTTCTTTTAGGTCTAAATATATTATCCGTCTCATAATTCGCCCCACTCGTTCCGTAAATTGCGGCGAATCGGTTCTTCCTAGAACTTTGCAAGAAAGTACACGCATTCTTTTTTTTAGTGAGAGTGCATAAAAATCTAGACAAACCTTTTCATCCTGAATCCACGAACTAAAAGGAGCGCGTTTGTCACACCGCGATACCATAGTTTCTGAAATCTGCGAATATGAAAAAGTAGCAAATTAATTGTTCGCGCCTTCGTATTGTAATTCCGTCTATTTCGCAATCCACGCTCCGGAGTTGTACACACATCACTGAGACCGACACCGCGAAGTTATTGACCCGCGCATATACTGGAGCGCTGCAAGGGGATTACAAAACGTGACAACTCAGAACTTCAGACTAACGATTCGCAAACAGATTATCCACGCAACAATAAAAGTATCATAGTTTTCTTCTTTTTTCTTTCATTTACTCACAACGCGTTTGCGCAATCAATCAAAGACCAGGACTCTGGCATGTTGCTAGGTGATTTTTTGAGCGTGTGTGTGTGTGTGCGTGCGCACATTATACACGACTAAACCAGTCGAGCAACGGAAACATGTCACGTCACGTGACATTCTTGCGTTCGTGCGTGCGTGTTTTTTTTTGTGCGTCTGTGCGTGAATGTGTGTGTGCGCGTTTTTTCAGCCCTCGCGGTACTGGGGGGAACTACGGCGAAATAAAATACGCTAGAAGAAGAATGCAACGCGAGGCAACATTCCTGCTGACGAAGCAGTCCGAACCTACCGGTGGCTGCAGTACAAAACAAAAAGGACACAAAGAAACCTACTATTCCAAAAACAAAGCAGTCAAGAGTTTTTCTTATTATTTTTTTTTTTTGTGCTTGCGACATTTTTGCGTTGCCTACTGTTTTTTTGTTGTTCCATGGCGCAATACCCGGGACAAGAGAAACGTTGCAGAGATATGTTCCGCTCTTACGAAAACCTGCAATTTGGTTGTTGCCGTTTTTAGTGAGGATATTTTTTTTTTTTCGGTTTGAGTATAATAGGATACAACATTCCCGGGTATGCGATGTGTGACTACTTATACTCTTTCAACACAAACACGAAGCAAATAAATATTGGCGGTTTCACTGCTACAGTTTTGTTATTCGAGGCAAAAATAAATTGAAATTATAAACTGAGAGCAATAGGCTTGAGGGGTAACGTGTTTCGATTTTTTTTATATTCAATAGTTATTATAAAATGTTTCTTACACAAAGAATAGAATGAGATACGCGCTAACTAATACTCCCACAATATACACTTTGGTTATCTAAAAATATTATTCTGAACACAGCCTTAATTACGATATTTATATTTCAACCTATGACAAAAACTTTGTCATAAGACATTATTAACAAAAAAATAAAACACTTCTCCAAAAATAAAGATATTGGCATGTATACTTGGTGTAACAACTTCACAAAAAAACTCATGAAAGGACTTTATGAAAGGCATTTGTCTCTTTTGAAGCTGGCGGCGGTAGTACTGCTAGTACTTGAATCTAAAGGGGCGCAATTTAAAAAGGGGAAAACCAACGTGCGCACCACTAAACGTAAATGTGCTCTGTGTAAGTTTAAACATGGGGACGTATACGAAGACCCGATGGGTGTCTGGGGCATCCGCTGTAGATAAGAAAGAATCTAGCCAGCGCAGTACGCTTAGTAGCCTAGTAAGCTAGTAGCCGGTTTTTTTTTGTTTTTTTTTACGTGCACGGTGCTACAGGGGTACACGGCCGCACGCAGGTACTATGCTCACCAAAAGTTAAACGGGCAGGGCTGTTGGATTGAACTCGTGATCTCTGGATATCTCCAACGCAACGTAAGGATTTGAAGCTGAAAAACTATGAAAAGATTGGCCGTTTATTGGTGATTTTCATCGTGGGTTTTTGAACCTATTTTCACGGCTTCGTATTTAGACAACCAGACACAGTCAATATCTGATTCGCTCGAGAAGGCTGGCGAGTGAACCTACCGCCACAGTTTTCCGTTCTAGCCGCCAGCCGCCGTCAATTGTGCTGTAGTGGCTAAAACAAGTACTATGAATGAGTAGAGTGCTGAGGAAGTTAGTCACATTTACTGGCGGAAGAGTAGGAGTGCTGAGCGGCGACTGAAACCAAATAACAAACGAAAAGATGGCAAATACTCCAAAGAGGCGACTGCGAACATACAGCGTCGCCGCATAAGAATCGCCATCCCCCTTCTTTCAACTAAGACGCGACAATCGTCTCACTCTGACTAGGGTGCCTTCATGTGCGCTTTGCTTAGGGTGGAGACATGTGGCCATTTTGTCCCACACTTTTATTTTTATTTTTTTCATTCAGAAGCGCGTGAGAGAGCGTGCCCCGGCTCATGTTTGTGGCGCTGACTGTGCTGTGGCGACATTTTGTTTTCGTAGATTTCTTCGTAATTTACCGTTGAGCGCGTGCTGTCGGCATCGGGTACTACAAAGGCTGGCATCACCCTAAACAGAAAAACATTGAGGCACCCTAACTCTGACCATCTGCTATTTACAGCGATGTGGGGAGGGTCATCAGTTTGAGGGCATTTCTCATCGAAGTTCGGGTTTCTCACGCGGCACACACAGTGAATTTATATTTTAGTTTCATCACTTCTTCGAAAGTAAAAGACAGAATAAAATTCACAGCCCTTTCTCGTACAGCGAGTTAATCCGGAAGCAATAAATGCTTTCAGTAAAACTGTCACAGAAGTATTGCCGGCAATGCAGGTGACACAGCTGGAGCGAGAGTCGTGGTGACACGTGATGCGGAAGCGTGGCCTTGACAAGACCCCCAAGGCGCTGCTGGATCGAGAGGCAAAATCTAGGCAAGCAACGCGGAAGCGTGGCTTTCACGAGACTCGATGGCGCAGCTGAATCATGTAGCAAAATTTTGGCACGTGACGCGGACTTGTGGTTTTGGCAGGATGTCATGACGCAGCTGAATGAAGAGACGAAATTCGGCACGTGTTTTGGATGCATGGTCTTGACAAGACCCCTCAACGGAACTGGGTGGAGAGGTGGAGCATTGATACGCAACGCGCAAGCTTGTCCTATACAAGACCTTATGGCGTAGCTGGATCGAGGGGCGAATTCTTGACACGCGACGTGGAAGCGTGACATCGGCAAACTGCCATGACGCACCTGAATCAAGAGACGAAATCCTAACACTTGGGGTGGAATCGTGTACTTGACAACGCTCCACGACGCAGCTGCGTCGACAGGGGAAGTCGCGACACGAAACGCGGAAGCTTGGCCTTGATGAGACCCCAGGGCGCAGCTGGGTAGAAAGGCAAAATCATTGGCACGCAACGCGGAAGCGTGGCCTTCACAAAATTCGACGACGAAGCTAAATGAAGAGGCTAAAACTTGAAAAGTGACACGGAAGTGTGGCCTTGACAAGACCATACGACGCAGCTGGGACGAACGTTGAAGTCCGTACACGCGACGCGGAAGTGCGACCCTGACAAGATTCCACGACGCAGGTGGACCGAGCGGCAAATCTCAACTTGCCAGCTCAACAATGTTTTTTGTACGCCTAAAGGCCCGTTCACACTCTTGCGATCTCTTAAACCTGGGTTCCAAAAATTTCTTAAACCAGAGAACACACTGGCGCCTACTCTTGGGAAGCAGTGTAAACTCGGCCGTCCGGCATATTTTTTTATTTCTCGCGCATTATCCTTTCTTTCTTGGCTCGAAAAACTTTTGTCAATGTTATAAACGAGCCTTTCTATGGGTATTGCGCACATTTGACCTCGGAAATCCCGCAAAACCTTCTTTTTGGTGAAATGCAGTTCCAGGGTCACCGCATAGATGGCGCCACAATGGCAGTGTGTTCCCTCATTCTAAAAACATTTACGAAGTTTTAAGAGATCTCGTCTCTCTCAGTCGTACTCGGTCGCAAGAGTGTGAACCGGCCTTAACGCGGAGGCGTCCTTGGCGAAAAAAAAAAAAAAAGAATTTTATCGTATAGTACTTTTTGCCAAGCCGTCAAACCCCCGCGTACGATAAAGACATCCACGGGGTTCTAGTCCCGAGCGCATCCATGCACACTTGTTCACCTACTTCCGTTTGAGTCCGCTTGAGTACGTTGCGTTCCTTGGTAACCGCTTAACTAACTGGTTCCCTGGCACCATCTTTTACAGCCCATCTCTCATAGATAGTGCTTAGATTTGACCTCGCAAATACGGTAAAACACGTCCAGTATAGTGATACGCGGTGGTTCCTGGGCCCCCTGGTAGATCTCCCCAGTGTGCCAGTGTGTTTTCTCGTAAGTGGTTACAACTAAACGCGAGGCAGTCGTGCACAGTCAAACGCAAATGTGCCAACCAGCCCATACGCACCGGCACCCGTACACACGCTCACACATGATGCGGCTTTTCTTATCGCAGCTCGCCTCAAATCTCGTTTCCAAAACACGGTCGGTAGACAACTAAACCGTGGAAAAAAGAAAGCTCCTCCGACAATGCATTATAGCTGGTTAAGAGTGCGGTCAGAGTGAAAACCAACAGGATTTCCGAGAACCAGTTTCGCACAATGTCAGTTAGAGTGGACGCAGACCAGGAGCAACGCTGATACACAACCCCCCCCACCCCCCCAAAAAAAAAAAAAAAAAGAGAAAAAGCTTAAGATGAAAAAAAGCCCGTGCAAAACAAAACGCCGAATAAAAAGCAAAATAAGTTAAAATATTTCTTATTCCTTTTTTTTTTCTTCTTTGTTTTTTCTTTTTTTTTTTTTGGGGGGGGGGGGGGGAGGGGGGGGCTTGGATAGGAGCCAAGACAGAGAAAGGTGGGCCTGGGACTCGGGTCTATAGCTCTCGCATGGCTTCCATGGAGGGGAGAGCTGCGATCTCTTCTCGTCCATCTTAATTAGCGCAGGCGCGGGAGCCCCTCCGGGCGCGCGGCGCGTGTCGCGTTGGCAACAGCGTCTTTTTTCTTCTTTTCAAAGCGAGGCGGCAACTCCGGAGCGAAGCAGCGCACCGACGAGCCCAGCGAAAGAGACACCAGAAAGCACTCACACTGGGATTCTCTAGGTGGCGGCAGCGCGCTCTACGTAAACCCGAAGCGTGAGAACGCCAATCCGTCCGTGAGGACGGCCTGACGTTTCGTATCGTTTGTCAGCGCCCGAGCTTCCGCGCAACGTCGCCCGTGACGAAACTCGGCGGACGTTGGTTTGGTGCGAAAACGAAATGCCTCGTGAGCCACGCTTGCAGCTCTTTGTTGCATTAAATCTTTTTGGCACACGCTTTAAAAAGAAAGTCTGCAGCGCCGACTTTGTATTAAAAATCGGCAAATCGTTTGGGAGTGTAAATTGTCGCAATATATTCGGTGCGATATTAGCGAATTTTTAAAATTCGCGAAATTTAGGGGCACGCGCAATTTCGGTTTATAGAAATTTCAATGCAGGTGTATGTAATTCGCGAATTTAAGTGTCCGCCATTATGTCTTCTGTGACCGATTTGGTAAAAATAATGGCCGCGAAATGAAGGGTTTTGTATATGTTTGATCCCCGAAGTTCCAAGTGCGGCCCCGAAAAATGGTTGGAGTTTAATCAACAATGCTTCCCCTCTTTTCCATTCCTTCATCCTCATCCACCGCACGCACATGCACGCAAAAATGACGAGTTCTTTTTTCCCCACTATTTTGTGCCTATCTTTCAAGTACTTGCAGAAAAACCACAAAGATTGGGTTTCCGCTTCAATATAAGACGTTTTGACAACAAAAACTACCGCACCAACATAAATCAATAACAATATAATCTCATAATCTGGCTCTTCCTATTTGATAGTGGTTTGCAACAGCAATGCTCATAAGCAATGAATATTACTTTCTGCGTATTTCAATTGTGCAAAACTTGGATTCTTTTTTTTTTATTTCAGTCCTTAAATTACTTAATGTAAAATCCCGTACGCCAATGCATAATTGTATTCGCTGGTCCCAAATTACCCAAGACACAAATGTTATTATTAAGTTGTTGGGTAACATAATGCCTTACACATAACACAACAGCGTTGCTAGAACGATGCTTGGTCAAAATCCTAGCTGCTACGAAACGTCCCACTTCTACAGAAGGTTGCCGTAGTCAACCATTAAAAGCGAATATCAGAGATATCCCGTAAAACTGTTTAAAGCTACGACACACAGGCCCATGTATGGCTGCAAACTATTTTGTATTAATCGATTTTCTAATTGCGATTGCTGAAATCACGAATAGCGAACCGGCTGGTTAGATAAAAGATTTCAGCCCCATCGTGCGATAAGTGTGAAATATGACCATTAAAATAACCCGCACTCACTCGTTTCAAATGTCGTAGCACATTCAAAGTTCTGAGCACGGACGCGCACCGGCTGCACAGCCGGAGCAGGCATTTCTCGAGCTTTCATCGCGAGCGAACAAGTGTTCCCAAAACGCGTATTTCGTGCATCAAAGCGCTAAAAGCGGGACGAGCACCAGTCAAAGGACAACATGAAGAAAACGCACGGAACGAGCGATGAACGGGCAGGCAGGCGAACGTCGTCGTTGCTTTAATGTCGTGAAGAAAACAAAAGTATGCGGGCGCATTTCATGGACGCAAAAACGCACAATGTACGCAAGAAGCAGACGAACTGTCGCGCAGTATGCATGGATAGTGTCAGCCGAAAAATTGGTTGAGCGGTCGCGCTGCCCCTCTGGTTGTTTTCGTTGAAAGGATCAAAGTTTGGGTCTAACGGAAGACTTTTCAACCCTGGTTTCAGGAGTGTCGCCAATCGGCTCACTTTGCTACCGCAAGCTCGCCACAAAATACATAGATAATAACAACTAAACTATGATGGGAAGGACGCGTGTGCAAATAACGGATCTTTTTGGTTGAATATCCGGCAAGAAAATTTTGGAACCAGGTCTTTGAAATGATATTCGAGACGACAAACCATTCAAAACCGTTTTCGCGACGAACTGCACTTTCAAACTTCTTTTTTTTTTAATTTTCGTTTACTCTTGGCCGACAACGTCAAATCAAAGCCAGCGACCCAGTCAAGAAAATGTCCGCAAAAAACACGAAAGCCCAGTTCAAATTTTCTGCTCTCGGAGTGTGTGTACGCCCGGGGCCACCAACAACGCAGCAACACAACGCTACAACCAGATCCCTTTAGACCTTCGCAAATGCACTGCTGAGTTTGGTGTCGACGCTGTACTTGCAGCAGATGTCCAGTATATATATATATTTCTTCAAAGCAGGAAAGGATGATGCACCCGAAGCGCCGCCAGACTAGATTCTAATAGCAAAAGAGAAACAAAATGGTCGCAGAGAAGGAAATGAAATGACAGGAAGACGCGCCTGCAGAGTCTAAGAAGAACGTCGGCAATACGCTCAACTGGGACGACCGACTGGTCCGCTCGAAATGGAATTCGGCGTCCTTCCCTTTCAACCGGAGATCTAGTTTTTGTTTTCTGGTCTTCTCGTCCTCTTTTATATCACGAAGCTAAGCCGGCCGAGGTTGCGCTGAAGGAACAAACAACCAGGCGACCTAAGTACAACAAGCCCGAGCTGCGCATCACCCAGTGAAGGGTCCACGTAGCGCATATCGTTATTGGCCAGCTCAAGAAGACGTGGGTCGCACACAAATTTCCTTCTCTCGGTTTACCTCGTCAGCCTTCTCTCGCGTTCGTCCTTTTGTTTAAAGCCTGAACCAGCTGCGGTTGCCTCTGCCTGTGAAAAATACGCACTGTTTTTCCCTCCCTCCATCATCCTCCGCCCCTCCCCCCCCCCCCCCCCCCCCCAATTGCCTTCACCGCACCTCGGAGGTAGGGGAGGGTGCGTTTGTTCATTCCCAAATAGGTGTGTTGCATCGTATATGGACCGCAGTGAACGCTGCGATCCACCCCAGTCAATCCAGCTTTCGGATGTGTCACGTGACTGGGCGCTCCGCACGGTGATGTGCCCCTTCCCAAAGTCACTCGCACGCCATTAGATTGGCTCTGCTGGCTAGTGGGGTCCTCTGCAGTTCATCGTAAAGAGAAACGGAGTATAACAATTCCTGCTCCTTTCTGCTTGGTCATCCTCTAGTCTCTGTCTTTCAACGAAACCTTCCTTTCCGCCTTCCACATTAACGAGACCGTCCCTCCTTCTTTTAGAGAGAGAGAAAGGGAAGAAACGAGAAAGGGACGGTGAATTTGTGTCGTTGCAAAAGAACGACTATTTTATTCTGGTCTTGAAACTTGCTTCGACTTGCTCGACTTTGGAGCAGTTTCTCCTCTTGAGGCTGTGGTCGAAAAGACCGCAACTTCGTTTGGCGGTTATCATGATCGTTTTTATGGTTTTCTTTTCTGCTTTTTCGTGTGTTTTCAATCGTTTTTTATTCGGTACATTCGTTTTGTTCAAGTTGAACGTGAAGTGTGAAGGGCCAATTTGAGGAAGTGCTTCGACGCATTTTCGAGTGCGAGGGATTTAGAGCCTTAAAGTAGAGAAACGATAACGTCTTCCTTTTCTTTCCCTCTTTCGGTTTATCTTCCTGTGTTTTTTTTTTTTTTTTTTGCTTTTTCTTTCGATTTTCAAAAGTTTGACCTACTATTATTTTTAAGCGTGTCAAACATCTGAAGTAGCTTTGGTGTTTGTCGTAAATGGAATATCATGTTTCTTTTTTTTTTCTTTTTTTTTTTACTGGTTAAGATAGCTTTAAAAAAAAACTGAAAATGTAATTCATCTTTATTAGATGTGTGCGGCCGTTGCATTTAAAAACATTGACGTGCGCACTCGTAAAAGAATTACCTAATTATCCTTGACTATAACATATCATATCTCACCTCCAGGGGCAATTTGCTTTGACATATAAAGGGCCATATCCTCCTTTTAGTTAAGTAGAAACACCCTCCTTCTCAGTTAAACAATAATTAAATTCATAATGCTCAAGACCTATCTAGTGTCTAGAGGAAAGTTGTTTTATTACATCATGTGTGTCACGGACCATTGTTTAAGAAATTTAACGAACTTGATGGTGTTTTTTTACGAAACAATTCGTGCAGTCAATATTTAGGCATCTTAGGCCGTTTTCAGTCAAATTTCTTCATTTTGGCGTTTATTTATGACAATATTAGACGTTAATCGGCCTTTCTTTTTAGCGTTTGCGGCACTGAAGCACCTGTGATCGATGAAAGCATTTTTTTTTTTGGCATTAAAACAAAAAGCTACGCACGGAAGGTTTGCGAAGATGTTTTAATTCAGAACACGTGAAATGTACTCCTCCCCCGTTCCGCTGCTTGAGACGTTCTAATATACCATACCCGTAGGCAGGCAGCACTATTATGATCAGTGTTTCTGTGACAATCAACTCTGACGTACTTGTATGTAAATAAACAACACCAAAAATTGGCTTTTCTTTCTTACATTTCAATTGGTATAACAGCTGTGCCCACTAAAAGAAAAAAAAAAAAGCAGCGCTACATTACAGTGACATTGTCTCCTTATCCCTTTACACTACAAAAAAAAGAGCTTCTAGTTCTGCGAACAAGTTTACTGTCTGACGTGGACAAACACTGCCATTACCTAACTAGGTAAAGTAGTACTGAATAAATAGCCCATTCGTTTTCACCAAAACAAGACACAATAGCCTCCAGAGATAGCATGGGTCTTCTTTCCGTTTTTCCTTGCCGTCCCGGGAAACTCGCTACATTGCCGCACCGAGTTCTAAACAAAAAAAAAAAAAGTGACAGAAAATAACGTGGTAGTCAAAAAGCACTCACAAAAATGCTGATTCTCACCAACATAGCCCAACGGGATGGCAATGGCACACGAGCCTTTCTGTTTACACTCTCTCGTTGATGAAGGACCAAACTAACTTTTGTTTTGTCACCCTCCCCAGGCGTTCTCTTTTTAGGACGAGTTCCCCCTACCCCCGCTTCCCACACACACACAAACGCACACTCTGTCCCCCGGTGCTACCTTTTGTTTCGAGCGCACACAATGCCGCCAGAAATCACACCAGCCCCATACTCCGTTCCCTTCTAAGCTGACAGAGTAGTTGGTGCAGAGTGACTCGCCAAACCTCTCAACCACTTTCCTCTCGTCGGCTGACCCGGTTTTTTCGCGCGGTAGTGTGGGAGAAAGCGTGCTCACGTGGCTAAAGACAGACGTGTGACTGCTCCAACGAGCACGTAGCTTCCACCGCACTGCCAGAGTAGGAGTGAACGGAGTACACGGACGACAGCCGAAAGAGACTAAAAAAGATGGAGCTTAAACAAAGGGACACGGTCGGAGAAAAAGCGAGCTGTGGCCAGCCTTGGCTATCCTGTCCATTGTGAAAACATTTCGGGGCTGCTGGTACGGACGCTTATCAGCACCCTCGCAGGAACCTCGCCAACTCCAGCCGACTGGGCAGGATTTTTTTTTTTTACGTTTTAATTGATTTTTTTAATGTTTTTGTCATTTCTCCACGCGCTGAGGATCAGGGACTTCCCCGTTGAGCCCTCACCAGGTCAAAGAAGGCTGCTTTTGCGCAGTGGAACGATGCGTTTCCGATTCAGCAACTACTCTATGCAGTCTTAAGGAAATGCGAGGCATTCAGGACATCCTATTATCGTTCCGAAGCAATGACATTGGTGCATTGGCCAATCAGAACTCTGAAAACCAAATCTTAAAGCGACAAGTTACAACCCTATATAAGCAAAGCGCTGCGCTTCTAAGCTGTAGGTGCTATTATCCACCCTCGCTTATGAGTTATAAACCCAACTTCTATCATGTTACACAAAAAAAAACTTTTGTGCGTTTATTTTTTTCATGAAGCATTGAAAGAAGTGATTACTATACTAAGCTACGAGGGAAGTTCGTGGGAGGACAATGCCGAAAATAGGCCTAGGCAAGGTTAGGCATCATATCAAGTGTCACGTCCTCGACTCCGTTTTCGGGTATGTTTTAAAGTGTACACTTTAAAACATACCCGAAAACGGAGTCGAATCAGAAACTACATAGTTTCTGATTGAGAACGATAAGGAGGGGAAAAAGAGGGGGGGAGGTGGGGGGGGGGGGGGGGGGGGGGGGAGGGGTCATCGGTATTGTAATTTTTTGCTTGACAACCCAAACGCTTAAAACAGCCTCCAATTGTGACGTACCACACACCGTCATTACCTGTGGGTTGGTAGTGCCAATGGCTCTAAAAAGTGACATCTTGCTAACGATCATAATATGGTAATACGATAGTGCTCATAAAAGAGCAAGTGAAGAAGAGTGATTTCTCAAGTAGGCGGGCTAGAAGGGGAAGTGTGAGAATCACGAGAGTGGTCCGGCGATTCTAGCTTACACGTTAGTTAACAACTGTGTGTCCACTTTCCTACGGAACACGAACACAGACAATTGCGGCAAACAATAGAAGGATACCAGAGAATCGCAAAACTCGGCATACGATTAGATAAAAAAAATGTAATGTGCGTAGGGAAAATGAGAAAATGAAACGTGGTGCTTACTAGAGAGCTTTAATGGGGGAACCAGATCACCCGTCACAATCCCACTCGTCGCCTGAAAACTTGTCGCAGAATAACTGGCCACACCTGCCTTGTGGATCTAGGTCACTTCGTCAGATGAACTCAAAGCACACGGGGGCCGTTTGTCACGGGAACATTTGTCGCAAAGCCTTCGGTGTTTTTGTGGGAATAGGGTCAACCTGGTTTTACACTAAAGAAACGCAACGCCGGCAATCACCTTTTTTTTACTGACAAATGAATTTGCACCCCACTTAAATTTGTGTAATGACGAATGAATTTGCACCCCACTTAAATATACGCCTCGGGCGCTTTGTAACACAACATTAAGGAGAGTTTGAAACTAACGAACACGCAACTCACGAAATTTCAACCCTGTGGTACCACAACTTTTGTGTCATTGTACCAAGAATTTTCGTACACCACCAGCAAAAAACGCAGTTCTGTCATTTATTGGGTATGTTGGGATAAGAACAACTAAAAGGCAAATAAATAACATGTTACGAGACCGTTATTCTTGTGACCGTTAGCGGCACCCATACTTATCTGAGGGATCCAACTGACGACCCAAATGAGGTACCTTTTAGGGTATGGCATAAAAAACGCTAAGGTTTCTTTTGACTGTTTTCTTTGAACATAGAGAGTGAAAATGTGCCCTTCGGTTATTTGTCATCTCCGCACTTGATTCTTAAACTATATTTCGCGCTGCTTGTTTGTTTAATTAGGGAGAGTAAATTTATCGTCAGCATTAAATTCAACTTTATGTCCAGGTGTTTCCTGGTATTCAAATATGTTTCCGCAACCAGCACACTTCAGAATATTGCATAAAACGTCCAGTTATTTGTATGACATTTTTGTGATCTGCTTTATTTTTTCGAAACGGCCGATTTTGTTCTTTCATTTACTAGCTTTGAATTTGTCATACGGTCATACCCAACATACTGAGGATTTGGCATGCCAGTTTTTAAGATCGTTAATACGATAACCATTTATTCGAAAAATATAACCGCACGCTGTTGAGCGTGCTGCGAAAGTCAGAGGTACGAGCGAGCAGCCGAAAACAGGCTTGTTTGTCGAGGCCTTTTGCGACGAAACATTCGTGTCAAAGCTACACGCCTAGCCTTTGGTTTCTGGTTCTTAGTAGATACAAAATGTATTACTACGAGTATATATATATATATATATATGTACTTATTCTTTTATTTCTTTTAAGTCTGTGAAAAATTTCCGGGATTGTGTCATAATAATTATTTCGCTTGAAACTGAAAAATTTAGATCTCACCTGTTATAGATATAAAAAATACCGCAATAAACAGATTTTTTTGCAAAAATACATTACTCGTTCACTTTCTATAAAACAAATCAGTTCCTAATTCGAGTGTACCGTGTGACCAGTATTCCGGCACGACAATAATTATTTGCACAAGGAGCCATGTGAGGTGCTAGCCCACCGGACGAGTTCACCTATGAGGCTATGACCAGTTAGCCAGTGACGAGTGGGCTTGTGACAATTTTTCCTAGAAACTTTAATAGACCGTTTCGATTTACCGCTCCCCCCCCGTGACAGTCAAATTGTTATACGAGGGCATCCGAGTTGTAAGTTATTTATTATTTTCTTTAGAACTAAAGTAAGTAAAGGCATGAGAGGAGCATTAAAATAACTGAGAGTTAAATGGGAAGGACTTCCAGACGCACCGGCACTGTCAAATCCACCCAAGTAGCACAACTCGCCGGTTTGGGACTGGGGCGGTACCGGTCTGCCGGTAAGATCCTACTGGGGCGACGCTGGAAACGCACCGCGGGGCGACAACGGGCCAGTGAGATTGCCAGTCACTGGCCAGTGACTGGGACTGTCTGGGACGCCCGGCACTGGGCGTCCCAGCGAGTTCCCGGGATGCTGCCAGCACAAATCCCCAGCGTAGTACCAGTAACGCGGTAAGATACCAGCAAGACCCCAGGCTAGCGGCTTCAAGCCATACAGTCCCCGGGCTTGTTTTGTCCCAGCGAGTTCCCGGGCTGCTGCCAGCACAAATCCCCAGCGTAGTACCAGTAACGCGGTAAGATACCAGCAAGACCCCAGGCTAGCGGCCTCAAGCCATACAGTTCCCGGGATGCTGCCAGCACAAATCCCCAGCGTAGTACCAGTAACGCGGTAAGATACCAGCAAGACCCCAGGCTAGCGGCTTCAAGCCATACAGTCCCCGGGCTTGTTTTGTCCCAGCGAGTTCCCGGGCTGCTGCCAGCACAAATCCCCAGCGTAGTACCAGTAACGCGGTAAGATACCAGCAAGACCCCAGGCTAGCGGCCTCAAGCCATACAGTTCCCGGGATGCTGCCAGCACAAATCCCCAGCGTAGTACCAGTAACGCGGCAAGATACCAGCAAGACCCCAGGCTAGCGGCCTCAAGCCATACAGTTCCCGGGCTTGTTTTGTCCCAGCGAGTTCCCGGGCTGCTGCCAGCACAAATCCCCGGTGCACTACCAGCAGTACCGCAAGATACCAGCAAGACCCCAGGCTAGCGGGCTAAAATCGTACAGTTCCCGGTCTTGTCATACAGCCTAACATGTGGTTTTGTGTGCAATTTACACCTGAATAGAAATGATGTAGTTCATAAGAAGAATAATTTTAACAACAAATGAGTGTAAACAATTATGTTGCACTGTACATGAAAGTAAATTTCTGGCATAGGTATACACCTTATTGGTAAAGCGGCTGCCACAGCCATCTGTCGCTCATACACATGATAGCAAATAAAACATACAAAATTGTTACCGTAATTGTTTATTGTCAGCTCCAGTGAAGCTACAGCTTGGCTGGTCATCATGGGCTTGTCGCTAGAGGAGTGCGCTGGATGAAAGAGGCTGCATGTCACGGGCCTAGGAAATGTTCTTCACACTTTTCATGCAGCTTGTGATGTAAGTCGACCATGCACCCAGGAAGGGGAGTCCTTCATTAGAGCACCTGCAAAGAGAATCAACAGCACAGTAAAATGACAGGGTAAATAATTACCAGCTGCACATGATAATCCAGAAATTCCAAACTGGGCAAGCGCTTAAAAGGCTAAAACAGCGCAAAGGACGACGGACAAGGTAAAGGACACGGACAGAGCGCTGACTCGAAACCAAATTTTCATTGAACTCAACGGCGCAATATATACACACTATTGAGAACAAAAAAAAAGAAAATCAGCCTGAAAAACACCCAAAACAAAAGCACAAGAGCTAAGTAAGTATCACCTCTAAAAAGATAAACCAAGCTAATCAAGTGGCCAGAAAACCAGAGGCATGACACAAGAAGCCCATGTAAAAGAAAAACTTTTTGTAACCAATGCATTAATTGTCTTCATTTCATTTTCAATCTGGAAACTATATCAAAACAAAAATACTTTGATTGCCCTAAGGGACACCTGTTACAACACACTGGATAACCAAGCGGCAAAAATGGCCCAGTTATCTCATAATCAAGGTTAGCTATTTGCATGAAGAAGGCCCACTTCAAAGAAAGGCTCGTGGAAATCATCTACTTTAATTCAAAAGGGCATGTCGAGAGACGGGCAAACTCGCCGGAGTAGTTGGCATGTAGTTTAACATTGCCGTTCGTCCCGATAGGTGCGAGAGATCCAGCATTTTTAGGTAAATATAGCGATTCATTAGTCTTACTGAGACAATGACAAATCATATCCTTGACATATTCGCGACCCTAGCAAAACGGACAGCACCAAGCAGGAAAACCGGGAACCAGCCAGAACAGGTCGCTCTGCGCCTCTCCACGTCTCTGGCGGCTTTCGCGGACACGTGTTGTCGACGCGGTGGCAAACAATGTAATTTGATGAAGGTCTGAATATTTCTCAAGTTTGCCTGAGTGTTCATCAGTGTGATGAAGCCTCAGTAAATTGTTTTTTTCTATCACGTGTTTGAAAGCCTGTTTACTCCACAACACACAATCGCGTGCTTTCAATTTCTTGGATGGGGAGGAATCAAGGAAAAACGTTTTGATTTCTTCTCTGTCTCGAATGACATTCAAAGTGACGACTACTCGGTAACTGATAAGTGGTATGTAAAACAGACGAGGTGTTTCACTGGAGGGAACCCCAATGCTGCAGTCAAGTGAATGGGAAGGTTCATTAGCTGCTTTTCTTGAATTTGGCTGTGTTTGATTAGCGTCAAGATTGAGCCACCCACGCTGGTCGGTGCATTGGCTATTCATCTTGGCAGCTTTTCACCGAAAAAGCCTCTGGACCACACCGAAAAAGTTGGGCTGATTTCGCATCTACTTGATTCTCGAAAACCTCCTCGCTGCATACGATTAATGAGGGATATTGTCTGCTTTCAAAAAATGGAGGACGCGTCTCGCAAAGTTAGAAGCTGTCACGACATTATGATCTATTGCGCCTCCAATATTTATAATATACCCTCGTTGAAGCCAGCAGCAATATTCGTCTACATTGCTCAGGTTGTCCGGCCACAAAAGATACTCTCTTTCTCCATTCAGGATTTGAAGTCAAGTTTAATGCAGAGGGGTTCTGCATGAATCTCCGATGAAGACTCTCTTCAAATTTGTCCGCAATCATCTCCGTGCTGCCGGCTAGAACCATATGGCTGAGTTTAGGTAGTATCTCTCCGTCTGTCAAATATACTTTGATTCAGCAGTTCACCTAATAGCTTGTCAAGTAAGCTCATATTTCAGCCCAAATAACATACTAATATCCCTTTAGTGGGACATGGTACGTAATATAATGCATAACCCGCACATTCGTCAAAATGACTTCGATTGCCACTAAAACCTGAGTTGAAATACGAGTATCAGCTCCTTAGTGGGGCTCAAAAGCTCAAGCTTGGCTCAAGAAGCGCTTGCTTAATTTTCGCCATTTTCCTGCAGCCTGTGTTGCTGATCGAGCAGACGACTGGAGCTGTTTCTTAATACGCACAAAAGCTCGATTTCGCCGACAGATAAGTTGTATGGTCGAGTGATGCGAGTTAGTTGAAAATTACTGTCGGTGGAACAATTCTGTAGCCATCGCTGCTTTCCTTACCTGATCAAAACTGATTAGAGTCTATTACCGTCTCTCCGGAGCCCATAGTTTCGGTAATGAACAAAACCTCCGAAACAAAAGTTTGACATGAAAAGAACAAAAAGCACCGGGAAAACAAAACTATGCTCTGCAAGTTTATCTGCACCGGCTACACTTAACCGTTGCAGTTGAAATACCTATAAAATAGGGCATTAAACAAAAGAAAATCTGTTAAATTGAATGCGCTACCCGTTCAGGCGGCCCGGCCGAGCCGACGCGACCTGTTCCCAGCCGCCATGTTTGTTTGGTGGTGGCGCCCCCTATAGATCGTTGGAGTCGCGAATACAGCTCATTGTTGTACACATACTAATGAGATTGGGTAGACACATGTAAACATATAATATATTGCAGAGTATGGCCCCTGTGTTCCCACATAATGGCAACTTGACTAAAACTCATCTGCAGACTTCACCAAATAAAAAATAGCGACTTACCCAGAAACTAGTATATATTATTAGCGTCTACCATAAACTCACATTGAGTGTTTACCATCGGCATGCCCCATAGCCCTTGAAAACGCCCGCAAGCCTCACTTACTTTAAGCATATGACATCATATGACAAGAAACGTTCCCTCGTGATCATCATTAATATCTACAGGTGCGAACAGTTCAGGCAAATCAATAGAAAGATAACAAATCAGTAGTGAGGTGGTGTACAGTGGCTGGTAGGTGCAGGTTAATTTGTATGGGACATCTATTTTCTGAGTAATATTGCTTATCTGGTCAATTTTCTTCACAGACCCATCACATACTGAGACAAGGTTCTCAATACAGTGAAAAACAGGAAGGAGGAGTGAGTTCCAGATTTAGCTTTGCGCAAGCTATGTGGCAACTGACTTCATCCTCTTAGAATTTATTGGAGTGGATCTGGGTATGATTATGTCTAGCCCAACAATACTGCTAGGAGCACCTTCAAAACCTTCAGAAAGGGGTAGAGGAAGTTTGAATCATAATTTCCGTATTGCGATGAGAGCTGCTTATACTGAGAATTGATGTGAGCCAATGTCGGCCATCCTTCTGCCTGAAATATCTATGTGTCAGCCACCCCCTATCAGAAAGAGTTTTTGCTGAGCGCTTTTTACGGGCCGCTCCGCTCAGCCACTGAGCAGGAAAGTAATTAGGCACGCACGTAACGCTCAGTCGGCAGAGGTCATCGGGGTGCAGGAGTTGTCTGCTCCATCGCCATCTGCGCTCCGACTGGTCGTTGCTGACTGAGCGTTGTGAGCATGCAGGTGCTTTCCTTTTGAGTGGAGCGGGTCGTAACAATGCTCAGATAAAACTATCTAATGTCTATGTCGCAGCCTCAACAGCCAAACGAGCAGTCTTCTTCCTCGCTTGCACAATAGACCAAAATTGCACTGCATACTGCTTTAGAGGCTTGTTGGCATGTTTCACACTTACTCTCTGCAGACAGCTAGGACTGTCGGTAAGCGAGGAAAAAAAAAAGTGTGAACACATATCATGCACGCCAAAAGAAAACATCAATGGAACTACACGATACTGCATTAAAGTTGCCAATTGGGCGCGTTTTATACCGCACAGCCACTGTGTGTGCACAAGTAAACTAGCTCTACATATACCGCTCAGCACACCACAGCTAGGCTGAATCACATAAGTCTCACACTTGCCGAGCTTGAAGTACAGTCGTGATCTCTACGAGTGTGAACAAGCGATCGTCGACTGCTCAGTACTGGGAGCATCATGCACCAGCGCACTTGCTCTCCTTTTAAAATGCCTTGCGAACCAAGCATGGTAAGTCATCTGATAAGGAGAGAACGTCACCACGGACAGCACTGAGTAGTTGATAATCGCCTGCTTACCTTCATATGTATCAAGTCTCTACCTGGCCGAAGTAGGCAGTATGTGTGCAGCAGAAACGGCTGTACTGAAATCTCAAAAGGATGAAAGATCAGAACAGGCTTGGTAAGCTTTCACGTTGCAAGTATGCCCATGCGAATTTCACTTTCTAAAACATAAACACGCATTTCAAATTGTCATCCAGGACAAGCTGCTATTACACAGCTGTATATATAAGGCAGCTTACCATCAACAACCTTTGCAGACTGCCATGGACCTGATCCTCGGGTCGGCTGGTGATGCAGGAACGAATTGGCCTAGTCGATGCTAGCTTCCGTTCGGCAAGGGCTGCACTGAGTATAAAGGTGAAAAAAGTGTTGTAGATAATGTGAACCAAACAAAAGCAATCCTAGCATCCACAATTCGCTAGAGGCACTGAAAACAAAAATCAGAGGTTGGGTCAATTATGTTAATGCAATATACTTCGGACACATACCATGACTGCAGGTAAGATATTTGCTGCCTTCAATCTAGATCTGCTTGAAAATTTACCAGCCAAATAACAAATATTTTATAAGCTGAAATATATTTCGATGGAACTACAAAATCTGAAGACTATCTCTGCAAATATGGTGCTATCTAGTACACCAGGGATGAGTAGAATTGGATTACAGCATCCCCCTTACAAAGATTGAAGCAAAACAAGTATAGAGTCTGCCGTGCCACTACAGTAAAACCTCGTTAATTTGGATCTCATGGGATCGGCAAAAATGTCTGAACTATCCGAAGGTCGAAATATCGAAAGAACAAAGAAAGCTGCGCGAAAACGTTTCCTTTATTTTGAAAAGAAATCTGTTATTACCGCCTGCTTTCTGGACGACACTTGGGCGGAGACGGCAACTTTCCTTAGCGCGGTCGAGTGCTCCACCGCACTCGCACTGTCGGAGCTACGCATCCCGTGCGCTGACAATGTAGTACAGCAAGGCCTCTTCTAGTTTCGGGTGCACCACCTTCCAAGGCCGCTTTCTTTTCGTGTTGAACTTTTCGCTCTCGAAAGCCTGTAGGATATCGGCCACAATTTTTACGTATGTAGCCAAAGTGCTTCTCTTGACGTCGCAACCTTCCATCACTTGTCGAGAGACGCCGCCCTCCAAGGCCCTCAGTATTTCCACTTTCGTCGCTAAATTCTTAGCCTAGTACAGCTGCAACGGAAAACGAGTAGCAAAACTGACCAGTAATCGGAGCGGCGAAATCGCGACAGCCGGCGCTATTTTCCCCGAGCGCCGATAGCGAGAGTGCCAGTCACGTTGCATTTTTCAATGCAGGGGTGGCCGGCGAAAAATTGAGGGATAGGATAGTTGTTAAAATGGCGGGCTTTAGGATCCCCGCGTTGAGGCATAAAACGTGACTGTCACTCTTGCTATTGGCGCGCTCGGGAACAATAGCCCCGCGTGTCGCGATTTTGCCATTCCGGTCGTCGGTCAATTGTGCTACCCTTTTTCCGTTGCAGCAATGCTTCTGCTGCTTCCATGCCAGGAGAGTAACGCGCTGAAGCACGGCGATCCAGAGCAAAACTGGTGCGAAACACGGAGAACCGAAAGAGCGAAGAACCATGGGAAAACCGGAAAAACCACGTGCGCACTTCGGATGGATAGCGGTCATACCCTTTGGAACAGACGGTAGCTAGCACCACCTGCCGAATTTGTCCGAATTAACCATAGTGCGCCGCGTTCCCTCCGAATTAATGAGCGTTTGCTGCCATTGACTAATACATATGTTTGACGGGACCGGATCGACAGTTCAAATTATCCGAATTAGCAGGGGTTGAATTAACGAGGTTTTACTGTACAACAGAAACGACTCTACTGTGATTTCGTGGAGATCAGAGTTCGGAACAGGCATGAAGGATTTGGCACGAGAAATATGCCAATGTCATTATTCATTTTTGCAACATTAAAATTACTCTGAAAGTGTGACCAGCTGCAGGGTGTATTCACGCAAATCTTGCGAGTGCTGAATTGTAGGCACAGTGCCGTGGTTGTGTTCATGTGCGATATATGACCAAATACCATCGAGACCAATACTGCAAACCTCTCCGAAAACCAATGGGTGCGGTGGCGAACGGCGTGAGTGGCGCTGTTCACCTCTCTTGCCGTCCATTTGTGTTTGCGTGTTGCCACTTCCAATGGGAAGGCTGCAGCCATTATTGGGAACATTAAACAAACAAATAAAAATACAAACACAACACACACAGCAATACTGGCAGCAAGTTGAGACGCACTTCTGTTGTAAACTCAGCATTCCGCTTACGAATGGGATGCGCAATTCCGCTAGAGTGTTTCATTCCACGTGAGTGGCATCGGAATTGCTAAAGGCCAGTCCATAAACACAGTCTGCGTTAAAAACAATCCTATCAGCAATAAGTTGCTATTATATTGCTCAATATATAGAGCACCTTACCATGAATAGCCTTGGCAGTCTTCCATCAAGCCTGGCCTTCAGCAGAGGAAGCTGTCATTCTGTGTCGTCTCAGGACACTCACATCAGGATGGTGAAATTGAATGCCAACTTCTACTTGGTAAGGACTGCAGCAAGTATAAAGATGAAAACACAGATTAGAATATACGATAAAAAATATCATGGACCAACTTGAAAAAAGTGCACAAAAAGACAAGGACAAAAGGACAGGAACACAGAGGACGCAGACTGGTGCACACTCACAACTTGATCTATTGAGCATAAAAGAAAAAAGAAAAAGAATCAGAGAAATCAGAAAGGCTGTGTTCGGAGAATGTGAGCTTCAGAAACCGGGGCGTGAGCAAAAGATGTCAGGTAGATTGTTTTACAGACACTTTGGAATTAACAACAGCCTTTCCATGTAATAAGGTGGTGAGTTCATTCTGATTGAACATCCTGAAAAATAACAGACAAAAAACAAGGAATAAAGGAGAGGAATACATACACTACATACGAGTGTAGACTCCCAACTCACAAATTGGAGAAGAAAAAAAATAAAGAATGCGGAAGGAGCTTTAGCAAAAGTTCGAACAGGTCCAAGTGGAACGTGCTGACTCCCACCCATATGCATAAGACTGTAAACACGATTTTCTTGGCAGCTCAGGTAACAGACGGATGTGCGAACACATTGGTGGCCCATACTATGAATAATAAAGGCCTAAAATAATTCCCTTGTATGTTTTTCACAGTATCTGCTAATTATTCACGTTTTCTCTAAAAGCCTCGTCCCACTAGAGTGACAAACACCGATTTTTGTCCGACGACACCACAAAGTTCCGTGTCGCCGATGCTGTCCCACTGCAACGGCCAACACCCGCGACAATCGCCGACAAACCATCGACGACGGACGAGTTCTTGTCTGTTGTTGGACTTGAAGCGCAGCAAGCAGTCCCACCGAGGAACATCTGTTGGATACAAACTTATCCTCCTCGCCCGCTTGTGCCCTCTGTTGCTTCTCTTTCCACCCTTCCACCCTTCCTCCCGTGGCTTGCTCCACCGCTCGACCTTCAGAGAAGCCCTTGGCGGCCTCTCCTCGTTCCCGCAGTTCCAGTCCCTCGATTGCTCATAGTGGTCGCGGGCGCGGCTTGCTTGCTGGCGCTGGGCAGTCATGTTGCGAAAGGCTTGTCTGTGGCTGGTTTTGCTTGCAAAAACTTGGTGCGCGATTTGGTGCTTCAAGACGCCGAGGTCTACGCCCCTAAATCAGGATGGATACACCCATGTTCGAGGACTGACCAAAGACCGCTCACCACGAAGTAGGACACGACGTTCCGCGGCAAGCCATTCCGGCAGACGAGACTTGTCATTACGTTCTGTGATGATCGGGATGCTGTATTGTCCCCCATAAAACGCCTGCCCTCGATCATTCGGATATGAAGTTTTAAACATCCTCAAAATCAGGGTGAAATTCCTTGGTGCTAACTTAGAATTCCTCGAACGACCCCCCCCCCCCCAAAAAAAAAGGAACGATTCGGGTATTCTAGTTCAGAAAAAGTTTAGTGTCAATTGTCACGACTGTTTGTGGAAAGTCGCCAACGGCAAATGAAGAGAAGCGGAAGCTTTAATCAAGAAACAAAGTAATTGTCTCCACTTTCACCGTGTTTGTCGGCGCATTTAATGCCCAAAGAGCAAAATATGAAAACCGCATTGCCAGACTGTTTATCTGTGTATTTTGAAGTGTTTTGTTGACAACTCCAATCCCACTAGGAAAGAAGTTTCCTCGTCCCCGTGTCCTGCGTCGTGTCCGCCAGGTGGGACAGCGTGCGTCGTGTGTCGCTCGTCGTGTGTCGCTGTCGTTTGTTGCTGTCTGTCGCTCTAGTGGGACGAGGCTATAAGGATGACACACGAGCAGTGTAAATAGTGCATAAGTAGGTGACAATTCATCGTAGACTTTAGAGAGAGATTAAGCTGTCTTTATGTATTGGCCATCAATCTGTTGCCTTAACAGACAAGGAAATTATGGTTTTAAAATCTGCTCTTGCTAATGGGTGAATCGGCGCATTCCACTTGGGCCGGTGCTTGAGCTCCTTCCGCATTCTTTATTTTTTCCTTCTCTGTTCATGCGAGTCGAGAGTCTGCGCTTGCGTATGGTTTACACGTAACTCTGCTTGTCTCCTTGCCTTTTGTGGTGAACTGTTTTTCAAGCTGTTCAATTAGTAAAGCTCACCACCTTACTACAATCATGCAACAACTAAAAACAATTACAACCTACACCATTCGCTCAAGGCAGTACCAAACGAAAAAATACAGGGATTGGGTGAGGCATGTCTAACACTATATACTTACACTGAACTAAATATACCTCTCATAAACTGGCGAGACACTACCTTAATCCAGGACATGCTTGTAAATTTCCCCAGAAGCGGCATCAAAAAATTATTTCGTGGGCACAAAGTTTTGCGATCAGGAGCGGTATGCTATGCAAATCACCATGGGATGAATTCATCGCGGCACCAATTTTTGACAATTCTTTTCTGATAACGAGTCACGAAAATAAAGCCGTTTGCAGACGACTGCGCGGCGGAAGCTACGGACTTGCTCGATCCTCCTCTGCCTTTTGCCTGGCTCAGCTCTCCGGACGCAAATACGCACACGGAATCCACCCGTAGTGTCTAACCAAGAGCTTAGACGATGGAGGGGCACCGCGCTGAATTGAGTGCTGTCTATTTTTTTTTTTTTTTTTTTTTTGGGGGGGGGGGGGGGGGGCACCGCGCTCTTCCAGACATCCTAGTTTACCAGTGAACAATACGGTGGAGGGAGGCAATCAAACTTCCCCCCCCTCCCCCCTCCCCTTTCCGCCTCCACCCGCCGGCTAGCCGGCTGGCCGGCCGGCCGGCCGCCCGCACGCCCGCCGCCGCCGCCGGCGCCGCCGTCCCCCCCCCCCCCCCATCTCCCAAAAAGTTCCGCCGCTATTGATGGACCTGGACCGAGTACACAGCCTATTTGTGAACGAAGCAAAACAGCCTCGCATAGCACCATTCGCGCACAATTAGTAATACTGGTAAAAGCAAGCGATCTAGACAATAACAAGCATTTTGAACGGAAAAAAGAATAATCTAGCCCTAACGGGCAAAGAAAGGAACTTACTTTGAAACGACCGTGCCATGATCTTGGCTGTTGAGCAGATTCGACGTAGTTCCACGGCTCACAGTCGCTTCCTTCTTTTTCGGACACATTTGAAACTAAGTTAAACTCCACGCATCACGACTAATCGGTAAATTGACCTCAAGACAGAGACGTGAAACACACATGGCCAACACGTCCGGCAAAATAAGGCTGCGGATTGGATTGGATCGCGTTCGTTGGCTATTATGGATGTCTAACGACTTCTCTATGTTCGCGTATCTTCATCACGCTTGCAATAAAACGATCAGCAAAGCGCATTAAAAAACTATTAAAAGACACAGTAATAATAAATCATTGAGTATGCAAAAATTGCCACAATATTAGAAATACGTCCTGAACACGTAACAAAAAATTACATACGAAACTAACCGTACAATGTATTCAAACGAACTGAGCAGACATATAAACTACTAAAAACTACGCGTTTTTGATTTGGCGATTTGGTCTTGGTGGTTAACGCGCGATGCGGGTGATCGTGTGGTCGGTGGTTCGAATCCCGGAAGCGCGCAGTTTTTTATTGTTTTTTTTCCTACGTTTTTTATTTCTTTTTAATATTTTTTTAATGTTTTTTGCAGTTGCCGGCCCCTTACTTTAGGGTACAAATCACGCAAAATGTGGAAATAAGAAGTGCGAGCCCAAATTTAAATTGATGGAATGCACAAGCCGTGGCCCTCTTGTTTTGCCGGGATAATTCGCTCCCTCCGTGCTAATTTCTGGGTCAGTGTAGTAGGCAAACAGCGCAAGTCCTTTCAACGAAGTAAAGAAGGTTATAATAATGGGAATATTGAGAGCAAAATGAGAAAATGTGTAAGTGGTCAAACTGCCACAGTGATGCAGCCGAAGTTTGTCTGAAGGTGGTCAACTTTACCCACTGTTAAAACAGAAATACCGCTATTTTAAGACAGTTATTTAGCTGAGCTCACAGCGCGGTACGTATTAAGCACATCTCTTATTTTTCTAACTTACGGAAAGTAGTACTTAATTTTCTTCTGGTACATCAGTGATATTTCCCTCGCCTGCCGCCTGATTGTACTTATCGAGGTTGCGCTCCGCAGTTTTACTTTTTTATTAGGCCTAGACATGTTTTTATTCCTCAGATCCAAGAACAGTGCGGATAATTAAACTAGCTTTCAGAGACGGCATCGTTCGGTATTAGAACATTTATGTTTCGCAGCGTCAAGGGGTCACATTCACGACCCGGCAGTGTAAACATCCACAACGCCTTTATCGTGTTAAAAAAAAAAAAAAAAATAAAAAAAATGTTTTTATATTTGTTTTTTTGTTTTTTTTTTTTGTTTTTGGTGCGGTATGTCGTATATAACATAAGCTACCGGGGGACAGATCGTCTGGCTATGTCAAAATTTGAAATATTTCTGTTAGATGATCGTAACTACCACAGAAAACAGCCGATTCTTGACTGAAATAGCATATTTTCACACTCAATTAAAATCACCAATAACACGATCTCAGGAGAGTTATGTACCTCTCGTAGCGTCATAAGCAATACACACATCCCTTTCTTGTCCAGATTCTGCAATGCAATGCAAATTATAGTTTTTGTAACTCAAAGCGCGTGCTCAATCATGCCACGTGTTTGTTAATTGTGGTTGTTGCTCTTCATTCGGATTCTGCGCTATACCGTTTTTATTTTAATTTTCTTATCAGAGCCAAATACGTGCGTATACCACCGACCTTAAGTATAGTGCATCAAATTAAACTAGCTTCCTGAAAAGGTATCGTTCGGCGTTGTGTAATTTATTCTTCATGGCGTTGGTGGTCAGATTCTCGAATCCTGAACTGCAAATGTTCCTCGCCGCAGTGTTTTTTTCTCGCGTTTTCGCAATAAAACACGGCAGCCTTGCCATGCTGGGATCAAATACACCAGCGTCGGCAGTTATTTGCGAAGGATCGATCTATGCGAGTATTTCCACTCGCTATTCATGAATTGCCACAGTTCGTCAGAATCTGAATGACTTGACTGCATAGTAAAAACGGCCAAAAAAAAAAAAAAAAAAAAGATAAAACGATGTCGGGTAGTAAACGGAACTTCCATGGCGGGGCTCGCCAGCCTAAACAGCAAAGCGCCGATGCCGGCCAGTCACTGAACTTCCGTGTAAATACTGGCCATCAGAGACAGCAAAGTGCCGATGCCGGCCAGTTACTGAACTTCCATGTAAATACTGGCCATCAAAGACAGCAAAATACCAATGCCGGCCAGTTACTGGAACCTCCATGGAAAGACTGGCCAGCAAAGACAGCAAAAACCCGATGCCGGCCAGTCACTGTAACTTCTTCGGCTGAACTGGCCAGTGAGCAAGACGAAACCCCGACGCCGGCCGGGGCCGGTAGCTCACCGGCGCCAATGGCCGGGCGCCGCCATCCTGTTACCGGGACCGGCCGGCGTAGTCCCGATACCGGCCGACGCGGTGTGCTACCTGGGCATCGACCGCACGTAGCGCCACCTGGCCTCATCAATATTGCAGGCACTAAAAATGGCGACGTCCGTTATCATGGAACAGCGTGTGATACATCCTGTTTTTTCTGCGACTCCCCCACGCCGAAAACTCTCTGCGCTACCGCCTCTGTAGAGAAGATTATGACGGCCGCGTTTTGAGACAGTGAAGACGTCTTCCTCGACTATCGTGTCCCAAAAGAACATCGGTGATAGCTGCATCCTAAAGAGGTGTAAAAAAAATGTTTTTCGCATTAGAAAAAAAAAAGACGACCGAAAAAATCAGCAACCGTGGTCGTCCTTCATGATAATGCTCTAATTCATGAGGTGACACGAATTCAAAATAATCCTCAGGCCCCATAGCCCCCTGAACTTGCGCTCAACAATGTTTGGCTGTTTACGTCCGCGGAAGACACTCTCCGCTATCGATTTTGCTTAACCCTATACGTTTACGTCAGCAATATCCCCGTGGCTCTAACTGACCCGAAACGAAGTATTCGCAGAGGCCATACAATAGAGTCGTTGATGTTGCCAAAAAAATACTATTTGTAACTGCAGGGTTAATACGTAGCAGTCTTGTACACGTTACTAAACAAGTAATTGATTACAATTACAAGTACTCTCGAACTAAAATTAAACAATTCGATTACTTGATTACTTCACAGGAAAAGTAATTCACTGTTATTTAAAGAAAAGGTAACCGTTACCTTTCTGATTACTTCAAATTTTTAAACCGACAAATGTATCTGGCTGTTCGAAAACGAGCCTTTCGTGCTGACAATTATTGGATTAGAATCACGGAAATACAAACTACTCATCTTCTCAACGCCACAATTTCGGCAGGCCATCCTTTTGTCGGAGACTTGGTTAGAAGACACCTTCGAAGGAAACTTGTAGAAACAATGCAAGCCATCAGGAAAGGGAGGGGAAAGAAGTAATGGTTACGAGTAATTTTAGCACTTTGAAAAGCAACCAGATTACTCTTGCGATTACTTTCTTACAAAAGCAATCAAATTATTACAAAACTACTCCAAACGTCGACTAGACGTCATTTAATTAATTATAATAAGTACCGTGAAATTTTGCTCTGCAAAAAGCGATGAAGTTTCGGCTTTCTGTTACAAGAACTTTCTCGTAAAAAAATATTAGACCTTTTTGTTAGATTGTCCTCCGTAGTTATGAACGTCGTATAATCCGTAACAGATTTCGCACTAAAACGCAACGCCTGACTCAGGAAATACAATATGAAATGGCACTGGAACGTTATGAGCACATTACATCTACGTGGCGCTCCGTAATCTACCGACTTCGTGCAGGAGATTATGCCGTGTTGAGGTCTCTAAGATGCCAATTCCCATTTCTCTCCAGAAGTATTTCTTAAACATTATTACATAATCGGGATTTCTATTCTCAACGCTTTAGAAGAGCAGGGGAGGGTATGCTCCTCCTTCCCTTCCGTAACCTCCCCACCTCCTCTCCCGCTTCCCTCCCATTTAGCGCAAAATTTTCGCTAAATTTAGCAAAAATTTCTCCTCTAAATACAGCGGGGAAACTTTCCCGCTAAATTTAGCGGTAACATTTCTCTCCTGAATACAGTGGAAAAATCTCCCTGCTACATTTAGCAGAAAAGTTTCCTTCTAATTTTAGCGGAAAATTTGTTTCACTAAACCCTCCCGTCCTCTTTCGTTCCTTTCCCCTCATTCTCATCCGTGTCCTCCTCCTTCTCCGTATCCTTCCCTCCTCCTCTTCCGTACCCTCTTCCTCTGTACTCTCCCCTCATCTCCCTCCGTGCACTCCCCTGCTCCTCTCCATACCCTCCTCCGTCGTACCCTCCTACTCTGTATCCCACCCTCATCCTCCGGCGTACCCTGCCCTCCTCCTCCGTACCCTCCCCTCCTCTCATCTTCTTCCGTACCATCCCTTCCCCTCCTCCTCTTTCGTATCCTCCCGTCCTCTGTACTCTCCCCTTCTCCTCCTCCATACCCTCCCTCCTCCTCCTACGTATGCTCCCCTCCTCCCCAGGTTACGCCGACGGGGACGCCGACTCCAACGCCAACACCGCAAAACACCGGAACTAGCACATAAGAGCTGCGTTCTAAAACAAAATATCGCTCACAAGCTTTTGTTTTGCTTCAAAATATTTACCCATTTCCTGGAGAATATATAAGGGAGCTAAATTAAACCTCATCTTCAAGAGCACTTCAATAATTGTTCAGTATTACGCCGCCGATACGCCGCAACAGGTAACAAACAAAAGAAGCAATGTTGTGAGATAACGAGAGAGGTCACGAGGCGTTCTTTCAACCGAAACGCCTTTTGAATAAACTATTCGTTGTGTTTCGATGCAGCACTTTCGAGTCACTTAAATATGATCTCCCAAAAAAACAAATTTTAGTGTTTTAAGTTAGGAACTCACGGAAGCCGCCCAAAACACACGCACACACACATAAAGAAAAACATTTCTGCGTCTATATGTATATTTTTTCCACTAGACTAGATTTATATGCAACGCCGAAGTGATCCTAAAATTTTCTATTATTGCGTTTGTTTGGTGTTCGAGTGTAAACAGAAGCCGAAAAGTCGCACACGAACACGCAGCATAACCCGCCTTTACGTGTTCAAGGAAGATCTGTCTCCTTGTTTTTGTTTGGCGTATGTAATATAGTGAAAACAGTATATGCTACACACAACACACTACAAACGCTATAGATATCTTAAACGCTTGTTAGGCACGCTTTATCCCTCTATTACATTCGTGGAACAATAAAAATATAGTAAGACGGCAAAAAAACTTCATAAAACCCTCTTTCTTTTTTTTCTTTTTTTTAAGAGAGCAGTGGCCCTTTTCAAGAACCCTCTTTTCCACTGACAAGCGTTGCTTCGGGCGCTCTTCATTAATCACGTTTAAGAAAGAAAGTTTCCCGTGAAGCCTCTCGAAGACGTGGTTTCGCGCCTCCCCGGCGAGAAACTTCTTACTCCTATCCGGCGAGACCTGAGCCAGCCGCCGGGACGAACTAAGTGCGCCCTTTATTATTAAATTCGCGTCCCTCCTTGGAATAATTTAGGGACATCTAACCTTCTTCAATTAAGGCCTATCTTGCCACCACCGTTCGCTGAGCGCATGGCCAGACACCCTTATGGCGCAACGACACCGAGGTAATTTCGAAGAACGTTATTATCCTTGAGAGTATTCGCTAGTATTGTACATGGCATCAACAGGACTTCGGGAAGATTGAACTCAAAGCTGAATGTTCTAGCACGTGTTGTACATTAGTCGAAGTTTTGCACTTGTTAGCGCCAAGCTTAAAAAAATACAGGAAGATCCACTGGTGGCTTCTAATGAAATGGGATAGCATGGACCCTTCGGAAAGCCATACACGTCCCTCTTTGAAAAACGCTAATGCTGATTGCTTCACTTTTCTCTTATGACTTTCTTTTTTGCTTTCTCTATTTCTTGCTGCCACTTTTTGACCTCGTTACGGGGTCAGTGTTAACGTTTCCCGAAGGGGGACCAGTGTTGTGTTTCCCAAGGGTGATGCTAACGGATTTTCTAAGAATACACCAATGGATTTGCCTGTGATATTTTTCATCCCTTTTCTATACTCTGCCTGTCAGAGTACGTCGACGCTCTTCGATACGGTCATCCATATCACTCGTGCAAAGAACCACACCCATGCCACTGGTGGTTGGAACTTCATTCATAACTCTCATGGAGGGAACCGCATTCATCGTTTTAACTACACACACACACGTCACAGCCCACGTACCGCTACTACGGAAACCCAAGGCGAAGAACAACCGGCGACGGCAGAGCGGCAACTGGGCACGCCCGCATGTCACTGCGCCGCGGCGCAACACCTTCTACGTAGATAACAAAGCGGTAGTGCTGAATGAGGTGGCGTGGTCAGAAAAGGCCAAAGCTGGGCAAAGATTGTACACGACGATTGCGTCAACGTTCGGCTCAAAACGTGACTCGAAGCCGAGCGCTGACGAGCACTCGTTTCCAGTCTGTGTCCTGTGTTGGCCCTCTCTGACCACGCCATCGCATTCGGCACTACGGCTTTGCTACATAGGAGGTGTTGCGCGCCGCCTCCTCCTCTCTGGCTCCACGCCAGCTGTGCCAGTGACTTTGACGAAAAAGAAAGGTCTTGTTTTGACGAAGAGGTACACGCGTGCTGACGTCAGCGCTTTGGACCAATGTGTGCGTCCCACTGCGTCAAGCTCTCTCTCTTCTTTTCCCTCTTTTCCCGGCTCTGACAAACGAAAAACACCGCCGGGTTTTCGTCAAAACGAGCGTTCAAATGCTTACGCATCAAAAAGGGTTCCAGTGACCAGTGCTTTTTCTTTACCGTAACGTGAGAAAACATCCTTAATCACAGCGAGCGGACCAAGGAAGTAATTTTTTTCTGGTATTTTCGGGGACGTAGCCTCTCTATACTTGGTTTCAGCTTAAGTCCAGACGCAGCCGACACTATATACAAGCTAATGAGGCCAAGCAAGCAGCGTCACAAGCACAAATCACTGGCCTTTTTTTAGAATTGGTTCAGCGATAAAAAACACGCACAGAAACATACCGATCACCATGATAGTGCTCTTCTGAGGCTGTCTTAACGGTCCCATCAGCTCAGCACACGCGTTTCTTTGAAAATAACTTTACCATAAAAAAAAAAAACAACGTTCAGCCTTTCCACTTTCGTGTAGAAGGAAGACCAGCGGAGCTGTACCCTATACACGGAGTGTCGGACGATACGCGGAGTGTCGGACGAGAAAAAGCGGGAAACAGGCGCACGCGCCCGTTTCCCGCTTCTTCTCATCCGACACTCCGCCGATCCTGGATACGTCTCCGGTGAACCAGAGTCAGTCGCACACGGCGCACGTGACGCCAATGGGTAATCCACGAACTCCCTTTGGAACCTCGCCGTCGCGCCCGGGAACAGTTCAGCTGGCGTGGAGTGCAGTCGTCTCCGGGCCTCGCGCTTGCGCTTGGCCTCCGTGGCACAATCGTCGTCCCTGGCGTTGGCCCGCCGGCGCCCTTTACATCGATGGTTTTGTTCTCGGCGGAGGCTTTCCAGGCGAGCGATGTGCTCTTCTTTGGCAAGGGAGTCTGAAGTACTCGACGCAGTGGAAGTCGAGGCGACAGCGGCTTTGCGGGGGCGACGGACCCATTCGCGCTGCTGCGTACGTCGCCGCTTCTTCCGCAGCCAGTCTTCTTTCCCCGAAAGGGCGTGCGGCCGACTCATCCTAAGTTCAAAGCGAAACGGTATGCGTCTTTTTTGCCGTCGTCTGTTTTTCGCGCTGTTTCCTACGATGAATTCCCACCAAAGTGCCTATCTATTCCTTCTATGATAGCTGGAAGGGTTGGCGCCATCTACGAGCGACGGCGTCAACCAGACTAGTTCAGAGCTTGCCGCCGTCGCTTATAGATGGCGGTAGCTGTCCAGGTAGGTTTGCGTCGACATACCAGACACGATCCTGGGAAAAGTAGCCGTTAACAGGTCCCCTGTAAAAATCATTTCTGCGCAATATTTACGCCGTTATACGCAATTTAGATGTAGGTCGCGGCACGCTTTAAGCCCCGCCACAGAGCAGTGGCCCCAATCATTACTACTAGATTGGATCGGCTCCTCGGACAAACATGCTCGGAAGCCTAGCCTCTCCATTTCGCGACGTCTGGCGCGTCGAGTCTAACATCTGACACAATCTGCTAGTCATGGAGGTAGGAAGAAAATTAGGCTACATTCCGGCTCAAGCCAGCCAAACGAGAAAATCACAAGTGAAGCCGGAAGTGGAGGTCCCGAACAGTTGGAACGCCCTCAAGAGTGACCACTGACCACAATAGCTGTTGGCGCCACATCAGCTCTCCTTTTCGTCCAATAGCGTCTTTTGGTTTCGGTCTTCGTTGGAGGCGTGTCCCTTCAAAACGGAAGTCTCCCCCAGCTTCACCTCTGGTGGCGTCATGCCACCTCCAGACGCTTCCCACCTCCAAGCTGCTTGATGTGCAAGCAGACGCGCGGCAGCCTCCTGCATTTTCGGCTATTTCACCACCGTCTATCGTCTTCTGAAATGCCCAGACGTGGACATGAAAGCTGCGCGTCGGCGTTCATTTTCGGCTTCGTCCGTCTGCTATTTGCCCCAGTCTAAAAAGGTGTCCAACGCTCGAAGGCTGCGATAAGGAAAGCGGCGTCGTAGCGTACCATCGTGCACGAGCCGTGGTCCAACACCAGCCTCTGTCAGCGTCTGTCGATGTGCGGTAAAAAGCGACCGAGGGGACGGACAATTAAAATTCGACCTATAGGTATTCACTTCCGCAGGCCAGGTGAAGTGCAAAACTTGAGCCACTTGCCTTTAGAAGCGAAATGATGGGAACAAACCCGGACAAACTAGATGCGAGCCGAACGCCCGATTGTCCCCAGCCAAACTGCCTCGCAAATTCTTACCTGGGTAGGTATCTTCTCGGGTGTTAGGATAAAGGTCGCTATCACGATGGTTCCGCAATCCACAGAGCAGCGGGGCCGCTTTTACGGGAACCAACATCTTTATTCAACATCAACACGCGCAAAGAAAGAAATCAAGAGAGGTCGATCGAAGGAGTGAACGTGGGACGCTAGATTTGGGCCAGTCCCGGTACAAAAACAAGCACCCGCACAACGCTTCTGAAGGCGCGTACTTGCGAGAGTTGGTTGCAAACTACGTCGATAGAGGAGATC
This sequence comes from Ixodes scapularis, assembly GCF_016920785.2. Classification (NCBI taxonomy): domain Eukaryota; kingdom Metazoa; phylum Arthropoda; class Arachnida; order Ixodida; family Ixodidae; genus Ixodes; species Ixodes scapularis. The sequence goes on from NW_024609857.1 coordinate 189,409,133, forward strand.
TTCCCCTAAATACCTCGGTGAACGCCAAGCGACTCGCACTCGCAAAAATAGGCGAGCCCGACGAGCAGCGGGCGTTGCGCACACTGCAGACGCCGACAGTTATCTGCGTCATCTTTTCACATTGATGCGGAAAAGGCAATATTTGGAAACATTTTGAAAATAACAATGATTCTATCTAGATTACTTGTTTCTCAAACATAAATATATTGTTCATAAACCTATTACTACGGCACTGAGAACCAATTTTACAGAGAACAGTCCACACGTCAGTCATCTCACCAACCAATGAGAGCCGAGGAACGGAGTGTAGATAACTATAATTTCCTGGGCAGGTCCAAGGTCGGGCTATCGCCCTAAATATGGCCTAACGACGTAAACAATGCAAAACAATATAGTTTCGTGGGAAAATGTACAAAAAATGTGAACATTTATGCCCTTTAAAAATGATTTTCCTTCTTTTTCGTTTTAGTATCTCTTTAACTTGATACGTAGTAGTTCTTATGCTGCAGCAGGCTATACACCAGCTCACCTTTCTGACGCCACGTCACTGCGGTGGCGCTGCTGTCAGCACTGCACATGCGCAGAAGCTTCGCGTCACATGAATCTCATTCCTGCACACGCGCAGAGCCCCCCGGTGTGTGGAAACACTGGTTCGTTTGTAAACAGACTGGTGATGTGTATAGCCATAGCCTTCTCAATACTCGCAAAACCCGGCAGTTCGACGACGGAGCAATAAAGTGCCCGGTCGCTCGGGGAACCTGGACGTCAACGCACAGTTTTCGCAGCGGCGTGTGTTTCGGCGTTTCGCCGCAGCAGGGCGTCAGTCACGTGCCTTGCTTCTCATCCGTTGTTTGTCGCTCCACCTTTTCCATTTCGGCGCCCGCTTTTCGTGGCGATCAGCTAGGCTTTGCCAGTATGTAGGAAGCCATGGTATAGCATAACTCCGTTTCAGAGGTACGTGCGACCTCAGCCGCCGCAGTACAATCTGAGGGAGCTAATCAGGCACGCTAAAAAGTGCATCGCCACGCCGCTTGTTGTCTTTGTGAGTTTGCTTTCACTCGCTTAACCACACACACACACACACACGCACACACACACGCACACACACACGCACACACGCGCACAAGCGCACACACACACACAAGCACGCACGCACACACGTACGCGCACACGCACGTACATACACACGCACACATGCGCACACGCACACAAGCGCACACGCACAGAAGCGCACACGCACACACGCACACACACACACGCACGCACGCACGCACGCGCACACGCACACACACGCGCACACACACGCGCACACACACACGCACGCACGCACACGCACACGCACGCACGCACGCACACACACGCGCACACACACGCACGCGCGCACACACACACACACGCACACACATACACACACACACACACACACACTGAGGGTAAAAGCCGCCATTCTGCACTTTCATCAGCGCGCGATTGGTCTTGCCGGCGATGGCAAACCCACAAAGACTGTGACCATGGCGACGATTCACTTTTGGCGATTTTTTACAAACCACATGAGATTGCAACGTCGGCTGAGCTTGAAGTCAGACGTAATATGGCTCCACCTGTACGAGAAGTCAGTCTGCTGCCAGTGTAACCAGCCGATGCTTTTACGTTGCAGAATCATGTCTGAACGGAATCGACCTGGGGATAGAAATCCATAACATAGCCTCGTTTCCCACTTACATTTTGTTTTTCTTTTTTTAAGCGTGTAAAATATGAAAAATTTCGTCTAATTATTTGCTTCGTGTAACTCTTTTTGGCGTGAGGAGTGTGTACACTTGAACGCTCGAAGTAATTGCGCAATCACTTCGCTACACTAACTAGGTTACTGAAGAAAGCAGAACACAACTCTTTCACCGAAAACAAAATAAAAGTCCACGACACGACATTGAGCAAAAGGTTTGACATACTCCTACCATGCTCAGAGACCTGAGGAACCGTTTGTGTGCAGGCATTGCATAGAGTGTACAGCACAGTTCGTGACAGCTGATGCTAAACCTTGTGAGAATTGTTCTAAAACGCAACGAAACAGAAACGGCAACCTGACGAGTTATTTCCTCGTGTGTCAACTTTTTTCAAAAAATTACGCCAAATAAAAGGTGTTTCTTTAATTATATAATTTAATAGTTTTATTTTGAATGCTTCCAGAAAACAAAACTTCAACCTCTTCTGCAGCGACAATGACAAGTTTGAAGAGAACAAGAAAAATTTAAAATGATGCTCTTAACTTAATTGGAAAGTTTGAGCTGAAAGCGACATAGAAAAAAAATTAAAACGGCTTTCCTTGAGGAAACCTGTTTTTCTGAAACTAAAACAAAAGCGATCGGTAGATATCCTTCTTTTTTTACTTCAAACTAATAATGCATAAATCCACTAAACATAAGTTCCGCTAAAAACTAAAGTACTACGGTCAGTCGTTCTTGCTAAAAAAAAAAGTCTAAACTAATGGTAAAAACGTTGTGTGAAGAAAAAGGCCAAGTGAACTCGTGTCATTCATTCTCATAAAAAGCATCACTTCGCCAAGGAACACTTTAGATAAAAACTTTCTTGGCACTAAGTAGATGGCGTATCTTTACTGGACACTGGTTTTCTTAACCGGGCTAGACATTTATGAAAAAGCGTTTTGATTGAATTAGTTTGTAACTAAAATGAAAACTTTTTTATCCCGTTGCCTCGTCTTTCTGTCGTTCCAATCGAGTGCAATAAAGCTTCGCCCGCTCTGGGCGTATTCCCCGAAGTACTGTACAGACATTGCACCTAACGTTGTGTAAGCTTAGGTCGAATACGTATCGTAGAATGTTGCGTTATCCTAACGCTGATCATTTGACAAAGGCTCCATATAAAACAGTTTATTAAACTAGCAACCAGTGTAAGTAGTCTCTTTCCAATGATAGGACTTGGTAAAAAAAGGTGATAATTGTAGAATTACTTGAGACTGCAGTGATGACATGGAAACAACAGGAAGAAGAAAAGAAGTCTCAAACTGGTGCTTGTGGTTCTTGTATATATAGGAGCACATTTTTAAAAAAAATGCAACATTTGTGAAAGTTACAAAATCAAATAAATGCACACAGCTACCCCGCTTTCCACTGTGTCAACCACTTGAAAGACCTAATTTGAGATAAAGGACTGCGCAGAAATATCTCAGTGGATCATAACTGAACGCTTAAGAAACAATGACAAGAGGAAGAAGGAACGAAACGCTGGCGTGCTAGCTACAGAAGGTTAAATTTGAAAAAACGACACGCTTATATCCGGTTCGTAGCGCACCGCGTCATTAACCTAGCCTCCACGTTTTCTACAAAAGTACAAATTCATCATCAAGAAGAGGCAGTGAAGGCTCGCTGACACGCTTGCTTGTGTCGCTTGTTTTTATTTGAAAGGCTTACAGTATTTCTTTTGGTGTTTTACTCCCATGCCTTCCGAGGATCTCAATCTTCGAAAAAAATGTGAAGTGCACTTGCATCTTAAAAAAAAAGTTGCCCGAGGGTGACTGTTTAGTCGCCCTCGGCAGTTTAGTCGCGCAGTTTCGCCCACGTAAGACCAGCCGCATGAAAGTGGAATGTCATACACCACGCATGTAGAGCATTCCACAATTTTGTTTGTGTGCTTTTTCTTTGAGCCATCCAATCCAAAAAGAGGGGAATTTATTTTTCGGAAGAAACAAGATAGCTTATTTGGAGCAGAAAATCTACCGAGGCATCATAGCGTTCAGAACCTTTTTTTTTTTAAGTTGTGAAATAAGGTATGTATGTAAAAAATTATTGCGAGCCTTTGTCTCAGGCGCTCTCGGGGGATCCTCTCGGCGCCGGTGAGCTTTTTTTTTTTTTGTATGCCTTCTGCAAACTCAATCAACGTCTGGTGTGGAAACCTCGCACTCAAGAGTCGGTCGACCTGTCTTTGAAAGCTGCTTACCGGTTCATCAGGACATGATTTCGACAAAGAGGCCTCGAGACAATAAGTTTCTACGCCTATTTTTACCAGTTTGGAGGGGGTTCAGCTGTATGGCAGTACAGCTTTCTTTGAACGGGGTTCATAAGCCCAACGAATGTTGTCAAGCGAGAATTTAAGTTTTCAATACAAAAGCTGGATTCTTACCTCCGAAGTTCTCTCATACGTAATTTTTAATTCATGAGCGCAATCCGTAAAAATGACCAACAGATCGGCTGAAACTGCGTCCGAGAGCTCAATGGGTGGGAGACCAATAACCAAGTAGTCATCTACATAGAAGACACTTCTCGTTCTTCACAACGTCATAGCTCACTCCTCGTTCATCGCATCGTTTACTTCCTGCGAATCAAATCATTTAAGAAACAAAATCCGTCTGGCAGCAAGCCTCGGTTTTCGCCGTCTAAGATGACACCATATTAGTTCTAAGAAACACTATTACAGGGATACTGACACCCTTAATATATTTTTTTTTATTTCTTGCCAGGCGATGTATTATTGTGTGAGAAGACTACACTTTCACTAGTTTGCTACAGCGTAACGTGTATTTTCAATAAAGTGAAAAAACGCTACTGTTCAAAACCGAAACCGAAACTGGACTAGGGAAGAAGAAGAAATATAGGGGCGTAGAGAGTTGGCGGAAGTCACGTGGGTGTGCAACTTTTTTTTTTTCTTCTATCATCGTATATGCGCCTTTTTAGAAGACACGGACAATGGGTATCATATTTCTTTTACATTCTTAATATTGAGTGAGTGCCTTCGATGACATATTACTTTGATCATATTTGCTGGTTATGTCTAAACCATAGAAAACGGCACGTGGCTACGGAGAAGAGAGTGAGCCCGACTCAAACCGGCCAGTCCTCTATCGGCGGTATTCCGGAGGAAAGAAAACGAATTTTGAGCTCCAAATAGTGTTCTGGGTAGCTGGGCTCTCATATGTCATGTACAAATAAAAACCTTGGCGAGCATACATACCCCCCCGTAAGTGTCCCTTTAAGCCTGAGTTCTCAAATAGTAAAATAACACCAAAAACTATTAATGTAGCCTGCAAGTCTTGAAATGCAAGAAAAAAGAAGCGGAGACTGTGGGTTATCATAGTTGTTTACAGCTAAAAGTGGTGAAAGGACCTTTCTAGCCCTCTGGGTCACGCGGGCCACGCTAGTGGCATCACCATCAGCGAAATAGAGGTGGCCATGGAGTATTCTTTGAAATGGCGTAGAGACAGAAGGCGATAGAATATGCAGGCTTCCCCACTGTAACACTTCAATTGAGGAGAAGCATACTTTTTGGCCGCAGTTTTTTATCGGAGTCGTCAGTCCTGATTAATCACTGAATAACTTACGGTATTGACACTACATTTCCCGATTAATTGGAGGCGGCACCATTTTTTTGCCTAGTGCAGAGCGAATGCAATTAGTGACAGCTACGGCAAAAGAAAATGCGAAATGTTTGCATTTAAATTCTACATCTACGGCGCTGGTACACTCTGTCGTTTGCTCTCGTTTCCGCGTGACCGCAAGTCGTGACAAGGAGCACGCACATTGGAAATTGCGCAGACGGTGATGTTCGATACATTAGAGGAAGAACGTAGTATTAGTACATTGTGAGTAATTATCTAATGCCTCTCCCAAAAATGTTTGTGGGTATTCATAAGTCGTTTTTACTTATTTACAACACCTGAAGCATGAAAATATTGAAAAACAATACTGTAGATTTGATTTACGTGAAATATTACTGAAAATTACATGTATTTTTGCAACAAACTTATATTTGTAAATTCCGTGCAGAAAATAAAATGTATACTCTCTGAGCACTTCGGAAGCATGCTTCTATATTGGGGTCGACGTCTCGATAAAGAAGCCCGTTTGAGAACTGCTGCTAACGAAAAACAAGCCTCGCAACCTAAATTTCGGACAACAGCGTTGCTCTTTGGGGAAAGATTTTTCTGCAACATATGGGGAGTGCAAGTTTGTCTGCTACTTGCACGGGGGTTGCGATGATGTCAGAACGTCAAACTCTTAATGGCTGATTGAAAAAAATAAGTAGTGGGTAGAACTAGAGGCATCTAGCATTGAGGTCTACCCATTATCCTTTCAATAACAACCCAAGCAGCACGGATTTTGGACAAGCAATGGCCAATGTCGGGCGATGGTCTTTTGGCCAGTGGCCAAAGAGTGGCCATTCACTGGACAAGGCTTGGCCGATGGCTGGTGGCCAGTGGCCATTGGCCAATGGCCAGATACAGGCCAGTCACCGGCCAGTCTCTGGCCACTGTCTGGCCACTTGGCCAAGGACCGCCAGCCATTGGCCGATGACTGGCCAACTCTGTGCTGCTTGGGAACCAATCAGAGCTCGGCGTCGTTCTGACGTCACCGCAACTCCTGCGCAAGAAGCAGACGAAATTGCTCTCCTCATACATATTCTATTCAGGAACTCGAAAAACAAATGTATCCTAGAGAGTTTACACGTCTTTAATATAAATTTTAGAAGGGATGTCGAAGAAAAAAAGTAACTCCTCGATATGCTGATTTATTCGACACAAGAAAATGTGTTTACGTATGATGCCCAATTACTTCAACTCAAAGGTTGCTGCGAATAACAAAATATAAAAAATCAACGAACCTATTTTTTCTTAAACGGTACCTGTCATTTTCAAAAGTACACTTTTTCAAAAAAGAAAAATGGCGACTGAGGCTTAGCGAATTATGCCCAACAGTAAGATTGAAACGGGGGCGAGAAAAGAAATAAAAGAAACACACAATGGCACGCCTTTTCGAACACGCAACCTAAGAGATTTTGAGATAACATATTGGCGTGTCTAGGGCCGCTTGTGAGCATCGTACACCAGGACACCCACGAATATCCGGGCTGCGTTGGAAGGAGAGCGTTTTTCCTTAAAGTAATCTTTCTCACCGGAGCTTGGAAAAACTTTGGCAAACCCAGAGATTGAGAAAAATGAATCACGAAGAAATATTCCTAACCCCTGATATCTCCGTGCGAGATGCACCATCTGCCCGGCATTTCGCTTCTTACCATTCAATGTTATTTTTTTTTATTATTATTTATTTATTTATGCTTTCCTAAACCCTGACGCGATTGTATCTCAGTTTCCTTTTTATGCTTCCTTGCGTGAGGAAGCGTTGTTTAAGAAAAAAAAACGCAATTTTTTTAACGTGTTCTTATAATTTTATTTTGGTTCGCTACCATCACTCACGCAAGTCGTCGGCGAAGTAGAAGAGCGGTAAAAGTTTAGGCGAACGATACAAGCGACATCCCGCTGGGCATAAGGTGCACCATAGTCTCCTCTATGCTCACAAAGCCTGGCAGTTCGACGACGGAGCCATAGAGTGCCCGGTCGGAGATTTGCAGCGCGAGGATCTGGTAGCACAGAGCATATCTTGGGGATACCTGGACGTCAGCGCACAGCTTTTGCAGCGGCGAGGACCCGAAACATGGTTTTCAAGCCTGACGAGAAAAGAAGCAGTAGCGCGAGGAAAGCGAGGAGCACGGGTGGACATTCCATCGCTCGGGAGAAGTGTGTTTCGGAGTCTCGCCGCAGCGGGGCGCCCGTCACGTGGCTCTCCTCTCATCCGTGGTCTGCCGCTCTACCTTTCTGATTTCGGCGGCCGCTTCTCGTGGTGATCTGCCAGGCTTTGTCAGTATTGAAGAGGCTGTGGGTACGCATAGGGTAATTTTATCTAGAGCGTTCTTAATTTCTCTCGTGCACGTTTTTCGTGGGGCTGACTAAGATCAATCCTTGTTTTCGATACTTAATCACTTTTGGTATAAAACATTTCTTTCCGAACACCTCTCAATAACCTCAGTCCTCGGCTAGTAATCTTATGCAAAGTAGCAGATGTTCAGAGGAAGAAAACTGCGCGACACCGTTACAGTATAAATGACGGCGCATTTTCGCACCTACTTCGAAAGGGCCGGTACTTAATGGCGGAGGCAGTTATGTGCCCAGAGTGTTCGGTATACCTCGCGGACCCGGCGTGGTTAGACCAGCCAAATAAACGGGCCAAAAATGACTTCTCCGAACCGTTCTAGGGAAGGCTTCTAAAGCAAGCAATAGGCTCGACCGCATCTACACCCGGGGGGTTCGACCGGCCCATTGTTCCTTGGGACGAATGAAATGGTGCTTGGCGCTGGTGGGCGTGGAGACGATACTTGGACAACTCGGATACCGTCTGTGCTGCCTGCTTCGTAACATTGGATTCTACCATCAAGAGGCTTCCACTCGCCTTCTTTATAGTTTCCAACCGACCTGCCTTCAGTCGCCCAAGGTTGCGGCTCCATCCGCCGCCGCGATGTCGGTTTTGACGCAACCCTTCCCCTCGTCATTCTCAAAATTTTCTCTTTTATCAGCTGTTACCCCCTTCACCCCCCCCCCCCCCCCCCTCCCTCCTACCCAAATAACAGTGACCGTCTTGTCTCCGACTATGACATACGTTTTAGTATTTCCTCTTTTGCAAGCCTTCTTTCTCTCTTATGTGCCCCGGGTGAGTGCTTTCCATCTCAGAAGTATTTTTGATGACAGCGATTCGATTCTTCGAGAAAAACAAGAGAGCATCGGATGGTCGCTTCCTCGAGCTAACAGCGTCGCGCGATGTACGTAGCAAGGACTAATCAAGTTATGGGAAAGGGGCACGCCCGCGGCGTCGCCTCTGTCGCATATTGTTCTTAGAGAGCCTAGATTGTAGAGAGGGTCCAACTCGAGCCATAGCGAGCGTTTGCTGTTTAATGGCGGGCGCCTCCCTCGGCGATTGGTCTAAAGTGCGCATGCGCTGCGTTATCGCGTTGCTATACTTCATTTCAGCTTAGGTCCGGACGCAGTTGACGCTACAAGCACGAGCACGTGGCCCTGAACAGTGCTTGCACAAGCGGGCGGTTCTGCTTGGCACGGACGATGAATGCCCGGAGCTCGTGCTTGTAGCATCGGATGCGTGTGGAATTAAGCTGAAACGAAGTATAGGGGGAAAGCAGGCTTACAGGCGGAAACGCTCTCGGGCGACCAAAAAAAGTCAGGTGCGTATGCTTCTACAGCCGAGGATTTAGTCTGCCTCAACGGGCAACTTGTTTCCCAGCTGTAGATGAGCAATTTAGGCAGTGCGGTAGAGCCGCTAGCCTGGGGTCTTTAACGTGCACGACGCAGCAGTGATACAGGACCGCACGCCGGTACGATGCTCATTCAGATCGAAACGGGCAGGGGTGGGGCTCGAACCCAGGGTCCCTGGGTTCTGCAGTGCGAGCTTTTGTTTCACGTGCTCCGCGCTGGTCCCCTGGACTAAAGTTGAAACGAAGTATAGCTCTGGGATGCCGCCAATGACGTCACGACGCTCTGGAGTCCAGAGCGTCGTGAGTCCAGAGTCTGGACGGATGACAGGCGGCAGAGAAGATCACCGCACGCTGCGCATGCCTGACGACAAACGCTGCACTATTTTACCAAAATAAATGCCGTTTACGTTTACTTCTGCCCAACATAAGTGCGATAACTCAATTCACGGGACAGAAAGCTATGCGGAGAGCAAGTTGTCTGCTTCGTGCGCAGGAGTTACGGGGGCGTCAAAACGACGCCGAGCTTTGATTGGCTTTGCTTGAAAGGATAGTGGGTAGACCTCAATGCATGATGCCTTGAGATCTACCCACAATTTATTTATATCAGTCAATCAGAGCTCGGCCTTCTGACATCATCGCAACCCATGTGCAAGAAGCAGACGAACTTTCGCTCCGCATAGAAGTTCGCTCCTAACTTATATTTATTGAAAAACGCTTCAGCTTTTCTTTAATGCGGAACTCAGCGCCAGACGTGGAAGCGTTCCTCGACGAAAGGTAAAATCAGAAGTGGCTGCAACCACTGGATTGGTAGGTTAAGCTATCAGTTTTCGGGCGCTCGGTAATGAGTTGGCTGGAAAAAAAAACAACGATAAGCAGTTTTATTTTACTTCACCGAGCACTGTTAGTATCAGTGTTGACTCAGGAAATGCCGGCCAACTAAGTGGGGAATAACGAAAAAAATCGAACAGCCGCTGAAGTGCCACTCATTCACACGATCGCCTAGTTGATAACTCAGCTACCTTCCGCTAGATGGTACTGGTGGTCTTTGGAGCCAAGCGCTCGCCGGGGATTCTTCACGCCGTCCGCGACCTACCAAGTCTCTTCTCTCGCCATGAAGGAAAACGAAGCGCTCTGTCAGACTCAAACACAGATTGGTGAACCAGGTTTTAGAGTTCTTATCTTCGGAAAGTAAGGAAGGTGGCACGCGAAAGGAGATAAGGAACGAGTTGATTAATCGTGGTTCGGGCCCTTGTTTCGCGAAAGTGGCGGCCTTCAGTCGACATATTGGGCGGCGGCGAGTCTGGGACAAAAGTTACAGCGGAACGCTTGTACGTCAAAGCCGAGAAAACGAGGACGAACAAAGGAGCTACAGATCTCACGACTCGACCGGAAATTAGAAAGCAGCGTGAAATTGGAATCCCTCCCTTTTTTTTTTTTTTTTGCTTTTTCATTGCGTCTCGGCGCACAGCTTCACTTCGGGTTTTCGTGCCGGCTTTCTGGCCCCGTGAAAACGGAAGTTAAAATTTCAGTTTTCTTCTTTATTTTTTCTAAACAACCCTCGCACGCTTCCGGCTAACAGTCTACCTCCCGCTCTGAGTTTCACCGGAATTACTATTTTGATTGCCGGCTTCGCAATTTTACTTAAAATGTAAGTTTTCGCTTTTGTTCTCAGTTTAGCTTAAAATTTGCTTAGGATGAGAGCGAAGGAAATGAGAGTACGTTTTACTGACAATGCTAAGACGCGAAGGAACAAATCAAACAAAAAAAAACATTGAAGTTCATTTCTCTTTTACGTGATATATTATACTGTTGATTTATTTTTTGTTAGTCAAAGCTGCCTCGTAAAATTACGGGTACATTCAATATGAAAACTAAAATTCGTTTTTATTTATATCAGAACACATAAAAGCAGTGACACGAAAAGACGTATGCAATCAGTTCCCTCGGTGCCTTTCCGTGTGCGAGTCTATCAGCTTATATGCTTTCCACACTTTTCACTTTGAAAGCAAATTACCCTTTTTGTTCTCGCGCGAGAAAATGCTGCAGAGAATCAAATTTAATCACCCGGTTGCACACGAGAACGCCGAGTGAATTTTAACGTGGTTTCTTTGTGTTTTATCTGGCGTGTCGGACCTAAACCCCAAATTTTGAACATCCAGAAGGGTGCAAACAAGGTATCTCAAGAACTTACACCCATGGCTACATTATTGCAGCGAAGCACCCCCATGCTACTCTTTATTGGAGACCTTAATTTGAAGAGTACACGGAGTTCTCGAGAAAAAAGAGACCCGTGTTTTTCAGCTTGGCTACATAAACTATGCTTTGCAGAAACCTCACACTCCGTGAGAATGTGACGCAAGCGGTTGGGGTAGAACGCGAAAGCTCGCGAACATGGCGGTACCTGAATTAAAAGATAATTGAGAGCGACTAAAATTCTTTATGAGCGGACGTCCCCCTAATACCCGTGCCACGCGGGCAACTCGAATGTCATTTGCAACGGATGACATTTGAGCGGACGGCAAATCAGCGCGCGACAGTCCGGGCGTAGCGCATTCCACGCGCGACAGATTGCGAGCTGATTCTCCGACCACACAAATGTCATTCGTTGTAAATAGTATTCGAGTTGCCCGTGTGGCACGGGTATAAGCCTAATATCGATAAGACGAGAACTGACATTGTGGACGCTCGTGCGATTTATATCAGTGAAAAACTCTCGTCAGCCAGAAAGTGGATATTGTTTTCTTTTTTGCTGACAAGTTTTCTTTCACTGAAATGAATTCTACCGGCGCTCAGATTATTTTTTTGTTTTGACAAGGTTCAGCGTGTACTTCGGTCCATAAAGAAATTCCGTCTTTCTCGATTATCTTTTCATCCAGGAAACTTCAGGTTATAAAAACTTTCGCGTAATATCCAAACTACTATCGCCATATTCTCACGAAGTTTAAGCTTCCTGCGATGCATAGTTTACTTACCTGAGCCAAAAAGCTCGGTTATCTTTTCTCGAAAACTCCGGGTCCATTTTTCTTCTTTAATTGTAAAGGCGGTACATGGTACACCCTTCGCTCTTGAGGAGTGCGAAAAGGGTTTGAAAAAGGGTGCTTGTGTTCAGTCCGGTGAAGCGACGATAAACTCGCCTTAAAGGGGCCCTGCAATGACTTTTTTACTAATTTTTAATTTGCACCGCACCTGAGCGCACTGAACGTAGTAACTTCGTGAAACTTTTCTTTTCTCGAAATTCTCTTTATTTTAAAAGTTATAGGCAAATTAAAATTACAAAAACAAGCAAACAATAACCTTTCTCATGACGTCCTTGGTTGCTTGAGAGTGGCCGTGAACTAGAGGAGAAGTAGTTAGCTCATCGAGCACTCACGGCTGCCGCACTCCGAGTCGACGGCGCAAGAGGGCGCCATTAAAGCGTGTTCTGGATAGGCTGTATGCAGCGGTCAGCCAGAGCGGCTCTCATTGCATTTGCTGCGCGATTAAATACTAGTTCGGCATGACACTTCATTGGTCACAAACGACAGCAAACGCAGGGTAAAGATCAGTTCAGAACGGGAGCCACTTCGCGCTGCCATACCGCCAAAGGGCTAAATCGCCAGCCAAGCCCGCGCCGAGAGCCTTGGGAACGCTCGGAACCGGTCGGATCCTCGAGCCGGTATACGACCGCAGCGCCGCCGCGTACATCCGGGAGCTTTCCGTGTCGGCGCCTGATCCCACTATTCCTTTCTAGTATGCGCCGCTTTTTCAACCGCTTGGTGGCGGGTATGTCGACGGGTCATTTCTTGTTTCCGTACTTTATGAACTGCATTCGTTTCTTTTTTTTTATCTAAAATACTGAACAAAAACTACTTTTATAAATAATTGAAACGGTTCGCGCCACTTGTATTTTGTATTTCGAATAAAAAGAAGCTTTTAACGGCTCTGACTAGTAGTAAGCCCAGGACCAAAGACGTCACATTTTGCGCGCTTTGGGTACCGCGGGTCGCCCTCGTCGGTGGAGGAGGTTTCCGCGTCGTCCGGTTAAAATATGACGCACTGATATTTAGTTACTCTCTCCGTGCCCGCTGGCTTCCCCGAACCCCAAGAGACGTGGAAATCGCAAAAAGGGTGGACGCTTGAATATGATTGCAGGGCCCCTTTAAACAACTTTCAGAAAAGATTGTTTTTCCCGGATATGTCAACTACGTTTTGCATGTATACCAATGAAACTTACTATAATCGCAAGCAGCTTACCGAAATCAGGTTGTGGCTCAATATTTGAATGCTCCTGGCTTCGTGATTGGGTCTTGGGCGCTCATTATCGGCCAACGCCACAATCTGATTGGCTGCAGAGAGATAATGAGATGCACGGGGCTCGCCACGCCATGCGTTTCTTAGCAGTCAGTGCTGCTTTACACGAGACAAATCCCTCGATCCCGGAAAAGCTATTGTTTTTGTACAATGGGAACGCGGAAAAAATATAAAAAGGCTTCATACAAGTAAACTTATTAATGAGGTTATCACGGGCGAATGAGTACCTTGAAATAAACCCTTTTTAAAAAGCCCACCAAGCAACATCGGCGGTCGCCATTGCTTCGACACCAAGCGCTCGATTGAATCCGAGTCCTCCCTGAATGCTAACGTCAGCACTCGTGTCCAATACGATTGAGCCGAGCTCACGCCGACTGTTAACGGAGGCCTCCTGTCCAGTACATGCTCGGGGTATGTCATCGAGAAAGGGCGGACAGGCGTCGGCGCGGACTTCTGAAAGGGGTCTAGTAAATTGTCGAGTCCGAAGGCGGTGATGGAACAGTAAACAGCGCCGTCGTATACAATGTCTGGCGAATGCTTCGTGGCGTTCTGTATTTGTTGTTCATGTTTACGCGAGCGGTGCCTCTTGCTCGCGAACTGTGTGTCGATGTTCTGAGACACCTGCAGACACGGCTCCCAGAAAAACCCTTTTTTGTGCGGAATGTATCCTTAAAAGTGTGCTAGCCGTGGGACAAGCTTATTTACATCTTGAAGGATGTAGAGATTTTCATTTTTTTTTTTTGGTTGTATTATAAGTCAACAGGCTTTTTGCGAGTGCCGTCAACGCGACAAGTTGGATTTATTAAAAAAGAGAAAAGTCACTATAAAAAAGAGTATGATAAAAGTTTTGATTTTTATTTCCTGTACCAGTGCTCAGAATCAGCTATTTGCGTTCATAAAGCGCAAAAGAGATACAACGTGTTGTTTTCAAACTCTGTGTTTGTTAGTACTAGAAAATATTAATTTATAAAGGGCAATTGCTTTTTTTATCGAATACTATGTATTTTCCTCGCACAACTTTAATCTCAATTAATCTTCGTTCAAAAGAAACGAGTCAAAAAAATTCTCATTGACCTTTCCGGCATTTACTGAAACGTCAAGCGCTAAGTTTAAAGTTTCTGAAGGCGGGTTTAATTTTAAGTGAGGCTGGCAAGTAAAACCCTTCCTATGGTGTAAGTTTGCGCCTCACAAAAAACTGCCTACAGTTTTAGAAGTGGATGCATTTCCCACGTAGGGTGCTCAGAAATCTTCTTATCTTCACACAAAGACAATCTTGGTTGCATCAAGGGCCGCCCGTACGTGACGCATATATTAAACTTGAGCAGATAAAATGGCGTGAAAGCACTAGCCAAAGCTCCACGTTCACGTGGAGAACTACCGAAAAACGTGCACTTTGCAGACATACAAAACATTGTGAAGGACAAAATGGCCGTTTGTTTAAAGACACGTTACAGGGACGTTACCTTAAGCACCAACAAAGAGAGCAGAGTACGCCAGCGTGCGACTACAGACAGGATTGGACTGCGCGCGACCTCTCGCGCAACAGAAAGGCTTTAAAATTCATACCGCAAACAGGACATACCACTTTCAAGATAAAAACGGTAGTCACGAGACGTAAGGGCAAAGACGTGCTTAATTTTTTCACGTTCATGTTGCTATTGTTGCTGTTTTTCCTTTGGTTTTTGTTTTTGTTGTTGTTTGTGTTGTTATTTTTTGCTTCTGTTTATGTTGTTGTGTTCGTTTTTTTTTTGTTTTTGTTTTACTGTTTTTGTCTTTTTTTTTTTTTTTTGCTGCTGCTGTTGTTTTTAAAGAGAGTCAGTTCAGTTTTGTGTTTGAAGCAGCCCCTTCACTTTCGTGCGACCCTGACAACTTAAGAACCTCAGGGCGTGGTGAGGCCGTTTTATAGACGGGCAGGGGTGGAGTTCATTTTTGTTTTCTTTGGAATTTTACATTATGGTAGATATTAAAATTAAAATACAATTCTGCTTTTCTTTTTTTTTTCTTTGCGGTGACTGGGTGTCAAATTGCACGGGCTCATCTAAACTTTAGCGAGTGTTCAGGACCGTTCGTGGGATCTTGTTTCTTCGACTACACGCCAAAGTACAAACATAGGATCTCTAGTTCCGGTAATCACCCGAATCTGTCACTTGGAGGCCTGTGGGTTGTTTTCTAATGTGTAATTGCTCTGGAACTACACAAACTACGCAGAGTGTTTAGTTGCAACTTAATAGTGACGTTGTCGTGTTTTTTTGTTCTTGTTTTTTTTTATCTCACGGGCCTTTTTTATAATAGGCTACGTGCGTTTTTTCCCAATTACAAACTCTAAAACAAATTTCTGTATTACTTTCATGCAGATCACGAAGACAGCCAATCATGGCCAAATCACATGAAAATCCCAGGAAATGACAAAACTCTGGATACGAATAGATCGGAAAAAGTTAAATGTGAGCATAACGTTTAATTCTGATCATTGTCCTTGCACACATCAGATTCTTCGAACCTGATTGTATTTCAAACTTTGACATTTACCGGGACCGTTTATGGGTCGTCGTACCTGACCGTGTTTGTGTTCTGCAAAAGCGTGAACACACTTTCATTTTTTTAGAGTTCATTATGCAGATTTGGATGGTATTCGTTACAAGTATTCAAATGACTTGTAAACAACGACTCCTTAGAATAATCTACACTTATTAGACAGTATTTGCTTGTGAAATTTGTGTACTTTTGTCAGTAATAAGATTACTTATAACCGTCACTATCCCCCCCCCCCTCTTCCTAGTAACGCCAATTCTTTGTACAAGTTTACTACTACCAAGGAAACCTCGAACCAAGTCTCCTATGGGAGGGTCGTTTACCAAAATTGGTGAATTCAGAAGATAATGAGTTGATAATTTGGTGATTCTAATCCATTAATAGGCAGTACGAAAGACCCGTTCCAAACAGGCACAGAGATTTGTCGTTTTGAAATTTTGAAGTAATTCGTAATCGCAAAAAGTCAGAGGTACTTTTTTTAAGTAACGGCCATTTACTTTTCTTTTCTTAAATAATCCAGTAATCTAATTGACTACGTCTTAACCGAGAGTAGTTTTAATATAAATCGATTATTTGCATTATGTAAATCTACAAGTAGGGCGAACATTTCCGGCTCTGACATTTCTTGCAAAGTATTGCGGCAAGGCCTCGCTTTTCAAAAAACCCTAGAGCTAAGTTGATTTTTTCTTCTCGGCTAGAAGTAATTTGGTTCATTTAATCTGTACTAGAAACAAAAGAACGAGAAACAAAACTCTCTAAAAAAATCTAAAGCCATTCCGCGTGTTTTACTCAATTAACAAAGACGAATACCTCCTCTACATCCGCGTTGGAAAAGACGGTATTTAAAATAACCATAAAAAAATACAAAGCCTAACAAAGACCAAGTCAATGCATTAAAAAGGTACGCCTAATCAACGCTATAGCACAAACACGAACAAGAAAACGGAAGTTATAATAGTGCCTTTCATGAGAAGAAAGTGGATTTTTAGCCTCAGGACTTTGAAAAGACTCGCCAGTAATTAGATATTTTTTTGTCTGTATTCAGTCCTGTTTAAATATAATTGTGTTTATGACATCTAGGCAAATTAGGTCCTTCTGTCAAAGCTAAAGCAGCGTAATATAATATTACGCTTAAAAAATTGCGTCTTCCCTTCCTTGTAGAACCCGGAAAAAGCCAATCAGAGCCAACAATCGAAATACTGCCAACAAATGAACTAGATCTGAAAAAAATGTGATGCCAGCATAGGCAGTGAACTAGCAAAACGTCAAGCTCATTGTTCCCGCGCGGATCTGATTTTTCCAGGACTTATCGTACTCCCCACTTCATCATTGGCTTGGATCGTTTATTGTTTCTCACATCCAGATACACCGGAGTAATACTCCGTTTCCCCTCGCAATGAAACGCATCGGAGTCAGTCTCGTTTCGCGTGGGAATCACGTGACCTTCCAGAGGGGTGCATTGTCACGTGATACGCTCACGTGACAATGGCGGCTGATAACGTGCACCGTGGCTCGTTATAACGCGAAACGGAGTATAGCAGGAAACATGTCGGCTTGACTAGAGCTCTACCTCACGCAGATCTGTGATAGCCATAAATTTCACGTCTACCACGCACAAATATAAAAATATATCTCGTAAAAAAAAAAAAAAGCTATGCGCAGCGCAAGTTCGTCTTTTAATCGTCTGCTAGAACCTGGAGGCACGTCTGCGCCGTGCCTGCTTCTGACGCAGGGGGTTGGAGTGGCATCGGAACGCCGAGCTATGGTTGGCCCTGATTAAAAGGATAGTGGGTAGACCTCCTCAATGCTAGCTGCCTTCCAGGTCCCTACCCACTATACTTCCGATCGAAACCAGTCAGATCTTGGCGTCCTGACGTCACTGCAACCCCTGCGCAAAAAGCAGACAAACTTGCGATTTGCGTAGAGTCATTGAAAGCTTCAGAAGAGCAGGGTGTTGAAAATCCCGGCCATTTTATAATTGCTCCGAGATCATTTAGGTTACGGTATTTTTTTTTCAGCTATATAACTAATCCAAACACCACAAAAAGTGCCGGTCTCTAATCAGTTAAACCTGGCGTCGTTTACATAGCTGCACGTTGCTTCAAAGAGTTTTTCTCGTAACTTTACACTGCCTCATTTCTTTTTCTTTTTTGGTTTTTAGATAACCTGTCGCCGGTATTAATTCGACTCTTTGTCCTTCCGAAACGTTTTTGCTCAATCTCTGCTCTATTGTCCCCAAAATATGTCGAATAAAACATTCGACATGAGCTATTTATGTCTCAAATATTGTTCATATTTTTAACGGTACTCACGTTCAATGGCGAATTGTCGAGTTCTTTTTTTTTTTTAAGTTGTATGAAAGAAAAATGAAAGGGCTTTGAAACGGAATTCGCGAATAAACATACTCTATGTTCAACATTAAGATAGATATTTATCCGCCGCTACGCAAACGGCATTCAAGCAGCTTTCATTCTGCATTTGAATGTGTTGGGGCTAGCCTTTGTCGCTAGCCGAAATCTGAAGTTCACGCCATTGGACAGTTTTATAGCTCCATGAACTGCTACTTTTGTAACAGTCCGGTAAACAGTGGAATTGTTCTTATCCTCCATGTAAAACTTACTGCCACTGATAATAACAAAAATATTTACATTCATTTACCATCTACCATATTTCGTTCAAATTCCAGTCAGTCCAGAGCGCCATATAAAAACTTCGGAAGTAGGACTAGGAGTCGGTAAGTTTTGGCCCTCATGACGGTGACCTCGATTCAACACGGCCGTTAACTTCACCGGCAAGCCAAGACTTCTAGAATTCCGGAGAAATTCGTCTATTTGTACATACAAAACTCAATAACGTGAAGGGAGGAAGGAGGGGAAAAGTGGGAGAGCCAACGGGGGTGAGAACGGGAGAGCCTCCGGTGAGGTCGCTAACGTTATGTACGAATGAAAAACAGCTCTCTAATGCTTCAAAACGGGGGCTGTAGGGAGCGAGCTGCATTACGCATACAGCAACAATCCCATCCGTCATGACGAACGCCAGCGTAATACCCGACCACGCATAGAGTCCCGCGACCTGGTGTGTCGCTGATCCCACAAGATGGCGCTAGCTTTCAGGTCCATAAATAACGCGCCTTTCTTTCGTCGCCGAACGTTGCGTGCCAGCTCCACTTCGCCTTCCCGATTCCTGCACCCTAACCCGCGACGGGATGCAGTGCTGCGCACAAAGGCATGTCGACGGACGTTGTGCACACACACAAACACACACACACACACACACACACACACACACACACACACACACACACACACACACACACACACACGACAAAGCGTCGCTATACTCTCTATCGCGCGCGCGAACCCTAAGCCTAAAAGCGTACACAGGCTTTCGGAAACGCCCAGAAAACGTCCGCCGGCGTTCCCGTCAGAGATAAATGTGAGTTTGCCTAGCGTTGCAATACGAAAGAGATACGAGGGGACGAAACGCGCAAAGTCCATCGCCCATGATTTATTGGGGTTCGTTTTCTCCGCTTTGAACTTATTTCGGGATCGCCGCTGTAGCTGTTGCAATGATTTCCCAATTCTTCTTCACGCCCCAATTTTAGTGGCGTCGCGAAAGTGCTGACGCAGTCGGATACTCGCAAACGCGAATTTTTACTCTCCGTTCTTATTGTTCTTTTAATTTGCTTTACGAGGAAGGATACGGGGAACGGAGAGAAATTCCGGTCAAACATTCGCCCACTTAGTGTCTTGCGCAATGTCCGCGGACAAATGCTGTTCTCCATTCACCCCCAAGCTGACAGTGCGGCAGAAGCTACGCGATCGTGGGACAAGTCATGCGCCTATCGCAGCAGGGTTGAAAGCAGGTCTAGTTGGTAGTAGTTCGTGGGGAAACAAAAATCCCACAACACAAACACTTTTTTGTCCTGGTTTTTTGTGCGTTCTTTTTTATTTCATCAAACGTCTATCTTCCACCTCGTGATCACCCTTTTCCTCAAGCACAGAGAGAGGGGTCAGGCGATGAAAGAGAGGGTGTCCTTCTTGCAATGGATTGCAGTGGACGCTGCCAGCCATCGGAGCCAACATCAAACACCTTTGAAGCCAATCCAATCCAACGTTGTATTGGCTCGAATGGCTCGTAGCTTCCGCTGCGGTCCGACGCAAGGGGAAAGAAGGGAAGATGGGAAGATCCGGCGAAGCGCGCTTGCCGATGTGCAACCCATGAAGCAATCGGGGCTCCTTTGTCTCTCTTCCAGTCCAATCGACACCTCCCCAAAGCGAAGGACTAGAGGAAACAGAAAATATGTATGCATTGGTGTCTACCTTCGTGCTGTATCCATAATCGCTAGCTTTACGCAATGTAAAACTCAGAAGCGGGAGCACTATGCGCAGTTCCAATGTAGTCTGTAGAAACTGAGTTTAAAGTGGAATTTAGATCTGTTATGGTACCGCAGATCCGCGTGATCTCTCCATTTTTGAAAAAAAATAGCTGTTGATAGGTCTTCAAACGTGTTAAAGCTGGTTTATATCCGAGTAATTTAATAATCTAAAACAATAAATAGTTGTTTCTTATCTCTCGAGAAATTAAATATAAAGAAAGATGAAAACTGGGGGAACTTTCTGGAGCCAGTAGTCATTTGCTCCGCCGGACGCATAACCGAAATTCGGAATGACGTCTCACGATCATTTTATCTAAGGTTATTGAACAAACGCTTTCGTCATTTACACCGAGTTAAGTTGTTGGTCCTCCCGGTGGTGGAGGAGGCAGGTTCCGCTCCGATGGTCTGGAGCGTGGTGGCACGAACATCGCTGAGTGACGGGTCGACTCACTGCTTGTAGAGCACTATGTGTATTTATTTACACTAGTTAAGGGGTATTAACGCGAGGGAGAAATCCCGAGGATTTCTCCACGGCACGCGCATCCCGCGACGAAAACGTCAGGCTTTGCGATGTGCAAAAGCCTCGCATTTTCGTCTCGTGGTGCGCGCGCGCCGGGGAGAAAACCCCAGAATTTCTTGCTCGTGTGAATACCACTTTACAAGTCCCAACCTGGGAAACCATGCTGCCCCGTCTAGCGTCTCGGCCCTAGTCCCCCGTCTCCCTAACTCGAATCCAAAATCCAAATCAACCCTCAAAATCCTCTCTGTATTCCTTTTGTAGGCTCGTAGAGGCCTCCTGTCACCTCACGGACCGACCAATCTCTTCAAATTCCACCACTCCCACGGGGTACACAGTTACCCAATGGTCGGCGAGCCGTCTGCCTGGGGCTCCGACCGCCAAAACCAAATTCCTTCTAGAGTCGCCCCCTGCATTCTCTCAGTCTGTCTGGCGCCAACAGCTAAATTATTACACCGGGCCAAAAGCGACAATTTGACACTAAGCGGCGAAATCCTCTAGATACAGGCACACTCGGTTAAAAGCCACGAGCAGGTCCAAGTGCGGGCTGTCCCAGGCATCTGTGGGAACCGCTCCCACCTCTCGGCCGCTCTGCCCCCGCAAATGATCCTTCCAAAACGCTGACACCAACATAGAAAGCTAAACAAAAACAATGCCGACGCAACTCTGGAACGATAAACTTTTCTAACAAAAAAAAAAAAAAACACCTTAATGAATAAGAATGATATCTATATGCTTAGCTAACGGGCTTTAGGCACGCGCCACCGAAAACAAAAAAACACCTATTTTTTTCAATAAATAACAGCTGGAAGACATAAGAAGAGTGCACCTAAAAGTAAACACTTAAAACATGCGAATATCCTACTTTTAATACCGGGCGCCGGTCAAGTGATGTTCCCATCCAACTTTACGAACCTGAGGTCAGCGTAACTCGATTACGCTGCTCGGTCGATACTTGGTCTAGTTCAAAAGTAACTTTTTTCGAGTGTGTGTTGCTTCTGTTTATTTATTACCGCAACACATAAATATTGCTCCATCTCTCTCGGAAAAGCAACCCGACCTCTCTATTTTATTTTATTGACACCGATTGCTAGATTAGAAATTCTCAAAGTTCTCTTTTGCCTTCCCTTTTTTTTTTTTATCTCAGCAGTAAAATTCAGTCCAAACATTCGCCTTCCTTTTGAAAGATAAAAAACAAACGTACGGCACTGGCCATCAATGTGTCATTTTCCTTTTCCAGTTGCGAGTGGAATAGAAACCAGACTCAGCAGTAGCAAACCGAAACTCAAGACCGGGCGCATAAGTATACACAAAAAACGTATAAACGTATAGAAACGGGGAGTCGTGCATTAAGTAAACACGTACCGGCTGCGTACGCTCTAAAGAAATCAAATGGTTCTTGGTCCGTTTAAAGTCACAATGCGGACACTATCCAAGAAAGTTTACTTCAATACGTTTTTTTTTTTTTTTTTTTTTTTTTTCAATCTTGCCGCGACCACGAGGTCATCATCCGCGTAAAGTGGAGATTCTGACTTACATTACTTACAAGCCCTCTTTGATGTCGCTGTTAGGTCGACGCTGTCGAATAGATCGACAATGTCAATCAATTCGACAAAAGGACACGCACCTTCAAATTTGCCAATAAGAGACATCAAGATTCGTTTCGTTATCTTCAAAAACGTATTGGAACAGTCCGACCTCAACGTATAACTTTTTTTTAGTTATTCCTTTAATGTGAAAAACAAATATTGCTTTACTGTGCGCGTTGAATTGCAGGTCCAGTGATTAGGAGCTGAATGTAATCGAATACATACATCTTATAGCATAGTACCGGCCCATTCGCTATTCGACAGCCATTAAAACTGTGATTCTGACCCCCACACGAGTAAACAGAAACCATCATTTTTAGCGAGCGCCGGTTATCGCAGCTCTCGGTGTTACGTTTATTATCACTCCTGGCTCCCCGGCAAGGCGACTTTATCCGAAGTAGGTGCAGGTTGATAGGACTGGGAGATGCCCGTAAACATGCACACTGCTCGTGGTCTAAAGCAGACGTAAATTAAAAGCAAAAAAAAAAAAAAAAGAAAATGAAAAGAAAACGAGGCAGGGAGCGAAAGAAAACGTTGTGGCGGAGCTTCAGGCAAAGTGACCTGAAATATGGGGCTCGTCGGAAGGTTCTGCGAGCAGCCCGCATTGAGATAACAGACTCCAGGTGTGCGTTACTGCGAGTGGAGCACTTTGAGGCGCATCCTCTAAACAATTGAGTGAGTGCCCGTTTCGGCTATCGCCTCCGGCCTTATCTGGGCTACACGCTATCCACCTCCATCCACCGCATAACCCCCGCCGCAATATGATTCCCATCGCGTTCTTCAGGGCTCCGTAATGGCCATTCCCCTACGAGGTCATCTGACTTCCAAAAATTACATTCAGGTTTACTTGCGCGAAGTAATTTAGATAGATACTGTACCTCGGAAACTAAAAAAGACAGGAAAAAATCTAATCTCGTTAGGTGCCGAATCTAATTCCAAGTTAATGCTAAAGCTCATCCCATACTCAAAATAATGACGTTCTTTTTTTTTTACTTTTTTTTTTACGAAGAGCCACGGCCGGACGCTATTGTTACCGTTCCCGCCACTGAAATAGAAACAACTAAATGTGATCTATTCGGTAGCGTTCAAGTATAACAGCACTGAAATCTCCGTGGATAAACGATAGATTATAATGCGGGCAGAAACTCGGGGAGAGGAGGACACGAGAGCACACGGGCACGTCACAACACCGAGCTTCGCTTGAAATGATGAGTGGGTAGACCTAAAGCTAGCCACCTTTGTTTCCACTGCACTTACACATACTTACACACATACCACTGCGTTTGCGAAGACCCGAAGCGTGAACCTAATAGGCCACATACCACTGTTTTTAAGCTGCGCGTGCCCATAGGCACAGTAGTAAGAATATCTCGCATTGAGTTATATGATTGTGGAAGTCTACTTCATCTTGTTAGCATATTCCATTTTTCTTATTTTCGCATTAAATTTGTTTAAGTAAAGAGAACGTACAACGTTTGTAGATACAATTTTTTTTAATTCTTAAGCCTACGATTAAAACGTACGATTATTATATCAAAGTGGCAATGCAGGCGAGTTGGTTCATCGTTACAAAATGGAATCAGCGCGCAAACTACGAAGACACAAGGAAGAGAAATTGACAGGACAAGCGCTGGACTTCAACTGAACGTTTATTGAAAAAGAAACTAACGAGGAAAACAAACAAACCACCAAATCATCACCCCATCAAAACGTGCTCAGAAAAGCTACCTCTCTCTTAAGTAAAAAAATCGATGTTTGGCTGACGCATTGGTCACCTTCCTTTCCTATCTCAAATGCTTCGAGCAGCTCGCGTGCTGTCTTATCGGCCCCTCTTCCCAAAATCGAGATGCGATCAAATATCGGCTCGCACGAGCAAGTGCTGCAGTGTAAAGGCAAGTGACCGCCCGAGGTTGATCGCAGCGAAAGCGCGTGTTCACGTGCTCGGTCATTAACACATCGGCCAGTCTGGCCGATGTATACTCGACCACAGCTTAACGGGATCCTATAAACTACCCCCATCGCGCACTCGACGTACTTGTTTCTGTGCTTTACGGAACATTTATTCCTTCCCGTTCCCCTGTCCGCCACTCTGGGGCATAGCTGCAGCATCTTGCTGGGCGCCGAAAAGACAACCGGTACATCATAGCGCCCCGCAATCTTTTTTAGATTGTGGGATACCTTGTGTAAATATGGGATTACTTGCGGTCTCCCATTTGGCCGTTCTCTTGGTTGTTGGGGTCCCGTCTTTACCTTTCTTAGTAGCTTTTCCCCAACAACCAAGAGGGAGCCCAACAACCAAGAGAACGGCCAAATGGGAGACCGCAAGTAATCCCATATTTACACAAGGTATCCCACAATCTAAAAAAGATTGCGGGGCGCTATGATGTACCGGTTGTCTTTTCGGCGCCCAGCAAGATGCTGCAGCTATGCCCCAGAGTGGCGGACAGGGGAACGGGAAGGAATAGATGTTCCGTAAAGCACAGAAACAAGTACGTCGAGTGCGCGATGGGGGTAGTTTATAGGATCCCGTTAAGCTGTGGTCGAGTATACATCGGCCAGACTGGCCGATGTGTTAATGACCGAGCACGTGAACACGCGCTTTCGCTGCGATCAACCTCGGGCGGTCACTTGCCTTTACACTGCAGCACTTGCTCGTGCGAGCCGATATTTGATCGCATCTCGATTTTGGGAAGAGGGGCCGATAAGACAGCACGCGAGCTGCTCGAAGCATTTGAGATAGGAAAGGAAGGTGACCAATGCGTCAGCCAAACATCGATTTTTTTACTTAAGAGAGAGGTAGCTTTTCTGAGCACGTTTTGATGGGGTGATGATTTGGTGGTTTGTTTGTTTTCCTCGTTAGTTTCTTTTTCAATAAACGTTCAGTTGAAGTCCAGCGCTTGTCCTGTCAATTTCTCTTCCTTGTGTCTTCGTAGTTTGCGCGCTGATTCCATTTTGTAACGATTATTATATCTTGCCTTTCTCGCGTTGTGGATTTATTTTGAAAGCTTTTCGCGTTAAGTCCTCGCGACTCTAATGGTACTGGTCCGCTAGTGGTTCAAAAAAAAAAAGTTTAATTTGTCGGCTGCTGCGAACTGAGAGGATCGGCAAAGATCGAGTCTCGGACAGGGCGCGAGTCACAAAGCAGAGTAGCCTCCCCCAGAGCAGGGTCGCAATCACCGAACCGCAAGTAGCCAGTAGAGTTCACCGCAATGTGTGTTTTTTTAGCTTAGAATGTGTTTTATCGGTCGATTTTTATGAAGATCTGTAACGTTTTGGGTGTAACGCTTGGCTGTAACAACAAACCGGCAATAAAAGCGTTACGCCCATAGCAAAAAACGTGAGAGGACTGCAGACCTCCCGGTTTAGGATTTGAGCTCATCACCTTGAGATCTTGAGCCTAGCGCTTTACCGACCGAGCTAGCGAGAAACGCCACTTCCTCTCGACGCGAAAAAAATATACATTTTCGCGCGGCGTTCGAAGGCCGCGCGCCCAGGCCAACACGTCCTAGAGAGCTTTCAAAGCCTGCGCGTCACGTGACATGACGTCATGTCCCGGAGGCCTGCACGGGCGCTGATTGAATGCGAGTGCCGCGTCAGCGTTCGCGTGGGACTCGTTTCCTATCAAAGACCCACGCGAAGGCGGACGCGGCACTCGCATCCAATCAGAGCCCGTGCAGGCCTCAGGGACGTGACGTCATGTCAGGAGACGCGCCCGCTTTGAAAGCTATCTAGGACGTGTTGCCCGGGCGCGGTAGCGCTCCTTGCGGCTTTGAAAGCGTGTAGGCATGTCATGCTGCGCCATCTGAAGGTGTTTGTCAGAACTGGCAGAAGCAGCAGGAAACGCCTACACCAGGGACCCCGGAGACGGGCGCCGATAAGTGTAAGGTCTATCACACATTTCGTGCTACCAGTCTTTCTCACCATAATCGAGCTTGTATGTTTTTGGTTCCTTCGTGACTGGCGCCTCCTTTTTGTCGACCAATACTCCACACGCAGTTACTCTAAACCGTCTTTGAATTAGTCTTCCTGGAAAACGCGTAGACAGTCAATCGCGGAGAGCGATGGAAATTTCTCAGCGAATTATAAAGCTCAATATAGAATAAGAAATAAAAAATGTGATGCAGCCTGGGACAACGAGCACGACGTTTTACTTGCTCACTGTGTCTGCGCATATCACTTTTTTTTTTGGATCGAGGTGCACTTTGAGCTTTGCCGTTCACTGTGATCATTCTATTGTTCGCCACGATTAGCTGACTCATTCACGTGCAGGAAAGTGAATTCGCAGATATTTTTTTGGAGTGTAGAGAAAGCGGCCATAAGAAGCAGCAAATATGGCATGCCCTGCGAAATTCGAATTCTAAGCGTAAATACCTTAAACTGAGCACGGGAACGTCATTTATAAAATAAATGTTTGTCTACTTTTTTAGAGCTCAACTCAGAGTTGCTGATATTAAATATATATATTTATATATATATAAAGAGAGAGAGATAAAAAACGGCGGCCGTTCATTTCCCATGTCCTATACCGGTCTCCTCTTCGTCTGCTCGCTAGTTTGCTTGATCGCTTCCAGGTGGCCTGGTGAACGCAGTAATTATGAGAACGACGAAGGGGAGGCTGGGGAGGAGCGGGATAAGCGCGATAAATAATGGTTTAACGAAATATATGAAGGATGATGCAGTTTCAGTTCTCAATAAAAACGAGCGAACTTCATGGTTGATTAAAAAAAAATAATATTAAAGCAGACCAATGTTTGTTTTCTTTTGTCGTCTGTTATTCGTTCGTTTCCCCTATGCACCGTCCGCGCCCAGCAGGGTCGCGCGAACGGATAGAAGGCGACACAATGATACGAACGTTCGTCTACTTTAGAGTTTATTTGTTTATCAAACTGAGATGTTCGTTTCCTTCCAAATGAGAACTGAAACTGCAGCATCGTTTATATATTTCGCTAAAACCATTCGTTATCGCGGTTATCCCGCTCGTCACCAGCCTTTCCTATGGCGTTCTCAGCGTTTTTGCGTTCATCATGCCACCTGGGAGCGAGCTTGCAAACCATTTCGCAGTCGAAGAGCAGACCGTTACAGGACAGGAAAGTGCACGGCCGCCATTGATGCTGTTTCTTTTTTTTTTTTTTTCTTTTTTTGTACAAGTTTTGGGTTCAGTTTAAAAGCAAATAGACATCGCAGTGCTTAAAAAAAGGACGTCCGCCTGCCCAGTTTCGGGTATGCACGTTTGGAATTGCGAGGTGTGCCAAACGGGCCGGACTTCATTAATGAGGTTTAGAATTGCGAGCGAACGCCAGCACTCTGCGTTTGCGTTGGCGTTGCGCGTTCCACACTGCGCGTGCGCGGAGCCCAAACTGCGGTCTCCGATTGACGCATGGCGGCGACGCGCTTGCGTACCAGGAAGCAGGCAACGCTTGCGCACAGGGCTTGCGTCTGCTCCTATACGCAACCCGGCTCGGAGAAAAAACAAAACTGCTGAAAATATTTAAACAGAGGGACGGAAGAAAAAAAAAGTGCGACACTTTATATAAACATTGTGATGTATATTTATTTTTTTTTTTTACCAAACTGTGGAGTCTGGATAACGCTCATTTGAACTTTTTTTTTCTTTTTTTTTTATTGTAGCAAGACTGTGTTTAGTTACGTGGTAGCAAGAAGGATGTTTGAGGCTTTTCGTATAATCTTTTCACGCACTCATTAAACATTAAGACTCGAGCACTCAACCTAGGTTGTTCCATTGAAATCTG
Source organism: Ixodes scapularis (assembly GCF_016920785.2). Taxonomy (NCBI): domain Eukaryota; kingdom Metazoa; phylum Arthropoda; class Arachnida; order Ixodida; family Ixodidae; genus Ixodes; species Ixodes scapularis. Next base: position 189,437,237 of record NW_024609857.1, read on the forward strand.
AATGAAGCTCTCTCGATAAAACTGTCGCTTAAAATACCAAACATTACCAGAGAAACGTTATCTATAAGTTTGTAGGATTAATAAATGGGTTCTCGTCGAGCGTGGGTTGTTTAAAAAGGGAATGTACTACATAACAAGGAAGACGCTAAGTGCCGCCTAGTATAAGGAATTAAAGAACTCAGTTTTTTTTTTGTGTTTTCATAATCTCTATATTGTCGTTCGTAGATTGCTGATAAACCCATAGGCATGCATTTAAATGAGGGGTTCCACGATATCTTCAATTGGAATGTTTTGACTTTACTCGAGCATACTGTCACTAGTGGGACGCCACTAACTAAGAAACTCCCTTGTTGCGGTGTAATTTCAAGGTGAAAAGCGTGCATTTCCTTCCAATGTTTCCTTCGCAAGACTCGATGACGTAGCGTCACCGCCTAGAGGACAAGGCCGTGGTGCTGACACTTTTTGCGCCACCAGCGAAGGCCAACACTGGGCGCAGATTGGAAACGAGGGCTGCGTCAGCGCTCTGCTTCGAGTCAAGCTTTGAGCAGAACGTTGACGCAATCGTCGAATCCAATCTTTCACCAACGTTGGCCTTAGCTGATAACGACGTCTCTATCAGCAGTGTGGCTTCGTTATCTATAGGAGATGTCGGCATAGTACCCCTAGGGACTGTATTGGAACGCGGCTCATAGATTTGGGCCCGAGCATTGCGTGAGCACTCGAACTGGCCTCGTGATAATCGATAGCTCGACGAGCATTCGGGTGTAGTGGCCCGTGTTTAATCGCTGCGATGACGACTATAGCCGAACTATAACAATGTCTGGAAATCAGTGCGTGTCCTGTGATTTGACCACCCCGGCGCGTGGCTATGATCAACATTGGAGGCATATCATCGGCTCCAGATCACGCGGCCGCTTGTTTTGGCTACGAGTTGAGGGAATGAACGCCGCTCGTTTTTCGTTAATTCTTTTTGTTTTCCCGCGACTTCTATTGCGTGTGGTTAAAGGGGAACACGTCTTTCATAGGTCATTAAGGTCAGGGATTCGTTCTAAGCGGTATTTGCGCGAACTACAAAAATTGTTGCATCGCACCTTTAAAGCACTCGCGTATTGGCCGGAATCTAGCCTGTGAAAAAAACCTACTATAGTCAAGGATAGCTTTAGAAACGCAGGTGTAGTGAATCCTGAGTATATGAATATCGCTTTTCGGCCAGTAAGATTGAAGCGTAAGTCAATAGGGACGCCGAAGAACGTATAGGCAGAGCCTAGAAGCGGAAACATCTTAAGGTTCCGCGTTTATTGAGCTTACACCGACAACAAAATGAGCTGTCTTTATTCAGGAGAAAACATTTGGGAGGGTATAGAGCTAGGCTCACGCCAATAAAAAGAATTTCGCCGAAGATATACTAAACCGATAGAGACATCGCCTGTCATTTCTTGTTAGCGTATTGCCGGGGCGTTTTGCGACGGGATCTCCCATTCAGACACAAGACGGAACTAAAAACGAGCGCAGGCACGCGCGCAAAGGCATTCGCGGAATTCCGAAACGACTGCGAAGTGGGAGCCCCCAGATTTCGAGCATCCCACGCATAACGCGCGTTCTAGCGTTCTCGTGGGAAACAAATGCGTTATTTAGGAGCCGGCGGTCTTCAGCACGGGCGCAATCCCAACGGCAGCCCGTATACCCAAAGAGGCGCAGAAAGAAGCGCCCATTCCGAGCTCCTGCATTATAAAAAGGAACTACTACTCGAATATTAAACGCGCGACGAGAATGGGCGCGAAGCGACAGTCAAGCTCGCACGCGAGAGCGTAAGAACGAGCAAAAGAATCGTGAGTTTTGTTTCTTCTTGAGCGTCGACAATAGGTGCACTTGTCGGGACGTTGTGCAAGTCAACAACAGCGACAAGAAGAAGCGAAGTTATTGACTTTGAGAGTTCGTGGGGCCGGAAAATATAACTCGTCATTATTGGGCGATTTCATACCTCTAATACTGGCGCGAATTGAACAGCAAGTCAACCAACCTTGGCTTTAGAAATATTTTTTTGGAATAAACCTGGTAAAGATTCTGCAGACTTTGTGTAATTGTCCAGTCGGCGGCAATAGGAGTTGGTCCAGTGTAGTGGTGTCTGAACAGGTGAAAGATGTCGCTTGGAGTGCCTCCGTCACGCCAAGCTATGAAACCGACTGCCAAATTGCGACACTAGAAAATTTGACAGTGTATTCTAACTTAATTGATGAACACCTTGATGTACCCGGAACCTCGCGCGTGTGTTCCGTGATGCCCCGGCCGCTGGGCTAGCTCCTGTTCGCTCACCTTGTAGTACATAAAACCTGATAGCATAAAACGTGCACCGCCTAGTTTTTTTGTTTTTTTTTCACAATAAACTTAGTTTTATTTATTCGTAGTATCTTTTGATTGGGGTAAAACTGCGTAGCATAGTGGTTCGCAAACTTCCCACTGCGCGACGCTGTTTGTGCGAACAAGTATACGTTAAGAAATCTCTGGCGTTTACTTTCTCGCAAAGTACTTTGGGAAAGCCAATCAGTGGAATCTAAAGAGGGAGCTCGGCCAGTTACGAGGTTGCTAATATGTTTAGACATATAGAAAAAAAAAAAAAACGGTTTGCGCTGCGGTACTGAGCAATACTTTTCCACCGTGCTCAATGCTACTGCGCAAACTTATTTGTTTGTTTGTTTGGTTAAAGGTATTATCTGCTCCGTTATTGACCAAACTCCCTTAGATTGCTGCGACTGGTCCTCCCAGGTGCTTTCCAGGAAAGTATGGTCACTCCAGACTTTTTCGAGCGAATAATCACCAGTTTCATCATCTTTTTTGTTTTTCTTCTTCTGTATTTTTTTTTTTTTTTAAATAAAGGGGCTGCCATCGGAACTACTTGAGGTGAAAGAAAGAGTTAATTATGGGCTATTCCGTAAATGGTCAAGTTTAGCGTTCGCCAAGACGCCAAGTGAAGTGTGAAAAGCTGGCAATTGTGTCGTGTTTGCCCTATACTTCGTCTCACCCTACGATGGACTAAGGGCAAAAGCTACGGACCGCCAGATTCAATCACGAGCCACTTAGAAATTGCATCGTATTGCGCTTTGATGCACGTATCAGTGCCCGCGTCTTGGGTCAGTGATGGGGATGGCGGACAGTGGTTCGAATCGAATAGCAGCGAGTGACTCAACAATTTTTCTTTGCAAAGAAGCCGCGACGTACAGGCTGTTTGCAGCCTCGAAGCTATAGAAATGATGCAGCGTTTTTGGGTTCGGAGCATTATTCGTCCACCCCTAATCAAAGATAGGCATGTCATAGTTTAGCGTAGAACGTGATTGGACCTGGCGGCCCGTGGCTTTGGCTTTTAGTCCATCGTGGGATGAGACAAAGTATAACAGTTTACAAATAAAGTTCATATGAAATGAAAAAAAGCTTATTTACTGTATTACATAACATATGACACAATGAGAAATTTCATGACATGCATGGACATCTGTAGCTAACAAAAATGTTATTTAATTAAGTAACTGCATTTATCATGTAGTCAAGATTCTATCTTTATGCACGTCACAAGGGAACATTAAGAGTCAGTTCACAAAAACAAATTTTAAAAATAAAATTCGTTCAAATAAAAACCTTGGCAGTGAGAGCTTCGAGACAGCCCTTCAGATTATGCTGCATTAGGCGTGGCTCCCGAGAGGGCGATTTAGAAATTTTCGGCACCCTAATTACACATTTCCACGCTGCGGACTCCCCCAAGGACCTAAAAAATAAAATTGTTGTTTGTTCGTTTTCGCTTGTTCGCTTCTCGTTTTGATATCAGCGACCGCCGCATGATATGCTAATAAAGCGAAACTCCCGCTATTCCCCGCAGATTGCGAAGTGACATCTAACGTTAGCAGTCGATGACTTCTTTCTTTTTCTGTCGCTTCCTCCCCTCTCTTCCATTTAGATTTCTCATTCTGTCTGTATTTCTTCCGATGACATTTCGAGTAGCGGCGGCGTAAGCGTTTTCCGCCATAATAACGATCAAATACGAGCCGTCACGCTAATTTCGGCAAAAACCTAATTAAGCCTAAACACGCAAACGCACGCACCACAAAACCGCGCACGCGCGTGGCTTGCAGACGACGGCTTCGGGTGCAAAAACAAAAATAAGCAGACAAAAAAGAAGAAAGTAAATAAAAGGAAGATGGCGCTTCCCACGGGGCGGCACCGGCCAGTAAGAGCCGTACATTTCAATTAAATGGCGGCTCGGCCCGAGAGAGTCCGGCGAGCGACGCAGTTAGTCCTAAGGGGGTCGCGGTCATCACGAGCACGCAAATCTCGCTAATTATAAAGATTAATGAATTTAACTCAAGTCCGAACCCCGCTGGTGATTTTCCGGACCTCGCAATTCGCCCACCCTTTTTTTAAACTGTTTCCTGAATGTTTTTTTGTATTATTATTATCTTGCTCCTGCCGAGTTAATATTTCATCCGCACTCGCGGTTCTACTAAATTGGTTCTCCAGATTCTGGACCGCTGTGGGCCGCAGAGAGCCTGTGCAGACTTTCTGCGGGCTCAACGTGGATTGCGCTTTTCTACACAACAGTATAGCCGTCATATTGGCATCCTTGTGAGTATGTAGAAAACCGTGAGTTGAGCAACTTATTTCGCTTGTGGAACTTGCCAGTTTTGAAAGGGACGAAAGTTTAAACAGGCGTGGAGTCTATAAAAGCCTGGTCAGAAAGTAAGATTCACGGAGTTTTTCACCATTTGTCTCATCGTTGTCGTAGTTGTACCGTCATATTTGAGAGCCCCGACATATATGCGACCACTTAAGAGTTTCTGGCTCTTGAAGTGCCACCGTTAAAACCTTACGTCCCATAAAAATGCATTATTTTTGTTTTGCTTTTTAAGTTGCGTACGTATTATTTGATGTCCACAAATGATTATACCTGAAATTCTTGACCCTCCTTAGCGTAAACCGTTAAAAAATAAAACTTCAAAGTGTAAAATGATTTCCAATAATCGGCTACTGAGGTACCAATCTGACATTTCTCTCGAGTGTATGTACTACAGGAAGATTTGTCACGAGCAAATTGAAAATATGAACTTTTATTTAGGCAAAACACAAAGATAGACAAAAAATATGCATGTGACGATAAACCATGGGGTCAAACAGAACTTCAGGCGTCTTCAATGTTTGATTTCGTATGTGACACTACTCTCTATAGCCTGACGTCTGGAATTCATGGGCCGGATTGCTAGAACAGCGTATCAGCTGAGACTGGCTGAATGAAAGCACTGCAAAGGCTGGGGCACGCGAGCATCTTGGGGCGCAGTTTGAGTCTCGCTCAGCTCGTGCGATGGCTTTGGCAGTGCTTTCTTTTCCCCAGTATCAGCTGAGACGCTGTTTCTCGCAAGCCGGGACAAACATTCATGCCCCTGTCTTTCGCAGTTTTTTTTTTTTTTTTTGGTATGCCGCGACTCGCCGTGGGCTCTGTCACTTAATTTTGGGTTCAGTTAGTTACAGGTTACTTCAAGAAAAAGCCAGGTGCACTTGCGCAAATTAAGTACGTACTTAAAGACACAGACAAGAGCGGAAAACGCGGCTGTCATAGTGAACACAAATGAACCCGTCACTTGTCATTCTTTTTCGCGTATTTTTTTTTTTCTTTATTGCTTTAGTAACCCAGAATGAGAATATGATTCTCGTAATTGCTCTAAATTAATTTATTTAATGATTTACCACCGCGTGACGGAGGTTAAAGTCCCGATGCGAATAATGTTTAGAGATGTTACGTATTGTTTTTTTGCGCATTCCATTGGGTAGCATTATTAATCAAACAATTTTGCTATTACAAAAAAAAAAAAGAAACGAGAGCAAGACAAGTAACGTATGCAAACACCAGCGAATACATCTCCTTGTTTCTAACAACGAAGCACACGTTCACAGTGCACATTTTAATCTTTTCAAGCTAAGAGCGTTACCACGGATTTGAATGTGTTAAGTAACCAATAGAAAACCAGAGATAATTAACTTTCGTCCAAGAAACAGTCAACATTCTTTTTACACTGACGCCTTGAAAAATGCAGAGCGTTTCTTCTTACTCTTGAGCTTTTCTTGCTTTGTAACTTGTCCTACACTCTAAAAAATGTATGTGCGTCTACTTTCCCACACAACACTTAGAGAGTCAATCACCGCAACTTAAGGAGGCAGCTCAGCGAATGACGATGCCGAAACATATGTTTCGACCAAAAAACGCAGTCTGAGTTGTGACATTAAGCAATGCAAGCGTGACGTTTTGTATTGCATAATGTCAAAACTCAGACAGCTTTTTTTGTCTAAAGATATGTTTCGGCAACGTCATTCGCTGAGCTGCCTCCGTAAGTTGCGCTGATTGGCTCTCCGAGTGTTGTGCGTGAAAGTAGACGCACAGACATGTTTTAGGGTGAGGGCGTTCTGACTGGCCAGGTGCCGCAATATCATCGGATACTGCGGGACGTTAAGGGAATCGGGATTCTTAACTTGTTGCAGGTTATATAACAAAGCATACTCGCGAAATATTTTAAACACTTCCCACTGTTTTCTTTAAACAGGTGCCATGAAAAAGTCCTGTAGCTAATTATTTTGATCGCTAAACTCCCACTTACTTCTATTCGGCTAGCTTACTGAAACTGTTCTACTATTCCAGATGACTTGTTATCACTCGCACAATATGTGTTCATCTATTCCCAACCTAAGCTATTTTCTCATCGCGCAGAATGCTACCAGGACATGTAAGTTATTTTTTTATATAAATATATCATCTTAGAAAAGATGTTGAGAGTATCTTCGGTGCACCCTAAAGTTTTCACACTGCGACATTTCCACATATTAGCACTTCACAACCCACATGAGTACAAAGCATAATTCAATTTCAGGTAGGAAGGAACCCCGCTTCGCCCCCCCCCCCCCCCCCTCCAAATAAAAAGGTCGTACAAACAAAAGGTTTAGCAGTAGAGAGCAATAGTGCAATTGATATGACCCACCACAATTATTATTAGAAGCTTCTAATATCCAGATTAGCTTATGCGCAAAAGATTTTTCGCTGTTACGTTCCCTGCTTGTTAACAACCTGAATAAAATAAACTTTTATTAAATATTTACGCAACATTTGTCTGCAAACATTAACATTAAACGTGACTCACCGATATTGGGGACTTTTAGAAAACCGTTACCCTATTCAGCGTACCGCACTACAAGAGCCTTTGAAGCATGCTTCAAAGGCTCCGGTTGTGCGGTATGCGGAACACGGTGACAGTTTGCGAAAATTCCTTATTGTTCCTCCAACTGGACGGCACCACGCGATCGCTCACTTATGATGTTTTAAGTACTGTCCTCATGACTGAGCGAAAGATCGATCACCCTCTTTTTTTACAACGTTCTTTTCTCCTTTTTTTTTTTTTGGGGGGGGGGGGGGGGAGTTTTAATAATTGTTATTTTTTAGAAAAACACTTGGAACTGTGCAATATTTATCGGTGAGACAAGTTACGGTTACTTATAACCGGTAAAAGTGCTAGGAAAACCAGATGTATAAACGCATCTGAATCTCGGATAATCAAAAAGTAAGCAAGCGTCAAGCTCGGTCAACGTATACATCGGGTGATAATTCAGTTGGGTGATCATTCAGTTACATTCTCATTCGAACCGCTTTACTGCAAATATTATAACTGCTCGGCTTGTTGCGCTGATAACGCTGAGATATCGCCTGCATGATACATTTTTATTTTTTTAACAACATCGTTGAATGCGAATGTGAGGCTTCCTCTAAAGCGATTTTTTAAGGTGCATTAATTAAAAAAAAAAAAGAATACCTGCCTCTTTTTGCAGCCGCGGTTCATGTAGAAAAAAAGTTATACCTGCTATTTGGCGAGCTTCACAAACGCAAAGGTTGTGCAAGGAATCGATAAATGCATAAACGATTACTCGTATCGATAAGGTAATGGAGCGATGAAAGACGCATCCGCAGCCGCGTTGCATAGCGGCAACAGCCGGTCCAATATTCCCCTACGTCCCCTCTCTTTAGGCCCGCCTGCTTCGGCGGAACCTAGTATACGGCTCGGATGCAAGCACTAATGAGAAGCGCAATTAAAAACGGCGCATTTCGGAGGTTTCCTGGGTCACTTTGGAAATGTTTATAATTGCTTCCGGATAAATTGAAAGCATCTTTTTTTCATTTTTGGGAACGTTTTTGCTGTCGTTGTCGTTTTCCCTGGGCACCTTAGTCAACCATCATCCCATCTATAGGTTCATTTTTTAGTTGACGTTCGTTTGGCTTTGGTAATTTATTAATGCTCTCTAAACTACTGAGTTCACGACTATACTATTATTTTTTTATTTACAGCCGATTGATCAATAGAAAGGTCCAGCAATGGGGGAGCAAGACTACATTCTCCTGCGCTCCAAGGAATCTTGAGCGTCAACTTTTGCGCGAAGTATTTGAGAGTACCGATCGCTGCAATATACGGGGGAGCTCGGCGATTGCCGAGCTCGAACGTATGTTTACACCTATACTCGTTGTCACCTCAGGAAAAAAAATGGTTCGCTCATTATTGATGGGCTGCGCAAAGTTGTCCTTACAAGATCTTAGATAACGCAGGAAGAAATGATACTTCTAGCGCTTGAAACATCTACGTCTTGATAGGATAACATAAAGCTAATCTAAGAAGCACCTACATATATATTTTCATTCAACGCACAAAAGGACAAATTAGCAACGTTCGCCGGAAAGTTGAACCCTTTTTTTGTTATTTTGTTTTGTTTTTTAAATGAAAGACAGTATAACAAAATGTTTACTCTCTGACACTGAGCGTGACGCAAGTACGCGAAACTTCATGCTCACTTTACGAACGCAAACGGCTTTCTTTTTTTTTTTTTACACACTGGATTTACCGTCGATTCCAGTAACGCAGGGCTTGGCTTGTGATGTTCAGGCTATTGGCTTCGTGATTCCTTCTATCAACCTTCTCATCGACCAATGCCGCGATCTAATTGGCTGAGAGGGGCTATAATGAGATGGCGGGGACATCGCCTACGCCCCGCTTTTCTTAATCACGGAATGGCCACAGTCATTTTTAGGGGAAAAGTACAAGCAACCGATGTATTTTTTAGAGTGTATGTAGTGCGCAGGACCATCGCCTTTCCAATACTTTATAAGCCGAATTCACGTTGCTCATAAATCATTAAACCAAAAAGGGCACGGTGCTCGCTGCAGACCCGATGACAACATTCGAGAGTTATAGGGAACCGTTTTTGCACATTCCCTAAAACTCTCCACTGTATCGGATGTGCAAAAACGGTTCCCTAAAACTATCCACTGTATCGGGTGTGCAAAAAAGTGAAAGCCGTTTACAACTCCCTGTAACACCGAATTAGAGCGCAGCTCTTGAGGAGGAGGAGGGAAGGGCACTGGGGGGGTGAAGTGACCTGGGGGGGGGGGTCGCGTGACCTTGGGGGGTCACGTGACGATGCCGATGATGTCATCAGTGACGTCACTGATGACGTCCGTCATCAGTGACGATGACGATGCGGACTCCGATAACGTCATCAGCGATGATGACGATGACGATGACGATGCGGATGTCGGTGACGTCATCAGTGACGTCACTGATGACGTCATCTGTGATGATGACGATGACGATGCGGTTGCCCCTCCCTCGAAGTCACGTGACACCCCCAGGTCACGTGACCACCCTCAGGGTCACGTGATTCCCGCCGAGGTCACGTGACCTCCCCGATGACGTCAACGTCACTGATGACGTCACCGACAACCACTACGTCATCGTCATCATCACTGATGACGTCATCAGTGACGTCACTGATGACCTCACCGGCATCCGCATCGTCATCGTCATCATCACTGATGACGTCATCAGTGACGTCACTGATGACCTCACCGGCATCCGCATCGTCATCGTCATCATCGCTTATGACGTTATCAGTGACGTCACTGATGACGTCATCAGTGATGATGACGATGACGATGCGGATGCCGATGACGTCATCAGTGACGATGACGTCATCGGGGAGGTCACGTGACCTCGGCGGGGGTCACGTGACCTGGGGGTGTCACGTGACATCGGGGGGGGGGGGGGGGGTCACGTGACCTCGGGGGAGGGGGGGGTCACGTGACCTCGGGGGGTCACGTGACTTCAGGGGGGGTCACGTGACTTTGGGTGTCACGTGACCTTGGGGGTCACGTGACCTTGGGGTGACCTTGGGGGTCACGTGACCTTGAGATGACCTTGGGGGCCACGTGACCTTGGGATGACCTTGGTTACGCCGACGCCGACGGCGACGCCGACGCCGCTCAAGTTGGGAACGGGCCCCTAAGAGCTGCGCTCTAAAACGGTTCCCTAAAACTCTCCACTGTATCGGATGTGCAGAAACGGTTTCCTAAAACTCTCCACTGTATCGGATGTGCAAAAACGGTTCCCTAAAACATTTTACAGTAGCGAATGTGCAAAAACGGTTCCCTAAAACTCTCCACTCTATCGGCTGTGCAAAAACGGTTCCCCAAAAAGCTCTCCACTGTATCGGATGTGCAAAAGCGGTTCCCTAGAACTTTCTACGGTATCGAATGTGCAAAAGCGGCTCCGTAAACTCTCTACTGCATCGGATATGCAAAATCGGTTCTCTAAACCTCTCTACTGTATCGGGTGTGCCAGAACGGCTTTCTAAAACTCTCTATTATCCGCGTATACGACTCAAGCATGTTCGAGGCACGCATGCTTCGAACACATCTGAGACGGCTTTTTTTTTTCTATAAGCAATACGGCAGGACACAAGGAGAGAACACTTGTCGGTGTCTGCAGACTGTCTGTTGTGTCTGATGTATTAGCAGTGTGAAAGGCGGCTTTAGAGTTGCCTAACTTCATTCAGGTAAAACAGGACCAAATTCATCTTTTCGTCGCATCGCGCGTGACTGACGAATCAGGTGTCCAATGGCTCAACCGTCGCCTGCTTTATTATCTTTTTACCTTCACCTTTTTTCCTTTATTCGTTCTCTCTCGAGTTGGAGGGTCGAACGAAGTCTGGCTAGATCCCGGCCGGGATTTAATTAAATTTGGGGGGCCCAGCGCCGCGACCACAGCGGCCCGGCACGTCGGCGCGGGCGAGCGCTCCACGCTACCGGCACGGCTAATTAGAGCGCAGGTACGGCAAGGCCGCTTCGACGCGCACCGCTTAGAGCTGCCATAGTAACCTGTAGAGCAGAATGCGACACGCTCGCCTATTCTCCTTCATGCGCCGGAGAACGTCGCATTCTTGCCTCTTTGCCAAAGATTTCCCTCTCGGAGCCGGCCACTCTCTGTTCCTACTTGCATACTTCTCTTCCTTTTCTTTTTCTACCTTAAAAACGTAATATATATATATATATATATAGAGAGAGAGAGAGATTTATTTAATTATTAATTAGATGACACATGTCAACTTCTGAACACCTTGTTTGGTGTGATAATAAATTACTTCTGGTACACTTGTCCTGGAGAGCTAGAATCTATGCGGAGAGGAAGTTCGTCTGCTCCTTGCGCAGGGGTTGCGATGATATGAGAACGCCGAGCTCTTATTTGCTAATTGAAAAAAAAAAAACTAGTGGGCAGACTTGCAGGCATCTAGCATTAAGGTATACCTGCTATCCTTCCAATCGAGATCAATCAGAACGCGGCATCGGTCTGTCGTCACAGCAACACCTGCTCAAGAAGCAAACAAGCTTATGCTCCACTTTGCGAGCATATCGAACGATGCTTTCTCCATTTTGATTTCTTAGTGTGCCTATATTTGAGAGTATTTCCGACCGCTCGGTCGGGGTAATGGGGTTTAAAAAGAGCCGAAAGGGTCGGTCGTCTGCAAGTGTCTTTGAACCTTGCTCCGCCCCTCCCTCCACTCTCCCCTTTCTACGCGTCAACTGGCGCATGCGCGTGAGCACTTAATTTGCGCGGAATTCGTCCGCCAATAAAGAGTTAAACACTTTCCATGGGTGAGGTCTTAAATGTAAACTTTTTGTTTTCCACGTGACTCGGTGTCTGCCCAACGCCAGAGTGAGTTTTACTATTGCGTATACGCCGACAAACTGAGGCAGAGGAGGAGGGGAGAGGGGACGTCAGAACGCCGAGCTCTGATTGGAAGGATTAGTGGGTAGACCCAAACCTAGCTGTCTCTGTCTCCACCGCACTCGCCGAACGCGCTGGGACGTGGAACGCCGGCGCCCGGCGTTTGGATTACGCATTCGAACGGGTTTGGCGATTGCAGTGGTGTCAAAGGCAGCTTGCATTAGGTCTACCTAAAGCCCCTCGATGTGTTTGCGTTTGTCTTGCAAGTAGCGTCAAATGCGCGAGTGCACGAGGCCCATGTCTCGAGCGGCCCTTGGAAGCAAATGGCGGCGCAGCACTGAAATGAGCGGGGCTTGGAAGAGAAAGGCGGCGGAGCACCCGCTCATGGCACGTGTCTCGCGCGCTTCCACAACAATGGTTGGCGGTACTTGTAAAAAACGCTTTTATCAAGGGGCTTTAGGTCTACCCACTACTCCTACCAATCAGAGCTCGGCGTTCCGACGTCCCCTCTGGTCCCCTCCTATCCCTCAGTTTCTCGGCGCATCGGAGCAAACGTAATCGCTGTGCGTTCGCGTTTGTGCTGCGCGCTCCGCGCTGCGCATGCGCGTCATCACCATTCGCCAATCCGAGACGCTGTGTGGAGCTCCGTGCACGCTCAGTGTGAAACACGAAACGCTAAGGCCAACGTATACAGTGCTTGAGATTTTTCGTATACGCAATTCTAAAGCTCACCAATGCCCGTGGATTTTCTATGTCCTCTTCCTTAGTCGATCACACGACACGGCTAGATGGAAAACAAATTGTGCGTCTGCGTTCGGTGGCAACTCTCGTTCGACTGGTGCTTCACACGTTGGGCATCAACGGAACGCTCACACCAAGCTGAGCGCTGCGTCCGGAGCCCAAACAAATGATTCGTCTTATCGTTTTCTTCCCTATGAGTTTAGTTTTCTAGTTAGCCACTAGGGCCGCGGCGGTCGGGTCTCCTCCGCAATATTTGTTGACGGATTTAAGAACCCGATAAATGCTCCCCCTCAAGGGCGCGAGTTTTCTGCCTTCGATAACACTTCGTCGAACGCGCATCAAGGCCCGTCACAAGGCAACGAGCACGCGCTGAAGGCGGACCATCTACCATAAAATGAATTTTGGGTCTGGGGTAAATTATTTTAGATAACTATTTTACTAATCGTATAGCGTTTAGTGGGCCAAAAAAAAAGGGGCTAGAAGGTCTCCAAAACCCGCATTTCGGTACGAAAAGTTTTAAAATTTAGTGGACTATTCCGTACCTCGTTTCTTTCGAAAGCTCTCCTCCTTGTTTCACTACGATGCACCGCGGCGTCCCAGCACGCCAGCCGAACCAAGCTTGTGCATTCGAAACGAGCACTCCATCACTCGGACGAATGTTTACCGTCGATCCACCACGAATATTTGGATTTGCGGTCGTGGCCGATGAGTGCCGTGACGACACTTATCCTCAATTGCGAATGATAGGTTTCATGGTGTGCCAAAAAGGCACAGTGGAAGCTCAGGGTCCTCGCATCCGGTGCCTAATTGGACACCGGATACGAGCGCGGGGTTTCTGATTGTGCTCTTTAAGTACACCATGAAGCTCGCCATCGATCGGTAAACTCTTTTCGCCGTGTGTACGTATAGACGACGAAACTTCCGCACCTATTCTGGCTTCATCGTAGTCTGACCCCTCGCCTGCATACTTCCTCTCCTTGCTATTCTATCTTACCGCTTCCGACTAGTCCGCTGAGAATCACCGATTACACTTTATATGCCCCCTCGATGGCTACGTCATATGCAATCTTGATTTCGATTCTCGCATAGAGTTGCATCTCTCCGGCGGCTCGATATAGTCACACAATCTATTTAGAGCAACGGGGCTGTTCCATCGAAATTCCAATCAAGCGTTCGCGTTGATATTTAAAGAGCGGAACATCTACCCGCGTGCGGATGCAATCTTTCGAACGAGAGGAGCAACTTAGGGAATTTATAAGTCACCGAAGGGTGGGTTCACACAGGTGCGACTGCTTACGACCGTGCGCCTTAAAAACTTCTAAGATATCTTACGACTAGAAAACACAGTGGCGCCATCTCTTAGGTAGCCGTGAAATACTGGCAGTGTCTGTACATTTCGTTTTTTTTCTTTTGGCGCATATGATTCGTTGTTTTTAGTTGTTTTTGTTGTTTTGCTTGGACAAAATTTGAAAATGTTATGTAATGTAATGTTTTATTTGCTCAGGAGAGCCGCGGCACCGCAGAAAGGCAAGAGCCCGTACCAAGGAGGCCAGCGGTGCCGTGTCTAGTGATGGTGATTATGTGATGATGTAATGTACAGATGAAAGTTATGGTGTGTTAGGCCTAGCAGCAATCTTCGCGGTGATGGTCTTCGCGGTGCTGCCATGGGCTGCTATGGGGTAGACGTAACTCGGTAACGGTTCGTTACAAGTCACTGTTGCTGTGTTGCGTTGGCTGTGAACCGAGTCCTTTTGCGATTTACCTTCTCGGAAACCAAAAACGCACAGCGCAAAAAAGGATGCTCGCGGACGAGAAGATTTTTCCTTCCTCGTAGTAATTTTCGGAAGAAGGCAAGCGAATGTCCGATACGAAATTGGCTAATGCCCCAAAGTGCGGCGTAGGCAATCGTTTAATAATGAGGCCTAATTTGCGATATAAAAGAACGTTTAGGAAAATACATTAAAAGACGATCGGGAAAAATTGTTTTCACGACAAGATAAGCACGTTATTAATTTAAGAAGGGCGCTCGTAATACATTCTCCAGTTTATAATATTCTATATTTATTTGCATTAGCGAACTTTCCTTTCTTTTTCTTCTTTTCTTTACACTTTTTTGCTTGATTTCCATCTTCCGCACGTCAAACCCAGCAATGAAGCCTCATTTTTGTTTCGCCAATAAAAAAGAACATGAAGAAGAGAGCCGGTTTCGGCGTTTTCCTCTGAAAGCCGTTTGAGCAGCGAAATACCCCTCAAAAGCCCACATCTCTTTAGACAATGAAAGGCAATCCTAGAAAACTTACAATAAAACAAAAAAACAAACCCATTTCTCCAAACCTGACAAAACCAGCTGCGGCGTACACCCGCATGCCGTACAGGTATCGCTCGGGAACGCGCCAGGCGCAAAAAGAAAACAAAACAAAAAAAACCGACTTGATATATATATATGTTTTTTCTTCTCTAATTGGAAGTTAGGCTGCCAGGTTTGAGAAAAGATTAGACCGGTCAAGGCAGGGAAAAGCTAGAAAAAACTATACAAGTATAAAAAAAATGTAAACAAAGGAGTCAGGTGTGTTTTCTGTCTTTCTTTTTATTATTAACTGTTTCTTTTTTTTTTTTTCTTTTAGGAAAAAAAAGAGGAACGTTTCGTCCGGCTTGGCTTCGCTGACGTAATTTCGGAAAGACATTGGCGCTGAGTGGCGAAGCCCGCCGTCGGGGACGGCTGACCAAGAAGGATGGAGATGGATCGCGCGGACGCCTGGTTCCGACCTATCGGGCTAGACCCCTGAAAAGCGCCGCTGGGCCAAAATGCCGGCAACCTTCTTTTTTTTATCACGGGGCTTCAGCGCGGAAGTCGTCGCGGGCCCCGGAAACAAAATGTCTCCTCGGGGAGGTCAACGCTGGAAATTCCGGGTCCGCAGCTAGGACGCCGAAAGAGCCGCTTATAGCGTGGGCGTACGTGGCCCTAGGTAAAAAAAAAAAAGCAGTGCACCGAAAGTGGGTCCTCCGTACCACATTAGCGAATGACAATTTAGCGAACAGCATCATTTGAGAAAATTGACGCTTTAGCCAATAAAGGGGGAGCATGTGACCCCCCCCCCCCCCCCCCTTTCTACCCCGCGATGCGCACAAGACGCTTCGCGGCGGCAGTCTGCGGCGGCTCATTACAAAAATGTGAACCCACTTGGCCCACCCGTAAACGCTTCGCAGCGGCCGACTATTCGCTAATGTGTCTTTCGATGAAAATTCGGCGCGCGCTAATACGCCGTTCGTTGAACTGAGTGCCACCCCACCGAAAATATACTAATATACCTATTGCTAAATTACCCAAGCATCAAGGAGAATGCCGGGATTGGTGTTCCGCGCGCCACACGGGCACGCCTTCCCCCTATAAAAGATTCGAAGTAAATACTCCGAAATAGAGAGTTGAGGAACGCGCGTGCAAGATGCAATTTGTTTTAGGCGTTTGCTTTAGAAATTGCTACTGCTGCTGAGGCTAGCACCTGTGGCACCTGGAACACTAATCCCTGCATTCTCCTTGATGCTTGGGTAATTTAGCAATAGGTCTATTGTGTATTTGTACGCGATAAAAATATACACTTGAGGCTTATTTTAGAGCGCAGCTCTTAGGCTTTTGCCGATTCTTGGTTGAGCGGCGCCGGCGTCGGCGTAAACGGGCGTCGCATTATGGGACGCTTCCCATAATGACGTCACACGTAACGTCAAGAGGGTAAAATTTTTCCGCTAAATTTGGTAGGAAAATCGTCCACTAAATTTAGCGGGAAATTTTTCTGCTAAATATAGCGAGAAAATTTTCCTGCCAAATTTAGCGGAAAAAATTTCCGTAAAATTTAGTCGAGACTTTTTCTCTCGTGGCGTCACGGGACAATACAAGTGATGTTACCGGTGACGTCACGTGGGTACCCTCGTGACCCTCGTGACCCAATTTCACCCTCATGATGTCAAACGTGACGTCATGTGTGACTCCATGATGGGAAACGTCCCATAATGCAACGCGCGGTTGCATTTGGGACGTCACGTGAACTCAACACCAATTCAGTTTCCTCGCTAAATCTAGCGGGAAATTTTTCGCTAAATTTTCCCGCTAAATTTAGCGGGAAAATGTTGGTAAATTTCTCTCTACATTTAGAGAGAATATATTCTCGCTACATTTAGCGTGTAAATTTTCGCTAAATTTCCCGCTAAATGGTAGGCGAGCAGGGGAGGGTACGGGGGAGGGGAGCAGGGACATACCCTCCCCTCCTCCTCCTCGAAAGCTGCGCTCTAATTCGGCATTGCACAGAATCGCAAACGTCTTTAATTCTTCAGTAGACTCTCTCAATATGAAAGCTATTAGGGAGTTCTCGTAGATCGCGCTTCCCCCTCCGCAAAGCCCTCCGCAACGAAGAAGCCTCCACTGCGCCTGCGCGCCTCTGGCCTTGAGTGTGGAGTTCCGAGTATCGTAGCGAGTTCCGGAGAGCGCTGCGGGACAGCGAAAACTATCTACGAAAACTCCCTATTGTGTCGCGTGTTTGTTTGGACAGCGTAAAGTTAGTCGGCCCCTATTGCGCGCGGTGAAAAACAAACGCGTTTTACATAGCTCATTGACGACAGGTATTCGTTCTGAGCGGTATTTGCGCAAAGTATAAAAATCGTAGCATCGCCCCTTCAATGTTCAGACGCCGTCGACGCTACAAGGTAATGGGACTAATACAGCATACGTCAAAAGGTCAAGTCACTGGGACTTTTTCTGTTTGTGATTGGTTCTGCGATGATAGAATACGTCGAACACCATGAGGGCGAGCTTTTGAGGCTGTCTGATTGGCCTCATCCGTTCGTAGCGTTGACTGCGTCGGGAGTTAATGTGAAACGAAGCACTATATAGATAATGAAGCCGCAGTGCGGAATTTGCTTTTGCGTCCCTCAAAAAGGCCCACCTACGGCACAGTCTAGGCATTTGTGTTAACGTCCTGCGGGTCCTAACACGAGTCCTAATTGAACGACGACTCAGCCATTGTGTCCATATTGTTCTCTTCGCAGGCCTTATTTAGTGACGTAGAAATGAAGTGACGCACTATGCGGAGAGCAAGTCGTCTGCCTCTCGCGCAAGAGTTGCCGTGACGTCAGAAAGACGCCGAGCTCTGATTGGCTCTGATTGAAGGATAGTGGGTAGACCTCAAAGCAAGCTGCCTCGAGGTCTACCCACTATCTTTCCTTCAGAACCAATCAGAGCTAGGCGTTCTGACGACGCCACAACTCTCGCAAAAGAAGCAGACGAACTTGCGGTTCGCATACCTTCCCGTCCATGGGGTGTCGACTCCAACCGCAGATTGTTTCCAAAGCCAAAGCCAAAGCCTTTGTTTCAACAAAGGCTTTGGTTTCGACGAGAAGAGAGTCGTCGCATGGCGACAGGTTGTTTCCGCTTTCAAACGACTATGTCTCCCTTTAGACAATTCGGTCTTTGAGTAGTGGAGGGGCGCTTCGTAGGAGATAGCGACAGTTCTAACGTGTCGTGAGTAATTTGACACGATAAGTGCACCGTCTGGTGTGGCGACGCGGAAGTTTGCCTAAAGAGAATGGCGCTAGGACAGGAGAGAAGGATCAGGGGACACGCTCTGGTGTAAGATATATAGATTCGCGATACAATCGGGGTGACATATTGCCGTCTTTTAAAATTGCGTTCCTTTTCATCGACACGCGGTTGAGGCTTTATGGTACGACGGCAGTGGTCTTCTGAGAAGGTGAGGCCGTTTTTGTTACAAAGGTCACAAGAACCTTGACTAGAAGGTGAGTCATCAATAACGTAATGCGATATGCAATGCCGCGAAACAAGTCACTACTTAGTTTTTTAAAATACAAACGAGTGCGTGAGGTATATGGTTAATAATCTAACGCGTAATCGGCCACACTTCAATTGTAAAGTGTTGCATCCAACAGCTTTATTTGTATTATTACACAACTATAATAAACAAAAAAAAAAGAACGCGCCTACATTGTATTGCGGTGTCAGACCAGCTACGGTGTGTATCTAATCCCATTTTCAACAATTGTTTTTTCATTAAAATGCAGATCATGCGGAATTTCGAATTCCTGCGTATATTCCTATCTTAATAATTTCCTCGTGATCTAGAATATTTGTTCATTGTTTTGACATATCACTACATTATCGCCATAATGGGTAACAAAGCAAGGAACAATTAATATATGGGAATAAAATTAAACTCAAGTTCACTGGTGAATCACACATGAGCATGGCGCAGCAAGACTTTGCAAGATTTCGTGAGCGCTTGACCCCTGCCCACACGTTAAATAAAGCTCTAGCTTTTGTTAACGTGTTTTGCTTTTACCGAGCAAGCATATCATTTGTCTCCTGCTCCTGGGTTACCATGTCAACATTGAACCAGCTTGGCTGCACACTTGCTTATTGACTTCTCTCATTGACGGTACAAAAAAAAAAAAAAAGCGCTCGGGGATTAAAGAAAGAAAAAAAGAGGTAAATGCAGGAGGGCGCAGGAGAAGACGAGGAGAGGGAGTCACAAATCGTTGTGAGCATTAGGTAAACTAAAAAGATAAAGCGAACCTCAAACTAAAAAAAAAGATAAGAAAAAGCGAGTCAAATTTTGGAAAGCAAATAATATTCCACGCGAAACCGATCCCGGAAGGCTTGGTACAAGCTTGGAGCCGTGTCCCGGATGATCTAGAGTAAATAAAAGAAATGAAAAAGAGGGGGGCCAGGCTGGCTTCTGCAGCTCATTTCCTGCAACAAGGGGCTTCGATAATGACCCCGCAGAGATCATAAAAAAACGAATCCCTCCACCCTTCCAACCTCGGCCCTAACCCCCTCCCTCGCACCACCCCAAAGCGACTCTGCAACTCTGCTTATGAAGGCCTAAAGCTCGGAGACGCCAAAAGAAAAAAAAAATGATTGAAACCACGAAAAGCGAATTGTTCCACATTTCTAACTTCAATTTGCAACCTCCCATATTTTTTTTCTGTCGTTTTTTTATTTCTTCTTCATCTCCTTCAACCGTATTCGCTTGTTTTCAAGACAGCCATCATTCTGGATGAAACCCCGCTTGGGATGTCTCGGACCAGAGATGAAAATACAAAAAATAAAGAGCGAGTGAGCAAAATTACGTAAAACGCCATAAGGGGGAATTTCTTCTTCCAAATTCTAACAAACGTAAAGGTAACAATAAAAAAAAGAAATAAAACGTTGCGTCTTGTCCTGCAGTGCTTCGGCGGTTCCTAAGCATTTTGCGCTCTTCTTCTATTGCGTTCGCATTTCATTTAACTTACTACTGGCAATAAATGGTGCCCGAGGACCCTGCTTCCGCGATGAAGAGCGGCAGTGGCCTTTCCGTTCGCTTGTTGTTCTTAATGGTTCCTCGGTCATGCCGTCGTTGTTTTTTCCCGTTTCCTAGCGTGCCTGCCGAGTCGGGCGACTCGAATCGAATCGAAATGGCCGCAACGAGCCCGCCCGCATACCCCGTCAGAAAGAGCAAGACGTAATCGTTTACAGAAGCCATCGAAACGTGACCTTGCGGAACTTTTTTTTTTCTTTTTTTCTTTTTGGGGGGCGCCAGTCGATCACGATACTGAACGGTATGTGTGGTACGGTACGGGTCGCCGTCGGCCGTGTTTCCAAGAAGCCGAATGATTTATGACACGAGACTGCGTCGTCATCATCGTCATCATACTTAGGGGATCTCAGCAATGTGCGTCGAGGGTCACCATAGTCACGTGACCAAAGCGCGCTCTAAATGCGAATAAATCGGCTAGACATACACGCGTTTTTGAAGCATAAAATGCTTTCCAAAGGAACGCTCCCCCCCCCCCCCCCCCCTCCCCCCGAAATTCCAAACTTTTGACCATTCGTACATCCGTGCTTTTCTTGCTAAATTAAGCGGAGAAATTGATGTCACGTGACATTTACGCCAATTTAGTTTCCCCGCTAAAATGGAAGGGGGAAACCGACGTCATTTGAACCGACGTCGAGAGAGCTCCACATCCATTCATTTTCTTCGCTAAATTCAGCGGGAAAATGGGCGTCATTGACCTATTAGACCAGTTTGTATTCCACGCTAAATTTAGCGGAAAAATTGACGTCTCGTGGCCTGCACCGACTCAGTTTTCCTCTTACACTGACCGAATAAATTCATAAAAATATGGGTTCTTCGCTACCCGAAATGACAGTTTTAATGCATTCGAAACAAATTTAAACGATCGTTCCTCAAATATCGCATAAAAGGATTTGAAAACCAGAAATCGCTCACAGTTCTTTATTTCTTTTTTTTTTTTTTTACGTAAAACTTTTTTGGTTAGTCGATATGGATTTTGTGAATTCGCATTTTCATGAGGCCGTGAGTTGTGGCGTCATATGACTTCAGTTTCTCCGCTAGAGTTAGCGGGCGGGAAAATTGACGTCACGGGACCTCCACCAATTCAGCTTCCCCGCTGAATTTAGCGGAAAATATGACCTCACATGACTCCGTGTCATGTGACCTCTACACAAATTCAGTTTTCCCCACTAGATTTAGCGAAAATATTTGAGTCGCGTGATCTCAAAGCCAATTCAATATCCGCGCTGGATTTAGCGTGGAAAATTATTTCACATGATTTTATCTCACGTGACCCACAGACAGATTCAGTTTCCCCGCTAAATTTAGCTAGATCGTTTTCCGTATGCAACACAATTATACCCAGTGTTGTGCGTAACGGCACTCCAAGGAACGGCGTCCCTGGAACGCGTTTCTTTTAGGAGGAATGTAGGAACGCCCCCGTTCCATTTTGCGTCGTGGAACTGGAACGGGAACTCGTTACCATTTTACTGGAACGGAAAAAAAATGGCGTTCCTTTTTCTTCCATCGGGTTTGTTTTCATTTTATTTCTAAAAGGGAAGTTTAAAACTATAAAACAATTTCTTTACGACACGCAAGATCTCGTTAACTTTTTGGTTACTTATCTTAGGATTTATTTTGTGCGGTCTTGGATTCGTAACAGTCGGGTGCAGGAGAGTTAGTGGACATTGATTCTTTTTTGAGTGCCCGAGACTGCGGTAGCAAACCTTTTAGTCGAAGAAAGAGACACAGAAAGCGGAACGTTTCAAACTCAGCTACTTTCTTTCCTTTCACGAATCCTCATGTACTCAGAAATCTAAGGCCGACTACAGCCAACACTGAACATACACAAAAAGACCTACAGCTACAACAAAATAGCATGTTACCGGATATTGAACGCACCCTTGTATTCCGAGCATTGGTAACTTAAACGATACACTAAAATTAAACTTTATTCCTTGTGCGATTGTCCACCACCTTTAAACCGAACAGCGACTCCAACATTCTCGAAAAGGACTTGCAATTTTCAAGACTGACCTTCCAAAAGCCCAGACCCTCTTCTTCACTTGCTCGTCTTGCGGACAGCGACATTGAGAAGCAACTGTTGTTAAGTTCGAACAGGGGACTTTGTTAGATTGAAACGTGAGAGGTTGTTGTAAAACACTCGTGGAAGGTGGGGTAACAGCACATTTGGCTCGTTCGAATCGTCCACAACAAACATAAATATGTTTCAAAGCTTAGAAATTCAAGCTCGAATATATCAACAAATGAAAACCTGCTTTCGCTTGTTTTCTCCTCCTGGTGCCCTTCCATCACGGCATTAAAATTCTTATGTTTCCATCTGATGGGAGAGATTTAAAAAATACTTTGCTTGATGTAACTGAATATGGAAATCATCAAAATGCAAACGTAAGGTATATGTAACGATACGTCCGATGTTTTTTAACTGTAAAGGGAACGAGTTTCTTTTTCACATATGGAACTTGTAACGGGGACGCGTTCCGAAAATCGGAAGGAAAGACGAACGAGCTTTAGTTCCTTCTTTTGAGGAACGTGTACAAACTGATTATCTCTCGCAATCAGCTATGCAATTTTTGTTTCTATTCGTGTGCTTAATGTCAGATGGCCAATATGTGACATCAATAGAGTCACTGCTAGTTTCGGAAACGTAGGGCGGGGCGATTCCTATGCATCTCATTATTTTTCCTCAGCCAGTCAAATTGCGGCATTAGGCGATCCCAGCACCGAAGAACCAATCATGAAGGAAGAACGTACCAAGCCGGAGTGCCTTGCGTTTCTTAAGATGTGATTGATTCCAACAAATTTTTACAACACAATTTTTTTTTCGGGACTTCGGTATTTTTCTGCTTTTCTGCCTGGACAAAGCTCATGGCCTGCAGTTTGTAATAAAAAAATAAAGACGTTTACAAATCTCTGTGACGCGAAATTAGAGCGCAGCACATGAGGAGAGGAGGGTATGCCCGTCCTCCCCTCTCCTCCTCCCCTCCTCCTCTGCTCCTCCTCCTCCTCTCCTTCTTTCCTCCTCCTCCTTCGTACCTT
The DNA here is from genome assembly GCF_016920785.2 of Ixodes scapularis. Lineage (NCBI taxonomy): Eukaryota > Metazoa > Arthropoda > Arachnida > Ixodida > Ixodidae > Ixodes > Ixodes scapularis. The sequence goes on from NW_024609857.1 coordinate 189,460,446, forward strand.
TCCTTTCTCATCCTCCCTCAATTTTCTCGCTAAATTTAGTTGAGAAATTGACGCCACGCGAACTCAACAGGAATAAAATGCCCCGCTAAATTTAGCAGGGAAATGAATTGCTGTTAAGGTCGTCTGACGCCATTTTTACCCGCTAAATCGACTGAATTTGTTCATAGGCGACGTGACACCAATTTATGTGACGTCCTTTTCCCAGCTAAATTTAGCGGGGAATTGAATTGGTGTTGAGGTGACGTGACGTAAATGTTCCCGCTATACTTAGCGCTGTTACGGCGACGCCGACGGCGACGCCGACGCAGCGAAACCCGGAAACGGCGCGCCTAAGAGCTGCTCCTTTAGAATGAACAGATCTGTTTTGGTTTTTGTTTTGCGGCATGAGAATTCAACTTTGCGGCGACCAGGGCAATATCACATGTATTGGTTGTTCGCAAATATGTACTCAAACAAAAAAAAAAAACGCTCGTCTTTACTTACTCTTTAGCCCGGTGCATTTTAACGCGACAGCATTTAGGAGCTCGTGTCACAGAAAATGCGGCGTCGGCGTCGGCGTCGGTGGGACCAAGGAATCTCATAATGCAACGCGCGCAGCCACGTTTGTCACACGTCTCGGCACAAGTGTGCTGCGCGCGTTGCATTATGGGATTGACCCGCTTAATTTGAGGGGAAAATTTCCTGCCAAATTTAGCGGAAACCTTTTGCGCCAAATTAAGTGTAAAAATTTCCCCCCGAATTCGGAAGAAAATTTTCCCGACAAATCTAGCGGAAACAACTTCTGCCAAATTTAGCGTAACATTTTCCGCCCAAACTTAGTGGATCGATAGGGTCATGACGTTCCAGCCACGTGTGACGTCACGTGGCACGTGATACTACCAACTGGACCACGAACACACGCTTGCACGTCTTAGCAACGAGCACGCGTTTATATGAGGAGGCTTTGAGAACCGAACTTAATAACGCTATCGTGTTCTACTCTTAAAGCCAAATTTTAAGCGTTCCCCTAGGTATTTTAATACACACTTAAGGCTGAACTCCATGGGACGAATATGCTGCAAAAAATAGACGAATTTTGCACGGCGGCTTTTGCTCTGCGCGTGGAAATAGCACAGTGGCTGCTACGCCGCGCGCAAAGCGAGCCTGCCGTCGGGCGACGTTCGTCAGTTATTCGTCGCAAAATTCGCTCCATGGAGTTTAGACTTTAGTTGCATTGTTTCAGTCGTTTATCACGATCTATGTTGTGTATGCTTTCTAACAACACAAAGCGAAAATAGCCTATGCTCGCGCGCATTGTTAGTTGCAACTTCAATGAATCAGGATGTTTCATCTGCACATTATACAAGTTATGGCGCACTCCTAACGTGTTAATTGTTTTTAGAGCGTAGCTCTTAGGCGGCGCTCGTTCCCGTGTTTCGTGGCGTCGGCGTCGGCGTGACCACGCGCGTTGTACTATGGGACAATACAGACCTATACACGTATTCAATTCCCCGCTAAATTTAGCGAAGAAACTGAATTGATGTGTAGGTCTGTGACGTCCCATCATGCAACAGTGCTTATTCAGTTTTCCCGCAAAATTTAGTGGCAAAAATGAAGTCACGTGACTTGAACATCAATTGAGTTTCCCCACTAAATTTAGCGGGGAACTGATATGGTGTTAAGTTCACGTGACGTCCATTTTCTCGCTAAATCCAGCGGAGAAACTGACTTTGTTCATAGGTGACGTGCCACTAGGTCATGTGACGGCAGTTTTCCCGCTAAATTTAGCGGGAGACTGTGGAGGAAAGAGTAGGAAGAGGGGAGTAGAAGGATTGGAGGACGAGGAGGGGAGGGTCCTCCACACCCTCCCCTTTTCCTTCTTCTCCCATCCTCCTCCTTATATAAACAATTTTATAACAAATAATTAATGTAGAAAGATAAATAGATAGATATACGGTGTCCCAAGTCACCAGGCTCGATCTCAAATAGACGGTAAAAATCGACGCCTGTACGTAGCAATCTAAACTTTCCGTCAAAAGTTTATTTAGAAAATTAGAAAGCGTAGCTCCCTCTTTCTGTAATACATATGGCCAAGAAACTTGCCAAGGTCAACGGTGGGTGGCGACGCAGATGACCAAGTCGAGTAGCGAGGCGGGTTTAGCGCTCGTATGAGGAAGAGGAAGAAATATCTATATCTGTGCATAAAGATATTTCTTCCTCAAATTCTTTAACACGGTATATCGCAAAATCGAACTGCCTCAGGAGCTGTGCTCTAATTACGCAGAGATATTTGGAACCATTTCTTTTTTTGTTGTTGTTCTTTTAGCAAACGATGTTGTTATTTCGGCGGAACACAGTTTTCAGCTCATAATGAAATTCCAACATGCTTGCGTGAAAAAAAATAATTCAGTTTTTTTGCTTTGGTGAAGAAGGAAGACCAGCGAAGCTGTATTATGGTGGGAATGAACTAATGGCCGGCCGCAAGTCGGCAAGCCAGAGGGAAAAGGCTCGATAGGTAGCCGCGGTCGCTCATAGATGGCGGTAGCTGTCCAGAGTTCTGTGTCATCAGGTCATTTGAGGACGGACACGATCCTGCGGAAACTAGCCCTTAATGGCTCCGCTGTAAAACTCAAGACGCCAAACTTTGTACAGCAAAGTGCTTGCCGAGCTACAGAATCTTCACACGCAAGAGACGACGAGTGCATCGGCAAGGAACGGTTGCTAAATTCTGTTATTACTGTGCGCCATCTTTCACAAATAACTACCACCAACACGGATAACGAAACCCAACTTGCGGGAAAAATACGGCCTCTTTTGAGTTTTTTCTGCCGCTGAATGCCGCCATTTTCTTAGCTTTCCTTGTTTTTTTCTAATATCTCTACCTACAGCTAACGTTGCAAAGTGTGTTGCCTTTAAACCCTCGATAAAATTCCCGCGTACGAGTACGGCCAATCATTGTCGAGGAAAAAAAGCCGCTCATTTCAGTGCTGCGCCGCCATTTACTTCCAAGGGCCGCTCGAGACACGGGCCTCGTGCACTGGCGCACTCGAATATACTTGCACGACAAACGAAAACACATCTAGGGGCTTTATGTCCGCTGCGTGTAACAAGACCTTCAAGTGCACCTTTTATTTCGGGAACGAAACCCGCTAGACAAACAAACTAGAAAACAAAAACAAAAACTCGAATTCCGCCCGAAGGAACGAATGTTTAATCTTTCTCAAACGAAAACAAAACTTCGGGCGTCCCCCGGAACACACACTGCAGTAATCGATAAGCCGGAAGCAAATTTAAAAAAAAAACTGAAACAAAAGCACGAGAAATAACACACAATGTCGCCTTTATTTCCAATCTGTGTTCCTTGTTTGCGCTGTAAGAAGCGGCATCGTGTATCCAATTTGCTTTGGAGATAAGGGGCTGGCGCATCGGGCCCCCCGCTGCAGGGTCTAAGCTGTCTCGCTCGTTCCATCTGCGCCAAGCGCGTGGGCCACGCACCCTGGCGAACCAAGTGAACCGTGCCCAGAATCGTGCGCTTTCCGTTTTCACGTGTGTCATATCCAGCGCCGCTTTTTTGTTTTCCAGTCGAGGGCACGCCACCATCAAGATCGGCGCCACGTGGCGCACCCCACCCTGGACGGGGCGAAAAGGCCTCGACCCTCGCTCCACTTTGTGCGCGAAAACCGCCGGTGACGCTCGACTCTTTAAAGGAGATCAACTCGCTTTTTTATTTACGTGTCAGCCCGAACCTCTTTTCCGACCGCAAAGTTCACAACAATCAAATAAAAAAAAAGTTTGAACCGCGATTGAAGTAAAATTTGGAACACAACACTCGCTGCTCGGCAAAAATGAGGCTGAAATACAGCGGCACTACAGCGTGCCATCCGCGCTGGCGCTCTTTCTCCCAGACGCTCGTTTATCAGTCAGTTGGCGGCACGATGTCTTCGACAAACCGGAGCCTCTCTCCCTCGTCTTTTACACTTTTTTTTTCAGCTTCTCGTTCGTATTTCATTCTCCTTTTATTGTCTCTCCCTCCCCTCTTTCCGAGTTTTAGGGCTTTCTCGTTTCCTCCCTTCTGGGTCTGCTACTGTTTTCATCTCGGTGTTAGCTTTGACGGGGCTGCGGGTCGACTTGGAACAATGGAACGGGAAGATCCTCCGTTGGCTTCTAGACGAGATGGGCGTAAGAGTAAGACCAAGAGGAAGAAAACGCGTAAAAAAACGTAAGCGAAACGCTAGGCCAAAAAGAAAAAGAGGGGATGGGGGGAGCCGACTTCAAGAATCAATTGCATCGTTCTGGAGCGCGGTGGAAGCGGGAGCCGTCATCTGCGGCGTCGTCCGACGTAGGACAGAACAAAGAGAGTCAGGTTTGTTTGGAGAGTAGATGTCTGTTTATTCCGTTATTGCGTTTTCATTCGTTTTTTTTTTTTCATTTCGTCAGCTATTTCGCTCTCTCTACTTCCGTATACGATACAGTCGGCAAGAGAGTTCAACAATTTGAATGCGACAACAAAGAGGCGAACGGTTGGCAACGCGTCCCTATACGGAGCGCAAGTTCGTCTGCTTCTAGCGCAAAGGTTGCGTTGTTGGGAGAACGCCGATCTCTTATTGGCTGATTGAAAAAAAAATAGTGGATAGGACTCAAGGTTTCTAGCGTTGGGGTGAATCCACTATCCTCTCAATACAGCCAATCAGAGCTCGGCGTCGTTCTCACGTCGCCGCAACTCCTGCGCAAGAAGCAGAAGACTTGCTCTCCGCATAGTCCGTTTCGCACTAAGTGCGACCGAAGCGCGGGCTATGATATCCGACAGATTAAATCGGGCAACGCCAAAAAGTGCATCGTCACGCAGCTCGCTGCCTTCGGTGGATTTTTGATCACTGGTGAAACCGCTCCCAGAAAAAGAGCGCAGGATCACGACGCATTCACTGCGCGCACTCGGTGTAGTCTGCGATATAGCAAACGCTCAAGGACGACGAGCGTCGTGACGATGCACTTCCATGGTTAGCTTGATTGGCTCTATACTCTAAAAAAAGAAAAGAAAAGCCCGTGAGTCTACTTTCTCGCACAACACTCAGAGAGCCAATCACCGCAACTTACGGAGATAGCTCCGCGGATGACGATGCCGAAACATATGTTTCGACCAAAAAAAACTTAGTCCGAGTTGTGACATTAAGGCAGACTTCTGCGTACTTCAACTACTCTACTCAAGTTACTGTAGTTTAACTACTTTTCTGAGTAGTTGAGTAACTTGCAATTTTATTTTTATTTTGGTAATTAGCAGTTTACTTTAATTACTTTTAGTAACTTCTACTCAAGTTACAAATTACTTTCGAATTTTAGTGGTTGTTTTGCCAATCAAACATTCCTGCACAAAGGAGATAAAAGTTTGGAAGATCAGCTGATATTTGCAAAGGGGGAAGCATGTGGCGTAGAAAGGGGGGGGGGGATGGTTTGGAGAGTTCGAAACCCCCAAAAGTTTCATAAGCCCACCCCAGTGCAACAACAATGCTACGAGGGGCGGGAAGCGAACAGACACGACGCGAGAGAACCCGAGGGACTCCGGGATTGGCGCCAAAGACTGGCGTTTCTCTGTGTCCTGAAACTCAAGGAGACGCGACCCATTTGAAGAAAGGGCTTGTCCCGCTTCTCCCCAACGTAGAAACTCTCGCCCACTGCAGGAGGTGCACACACTGCATCCTCACTCAAAGGAGGCAACAATATGCAGCACCTGCTCCGAAACTCATCTGGTGCTCCCGTAGTTTGTGCTGTACTCGAAGAGTGGCGTTGTAAAGGGCAACGCAAAGATTACCATTTTTGGATTGCCTTTCCTCCCAAAACTCAGAATATGCAGATATTCAAAGATTCGAAGATCGCTCGAGAAACCTGTAATAATTCCCCCAACGTTCTTATATAAAAAAAATATTAAACGAGCAGTGTTAGGAAGTGCTCTATGTACATGGTACCTAAAGTACTGCTGTTTAGAAAAACGTACATTACTTGAAGTACATTTTATGAACATGTACTTGTATTTTTCGAGGAAAGTAGAACTCCCGAATTCAATGTATATTCCCCGAATCCGAAAACAAAAAATGGCGGTATCGTGGTGTGAAAACGCGCTCTTTCGAGACGTCATCTGGTCATTTCTCTGAGTGAAGTGATGTCGGCTATAAGACTGACAAAAATAAGTGCCTTATAAGTTGATTGCGCCAAATAGTTCGTCAGCGAGAGTAAAACAATTACTCTTTGGCGACTTGACTTCATACAATATTTGCAGTCATTTCCGTAAAAAACTGATGCACCTCCGATTACCCCTGGAGCAATGCATACCAGTTAAAAAAACACTGTATAGGGAATGAAAGGGCATCATGAAAGATTATGTTAAAAGTGCTTGTACTTTACCTTGAAATATATCGTATTTATATACGTTACTTCAAGTACATTGCACGCGGTGTACTTACTACTTTACTTGAAGTACATAACCTTTCATTTATTTTGTACTTTACTTCAAGTACTTTTTAGATGTACTTTACGCTACACTGTGAACAAGCAAGCACTGTTTAAAATATCAAACTCAGACAGTACTAAACATCAAAGTAGAAATGACACATTCGCAGTACATTATTGACCAAACAAACAAGAAAGTACAAAACAACTAGGCACGCAGAAGCAGAACCAACTATTAAAACATTTCTGTGAAAAAAACAAGCCGATTTCTACTTGGCTAGCACAATTTCGCTAACGGATCAAAACCTCTGTACTTTCTTTTTACCATAAAACACATATAAAAGTAACTTCAAAAGTAACTTGAAAATCAAGTCCCTACTTTTTTGCGATAATTAGTACTTTTTTCAATTTCTTTCTACTTGAGTAATTTCTACTCTACTCAAAATACTTTTGACGTCAATACTGAGTAACTTAACTTAATTAATTTTTTTAGTAACTTCTGGATGTCTGCATTAAGGGCCGGTTGCACCAACGTCGCTTACCTTAATCCAAAGCGGCGTGGCTCTTTCCTAAATCAGCTTAGCGCCCTAAGCCGAGCTCGGATAAGCATGGGTTTAAATTCCGGTTGCACCAACATTAACCCGGCTTTACAGATGCGCCCGCAGCTAAACGCTGGATTTGCATAGGGAATGTAGGGACAAACAGAGCGAACTAGCGAACGCTCAAAGGGATGAATACGATTAACAGAGAGGAATCACGTGATGTAAACAAAAAAAAAATTGCCGTAGTAGCCGTCGTTGGCGTCTGCTTTTCGCTGTATTTCTTCGGTGAGTAACGAATTGAAGGTCTCCAAATTCAATCGCTTTTTCGCTTAACTTTCAAAAACAAGAGTCAAAGCGTTAAATAAACACGAATTCTTCTTACATCTGTGATTGTGTGTTTAATATCGGTTTATAACAAAATATTTTGACAGTGACAGTAGTTTTCGTGCTCACATTTTGAGATAACGGAGCCATCGGGGGCCCCTATCTCACCGAACGCGAGAAGGGCGCTCTACTCGCTACATCGCTGCACACAAAACATCATCAAAAATAAGTAGGCAGGTAAGATGACTACTGAAATCAAGTCATGCCTGAGACCGATGAAGTTCAAAACAATGACGAACTCGCCACGGCAGCTGCGAAAATGACCGGAAATCGTCGAATAGAGGTCGTCGATAGATCAGGTCGCGAGGTCCTTGCATCGACCGTACTCGTTGCTATCAGCAAAATGACAGAACTGCACTGTACCGTCGTTGAACATCCACTGTAGCCTCAAACGGACTTCAGTTTCACACTGTCGAGTTCAAAAAAAAAAATATATAAACTTTTACTCCACGTGTCCCCCGCAGGCACAGAATACTTCTCAACTTTATATATGCCCCAGTACGCCAATATCCTGAAAACGGCCACCCCGGTGAGCGGTTTGAGCAGCCTTGGAATTCACAAACCAATAATCCAAACCTGAGTCGTTTGGTTATCGTATAACCGAAAGAATACACAAAAAAAATTACACCAGACTTTTCCCTGTAACCTCTTTATGACCTTCCCTGCATTTATGGCAAATTGCAAAAGGGTGAGAGGCGGAAGCTAGCTGTCGGCGTACAGGAAACAAGCTAAAACATTCACAATCGGGAAAATTTTGAGCTTCCTCGGTTACTAAAGCTCTTGGATTGTGAACTTGAAAATCTCCACAATATCTCATGTCAAAAGGTGGCTTGAACTAGTCGGAATAAATGTCTTGCTGTTGCTCATTCTTGTGCCTTTATGCAAAAAGGATCGCCCTTTATTCGAAGCATCATGTTGTGCTTTTTTTATATTTTCATATTTGTCTTTCTCATTGTTCGTCTTTATATGCGAATTGCCAACTCACTCAAGTTACCATTTCATAAAATTACATTTGTTGAAATATGGAAATATGTACCTGTCTAGTGCATATGTAAATAATTAAAGCAAATCGATTGTTCATAAAAGTTACAGAGATTTACATTAACAATTATGACTGTAAGCTTCCTTTAATGGTTTGTCCTATTGCACTCTTGAAGTGAGTTAATTATATGAACTACACAATTGAAATTCTGCTTATCAGGTTATTTTCTTGATAATACTGAAAGGTCTCGCTTACAACATAATGCTTGGTAAGTCATAGTCACCCGATAGATTAAAATATAAGCTAACAATCCCACAACACTTTCAACACAGTGTTTTGTTTACCAGCTATCGTTGAATAGCTTCATGAATTTATTTTTCCACGGCCCTGGTTAGCTGTCTCTAAGCTTTGTTCACTTGATGGTTACCTTGAGTAGCAAGTCTTGCACAGAATGGAGCTCGTACCCATTCAGTATAGTCCAGTGGCGTACCAACTTGTTTTTGAGTGGGGGACAAAACCAGACCCTCCCTCCCCCTCCCCTCCCTGCCCCGCCCCCGCCCCCCCCCCCCCCCCCCCCCCCCGAGCTGGGGGCTATGCCCTTGGTATTCCTTGGGCGGCGCCAGCCAGTGTTTGCCCTGCCCAGTGGCGGCTGTTCCAGGGAGGGGGGGGGGGGGCAAAACAGATGCCTTGCCCCCCACCCATTCTGAGAACTGGAGGGGAGGGAAGCAAGGGGCCCCCTTGCCCCCCACCCCCGGTTGGTACGCCCATGTTATAGTCCCATTATCGGAAAAGGCAATTCAGGCTAAGCCACCAAATATCAAAAACACCTAAGAACAGTGAGATATCGCCTAGTAAAATTTTAATGTGCTTAATTTCAGTGCTGCATCTGTAATAAGAAGTGAAGTACCTTTATGTCTGTCTTTTCACTAAATTTGCATGATCTAGTTTCTTAAGCATCTGTATGTCTGCACCAAGTTAGAATTACAATTTTGTGTGTAAATAATTTTGAATAATTTTAAGTGATCACACTTTTTATTTCAAAGATCAATCTACAATCTGTGGACGATGACCATCCCGTGGTAGTTCTCAGCACTTTAGTGCCTTCTGGAGGTAAGTTGGTCACCAGATAGAAACTTTTGTTGTAAAAGTACCACCTAAGACCAATGATTGACTGCAATCTGAGGACGACGACCATACCGTGGCAATTCTCAGCACTTCAGTGCCGCCTGGAGGCAAGTTGGGTCACAAAATAGAAAACTTTGTTGTGGTGGCACCATCTAAGACCAATGATTGACAACAACCTGAAGACAACGACCATCCTGTGGTAGTTATCAGCACTTCAGTGCTGTCCGGAGGCACGTTGGGTCACCAGATAGAAATCTTTGTCGCAACAGCATTGTCTAAGAACAATGATTGACTATGATTTGGGGACGGCGACGATCACGTGATTGTCTTCAGCATTTCGGTGCATTCTGGAGGTCCCCCAATGCCCTTCGGATGTGTCTCCGCACCTTCCAAAACGAGGCTAAAAGAATGGTTCAAGCATGTGCAGCCTCTACAGGCACTTAACAGGACTATATTGATCTTTTCTCTCACTGTGGCAGTTGAAACTATCTATAGGGAGGGAGGCTACAGATTCTAAAAACATCAATGACCTAAAACAAAAACCTGGTTCACAGAAATAGAACACACTTCAGAAATGGCAAAGCACAATCTAGCATCCATGCTCTCTGGTGGGAGCAGTAACTCTGTCAATTATAAACTGAAGAAAAAAAGAGCAAAAATCTTAAATACAAAGGTGATTAAGAATTATTCATGCCTATAGAATTTATTTTGATCAAAACGTTTCAAAACCCAAGCCTGTCATGAATTGTTGCATGGGAAAAGCCTTGGCTGATTTGCAAATTATTTATCATATCATCCACTGCCACTCGTCTATCCGGCAGAATGAGTTCACAAGCTCGCTGAATGTTGTCATCAGTCGTCGACACGCATGGGCATTGGCTCCTTTATAGCTGACACTTGTGGATCCTTCATATAACGTTTGTATCCATTCAAACACACTTCTTTGCAACAATACATTTCCATGATATGCTATGCACAAAGTTTTTTATAACAATTGGCACCTGAAACCCCTTCAGACCGCGAAAACAATGACTCCTCCACTTCTAGATAGATAGATAGATATTTATTTCGGCTCAGGAGAGCCGCGTACAAATTACAGATGGGCAACCATTCTTTCTTGCACGACTGCCACACAGTCAGAACTGCCTGCACAGCAGTGACTGTAGAGACAGCAGCCTTGTACAAAAAGGGGTGACAAGACAGTGTGGCCAACTTTAGGTGCAAGATAACAGAAGTGTTAATAATTTTTTAATCACTGTCGTATAACATGAATTCTTTTTAGCGCCTATAATCCGGCTCCGAACTTATTTATTTCTCGATTTCTTTATTTTGTGAGCCAATTTTGGTAACTGAATACATATAGCATTTACACCAAGGCATTCTTGTATGGTCATATCCACTACATATGTGATTTATATCTTTCTCTAAATTCAAACTTATCTGCTTTGACTTTATTATGACCATAAACGTTAAAATAAAATGGGTTGTTTAATCTTTAGAGAGTTTTGAGTCAGTCAGCTATGAAATTAGATGGTTTGTGTCGCCCCTGAAGTGGGCAAACTTTCGATATGCAGCACGACTGCTAACTTGGAGACCCTCCAATCTTCTGTGTACTAGATAAGTGATCATGGTTCTGCTAGCCCGAGGGTCACAAGTGGCCAACCCCCTGACCTGGTACATCATTTTCCAAAATAAATAATTCAAATGCCCAAATCAACCTTCATGAACATTTTGTTTTTGTTAATTATACAAATCACTTCCGTAAGCAATTTCATGATCGAACGTTTGAATAAGCAAGGCATGACTCTAGGGCTAGTGCCGAGTTCTTAGCCAAGAATAACTTAAGCTCACATATCTATTGAAATGCGAACTGCAGCCAAAATACTAAAATACTATACTCTGTCTGTCTGAAAAACTTTATCACAGGTATATGAGGGAGGTAGTTTGAGGTGGCCCGGAGAGAATTACCTCTCACAAACACTAGATCGGCTCCTTAGGTTAGGTAATCATGTCCTTCAATATATTCCATTTCATTATAAAAATTAAATATAATTTTTATCTCTGGGGTGTGCTTTGTTGCAATTCACAAGTGTTGTGTGGTGAAGTAGGCATCATGAAAACACCTATACTCGGCAACAACTTTTCTTGGCGATGCAGCGAAGAGAAGGACAGCCCTCGCACAGGCTTTATTCAGCTCTCAAAATGGAAGAAGGAACGCGTGCCGGTACCCTCCGTTACATTGCCAAGAGTAGTTCTCGGCTAGTATAGGGTGTTTTCATGATGCCTACTTCACCACACAACACTTGTGCATTGCAGCAAAGCACACCCGAGAGGTAAAAATTATATTTAATGAAATAGAGAATATTGAAGGACATCATTACCTAACGATTGTTAGCTTCTACGATGCTGCGCAACATGTGGTAACGTGTGTACCGAGAGGGCTATGGCCTATATGCTGTGGCACAGTACACTGCACCACAGGGCGAATATGATTCTGGTACGGTGTGGTTCTAGGTACACAGATGAATGCTGAATTCATTATTGTACCATTCAAGATGATATTCTACATTAGCACATTCACCACACTCGTCACTTTGACTAGAGGCTTGTAGGTATAAGTAAAATACTGCGGCTATAGGTTTGACTTGTGCCGTATTGTACTTTGTATGCACAGTTTGGCTCTCATGCCATCACCTATTAGATAACAATATCTGTCATGTGCTTCTAAGCTCAGTATGAACCTAATTTTTACTTTTATACTTTTCACATATTTCCTAGTTCCAATAAACTAGTGGATTCTCCTGACAGTTGCTGACTACTTAATTGAAAATGCAAAACAAAAAAACTATGGTATTCCTAACATTATTTTTGCTAAGCGGTTAGGGAATCATCAACAGCTGAAGGAGGAGTCTCAGACAAACAACTGATAGCCTAGAGAAAAGCAAAACACCAGCAATAGGTGAAACACAAAGAAAAACTGAAGTAAGACTTACGATGTTGACAATCTGATGCTCCATCCCAGTTGCTTCCTGTTTTTCCTTAAAGTTCCTATCTCCAGTGACAAACTTATCAATATGCAGAGTAGGCAGTTGTTTATGGCAGCAGTTTAGGGATAAGCGGGTGGGTCCTAAATTTCAGGAAGTGGCTCTAGGCAAGTATGTGATTGAGATATACGAAACTCCAAGTAATCAAAGGAACATGGATCCCGAAGAAAAACCCAGAGAACAAAGGAGACACTCACCAAAGATTACTAGACGATATTGATGGGAGCAGACGCCTCCATAAAGAGAATTGTCGACTTTATCTATACTGATATGTTTTCTGTTCCTCTGCTTGTCTGTGTGGTAATGCACCAACAAACAATTTTCGAGAAAAGAGTCAAAGTACAGGCTAGCTGGTGGAAGTCAACCATTTCGTCGTTTACCCTGAGACTGGGGAGTTTTTTTGAAGAGCAGAAGTAACAGAAAAAACAGACAGGTCTCTGAGACCTGTCTGTTTTTTCTGTTACTTCTGCTCTTCAAAAAAAAACCCAGTCTCAGGGTAAACGACGAAATGGTAAACAATTTTCATCGTGCTTGAAATGCATCGAAAACTACTTTACTAGAATCAAGTCCAAACTTCTGCACTTCTCATCGTCAGACGGTATCGTAGACCGTTGTAACCTTGACCTTGGTTGGCGTTGTCAACAATGCGTTTCCCGGGATTTGGTCATCGAGCTTTCTGCGACCCCCCGCGGCGACGACATTCAAATGCGGCTCAAACAGTGTACACAAGCACTTCGTCAACATTGCATTTGGGTTCGTGACAATCAATGTGCCTTGATATGCATTCGGGTAGTGGCTCATGCCCAATCGCTGCGATGATTAGATGAGCCGAGCCTTAACAATGTGTGGAACTCAGTGAGGGCCCTGTGCCTTGCCAATTCCAGCGCGTTTCTATGATAAGCATTGGCTGCATACAATCGGCCAATTCAGATCACCTTGCCGCTTTTTCTGGCTGTGAGGTATAGAAGGGAATGATGCTCGTTTTTCTCTCATTTTTGTCTGCTACTGTCTATGCTTAAAATAAAAACTAACTAACGAGTGTTTCGTGAGTTTTTAATGTCGAGGAATAATTCAAGACTGTATTTACTGAAAGTACAAAGCTTGTTGCATTACCCCTTTGACTTCGTAAAACTCAGCACGACATTCCATCACACGTAACCGCAGGACGCCAGATGTCCCTGAAAGATACGCTATACATATACTTAAAAGGGCGGTGCAACCATATTCAATTGGAACAATTTTCACTTCACCCGAGCCTGCTGGCACTAGTGGGACTGTCACATACTCGAGCATCACGCCGCTGACCAAGAAACTTTCTTGCTGCAGCGTAATTTTTAGGAAAAAAGCGAGCGTTGTTCTTCCAATATCTCCTTCCCAAGAGTTAATGACGTAGCGTGGGGGGTCGCATTTTCGGAATAGTACCCCCAGTGACGTTATTGAAACGCGGCTCATAGATTGGATCGGAGCATTGCGTGCGCACTCATTTGTGCTCGTGATAACTGATAGCTCGACAAGCCTTCGGGTAGGGGCCCATATCCGATCGCTGCAATGACGACAATCGCCAAACCATAACAATGTCAGGAACTCAGCGCGTGTCCCGTGCCTTGCCAACCCCAGGCTATTATCGACGTTGATGGCGTATAGTGGGCTCCAGATAACGTGGCCGGTTTTCTGACTGCGAGTTGAGGGGGTGAACGCTGCTTGTTTTCAGTTAATATTTTCTGCGACCTCGACGGTTTGTGGTGGAACACAGATGTGTGTTTCATAGGTCATTAACGTCTTGGATTCATTCTAAGCGGTATTTTTGCAAAGTACACAAATCGTTGCATCCCCACTGCAATGTTTGCAAACATTACAATCAGTACCCACCACTGGGGAAAAAACCAAGGACCTGACCTAGGTTGACTTCCTCATAAGTTTTACTGTGACAGAAGATATGGGCGCGCTAATAATGGTCCTGATTTAAACATTCCTATCTTCCATGCTGTAAAGAAATCCGATATGTTTTGGCGTGCTCTTGCAACCTGAAATCTACGAATGGCATAGGGCTACACGATATTTACGCTATTCGCCTCACTCGTACAAAACGCACAATGTCCTCGAAAAAAAAAACCGCATCGTCGAATGCTCAGTTTTCGGCCGGATGTAGCGCCATAATTCATAGCAATCGAAACCTGATGCCAAGGTTTCAGAACAAATCCTCGTTATATTCAAAAGTTATAAGGAACATTCGAAATAGTTTAGTAAACAAGTTGGTGACAAAGGCTACAAATAAATGGGGCCGAACGTTGCAAACTACCGAGAAATGGCAGCATGTTTTATAAAATATTTGTCAAAATCACTGGAAAATCACTTTAATTTTAACTCGTGCATAATATCACGGTGACGTCTGAACGTAAGGCATCTCGTCCGTACCTCTAGTGCTTCATTTGGACGGAGACCGGACGTCTGGTGACAAAAACGTCAGTTTTTGTGTGAAAAAAAAAAGAAACGAAAAATCACTCAATTGTTTGGATGGACACACTGTAAATAAAATGAACATCTCGAAAGGGCTCTAAAGAAAACGAATTTTCTTCCTCAAAACTGTTTTCTTTACAGAAAAATATGTATCTCCTTGAAATGTTTTTTTTTTTTTTTTTCTAATTTCTTTCAAGGTTTGGAGGCGGAAAACGTAATGATGACTGCTTGGGGAGGATGCGGTAATGGCTTGTCGTATCTGCACTTCTCTGCGAGCGCAGCAATCAGTGGTTTGATGGGCAATTTCCTTTGGGTATAATTGCGAGATGGACCAGTTGCTCCGTACTCTTGTAACTCCTGTCCAAATGCGATGGAAAAGGGACTGAGTGTGAACGGCTACAAGTCAATAGCGACGAATAAATACACCAGTCCTTCCATCCAGTTTCAAGCTGCCCGTTAAAGACTTTGTTGTCTGCTTGTTTTTCCTCCATAGCCTTTCCCGCATTTCAATTTTCTAATGTCCCAATGATTAATCATCATTTCCTGGATCGAACAAAGCAGGAATTTTTTCCTTCCAGTTCTAACGCCATACCACACAACGCTTTTTTTTTTGCGTTTTAGACATTTATAGCACGGGGAAACGATAAAATAAAAAAAAAACAATAACTAAGAACCAGCAAATGTTTTCTATCTGGCCAATCATCACAGTGTTGCTACCGCGCACCACTCGTCTTCCTTCAGACACGAGCTCGCGGATTACGAGATTGTGCTTCTTCCGTGTACATGGTGATTACTTATAGGATTGTTTCGCTTCTCAGAAACCGAGTCCCAAATAAAAGAGAAGAAGAAGAAATCCTTTGCAATTTCACGCTCCGCTATGCTCAGCAAGAACGAATCCCCCTCACCCTTGTCCCCGCTTTGTGGTCCACGTGCGCGGCAACAGTAGAAGAGGGATTTGCATCCCCCCCCCCCCCCCCCCCCCCCCCAGCAGTTAGAACACCGACGGCGCTGCAGTCGTTTTCGATGCGCCGCTAAAAGACGTACGATGCCGATTACAAAACTTACCAGCGTCTTTCTCCAGCCGTCCAAGAAGAATAACATATATTTAACCGTCAAGACATATTACGCCGTGTTTCGGGAACGAGCTTCCTTCCAAATGAGAGACGGAAAGAACAAGAACAAAACAAATAAAAGCATCAACGACATAAAAAAAAAAGGAATCTCGCCGTGTCGTATCCAGCAGCAGCAATCGCAATTTCCTTGGATGGCCGGGGAAAAAACACCACTTATTTTACCTGGATTCTTGTTGAATATACGCACCTGCTAGTTTCTCTGGAACTCGGTTTTGTGAGTTTTGCCGTCGTGAAAACAAAGCGCTAAAGAAGACGTCCACGATAACTATATGACGATAAATGTATGCTAAGGCAAGGGTTTCAATTAGTCGCTAGCATGTTCCGTCATTTTTATTTAACGTCGAGGGCTCTGGGCGATGGTGCCGAGCTACACCGAAACAGCTCTCACTAGCAATGTTCTTTTCTTTATTTTAACACTGACGTACACTTATTTTTTTATTTTCAGTTTCCTAGCACTCACTTATTTACAAATCCTATCCCTCCACAATCAGGGATCAATTTTCTTTCTCTCCTCTTAGAACCCTTCCGCCTTCGTTTTTTTGCGCACGAATTGCGCACGAAAGTGGCCGAGCAAATATTAGGAAAAGCTCTCCGCTTTGCAAAAAATTGATGCTCTCCGGCGGCATTAAACAAAAAGATAATTACAAAAAAAAAGAAACTAGAGATCTAGGATAAATATGAATGTCTGAAATGGACAATGTTCTTGTCCCACTTTTTGTCCGACTTAAGCCTGATTTACAGTATGCAATTTTACTTGCCATGTCGCACTTGCGACGTCACTTGTATGGCAAAACAAAATATGTCTGGTGGAAGTTGCGGTGCTCAACATCACAGCCGCCAATTAGCAAACTAAATCGCACCATTTGAATCGGGCTTAAAGGCACGGGTAGTTTTTTTTTTGTTTTTTTAGCACTTTGTCACAAACTTGGTATTTTAAATCCACATGGCGATAAGAAACCGTAAAAAAAATGCTCTTATTTTTTATACAAGCCATTGCGGTGTGTGTGCGTGTCTAAGCGTTGGAAAGGTAGTTAGCCACAATGAGTGACTGACGTCACCGATGTATAGAGTAATTTAGGCAGCGCAGTACATCTGCTAGCTGCCTTTAAAGCGGTACGGAAACAAAATGTTTGCTGTTCCTTTTTTGTTTAAATGTTGTGACGGCAGCCCAGAAACCCTAGTCTATATAAACTGTTGTTTTTGGGCTTCCTGCAAAAAAAATCGAAAACAATGATTCTTAAACAAATGAACATATTTCAAGATTGCGCCAAGCGGCGATATGCGAAGCTCCGTTGGAATGCCGCCGCGCCATAGGCCTCTAAGAAGCAGTGCCTGCTCGCGGACGGCAGTATGGTTCGCTCGTGGAGCTACTACGTCCTGTATGTGACTTGGCACAAAACGCTAACGAGCCAACTACGTTGTATATGTTACCTTCCACACTGCTTCCGCAACGTGCATTCCTCACCATCAAGATAGCCGTTTTTTGCAGACGTTAGGAAGGATCTCTATCTGAGGAAGCGAGGATCAACCTCTGCCAGATTAACCCCCGCCCCCCTCTTTCGGGGTGCGCTGTGAAGAACGCACTTAAATATGGCTATTAGTGGATACCTTAAATACATAGCTTGCAGGTGTAGCCATTGCTGTGTACTGACGGCTCTTTCTAGTTATTGCGTTTACTCGAGCTGCGGTGTGAAACTAATACGGTGAACCGAACGCTCGTGGCACATAAAATACGGCCTGGCCGCGAATGACGTTACGGGCGAGTTATGTATATAGGCCATATATGTATACAGCCCTCGGATATCACTACTATGCGAGATTGTCACGCGTTGACGCCACCAAGCGGAAACGCACGCAACTAAAGTACTTTTGGCAGTGCAGGAGCCACTGACGTCACCACCACGATGCGCATTGCTCTTCTCGCTGGGCGATTTTGAAGTGAGAGCCAGAGAGCTCGCGGCCACGTCATTTCGTTCCCGCACCCCTCTAAGGTTCACCACGCTGTAAATATTACACGACCTCACGCCGGTACGATAGTCATCCAGAACAAAACGGGCAGGGGTAGAGATTCACTGAACCCAGGATCCTTGTATTCTGTAGCGTAGACTATCGCTCCACGTACTCAGAGCGGCGGTGAGTTAATTTATTCGGCCAGCGGTCTCCCATTTTCTTCTTATGTCCAGAGAAAAAAAGAAGAAGAGTCTCTCTACGGGTCAAGTCACAAACCTCCCGATGTGGGAAAGGGGAAATATAAATTAACGTTCGAAGGATAGAATGGAGACAAAGAAAGAGTACTTGTTATGTTGGCATCAGTCTTTTGTTTGTTTGCCCAGTTGAACGAGGTTTAGTGGCGAAGTTTTGGGGTAAAGACGCAACGCGGGTTCTCTACCCACTAGAGCCACTCGAAAACTAGGCTCAGAGTATCGGAAAGGCTTACCCCCATTGTCCAACGCCACTGAAGCGGTTATTCGTCCGTTCGAGTCCAATGACATTTGTTTACTTAGCAGCGGCTCGCGGGTGCGGGCAGTTCGGTGCTTAGAACAGCACGGCGACCGTTTGCGACGGTCATGCTTGTGAAGTGCGACCTTTTCGGCAGTCAAAACCCCGTTCAGACGTCATCGCGGTATCGTTTTGCTCTCTAGCGAGCTGTTTAACCAGGCAGGACGAGAAAAAGCACTCTTTGCATCTTCCGTCAGGCGCGTCGGCGAAAGCTGATCACAACTGGCAACATTGATTGTACGCCCCAGTACGGCTGAAGCTTCGTTACTGAAAATGCGTAGCTTATTTGGTGGCTCTATTACCCTACTCTAGTAGCGGTAGGTTACGTTCATTTCCCCCGAAGTTAACGGCCGGGTTTCCGGTCAACCGCGAAACAAGCGCCTCGCTATTACGAGGAATCTCTTCGCAACTATCCCGCGCGCCCTAACGGCTGCGAAGAAAGCGTCTCCGGCCGCCCTCTCCTCTCCGCCCCGGCAGAGAGGTATGAAACTGTCGTTAGGGGCCCGGTGCGCTCGTTCGCCCTCGGAGACACTATGCAAATTAGGGAAGCGGCTTCCTCGAACTGGAAGGGAAACAAAGGAAACAAACATGGCGCTGACCACCGCAGCGCGGGCCGTGTCCGTCGCCATGCCATGCTGCCGGCCGAATGTCTCTTGGTCGCTCGGATTCTAAAAGCACGCCTAATCGAAACAATCATATAGGTATCCGAGTGTCATATTTTAAGACGAAAGTCTTATATGTCCAATTACGCAAAAAGGCGTCGGCGTTGTGTCCGAAAGATGGCCATAAAAATACGCCATCAAGCACGCGCCTCTCAAGGTCAAAGCGGACGCGCCTCAGGAATAAAACACAAAGAAAAGTAGAGCAACGCAGATGCTTCGTCCCGGAAGCCCTGAAGCCGGCGGGGAGGAAGCTGCTCAAGGTCACAGCGGACGTCCATCAGAAATAAAAGGCAAAGAAAAGTACAACAACGCAGGTGCTTCGTTACGAAAGTCAAGAAGCCGGCGGGGCGCTGCGCCTGCGCAGGGGGGCCGGGAGCGTGATGTCACCGCCGGAGTGCCGTGTGCAAAAGGTGCGCTTCGGACTTTATCTGTGCTCGTTGTGTGCTTCGTGCGGTGGACTGTGAGGCGACCGCGCGGGACTATAACACTTCCGCGTTTCTACACGTAGGGAGTGTTAAATGTCCTCTTGTATTTTTCATTGCTTTCCTTAACCTGCCACACGCGGCCATCATCATAGGTCACACTGCTCATACATGGTACAAAAGGCAGTGTTCGCAGCAAACATGACGACGGAATTGTCTCCAGACGCGTCCTCAAGCATGCTGGAAGCAGGTATGCTTCGAAGTTTCCTCATACGTGTGTACACTTCGAACATTTCTGCAGACGGTTTTTATGGTATACAAGGAAGGTCTCCGACAGTGTCTGCCGACTGAGTTGTGTTTGACGTATTACCGGGTCACTGCGGTTTCGGGACTTAGACCCCTTCTGGGACTAGACGACCTAGACTAATCAACGCGTGTTCGCGTCTTCCTCCTTCTTCGCGAAACATCCCGAAGCTATAACGTCTCTCACTCGGGGATTGGTCCCGAGCCCTACGTCGAGCGTCCGTCGACGCATTAATTGGGTGCACGTCTCCAACCAAACGACGAAGCAACACTCGGTCACAGTTTGTGCCCGCACCAGCAGAAGAGTTCTGCGCGTGCACGCGATTTTCCTCCACCAGCAGCGAAACCTCAAATTATTATGGTCGGTGGACGGAAGCGGAAGTGTGGAATGCTCCGTGAACAGATGCTTTACTTCTACTTCCTTGACTTCGATTCGTGTGTTGCCATGTTTTTCTTGAAATGAGTGCGGCATTATTACGCGGACTTCAGTCCTTAACCGGGAATAAACGCCCCTCCCTCGAAATATTTTAGGATCTTTCGGGAAACCTCTTTGAGACTCCGATCGGGCTGAGAACCGGCACCGTTGCCAAATGACGTGCCGAATCTCCGTTCTCGCTAGCAACACTTTGATGGGGAAAGGTGACAACGGGAAAGATAAAGAGACTGCAAAGGAATGGTTGCAGAGGTTCCTTTAAATATATTGATTTCTTATTAGAAGTTGGAGTGAAACGAGAACGAACTGCCGTTATGTAGTTTGGGGTTGTCATTGTGGAGTAGTCGGTGGCGCGAATGACCACTCGATTAAAAAGAGCGCAGCCGTATGTATCCTTGTATTCATTCGTCCGATCCTACTGAGGATAGATAGTCTGTCCTCCGGACGCTCAGTGCCGTCTTTATGTGGAAGATGTCTATTGTATCGTCTCGGTGCTCAGCGAAAAAAAAAAAGAAGAGATGCACGGAATGACAAAATGAAGAGCTTGGCCTATTTTCGAATAAATACGGAAGGTAATTTACCGTGCCTATTCCTTCCGAATACGCCCCCGTTTTTCCCTTTTATTTTTTGTGCAAAAGCAAACATGTGACGTTGCATTTGAACACTTCTCTGAGAATGTTTTTGTGCACTCGTGGGCCGGGGCATATGGCCGACATTCCGCTTCGACGCGGTAGATGACAACACATTTTGACGACCACATCTTGGCCCGTGCGATATAAGGGCACACTGGCAACTTGGCAGTTAGCCACGCGGAAAGACCTTTTCTTTTTTCTTGCCTTCTCCCAACTCCATTACTGGGAACCACGCAAAAAAAAAAAAAAAAGCCGGAGTAGGCACGCACGTAAAAATAAGCAACCAAACAAAAATAAATCAAGAAACCTCGACACCTCTAACAGACAAGTCATCTTTTTGAACGTCGCACACGACACTCACGTCATTTCAAGCAGTAGCAAAAACAGAAAAAAAAAAAAGTATGTTTTTCTTTCCTTTTACTTTAGGTTCATTTCTCTATATACAAGACATAAAACAACGCTGCGTCTTATTTTGGATGAGCGTGAAACCATCCCCAGCGTCTTGAGCCCGAATCCTAGCCCAAACTCCCTACCAGTTTTGCTTTGACTCATTTTTGGTAACGGAGATTCCAGACATTTCTGGAGAGTGTCTCGCTGCAATATACCAGAATTCGACTATAGTCATCGTGTTGTTCCCGGATACAATGTGATAAGTGTTGCCCAACTGTATTCCTGGCTCTCTCTTTGGTTTTGTTTTGTGGATGTTGCCGTTTATTTTCTGATACAAGTGCGTAAATAAACGACAAATCAAATCAAGATATGATGATGGCCTCTCAGATGAGGGGGCAGCTTTCAGGTGAAATTGAGCTTAGTGGCGGACACCAAATGTTTGCAATAGCCGGAATGTCTCTACGCGCCATCTAGTGTCGGTTATTGGAGTTTGTCCGCAGCAACATAAAGAAAAAAAAGGCAAAGTTGGTACCGGATGTAATAACGTAAAGAAAGGCATGACGAACCAGAGGTTCAGTAAATGGAACAAATGAAAGCTGGGCCCCGGGATTCGGGGCTTTGGGGTTTTTTTCCGCAGCAATAATAGCTTCAATGTTTATCGCCATGGGGAAGCAATAAAATCAGCCTTGTCGGTTATTTCGTTCCTATAGACTATTGCACGTAGGGCGACTGGCTGGGCGGCAAAGAAAAGCTCACGGGAAGAAAGCTCACCGTAGGAAAGCTCACCGGAGGAAAGCTCACTGCAAAACCGGCAGATGCGGAGAAAAGCTCACCGGCCTTTGAGCAGATGGGAAGAAAAGCTCTACCGATTTTTTACATATTTTCTTAGCTTAGTGGATTGTGCGACACACGTGGCGATTTCGCACAATTAGAATTCGTCACTTCATTAAAAATAATTCCCCTTTTTTTGTATTCTTAAAGTTCATTGGGCACATTTCCTAATTCCTCGGAAATTAGTAATCACCCATTTTGTATATTAATGATGACGCAAGTATAAAATCAGAACATCGGGCACCCGTAAAAAAGACAATTTATTGACAGCTAGACAGTGCACCGTCGGTACCTCTGTGAGATAAAAAGGTTTGTTTTTTGCGAGTTAATATGAATAGCGGTGTGTTAGACGTTTCAGCTCTGAAAACTGTGTGGTACCTGTTAGATAAGTAAGTGTTTTTGACGTAAACAGTGTCAGCTACGCTGCTTTTTTTTTTCACTAATAAAACTTTAGTTGAGAGAACAGCTTCGTCATGTCGTGCTTGTCTTCACTCCGTCTTCGTCCTTTGAGTTCTTTTCATAATGTATAACGTTTACCAACTTGCCCAATTTGCTACCTTACAGAAATATAGTTCTTATATAGGTCACGAGTAACAACGGTGACAGTGTGCAGCTCTGAAGGCTATGGGTGGCTCTCCGTAGAAGGGCACTATCACACAAAGGCAACGTGTGGAAACACCAGCACGAACGGCTAGGAAACGCGCATGTCCGTGGAGGAAAGAAACCTCAATATCCTACTGACCGTTCTATTCTGTTTTCAAAGGTTAGCAAAATATTCAAAGAGAGTTTCAGGCACCGCGCTGTTGGGCTGCGCATGCCCTTTCGGATTTTTGGCATTTACAGTCCTCTTTTTTTAGGTTTTAGACAGACATTAATAGGTGTTCGAACTTTTTCGTGTTCTTCAAGTTGATAAAGTTTTCAGTAGGGAGGCTTTCGTTGCCTAGAGAGTATACCACAGAAAACACTCGCCCGCAATTATTCATTTGGGAGCAATATACTCAACAAGCTTAACAAATATGTAACAAAAACATTTTCTTTTTTACAAAGTTGACAAATTTTAATAATAATAAATTGATGTATGTTACGAATGATCCAACAGCCTCCATATGAAAAGAAAAAGAAATTGGTGAGATTTTCTCCACGTACGCTCAATGGCTGGTGAGCTTTTCTCCGCATCCGCCGGTTTTGTGGTGAGCTTTTCTCCATGATTCCGACTGGCCACCTTCCAAGCTTTTGATCGTGCGGGCACGTCCATGCAATTGTAAGCTTGCCATAGCTAATTTCACGCGCACGCTGCACGTGCTCGCACGAATAGATCACCAGTCAAAGCTCCATGCTCGCAATTGTCTATAGCTTGTTTTCACTTTACATTCGAGCGAAGGCAAAGCTACAAGTGCGGGCATGTTGCATCGAATGATGCAAGCATTGGATGAATGCGGGTGCTTGTCAGGGACGTTGAAAGCTCGAAGCTCACTCCTTAGCTTCTGCTACGCTAGGACTTGACATGAAACGGAGTATATAGTCTTCCTACCTTGCATGTAGAACAATCTGGTAAACGCGATAGCGTGATAAAATAACAGTTATGCCGAAGTACCTTTAAAGCAACCAAAGAGGAACAACCGAAACCGACAAGCCCCAAGTACACACGAAGCGTGCGCGCGACGGCACCTTTAGCAGTCTTCCAGTCTCTGGGTGCTCGTAAATTAGCCACAAGTGATCGCAAGCCTTCCAAAGATACCTTCGCGTGCATGATGCACGTGTTTCATGCTTGTTGGAGTCGGTTCTTTCTGTTTGTCGCTCTAGGAGGACTCGAGCATTAGAGATACTTCTGAGTTGTAAGTATAACTTTAATAGAGTAAAAATAGCAACCAATTCAATGATGATATCAATATAAAAATTAATTACGCAAAACGTTGCTGTAACTTACATTCGGTCGAGAAAAACACAAACTTCCTGTCGCGCACAAAGGCGTACGCGATCGTGCGGGTTAGCGAAGCTTTAGAGCGCGTGCCATGGTTCAGCACAAATCATTCCCTATCTCAAGCTACAGCTGTTGGATAAGTAAGCGCGAAAACCTAGCTTCTTCGATAGCTTCGTCTGCAGGAGCACTCGCTAACGAAAACATTTTCTTGCGCTTGCTGTATCGGGGAGCACAAAATGTGTTGAGCGGGCCAAGCAGGCGAGTGCTCATTCCATGCTTCAAAGTGACGGCATGGACTTCCGCTAGCGAAGCGCAGCTCGGTAATATATCGTAATAAAAATTCTCTACTGTGTGCGTGGTTTGCGCTCTACTCGTAGACAACTTTTCGGTGACCATGCAGTCAGATATGGCAACGCATGCGTGAACGCCGACCGAAGCTGCGCAAGCGTGCTCTTCACTCTAAGAAAAAATGGAGGAAAAAGGTAGCAACGGCGCGTCTTCCTCCCTTCTACTGACGCGCCCCCAAGCGGACGCGAGAAACAGGAAGGAACGAAAGGTTTTTCTCCTTCACCAGGCAGACGGTAGAAAGCTTTCGCCCTCCCGACTCTTCTTTCGGTTTCGTTTTTTGAGCACGTCACACACGTTGTTTAATAAATGTTGTTGAGTTGATTGAGCTTCAACGGCAGCGAAGGCCGCCTGTAATTCCGTCTTCTATTCTCTGTTTCATACTTTGCGTGCCACGCTGTCAAGGCTACTGGCGCGAGCGCGTGGCTTCACCTATGGTTTTGTTTACGCGAGAACTCGTGCAAATGATCAACGAGATCAAGCCCCACGCTCGCACCAGACAGCGTTGCACGCTAAGTATGAAACAGAGTATAGTCCAAACGTGCAGAACATTTCGGTTTTCATTGACGTTTTTACCACTAATTTTATCAAACGAGCAAACGAAACCGCTAGAAACAGCGAAGTTACGGAGCAGTGCCAGCAGAGCTACGTACACTGAGTAAGGTGGCCGTCTCCAGATTGCGGCTACAGGCGCTACAGTAGCGGAACCACGCGGAACTGTGCCAACGTTTTCGACGTTATGGAAATCGCAGGAACTGCGTCCAAGACCGGCAGGCTTTGCTGCCGGCTGCCTTCCGTGCTGTGTTCGGTTCTGTTTTCCGATGCCGAGCGCCAACCGGCAATCGACGTGGCTTTGTATTTCTGCGTGTCAGCAACATAGCAGCAACATCGTGATGGCGGTGTTATGCGTTGGGAACAGAAGACTGGAATTATCGCCGATGTGACCGTGTGTTCGCGTATCAGTGGTGTAACAACAAGACGAGATGACGCAAACTGTCGGGCATTGATGCCGCTGGTCGGGCCGTGATCGGCTGTGGGTGGACTAGCTCGCGCTTGTAGCATAGGCTGCAGTCTCGAGCTTAGAAGCGGACGGAGGAGAATGAGGTCGTCACCTCCACGTGACAGCGAACTCTGCATGAACAACCTCTACAGCTGTAGGGTTTCTTATATAAATGAAACTGTACACGGCCGCGCTATATTGAAAGTTTCGGTAGCGCAATTTTTACCGCGCACGAGCTCGGCTGAAAAAGGGCACACAAACCCCGTCCCGGTAGTTTTAAGCTGACGCTTGCCTTGGAATTTTAATATTCAGGCGCCTCGGCTCGAACGGAATGCGTTAATAAAACCAGACGCTTCCGTATCGCCTTTTTCTTTTCATAGCACCCGTACCATTTTTTTTTTTCTTTTGCTCCTTGTTTCTCCTCCTGTTTTTTCTTTCTTCGGCGTCAAAGGTAAAGTGAAGTTGAATAAATCAAGAATACGGCCGACAGGCTCGTTGGTTAATTAATAATCGAGCGCTTCTACGCCCAGTTAGGGTACACCGCCGTCAAAGCTGCTGGCGCGAGTCTGAATATTTATTGAGTTATCCTTTGATTTTCACAGGCTCTCGTGAAAATCAGATGCTATATCGAGCCACGCACTAGCTTCGATGAACTGTTGCGTAGCAAGTACCACAAATAAACGTTCAGTCTACATTTTCGCGGTTTTTGATTATAGTTTTGCTACCGTCGAGGTTATATGTCCCGTGTATCGCTTTTTTTTTTCCATGTCCAGTGATCGAATCATCCAAAAAATTATCCAACTGATTATCCAATGAGTTATCCAACAATTCAATTCAGCTGACTTTCGATCCATAAAAATAATCCTGGCATTGTTTGTTTCTGCAGGGTGGCATCTTAAATGGAACTTAACCGCCGGAACAGCTGTTTGCGAAGAGAAATATAAAGGAAATGCAAGCAGGCGTGTAAGCAAAGCTTTATACCTGTCTTGGTTTTAAAATAACATTAAATGCTTGTTTTGGAAAATAATTAGTACAAATAAATCATCTGAAGATCCCTTAATCTTCCGCTCAAAAACTTAAGAGGCCCTGATCATTCATTATTGCAAAGAAAAGCAGATTGGCGGGTGTGTATGGCTGATAACGTCAGTAATCACTGGAGAAAAAAAAAGGTGGAACTTTACACCGCGCAGGAAACAATTTCATAGCAATTAAAACACCAGTAAAAAGTCGAAAAGCACTCAACTATACTACGTAATTAAGCATCGCACGGAACGTGCGCCGGCATAATCACTTCTTCACGA
The DNA here is from genome assembly GCF_016920785.2 of Ixodes scapularis. Taxonomy (NCBI): domain Eukaryota; kingdom Metazoa; phylum Arthropoda; class Arachnida; order Ixodida; family Ixodidae; genus Ixodes; species Ixodes scapularis. The sequence continues at coordinate 189,487,272 of NW_024609857.1, forward strand.
AGGCCAAATCCACGATTAGCCACGTTACGGCGTTAGACAAATATCCCCTAAACCAGCAGGGCCACAAGGTACATAAAACGAGGGAAGATGGAGTTGAAGCAAATAAAAACTCAAGTACAATAAATAGTTTTGATACTGCTCTCATCGCCTTGTCAAACATATCTGATTAACGGACTTTTCTCGCGTTTCGACATAGCAAGCTCGAACAAAAGAAGACTCTTGCGAACATAAAGGCAGAGCAAAACAATTCTTGGGTGACCCAAAATGCCTGTTTTTGTTGCCTTGCCGCACACAACCTCGGTATTTGTCGAGCTGAAAGAATAAGTCTTACGTTCACGCAAGCAAGTGGGCTCTAGCAGATCCATAGACACCTCTCGAATCTAGCCTCTCTCTCGCGTTATTTGTTTATTCTACCCATCCGTCAGTCGCTCAGAAGCAATGAACGATACAAAGGTATACACACTGAAAAGGAAAAGGAGACAAGAGAGCGCGCTCGCTGCCTTCTACCATACTTTGGCAGATCGTACGCGCTGCCAAAGCATGGTGGAAGGCTCGTGGCTCACTACTTGACGCCGAAGCAAGCTCATTCTAAAGGCACGACACCTGAGAGGCTTGACTACTCACATACAAAGACCGACAAAAAAGAGAAACGCAATAATATAAGTACGCCTATCTTCCGTCTCATTTAGCATCCGGTGGACAGACATATCCACGAGACACACAAAGGAAACTTCAATTACACGACATATACCGCGCGTTTTGGCCGACTCGCTTTTAACTGTCTGGAATTCGCCAAGAGGAAAGCTAACTTGAGTGACGGCCTTGAAGGCGCTTCGTAATTGAGATGCGTTACCTCGGAAGGGCTTGTCAAGTCGTCTCAGACCTGTAATGATAATGACAAAAGAAAAAGGACTCCGAAACGACGCCAACTGTCTTGCGCGAACCGAGCTACGCCGTGGATATTTCGTTTTGCTGCCCCGCGCACGAGAGCTTCCCCACTGAGGTCTTCAGGGAACCCCGGACGCGCAGAAACCAAACCTTAAGGCTTACTTTTTTTAGTTCTTAAAGAAGGAAAGCAAAATGAGCTCCGGCCTCCTCCGAAGCTTACTTTTTATTTTTTTATTTTGCAACGTCGTTTCTTTGCGAAAATTCTGCCGTAGACGTAAATTGGATTGCACTCTCAATTTTTCTCCGCGGCAAAGTCTTTTCTGCGCCGACCAGGAAGCCAAGAAGCTTAAATTGTCAAAATTTTCTCGCAAAATGTGTTTCTTTAGAGATATTAAAAAAAATTACATCGCCGAAAGCGTACAACGGTAGTTTGGATATGGTGTGTCAAAACAAAAATGGCGATCAAGCTATCACGCTGCGATAACTTTTAAACTAATGATTTAAAAGCGTAGTTTGTACACTTCAAATTTAAAAACTCGCTCAGGTGTCTGTATGGCCCTCCACCGTGCTTTCGCAGATCGCACGCACTGCTAAAGGGTAGTGGAAGGCTCGAGGCTCACTTGCGCACAATTGCTCACAAGTGAATACACATATATATATATATATATGCTCGTAATAACGGTAAATAGTAACGGTGGCTAATGAATTCCGCCTTCTCAATTACAGCCAAAACAGATTATTTCCTGGCTTTCTATTAGTGTCGCGTACTTCCCGCATTTTTTTATGATGCAACACGGAAGGCAAACAACTTTACCCAAAAAGCAAACACAGGGCCCAGGTCCTAGAAGCGGAGCGTTGCGCACTACACTTCCCTGCTCAACTGACTCGCTGCAAGCCATCCAATTCACTTCACTAGCAAAGAGCATCGAGCCACACAAGCCGCTAACCCAAATCGCCATTAGCTCAGCAACTCAGTGCATCGAATCATCAAAAGTAGAAAAAAAACGCACTGATCCTGAATTTGTTTCTTCTATCACCCTCCTCCCGGCTTGTGAACTCCATCTTAATCAGTTTCTCGCATTACTCCTCTACCACCGGATTCTTTCAACGTTTTTTTATTTCAGCGATACCTTCTGACCTCTCATTGCAAAGTCCTCCTCGGCAGCTTGGCACAAAGTAACGAGGCCGCGGGAACACAAGATGGGGCAGCCATCAACGAAAGACCCAAGTCAGCAGTGCGCCTCCGATGTCTCCCGGCCCCAAAGTGCCCGACACTATCGGTTCCTCCTCGGAGTGGACTGCGCCTATCAGCTCCAGCGAGATCGGGGTTCCAGAGGAGAGCCGAAGCGGACTTTTAGCCCTCCCGGACGTCTGATGTCTCGTCGACGATCTACGGACGCTTTCAGGGCACGTCGCGCCAAGAGGATATACGTACGTTTCTCCTCCTCCTCCCCCTTCCCGTCTTGGACGCCACGCGAGCGGTATACCGTGACGCTAGTGGCGGAACCAACCGTCACCGAAGAACAAGAGGCTTGAGGCTCGTAAGTTGTCGCTTCTCTTAGATCTCTCTTTCGACTCTCGGTTGCTCTCCCACTAATGTCCCAGGCCAATTTATCCCATCCTTCCTCTCTCTCTTCGTCTGCTCTTCTGAATTAACTTTATCCTTCGTTTTCTGTCTTCCTCTCTCTCTCTCTCTCTATCTTAATTCTTTAAGAAACAACAGCGTAGCAACCACGTCAGAATAACCTCTCCCTTCTTCCTCAAGACACCCTCCCCTCCCCCCTAATAGTCAAGGATAACTTAAAAAAAGCGTGGCATGGAACAATGCGTCCCGCATCGTGATTGGCTCTCCGCAATTCTTATCAGTCGATGCTGCAATCTGATTGGGGGGGGGGGGGGGGGGCGAAGATAAGATGGTCAAAACACGCCACCTCTTGCTTTTTTCCTTTTTTTTTTCTGTGAGATTGTATTTAGGGGCGGATTCATAGGGGGGGGGGGGGGGGGGGGTACGGTTGTCCTGACCCCCCTCTTGAATTCTGCATCTGTAAAAATTTAGGTCCTGTAAACGGGAAGAGGGGGAGGGTCTTTAACATATGATACGCTGACCAGCACCTGACCCCTCACACAAGAAATACCTGCGTCCGGCCAACACCACCTAGACGGAAGGCCTCCACACGCGTCATCATAGCCAGACCGATCGAGGCGAGAGATTGGGCACGAGTGCTGCGTCAGTGTTCGGCTGCGGCTCGTGGCCAATCAGCGCGTCGAAGGTCGGGCTCGGGTCCAATAGCCGACCGAGCGCGATCCGACTGTGATGACGTTTCATAGAAGAAGAGGAAACCATGCGGAGGCCTCTGTCTAGGTGGTGTTGGTCCGCCCTGACAGTATTATGTTGCCTTCCTGTGTTTCGAGAATTGGAATGTTGGTGTGCTGGTTTAGAACTTCTCACGAAACAGAAAGCACGCCTCTTCTAATGAAAAATAAAAACTTTAGGTGTCTGTACACGACGAACGGCAACCCCAAAGATTGAACGGAAGAATTATGGATGAAATTATGGGGGACTGTCTAGAACAGAGGTCTCGAACACGCGACTCCCGGGCCGCAGGCGACCCACAGGCAACTGGCTGCGAGTCCCCGTTATCATTTCTCGAGCTCTTGAAACGGTATACGCCATAAAAATCTCACTTTGCTAATCTTCTTTTCCTGCTCAAAACGTTACTTTCTTCTTTTTTTTCTTTTACGTATTTACACAGTCTATGCTTATCTCTGTTAATTTGCCGTAGGTTTCGCTTGATATTTTGCTTTCCCAGCTTTTTGTCACGTTAATCACCTGTATGACAGTTCCCCTACTAGGCTACAAACGCGAGCTCTTCATTGAAAAACGCATCTCGGCTCCGCGAACTCTCAATCAGCAGAAGCAAGATTCAAAAATAAGAATATGAGCTTGGGATTCCCGCCTATATCGCCATTAAAATACAAGTCAATTCTCAGATATAAAAAAAAATCGTCAGAAAAGCAAGAACTGTCACAGTGACAGTTTTCTTTTTTCGTTTTTTTTTTAGATTCGAGTGAATCGAGCAAGGGGAACGACAGTGTGCTTGTTCTCTTGACCTATTCAAAATGAAAACACGTTCGCGGGGAGGTGCCAGTACATTTCTTGTTATCATATGAAGTAGCCCAATGTAGTCCTACAAACAAATCAAAGCTAAAGATGTCACTGGCAAAACTGCGAGTTTAGAAAAAGCATAGAGCTCGAGGTCCCTCCTTTGCGAAATCTTTTAAATCCCCCCGCACCTTGCGTTGGCCCTCGACGTTTCGGGAGTGGGTTATCTGGCCCCCGCACTCAAACGAGTTTGAGACGCCTAGTCTAGGAGGCAACCGCTAGAAATAAACTAACGCCGGGCCGAAACTATTTTTGTTTCTAAATTGCTCGATGCACTCTAAATGACGAATGCGTCTTACTTCTGTGCTTCGTCTGGTGCTCGTCTGTCTTGGAAGGTCGTTCCCTAAATGGCCAAAAAAGAAGCGATAACTATACATATGACGCTCTTCTTTCAATTTTTTTTTTTTGTGCCTGTTCTTTCTGGTGCTGGTGGCGAAGTAAGTTTTAGTAGCCACTTTTCGCCGCCGAAGTAGTCAATTTTCTTTTAAATGCGCTTTTTCTATGTTGTTCGTTGATTGGCGTGCCCCTCCTTCCGTTGCGATGTGCCAAAGACGCCTTGGGGAACAATTGCTCGCCGTACAGGCTCACTAAGTATAGCTTTTTCATCAAATAGCAAACTTGCGCACAATCGCTCACAAGTAAATATATATATATATATATACTTGTAGTACGTTCATTAATTTTGTAAACTCGTGAAGGATCATACTTACAAGAGGAATAAACTGAGCTAATTTGTTATTCATTTTCTTATTCATTCCTTCCTTTGTGCGTTCATCTGGCTTTATCCACAAAGAAAAAGATCCTACTTCGCAGCCTTCAAATTAATAAAACTATGAAACGATTCGAGACGGAATTTTACTGACTGCATGTCGTTTATGGGGTATTCAGACGAGGGAGAAATCCCGGGGATTTCTCCCCGGCACGCGCGCATCACGAGATGAAAACGCGAGGCTTTTGCACATCGCAAAACCTGACGTTTTCGTCGCAGGATGCGCGTGCCGGGGAGAAATCTCCCGGATTTCTCCCTCGTGTGAATACCCCTTTATGGGATCAAAAGAAAACTAGCGCGCGAAATTAGGAAGGCCTCATTCAAATTTTTGGCATGAAAGTTGAGCGAATAAAAGCGGACTATATTTTACACTCCCCCTGTCGCACGCTCGCAACGAAGTGTGTATATGAATGGGAGGATTAATAAATTAGTTGTGGCGATACTTTCTGTAATGGGTGGTAGCCTGGGCCACCTATTACAGAAGTGATCGCAACATTCATAGTGTCGGAGTCTTTTTTCCCCGTTTTTCCGAGCACGTCAGTTAAATTAGCTTCCGTATTTGATACAAGTAGTGTGTAACTCGGACTTTGCTCGCAAACGATGAAATTGTCGATGAATGCCCTCGACGAAATGACAGAGTTCAATGTCTGGTTGCCTAAGCTTCACGTGAACAAGAGCACGAGAGGTTTCTCCACGAGGAATTTCACTGGGAATTCCTCGTTGGAAAAATCCCTTTCTATCTTTTTGTGTTCGCGGCCGAAATGTTAACCTACCATTCTGTACCGCGTAATCGACACTCCTTCGCGGCCGGTTCCGGCGCCGAACTGCTACGGCCTCAGTTGGGCGTGTTCTTGTTTTGCCGCGTGGGCGTCCCGGCGTACGGAACAAGGCCCATGCTTTCACTGTACGGAAACATTTTAAGCTGCACTTCCCTCAGCTGCGACGTGTCCATAGTCACGGCGTTGATCGCACAAACTTCGTGGACCAACGTGTCCTACGAAGCAATCGGCGTTCATGGAAACCTCTGTAGGTGACGTCTTTTCGACGTCCTTGCGTCGAAACGTCGTTTCGACGCAAAGCGACGCTTGACTGACGCGGCTTCGTCGCTCGGCTGGAAAAACTTCCGTTTCCGGTAGAAAGATGTACTTTATGTCACGGCCACGTGATTTCACACGTTGACGGCCGACTCTGGTCGAGTTGAGGAGGAAAGCAGATGTGAGGTTTCATCAAAGATCTTTAAATAGGGCAGGACCAACGTTGGCAGGACCCGGCCCAAAGTTACCAAGAACCCAATCCCATACTGCCTTGCGGAACGACGCACTCTCATCCAAACTAAATCCAACCAAGCTCCAAGCGTCCGGTCGCTGCTCGGTCCACTGCGTTAGGCTAACGCTACGTCTGCTCCGTGCCTGCGGTTTGCTTCGTCTGCTCGCTGTCGCGGCTGGCTTTCGATGCGATCTGCGCACTAAAAGAAGTTTCGACGCCAGCCCGCATTCTCATCATAGAGGAAAGAAGCGAACACCTTCTGGAGGCAGGGCTTGTACGGCTTTCTCAACCCGCGGTGCCATTCTCTGCGTTCGTGCTGAGAATGGCACCTGACACGCTCGCTTGCCAAAGCCGCGCTATGTCGACTTGCTCTATATAGACTACAGTCCCGGCACGGTGTCGAGAGCGCTACACGCCGAACTCCTATACTGCTCAGGCAAGTGTTGGGCTCCCAATCTCGCCTGTTCGACACCGATTCAGTGGACGTTGCGATGAAATTATGGGGCAAACAGCCGCGTTTCTATGGCATTACCGTGGCAACGCGGTTGTTTGCCCCATATTTTCATGGCGGCGTCCGTTAACCGAGTTTTCTAATCATAATGAAAATTACCCGAGACTGTGGTAAAAGATAGAGAATTTTGTAAAATAAAAAAGACAGAGGAAATAGATCGTCTCAATAGCCAAGAGAATAAGAAGGCATTTCGTGGCTCCGCCTACTTCCGTTACACTCCGCTCCATGTATGGAGAGTACGGACGCCACCTCCTGCCCATTATAACCTTTTTGGGTTTCATCCTTTTTTGTGTGTGTGTGTGTGCGAAACTTGGGACAATAAAACGCAAACATATTCCTGCTCAATGTTTTATGAACATTGAAGATCAATTGGCGTCCTTATGTAGAAAAAGCTGGAAAACCATGTGATTGTCGCTTTAATTATTGAGTAATTGAGTAAACCGCCCGAAGGAACGTTCTGTGAGAACAGTTATCTAGATGGCACTCTCAATTCTCGCCCCGGGAGAAAGTGTAAAGAGGCGTATGCGCTTTTTTGCGCGCCACACGTCCTTCGTCGCACACGGAGTCGCTATAAAAGAATTATCGTGCTTATCAATCGGGTGGGCTACTTTCTTTTCGAGAATACCAAAAAAAAAAAGTTATGCGGGGATTTCCTCCACATGAAGTGCTGTACATTTTGTTTCTTTTATATTTATATATGTTAAACGCAGACTTAACGGCGGCACCAGGGGCAGTACGGGTCGAAGTTAGGGAAGCGATGTTTCAGTATCAATGTATTGATAAACGCTGGATGCGGATTGTTATGTTCACGGGTCTTGCTTCCTGAATTATTATTTGGCCTTCTTATCGGCTAGTGAAGCCAGGGACTTTAGCTATGCAATCGTGTGAACGGATGAAACGTCCCTCGATCGCTGCGTACATGTGTAACGACGGCGACGCTTACAAAAAATACGTATGGGTGTCATATGTCCATACTAGTGCCGTTCTATTACCCCTATGTCGGTCCTATTGATTCCTATAGACAGTTCATGGATCATTTATGGACCACTGGTTTGCCATAGAACGGCTATAACTACGATATAGGGATCTCCCGATACAAAAACGTTTTTCATTACTTCCTACTGCTGTGCTATTGCCCTGGTGAATCTATGGACATCCAAGTGTCTCCCTATAGTGTGAGCTATAGACTGGTAGATTAATAAAGTTATGCCGTGTAGATGTTTTCGTTAGGTATAGGGGTGCCCGAGTTAAAGAGTTGTTAATTAATTAAGCGCCGTGCACATATATGTTACTTTGATGTTTACAAAGATGTCGAACGTCAGGGCATATTCAATGTGGAGGTGGAAGTGTTCAGTAGGTACCGAAATAAATTTTACCATTTCTAGAATGTTCACTTGGGTAGTAACACAAAGTCATTACTCGACGCAGAATACCTGTATTTAAAGCGAAATTATTACCGCAGGAGATAGAACTTGATGAAAACAATATATAGAAAATAAGCCACAACGGAAATCGGAATCATGAAGCAATCAAACTAAAAGAATCAGAGCAAACACTGATTCAATATAGACACTAGGAAAGAGATAACGTGAAACAAGTAATACTCATTTCAGAAAAAAAATAATAATGGTAAGTAGAGCTGTGTCTTGTCTTCCTTCCTTGACCATGTCTTGTTGCAATTTTTAAATACTAAGAATCATATGTTCACCACTCAAACATTGCTAGGTTATCATGACAAAAAAAAATTCCATCAATACTCGCACCACTAAACTCGTGCTCATAGAATGACTGCGGCATTACTCATTCTGAGAAAAAAAAAAGAAGCCTATAGCTGAGTAACAGAAGATGTCTAATTCTGACACTTTTGAATCCCTATAGTCAATGCGTAGCTCAAGAGAATGTGTGGACATCTTATTTTTCAAAACGAATGCTGAAAAGAGAACGTCTAGGAAAGTGATCGGTGTGGAGAGAAGTTCCCCAGCAGAGCTGCAGGGCCTTTCCACTCAGTCAGTCTACCTTATTTTTTAGACCAAGTTTTTCGATTATCCCCAAGTCAGCAATATTTTTAAGGCCTATTTACACATGCAGCGGAGCGCTACAAGCACAGCGCTGACCCCGCGCTAAGCGCGTGCTGACGGGAGCCTTCACCAGCTTTGTATTTCACCGTCAAAACTGTTGCTCATGGCAGACATTACATATCTCACGACAAGTGAGCAGCGCTACATCAGCGCTTCGCTGCATGTGAGAACCGGCCTTTAGAGACTCATGTTTGTCAGATTCTTGCGACATCCATTTTAGAACACAGAGCCATGTGAATAACTGATCTTAAATGCACAAGCCAGTGTCTTAGTTCACCACATGAAGGGGAACTTAGTAACATTCTTAAGGAGTTCAAGCAGTTTAATGTGGTATTTGAGGTGAAAATTACTTCAAACGCTTCGGTAGTGCTGTACACGGAACACGGTAACGGTTTGTTAAAAGTCAATAATGGTGAATTCCACTCGCAGATCACGAGCGCTCTAAAAGCGCTCCATTTGGAGCGCGCATATTCCGCTCGCAGATCTGGCTGAAGTTGGTCATCTTCCGCTAGTAGATCTCTGGCAGCGCCCGCTCCACGGAGCGCCCCAAACTCTGCCGAACTTGCTCTGCGGGATTTCACAGATCTCTCCGGAAGTTGGCAGAGCGGCCCACCTGATTTCTGTCTAAATCGGCGGTGCGCATGTCCGGCGAGGTTGGAGAGATCGGCGGGCCGGTCGGGTCGTGCAGTTGGATCTGTTCGGGTGCGTCGGTTGTTTACTCTAGATTGTGAACGCTTCTACCCCGCGTAGATCAGGGACAAAAAGCCGGGAATGTGGAGCGTGGCAAATCGTAAGCGCTGACGTCTGTGATCGTGAGAGAAAGAACGAGGAAAAGAATGACAGAAAAGCCGGAGGCAGACGCAAGGCTAGGCCTATTCATTCTGCAGCCAGTGATTGTTTACCTTTTTACACTGCATTCCGTCGCCGTTTTCCCGTGAAATAAAGCAAGAAGTGGTTAGGCAACGACCGCGCAAGTGGTGGTTTCTTACCTTTGTGTTTATTAAAGTCGTACTACAAATCTGAACTCCACCGCTGGCAATCGCTGTCCGTGCCCCGCCGCTTCGAGGCGGCCGAAAGGTATGTGACGGTGCCGAACGCGGACGTCTTCGTTATTTGTGACATGGGCGCCGTGGTACGTATAATTTTGCCCGGCCTGTGTCGCGTGTTTCTTCTGCAGCTAAGCAGTGACAGTCGACACTGGTCGTCGGAAAGATCAGCCGGCTGAGGCGTTGGTGGGCTGGTCAAGTTCGAGCAGCGGCCATTTTGTGCGGCGGAGGGGGAAGGGGTGTGGAGGAGGTCGCTCCAAAAATGCAAGTTTATCTTCCCTCGTCAATTCGGAGCAGGTCCCACGGAGCGGAATTTTGCCTCCCTCGCGGATTTTGGAAAGCGCTCCAGATCTACGAGTGGAATTCACCATAAGAACTGCGAACTTACCTCGTCCAGCGTACCGCACCACACAGCTATCCACGACGAAAAACCCAACAAAGCATCAGCGCGATCGATGAGCGCATTGCATCGCGTTCTTTGTTAGTAAACGAAGCACTCGGGGAAATACACTGCAAGAGCAAATTTCGTTTCCTGTTTTTTTCTTTTGTTTTTTTTTTTTGTTTTTGCTTTTTTCATCGAATTTCTTTTTTTACTTTTTCCTCAACTTACCGAGCTTGTTTGAGGAGGCGTTCAACGAGACCATACCTGCTTGACAGAGCGGTTCACATAATCCTCCTCGACGTTCGCGGCGAGGCGACACCGGAGCTGGGGGGGCCGGCGGCTTAGCTCTGCGGTCGCAATTAGCAGCCTCGCTCGCCTCATTAAGATGGCGTTCCGCACGTGCCTTTAGAGAAGCGGCTCCATTAGAATCTCGACGGAACCGCGATCCTCCTCAAAGCGATGGAGTTTCGAAAGGGGAGTCAAAAGCCGTTTGGTTTGTTACGTATATTTACGATTTCAATAACCACCACCTGCGCGACGCCATGTTTGCCCGTTGGGCTGCGGGTCGCGTTACATTCATAGCAGTGAAGTCTGATAAACATAGTGAGGTTTTACTTGCGAATTTTCAGCTGCGATGTTGGACACCAGAACTTCCACCGCACATTTTTTAAAATATTATTGAAGTGTTTAGCGACGCAGTTAGAAGCGTCGTTGTGGCCCCAAATCACGATCGGCCAATCGCTCACTGTGAGGTCGTTTATTTTCATTTATATTTCTTTCATCGACGGAAATCAACGCGATTTCAGAGTGTCAAATGTGACGATGTTTGTGTAAGAATGCGATGACTCTGAGCTGCTATCGTTATTTTTACACGCGCCATCGAACCTGCAGTTCGCAACCGATGATACGTAGTCAAGATTGCACAAGTCCTGACGTCATGGAGAAACAAACTCTGATCAAGACGTCACAAACGGAAACCGTAAGACGGCGCCACCCAATCATCTGGACGCTAATAAAAAGATCTATAAACGAATTGCACCAGTGCCAACTAGTCGACATTAAGTTAAACCGCTCCTCCGCTGGTGTCTTCCCATGCCCGTGATTGTCCTGCCATATGTTTCTGGATATTCCCGCGTACCAACTATAGTTTGTTTCACTTTCAGCGTGGCTGTAGCCGAAGTGAGACGAGCATGTTGCCCTGAACAATGATTGCAGTGCACGACAGGCGTGCTTGGCAGGAACGCCGAAAGCTCGTTCTTGTTGCTTCTGCTGCGCTCAAATTTAGCGTGAGACGATGATGACCTCGCCCGGCGTCTATTCAGAAGGCTAAAACAGACTTCTGATATCAGAAGGCCCGAAAAATGCCAAACATACGCAGCTTAACTAGTAAAGCAATAGTGGGCCGATCAAAGTTTTTTAGCCCTTCACGTCAGGAAGTGTGACCGAAATCTCATATTCATCGGATAATGTTTTATGTTTCTTTCTGTTTTCATTGCTGTTCAATGAACTCTCCACGCCGCACTGGGTTTTCTTCTTTGCCATTTTCCATTTTCTTTATACCCAACAGCCCACGGACATTATTGAAAAAGATTAACGGCTCAGGGTAGTATGCAAAATAAAAGTGAAAGAAAGAAGACAGAACTAAAACAAGAGGGGATGCACTCTCGCCTGCTTCCTTCCTTTTCTTACCAGAAAAAAACACGCCTTTAGTACTTGATTGCATTCTTTTCAGGGCAGATAAAACAAGTAAGAAAGTTTTTGTGTTTTTGTTGTTGTTTTTCCTCTCGCGATTTGTTTGTGTTTTCCTTTCCTTATGTTATCCTTATGGCTTCACTCTTGTATAAACATAAACGCGCATATATTTACCCCCAAGAGGAAAAAAGGAAAACGCATAAATACAAAACTCGAAAATAGCAGTTTAATCTTAGTAAAATCGTAAGCGGTGCGCCTCAGAAAACTGCTTGACGTGCTCATGGTTCAACCGCCGCATGTTCTCTCGTCAGCTAACAGAACGGCTTCGACAAAAATACTATGACAGCTAATAAATTCTAAGAATTTTATGACTACACGTAGCCATTTTGTTTGCGGAGAACTCTTGCTCACGCGGGAAATTTCGTACTTTCGGAATTCATCGGTGGACCAACAAATATTTGCATGTAATGTTATAGGTATACGCACCCTTTCTTCGGAGTGTGTTGAAAAAAATAACATACGGCAGAGTCATTGAACGTTTCATACCGAGCTGTGATTAAGAAACTTATAAAGCAACAAAAAAAAGTTATGTCGAATGCTACAGGATCATATGTAGCGCGCTACCAAAACTTGTATACTGAGCACCTAGCTCTGCAAGCTGCTTTCCTTGCCCGAGCTAATATTTCTTTAGTTATTCTCCTTTTCTTGTATAGCGCCATTGTGGGAACATTCGCATAAGAAAACACGCAACAATAAACATGGTCGAAAATTAGAAAGGCTAAGAGTATACTGAGCGGAAGTTCGTCTGCTTCTTGCACGCGGGATCGGGTGACGTCAGAATGTCGAACTCTGATTGGCTCTTATAGGAGGATAGCGGGTAGACTTCAATGCTAGCTGCCTTGAGGTCTACCCACTATACTTCCGATTGAAACCAATCAGAGCTCGGGGTTCTGACGTCAACATAACCCCTGCTCAAAAAGCAGACGAACTTGCTCTCGGCATACACCTACTCAACTGTCTTACGTCATGTCGCGGTGGAGGCGCTTGGGGCGCACTTCCGGTCCGCAGTTTGGGCGGAAGTCGCCATGAAGGCCGGGCATTGCTGTGTTGTTTTAGAAGAAACCAGACTAAAATCTGCCTTCTCGTCAAAACGCCGCGACTGGGGATGCACCAAAAGAACCGGGAAAGGTGTCAAGATCAGAGGCCATGGATTCACGAAACGATCCTACGCCAAAAATGTGCGTAAGACAAAACTTCAGAACAAATCCGTATTCACAAAACGAAATTTTCGTAAGTTTTGCGCAGGTTATGACGGAATCCTATGGCAGCTCCAACTGTCTTACGCACTTCTTACGATCAAATCAGCATGGGCGACAGCGTCGCTCAGTTACTTGGTCGGCTTGGTCGCGACGACCAACAGACGTTTATTTTTCTACGTGCGCTTCTCACGCGTCCCAACTTCAAGCAGCAAGAAAAAAGTAAAAAGTACTTGAAACAGACCACGACGAACAAGAACGCTGGATCCAAAAACACCCGGGAAAAGCTACAACGGCCGCGATTCCACCAACTCCGACCAAGCGAGCTCGGCAGATAGGCCTAGCAGGCACTCCGACTCGGCGCAGTGGTGCTCCGACGGTCCTTGGCCAAGACCGTCTGCCCACGACCGGCTGGCGTGCTGAATGGAATATGCCCGCGCGACCCTTGTGAACCCTTGCCGTATTAAAGTTTGATCGCTGACCTCAATTTTAGATTAAGAGGTCAATTTCTTCCTCTTGCCATCTCCTTGTTTTCCGAAGCAGCGGTGACGAACGCTGTCGTCGAAGAGGGGCTCTTATCGATTCTATCTCGTTGTTTTGTGTGATATAGAGCACAAATAAACGCCGTATGGATTACCTTCGCAACACGGTATGTACACTTTGTTATTAGTATGCCATTTGTATTCGGACACGACTGCACCTCATTGTCGATCGCTATTGCAGTTCGTGGGTCGCAACGCCGGACCAACCTTTCTTTGCCGGGTGTCACGCCAGCATCAAGTTTCAATCGTAAAGGATCGGTCCCGAAACGCTTACCAATTCGCAGTCCAACAGCGCGAATCCATTTCAATCAAACGCGCGTGTCCGCCCCAAGTGTGAACAGGCATTACGTGGCTCATGTTGACACTCTCGTAGTTCATACGTATCTTTTTTTAATGCAGCTCGCTCCTGCATCTCTGAGGCCGCGAAAAACGCCGCGGCAATTTGTTTCCATCTACGTCGCTTTGCAAACGACTGACACAGGCCATCTTTTACCAACGATGAGAGTTGTGTTGACTTCGTAGCGATCGAGTTCGTAGCAGTCAACTGAGGCGGTTACGCATCCCGGCCTCGGCATTCGGGCGTGTTTAAATCGTGTAAGCGTTGACATATCACTGCACGGACACGAGCCCCAGACAAGCGGTAGCAGAAAGGCCGCCTGTGTTTGTTATTAAAATTCACGTGCTCCGAACGGCTCCGAACCATGCCAAGCTCTCCGATTGGTTGTTCGTGCTGCCGAAGACGCCGTCGCCATAGCAACAGCACCGGTAAGTTCTAGTTTTTCCGTACGAGAACGTCGCTTTCCTCCTGTCATTTAAGAACGCGTTCGTGAATACCGATTTCTCCTCTTCTTACGATGTTTTTAACTTACGAACCTCTTAGCTAAGTTTTCGTAAACTAAGAAGCTCTTCGTGAAACTGGCCTCAGATTTAACGTATTTTCTGCCTACCCGTTTCGTCCGAGAACGTGGATAGGTGCCGTGAAAACAGAAAACCAGACGCCGTTTGACCACGGTTGCTTGTGCGGGAAGAACTTTGGGTTGAATTCACGGAGACTTGTCCTCAGATTTATCTGTTTTGTTCCAACATGAACGCGGCTAAACAATCAAGTTGTCCCAACCACCCGCGGATAACGTTCAGTGCGTCTTCACGTTCAAACGGCCAAGCGATCGTTCAAATTGTTATCTGCTCTTTCAAAAAACGCCTGCGTTTTCAAACTGGCTTCTGCACGTTCCGACGACAACGGTCCGTAGAGCACAGATTGACCTGTAATTTGCGATAAGAGGTAACTGCAGGTCTCAAAATAAGTTTAAATAATTTTGGAGGTTGTTAGGGTAAATAGGTTCAGAGTTAAGGTTCAATACAAGGGTATGTAGATCATTGTTACCGGTGGGGGCCATTACCGACTTGTTAGGCCTAAATCACTTGGTATGATTCTTGCGATTTTTACTACCGACGTCGAGCATCGCAGCTGCCGTCCACGCTTGTGCAACCCGAGTGATGTCGAAACTAGAAATAGCAAGCAGACTCTCATCATGTAAATTAGGCGTTAGTGTTCATTCTGCAGCATTCATGCAGAATGAATTTCCGCACGTCAAATTATTTACACGAAGTTTGAAGGTGAGCCTCGTAATTTAGCTCTGGCCACTAAAGGCCCGTTCACACTCTTGCGACCGAGTGCAACCGAGTACGACTGAGAGAGACGAGTTCTCCTAAAACTTGTTAAATGTTTTTAAAATGAGGGAACAAACTGGCATTGTGGCGCCATCTATGCGGATTTCCGAGGTCAAGTGTGCGTAATACCCATAAAAAGGCTCGTTTATAACATTGACAAAAGTTTTTCGGGCCAAGAAAGAAAGGAGAATGCGCGAGAAATAAAAAAAAAAAATATGCCGGACCGCCGAGTTTACACTGCTTCCCAATAGATGGCGCCAGTGTGTTTTTTGGTTTAAGAAGTTGTAAGGAACCTAGGTTTAAGAGGTCGCAAGAGTGTGAACGGGCCTTAATGTAGAAAGACATTGCTAGGAATACGTAGAATCTGTAATACTATCGCGAAAAAAGCAAGGGACTCGCACCGACGCCGACCACATAGCATTCCAACGGCTTGTTGCTGCGGGACGGCGCACTTCTTGCCCACACCCCATCGCGCATGCGCGGTGCCGGTGGTGCGCCGCTAGGGGCGCTGTGATTTGTTCGTAAACATGAATTGGTGTATAATCAGAGTCCTTCCACACGCTACTAATCCCGAAACGTGTTTTTTTTTTTTTTTTCTCTTTCTAGAGAAGGTGAAACGGTTAAGGACTCAGCCATGGGGAGAGTGTTTCAAGCGTCTAGTAAGCATGCAGCTCCGTCGAAGAAAAGCTATTTTCTGCTTCCCATAAATTCAATCGAGCTGACTCTACAAACACGAACGCGTTGTCTTCAACCACGCTTTCGCTTCACGAGCTTGCGCGCATTACAGTTTAGTTTAAACATAATTTCCTCTCAAACCGCGAAAGAATCTGGCCGCTGCAAAGGGGAAAGGACGATGAAAGAAGAGAGTGCGCGCAGGGAGACACCGGCTAGGCAGGGGACTCGCTCAAGCAGCGCAAAAACTGCCGCTGCTGTAAAATCCGAAAACACGGACGTGCTGCTTTTTTCCTCTTTTTTTCTTCTTGTTTTGCGATAGAAAGGTAAGCATTTTGTGCTTGTAGCGTTCGGAAATTAATTAACACGACCCCTCGCGGTGACCGCGGCTGGCGGTGAGCTATGATCTCGGAGGTAAGGCAAACAAACACCCAAACGCAGATTTGTTTCGCGGAAAGGCCGCAGACCGTCACGTAGCGCTGGCTGAGGGAATACCCTAAAGCGCTGGATGAATTTTATAAACAAATACCGCCATACTGGTGCATGTTGGGACGCACTTGAGTCAAAAATGGTGGAGCGTCGCTGCCAATCTAGCTTGTGCGCGTCACCGGCAGTTACAGCGGACCAATAGGAGCGTGAGCGTCTGGATGTGGGATGCGCTATGAGCCAAAAATGGCGACGCATCGCCGGCATGAAGAAAAAGTGCCTGCGATACGTTCAAACAATGTCGGTACTCGTATAAGTCAGGATATTCAGCGCTTTAGAATGCCGCACAAGTGGATCTGCACTACGATATCGGTAGCCGTTTGGCGCTGTTTCTCGTCTTTTTTTTTTTTTTTTTCGGCGGCAGGGCGCTCCGTGGCTTAGTCGGTAGAATCTTAAGTATAAAGGAGGATATGCGGTGTGAAGCGTCGAGCTCGCTCACGCAGCTCCTTTTTTGCTCGCAGTTACGGCGAAATGGACGGGCGCCTGCAGAACACTCCCTTTTGTTATGATTGCAATAAACAGTTGTGCAGTACTCGATTCTCTAGTTCGGTTGTTCCCTTCCTTTTTTTTCTGTTGAGTGAATCGGCTTTCATTTTATACCGAAAACTGCGCATATTTTCCCGTCTGCTTCGTAAATTAAAATTTACGTGTGTGTTGAGGCAACCGATTTCTACCAAAATTCAAAATTCTATTTGCTCACGGCACACTGGGTGGAGAAAGATACCGCCTAATACAATCGGAATCGCCTCTATCAGTCAACCAACCCATTCAGGTAGCAGTCATCTATGTCTATAGCCATGCTGCGAAAGCAAGCTTCTTAACAGGAAGTCGAGACCAACTTCACAACAGCCGTTACGGTCGCCAATCACTCGAGTTTCTTTTTTTTTTTTTTTTTTTTTTTTTTAGTTACGAATTTCGAGTGGTTCACTGTAGTATTATAAGACCGCGCGCTGGCCAACTAGTCTTCGGGGTGATGAGGTGCCGTTGACCTAAAGGCAGGTTCGCCGGGACATCGCTGTATGCGTGAGGTACGACTCACCGGGCTGCAGTGTGGATTCCGGTAAACGGCCGGTCATTTCGGAGCGGCGATTCCTCCTCCGACATCAGATCCCGCAGAACGAAGCCAACAGACACGTTCATTATGGTTGTGATCTGAGCGTGTCCTCGAACGATCGGCCGGATCGCTCGCCTTTTATTGATTTTATAACAACGGGAACCGCTACCCAATCAGTGCACTCGCGTGATGTGATGTGACGTAACTTTCTCTTTTGCACATCGCTACACTCACTGAGAGTGCTCCGGCCAAACGAAACTGTTCCCTCCGAAAATGTAGCGACCCCGACGGCAGCCATCGACCTTGTACCAAACTTTCACCAAAATCTCGTGACCAGTATAGCGTGTACTAAAGGACTCTGGTATAATTAAACAATGGCGTGAAATCCGCGCCCCCGGTGACATCACACCGGTAGCCATTCCTGTGTTCCAAAGAGCACTAAAAGGATCTCACTGAGAGCTGAAGAAACGTAAGGCGTGGCTATGTTTCCGCTTCTTGCTTCAAGATTTGCTTTCCTGAGTCCTTATCGGCCAATGCCTAAACGGGATTGGCTGCGGAGAGATAATGAGATGCTGGAAACTCGGCACGCCCTGCGTCTTTAATAAGTTGTCGGGGACTACGGTGTCCTCCGTCGACTCAGGCCTTTTGTCCGTCGCCGCGTCCTGCGGCCACGCGCCACAGACGAAGGGCGATGGCTTCCTCGAGTACGCACTCTTCTGTTCCACTGCCCCGTGACATAACCACTAGCGTTGGTAGTGAAATGACCACACCAACCACAAACTAACCCTAGATTGCAATCAAAAAGGTGTATCCGATCTCTCAAAGGTTCAATCTGGTACCATTCGATGTGTACTAGTTAGAAAGTCTTTTTGACTTGGTTCTATATTTCAGTCGAATCGCAATCAAGCGGGACATTTAAACTCTCAAGGCAGGATCATTGCAGTGGAGCTTAAGGGCAGAACAAAACGCAGAAACTGAAGCCATTGCAGTCGCAGGGCTGCAAAAAAAAAATTAACGTTCTTTTTATTTGTGTTTTTTTTTTTTTTTCAGCTACATCTTAAATTTTTTGGCTTTAAAAGTGAGAAGGAATGATAAATTAGCTCTTCTACAACAGCGATCTGCGACAATATCACGGTCCGACTTTCGAGCAAAACGACCGGCAAGCGAGACCAGTTTTCGCCACACCAACCCTATTGTTATATACCATCTCTGCCCCTCGTTCATCTCCATTTTGAGCCGAAGGCAGTTCTCACAACGGCCAAATCCGGCATTTTCTTTTTATTTCTTCTTTCTTTTTCTTTTTTTTTTTTTTTCTCGTTTTGTCGCAATCCTTGGTAGAAAGTGTCGACAGCCCGGAAAGCGTCGTCCGACCAGCCGTATTTCTGGGAGCAATCTGGCAGCCCGTACGTGTGTCAACCATTTCAACTATGCTCTCCGGAAATGTCCTTTTTAACGCTGGACGCAGTGACGGCACACGTTCCTACGGGCTATCATAACAGCTGCGATTTTTGTAAAGTCTCGGTGAGTCTACGCCGCTGTGTGCTAGACGGAGCAAAAAGCAAAATAATACGGAATTCCCTCAACGGGCTTGGAGCGTTTTTTTTTTTTTTTTTGGTACCTTTTTGCACGTGCAAGCCCCACTCTCGCATTTACCGCACGAAAGGCGCGAACATGGTGTGATTTTGTATCACTCAAAATCCACCGAGGAGTTCGAGCTATTCAAACCAAAACTGGGCGGTAAAACAATATTTTCTTAGAATGTTTTTCCTTTTTTTTTTTTTTACTTTACAGGAGTTGATTGGCTGTAGTGGGACCCCAAGTATGCACCAACACTCGGACTTGACGTCACGTCGCTGAGATGGGGCTGCTATTTGCAGGGAGCTCGCGCAGAAGCTCCATTCCACGAGAAATCTGGTTCCTCTGCACGCGCTATAGTGCCCACAGCTCGTGTGGGAACTGCGCATTTTCGTACACCTCGTGGAGTGCTTGGTTGGAAACAGCGCGTTCGCCTATATACTCGCACGCAACGACACTTACCAAAAAAAAAAAATCCTTTCGCGGTGGAATTTCAAGAATAAAAGCGAACGTTGGCTTTCGATCTCCCTTTCGCAAAACTCGATGACGCAGCTCGGACGTCGCCGTGTTGACATAGTTCCTCCCGAGAGAGAGGCGATATTTGAATTCAGCTCATAGATTGGGCGCAGGCATTGCATAAGCGCTCGAGTTTGGACTCGTGATATAAGCAACAGCTCGACAAACATTCGGGTAGTGACTTGTGTCAAATTGCTGCAGCGACAACAAAAACAGAAGCCTAACAATGTCCGGGACTCGGAGCGAGTCTTATGCTTGGCCAACCCCGGCACGTGGCTACGATCAACATTGGAGGCATATTAGCCAGTTTTAGTAGACCGTCTTTCCCCTCCGCTACGAAGAAACCGCCACTGGGCCTGCGTGCCGATGGCCTTGGCAGTAGAGTTCCGGGTAGCGGAGGGTCTTAGCGGAGGGGGAAACACGGTCTACTAAATCTCGCTACAATTGGATTCACACAGCGTGGCCTCACTGTACGGCACGTGAGATTATTCAAGAAGCGAAGAAATAGACGTTGTATAGCAGTTCTTGATATCAAAACGCAGAGAAGGCAGAAGGAAAGCAAAACGGAGTATTTTACTACCTTTTTTTTCCATTCGCTTATTTTTTTACACGTGTTGTGAGTTCCTGGTGATAAGCAGGGTTGTAAAAGTTACTTTTAGAATGTACCTAAAATACAGTTACAGTTGCTCATACGAAAAGGTACCTAGGAACGAACCTAGGTGCTTGCTTAAAAATGCACTATAGGTACGGGTAAAGTTACTTCGAAGATACTTGTTTTATTTGCCCCAAATTTGTCAAAATATATTGAGAGTAAAGCTTGTTATACAAAGGATACACACAAAAACGAGTTCGATAAATGTGCTTTATTGATGTCAATGCGAGAATTCAGGAGAACCGTATTCACGCGATAATTCCAGGACACGTTATGTATTTCGGTTTGAGTTGAAGGAAGCAGGTCGCTTTTCCTTAAATGAATTTACGAAGCGATTCGATAATTTGGTGTCGCTAGAACGGCATCGCTACTTCATTGTTCGCTCAAATGAACACCGTCATTCGGTAAAGATGAAATATCATGGGCGGGGATATGTTTGCTAAAACGTTGTTCAATCAAGTCACTGCCTCCCACGTCGTACCCAGCTCGACGCCAAAGGAGCCGTGCAACGATTTTTAACGTTGAAAGAATTTGCGTCTTCTGGCAATGTTTATCTTCTCACAAAGGACAGAAAACACATCTCCTTCCTTCGAAATGTTCCGATTCCGCCGCGTAATAGCGAGACAAAAATTAGAATATTTGTCGGCCCGCAGCCGCGAGCGGCGGACATGAGAACCACGGGGCGTGACGTCAATGGAGTACGGTTTAAAAGATAGGAAGTTGTGCAAATACCTGCTCTTAAAAAGGTCATTTTTTTATATAAATCTTGTCGTTCCAAGTTAAATTTAAAAAAAAAGCGTCAAAAACCTGGTATCATCGGCAAAACGTTTGTTTACGGAGCTTTAGTGGCGCCATGCATCTACCCGAGCTCAACAAAACCGTCGGCTCTATCTGCTACCGCGAACAGCCTCACGAAGCCGGAGGTTTACGGGGGCAGAGCCGGACGGGGATGGCCGAACCAGGGCGAGACTTTCCTCTTTTTGGCATGGTGATAGCGATTGCGCTGCGCAAGCACGTTGTCACGTGGTCGCGACCGGGTGAGTTCTCGCTGCTCGCTGATGGCTCTAGAGAGAGAGCTTCAGCGGAACCCCGCGCGTTCCCCTTTCACGTCACAGTGCACGTGACTCGGAAGATGGCGAAGGAGTTGAGAGGTGCCGAAAAACTCAATCTTTGTCAATTTTTAAAATAAAACTAGAACATGCAGGCAAAAGTGTTTTTTTTTTTTTTTTTACTTCGGAAAGTTCGAGATACCAGCTCCCAAATGATTTAATTAAGCAAAGCACGGAAATTGTTGCACTATAGTCCTTTAATGACGGCAAATGGTAGTTTATTAATACTCCACGATTTATAGTTTCTACCATTTTGACCAAGTGAAAAAAATACCTGTAAAAAGTAACTTCACTCAGTTACAAGTTACTGGAAAATGAACCTAAGATACAGATACAGATACCGAGAAATGAAAGTACCTCAGTAAAACAAAAGTACATAGATACCGATTTCCAGTTACTTGTACCTAGGTACTTTGCAACCCTGGTGATAAGGAAAAAATGAATCGTGCCGCTACCAGGATATGCGAAGTGCTCGAGCCGGCACGGGCATACACCCGAAACGCCCACAATTCCCCTCGTTGCAAGGTCTCCTGGGATTTTCCGGAAAGGTCTTTTGGGTAAGAGTGCTGCGTAAGTGCTCTACAAAACGTCGTGTCCAATCGATGTTCGGGCTCGCGTCCAATTGCCGAGTTGAAGTCATCCCACGAGTATGAGGACCTTTCATGGAGGACGACGGGAAGGTTCGCGGGCCTCGATTATTCGATTATTCCAGGCGGTGTTAGTTATACCTAGGGTTCAGAGTTTTCGGTTTAAACCGATAAAAACCGATAAAAGTACGCCGAATCTATTTTCGGAAGTTCGGTTTTAACCGAAAAAGGTCAGTTTTTAGGTTCGGCACTTCCGATTTAAACCAATAAAAACCGATAAAAGTATGTCGATTCCATTTTTTAAAATTCAGTTTTAACCGGAAAAGGTCACTTTGACCTTCATTCGTACCGCAGAGCCGTGGCGAAAAAGTGGAACGACTGTGTCTATCGAAACGAGTCCGAATGTATGGGATACACGGATGCCATCACGACGTTTTGGTTTAATGTACGCATCATCAATCGAAACGTGATGTGCGAAATGCCCCATGACTCCGCCATGGATGCAGGAATTTCCTGAAGGGGGCGGGGGGGGGGGGGGGGGGGGGTCAGGTGTTGGTCAGCGTAGCATATGTTTAGGAACCCCCCTCCCCCCCCCCCCCCCCTCTTCTTCGTTTTACGCCCTAAAATTTACACATGCAGAAATCAAGAGGGGGGTCAGGACATCCGAACCCCCCCCCCTCCAAATCCGCCCCTGTGTACGAGCATGTTTTCAAACTCGTTGTAAGGAAGACTGACTTGATGCAAGCTCCGCATGTGGTGTTGTGCTTCAAAACGTCGCACCGTGTCTCTTTTGGTGGTCACAATTGGTTGATTAATCGGCCGATCTTGACTCAGGCAGCGCTCCATCTATCAGCCTGCCCATGTCCAGTGTTAGCGTTGAGAGAGCATTTTCGAAGCTCAGGTCATATTAACAGTAAATAAAGAGTGCGAATCAACGAGAACATGCGAAAGTACGTGTGTGTGTACTATAATAAGATCACGTAATCCGGATGTGCAGAAGGTAAAGTTCCATGTTTTTGGGCATAGGCTTCATATATATAACTTGTGTGTACTTCTGTTTTTTTTTTCTTTTACAGTTGTAGACATTTGCCAAATAAAGTGTCAATTTCGTTTTCAATGCATCTGCTCCGCTATTCTTTGAGTGATCGCAAATATCAGAGCTACAAGGATCATCATATCCGGTGTACGTTGGTGTTTATTTTATATTCATAGAAAAGAGCCGATCAAATTTTGTGGAAATAAATATACGCCGAAAGAAACCGAAAATATGATTTTAAAATAAACACCGAAAAAAGTACGCCGAATTTTGAAAAAATAGAAACCGAAAACGCGGAACCCTAGTTATACCCCGTTGCGTAGATACGGGGTAAGATACGGCAAAGCCAACCGCCTGATTGGCTTTGCCGTATCTTGTAGTCGTTCGGACTTAAAAGCGAATCGGTGTGTACAGTTACTGTCGGCTTAAGGAACGCGGGGCGTGGCAAAGTCTGCGGAGCATCTCATTATCGCTCAGCAGCCAATCACAATGCGGCTTTAGCTGATAAGAATGCCCAAGAGCCAATCACGAAGCAGGAAGCGGGAACGTTATGAGCCCCACATTGCTTAAGCTTTCAGTAGCCGCGGATACAAGAATGCGACTGTAGCGTAAAGAATCGAGATAAGACAATTGTGATTGGGTGGAAGAGAAACAAGCAGAGGGACCGGGCGTCTGTGATTGGATATTTCTCAATTCTATGCTCTACTGCCGCATCCTTGTAAACACAGCCATTGACCATAGCCGTATTCCAAGAACCCAATCAGCTTCCCCCCGAGCCAGGCTGACGAATGCAAAATCACTCTGGCACTCGTTAAAATCGGGATTAATTCCGAATGTTTCACCGAACCTTCCTTTTTTTCTTTTTGCTATATTAGGTTTTGGTTCTTCGAGTAAACTCCACAGTTGTTTACGGAGAGTTCGTAATGTTCCCTGCGTCTTCCCGCGTGGAGATGCGGCGGTGTAGCGTCGAGTCCGACTTATCTTCCCCGCTCGTCGCTACCCAGCACGGCAACCCCCGGAAAAGAACTTCCGACGTCAGCTTTTTCATCCATCTTCCCGCTAATGAGCTCAATTCCGGGAAAATCTCGCGCCAACGTGTGGCAGTGATGGATAAGCGTTGCTCGGATGTATCTATGCGCCGACAGCGTGGGCCTCGCATGCGAACGCGCGTGGAAGGCTGTCTTCGCTGCTTTTTTAAGCCCGCCTGATGGATGTAGGTGTGCTAGTGAATTATTGCGAAAGCTACGAGTTTGTTTGCCTCCTGACACATATTCCCCTGCTCTTGTCTGTTCTCAGATAATCTGGGGACTCTTTTGCGTTGCATCGTTTTTCGGTGCTTTGTTTTATTTGCCATTGAAAAAAAATGAAAGACGTTTACAATTCCCTGTATCGCAGAAGCAGAGCGCACCTCTTGAGGAGGAAGAGGGGAAGGTACGGACCACAGGGTATGCCCCTCCTCCTCATCCGTACCCTCCCGTCCTCCTCTCCTGCTTCCCTTCCATTTAGTGCGAAACTTTCCCTAAATTTTTCTCCAAATTCAGCGGAAAAAATTTCCCGCTGAATTTAGCGCGGAAATGTTTCCGCTAAATTGAGCGGTGAATTTTTGCCACTAAATTTAGTGGGAAATTTTTCCCGCTGAACTTAGCGGGGAATTTTTCCGCTTTTTTCCACCAAAATTAGCGAAAAATTTGGCAGAGTAATTTTTCTGCTAAATTTAGTGGGAAAAATGACGTCACGTGTGACGTCATTATGGAAAACGTCTCATAATGCCACGCGCTAATAGCCCGACGCCGACGTCGACGGCGACGCCGCTCAGGCCGGAAACGGGCGCCTAAAAACTGCAATCTAAAAAAAGAAAAAAAACTAAGTGCTTTGTTTAATGCGGTAAGGAGTTCGTTGTTTCGCTGCATGCGACTCGCAATTTTGGATTTTCACCCCAGTTATAGAAAATCTGTCTTGTCTTGTGGTAGTATCGACATCTTAGCTTGTAACAAAAGGTTAGAGAACGTCATACCTCTCTATCGGTTATATATTGAAAGACCGAACCATTTTAACCAGGAAGCCGGCGTTCCGCGGTCCAACGCTTTCGACGTGTGCAGTGGAGACAAAGGCTGCTAGCTTTTGGGCCTACCTGCTAATCCTTCGAATCGGAGCTCGGCGTTCTGACGTCGCTGCGCGCTCTCGTCTCCTTCTCTCCCTCGGTTTCTCCGCGCATATATCTGATACAACACCTCGTAGAACACAAGGCCGCGGAGTGCTCGTGTCGTGACGTAGCTAAAGGAAGGCCATCGGGGCCGCGCGTCGAAGCGCCGAAGCGAAAGCGACGCGCGTGGATTGACCGTCGTAACGCACTTTGAGTCACACAAGCGTGTTTCATTAGCGAAAATGAAAGCTGCACATAGCAACGGGGCTAGAAAACATTTTACTCTACGCGCAAAATATTACACCGCTAAATAATCAGTATGAGATGCTATGCGTATAAGACGTCTCTACAAATGCAAACGTGATTGTTTTAAGTCGAAACTATTTAGCCGCGCAAATATTCCTATAGAAATGCCTATTTTATACAAAAATAGTTCCGCGAAATGGCGAGACAGGCAGTGATTTGACATAGACAAACGGATCACAAAAGAAATCAGATTGACGTAGTCAACGCGAACACGGCTATGTGCCATTTACGATCATGTAAGCGGTGTTAAGGCATGCATTCACTCACTTCTTACATTATATACCGGCCACATGGCTAAATTATTGCAATTTTGATCGAATGACATCAGGGGGTCCGAAAATCAGCTCGCGACTCTCGTATTATCACTCAGGGTTGCGAGCTGATTCAATCACATACCATTCGATGAAATTATGTTAACTTTAGAATTTTGGTAGGGGTAGTAAACTTACTATTTACAGTCAACTAATTTACTTTTTCCTAGGGGCTTGAGCTGCCTTAGAACAAAATGTAACTTATTTTGTATACAATAATACTATTGCCATAATACGGTTAGGGTTATAATATAAACGCGGTAAAGGAAATAAAATAACGTCGGTATAAATAAACACATAAACGAAACGCAAACAACGCACTTTCAATAATTGCATATAAACGTGTTATTTACTTTCCAGGGAAAACTTCAATATTTCCATATGAAGCGCTTGCGTGATTGGCGGTTCGAAAATCATTACAAGGTAATGTTCACCAGTGCCAGTGATGATCAAATTAACGTCACAAGTATTTTTATATTTTATTATCATATTGCTTTTCGCTCGCTGGTGGATTGAATAGACGTGCTGGAATTGAGGTGACTGCGGCTGTTTTTGCTGAGCTCAAAAGGAGCTGATCTGTATACTTAATAGGTATTGGGTAAAAAACTAACAAAACAAACCTTTAGCGTCAACTGTTGCTCCCACGTTTTTTATAGCACTGTGCGCAGGTAAGTTAGTATCGGTTAGAACCTAAGTTCGGCCGCTACACACGATATCTATGCGAAATGCTTCTCCTACAAGCCTCACCGTGGCGCCACTGTCCTGTCGCGCCCTTCCAAAAGATAAATACCGGTTTAGGCCTTCTAAAAAAAAATGCTTGTATCAAATTTAATATAGGAGAAAAATTAACGTAAATAAAGCTCGTCCATTTAATTCTTTTTTTTTTTTTTTTTTTTGTCTGCATTGGGAATTGTTGAAACCCTGCGGGTAAGACGCGGTTGAACGAAGATTAATACGAAAATGTTCTCTCAAGAGTCCTTTGATCATTAAGGGCCGGAACAATATTTTTTTCTTCCTTCGAAAATTAGAAAATCGATTATATTTGAAAGTGCCCATAATCTGCGCACTTAACGGAAATTATGTATTTTAAATAGCAACAAAACTAGTAAACTTGCGTTTCGGCTCTAAACTTTCCTCTCTCCTTGCACTTTTTGTTTTTTTCTTTTTCAGATCGCTCGCAGTATTTCTTTTTTTTAACTTACGTTTAAAGTCCAGCCTCCTCGAGGATATTGATCAACAAAAATTATCGTTTTATCTGCGGTATTTCTTTTTTTTTCGTAATTCTCTCTTTTTACCAAAACAAATAAGTTTCTATCTTGTCCGTATGTATTGTTAACGCTATCTGGACTCCCTATCCCGCCCCACGGCAATATTGTTGTGTTATTTATGTGCACGTTTAAACGCGCATCCTCGGTCCACTAACTGTTGTTGTGTTTTTTTTTTTTTTGTTTTTTTTTTCCTTGTTGCCGACATGTGCTGCAGTCCCCGGAAATATGGTTATCCCCAAGCGCGAAAGCAAGCGCTGCTGCGGCCGACTTTTTATTAAAGCGCCAACAATACATAATTTTGGTTCGAGCTGTACGAACAGCATACTGACCAGTGGGGCATAAGCATTCAGAGATGATGAGGCAAAGTAAGATTTTCCGAGTCCAGGTAGAAAGCCGATTCAATCGACCTATGCAAAAGCGGACGTTTTCACTCTCGTAACGTCGCGTGAAGAGCGGTCGCAAAGCATCTCTCTATGCCGTACCCTCCAGTAGCCTCATAGTCATTCTATAAAGAACTAAAATATAAAAATTGGCCTTCATAGTCCTAGAACTATACACATTTTGACGATTTAGTCGGTGATGTTCGGTCAATTACGGTACTTCTCAGTGTATTTGCCCTTCAGGTTTCCGTCTGTGCGTTTCATACAACAATGCAACTTATATATTTTTCTTTTTTTTTTTAGATATGAACTTGGTGTATACCCAAGGTGTAGGCGCATCGACATAATTGCGGCAAAGAAAAGAAGGGCAAAGCACTCTTTCAATGTTTCGAAGACGGCCCTTTATAGAGCGGTAAACAACGTTGCGACTTTTAGACCAGAAAATAGCGTAACACTCCGAAATACTGAGGGCGAAGAGGAGACGAGGGGGCACGCGGTGCCGTCAGAACGCCGATCTCTGGTTGGAAGGATCAGTGGGTAGACTTAACCTAGCTGCCCCTTTTTTCTCCACTGCACTCGTCGAACGCCTTAGAATGTGTCAGCCAAACGTTGGACGCCGGCGTTCCGCCTTCTGACGCGTTCGACGAGTGCAGTGGAGACAAATGGCAGCTAGCTTTAGGTCTACCCTCTAGTCCTACCAATCAGAGCTCGGCGCTCTGACGTCCCCTCTCGTCTTCTCCACTCCCTCAGTTTCTCGGCGCATCAGTTTATCGGTTTAGTATTGAGGCTGATAGAACGCATAAAGTATACACCAACTCATGTTTACAAACAAACCGGAGCGCAATTAAACGGACGCCACCGGCGCCGCGCATGCGCGAGGGGGGTGTGGGCAGGAAGCTCGCCGTCGCCCATAGACAAACCATTGAAATGCGATGTTGTCGGCGTCGGTGTGAGTCCCCCTGCTTTTTTTCGCGTTCGAATTGTTCATTTTACGTCTTCCTGGCAATGTCTGACTACTTGAGCGGCGCCAGCGAAATTACCGAGGCTCGTTACACCACGAAACTTCGCGCGAATAATGTGACGTGTGGCGATTCATTCCGCGTGGACGCCGCAGTATGTACGCTAAAACCTGATTCGCATGATGAGATTTCGCTCGCAATTTTCAGTCGCGACGCCGCTCGGGCTGCAAAAGCGTGAACCGTAGCTGAGATGGTCGACGTCGATACTGAAAATCGCAAGCAGAATCGGACCAAGTCAATTAGGCGTAGATAGTCAGTGATAGTCACTGGTAACAATGATCAACATCTTGTATTTACTGTTTACATCGAGCCTGCTTACCAACCTTCAAACGTAAGTCTTTTGAGGCCTGCACTTACTTCTTATCGCAAGTACCGGGCCAACGTATACGGGCCGGCATAGTCTAAGAGAGCAGACGACAAGCAGAAACGTTTGAGAGAGCAGACGACAGCTCGAACGACCAGGCGGCCGTTGAACTTGAAGACGCACTGAACGTAGTCCGCAGGTGGTCCGCACAACTTGATGGCTTTCTGGCGTTCATGTTGCAACAACACAAATAAATCCGATGACCACAAGTATCCGTGAATTCAATCCAAAGTGCTTCCCGCCCAAGCAATCGTTGTCCGAAGGCGTCTGCTTTTCCCTTTTTACGGCACATATCCTGATTCTCGGACGAACTGAGCACCTGAAAACTGACCTTCAAACCTTTCTCGACACTTTTGGTACGGCCCCAGTCGCGGCGTTTTGACGAAAAGGCAGGTTTTTGTCTGGTTCCTTTCAAAACAACGCAGGAATACACGTCTGGCATGGGGACTTCTGCCCACAGCCTCAGACCGGAAGTGCAACCGACGCGCCACCACCGCGCCGTGACGTCACAGATATGAGTTGGTGTATACCTGAAACGCGTCTCCGACAGGTGTGTTTACCGCGAATACCAAAAATGTGCACTCCCGATTTCCGCCCGATGACGTCATAGAAGGGTCACGCTGTCGCCGGCCGCGAACCTGGTGGTGTCCTGCAGCAGCGGCTGTGAACGTGGCAGACGCCCGCTCTACTGCAGGTCGTTCTCCCGTGGGACAGTCCTCGGAAGCTTCGGTAGCCAGGTGTTGTGACACTGTGACGGCAGGCGACACTCACGTTCTCTCGTGCTTGCCGCCGGCACTTCTAGGACCAACCACCAGGTTCGCAACATTCGACAGCGTAACACTCAAGCTTTTTATGACGTCATCTGCTGCCACTTCGGGACCATTTTCGACGCATGGGCAGAAGAGGACGCTAAACCATAGCCTTATATATACTGACAAAGCCTGGCAGATCGCCATGAGAAGCGGCCGCCGAAATTGAAAAGGTGGACTGGCAGACAACGAATGAGAAGAGAGCCATGTGACCGGCGCTCCGCTGTGGCGAGACGCCGAAGCCCACTTCTCTCGGGCAAACAAGTGTGTTTTGGGACCTCGCCGCTGCAAAAGCTGTGCGCTGACATTCAGGTTCCTCGAGAAATGGCTTTTCGATGCTCTGTGTTACCAGATCCTCGCACTCCAAATGTGCGACCGGGCACTTTATGGCTCCGTCGTCGAACAGCCAGGCTTTGTGAGTATAGAGGAGGCTATAGCTAAACACACCAGTCGGAGACGTGTTCCGGGTACCGTAGTACAGCTAGATGTTATGTACAACGTTGTACTTCTGCTGAGCACAGTTGCAGTAATTCGTGTAGTCCGAGTGATGCCACCGGCAGTATATGTTTTACGTTTCCTTTCATTTGCTGGTTAGTACGGCATACATTTAAATTCCGCTGGTGGTAGAGGAACTGACAGAAATGACCCTGCGTAGCGTTTTACTGACGGCGAATTGCCGGAGCAGCTACTGAGTGCCACTTACCTAACTAAAAAGTTTGAAACTCATTCCCAATTTTCCTAAACATCAACGCCTTGCGGATTTCTAAAAAAAAAATGAACAACAAGAAACTTCGCAATATCTTCAGGGAATATTTCGGATGATGGCCGCAAGATATCAATAAGGAGTACATGAGCATTTGTACGTGTGTGGTTTTTTTTCCACTGCTCTAAAGTTTCTTTGCATTGAATCATATAAGCCACATTCACAAAATTATCACTTTCTGTTTTTCTTTACAAAGTAACGTATTCTTCCCAAGGACTCTAATTGCGTGGGTATCATAGAACAAAAATAATTTAAAGCCTTGGTATATCCTTGAAAAGTTTTAATTCCCCGTAATGTCCCCGAAATTTAGCATGTACAAAACAAAAACGTTTTCGATACAAGATCGACATCAGGTGAAAATGTACTAGAATTAACTGCCGGGCTATTTGGTAATGCATTATAGGGGACAAGAGCGCAAAAGACACGGACTGGTAGGAGAACCGGTCAGGACAGGACAAAGAGCTTTTTCCTGTCCTGTTCTTCTACTCGTCCGTGTCTTTTGCCGCTCTTGTCCCCTATAAAACGTACGGCTGATCATTACTCACTATTAGAATAAAATGAATTCCTGAAAAAAAGGTGGCAGGTGTATACTTTCTAAACATGGCGTACAGAACAAGGTTTGTCTAGGATTAAACTTGCGAGGTTAATTTCGACCGTGACAAAGATTAGAAACACGTGACATTCCCACGCAAGAGTGATTTTCACAATTTTTGAACGATTCTTCGGGGAAGTAATTAATCTGCGGTATTCACAATAATCGCTTGATCGATAGGTTGATCGATTATTTTTTTTTTACTCCTTATAATTTGTACAAATGCAACACGTTCGGGTTTGGTATTTTTTTTTCATTTCTCTGATGTTACATAAAGCAGTTACACGCTGTTTTCACGTGCTTTCACGTCTTTCTAAATAATTAAGCTTGGGGTCTTCTTTTCTTTGTTGTTGTTGTTGTTTTTTAAAGAACTATTGACAATTTCATATTTAACCGTTTTCACGCTTCGCCTGATAATTAGTGTTTGTGAAGTCATCAACAGTTTAAGAAACGCCGGTACATGGGGACTTCCAGGCACTTCATTGCCTCTCCACAGCAAATCAGATTTCAGCATTAGGTATGAACCTTTCCAAAGAATGAATCAGGAGCAAGACGCGTGACCGTGATAAGCCCCGCCCTCTTCGTTTCTTCACCTGTGAGTGATTATACCTCGGTACGAGCTTTAGAGCAGTCCTCGACACCGAACGGTGCGCGCACAGTAAAGGCATATGAACACAGTTGCATTTGAGGCAAGCTTGAGTGCGTCTGACTGCGTTGCGATTGCAAGTGATCCGAACACCCGCACTTTGTACGACGCCTTCCAACTCCGAGGTACTCATTGACTTGGTAGCTTCGCTTCATATATAAAGCACGCGTGTACCGGTGACTCCCCGCCGTTTCTCAACGCGACGCAGTCAAGAGCACACGCAGCGCACTCAAGCGCAATTGTCTGTACATGGGCCTTGGCACGGGGTAAGCGCGCCGCATCATTCAACCAAAGCCTCCTCTATACTATCAAAGCTTGGCAGTTCGACGACGGAGCCATAGAGTGCCCGGTCGCAGATTTGGAGCGCGAGACTCTGGTAGCACAGAGCACCAAAGAGACATTTCTCGGGGAACTTGGACGTCAGCGCACAGCTTTTGCAGCGGCGAGGACCCGAAACACACTTTCTGATCCTCGCGTCTTGCCGCAGAGTCTCGCGGCAGCGGCGAGACGCTGCGTTTCGGCGTCTCGCCGCAGCGGGACGCCGAAACGTGGCTCTCCTCTCGTCCGTTGTTTGCCGCTTCACCTTTTCTATTTCGGCGGCCGCTTCTCGTAGCGATCTGCCAGGCTTTGTAGGGATCTGCCAGGCGCATACACGAGGCGATGACTCAACAGCAACACGGAGCGCGGCAAACACCACTGTCAACACCGCAATTCGCGCGTGACGCGCATGCCCCAGAAGACAGGTCCAGAAAACAGATTAACCTCAGTCAGGCGTCCTTCTTTCCAAACGATTTCCTTTACACGCAAAGCAGAGCCACTCCCTCCGCGCGGCTCGCAGCGAGCAAAGATTGTGCGCACAGCGCACGCAAACAGCTAATCGAGTCACACTTCCCTTAACTCGCCGCATTAACATTTTCCTCTTTCTTCGCGACAGACGCGTACCGTATTCCCTTCACCCCTAAGCGGACGGGGAAGCGGGTGCTACGTGCCCGTTGGGCCAGTCACATGCCGGTTTATCGCCACGTGATCAACGCTCCCGCTTATAGCCACGCGCAGACAGAGCCGTGTCAGGTGGTGAATGCGAGGCGGTTGAGCGGTTGGACGAGCTCGTAGCTCCCACCGCACTGTCAGCTTTCAGATGAACGGAGTGGCTTCATTGAAAGGCCCGTACTCGATGCGAACCGGCGCCGCCGCACTCGTGCACAAAAGAAAGTTGGAAGAAACAGCAAGCGCTCAGTATGGGAGAGGCGCAACGGGCAGCACGCGCAGGTCCTCTTTACTAGAGACGGCGCCTAGCGCCCCTAAACGTAGCTTCGGCTGATTTAACGCGATTATTCTCGGCGCATTTCCGATTCGGGAAACCCTCTAGTGTGCGACCAGATTAATGAACTTATACCTGCTCGCTTTTTTCCGACCGTCGAACCGAACGAGAAATCGAGTTGACTTCGGGACGCCTCGAGGGAGCATCCGGCTCAATTACCGGTTATACACACACATCGGTCGTATGACACTGGCGTAAGACAAATTAGCGGAGACTGTCTGCTTCGTTCGGCTCTATTAGGTTTCGTAAATACATCACTCTCGTAGTACACTGCTCGAGCAGGCGGCTTCGCCAGTTCACACTGTTTCTGCATTATGTTTTATCTAAGGTCTGGCTTAACTAACAGATATTTTGTCAGTATGAAAAAATTTGAACAAATATATTTCAGTATAAATCTGACCATAGGATCTCATTCACATGATATGGCATATATCGCTGTTGTAATTTATCTGCCACCGAATAATGTGAAGTTTGATGGCACCGACATATTATCGTTGTGCAAGCATGCAAGCCAGCAAGTAGTTTTGCTTCTGACATCGCGGGCGACCAAACTGTGATCTTCTAAAAGAGATGAAATGCACTCGGTTAAAGCCACCTTTACAAGTTTCATCAAGATGCTATGAAAGCCTTTTGCCCGTCAACTCGGCTCGTCAAAAATACTTTTGTTCGACATACAGACGTCCGTGTTCGTCGGCCGGCGAATCTGAGCCTGAAAAGCTCACGTTGTGAGGACAAATCGCGCGATGAATCTTGAAACATCCGGTTTTGGTATCATGCTAGCAGAGGTCATAAGCATGCTTTCAGAGAGTCTATGCGCAAGCGTACAGATATTCTAGCTTTATACAAGCCTCAATCTCTTAATTCAGCCACAACACTTCATGGAAAATAGAAATACGAAAACTCCAAGAAACGCATAGATCCCAACAGAACCCCCCCCCCCCCCCCCTCCAAAAAAAAAGAATACATAGAATGAAACCTCCAAAGTCCCTAATACAGAATGCTGGAGAACGCCGCCAAAGAAATAGCATAAAAATCAAGCAGCCTTACACCGTGCTGATAAAATTCTGATTTGCGAGTGATTCCAAACTACGTGAGAGGAAAAGCGCAATGTTGAAAGGAGCGAGAGCGGTGAGAGGTATCGGTGGCATCATCTCATGTTTTATACCTAAAATATTTCAAGAATGTGCAGTGATTGTGATTCGGGTAACTGATACGCATTTCGGAACAATATGGTTAAATAATGCGAGCAAGAAAACACTATTGAAGCAGGGTTCAGAAAGCTTGGACATTAAACATTTTACTTTTCAGTAGAAAAAGATCTCCACTGACGAAAGCCCCCTTCATTGTATGACAAGGTCGCGCCCAGTTTTGATATAGGTAGGTTGCCAAAAGGATTACAGTCGGCAAGGTATATTATTAAATATATCTCTCTATTAAAATTATTTTCACGTCCGAGGCTCTGGTGGCCGTTTTCCAGGCCCTTTCAGTGCGCTGCAAATAATCACCGTTACTACCCTTGCGTCTGACCAAGATTTCTAATCATGGAAACTAGCATGTGACAAGAGTAACTAAATAAAGCTAAGCTGTGACAAACCTGCAGCAAAGCCTGCTTTAGAGACAAGTAAACTGTGCTCTCTAGAAAACCAACTACCACCCTTAGTGATGAGCTGAAAAAGGCATAATTGAAAAGATAAAAATGGATGAACAGCTATGCCTTTCTTCAAGCAACTACACATTATTCTTTTTTACCAGCGTGAAAGCTGTCAGCTGGGCCTGCAACCTTTCGAATGGGTTCTAGATTTTACGCTGGTACTCTTGCAATGAACGTGATTCTTTCAAAATACGAAGGCTCGTGCCGGCTGCTATGGCTGAATCTAGGCTAACTGATTTAAATAAACCTAAAAACGCGAGCCAAAATTATTTCTACCCTATGCTATTACAATCACTCTTCTGCTAAATCGCTCGGTTTAACGACAATTTATAGCATTGTCAAAGCGTCGTGTACTTTTACTCGAGACCGCAACGCAACAAAGGCAGTCAACCGCTTGAAACGAAGTAAACGGCGGGCGCTGGGAACCATTAGGCACCATCAAAAATCAATCAAGAAATCATTTCATGCCTGCCTCAGACCGTTTTCTGCGTGCGTCGGTTTCTTTCTGAACTGCACACTCTGGCAGGGACTTTTACCGCAACACACTGTCACTCGGAAAGGAACGTAAATAGTATTATAATTGCGCGTTGGCGTCCTAAAATTGTCCTGGAGTATCACGGTATCCGAAAAGAACGTTGCAGTTGCTCCGTGGTCAGGTCAAGCGGTATGGAAGGGCGAGTCCTTATCCCGAGCGTGGACGTAAGTAAGGGAAAGAAAGGCACAATATTCAACCAGCCTGTTGCACTCGAGTAATGAACAATTTAGGGTAAAGGCAAGACGTTTATACTTGAGCGTGTTAGTATGTAGACCATTATACATTGCGGCTTGCGTGGCTAATGGCCAGGACCATGTCCATGGAGAGTGTAGATTCACGGGAGCGGTAGGTTTCTTATAGAAACAGAGGCACTGCTCTAACTGAAATTGGAGTAGCAATCGTATTTCCATTACTTATTAAAGAACATCGAACCCACGGAACGCGATAAGACCTAGATTGTGGTTAACCACGGAGATGTAGCGGCATAGACAGCCTTGATTTAGTACTAAACCCGATACTGCTCCGTCTGCACAGTCTAATGAATGAAAATCGACATTATAGAGCTCGGTTTAAGTTATTAACAGTATAGGGGGAAGTCAAAACAATTCCTGGAGCAGAATTATCCCAAAATCCGTCAGCAAGATATTTCACGCTACGTTAGTTCAACAATGCATGCTTTAGGAAACTGCAAGCCCCGCGAGAACAAACCCGTATACAGGTGAAGGGTAAACGATACAATTACATATAACGCCTGCTGACTGCCTTACAGATCGATTAAGAGTCTAATATTATTTTATCGTAAAAGAGAAAATAAACAAGAATCCAGGCCGCCTCGGTAACTCCAAAAACAATACTTAAAAAAGGCCTCAGTGACTCCAAGGAAAAGCGCCGGCCTAGGGAACCCCAGGTGGCGGGTTCGAATCGCTACCTTGGTACCCGCAATATGACGGAAGCTTATTGCGGAGAAGGCTCCGTGTAACCGAGCTTTCGGTTGCACGTCAAAAGATTCCCAGTTGGCCGAAGTTAATCTTCAGTCCGCTCCGCTGAGCGTGCCAGATTCCCGTTGTTGGTTTGGCACGTAAAACCCCTAAAATTTGACTTTGATGAACAAGAACTCAAAAACCCATCTTTGCATTGTTTGTTTCTTCTAAGAAAAAAAAAAAAAAAAAAAAAAAAAAAACGCGACGGCAAAACCTTGTTAACGACGACAGAAAACCGAACTTTATTTTTTAAGCGTTAGCGTTGCGCTAACGTTTAGAAAGCCGTCTTGCTACACTATTATGGAGCAAGGCTGCTGAAATGCAATCAAAATAGCAAAAGTGACCGACCGATTTACCAGAGTGGTTCTGCCCGCCATGCATGTCCCTGTTCCCCACCAAAGCAAAACGTAAGCTGTACCTTTCGCGAACAACATTTCCGCCCGCTTAGTCCGAGGGCAGAGAGCTCAAGCCAAGCGAAAAGGCCAGGGGCTATCAGGCGGTTTGAATCGCAACGCTAAGCCTGCAGCTTCCCACCAAAAGTTAAGCCCAACGTGGCGTCGCGCTCCCTCGCATTAGGGTTAGCGTTAACCCTGACAGCCTCTCGCTCCAAAACCACACGCAAAAGGACGTGAAAAAAAAAAAAAAACGCTGGTCCGCGTGTTTGTAATTCTAAGTGCACGCAACGCACGCCGCCGGGCCAGAGGTCTCGTGTCTCGTTCGCCATTTGGGCAATTGAGGGTTCTCAGCATTCGTGGCCGCGTACGAGTATGCGGGCGTTTTAACGCAGCGCTTGGAAGATAGAGGACGGCTTGGAGGGAGAAGAACGCAGAGAGAGAGAGACAGAGGGAGAGAAAGTTTGAGAGAGAAGGATTGCTGGGACTAGAACTTCAAAGACAAGCGGGAACGGGAGGCGCGGGAAAGGGAAAACACGGGAAATGGAAAGCGTGGGAAGCGAAGAGCGCGGGAAGCGGCGAGCGCGCTTTCCGAGGCAATACACACTTCGTTAGCCATAGGCACGGGGAGCCTCACATTAGGACCTCGGATTTGAATTCGCTTTTATACGCCCTCCCGGGGTGGCGCGCAGTCCAGGAGGTCAAGAGTGCAAACGAAGCCAGGGAGGGCAATGATGAGGCTTGCACGTTGACGGCTCACAAGCTGCGCCTGCCGAACCAAAGTGCTGATGACGCTTCTGCGATGCAGTCGCTATTTTCAAGTGCCGCGAATGTGGTTGCGGGGCGCCTTGCGTAGCTATTTGAATCCTATAAACACGAGTTTCAAGTGTACACGTTTTCAATCAAAGCTTTCTGTACGCCTGTGTGTTTGTTTCTGTTGAGCTTGTCCTTGGTTCTTTCTCAAGCGGGTGATGGGAGGAGCTTTCAGAACCAATATGTGCGTGCACTTCTAAACGATGAGCACTAAACACCTTGCATAGTATAACGTTTGCTATTCAATCATGTGTATCATTCGTCGTTTCTTCTATAAGCCTAAAGACAGGTGAATCAGGTTGTTGGTCCGCTACCTTGAAGAAAATTTACTTGTCAAAACACAGTGAATTATGATGTTAACGTAATAACTAAGAGCTATTTTATCGTTTTACTCCTCTTATTTTTATTCTTATCTATTTTTGTCATATTTACATTATCCACTTTTGCGATTCCCAAATGCCAAGTAGTCAACCTTCACATCTTTCTCCATTGACCGCTCGATCCGCACCCCTTACGGAAATGATCTCACTAGGAAAAGTCCTTCAGAGATGTTGCAAGAATTGAAAAGGCAAACCCACCGGTTTCACAATATAACTTTGATACATCGCCAATGAACCCAAAACTCAAGGCTAATTCAGCCGTGATTCAACGCTGTGCGGGACTTCGAAATATCAACACCGGCAATTTCGGTGCGCTTCAAATAATCACCATTACTATTCTTATGTCTGGCCAAGGTTTCTAGACATTGAAGCTAGCTGTGACAAGACTGACTAAATGCATGCGTGCGAGCGTGTGTCCCAGTTGCTTTATGCACCCTAAAGACCCCAGGCTATACTTTGTTTCACTCTAATTAACTTGGCAATGAGAGAACGCTGCGTCCTCATCGATGTAATCAGAGCGACGGAGGAAGATCACGTGACCGCCCTCATCAAGGTACTACAGGAGTGAGCTTCCCCAGACGCTCTTTTGTGTGTCCCAGATGTCAATTTTGTTCCCCTCGAAGATTATCGCCCGTCATCCAAAATTCGCCTAGGAGCGGCTCTTCTCCATTTCCCACCCGAGGCTTTAACACCACAGCACGATACTAGTGGGATGGTGTCACGTGTTTTCCTTCGACGTGGTCATTGGCACAGGATCGCAGCCTTCGCCGTTTGCCGAGGTATGGTAAGCCGGAGTGCAGCTGTCGTACTGCACTGCCTCAGTTTATCATCAACAGCGAGAAACTATGTTCCCGTACTCCGACAGACTAACCTCAAACTGTCTAAACCTCGCACGACTAATTTGTTTTCTTTACTGTTTCCGGAATGACCAGTGCGCCTTTCTATAAACTCCTTTACTTCCCCCGCTATGCAGGAATATAATAACATTGTGATTCAATTAAACATAATAAAGTAAAGCCTCAATAAACGTGGGCGAAGAGCAGTAGACAAAAACGACAGGACAACGTGTTTGTTTTTTGTTCTTCGTCCGTGCTTACTCAGGCTGTATTTCATAATGATTAACTGTCACCAACTGGAAAATGTTACAACCCTACTTCAAAATCCAAACTGGAAAGGACGCGAACATATGTGCGCACTACTGCGCTTACGTGACATACTGGTCAGTTGTTTGGGGACGCTGACATGTAACACCCAGCCGAGAAAGCATGCATCCCCAAATATCTCAAACGCTTGTCCGCCCCCCCCCCCCCCCTTAAAAAGTCAGCTCTGGCCCTGGTTGTTGGTTCTATTCTTACTGTATCAATATCGTTCATAATATTTGGCCTGCCTCACTTAGTTCAAGCTGCTAAGATTTTTTTTACCTGCTTCCGAAATCACTGCATATCTTATAGTCTGCTGCAGGTTAGGAAAAGCAGCTAGGACAAGCTACTCCCGCAAGGCCATTTACCCTTTACACTTTATCAGAACGGCCTTCGGAGAGAAGGCCAATGGAGAGGAGAAAACCACCAATCCTGGCGAACAGGGAGCTTTGTGGGAGGAGCTCGATAGCCCCAACAGTTTTTCAAGCAGCGTTAACAGCGCAAAAAGAAGAATGAAAAGGCCACCGAGAGGTAAAAATAAAAATACCAAAGCTAGCAAGAAGACTTAAAGGGTATATGACAAGCCCTGTAAATAAATAACAGTTTTCTAAACATTTAATGAAGCACGTGATCACATTGTAATTGGGATTGGGACGATGCCGACGTTTTAGATTGGTTCATCCTCTAATGAGCTTTTGGTTCTACACGCCTGTAATACATGTCGGGACTAATGCCAGTACCGCGAACATATACGCAAAACACGGTTTTCTGAAAAGCATCTGATATAAAGACTACTAGCAGATTATTTAGCGCTAACTCATAGAAAGCATTCAATGAAAAATTCCTACACTTCTGAGGCAAAAAAAAATATTGTTCGTTATAATATCTAGTCTAGGTAGTTCATAATTGCGTGTCAAAGAAAATAAAAAAATACAAGGGAAACATGTTTTTTTTTTTTTAATGATATTATGTTTAGATACGGTGGTGTTTCGGAGAAAGTATGGTTGGCAGTGTGTACCACTATTTTGAAAATATACCTTTTTATGTAGACTTCGCTTGAAGATTTCACTTCCGTGTTTTTATTTTTACAGATTATGAAGTATTTTGTATTATTCTCTATTCAATTATCATTTAGATGCGCGCTTCTTTATTTCTATCCAAGACATACTATTTAGGTGGTTGGTGTTGTAGTGCACTTTCATTCATAATTCTGCATTTACTTCCGAGCTGCTGTGTAAGGTGCCTCGCTAGAAATGTCTTCCTTAGTTCCTTCTATAAAAGAATAGACAGGCTTAATTAAACTCAATTCAATATTTTATAGAAGACAAGCCAAAGAAAGTGACAGGAGTTCCGTTTATGCTAACATTATCAAACAGACGTTCTTTACACTGCGTTAGATGACAGGCGAAGAAGTTGTACTTTCTCTTCTAACGGTTTCGCCTTCCCCTTTCTCTCGGCCAATGTACCTACCCCTGTTTTTGTGACCTGTCCAACCCCTGCCTGTTTCTTGCCGTCTTTCGCGCCTATTACTTGAAGAAGGGCGACCGCCCGAAACATCGTGTATACCTCCTTGTCCGCGTATGTTTTTGAGAAGCACAACCCTATTACTTGCGATTACGTGTTTTGGCTCATTGTGCTCGGCAGCGCCCCCATTCTGTTTGTTAATGTTCTGCATAAGAACGCTTTCCGCCGCCAAAAGGTTCTCTTTTCTGTGTGCCTGTTCAGGACAGCTTCATAAAACAGCCAACTTTTGACGGCCCGAATGCACCACTAGTAAACAGTCCATAGCCCTTCTACCATGCTACACTCAGCTTTCGATGAAGAGTAGGCAAAATAGCAGATTGGCAGACATTTACCTCCGTAGGAGAAAATTAACGTAAACGCTGCGCATAATTGCCATCACAAGCACGACGTCGAAGGAATTTTCCATCTTACTTCAAAAAAGCATTGCCGGGCACCGAAGTTTAATAATGCCCCAAGCGAGTTCTTCCCGAACCCTGGAAGCTTTGAGTATTTGATAGTTATCATTCCATTCTGAAAGAAAAACAAAACGGCAGTCCCGTATTCATGCTAACAGTGTCTCGCTATGTACGTTTGATGTGATCGGCGTCTGGCATTGCAAATGTGCCTATTTCTTCCTCTTTAATGTGTACGATGCTGCAGTCACGTTCCTTGAAATCGGGAAATATTCATTATATGCCGTTGGAATTGTCAAAGAAAAAATAAGTTATACATTATGCCTTTAAAAATGTTTTCTAAGTTAGTCTGCACTAATTGCTTTGTATAAGCGAGATTTCAAAAGCCTAAGAGCGATATGTACAGGTTAAAAAAAAAGAATAATCCCGTGCTTAAAAATTCTTACCTTTTTTTTTTTTTTTTGCGAATGTTGCAGACGTTTTGTTTACTACAAGGTTTCTTTAACTTTATTCAAGTATATTTTGCCAAACGGACGTTATTTTAAGGTTTTTTTTTTATTTAGGCGCCCGTGGTTTGTACACCACAAGCGTGCACGTGTACGTAAACAACCCACATGCTGATAAATGCGATTCTATCAATTATTATTTCGAAACGAAGAATTGTATAGGAGTAACTTTAGTTAAAAAAGTGTCTGGTCGTGGTAGTAGTAGAATGAATATGTCGTGGTAGGTGCAGCGATTCAATTATTGGGATCCAAACTAAATTTTAAGTTTAAATAAATGTAAAATGTGTAAATATCAAGCCTAATGCCTGCGCCTTACGTTGGTTTCTACACATTACGCACAAGTCTTTCATTTTGTGGTTAAACAAGTTATTTTATTCATTACGTCTAATCACTGCCAGCAGCAAGCGATATTCTATTTATCCTAGGTAAACTTCGCGTGCCACTCTGTAGTTGGATGATAGAAAAACGTAGGAACGCTTATTTTTAATGTAAACCGTACGGCGATAATAGCAAACATTCAAGACACATTAATCAAAGGTTGAATTACATTAACATGAAATTTAGAAAAAAATGTCCTCCATGGAACGATGGCTCGTTAGCTGCAATCGGTTCGTTCGTTAAAGCTTCGGTGAACCTTGCAATCATGTTATCATTCTCGTAAGGACGTTCGCGATGTTTTCCAAACAATCGTGTGTTTTTTTCGTTCGATAACATTCGTACTAGCGTCTTCAAAAGCTTATAAAACCATTCCAATTAAACCTAGAATTCTTAACAAGTAAGATTCCCAAATTTCACGAAGTTACCCCCCGAATAAAAGAAAAAAAATGTTTTGGAAATGCCTGTGTTTTTTAGTCATTAAATAGATTAAAAAGCCGAGAACGCACGCGAACCAGTTCCTATACCAACGAGCAATTCTAGTCTTATTTTGAGCTGTTTCGCTGATTAGGCAAAAAACTACTTTTGACAAGCCTCCAACGGGGGTGAAACCGTAGCTGCACAATCCGTAGGTAAAAGCTACGCTTGTTAAGGAGGAAACAGGAAAACCAATCCAGTCTGCTTAAAAGGGGGCTTGGAATGTTCTAAGTGCTACTAAGCAGCGGTATTTTCATAGAGAATGTTTGTACTGTCTCAAAATGAAAAATGGAGCTAGTTGTCATTACTAGACAACTAGCCCCGTCTTATTGCATTACGTACTCTAATCACCCTTTTTTCAGAACTGTTTTATGTCATCACTGTTTGGCTTTTTCCTATTGAGTCAGTTCATTAAACGTTTTTTTTGTTTTTTTTTACATCCTCCAAAATTATTTCAGACGTACTCAGGTAAAACCATAACCGCAAGACCCTTGTATCATTACTCACATTTTCAGTTTTATCTTCGAAAGAGAATGTTCAATAGTTCGAGACACTTTCAACGCAAGCCAAGCTTAGGGCGTTGTGGTCGTCACTTGTCTTACTGAGACGACTAACTGCTAAGCCTGGTCATAATGAGACACCAGAAAACCGTTTTTGATGACAAGAACGTTGTGGTTTCTAGAAATACAATAACATCCCGTGTGGTCACAGCAATAAAACGTTGACAAAGAAAACAAAAGATGAGAACAAAAATGTTATGAACGTGCGCATGCAGGATTGTTTTTAAAAAAAGGCTCCTAAACACAGTGATAATTTTATATTAGAGTGAGACTTTATACCATACACTGAATAAAACAGCATACATAAAGTTAGTAGAAACACGTTTTCTCGTTTCCAAAACATTAATTCCAAAGTTCCCAAACTCATCATCGAAACCGGCAACGCGATAATAACAGCACATAACGAAAGATTAATAACCAGGCTAGACTCTATGTCTTTCTATTCTTAATAAAAATAAACTAACTTGAAATCATGGCGTGCATGCCAAGAGCTAAATATAAAAACAACACTACTAACATTTGATTCTTATGTGTTTTTTTTCCTTTGAATGAATGATGTTCTCTTCAGGAACCAAACTATCTCATTATGATTGCACAGACAGTGGTGTTGCATCTGAAAGCTGTTTATTTTTTTTCAAGATGTGCAGTGATTGCTGTTTCTTGTTATATTCACTTTGTATTCACATAACGCACTGAGAGCGACTGTTCTGTCAGTTATTTCTCTACTGACTGCAGAAATCCAAAAATAAGAGATCTTCCCTCAAAACTCAAGCACTGGCTTTAACATAAAAGTCATTTTCATTTCATTAACGGAGCACAATCAATCTTTATGTAAGCATATGACAGCCGAAACCGCAAAACAAAGACTTTGAAGAAAATGCAATTCGTTTAGAGAATGGTGGAGAATACAAATCAAGATGATTTAAACCATGGATAAATCGGGATTTAAATCACACCAGTTTTCCAACAATCATACAAATAAACATTTTTTTGCACAAATTATTTCCCGAAAATATTTTACTTACAATTTTCCGTTATTTGATCTGCATTTCATTTGTATATAATACAAATACAATACAAGCAAAAATATTTATAGCAGTCTCAAGATCAATAAAACGCTGTGCAAGTTCCAGAAAATCTAAGTGTTGAAGAAGGTTTCTTTTTTTTTAATTTCTACCTTTCACCTGGTTTGTCAGTTACATAATGCCATATTTCCTGAAATTAAAAAGCAAAAGTAAGGAAAAAATACAAGAAAAATATTATCATTGTAAGGAAATCACAACACTAAATAAAAAGCAATTGAAGTTGTTTCACAACCAGAAAAAAAAAAACATGTTGCATTTCTTCAGCTATGGCGGGATTTGAGTCAATAAAATTTGTTAAGTTGACTCTACTTTAAGTTTACAGTAATTCTTTCTTCCGCGTGGTTTTCAAGAATCTAGCGAATTGAGCAGTAAATCTGTCACGTTAAACATATATTTATTAATAAAAAAATCACTCCTTTCTACCCACAGTTATTGAAATCAAATAATTAGATTTAAACCAAATAAATCTTACCTAAACTTTAAAAAAAAATCAAATTTATTTGATTTTTTCGTGCAT
This sequence comes from Ixodes scapularis, assembly GCF_016920785.2. Taxonomy (NCBI): domain Eukaryota; kingdom Metazoa; phylum Arthropoda; class Arachnida; order Ixodida; family Ixodidae; genus Ixodes; species Ixodes scapularis. Next base: position 189,531,471 of record NW_024609857.1, read on the forward strand.
CATTTTCATTCTAATGTAGATTATTCTAAAAACAAAACAAAAAAATAAAGGTGTTCTTTTTTTTTTTTAAATCGCTGCGCTTTGAGAGGGTATAACTATAATTATAAGGAGTGCTGCGACAGTATGGTTAGATCTTATTGTATTGTAGTATTAGACCTAGTTGGTGAGCGTTATAAATCATGGTGTAAGGAGCAAAAAACAACGGACACAAGGAACAAGACACACGCACAGGCGCCTGAGTGTGTCTTCTTTCTTGTGTCCGCTATTTTTATTTCTCACCTTACACCACGCATTTGTATATGCGTGTTAATTCAAACGAAAATATGTCACACATTTTTGTTGTGGAAACAACCTGAGTGCATCTAAGCGAAAGCTGAGTATGCATGCAGAATGCTACTGCACCAAGCGCTACTGGACATCGTTTTTTTTTTTTTTTCTTCTCTTCTCTCTTGGCTTCTTTCTCCCTCTTTTTCTCTGTCTCTTTTTCTCTCTTTCTTGTTTTTGTTTCCCCCTCTGAATTTCGCTCGGGAAGGAGTCGTTTTATTCTACATAGACCTTTTAGTACTTCTGTATTTTGCCAATACATCCAGTATGTCGGAATCGTCTTTCTTAAATGCCCTTTCGGTTTTACGCCAAATTCCACAAAAAAAAAAAAAAGAATTCCAACCCTGCTTTTGAAGTTTTCCGGCATTTAGATGTAACGTCCCAAATTCTTCAGCAGTGAAAGCAAAAAGTGTCAGACTTGTAGGAGTCTACAAATTATTAGCACATATCTTAATCGTTCACTCTTTTCTTCTTGTCCTCGTCTTTCTTTTGTTGTCGTCGTTCCTTGTTGCCGTCGTCTTTTTTTTTTTTTTAATCGTTTGATTCACTGCATTTATCGGGACTTCAGAAGTAGCCCCTCCTAGGATAATAGTGAAAAACGTTTCCAATCTAGGGGGTCTCCGTCGTCTGGTTGGGGCCCAGGTACCCAATCGTCTTCACTAATACCTGCTGTGCCGCCGTTTTCAAAGCGCGTTACGGCCCACAGAAACTGGCATCACACACAGTGGTTTCTTTTCGCGCAAGGACAAGATCGTCAACATTAAGTTTTGGTATTCCGGCGTTGTGTCTTCTATTAGCATTTCGCTGCCTGTTGCTGCGATACTTTGGTTTCTCGGCTTCTGGTTTTGGTTTACTCTTGAGTAGCAATTGCTCTATTAAGGTCAGCTTCTGATCGGAAGGTAGAAAGGAACTTTTTCCAGTGGCCGCAAAAACCGGGCTGCATCCCAGGCCTTTCGTGTGAGATCTATTATGGTGAGACACAGCTGACTCAAGGCAGCACTTCCATAGAAAATAATGAATATGTATTCATGTATTGCTTGATATCTCGAATCGCACGCTCGGACAAACCGTTGGCTGCTGAATGATTTGAGGCAGAGCACTTGAGCGAAATATCTCGCTGTCGATCTCGTTGCTCGAGTTTCTTGATTTGGAAGGCTGGTTATAATTTTCAGACCTCAAAACCTTACCGTCCTTGAACATTTCGCGGTTAAGAAGAATTATACCGATGCTCGTGTCATCTCTCAGCTCTTGCGGCCACCATTGTCCTGTATTCATCGATGCAGAGAAGAAAGGCTTGCGTTTGTCTGAATCCTTCACGCTTCTTTTTCAACTCTGCAACATTCAAGTGCAAAATCTCAAATCGCTCCTTCGAGTACTCGGGAGTTGTCATTACGTCTGTGGCTTGCTTGAAGTTAACATTCGTGACAGGACTGGATGTATTTTCTTATATCCTGCTTCAAGTTTTAGCACGTGATCCTCGTGGTGAGCTTTTTCTAGGTTCGCCAGAAGGTTCGTCATCCTAGATTCGTCATTCTAGGTTCGTCATCCGGATTCTGGGTTGTCATGGTATTCCTGTTAAACAGTGGGAATCATTGAAGGAGGAACTTGGAATTTGTGACCTTTAAAAGACAAATGTTCAGTTCCCTTCCACAACTTTCTTTGGTTTACTTTTTCTTTGACGTCGACATTAAGAGAAACAAGAAGCCTTGAAAGAGCGCCTGCTTCGGCCAACGAGGGTCCACGACGATGTATAATGTGGAACTGAAACTGCTGAAGCTGGTTGATCCACCCCGCAAATCGGCTTTTTGGCTATGTCTTGTGAAGAAGGTGTGTTGGTTGTCTGTAAACAGCTTAATATAAACGAAAATATCTAATAGCCTTCAAAGCCACCAGTAATTTTCCTTTTGTTGTTGTGTAATTCAATTCCGGCTTATTGAACGTAAAACTGAAGTAGCCCACCCCACAAAGTTGTTTATGAGCGGGATCCTTCGGATTGCGCTGGTAAAGCACTGGTCCTGTTCTATAATGTGAGACGTCAGTGTTTATCTCGAATGAAAGCGTGAAATTGGGCTAAAAGAGGATTGAGATTGATGAAAGGGCTTTAACCATCTCATGGTATGCTCGCTCACACTCCTTTGTCCAATCAAAGTTCACTCCTTTGTGTAAGTCTTGTGAGACATTTCGTCTCAAGAGCGTAATCTGATGAACGCTATGAAGTGGACAGAAAGACTGAGAAATACATGGAGAGAATGTACAGTCGTGTACGATATGAAGGTGCACGCCGGGCCGTCGACCGCTCCGTGCTATCAGCGCCATGACGCGGCTGCCGTGGCAGCCACGTCATGGCGCTGATAGTGCGGAGCGGTGGACGGCCCGACGTTCACCTTCATATCGCAATAAGAAAGCGAAGCGTCACGGCAGCCGCGTCATCGCACTGATAGCACGCAGCGGTCAACAGTCCGGCGGTCACCTTCATATTGCCGCGGGTGTACGCGTCATACGGCTTAACCAGTTGTGAAATGCTTGCCACAGACTTTTCTGTTGTACTTTTTGTAAAACCGCCAAAAATGCGGCTAAGGAAAACTACCTGGGACTGGAAGAGCTCGCTCTTCTTAAAATTATCGTTAGTTTTGCAAAGGCAACTGTAACTGTTGTTCATTATTCATGCAAGATATTTTTATAAAATTTGGAGTTTTGCAGTTATGCAAAGCCAACGGTAACTGTTGTCCATTCTTCATATAAGTTTGTCGTGCCGTCCAAACTCTGAACTTGAATTTTCTTGACCCTATATGTTCTCAAAGTGTTTGTTTGGTCCTTGTTAATTATTGATATTAAGGCGCCACTATCGACAAGGCCACGCAGCTTACGTGCATTAATATCAACGGTGACCTGCAAAAGGCTTGAAGACAAATACACAGTCTCATTTGGCATCTTTGAGTGCGACTCAACACCCTCTTTTATTAGTATTTTTTTTTCCAGAACTTGGCTGTTGCTCCTTGACATTCGTAAAGCATGACGCCTCGTTCCAATTGACAAAATAGTCTAGCGTTAAGTTGCAAGGCTATTCTTATGGACGCCTTTGCTCACGCATGTTGCTCAATGTCGTACGCTGTCCATGCGAGATTGAATATTAATGTCCTTGACATGAATTGAGTTCGGCATCATATGCGGTGCAGCAGAAAGGAGGAGGTTTCTCTCCACACAGTTGCCATGGCGATGTCTGGCAAGTTCTGAAGCAAGTTTTCCACGGACGTGGAATTGCGTGCTTGTACTGGCTTTTGAGTTTCGCGTCGAAGTTCATGCAATATCAAGGATACCGTCCCCGACTCTGGTAGTTTGGGTTCGGCAAGTTGCAGGAGCCTTCTCTTCCCAAAACATTATTCAAGGAGCAGGCCGGTCTTGTACTTGAAGAAGATGACTGGATCCCTTCGGACAATTCGCTCGCTTTTTAAGCAGGTAAGGACATTTGCCTTCCAGTCACTCCAGCTTGTGTCCGGGTGACCCACAAGGCGATGTTTACACCACTTCTTTGCGACGTTGTTCTAAAAAAATGCACATTTTCTTGATGCGGTCCTCTTTAGACTTCCAGAAGTTATTATCGGAGCCCTACTCATAGATGTCAATTGTTCCTTCTGCAGTTGAATAATGACCATTAAACATGTCTGGCTTTGCCATCTCAAAGCGGGGTTTTTGCTTTGTTTTGCATCGAAGCAACAATGGCCAGCATCAACTTATTTTGCTGGGTTATTTGCTGGGGTTGTATTTGCAGAGCTTTGTAATCATCGTCGGGTTTGAGGTCTTTTCGGATACTCTCCGGCATGGCCGAAGAACCATTTCTTCAGGAACTGAATGTTGTAGGTTCATTTTCGCGTATCTTGACCTAAGAAGTTCTGTGGTCGGCTTCTTCGACCTTTGTTTGACCAGCTCCACCAGGTGAGCCGTGCTGACGTGTCGTGTAAGATTCGTCGTGATATCCTCTTTAGCATTGTAGCGCGAAACCACTAGTTCTTCGCGAGAGCTGGGATTTATCTGAAAAGTTACCGATATTTGTATAATCCTGTCGGCTGCGCCAAATTTTTAGGATTCAACAACTTATTACCACATATCTTAATCATTCACTTCTTTATTCCCCCTCCTCGCAGAAAATGATTTATGAGGCGGAGGCGGGAGAGAAGGTCACAGCAAAATGGAAGATATATATATATTTTTTTTTTTCGGGGGAGGGGGGGGGCATGGGGGGAGGCCCCCCTTCCCCCCGTATACGTGCCTGGCTTGTATCATTATCATGTTTCAGGTCTCCTTGGAGACTCTCCAGCATGGCCTATCACTATTCCTTTCGGGATTTAATGTTGTAGGTTTACCATCACGGATCTTGTGCTAAGAAGTTATGCGGTCGACTTTTTCGCCCCGTTTGACCATCCTCGACCAAGTGGGCCGTGCTGACGTGTCGTGTGAGATTCGCCGAGTTATCGTCTTCAATATCGTACCTCGAAAACACTAGTTCTTTGTGAGACCTGGGATCTATGTGAAAGGTTACTCACATTTTTCTGATCCTGTCGGCTTCGCCGAATTCATAGGAGCCCACAAATTATTACCAGATATCTGGTAATAATTTTACTGTTTCCAAGTTTGTATTACCAGATATCTTAATTATTCAATCGTTTATTCTACGTCTTTCCTCGTTGTCGGCGGCGTTTTATTTTTTATTTTTTTGCTTCTTTTTTTATTTGGTTTCTTTCTTTTACTGCTCAAGTCGCTTGAAGGCTCGTAGAGGCTATGATCTTAAAAGCTTCGAAACTCCAACATAAAATATGGAAAAAATGTTGGGCAATCATTAAAGATTAGAGTTCACCTAGCACATCAGACTCCCGATAATTAAAAAAACTAACACACAAAAAGTGAAAGCCGTTTACAACTCCCTGTAGCGCCAAATTGGAGCGCAGCTCTTGAGGAGGAGGAGGGAAGGGTACTGAGGGGAGGGTAGACCCCTCCTCCTCCTCCTTCACCTCCCCTCATTCTTGAATATGCTCCGGGGGGGGTCACCTGACCTCGGGGGGAGGGGGTCACGTGACCTCGGGGGGGGGGGGGGGGGGGGTCACGTGACTTCGGGGGGAGGGGGGGTCATATGACTTGGAGAGTCACGTGACCTTGGGTGTCACGTGACCTTGGGGGTCACGTGACTCTGGAGAATGGGTCACGTGACCTTGAGGTCACGTGACCTTGGGGTGACCTTGAGGGGCCACGTGACCTCGCGGTTACGCCGACGGCGACGCTGACGCCGCGTGTGAAAGCATCACGTTTATTCCCGCTTTTTGTTCTCTTGAAAGACAAGACCCTAAAAGTCCCACTTTAAACTAACATCAATGTTTCAATAGACATTATTTATTTTTCCAACTCTCTTTTTCTTTTTGTTTTCCCTCTGTACTGAAGCCTAGCGATGTCAGATTAAAAATTTGCAAAGCGTGGAGCGCCTTTCACGGCAGCGTAAAGGATTCTGGGAACTGACTATGTAGAACCGGTTGTAGCAGACAACTGACGACACGCAGGCCTGCGATTGCAGGTGGGCAGGCCTGCGATTGCGCTATGATTTTTTTTTTCTCTTGCCCGCTTCTATACCTTGTGGAAGGAGCTGCAGGAGAAATTAGAACTATGCAGGTGAATCTCATAATTCGTCGCGCCGTCTGCAGACCTTTTGATTTCTGGCAGAAAGTGTATTGTGCATCGTCTCGGATTTTCGTGATACTGGTGATGATTGTCGAAATTAGACTGACACGTTCAGTAGCACAGGTTGAAACAGCAGACACTTGCTCTATACTACAACTTGTTGGCTAAGGTGCAAGTCAACAAGAACTAAAGCAGTTATGAGCTGCTACAAAAAGTGAGAATAAGTGAAGAGTTTGTTATTGTAAAGTAGAAAAACTTGCTCTAAAAAAAGAACACACGAAATGGATTTCATTTTGTTCCCGATATTCTTCCGTGGCGTGCAATAACCGAAAGAACCTATTTTTAAGCATATTTAGTTTCTGCTTTGTATTACTTCGTTCTTTCATATTATGTCGGATTATTCTTAAAGCATGTGAGAAGCTACCTTAAAGAAACAACGACGCGGCTTCAGAACAGGACGTAATTGTACCGAAAGCAGTTTGAAACTACAAAAAAAAAAAGAAGCAAATTGTATTGGCTCTGCGACTGAATAACGCGTCGAGGTGCGTCGAGAAAAAAAAAAAAGCAAACCTACAAACGAGACTAGGTTCCCCGACGCCGCAGAGGAACTGCAGCGGCGGCGGCGTCGAGGGGATTAAGCCATTAATTCTCCGTTCCGTCAACACATTACCGGTTTTAAATTGAGCGAATGCGCCATCTTTTGTGAGCTCGTTTGGTTGTGCCGCGTCGTTTTCGAATGGAAGAAGGGTGCGCCAGGAACGCCGCACAAGAAGAACCCTCTCCACCTATCATTAAGGACGTCTTCGAAATTGTGAAAGCCGTCGGCACTCCGAAGGGAATTCGAAGCCTCTGTTGGATACCCCGAGTGCCGGACAAAGACGCTTCAGACGTTCAAAGACGCTGTAAGCGACTTAACCCGAAGGGGTTCCCCGCTTAGATTGCTGACGATCTTTGTGCTGGAGAGTTCGCTTTAGTTGCTCGTCCCTCTACTCTAGTACACACCAACTCATCTCTCTCTGACTCAGCGGCTGTTTTGGTTACCCTCCGGAGGCCCCCAGAGGGCGACCGAAACAGATGCTGAGTCAGTGTTGCTTTTCGTCCAACTGCGCGTCTTGGTGTTGGTCAGCGTTGAGGACTTGTCCCTTCACGCTTCTGGCTCCACCTCTGGTGGCCCCGTGTCTCCTCCAGAAGCTTCCTATTTCCATGCATTATCTCGTGCAAATCTGGTTTCAGCGCACGCCCAGTGGCCACACCGCGTGTGGAGATACGTGGGCTTGTTTTGTGCACAGCGAGTTGGTGCTATTCGCCCTTTTTTGTTTGGCAACAAACTCAGTGGTGCCATCTATAGGGTAGCCCTGGCAGACCTGCGGTTTACGTATATTTCCTAACTGTGTACTTACCACATTTTTCTCAAAAGAGGGAATTAAGTCTGGCAGGGATATGAGTGGCCATTTACACAAGAAAGAGTGTATTTATGATTTCGCAAATGCTGGGAAACCTGCCGTCAAATTCAGAACCCGAACTGGTCGGGGGCTATTTGTTATTAGTTTTATTGAAACCTAAGACCTGGACAAGAAGCTCCGCCTTCAGCACGTGCAGATTTACTTCCGTCTCGTCTTCACGCCGAAGTGTTACAGAAAGCAGAAAGCTCGCCCTAGGCATGAGCTTTCTGCGGCAAGTCTTACGTTTCAACAGACTGCAATGGAGCATGCACGCAATAAGAACTAAGCATTTCCTTTTGCGCTTCCTTTCGCCTCAAGTACGATCGAAGCCAACGCTTCCATCCGATGAAGCCAGTCAACCAGCACCAAGATGACGTCGTGAATACCATCTTTATTTGTCTATGTGTTTGTTATTACCGGCTAACCCAATCTCGCGCAAAAGAGAGCTTACGATCAAAGTGTATTCACTGCGTGTGAGTGGCTTTATCAGCGATAGGTAACGCACAAAGGCAATGAGTGCTGCAACGATGCCCTTTTGGAATTGTTTGATTGGCTGCATCGAATTGTAGCGTCGGCTGCTGCCGGGCTTAAATTAAAACGATTCATTGCGCACGATCCTTATTCGCATCATTTGTTCGTACAGTTTACACGCGGCGCGCCGGTTTCTCGCCATCACATCCGAACCTCCAATCGCTTTTTATCTACGTTGATCATTTTGCGCCGCTTACGGGCCTTTTCAGCCTTTAAAAGCCTTTTCATAAATCAAACTAAAACATATGAGCTGCGCCTGAGCGAAACGCGAGACCGCGCGAGTACTTACTTCACGTAGAGGATTTCCTTTGTGAGCAACCAGTCGCGCGATGAAAGCACGTGCCCGCCCCCCCCCCTCTCTTTCTACCAAAATATTACAAACCTACACTGCACTTTTATTCTAGGAGAGTTTCTGCTCACCGGCACGCCCTTCTCACGCAGCGGCTTAAGCCCGAACTACGATTGGTGTCCGGTACAAAACTGGAGTTGCACTCCCTCTCGTGTCGCTACAGTTAATACCAGTTAAAATACAAGGCCGGAGCCTTTGACCCGAAAACGTCATTCCTAGTGGATGGACACCTAACTTGCGTCACCATCGACGCCAGAGCGTATTCAAGCGTCTCACAAAAAGCCGGACCTTAGCCCGCGGCGACGCCAAGAAGGAAGCGTCTGTCGCTTTGCGGCCACTCTCGCGTAACTGCCTTTTGGAGCTAGCAAAAGCGTTACGCGCCGGCCTTGACTTCTAGGAGGTTTTGCATTAACCCACCTCGTCTTCAGCTTACCCACTCCCTACATCTCGATTCTGCGAAACTTCGTCTTACTTCAACATAAAGTAACGGCAAAGGCTACGAGCGCGAGCTGGTCGCATTGGGTGGTGCCATAGCCTCCTTTTTATACTGAGAAAGTGTGGCAGATTGCCACGAGAAGCGGCCGCCGAAGTGGAAAAGGTAGAACGGCAGACAACGGATGAGAGGAGAGCCACGTCACTGGCGCCCCGCTGCGGCGAGACGTCGAAACACACTTTTCCCGAGCGAACAAGTGTGTTTCGGGTCCTCGCCGCTGCAAAAGTTGTGCGCTGACATCCAGGTTCCTCAGAAATGACTCTTTGATGCTCTGTGCTACCAGATCCTCGCGCTCCAAATCTGCGACGGGTACTATAGGGCTCCGTCGTCGAACTGTCAGACTTCGTGAGCATAGAGGAGGCTATGGTGGTGCTCTCTGTGTACGACAGTCGTGGCGCGATCAAGCGCAAAGGCATGATACTTGTAGCGTCTATGGTGAGTTTATGTTACGGTCTGACGAACTAGCAGACTAACTCTTCAAAGCCAATTTAGATGCTCCGCAAGAAATAAGTTTGAAAACGTATCGCGTTGTGATTTGCCACAGAGGTTTCGGCTATTTGGTGGAAGCTTGTAGTGACAATACCAACGAATGAACACGCCGAGTTCAATAAAAGAAAAAATCAAAACTGGCTTTGCTAAATCTACAGCAGAATTCGCAGAAAATGTCACGACCATGCTCGTCTAGTTGTATCAACTTCTCAACTTCCGACAGATGTCTGAAGCGTAGAGTGCGCGCCCGAGTCGAGCTTAGCAGATTTGTGGTTCGGAGATGATTGGTCGATGCGCCGCATACTCTCGTGTCTGACGCTGCGCCATCTGTCGGCAGCACAGACAACTAGGTGAACTTGGTCATGAAATCGTCTGCGAATGCCGTCGTAAATTGCGCGAAACAAGTACCTTTGTAGTAAATCTTAGCGCGATACGTTCAGATACCGATTTTTCTGTACCGTCCGAAATGGATTCGAAGCGTTAGTGCACACGCTGAATTGGGGGCGAGATCAAGGAGTGGCGCTCCTTAGCGGCCACCTAGAGAACTAACTCTGTGTAGCAAACAAACCCTTCGACCGCAGTCATTAGTGCATTCGCTCCCATAGAAGACGACGACGCAAGGCTCGTGAAGGATATGTAGCACTATTATTTTCTACTAAAAGCATCTCGATAAAAGCAGCCTAGCCTCTCTTGTGTTCAATTCCATCGAAGTCCTCGTGGAAGGCAAAACAAGCGCATGTATGGTAGCGACGGATTCAGAGGGGGGGTCCGGATATCCTGAACCCCCTCTTGATATTAGTATGTGTGAAACGTTATGGCGGGGAAAGGGGGGGGGGGGAAATCTTGAACATATGATATGCTCACCCCCACCCCTCTAAAAATACATGCGCGGGCCCATGCGCCGGGCTAGCCGCGTTGTGTCTGCCGCGCGCCCTGGATTGTGAGCGGCCGGTGCGGCGTCCATGTTTTTCTGAATTATTCACAGAACACGCACATCTTGCGACAATCATGGACGACATCGGCGAAAGCAAGCAGTGTCTCGTTGAAGGAGAGGACGTGCTGAACTGCGATCATGTCATCGAGTGCAGCGTTGCACCAGAGCCGACGGCGGACAGTGTTCGCATCGTCGCGTACGTGTTTCAGTCCTCCGCGCTGCATTATCCCGGTTTAAAAACATGCTTCGAGCAGTGCGGTACGCAGCAAGTGCGCACCTTATCGCTACAAACAAATATGCAGCGAGCGCGGAAACGACGCGGTTTACGCTAGGCGAGTGCTGGCGACGGAGTTCTTTGCCACACAGCGATTGTTTGCGGTAATGATGATGATAATGAAACTGCGCCGCCTATAGTACGATCTCCTCGCCAATAGACAGACAATCGGTAGTGTCTTTAGGCTTATGCGATGTCTTCTGCTCCGTCAGCTGGCGTATTGACTTCACTATACTTGAAAGGCGTTCGTCTAGGGCCTATTAAATATCCTTTAAGGGCAACTCCGCTCAATTTTCAAATCATCTGGATAATGAGTCATTTCACCTTAGAAAGCACTAATAAAAGGCACTACGTCAATTGCTTCGCAGAAAAAGTGGTATCTGTATTGTTAAATATTACTTTAAACATCAGCAGAAATCGAAACCGAAACTTCGGCTTCGTTTGTGATCAAGTGATTCACTACACAAAGACGGGCGGGATAGGGGCGGGCCGTGGGGGCACACACAGTTGGGGCGGGCGTGCGCCAGGCACAAGTGTCTTCTGCATCACACTCTTCACCACCTTTTGGTGTGTACGATATTCGACGACGTCTGCACAACTCCGAGAGAAAATAATCACAAACGGTGAGACGATGAATGCGGTTGTGACACGGGAGATGGCGCTAGCGGCGGAACGGCCGGACGACTCCCGAAAAGCGCGCTGCGCAGCCGCATTACGCCAATCACGTGGATACCGCTGAGCGCCGAGAGAAAACGTTGCTGACGTCATGCGCTACGCTTGTTCAGAGAATTAAAAACAAACAAAGAGGGCAATAGTAATGACGTTGAGCTCAATGTTGGCAACACTAACGCCGTATCCTTGACCTGCGCTTGTAGTTAGCCTCAATTCACCCGCTAAAGCCCGCCGATTTCGGCAAGTTGGCGGGTTGCAAAGTCTGCCGGACCGTTTAAGAGTCGTCTAGACAGAACTAGGTCGTAATATTTGACGGGTGGTCTTCCTAGATAATACTAAAAAATAAAGATTGCTACAAAAAAAAAAAAAACAGAATGGAGCGGCGTTGACTTTGACAGACATCACTCACAAATAAAGAAGTATTGCACCGTCTGAGGCGTATTGCTTTTGCATATTGCAACAGGTTAATGACGCTCGTCTGCGCACTGCACCAATCAGTTCATCGAGTGTGAGGCACGATGGCAGGAGTAGAAGAATCGATCAACTTGCGCAACTTTCCTCCGCAGTGGAGGCAAAGGCTAAGCCATAGGACGATTCGAAACAAGCGTCCTGTAATCGCATATGAATGAGAACATGCCACTGGCAAACTTACGCAACTCTGGAGCCGCCGTCGCAGAGTGCTCAACAATTTTTATTGTTTTTTTTTCTTTTTTTTGTTGTCTTTTTTTTTTTTTTCTGGCGTGTGAGGCTGGAGCTTATCATCAACTGCATCTATATTTCCTCGTCACTACATCTTCAAAGTAAGATGGTTTAATAGAAAACAATCTCCAAAACCATTGAATTTGCACTTTTGCGACAGGAGGTGTTCGATACTAAAACAACTGCACGCCCGCAGTCGCGATCATTTCAGACTGCGAAAATATACTTTTGATGTTCTCGAGTTCCAAAATTATAGTTCATTCCGTTTTATACCTTGAAGTTCACGGAGACATGTCAATACGAAGATTTAAGACTAATGCCCTTGAATGAAAAAGGTAGTGACATCTCCCTCCTCGTCGGACGCGCACACCTTCTATCTTTATGTCTTGCGTTTTTACACCAGCGCGTCGACTGTAGCACCGCCTGGAATGACCCAAGATAGCAGACGGCCTTCCTGGGGCACTAAGCTGGACGCTTGGCGAAAACGACAGCGAGAAATTTGGCAGCCGCGATTGGCCAACGCTACACTTGACCTTGGCGCCGGCCAATCATAGCCGCCGAATTTCTCGCCGACTTTCCCGCCAAGTGTCCAGATTAGGGCCCCTGTACTTGAGTCAGAGCGCAGTCAAAGGCCTGAAAGACGCGAAAATACAGACACACAGGCTAAAAGCGCACTGTCATGGTCTACCAGCCTCGAAGGATGTGCTCAAAGAAGGATTATGAAAGCCGTGACTTCGCACAGTCGGCGTTATTTGATTGGCGACATGAGCATAGCGCGCACTGCACCCCGACCAACCATAGGCATTCCTTCTCCGTCCTCCTCTGACACGCATACCTTTTATCTTTATGTTTTGTTCTTTTTACACCCGCGCGTCGGCTGTAGCGCCGCCTGGATTGATTCAAGATAGCGGGCGGCATTCTTTAAAGGATGTGGCGACTTTTCCGTTTAAAGGGGCTTTATTTAAGACGAGTTGCCAACTGTATACTTCATCTCACACCACGTCCGAGAGAAAGCGACCTTACGATTTGATAGAGCCAATCAAAAAGAACCAAAAGTGCAACGTCACGGCTCTCGTCGTCTTTGTGCAACTGCTATCAAACCAATCGCACACAGTGATTGCGCCGTGATCCTCGGCTTCTTTTCGTATCTGGTTGTTCTAGCTGGTTATAGCGAAATGAGCTGTTAGGCTAGTTGGTTTTCCCTATTTACAATGTAGCGCAAAGACAAAAAGGAAGTAGACAGAGATAGGAAAGAACGCTCCTTTCCTATCTCTGTCTCCTTCCTGTTTTGTATTTGCGATAAATTGTAAATATGGTTATAGCACACCACTAATGAAGACAAGTTCCATGACGATCCACTTTCTGTGCGTGTTGTTTGGTTGTATCGAATTTCCAAGTGCGTTTGAACTTGGTGTATAAAACGAGGTGTAGACACATCTTCAAAGTTGGCGCACGACTCTTTCAATGAAAGCACTACCCGGTGATGCCCAAAAGAAAACACATTACGACGAGGTATCTTTGCCTTTTCGCGCAGCATCTCCCGAAAAAGCCCGAAAGACACCCGATACGGTTGAGAGCCCGAGGAAGTGCCACTCACCGATCTTGATGACCGGCCTCGTCGGGGCGGCGGCCCTGGCGGAGGGAAGCAGAAGCAGCGTCGGGAGCGAGTGCCAGGCGGCCAGGACTATCCACAGGGGCTGCCAGGTCGCAGACCGGGCTCTTCTCATCGCTCAGCCGCCTCACAACATCACAGCGCCAGCCACAGTACCCCCGAGTCGCACAGCTGCCGCCACTCACCGCCGCTGGTGTCCGACGAGTCTCAAGGAACCGCTGCCGACAGCACCGTACTACCGCTTGTCCCGTTGGGAGTTTCAGCAGGGTCTCGTCGAGGTCTCGAGAAACGTTTCGTGGTGGTCGATAACTCCGGAAAGTTATTGCAAGCGGTATTGCTGACGTCTTTTACTGGTCTGGTACGAGCGTCCTAGAAGACCGCTAGCTCCATGGGGATTTATTTGATGGGTCTCGTACGAGACCTCTAGAACACAGCTAGCTTCAGAAGTATTTCAGGCGCCTTGAAGCTCCAGGTGCTTATGGACTCCTCAGACTTTGAGAGGGGACCCTAACGGATTTTCAGAACCATCTAACATGTAGCTTCCTGGAAACTAATAAAATTTGCGTACGAGGAGCAAGACACGTTGCGAAACAATCGGCAACGAGCTCCAGCCTGCTAAACTGCTTGCGTGTTCGTTGAAACTCCCGTGAACGCCTTTTGCCGACCTTGCGCAAGAAATGTAGACGTTTTGTGAGTATTTCACACACCTCCAGGGTCGGCGGGTTGACGATCCATTGCGAAATTTCCACTGTAGACTTAATATTCAGTCCGCTTTTACGGAATGCAGAAAGTTTCTAAGTCGTAGAAACCACGAGTTCGCCTTCTGTTCATGAACAGTTCCTTGATGCTTGTTCTTCTGCCTACAGGAAATGTGAAAAACAAAAAAAACACAAAAAAAAACATGGACGAGTAATTAGGGACACGAAGTGCATCAAATGTACTGAAATATATTACACGTTTCACTTTGGAGACTTTGCTATACAGATATTTTATTTTGACGTGTAATTTTTTTTTTGAGAAGCTGAATTTATTTTGGCGCAGCCAATATACATCTATTTAGCTTTATCATAATCGAAATATTCAACTTCTTTCGACCATTTTGACAGACCCGGGATCACAAAATCTGCCATGCTTTCATCATGGTTAGTCGCGATTTCTTACTTTGAGCTTTGGAAGGTTTTGAATGTGTAGCACACACGACACACTTCTCTGCTCACCGGGTTTATCAAAATGATCAAGACAATTCAGATTTAGTCAGGAGTGGGGTGCATGAAAAGCATGTTTTAAGGAGAAGCTTCCACGGGTCCTGAAAATATTTTGTTAGGGAATGTATCATACTCCGCGAAAATTCAACGTTCTTGACGCCGACAATTTAGTTGGAACGGCTGGACAAGGGCAGCCTCGGTGGTTTCTCCTTTTAATTGGGAGGAGTAACTGCCGTCATCTATCGTCGTGGAAACCCGTTGAGAGAGCGGAGGCAGCCGTCTCTGCTGTCTTGGCGAATCCGCTATCTCGGTGTGTCGGTGGCGGCTGTCTCCATTAGGGCAGCGCGAAAGCGCGACGGCGTTGACAGCGTGATGTGCACATGTTCTTGTGGACGGGGTTTTCCAAACTACTCGAGAAGGATTTGGCGCGAAGTACAATACATTATCCTAGTAAAGTATTTGTTTTTCGCTTCTTTGGAGGGTGCGCGTTGCGCCTTGAGCCCTTGGTGCTCTTGGATTATAAGGAGCACTTTGTGGTAACTGAAGCAATCGCGAGCGGATGAGGTTCATGACAACCACTTATCTGTCTATTGGCTGCAGGTGCTCAGTCGTGACGTCGTACTCCCACCGTACTATCCGTTTGTGCCTTACCATCAGCTCCGCGACGTTCTGGGATACCGTGGGGAGCCACGCTTTTTCTTTCAAGAGCCAGCTGTGCGCGTCAACGATCGCCTGTTCACGCAAGCTCGAGTGAGTCATACTTAGTCTGGCTACTTGCGGTCTTTCTCACATTTTCCTCGTGGCCCCGATCAAAGGCTCAGGGCTGTCGATCCCACGGTCCGGGATTCGACTCCCATGAAACAGTTTTGTAATTCTCGCTTATTGCAGTTAGTTACGCCTATTTATTATTACGCATCAGTAGTTATGACTAAGGATGCCATCTGCTTGGATGCTCATATCCTGCCTTGTAGAAGCTGTGTATGCTTTGCGTTGACCTGGCCTGCGTGCGACGCTTTTTTGTGACTCCGGAGAGTGAGGCATTTCGGTTAAAATCCACTCCATAAACACATTCCGTGATAAAACATATCTCGGCACTTAATTTACCAAACCTTACAAAAGGGGGTGAGTGTTATCGGCGAAGCAGATAAGGCGGATCCACATTAGCAACTTCTTTCTTTTTCATCAAAAATATAACCCGAATGGGTTTTAAAAGAAAAAAAAGTCGCAAGCAATAAAGTGATTAGTTTTAAACTGACTCCAAATTGGTGGACGAATGCTTGCAAAAACCTGTTGCATGATAGGTCCCCGTCATTTTATTTATATTAAAAAATACATTTTTTGCTTGTTTTTATAGACATTTCCGCGCCCAGGTTTCTAAAACTAAGCTACTAGTTATTCATCGACAGAGTCACGTCTGCTGGAGTTCAGAAAACATAGACGTTTAAGAAAATGTCCTTTCAAAAGTCTCAAAATTTAAAACCGCCCAAGCATAGACCAGCTGCATTACACGTTCATTAGCATCCGTGAGAGGCACTGCCTACACACAAATACTAATATGATTAGAATCCCTACAACATAATTGAGGCAACTCACAAATAAGGTACAACAAAAACTATGTGACTCACCGTCTGTTCGAAAAGTCCGCAGGAGACAATTGCAGACACCACAAGCTGACCAAGAGCTAAAACGAGGGATAGCTTAAAAGATGGAACTAAAATAAAGAGTGCAGAGCAAACTGACCAACAAACACGATCAAAAACCTGAATCTAAAAGCAGACTAAAAACAACAATTTCTCAGTGCTCTCTTAGTAAGCTACCTTCTCGTTGAACCACGCCGACGTCGTGAAGTCCCGAGACCGCAGGGTAGAGCCTCCGGAAGCAAGGCCGCGCTACACCAGACCGTGTCGTCATTTCCGGTCACCGATCCGAAGTCATCACCGAGTTCCGATCACCTCGAGAAGCTCAAACACGGTACTAAAAACAAAAAAGAAAACTAAGAAAAAACAAACAAACAAAAACAAATAAAAAGCGACCGACCGAGCACCCCTCCGCCACGTCACACCTGTTTGCACGAACACATGCACTTCTTTATCGAACCGAAGAAAAGGAACACAGCGCGCGTGACGAACTCCAAGCTGGTCAGAAAAGGGGGAAGCCGACGAAGCGGACGACCACTCGGCGGGAAAACGTCCTAATAAATATTTATACGTATAAAAAAAACGTCGAAGAGAATCGTCCCCGGCTGTAGAAAGGGGGAATAGGTGGAGGCGGCGTTCGGAAAGGCTTGCGTCGGGAGCCACCAGTCGTCGGCCGAATCCCGTCTGCCGACGGCACCGAAATCCCGGAGATGCTGCCGACGGCCGGGATGCGAATAGTTCGCGGGTCGTCCGCCAGGCGAAGAAAGGGAACGAGGGAAAAGGTGTTGCGCGACACGTGGCGCGCCTCTGCGCTTGCGCAGACGAGTCTGGGGGAATCCTCCCACGTCGCTTCCCGATTCCCCCCCACCGAGAGAAGAACGGGAAAGATGGAAGATCGAAACGACCGGCCGGTCTCCGGATATTCGGCGCTGCAGTTGCTGCTGCTTCTTTCTCCCCACGCTCGCGCGCTTTTGCGAATTCCTGCGAGTGCGGCGATTGACGGATGGGGAATGAGGAGCGTTGGGGTTCCTCTAGTGGGCCGCCTTCAGACTTGTGCGGAACAAGTTACAAATAACGCGTTACTTGCACCTAATTACTGTTTTGAGATTAGAGACGAGTAACGTGTTCGGGTCACTTGGCGAGGTAAAAAGTGACAGTATTGAGACTTCTACGGGGGAAGGGGGAAGGGCGGGGGGCGTGTACAGCATCAGTACCCAGCCTAGTCATCCCATAACCTCGAACCTGTACTTTGCACAAAGAGAAAATTGGTATATAGACCATAAAAAGATAGGCTCAAATTATGTCAGTAAAGCCATAGCTATCCCTGCATGAGCGCTTAAGGAATTATTAATGACGACGAATATTGGAAGAGGCTACCGCTTCGTGAAGACGACACATTAAGTGTAACAAGAAAAGAACGCGTTACCTTAAAGCTGAAATAACGCATTCATTTTGAATCGCAGTAACGAGTAACTGTATTTGGTTACTTCATTTCAGTAACGAGTACACGTCCGGCCAACTCTGACTTCGGCCACGAGGCTACCAGGGAGTTGCAGCTCAACCTATGGGAACGTCACATGCGCGGCGACTTTTCCAGTGCTTATGCTAGGGCTCCGTGTTTTCCAATAAATCCGATGAACTCCCAAAAACATTCGCCGGTTTAATTTACAGCAAGTCAGATTTATCCGAAAATCTCAGAATTTTGAGGTCACGATGGAAAAATTAAAATCAAACATAAAACAGGATTTTACGAATAAAATATTTCAGAGCAGAGGGCTAGTAATCCCGAAAAAAGGCTTTTAGAGCGCAGCTCTTAGGCGCCAGTTTCCGGCTTGAGCGGCGTCGCCGTCGGCGTCGGCGTAACCGCGCGTTGCATTATGGGAAGTTTCCCATAATGACGTCACAAGGTTTACGGGTCACGAGGGTCGCTCTCACGTGGGTTACGAGGGTTACCCTCACGAGGATCACGAGGGTTATCCTCACAAGGGTTACCCTCACGATGGTCACGAGCGTTACCCTTACGAGGGTCACCCTCACAAGGTTCACAGAGTTGCCCTCACGAGGGTCATGAGGGCCACAAGGGACACCCTCGAGAGGGTTTTGAGGGTTACTCTCAAGAGGGTCACGAGAGTTACCCTCGTGACGTCACACGCGACGTCACACGCATCTAACATTGTCAATGTTCCCGCTAAACTCAGCGGGGAAATTTTTCCCCTAGATTTGGTGGGAAAAATTCCTGTAGATTTACCCTAGTGACGTCACGTGTGACGTCACGAGGGTGAAATTGTCCCACTATATTTAGCGGAAACTTTTCTCCGTTAAATTTAGCGGGGAAGGAATAGGGGCATACCCTCTCCTCCGTACCATCCCCTCCTCCTCCCCCTCAAGAGCTGCGCTCTAATTCGGCGTTACAGAAAATAGTGAACGTCTTTAATTTCTTTTTTTTCCATTACTTAGTATTTTGAATTATTGACAAGAATGAGTTCCCCGCTTATCTCGTCAAAGTTTGTTCAGTACAAAATGGGCCGATGTACTTCTGGGGTGCTAGGTTGTACATTTACATGCACGTCTTGAAAGGTCACGGAGGTGACATAATGGCGTCTGATTGGCGGAGGCAATTGACTCCACCCGTCAGACGCCATTACCGTCACTTCCGCGGCTTTTTATAACGTACATGTAAACGTCCAACCTAGTCCCGGTTCAGGACAACGGACAACAACAAAAGGCCACTGTTCCGGATTCCAGTTTAAACCGTACGATTTTTGCTCCTCAGAAAGAGGCGAGGTTGTGTTTTAATAACAGCCAAAGATATGAACGCGTAGATTTCATAGGATGGGGAGGGCAGCTGAAGATTTTAAGCGCCAGGAGTTTGGCTATTTCAAAGTATCGACGTTTATTGAAGTAATTCTCGTTTTCAAGATTTCTTGCCGAAGATTTAGTACTGCCAACCAGAAGGGCGCCAATGTCAAATACAGCTGCAGAAATATCTTTTGATACCGGTGATTCTTTTGTCACGCATTTAGTGTAACGTTTTTGATCGGACTTTTTTTTTCATTTAAAACAATAAGAGCACGGAGTAAAATTAAACTAAAGTCTGGGCGAAGCAGTACTGCAGACAGTTCACATCAAATTACACGCAAAGTGAACGCAAAACGTGGAGGGGCTGGCGGGGGAGTTTTTACATTAATTACAGTCCATGGCGACACGCCGACACGATGTCTTCCTCGAAATCGGAGTCGTTTGAGCTCAAATCCAATAACTCAGTTCCATTGCTCTCGCTGTTCGATAAAAGATTCATTTCCTCGTCTTCTGAATCTGAAGAGACGTCACAATATCTTTGTTTTCGCCCCAATTTTAAGGCAAGATCGTCGCTACGAACGCAGCGACCAGAAGTTGACGTCGCCATTTTTAAATCCCCTGTTGCGTGCGTTAGAACAATTTGCTGCCAAATTCAGAAATTTACCCGGTTTTTATTTTCCGTGAAGCGCCATCTATCCGCGGCAAAGCTCACTAGAAATACGTGGACTAGCCCAGTTCGTCTTCGGGGGAGCGGTACAAACAGTGTGAACGAACTCAGGTCGTCCATGGTAGGCAAGGGGTTATGAAAGGGGTCGGGATATGGGGAAAATAAAATCTGAGATGATTGTGGCATTCGATTCCACAAAGTGTAACTATACAGGGTATTTCACGTAACTTGAGCTAAGGTTTAAAAATATTTTGGTGTATTTTAGGAAGACGAAACCAAAAGAATAAGTTTCTTCACTCTTTCGAGAAAGTAAGGCTATTTTTTTTTTGTTCTTTCCCCAGTTAACTAGTTAATGAGGATTAATTAATTAACTTTCTAAAATATTCAAATCAGAGCAAAAGTTGCAATAACAGGATTATGTAGCGTACTCAAATTCACCCATTTCAGTGTTTTTTGTTTTTTTTTTCTTTCAAGGAATTTTAAAACATTTGTTTTATGGGCTTCAAAAAAAAGGTTGTCGAATTATGAAAAAAAAAACATGAGTTTGCGCATGTGCAGTTTGTATTCAAGCGTTCTCAACTGTGGCTTGAATAAACTAGACTTGCATGCTCAATGGAGCACTGTTGACTGGACGCTGTTGATAAAATCTCGTTTTGTGACTATTTTTCGTTATGCGGGCACTTTTGTTGAAGCCCGGAAAAACGAGCCGTATTAGAGGTTTCTTGATAAAAACCACTGAATTAAACCATTGAGGGGGAGTTTGTGGTCGAGTATGGTAACATACCTTGACCCATTGCAAGCGAAGCAAAAACTCGCGCTGCAAAACCCAGTTAGAAGGGCTGAAGGGTAGGTATACTTTTTTCCTAAATCGATTCAGTCCAATGATTCAGGACGGAAGTAGATGTCGCATTAGTCAAATCCGATGATAATCCGCGCCAAGCACCGCGCGGCTTTTTGCCACGCCGCCGAATGTACTGGGGCCATCTGGTATCGATAGCTGTCAGTTATAGCCAGTTTTATGCTGCTGATGACCGCTTTTCCAACCCTTGCGCTTTATCTTATTTCGTCTAACGGTCTTACGCTACGAGAATTAGCTCATATCTTCATGAGAATCGTAGCACGCCGAGACTCACTACGAAAATTGAGCAGTTGGACTGAGGGAGAACCTGTAACATGCTGATGTCCTTCTAAAAAAAGGTCTGAAACCTTCGTAGAATCTTAGTGTTTCGACGAATATTATAGATGTACAGGCGCCCCCTACCTTAAAAGCTTTCAAAACAAACTCGCACAGTAGTGATCTATTGTCCATATAGCTATTCGAGAATATTTGTTTTCCAGGTTTGGAGTCAGACATCGTGTTCTGGTGTGAGAAGAGAAAAATGTACTCTTCTTGTGTATTCCTTCGGGACAACGTACGTGATATTTTTCTCTTCACCAGGGAATAATAGAAATCAGCGTAGTTTCCTTACTCGTCACGGGTACTATGTAGCTTTATTCACATTATCAAAGTGTAATTTATTTGGTTAATGTTTTTTTTTATTACTAAGCTATGTTTAAGTTACCGAAAATTGAGACACAGGCCTACGTTGAACAGCATATGCCAATAAAAGCTATCAATTCAAGCAAAAAGAACAATTAAACACTGCGTATGGTTTATTCAAGCTGTAATAACATTCAGATGATGCAAACGAAACTGAAAATGACTGTGGCCGGATCAATGGAGATCCAAACAGGCAATATGAAGAAACGTTGAACAAATAAATGCGTCAACGTTTTGTTACGGTCGCTAACGCTCCGCGAAAGAAAAACACATCAGAATTTATGTCTTGTTCTTTCTAGTGCTAAAGGGCTATTGTGACGCGTATGATCTGTAAGATTTATAAAAACTCTAGCCTAAGAAACAGTTCATACACGGCCAAGACGAGACCGACTGGACTGCGTGCATGGCCTGAAAGTGATAAAAGCAACGAAAACAACGTGGAAGCGGAACAGATCCAGAGAAAGCTGAGCTAAGTTATAGAGTGGGTGGCACATGTATTTTTGCTACCGTCTGTGTCGTGCTAAGCTACCCTGAAAGTTGACACCCCATACCTTCGTCTAGAATGCTGAATGAACAAAACGAATGGTGTTTTACCCTTCTCTGCATACATACCATTCACACTCGTTTTTTGTGATCGATGTATATCTAGCATGCGCTTACTTGCGAAACGATTGGCACACAACACCGTTGGTGGTTTCGACACTTTTTTATTGTTCTCAACAACGGAAGGACGGTATAATGATATAATTAGTGAACACCCTAGTGAAAAAGCCATTTGTATGAGAAATTTCTTGTGTTCAATAAACACATATGAATCATATACGATATATAAAACCAGATAGGAAATATATAAGAACTATATAAGACATATAAGGACATATAAGAACCATATAAAACTTGCAAGAAAATTTTCACAAGTTTCTTATATGGTTCTTATATGTTCTCATATATTTTATGAGTTATTTTATAGTTCTTATATGGTTCTTATGTGATCTTATGTATCTTGTATGATTCATAAGTGTTTATTAAATACAGACATTTCTCATACAAATGAGATTTTTCAATATGGAACTGGCATGTTAACCATAACTTTTTGCCTAAATACTAAAATAAATCGTCTCCTTATATGTAGGGACCCCAGAAATACCTCCAAAACGGAACAGGTACAAATCGGCTTTGTTTTGCACATGAACAGGGGTTTATTCGGAATTCTCACCCTGTGAGTGTGTCACAATTTTTGGGGGGCGTTGTAGGTGGCGTGGGGGAGGGAGGTATGCATTTTGCACAGAAACTTCTGGGATCAGTGAACAAAAGGTAAGGGCACAAACGAGCTGGTGGTGGTTAAACATTTCGGAAAAAACCCGAGACTGGGACAATAAGGGACGGACAAACACAAAGTCTCAAAAGTCACAAAGTCTTGAGACTTTGTGTTTTGTGTTTGTCCGTCCCTTATTGTTCCAGTCTCGGGTTTTTTTCGAAATGTTTAACTTCTGGGATGGTGTCGGTTTCAACCGGGACGGTGTTGAGGAGTGTGCTTAGATCGCTGCACATGGACAAGTGGTAGGACATTTTAGAGAGCTACTGGTTGCATTTATAGCATATTTTATAGCACAGTATTATAGCACTTTGAGGCATCTATGATTCATGAAAATTGGCAGGCATATATTTAACTGTGTGTAGACTCTATAGGACGACTTTGGGACAATATGTTTTGTCATTTTAATGTACATAATCAAGTCACTCTAATTAATTTCCACGCAAGTTGCAGGAAATTCTACTAGAGTGACTCGGTCATATTTTTTTTTTATGTGCACCATCGTGTTGTGCTTACTGCTTGCGTTAGATTGTTTTGGAGGTGCGGTCAGTTAGTCTTCGAACAAATTAACCTCTTCAAGGTCTGGTGCCCATTTACGAAAGGGGACTAATGCAAACCTTATTTCACTTAAAGCAGTAAGTCTATAGTAATATTTTATTTTGTGCTCTCCAAGACTTTATCACGGCTTTTCTTATCGTCTGCAGAATTTTTAAGGTATGACTTGGAGGGTATAACAGCTTAAAAAACGAGAACAATAAAAGAAACAGACACTACAAAACAACAGCTGTTGTCCTGTAATGTCTGCTCCTTTCATCGTCATCGTTTCTTGAAGCTGTTATACTCACCATGTCAAACTTTAACCAGCTCGCCCAGTTCACCTTCTTGTTACTATTGACGGTTCGTCTCCCAATGACGTTTACAGCTTTTTTGTACCAATGACAAAATATGTCTACATTTGTTTTGTGCTCTCATAACATTTTGGAAAGGCATATCGGCATGTTGATAACATATATGTGGCCTGTCTTTTCTGCATTAGTTTTAATTTTGTATTTTGTCGCTTGCTTTCTTGTTGTCTTTCTTGTTGAGCCAATTGTGAACACAGGAAACAGAATAATAAATATCTGCATTCGCTATACTCGTATTTTGTTAGCTTACACTTACACTGACACACGATTCTGAGGCTGCAGAAATGGTGGGTACCGCATCTTCCTTGAGCCTGCTCTTCTCATACAACCCTTCTTTCAAGCAGTGCAGCTCGAAGTGTTGCGAGCGAATTGCGTGGTGCGCTGCTGGAGCAAAGTTGGCCAGACGCGTAAAAAGGCTGCAGAAGGCTGTCGTTTTTCCGGGGAAATCTGGAATATCAAATAAGGAGCTTCAATGCAAGCCATATATGAGCGCGGGCGGTAAACATTTTTTTTTCGATCCGATGAAAATGTTGCATAATATTCTATCACTACCTACGTGTGAAATAACAACGTCGAAGTCTTCACTTCGCAGTTTTTGCAGTGCCCCAATGCGGCGCATAACCGGAGCGTTCCCGTTTTTTTGTTTGTTTTTGTTTTGTTTTGTTTTGTTTTTTTTTCTTCTTTTTTTTTGCGATTTGTAGCGCTTTTTTCACTTGATTAGAATTGCGCGCGGGAATAGTGAATAGCAGATGTCAACCGGGCCAGTGTTATTTGATTCCTGTTCTCCGTACTGGAAGTTTGCGCGTGGTTATTAACGAGAATTAAAAGGTACGTGAGGCAACAGCGGGTGTTACTTTAAATAAATAAATAAATAAATATATATATATATATATATATATATATATATATATATATATATATATATATATATATATATATATATATATATATATAACAAACAGCTGTGACCGCGTGCTTAGAGCGTCCTGCTTTTGACAAAAATTACGAACGACAGAACGAAACTATATTTTATAATCTATGCATAACCAGAAGGCCGAAGATAAAGGTTATTTATTTTGGAGCAACAACAATCGTATTTATTTCAGAGCAACACTCTTTTTCTGCTTTATTTTGATTATTCCTGCAGAGTTTGTTACTAGTCCAGTACGTGTTCTTCGTTCCATAACTCCATGCTTCGTTCTTGTTGTCTGTTTTGATTGTTTGCTTTGGCACATATTAGGCATACGTTTTTGTGTTTAGTCAAGCTGATTCACTATGTGTGCTTCATGGCATTGACTATATGCGTAAATACGTACCCTATAATAGCAGTCTGCAACGTCAAGACGTATTACAAATGCGTATTGGGCTAATTTAGCGCTCTGTTCGACGCCATGAATTCTAAATGAAAGGGCTCTGACACACATGTTTGTACATGCGATTGTAAAACGTTCCAAACTTTTTATTTTGTCACAACACTAAGCAATATTTGCTCTTATAATGGAGCTCGAAGAGTAAACGCATTTGCGTTTTCCCATAGGAATGTATTACCGGAATCCCTCAAAAGCAACAGCACACAAGCGCCATTTGAACCTCTAGCGTTTACTGTTAATAACTCTATGTGCTGAGATAAAAGTGGGCGAGGCAGAAGTCTCTGGTCATAGCTGGGCGAAGGTTCTTCGGTCAATGAACAATATGCAAAATAGCAGCTCCGCTATCGGTTCAGGTACACTCTAGGACGCTAGCGGTTCAAGTACGCTCTAGGAGTAGGAGGCTGTAAACGAGTAGTTTTGGTTTCGGTTTCGCCGGGCTGAGCATGTATTGTATGTTATCTTCTCCTCGCCGCCATTGCTCGCGTCGTCATGAATAGCTCCACACTTACGCACGATGCAGTAAGTATCATTTTCTTCTCGTCGTTAAATATCAGAAACAGCGAATACCGAAACGATTACGATTTTGCTGGCACGGAGAGCGAGCGAAACCTCCGCAACGGCAAAGTCAAGTGAACGCAGTTCGACGCACGCCGAACGCCGTGACGGCTAACTGTGTGCATTTGATTGCAACCTCGAGAACAGCCATTGAGACTAGTTCTCCAGTTTTATTACACCCTCTCAAAAGTACGAGTGCGACCCTAACGAGGGTGATGTCGCATGACAAGAAACAGCTGCAGATAAACTATTTGATAATAGCAAACTTCATAAAACATGAGATGCTCGGTCTAGAAGACGTTTGCCTAGGTGTAATGTTATCGGTCTGTTGTGTATAGCGCGATATGAGCGCAGCTATTTCGTTGTCGCGCTTCGGTATGACTTGACGAAACTGTATCCTGCTCATCTATTCTAATGTTACCTGAGATAGGGATATATTGCATTGGTGAAATGAACCAAGAGCTTGCACCTCTTTATCGGGACCCACGGCTGGAAGTCTTGAGTTCATCCCAGCAGAAAGAACGACATGGTGTCAGAAGATGGATGACACACCGCCCATCCCTTGTGCTTCGTCACCCATTCTCTGCCGTGGCCGCCATTAAAGGCTAACCAGGCACGCTGGACTGCAAAGACAAGGTTTTGTCCCGCCCGGGGCATTTCCCGGTACAGCAGCCGCCGAGCTTCAACTTCGAGAAATTGTCCGAATGACCTGCTTGGGTTCATGACTTCGACGATTATCGGTTCGCCTCTGGACTAAACGAGCGGACACAGGAAGCTCAGGTGCAGACTCTACTGTACAGAATGGGACGGGAGGCACGCATTATATGCCAGACCTTCAACTTGCCTGAAAAAAACTCGAAGATGTACGCCTTCGTCAAGCAGAGATTCAATGACTTCTCTGTTGCTGCTCGCAACCTGGTTTATGAAAGCGCCTGCTTTCATCGTCGTTGTCAAGAACCAGGACCAAGCCACAGCCCTGCGTACGTCGGCGGACCGTTGCGACTTTGCCAACATAAATGAGCGGTTGGTTCGCGACCGCTTTCTTATGGTCCTACGCGCGACGCCAAGCTCTCCAAGGAAATGGGCGCGACGTTAACGCTGGCAAGCGCCCTTGCCAAAGCACGGCTGAAAGAAACTGTGCAACGTCAACAGAAGGAGCTTCGCATCGCTTCCACGCCACTTTTCGGGGACGGTGTCGTCATCGACAAGCACCGAGGTTGACGCGGTCCGCCGGTAGCCCGAAGAAGAGCCAACGCGGCGGACATAACGCCAACAGCTCTCCGAGATGTTCAGCATACGGAAGAGGTCCACATTCCCGTTTTTCGTGCCCCACCCGAGGAGCAGTGTGCCGCAAGTGCGGGAGCCGAGGACATTTCGCCCCCGCCTACTGGACTAAACAGGCAAGGTCCTTCAAGGTAGGCGCCAGCAATGACGAGGGTGGAACGCGAACAGCTAATTGTAAGAACTTTGTGAACCTGCACATTCAACGACATACACCAACTCAACTGCGTTACGTCTCACCGTTTGCGCGGGTCGTTCGGCCCACGCTCATGTCTAGGAGTGTGGGCCGAACGACACTTCCGCTTACAATACGGTCTAGGACTGTGGGCGGAAGTCGCCATCCGGGATGGGCATCCCTGTGTTATTTTGAAAGAAACCAAAATAAAACCTGCCTCTTCGTCAAAATGCCGCGACTGGAGCTGTACCAATAGCCGGGAAAGGTGCGAAGATAATTATTGAAGTGTTTTCTGCTTGCTCGGTTCCTCCGAGAATGTGGACTATTGGTGCAGTGAAAAGGAAAAACCAGACACCGCCGGACCGCGCTCGCTTGTGCGGGAAGCACTTTGGTTTGAATTCACGTCAAAATTCACGTCGTCGTTCCCGTCGTCAGATTCATTTGTTTTGATCCAACATAAACGCAGAAGAACCGTCCCATTGTCCAGATCATCCACGGACCTTGTTCAGTGCGTCTTCATGTTCAAACGGCCGTCTGATGGTTCAAGCAGATGTTTTTCCTTTCATACTCGTTCAAATTGCCGTCTGCTCATTCAAACGCCAGCGGTCAGTAGGCAAAACGTCAAGGTAAGAAGTAAGTGCAGGCCTCAAAATACTTTTAAGCTTGAAGGTTGTTTGGGAATACTTGTAAATATATCAGCTTGAACTTTAGAAATAACTAGAACACAAAGACAGAAAGGACAGGATATGACACACAGCTGTAAGCGTTTGTGGGTCCAGTAGATGAATAGATAGGATGGAGGGGCTCAAATAACTAGAAAGGAACTGAATAACGGTTACGAGTTGAGCTTGTTGGTACATAGTTGTAAATATATCAGCTTGAACTTTAGAAATAACTAGAACACAAAGACAGAAAGGACAGGATATGACACACAGCTGTGTGTCATATCCTGTCCTTTCTGTCTTTGTGTTCTAGTTATTTCTAAAGTTCAAGCTGATATATTTACAACTATGTACCAACAAGCTCAACTCGTAACCGTTATTCGGTTGTTTGGGGTAAGTAGACTCTGCGTGAAGAGTAAAGATACACGATGTTGATCCCTTTTACCAGTGGCCATCACCGACTTGTTAAACCTGACTTACTTGGTCTGATTCTGCTTGCGTTTTTCTTTTTATCGACGTCGATCATCGCAGCAACAGTCCACGCTTTTTGAACACGAGCGACATTGTGACTGAAATGAACTAGCAGAATCTTGTTATCAGAAATCAGGCTTTAGCGTCCATCCTGCGGCGTTCACGCGAAACGAATCGCCGCGCGTCACATTATTTACATGACGCTTAGCGGTGTAACGAGCCTCGTTCATTTCGCTCAGGTCACTAACGTAGTAAGACCTTGCTAGCATAACGTTGAAACTACAGTTCCAACGCAGAAAACAGCACGAGGACTCACACCGACGACGACAATATAACATTCCAGTGCTTTGTTCATGCGGGACGCGGCGCTTCTTGCCACCACTTCATCGCGGCGCCAGTGACGTGCCGCTGGAGGCGCTCTGGTTTGTTTGTAAACATGCGTTTGTATAAGTACATGCACGCTAACATCGCGACCGTGTTTCGATAATTCTCTTGGCCAAGTTCTTCACCGTGACGCAGTAAAAGGTACTAGTTCGCGCTTGAACGCACTCTCGTACAGTGAGGTTCGTCATGCACCGCGTTTGCTCGAATGAAATTTGCGATCGGCGTAGCAAGGCTGTTATAAAACTGGAGTACTAGTCTCCGTGGCTGTCTTCGAGGCTTTGCCAACAAATGCCCGCAGTGAGCTGGCACGGTGTTCGGCGTACGTCGATCCGGGTTCGCTTGACTTTACCGTTGCGGCGTCTTCATTCGCTCCCCGTGCCAGCAAAATTGTAAATGTTTCGTTATTCGCTTTGTCCGATATGTAGCGACGAGAAGAAAAGGATACTTACTGCATCGCGTGGAAGCGTGGAGCAAACCACGACGACGTGAGCAATGGCGATGCGGAGACGATAGCAGACGACAGATACAAAACCCGTCAAACCCCAAGTCGAAACTACCCGTTGGCAGTCCCCTGCTTCCATAGTGCACCTGAACCGCTAGGGGCCGTGCTATGTTGCATATTACCCATTGACCTCTTGGAAAATCAAAGTGATCCTAGCGGCGTAGCGCCGTGCAAATTATCTTGGCATCCCAATGGCAGCAATTTTGGATTTGATTTGCCTACCTCACTTCACGACATCCCGTCACGACAAACACAGTGTTAAAACTGCAAGTTGAGGCAGTTGGTACTGATTAATAATGGGGGATATACGCCAAAAAAACCAGGACAAGAAGATGAGTAGCACACGGGTCTTGTGCGCTACTCATTTTCTTATCCTTTTTTTTTTGGCGTATATCCCCATTACAAACACAGTGCTTGTATTTTCGAATATGTAACTTGTCTTAAATTTATAAAACTTAGGAGTCGCCTAGCAATGCGGAGCGCAAGTTCGTCCGCTTCCTTTTGCAATGTTTGTGGTGATGTCAGAACGCAGAGATCTGATTGGCATTGATTGAAAGGATAGTGGGTAGACCTCAAACCAAGCTGCTTGAGGTCTACCCACTATCCTTCCAATCGGAGCTGATCAAAGTTTGGCGCGCTGACGTCACCACAAAACCTAAAAAAGAAACAGACGAACTTGCCCTCCACATAGGGATAGAATTCTTCCGCGCATTGTTTTAGGCTTCCGATGTGCCAGAGGTTTTGTGCAGGCAAACACGAAACTACAATAGAAGGTATAAGAAGTATGCTGGACCGACGATCATCCCTTTTATTTATTTATTTTTTTTTTCAATTTCGTAGGCCTCTTAAATGAGATGTAAGTCAGCAGGTACATGCTGTGCTCTGGGGCAGTACCAAAGCCGCCAGAAAGGTACAACCGGCCGCGTTCCCACTCCTCGCTAATCCTAGGCAGGTTCTTACGGCCACTGGAGATTCGGGTTTGAACGGGGGCTATTATGAAGATTACTGGGGGGTGCAGTGCAAGCGAGTGCTGACTTTATTTTTGTGCAGTGCCGAGATGCACAACTTCGTCAACGGGGCAATCAAAATCAAAACCATGCCACCACTTTCAAAGGCCAAGAAGGTCCCATAATGCCACGCCCGCAACGCTGCGCGCCGTGATTTTGGGAAGTAACCTATGAATAATATGCCGGAGCCTGCCCCAATGCGACGAGCCCAATGTGACGAAATTCAGACGCTCCTTGTGCTCATGCGGCAAATACTACACGTCTTTAAAGGCTCTGACAGAGCACACGGGTGCCGAAATCTAAACAGATCACGTGCTCACCTTAGTAATGGTGGATAAATTTCAACCTCTTCGTTTCTTTCTGATCTCAAACAACAAATTTTCTAATTTGCTATAGGACAAAGTATCGTGGGTCACGTGTGACTTGAATGATGGTGACAGCCCCGCTGTGATAATCATGCACGGATGACGTTCTGCCCAATACGGAGACCGGCACCTTTCGTCCAACTTTAAAAACGAGGACTGCTCTGTCGGGGACCGCATTATTTAGGCTGCAGCGAAGGTACCAAAACGACACAAAAAAAATAGCACGCTTTGCGTGCACGACAGATAGGGCAGCCGCACATGACACTTGAAACCACTTTCAAGGATTTATGAGCTCCGTGGAACAACTAATGACCGGTCGCCTTCGTTATAAGCCGTTTACACGGGGGAAAAGTCTGAACACTTAAACGCTAAAAGAGTTCTAAAATGACCGAAGGCGGCTATGAAAATCCTAATTTGCCGTGCACGTGAAGCACGCCACGTTTTGTGCCTCTTGGGAACGCCCTGTTTTTATTTTTTTTTGTCTGTTTTTACTAAGGAAAAACGCGTACTTCTAAAAACAATGCCATTTTAATTGCGGCACGTGCTGTGAGTACGACGTTGTTTGAATCTTTAAAATTATTATGCTTCTTCATTCTGGTGGAAACATATCCAAGGTTTTATACAAACGTAGTCCACAGCCTCCAATAAAAAAAAAAAACGCATGAACGTACCGGTTTTAGGATTAAAAAGTACATGTTCCTGAGGCCTTAGTCAGTACTTAATATTATCGTATTACCACAGTCTATAATTTTTTGGAGGAATATAGCAACGCTCTCAGCAGTTGGGCTAATATCAATTTCACATCGGTGCTCTGAGGGGCAGAGGTTCCAGGGTCTTCAAGGGAATCTGCTGAGCCAAAATCTGGATTCCACGAAACACGGTGGCAAAAGCGTGCACGGGATGCTACAAACACCAAAACATCACTCATACAGCGATATCTAGAACGAATGAGCATATTTTCTAAAAAAAGGAGGCGCATTTGACAGATATGTTGGCGTCTTGTTTCTCCGAGAAGAGTCGAGAAGGAGAGAGAACGGCCTCGCGTCTTCTCTCCCTTGCAGCCTTAAGAGGGCGAAGCGAAGAGCGGAGGAAACAAGATATGTTCACGTCACGCGCCTCGTCGGCCTCGTTGAATCTCGACCTTGTTTTGCAAAAATGCGGCCGTCCATTTGAGATATCGCCTTACAAGTAGTGTCGTGGGGATTGTAGCGTCCCGCCTAGAGGTCCTGCATTGTTTTCTGAAATCCGAATTTCGGTTCACCATTTCTTTAAGCCTGTACTCCCGTGCAACACCCTCTGGAAACACTGATTCCCGGCTGCTCACCCCTGTGGTGTGTTTTGGTTCAGTCCATGTTGAGGTTCAAACTGGTGTCACACAATAGCATCCGTTCCCCGTCCTAACACCTTTCTCCTCGTTGGCGCAGTTGTCTGAGCGACATGGCGTTATAAACAGGTCCAAGGATCGAAGCATATGGGCAGGGAAGATGTTAAATACGAAAGTGTTTTTTTATGGTCGCGTAACCATGACATTGTGTAGATAGTTTATGTTTATATGGTTCCCTATGGGCACAACGCTTTTCGGTGCTGGTTCCTCATTACGGCCGGCCGCTACAGCCTCTTATTACAGCCATACGTTAAAGAACTATATGAAAATCGGCTGATAAAACACATTCTGTGTTAAAATATGTTCTCTTCGCGAAAAAGGCCTTTGAATAAAACAGAAAACTTTAAAAGTTCAAACTTTAACATCAATATTTTTAAACTACATTTTAAGTACATTGTTTGTTTTGTTTTGTTTTCGAATGAAGAGGCTTTCGAATGTTCTAAAATATTCAATAAAAATCATATATATATGGTTTGGACTTACAAGTGCGCAAATTCGAAAATACGATATATGCATGTGAACTTCAATTTTGATATGCGAAGCTAGGTTGTAACCGTTTCTTTCTGCCAGAGTGTTAAATATTTGTTGGCACTTGCTCATTGTTTTGGTTCGCTTCAATTTAACAAATAATTAAGCATGTTATATATAATATATGAAGGTTTTCATATATTACATGAAAACCTTCAGATAGTATAAAAATCGAAGAAATCTCAAGTAAGAAAAATACATTTTACTATATTGAGTAAAACAATTAACAGTTTATAATCATTACCCTTTGAATGTCTTATCCGGAATATTGTGGCACTAGGGACCAAAAATAGTATTACTGGTACGCCGAGAGGCCTAGGCCGAAATTTCGACATTTGCCAACTGCCGCTTCGCTACGCACGCTGAGCCTAGTGATAAGCTGAGCTCGCTAAAGTTCGCATATACCGCGGAAAAGTACAGTGTTCCCCAAACTTAACGGCGCCATGAGATAAATCGGTTTAGTCCCTTTTCGTGCTATTCCAGGACCTACCGATCCAACTACGCTGTGTCGTTTTCTTCCCCGATCACAACCTAGCAAGGTGAAGACACTCCAGCTACTCCAGTAACTAATTTAGCTCTGAGTACCTGGCAATAGATGAATATTGAAGGGTGCATGACCGAAAAGGCACGCTTCTCCATGATTTTAAAAGATTCGAGTGCTCTTACCCCGAGTGTACAATATTAGGTTTTCATCGTGACCTTGCCGAGTCAATCTCGCCCTAGTTCACTCCCGAACATTCAAGGTCGAATATTCGAGATACCTACTCTAGTAGTTAAGGAGCCGAACGTGGCCTTGCCGACTCACTCACTCTCCCGACGACAGTTAAAGCACACTCCCTATAGGGTGTATTCACTGGCGGCCATGGCTGTGTGCGCGAATGTTGAGCGCGTACTGATGGCGAACTTCCACGGTTCTTTTGCAACGTGCATTCCGCACCATCAAGAGTGCCGGTCTTAGCAGCCTATTGATTTGTGCTCGTTCTGAGCATTCGCTCTAAACAGCACCCACAAATATGGCGTCTAGTGAATACTCCCTATCGCAGTCTCGCTCCAAACATCTGTCACGCCGACTCCTCGACGTTCGCTGCTGCTGTTCCGACGTTCATTACTTCTTTTGCTTCTGGCACAAGTTCTATGTATCAAATGAACCAAGCTGCCGCCCAGAACAACCGGACAGCGCCAGCCATAATCTCAAGCAGGTGGATGCGCGCGGCGCCAGCATCGGGGTACTCTGTCTCAAGAGTTGTGTGCAGCAATGGCAAAGGTATAGGCGCGAAGCACATGGCTTTTAGATTTGCTTTCCTTTCGCGAGTGCTCGTGAAAGGAAGGCAAATCTGGAAGCCAAGCGCTCGCGCCTATGCTTTTGCCTTTGCTGCCGTCAACTCATGAGATAGAGTATAGGCGCCATGCAAGTCCTGTTTGTTCCGTACCAGTAAAGATCTGGATGTATAAAACAATTGGCGACGAGCAAACGGCACGAACTTCACGACGGTAAATACAGGAGACCATGGCGACTCACGGCTCTGTGAGGAATTCTCGGGAAAATGCTGGTCGTCCTGGGCAGAGCGACTTCAATTGTACTTCCAAGACAACGGTATTACAGACGACGTCAAGAAGCGTGCGATCTTGCTGAAGCTATGTGGGCCGGCCACATTCGAGAGCGTCAAGGCCTTAGTGGCACCAGGGACGCCCAGCGATTGCTCATTCAAAGTAATCGTCAGTCTGCTGCGCGTCCACTACGATCCACGCCCGTCGGAGCTGTTCAACCGCAGCAAGTTCCAGCGCTGGGACCAACTGCCGCAGGAAATAGTAACCGCTTACGTAGCAGCGTTAAAAGCTCTCGCGGCAGATTGCAACTTCGGCGCTCTTCCGTACCAACCTTTGAGCCAGCCTCCTATCCATCAGCGTCGGAATCCTCAAGGGTGACTGCAGCCATGTCTCCTGCCGTTCGGCCAGACGTGAGATCAACGACATTGCCCATCGACGTGATGCTGCGCGATCGATTTGTCTGGGGCCTGCGAGATGACAATCTGCAACGAAGTTTGTTTACCGAACAAGATCTAACGTTCGCCAAGGCATTCGACATCGCTGTGCGAGCGGAAAACGCAAAAAAATATTTAAAAAAAGTCAAAGCTAACGAAGTCAACAAGACCGCACGCACACATGCATCTCCACCAACGCAGGAGGACATAAAACCTCGCAAACCTTGTTACCGTTGCGAAGAGTGACACGATCCAGGGACGTGTGACTTTTCGAACGCACGATGCCGAGTTTGCAAGAAAGTCGATCACGTAGAAAAGGCCTGCTTCAAGAAGAAAAACGATAGCAGCTTACCGAAGGGTCCTAGACGGTTGCACGTTTTTGACTCCTCACAAGAGCTCTGGGAGGCCACGACTGCAGAGGGGAAAACTTTGCATGACCTCAATACAATGACACCGGTGAAGAGAGCACCGCACAAACATATTGCCGCGCGCGCAGCCGGCCAAGCAGGCAGCGCGCGCGTGGCCTAACGGTAATCGCGCTTGCTTCCCACGCTGAAAGCCAGGGTTCGATTCCTGGCCACGGAGACGCATTTTTGTTGACACTGTAATGTAAGGTTCTGGTGAATCCGAGAACCGTCTTGATGATTCGAGGTTGGAATGTTCCACGCGCCGAACCTTCTACGCCAAACGATCCAGAAACCCACGAGGGTACATAAGGGATTCCGCAAGGCGAGCGGAGTCAGTCTCGCCCCAGCGCTCGATTCTGCTGACACGCCGACTTCGACGCCCGCGACGCTCTGCTTTCTTCTGTTTCCTTCTTTATTTTTGGCACAAGTTTGCCACATTAAACGTTTATTTATTTCTGTTTATTTCTTGTTTATTGGTCACGACTCACCACCCGTGACAATATGGTCTCATGGGACGTACAAGGCTTGCCGCTGCTATTCGAAGTGGATTCAGGGACTGCCTACTTTATAATTAGTGAAGACACATATCGGGAATCATGGCCCCGTCATCGGCTACCACTTCATTCCGCCAACATCGCCCTGCGAACATGGTCAGGAGAAGGCCTGCAGCCACTAGGGACAGCTCACGGGAGGTTGCACTTCAAGCACCGCAGCAAGGAACTACCCTTATTGATAATGAGCGGCACAGGATGCATGCTCCTTGGTCGGAACTGGTTCGATCCTCTAGGCATCAGCCTCAACGGCATTCACCGCGTTCTCCAAGAACAGAGCCTAGTCGCCATACTTGAGCACCACTCAGTACTGTTTGAGGGCGACTTAAACAGCTTCAAGGGACCAGCTTTAACTCTGGAGCTACAAGAAAAAGCACTGCCCAAGTTCCTGAGAACATGAAGCGTTGCATTCGCACTTCGAACAGCCGTCGAAATGGAACTGCAGCGCCTGACAGAACAGGGAGTTATTGAGCCAACGCAAAATTCGGAGTGGGCAACTCCAGTCGTCGTTGTTCGATAAAAACATGGTGGCACTCGACTTTGCGGCGATTATCGTAGCACTGTGAACGCAGTGACCCGAGCCGCGTCATATCTTTTCCCAACGGTCACGGAAGCCTTGGCGAAACTTCGAAGTGGAAAAGTTTTCTCTACAATCGACCTGGCACAAGCTTATCAACAGCTCTAGGTCACCGACATTACAGCCAAGATACTAACTTTTAACACTGCTAAGGGTCTTTACCGTGTCAATCAACTGCCCTTCGGTGTATCCGCGGCACCAGCGATTTTTCAAAGATGCATGAACATGACGCTCGCGGGGGTACCAGGTATCAGTGCATACCTAGACAACATCATCGTTGCTGGTTCCACACCACAAGAACGCAACCATCGTTTAAACGTCGTCCTCGCGAGGCTTGAGCGGATAGGTCTTTGCATAAATGAAAAAAGTATGCCTCTGGAGTGCCAGAGGTTACCTTCCTCGGCTTAAAGATTAACGCAGCAGGAATCCATCCAACAGATGACAAGCTGAAGGCAATCCGAGAGCTACCAGAACCGACATCAAAAGCGACACTACAGTCATTTCTTGGAATGATCGCGTTCTACGACAGATTCCTAGAGAACAGAGCAACAGTGGCGAAGGATCTTTATGCGTTATTAGAGAAGAACGCTCTATGGAGCTGGGGTACGGCCCTCAAGATAGCATTAAGGAAGCTAAAAGAGCTCATCCTGCAAAGAACCACTCTAATTCACTATAGTGAATCTAAGCCTCTCATGCTCTCCTGCGACGCGGCCTTCTACGGCGTCGGTGCCGTCTTGGCCTAGTTAACAGCGCAGGCAGTGAAGAGCCGATAGCGTTCGCTTCAAGGACATTAGGAGACGCTGAGAAGAATTATTTTCAACTAGCTAGAGAGGGCCTCGCAATTATTTATGGTGCAGTACTCTACTCTACCGGTGGAGCGTACGGTGGTAGAGGTACCCATAGACCCGGTTCAAGTGTATCGACGCACCAACCCTCCTCGGGCTAGGCCCCCACTTTCAATATATGGACAGTCAATCTAAGGGCGACGAAGGGTTATTTATCAAGCAACCAAGCTGTCTCACAGAACAACTGGACAGTAAAGATCTGGATGTATATAACAACAAGCTCGCCGATTAAACCTTTATTTTCATTTTATCCTCGTGGTGCTCCTTTCCAGCGGCGACGTTTTTGGTGAAGGAAAGAGTAATTTTTAATGCCCCTTACTCGTACTGCCCCAAGCATCCATCGGATCAGATTGATTTTAAGCCCCAGAGAACTTATTTTTATGGAGCCAGACGACAGCCAGGTAAACATAGATATGGTAACCATGGAGCGAGGGGACAAATATGGACAGAAACACACGAATCTCCAGCGTTACCATGTCTATCCTTAACCAGCTCCCCTGCCTACTTGTTCTAGCCCGAAGAAGCCGCCGTACTCAAGGCCAGCAGCCGGACATCGGTCCAGTGGTGTAACAGCCAACAAAGAAGCCGACTAACCAGGAGCGATTCCCAATGGCCATCCGGCCGAAATCTCTGCTGCCCCATACCCCGTCGTGTTTCTGGCCATCGCACCCCGTACTCCGACACGCTTTCACGGCGACGTCTACGAGGACATCGACGATTGGAAACACCAGTATGCGCGAGCTGCCCGTCAAAGTGAGTAGATGCTAGAGCAATGCCTGCAGAATGTCTACATCTTTCTGAAGGGAACGGTCCGTACCTGGCTCGAAAACCACGAGGCGAAGGTTACCACTTGGAAAGTCTGCAAGGATGAGCTCCGCCGAGCGTTTGGGACCCAGCGCGGACGAAAACGCGCTGAGGGGCTGCTTCAAGCAAGTATTTAAGGCCCCAAAGAGAGCATCGTCAACTTCGTCGAAAACGTGCTTCGAATCAGCAGCCGAGCGGATACCGAAGCTCTTGAGGCAAAGAAAGGGAAGCCCCTTATGCGGGGAGTCAAAGAAAGCATATTTGGGGGTCTTATGCGCAGTCCACATTCGACCTACAAACAATTCGTGACGGAGGCCATGAATATTGAAGGTGTCCTCCAGGCAAGAGCCTCGCACTACCAGAGACTACCTGGCGATGATGCATCCTCGTCGTCATGCAGCTAGCTTGGCTCCAGTCAATCGGACATACGCAA
Organism: Ixodes scapularis; assembly: GCF_016920785.2. Taxonomy (NCBI): domain Eukaryota; kingdom Metazoa; phylum Arthropoda; class Arachnida; order Ixodida; family Ixodidae; genus Ixodes; species Ixodes scapularis. Next base: position 189,569,305 of record NW_024609857.1, read on the forward strand.
GATCATCCGGGACGTCGTGCGAGAGGAGATCCGAAACCCGCTCCCCGCTACTGAGCGCCCCACCTCGTTTTCAGCCGCCGAGATCGTACGTGACGATATCCAAAATGGGATTCCAGCCGGAAGCTCCCGTCAACGTGGCCACCCCGGAGGAGCCGACGTTGATCTACGCCGCCATGACCCGACGGCCGCCACCGGTTGCCCGCCAGTACCACCGCCTTCTCGACGCGACACGCCTGTACTCCAGTGCGCTCAACACCAGGAGGAACCACCCCAGTACGTCCGCCAAGGACAGCCGGCGCCAAGGCAGACGGATGTCTTGAGAACGGCTGACAGACGCCCGCTATGATACCATTGTGATAAAGGCGAACACATTTAACGCCGATGCCCCCACCGGCAACCTGGACTTCGCTGGGTCCACCCCAACGACCTACGCCCACGGTACTGTGAGCCTCTACGAGAAATCGACGCGTATCTTAGCCACCCACCGTCTCTTGGGCTTGCTTCGCCCCAAAATCACTCACCTTCACCGCGACGCCCTGCATCGCCTCTTCGTCGGTTCCGCCGGGAAAGTCTCCCCCCCCTGCCTCGCGAAGGAAACAAAGTGCGGTAATACCGGGCGATGGTATTGCCGAGGACGAATGACTCAAGGATCCTCTACGAACATTTTAAGGCTCCCACTCTACCAACGAGACGCATAGAAAAGACGCTCCCATGAAGGTGTCAAACAACCTCAGCGTTGCCACCGACGGACACGACGCGGCGGCGCTCATCATTAACGGAGCAGACTATTCCGTTATGAGTAGGAAGCTCTCTTACCACCTTCTAAAAGTGATAACGCTGTGAGATGGTCCACAAAATCGAACCGTTGGAGGACACCTCATCAAGGCAGTATAATGGCGCACGGCTCGTGTCAAAATGCACGGTGAAACGCGCCCAGGGAAATTTGTTTCCCTCGATGGCTGTGCGAGGAACACCATTTTCAGGATGGACTTTCTTTCTGAATATGGTGCCGCCATTGACCTGGAATCAAACAAGTTGACGGTCCGGAAATCCCTCTTAACGCCGAATGATCCCGAAACGACGTCAGTCGCTGTCCGAATCGTTGCCGACCACGTGAACATATACCGTAGCGATCAAGTGTTTCCATGGTTCAGACGACCCCACAGTTTACTTTAAATAGTCCTTTGGTTTAGCTTTGTGTTAATTTATTTAAGGTTGCGTCAAGACGATGTACTTCTAAATGGGGGAGTAATTCCGCATTCATAACCGGGAAGGAACGCTTCTTTGTACTTTTAGAAGATTCGAGTTTACTCTTACCCCGAGTGTAAAAGATAAGGAGGCCAACATGACCTTACCAAGTCAGTCTCGGCCTACCTCACTCCCGAATATTCCAAGTCGAATATTCGAGATGCCGAGAGAAGTAGATAAGGAGCCAAGCGGTGGCCTCGCCTACTCACTCACACTCCCGACGGCGAGGCACCACTCTCTATCCCAGTCTCGCTCTAAGCCAGCTGTCACGCCGACGTCGCGACATTCGCTGCTGATATTTTGGCACTAATTCTATTTTTATTCTTTTTTATATTTTGTATATGGCACAAGTTTGCCGATTATACCTTTAATTTTAGTTTACGCTCCTCGAGCCCCTTTCCATCCGCGACAATATTTGGGCAGCCGAGAGACGGCGTTAAGTTCGAAGACACTGTACATACAATTACATAAATATCTAATACCGCAAGTTCACAAGAACGCTTATTGTGACGAAAATTCAACGTTAAAACGGCTAAAGGTTTGCTCTTAAGTCTTAGCAACTCGTTTTCACATAAAATTGAGGGATCCTCCTTATGTCTAGTTTTCGTCCACAATAGACCGATCTCAGCAGCGAGTTTGACTACGCCGCCGCTGCCGCAATGCATCGAGGGAACTTTAGTCTTTCTGCACGTGCGACAATCTCGCTAGAGCTCTGCGCGTGTAGAGCACGAGACGCCACAAACCCTCTCGCGCACTGCCATTTGCCTCCAGTGAACTAAAGTTACGGCGGCATCACGCATGCGCCGAACACTTGGTGAGATCGGTCTATTCGTGTACAGGACGTTAGTGACAGGACCTGCCTCATAAACGTTACCCGAGAAAGATAATCGATCAGCTCTTTGTTAAAAAGTACTCAATTATGTTGCTCGATTACTTAAAACGAAAAATAATTGGCCCTTACTTCAAAAAGCAACCATTACTTGGCCGATTACTTCAGAGGTTCAAAGCGATAGACTCGATTGACCGTTTTAAAACGTTTTTTTTTTTTCGTACGAGTCCATTATTAGACTAGAATCAGCGAACTATAAACTAGTCATCTTCATAATTTATCACTTTTGGTAAACCACCCTCCGTAGGAAACTTGTGCCAACAGAAGGCGCCATTGGGAAGGAGAGGGAAAAAACGCAAGGGTTACAAGTAACTTTAGTACTTCTAAAAGTAATCGAGTCACTCTTGAGATTACTTCCTATTAAATGTATTCAAATATTCGCAAAAATTACCCAAAAAGTAATCGATCATAAGAAATTTGATTACTAGCAATGACAGCTGATTAAGTCTGGACAGGACAAAGAGACTCCTGGTCTATTTTTTGCGTCTTCGTAGCAGTAGGCCAGATGTGCCGCATAATTTTTTTTGGAAGAACATTTCAGGCTTCAGGGGCGACTATCTAAACGAAGCTGCGGTATTGCAAAAGAGGCTCGATGCTTCGGTGGTTTCTACGCAACCACGACACGAAACTTGCTCCACCCACATGCCGTCACGGCACATATGGTTTACAACCTCGACGGCAAAAAAAGGAACGGAATATCGTAAGTTTTGTCAAGAACATTCTGTCGTACCTCTAATGAAAAGACTCAAAATCAGTACGAGTTTCTTGATGCTATGGTAAACAAAGAGCTAATCATCGAGAGTAATGTTGTAACCCGTGTTAACTACAGCCTTTCGGTCACATGAAACGTTCTTGTGAATTTGAGTTACCAGATACCTTCTAAACGCATGCACTTCCCTACCGCCTATGCAAGCTTTATTTTAAGAAAAAGAAACAAAATATTTTCAGGTTTGGTCGAGCCTACCTTGAATGTGCGTAGAAAAGCGAGGGTTGGAAAAAGCTGAAAATTTGTGCTAGGGCTGTCGGTACATCGAAAATATTTTGCTTCGCACAGCTGCTTCATCATTCCGAATGAATTTTGCGGATGTAAGTATCTATAAGTTTTTTTTATTCTTATGAGAAAATTTAAAATCTATTTAATTGTTGCTTCCGACTTTTTAAAGTTAGTAAGTTCGACAAGTGTATAAAAACGCTCATATATTAAACATAGCATCCTGTATACGCACCAGCCTTACTTCATTTAATTGTCTTTCAAATTAAGGCCAAGGAATACTCTGACAAGGCGCCATGAATTAACTATTAGTGGGGCTGAGCACTTGATCGGTTAACCTACAGATTAATCAATTAGTGTCTTAACCGCGATGAATCTTTCTAACCGGTTAGTCGGTTAAATGTTTTTAAACAAAAAAGTACAAATTTAGCACTTTCCATCGCATACGTGTACGAGTATCCTTGTAGGAAGGCAAACTTAAGGTAAACATTTCACCTAAAGTCAACTGTAGAAACGAGATTTGACACTCCAAACAAGTGGAGAATGGGTGACCTTGCCTCGTCAACGCCGTGCGAGTGTACGTTAAGCGCAGCAGAGACTATTGGTAACACATGATCAAAGAACTTCGCTATTGCAGGAGCATATCAAGAAATATTTGTTCCCATGTGCCTGAATTAATAGTATAAGAATATGTATCTTTTGACTGTTCTCAACCACACACCAACGTTGATTGAAAACCCGAAATTGTACATTGTGTCGTTTGTCACATATTCAGCAAAAGCAAAAAAAAAAATATTCTTTTTGAAAACTATTGTGCAGGTAAATGAACAAAACCGAATAATAAAATAATTGATAAATGGTGGCGATTAATCGGGTTGTAATTTTTCGTCAACGCCCAGCTCTAGTTAATAGGCAAACAAATGGCGCCCAAGCTTCGCATCTTAAAATAGAACTTTAGACATTTCGTATTTTTAAATGTACGGATCAAAATGTGAAAGCCGTATATTACATTTGATTTTTATTGGATGTTTTAGACCATAATAAAAGTCCTTCATACGAAAAAAAATTGATCGCCTTTTTGAGATATTGTTTGTTGAAATTTGTACTTTTATAGAGTTTCTTATAATAAGGAGTTTTTATTAAAAATCTTTACTTGATTATAGCGATATTGGGATTGTTTAATAGATATTTGGTTAAGCTTTCATTATATTACTGTTACAAAAGTTTTCATCATACACATCTGATAATTATTGTCAAACAAATCAAGTTTTAGATATTTTTACAAAAATAAGCAAAACGAGCAAAAACATTAATGAGCAGCATGCACTTTTCATCCAGTTTATAAAGCTAAAATGTTTCTTCGCTGTACGGAAGGTATTTGAGCTTGGAGATGCTCTCAAATATGCGACCTGTGACTTTCACCCAAATCCCCAAATCTGCCTTGGCTTTTCGTAAGTCAATAACTAGAGCGAAAACTAAAAATATGACGGAAAAACGGTGTTCGATTTTGTCCTAATGAAGACTTTAACAGAAATATAAATAATAATAATGCAGCCCTCTTTCATTTTAAGAATAGACTGGACGGCAATAAAAAAAAAAGGTAAAAGGAAAGTTTTTTTTTTACTTCTGTCTTGATTTAGCGAATTTAGATTGTTATTAAAGAATAAGTTTGATTAATCGGAAACTTTGCCGATTAATCACCCACTGCCAGATCTTATGTTATTACTGATACGTGAATTGACTTTTCGACGTCTATGTGACTGTATTCAACGTAATCAAGTGACGTTTGCTTTACCAATACTTAATCGGTGATTAATCGTATCTATTCTTTTTTTTTCACCGAAAACGACTCAACGTTACTTTTAACGGGATATTACCTGAACCTTATTGGCCACTTGTACTCCCTCCTCTTGGAAAACAGTGCGCTAGACACACTCGAACAACGTCCTTTATCTTTCTGGTAGGGGTCTCCAAACTTCTTGAATACGGGGCCGGATTAGAAATCTGTCACAGCCTTGTGGGCCAGGGAAAAAGGAGTTATTAAAACAAGCAAAAACTAAATAAATAAACCTAGATAAGCGTTAAACAAACTTAATGAATCTTAGAGTAAGTATTCAAAATCGCTTAGACAGATGCATGCATATACATGGTGTTTGACGGAAAGTGGACAAATTCGATATTGCCAAAAACTACGCGTCCCCCCCCCCCCCCCCAAAAAAAAAGGCTTCTGGCGTTTTGGTCCTGGGCCAGGGGCCTATTTAAAAAAAAAAATTATTGAAGTTCGCAATAATTAGGTTGTCAATTACTTTTACGTAATTAACAATCTAATTATTGCGAACTTCAAATAAATCTCCTAAATGTGCCAATGACCTAAAATTAAAATAACACAAACCTTTTTTTTTTTTTTTTTTGCGACGCGTAGTTTTTGCAATATCGAATTTGTCCACTTTACGTGAAACACTTTGTATACTTCACTTTGAAATTTAATATTTAGCTAATTTTGACACCGTTCCCCGATTGTGAGCTAGGGAAATCGCCAGGTTTCCATAGCTCAAAGCGCATAGAAACTCTGGCACATTCGCACATTGAAAAAGACTAATGAAAATGATAAAACTAATCCTGACAATATGAAATAGTGCAGTATGCCTTCCTAGATGTATATGAGAGCGCGAAGGGGTTTGACCATAATCGCCCAAACATAAAGCGGAGGACTAAAAATGGTGGCTGATGACTAAGAATGGTGGCGAGAGGGCCAGCGTTACGATGCCGTTTCTATCGTTCCTTCCGGTTTCCTCGTTTCCGCACTCGGAACGCGTCGCGGCACAATTTCATTACGCGCACTTCTTTTTGCGCCGGCAGCTGCGCGTTTGCTGGAGTGGGTCGCGGGCCGGACTTAATTGGAAGGACTGCTGCCTGCCGCGGGCCGGGAATAAGACTTCCGCGGGTCAGATTTGGCCCGCGGGCCGGGGTGTGGAGACCGCTATACACAAGTCAACGAAATATTGGCAAGTTTCCTCAGCCTCTCCCAAAGCAGAAGATTTACGCTGACTCAACCTGTTCGGGAGATCAACATTGGAAAAGAACAAATCAACGACCCAACTCAATTGTTTTCACCAAAAGGAAGCAAGATTCTACCGAATGCTCTAGGGCATGCTTTTAAACAAAATATCAACAAATTGTTTTTTTCCTGATTCATTTCTATTTTTATTTTATCTAATCTTTACATCCTTCCCTTCCTTTCCGATACTGTAGAGTAGTCATCCCACCAATCTCCGTGGGATAGCCTCTTCACACATCCAATACGTATATGCCTCTATGTGTTTATGTTCTCATATTTTTCGACTTCATCATAAAGATTATGAAAAAACTACGTGAAGAAACGGACACAAATGCATAAACATATTTAAAACCGCCTTCAATAAAATGCATATTATCCCGATTTTGAGACGTTGATTGAGCCGTTGAAATCGCAAATGCCGAAGAATAGGCAAAATTGTCATGGGAAGCTTTTATATTTCTCTGAGACAATAATATACCAGAACACAATAAAACAATCATTTTACAGACAATCAAATTTTAAGAAATGTTAATGTTTATTTTATAATTTGAATATATATTTACCACAAAAAATTTATGTTTTGTTTTAATTATATTTATGATTGCTTCCAAAACGGAAGACCGTGTTTACAGGATTGCAGCTCAAACATGAAGCATTACCCAAAAGATAGACGTTTAATCCTGAAAGAAAACCTCGCGAAAACATATAAGGTCGCATTTAAATTGACGCGAAAACGTTGCCATTAACAATGTGCCGGCAACCCAATTTCACTGACTAGCCAAAGCGAAACTAACTTCCCCATTTTTTTTTTGACGCCTAAAAATTTCCAATCATTACAGTGTATGCATGCGAGACTTTAGATACCACTAGCATACGGTCTCAACTCTAAAATCGGCCGATGTAATGAGATATTACAAAACTTGTTGGGTTGTTGAAAACCACGTCTAACTTAACCTCTTTTATATAGTTCCGTCAAGGGGATGTTACTGCATAAACTTGAATATAGGTAGACCTTTTAGTGAACATTTTTTGACGCCTAAAATTTTCCAATCATTACAGTGTATGCATGCGAGACTTTAGATACCACTAGCATACGGTCTCAACTCTAAAATCGGCCGACGTAATGAGATATTACAAAACTTGTTGGGTTGTTGAAAACCACGTCTAACTTGACCTCTTTTATATCGTTCCGTCAAGGGGATGTTACTGCATAAACTTGAATATAGGTAGACCTTTTAGTGAACATTGGCCGTAGCCGATAAAGGGAGAAAAAAATAACGGTTTGAGTTGAAAACGTGGTCGGTGCTGCAACGCAGTGTGTGACTTCCCTATGGTCGGAGCCTCGGCGTGGAGGCCGTTTTAAACCCTAACTTTGTCTGGGTCTTTTTCCGTAAATCACAACGTTGCTTAAAAAAATTCTTCCTTTCTTTCTTTCTTTCCTTCTTTCTTTCTTTCTTTCTTTCTTTCATAAATTAAAACGTGATGGCGCCAGTGAGAAAACAGCCTTTACACACTTTACGGTTGTTTTACTTTATTTATTTCCCGAGTTCACCGCGTAGGGCCCAGAGATAAAGGCGTGGTGCCTTACAAAACCTTTGTTTTCTAACGTTCTGAAGCTCACGATATACATACATACATGCATAAAAATGTTCATTGCAAAATAAACGAGTACATAAATTTCCCAGGCTCCCAAAGTGCGTGTGCGTTTTGGTTGGGACAGTGTTGCAATGAATAGCAATAGCGTTTTTACTCTTACTCAAAACAACGCGACGTCATGCTTCCGGCCTAAAAAAAATCGAAGTTACATGTTAGAAATGACACAATCCCCACGATTTTAAAACAAAAATAAAAGCAAGAAGGAAAAGTGCGCAGCAGCGCATTTATTGGGCAAAAGATGCCATAATAAGTAAATGTTAGTCGTGTTAAAACTTAATACAAAAAATGCCCAAACCCAGAAAACTAGAAAACGAATATATCATATATCTCCGTACATATGAAACACAACTAAAAAAGCAGATGACGTTGAAATAAAAGCATATTTCTTTGAAATCTGCTGGAGACATACAAACTAGTGTGTAAAAGTGCAAAATCCTGGCCCCCAGCGATGAAAATGGGAAATAATAATCTCAAACGCAGGCTGTTGTGGAGAGAAGGGCTACGCAAAAAACAACATTTCTGGTTCTTACAGGGGGGGGGGGGGGGGGGGTGGTTAGTTTCGGCTTAAGTCCCCTGGTTTTGGCGCTCGATTATATTTGTCATGTCGCGAAAGAACCATCAGCCAAGGTAAAAGAGAAACAAAAATTGAGCCGAAAGAAAAAGACGCGCTAAGGATCGGATTATTTCGCACGATTAATTCCCCGCCAGCTCGACTCCGCTCTTGCTGACTTTCCATGCTTTTGATATTTCTGTTCACAGCGGCAAGTCTGTGCAACTTGGAACTCGCTAAATTTACCATTGAGAGTATCGCTGCTCGGTGGCTTGCATTCAAGGAGTAGCGATCATTAGTCTTTAAAACCACACTCGCACTGTCGCTATCACGTCATACAAACAAAAACTGTTTGCAAACAATGTCTGAAGCGTTATTCTTCTACATATGACAGTCTCGTCAATTTAATCGTGCAAACTGCCTTCACACATGACGGCCATCCTGTCTGCCGCGAACACTGTGCATTTGGTAGGATTTTGTATGAGCGTGTGGCTGCAACTTATAAGGACATGCCCAAAATATCATGTTTGAAATTCGACTCTAATAACACTACGTTTTTCCCCAAGCCTTGTGCACCTATAGATTTCGCTCTGGATTTGCACGTATAATAGAGTTCTGTAAGAACATCAGCTGGGAATGTTTACGAGACATTTTATAGTCGCGTACCTCCCGTACTACATAACCTCATTCTTCTTAACTTTCTTTTACCTGCCGTCGTTGTTTGAAGTGAAAGTGATCAACTTTCTCAAGTCTGACCTTCTTTTTTTTTTTTTATCAAACACCGGATGTGTTTTGAACACTAAAACTCTCAAGTGCCGCAGTAGTAGAACGACACACGAAACTGCCAAGGCAGGTAAGACCGCTTATTATTGACGAACAGAGAACGAAACGAGCAGCCGCCGTGTTGTATAAGACATAAACTGGCTAAACCGTGTCGGAGTAAAGTTGCGCCGGAATTGCGAATAGACGGTTTCGCATTTTGGACGACCGCTTTTCTTCTTCCAGCTACGTCAACTGGAGCCACAGAGTATATACAGGGTGTTTTTTTTATTCTTACACATTTTTTTAAAAAAGAACCGTGAAAGCTACACTAATGCGGTTTGTGCAGGTGGGTTATACGGCCAAGCGGACATTATGTGAATGGCTAATCTTTGCGATAAGTTGGCTAATTAATTAAAATTCGTTAATTAACTTTTTAATTAGTGGAAATAGACATGTGGTTCCAATTAGAAACTTGTAGAGCATTATCGAAAACCACTAAATCAACCATTTTTGGAAGGATATAACGCCGGGGCAGCATATTACAGCGTTCTGTAAAAACGCTCCATTTGGACGCATTTCCAGATTTCGGTTTCTTATCGGAGCGCATCACCGCGCCCGCGGTCCTGCTCCCCAGTGACTGACACGCGCAACACACGTGCGCCCTGCTTCCCTCCATTCTAATTTGGGAGGCGAGGAGGTGGCTTCGCGCCGCGACCACTGGGGAGCAGGATCGCGGGCGCGTAGATGCGCTCCGATAAGAAACCGATATCTAGAAACGCGTCCGAATGGAGCGTTTTTACAGAACGCCGTAAAACGCTGCCCCGGCGTTATATCCTGCTAAAAATAGTTGATTTAGGGGTTTTCGATGGTGCTAAGCAAGTTTCTAATTGAACCCATATGTTTATTTTCTGTAATTAAAAAGTTAATTACCGAATTTTAATTAATTAGCCGACTTATCGCAAAGATTAGCCACCCTCATACTGTCCGCCTGGCCGTATAACCAACCTGCACAAACCGCATTAGTGTAGCTTTATCGGTTTTCTTTAAACAAATGTGTAAGAATAAAAAAAAAAACCTGTATCTCTCGTACGGGATGTTCCGACACCATAATCGAGGCCTGCGAACATCCACCTCTTCCTCCATGAAACGATGTCACATGTCAGATGCAGCCAACTCAGCAATTAGATCACGAGTCCGACGTGACGCGTTGATTGGATACGACGTCCAGCCGAGCACTGACGCGGTTCTCGTGTCCAATCGGTGTCTTCGTTCGATCTCACTCGGTGATGACTTCGAAAATTTGAGCGCGCAGGCTTGTGACTATTCTTGATGGTGTCGGCTGCTCTCGGCGAAGCGCACGTAACTCAGCGTCCTCCTGCGCGAGCAAGCAGACTCCGTGCCACGCCCTGACTGCACTCTAGTCAGACAAAAAACCTGTCTCCGCCCTAAAACAGCGCGACTGGAAAAGGAACGGCGCTTCGCTAACGGTCACTCCGGTCTCTCTATATCCGCGAGTGTTAATCAGTGTGATGACATGAAAGCCACACCTCAACCCGACATCTTTTCTTCGTTATATATTTCGAGGGCCCCACCTGGCCTTCGTCAACTGTCGCGACCTCGTGACTTTTGCGTGTGCCCTATCGTCATCATAGCAACCGGTGCGTTTGTACGCGTGTTGGTTCCACATCTCGCTTGCCGCGCTCTCGTCCACCCCTTCCCCCTCTTCCCTGTTATCAAATAATAAAATGAACATCTAGATCTTTACTCTAAACCAGAAATACTGAATAAAATAGCATTAAGAGGATTCCACGACGAGCACTTATTTGATTTAGGCTCACACACACACACACACATGTGGTTTGGAAGGTGGAGCGGAAATGGCTCCGGTTTTTATCAAAGATCAGGAGGAAAGCGTATATATAATTCGATTTGTCTTCTACGCAGTTGAGTTAGGGGGGGGGGGGGGGGGGGGGGGTTAGAGGAGCGAATTAGACACGGATTATGCTCTGTAGAAATTATATGCAGAATTATTATCTTTGCCCTGTCCAAATGAACCCAAAGAAGCTTTCGTGGGCGCGTTGAAACCTATGAAAATTGCTGACTAGAGCAGGGGTCGGCAGCCTTCTTCAGCGGCAGGCCGAGACGCCACGAAGCCGATAAGGAGGGGGCCGAACGACAAGTAGCCAAAAGAGGGGGGGGGGGGGGGGGAGAGGAGGGGGGGGGGGCGCAATCAAAGAAGAGGCACAAAGAAAGTTAAGATGTTCTCTTTAAAAGTATGGGGTGCCGTACGTCCAATCTCCATTTAAGGTCAAAACGGGTGTTAATTGTAACGCGTTGCGAGTAACTGCGTTACTAGTAACCCTTTACTATTTTCAGTAACGTAGTAACGGACTCGTTATTTTCAAAACAGTAACGAGTAACGTAACGTAGTTACGTTACTCGTTACTTCTTCACGAAACTTTAAAAAAAAAAATTACACTTCAATTTGTTCGTATCTTAAGGCGCCAAGCCTTGTGGATTTCTGAGTATTTTCCGCTTTTCTTTACGTTTTTTTTTAGTATTTAGGTGTAACTGGGTAAAAAAGATGAAAAAAATATGTTCAGTTTCTGCATGAACTACGCCATATGGCGCTTATGCATACCTGTACCGTCAAAAGAGTAAAACGTGTTTATTCATAATTAAAGAAAGTAACGGGAAAGTAGCGTGCGTCCCTTTTATATCGAGGTAACGTAGGTCGGTATCGCGTCCCTTTTATTTGCAAGTAACGAGTACGGATTACTTGTTCCGTACTTCGTTACTTCTTTTCGACAACACCTTCAACAATGGTCAAAACTGCCGTGTGGTCCTTGAGTCTGTGTGATGAAGCGGCAAAGTGGGGAGGGGGGGGGGGGAGGGTGCATTTTGATGTCGTGGCCGAGGGCCTCGTGAAACCGCCTCGTGGGTCGTGAGTTGCCAACCCCTAGACTAAAGAAACTTTGATTGGTTTTTCACTATTCTATACACGCCCACCGCATCTGTTCGAAAACACCTCGACCATATTACGAGTGCCCCTTTACGTGAAAAGCAATGTTGGATATTTTTGTTTGTTTCTTCTTCTTTTCGTTATCGTTGTCAAAGGAACAATCACTAAAACTTCAAAAAGTCGGACTGCGTAACCCACTGCACGTGTCCTCTGAACCCGGAGCAACACAATTGTTAAGAAAAGATTAATAATTTGTGTTTGTTTGTTTTTTATACAAAAAAAAAAAGATACAGAAAAAGAGTGAGGTATGTTTTAGAGAGTGCTTTATCTCTCTGGATATTACTGTATTTGGTGAAGTAAAAAGTAACAAAACGTGAGAGAAAAGAAAAAAAACATTGTCTACTCAAAGAACATTTTATATATATGCAGGGCGTATTCCTTTTTTTTCATATAAAAAATGAAACGCCACCATTAAACCAAGTATTTTTTGTATTTTTACGGTCTTTTACTTGATAGTGCATAGGAGAAGCGATCTCCCTAGTCAATAAGCAAGTAGGAGCAGACGAGATTTTTAAAGCCAAGATATGCCGAAGATATTGGTATTTGAGGCGTTATTACGCAAGTATTCCCTTAAAAAGTATCTTTTGAATCGAGTTCTGTATAACTCCTCGTAAAGCCAGCTCCCTTCCCGTGCAACGCTAAGAGAAAAATAGTCCGAAAGGCCTTGTTCTAAATAATGATATATTTGATGGCGACGATAACGAAAAAAAGCTCTATACGAAGCTTGACGTCTCCTTGAACGCCTACAGTGCACAGCAAAAGACGCACAGCAGGAAATAAAAATATAGGAGAGAAGCAGTATACAAAAGTCACCGTAACAAGTTCAACTGAGATCAAACGAAAAGACAGTAAATGCAACTAATAACCATAAGCCTTCGTGAAACAACAATGGTTAAATTACTGATACTGGCATTTTGTCCAAATCCAAATGTTTACATAAATAAAAATTTAGTAAATTAGGGATATTGTATTTTAGCGCTTCTGTGACATAGTTTGTTTAGCATGACCACCTCACAACACCTGGCGCCACGTGTACGATCCACATTAATATATGTTTAGAGACAGCCTAGGGTTATTAAAAAATATATTGTATTCCCAGTGACCTCCATGTTTAGGCTAGTTCTAAGTTTATAGTGATACAAAATGTGAAGGTTAGTGATGCGAAGTTTGTTTTTTTTCGATACGTCAGATATATGGTACTGAAGCAAAATAATTTGTTGGCCCTTACTGCTTTTTTTTATTGCAACAGGTGCATGTTTTAAGATTCGTTGAAGTGACTGTGCCCCAAACTAAATAGCAATAATTTAGGTAGGAATAAAACAACGCTGCGTCTAAAGGTACGTCGGATACGTATCCGAACCTCGGAGCCTTACGATACATGTCGGGCGTGCGCGGAACCGGGAGATGCGTCGGACGTAGCCGCGATGGGGAATGGTCGTACCACAGGGGGTCATAGCGTGCCTTACTGAGATCCCCCCGGCAATTTTCATTCCATCTTTATTTCTCATTGCTGCCATAATTAGTCCATTCTAACCACTACTTTATTTTCACACCCTCGATGTTCAAGGAGGGGAGCGGGTGTTTACATTCGGGAAATGCTCCGGAATTACAAAATTTGTACGATAAATATAAATTTATTATAGCAAATTAATAAGATAAATGCCACAGAAGGAATAAAACCAGCCCTGGAGAGAATTAGCCAGCTCGCCGTCAATTTTTACCGCGCACCACAGTCAACCAGTAGCTCTCACTTCGACTCGACGAGTCCTCGGTGGCCCCGCCCAGTTAGCTGCATACAAACTCACAGATTTTTGTCTCGAGTTCCGGACGTCGACATTTGCTTTATTGCGCGGTCCCGTACACTTTTTACGGGTCTAGGCGTCCTTGAATGCATACTCCCGCGGTCTTCTCCGCCGTATCACACATTATCTCAGATGCTCTGCAGTGCCGTGGTTCCCTTCGTCTTTCGCGTACGTGATCACCGTTCGCTCTAACTTCGCTGTGTACAAAGTCGTCTTCGCGCTCATGGTGGACAGGAAAGCTCTAAAGGCCTGAACAAATGGACTAAACCACGTAAACGAAACAAGGGGCGCGCTTGCAAATCAGACGACGGATTCGAACGAACGGCGACGAAACAGAAACAGAAACACCCAACGCCTTACTTGTGCCTATATTCTAACAGGCCTGCGCGGTAGCTCAAGTGCCGTTGTGTGCCTCCAAATACCAACTGATGACGAAAGCCAGTGCTAGGGACCAAAGGGTGGTGTGCTGCCGGCAAGTGAAGGCGGGCACAAAACTAAAAGCGTGGATAAGACGTGCAAAGAGAAGGGGCAAGGAAACAAACGACGTTTCGGACGCTCAGCTTTGATGGAGAGCAGATATCGCATGTCGCCGATCTCTAATTTCTTGAACAGAATTGGGCTGCTTACAATATGTCCAAAGTATCTTTAGACTCGACGTTCCGGATACGTCCGACATACCTTTAGACATAGCGTTAAAACAAGATATTATAAACCCTTAACTTAACGCAGATCGGTAAAGATTTCGGTACAAGATGCAACTTGTGACGACTTGTTTTTAATGAAGTTAATGTGATTATCCCATGACATATCATCAGAGAAATTGACGCCTAGACTTTTAGGAGTCTACAATACCAATCTTTGTTGAGTTTATGCTTAAGTTTTTTCGTAAGGGTGACTACTTGATTTTTGGGACAAAAAAAACACGACTTTTAAATGTTTAATGTCTATTTGGAGTAAATCAAATCTACTCCACCTTTCCATCCCAAAAAACGTCAGGTTTATTTGCCAAATAACAAGTCAAGATTTTCTTAAGAAAAAAATATACTTGTGTCATCTGCATAATTTACAAATGTTGGTTGTGAATTAAAATTGATGATGCCATTTACACATATATTGAAAAGAAAGGGACTTAATGTACTACTCTCCGGTACCCCGGAGGAGACTGGTTTTGTAAGAAATTTGTTGCCATTAATAGAGAGGTGTTGCAATCGATGCTCCAAACACGATTTTATCAGCTACAAAGCACGCCCTCGAAAACCGCGAGTAGCTAATTTCGCTAAAAGGATTTTGTGATCGAGGCAATCAACCGCCTTTGAGAAGTCAATAAACATTCCAAGAACCAGTGTTCTTAGAGCGCAGCTCTTAGGCGCCCGTTTCCGGCTAGAGCGACGTCGCAGTCGCCGTCACTCTCGGCGTAACCGCGCGTTGCATTATGGGACGTTCCCCATACTGACGTCACACGGGACGCCACTGAACCCGGGAAAATTTTCACGCTAAGTTTAGCGTAAAACTTTCCCCGCTAAATTTAGCGAAACAATTTTCCTGCTAAATTTACCAGAAAAACTTTCCCGCCTTATTTAGCGGGGAAATTTTACCGATCGTGACGTCACGCGTGATGTTACGTCTGAAGTCACACGTGACCCTCCCCTCCGTACCCTCCCCTCCTCCTGCTCAAGAGCTCTGCTCTATTTCGGCATTACAGAGAATTGTAAACGTCTTTCATTTTTAGAGTTCAATTCTTACGCGCCTGTTTCCGGCTTGAGCGGTCTCGACGTCGCCGCAACCGCGCGTTGCATTATGGGACGTTTCCCATAATGACGTCACACGTGACGCCACGAGGGTCACGAGTGACGTCACAAGGGCTACGTCACGTGTGACGTCACCCTCGTGACGTCGCGTGGCGCCTAAACCTAGCGGGAATATTTACCCGCTAAATTTGGCGGGGAAATTTTCCCGCTAAGTTTAGCGGGGAAATATTCCTTCTAAATTCAGCGAGCAGTTTTTTCCGCTAGATTTAGCGCAGAAACTTTCCCGCTAAATTTAGTGGGAAAATTGTTCCGCTAATGTTAGCGTGGCACTCTTCGCTAAATCTACCGGAAAACAATTCCGCGCTACATTTAGCGAAAAAAACTTCCCCGCTAAATCTAGCGCGAAACAATTTCCCGTCAAAATTAGCGGAAACATTTTTCCTCTTAATCTAGCAGAAAAAATTTCCCGCTGAATTTAGCGGAATATTTAGCGAAAATGTTTCGCGAATTGGGAGGTGAGCAGAAGAGGAGGAAGGGCATACCCTCCCCTCCTCCTCCTCAAGAGCTGAGCTCTAATTCGTCATTACAGAGAGCTGTAAATGTATTTCCTTTTTATTTCTCGAAATTTAAAAGAAGATATAGTATATATAAACATTTATATATATATATATATATATCTTCTTTTCTTTTAATGGCTAATAGGGCAGTCTTAGTGGACTTGTGTTTGATGAATCTAAATTGTGAAGCATTAGTCAAGATATATGCTTGTTTGAAAACTTAGTTAACCATGTTTAAAGTACTTTTTCAACAGTTTTAGAAAAAACTGGTGATATTAAAATATGTCGATAATTCCCCATTTCGTTTACACTTTAGTTTTTGTTCAATAATAAAACCTTAGCCATCTGCATTTGTTTCGAAAATACGCATGGGGCTAAAGAAAGATTAGAGATATGGGATAGCGCATGTGCTATCAAGTGGACAGCATGCTTTACCGGTCTTATCTGGATACCATCCGCGTTACAGCTTGCACTATTCTTTAGTTATAAAAGTACGAAATTTCTGGTTGTACGAATGACTAAAAATACTGAGTCATTGTTGATTTATCACTAGAAACTAAAGTATTTCTATCAACATTACCCCATATATTGACAAAATGTTTGTTAAAGGCATTTGCTGAAGAACATCCAGTAAGTTCAGTACCGTCATATAATTGTTTTTTTAATTGAGCTGGTGGGACGGTTACGATTTAAGATAGAGTTTAGCTCTTTCCACGTGACGACCGTACGTCCTTGTGCTGCCTTGAAACATCATAATAACGTTATCTGGCACGCTTTAATGATGTGGTTAAACTGTTGCGATAAATTATATATTGCTTGAGATATTTCCGGTCTCTAGAATTGGCAAACCGTCCGTACAAAATATTTTTGGTTCAAATTTTGCGGAACAAGACCGGGGTTATCCATTGTTTTTTATGTGTTTTGTTCTTTTCACGAGCTTAAAGAAAGATATGCATGATGTAGTTCAACAAATATCTTCATAAATGCGCTGTAAGTCCCGTCGGCTGTATCTTCCTAAAGTACCCTATTCCAGTTTATGTGTGAAACGGCGATTTGAAAATGATCAAGTTGATCGGCAGTTATTTTTTTCTCGTTGTCCGCTGGGTTTGGTCTTTTTTATGTTAATACTTTTGGCGATAAATATTGGGAGGTGGTCACTTAGGTCATATCCAATGACACCTGATTTTATACAGGCAGTCGGGCAATTTTACATAAAGATATCAATCGCCGTTGCGCATGGCATGCGATACGCGTAGGTTCAGTAATAACATTTGTGCAAACATTTGTACTAGTTATTAAGTCAAACATACTTTTAGCTGGTGTATCTACAGACATATCAAAGTTACAGTCGCCACCGCAAACAAATGTGCACTTTTTCTTGTTAACACGCGCCAATAACGTTTCGACAAAACTAAAGAAAGCTTCTAGATTGTCCTTTGGCGGTAGGTAGATGACGACAAAAATGTTTTGATTGCTACGTATACATAACGCTTCGTAATCAGGAGTAATACAGCCGTAGTCATCGAAGCGTTCACACATAGGATCTATTGCCAGAATAGACAAACCGCCACCACGTTTAGCAGTGCGATTGATGTAAAAAGAGCGATACAAAGGCAATCTGAAGATATCTGCTTCACTCTTATACCATGTCTCTGTTAGCATTGCAACTTGGAATGAAAAATCAAATTGGTCGAAAAGCAACTCAACGTCGACAGCCTTATTTTTCCCTGGCTGCACATGGAGACGAAAGCATGTCGTGCATGAAATATAATCTTTACCTATTGGTGACCCTTCAAATGTGGCGGCAGTATAAAGGTACAAACCGGAGCAAGGGCAAACCAACCGCAAATCTTCTGCCTCCTTTCACCGATCAACCAAACTCGCAAACTGTCCCGCCAATCGTTGCCGGCCTGATGGCGGCACGGCGACGCCGGGCCCGGTCATCCGCGCATCCAGAGAGCGTCAAGCCCTACGGCCCACGCTGCAGCAGAGCCGACGAGACCGACTCTTCCCTGGCCCCAATCGACCGTAGAACCGCTGCAAAACGTTTGCGACTCCCTGGAAACATTTGCCCCTTCCCCCCGGTGCCTCCAGCGCCGGGCCCAAAAGACCCCCACGGCTCATTGAAGCGCCCGTGCTGCACGCCGTCCGAGCCATCGATCTTGGGAGAAGAGTGGATGTCCTGCGGGAGACCAGTTGTGTCCAGGACCGGCCGGAGAGAGTGTCCGGGAAAGAAGGGAGGGACCCGTCCGGGCTTTCGCTTCGTCCTTCCCACCCTTTGTCCCCGCGTCTTGCAGGCGTGACGTTGCGGACCCGTGGATCGAAACCGGGGTCCCCACGGGGACCAACCGTACTCCAGTCGGTCGTCTGTGGCGGTGACCGCCAGAAAACGGGAAAGGGTGGTGCTTTTCCTATCCCCCCTTTTCAACTTACCGCGGACCGCTCCGGACGTTATGATCCATCGAAGCCAATCAAATCCTGCGTGAGTGTCACGTGATCTTCGGGAGAACCGCAACTACGCGCGGGTCGCGTAGGAACGCGATACGTTCCCAGCTCGGGATTGGCTCGAAGGGCTCGTTGGGTTCGCTGCGGTCCATCGTAAGGTGAAACGGGGCCGTGGTGTGCGCACGCTTGACTGACGGCGTTCGGTCCGCTTGGAGGGAACTTCTGCTGGACCGCGGGTCGTTCGATTGGCTGCCACTGTGACGAGTAAGGGAAGGAGCGAGAGGGGAGGGTAAACCGACTCCGGATGCCTCGCTCTGCAACCAGCTTCTTCTCACGAAGCGATGAAACTATTACTTTCTTGTCATGTGTGTGCGTTCACCGTTTATATCAGTGTGGCCGTCAACGTTTCTACGCCGCATGAAGGCTATATATTTTAAAACAAAACCCCGAGATTGGACTGAAAGACTCCGAGACTGGAACCGAAGGAAGATACACGCCCGTAGCCTGAATGTCTACGGGAATTAGGATAGCGTGGGAGGGTGGAAGACGAAAGTTGAAAAAGGCCGAATTGTAGCCACACCTCCTGGATGACCCAGCCGTCGTGGTGAAATTACGGCGTCACTTAGAGTAGCGCAGGAGATTGAACACGGACGCTGCGTCAGGCTTCGTTTGGTACTCGCGTACCAGCCGAACGCTGACGTGGTAGTAAGGACACGCGGGTCTCGGTTAAACACTGACGTAGCATTCGGGCCCAACCTGTGCCCGTTTTGGCCTTTAATGCGTTAGCATTGGATTATATTAGATAAGATTAATTGATTGATTCAGTGCCTGTCAACAGCTGAGAGGTCTACAGGAGAGTACTCTTCGTCGAAAAAAAACACAGTCACTGTCGTTGCCAAATGCAGAGTTAAACAAAAAGTGAAGTAAACGTCATCAAAAACGAACAGATCAAGTAAGATAACGGAGAAGTGTCTGTGAGATACGTGATGCTTTAGCGATATAATGCATAAATAATATAGAAGGAACACCGTTGCCAAAAGCACGGAAGAAAGAACCGAAGTAAATTAAAGATGTCGTGCTCCAAGCATTTTAATTTGTATGTCTCTTGCAACAGTGTCATTGGACACTTGACGTGCATATCTGTATAAAAAGTGTGCAGACATTCATGTGTTTTCCATATGGGACTCTGAAACACGGCCACGGCAATAGCTGATCAGTAAAGTGTGCCGCGTACAACATTTCGTAAAAATGTCACGACACGTACACACCTCCTGTCATGAAGAGTCTGAAGGCAAAGATCTTTTAAAACAGAGCTGTAGATATAAGAACGGCGGCGATCAATGTGTCTGCTGTACACAATCCAAATGAACTTCCGCTGGACATTTTTTATTAGATTGCAATAGGACAAGAATACAGTTTCAAATTATAGATGCAAACTCTAAACGCTGCCGGACAACTGAACAATAAAGAAAGCGGATGCAGTGTGATCTGCGAAATATTCTTGTTAATCGTGATACAGCACCAAGGCATCGTAGTGCCTGACTGGCTATCTTGAACACATGCTGGTGAAAATCCAGCTTCGAGTCCAATTGAACACGAAGGTCCCGTACAAGCGACACGCGTTGTATCTGACTGCCAGGGAGAATATATTTGAACACGATGCACTCGTATTTTCTGCTTATTGGTATTACTAAGGTTTTCTTTAGATTTAGTTGCAGTCTATTTGTTTTTTGCAACATTATTCAACACAACATACGTCATTTTGTAACAGAAAGTAGTCCCGCACATTCTCACCCTTTCTTAACAATTTCAAGTCATCGGCGTACAATAACGCTTTCGAGTTGTGCACCTGGGAAGGTCAGTCATTAACGAACACTAAAAACAACAACGGCCGAAGATGGAGCACTGGGGAACACCTGATACTGATACGAATGGCTCAGATATACATACCGAAAAACTACCTCGATTCTGGCGATTTCCCAATTAACTTACAAACTATGAACAATAAATCGTGCATAAGCCATACTTATTCAATTTGGAGAAAAGTATGTCATGTGAAACCTTGTCAAAATCCTTTGACATATCAAAATGAATAGTGTCTACTTGACCGCGGCTATGAGCTAAATCGCGCTAAGCCCAAGGAAAACAATCATATTTCTCTCAGTAGACCTGCCTTTCACAAAGCCGTGCTGAAATGGGGATATTTTTTGTTTAAAATAAAAATGTAGGCGTTCATAGGAAACAATTTCGAAAAATTTCACTATCCGCACAAAAGTGGCACTTGACGAAAATTGTTTATATAACCTGGATCTCTAGACTTGAATATCGGGACAACAGTCGCCAGTTTCCATCGAGAAGAAAACACAGCGAGCTCAAATTACAAATTATACTCATGAGTTAGAGCTGGAACCAGGATTTAAGCGCTTCCCTTGATAATGAGGTTTGGGATACCGTCGCGGTCGGTAGAAAGTTTTGATTTCACCTTACGCGCAGCTAGTGACCCCTCGTTTTCTGTTACACGTTCACAAACTAAACAGTCGAAAATTTCCACGAGGTTCAAACCAGCGGGCGTGCTATCTGACAGCAGAAAAGAGGAAGTGAAATGACAAGCGAACGTCTCACATACCTCTTCCGCTGTGTAACAAAGTTTTCCATCGGTTTTCAACACAGTTGCGCTGACATTGTCCTTACTCTGTGTTTGTACATGACGAAAAAAACGACACGGTTGCTTTTTAAATTCCCTCTCCAGACTGTGCTCTTCAAGTCCCTCGTCACGGGCAAGAAGCTTTTTGACTATTTTTCTACAGATTGACAATCTGCAGTGCCAATACTCGCAATTCAGCTTCTTATATAGTTTATGGAAGTGTCGCTTCTTGCACATATAACATTTCAAATCGTTGAAAACCAACTGGGGAATTTCGACTTCACTGGACAAACATTTGGTTTAAATTCTTCCAAGGCATCCTGCCAAATCGCCATTAACATTTCGACGGAAGAATCAAAGTTCGTGACGTTGAAGAAACAAGACCAGTCATGGCTGCGTAGGCGACTATTAAGCCCCGCGTAATCGCCATAGGCATATCAAAACTTCTATAACTGTTGCACGTTTTGCACTCGGAATGAGAAGGAAAAAACACAGGAAAAACGGCGGACGAAACTTGTCAACTGGTACAAGCGTGTCGCATGAGTGACTCGCATCAAAGCCAGGAACATTAGTTATTATCAAATCTAGAACGTTTCCGGCATATTTGATCATCGTGTTAAGCAGATACAGTTCATTAAAATGGTTGACCTCAAATAGGGATTGAGCTTTCTCACGTACTACGCTAGTGCAGTCACTGTGGTTTAAGCCTGCTGACCAATCAACCTGAGGAAGACGGAAGTCGCCATAAATGTGTACTTTGTAGTTCGAGAAATCAAACTCGTTTTCGAAGTCTGCAAAATGCTTTGTAAAAACGCGGGTTTCAGAGTTAGGACGAAAGTAATGCGGAGGGCAAGTTCGTCTGCTTCTTGCGCAGGGGGTAGCGGTGACGTCAAAACGCCCAGCCCTGATTGGCTGATCACGACCCCCTATCTGAGCGTCGTCTGCTCCTCTGCAACGTCGTCTGCTCGCAACATCGTCTCTGTCTGTCTTTACCTTTCCTACGACTTTCGGAAGCGCGGAGGCCAGATTCACGAAACGATCTTACGCCAAAAATGTGCGTAAGACATAACTTACGAACAAATTCGTATTCACGAAACAAAATTTTCGTAAGTTTTGCGCAGGTTACGACGAAATCCTACGGAAGCTCCGAAGCTGTCTTACGCACTTCTTACGATCAAATCAGCATGGCCGACAGCGTCGCGGTCGTGACGACCCACGGACGTTTATTTTTCTACTTGCGCTTCTGACGCGTCCCGACTTCAAGCAGCAAGCAAAAATTAAGAAGTACTTGAAACAGACCACGACGAACAAGAACGCTGGATCCACAAACACCCGGGAAAAGCTCCAACGGCCACGATTCCCCCGAACGCGACCAAACGAGCTGGGCAGTTAGGCCTAGCAGGCACTCCGCGACTCGGCGACCGTCTGCCCACGACCGGCTGGCGTGTTGAATGGAATATGCCCGCGCGACCCTTGTGAACCCTTCCCGTATTGCACTTTGATCGCTGACCTCAATTTTAAATTAAGAGGTCATTTTCTTCCTCTTGTTATCTCCTTGCTTCCCGAGGCAGTGGTGACTCTCGCCGGTGGAAAAGCGGTGAATCTCCGACAGACGCAGGAAAGGTAAAGCACCCATCGCTTTGACTAGCAGACGTAAAGCAGACGACGTTAACTGCGCCAACCCGCCGACGCCGTTTAAGAGTGAGGGGTCTCGCCGCACACGAATGAAGGGGAAAATGTATTTGGGAGGGAACTTGCGGACACTAAAACGCTCACTCTCGGTTCTAAGCAAACAAACCTCGGCGCAACGGGACACCTCAACAGTGAGTCCTTTGACTTCCCTCCTTGATGCGCGTCTGCTAGTTGTTAGACAAAAACAATGTACCGCTCGAGTTATTTCGTCTCCCCTCTCTTAAAGACGAAGTCGAGTTCGCTCCGGAAGTCGTAGGAAAGGTAAAGACAGACAGAGACGATGTTGCGAGCAGACGACGTTGCAAGAGAGCAGACGACGCTGAGATAGGGGGTCGCGATCAGCCAATCAGGGCTCGGCGTTCAGACGTCACTGCTACTTCCTTTCTCATGCGCAGAAGACGAAAATGAGCCCACTTGCGAGGCGTATAACAACCGATGAGACAATGTGAGCCGTCTGACGCTGGCTCCTCAACCCATGACCCATTCATTGTACGTCTCAGGGACTCTCCTTCTGACTACTCGAAATAAAGTTTATGACGCTATGAGGAATTAGACATAGACGGTTAAATATGGGGGCCATTTTTAACCGTCTCTGCGTATTTCCGATTCCTCTTGAACACTGAATACTAATCTGAGAAGTATGAGTCGCTTGTGCAGGAGGAATTTAACCAAGTTTCGGTCAAACAAATGTCATATCATATTCGCGGAAGTAGGCACTAGCGAAAACCTTTTTCCTTTTCGTTTTGAGGACCCTCGTATTTTGGCAGTATAATCTAGTTTTGCGCGACGCCGTTAGTGGTTGCTAGGGTGACACCAGACTTCTTCGAAGAACCGCGGAGGCGACAAGTTGTCATAAAAGGGACAGATGACGCAACCAGCAGGACAGACCTCTGGTTTGTTAACAATTTCCAGCAGTCATTCGTCCAGGGAAACGTGGAAAGAACAGTACGGGTGTTGCCTTGTTTCTATTCTCTTACATGTCTCCGTTCTGTCTCCAATGAACCCTGTCAGAGCTCCTCTAAGTCGGACGCCATGGTACCGGGAGACAAACGAGAGACAAAAAGGCCTCTGGTTGCCGGCGCTTCTGGCGCTACTTGGAGCGTGCACTTCTTAGCAGTGCCAAGCGTAGCTGGAGGCCTTGTGGGATTGCTCACCGGTTTCGCTGAGGGGTGGTGGACCTTGCGCAGAAGACGAGCAGTAAAAGGCAGGGACAGTGCGTCCTCACCCGAGAAGCCTAGGCTAGTCGTGGCGACACAGGCGAAACTTTGCGCTGGCGTTGCCGGTTAACCGGCGAAGCGGAGCGGTAGAAAATAATTTTACCCTACAACACACTCCCGCAAATCACGTATTTCCACACGAACAGTACCATTTTCGACCCGTAGCTGTCGCACTCCAAACGTTAGAGCGCCTATCTGAGTTGTCATCTTCTGCATCAGCGTGACGACGTTCGGGGGTAAAGAGCGCCGGCAGTACTCGCAAGGCTCTGGGCAAGACGCAGATGTGTCGGTGCGTGTGTCCAAGCAGCCTTTAGCGCAGGCAAGCTGGGCTGCAGAGGAGTCAGGCCGCTTCATGCACTTGACGCATCTGTAGCCCAGACTGCGTGGAGAAATTGTACATTCCTCGGATTGAATGCCCAAGCACTTGCAATGGAACCGGTGTTCACACACACACATACACGGTAGAAATAGCTGTCTGCCACGAATGGGCTCGGAGCAGAGTGCAGAGGCGTCCTTCTTCGCCGTTATCTTATATCGTGCACTTACCTTGGACGTGGTTGGAGCACACGTTTATACAGTTCACAAGCTCCCCACGGGATAGTGACACAGCCCTAACAACCGCCGGCAACTTCCCCCTTCAAGACATTGCAGAGCTTGTCTTGTTTCTCTCTCTCTCCCTTACGTTTTGTCACGGTGCCTATTTAAGCACTTTTTTTTAAATAAAAATTTCACCTGTGTTTGCGACCTTTCGGTGTATGTGTCCTTTCTTTTTTACGTAGATATCAGGGTTTATGTTATGTTGCACAGCTGGTTTATTTTCGAAAGTGCCTTATTTTTAAATGCAAAACCGTAACTTGAAAAGGTAAAATGATATGAAAACATGGGTCGCCATATTTCATTCTCGAAAGTAAAAATGAACACCGACTAGCAAAGCACAACGTAGACACTGGGACATTCTTAAATCACAGATGTTATGTCAAACGTTGATCTCTTATTTCAACAGGTTATGCAGCACACTACCTCCAGATTGTATTTCATAACATATATATTAATATACGCGAAGACCTGCCATATTCTGGACAAGATTAAATGCAGCTAGAAAATAATATAAACGTGACATAGTTTTCTACTGAGGTATTCCAGACAAGATGAAAGTAGTTGCTGTTCCAAGTTAGGACTACACTGTAGGTCTGAAAATAGGTGAGCGCGCAGGCGAGCTCGTGAAAAGTGGACATACCTTGACCTGAGACAGGGAAGGAAAGGAAAGGCACGTCTCCGAACACACAGCTGTTTTTGGAGACGCTGCGCGTTGATCCTTTTTTTTTACGTATCTTGTTTCTTCCCTGTCTCAGGTTAAGTTATATCAACCGGATGTTTCTTGGGTTCAACAGAGCAAGCAGGTGTCTTTGTCCAGGTCGTCTGCTTGCTTCCTTCATGACGCGCTGAGACTGTAAAACGCTGGTAACGGGAGCTCTTTATGTGCAGCCGTCAACTGCGCGATTCTTGCCTGCTCCGGCAGGTTGCTTTAAAGAAGGCGCGTAGCGCGCATCCCGCATTCTTTGTAATATTGAAACAACATTCTCTCCAATTAACTCTTAAATGTATTGCAAAAGGACACACAAAATGAAAGCTGTTTCCAACTCCCTGTAACGCCGAATTAGTGCGCAGCTCTTAAGGAGGAGGATGGAAAGGTACTGAGGGGAGGGTATAACCCTCCCCCCTCCTTTTTACCTCGTCATCCTATCTGCTACTCCAACACGGGGGCCTCGTGGCCTCACGGGGGCCACGCGGTCCTCGTGAGGCCACGTGGCCTGAGGTCACGTGATTCCCCCTGAGGTCACGTGGCTTCCCCCTGAAGGCACGAGACCTTGTTGGGGTCACGTGACCTCACGGTTACCCCGCGACGGCGACGCCGCTCAAGCCGGAAACCGGCGCCTAAGAGCTATGCTCTAAAAACTGTATATTTTAACAATACCCATTAGATTTGTATTGTGTTTCAATACTTTTACCTGTGCTAGAACGGATGCGATGGCCAGCGACACAGAGGTTTGGTTGCCGTCAATTCACTAAACGCAGAAACTGCTCCCCACATTGTAGTAAATCCTACCTCGTATTCCGCGCGTAGGGACTCGTCGGGAAATGCGGAGCTCCTTCCCCTCGGCGGGGGTCGGCTCCGGACTTCGCTCAAACGGGTGACAGGCGTCAAGTTTGTGATGACGTAGAGGCGTCAAAGAGGGCAGAGCCGCGACGTGAGTGTTGCTAGGATACGTTCTTCCTTTCGATTACGTCACTTCCATCTGCCTTTTCTCAAATGTCGAACCTAGCTATCCAGATGTTCCTGCCTGGAGTCGCCTTGCGGTTCGTGACCAGGCCTGGCCCTGCCTGATCCTGCCTGATCCTGCCTGGGGAACTCCTCGGTCGCAACAGCATCCTTCAAAAACTATTTAGCGTCTTTTGTTTCCTTTAAAACGCAGCTCTTAGGCGCCCGTTTCCGGAGTGAGTGGAATCACCGTCGGCGTAGCCGCGCGGTGCATTATGGGGCATGTCCCATAATGCACCGCGCGGGACCCTTGTGACGTCACTCGTTGACGTCACGTGTGACGTCACGAGTGGCCTGCTAGGCCTGCCAACGCCGACGGGCAGCGTTTAAGACTAGAGTCCCACATATTGCTTTTTGCTTTTAATGCCTCTTGAATTGGGGGGATCGGTGGCCGAGTGGGCTAAAACGCACACCCAGCTCGACGCGCGCGGAGCGAAAGCTCGCGCCGCAGAACCCAGGGATCCTGGGTTCTTGGGCCCCACACCTGCCCGTTTCGATCTGGATGAGCATCGTACCGGCGTGCGGTCGTGTATCACTGCTTCGTGAGCACGTTGAAGACCCCAGGTTAGCAGTCGTACTGCACTGACGAAATTGCTCATCTACAGTGTAAACCAGTGTCGCTTTTACTGGCGTTCCGACCTTACGCTGTATAAATCACTGAAACGTCCAATTTGACTTTGCCTTTTGCCTCTTGAATTGTGTACCCGTCGTGACTGCGACCATGGTTTCAATGTCGAGAAGATAACGACACCGGTAAGAATTTCCGAGCCATTTGGCTGAAGGCAATCGGACGTTCGGCTCGCATCAAGTTAGTTCAAATATGTTCCCGTCATTTCGCTTCGAAAGGCAAATAACTCTTAAGTTTTGCAGTGCACCTGGCGTGCCAAACCGAATAAGTTCAGGGTCACGTTTTAATTGTGTGTCATGACGCCCTCTCACCTTGCTCGCAAATGCCATTCTGAAAAAGTAAAGCAAAACACATAAAAGTTGCAACGACCGCATATTTATTTTGTTGCTTTTTTTAATACTCTCGGTCGCTTTTTAGCGCACATCGGCAGCCGCGAACAGGTGGTTGTATTGGACCGTCTCTCGCGCACGATCCAACGCTAGAACACACTTTCGTAATCGAGTCTCGCGAGCGTTGTAAAAAAATTTAGATGGGGGCGCAATTGTAGACAGACTAAGACGGAAACAGACGCCGACGGGCAGCGTTCATGTCCGCGTCCTGCGGGCATGGCAGACGACGATAGACGGTGATGAAATAGCAGGCAATGCCTGAGGCTGCCGCACATCGGCAGCCGCGGACAGGCGCTTCTATTAGACCGTCTCTCGCGCACGATCCAACGCTAGAACACACTTTCGTAATGGAGTCTCGCGAGCGTTATAAAAAATTTTAGACGGAGGCGGAATGGACCTTTTCCACATAACGACGGCACCAGGCGGTGGCTGCACGAACTAAAAATTGAAGAAGTGACCTACCTGTGCTACCAATCGGTAATGGGAGCTGCGCTACCAGTTTCTTCGCTCTCTGAGCTGCAACGCGTGCCCAACGCGACTTTAAAGAGGGGAAAAAAAACACGACCCAAACGTCGTGTTTTTCTTTCCGTCCGCTTTCTTTTTTTGCGAAACACAATTATATATATGTTGCAATTACGTGTTCTACTCGCTGATCAACAGCCTCCTTCCGAATTTCCTCGATTTTGTCGTATTGATTTCCGCCGCTTGGCATCGGGCGTTCGCGCGTCCGCAGAACGCTTCTCGGAAAAGGTCCATTGTAGACGGACTAAGACGAAAACAGACACCGACGGGCAGCGTTCATGTCCGCGTCCTGCGGGCATGGCAGACGACGATAGACGGTGGTGAAATAGCAGGCAGTGCCGGAGGCTGCCGCACATCGGCAGCCGCGGGCAGGCGCTTGTATTGGACCGTCTCTCGCGCACGATCCAACACTAGAACACACTTTCGTAATCGAGTCTCGCGAATGTTGTAAAAAAATTTAGATGTTGGCGGAATTGTAGACGGACTAAGACGAAAACGGACGCCGACGGTCAGCGTTCATGTCCGCGTCCTGCGGGCATGGCAGACGACGATAGACGGTGGTGAAATAGCAGGCAGTGCCGGAGGCTGCCGCACATCGGCAGCCGCGGACAGGCGCTTGTGTTGGACCGTCTCTCGCGCACGATCCAACACTAGAACACACTTTCGTGGTCGAGTCTCGCGAACGTTGTCAAAAAATTTAAATGGAGGCGGAATTCTAGACGGACTAAGCCGAAAACGGACGCCGACGGTCAGCGTTCATGTCCGCGTCCTGCGGGCATGGCAGACGACGATAGACGGTGGTGAAATAGAAGGCAGTGCCGGAGGCTGCCGCACATCGGCAGCCGCGGACAGGCGCTTGTATTGGACCGTCTCTCGCGCACGATCCAACACTAGAACACACTTTCGTAATCGAGTCTCGCGAACGCTGTAAAAAAATTAGATGGAGGCGGAATTGTAGACGGACTAAGACGAAAACGGACGCCGACGGTCAGCGTTCATGTCCGCGTCCTGCGGGCATGGCAGACGACGATAGACGGTGGTGAAATAGAAGGCAGTGCCGGAGGCTGCCGCACATCGGCAGCCGCGGACAGGCGCTTGCATTGGACCGTCTCTCGCGCACGATCCAACACTAGAACACACTTTCGTAATCGAGTCTCGCGTACGCTGTAAAAAAATTAGATGGAGGCGGAATTGTAGACGGACTAAGACGAAAACGGACGCCGACGGTCAGCGTTCATGTCCGCGTCCTGCGGGCATGGCAAACGACGATAGACGGTGGTGAAATAGCAGGCAGTGCCGGAGGCTGCCGCACATCGGCAGCCGCGGACAGGCGCTTGTATTGGACCGTCTCTCGCGCACGATCCAACACTAGAACACACTTTCGTAATCGAGTCTCGCGAACGTTGTAAAAAAATTTAGATGGAGGCGGAATTGTAGACGGACTAAGACGGAAACGGACGCCGACGGTCAGCGTTCATGTCCGCGTCCTGCGGGCATGGCAGACGACGATAGACGGTGGTGAAATAGCAGGCAGTGCCGGAGGCTGTCGCACATCGGCAGCCGCGGACAGGCGCTTGTATTGGACCGTCTCTCGCGCACGATCCAACGCTAGAACACACTTTCGTGTTTGAGTCTCGCGAACGTTGTAAAAAAATTTAGATTGAGGCGGAATTGAAGACGGACTGAGACGAAAACGGACGCCGACGGGCAGCGTTCATGTCCGCGTCCTGCGGGCATGGCAGACGACGATAGACGGTGGTGAAATAGCAGGCAGTGCCGGAGGCTGTCGCACATCGGCAGCCGCGGACAGGCGCTTGTATTGGACCGCCTCTCGCGCACGATCAAAGCTAGAACACACTTTCGTGGTCGAGTCTCGCGAACGTTGTAACAAAATTTAGATGGAGGCGGAATTGTAGACGGACTAAGCCGAAAACGGGCGCCGACGGGCAGCGTTCATGTCCGCGTCCTGCGGGCATGGCAGACGACAATAGACGGTGGTGAAATCGCAGGCAATGCCGCAGGCTGCCGCACATCGGCAGTTGCGGACAGGCGCTTGTATTGGACCGTCTCTCGCGCACGATTCAACGCTAGAACACACTTTCGGGGTCGAGTCTCGCGCACGTTGTAAAAAAATTTAGATGGAGGCGGAATTGTAGACGGACTGAGACGAAAACGGACGCCGACGGGCAGCGTTCATGTCCGCGTCCTGCGGGCATGGCAGACGACGATAGACGGTGGTGAAATAGCAGGCAATGCCGCAGGCTGCCGCGCATCGGCAGTTGCGGACAGGCGCTTGTATTAAACCGTCTCTCGCGCACGATTCAACGCTAGAACACACTTTCGTGGTCGAGTCTCGCGAATGGTGTAAAGAAATTTAGATGGAGGCGGAATCGTTGACGGACTGAGACGAAAACGGACACCGACGGTCAGCGTTCATGTCCGCGTCCTGCGGGCATGGCAGACGACGATAGACGGTGGTGAAATAGCAGGCAATGCCGGAGGCTGCCGCACATCGGCAGTTGCGGACAGGCGCTTGTATTGGACCGTCTCTCGCGCACGATTCAACGCTAGAACACACTTTCGGGGTCGAGTCTCGCGCACGTTGTAAAAAAATTTAGATG
This sequence comes from Ixodes scapularis, assembly GCF_016920785.2. Lineage (NCBI taxonomy): Eukaryota > Metazoa > Arthropoda > Arachnida > Ixodida > Ixodidae > Ixodes > Ixodes scapularis. Next base: position 189,600,066 of record NW_024609857.1, read on the forward strand.
GAGGCGGAATTGTAGACGGACTGAGACGAAAACGGACGCCGACGGGCAGCGTTCATGTCCGCGTCCTGCGGGCATGGCAGACGACGATAGACGGTGGTGAAATAGCAGGCAATGCCGCAGGCTGCCGCGCATCGGCAGTTGCGGACAGGCGCTTGTATTAAACCGTCTCTCGCGCACGATTCAACGCTAGAACACACTTTCGTGGTCGAGTCTCGCGAATGGTGTAAAGAAATTTAGATGGAGGCGGAATCGTTGACGGACTGAGACGAAAACGGACACCGACGGTCAGCGTTCATGTCCGCGTCCTGCGGGCATGGCAGACGACGATAGACGGTGGTGAAATCGCAGGAAATGCCGCAGGCTGCCGCACATCGGCAGTTGCGGACAGGCGCTTGTATTAAACCGTCTCTCGCGCACGATTCAACGCTAGAACACACTTTCGGGGTCGAGTCTCGCGCACGTTGTAAAAAAATTTAGATGGAGGCGGAATTGTAGACGGACTGAGACGAAAACGGACGCCGACGGGCTGCGTTCATGTCCGCGTCCTGCGGGCATGGCAGACGACGATAGACGGTGGTGAAATAGCAGGCAATGCCGCAGGCTGCCGCGCATCGGCAGTTGCGGACAGGCGCTTGTATTGGACCGTCTCTCGCGCACGATTCAACGCTAGAACACACTTTCGGGGTCGAGTCTCGCGCACGTTGTAAAAAAATTTAGATGGAGGCGGAATTGTAGACGGACTGAGACGAAAACGGACGCCGACGGGCAGCGTTCATGTCCGCGTCCTGCGGGCATGGCAGACGACGATAGACGGTGGTGAAATAGCAGGCAATGCCGCAGGCTGCCGCGCATCGGCAGTTGCGGACAGGCGCTTGTATTAAACCGTCTCTCGCGCACGATTCAACGCTAGAACACACTTCCGTGGTCGAGTCTCGCGAATGGTGTAAAAAAATTTAGATGGAGGCGGAATCGTTGACGGACTGAGACGAAAACGGACACCGACGGTCAGCGTTCATGTCCGCGTCCTGCGGGCATGGCAGACGACGATAGACGGTGGTGAAATAGCAGGCAATGCCGCAGGCTGCCGCGCATCGGCAGTTGCGGACAGGCGCTTGTATTAAACCGTCTCTCGTGCACGATTCAGCGCTAGAACACACTTTCGTGGTCGAGTCTCGCGAATGGTGTAAAGAAATTTAGATGGAGGCGGAATCGTTGACGGACTGAGACGAAAACGGACACCGACGGTCAGCGTTCATGTCCGCGTCCTGCGGGCATGGCAGACGACGATAGACGGTGGTGAAATCGCAGGCAATGCCGCAGGCTGCCGCACATCGGCAGTTGCGGACAGGCGCTTGTATTGGACCGTCTCTCGCGCACGATTCAACGCTAGAACACACTTTCGGGGTCGAGTCTCGCGCACGTTGTAAAAAAATTTAGATGGAGGCGGAATTGTAGACGGACTGAGACGAAAACGGACGCCGACGGGCAGCGTTCATGTCCGCGTCCTGCGGGCATGGCAGACGACGATAGACGGTGGTGAAATAGCAGGCAATGCCGCAGGCTGCCGCGCATCGGCAGTTGCGGACAGGCGCTTGTATTAAACCGTCTCTCGCGCACGATTCAACGCTAGAACACACTTCCGTGGTCGAGTCTCGCGAATGGTGTAAAAAAATTTAGATGGAGGCGGAATCGTTGACGGACTGAGACGAAAACGGACGCCGACGGTCAGCGTTCATGTCCGCGTCCTGCGGGCATGGCAGACGACGATAGACGGTGGTGAAATAGCAGGCAATGCCGGAGGCTGCCGCGCATCGGCAGTTGCGGACAGGCGCTTGTATTGGACCGCCTCTCGCGCACGATCAACGCTAGAACACACTTTCGTGGTCGAGTCTCGCGAACGTTGTAACAAAATTTAGATGGAGGCGGAATTGTAGACGGACTAAGCCGAAAACGGACGCCGACGGGCAGCGTTCATGTCCGCGTCCTGCGGGCATGGCAGACGACGATAGACGGTGGTAAAATAGCAGGCAGTGCCGGAGGCTGCCGCGCATTGGCAGTTGCGGACAGGCGCTTGTATTGGACCGCCTCTCGCGCACGATCAACGCTAGAACACACTTTCGTGGTCAAGTCTCGCGAACGTTGTAACAAAATTTAGATGGAGGCGGAATTGTAGACGGACTAAGCCGCAAACGGACGCCGACGGGCAGCGTTCATGTCTGCGTCCTGCGGGCATGGCAGACGACGATAGACGGTGGTAAAATAGCAGGCAGTGTCGGAGGCTGCCGCGCATCGGCAGTTGCGGACAGGCGCTTGTATTGGACCGTCTCTCGCGCACGATTCAACGCTAGAACACACTTTCGTGGTCGAGTCTCGCGAACGTTGTAAAACAATTTAGATGGAGGCGGAATTGTAGACGGACTAAGCCGAAAACGGACGCCGACGGTCAACGTTCATGTCCGCCTCCTGCGGGCATGGCAGACGACGATAGACGGTGGTGAAATAGCAGACGACGTTAGAGGCTGTCAAGCGTCCGCTGGCACGACTATACTCCGCTTCACGATAACTTGGCGGGCGAACTGTGGTTGCTGCGGCCCCCGCGACCCAATAAGAGCATCGGAGCAAGGCGAATGATAACACTCCATGTTCGAGGCCAGGGAGGCCTTGTTACCGCCACAGCAACCCCTTCGTTCGCGACAGAGAAAAAAGAAAGTTCTAGGCAGTTTTTTCTTTTTTTTTAATAGAAATTTAACTTGCGCGATTCCACCTCTATCGAGAACGTTTAAAAATAAGCAATACATATTCACGACTTTATGAGTTTCAGCTACATGTAAATAAAAAAATGACGCCACATCAGTGTCCGCTCCGGATTTTTTCTCCTTGCAGCGCCAATGTCATTGGCGACCGCAGCCGTAAAATCGAGCGCTTCCGCTCAAAACATCACACTGGGCCCTGGCCTTAGCACCCAGAAAGAGTCGCGGATAAATTGATCGTATGGTTGTCTCATGAACTGTTCTCCACGAGGGCACTAGTCTTGCAAACGGCGATGTTGCGGCGGTGGACGTTCATCCGAACTTGCTTGGTTCCGCAACAGACGCCTCTTGGCCAGCAGACGACAGCCGGTTTTTCCAGGCCTCGCATTTGGCGCTGTGACAAACACGCTCCCGTCACGTGGTATCACGAGCATTGCTCCGACGCCCTTATTGGGTCGAAGGGGCCTTAGCCACCGCAGTTCGCCAAGCTATCGTGAAGCGGAGTATAGCAGGCGCTGTCAGACGGCAGGTTAGACGCACCGTATGTCACGAATGGGAGACACTAGGCTTGTTAGCGTGTTCGGTGGATCAGCTAAGCCAATCCAGTAGAAATGAGTGGCACCACTGATCTGTGGGCGGGGCTTAAAGCGGGCTGTGGCCTCCACCTAATTTGCGTGTAACAACGCAAATATCGCGAAAAAATAATTTCGTGGAAAAATTATTTTACAAAATGCATGTCCCATTTATGTCTTTCAAGAAATCTTTATTGCAGTGTCCCTTTAAGCCGCGCTTGCAGTCAATGCCACAAGCACGGCCACTCGATTAGGACTCCCCTTGGGAGCGGCCTGCCGTATCCCTCACTTCGCCGGTGAGAGCGATAGTTCTACTTTACCCCGCAGCGCCAGCCATGACGCTCGTTATCGGTGAGAGATAGAGTTCCTTTCGGGGGAGCATATCGAGGAACTTTATACTTCGTTTCACGTTAGTATGTACTTGTTAGCCGCGCGTGCTAGAAGCGCGAGATAGTTGCTTCGAAGGAAGCCTCGGCGGCTGCATGAGCGCTCGTGCAGCGAGTGCTCCTGTCGAGGCAGTAAAGGCTAGCCGCTCGCGCTAGCACATCGTTCGCGGTTAGTCCGTGCTAAGGTAAGACGAAATATAGTGAGAGAGGAGCAGTACGCCCGGCCCGGCCCGGTGTGGCTATTTAGATTTTTTTTGCGTGAAGCCGCAAGTCTCAATTGAGACGAGTGCCGGATTGCGTGAATTATGTGACAAATCTGTGTAGTATAAAAGCACATGATCCTTTCTGCGAAAAGCTCACTCACCTGCAGGCTGCGCGCTAAAGCTGCATTCTGCTGGCAGTATGAGCGAATTGTCGTCTTCTTGTTCCCGTAACTGTCGCCCCGTTTATATTACCACTGTAATATAGGAGTTATAGTTGGATATAGCTAGGTCGCATGATTCCCGGTTTTAACCGACGCTTGAGCACGCGCGAGCTGTGCCATTTATTCATCTGTGAAGGACAATATAAATCATATTCCGCGTGCATAACTTCAGCAGTATAAACTTCATTGTTCACAAAAAAACAGACCAAGGGAGTCATATTGTTCACAAGCGGAGTACCTTTCGGGAAAGAGGCTTCCGCGAAAGCCTCAATTTATTCTCTAGTGGGCTGTTTAGGTCACCAGCCCAGTTTGCCAAAAAAGGTTGAGGAGTTTTCTGAAAAAAAAAACTAGCAGAGCTCTTCGCTGCGGTAGGGGCCTCGGCAGTTAACACACCACATCAGCGGGCAGTCCATAAGGTGTGAAAGCACAGCGCTCGAGAGGACCTTGCAAACCCTTCCACAATCACGAATCTCTGCCGACTGTAGAGCCCTCTCGACAAAGGGGCAGACGAGCTTGCACAGTCAAACAGCTTCAGGTCGTGAATAGCTGAGTCCTCCCTGGTCAAGGCTAAACACGGACTGATATGCTCCGTCATGTGATGCATTTCCCTTAAGTTGCGCTTGCATTCAGGACACGTCACCTGCCAACTTGTGCGGGTTCTACACATTAGCCTTCCTTGCTTTCACTGTAAAATTCGTATTGCTTTGCTAGGTTGAATGTTTCAGCTAATTACTTTGAAATTACGACAATTTCTACAAGTAAAAATGGTCACCTTTTGTTCGCAAATGAAGGCCAAGTAGCCAGCCATGTAAGTCAGCGGTGCGAACTCAAGTTCGGAAGAGACTTCATTGTACTTCATCAACTGCTGGATTTCCTGTTTCACGAGTGGAGTTGGCACATTTCATTGCCGTCTGGTACTCAGAACTAGAACGCGCATTTACATTTCCAGCAAGCTTCCTAAATGCCAACACAAACTACACACGCGAGCGCAGAGTGACAGTACGGTATTTTCGCCGAGCACAGCGGTGCATAGGTGGGGAGAATTTTGCTGCCTTCTGCAACCGCGGCAACGCCTTGGTATCGGCGAAGCCAATAACAGGCACATATTTTATCTGGGTAGCGGAGCAAGAGCGCGTTGGGCGCCTTCTCTATACTCCGTTTCACCTTATGTTGTACCGCAGCGAAGGCTGGAAGCGCGAGCTCATAGCGTTGACTGCTGCCCTTACTGCACGAGAGCTTGTGCCGCCAAGATCTGCCCCAGAGCAAAGAGCTCGCGCTTACAGCCTTTCCTGCGGTACTACATAAGGTGAAAGAGAGTATAGCTTTCAACTCACAAGACCGCTCACCGATGTGCAGCGCCCCCACGGAAAATGGGAGAAGTTCTCCTCTCACGCGCGTTTTTTGTTTTCCGAAAGACATCGGCAGGCCGCGCCAACAGGGGGGATCGAGTGGCCGTGCCACAAGCATGATAGCTCGAGGTGGCTGCTTTGAAGCGTTCTTTCGCGGAACAAGCACTCGCGCTAGAAATGCATGTCCCAAAGCCAGGAGCGCGGGCTAGGTCGCGCTTGCAGCTTTGACTGCAGTCTCAGCTTAAGCGTGAACGAAGTATAGACGGTTTGCAGCAGCTGTGCATGGGCGCCGCCATAACTGACCTTCAGTTTTTGTTCCCCCTTTTTACGTTTACTTCACTTCATTATTACCATAGCAGGCCAGGTTATCGACATCTTAGATTTCATTCTGTCCTGCTCCCCAGTATATTGCCCTTTGTGGAGGCTCGTCCACACCAATTTCAGTGGCTTGGTATCTCGGTAAAACAAGAGAAGGGCAGCAATGGCGGCTGCATTCTGGCGCGTGTGTAAAGAGTCAATAGCATATGCCGATAGCATTCGTCTTACTCACGCGCTGGTGCTAGTAATAACCAAGTCCCGCGCTGTGCTCAAGTTCCTGTTGAAGTTCAGCTATTCCCGTAACTGAACCCATCCCGAATTTCCTCTCGAGGCTGAACTCGGTGGAGCGGATTATGCGACGAATACCTGACGAAGTTCACCCGACAGCGCGCTCGCTTTGTTCGCGACTTAGCAGCCACTGTGCTGATGCCACGCGCAGAGCAAAAGCCGCCGGACAACATTCGTGGATTTTTCGCAGCTAATTCGCTCCTTGGAGTCCAGCCTTAAGTCTTTGATTTAAATTTAGAGCGCTCAACAAAAGAAAGCTGTCGAACGCTCTCGGTTAAAACCTAAACCTTCACGGGGCACCGGAAAGAAAAAAAAAAGAATTTTTTTTTAACAGTTTGGTTTGAAGACGTACTGAAATAAAGTTTACGCGGAAAAAAAATATTTTAGAGCAATATTCATGGCGCTAGATTTATTTTGAATTCTGCGTGCCAAGTCCACGGCGTCATGGAATTCTCATACACGTTTCCCATCTCACCGAGATGGTCATACACTCTCTCCACCTCAACGTGAAAGCGAAGCCGATCCACCTCTCCTCCACGCGCCCGAAATGCAGAGAGAAAAAATAAATGGAAGGGAGAGGACTACTGACGAAATCGCATCTCGCGCCATCAATATCGCTAAAAAATATAAACAATTCGTGTAAATATTTTTACACGCGTTTCTCTACTAGACTCTTTAAAAAAGATTTTCTTTTTCAGTGCTTCTTCAAGGCTGGACTCCATGAAGCGAATGTGCTGCGAAAAATCGAGTAATTTGGCTGCCACATGAATACATCAGCAATTAATTGCTGATGTATTCAGCCCTAATGATTGTCTGGGGCCTCCACTGTAAATGAGAAATTTAGCCAGTGCCCTACCACTGCTAGCCTGAGGTCACTAATGTAAATCACGCTGTACCGACACAGCCAGAGTCCGGTACGAACCCTGGATCTTTGGTTATGGCGGGCATACTAGACTGCTTCCCAAGCCCAAGCTTTCTGCTTCACGTGCAATGAGCTGCAATGACGCAAATATTTTTAACAATGTGTCAGCATTAGTACGTAAATTACAAGGAAAAGCTGACGGCGTCCGTCCGCGGGTAAAACATTAGGAAAGAAGGCGCACCGCGTGGAGAAGATGAGAGTAGTGGAGGACATAGGCGAGAAGGAGGTGACGTCACGGGGCGGAAGCCAATCCGCGCGCAGATGCTGGGGCGAGTCTGAACTTGCAGATGTGCGCAGCGCGTGTGCCTCGATTTGTGCTACAAAATGGGGTTGAACCAAGTACCATACTTCGTTCCAGCTTAGGTCCGAGCGCGGCCGATGTTATGAGCCGAAGGGTCAATCAAACAGCGCAAAAAGCGCAACGTCATGGCGTGCTTTCTGTGCTTGATAGGACTATCTGGCGGAGGAGCACGCAAAGAGAGACGGCGAATACCGGCTGGTCCTATCAACTGCAGAGAGCACACCATGACGTTGAACCCCTTTCGCTGTTTGATTGGCCCTTCGGCTCATAACATCGGCCGCGCTCGGACCTAAGCTGGAACGAAGTATAGCGCTCGTCCAAGCAGGCGGCAAGAGGAGACGGATTGTAAACGAAGGAGGCGAGCTGCCGAAACCGGCGGACAGCGAAAGCAGCGTCAGGCAACAGATTCCGCTGGGGTTTCCCAAGGGTCATGCTAAACAGATTGCCTAAGGATCCACAACCGGTCTCTTTTAACCGAAATCAGGCCGGGTATTCTGGCAGTATTCGTGTTCAATACACGAGCTACATTTGACTGTCTTCAGTGCAGGCTGCTCACAACGACGACGTCAGCAAGCTTCCCGAAGTAAGTGACTTTACGTGCCTACAAACGTACTTGCATTACACTTGTGCCAGCACGTCTTTCTAAGGGCGTAACATTCGAATACAGTATTCGCGACTCCGATTCACTATAGGTGGCGCCACACGTTTTTCGAAATGGCGATTATAGTCAGGGTCGGAGATGCGTGCCGGGAATGCCAGTTGCTGAGCCCGTCCAGTGTGCTGGCTTCACTGAGGAACACAAATTACTTCTGCTTATACGAGGAAGCTAGGGTGTTATGAGCGCCGGTTAACTCTTCACCCTAAAAGCCAAAACGGCGTTTAACGTAATATTTACGCCAGGAGGGACGTTTTAATTCTAGAACGAAACCGAAACTAACCTCTACTTTGGATTTAATTTGTCTGTGTAGGGGTTAATTTTGGATTCCTTCATAACTGAAGATGCGTCTGAAAGCGTGATTATTAAGCTAATGATATTTTTCTCGGGAACTTTATCTTGTGACATACCTGTCGGACCCAGTCACTTCAAAATATTTTGGAGAGTTCACTGTACCTTTGAGGTGTCATAGATTCGTTTATTTTATGAAAACACCAGTGCTGATATGTGTGCGTTCTTGCTGCCTTTTCTCGTTCAGATAATTGTCAGTTGAAATAATGAGTTGCGGGAATTTTAATGGATTTTTGAGTATTTAGATGATTAATTGACTTACCAATATTCCCAACATAAGAATAACATAATCGATCCAAATTTTACCAAATATTTTCATGGGTGATGAGTTTGAAATATGTTTACAGAACGTATTAATTAAAAAAAAGCTGTAGTCAGTACAAAAACCTACGACGGAATCCGAGCCAGACAGCAGAAGTGTGTGTGTGTGTGTGTGTGTGTGTGTGTGTGTGTGTGTGTGTGTGTGTGTGTGTGTGCCTGTGTGTGTGTTTGTTCAAGCAACGCGTGACGCATATGACTTTATATTACATCCAGTATTTGACTGTCTGTCTTGATAACAATGTCAAAGTTTTTCATATGCTAAAAAAAAATGAGAGCTTTCTGTAAAGACTGTTAGGGTTAAATGGCGTATTTTTGGAGATCTTGGCGTTTACTGGGGGCCTACATTCCCGCAATTTGCATTAATAATAATAATACAATTTGTTGCTTATGATCTAATTTCAAACGTGCGAACAAGTATGACAATCAAAAGTGGTGCCAATTGCAGCATTTTTGATTAACACGTTAAAAAATAACAATAGTCTAGAATTTATGAAAACATCGTAGCTAATCTGAGAAATCCATGTAAAATTACATTAATTGTGGCTAAAACATATGGTGCTATCAACGTCGCGACTTTCAGCAATCGGCAAAACTTCCAAAATAGCCGCCAATCCTTCCGGACCAAATGCCCCCTCCTCCCCCCCCCCCCCCCCCCCCCCCCTCCAAAAAAAAAAATTTAAGCGGATTTCGTTTTTTTTTTTTTAATTACCTAACTTCCTAGAACCTTTCATTTGTTCAATTTTTCCGCGCCGTAGCTTTGCCTACCTTAACCTTTACAGTTCGAAGGAACGCCTACCCGCTTGCAGGTCTGCTCACTTCAGCACCTTTCGTTGGCGTTGAAAACCGGTGAAACAATAGTGAGCTTTAGTATTGCGTATATGAGCGAACGCAAGCATTATCTGTTTGCGTTAACGTTGCGTCTTCTGCACTGTGCGTACGCTGAGACCAAACTTGCGGTGGGAGCCCAGCGACAACGCTCTCAAACGCACAGCGCTTGCGTTCGCTTTCATACGCCATATTAAAACTCTTTAATAAGGTACAATGCCATACCGGCTGCAGCACTTCAGGAAAGGGTGTTGTTTGCGTTCGGAAAGGACATTTCCCGAGCCATGATCGCGAGCAGTTCTGCCGTACTCACAGAGCAGGAGAACCGGCAGACCCTCACTAGAGCGCTTCCCGTTTCTGCCGCGGGCGGGCGAGCAACAAGCTGGAGACGCGAATAGTTCCATGGCTGTTTATAGATATTTTATTCAGATATTTGATAGTTTAGAAATTATGCCTCCATGCAATCTGAGAATGTGTCAAAACACTTCTTATAGGTCGTGAATGCGAAAGCATGCTCGGCGCCGAGAAGAGCAGACGCGGCAGCAGCGCCGGCAGGGAGTGCGACGGTTCGCCGCGCAGACCGCCCTGGCTCGCTGGTGACTGCTGCGCCGCACGCGGCGCGCCACGTCTTGCTTTTTCACACAACGCTCCGGAAGTGGCATCAAGCTCCCCCAGTGCGCAGGCGCAGCGAACCCCTCCGGCTCCACGGCTTCCGCGACGATGCATCTGCGTCGCTCTGCTTTTCTTTGTGTTTGATTTCTGAGGCGCGTCCCCTTTGACCTTGAACGCCCCCGCCGACTTCGAAAAATAAAATAAACCCCGAAGTGAAAACAGCAACGGACGCTTTATTCTTCGACCTTTCGGCCGGAGTCCGGCCTTCGTTAGGAAATCTGGGGCATGCATGAGTCTTTGACTCATGCATGCCTCATTGGGCATCCCGAATGCCTGTGCTTTTGGCTTTTTGTTGTGGACAGCACCTTTGTTGTGAACAGCACCTGAAAAGAAAAGAAAACCAAGGGTTTTCTTTTCTTGTTAGTGGTACTCACGCCTCCCCCCCTTCCCCCCCCCCCCCCCCCCCCCCCCAAACCGTGCCCGTTTTATATATGTGTATATGCAGTCCCTCAGTTCTCAGGAAGATCGCCGGCACTAACAAAGGCACGACAGCTTCTTTCGACCGCGAATTGAGGTCAGATATTCCTAATTTTGCTATTTTTGTACATTTAATCAAATTTGTATTTAACCAAGGTTACAATCACGGAGCAGGGCTTCTCTTCAATTTCAGCGCTCTGACAGACCCTATAACTGACCCGAGCGACGTACCATTTCTGAAAAAGGTCAGTGGTCGAAATTGAATAACCCTGCCTCATTCATAACCTTCACAAAAAAAGCAAAAATCCACGACAACCGTTTTTCTTTTTCTTTTTACCTATATTGAAGCTAGGGACGACACTGCGTAATTCGGTTCCAACCACTATCGCACACCCCTATAACGAGTGCTTCCTTGCGTGCAAGTTTTGTCTCAAAACAAAACATTTCGCAAACCCACTTTGTCGCGTCTCTGTTTTCGTAGCATGGCGCAGAAACTCGCAAAGCGACGTACACCAACGCGACATGTTAGCGGGAACAATCGCTCGCCACTTATTTCTATATTCTTTTTAGCACCTAAAGTTTGTCATTAACATTACTATTGTAGTGGAAAATGCTCGTAAGGGTAACTAACTTGAACGACAAGATTTGGTGCCCACCAATACCTCTTCGAAGTAAAATTAAAAAAAAAAAACGCCGATGTCGCGTTTGAGTTAACGGTGTCGCGCAGTGTTCTCTCTCTCGCAATCGACACCGAGAAAAGACAAATCCTCAATCCTCGCAGTAAAAACCTGCCTCCCCCCTTCGGAATTAACAGCTGGGGTGATCCACGGGGCTCGCTGCCCGACGCCCTCCCCCGAGATGTGGGCCCGAGTTCGAGGAGCTCCGCGTCCCCCTGGGGTGCACCTCTCCCCACCCCCGTGAGGGTGTCGCCCCTCCGAGAAGAGTTCAGAGGACGACGGGCCGGGCGCGTGACGCCACCTCGGACGGCAGTAAATCGGGGTTATCGTGCCTCCCTTTTGTCCGAGATGGCCCGCACGCGTCGTAAACCAGGGAAGACGCCCGCAAGTGCTCCGCTCCTATACGGCGGCGGCGGCAAAGACGTCTTCTTATTCCCTGAACCCTCGGAGATCGGGAAGCGCAGCAAACGGCAGCTACGACTGTCTATCGCAGTTGAGTCGCGGGGCTTTTGTTTGCTTTGCACCCGCAGTTAAGAGACGGTAAAGAAAACTCCCGCAATAACAGCCGAGCAAGAATCTAGCGAATACAAACGCAATGGCAGAGTTGTCCCATATAAAGGGCGGAAAAACAAAGCAGAAACGAACGAAGGCACAAAAAAAAATGACACTACCGTCACAACTGGATGGAACCAAGCAGCATACGTAAAAGCGTATCGCAAAAACAACCGACCGCGAACAAAATATAAGAAAAAAAAAAGCTATTTATCTTTGTACCTTCGTACCTTGTCTTTGTGTGATCTGCGCCGGCTAAATAGTCCTTCCATTGGGAAAAGAAGAAGAAACGACAGAAGACGGAGACAAACAAGTACACCTAGAAATTGTCCAGGTTGACTACTTCTTTGCAGAAGGAGGGGGATGGGGGGCCGAAGAAGATGTCAGATGAGAGGGAGGAGAAAGTTAAAGGCGTATTATTAGATTTACAGGATGTTTTAAGCCGGCCTCACTTTCCGTTAAAAAAAGTCACGATAAAATATATATTTATTCGCATCTATTCCTCGATGATCTAATTTAGGCATTGAATAATTGGAGAATATCCTACAGAAATATCAGTATTTTGTGCCGCCTGCCTGCAACCGGCATGAGCCACTAACCAGAAGTAGAGCAGGCTATTTCCACTTCTAAGGCGTTTCATTGATCTGTTTTATGGTGCGCTGTTTGAGCGTTCCAGTATTTTCACATCGGCGCCTTCGGTAGCTTAGTTCATTGCTTTTCATGCACAAAAATAATTAGCTCGCAAAACGAGCGTATGAAGATTAGATATGTACACAACCCCGAGACTGCAGATAAGTGAAGGACAACAAACACACACACACACGTGAAGTCTCCAACACGGGATCCGGACAAATTGATCCCGGAAAAAATGGCCCCGGACATAATGGTTTCAAGCGCAAACCCGTACGAGATGGTCCCAGGTCAATGTTGCGACATAGGTTGCTTGCTCTTCGGAGTTTAGTCGATGGTTCGTAATTTATGCGAATTGAACATAGAAAAAAGAAAATGTTCAAACGAATACTTCCGTTACGAAGGGCAAACCACTTTAAAGTTTATATGTCCAATTTAAAAACACACTGCGTGCCAGTAGATTATTAACCAATAGAAAGAATATACTAGTATACACCAACACGTGACTCTGACATCACTCTGACATCTGTTGACGCGGAGCAGACGTAATACTTGACGCAGGTGGTGTGCACGCGCAGTGCCCACACGTGGCGTGCGCAAATGCCAACTTGTTTGTAAGCAACGTGTGAGCCTATAGAAACAATGTACAACTTCGAAACAGCTGTGTCGGTCTATAGAAGGACAAATAGATTGCCCCACAAAAAATACATTGGGTGTTTTCGCCGCAGGAATTAACAACGTGTCCCCGAACGCTCAGCCTCTGCCCGTAAGTAGCGCTGGTCTGAACCATATGCAAGGGTTATTTATACATATGTATATATAGAGAGAGAGAGAAAAAGAGAGAGGGAGAGAGAGGGATATACAGTGATAAGGTTCAACGGGCAGGAGGGACGTAAAACGGACGTTGAGAAGTACCAGGAAGGGCCTTTTCTCAAGAAAAGTGAGAACCGCTTTTCTGAAGCTTCGCAGATGGTGTGTAAGATGTCCTCTTCTTGTTGACGTTCGTGTGGAAATAGAAGAGTGGCTATGAAGAGTATGAAAAATATTCGCAAAAGGAGCAAAAAAAAATAATCAGTAAATCGTTGTAAATACTAATTGTAAACAATAATAATTAAAATTATTCAAACTAAATACATTCATTTGCAGTATTTGTCAGTCTTTGTCACAGTTCATAAGCGCAATCACCCCCGAGCAACCGGAGCCTACACAGAAGTAGCAATGAGGATGTGTTTGGGGCTACCGTCGCTTCGAGAGCGGAGATCTCGACAGCGCAAGATGGCTGCGGCGGTTTTTTATGAAGTATTTACGTCACAATTTAGTTATGCTCACGCGCTCAGGAGTTTAGAGTAGCGCAAAAATTGCCACGGGACGCACGCTCACGAGGATGTTCACGGGAGGCGTGGAATGAGTTCCACGATTCCGCTATCTTTAAAAGTGAGTTCCCGATGCCCCTATCTTTGAAAATTGCGAGATCGGGAGGTAATAGAGAATTTTTGTACATGGGTATGGCAGTCCCGCAACCAGGGTGTAAGATAGACAGGTGGGGAAACGAGGGCCAAATGAGCGACCGGATTGTGTCCCCCTCGGTTTTCTCTTTTTCTGTGGCGCCATCTATGTGGAGCACCGCGAACTCTCGCTCCGGGTGGGCGACCGGTGGCGACCGGCTAAACTGACGGCGATGATTTCTCGTGGATTTTCAATGAAAGACTGTCGTCCTCTCGGTTTATTCTGCGCACTCTCCCATATAGTTCCATGCAAAACCGATTCTAATTTTTTTCATCTCGCCACAGCGCCATCTGTCGCGAATCGGGGGTACCCGCAAGCAGACGAGTACACAATCCGGTCACGGCGCTGTGGTAGGCTTCTATGGGCCGTTTCCCCACCTGTCTATCCTCCACCCTGCCCGCAACGTTCTCCGCAACCCGCTACGGTACCCGGAACTCTACAGTCAAGACCATCGGCGCGCAGGCGCAGTAGTGGTTTCTTCGATGCGGAGGGCTTAGCGGAGGGGGAAACGCGGTCTACGAAAACTTCCTATTCGTTGTAAAAGCGCGCGCCCATCACGAATGCCAACACAAGCATCTTGTTTGAAAACGTTTTATCGAGGCTGTTAATGAGTTCGTGGAAGTCAAGCACGTTTGCATACCAAAAGCGGTGCATCTGTAAATGTTTACGTTGTAAAAAGCTGCTCCTAAGCAGAAAGAACTATTTACAAAAACTGGGTACTTTGAGCTAATCTGAACCATTCAATTATCGATATTGTAGGAACATAGGCTATAAGTAAAACTACGAAGTAATAATGACAACAAAGTGACGTATGACCGCGTATGACCTACGTAGCACATAGCTGAAGTCGCGAACTGCGGCATTACTGGACACACCTTACACCCAATTCACACGGCAGCGTAAACGTATTGTACCTTTAGCTTAGGTCCCTTTGCTGAAGGTACCTGTAGTAAACTGCGTTCCTGATCACCCGATAAATAAACGGAGCACTTTAAGTTGATGTCGATTGCATTCCTGCAAAACCGCGAGAGGAGCACGTGATAAACAATTATTCCTCGAAATCGGTTTGACTCACAGTTTTTTTATAATTGTGTGTGAAATATCACTTTTAAAGCCTAAATATTATTCGTGTTTGCTTTTGCGGCAATATATCTTTTACAGCGAAAGTGTACATTTCTACCAGCCAAGGAAATTTTCGTGTCGTCGTTGAAAGCAAAAAAACTTCCGGTGAACAATTGAAGGCAAAACAGCATATCTCATTTGAAATCAGGCATACAGCACACAGCTCAGTATCCGTTTCAATAAAGAAAACCGCAAAACAAGCATCAAAACCACATGGTGGATGATAAGGCGCGTGTGACCAATAGGAGCACCCTCCCACGCGTTCCAATAAAGATTGGCTCTGCAGCTGCTTCGAAAGGGGTTGACGTCATTCGAAGCCCTCGTGTGAAGTGCGAACCGCATAATGGACGATAACGGCGCCTGCTGCCGCGGCGACGGCAGCTTGCGACGTGGGGAGTGACGTCACTGGCCTTTCATATATCAAAGAAGAACCGGGTGGGGGTTTCACTTTACGTCCGGACGCAGCGGATGCTACAAGCTATCTCAGTCAACCCCGTTCTGTCGACGCGGCCTGTGATACGCTTTCCGCGCGTCGCTGTGCCCCCTTTCTAAGATCACGTGACACTCACACGGCCTCCGATTGGCTCTGATATCTCGTAACATCCGCTGCGCTTAAACGTAAGATGAAATGGAGTATAGCAACTGACTTTATTGTTTCTGCAACACCGCGATGAAGAGGACACGCATAGTTAGGACTCCCGAGGAGCAGCATGAATACTAGGAGCGGCAAAGGGAAAAAAACGGCAATACGACCAGCGGCGGAGTTCTGCGACCGGCGGCGGCATTTCGTATAGTGCAGTAGGCAATCGTTGCAGGTGATACCAGAGCTTCGCTGACCAACCACTTTCACAGCGTGGATTTGGAGCCCCATTTTTTTTTCTCTAAGTCTAAGGGCGCAGCTAAATGGGTCATGCTTTAAAACTTCCGACCCGTATGGTCACACCGGGCCTATATTATCTGCATTTACGAGTTTCCATTGCGAAATGGGTGACCTTTTTCTGTTTGAAGATCCATTTGTCCACAAAGTTCTCACTGAAGTAGCTAAATAGTGCCCGGCAGAAACGAACCACGTCGGGGTTTCACGGTTACGCCAGTCACGCCATCTAAAGGGATGGACGACGACGACGATAAAAGCTCCTAGGCGGGAGGGTCGGATGACTCGACTACAACCTCGAAAAAGAGATCGCAGTAGGTCACCGGGCAGACATTGTTTTCCACGTCCCGCCGCTGCTATCTGCTAGCTGGAGTATGCGTTCCTCGTTAATGTATTATTCCATTACATTTGAGTTCACAATCATTTCATAATTTTCTACTTATGTATAATCAATTTGTTATAATTCATTAAACAAGATATACTTATATATCTGCGATTCTTATTTTAAGTTCGTTGCTAAAGGTACCTTTACGCTACCGTGTGATTATTCTGTTTCACCATGAGGGCGAGCTAGTGCGAGTCGGTGCGAGTGTAGGAGCTCTATACTTCGTTTCAGCTTCGGTCCAGACGCAGCCGATGCTACAAGCGCGAGCATGTGGCCCAGAGCAGTGCTTGCACTGCACGTGCGCGCGTGCTTGGCAGGGATGCTGAAAGACCGGAGCTCGCGCTTGTAGCTTTGGCTGCGTCTGGACCGAAGCTGAAACGAAGTATAAGTACGTGCTCCGGGCTTTCAACGTCCCTGTCGAGTAAGCGCGCTTGCGCAGTGCGAGCCAACATTCGTGCAAGCATCGTTCGGGGTTATGTGCTGGTGCTTGTAGCTTCTGTTTCGATTGCACAAAGTGGAACAAGTTTTGGGCCGGATTCTGGAGCGAAAACAAATAGAGGTAAGGCTTGTTGCGACACGCTGGCCCGACCAACACGTACAACGACGGGTTTCCTGCGAGAACACTGGTATGTTCATCTAGTTCCGACTTTCGCTTCGTCTTCTTCACAGTGATATAAATATTTAGATACTATCATCATTCTTCTCTTCTTTATCTTTCTTTTCGTCGACTGCTTTTGTCTCATGCAAATGACAGTCTATCAGAACGCTCGGACCACCCTGCCATGGGCCTCCTGCGCTGCCCAGAGGGTGCTGCGAATGGGACTTGTTAGGACTTGTTTTGGGTAGTACAAATTTTAGCGTCTCAAACTGTCACGCATGCAGAAGCGTGCCTGCTCTGGTGCGGAGTGCGAGATCACGATGAAAATACAAAAAAAGAACAAAAATTCGAACGCCGTCAAAGCTAAGATGCTGAGAGCGTGAGCCAAGAGATGCCGTTTCACGCGTTCCAAAGTAGACATCAAAAAGAAAAAAAAAAAAATTAAAGCGTCGCGACACAGGTGTTGTGACGTCACCACCCAGAGAAAAGAGACGCGTGCCCTAGCGGTGGTGTGATGAATTTGGCACTTTCGATTCTCTTGCAACGTTGAGTTAGGCCGATTTCTGGCGTCCAAAGGTGTTATTTCGTTCTTTAGCACGACATAGAATTGAAAAAGCTCGACCAACGTGCCATAGGTAGTGCTATGCTCAATCAGGTGAGCTTGTACTACCCAAAATGAGGGCGCTACAGTTTGTTCAAAGCTTCAGCGCAGGAGGCCTATACGCCAAACCTTCAAACACCCAAATGCTTCGTCTTGAACGTATTCAACGCCAAGGCATTCGTAAGGCGCTTGGCATCCCTCGAGCGACATCAAACGAAAAGGTGTACTGTGATAGTGACACACTACCACTACCACTCCGCATAACAAAATATGTCATGCAACAGCTTATACGACTGCATAAATCAATACCTGGAACTGACCTTATAAGACGCCTTGCAGAAAGAAGGGAGTCAAGGTTCAACCGTCTTTTGAGGACAGTATATTTCTTGAACCCTCTATTACGTAGCACAAACCCGCCTGCCTATGTAGACCATCCCCCCTGGCGCCAGCACACGTTCCTGTTTCAGGAGCATTTACAAGGGATTCGCAGAAAGAAAGACACCCAAGATATCGTCCTTGAAGGAGTCGCTGAAGAGGCTATCACACTGCTATACCCGGAAGCACTTAGAGTATACACCGACGGCTCTGTACACCGAGGTCGACAGAGCGCAACAGCTTCGTTTGTCATTCCTGCAATGAACATTAGATGGAGTGGCAGATTTGACAAACTAGTTTCATCAACAACAGCTGAAATGGAAGCCATGAAAAAGGCTCTATCTACAATCGTCACAAGCAGCGTTGCGTGGTATAAACAACAAGATGTTCTTATAACAGACTCTCGTACAGCACTCCGTAGGCTTGCGACACCTTTATCCCGTGACAAACAAGTTGCCACAATCATCAAACTCCTAGAAGTTGAGAAGCCTCACCGTAAAGTTACAATGGGTACCATCACACGTTGGAATTCCTGGAAATACTGAAGCTGACCAGCTGGCTGGGAAGCACACAACCAAACCCCCAGCATTAAAAGCCCAACAAATTTCAAGGACTCGCTTTGTCTTGTCAAAGCCCACATCAAAAATTTGGCTCCGTCAAGCCAAACGACATATCAGGCCTGCGTTACCAAAGGATTTTCCCGCGCTAATAACACCCACCTAATGCGACTACGAACGAATAGCGCATTTACCAAATATTTTCTACATAAGATCGGCATCATGGGCAGCCCTATTTCTACTACATGTGACGAAGAGGAAACTATTGAACACGTTGTCCTGTGTTGCGACATTTATGAAGTACAGCGATATGAATTCCTCCAAGAACTATCCGAATTTGGCATTACGGCACCGAAAATAGATGACATATTATACCCGACTGGAACTACACGCCGAGGTCGTGCTCTTCAGCAACTGCTACTAAACTTCCTGGGCGCCACCGGCCTGTCAGAGAGGCTGTGACAGAGGACACCAAGCCAGAAAAGAGAATCTTTGTCGTTGTTGGAGCAAGACGTGCCCATCTATGTGTGCGTGCGTGTGTGCGTGTGTGTGTGCGTGTGTGTGTGCGTGTGGGCGTGTACATATGTGTGTGTACATGTGAGCGCGTGAGTTGTGAGAAACAGATCTGCATCCCAGCAAGAACAACCTCTCCCCCCCCTTTTATTTGCCTGTACGACAACCCCCCCCCCCCCCCCCCCCCCCCGGCTCGAACCAGAGTGGTCGCTCCCTGAACAGTGTCCCCGTAGCCCGGGACACAACATACACTTCTGGCGACGAGGAGTTCCTGAACCCCATTGTCTTCGCCGGCGAAACATCGGCTGCGCCCTTTGTTTCGTCGGCTGGTCCTCGACAAATTATTTGTGTCGTTCAGCCGCGTCCTTCGGTCGTACCCAGTCACATTCAGGATGGCTGCACTATAGAACAACCTTCCTCTCAAGCAGAAGGTCATCTTCCCATGATGACGACGTCCGGCGGCAGATTTCCCCCAGAGTTCGTGGCGAAAGCGAGTACTCCGCGCATTCCATGGAAACGATGGATGCGGATTTTTGAGCGATATCTGCTGGCCACTAGCGCTCGAGATTGCGATGCCGAACGTCGGCGGGCCATGCTGCTCAACGGTGTCGGCAAAGCAAGCCAACAGATAATCGACTTGAAGTGGCCAAGGTGGCCCTTCATTTATTTACAGGATATATTTACAGATACCGTCCGGACCGGGAACCAGCCAGCTGAAGGTGTAGCCGTCGAAACCTTTCTCGAGCCACCTGCCCGAGTGATATCTCGTGGAGCTTTTTTCTCTTTTTCTTTCACCCGCGCACTGGTGCGCGTCTTTGCGTGTGGCTCGCTTTCTGTGAGCCACATCGCCATCGCGGACACCTAGTTGCTACAAGTCTTCCCCCCCCCCTAGTGGAGCAGTAGAGTTTTGCTCCACGAAACAGTTTTTTGTTTGTTGGAGGGTTCTTGATCAGGTCTGCGAGTGTTGTCTTGCGGCTTCTGCAAGGTGACTGATGAAAACACGCATGCAGTGTCGCAAATTGAGGCTGCCATAAAAGCAGGTTTTACCCGGTCAATGGACATCACGTCCGGGTCACCAATTGAAGTGGCCAAGGTGGCCCTTCATTTATTTACAGGATATATTTACAGATACCGTCCGGACCGGGAACCAGCCAGCTGAAGGTGTAGCCGTCGGAACCTTTCTCGAGCCACCTGCCCGAGTGATATCTCGTGGAGCTTTTTTCTCTTTTTCTTTCACCCGCGCACTGGTGCGCGTCTTTGCGTGTGGCTCGCTTTCTGTGAGCCACATCGCCATCGCGGACACCTAGGTGACTTTAGTTGCTACAGACTCGTTACCAACGCCCGAGAATGCTGTTGAAACGGCGCCAGCAACGTAGGCAACAGCAAGTGGCGAACAAGGTAGCCGTCCACCGACAAGAAATTTTAAGTTTAAGAACGGTAAAGTTCGTGGAAGCAGAGTTCTCTCAACCCGTCAGCGTAACTTTGCAACAGCTGCAACTTCACCATCGGAAGCAACAAGAGGGTGAGCCCCTCAAGGACGTTCTGTCGGCGCTGCGAGCGATTCCAGTAAGTTTCGGAGACCAAACACAAGAACAGGGGGGCTAAGCTCGCCTCCGGCGGGAATCTCTCCGATGCCACGTCACGAGGGAGGGGAGTAGCTTCTTTTGACTCCTCCCCGGCGAGTTTCCCACTCTCCCTCTTACATTTCCGACCCCCCCGGCGGCGGCGAGTTGCCCAGCGTAGCTCCGATTTTTCCCTACGCTCCGCAGTGAAGGGTTTTTATTTTATTTAAGTCGGGGGATCGGTGGCCGGCTGGGCTAGCGCACACCAGCTCGGAGCACGTCGAGCGAAAGGTCCGTTGCAGAACCCAGGGTGCTGGGTTCAATCCCCACCCCTGAATTAAAATTAACTGTTGGGCTAGTTGGTTAAACATCTTAATTACAAAAGCGCAAAGGACAAGGACAGGACAAGGGCATCGAAACGGGCACCCCTGCCCGTTTCGATGTTGATGAGCATCGTACCGGCGTGCAGTCGTGTAACACTACTGCGGGATGGACGTTAAAGACCCCAGGCTAGCGGTTGTACGGCACTGCATGGCTAAATTTCTCATCTACAGCTGGGAGAATCTTCCCCGTTGAGGCAGACCAAGTTTTAGGCAGTATCGAGATACATACAGCTCAATATTTTTTTTATTTAAATCGTAAATGACAAATAAGAATAGGTAACAGCAGGGATGCTAATTATACAAACATTGCTTGGATGTGGGCTAGTTGACTAGACATTGTGATGGTTTGCTGCGCCACGTAGATGCAAGAAAAACGCTATTGATAAATATATAAACTAAAACAGAGTATAGACGAAAAACAACATACAGGAATGGCGCAGAATAACAACTTTGTAATTTCTTTCTCATCTTTCTCCCCCCACACCGTCACACAGCCACAATATTTTTTTTTTTTTTCAGAATAGGGTGCGCATGGAGCGAAAGCTCGCGCTGCAGAACCCAGGATCGTGGATTCACCCCCACCCCTGCCCTTTTCGATGTTGATGAGCATCGTACCGGCATGCGGTCGTATATCACTACTACGTGGTGCACGTTAAAGACCCTAGGCTAGCAGTCATACTGCACTGGCTAAATTGCTTATCTACAGTAGGTGACAATGTCGCAATGTTCTGGCATGTTCTCCTGCTGTATAAACAACTAACGGCCAATTTGTTTGTCAAAATACGGTGTGGAAGAAGAAAAATGAGAAAGAAATTACACAGTTGTTATTCTGCGCCATTCATGTACAGTCGTCCTCAATATGAGCGTGAACACGCCGCCGTCGACCGATTGGCACTGAAAGCTCCAGCTAGCGGCGCTTCCACGAGTCACTGCGAAAATAAGCGCCTGCGCAGAAAGGACGGATGCGCTGTTGCGATAGCGTGTATCACCCCCGTTCTGGAATCTTAAAACCGCCCGCGGCCCGTCTGTTTTGCTTTATTGATAGTTGGAAGCGTGGTTGTGATAAGCAATCGGCCACGGACTGCGCTTTTTACACGACAAATCCTGCTGTGTAGCTTGCGCGTGTCGGCATAGTGGATAGTCACTCTTGATGGTATAAAACAAATCTCTTTGACACGGAAGCAGGAATCGGGGGCGTTATGATCGGGTCTTGAAGTTGGTATCAGTGAAGACGTTTTATCTATACTTCGTTTCACCTTAAATTCAGACGCAGCCGATGCTACGAGCTAATCGGACCAATCAGACAGCGTCAAAAGCGCGCCATCATGCTTGTTTGTCACGTTTTGTGCGGGTCTGTGATTGCTGAACCAATCGCACACAGAAAAAAGACCCAGTGATTGGCGTTTTGGCGGTGCTTGATTGGTCCGATTAGCTCGTAGCGCCGGCTGACACGTAGTATGATGAAATAGGTATTGTTTTTGTTTCAAAATGCGCGCGTGTTTGAATCGCACAAAACGGGGCGCCTACGCGAAATGTATTCATTATGAAAGCTGATGTTGAGATGTCGCGCGTACCCGAAGACGAGCGTCGCAGCATTATAGACCTGTGCCTTAAGGAGTATAGCCAAAAAGACCATCGCCGATTTGGTGCAGCGCCCATTGAAAATCGTTAATCGCATAATACAAGCATACAAGAACGAAGGCCGCATTGCGGACGCGCCACACAATCGACGTCCACGTGTGACAACAGCCGACCAGGATCAGACGATTGTGGCGGCCGTGGAAGTCGACCCGTTTCTGTCGGCCCGAGATGTCCGCAATGCCTGCAACCTTCAGCTGAGCACATCGACAATTTACAGAAGCTTTTCGGAGGCTGGGCTCAAAAGCCGGATAGCTGCCCAAAAGCCTCGGCTCAGCGAAGACAACAAGAGGCAGCGGTTGGCATTCGCCAGAGACCACAGCTCTTGGACCATTGCGGACTGGAGGAGCGTCCTTTTTTCTGATGAGTTCACATTTACTACTCGTTGGGATCAAAAGCGACGCGTATGGCGGCCGGACTGCTGCAGATATGACCCCGAGTTCCTGCAGGAAGTGGCAGCAAGTGGTCGGTCGGTTGTGAACGTCTGGGGAGCTGTCTCCTACCAAGGGTTTGGACCACTGCACAGAATTGAAGGAAGGCTGACCTCTGAGAACTACTGCAACATCTTGGACGACGTCATGCTTCCCTATGTTCTCGGTGGCCCATTTCTTGACGGGGATTTTTTTATCCAGCAAGACCTCTCCCCAGTCCACACCGCCGGCAAAGTGCGGACGCTCCTCGAGGAGCGTTACGTCAGACAGCTGTCTTCGCCTCCAAAAGGTGCTGATATGAACATTATCGAGCACATCTGGGGGCTTATGAAGCGGAATCTGGCGGAGCAATCCCTCCACAGTGCACGCGCCGCCGACCTCTGGAATGCCGTGGAAACCGAGTGGAACCGACTAAGGGGACGCACCGATATCGTCGAAGCGCTTTTTCAGTCTCTGCCTTGGAAAATAGCGTGCGTCCTCAGAGCGCACGGTGGCATGACCCGCTAACTAAGACGCACAAAAGACAATCTAGGAAGTTAAGTGCTAGTTGTCTTAAAACTAGGTCATTGTTAACAAGAATCAACATGGTTGTTTGTTCTTTCTTTTCTGAAAAAAGCTCTTTCAAAAGAAATAAACATATTCCTTTGAAATGGTGTCGTTCTTGAAAGACCGATCAAAACAATTCGTGAGTTCACAAAAAAAAAATACATGCGCGCCTCCTTAGAAAAAAAAAAAAATCAGTTCCGCGTTAACGAAAAGATAGCGCACGAAGCGAGATCATAAAAACGGAGCGCGCGTGGAAGGTCGCATCTACACTGACCGCGCAATTTTTATAAATATATAAAGCAGCACTCACTGCCTCATCCAAAGTGACATGCAAAAGGGGGTGGCGTGCGTTCTCGTAACAGCCCATCCGTCCTTTCTGCGCAGGCGCTTATTCTCGCAGTGACTCGTGGAAGCGCCGCTAGCTGGAGCTGGCAGTACCAATCGGTCGACGGTGGCGTGTTCACGCTCATATTGAGGACGACTGTACATTGTTTTTCTTCTATCATCTGTTTTAGTTTGAATTTTATCAAGTGCGTTTATCTTGCATCTACGCAGCAGAGCAACCCATCAAAATAATTGTAAAAGCCTGTAGGTAAGGGTAAATTGCGTTCCTGGTTGCAGATTGCCGTGAAAACACATTTGTTTCTAGGATTCACTTTGTAGAATTTGGAAGTAGGATTCACGACGGGGGTGACGGTTCATTCACGGCTCCATCGCCTCAAGCCCGGTTCGCCACGCAGTTCAATGCACAGCCACCTTACCACATCTTTCGAGAGGCGATAGTGTTGTTGAAAATGAACGTCGTCCATGTCAAACACATTGGCGTGGTTTAAATACCTATGCCGACGGCAAAACACGAACGAAAACGTTGCCATTTTGGACGCTTCTCCCTGATCTCGCGCCCAACTCGCCCAAACTCGCCTAGGTCGGAGCCGGCAAGCTTTTCCCAACCGCGGCGGCTTCTGCCACGTCACAATGACGTCACCGCATCTCGCCGCGAGTTCCGAATATGCAACTTTCCGACTGCCTCAAACCCTCCGTTCAGACGTCACGATCTAGGGAGTGTCGGCGCGTGTCGTCATGCACGGCGCCGACCAATCGCGGCGGTCGGCGAGTTTGGCGGAGAACTCGCCTCGATCTCGCCGCGCCGAGCTTAGCCCCCCAGGTCCGGAAACAATTCACGATCGGCGTCGCGTCATCTGAAATGCAAGACCGGAAGGTTCTCGATGTCACTCTTCCATTCGACGTGGTCCTTCAGACGCTTTTGAACACTGAACGTGCACGACGTGAAGCTCGGGAATAGACAACGGCATCGACGCCTTCCCCGGAGTTCTCTATTGACTTGCAACGCTTCCACTGGAAGCGCGGGCTTCGAAGCACGATCGTCAACAGAAGGAAACTTGAGACGGAATCACACACCACCACGATCTTCAATAAACTCATCACCTCAAGAGTCTTAGCGCTGGTAGATTTACTGATATCCTGCAAGGAGTGAACGTGCTGAGAGTCGAAGATCGACATCTTGGAGCACGCGCGACGCACGCGCGACAGCTATTCCCTCCCTGTACCGCCTCTGACGATACCGGCCGGAACCAATCGTCTGGAGCTGGACCAGGACGGTTTGGACAGTTAGGTCGCAGGTCGGTCCAATACACATCTTCGTCTAGTTCGTGGCATGACCAACCCCCAAGACGTTGATCAGCAAATTTGTGGACGAACGTGTGAGAATTGCGGACACGGTTCGGAACGCTGCCAGAGTTAAGACACGTGCACAGCCCGGAATCGTTACTGTTACAAGTGTGGTCATCTTGATCACTTAGGCGGTGTCTGCAGAAGCAGTTACAAGGGCTATTTACAACGGCCGCCGCGCAAGAAAGTCGAACAGGTACTGTCGGATGACGGCGACGACGATGACAAAGACTCAAGGCTCGTGAATCACATCACAGGAATGTGCAAATCACGAATTTTCGATACGGTAAAAGTCTTCAGGACGCCACTACCATTTTAGCTTAACACGGGATCGTCTGTTTCGATAATTGACAAGATCTACATTTAAACAGCAGTTCGCAAGTGAAGCCAAAGTTGTGTCACCCCTGTCACGTTGCTGAATTTTTCCTGCGAGCACATCAACATGTTGGGAACTTTCACGGCTACTGTTACGCTCAAGACAAGACAGGCGCACGTGCTGTTTTATATAGTGGGAAACGGTACGTCGCTATTTGGAATGGACGCGGTGGTAGCATTGGCAGAATACTGACAGCACGGACAGGTCGGTTACCGACACCTTCCCCACCTACAACTGACGTCACCTGCCAGGCCAACGACATATCTGCAGCGCTGGACGAAGAGTGGGTGGCGCGTGCCATGACACAAAAACAAGCGGCAGTAATTCCGCATACCGCATCCGCACCGGCAATGCAAAGTCCGACACCTCCCGCATACCTGGCAATTTTTTATCACCTCCTCACCCCTGGGCTGGGTCGAATGAAAGAAATTCAATGCAAGGTAAAGATTCCAGTGTCATTTCCACCCGTTCAACATTGCATGAGGCGAATCCGTCAAGCTGTCTTGGAAGAAGTCTAGCGCCTAGAACAAGAAGGCGTGATTGAGTACATTAACGCATCAGACTTGGTCTCGCCCATTGTGGTAGTGCAGAAGAAAGACGGCACCATTCGGATGTCCATTGATCTTCGCAGCGCAAACAAATCAATTGTAATTGATAGTTACCCGCTTCTTCACATCGAAGAGCTATTGAATGATCTACACGGTGTCCGTCAATTCTCAAAATTAGACCTCGTGGCTGCTTACTATCAAGTGCGATTGCATCCAGACCGCCGCGACATAACAGCATTCATCACATACGAAGGGCTGTTTCGTTACAAAAGAGTGTGTTTCGGACTAGCTTCGGCGCCTGCAACGTTCCAGCAAATGATGTTCAAAATCCTGTATGGCTGTCAGGGCGTTCTATTCAACCTTGAGGACGTTTTCGTCTTTGTCAAGACTCAACAAGAACATCTGAAACGTCTGCGAGAGGTCCTTCAACGGATTTCTGACGCAGGGCTTAAGCTTAACAACAAGTGTGTCTTCGGCGTCACAGAACTTTCTTTTCGGGGTAAAAACTCAGCGGCGTCAGAATTGCTCCTTTGCAACAAAGAGTGGATGATCTTCGAGTTGCTCCCATTCCAACAGACTGAGGCAGCTAAGATCTTTTCTGGGAATGATCGAGCAATATGCACGACTCGTTCCCCACTTCGCGCCTCAGGTAGAACCTGTGCGTAGGTACCTCCGGAAGGGCACGTCGTTTATTTGGGACCGAGCCGTGGACAAGAGCTTCGCTCAAGTGAAGAAGTTGCTTTCTTCTTCAATAACTCTCAGGATGTTCAATTCAGACTTACCCATAATTGTGACTACCGATGCTTCGGTATACGGGCTTGGAGCAGTGCTTCAGCAGTTCCACAGCACGGAAGTCCATATCGACGTCTTCGTGTCACGTACTCTGACTCCGGTGGAGCGTAATTACTCGGCGGGGGAAAGAGAAGCCGTTGCATGTTTGTGGGCGTGTGAAAGATGGCACACGTACCTGTGGGATCGTCGCTTCAAGTTGCGGACGGACCATCAGGCACTCGCTGTACTGTTAAATACCCGAGGAAATGGGCTTCACCCACTCAGAATTACTCGGTGGTCCACGCGTCTCATAAAGTACAACTTCCAAGTCGAGCACCAGCGTGGCAGTGAAAATCAGGTTGCAGACGCGCTTTTCAGGCTTTCGGTACCAGATGATGAAGACGGAACAGAATTCGACGAAGAGATTGTGCCATTCGTCTTCCTGGACAGTTAATGCGTAACAAAAGCGCAATTACAAGGGGGAACTGCGGCGGACGCGCTCCTTTCTGCAGCAATGACCTATATAATCTCTGAGTGGCCACCCTGGGGGGCGTTGTTCGTAGACAAGGTCAATCTCCATGATCAGAAAGACGCACTCTTGGTGGATGACGGCCTCATGTTAAAGGGGGAGCAGTTTGTCATCCCAGCAAGCATGCGAGCGACGCTGATCGCTAGGGCACACGAAGGTCATGCTGACAGCGTCAGGACGAAAACTCCCCTTTGCGAACTTTACTGCTAGCCCCTTATGAACGCGGAGGTGAAGCAGGCAGTTCACAACTGTGACATCTGCAAGACAGCCGACAAGTCCGCGAAGACGGCGACTACTCCACTTCAAATGGTGCCTCTGCCGGATCATCCGTGGTCAAAGGTCGCCATTGACATAGGGGCCCTTTCGAGAGAGCGCCGCCAGCATATCGCTACGTAATCACGTTGGTGGATTATTTCTCTAAGTGGCCGGAAGTTCAGTTCTGCTTTAACTTCACCAGAAAAACCGTGACTAATTCTCTACATCTTGTATTTACACGCGAGGGTTATCCCGACAGTGTCGTCTGCAACAGTGGGCCCCAGTTTGTTTCGGAGGAATTTAAAACTTTCGGAACTCATAGGGGAATCAAACACAAGCTTGTCTCCATCTACCATCCACAAGCCTACGGGCAGGTGGAACGATTCAACTCAACCCTCAAGTCCTACATGCAGTGTGCTGCACTTGAGAACCGCGCACTACACGCCGCAGTCCTGGACTACATTTTTGTCTACCGCTGTACACCTTACGCCACCACCGGGTTGTCTCGTGCTCTTCTGCTCCACAGTCGCAAGCAAAGACACAGGCTGGACACATTTGGGGTCTTTTCTACACAGAGTTCCACAAATAACTCATTTGAAGATGCAGCGACTGCGTAAGCATGTACAGCAGAGACAAGACCACTGCAGGAAATATACCAACGGAAGACGGGTGGCTAGGACACCGCGGTTTAGGGTGGGAGACCTCGTCAGAGTGACAAAGCCTGAAAAAGTATGCAAAGGAAGCCCAGCTTTCAGTCCTCCAACGCGCATAACCTAGCAGGTCGGAAGTTGGACTTACCGACTTGGAGGACGGCAAGGTATGGAATGCCTCCAAGCTATCAACCGTTCCAGAGCCGGAGGTGACTGTGCATAAATGTCTCCTCCAAACCAAAACGGACGAGAAAGAAGGAACGATGTGCAGTCATCATGACTGGCAGCCAACAGCTGTCACACCAGCACCTCGGTTGAGACTTGGGGCAGTGGAGCAAAATGCAACAGCAGCACCACCTCAAGCACCAGGACTCCGATCCGACGGTCTCAGCGCTACCGGCGATCACCTCAGCGCTTCAGTAGAGCTTTGTATATTCAACGGAACTGACATAGTTTATCTTATGAAACTTGTATGTGTGAGTGGGGGAAAATGAGTACATGTAGTAGGTGTTGACGTCTATAGTGCTGGCCAAGAATAACTAAACTTGTAGGATCGAAATGAATGTGCTGTACATAAGCCCGAAAATGGGTTGTGTTACCCTGAGAGATGATTTCGAAATTGTTCTTTCTCTCCACGTAATGAACTTAGCATTGTACATCGAAAAATTGACAGTTGTATTTATGTGTGATTGTTGTTGTTCACATGCGTTTTGTACTGTATAGTGATCCGGTTTAGTTTGTAAATTTTCTTGAAATGTTCTTTTTTCCATTCGCTTGTATCAGCCATACTAAATGTTTTATTATTATTTTCCAAATTCAAGGGGAGGGGGAGAGATGTTGTGTTCACGTACTTTCGATTTTCTCTTGATCTTATTCACAGTGTTCTAAATATTTCGATGCTATCATCCTTCTTCTCTTCTTTCTTTTCCTTCTATTGGCTCTATCTAATAAAAATAACAGTCTATCAGAACGCTTGGACCAGACTGGCCGTTCGCTGAACAGTGTCCCCGCAGCACAGGTAACAACACACACGGATGCCTTCGCCGTACTAGACGACTGCTTCTGACGACAATACGGCTTGTCGAAAAGCACAGAGCGACTGCAGTGTGACCAGCTGTGCGACGAGAGACGGCGACCATGATGACCATCGAGCAACATGCAGCTGCTAATCGAATCGCTCTAATATTTTTCGCAAAGGGGAGCTACAAGGGCATGGTCGCCACCGATGATCACATCGCTAATGCCCAGTCGATGGTGATCGGAGCCGTGATCGCCGTCGCGAATGTCGTCGTTAACAGGCTGAAAAGAGACATCTTGGTCGACAAAACCCCGGACCGAGGCAGCTAAGGCACGTGCGAAAGAAGGCTCTCGTCGCCACCACGGCAAGCACACCGATGTCATGGGGTGCGTTGACTGAACCTGGAATTAAACCACCTTCGTCACCATCATTGGTCTGAAGGAGACTACCACCGTTCTGAAGGCCTCCTATATTTTGCTCCAAATACCACTTTGTCATTTAGATCGGGGTGATAAGTTGAAGTTAAAACTTCAGTGTTTATACCACTTCGAAGTTATTGCACGCTTGGTACCTATGTCTCCAGTAGACCTTTGTTGCTGTTTGTAGCTACTGTCATTCACGCAATTAAGTTTGAATAGGTTGTTGATGGCATTTTATTGTGTCAATTAGATATTTTACCTCCACACGCCAAGCTTCTGCAGTTGCGTGCCTTTCATCGGACAGTCCCAAGAAACACTGTTCGATGCTCTACTGTGATATGTACAAACGAGTGGGTCCTAAAATGGGTCGTTAGTTGTTTATACACTAGGGAATTTAGTCTGCCACAGTATGGCAACATTGTTACCCACTGTAGACGAGAAATTTAGCTAGTCCATTCCTGTAGATGGCTGTCAACTCCGTGACAAAGAAAAACAAAACAAATATAGGTCATGCTTGTACTTTCAACACAGGTATGTTTAATCTAAAAGTTGGAGTATCAATTAAGTGGATTGTCGTTTCAAAAGTGAGAATAACTCATTGAAATTAAAGAGTAGTGTGAACTATATATTTTTTACATTTGCCAGTGATGCAGAGCAAATACACAGTATTGACTTATCACGATCAAGTATAAACGACAATCGGAAGCAGAGTAGATGTAAGAAGGAAAAGCAAGCATATTTATTAAAGAAAGTACTACGTAACGTGAAGCATGTGCATAGCTCGTGGCTATGCACGTGCTTATAGAAGCCTGTGACTGTAGGATTCTTCCCCATATGGTACCAACCAGTGGCGTAGCCTTGGGGTGTGCGTGCGTGTGTGTGTGTGTGTTTGAGGGGGAACTTATGGGACTTCGCCCCCCCACCCCAGTCTAGCCGGCCCTATAATACACACACGAATTTCGTCTTCCTCCCCGCTCACCCCCGGAAAAATTGTTGGCTACACCACTGGTATGAACAGCGCTCAATAGATAGTAAACCTTATCAGCATAAGTGTAGAACACCATATAGGCAGTTTTACAGTAGTTTCACATGCATGCAAGCAAAACACACACCACAGAAAACCCTTGTGTGAAGGTGGCGTTCACAATGAGTTGCCGTCAAAGTTTCACGGCGTTAACAAATTCCACACTAAATTTTCAACGAAACGCGTTATGTTTGCGAAAGGTTGGCAACCTTACATTGCGTTTTACATCATTCACCTTTGTCTTCCGATGAATCAGCAGTCAGTGCTACACAACGTTACTAAAACACTCAGTTGGGAAACTGCCATAGAGACTTATCTCAAAAAGTGGCCCCGGTCTGTCCTCGAAAACCGAGCTAATGACGAACACAACGCCGCCATTTCTCACGCAGCGGCCACTCGAGGAACGGTACGTTACTTCTATTTTGGCTTTTATCGGCCATTTTGGAGCGGAAACAGATACAGCGGAAGAGGTAACAGGGGCGCCATTCCCATCTCCCCAGCGGACGTGCCGCGACTTACTATCGAAGTTAAAATGCACCTAGGTCGGGACGCGCTACCTGAAAGCACCGCTGAGGCATGGTGTATAAAAACAATATTAATTGTGCCGCAAAACCCTGCAACCTAAAGATTTTAAAAACATCACGCGCCCATCATTTGGTACTAAACTCCAATAAATTTCATACAAAAAGAGTTTTTTTCGTTTGTTTTTACGCAAAAACATGCTTTCTAAAAGCTCAAAGTGACCACAGTACAGACAAATGACAAACAGTGGCGCTGTTGTCATATTTCGCTCGGTCTCGGTGGACGCCAGCGGCCCAAGTTTCGACGGCGAGTTTCCCAACTGAGTGTTCTATACTCCGCGACAACTTTTCTTGGCAATGCAGTGGAACGTACGTCCCGCTTCCCCTCTCCCATTTTGAGTGTACGCAGGCTCTCCTCCTCTCCCAGGAAATGGGGGAGAAGGAGAGTCTGCGTACACTCAAAATGGGAGAGGGGACGCGGGACGTACCTTCCACTGCATTGCAAAGAAAAGTTGTCGCGGAGTACAGTAACGTTGGTGCTACACAAACCTCAAAGAGCTTTTCGTTAGTTTTATTGTCGTCGGGGCGCTCGCTGGCGGCCGTGGCGGCGACATAATTATTCCTCAGACCGTTGGCTGATGCCTCCCTACTCGCAAAAGCGTTGATCGCTTGGTGTCAGGGTGGGGTATTGAGTATTGACTTACGGCAACGGCGAATCTAGATCTTTTATTGCCTTCAATATCTCAGCAAGGCCGCTCTTACGAGCCACAACACCACCACCATTTTCAAGCTTCATAACACCTGCACACATAGAAGCCCAGTCTTACATCTTGCCAAGGCTTATATCGGTGACGTTGAACGGCAGCTCACTGTGCTCTTCGACCCGGTCCTGCCGCCGAATGTACTCATCCGACATCACAAACCCTTTCCCGTGCGCATTGATCAAGTAACCGGTAGTATGTCAAACCCAAGCCGCGGTAGTACCGACGAGCATCGTGGCCATGTTCTCTCGAGTTTTGCGGCCATTTTCTGTCGAGTTTATTTCGCCAAGATACGGTTGTCGAGCTTAAACAATGCAAATGATCCCGTGCATTCTTGTTCTCACATCATTTTTGCGTCACAACCTGAACTCGAAAAGCGACTGTTAGTGGCGAAAAGAAACTTTCTAGGTTCACGAACGTTTCCATGGCAAAAAGCGTCGCGCACAGCAACTAAGGGGATAGCGAGGTACCTATACTCCGTCTCACCAAAACCGTGCAGTACAGCGAAAGTTACAGGGGAGAATGTGTATCCCGACCAGTTCAAGAAGAGGGAAAGGAGAAAGGGGAGTATGCCAGCCCTTCTCTCCCGTTCCTTCTTTCCCTGCACCTGAACAGGCAGCGTTCATGTGACGTCAATGTTACACCTCGCTTCACTTTGGCCGTGTTCCAAAATTTACTCGATCTTACTCCCGGGTAAGGGTTTTGTACCCTTGGCGCTCTAAAACCTACACGCGTCCAGCGTTTTTCAATCTGTGCTGTCACGGGATACAATCCGCCGGAGTAACTCGGATCCATTTGGGTTAAGATTTGGAGCACAGCCTTTAAGTGTGAGCGTAGCAGAAGCTACGAGAGCGAGCTCCTGGCTTTTAGCGTCCCTGCCAAGCACGCGCGCTCGTGCAGTGCAAACACTGCTCAAGGCCACATGCTCGCACTTAAAGCGTCGGCTGCGTCTGGACTTAAGCTTTTTTATTTTGACAGCCATGTACAAGCATCGCTCATTGGGCGCCAAAAATCTTGGAGGCTACGTGTTGCCAAGGCACGTGACTTTGATCAACATTTGTAGCACGACACAAAGAAATAACGCCGGGATACCTCACAGCTTGCTCTGGCCGCGATCCAAAAAAGCGGGCTGCGAAAGCGCTTCTCCGGCATTATCTGTAATAAAACATGTGACCTGGATACTTTTATTTTTTAATCCCGTTGAAAATCAGATTTATTTATCTGCAAACTTTAACGCACTGAAACGAAAACAGATTCCTGGTCTGCGCTACACTGACATCCGAAATTTATTGAGGGCACTATGTAGTAAAGTGGGAGAATCCTTTCATGTTTGTCTTTTTAAAGAAAAGGTTCCTAACAAGTCTAACGAAGGTTGACAAGTCTGCGATCACTGTTTCTTTTTTGCCGTGTGTTTGCGGGACAAAACTCGCGTAGAAAGCAGGCAATCTACCTCACCTCGCTTAGCCCCGAAACGGACGCTCACACTCCTCCAGGCTTACCCTTACGAGCTCCGCAAAGCCCTCGGCCGTTCACATCCGTTTCAGCGAATCACAACTTACACGGTCGGAGCCCAACCAGAAGCAAAAGACCAAAATGCCAGCAGATTGGACAAAGCGACAGGTTAACGTTCGCGCTGCGGGCCCTTTGTCTTGATTAGTCGCGACGACAGCGTAAACAACCACCTGAAAGATACCCTCCACGGGCTCCCCTCATACAAAAATATACAACAACAACGAAGAAAAACCCGTAGGCACAACCAATACCAACCGAGATAGAAACGACAACCCCTCTTTCTTCAGTTCGCTGTATCACTGTACAAATGTCGTGTCAACGCTACTCGGGCAAAAGGACGACACGGGGAAAGGGAAGGAAAATACGACACGGCACTGGACATCTCGTGTGTCGCCGGACAATGCAAGACGAAACACACACATACCAAAGCAAGAAACAAGGCGAGGAAAGAGAAGCTTGCCAAAAAAGACGCCGCCACGAACGAGAGTTACGTGGAGGAGATCCGGGGAACGGGGAGAACAGCACTGGCGCATAAACAAACGAACAGAGAGGCTGCCGTGAGACAGCTGCGGAATAAGGAAGCGGGGACAGCGACAGGGGCCGACACGGGCCAGATGCTGAGAGGCAGACCTAGCTGTGGCTGCCGAGAATCCCATCCGATCAGCGACGGAGGTTCGGGGGCACCGAGGGGGGCTCGGGAACGCGTGTAGAGGCGGCGGGGGCGGAAGCGTGATTACTTATAGTGCTTTCTATTAACGCAGAGCGCTTTGATTTTTGCGGTGTTGGGGGGATGCTACATTCGGATTACTTCGCTACACTAAGCCCACCCCTGTTTTTTCGGTTCGGATGGGCATTGTATCACTACCGCGTGGCACGCGATACACGCGGCGGATTCGATAAAACCTAGAAAATGCACCGTGACGGTGTGCGTTTAGTCTATATGTATGGCGTTTGCGAGTTCTTTTGATCTTCAACTGCGCTTTGAGCCACAATAGACCTATTGCTATATTACGCAAGCATCACGGAGAATACAGGGATTGGTGTTCCACGCGCCACACGTGCTGGCCTCAGCAGTAGTAACTTTTTTAAAGCAAATACCTAAAACAAATGGCATCTTGCACGCGCTTTCGTCAACGCCTTATTTTGGTTATTTACTTCGAATCTTTTATACGGGGAAGGCGTGCGCGTGTGGCGCGTGGAACGCCAATCTCTGCATTCTTCTTGGGTGCTTGGGTAATATAGCAAATGGTCTATTAATTCGAGTGCAGAAATGACGCCTACAATAGTGGGATGAGCATGATTGCGTGCAAGGGCGAGAAAGCAAAAAAATAAAGAAATAAGTGGGCGCGCAGGAGAAGAAGAGAAGTGATGTTATAAAAAGGAGAATTAATGCGCGTGCTAGCTAATGCACGTCATTTTCTGAACTAAAGACGGCGTAAAAAAATGATGCAACGTTTTTCAGACGTCGTTGTGTGTGCCTTCGTTTTCGTTTTTCTTGTCGTTGGTAATGTTTTTTTATTTACTTCTCTTATTTGGGGGTTTTAGTTTTTGTAGGATTCCCATCATCATTCTGAAGAAATATATTTATTATCATTATATTATGCCCCACTATAGCGCCATCGGTCGTTTTCATCTGTTCGCAGTTGAAGCGAAAGTGCTTTTCAGGAGGCCCTAAAAAGTATCTATAACCAAAGTGGCCATCTTCGTCTGCCAACTTGTATGACGTCCGGTCTAGTAACAATCGGCAGGAGAGGAGTCACGTGACATCTTCTAAAACGCGTCGCCTCCGCGCTCTCTCCACGTATGTATGTCTAACGACCAATAAAGGCGATGGCAAACGAGGCGTAATTTCGCTGAACCATCCATACTAGCGCGTGTACACCAACGCTTCGATTCCACACTGGACAGTCTGCCAAAATCGCTTTCTCAACGTATCACGCTGGGATTTACGACCGCGGTACCTGAAGGTGGTGCATGCAATAATTGAGAGTATGAATACATCAAATCTCCTAAGTCAAAAAAAATAAAATACTTTTTTTTATAAAAAAATTATCGATAGGCTTCTTTTTTTTTCTTTTTTTTTTCAAAATCACCATAAAATTGTTTTCGGCTATTCTGGCGCTTTGTGCGACAGAACTATTGGTGAATTGGAAATACAATACAATTGGCTTTACTTTACGGGGGCACCGAGGGAACTTTATTCAGCTAACTAACTTTTTCTAACTTTATTCAGCTCAAATAACCGACACAGCGACACAAAATATTATTTAAGTGTACGTGCAAACTATAAGAAAAACTTTTTTTATTTATTTCTGGTCGTTCACTTAGGTGAGCAAATCTTTCCACGATTTTAGCGAATACTTTCTCCACCTACGGGCACCTCTGTGGTAAATCCAAGCGCGATACGTAAAGAACCCGATTTATGCCGACCGTCTCAAGTGGGATCGAAGCGTTAGCGTACACGCTGTATGTGTCACTTATGGCATGCTCTTAATGACCCGCTGCATTGTCCAACAACGAGATGGGGAAGCCAGAAGGGACTTTTAGCAACCAATATTAACCGCGATTTTTTTTTAATAAGAGTTAACGTTTTTTCTTTTTTTTTATGTGGTCAAGGGCTGCATAATTTCAACAGTGCTGTAGCCTTGCACTCAGACTTGTGCTCGTTACTTGAAAAATGTAATGGGTTACAAATACAAATTACCGAGCCCCAGATGTAACGAACTACCGTTACAAATCACTTTCGCTGAAAAGTAACGTATTACTTTACTCGTTACTGTACAAATTTCTTTCAAGTTACTTTTCCCGTATACTTATTTAGAAAACAATAAAACAATTTTGATATTAAAAAATTTTCTGCAACACTACATTTCATTTTTTATACGCCCGTATTATGGTAGCTCTTGTAAAAATAAAATTTAAGAGAAATAGTGTACGTACACTCCGTGCACCTGTAAGCTGACAACGCACCGAAAGCTGCATTCACACTAGTCATCCCGCTAGCTTACGGTTTCCGGAAATGATCCCTGGAATTGTGCAGACAAAGCTAGCGGTGCGCATGCTCAGTAGCACCGTCTACCTCAGCTACAAGATTCGGAGCTTAAAAAGCGATCTACGAAAGCTCCCTTTTGACTCGGGTGTTTCGCCTCCTATTCACAACAAAAGAAAAACTTGGTTCGAACGATTCAATATATAGCCAATGCAGAATGCAGGTGTCCCAACTTACCTTGCAGGGCTTCCGTCCCCGCATGGGGCACCTGTGAAAGCAGGTGTTCGGAGAGTGGCGTCTCCACGTACCCCGAGCCCCGCAGGGGGCACCTGCACCTTAGGTGCTAGGTGCTTGGTGAGTAGCGTCACCACGGACCCCAGCCACGTGGGCCACCATACCCGCACGCAGGGGGCACCTACTTTAGTAGGTGCTTTGTGAGTGGCGTCACTACGAACCCCGAGCCATGTGGGTTCGCCCACCCACGTCTGGCTGTGCGTGGCGTACCCGTGTCCGGGGAAAGGGGGACCCTGGTGGTTGAGCCAAGCCCGGGGTATGTTTGGACCCTTCGGGGCCCCCCGGGCGAGGCAATACACCGCTTCGGCTCCTGCTTCTCGTAGACGGGTGTCCTGGCTTGGCCCGACCAGGATGATTCAGTCAGTCGCTTTTCTCCACCTCTCCTTTCAATACCTTTCTTTTTCTTCTCCTCTTCCTTCTTATTTCACCTTCTTTGGCGGCAAGGGCTAACCTGGGGTGGTGACAGATACCCTCGTTCGGATCCACACTTGGTTATAGTTTCCCGGCAGCACTGTTAGCGTAACGTCTCCAGCCAAGCCCTTCTTGTTATGGTGCGTTACCTAACCCCTTGTTGGGCTCGGTGGTGGGCGGTGCACCGCGGATTCTGAACATTCTTTGCCCTCCTATGGCGCCCCACCCCTCCAAACCCCGTTCAGGGCAAGCCTCTAAAAGGCGTTGTCTTGAACCCAAGACCATTCAAAAAGAATCTAAAGAAAAAGCCTTTACAAAGTTTTTTGTCATTCATTCGCTGGATCAACAGAAACCAGTTGCAAAGCTCTCACCCTTTGTTGTAGCTAAAGTTCTCGAGCACCTTGTAGGGTTCTCCTATAAGGCTAAGAAGCTCCACTATGGAGGCCTCCTTGTGGAGGTAGAAACAAAAAAACAAAGTGAAGCACTCTCTAAGATGACCAACATTGTTGACTTGAAAGTGTCGGTGAGCCCTCACCGTACACTTAACACGATTCGTGGTGTCCTCTCTGAGGATGACTTCCTTCATACCAGTGAGGAGGAACTTCTTGAGGGCCTCGAAGGCTCTGGTGTCGTCGCCGTCAAACGAATAATGTTTAAAAAGAATGGTGAAGAAATTCCCTCGAAGCATGTTATTTTGACTTTCGAAAGACACACTCTACCAAAGACAATGAAAGCAGGGTACCTTAATTGCCGCATCCGCCCTTATGTCCCCAACCCACAGCGATGCTTCCGTTGTCAGCGTTTTGGCCACGGATCACGCAGCTGTCGCGGAAGGGAGACATGTGCAAAGTGTGGAAGTCAGGGCCACGTCTCCGACCTTTGCGAGGCCGTAGCCCATTGCGCTAACTGCGGTGGACCACACCCCGCTTACTACCGCAGCTGTCCTTTCTTTCAGCAAGAAAAAGATATTCTTGCCCTTAAAGTCAAAGAAAATATCACATACATAGAAGCAAAAAAGCGTTTTTCCTTTTTGTCGAAGGGTAGTTATGCTGAGGCGGTGCGCAGGGGCCCTGCACCGCGCTCGGAGTCAAGGGCCACCCAGGTCTCTCCTGAGATCTTGGCGGCCGAACTTAGGACCCCGGCTCCCCGACCAGGGCAGCGGCAGCTTCCTCCAGCCCCTGGTGGTAGCATACAGGCTGCCCCTCCATCCAAGGACAGGCCGGCAGCAGCCGCGCATGCCCCCTCTCTTAGGTCCCCTCCTAGGGAGGAGCGAGCTTCTCGCTCCTGCTCGGTGGAGAGGGTCCCCCTACCGAAGGAGCAGCATGGTACCCATGCAGCTCCTGTGAAAGGAGGCATCAAGACAAGCTTGGGTGACTCCTCGCCCAGTTCGTCCGCCACTCCTCCATCCGGTCGTGGCCGGGGTTTTCCCCCGCGCGTGCCAGGCTGGACCAGCTCTGTCATGCTCCATCCATCGGACACTTCCCAGGACATGGAGATAGCAACTGATGCTGACAGTCAGTCTACTCCTGGGTCCGACCAGGACGGTATGGAATGGGAGACAGCTTCTCGTAAATCTAAAAAGAAGCAACCTGTAGTAGCGCCCAAGTGATAGCCCCGATAGCTGTTTTATTGTGATCACATCTTCCACTTAGCTTGAGTTGGCTCTCCATAGTTTTATTTATTTTGCTAGGTTTTATCTCCTTATATTTACATATTTACACACTTTTTAATAGATGACAAAGTTGCATTTTATGCAATGAAACTGTCGCGGTATTTTAAGAAATATTGAGGATGTCAATCATTTCATGGATGAGCTTCGACCCATCGCTCTTGCCTTGCAAGAAACCCATCTTCACTCTAATTCTTTTAACATTTTAAGGCGCCATCAGGTTTTCAGGAAAGATCGTCCCGCTTCCACTCCTTCTGGTGGTGTTGCAGTAGTTGTGCAGAGTGGAGTCGCTTGCTCTGAAGTCCCACTCCGCACACATCTGGAGGCTGTTGCAGTGCGTCTCCTCGTGGACCGCCTCGTAACGCTTGTTTCTTTATACTTGCCACCAAATATTCCTTTGGATCTTCAAGAACTGCAGGGACTTGTAGGACAGCTTCCTCAACCGTTTTTAATTTTGGGTGATTTTAACGCTCATCATCCCATGTGGGGTAGTACCCGTCAAGACTCCCGGGGTGGAGTTATAGAACGTCTTTTATTGTCTTCTGGGCTGTCTTTTTAACGGAAAAGAACCAACTTTTTTTAGTGCGACACACAAGTCATTCACATCTATTGATCTTTCTATCGCTTCACCTTCATTACTTCCTTGCTTTTCATGGAAGGTTCTCCATAACCCTTTTGGAAGTGATCATTATCCTATTGTTTTAGAAAGTACTGTTCCATTGCCTAATCTTTTTCCACCAGCTCTGGTGACCCTCGGTCTCCACTGCCGGCGGTCACCGACAGCATGGCCTCCCCTTAAGTGATTTAGAGCTCATCGGTACCGGTTTCGCGTTGGTGAGTGGAAGTTCACTGGACTTATGAATATTTTTCGTGGCAGCCGCGTTAAGCCTAGCAGAAGCCCGGCGCGTTGCGAGCCGGTTCCATCCCGGAGGCGGCCGTCCTACTCGGCCTGACGATGATAAGCCCACCCGCCGCACCGGTGACTTCACAAGACCAACTTTCGGCGAGGCAGGAGGACCAGAGCCGCAGAAATTCGACAAGAGGGTACGACCCACATCACCCGTAACATCATCCCGCCACCCTCGCCGACAAGCTCCATTTCAACATCGTCAGCACCTCTCTGTCATCTGTACACAATCTCATCCCATCGTCCTTAGATGCGGCGCCGCAGGCCTTCCTGGTATGGGCTACTTGCCTTTCTGCGGCACCGCGGTTCTCCTGAACCAAAATAAATATTATTATTATTATTATTATTATTATTTTAAAGCGTCCCCCTAGGTGGAAATTAGACAAGGCTGACTCGACACTTTTTAATTTTCACTGCACTTTAGATCCTTCGATTCTTTCTTCTATGTCACCCGAGAATGCTACACTTCATGTTACTGAGCAGATACTAAGGGCTGCTCAGCGCTCTATTCCACAAACTTCTGGCAATGTGCCAAAAAAATGTAAACCTTGGTGGAACAAGGAGTGTGCCACAACCTTGGCAGATCAAGACAGGGCCTGGGAAAGATTTCGTAGATATCCCACTTCGCACAACCTTGTGGAGTTCAAGCGCCGAAAAGCCAAGGCTCGTTGGACTAGGAAGCGGGCAACACGGAAGTCTTGGATGAAGTACCTGTCTTCTCCAACTAGTTTTGTCCCTGCCAAAGAGGCCTGGGACAGATATAGGAAAGTAAATGGGGATTATAGGTGCTTTGCCATCCCAACTTTTAATACTCCTTGTTCGTTATTAAAAGACATAGCTAACATCCTCGGAGAACATTTTTATAATTCATCCAGCTCAGCCAGCTACAGTGCTAACTTCGCACAATTTAAAGCCCGTGCGGAGCAACAAAAGCTAGTCGTAACTGGAGGAAAGGCAGCCTCTTATAATCAGCCTTTTACGTGATATGAACTTGAGATGGCCCTTAATGTAAAAAAGCTGTCTGCTCCTGGGCCCAATGGGCTTCACTATCAAATGCTTCGTAACCTGTCCACGGAATCCCTTGAAAACCTTCTTCTTTTTTTTAATTCCTTATGGGAAAAGGCCTGTTTTCCTCAGACTTGGACACATGCACATATTATTCCCCTTCTAAAACCTAATAAAGATCCTTCACAGCCGTCAAGTTACCGCCCGATCGCACTGACGAGCTGCCTCGGAAGACCGTTTGAAAGGCTGATAAACAGGCGACTGGTTTATGTATTGGAACAACAGAGGGCCTTTGATAACAACCAGTGTGGATTCCGCCGAGGTCGTTCTACTCTCGATCACTTAGTACGCTTGGAAACTGTGATACGTGAGGCATTTGTAAACCGGCAGCACTGTGTCGCAGTTTTTTTCGATTTGGAGAAAGCATATGATACAGCGTGGAGATATGGGATTCTTCAAGATCTGTATGCATGTAATATCCGTGGCCGTATGCTGCAATGCATAAGGGAATATCTAACAAGCAGGACTTTTCAAGTTCGTCTTGGCTCCAACCTATCCGATTCTTACGTGCAAGAAAATGGAGTCCCTCAAGGAGGAGTCTTGACCGTGACTTTATTTGTGCTAAAATTGAATTCAATTGCGCGACTGCTACGTCCTTCTGTTTCATATTCCCTTTACGCTGACGATATACAGATCTCGTCTTCCTCTTGTAACCTTTCCAGCAGTGAACGCCAATTGCAGATAGCCATAAACAAACTTTCCAAGTGGGCTGACGAAAATGGGTTTCGGTTCTCTGCATCCAAAACAGTCTGTGTGCCCTTTCCTTTGCGTCGTGGGCTGTGATTGGACCCATCACTGGAACTAAATGGAAACCCTGTACCTGTCAGGAAAGAGCACAGATTTCTTGGTGTGATATTTGATAAAAAGCTTAGTTTTATTTCACACCTGAAAGCTTTAAAAACTAAATGTCTTCAGTCTATGAATCTTTTGAAAGTTCTATCTCACAAGTCATGGGGTTCTGACAGAAAATGTATTCTACGGTTGTACAATGCTCTTGTAAGATCTCGTCTTGACTATGGTGTGATAGTGTATGGATCGGCCCGGCCATCTGCCCTCAAGATGTTGGACCCAGTTCACCACCTGGGGTTGAGACCAGCAACTGGTGCTTTCCGAACATCCCCTGTCTCCAGTTTATATGCAGAAGCTAATGAGCTATCACTGAACAAACGACAAACCTATCTTAGCCTAACGTATGCTTTTAAGATTCTGGTTGACCCTCAACACCCTACTTATTCTTCCCTTACAAGGTCGAGGTTTTCCCGTCTCTTTAACAACAAGCCAAGCATTGTGACACCATTAAGCTCCCGCATTGAAGAACTTTGCACTTCACTGCATCTTTCATTGGACCAGGTCGGCCTCATTCGAAATGTCGACGACCGTCCTCTACCCTGGAAAACACTGCCAGTTGCCTGTGACTGGTCGCTCACAAAATTTAACAAACATGGCATTTCCCATGCTGTAATACTGCAAGAGTTTTGTGAAGTACAAATCAAGTATGATGGTTATCTTCATGTTTACACAGATGGCGCCAAGACTTCATCTTTCGTTGGCTGCGCTGTGTATTCAAAACGCTTCTCTAAAGTTAAGCGACTTAATTCGTTTGCCAGCATTTTTACTGCAGAACTCTATGCAGTATCAATGGCAATAGACTACATTCTACATAAGAAAATAACTAGGGCTGTTCTTTTTGTTGATTCTCAAAGTGTGATTGTTGCAGTTTGCTCTGTTAAAGACACTAAAAACATGCTTGTACAACAAATTCAGAGTAAACTCAACGCTGCTCTACATGATGGTCAAAGCATAACATTTTGTTGGGTACCTAGTCACGTTGGCATAGAGGGCGACGAGAAGGCCGACAGGCTTGCAGGGTCTGTGGGAAACCTTGTCCAATCGTCTTTCTGTTTACCATATCAGGATATAAAGCCTTTAGTAAAGTCATCACTTTTTCATTGTTGGCAGTTGGAATGGCACAGGGAGTGCGAAAACAAGCTCCACGTTACAAAGCCTGTTCTTGGAGCTTGGGAAAGCTCTTCATGCAAGAGTCGTCCTTATGAAACCTTGCTGTGCCGTCTGAGAATTGGGCATTCTCTTATCACTCATAAGTACCTAATTTGGGGGAAGATCCTCCTATTTGTGATCAATGTGGTGATACTCTTGGGTGATTTCAGATAAGATCGACCAAAGGGTGGCTGGTCGACATTTTTAAATCAACTGATGTTTTTATATGACATTGTCTAGTGTCTGGTATAAACGAATCCACACTTAGTTTTGACCAGAAAAAAAATTTGGAGACAAGAAAAATCGTAAGGCAGGGAGAGGTGGACAGTTGCAATAACGCGCACTCATGGAGGGGGCAAGTTTGAAAGTGAATAAATAAAACAATAAAATTAGGAGAATTTTAAAACGTTTTACAAACAAACTATGGGTACAACTTGCTTGTAATATAAAGTAATAATTTTTATTAAAAATTTATTTAGTTTTCTAAAAATTGCCAAACATGCCTGCTCGAACGACAAATGGCAAACTTTGGAAATCTGTATTTCATGAAATAATTTAATCATTATTACATAACTTGCAGACGTTATTTTACTAATATATGGCTATTATTGAAAAAATAAATAAGGTATCTGAGTGACACAATAGTTAAAATATATTTAGGCAAACATGGGAAAAAAATCAAACAAAGAAAAATTCCAATGCGAATAAAAAAAAACACCACCTTCGATTTTTTTTTCATTTGGGTACCCTGTTATACTCTATTTCGGCATTCATTTCTATTAAAAACATGTTGCATCATTGCACTGTGAAAGAAGAAACAACTCCCCAAAGTAGGGTCCTTGTTCAAAGCCTACACTTAGCAGTGTCCTATACAAGAAGTGACTCTGAGTTCCAGTTTCATGAAACTTGCACAAATCTTTTATATACATTTATTCAGATGAGGTCATTGATAAAAAGAGCGATCGGTCACACAGTAAAAGGGAGGAGAAACTATATACAGCATTTTACATAAGCGTAC
This sequence comes from Ixodes scapularis, assembly GCF_016920785.2. Classification (NCBI taxonomy): domain Eukaryota; kingdom Metazoa; phylum Arthropoda; class Arachnida; order Ixodida; family Ixodidae; genus Ixodes; species Ixodes scapularis. Next base: position 189,643,991 of record NW_024609857.1, read on the forward strand.
AAAGTGGTATAATATTAGAGACTAATGATTTGAGAAAAGATGATGCAGTGTGAAGTTGTACCTTCCGGTATATTTTACATCTAGAGTAAAATAAATAACTTTACTTCCACACACAAAAACAAAGATATAATAGTAAGATATTTAGGTTGGCTGTGTATTTACGATTACAAACAATTTCAGGTGACGGATGCCATAGTGCCTAACTGGAGCAGCTTCGATGCTCTCGGTGTATGAATGAATCGTGGCAAGCCGAAATATTTTATCCTGCTCGAGGATAACATTTTGGGATTTTTTTTATAGTGATCAGATAAAAATTATTAGTAACCACCAACAAAAACAGTAGGTTATATACCCCGTGAAGAAAAATGTGATAAATAAGATGTCCCTGCATTCAAAATGAACAGTCCTTGGGAAATCAAATTCGGCACTTTACGCTAAGGTTTTCCTCGCTGTACCCATTTAATAAAGTTGCTTCCAAGCAGATCCGACTGTCCGTGCTACATATACGTCACAGGTCCCTTCTGTTGATGACTTCCTGAGCCGCCACGCGTGCCAAGACTGAATGCCAGAGAAGGCGCGCACCGTCAGCCACTCTTCTTTTTTTTGTTCACGATACCGAACAACCTCATTTTCGTCCAGATATACAAGATGCACGCCTTTCAGTTTCTTTGATAGAACGCTCACCATTGTCCTGGCCGTCTGAATTGCACTTACTGAACGTTCTCTCAGGTTGTTCAGCGTGGCCTGGTGCTTCAGGAGTCCGCCAACTCCGTCACATGCATTTTTCCCATGTCCAGATGCAGAAAATAACCACTGGGCTTGTGGGCAATCGTCCTTTGCAAATTGGTGAAGCTGGTAGCGATTCTTGAAATGACTGGCGGCGCCGTCACTTACGTACGTCACGTACGAGTATACCGCAACGTTGTCTTCAACCCACTCCTTCACTTTTTCTAGAGCCAAGCAAGCGTGAGCGGCGTCGTGACACAGGTCCTCACTGATGATGGCAAAGCTGTTTGTAGATTTTCTTGTCGTCACTACACATGTAAATATTGAAACTTGTTTTTTTTCCAGTGATATGCTTGCACTTCGTCAGGAAGCACGATGGTCCAGTTTTCAGCAAAGTCAAAATGAAAGACAATGCTCCCGCGTTGCATGCACTGTTTTTCATCGTAGATCGCTTTACCTTGCGTTTGCCGGATATGGTTATGAAGTACCCAACTTCCAACCGTCACTTGGATGACTTTTAGGAAAGTCTCAGGTTCCAAAGATTTTTCACAAGGTCGCCGGACTCCCATGTTGCAAGCACAATCTCTTCATCCTCCGGGATATCAAGTTCCTGGAGTGTAAAAAACTGGCCTTTTGGGCAATGATCACAGTCTCCTTGAAGGCACAGTTCTGTTGCTGGGTCGCACAGAAATGCCGAGTTCATTTCACCAGTGTTGAATGTTGAGCCTGTAACGTTCTCTAGAGCGGCAATACAAACATAATAATTGGCGCAGCGCACACAAACGCACACTTCCTGGTGTGGAATACATTGGACCCATCTAGGGCGCAACGAATAAAATTTCGTTAGCCCAACGCCGGAATCGGGATGCTTGTCTTTGTATATACGGAAGGCCTCTCGTATTGAGCGTGTCATGAAGCGCTTTGGCACGAACGTTTTCTCTCCGTTGAGCATGACAGAGATGACGTCCTTCTGGTTGGGACTTTGGCGCGAACATTGTAGCTCGTCTTTCGTGAAGTACTCTAGGGCAGCAGACAGGTTCTCAGGGCTCACCTTGCACCTCGTGTAAGGATCCGGCTCATACCACACGCCATGCTTTTCCTTGAGTTTTCGGGATTTACTGCTGAGGTACATTGAGGCCTGTGGAATCATCTTTTGAACCTCATTCTTCGTCAGTGTTGACGGTAGGAGTGTAAGCAGTTGACAACGTTCCCGGAGAGAGGTGGCGGTTTCAAAGGCCTGCCGAAAGTTGTCCACCCACTCAGTGCATGTGGAGCATGTTGGTTCGGACGACCCCAAAGGTGCGTCCCTGTCGTACGCAATACGTAGCCTTGAGCGTATATTCTTGACAGCAACCTGCTCCAGTTCTGTCTGCTTTCTCTTGACATAGGCAGGCCTGTCCCGACTTCTTACGACGCTTGGTTGTCTCAGCGGCGACACATCTGTAGGTAGTATGCTGCGATTTAGATCTTCAATTGCTTCTTCAGCTGGCACAAATATGTCAGGGCACTGCTCTGAGCTTCGCATCGAGATCTCCTTAGTGATGTGCATGAAGCAATGGTAGCACAGGTAGTCCGTCGCACTCACTTTGGTGGAACAGTCAGGCGGAAGAATTTGCTTCAACGAGTTTAGGTCCAACTCGCCAACACTTCGAAAATTCCGCTGCTTTTGTATAGTCTTTTTGTGTTTGCAAAAGTAATCTGCACAAAACACTCGTTCGGAGCTCCAGGACGTCTTCATAATGTATACATAAATAATAGAAATTAAACCCCAACTGATGGCATATAATTGCCAAGTGAAAGAACTACCGGGTGCACAAGTGACAAGTCCGAGGCTGAGGATCTCACTCACTGCAAACGTACATTTGAAAAGAGAGGTCACAACTGAGGCTGTCGGCAAAGCTTGATCCACGTCAAAGGAAGAAAGAGGGAAAGTCTCCAGACAAAAAATTGTGGTCAGCGGCCTTCGAAAAAGACTTTCCGGAATCGCACTGTCGTCCCTCCACGCGCTGATATGAAAGCACCCGAGCTTCTACCACGTGGTTCATGACACAGCCTGAGCCATGTCGGCGACCGGTTCGCGAGGGGTTGGCGGTGGGGTTACGTTGATGGTCACTCGGATTAGCCCTTGCTGTACTGAGCTACCGCCTGCAGTGCCTTATCGCCGGCTGGTGTCAACAACGAGAACACACACACCCTGTCTACACCAAAACTACAAGCGTTCACCGCACACGCGTCGCCACCGCTTTTAAGCTTTTGTTAAATCGCTTTCTTTTGCCGCGGAGAACCGCCTTATCTTAACTACGCGCCTGAAATCCTTCCAGGCGGGCGTACACAATATCAAGCGTTTCGATAAATGCCCGTGGAGTAGAACTATGGGAAAATTCGGAGCCCGCGATGTCCATATCGTCGCCGTTGTGTTAGTACGCCGTCGCGTACTGCAGTCCCCCGTTGGGGGAGGGGGGGGGGGGGGGCGTCTTACTACGATAACATGGCGACAGCGTTTACACTCTATGTATTTACGCGAGGCTCGAGTATTTGGGGATAATGCTGCCGGTTGGTGTGCCCGTTTGTGCCTGATATTATCGCCCGTGACGCCAGCGAGTGAGATGGCGACAGGCATGACTGCTCAGTAAACAGGCGTCGGCGGCCATGTTTTGCTGGTTGAAGCGAACCCCCTTGTCCTTGACAGCGAGCGGGGAAATGCGAAAAAAAGATTGTATCGGCAGTTTTGCCAGAACTAGCGACGAGTGTCGTCTGCGGTTTCCGGCAACTATTTTGCCATAATCGTGAGCTTAGCGAGGAAATGATTTTTGCTAGCCACAGAACACTACCACGCAGAACGGGAATGCTTTAACATGTTTTTGTTCTGGATATATATCAGGGATATATATGAGAGAGAGAGAGAGAGAGATGAAGGTAGAGCGGAAGAGGGAATAGCATATAGTGTCGCAGGAGAATAAAGTAAACAAAGTTCCTAGTGGCCGATGGCTGCATGATCTTTTCTCAGATCACTAGTCAGTAATATGATACCTCTTTGTACACAGTAGTTTCTCCTTAATTTAAGTGTGTGAACGATTTCTTTAGTTATCATTGGCCACATCTGAATAAAAATATATAAAAGATGTGTGTTGGTTTCATGAAACTGGAACTCAGAGTCAGTTCTTGTATAAAACACTGCTAAGTGTAGGCTTTGAAAAAGGACCCTACTTTGGGGAGTTGTATCTTCTTTCTCAATGAAATGATGCAACATGTTCTTAATGGAAATGAATGCCGAAATATAGTATAACAGGTTACCTAAATTTAAAAAAATCGAGGGTGGTGTTTTTTTTTATTCGCATCGGAATTTTTCTTTGTTTGATTTTTTTTCCATGTTTGACTAAATATATCCTAACTATTGTATCACACAGATACCTTAGTTATTTTTTAAATATTAGCTATATATTAGTAGAATAATATCTGCAAATTATATCATAATGATTAAATTATTTCATGAGATACAGACCTCCAAAGTTTGCCATTTGTCGTTCGAGCAGGCATGTTTGTCAATTTTTAGAAAAATAAATAAATTTTAAATAAATATCATTACTTTATATTACAAGCAAGCTATACCCATAGTTTGCGCCTAAAACGTATTAGAGTTCTCCTAATGTTATCGCTTTAGTTATTCACTCTCAAACGGGCCCCCTCCATCAGTGCGCGTTAATGCAACTGTCCACCACCTCATGCCTTACGATTTTTCCTGTCCCCAAGTATTTTTTCTAGTCAAAACTAAGTTTGGATTCGTTCATACCAGACACTAGACAATAACATATAAAAACATCAGTTGATTTGAAAATGTCGACTAGCCATCCTTTGGCCGATCTTATCTGAAATCACCCTCTTACAATTTTAAATATCTTGTGGTCCTGTCCCGCTCTGGAGCCCAAGCATCGTATTTATTTTCCCGAGTTGTTTCGACAACAGATCCCGTTTCATCCGGCCCTCCTGCTGGGGCAGAATCCCATAGTCCCTTTTAGCAGGGTAGCAGACTTTCTTACTAGCATTGGCATTTTACACCAAATATAGCTTTATCAAATCCTAGTTTGCACTTTGGTAGAACCCTCATCAAAGCATGCTGATTGTTACTATCGTTTGGCGCAGATGGCCTCGTAGCTCTTGCGCCATTAAACCCCCAAAATCAATCAGGGCTTCCGTAGATTATAGTTTGTTGTTCTTGCTGGTGACAATGTATGCTTCTTTGGCAAGCAAATTATGCACTAAAACTCTAGGTTCCCGTTCTCCTTAATGCCCTGAATTTTGAACATCTCAGAAAGAGATGACCATGAAGACGACGGACACTCCATGACCAAAAACTCGACCAGTCATAGAAAAGGTGGTGGTTATGGGTTATCGATCGTTCATCGGTTCTCACTTTTATACCAATATTCGTGGAGGCCAGGAGAGGGCAGGGCATAAAGAGCGAGAGTAGCGGTAAGCAATAGAGGAGCAGGCCACTTTTACGCGTTCTCTCTCTCTCTCTCTCTGTCAGCACTCCTTAGATGGCCTGACATTTATGTTGACAGTTGACTGTAAAGTGAGGTGGGGACTCGACCACCATGCCCAGACAAGTAAACCAAAAGAAGTATCGTCCGTACCCTCGAAGACGATGCTCTCATACCTCGCGCCGGGTTCTTTTCAGCCCTGCCTGAAGAGCGCGCTAGATTGCAGCAGCGCACATCAATGACAAAAAGAATTCGACCGCCTCACGCGAGGCTACATCGTCTGTTACACGTGTTGTGAACCCGCGAATTGAAGGGAACCCGCGTTTGATCGGTGTGCAAATGGCGCGAGACGTTGAAGAAGTTGGAAAGGGTGAAAAGGTGCAAAAGACGAAAACAAATAAACACGAAGAGCTTTCTTCTGCCCGGGAGAAGAAAAACAAGATGGTAGGCGACGGAGAGCCTACTCGGCGTTGTCTTACTTTATCTGTGTTTCGTATATTTGTGCAGGCCTTGCCCGTTTTTCTAGTGGTTCTAGTGACCGGTCATACAAAAAAAAAATGTGTTTCCTTTTTGGTTATTCTCTCCTTTCTGATGTTTCCTATTTTGTTGAACTTGCTCTCTTTGTGCTGGTGACTGTTCTGCTCGTATTGCTCCAGTTACTGTATTATACTCGTATTTGTAAAAAGTAAAGAGTAATTAAGTAATCCGTTTCGAATATTTTGTAACAAAATTACATTACAGATATCTTCCGAAAAAAGTAACGTGGCAATTGCAAAATTACTTGAAAAAGTAATGGATTACAGGTAATCCGTTACCTGTAACGGATTAGTTCCCAAGTCTGCTTGCACTGCTGTACGAGCACATGGTTTCGTCTTGCGTCTCATTCGCACGCCTACGCTTGCAAAGGAGACGCCAGCGAAGCTACACGCTCGCGCAAGTAACTTTGGCTCTTATGGCAGCGCTGCTACGCTACGGTACACCCTAAAAAAAGTATGTGCGTCTACTTTACAGCACAACACTCCGAGAGCCAATCACAGCAACTCACGTAGGCAGCTCAGCGAATGACGATGCCGAAACATGTGTTTAGACCAAAAAACGCAGTCTGAGTTTTGACATTAAGCAATGCAAAACGTCACGCTTGCATTGCTTAATGTACTATCGTGGACACTGTTAGCTATAACACGGGAGCGGCGGCCGTCCCGTACCCCCAGCGCCCCATAGCAGGCGCCGTCCGAAACTCCGCGCATGCGCCGTACGGCGGACTCGCTCTTCCCTTTTATGAGCACACCCTCGCTTCACCGTCTGCTAGGCGCAGAGCAGGCGATGCTACAGTGCTGCTCGTCTGGTACCCTCCGTATAGCGAACTAGTCTCAAACTCATTTTCAACCGGCGATTTCTATTGGGGCACATTGCAGAGTCATTAGGGCATAACCCCTGTTTTTTGCTTTCTCAGAAACAGCATTTTTACCGATATGCGTTCGTAAACCAGTATGAGCGCAGCAGATGTGATACAGAAATAGACTGTTATACTCCATTTCACCTTAAGTCCGACCGCAGCGTACGCATCAAAACGACAGAACCAATCAAATAGCAGCAAAGGTGCAACGTCACGGAGTGCCTCCCCGGGGGACCCAATAAAGTGCAAAAAGTGCTTTTGTCGCTGCTTGGTGGGTCATATCGTCTCGTAGCGTCCGCGGCACTTAGGCCTAAAGTGAAACGGATGATAACTGCAAGTTTGTCTCATAAAAAATTTTAATCTGCCGTGATGTTACATTTAGTATACGATGATTATCCTTAGCCAGCGGAGCCAGGGAATCAACCGTGGGCACCTCATACGCGGTGGTTCGCTGTACCATGTTCAGCGAAAATTGGCGAGCGCTGTGGCGTCGTCTGCTATGTGCCTAGCAGACGACAAAGCGAGGGTGTGCTCGCAGGCGGGAAGAGCGAGTACGCCACACGGCGCATGCGCGGAGTTTTGGACGGCGCCTGATATCGCGACTCCAGCAAAACGGACGCCACCAAGCGGGAAAACCGGGAACCAGCCGGTCCAGGTCGCTCCGCGCCCCTCCGCGTCTCTGGTGGCTTTCGCGGAGACGTGTTGTCGGCGCGGTGGCGAACCGTGTAATTTCACGAAGGTCCGAAAATTTCTTAAGTTTGCCTGAGTGTTCATCAGTGTGGCGAAGCCTCAGTAGATTGTTTCCTTCCATCACGTGTTTTCGATTTCTTGGATGGAGAGGATTCGCGGAAAAACGTTTTGATTTTTTGTTTGTCTCGAATCGCATTCAAAGTGACGACTACTTGGTAACTGATAAGGGGTTTTTTTGTAAGGATGTAGAACAGTGGGAGGACGACAGACGAGGCATTTCACTGGAGGGAACACAAATGCTGCAGTCAAGTGAATGGGAAGGTTCGATAGCTGCTTTTCCTGAGTTTGGTTGTGTTCGATTAGCTTCAAGTTTGAGCCACCCACGCCGGTCGGTGCGTTGGCTATTCATCTTGGCTGCTTTTCACCGAAAAATCCTCTGGACCACTCTGAAGGAGTTGGGCTGATTTCGCAATTACTTGATTCAGGAAAACCTGCTCGCTGCAAATGATGAATGAGGGAAATTATCTGTTTTCAAAAGGTGGGGCACGCGTCTCGCAACGTTAGAAGCTGTCACGGCATTATGATCTATCACGCCTCCAATATTTATATTATACCCCCGTCAAATTAAGCCAACAGCAATATACGTCTACATTGCTCAGGCTGACCGGCCACAAAAATACTCATTTTTTCCGTTCAGGATTCGAAGTCAAGTTCAACGCAGAGAGGTTCAGCATGAATCTCCAATGAAGACTCTCTTCCGTTTGTCCGCATTCGTCTCCGTGTTACCGGCTAGAACTATTTGACTAAGTTTAACTTAGTATATCTCTGTCTGTCAAATATACTTTTATTCAGCAGTTCACCTAATAGCTAATTAACTAAGCTGATACTTCAAACTGAAGAATATGCTAATATCGCCTTGGTGGGACATAGTACGTAATATAATACATAACCCGCTCGCCAAATGACTTCTTGAATGCTAATAAAACCTGAATTGAAATACGAGTATCAGCTGCTTAGTGGGGCGCCAGCGGGTTAACATGCTCCTTGGCTCAAGAAGCGCTTGCTTAATTTTCGTAATTTTCCTGCAGCCTGTGCTGTTGACCGAGCAGACGACCAGAGCTGTTTCTTAAACGCAGATACGCACAAAAGCTCAATTTCGCCGACAGATAAGTCGCATGGTCGAGGCATGCGAGTTGGCTGAAAATTACTGCCGGTGGGAGAATTCTGCATTCATTGCCGCTTTCCTTAGATGATCAAAACTGATTAGTATATTACCGTCTCTCCAGAGCCCGTAGTTTCGGTTTCGAACGAAATCTCCGAAACGAAAGTTTGACACGAAAAGAACAAAAAACACACCCTGAAAACAAAGCAATGCTCTGCAAATTTATGTGCACCGGCTACACTTAACCGTCTCAGTTCAAATACCTATAAAATTGGGCATTAAACAAAAGAAAATCTGTTAAATTGAACGCACCACCTGTTCAGGCGGCCCGGCCGAGCCGACGCGACCTGGACTCAGCCGCCATGTTTGTTTTGGTGGTGGCGCCCCCTATAGGTCGCTGGAGTCGCGAATAGCTAACAGTGTCCACGATAGTACAACTCGGACTGCGTTTTAGAGCGCAGCTCTTAGGCGCCCGTTTACGGCTTGAGCGGCGTCGGCGTCGCCGTCGCCGTCGGCGTCGCCGTCGCCGCCGGCGTAACCGCGCGGTGCATTATGGGTAAATTTCCCCGCTAAATCTAGCGGAAAAATTTCCCCGCTAAATTTAGCGGAAAAATTTCCCCGCTAAATCTAGCGGAAAAATTTCCCCGCTAAGTCTAGCGGAAAAATTTCCCCGCTAAATCTAGCGGAATATTTTCCCCGCTAAATCTAGCGAAAAAATTTCCCCGCTAAATCTAGCGGAAAAATTTCCCCGCTAAATCGAGCGGAATATTTTCCCCGCTAAATCTAGCGGGAAAATTTCCCCGCTAAATCTAGCGGAAATATTTCCCCGCTAAATCGGAAAAAATTCATCGCTAAATCTAGCGGAAAAATTTTCCCGCTAAATCTAACTGAATAATTTCCCCGCTAAATCTAGCGGAAAAATTTCCCCGCTAATCTAGCGGAATAATTTCCCCGCAAAATCTAGCGGAAAAATTTCCCCGCTAAATCTAGCGGAATAAATTCCCCGCTATATCTAGCGGAAAAATTTCCCCGCTAAATCTAGCGGAATAATTTCCCTGCTAAATCTAGCGGAAACATTTCCCCGCTAAATCCAGCAAAAATATTTTCCCGCTAAATCTAGCGGAAACATTTCCCCGCTAACTCTAGCGAAAAAATTTCCCCGCTAAATCTAGCGGAAAAATTTCTCTTCAGGTCAGGTGATCCCCCGAGGTCACGTGACCCCCACGTGACCTTGGCGAGGGGGTCATGTGACCCCTCCAAGGTCACGTGACCACCCCTCCCCCCGATAACACGTGAACCTCAGTACCCTTCCCTCCTCCTCCTCAAGAGCTGCGCTCTAATTCGGCGTTACAGGGAGTTGTAAACGGCTTTCATTTTTTTTGGTCTAAAGATATGTTTTGGCATTGTCTTGCGCTGAGCTGCCTCCGTGAGTTGCGGTGATTGACACTCCAAGTAAAGTGTTGTGCCTGGAAGTAGACTCACAGACCTTTTTTAGAGCGTAGGTTGGACGATGTTGCACAAAAAGGTTGACGTTGATGATAACAACAGTCTGCTCAGAGTTTTCAGGAAACGTAACGTAGCGCAGCCTAGAGAGGGATTTTTTTACACTCTTAAAAACAAAAGGTGTAGCCCTAGACCTTTTGTCACATATAAGACACCCCAAAACTTCATTCAGTTTGACGTCAGCGCGCTATACGTCGAACTGACGGCCCCAACTTTTACGAAGGGCTTGATAACAGTGCGATATAACAGATCAAACAGCTAAAGTACCTATCAAAGACTACAAAAAAATACTGAAGTTTTGCAGTAAAACCAAAAACAATAACTTTTTTTTACAGCCAATCACACGTATAAATTAACTATTTTAATGAATTCCACAACTCGGCTATTAAGCCGCTCGGGAACGTTTTTACCGTCGGTTCAACGTCAGTACACTGTACGTTGAACTGAAGCCGTGTTCAAAAACATCGAGCGAATAAAGGCAGTTACGGCACCAGTCAAATGTCAAAAGTCTCGACGCTAAACCGTTGCGGCCTTCGCACAGAATACGCGACCGTCCAAATATCGTATGCCAAACCTTTCTCTTTTTTAGAGCGCAGCTCTTAGGGGCCCGTTTCCGGCTTGAGCGGCGTCGCCGTCGGCGTCGCAGTCGGCGTAACCGCGCGGTGCATCATGGGAAATGTCCCATAATGCACCGCGCGAGCCCCCCCACTGGGGTCACGTGACCTCGTGGGGGGTCACGTGACCCCCCGAAGTCACGTGACTCCCCTGAGGTCACGTGACCCCCTCCTCGAGGTCACGTGACCCCCCGAGGTCACGTGACCCCCGCCGATGTCGCGTGACCCCCCGATGACGTCATCGTCACTGATGACGTCACCGGCATCCACATCGTCATCGACATCATCACTGATGACGTCATCGGCATCCACATCGTCATCGTCATCACTGATGACGTCACCGGCATCCACATCGTCATCGTCATCATCACTGATGACGTCACCGGCATCCGCATCGTCATCGTCATCATCACTGATGACGTCACCGGCATCCACCGTCATCATCACTGATGACGTCACCGGCATCCACATCGTCATCGTCATCATCACTGATGACGTCACCGGCATCCACATCATCATCGTCATCATCACTGATGACGTCACCGGCATCCATATTGTCATCGTCATCATCACTGATGACGTCACCGGCATCCACATCGTCATCGTCATCATCACTGATGACGTCACCGGCATCCACATCGTCATCGTCATCATCACTGATGACGTCACCGGCATCCACATCGTCATCGTCATCATCACTGATGACGTCACCGGCATCCACATCGTCATCGTCATCATCACTGATGTCACCGGCATCCACATCGTCATCGTCATCATCACTGATGACGTCACCGGCATCCGCATCGTCATCATCACTGATGACGTTACCGACATCCGCATCGTCGTCTTCATCGTCATCATCACTGATGACGTCATCAGTGACGTCACTGATGTCGTCACCGGCATCCGCATCGTCATCGTCATCATCACTGATGACGTCATCAGCGATGTCACTGATGACGTCACCGACAATCGCATCGTCATCGTCATCATTACTGGTGAAGTCATCAGTGACGTCACTAATGACGTCATCGGTACCCGCATCGTCATCCTCACTGATGACGTCATCAGTGACGTCAGTGATGACATCATCGGCATTGGGGGTCACGTGACCCCCAAGGTCACGTGACCCCCCTCTGGTTAGTTTAACCCCCCCCCAGTGCCCTTCCCTCCTCCTCCTCAAGAGCTGCGCTCCAATTCGGCGTTACAGGGAGTTGTAAGCGGCTTTCTTTTTTTCTTCTTTTTAAGTCTAACACAACCTCTCATGGTTATAAGTAAAAAATCGAGGAGCTTCCTCGCCGCCAACACTCATCAATATTAAGCCTTCACGGACGCGACTACTTTTGTTTTGTCTCTCCTGTTACGGCCTCGTCTTAGCCAGCCTAGAACGTCCAAACTAAAACAAATTCCAACATTAAATGGCGTTTGGAAGGCACACGCTCTGAAACTAAGTGTACAGCGCATATCTCTTACTTGAAAGTAAACATCTTCGACAGAAATCTGTCTGGTTTGGGGAACAATTCGAAAAAAAGGAAACTCAAACCAAAAGTTTAGAAACAACAGTTCCCAACGTTTCGGGGTCGACTTGACTCCTTCTTCAGGGGTGACTAAAAATGGAATGGGACAGCGCGAGCTTCGACCTCTCCTTCTTCTTCTACCGAGGTGATGTTTTCTGAACGTGACGCAGGCCATGGACGTAAATAGATGGTAAGGCCCCGAGGGACCTGTTAATGTTCCCCGGTGTATTCTGGATGTGCCACGACTCCAAGAACAGGCGTCTTCGAATATGTGGCTCCGTGTCTATCACGTGTGCTTTTCCGAAGTCGATCCGATGATCAAACACCTCGCAATGTTCCGCGACGGCGCTACGCTCGCGATCGAAATTGCGCACATCGTTCTGGTGCTGGCGCATGCGTTCGGGAAAGGATTTAGTTTCACCGATGTAGGTGGCGGGGCACTCTGCACACGGTATCTTGTAGACCACGCCCTGTGCTTCCTCTTTTGGGAGGCGATCTTTCGGCCTTGGCATGAGCCGTCCTAATGTTGACACTGGCTTGTGCGCCACTTGAATCCCTTCTTTTCGGAGCACGCGCGCCAGTGTCTCGCTCGTCCCTTTTACATAGGGGACGCTGATGCGCGCGATGGGGCGGGGCTGTGTGTCACCCGATGATCCATGGTTATTGCGCGTGCAGCACTGTCGACGGGCGACGCGTTGGACGAAACTCCTTGAATAGCCGTTTTTTTGGAGGTCAGCAAGTATGGTCTGATTCTCCTTTCTTCTGTCTCTTTCCGACGAGCAGATGGTCGTTGCTCTAGACAAGAGAGTAGAGACCACCGACGTCTTGTGACTCGTTGGGTGGTTCGAGTCATAATCAAGGTAGCGTCCGGTGTGTGTTGGCTTCCTGTAGACCGTGAACCCCAGCTTGTCTCCTTGCCTTTTCACCAGAGCATCGAGGAACGGCAAGACTCCATCTCTCTCGTGTTCTACAGTGAACTGGATGGCCGGTTCTATGGAATTCAGGTGTGCGAGGAAGTGGTTCACCTCTGATTTCTTCACGATGCAAAAGCAATCATCTACATAGCGCATGAACTCTTTTGGCCTGTTGGCGAAAGTGCTAAGCGCTTTCTGTTCAACCACTTCCATGGTGAGGTTTGCCGTCGTGACCGAAATAGAGGCGCCCATTGCCGTTCCGCTGACTTGTTTGAAAAGCTCACCCTTGAAGCTGAAGTACGTACTGCCAAGGCAGAACTCGAGAAGGCGGCATAGCTCATCAACACTGAGGCTGGTTCTTGAGCCCAATGTTTCGTCTTTCTCGAGAACCTCTCTGGCTGCAGCAACTGCTAAGGGAACTGGCACGCTGGTAAAGAGCGACACAACGTCGAAAGACACAATCGTGTCATCATCGCTGAGTCTCACTTGCGAGGCACGTTCCACGAAGTGGCCGGTGTTCAGCACATGTGTCGGCGTATTTCCAACAAGGGGAGCTATAGTCCGGTGTAGGTAATTTGACAGCGCTCGGAGCGGGAAGGTCGTAAAGCTAAAAAAAAAAAAAAAAAGACCCGGAAAGGGGAGGCGCTGACACCGCCAGTTTTGTCACGAACCTGTCTTCAAGACAACTCTCCCCCTGCGAGATTAAAGTCTTGGCAAAAGGCCACGGCTTCAACATGACCACGACCCGGCCCCCTCTACCAAAAATGATTGCCGCTGTGGAAGACGGCATTGCGCGTCTAGACCCTAGCGTCCGAGAAGGTGTACGACTTAAAGCGATAGGCATCCTTTCAAAACCTCCGCCGAGGCAACGCCACAATCTATCTCGCGATGAAACTGCTGCGCTTCGGAAGCTCCGCGAAGATACAGAGATTGTGCTACTGCCGGCAGATAAAGGGAAATCTACCGTCGTCCTGGACCGGGAGGAGTACGAACAGAAGGCACGGGATCTTCTGGAAAGTCCGGCCTATGAAAAGCTTAAGAAAGATCCAACGTCCCAAATTCAGCGGAACATGAACAAGATGTTGTCCAACATTTTCAAGCAATATCCAGAGTCGAAAGCCCTTTACTTGCATCTCATCTGCAGGAATGGCTCTGCGCCAAGCTTCTACGGACTACCCAAGACCCACAAACCTAACATCCCCTTGAGACCTATCGTGGACTTTACGACCTCCCCGCTCCGAGCGCTGTCAAATTACCTACACCGGACTATAGCTCCCCTTGTTGGAAATACGCCGACACATGTGCTGAACACCGGCCACTTCGTGGAACGTGCCTCGCAAGTGAGACTCAGCGATGATGACACGATTGTGTCTTTCGACGTTGTGTCGCTCTTTACCAGCGTGCCAGTTCCCTTAGCAGTTGCTGCAGCCAGAGAGGTTCTCGAGAAAGACGAAACATTGGGCTCAAGAACCAGCCTCAGTGTTGATGAGCTATGCCGCCTTCTCGAGTTCTGCCTTGGCAGTACGTACTTCAGCTTCAAGGGTGAGCTTTTCAAACAAGTCAGCGGAACGGCAATGGGCGCCTCTATTTCGGTCACGACGGCAAACCTCACCATGGAAGTGGTTGAACAGAAAGCGCTTAGCACTTTCGCCAACAGGCCAAAAGAGTTCATGCGCTATGTAGATGATTGCTTTTGCATCGTGAAGAAATCAGAGGTGAACCACTTCCTCGCACACCTGAATTCCATAGAACCGGCCATCCAGTTCACTGTAGAACACGAGAGAGATGGAGTCTTGCCGTTCCTCGATGCTCTGGTGAAAAGGCAAGGAGACAAGCTGGGGTTCACGGTCTACAGGAAGCCAACACACACCGGACGCTACCTTGATTATGACTCGAACCACCCAACGAGTCACAAGACGTCGGTGGTCTCTACTCTCTTGTCTAGAGCAACGACCATCTGCTCGTCGGAAAGAGACAGAAGAAAGGAGAATCAGACCATACTTGCTGACCTCCAAAAAAACGGCTATTCAAGGAGTTTCGTCCAACGCGTCGCCCGTCGACAGTGCTGCACGCGCAATAACCATGGATCATCGGGTGACACACAGCCCCGCCCCATCGCGCGCATCAGCGTCCCCTATGTAAAAGGGACGAGCGAGACACTGGCGCGCGTGCTCCGAAAAGAAGGGATTCAAGTGGCGCACAAGCCAGTGTCAACATTAGGACGGCTCATGCCAAGGCCGAAAGATCGCCTCCCAAAAGAGGAAGCACAGGGCGTGGTCTACAAGATACCGTGTGCAGAGTGCCCCGCCGCCTACA
The DNA here is from genome assembly GCF_016920785.2 of Ixodes scapularis. Classification (NCBI taxonomy): domain Eukaryota; kingdom Metazoa; phylum Arthropoda; class Arachnida; order Ixodida; family Ixodidae; genus Ixodes; species Ixodes scapularis. The sequence goes on from NW_024609857.1 coordinate 189,659,310, forward strand.
TCGGTGAAACTAAATCCTTTCCCGAACGCATGCGCCAGCACCAGAACGATGTGCGCAATTTCGATCGCGAGCGTAGCGCCGTCGCGGAACATTGCGAGGTGTTTGATCATCGGATCGACTTCGGAAAAGCACACGTGATAGACACGGAGCCACATATTCGAAGACGCCTGTTCTTGGAGTCGTGGCACATCCAGAATACACCGGGGAACATTAACAGGTCCCTCGGGGCCTTACCATCTATTTACGTCCATGGCCTGCGTCACGTTCAGAAAACATCACCTCGGTAGAAGAAGAAGGAGAGGTCGAAGCTCGCGCTGTCCCATTCCATTTTTAGTCACCCCTGAAGAAGGAGTCAAGTCGACCCCGAAACGTTGGGAACTGTTGTTTCTAAACTTTTGGTTTGAGTTTTCTTTTTTTCGAATATCTCTTACTGTAGGTAAAATGACTGATTGTATCTAAAAACATTTCTACTTTGCAAAACTTTCTAACTCTCCTAACTTGTAAAAATCTCACTGTAAACGCTAAAGTACGAATCATATCCGCGTATTCGCTCCATGAAGCGAATATTGAACGAAGAACTGACGAACTTCGCCCAGCAGCGCCTTCGCTTTGCGTGCGACGTAACGTCCACTCTTTTGACGCCACTAGCAGAGCAGTGTTGGACAAAACACTCGATAAAACTATTTAGGTTAAGTTACTAAATAACTGCGTCATAAAGTATTTAAATTACTACTCAAGTTACTTTAAATGTAAAGTATCTTGAGTAGAGTACAAATACTTATAAGTGTATTTCAGTTACTCTTGAAGATACTTCCGAATTGCTTAATTTGTATCGACGTCATTGACAACGACAATTATGCAGCTACGCAAATCTGGGTTCCCAGAATGGTTTATTAACACGCAACAACACAAAACGGAAAAAACTACCGTAGGGCTATTTTATGCAGTCCGACTATAAAGAGCAAAATATTGTCACGAATGATAAATGATGAGACGGCGAATAAACTGAAGAAACTAAACGTTTAATGGGGCTGAACTTGTTTCCAAAACAAAAAAAGAGAAAGGCTAGCAGGCGTCGATGTCGGCGAAACAGGAGGATCGACCGCTAGGGCGAGATAGACTCCGGACCGCCACTCGGAGCACCTTTTGTACTCGCGTGTGTTTCTGGAACATTCGGCGTAGAAAGTTCGGCGCGTAGAACATTCGTAACTCGATCAGACGACGAAATTCTCGAACTTACCAGAATGTCAAGTGGAAGAAATAAATAAAATAGAAGTCCGCTTTCTGGTATCGAACCCGGAGCCTCCGCGCGATAGCCCAGCGCGGTAACCATTCGGCCATGCGCTTGCTGGGCAACGCACGTGGCAATATCACTGATAGATGTTATGCAAAACATTTCTGGGACAACAAGAAAGAGGTCGCTTTAGCTATTGGGGAGGAGATCAGACCGTGGCGCCTTAAGCGGTTAACTTTAGAAGTAGATGGATGGGGACAACAAATACAATGGCTCAGCGCTCGGCTGATTTAACCGAACGCGGTGTCAGCGTTCGGCTGGAGTTCGCGTTCTCCGGTGAGGAGGAGGAGGTGCTCTTTTGTTACCACTCCGGCCTGCATGAGCAATGCAGCATGCACCCTGCCCAGCTCAGCACTAAGGCCCAAGTAGGTCAAGTTCGCATCCTCTGACGACTGCTTTCGGGGGAGATCCGGCACTTAACGTCACTTCACTAATTGTTCGTATTTTTTCATTACACTGTGCCCCGCGCTCTATTAAAAAAGATGACACAAACATGCCCACAGGGCCTGTGGGCATGTGCACAGGCCTTGTGTTTGGTAAACACGGAGGTGTGGGGGTGACAAACGGGTCAGAGCGCTTTGCCAGTAGTGACATCGCTGAATATCACATCCTGCGGCGCACCTTAGACGCAACGTTTAAGTACAATCCATATTCCCTATACGGGGAGTTCACTATAAACGAACTTGGGACATGGATATGGGTGAATGGATAACAAAGAGAACTCACATAATAGCCACTGCAGTGGTCGCACCTTCTTCAAGTAGGTTGCGTTCAGAAAAGCGCTCAACGTTAGGGGACACTTTGTTGGCATTTTGAGAGGTCACCCAGCTCCTAGTTCGTTTTCTGTACTGTCCTCTGCTTATCAATGTTCGCTTACAGACACTGTTCGCGAGAGCAATAAGTGCCGGACTGACAACACACAAAAAAAACCTCGACGCTTTGCTTTAGCGGGGTCAAATATATAAAAAGCAAAACAATATTGTCTACTGTTTTGTGTGTGTCCGCTTCTCATTTTCTTCTATTTGTTATTTCTTGACACTTAAGTCTGCATTGTTCTCGTAGGTCGTTTCCCGGTCTGCTTGCGCCTCAGGGTGGCATCTATACTTCCGTGAAACTACACCTTTCGTTTCAGGATTTTTTGGGGAGAAACTTCATAGACCTTTTCCGGTTACTCTCGCCCCCGACCGCCAAGTAGGCATATCCGGTATGGACGACGAAAAAATATCAGAACGTTTTAACCTGCAAATAGTAAAAAAAATAGAGGGGAGGCAGAACGAGAATGCGTGACGGTTACGTTTATGTCCTAAATGCCTTCTATTGGCGTGGCCACGGCAAAACAATGTTTTCGCCCATACTGGAAGTGAAGACAATTCAAGATGGCGGCGCCCTTGCGAAAAAGGTCTATAGAAACAAAATGCGCCTTTGGGAAGGCGAGGGGAGAACCTTCATTGTACGAACTTTGGGCTGAAATGAGTCACCGTCGGCAAAAAAGCGATATTTTCACGAGCTCAGTTAAAGTCACATTAGCTAATCGGAGCTACCAACAGGATTCGGTTGCTCGAAAGAATGTTCACGTTTGCCCGTGCCACGCCCACCCCACTTCATACCGAAAAACTCGGAAAATGGCGGAATGGCAAAAATGTATTTAAGATAATGAGTGCAAGATACTCGGAGTTGTAATTAAAATAGAGTATTAAATACGCTCCATCAAAGGTATTTGCAAGACACCAAGATACTCTATTCAAGATACAGTATCTTGAGTAGAGTATTTGAGATAGGCACAAGTCTGTAGCCGAGTGAACACCGCCGCGCGAAATTCGTCGCTTTTAGAGCACAGCTCTTTGGTGCCCGCTTCCGTGTTTTGCGGCGGCGGCGTCAGCGTAACCGGGCTAAATTTTGCGGGAAAATTGACGCCACGTGACCTCAACAGCAATTCAATTCCCCGCTAAATTTAATTGCTGTTGAGGTCACGTAGCGTCAATTTTTCAGCTAAATTTAGCGGGGAAACTATGAGAAGGAGATATAGAGGAGAAGGAGGGGAGGGTACGGAGGGAGGATACGCATGAGGAGGAGGGGAGGGTACGGAGGAGGAGGGGAGGAGAAGGAGGGGAGAGGAGGACGAAGAAGAAAGGAGGAGGAAATGGAGGGGAGGAGGAGGGGGAAAGTAGGGGAGGATTCGGAGCAGAGGAGGAAGGGAGAAGGACGAAAGAAGGAGAGAAGGAGGGTAAAAGTAGGGAGGAGGAGAGGGTACGGAGGGGAGGGGTAATACCCTCCCCTTCGTACCCTCCCCTCCTCCTAATCAAGAGCTGCGCTCTAATTTAATGTTACAGAGATTTGTAAACGCCTTTCATTTTTCGCTCCATAGAGTCCAGCCTTTACGCCTCTGCAGGCGATGTAAGTATGCAAATAAATAAATAAATAAACAAATATTACTTTGATGGTACCATATGCAATACCATGCATTTTTCTTTTTCTTTTTTCTTTTTTTTGAGGCATCTTGTGATTGACGCACAGGTGACCACATGTTGAAGGCAAACAAAGGCTACAGGCATAAAAGTTCGGCTTTGAAATTTGTTCTCTCGGAACGAGTATTTAAACAGCATATTCACGTTTTTAAAGCAAGGAGCGAGTGGGCTATACTTCATTTCCCCTGAAGTCCAGACGCAGTCGACGCTACGAGCTTATAGGACAAATCAGACAGCGTCAAAAGGGCACCATCATGGTGTTCTTTGATGTTTATGTAGTGTACATGTTCTATCATCGCTAAACCAAGCATAAACTGAAAAGGCCCAAAGGTCAGGTGACTTGCGCTTTTGATGGTGCTCAATTGGTCCCATTACTTCGTAGCGTCGGCTCCGTCAGGACTTAAGCTGAAATGAAATATATCTCTCAAATGTTGCATTTGATGCCGAGTTCGACTAAGCGTGATTGGGGAACCGGATTTAGCACGAGGGTGCGCTGAATTAAAGCGAGTTAAAGCGCGATATGTTCCGATAAGTAAGAAGTCGGTTTCAATGGTAGGAAAGGTGATATTCTAAGTACAGCCTCGGACACGTGACACGTCCGGCAAAAAAAATTTAATAAATGGTTACCGTATGACGCCAATAGAGCGTGCAGTTCAATAAAATAAAAAAGTTAATTTATTGCCCCCTTTGCATACAATACTATTAAAATCCCACTTAAAGCAACATGGTATGGTCCTTGGACACAAAGAGATCGAGAAAAAAATTATAACAGTACCGTATTTTGCGGGCTGTGGTCGGCGAACTATAGGAAGCGAGCAAGCCGGCCGTGTCGCGGCGGTCGCCTATTGTTCGCCGCGACATGGCGGCAGCCGCCGTGGCCGCCGCAGGAGCATCGCGCAGCAATGGCGACGAACAGCACGGCGGACAGTGTCCCCGTCGTGATTACGACGGAATTTAAGGCAGTTACGAGTTCGGAAAGTTCCTTCGGAAGCCGGTGCCGCCGGCTCAGAATCATCGCGAAGTAATAGCAACGAACAGCACAGAGGACAGTGGGCGACTAAGAATCCGGAAAGCTTCTTCGGTAGCCGGTGCAGAATCATCGGGGGGAAGCACCGGCGATTAGCAGCACAGCGGACAGTGTTCCCAGGGTGATTACGACGGGGTTTAAGGCGGTTACGAATCCAGAAAGCTTCTTCCGTGGTGCCAATATGACGAAGAGAAAACTGTTTCATGAATCTGGCCGCGTGTGCGACGTGAAGGAGGCAGACTTGGACGTAGTTCAACTACTCTACACAAACTACTGTAGTTTAACTACTTTTTTGAGTAACTTGGTAACTTTCAATTACAACTTGATTAGGGTAATTAGTAGTTTAATTTAACTACTTTTTTCAGGTAACTTCTACTCAAATTACTAACTACTTTCGAAATTATATAGTGCTAATTTTGCCCATCACGAAAGTTTGAGCGCAGAAATGAATAAGGCGCCGGCAGATGAAGTGGCATTCCCGAACAAGAGCCCCCCTTGTTCGGGAAGGCGTCCTTGGGCCAAGGTGGCGACGAGCAGCCAAAACATAACAACGGCACGCACGAACGCAGGAAGAGGTGCTTAACAAGCCTTGGCCGGGTATTGACCTAATCCGGTAATGCACGCAGGCGCCGCGTTTCCAGCTGCAACGGTGAAAGACGGGGACACTCTGAGATTTGTTGTTTTCGTGTTGTCTGTCTTTAGTGAGTTCTGACTCAAGCGGTAGGTTCCACTGGAGGCGCCTGCGTCAGCGCCTTGTCGTCAGCGACTTTGCAAAGCCGGACTCCCCCGCGCACAAACCCTGGTACGGATAATCCGTTCATGGGAGCACGTTCCCGCTTCCAGCTGCAACTCTATACGAGCGACGATGCTTGTTCACGTGATCCTTCGAGTCATTCCGACCATCCATGCCTGGGAGTCCTGTTTGTTAAAAACGATTCAGGCGCGTCAGAATATTGTAGTCGCCGGCGAGGATTGCGAGTTACCCTTGGGAGATCTTTTTGTTGGACCGGGCTCAGCGGCGAAGTATACTTCGGTTCATCTTGTGTTAAACCAAATTTCTTTTTTTTCTTCAGTAGCGTCGCACTAGCACTACAACGGGACGCGCAGTCGTCCGGATGATCTCATCGTAGTGGCGCGAGACTTGAACCCTTGACGGTCTGGTGCACTCACTCAGCGTACTCTCAGAACGACGTCTGAATAAAGAGGGGCCAGTCATAACAATCTCAACTTGACGAAGAAAAAATAAAAAAAGGAGGAAAGTTTGTTATAAAAGACCCTCTACCCCAGGCAAACCTCACATGTTTCGTCATGGACACCTAAGATGCCGACACTCGCTTACCTGACCCTGCAGAGCCTGTTTCTCAAATTCAACGCTGCCGTTCCATCCAGCCCGTCGGTGGAACGTCTATTTAGCTTGGCTGGGGACGTCTTTACAAGGAAAAGGGGAAAACTCTCCTATCAAGAACTTTGAAAGTCAATTGCTTTTGCGAGCGAATAAACTATTTTGGCGAAAACGCAAGCCATAAATAGACTGCATTTATTTAAGGCTCGCAGGGTTTTCCATTGATCAAAACTGCTGCTCATTTTGCTACCACAAAAATATAAAAAAGTAACTTCGAAAGTAACTTCAAAGTAACTCGCTACTTTTTACAGTAGTTAGTAGTTTACTCAATTACTATTACGAATGCGTAATTTCTACTCTACTCCAATTACTTTTGGCGTCGATACTCAGTAACGTAACTTAACTACCTTTTTTGAGTAATTTGTACATGTCTGGAAGGAGGTCCGTTTCGACGGACAAGTGGATGTCACGGAGCGCCGTACTCTGCAAAGAAAATTAAGCGCGCCCGGAAAAAATTTTTGTTGGCGTTGAGTGGACTGCGGTAATTATGTACGTTTATTTCGGAATCAGCTTGACAATAACTGGGCAATTTTTTTCGCGCCGTTCCGCGATTCTCTTTACTATCTTCCTGTAGGCTGATGTAAGCATCCAACGGTAGGCTTAGGAGGGCGACCGCATTCCGCTTCTCGGTTCCGGTGAAGTATTTGCTGCATACTTTAGAGTTTGCCGTCGGTGTCGATGCTGTTCCATCGCCGCTATAAGAGACAAAAAGTTAGTTGTATTATTCGTCAGCAGCTTAAACAAAGCGCGAAGTGGAAGGAAAGAAACACCACTAACCTGTATGGACGCACAAGTCGTACCCAGGTCGCGCAGTACTCCGCCTCTTACGGCTTCGAAGGGACGATGTAGTACTTCGTGCCGTGCGCGATCTTGCCGACCACGCAGCAATTGTTGCGGCTTTCTTGGTGCGGAATAGTCATCTCAGAAATTACAGTGCTAACCCACTACAACGCACAACCAACGCAGCGTCTGGCAGAAGATGCCCGATGCAACGGACCCGTTTGCCGCTAGGGGCGCCCTGGTCGGGGCTTGAATTAGATCCGCACGGTTTCTATACACCTTTAGAAGTTTGAATTTTAGGCTGTGCTGACTATCACCGCGTGCGGATTACAGAGGAATGTTGTTGTTCAAGATCGTTCATTATGACGAGACACGATCGATTTTGTGAACAGAGATTTTGTTAATGATGATATATGTGTAATACAAGGTTCTTCGTGAACAAGGAAAGCAGATATTTGTCTACGTGTACCGTCAATGAGTAGATTTTCGTGTCAATTAAGCACCAGGTGAGGACAATGCACGGCTTGCGGACTATCCAAACAAAAACTTTTATTTTTTTACCGCAAATTTGCTTCCACGGATTATAACCCCGAAAATACAATAATAAAAAAATGCGAACCCCCCCCCCCCCCCCCCTTCCCCGAGCATACTGTACTCAACAGATACAAGTTAAGCGTCTTGAGTGCTTACAGTAATTATAATAATAGGAATAATAAGTACATAAAATTTTCAGTTACCTTTTACATTTTTGCAACAGAAATAGAATGTGCAGTAAAGTTTAAAGTTTGACTTACACGGATGTATATAAAGAGTAGCACTGTCTAGAATTATAAAAGACCCAGCAATTCACTGCTTTTCCTCATCTCGGCTATGCCGAAAAACATCTTTTTTCTTAAAGAGTTGCACAGCGACTGGTTACCATACCTTATTTGAAGGCAACGGGAACCGATATGTTTGTATATACTGGAACGATATCGAGCGGGACAGGCAGAGCTATCATCGAATCTTTGACGGCCTTGCGAAATCCAAATATTTCTATTACGACCCGTGGTCGGCCATTTCAGAGACGCTGTTCTAGCCTGAAAAATAAGCTTCGCGCGTTTGCCACTCGGTTTGGCTTTCGTGCTGAGAAGGTTTGTTAAACATGATGACATTAACGCAAAACCTAGGTTCCTCGACGCCTTCCTTGTCCTCACAGCGAGCGTCTAGTACGTTCCTTGTCGACCATCGAAGTTTCTGTTGTTGACATTCCATAATTAGTTTCACCTAAAGGCGCTAAATAATTGAGACGCATCAAAGTAACGACGACACTTCAGTTACCTTGGTGGTTCAAATAAATGTTTTCAGTTATACAAAATACTATCTAAAATCGCAGGAATCACGCTTCTCCTCTCTCCAGATTCGTTATAACTGGGCCTACACTTTCCGGTTTTAACCGGAAAACATTCGCCGCTGTTGAAAAAAAAAAAAGTTAAAACCGAAAAATACCGTTTTTTATATATGAACATATATAAAAAACGGTATTTTTCGGTTTTAACTTATTTTTTACAAACGGCAAGTTTTTTTTTTTTTTTTTTTTTTTTTTACCAATAAAGTTTTATGTAGACGTTTGTCAGACTCGTTCTTAGTTTTTTTACGCTCTTCGCTTTGTGTTGGCGGTCAGGACAGTCCGCTTCGCTTAGTTCGCTTTGTCCAGCCGTCCACCCGCCACTCCCGCGTTACGACGTCATGTTGATAATGACGCGGGGAATGTACAGAGTGCTTCAGGTTCACTCTGCAACTTCCTTTCTTTTTTCCATCAACGCATTCGCAGCTTTTTAGAAGCCACTAAAAAATGGGTATCCTATTTATTTTTATTTTTTATTGAGTGCGTGCTTTTGATGACCCACGACTTTGATTAAATTTGGTGGTTGTGTCTAGACCATAGAGAGCAGACCGTGACCACAGAGAAGAGGGTGAGCTCAACTCAAACCGGTCAGTTCTCGATCGGCGGTTTTTGGGCGGAAAGAAAATGAATTTCGAGCCGCAAATTGTGTTCTGGGGAGTCGTGCTTTCATGTGGCTTGTACAAGTAAAAACCTTGGCAAGCAAAAATGCCCTGTCAGTGTCTCTTTAAAGATGGAACCAAGGAACTTGGGTGCTCTCTGTTGCGAGGGTTTTAAGACGAGAAAAAAGAAGACCTTGTGAAACCGTAAAACTCGTGAAACCCGTGAAACTCATTCTAATGTGGAGGAGTTTCCCGGAAGTACGTAAAAAGAAAAGTAAATGTTGAAGAGAAAGCGTACATGTCTGTCTTACAGTCTCATTTTGACACGTTTTGCCACACGCAGGTGCATCCTTCATTTCTTTACTACAGAGCAAGTGAAACAGCATGTCGCGTCGCAAGCTCTTTCTCACTAGTGCTTCGTCTTTATTGTCACGTTTTGTCTTCTTAATTTTTTCTGCAGCGACGCGCTGTCGGCATCGCGTGCTAAAACAGTAGATTGAATAAACTTGCCTGCTTGCTTTCGCAATCACCCTCACTATAAATGTGTCGTCCTGAGGCAGCGAGGGATGGGGCGTTTGGGATATCGTACAGTACAATACTATTCTCGAAGCAGTATTGTACAACTAGTGCTGCAGAATCACACCAGAAAGCACAAAGTTGAGCCACCACAACCCAGAGACATTCTTGTTGCAAAGATCTATATACAAGCACGCACGTCCATAGAAACTTTGTGATACAAACGACAATCGTGGAACATCGAAATTAACGTCACTCTGTTGTAGTGTCGAGAGACACCACGACTAGACAGCAAGACCTCAATGTCCCACCTAAATTTAGCGGGCAAATAGACCTCACGTATAATCCGACTTCATTTAAGGTCACGTCACGTTACGTGATGCCCCGGTGTCCTGGTGACAAGTCTTGCTACGTCATTTTTTTCGCGATCGTCCCTTATTTCTATTTGAAAGTGACTTCTCAATATGCTTCACGCAATTCCTCCAGAAAAAAGGGCACGCTTTCTGTTCCTGAGGCAAAACTGCCACCACGGAGTCCAGTAGAGCAATGGGAGGGAATGGGGGAGGGGGGGGGGGGGGGGCGCTCTCGACCCCACCGACGCGTGAGAGCTTCTCGGACCCGACTGGAATACAGTGGCAGGCGCGACGCTCGGCCTTCAGTTTGATGCCTTAATTAGGAGGCATGGGGTGGAAGGAGCGCTCCCCGAAAGCGCTCGACGAGGCTCCGTTACGCAAAGTTACTCCGCGCCACCCTAAGCTGACAGTGCGGCGGAACCTGCTCGTTCCACCAGTGACGCGTCAATCTTTGACCACGTGATCACGCTCCCGACCCGCACCCACGTGCGGAGAGGGAGGTCAAGTGATGAAGGGGAGGTGGTTGATTGGTTCGGTTAGCGCTTATAGCTCCCACCCGACTGTCGGCTTAGGGCTTAACGGGGTTTAGCGGGAACCTCGCCGCTCCAGAAATGATAGGGCCGTTGAAACCGGGTGGACCCGGGAGAGTGGCTTTGGCTCGCTGACGCCGTTTTGTGCTGACCCCAAATGGAGAAAGTTTGAAGGCGCTGTAGCGTACGTTCGTTGATTTTTTTTTTTCAGTCCGAAAGCCGTTGGTATTATTCTGGCGGGACTCTGTATTGATGACCTAACAGGATAAGATATTTCTAAAAAAAAAAATGCTGCGTTTGGTATTTTTGGTTTGAACAGATGAATCCGATCATCGGAGTGTCTTCGTTTAATTGGTAAGAATATCGAGTGGTATAGGGGAGAAGAGGCGAACGCAGTACAAATAGAACTTTGAGAAAACTCCCTTTCTTTCCTTTTTTTTCTTTATTTCTTTATTTTCTTTTTGTTGAACCCTGTCTCGTTCTCAGCCACTTAAAGCGCGAAGCACGTTACGTTTGGTTATGCGCCCGTGTTACCATAACCACAACCCGGTGCCTAGGTACCAAGCAAAAGCTCCTCAAACTTTCTTTTCTATATTCTAACGATTCAGAAAAAGATATTCGGTGATAAAGATAATTCCTAAAAGGCTTTAAAAAATTAATCAAATATAAAAAGTAAGCAATGCTTTGCTCAGTTCGTCACAGTCACTTTACCGTATCCCTGTTCATCATGTATCCAACAAATTACTAGTGCATGCACAATGAGTACAAAAATGAATTGTATCGCATAACCCTTCATATTTCAGTAAAATTATCGTCGCTCACTCGCAAGCGAGGCACTAGAAAAAAAAAAGTTCCATACATTGTTACCTTCAGCAATCAAACTAAACAAACGACGACTAAAATCTTTCAGGCTTGTCGACCCCACTCCTTTTAACTGGCATACCCAACCGCTTGAATTAACCGTAAAGCCTTGAATCATAAAAATTAGGCACAATATTGAAACAGGCAATAAAGGTCGAATGAAGGACGCGTGCTTAAAAGCCAACAAAGAAGTTGTGTTTGGAGGTATTTTCTTCAAAAAGTCAGAAGTATAACGATAGCCATCAGATAACATAGACGCCTCGGTGGCTCTTAGGATTCACTGAATACAGAAAGAAAAAAACCTCGGTGGCTCTGAGGCAAAGCGCCGGGCTACAGACTGCCACTAGGTAGGTTCGAATAACGGCCATTGTGTCCGCAGTCTGACAGAGGCTTATTGCGGAGAAGGCGCCGTGCAGCCGAGCTTTTGGCCGCACGTCCGACAGGCTCCCAGGTGATCGTAATCCTCGGTCCTCCGCTGTGGCGTGCCAGATGCTCTTCACCGGTTTGGCACGCGAAATCACCGAATTTGGATTCAACCATCAAATATATGTACATATATATTTTATTTTTTTGTGATATACACGTGCTGCTGCGATATTGTTGGCCAAAAGAGGCAGCACAACGTCTGCAAACGTGCCGTCACAAACTCGATAATATTGGTTTCACTAATACTGCGCCCCAGACCCGTATATGTAGAAAGCTTGGCCACTCATTTGGGAAGTATAGGAGACAAATGAGGAGGCGCCATTGGGCAAAAGCGGGCTGGGCGTTTTCCAGGACATCTTCACAAAATCGAATGTGGCCAACCAGGAGCCGGAAATAATACCCTGGTGGTGGTCGCGAGAAACAAACTTAATAAGTGTATCGGAGTAACTCTCGGTTATTGAAAATATGGTGCACGTGATGTTTCCATCACGATCATCCAAAATTATGGTGGAAGAGTGCGACTAGCGGAACGATCGACATAATCCGTACGCCAGGCGCCGAGGGCCGAGAATCTGCCGTCCGAGCAATCACACCCTGTCCGAGCAAAGCGAAGTTCGAGCGGCACTTTAATTTCTTACATCTTTCTGCGCGATAATGATCGAAACATTATGTGCACTTTATTTCCAACCAGGAATGGTTACTACATTTAACTCTTACGCGCCTATTAAAACATATGATTAAAACTATTTCTCGCTACCACCGCTAGGGGATTCTTTTCAGCTTCTGGTTGGCCAAGAGAGCATGCCCATCCCTCTTTTTGCGTCCGCTGCACGCCCTGGCTCTGCCCGCGCTTCCCATTGACCAAACTCTCTTTATACACGGCTCTGCTCAACCCCCTAAAAACCGCGTGCTCCCATTGGCCAGGGGCGCGTGATAATTCCACTCTGTTGCCATGGGAACTTAAAATGTTAAAAGAGCGCAAAAAACGACGAAGTATGTTATACCAACTCGCCCAGGCTTCAACTTTAGCACCATGAAAACGTTCGTGAAACACGAAAGCAACCGTTTGCCGTAACTCTCACTTTCCGAGTTCGGATCGTGGCGATAAAGTGACGTGTGGCCACATATGACCCAACGTTATTAGATTTGCTGAGTTACAGAACTGCTCATAGAAGCTGCTTGAATGAGCAGTACCCCCCTTGTCCCCACGACTCTCCTCCCGTCGTTCGACGCGCCGGACGGCTGCTTTGGTAACTGCAGTGTACATTATGGGATACGTACGTTTCGAAGCGCATATAGAACACGCAGTTTTGAAACGAAAATCTAGATGGCGCTTAAAACGACGAGAGGCTAGATCCCCTTCATGTTTCAAAAGTAGCGCAAGGTGCTTCTATTCATGGAAGCACGGTCAACGTGCAGGCCTTGGGAAGATCATGGAGGCACTGCGCAGCACTGAGCTAGATTTCAGATGCCATGTTCTTCCCAGAAGTGGCGCGCGGCTCGTGTCTCGAGTATTTCTACAACAATGATTGGCGCCACTTTTCCCAGGATAGAGATGGTTTACGGGAGGCAGACTGAACTCCCGCGGCGGTACCCCCCTCCGCGGGAGTTCCACAACCGAGGTAATCTAGTAATGTTGGTATGACCCACGCGGCACATAGCAGAAGTCGCGTAACTATATTAACGGCGGCATTAAGGCCCGTTCAGACTCTTGCAACTGAGTACGACCGAGAGAGACGAGACTTGTTAAAACCTCTTAAAATTTCTTAGCACAAGAGAACACACTGGCGCGCTGGCGCCATCTATGCGGTGACCCTGGAACTGCCTTTCACAAGAGCCAGGGTTTTGCGGGATTTCCGAGGTCAAATGTGCGTAATACCTATAAGAAAGGCTCGTTTATAACGTTAACAAAAGTTTTTCGAGCCAAGGAGGAGGAGGAAAGAACATTTATTGTCCGACAGAATTGGCATTCTCCCTCCCCCCTCGGCACCATGGCCGGGGAGGCAGGAGGCACCGCTTTAGATGCTGGCCAGGAGGTCTTGTGTCCCGGCGGCCTCTTCAGCCAGTCGGACGAGGCGGAGCTGGAGCTCAGGGTCCAGGATAATGCGCAGGATAACGCTTAGGATAATGCGCTAGAGAAATAGAAATTATGCCGCAACGCCAAGTATACACTGCTACCCAATAGATGGCGCCAGAGTGTCCTCGCGTTGTAAGAGGTTTTAAGGAACCCAGTTTTAAGAGGTCGCAATAGTGTGAAGGGGCCCTTATGCAACACGCCCTATAATCTGTTTCACCATAAACGCGAGCTAGTGCGAGTGATAATGCTCCGGGCGTTCAACGTCCCTGCCAAGCAGGACCGCTTGAGCATGAGCAAGCGAACATTCTTGCAGATATCGTTTGGGGTGATGTGCTTGTTCTTGTAGCTTCTGTTTCGATCGAACGAAGTGAAACAACCTCAAGGGAAGCTTCTAAAATGTAAAACGATGGCGGTGACGCTTTTTGTGCAACGATAGCTTGACCAACGCGTACAACGACGGGTTTTCCGCGAGCACGTGGATGCCTTCGCGAAACACGAAGCCTGCTTCCGTTGAAAATACCGCTTGTCGAAAAGCACAGTGTGATGTGTGATGAGCTGCGCGACGAGAGACAGCGACCATGATGACCGTCGAGCTAATCGTGCGAATCGAATCGCACTAAGGATTTCTTGCAACGGGGAGCTTCCAAGGCATGGTCGCCATCAATGATCACAACTCCCAGTTGGCCGTGATCAGAGCAGTGAAGGCTGTCACGAATGCGTTGTCAACCGGCTGAGAAGAGACGGCTGGGTCGCAAAAAAAACGGACCGAGGCAGCGAAGACATCTGCGATAGAAGACATTCGTCGCCACTACGGCAAGCTCGCCGACATCGTGGTGTGCGTTGACTAAACCTATTCTTGGTGAGAAGATCTCTAGGGTCGCTTCTGGTTTCCCCAAGTATGGGTAGTGCACGTGTTACCCACGCGGTTATGGCTTATTTTTATAGTGCATAGAAGCTTGGCATTGCACGTGCTTGCACCAGCATAGGTTGTTGTTGTTGAATGATGTTTATTGATGAGATGAGTGGTTCGGCTGTCTTGGTGGGTGGTCTGAGACAGGAAGAGGGGGGGGGGGGGGCTGGGAGTTTAGAGGGGAAAGGGAATAAATGATGTGAAAAATAAAATCATTAAATGCGATGATGCGTCCCCGTCTCCCTGATGTAGCTCATCAGGGAATCGAGGACTGCTTTCCTGAGGAAGTTAAAGTATCCTCACTCTGGGTTTGGAAAACTTCCACCGAGCAGCGATACCCAAGCTTCTCGCCGCGAATTCACTGGCTGCCATAGCTATGTGCGTGAGTGCTGAGCGAGTGCAGACGGCGAGCTTCCAGAGCTCTTCTCCAAGGTGGATTCCACACCGTCAAGATAGCAGGGCTTAGCAGTCTATTAATGGGAGCTCGTTAGGAGCATGCTCTCTAAACATCGCCCTCAAATAGGGCGTTCAGTGAATGCCTCCTGTAAGGTGTTTGAAATACCCAGGCTCGACCTAAGATGGTCCGTGAAAATCGGCGCCTACACTAGCTATCTAAATTTTTCGTCAAAGGTGTATATCACAGGTTGGTTTTATCTAGTAAAATTACAAAGCGTAGCTCCTTTTCCGTAAAAAGATAGGGCTCAAGAACTTGCCAGTGTCAACCGCGGACGGCGATGCAGACGAGTGAGTCAAGTGGCAGGGCGCGTTTGGCGCACGTATTGATAGATGGCGCTACCTCCTTATCGGGACTACTCGCAACGACCGTGGTCTAATAAAATTAACATATTATTTTAGTAATGTACCTTTGGTTTAAAATTACACGCAGAAATGATAGCGACACTTAAAGTAACAAAATTAAAACAGGACGCGGCTGCATAACGACTTCTCCAGCGGCGCTCTTGCGGCCGACGGATTTCGTCTGCGTGTCGTCTGCTCTCTTGCGCTGGTTGGCTACACCTTCCTACCCTGCTCCCGACGCCATTTATCAACACGTGCGCCAAACGCGCGCCTCCATTCGACTCGGTCGTCTGCGTCGCCGCCCGCTGTTAACCCTGGCAAGTTTTTTGGCCCTATTTTTACAGAAAAATAGCTAGCGTTGTAATTTTGCATAATAAAATCGACCCGTGAAATACACCTTTTACGAAACGTTTAGATTGATACAAGCAGTCACCAATGTTTACGACCGATTTGAGACCTAGCCTGGGCATTTCAAGCACTCTAGAGTCTAATGGTACATCCAGCGCGCTCTAGAGCGCGCTTTCGTAAACGTGCCAGATCGGTAGTGATAAAAGAGCGCGGCGACGTGATCGTGTGGTTCATTCCGAGGGTTTCCCTCCCTCTCCTGAGAGCGCTCCCTGGTACGCCCAGGGAGCGCTCTCGGAGGAGGGAGGGAAGCGCTCGTAATGAACCACGCCATCACGTCGCAGCGCTCTTTTTTACCCCCCGATCTGGCACGCTTACGAAAGAGCGCTCTAGATCACGCTGAAAGCACCACGCGAATTTACCATAACTGAACCTTCGTCACCATCATCGGTCTGAAGGAGACCGTCGCCGTAGTGAATGCATTCTATATTTTATGAAAATACCACTTCGCTATTAACATCATGGCAGTAAAAAACGTTGAAATTGTAGTGTTCATATTGCTTCGAAGTTAGTGCACGCTTAATACCTATGCCTACAGTTGGTCATTTTTTTTGCGCTCCACAGATACTGTCATTCACGCAATAAAATCACAATGGGTTGAATATGAAATTTTATTGTATCAACCAAATATTTGACCTTTCCAGGCCAAGTTTCTGTAGTTGCAAGCCACTCATCGGGCAATCTAAAGAAAGACTGTTTGAAGCTCTGCACTCAACTCTATGAACAGATCGGTTCGAAAATTAGTCGTTAGTTATTAAGGCAGCAAAAGTTTAGTCTACCAAAGAATGGCGACGTTGTTCCCAACTGTAGACGGGAAATTTAGCCAGTGCAGTACGACTGCTAGCCTGGGGTCTTTAACGTGCATCACACAGTAGTGAAACACGACCGCACGCCGGTTCAATGCCTATCCAGGTATAAACAAGTAGGGGAGGGGATTTAACTCAGAATCTATGTTGAGTAACACGATAGTTGTAAACTATCGTAAACTGAACCGGCGCTGTTGTCGACGAGGGTGCAGGTTAAGTCATCCTTGTGGCTTGTTGTCTTCTCCTTACCACCATTACGCACAAACAACAAGCTGCAGTAGAGTAGGAAAAGTAATGTGGTATACATAAAATCTAATTATTATTATGCGGTACACCCTTAAATGGGTTGGTAGATTCAGACATTTTCATGAAAGCAGCTGTTAGATATGGGAACAATCAGGACACTATATAGACTGGGTTACAGTAAATTTACTAGGATGCTGGTCAAACACACTTTAGAAAGCACACGTGTGTGAAGGCTGCGTTCACAATGCAGTTTCCGTAAAACTTCCACTGCGTTAATCGCGCTGCAGAACCCGGGATCCTCTGTTCAATCCCCACCCCTGCCCGTTTTGATCTGGATGAGCATCGTACCGGCATGCGGTCGTGTATCGCTACTGCGTGATGCACGTTAAAGACCCCGGGCTAGCGGTTGTACTGCGCTGGCAAAATTTCTAAACTACAGCTGGGAGACTCGTCGCCTGTTAAGGCAAACCAAGTTCTAGGCAGTATAAACGTACACACACAACTCATTTCTTTTTTTTTTTTTAAGCGGAACTGTTAAGGGCTAGTTTGCCCACGATCGTGTCCCCCGCAAAAAAAAATGAAGACATTGAACTCTGGACGCCTACCGCCACCTATGAGTGACGGCGGCAAGCCACGTATCTGGTTGCCCCCGTCGCTCATAGATGGCGGCAGCCTTTCCACTCTGGCTTGCCGACTTGCGGCCGGCCATTACTTTCCATTGCACAACTCCGCTGATCTTCCGTCTTCACCAGAGTGGAAAGGCTGAAAGTTTTAGTTTCGTTTTAATTTGGATGACCATCGTACCGGCGTGCTGTCATGTACCCTACTGCGTGGTGCACGTTAAAGACTCCAGGCTAACAGTTGTACTGCAGTGTCTAAATTTCTCTTCTGCAGCTGGAAGACAAGTCGCCCATTGAGGCGAACTAGGCTCTATACTGTATAAACACAGCCACACCCCAACTTTTTTTTTTACATTGTAGTTTGGCGGTTGTGAGTGCATAGCCTCCGAGATCCCGAAAAATGGTATCTCGGAGGACATGATGAGATTGTCACGATGTGCAAGCACGCCGGTGAGGGCGCTGTGGGGCAGAGCGTGGCCATCCAACTGCTGACAGAGGCCTGGCGGTCGCTGCCTGACGGGTCTCTTGGCCCCGCTGTGGCTGGCAGCACCACCCCAGGCCCCTGCGGCAGAATTGGGCCACACGACATCCAGCTCCTATGAAGAGGACGACGCAGTCGCAACACCTTCCAGTTCTAGAACACCCTACCACTGTTCAGAGCAAAGCGCTCATGCCCAGATCGTGCTAGGCGAGGATCAGTCAACGAAGTAGAGGGGCTTAGAGTGGTAAACCGGAACCTTAAAAGTGCCCCCCCCCCCGGTCGCCGCCATGTTTTACGCAGAGGTGACCACTCGTCACGTGACCTTCCAAGAGCCGTGACGTAACCGGTAAAATGGCAGCACCCAGAGCTGGCGGATGCCAGCTTGTTTGGTGTGCGGTAGCCGTGATGTGCAGCTGCTTTCCCACGACTTCGGGCTTCTTCGTGCTTTCTGGCGAAGTTATAATGTGAAATTATGAATGAATGAGACCTTATACACTTTTTGCGCAAGATCGCTCTCGATCATCTGGATATGAACACCTTTGAGACAGCATCAGCCGTATCGCCGTACCGGTGCTCGGATTCCCGGATGGGTTCGAGGATCGATAGAACTTTGAGTGCTTTTAGCATAAAATGTTCGCATTCTCTTAGCTTTGTTTGAACGTCGGAATGTCTGAGAATCGACGCGAAATTTATGCGTCAGATGCAGGACCTAGAGGAATTTTTTTCAGCCCTAGGTATCTTCATAGCCACTGCAACTTTTAGCGAGGAAGCTCCTACAATCTTCACGTTTTGTACTAATCAACAATTTTACGATATAACTTCTAGCATAAAATATTGGCAATTTTCTAGCTTCGTTTGAACTTGGCAATGTCTGAGAATCGAAGCGAAAGGTATACGTCGCGTTAGGGCCTAGGCGAAGTTATTTCAGCCGTGCGTCACCAAATAATCATAGCAACGTTTAGCGAAGAAGCTCCTGCGACCTTTAACTTTTTGTGCTACTCGACGATTCTACATTGGATCGCAATACTTTTTTATAGTGAAAAGCTGGCGTTCGCTTAATGGCTTGCACGAAACTCTTTCAAAGCGTTCGGACCAATCATTCGGAAAAAAGTTAATTACTTATGTTCATAAAACAGTTTATTTGTCTCCTTGGAACTCAGGACACAGCAAGTCTTCAGATTTTTGAGTGATCAGTGAATAAGGTGTTGCATCCGATGTCCGTTAGAAATAAGTATCAGTAGGCTGTTGACACCTTGCCGATCGGTGTCAATAGTTCACAGTAAATTCCATGCGTATGATCATACTCTTCTTAAATGGTTGTCTAGTCCATCATGCTAACATCTAGAATCTTTAAAAAAAATGCCGCTCCACTCTTTACACGTCCAGAGAAAGAAGCACACATATAACCAATTCGTTAGATGTAATTAAACTCGGAAATAGAATACTAGCTGCACATTTTTATCTTTCGTGGGGTTTATTGCAGCAATGTTTTTTTGAACAAGAGTGCTTTGTATTAGTCGGTCAATTATTTACTGTTCTAATTACCTGGACAAGATGACTCATACTCGTGTTCATCCCTTGCCCGAAGATAATTATTGTTTAAAAATGCTGACTACCATCCCTTTCAGTCTTTTCAATAGACTTTTTTTTTTCAAAAGTGTGGGCCGCCTATACTTTGTTTCACCGTAACTTGAAAAGGGCGACCGCCACAGCCTCCTTAAGCCAATCAGAGAGACGGAGTGAAGGTGTGGGACAAATTTGTGCAGATGAGCACTCTGATGATATGCTGTCATGTGCCTCTCTCCAACGTGCATACCGACTGACCGGGACTGCAGCCTTCGCTGTTTGCCAAATTGTGATGAAACGAATTACAGCAGCTACTATTTTAATTAAACGAGGCCTTCATACCTTGGGCATTTGTTCGACAAGAATGTTATGTCAGCCATCAATGTGAACTTGGCTCAGCGCCTATTGGACACGAATGCTGCATTCGTGTCAAATAGTGTCCAACACAGCTGTCGCCAGTTTCTTTCGGCTGAACGCCGAAAGAAACTGGCGACAGCTGTGTTGCTTGAATGGGTATTGAAAGTAGTCTATTGTGTCATACGTATAGGAAGTGTCCTGCTATATAACAATGCATGAACACATACTACTAAATCAGATGCTCAGAGGTGTGTTTGCTTTTGCAATCAACAAGTTGCAGCAGTAATCATTTCTTACGAGTGTAATATTTATTTTCCGTAGCTGGGCCCGTTTTATGCTCATTAATGTCAGCGCCCTATTGAAAAATCCTGCAAAAACTTCCAGTGACAAATATTACCGGGCGCCACTTCCAGTAACCAGATTTCGCTGGACCTTTTACCGGAGCCACTTACGGTTAAAATCCGGCAAAAACTTCCCGTGACATTCGGCGGAAACGGGTTAATTTCCACTCATTTTCACCAGAAACCAGCGTAGCCACTTTCGCTGGAAGTTATACCAGAACAACTTTCGATTACCCGCCGCTGGAATCCTACCGGAAGCCACTCTCGTTTGCCGGACATCGAACATCACTGGAAGCTGACGCAAGGGGAACGGCTAAAGTCAAGGAAGCCAAGACGAGCAGGGGGAGTGTGCCTGTAATGGCGGCCGCCAATATAGCGGCATTCTCGTGAGTGCGTGTTTTAGCTCGAAGCGACGTTGCAATTATGCAAGAAGTGCGTGCAGCGAACACCGGCAACTTGATATTTGCGACAGGCAAAAGTCTGGGCCAGAGCAGGTACGAGACCACTCGAGTGGCATTCTCGTGAGTGCGAGTTTTAGCTCAGGACGACATTGCAATCCTCAAGAAGGGCGTGCAGTGCACTGTTTTGACGATCCGTCCGTTTTCATCCATTTTCATGGATGAAAATGGATGAAAACCAGTTTACCAGTCTTTGGTAGATTATTTGCCGGCAAACAGATTTCACTGGAATGTCACCGGCAGACCCTTTCGTATACCAGACGACCCGGTTTTCCTAGAAAACTTACCCGAAACGGGTGACTCGCTTCCCTGTTTACCGACCTTCACTCGAAGCCGACGCGAGGGGAGGGGGAAGCCGAGACGAGCCGGGGACTGGGTGTGTAATTATGGTGCCTCGCACCAAGGACGAGTCCCCACGCACCCTCTCTCCCTCGCATTGGGTTCGTGGGGAAAATGCAAGTAAGTGGTTTTGCTCACTTCTTTTTTTCTTTTTTTTTTTTTTTTGACGAAAACCGGTTTTTTTTTTCGTCAACGAGCAACGGCCGGCCAGGAGCGAACGCTCAGTCTCGGCTTCTCGTTCCGTGTGCGACCTGTATCTTCGAAAGCAGCTGGGTGTGCAGATGGAAAGAATATATTTTTCAGTGGCCTGTTTCTTACGCCTCTTCGTCCGTCCGTCTTCAGCAGCATCCAGCGAGCGAAAAAGACTGTGCCCAAGATTTCTCAACGTCGGCGGATATTCGTTTCGCCCTTTCGTGGTTTTCGCTAAGCGTGCTACTGACGCCTAGTGCACCCGCGGCAATGGCATCAAGGACGACATCGTGAGTGTGCCCAGGATTTGTCAACGGCAGCGGATGTTCGTTTCGCACGTTCGTGATTTTCGCTAAGCGTGCTACTCACGCCTGGTGCACCCGTGGCGACGGCATCAGGGACGACATGGTGAGTGTGCCCGGGATTTCTCAACGTCGGCGGATGTTCGTTCAGCGCGGTCGTGGTTTTCGCTAAGCGTGCTACTGACGCCTGGTGCACCCGCGGCGACGACATCAGGGACGACATCGTGAGCGCGCCCGGGATTTCTCAACGGCGGCGGATGCTCGCTCCTCGCGTTCGTGGTTTTCGCATCGTTTGAAAGCATCGGTGATATGAACCATTCAACTGTGGTTGTGGGGTTGCGTACAAGGCTGCCGAAGGTGTTGTCCATCACATGAGGGGCTTGGGATTCTTAGCTTCTTGTCTTCTCTAGCATCAGGGTTGGCGTGGGTGCTCGATCAGGCGCAAAACATCCTCTACAAAGGCGGCGACGCTCTTGTTGGGGCCGTGTCCTGGACAGAATTAGGAATTCGGCTCTCTCTCGTCAATGTTGGCTGATGAACGTGCACTTCAGCTTGATCTTGCAAACTTCCCACGACGTTAAGGAGGATTCGCGGTTCTCAAACCAGTGCCTGGCAGTTTCTTCCACGAGAAGTATAGGTTCTGCAGGAGCTGGTTGTCTGTCCACTAATTGTGGCGGGTGACCATGGTCGTATTGTTCATCCAGTCCTCGATGTCTTCATACACATTGCGTGAAAGGGCGTCGGACTATGAGGTTCGACGGGCATGCAAACAATGGTGGGAGCGGAGGCGGTTTGCTGCTACAGGTTTGTCATTGTTGGCCTAGTCAGCTTCTGTTTTTCTGGCAGGAGACCGAATTCCGATGGTTCTTCCTGGTAGCAGCAAGTGGCTCGTATTTCAGGTTCTTCGTGGTCAGGGATGAGCAGTGTTTCAAATATAAGTATTTAAAATACGTATTTCAAATACTTTGTGTATTTGGCATTTGTATTCAATTACAAATTGGGTAATGTATTTGACGTGTGTATTTAAATACTAAAACGTGGGTATTTCAAATACGATTGTAATTAAATACAATTTTGTGGGCGAAAATAAATTTTTTTTTTACATCCCTCAAATTTATTGTCACGACTGATTTTGCTCATCCTAAGAAGTGTCCACATTCTAAGAAAAAAAGGAGGAGAAAGGTAGCAACAGCGACTGTCCCTCCTTGTTGCGGAAAAGTTGCCCAGAGAAGGGAGGAACGGAAGTTCAGATGAAAGGAGGCAGGCGAGTTCCTCCTTGTTCAGTTGGCGCAGGGGTAAAACATCGCAAACACACACAAACAAACCCAGACCGATGAAAGGAAAATTAAAGTCCTTCTTATTCACCGAGACGTTTTCCTCCTTCTCCAGGCAGACCGGAGAAAGCTTTCGCCCTCCCGCCGCTCATCTTCTTTCGGTTTCGTTTTTCGAGCACATCGCGCACGTTGTTTAATAAATTGATGTTGAGTTGATTGAGCTTCAGCGGGAGCGAAGGCCGCCTGTAATTTCGTCTTCTAGTCCAAACGTGCAGAACATTTCGGTTGCATTGACGTTTCTACCACTAATTTTATCAAACGAGCTAACGAAGCCGCTAGAAACAGCGAAGTTCCGGAGCAGTGCCAGCAGCGCTACATACACTGGGTAAGACGGCCGTCTCCGATTTGCGGGACACACGCGGACCTACAGCAGCGAAACCACGAGGAACTGTGTCGACGTTTTCGACGTTATGGAAATGGCGGGAACTGCGTCCAAGGCAGGCAGGTTTCCCTGCCGGCTGCCTGGGTGTCTTCCGTGCTGAGTTCGGTTCTGTTGTCCCTTGCCGAGCGCCTACCGGCGTTCAACGTGATTCTGTATTTCTGCGTGTCAGCAACATCGTCAACGTGGTTCTGTATTTCTGCGTATCAGCGACATCGTGATGGCAGTGTTGTGGGTTGTGAACAGAAGACTGGAATTATCGCCGATGTGACCGTGTGTTCGCGTATCAGTGGTGTAACAAGATGAGATGACGTAAACTGTCGAGCATTGATGCCGCTGGTCGGACCGTGATCGGAGGGGCGGGGTGACGCAGGATGACATTCCGCTTTACATTAAAATTTTAAAACCACTTTAGGGATTAGGTGCAGTCGATCGACGTGTGGATAGTCATGTTGGAACGCTGGTCTGAACGGTAAGCTCCTATCGTACAGTGGCCAATGTGACTGTAGGTCCCCGAGAGCGATTGCGCTCTGGGGAAAAGACTGAACAGTACGAAAGTATGACGGAAAGTACGTATTTACAATGGAAGTTTAGCATAAAAAAAAAGAACAGGTAAAATTGAAAAAAAACGCTATCCTTTATTTTACTGTTTAAATATATTACGGTTCCTGTAGAAACTGCCCTCCAAGTGGCGCGCTGGGATGGGCGTTAGAAGTTTTCGAGCTCGCAACGGCGTAGCTCCGTACACTTAACAGTTGCCGCAAGTCGCGGCTTTGACTGCATTCAAGTTGATCGAAAAGCGAATTCTCCGCCCGTGAAGCATCACTTTCAACTGAGTGAATATCCGCTCTACAAAGATTAATTCAAGACGGCAATTGCAGCCGCGCGCGAACAGCACAAATAGAAAAAAACAAACACTACAATAGAAATACTGGCTACGAAGGGCCGTGCGGGAGAACAAACTCATGGCTTGGAACCACATTGGAGCGGCTCGATTTATTGGCTTTCAAATAATCACGGCATGATTGAGCGTTTTCTTTTTAATAAGAGATTCATCCCCTGAGCCATTAAGAATAGTCTCAGATGTATGACATTGCTGGAAAAAAATGAACATGTTCGGAATATTTTTTATTGCTTAAGGAGTCACCGAAAACTTCCGTACGTTCAAAACGACCAGTATAAAGGACGGAAACGCAGGGCTCGAGAGTAATAATCAAGGTAGAAAAAAAAAAAAAAAGTAGTGATCAGGGTAGTGTGCTGTTGTATTTATGTTTGTATGTGCGATGCCTGTGTATGCGCTCAATATATGTTCACCTGATGCTTGTAGTGTGCGTAACGTGTCTACATGTGTTAGAGACTCCCGAAGAAAAGGAAACGCAATAGTAGCGTAAGAAAATGAAAATATTTTATTGTAAAACATGCATTGGGCGGTACCTAGCGCCACCTAGCCTAGCTACTTGCGATTACTCTGCTTGACCCTGCCATCTGGTGGCAAGCTATTTAACATCCTTTTACGCTACGCGGCTACGCCATAATTTCGTGTTACCGTGCTGAGGTAAGCCAAGAGGTTGCTTCGGATTTGCTTTCTTTTTTGAGAGCAGCTTTTGGTTTTGCGGGCGAATGATTTTCACTCCTCCGTGATGTGCGGTTGACGCAACGGTTGAAGAAGGAATTGTGACTCGAGGAATAGCAAAGGTAAGACGTAAAGTGCGCAAACTGGGTGCCGGTTGTCTCCGTTGAACATCGCAGTGCTGACGATGAGAAGACTGAGTGACTGCATGCTTTCGAAACGTAAGTTTCTTTACCTGCAGGGGTAAACAAACTTCGGAAATAAATACAGTTCGCGGAAAGCTCGTGTTACGTTTTTATTTGCTGCTCCTCTCGCTTCGTACAATAGACTTAGTGTTCTCATTAAGTTTTATCGAGCTCGATTTGCTCGATTCGTGGCCACCATAATGAGATGCAGTCGACGGAGGAACTTTTGCTCCCCTGCTTAAGGGACGAAGGTTTCTCCCTTTCTGAAGGAACATATGTGTCAAGAGCGTTCCTCCCTTTAGGGAGGACTATACTGACCCTTTTTTCTAAGAGTGCAGAGCAGGAAGAAATCTACATTCTGCACCGAATGCAGTGTCTCTCAACATAGAGTTATTGCAATAAACGCTAGAGGCTCAGCTGGCGCTAGTGTGCTGTTGCATTTTGAAGCAGACAGCAAGCAGTCAGAAATTGACTTCCGGTAATGCATTTCTATGGGAAAAAGCCAGTGCATTTTCTCTCTGCGCTCGATTATAAGAGCAAATATCACGAATAATTTGTACGTACTAGGCACATTGTAACATTTATTAGTCACGCAGACGAAATAATTGGTCAGTTACAGCATTTTTATTTGAAATTCGTGGCATGGAAAGCGGTGTTAAAACCGCTTCATACATGTATTTATGTGCACTGTCGGACACTGCTAGCGCGAACACGGCGTCGACGCTTTCCAGCATGGGGGATATACGTGCCAAACGATCGAAGGACATGTGGAAAACCAAGAGAGACGGCAAGAACTACGCTGTAACACTGGATAAGTAACTCCTTGTGCACGCAGACGATCAAAATAAATTGAAAGCCACGTAATATAGTCAGATTTGCAACAAATAAGTACTGCTTTATTCTTTCTGCAAAAAAGCTTGTTCTGGGTTCAAAACATCAACCCCCACGCCCTAAATCTTTGCAAAAAGGGGAAGCAAGAGAGCAGGTGCCCGATAAAAACGGCCCGACATAGAAAATAATAAAACGACACACTTTTCGTAGCTCACGTGCTTTATTTTTTTTTGCGTTCGAATGTTTCTTTAACCGATCGTAAAGGTGCACGGCGGAGTCATTTTCATTCAATGACAGGACGAGAATATTAGCAATATATAAGCACCACCGAAATGCTAGCGCACCTTGAACACACTCTACATTCCTTTCGATCGTTAGTTTGCTTAGATTCGTTGCTCGATTTCACATACCTTCCTTGAAACAGAGGTTTGGGCCTGAAATAGAGCGAAGTTTAACATCGTTCAGTGGTAAAGAAAAATGCTGCAACTAAAGCAATTAAACTTTCACAATACCAATAAAGGTGCGTACTATCCGGTACAACCGAAATGACAAAAGTTATTCATGCTATTTTCCACCGAAGAGAGAAAATTCACGCCCGTTATCCCATAGGAATACACAGGGAGGCTGCGAATGTAGACTCCATGCTGTCTGCTTCAATTTGCAACCGGAAGTCCCGTAGACACTAGTGCCAGCTGAGCCTCTAGCGTTTATTGTAATAACTCTATGTCTATTAATCAAGCACAAGCGTTTAGTGACTGATTACGGTGCTAGTCCAGGGCAAGAATAGTGACGAAATTGACGTTCACAGGCAGACTGGCTAAATAAGTGCCTGTGACAACTTGTGGTGCTTTCCAGCCTGATTTCCATCCATATTTTTGCCTGGAACATTCTAAATGGGCGGGTCGTCTGATTTTCGTAACTGGTGCGAGTTGCAACAATAAAAAAAAATTCTCTAGCTAGTGCTGCGCGTCGTGGTCGTCTCGGTTCTTTGTTGGTCTATTCCAAAATGTAATCGACAAAAAAAAGCAGCTTGAAGCTCTGTACTTTTTTCACCTATTACGTCCAAGCTGATTACATTTTTTTTGTGATTATATTTCTATTACGTTACTAGAGCCTCGCACACAAACTCCCGAGTGTGCGATGCAAAAGATGCAAAATTAAAATGACATACCCAGAAACCCGTTGCAGGTGCCCTGAAGTCGCTGACGCAAATTTTGAGGAATGTATTTGGAAAAGTATTTGGAGGAGACCAAATACATTTGGTTGTATTTGTATCTTGTACTTAAATGCTTTTTTGGAAATGTAATTAGATTTGTAATTAAATACATTTTTGACGAAGTATTTTGTATTTGTATTTCGATACATATTTGCATATATTTTGCCCATCCCTGTTCGTGGTGTATTTCCGAGGTTCGTCCTTGTGGTAATCTCTGTACTTGGTTCACGGCTCGCCGGGGGTTTAAGACGCGGGATAGTCCGCCAACCTTGTCCCGTTATTGGGCAACTCGGCTGAGGAGCCGCCAAGGTGCACGCTGAGTGAAGGGCTATGGGTAAAGTACCCAGCACCTCCAACAGAACATACAGTGACAGCTTAGCATGGCCTGGAACTTTCCAGAATAGTAAATAATGAGAGAAGACAGGACTGGAGCAAGCATCCGTGACAATCTAACAAAACTGACAGAGGAGAGTCTATCCTGACCACTAAAGAAGCTACACTGCTTTAGTGGCATTCTGCCCGAATAAATCCTCTCCTTTGGGGTTCGGCGACTGCCGTGGACGAACTGAATTGAGATGGACGTGGGACCACTTTTCTGGTAATAAGCCGCTGCAGACTGTTGTCGTAGAGCGGCGTGAACGGGTGGACTGGGTAGGTAACACGCGCAATGAAATGTTTATACGGCTTGCAATTCGCGTAACGCGTATTGATGAAACTTTTGTGTCGACGAAGCGTGCGACAGAAAAGCGGAATCAATATCAACTGCAACACTTGTGCTCCGTGAAAGTGCACGTTTACGCCGGAACAACGTAGGAAACAGCACAGCATCACCTTAAGCATGGCACAGGAACTACCAGCTTCAAGGCAGCTCTCCGGTGCGCCGCACAACCAAAGTGAACTTCGGTCATTTGAACGAAGCGGCACCACACTTACACACTGCCAAGCACTGACTTACGCAATTTCCGTCGCTAAACTGTGTATCCAAGTATATTGCACACCTTTCACTGCAGACCTCGAAGAATCCAATGATCAACAAGACCACAGAAACGTCGCCTTAAATTTATGCTAGCCGTATCCGAATCAATCCGAGGTCCGAGCAACCTAGGGCAGATTGTTGGTCACCAGCGAAAGGCACACCGTTCCTCCGTATTTTCCGGTTATACCTACGTCAGACACCACGCTGAACTCTGAAGTCGCTTTCGACCGGCCTCATATGACGGCTTCCGCGTCTCAAATCAGCTCGTCGAGACGAACGACAACGAACAAAGCATCCTACAAGCTCCGGTCAATGCTCTGGCCCAGCTGAGGCCAGCCGCTGCTTGGGCGCTACCATCTCTCCTGTGCCGTCACATATTTGGTTTGGTCACGTGACGAGTAGTCAAATTTGCGTACAATGGCAGCGGCCTTATGGGGGTCACTTTCGAGTGCAGACCGGAACCCCGGTTTATAGCTCTAAGCCCGTCTAGATCGTTGGGTTCAATAGACCTATTGTTATATTACCCAAGCATCAAGGAGAATGCAGGGATTGGTGTTCCACACGCCACACACGCACACCTTCCCCGTGTAAAAGATTCGAAGTAAATAACCACAATAAATCATTGACGAACGCGCGTGCGAGATACCATTTGTTTTAGGTATTTGCTTTAGAAAAGTTACTACTGCGAACGCTATCGCGTGCGGCCCATGGAACACCAATCCCTGCATTCTCCTTGATGCTTGGGTAATACAGCAAGAGGTATATTTCTTTTTTATGTCGTGTTTGTAAACACCGGGCTGTGGGGACCACTGATCTCTAAGAATTTTTGCTGGAGCCCGTTTGCCCGCTCCGCGAATACGGTCACAGTCGGGCATCTTTTTTGTATAATTATATTATCTCTAGCCACATGACACTGGTATAGACGCTTTCAGCGAGCGCCGAATTGAGCCGCCGTAGCCGACCTTCTCTTGTCTTACCGAGATTCCAAACCAGAGAAGCGAGCATTGACGAGCCTCCACAAAGGCCTATGCTGGGGAGAAAGACACAGTAACACTTACAATGGTCTTGCTGTGGTAATGATGAAGTGGAGTGAACGGAATATTAGGAAACAAAAACTGAAGGTCGGTTATGGCGCCGCCCATGCACAGCTGCCTGAAAGCGTCTATTAGCGGCGAGATGCTTCGGTGGCGCCCTCGTATGGTTACCTTTCGTGACGTCATTACTTTGCGAACAACAAGTTTGATGGTGTTAGTAATTAACATGGCGGAAGCTTGAAATCATAGCGTTCTTGAACCAACACTGTCAACACCGTCACAATTGAAGTCCTCGCGTTCCTCTTATTTCCGTCCATGAGAACTCCTTTGCGACCTCCGCGACGCTTTCGATCGCGCACTTTGCCAATAGGGAGTATACACTGGCGCCCATATCTGTGTGCGCGGCTGCTGAGCGCGTCCTGACGGCGAGCTTCCGCAGTTCTTTTCAACGTGCATTCCGAACCATCAATATTGCCGGTTTTAACCGGTTTTAACAGCCTATTAATCTGAGCTCGCTCTGAGCATGCGCTCTAAACAGCACCATCAAATATGGCGTCCAGTGAATATTCCCTATGGTGATTGCAAAATACCGCCATAGTGGGACTTAAAATCTTCTGTGCAATACGCAAATGATGGTGTTCAAATAATCTTTCGATTGCTCGCCTCTGGCATACAGCAGATTGCCAATACCAATAAAACGATGGACCGAATTTTGATAATTAAATAGATTTGATTTATTTATTGGTCCTTTGGGAGAAACGATGGCACAAGGCCGCTATGGGGGGTAAGGGGGTTAAGGGAGGGGGCAGCGTCTAGTTTCTACGGAAGTGGCATCAGTTCCGCCGTCTTTGGTCTTCGGTGTCTTCTGCAGCACCTAAGTCATGCAGGGTATCTGGAGCAGTCGAAAGGAAAGAGTGAGTCAGCCTACGCTATCCTGGTCAGACCGCTAACGCTACCAAAAGTGGCGAGAAGGTGTGTACTGGCTGGTTGATCGAAGAGGTGTTGAGCGAGTGTTGTATGGTCGGTATGAGGGATGTGTACAATCGTGTCCCGGCCTGTCGTGAATGCGGAGCAATCGCGTACAAGGTGAAGGAGGTCTGCTTTCGCTGTTTCTGGCAGTGAGGGCAGCTCAGGGGAAGAGTGAGGCCGATAGGGAGCCACTTTTAGATAATATGTGATGTGCATGCAGAGTTAGTCATGATTTTGCTAGGAAATACTTCTCGTGTGCGTGTGTAGTTGCCGATGGGAGAGAAAAGGGTTTCAGGTGTCGCCCTCTGGAGGCGATCTTTACTATATTTGGAGATACGCGTACGTAGATAGTGAAGTAAAAAATAAAATAAAATAAATAGATAATATCTTTGTCCTGAAAGTACCTGTTATTAACTTCTTGGGACAAAAAGGCTATATTTTTTAGAAGCATGGGTACTATGTTACCTTGACAAGGTCTGTAGGCAGGTTGAAGATAGTGGTTATTGCACCTTCCCTTAGGCTCATTATTTTCCCCGTCCTGTCAAACCATTTTTTTATTAAAGTGGTCCGAGCAGACCACGTTTGCCTCTGAAGGCTCCCAGTTGCACCTGCCGATGTTATCCACCCACAGCTGAAGGGTCGCGGGGCGACTTCACGGAAATCCTGAGAACAAATAAATATTTTTCACCGAATGTATCCCTGCGCGCCAGGATATCCACAAAAAAACTGAATTCTTAAGGATTGTAAGTTCTTGTCGTTCCGCGATCGGGGCGATTTGAACAGCGCGCCGCACAAAATGACGATCTAGTCGATTTTCCTTGTAACATCCACTGAGTTGCAAGAATCGTTTGGCGTGACGTCGCGTGTGACGTCATTATGGAAAACGACCCATGATGCAACACGCGGGTCACGAGTGACTCGCGCGTTGTATCATGGGACGTTACCCATAATGCAACGCGCGGGATCATTGTGACGTCACTCGTGACACCCGTGACGCCATTATGGGAAACGTTCCATAATGCAACGCGCGGTTACGCCGACGGCGACGGCGACGCCGACGCTGACGCCGCTCAAAGCAGAAACGGGCACCTAAGAGCTGCGCTCAAAAAAAGCTATTAGACACGTTTGCTATGTCGACCTTTTCTAAAACAACCTGGTCATTTACTAGAAATTTAGACATTCTAAATTTTTGTGGTGATAGATGCTTCCAAAACTTTTTCGGGGATTGCCTGAGAAACCCTGTCATGGTTACATTAAAAAAGTGGTACTTGACCTCCTGTATTATTGTTTTCATATCTTTCCTCAGATACGTTAACTTTTCAGGCACTGCCCCGTGAACCGCGCAATTGTTCTCTTCACCGTGAAACTTTTCGTTTTCGATGTATTATTTCTCTTCTAATCCACGGATTGTTACTGCAGTTTCTTCTCAGCTTTTCCGGTACGTACTGAGTAATGCAGTGTTTAACTATCTCTTTAAATGTCAATCAAAGTCGATCAAGATTTGTTTTAGATCCCAGACTAATCTGCTCGAAGTCGTCGTGTGAAGAATTAAGTACCTCTAAAATAGCCACGTCCTCCGCATGTAAATAGAGATGACATGACGTGCTGAAGTAATTTCAGTTAAATCTAGCGATTAAATTACCATAGATTGATATGGTATACCTGGCGAGACACGAAATACGTAAGAATATAACTGTCGCTTAAGAAAAATAAATCAGGTGTATATTTGCTTTCTTAAATTCTTGTAAATTCTTTAAAACTCGAGTCAAATTATGTGAAAACGTCGTGTCTATGAATGCCGAAGAGAGTAAGGCATCACGAGTACCAGGTAATATTGCATCCCAAATGACCTCCCCGACATTAAAATCGCCTGCAATTATTACTTTCTTTGAGGCAATATGCAGTTTTATTAGAAAGTTGTTTAGCTTCTGAACGAAATCAAGAATCGTGCCAGGTGGACGATAAACTGCGCCATTTATGATCCCTGAATTCGTCAGTCTCAGTATGCACCATACGCTTTCAATGTCAAGAGTGTTGTCTATTACAAGACAGTCGATACACTTTTTTTTCCTACAATGGCCACTCCACCCCCTCTGCTCGCACGATCGTTTCTGATGATACTGAGCCCCGGTGGAACAATATCACAATCCAAAGCAGAAGGACGCAACCACATCTCGGTTATAATTACGACAGAAAGGTCATGTTTGTCAAGAACGTTTTCTAAGTCAACCATTTTATTTAAGATGCTCCGCGCATTTAGATTAATGATAGAAAAGGCGCCTTCACTCTCGATATTCTTTGTCATTCCCTTCGAGGTCGAACGTTTCTTATTTCCTCTTTGGCGATGAGCCTCCTTTGCCCTCCTTGCTCGTCCCATGCATACGTAGTTCCATTTATCTTCAGCCTGTCATAAAAGAGAAATACTTTTTCCGCCTTTGCTCTATTTTCTTGAGAACTGTCCCAAAGCTTTTTTCGCAGAGTTCGCACCTGTCTTGAGAGGTCCTCATTAATAAAAAAAAAATATATTTTTTTTTCTTCAGGCGCTTCGCTTTTTAAAGAATTTTTTTTTCGTTACAGCTACCGAGTCGCAAGATTACCGTTCAACGCTACAGACATCCAGGTTTAGGTTTGCTTTAAATATCTCATCAAAAACATCCGTTGTAAATTGCTGTTCTTTTCCTTGCGTAGGCTCTTCGATGCCATAAATAACAATGTGTTTTGCCTACTTATTTTCCCCTAATCATCCACTTTCCTTTGGAGATTTCTAAATGACGTTTCCGAAACCCAGACGTACTTAACTGATGAATCTAGCCTTGTTAAAAATCCTTAACCAAGGTTCTCGAAGCCTCAATGGCCTCCCGTCTTTTATCAAAATTTCCATAGTCTCGCTTTATTCCTCCGACGTCCTCTGCTATCTGCTTCTGTCCATATATAATTTAAACATACTCTACATAATTGCAGGCCCTGGATTTAGTTCAACATCTCCACTGAGACCCAAAACCAATGAAGCGACACCTCAACGCTCATTTGTAATGACGGACAATGCATGTGGACTTGGCAACACGATAAGAAAAATACTATTACACCTTAAGCTAAGATAACAATGACTGGCACGAACCTGCACAAGAAACAGCAGTGGATTAGGCATTCCTGCTTGCTTCGTGCGTTAAGCCCCCTGAACCAAAAGGGCCGATGATCCAGTCTTTTATGGGACAGTGCAGATGGCGCACCCGTCGCCGTCGTGGAAGTGCAGTAGATGGGCGCAGGCGTTCTTCAGACGTCATCACCGGTGTCTTGCAGGCTGCTGTGGCATGCCCATGAATATTTCGCGTCACGGATGATACCGCAGAGTTGTTGATATCCGAACCGAGAAACCGCTTCACGATGATCCGATGACTTGATGTTTCCACCAGGGATGCCTTGCTGAAGCAGCAAATTCCGTACAAAAACACAGTAATGGATTAGGCATTTCTGGTTGCATCGTGCCGCCAAGCCCACTCGACCCGGTACTGCCGCCAAATGGACTCCATAAATATAACGAAAGTATTTTGGTGCGTGTCGGTGAAGCCTCCGATCCAGAAGTTGAACGCCGGACGCGGTCAAACCAACAAGCATTACGGCCGTGTTTTTCACTTCACCAGAGCCTTTTATACTGGGAGAGTTCGGCGGTTCTTTGATCCAGCCGCCAGTCTGGCAGCACTGATCAAACAGTCTGGCAACTGTGCGCATCCGCCATGATATGCCTTGCCGTCTAGCTTGATTGCACTTTTGCATTTAATTGCATTATAATTATAACCTTAAATTGCAAGCTTCACCCTTGTTTGGTGTAAGGCTGGTGGCGGCTGATAAAACCCGTTTGCCCTCCTGACTCAAGCCGGCAGTCGGCTCGCTAGAGTCCATGGAGCGAGAGACGACGATGAAAATGATCGTTCTGCGCTGCGCTCTGCCAGACGTTAGATGAAAAAGAAATGGGGGGCTGCAGTGCCGTTGGGTGCTCGAACAACCCGAAAAAGGGGTTCAGGATGGACCGGTTCCCG
The DNA here is from genome assembly GCF_016920785.2 of Ixodes scapularis. NCBI lineage: Eukaryota > Metazoa > Arthropoda > Arachnida > Ixodida > Ixodidae > Ixodes > Ixodes scapularis. The sequence goes on from NW_024609857.1 coordinate 189,693,376, forward strand.
CAAGGAAAAGAAAACCGCGCAAGGCACAAGATCTGGGAAACCAAACCAAGAAGGGCTGACTGGAAGCCGAGTTCTCGATTGTGCGAGGTAAGTTTATGATTAACGTATGATTAACGTAACAAAATGCTTGATTTTTCGACTTTCTCCTTACGCCAACAAAAGCGCAAACGGTAAAACCTACATCGCATGTCAATGGGTACCCACTCGCCGGGAGGCACATCATGGCGGAAGCGGCGCCCGCTGAGTCCGCTAGACCTAGCGGGCCGTAAGCCCCTCCCACCCGCCGAACTCTCCCAGTATAAAAGGCTCTGAACTTCACCACCTGACTACTGAATGCCAGTCAACGCAAAGCGCGCGCAATACGAAGGCAGCCGGCAAAAAGTGCGGTGGCTCCCGGCTGGTGGCGCTAAGCAGCGCCACCTGCATCATTTCTTGCAGCGGCAGTTGCGGTGAGCGGACGTGTTTCCTGGTTCTCCTCGAGCATCCGAAGCTAAGTGCCAGTTTTTCTTCTTTTCTCTCTCTTTTTTTGAGAGTTGATTGGAAGTGACTATGTATTAGGTTTGAACAGCAGCAGTTAACGTTAGTTTCGCAAAGTAGGCTCTGTTTGAATTTTTGGCGGGAAGGGACGGTTTGTTCCCGGTCTAGACATGGGTCTAGATTTGGGTGGGCATGACAAGGGTGGGGACGGTTGGTGCAGTGCGAGGGGTGTGGGAGGTGGTGTTACCCAGAGGAGACGGGTTTCGGGAGCCTGGAGGAGGCGGCGGGGATGAGTTTCGAGTGCCGGCTTTGTGTGAAGCTTCAGCAGGTAACTGGGGAATGGCAGGGTAGAGTTCGGGAGATTGAGGCCCAGCTTAAGGCAGAAGGAGAGAAGCGGGTGGGTCTCGAGGCACAGGTAGAGGAGCTGACTAGGCAGCTTAATCATAAGAGGGAGCAGCGGGTCGGCCTCGAGAAGCAGGCGAAAGAGGTGGGGGAAGTATGGAAGGCGGGTTTAGAGGAGCGGTAAGAGGGAGTGTGACAGTAGGGTAGAGCGCCTGGAAGGGGTAATTCGAGCGAGTGAGAGTAGCGAGGGAAGAAAGGAGGAAGTGTCAGTTCTAGCGGGATGAACCACCAGTCTGCAGACTGGGGTCCCTGGTGGTCGAGAGTCCGGCCTGTAGGCTGGCGGGCTTGACGACGCTGGAGAGCTGATTGAACCTCAGCTCAATGGCGCCTTCGAGCAGCAGGCGTCGGGCAGTCAGGTGACAGAAGATAAGTCGCAGGGCAAAGGCGCGCAGGCACCAGGGGGATTTAGGGTACTGGTAGTGGGGAACTCTAACGTAGCACGGTTTAGGAGGGGTGTACATAACAGGGTGAAGGGAGACCAGAGGGAAACCGTAGAGGTCCAGCCAGGGAAGTGCATGGTGGATGCTATGACCGCAGCACGTGAGGGGGTGTGGGATAACCGGGGGGAAGGAACCTAGTAATAGTTCATGCGGGGCTTAATGATGTGCTCAAGGGTAGGAGCCAGAACCTCGAAAAGCAGCTAAACGTGGGAATACGTAAGCTGAGGGACGTGTCTGAGAATGTGCATGTGGTTGTGTGCACCATTCCAGAAGTTCGGGGGCAGTCCGGGTTAACGGAGAGGTGGGTTGCCGAAGCCAACGGAGTAATTAAGGGTATGAGTCGACAGCTTCGGTACGACGTAATGGAAGTAAACAAAGAAGTGTACGAGGGTGGCTCCCGCCCTTTTGCAGATGGCATTCACTACAGTGAGGCCACGGGTTACAGGGTGGGGGATAGGATGGGCCGCACGGTGACTGCTTTTTTGGGGGGGGCCCAAGGGCCCTGGGGGCACTGAAGTAACTGAAAACCCAACAAAGTCAGGAGAGGCACCCAGGGTTAAAAAGAGGAGAAAACGTAAGAACAGGTATAAACAAACAGCACAATCAGACTTTGGATATACTAACATGCAGGGTGGTAGAAATAGGTTAAAATGGGAAGAGATAGAGGAGCAACTAAGAAAGGAGGATTTAATGGTGTATGGGTTTGTGGAAACACATCTCAGAGACATGGAGCAGCCACCTTGCAACCCTGACTATGTGTGGGAAGAATGCAACAGAATGGAGGGAACGAGGAAGGGAGGTGGAATTGGAGCATTTATTAAGAAGAATATGAACTTTCAAAGGATCAGAAAGGAGTGCGCCGAACATTTGTGGCTGAAAGGAAAAGTCGCTGGGAAATCAACAGTCCTTGGAGTTGTTTACTTATGGACAGGGACAGATGCTAAAGAGGAAAACAGAAAAATGATTGATTGCATATCAAGAGACATTAGTGAACTAGGGGAAGGCTCCGAAATGATTATTATCGGAGACATGAATGCCCATATTGAGGGTCTGGATGGGTATACGGACTCAACTGGAAGCATATTACTAGAACTGGTGGAAAAACATGACTTAGTTTTATGTAATACCAGTCAGAAGTGTGACGGGCACATAACTAGGGAAACTGGCAATCTACATTCAACTATAGATTACGTACTCATGTCACACAAAATATATGGTAAGTTACAAGTAATGAAAATAGATGAAGAACGTTCCAAAAGTCTTGGTAGTGATCACAAACGTATTAATCTGAATTTTGCCAGAGAAGTAAATGCTGAAACTAGACAACATAATTCAAAGCAAACTTTCTGCAGCGACAAAGAGTTCGAAATAGTTTTTGAAAGAATACAGGCAGCAGTTTCAGGGCAACGGTATACAGATTGGACCTATGAGAGCCTAACTAGGCTTTTTGCTCTAGAGCTAGACAAAGTTCAGAGTAAACGAAAGGGGAAGCAAGGACATAGACCAAAAAGCTGGTGGGACAAAGAAGTGAAGCAAGCGATACAAAAACGTCAGGAAGCCTCTAGTGAACAAGGTATTCCAAGCGTAGTGGGGAGTCCGAAACGGAAGTAAAAAGAAAATGGGACAATTTTATAACATGCCGCCGAGAGGCATCCAGTTTGATCAATGCGAAAATTCAGAGAAAGGATGAGGAATGGATGAGTAATGTAAGTAAGAAAGATAGAAACGGTGCCAAGAAGTTTTGGGAGCACTTGAACTCACTCGGTGAAACGACGCAAGGTAGACAGAGGTTCATACTCTCGCATCAAGGAGATCAATTAGGGGGAGGTGATGCGATACAATATATAGGAGCAGTGATGGAGGAGAAATTTCGGGAACGGGTACATGTGGAAGATAGGAGAACCGAAGGAAGTAGCAGTCCAGTTTGTGACATCGTGGATTTTGCACAAAGAGAATGGGAAAAGGCGGAACGAAGAGTCCCTAGTGGCACGTCGACAGGCACAGATGGTATCCCTATCAAGCTGGTGAAGAATTTGGGTCCTAAATCTAAGGCAAAACTAAGGGAGGTAGTGACTACCATGATAACAAAAGGAAATATTCCAGATGAATGGAGGCTTAGTAGGATGAGTAGGATATATAAGGGAAAGGGAGATAAGTCTGATATTAGGAATTATCGCCCCAAAACCGTGACACTGGTTATTTACAGGTTGGTAATGCAGATTATAAAGAACAGACTGGAGGAATGGGTAGATTGCGAGGGCATACTGGGCGAGTTACAGAACGGGTTTCGGAAACAAAGAAGGTTGGAGGACAATTTATTTTCTCTAACGCAGTGTATAGAAATAGCGCAAAAAGAAAACAGACAGCTCTAGCTGGCATTCCTGGATATCAAGGGTGCCTATGACAATGTGAACCAAAGGAACTTGTGGGTCATAATGGAGAGCTTAAACCTAGATGAAGGACTAACAGCACTATTAAGGAACATTTACAAAGATAACGAGGTGATTATAACATGGGAAGGAAAGTCGACAGGGAAAATAGAGATAAGACGAGGCCTTAGGCAGGGGTGCCCGTTATCGCCTTTGCTGTTTATGTTGTATCTGAGAGGATTGGAGGATAGACTAGAGAAGAGTAGGCTTGGATTCGACCTTTCTTACAGTAAGCTAGGCCGAAAAATTCAGCAATCCTTGCCGGGCTTGATGTACGCGGATGATATCGTACTAATGGCTAACAACAGGACAGAGTTGCAGGAATTAATGAGCATCTGTGGTAGGGAAGGAGAGGAATTAGGTTTAGAATTTAGAAGCGAAAGATCAGCAGTCATGATTTTGAACGAGGATGAAGATGAGAGGCTGAAGATACAGAATATTACAGTTGAGAGAGCTAGTAACTACAAGTATCTAGGAGTATGGATATGTGATGGTGCAGAATATCTCAGAGAGCATGAAAAGTATATAATAGGTAAGGGCAACAGAAATGCAGCTGTAATGAAAAATAGAGCACTTTGGGATTACAACAGGTATGAGGTGGTGAGAGAGATTTGGAAAGGGGTCATGGTGTCTGACTTGACTTTTGGAAACACAGTGCCATGCATGAAATCCGAAGTGCATGCGAGACTAGAAATAAAACAGCGCGGAGTAGGTGGACTGGATTGGGGGCACATTGCAAAACGCCAAACCAGGGAGTACAAGGAGACATGGGATGGGCGTCATTTGAGAGCAAGATAGAATTTGAGGATAGGTTGAGGCAAATGGATGGGGAGCAATGGGCACGAAAGGTTTTCAGCTATTTATACATGAGGAGTGTAGACACAAAGTGGAGACAGCGCACTAGGAAATTAAGAGGAAAGTTTTTGGACTATAGCGAAGATACGGAAGAGCAAGTCTCAGTTAAGAAGAAAGTTAAGGCCACAGAAAGAGATCGGTGGCTAGAGGGAATGCAGACAAAGACGGCTCTGGAAAGCTATAGATTAAACAAAACAGTTATTGCCAAAGAAAGCATTTATGACAATTCTAGGGGAAGCTCATTGCTGTTTGAGGCGAGGACGGGTGTTCTGCGAACCAGAACATACAGAGTGAAGTACCAGGAAATGGAAACAGTGTGCACTGCTTGTGGAGAGGAGGACGAGACGGCTGAGCACTTGATACTCTACTGTAAAGGGCTTCACCCTATGATTACCGAAGACAACATAGATTTAATAAAGTCATTGGGTTTTAGAGACAGCGAAGGGAGAGTGGATTTCAAGACTGTAGAGATTACCAAACAAAGATTAAGTGAATGGTGGCAGAAATCGAGAAAAAACTAGGTATTTTCTTATTCACTGATGGCAAGGGGGTTTCATAGCCTCACTTTCTTTGCGGTGCGGAGTGAATATAGATTTCAGATTTAAATATTCTAAGCTTAAATGGCAAAACAAAATGGCTAGGTGGCGTAAACTACCGCCCGATCCAAAGGGCTCAGCCGTATTCATCCATTCATCCATGCAAAAGCCCCTCGATGTGTTTGCTTTTGTCGTGCAAGTAGCGTCAAAATGCACGAGGCCCGTGTCTCGAGCGGTCTTTGGAAGAAAATGGAGGCGCAGCACTGAAATTAGGGTCCCTTGGAAGTGAATGGCGGCGGAGCACCCCTTTGTGTCACGTGTCTTGGGCGTTTCCAAAACAATTGCTGGCGGTACTTGAAAGGATGAATTTTACCAAGGGAGTGTTGTAAGTTGGACGATGCACAACACAGTGCTTCTGTGTCGTGCATGTTCCTTTTCTTTGTCCTTGTCTTTGTGTGCGCTGTTCTGTTCATCTGTTCATCAAGTTTATCAAGGGACTTATCAAACCAGCCGGAAGGAGATTGCGCCGCAAATATTCGCAACTTTCACGACCTATAGGGGGCGCACTGGTGCCTATCAAAGTGGCTGTCATCTGGATGATCGTCGTAGAACAGCGGTACGAGGCTGGGTCTGCGACGCGTAAGTAATTCTAGTTTTGCTATATACGAGCAGTATCAGAGCCTTACGTTATTTTTTCACGTCAGGAAGGTGTAGGCAAGCCCTTTTATTATGAGGCCAATCATCCAGGAGCTAGAGAGCGCGATTCTCACACCGTGGTACCACTATCGCTTAAGATTGATTAATTGATTGATTGATTGATTGATTGGTTGGTTGGTTGGTTAGATGGTTGATTGATTGATTGATTGATTGATTGATTGATTGATTGATTGATTGATTGATTGATTGATTGATTGATTGATTGATTGATTGATTGATTGGTTGAGGTTTCATGGCGCAAGGGCTACTAAGGCCAAAATGCGGCAAGAGTGAAACTATGGTATAAGTAAGGGTTTGGAAGAGGAAAGAGCTATAGTAGCTGATGATGTAATAAAACTATGTATATGAGATTTTATTAATTGTACTAATTAAAATTATAGTCGGTGTATAAGGCCGATGTCCTAAAGAAAATTAAACACACAAGCATGTGGAATCAGCGCCTGTTCGCCAAGTAAAATAACTAAGTGCAGTGGAGTATGTTCTTGATATATTTGCGAAAAATGTTTGAAACGATCATGGTCATACTTTGGGCACTCAAGTAGGATGTGTAATATTAATAGAGGAATGTTGCAACGTTCACACTCTGGAGCGTCCTCTCCACGCAAGAGATGCCCATGGGCGAGACGCGTATGAGCGATCCGTAGACGGCACAATACTCCCTCATAGAAGCGTTCCCGATGCCGGGCGCTCCCCCCTCACTTCGAAAAGGTTCGATAGCATGCAGTTTGTTATATGTTTCATTATTCCATTCACGTTGCCACTTAGTTGGAATGTAACACTTCAAAGGGGTGTGGTAGTCTTTGTATCTATTTTATGCAGGTATATTTGTCTTTCATTTGCACAATTTGCAGCACTGTCGGCCTTTTCATTACCTGGAGATGCCGACGTGGCTTGGGAACTAGCAGAAAATATCTCAATCTGCTTGTACGAAGCAGCGATAACTTTATTTTGAAATTCTAGAACAAGTGGATTTCTAATGCGCTTCAGTGATGTAAGTGCTCTTAACGAGCTCAAGGAATCTGTGTAAACAATTCAGTGGCGAAGCCTTTTTTCGTTGCATAATCAACAGCTAATAGCAGGCCATTGAGCTCAGCTGTCAGTATGGTGCTGCATTTCGGATTCTCTTGATCTGTTTTACAGATGCCCGTATCATAGCACAGCCAACCACAGAGTCTGTTTTAGTCCCATCTATATACAGACCTACGTACTGTTCATATTGATTTTGTAGCTGAAAAAATTCCTGCCTCATGACTTCATTTGGTGTATCTTTTTTGGAATGTTTAGTCAGTGTAAGATCACAAATAATGATATGATAATACCACGGGGCTATAGTGGTTAAGCATTGAACTACTGGAGGCCTGGGATCGACAGGGCGAATTCGAATAGAATACATAAATTCCAGAGCAAACATCCTACTTTCAAGGGATGGCTCATTAGCTTCTGCATACAGACTAAGTACCGCGGAGGTGCGAAATGCTCCAGTAGCCAATCGCAGTCCCTGGTGGTGAATGGGGTCCAACATCTTTAGGACTGATGCTCGGACAGAGCCATACACAATGCTCCCATAATCAAGCCTGGAGCGAACAACTGCCCGGTATATGCATAACAGACATAGTCTATCGGAGCCTTATGATACATGTGATAGAACCTTAACTATATTCAGCGATTTGAGACATTTAAGTTTTAAGTTCCTAATATGAGGAAGAAAAGTCAATTTCGAATCATATACGAGTCCCAGAAACTTATGTTCACTTTTTGTCGCTACTGGTATTCCATACATTTGTAAAGAAGACACTTGCAGAACTCCACGCCTGCGAGAAAAACACAGAGAGGCAGTTTTTTCTGGTGAAAATTTAAAACAATTTGTGTCAGCCCATTTTTGTAACTTGTTAATTGCCAGTTGGACCCGACGTTCACATATTGAAGGATTACAGGACGAAACAAAAATTTGAATATCATCTACATATATAGAATATTGCACGGAAGGAGGTATAGCACGGGCAATAAAATTCATCTTTACAATGAAAAGGGTTACGCTAAGGACACCTCCCTGGGGAACTTCACTTTTTTGAAAAAAACACCCTGGTAAGGGTTGTTCCCAATCTTACATAAAAATTGCGACATTGCAAGAAACTTTGAATAGCACCTAGCATTCTACCTCGGACACCAGGACCAAACAAATCCTGCAAAATTCCAAAACGCCAGGCTGTATCATAGGCCTTCTCTAAATCAAAAAAGACAGAAACAGAGTGTTGCTTATTTACAAAGGCCTCCCGCACAGCGGTCTCAAATTGAACCAGGTGGTCGAGCGTGGATCGAAACGAACGGAGGCCGCACTGATATTTGTCTAGAAGGTGGCTTTTTTCTAGGTAATACATAAGTATTTTGTTTATCATTCTCTCCAGTGTTTTTGAGAGACAACTCGTTAGTGCTATCGGTTTGTAACTGGAAGCACATTAAGCATATTGGCCAGGCTTAAGCAAAGGAATGACAGTGGCCAGCTTCCGAGACGACGGGAACAGACCCTCCAACCAAACAGGGGTGAGTAAGTGCGAAATGAGTTCAAGCGTTGAGGTATGCAGGTAGCATAGCATAGTGGAGTGAATACCATCAGGGCTAGGGGCAGTCTGCTTGAGACTATGCAGTACTGCCTCAAGTTCATGTAGTGTAAATGGTACATTGTAAGGTTCTTGATTGCCTCCTGAGGTACTTATACATATTTTCTCAACATGGAGTTTATGCCGAATGAAAGCTGACATATAATGATCACAGCTTGAGACAGACTCAAAATGCTCTCCTAGTAGATTATAATTGAAAACGAGGGTGTTGGTTAATAGATACAAAACTTGAAAGTATAAAACAGAGAGGACGAGGATGGGAACAGGCCATCTTTCAAGTAGCAAGAACATAGAATGGCACAACGATAAAACCGCCCCCCAAGGGTCTCAACGTTCTCAAAGAGGGAAAGGAGATAATAGTTATAAAGGAAAGTTAATATACTAAATATAAGAGTTTGAAAAGTGCTGGCGTCACGACGAGGTATCACTACTCTAGTTATCTTTGATTATTTAGACTTCGACCTTTGCCATTGTCAGTGATAATGAAAGTAAAGAATCATTGTTCTTTGCAGTCCAAAAGGGAAATGTACTATAAATATAAGAGTTTTAAAAAGCTGTAGCGTCATGACGAGGTGTCAGTAATCTAGTCATCTCTGGTGTTAGGAATTCGACCTCTGTCTTTGTCAATGATAATGAAGGTGCAGAAATTTTGTTGTTTACAGTCCCCATGGCAAATGATTCAATGATTTCTCTCCCGAATCTGTTGTTGTGCCCGCCCAGTATTTTAGTATCAGAAAAATGAGGAGTAGAGTCATTGCATGTGCGGCTGTGAACGACAATAGGGTGATACGACTCATTTGAAGCCTATGATGCTTCCAAGTTCTGTTCTCTGAGTCGATGTCTGACGCATCTCCCCGTCTGTCCAATGCACTGACTAGTACAGCTTAGTGGAATTGAATAAACCCTTCTTTCTTCGCATTCTACGAATTTTTTGGCATGCTTTACATTACACCCTCTGGGACTGTTGCTCCCATTAACCTTTTTGCACATCTGTTTGAGGCGCATACGACAAGAAAAACCACAGTCGTGTCGAACTTGGACGCGATAGACCTTAAATGGGTCATGAAACTATTTTCCTACTTCTTCCTCTTTGGCTTTAATTCTCAACTCAAATGCGAATTGTGAAATCACGTGGTCGTGACATTCCTTCAGCACCAGTGCGATGACTCCTAGCTTCCACCGTGCTTTTTATGCACACCATAGAACTTGTCATTCCCCAGTGACAATAAGTTCCGTCAGGGCACTCATTGGCCACGAACACGAATCCAAATATTCGTCGACGGGCTGATTGTTGACGAGCGCATACATCCGAGTAACGCAGTTCTCGTGTCCAATGCGTGAGCTGGGCTCTGCTGACGCCAGTTTGGCGCCGGTGGCGCGCTTTTGGAACCCCGGATGTATCATAGTGAAAAGGCGCAGAGCTTTCGAAGGCAAGAAGGTACAAAATAGTCCGCTATATTTCATTTCATTTCATTTTATTTTATTACCTTAAGACCCCCTTTTAGGGGGTATTACATAAGGGGTGGGGTTACAAAAATAATCAAACATAGGTGCTAGTTTCAGGATGAGAGATGATTGGTAACATTTTCAAAGAAGATAAAAAAATTGGGTTGTGTGTATGTTTATACAGCCTAGAACTTGGTCTGCCTCACAGGGGCGACGAGTCTCCCAGCTGTAGATGAGAAATTTAGCCAGTGCAGTACAACCGCTAGCCTGGGGTCTTTAACGTGCATCACGCAGTAGTGATACACGACCGCACGCCGGTACGATGCTCATCCAAATCGAAACGGGCAGGGGTGGGGCTCGAACCCAGGATCCCTGGGTTCGAACCCCACCCCTGCCCGTTTCCATCTGGATGAGCATCGTACCGGCGTGCGGTCGTGTATCACTACTGCGTGATGCACGTTAAAGACCCCAGGCTAGCGGTTGTACTGCACTGGCTAAATTTCTCATCTACAGCTGGGAGACTCGTCGCTCCTGTGAGGCAGACCAAGTTCTGCAGAACCCAGGATCCTTGGGTTCTGCAGCACGAGCTTTCGCTCCACGTGCTCCGAGCCGGTGTGCGCTAGACCACTCGGCCACCGATCCCCTCGAAGAAGATTGATGGGCAGGTGATGGTAGCAATGTGGTGGGGAAGGCCGTTCCAGTCTGGAGCTGGTCGGGGGAAGAACGACGCGGAAAAAGTGACAGTGCGAGCGCGTGTGCGAGCAACCTGGAGAGGATGACTGGTGCGGTGAGATATGCGTGTGGGAGATACGATGTAAGGTGAGATACAGAGGGGGGAATTAAATAACTTGTGAAACAAACAGAGGGTGGCGATGCGGCGACGACAAGCGAGACTAAGTAAACCTGATTCAGCTTTCAGGGGTGATACGCTGGTATGGTACGAGTATGAAGAATGAATGAATCTAGTTGCGCGATTTTGGACTGCTTCGAGTGCGTTGATGAGGTATACTTGGTGAGGGTCCCAGACGGCAGATGCATATTCAAGCTTTGATCTTATTAGTGATTTTTATGCGAGTAGTCTTACTTCCTGAGGAGCGTGGCGTAGTTGACGTTTAAGGAATCCCAGGGTTTTGTTAGCAGATGAGGTAATATTAGTAATATGCGTACGCCAAGATAAATCGCTGCAAAGGGTGACACCAAGGTATTTATATGATTCGGTTAATTCTACGGGGGTGCTAGTGATGGTATAGGGAAAGAAAAGGGGATTGCGGCGGCGGTGAAAGGACATAACTTTACATTTAGTAGAGTTAAGTGACATTAACCAACGGTCACACCATTGCAGCACGTGGTTAAGGTCGTTTTGGAGGGCAGATTGGTCCGATATGTTAGTGATGGAATGGTAGATTACGCAGTCCTCTCCAAACATGCGAATATTATAGGATAAATGTTGCGGTAAATCATAAATATATATTAAAAATAAAAGTGGACCAAGAACAGACCCTTGGGGGACGCCCGATGTGACTGGGATGAGATTAGAAGACTGGTTGTTAACTAAGACAGATTTGGAGCGGTTGTTAAGAAATTCTTTGATCCATCGTAAGATATTATGGTCTAAGTTCAACTGAGCAAGCTTTAGTAGCAAGCGCTGATAAAGTACTTTGTCAAATGCTTTTGAAAAATCTAAAAATATGGCGTCAGTTTGTATGTTAGAGTCGAGGTTAATGTGCAGATCATGAAGAAAGAGGGCTAACTGAGTTTCGCAGGAGAATCCTTTACGAAAGCCGTGCTGCGAAGAATGGAAGAAGTCGATCGAGTCCAGAAAATGCATGACTTGAGAAAAAATGACGTGTTCCATGATTTTACAAGGCACACTTGTTAGAGAGATAGGGCGGTAGTTTAATGGGGATACTTTATTACCTGATTTGTAGACGGGAACGACCTTTTCCACCTTCCAGTCTTCCGGAATGTTACCTGTAGAAAGTGACTGAGAAAATAACAAGGACAAATATGCTGCAGAGATGTGTTTAGTATTCTTTAGAAATTTGGAATTAGTTTTGTCTACGCCGGCTGATGATGACAGTTTAATGTTATCGATTACTGACGCAATACCATCAGCAAAAAAAGTGACGGGAGACATTGGATACTCGCTGTTTGCAGGGAGCATTGTAAATGACACATCAGATTCTGCAGTGAAAACCGATGAAAACGCGGTGTTGAAAACGTTCGCACATTCAGCATCATTCACAGGTTCGCCCAATTCCTTGATAATGGCAACAGTATGCTTTTGCTGAGGGTTTATCACTTGCCAGAATTTTCGGGCGTTTTTAATCAACATATGTCCACGTGGAAAAAAGAGTACTTGGCGTTTCGGATTGCGGTTAAATACGCATCCTCAGCCGCGTAGTATTTTTCTCATGCACTAGGGCCAGCCGACAGCTTGGCTGAGCGGAAAAGACGTTTTTTTCTGTTTTTTTAATTTTTTTAGGCTTTTAATGAACCACGGTTTATGTTGATCTGCGTGGAAACTGAACAAGGGGATGAAATTATTTGCTAGTTCGTTTAACTTATTTTTAAAAATCAACCAATTTTTATGAATTGACTGGTTATGAAATGTTGCTTCAAAAACTTGAAAAAAAGGTGTTCAGCTCGTTATTTATAGTTTCATAATTTCCTTTATCGTACAGGCGAATTGTTTTCTTTTCGGTATGACGTTTTGCAGGAGTAAGCTCAAAGACAGCATGAATAACTTTGTGGTCACTAATTTCTCGAAGTTAGTTTATGGATGATAGACTGTCAGGTTGATTGGTTAATATGAGATCTAAAATATTTGCAGATTCGCGAGCGACGCGCGTCGGTTCTGTTACCAGCTGGGTGAGATTAAAATTGAGACAAACCTCGATGATTTTTTTTTCTTCTGAGTTGCTTACAGTTAAGGGTGATGGGTCAGTCCAATTAATATTTAGGAAATTAAAGTCACCAAAAAGAAGAATTCGTGCATTTGGGTACTCTGCAGAAAGTTGACATAGTAGGTCGTTTAGTTTACGGGAAAATTCGGTACTATAATTTGGTGGTCTGTAGCAGATGCCCAGTACAACTGTTTGCGGAGAAGCCCGACAGATGATCCACAATGCTTCAATATCAGAGGGAATGGTAATGAGAGAACAGGACAACTGTTGGCTAACGGCGATGAGTACACCTCCCACCTCGTGCGCCTTTCCGATCATTTCGAAAGATTTGAAAATTTGGCAAGTCAGCAAGGCCTTCTACGTCAGTGACGTCGGCAGTTAACTATGTTTCAGTTAGTAGTAATATATTTCTGCTGGATGACGACACGAGATTAGATATAAGATCCCGCTTTGAAAGGAAGCTCCGTATGTTGGTAAAGATAACAGATAAGGAAGTATTTACACGAGGGGTGGATTGAGGGCGGTTTATTGGTCGTTGATAGATTGGTGATTGTTATGCAATTTCTTTTACAGTTTGTGACAACTCGTCAAACATATAACGTTGTTTGCCAATGAATAATGTTTTGTAGCGTAGCGAGAATGGGACTGCCTTGTTTTTAGCAAATGTAACTAACTGCTTCCGGGCGTTTTGGACGGGGCGCCAGAAATCTTCGCCAATGCTAAAGACGGTGCCCTTTAACTTACGGCCGTTCGAAAGAATGGCCTCCTTGGTTTTAAAAAAGGTTAGTTTTACGATTAATGGCCGACAGCGTCCGTTTGTGTGATGGCCGAGACGGTGAGCTCGCTCTATATCTGTAGGTTCAAGCGTCACGTGGAGATGATCAGAGCATAACTTAATTATTCTTTCTTCGGACTGGACAGAAGTCTCATGTGGGACGGGATCAGGAACGCCGTAAAATATTAAATTGTTTCTTCGTGAGCGGTTTTCAACATCATCCATTCGGGCGTTCATCTCTAAAACCGTACGGGATGTTTGAGCAGTATCAGCACGTGCCGTCTCGAGGTCAGATTGCAAGGTGTCAATTTTTTTGTAATGAACCTCTAGTTCAGCCATTCGCTCATTCAGGTTGGCTATATTTCTGTCCGTAGTTTGCAGTTGGGCTTTGAGGTCTTGTACTTGGGAAATTATCTGAGCCTGCCCGACAGACAGTTTTTTTTAATTCAGCAAGTATAGCTTCCGTAGGTCCCGGGTTGGTCTCTACGTCGCCAGACAACAACACCACTAACAAGGAATGCATGACTTCAACACACTCAATTGCAAGAGACACAACACTGCGGGCTCGGCAGCTGTACGAGAAAGTAATCACTTGATTTTTTAGAATGAATAACATACGGTTTACTAACCTGCATAGCGAAAGCGAGTGGATTAGTTGACTGTGTCGCAGCACAGCCACCGAGCCCACAGAGCCGCGCGGGAAGATGTCGTAGCTTTATAGTTGACATGGCTGGGTCCGTTGATGATGATGATGGTGTTCCTTGTGCTGGGTCGAGGGCGTAGTTTCCGATCGAAGGCGTTGCCACACGTGCCGTCACGCAGAGGGAGGACAGATGGCAATCACCGGTATCGCGTCCACAGTACGTAGGCACACATTCCGAGGTGACGTTGGGGAAGGCAATCAGTAGAGCAGGAAGTAGCACACGGGTGATGACGGAGGAAAACACCTCACAACAACACCAACAACACGTCGCAGCACAGCCACCGAGCCCACCTTTTTCCTATTTTCAAATGTTCGTAAAAAGCTGGCTTTTGACTTTCTAGCCTTTTTCTTTTGGCCAACTAAAAGATATGCGATTAGTAAAGTCCCAATTTAAAATCATTCATCCCAACCCAAAATTCATTTCATGGCCCCTTTAAACGGTGCGCGGAATTGTGCATGCAGGGAGTCACAGTGAAACGACCTTTCTTTTTGGAAACAGCTTGCGGAAGTTGTGGTTTGATAATGAACCTCTCAAGGGTGGAACGAAGTAGGTCACCAGGAAAGCCTGCTTTTTCTAACCTCTGCTGCTGCAACTTGAGGCTACTTTCGGAGAAATGCGTGCACGACTTGGAGAATGAGGACTTGAAAAGTGACCTTACTATGCCATGCTTATTTACGATTGCATCCTTCTTCCTCAGGTGTTTGTTGGGCCTTCCAGCAGAGGTCGGAGCAGCCGGTCCTCCCTTTCACCAGTGCTCACTCCAAGTCTGTTAAGCATGGCATAGTAAGGTCACTTTTCCCAAGGTTAGCCCTTGCCGCCAAAGAAGGGAGGAAAAGGGGCAAGAGAAATGAGAAAGAAATGAAGTAAACAGGACAGGTAAAAGTGAAAGATCGGAGGGGATAGTAGAAGAAAAGGCGACTAGACTGAATCATCCTGGCCGGGCCTTACCAGGACTCCCGTCTACGAGAAGCAGGGGCCGAAGTGGTGTATTGCCTCACCCAGGAGGCCCCGAAGTGTCCAAACCTACCCCGGGCTCGACTCAACCACCAGGATGCCCTTTTCCTCAGACACGGGAAAGCCACGCACAGCCATACGTGGGCGGGCGAACCTGCATAGCTCGGGGTCCGTGGTGACGCCACTCACCAAACACCTGCTTTCACAGGTGTCCCCTGCGGGGTCGCTGAAAGTTGCGAATACATACATACATAGGCCTGCGGTGAAGGCAACCATTCGTTTCAAAAGGGAGCATGCACGCCAGACCGGATTGGTTATCGTGCCAGTAGAGCGAGTCGTCCGAGATTGTCGCTCTGTAAAGAACAATTATTTAAAAAATCCAGGGGCAGCAAAATGGTTTCAGGTGGGTTAAAATGCGAGTAAAAAATAACCTCAGCCTATAGACGTGTCATGATAACTTTTCTATGTTGAGGCTTAATATTGAGAACTGTTTATTTAAAAAAATTGCAAAGTCGTTGACAACACGTTTCTAGAACACACTTTAAACCAAACGTAATACGATCAAACCCTTATAGTTCGAAATTAATCGTGCCGCTGTGTTAACTGACGTTCGTGGAGGCAACGGGCCAAACATTGACCTCTCGCCAGTGTCAAGTCTGGTTGTTATATACCACGGAAAGGAGAAATGTCTTCGACGCAATAGACATTTCTGAAAATATGTGGTGCCCCAGCGTCTGATTTACGTATTGTTACGTTCAAATGTACGGCATGTGAAATTATCCAAGAAGCGAAGACGGAGTTGACGTTGGTTTAGCAGTTCGTGATTTCAGAACGCAGAGAAGGCGGAAGGAAAGCAAAACAGAGTATGTGATGACCTTCTTTTCCGTTCGTTTGATTGTTTCGTGTATTGTGAGCTTTGAACAATAAGAAAAAATGAATCGTGCAACTACCAGGATATACGAATCGCTCGAGCCCGCACGCGCGCACCTCCGAACAGCCCCACAATTCCCCTCGTTGCAAGGTCTCCTGGGATTTTCCGAAAAGGTATATTATCCTAGCTGCGAATGTGTATGTACAACAGAGCGTACATTGATTGTGTCTCTACGCTTATTAGAGTCCCCACTGAGAAGGACTCTACCTCAATTTTTGAAACTTAGGAGAAAGGCTTCCAATAAAACTTCTTGTACGCTCCAGTTGTAGGGGCGAAGCTCCTTAGGGTCTAGCATTGTCCGTCCGGCGTCTGTGTTCACATCAATTGCCATCCCATCTGTCTTCTTAAAAAAAGAAAAAAATGTTTGCGCATTCGACAGGATTCGAACGTGTGCGAGGAGACCCCAATGGATTTCTAGTCCATCGCCTTAACCACTCGGCCACGACTGCGGGACGAGTAGGGGGCTCTGAGATGTGGTAGTAACTCAAGAGCTGGGGATGTGATGGATGAAACGCTGCATGTAGCCGCTCAACGTCTATACAGGAGAGGGCGCTGCGGTTAAATGCGTATATAATCGCGTTAAACTTTGCATGCATTGGCTCAACGTTTATAGACGAGAAGGCGCGCAACATATGAACAAAATCAGTATCATCAGCACCACCAGAGCTTCGCTCCAATCAACATCATTCACCACGTGGAAATGCGGTCATTTTTTTGTCTTTTTTTTTTCAAATCATATTTTGTTGGAATTGGCTTGAAGAGCTTTGTGCAAATGAGATTAACCTGTTCACGGCGATGAACCTCGGAGTTGGTTGGGCAGGCGAGCAGAGGAGAGTCGTAGACTCCTGGCTCTGCGAACCTGAGAATTGTCTCCAGAAATCACTGCAGTTCCTCACGTTGCGGGATAACAGGTCTGCCGCACACAATCTGAGGATGTCGAGCAGATTAATTAGTTCGTCTGAGGGGTACAGGAGTCTTCCTCAATCCAGGTAAGCAAGGTCCTGCGACTCGCTATTCATCTTCGGTTTCATCATATTACATGAGAAGAGATGCATGCCAAGTGTACGTTTTCAACTATGGTGATGTAGTCTCCACGCAAGTAGCACACTTCCTGGGCCCAGGCTTGGGTCAGACTGGCGTGAGCTAGAGCTAACTTTGCTCAAGCCTGTCACAAGCTTGCGCCAAACTGGCCGAAGTATGAGCCGGGAAGTGTGCTGCTAGGGCAATGTGTGCCGTTGCAAATAACTCGAGGCCCTGCATCCTTCTTAAGAAAATTGCCAGTATGGCGCTTCAGTGGAGCCACATGCGTTCAAGCATGTGCAGTGTGCGCGTGAACATAACCTTGGCAAACTTGTAATTGCACGTACTTGCCCGCCTGATCAGAGACATGGCGGCGGCCAGATGCCCAGCTTGCAGTCATCTTTACAGTACGATGGAACAACGTAGTCAAACTTTTGATTGCACGTTCTGGAAGGTCGAATGATGCGGTGCCTAGCACTGAAGCTAGCGCGCAAGGGCAGAAAAAGCAAATTTATCAATCCTTCGCTCACCTGCGAGCTATTTGCCGCAACTGGGAAATAATTGGGCTTCGCAATAGAAACTGCTGACTGCCAGGACACCACTAAGCACGACAATCGAGCATGGTGATAAAAGAGGTCTAACGTGGTTCTAATTGAGCAAGGCGCTGTCTCAGCCACGACCTACTGTAATCCTGACCTGCCGACAGAAGGGCCCCCTATGGTACCAGCTGTCGCCGGCGGAGTGCCTGGTTTCTCCGTTGAGGGCGCCGATAGGACTTGGGCGTCAAAAATCGCTGCGTCATCTTCGCACGAGTCTAATTGGCGCGCACCGCGAACTTCGGCCCTAACTTTGTGTTTGGCGAGTTTAGGGCCCCAGTTGTAGTGGCGGAGTGCGAGAGGCTCGGCCTACGGATTGGCTTATGACGACGTTACGTTGGCTAATGAATTTAGCTCGACGCTTCTCCTCACGATTGCCACAAAACATCTAGTTTTCGTCAGAAATCGAACATATATAAAAGTAGTGTGCACAACTTTCTATCCCGGTTTTCTGTTATATTTTGTTGTCCTAAAAGGAAATACAAATATAGTGTTTCTTTGTGTTAAAATTATTTATTGACGCCTTGATTGACGCAAACGTTCTCTGTGTGCCCGAGGCGACCTTGCGTACGCAATTGCAATAAACATCATCTAAATGTCATTTGAGTTGTCGTCTGGCAGGTCCCATCTTAAATGTCATTTGAAAATCTGAATGTCATTTGGCATAAAAGACGTTTTAGGTGTCGTCTGACCGGGCAATTAGTATTTCTGGATGACGAAAAAGCGGTACCCGAGATTTCAGACAAAGCTTCAGATGACTGACAAAAATTATGTGAAGCAACAAGATGGCTGAAGTGTCGTTACTTTAAAACGTAATTTATTTAATAGCTTAACAGCTCTTACCATTCACCAGCACTTCACTGCCGTTTTCTCACGGGCAATAATTTTTTTTTTCTAAAATAGCGTGCTTTTGACACCAGGTACTACATGTAGAGCACCACACCACCCCCAAGAGGAAGCG
The DNA here is from genome assembly GCF_016920785.2 of Ixodes scapularis. NCBI lineage: Eukaryota > Metazoa > Arthropoda > Arachnida > Ixodida > Ixodidae > Ixodes > Ixodes scapularis. The sequence goes on from NW_024609857.1 coordinate 189,712,143, forward strand.
CGTCGAATATACCTCTTCTTACCTTCTTTTTTTTCTTTTTTTTTACATGTTGAAAACACAAGCGAGCACGCCTGTACTCTCTCGGTGCTCATAACGAAAACACACAACCAACGGAAAAAAAGGGAAACAGAAAATGCTGGAAGCTTTTTATTCTATACGTGGCCTCCAAAACGACGCTTGTCGCCCAGCACCAGACTGGCATTTGTGGGTACGTAAAAGTAAAAAAGAGTAAAAAAAAATAATGACGCAATAAAAAAGTAATTGTTAATAAAGAGTAATAAGAAATATCAGCAAGGAGGCGGATCGAAGGTGTATCGATTCGTGGAGCCTAACAGGACAATCCATTTCCTGAAACACTGTGGGGCCATTTTGAGGAAGCACTTGTCGGGCACTTCAAGGACTACCAGGGGTGATTTATCGGAGGAACTTGCGACGCCGCTGTGCTCAGCGTCTAATGTATCGCAGCGTGTAAGCAGTTTATTCTTTTATTTGTTCGCTACCCGGCAACGACTCAATATTAAGTAGTGCTTCCGATTTTTTTCTTTGTTTGATTTTGTAGTTTTCAAGACCGAATGAAAATCGTCCTTCAACAAGATAATTTCTTATTGTCTCCTCAATTTCCAGTCGCTGTCGCAGAATTTCGACATGCCCGATAGACTTGAATGACGGTCGGTTTACAGCCTCCTGTCATGGCTTCCATTCGGACTGCTACTTAGGTCAGTCATATATCTACTCCAAAGACTCATTGTAGGTTCTCTTGTTCTTCTTTAATTGGTATAAAGTACTCGTCAGCGCTGTTTATTTTTTATTTTTTTTTTTGCTAGTAAGTGTTTATATTATCGAATATATTATTGACATTACGATCGAGTTTCTACATAACTGAAAACAGTCGGTGCTCATGTTGCAATAGGCCCATTTCAAATTGAAGAATTAAAAACAGTGCGAACAAGACGAAGGACAAGAAGAGACGTAGACAGACAGAGCGCTGAATCTCAACGATAATTTATTGGAAAGCAACATATAACGATCGCCGTGAATAAATAGGACGCAGACCCTTTCCAAGATTTAGTCTGGCAACTTTGATTACTATCATCATCTCAGTGCACGGTATCTGTGTCAAAGTAATGGCTGCACAGCAAAGGCTTTTTTTAGAAGCCGGCAAAACCCTTCGGCAGCTGAGGGTTCGAATTCAAATAGGGAGGGTAGGAGAAAGCCTCGCAGCAAAAGGAGGAAGAAACATCTCACTATAGGATTTATCAAAAATGCAGAGGGGCAGAAATAAAATTAAGTGGGAAGAAATTGCGAAACAATTAAATTTTAAAGATTTCGTAGTGTATGGATTGGCACAGACGCATCTTAGAGATATGGAGCGACCACCTTACTTGGCAGGTTATTTTAGGGTGGGATGCAATCGATATGAAGGGGAGCGGAAAGAAGGCGGATTGGGAGAGCTAGTGAGAGGACAGGGCTGGGAGAGGGTGAGGGGAAACCGCAGAGTGCACATGTGGTTAAAGCTAATATGAGAGGTTTAGGCACGCTCATGAGATTCGTATATGTCAAAACAGGAACTGATTTAAGAGAGAAAAATGCACAGCACTTGACGTGAATTTCCAAGAATGTTAGAGAAATTGGAACTAATCGGGAAATCATTATCTTAGGAGACATCAATGCACGCTCAGAAAACCTTGATGAATACCCAGGTTCAACAGGGAGGATTCGACAAGAATTCTGCGATCCTCTTGATCTAGTGCTTTTTAACGCCCAAGTAACATGCGACGGAAAACTAACGTGGGAGAGAAAAAATTAGCATTCAACAATTGATTCCTGCCTGATTTCTAGCAAATTCTATAACAAATTAAAACGCAGAAATAGATGAGGAAGCCACGAAAAACTTAGGAAATGATCATAAGCGACTTAAAATAAAGCTTGGTACAGCAGATACCACAAACAAATTCTTCTAAATCGACCCTAAACGACGCCCAACTTCAAGAAGTATCAGAACGAATTGAGACTATAGTATCCAAACAACTGCAGAAAGAATGGGCATATGACGATATAGCAAACATATTTAAAAGAGCGTTAGAGATGTTCAAAATCAAACAAAGAGGAAAAAGAGGAGAGAAACACACACCAAAAAGCTGGTGGGACAGGGAAGTTAAAGCGGCCATAGCAGGGCGACAAAGGCCTCAAGGGAACACAGATGGGCGAAGAGAAGGGGGAACACACACGCTGAGGTAGCATCAAAATGGGATACATTTCAGGAGAAAAAAAAAAAGAGAAGCATCTGCTCTAATCCTGGCCAAGATTGATAGAGCTGGAGCGCAGTGGATGACGGAGGTAAATTAAAATGAAAGGAGTGCAGCAAAAAGGTTCTGGGAGCACATTAGCGCACAAAAAAGAAAAACAGAAGTGTTCTCTTCCTCATTGGCCACACACGAGGGGATAAGTGTAGAGGGCGAGGAGGCAAGGTAATTTATTATACGAACAATCGAACATTCGCTGAACTTGAACAGAACGAGACTGGACAGAACACAAGCAGCAACATGGCACAATACGGGAACATTAACGAGACAACTGAGACGACCACGGGGGAATGGGACAGAGCAAAACGTTAAGTACCTGCTGGAACGGCGAAAGGCCCGGATGGCATAGAAATGAGACTAATCAAGAGACTAGAAACACAAAGCAAATTAAGGTTAAGAACGTCAACTGATTGAATAATAATAGGGGGGGGGAGAGATACCCAATGTTTGGATATTAATCGGACTGAGATTACTATATAAAGCCAAGGGAAATAAGCATAGCATTACATCATACCGCCCAGTAACAGTAACTTCGGTCCTGTACAAAGTAGCGATGCAGGTAGTAAAATTAAGAATATAAGCATGGGCGAAAAACATTTTAGGTTAGCTATAGAATAGGTTCCCAAGAGATAGAATATTATATGATAACTTATTCATCATCACTCAGTTATAGAGGTGGCACGCATGGCTAAAAAACCGTTATGGATAATAGTTATAGACATTAAAAGGGCGTACGGCAATGTGAATCAAGAAAAACTCTGAGTTCAGCTTAGAAAGTATGATTTCGATGCATATTTGATTAGGCTTTTGCGACAGGTACAAACAAATAATAAGGTCGTTATAACATGAGAAGCAGAAATAACAGAACCGGCAGAAAGGCAAAGTGGGCTCAAGCAAGTTTGTCCTATATCGCCTCTACTTTTTATGATATACGCGAGTGGAATGGAAAAAAAATTGGAAGTCTGCAATTGAGGTTTTTATGTCTCATATTGTCACAAAGGACAAATGATGAGGCTGCGAATAACTGAGGAACTAGACGTTTAATGAAGCGAACTTGCGCCCAAAACAAAAAAGAACAAGGTTAGCGTCGCAGGCGTTGATGTCGGCGAAACAGTAGAATTGAAAGCTGGGCGAGACTGACTCCGCTCACCATGCGCAGTCCCTTATGTACCCGCGTGGGTTTCTGGAACATTCGGCGTAGAGCTTTCGCTACGTAGACCATTTGGAACTTGATCGGACGACAAAGTTCCGGAACTTACGAGAACGCCAAGTTGAAAGAATATATAAAAGAACATTCCGCTGACTGAAACTGAACGTACACCTTCCGCGCGGCAGTCAAGCGGGGTTATCCTTAGGCCACGCGCGCGCTCGCCCCCGCGACGCGCGTGGCATTACTCCCCCCTTTAAAAAGAGCGCACTTGCAGGGAAATGATTAAAAAAAATGAAAGCCGTTTACAACTCCTTGTAACGCCGAATTAGAGCGAAGCTCTTGAGGAGGATGAGGGAAGGGTACTGAGGGTCACGTGTTCTCGGGGGGGGGGGGGGGGGGGGTGACTTGACCTCCAAGGGGGGGGGGGTCACGTGACCTTGGGGGAGGTCACGTGACCTGAGGGGGGGACGTGACCTCACGGTGACGCCGACGCCGCTCAAGCCGGAAACGGGCGCCTAAGACCTGCGCTCTAAAACAAACCAAAATAATGGCAAACTACGGAGGCTTGTTAAACACAGTCTTATCTAGTGTAGTACAAAAAAACGAAGTTCACAGTCCTATCGATTGTAGTACGGCGCAGGAAGTGAACGACTTCCGGTCATGGAGGGCGGCGCAATGAATTCCGTGTTCCGTCGGGCATCACTTCGTAGATCAGATTTTTGAGTCGACGAAGCACTTTGTTGGCTCCGAAGTAGCGCTTCAGGAGTTTCTCACTTAGACCGCGTCGTCGTATCGGGGCCCAGTCCCACACACGGTCTCCGGGCTTGAAGCGAACGTCGATTCGACGAAGGTTGTATCGGGTAGCGTCGTCTCGTTGTTGATCTTGAATCCGGAGTCGGGCGAGCTGGCGAACTTCTGAAGCTCGTTGAGCAACAACCTGGGCGTCTTGGCTTCCATCGTGAGCTGGTTCATGGGGCAGCATCTGATCGAGCATGGTCGTTACTTTTCGGCCATGCACCAGCTGAAAGGGTGTTGGAGGTTTCTTCCGTCGTTGGCACTCGTGACATGATCGTGTGTATAGTTGGACGGTTTTAGGAAGCTTGGGCCAGTAATACTTCTAATAAATACAGGCCAGTGTCCGTCTGTAATTAAGATGTCCGGACGTCGGGTCGTCGTGTCAGGCTTGAAAGATCTCCTTTCGAAGGTTGGTCGGGGTTACCAGCAGCCACGGCGAGTTGTTGCCCCCGAAGTTTTATTTGCAAAGTACACATTCACGAATGGCGAAGGTCGGCAGGGCTCGTGAAAAAACAAGTGGCATGGTACTCCCGCGCCCTTCCAGGTGCTCTATTAGTGCACGCAACTCAGGATTGTTTCGTCGATGTCGTGCCATGTTTTCCATGTTTACTGCGCCTAGGAATTACTCGTCGTCATCGTCGTCGCTGCTGCCGGAAGGTGTTTCGACGCAGGCTCTGAACAGGCAGTCGGCGTCGCTCTGCTTGCGGCCTGACTTGTAGAACACAGTCATGTTGAACTCTTGTAGTCGGAGACTCCACCAAGCGAGGCGTCCTGACGGGTCCTTGAGGTTCGCAGACCAGCAGAGCGAGTGGTTGTCCGTGACTACGCGGTATGGGCTTCCGTAAAAGTACGGACGAAACTTCGTGATTGCCCAGACGACCGCAAGGCATTCTTTCTCAGAATTGATTTTCCGATTCTGAGAAAGAGTAAAACCGATTGATTTTTTTTTTGTGTGTAGGAAAAAGTTACATACGTGTTGACATACTCCTGTATCATGTGCACGTGTTGTATCAACATAGCTGCTGGTGTTAAGTGATCTTTTAAACTGAAAAAAATGCCTACACGAGGCGATAACTTTCGTGAACCGGGGCAAAACTCGTACAGGTAAAGCAAGAAGGCTCAGAAGAAGAAACAAAGAAGGCGAAATAATTGGGTCATGTATTTCTGGATTCTTGGAGTCGAATCGAAAAGCAAGCTGCTATACTCGAATTCAAAGTTTCCAGGCCTTGCGAGTTACACATTGGGCCAAACAAGAAGCACCTCATAGACCATTTAGTGTAGATATCACGGTTTCATTCACTGAGAGGACAAAGTGCGCAGGGTACCTCTTTCGGAAATTTTCAGCACGAGCTCGTTGGCTTCCGTCGTGCCATAGCCTCCCCTATACTCACAAAGCCTGGCGGTTCGACGACGGAGCCTGAAAGTGCCCGGTCGCAGATTTGGAGCGCAATGATCTGGTAGCACAGAGCCTTTCTCAAGAAACCTGGACGTCAGCGCACAGCTTTTGCAGTGGCGAGGACCCCAAACATGGTTTTCAGACACGACGACAAAGAAGCGGCAGCGCGAGAAAACGCGAGGAGCACGAGCGGACATTTCGTCGCTCGGGACAAGTGTGTTTCGGCATCTCGTCGCAGCGGGGCGCCCATCACGTGGTTCTCCTCTCATCCGTTGTCTGCCGCTCTACCATTACGATTTCAGCAGTCGCGTCTCGTGGCGATCTGTCAACCTTAATCAGTATCACGGTGTGTATGTAGGAGGCTATGGTCGTGTTTTCGCTGCGCGTTCACGCCCGAGGCCCACGAGACCCCGAAGCGTTATCGAAGGTAAGAAGCCCGCGCTAGAAAGTGGACAACTAAACACCTCCCTGCCGTTCATATCCCGTCTGGGACTGTTCGTGATGAGAAGCTCGCTAGGGGCGCTTGTTCTCCTGTCTAAAAATTTTCACAGTGCATAGAAGCTTGGCATTGCGCGTGCTTGCAGCAGCAGAGGAAGTCGAAGTTCCCTCACTCTGGGTTGTGAAAAAAATTCCACCGGGCGGTGATACCCAAATTTCTCGCCATGAATAGAGAGTATACACCGGACGCCATTCTTTATGGTGCTATTCAGAGTGCCTGCTCAGAACGAGCTGATATTAACAGACCTATTGCTAAATTACCCGAGCATCAAGAAGCATGCAGGGAACGTAGTTACACGCGCTGCGCTCGCTCGCCTTACCTGTATTAACGATTTTAAATAAATAATAAAAAGGCGGTTGCGGACGCACGAGCGAACTGCCACTTGTTTTAGATTTTCGCTTTACAAAAATTACTGCCAGCGCCAGCACGCACTGCGTGTAACTACGTTCCCTGCATGCTTCTTGATTCTTGTGTAATTTAGCAATAGGTCCGTAGGTTGCTCAAAACGGCACCCTCTATGGGGGGGAATACACGTTGCAAAAGAACTGTGGAAGCTCACCATCAGCACCCGCCCAGCAGTTGCGCGCACAGCTATGGCCACCAGTGAACACTTCGTATTGGCGACGTGAGCCATCGAAAGCGTCGCTGTGGTGACCTTTGTCGATTGGCCGAGTGTTGACTATGTCATCACCAAAAGCTTTCTCGCCAACAGAAATAGGAGGAATGTAAAGAACTTTCATTTTGACGGTGTTAGTGGTGTTACTTTTAGAGCGCTATGATTTCAAGCTTCCACCATGCTCATCACAAGCACTATCGAATTTGTTGTTCGCGAGGTAATGACATCAAGAAAGAGAATTGTACGAGGGCACCTCCAAAACATCTCTCCGCTAAGAAAAAGATAAAAACGGCAGAGAGATATTTCACTCGCGCCGCCTCCAACGCGAGATTTCTACCTTCGACAGCACCCGAGTCTTGTGACCGTTATGCCTGCACACGCAACCAAAGCACGATGGAAGGCAACGAAGAGGCCGGGCATTTCAGGAAACGCCCTGCGCGTGTCTCGTCCTGCCAGGGACAATAAAACACAATTCTCGTTTCGGGGTTCAATGGACAAAGGTTTCCTCTGGGTCGGATTATAATGGCTTCGAAACTTGTTTGTCTCGTTCGCTCCTCCCCCCCCCCCCCCCCCCTCCCCCTTTCCGATTGCCGGGAGAAATATTGTTCACCCTACGAACGGGGAACCCGCCGAAGCGTTCTGAACGAAAGAAGATCCGCCGCCCAGGCCTCGCGTGCGTCTCTGGTTTCTCCCGACTGTGGGCGGATTTGTGTACGGCGCATTTTGAAGCCGTCTCGCGAAAGGACCAGCCCGCCCCGAAACCGGGAAGCTGGCGTCATCCTGTAAAAGCAACGCCAGCGCACGCTGCAGAGAAGACTCCATTGTTTTTCGAGGCAGGTCCGCCGCGTCAACGCCTCCCGCAAAAACTCACGGCCCGCGGCAGTTTCGCTCTCCCCAGCGCCGTCCTTTCAGCCGCCCCGCGCTGTCCAGACACGTAGATTCAAACTCTGGAAGTGAAACGCCCCCTGCCCACGATCGCGTCCGTCGTCTTTTAGCCCGAAGCGTACAACGCACGCGCTACGTATAGTACCCACCTTTCTCACGAGATATCGCGCCCAAACGAAGCGTGCTATACATAACGAGCGTTGTACAGACACGTATATGCGCCGTGCAGTATTTTAATGCGAAAGCATTTACTGGTCCCATGCAGCGAAGCCGGTGCTGTCTGCAACTGTCTGTAGCAGCGGAACGTCAGTTAAATTCGCAGCAACGCAGATGCTTCGTCAAGGAAGCCGTGGAGCCAGTGGGGTTCGCCGCGCCTGCGCAGTGGGGGGAGCGTGATGTCAATGCCGGAGCGCCGTGCGCGATAGGAAGCCGTAGCCCGCTGCTTGTAGGAATGCGCTGCGTGTAGGAGGAGGAAGACGAACTGTCTCTAAGAAGTTTGCACTTTTCTAGCCTCGTTCGGTTGAAACCGAATATTTATTGTTATCAGCTGCCTTAATAGCCAGAAATTAAATTAACATTGAAGAACGCTTATCCGGTCATCAACTGGCGGGTTTCCCCGCACTGGGTCATTCCCAGTGCAAGTGAATCGACCTCGCCATGTCCCTCACGTTATCTTCACTGCATTCGAATCACAAGGCCACCACCGAAAGGTACAGTCCGCCTTCCTCCATATGCGGTGACTCAATATCCGCATCAGAAGCTGATAACAACAGCCTGACTGGAAATCTTGCTATGGGTCCCACTCTAGAGGATCAGGGTACTACCACATCCCAGCGGCAGGTGATAATTCCCCCTAATGACAAGGAAATGTCCGACATCGATGACGAAGGCTGGACCCCAGCAAAGACATCAAAAAAGCGGAAAAAACCTAGCTCGAATTCAAGCAACAGCACGGGCACAATCCGGACAGGCACCCTAAGGACAGAAGGTCTTACGGTTATCTTTGTACCAGCTGCCGAAGACACTCTAATTACGTCATTGAGGAGTCTAAAAGTAAAACGATGCTCTGAACTTACTCTGCCCAGAATGCATCATAGAAATAAGGTACAACAGACGGCTGAACCTCATAGCAGTCGATACAAGTAATGGACAGACGACGCGTGCTCTTCTAGACTGCAAGAAGCTATGTGGGATTCCAGTAAGAGCATACGAACCACTTCCTCGGCATTACGCTGTAGGCGTAATCACAGAAGTGGACACCGCGCTGTCCGAAGCAGATGTCTGGGAGTATTTAAGATCTCCGGAAAATAGGGTAGCAAGACTTCGTCGACTTGGGCAGAGCTCAGCAATGAAGATCTCCTTCTGCGGTACAGCACTACCAAATTTTGTCTACCTTGGCCTTGTGCGTCATCCCGTGACCCTGTTCAAAGAGCGCCCTATACAGTGCCGCAAATGCTGTCGCTACGGGCATCGCGAGGCATCCTGCAAAAACGCTCCTCTCTGCAACCGTTGCAGTGGCACTCATCCAGATACAAAATCCTGTACCGCACAAGAGAAGTGTGTAAACTGTGGTGAAGCCCATTCTGCCAAATCTCCATCTTGCCCAAAATGGAGAAAAGAAAGGAAAACTCGCAACTATGCTAGGCATCACGCGGTCGACTTTCGCACCGCCAAAGTCGCCTTACAAGAACCCAACAAAGGGCAGAGATGAGTTTCCTCCACTTCCCCAGATGTCTGCGGCCGGGGAAACCGGGAAGCAGGGACAGAACCAAGACACATACGCTTCTATTTCAAAGGGACAGGGAAAAGGCAAGCCAAGGGCAGGCATTACCAACAATGGGCAGAATTTAGACGAAAGACCACAAGAAACCACTACTGAGGCCACAGTGTCTAAAGGTGCCAACCACCAACGTTCTTCGGAGAGGTCCCGTTCACCACCACCAAGAACGACACCATCAAGCCAGGGTTGGATTCCTCTTCTTAAGGCAGCAACTAACATGGCTTGCACGCTGCTAGCAACAGTGAATTTGGAATGGTAACGTTGCATACTTACATTTCTTCAAATGATACTTCCACTTGTGAGATCACTGTGAAACTGGGAGGGAACCAGTGCAGCAAGCAACTTACGCGCGTTCGTCACCAAAAACATTCATTCATACCTGAGAGGAATATAAATAACCTTCAAACTCGTTTCCCTGAGCTCTTACAGGCGAGACGGACTGCAGTGATACAAAAATCTAACATCTTTCCTCTAGAGGTACAGATATTTTCTTCTTTTTTCTACTACAGCAATGAAGCCCGATCCAAAGACCAATCTTGGGTATCAATCCAAGAGAAAGCTTTAACTACCAATCCACAGAAATCCACGATTGGGGACGCTAGTAGAAGACCTACAGCCCGCCCCCAGCCTCTCACCTGTTCCGCCCTCCAGTGGAACTGTAACGGCTTGAGAACGAGACTCCCAGAGCTACGCGACCACCTTTTACACTACGCCTACGATGCTGTAGCCCTCCAGGAACCCAGAATGCCAGCCGGCAGCATACGCATTGCGGGTCACGTAGTTTACTGCAGCAGGCCTCTGGTGGCGGGCGTGACACCGCGAGCAGCCCTCCTAGTTCGACGAAACCTACGACAGATAGAGATAGACCTCAGCGATCTTTGCAGTGAAGGAGCAGATTTTGTGGCAGTAAAATTGGAATTTGGAGAACGTTACCTGACCATCGTCTCGGCATACGTGGCCCCTAATGTACCTTGAGATGTCCACGTACTCGCGGACATTCGCGCACGGGCCAAGGGAGAGGTTATAATTGCCGGTGACTTCAATGCCCATTCACAGTCCTGGGGGAACGGAAAGGACTCTCGGCGAGGTCGAGAGCTACAGGCAATGCTAGATAGGCTCGACCTCAGAAATATTAGAAGTGGGAACCCGACATTTGTACGGCCTGGAGTGACGGGAAGCGTAATTGATCTGACTTTCACGACTTGGGCCCTACGTCTCAATGCAACTCCTCAGGCAGACAGCCGGGGAAGTGATCATCTACCCATTGTCATCGGGAGGCCGCCAAAAGCTCCTCTGAAGACTTGCCGCGTCGTCGACTGGGATCCCTTCCGTACCCCGCTCGAAGAAGCGCTGGAAGAAGGACGATCCTTCACCCCGGAAACGCTCTCCCGCGTCCTCCAAAAGGTCACCCACGAAGTCAGAGTGCCAGCAACACGTCCCAACCCCGACCTCAAATGGCTAGAACTGCGGGCAAAAAGACGTCGCGCCCAGCGACGGTCATGGGCCACTGGAGATCCGGCAAATGTACTGGCATACCGGCGACTGGATGCCAAGCTCAGGAGGCACGGTAAAAAACTAGCACGCCGACAATGGCGCCTCAAATGCACCACCTTAGACAAACCAGCCGGAGGAAGCCGGGCCTGGCGGATGGCGAGAACACTAGCAGGTCGCCCAATTCCCCAAAACCCTGTCCTTGGAATGGCCGTGGCAATGAACCTTCAATCAACAGAGATGGCCGAACTACTCGCGGATGCATTTACTGAGGTTCCACCACTGCCGGCTGCCAGCCCACCCCCCCAGGGTTGGAGCAAGTTTCGTCACCCAACAGCGACCCCCATGCAGCAGCCAGACGAAGACTTCACCCCGCACGAACTGCAGCACGTTCTCGATGCTCTCCCGAGACACCGTGCGGCCCCAGGCCCAGACGGAATCACCAACCAAGCATTGAGAAACGTTAACGAGTCGGCTGTCCCAGCAATGCTGACTCTAATCAATCATGTGTGGAGGACCTCTAAAATACCGGAAGCGTGGAGAGAAGCAACCACGGTACCACTACTGAAACCCGGGAAACCCCAAGACCAACTAAGCTCCTATAGGCCCATCTCATTGACATCATGCCTCGGCAAAGTGATGGAACGAATGGTGCTACGTCGCCTAGTCTACCACCTTGAGGCGGCCGGGGCTCTGCCAGACTGCTTCTCGGGGTTCCGCCACCACAGGAGCACCGCGGACGCGATTGGTGACATCACCAGCTCGCTGGAGGAGGCCAAAGCACAAGGTTGATCGGCGATGGCCGTATTCCTAGACGTCCGCAAAGCCTTCGACGCCTTCCCGCACCGAATCATCATCTCAGCCCTGCGTCGTTTCGGGGTATGTGGACGACCTCTTAACTACATTTGCGCATTCCTTACTGAACGCACCATGTGCGTAAAGGTCGGCGGAGCGCTGAGCAAGCCCCGACGAGTCGACCATGGCATTCCCCAAGGGAGCGTAGTCAGTCCGCTCCTGTTTGCACTGGCGATTGCATCACTCCCAGCCGCAGCAAGAGTAGGCGAGGAACCAGCACTCCCGATAAGCATGGCTGTCTATGCGGACGACGTGGCGCTCTGGTCCACGGCCCCAGGCTACCGTAGGCAGCGGATGGCACGCGCCCTCCAGAGAGCACTTACAAACACTGTGTACCACTTGCATCAACTGGGTCTGACAACATCGACAGAAAAGACTGTTGCTCTATGCTACGCACCAAGGAGACCCTCAAAGTTCCAACCGACCCCGTTCATCGGAGATGTCCCGGTGAGAGTGGAGAAGGCAGTCACGTACCTAGGACTCACCTTGGACTGGAGGCTATCCTGGGGCCCAGCAACGCAGGTGGTGCTCCAGAGGATGCGAACGCACACAAATATCCTCCGCGCGCTTGGTGGAACTACCTGGGGCACATCACAACAAATGCTACTACAGCTATACAAGGGTCTCATTCTGGCTCGCCCACTCTAGGCCTTACCGCTCATTCGACTGAGCGGCAATCAGATCGAGAACCTAGAGAGAGCGCAACGCGTAGCTCTACGAATTTGCATCGGAGTTCCCCGTTCGGCATCGTCACGACACACTCTTACCGAAGCAGGTACGAATACCGTTGAAAACCTTCTGCGAGAACGAGCGCTCGGACATCTCATCCGAATGACCAACTGCGACTCTACCATCACGCTCTTGATAGGCATCGCCGAACGTACAGATTCGGAACTGGGAGCGCAGCTCTGCACTTTAGGCGACATCGCGGGTACACCAGGACCGCTAGCGCCACTTCCAGCACTACACACAGATCCTTACCCTTTGAGGGTTAGTATCAGCATACCAGGGCTGCGGACCAAGAAGAGCGCAGCAGTGGTAACCGCTCGGCAGCTGACGGAAAGTCACTTGGATGCGGAGTACGATGGGCGGACACGCGTTTTTACCGACGGGTCGGTAGACCCATCTGGAGGCACAGCAACAGCAGCGGCCTTCTTTAAGGCTGCAGCCGTAGGTATACGCGAGCGCCTGTCCCATCAGGCATCCTCTACTACTGCAGAGCTGGCGGCCATACGACTTGCCCTCTGGGGAATTCGGACAGGCTGCGCACGGGGGCTCAGCTGGGTAGTCCTGAGCGACTCAAGAGCGGCTCTCGGGCTACTATCGGGGCTAGAAAGGGCTACGCCTCTGGCGCGGTCAGTCGCACAAGATGCAGCCGAGCTCTGGGAGAAAGGCCACGAGATTATCTTCCAGTGGATCTCCAGTCATTGTGGTATCAGGAGAAACGAAGTCGCCGATTCCCTAGCAGCGCAGGCTCACAAAGACCCCGGATGTCCGCTTTTTACAGTTCCCCGTTTCTCAGACGCCAAGCTTCTGGTGAGACGAACCATCACACGACAGAATCCGGACCCGAGAGTGGCGGACGGCACGTTCTCAGCCCGTCTCCCACGAGGGTTGGATCGTCACACTGCTGCGGTGCTCCACCGTCTGCGGACCGGAAGCGCTTTCACACCAGCATGGATAGATCGCTTCAGGCCTGATCTCAACCCCAATTGCCAAACCTGCCAGGAAACTGCTGACGCCGAGCACCTCCTCCTACACTGCACCGACTACAATGACGAGCGTACTGCCCTCCATAACGCCTATTCCCGCCTCGGACTCTCCAGTGATAGCCTGGAGGACCTTCTGCATCCGCGGGCAACGCGAGGTGTGACAGACATGGCACAAAAAAAAAACTAATAACTTACATGAAGGACAGGGAACTCCTAGAAATTCTTTAGGAGACCACCTACAGTCCAACACACCAGAACAAGGCACGACTACCCAATCTACCGTTCCAGCTCATGATTACAAAATCTGCATTTCAGACACAGCTTGTTCAGCCAAGACAAGAAACGTCATTCCTTCAACCGAACGTTCGTGCCGATATTAGCCTTGAAGCACAGTTACCAGCCAACGCAGCTTTAAGATATTTAGCTATTCGCCCTAAGACGGCTCCAAATCAAACTTCGACAGGCTTTGCGTTCTGAGGCTTGGGTTGTCCTATGACTCGACATGCCGGCGACGGCCAGGACATCCCCCTGCACCTGGCTTCCCCCCCCCCCCCCAAACCTAATCCTCTCTCTTTCTATCCTTTCTTTTTCACCCAATCCCCTTTCCTATCGACAGTGACATGTGCACACTAAGTGCACAAGCGACAGTCGATTTTCCAAAAAAAAAAGATATAATAAACATCGCTTTCACTCACTTCACGCTGCGTGTAGGAATGCTTTAGCATTCCTACACGTAAGCAGTCTTAAACATTCTATATATTTTTTCGTTTACGTATTCTATATTTTGTTTCCTTTTTAAGTTTGACCGCAGCGGACGCAACGATTCCCATGTAGCCAATCGGGCAGCGCCAAAATTGCATCGTCACAGCCCTCTTCGATTTCTGTAGGTTTAACCGGCTGAACCAATCGCTCATTCTAACAAGCGCAGGAGCAGGACGCATGCACTGCGCGCGATTAGTTTAACTGGTACTAGCAGACCCATGAAGCAGACAAGCGTCGTGTGACGATGCATTTTTGGCGGCGAATGACTGGCACTGCCGAATCGTAGCTCATTCACCGAGGTCCAACTCAGTGCAAAACGGAGTGTATACAAACACAGTGTTTAGGAAGATGCCCGCGTTTATCCACACCAGGTGTGGGCAGTGCGCGTGCGCAGAAACAAAAATCAGGAGGAGTAAAGCGTTTGCGCTTGCAAGTACCGACATCAGCGCCACCGCGGTGGCGTGTGACGTCAGTGAGTTGAGTTGGTCTGAATTCAGGTGATCCACAATCCACTGGACAAAGGCGGCATCTTTCAGCGACTAATAATTGAAGTGGCGTTACGATCGTGCGATAGACGACTCGTGGTCGACCTTGTTTCCAGGAATTCTAAGAATCGAGATCGACTGTTACCACCACTACCTTGTGTGGAGAGATCTCCCTCCCGCTCCTTCCCCTCCTCCCCCTCCAATCTTTCGGCCCTCAATCTTTAAACTATATGTTCGTTGCCACTCACTACGAGAATGCTGTAGCCATTATACGAATAACCATATAATAATGGTTTTTCGTCGCCTGTGAGCGAGAGAAGAATGTAGCGCTTCAGGAATCGATGCCCACGGGAATCTGGCTCAGAGAAACGACGGCGACGTCTGAGGATTAATTATTAGAGACATTTAGCGAACCGCTGCCGTGTTCTGCGTACCGCGCTACCGGAGCCTTTGGAGCATGCTTTTCAACGGGCGCGCCCCGCGGTCTCGAGATCACCCGAACGCGCGCTTTAAAGCGTGCTTCGGAGGCTCCGGTAGTGAGGTACCCGGAACACAATAACGGTTTGCTAAACTTCCCTGTTACCTCGAACGTCCGGTAATATTGAGCCCGGTTCTGTACTTATAATTGCCCGATTGCGCTTATTATTACTGAATACACATACCTGCGTACGTATTGTTTCCTACCTTCGCAGCTGTAGAATTCAATTTAGCCGACACTGCGCGACCGGATACGTTTCTTCCAGCTGTGCTTACACCAAATTCGTCGCTACAACGCTACAACGTTTGCCAGAATTGAGGTCGGCGGCTTGCGCATTTCTGGCATACTAGTCTGGTACCAGTCAGAGAGCCACATCACGTGCAATTTAATATATTCATTTTAAAAATATTTCGCCATTCGTTGCACAAAGCACCTCCTTGAGGTTAGACCCCTAACTTTAGATAGCTCATTTTAAGAGTTAAGGCCCGTTCACACTCTTGCGACCTCTCAAACCTGGGTTCCTTAAAACTTCTTAAACCAGAGAACACACTGGCGCCATCTATTGGGAAGCAGTGTAAACTCGGCGGTCCGGCATATTTTTTTTTTTTTTATTTCTCGCGCATTATCTTTTCTTTCTTGGCTCGAAAAAATTTTGTCAATGTTATAAACGAGCCTTTCTATGGGTATTACGCACATTTGACCTCGGAAATTCCGCAAAACCTTCGCTCTTGTGAAATGCAGCTCCAGGGTCACTGCATAGATGGCGCCACAATACCAGTGTGTTCCCTCACTCTAAAAACATTTAAGAAGTTTTAAGAGATCTCGTCTCTCTCAGTCGTACTCGGTCACAAGAATGTGAACGGGCCTTTATGTACGCCAGTGCCGAAGAAGCGAGCTTAACAAAATACTTCGCGGAAACAAAGCGGTTTAGATGGCAAAGTTGTCTTCCACGTGACTTTGTTATTGCTCACACCACTTCTAAGAAAAAATGAAGGCGGTTTTTATTGTCATCCTCACAGAATCCTTCGCAGCCGCAATAACACCTGAATCAAAAAAAAACTTGGAGCCTTCGTTCTCCAGCGTCATCACTGATGCATCGCCACAGCGTCGTCTACCCCCCTCTGCTCTACCGCGTTGCCGTAACGCAGTCTCGCGAAGCGCCCATTGCTGCAGTGCGGAGACGCCGAGCTACAACACGCATCTGCCACTTTGCCGTGTACTACCACCATGCTAAAATGTGTTTGGCGATTCGGGCGTATTACGTGCATAGTGTCAGGAAGTAGATAGACTTGACCACCATATTTACTACGCCACTACGAAAACGCTTCAGCGCGACCTAGCGGCTGGCATTTTTTTTTTTTTTTTTCTGCTAAGCTGAGAGGAAAACCCGAATACAACCGAACGAACCGGGGAAAGCTCTGAAAGAATCCTATTCAGTATACGAGTACCGACAACACTGGTGAATTCTGGGATGCACTTGAGGAAATAAGTCTTCGTAGATCGTTTTCGCCGTCCCAATACTTTCTCCGCAACCCGCTACGATATCCGGAACCCTACAGTCAAGGCCATCGGCGCGCAGGCGCAGTAGCGGCTTCTTCGTTGCGAAGGGCTTAGCGGTCTACGAAAGCTCTGTAATGTACGGTACGTCGGCGGCGGCGCATCGCCAGAAGTCGCACTGGAGTGTGCACGCTTGCATACGGGATGCTTTATAAACCGAAAATGGCGACGCGTAGCCGGTACCCAATAGCAGAGTCCGCGAGAGGATCAAACAATGCCAGCAGTCGGGCAAGCCGGAACATCAAAGCGCTTTACTACTCATTTGACGTAATCGGTGGGCCTTGCCTTTCTGGGGATGCTAGTCTGTACCAGTGGTGTACGGAACGGCGTTCCAAGGAACGGCGTTCCTGGAACGCATTCCTTTTAGGAGGGGCGAAGGAACGCCACCATTCCATTTTGCATCGCTGGAACTGGAACGGGAACGCCTTACATTTTTACTGGAACGGAAAGGGTAACGGTGTTCCTTTTTGTCGTCCACTGGGGTAATTTTTATTTTATTTCAAACAGGGAAATTTCGAAATCACAAAAACAATATCTTTACAAAGTGCAGGATCTCGTTACCTTTTTGGCTAGTAATCTTATGGATTATTTTGTGTGGTCCTCTCCTCGCTTGCTAACAGTTTCGGGCGCAGGAGAGCTGGTGGACATTGATTCGTTTTTGAGTGCCCGAAACTGCGGTACAGAAAGCAAGGCTTTTAGTCATAGGAAACGACAAAGAAAGAGGGTTGTCTAAACTCAGCTACTTTCTTGGGTTCCACGAATCCTCTTACACGCAGAAACCTAAGGCCGACTAGAGTCACTTGGGAACTTCCATAACGAGACCTACAGTTTCAATAAGATCACAGATTGCCAGACATCGAAGGCACCCTTGTATCCTCAACATTGGTCACTTAAAAGATACAAAAAAAACTTAATTTATTTTCTTGTTCCCCCACCTTCAAAATGAACAACAAAGCCAACCTTACAAAGAAGTATTTGTAGTTTGAAAGACTGACCTTCCGAGAGCCCTACACTCTCATCCACTGGCTCGGCTTGCAGACAGCAACATCGAGAAGCAACTGTTGTTAAGTTCGAACAAGGGACTTTGTTCAATTGAAACGTGTGAGGTTGTTGTAAACCGTTCGTACAATGTTGGCTAAAAGTACATTCGGCACATCAGAATCGTCCACTACAAACATGAATATGGTTAAAAGATGACATTTTTAACTTGAATATATCAACAAATGAAACCCTGCTTTCGCTTGTTTTCTTCTCCTGTTGCCCTTCCATGACGACATAAAAACTCGTATGTTGACTACTAATAAGATAGATTAAAAAAAACTCTGCTTGATTTAACTAAATATAGTAATTCGCAAAATACAAATGTAACGTATATGTAACGATACGTTCTATTTTTTAAACTGTAACAGGAACGAGTTCCTTTTTCACAGATGTAACTTGTAACTGGAACGCGTTCCAAAAATCAGAAGGAACGAGGAACGAGCTGTCGTTCCTTTTTTTGAGGAACGTGTACAACACTGGTCTGTACCATACTTTCCATCGGCAGTGCTTCTGTACTGCTCGAACGAATCCTGAAGCCCACCTTGCAAACGCATCCGTCCCGGTTCACGCCCTGTACGCCTGCTGCAGCTTTCCTAAAGAGGAACCGCGTTTTCCCATTCCATCCCCTCTCTCCCTCCTCCTCTATCCCCGCGACGGAAGATTAAAGTCGTCCCGTTCAAAGCATGCGACTGGAACGGATCGTTTTTCCCTACACGGGCCGCGGGACTCCGCGACTCAGCGCCGCCTGTCTGCCGGAATTAAACCCGCGGCGGTTTGCCGGCTTTGGATGCCCACCGACTGCGTGCTCGTCTTTCTTCTCTGGGAGAAAGTTTTATTAAAGTTAACGGGGGCGGAGGACTGCGGAGAAGTTTTAATCCTCCCTTTCGAATGGGAATTCGCGGGGCTCGAGCGCGGACAAGAGCATTCATCGGGTATCGGTTTTAGTTCGCCCTCGAAGTCGCATTTGCCTCGATTAACAGCAGAGAACGTACAGTCTCGCGCAATATGAAAGACCCATTTGCCGATGCAGTTAGTGGGGCGGTGTCGAGCACGTGTTTAGACAGGGGCACCTTAGTTTTCGAGAGAACGAAGCCTTGTTTCTTTCCTCGCCTCGATTACAGCGATCCTTGCCAGTGTGAGCCCAGCACAGTCGCCTGAAACTGCCTCGTCGAATGTGTTTTTCATATTGTTGGCTACTGTATATGTGGCACTGGAAGCAGTGCTTGTGTCTGTGTGCAAGCGAGGGAAGAGTGTACGCGAAATTGAAAAGAGGCAAGAGGAATAAAAGTAGCGACAGACACAGGGACAACAGGATGTATGTATTCCTCGATGCGAAAATCATATAGAGGACAGAGCGTAAAAATAATTTAGTGACAAAACACAAAAAGCGACTGCAAATTGCATAATTTCGACTCTTACACGATGGCTCGAGTGATCATTTCTCATATTCTCGCATTTATACAAAGGGCAAGTTTGCAACGTAACTCCTTTTATGCGATATACGCTCAGCTAAAGCACTCTATCTACACTTTCGTATTTTTAGTCCATAAAAAAATTAAAGCTAGAAATTATAAAAACAGCCCTGTCGTTCTATGAGGAACCTTTTATATGTATATGTATAATCTGTAGACAAGTCGAAGCAAATCGTACTCTTTTTGTGATTTTTTTTTTTGCTAAACTACCTGCCTTTTGAATTAACAAATTACAAAACTTATAAACTTATAGTTGACCCTCGTAAGGAAGGAACAACTTGGATTGTTGTGTACTAAACACTGGACGAAGTAAAACTCGCTTAGAGTCACGGTGCCTAATATCAATTTGTCGACTTTGTCGCAAATTCCTCGACTCATTTGTTCTATAACTAAAACTATCAAGTCAGCATTTCTTTTTTTTTTAGATTATAGTGACAAAATTAGCATATATTAAAAGCAAAGTTGGATCGTGGTTAAATAAAGTTACAAGGCCTTATCACGGGAAGTTTTAGCGCGGAAAACAGTTCAAACGAGAGGCCGGCATACAATGGCTAACTTAACAACTTACATTGACAATAACAGGAGCTTTTATTTTCTCGCTATTTGTGAAGCTTTTTTTTTTCTTTTTAAGAGAATATTCAGAAGCAAAAAAGGTGAAGACCGGGTACGGCGTGACAGCCACGTCCTACAGTACCTATGCCGGGATCAAAATCCCATCTCTTTGCTCACGTTACAATTCCAAGAAGATCTCGGGGGGAAAAATACACTGCAAGATAAAGGTATAGAAATATTTTCGTCTCGAGGGGATCTACTTTTTTTAAAAAACGCAACAAAGCTGGGGAGCATCTTCCTTTCCTCTCAAAAAGCGACACGACGCATTACAGCGCGTGCACTTGTTTCGCTGTTATTTCGCTTTAAAACCCTTTGTCCCCCGCCCCCCCCCCCCCCCCCTCCAAAGAAAAAAATATATACAACTGTCGCGCGTTTCTGGAACAAAATAATAAACTGAGAAAACAACCCTGTCGTTTTCAACAACAAAAAAATACACTGCGATATCGTAAACTTAATTTTTGAAAAAGATTTCATTTCTTCGTACGGTTCAAAAAAAAAAGAAGTTAAATCGTAATACACATTTATTGTCTTTTTATTTCCTTTTTTCTTTATTATTATTATTATTATCACCGGGACTTCCACTATTTCTGGTTACAAACATCATGTTCTTTGGCAGCTCAACTTCTGAAGTGAAAGGAAGATTATATTTTCCTTTGTGATCTAATTACGCTTATTCTTTTTATTTTATTTCTTTTTTGTGCGAGATGAGCAGTCTTCGCTGAGAACATGCTTCTTTCAGTTTTCCTCCCTTTCTAGCGCACCCGTTCATCCATAAATCTATCTGCCCCTCGTCCTTCTTCTCTTTCGAGCAGGGCGAGTCGGCAGCCCTTTTATTACGACGGTAGACTTGCAAATTGCTGATTTGCGTCCGGCGAACGTCAAACTGGTCCGGTTCTTTGTCACGAACTTCTCTTGGCTGCTTTCGGGGAGGCGGGGGAACGATGCTGCCCGCACGGCGCCCAGATCTTTCTCGCTGCCCGCCAAGCGTCGGCCGGCCTCCCACGACGTGTCGGAAATTAGATCGAGAGTGTGTACGGCCCATCGATGAGAAGGGGAGAAAAAGCGCAGCGCACTTTTCTTCCCAGTGTGCGTGCGTGCGTGAGTTTCGCTTTTCGGCGGTAAGCTGCGTGGGTGTGCTCAGGTTGCGTGAACGGGGAGTTCATCGCGTGTGGAAGAGCGCGCCCGCGGATGTGATATGCGAAGGTATAGTGCGTGTGCTGTACGCGCCTGTGCACGTTTTCTTAGTTTTCTTTTTTTCGTCTTTGGGTCTGTACTTAGATGTATTGCTCTCGTTCTCAATATCGCAAAGGTCCGACATTGACAGACAACAAAAGAGCCACTCCGCGGTCTGTTTACACCTCGATAGACTAGCGTTGTTATTTATGTGGGTGAGTGTGTGTGTGTGTTTGTGTCTGTGTGTGTGGGTGCGTGCGTGCGCACGTGTGTGTGTTTGTGCGCGTGTGAGTGTGTGTGTGTGTGTGTGTGTGTGTGTGTGTGTGTGTGTGTGTGTGCGTGTGTGTGTGTGGAGGTGCGGGGGGGGGAGGTACCTATAGACTAACAGGCTGTTTACAAACAAGCCCTCGCTTGCCCACACGCGTGTGCGGAAACCATGTTCGAGTGATAAGAAGCGTCTGCATATGGGCAGAACCGACAGCAGCGCCACCGCCTCGGCGTGACGTCAAAGAGTTGTTATTAATATCATTATTTGGGAGTAAGATACCGGCTTTCGAGCCGGAAGTTTCGTCATCTGAAACGAGGCGTCACGTGACTTCACGCTTCCGGTTCGTCTGGTGCCGGTCGTAGTTCGTCCAGCTGCATGACAGCATTCCTAGGCGTGGTAGCCCTGCTGTATTCACGGTGAAAATGGTTTTTCACTGCTCCGCGGTACGGCGAAAACGATCTAACGCAAGCCGTAATGGGCGTAAGATGTTCCCGTTCCTGTCGAACGAAGAACGAAGCGGTGATGGGCCGTCTCTGTTTACCGAGTGACGGAGCAAAGCAACCTGTGACGGCCAAGCGTCAGTGTCCGTTTGTGTGCGGCCCATTCTGTTACAGGTCAGCTCAGCGGGTACTCTCTACGGGTTGGGGTCGCGCCAAATAACGATTTCGAACAGATACTCTTGACACCCGGAAAAAGGTCTCGATTCATCCGCGAAGGGGTCAGTACGGCTCGTCGAACAAGGCGTCCGCGACAACGCGGGATGGGATCTCGCAGGCAATCAGTTCATCGCACGACGTTTCGTCGACAGATTGTTTTATTGACAGCAGTGGCTCTGGATTTCTGTTCCTGTGTATGGGCTCTTAATATTTATAGCTTGGTCGCGTTTCGCAATGTGGAATAAGAGCACTAAGAGCACCAACTGGCCCAAATTGCTACCTTAATGCACTAATTTAAATTCGGCCAACGGATATCGACCACATAAACCTGATCCTCAGCTTGTTATAATATAAATAAATAAAAGCAAGCAGGCAACACCTACATCTTGACGTATAATAAAGCGGTTGTACGACCCTGCGTAGCCCACATCAAAATTGGTGCATGTTTATGCATGCTTTATTACTTGACAATAAAAAAAGCGTGCGGAGGTAGAGACATGGCACACGGAGGGCAACCCAATTGAAGTACAAAAAACACGCGAGTGTTTAAAAGCAAGAATTCTCGCTTAATTGAATGACGTCAAAAGGAACTTTTGAACGGAATTACGTTTCGTCCGATGTATAGTAGCGCGCGTGGTAAATCCACGTGATGCGTCTATTTCTAGCAAAGACAGAACAAACACTGAGGAGTGGCCCGAAGTTTTGTGTTAACGTAAAACCGTCAAGGACGGATGTGTTCTCCGCAATTCGATCCATATCGAAAATGACGAATCATGATGACAGAGCTGGGTTTGAGACGTTTCCTTCTGTGTTTTTTTTTTTTTTTTTTTTTATCTAAAAGTTTTTTTTGTTTTTGTTTTTTCCTCTTTTTAGCACAGTTGTAGGTGTTAAACGGCCTTAAAAAAAGTACGCCAAGGCTCCGATCGGGTATTTTAGCTAGCCGCGTCCCACGCGTACATTCGCACCAATTTCAGTTGGTGATGTGATCTAGCGTAACCATGAACAAAAGGCAATGAAGAACGCTGGCTCAGAAGAAAAACAAAATAGCTAACTCAGCCCGAGTTGTCACGCAAAGATCCGGAAAGCGCAGCGCCAGTGCAGCTTGCCGCCGGCCTCACTCTCTCCGCACTTTCGCGGCCTTTCTCGGTGCTTCTGCGTACCGATTCCTACTTAACCTATCCGTAGAAGTAACTTCAGACGCTCAGAGATTCGCCAGTCACCCAGCAGCAGAGGGAAGTGGCTCGAATTGACCGGGTTCAATAGCCGTCATGGTGCCGCGTCGGCTGCTAGCTACGAACCGGAAGAAAAATACCCAGTGTGCTTTGCGGCTGCTACCAAACGCCGGTCACCTATACGGAGTGCAAGTCCTCCTGCTCCTTGCAGAGAGGTTGCGATGATGTCAGAATGCCGAGCTCTTATTGGCTGACTGAAAAATGTAGCGGATAGACTTTAAGGTATCTGTTTGAAAGGTTTACCCACTATTTATCCAATCAAAAGCAATCAGAGCTCGGCGTCGTTCTGACGTCGCCGCAACTCCTGCGCAAGAAGCAGACGACCAGCTCCGTTCGAGGAGCTATTCTAGGAGTGGGTACATAATGGAAAATACGAAAAAGCTGTGGCGCACTAGCAAAAGAATGCGCTAAAGTGCAATTCAACAGCATCTACAAACTGATCGAAAGTTGTCAAAGTCACGATGTCATTAGTTAGTCCATTCTTTAATAGCCCGAGGGAAGAAAGAAAATTTTAAGCAGCCATTTTTAAAGCTGTATTTCGTTAATGCTCGGCGATGATTTATCCGGGAGTACCTGGACTGCGGAGGTTTTAAGTAATTGGAGCTATCTATAATGAAGGGAGCCGTTTATGATTTTGTTAAGAGTTTTCAGTCTGTCAATTATAGCTTGGGTTTTGTAACGTCAGAAGCTAGGCTTTTTTTTTTTACTAATTCGGTGGATGTTGACCTCGTGTTATAAGAGCTTAAAATAAACCGAGCAGCTAGCTTTTGAATACGCTGCACTTAATTCATTACATCCTTAGTAGAAGGCACCCACACTGATCTCGAATAATTTAAAATGGGTCTAACAACGCTTTTATAGGCTAGGAGCTTTGTATCACAATCTGCAAATCTTAATTTTCTTCTCAGTGCAAAAAAGTAAATCTAACTTTGTTAGCTTCTTTTTTTCTTTTTTTTTTCTAAGTGTTGGTTCTAGCTGAGCATGTTATAATGCATAAACTTTAAAAATATTTCAGTTGGCGTATGGGCCTTTCCTAGGCGGGCGCACACCATCTTGAATGGCGTAGCTTCCGGTACGCGGGAAAACATCATTCTGCCCTCCACACATTACTGGCAGAAGCTCACCGTTATAGTCGCGACTCTCTATCTTTCTTGCTCTTGTTCTTGTTGTTTTTCTGTATTGTTTTACTTGTTCCAAGTTGCAATAGCATGGTTGTTTTTGTTTTGTTTTTTCATCCCGCATACTGAATTTGTTTACTACGTGACTGGTAACGAAGTACACGAAAAAGGTATATCTATAGAGTAGTACAGTGTAACGTAAAGAGTGGCCTAGCGGCTGTTGTGAAAAGTTGATCTCGTCTTCCTGTTTAGGCGCTTCCTTTCACTACGTGGTTAGACCTATAAATGGCTGCTATCTTAATGGGTGGATAACTAATATTAGTGATTCCATTCGTATTAATCGGCATCTTGTGGCACCCATCTTGCCATTACTAACTAGAACTTTTGAATTTAGATAAAAATCGGTTGCTCAAACGCCAGGGGTATCTTCTATATTAAAAAAACAGACGGCCGGGGAACCATGCACATTATGCAACAGAAAATTAAAACCACTTCACTCAACAGAAAAAGGGAGACAGCGAAACAAAAAAAAAATTGAGCAATGCACAAATGTTTATACACTTTTTTCTTTCTTTTTTTTTTTTTTTTTTTGTGCCAATATTTTGAGTGTTACAGGGCTGTGACTATGCCGTCTAGCGGTTCAGAACTTGAAATACCGGCTGGTTCTGGCAGCACAGCTATTTGGGTAGGCAACGGTGTAGGTATGAAGGAAACTTGGCTACATTTGGATATTTTGGGCTGCAATGACTTACCTGGAACTTGGCGAATTTAATCGAGCTGACCAATGACAGGCTTGCATCCTCTGAAGGACGAGGATGCATGAAGACGGTGGAATGTTTTGACGAAGTTTCCACAACAAAGGTATGTATGAGCAGTTTAATGGACTCTATGCAGGTAAGCTCATGGCGTTTGATAACTTCTGCTGGCACATAGACGTTTTTATACCTTTCACATGCTATGGAGCAATAGCACACCTTGCAGTGATAACTTAATTGGAGCACCTGCATCTAGTTGGAATCGGTCCTCCTGTAATAGAGGAAGTCGTCGTGAACATAAACGTGACAACGATTTTGACATAAAGCCCTCACGATTCACCCTCGCAGTTGACCGACTTCATAAATAAGGATCCTCTGGGAACATGTGAAGCTCAATCACACTGCAGTCACACTCGCGTTGTAGCTTCCTGTACTCATCGCAAACTTTCTGCGATTTTTCTTATGCTTTTTGAAGTGATAAATGCACCGGAAGGCGAAGCAGTGATAGCCAGAAAACCGTAAATCTTTAGCAATTGTAACGGTAAAAACAAAAACTCTCGGTACTAATTCACGCACGACTTCCGTTTCTAATCCGTTTCGCCCATACCTTTCGCGGTTGCATACTCTGTGTAAGCGGGCGATCCAAAAAGGCACCGGGTCGAGGGTACGTCAGTTGCGCGCTGGTATATATTCTAAAAAAGCTCGTGGGTCTACATTCCCGCACAACACTCGGAGAGCCAATCACCGCAACTTACGGAGGCAGCTCAGCGAATGGCGATGCCAAAACATAAGTTTAGACCAAAAAACGCAGTCTGAATTGTGACATTAAGCAATGCGAGAGTGACGTTTTGCATTGCTTAATGTCACAACTCAGACTGCGTTTTTTTGTCTAAACATATGTTTCGGAATTGTAATTCGCTGAGCTGCCTCCGTAAGTTGCGGTGATTGGCCCTCCGAGTGTTGTGCGGGAAAGCAGACTCACGGGCTTTCTTTTTTTGAGTTATACGAAAAAGGTTATACGAAAAAGGTCTATATAGCGACCACAAAGACAACCATAACAAAAGGAACTGTTCTGGAGGCGTCGTCCGTTGAATTGTGTGCACAATTTCACCGTAAGTGTAAAAGATGGAGGAGCTGCGAGAGCGAGCTCGACGCTTTAAACGAACCTGTGGTGCACGCACGCTCGGGAAGTGAAAGCGTTGTTCGAGACAACGCGTTTTTGTTTGGCGCGTCGGCTCACTCGAATTTATGGGAAACAGAAAAGAGCTTTTCGACGACGGAGCTGACGCTCGAGAGAGGCTCTAAACACAGTCCACGTGGCTGCGTCTTTAATCGCCTTACCCTCTCCACAAGAAAAATATATATATATATATATTAACGAGACATTTACACGACTACAACACCGCGCCGCATCCGACCCCCGCCACTTTGGTTGCCGTCAGGGCGGCTGCAAAGTCGTGCGTCTTGCCAAAATCCCAGTCGTAGTCGTTGCAACATATATTTTTTAAAACGTTCGAAGTCACGAGTAATATTAGAAACTTGTAAATTGAAGCAGAGCTATTCCTTCGTGGTACAAATATGACGAATGTATAAATAATTAGGCCCCAATGCGCCCGCTAGCGGGTGTTGAAAGTCCTAACAGCTGGGCCGCGATAGGGATTTTGGAGCCACGTATCACAATATTATCCTAGTGTCTATAGGCCATCCAATTATTCGCCTTTTGCTCGCAGCCCTTTTTTTATTGGTGTGTAGAACGCGTTTGGAACATGCGCGATCGAACTTTTCTGTGGAATGTCAGACACCGCGAATCCATGTATGGCCCCGTGACTTTGGATTTTCCGCTTCGGTGATGATTAGTGGAAAGCTGTATATTCCTCGTTTTACCACGCTTGAAGGTACGAACACATACAGCAACAAACACACATACTAAAAACGAAAGTCGCCTGGACTTTCCTGTACAAGGCTGGCTTAGCGACTAGAGAACGCGAACACCGTGACGTTGCATCTTTCACCACGTTTGATTGGTTACATAGGCTCGTAGCGACGACTGCGTTCGGCTCTCAGGTGAAACAAGGTGTGCGTAGCTGAAGCCGAAAATGCTCTTTCAGCGGCACGATGCCATGGGAACGCTTATCCGACCGGTGTGCCTTTTCGCAGATGAATTTTGCACGTGCCCTCGAGTTTCGGCCTGTGACGCAATTTTCGGCAACTGGATTTCGAACGGTTTCTTCGAACTCCAAGAACTGTCAACTATATACAGGATTTTTTTTTTTTTTTAGCTGC
Organism: Ixodes scapularis; assembly: GCF_016920785.2. Taxonomy (NCBI): domain Eukaryota; kingdom Metazoa; phylum Arthropoda; class Arachnida; order Ixodida; family Ixodidae; genus Ixodes; species Ixodes scapularis. The sequence goes on from NW_024609857.1 coordinate 189,739,517, forward strand.
ACCAAATTTTTAAGAAGAAAAATAAGGGAACGTGAGATGGAGTAATTTAAGCCCTGGGGAAGTGTTAATGGCCATGGCGGCCACTAGAAAAAATGTGAAATTAGGTAATTAGTTAGCTAATTAACTAAAATGTTTTAACTAACTTCTTAAATTTTTACTTGAGGGCACATAATGTATTTAGATAATTGAAGCTCGACCTCAATATGGTCTAGCCCTGCCATCGAAGTTTGGTTAAAAATTTGTAGTAGGTGTTACGAGGTCAAGAAATGTCACTTTGGTACACGGTGTCAAACCGAAACTAAACGAGAAAGAGCGCCGGTAAAGTAATCGCTCCGCCCTTCTGGCCCCCGTGGATCGTCGTTATCGCAGCCAGCTTCGCCGAAGCAAGTGGAGCCGGCCGCGATAATAATAAATCGCATGTCCGAAAGGGCGGAGCGAAAACTTTACCGGCGCTGTTTCTCGCTTAGTTTCGGTTTGACGCCGTGTACCAAAGTGAAATTTCTTGACCCCGTAGCGCCTACTACAAATTTTTTAATCAAACGTTGATGGCAGGACTAGACCATATTGAGGTCGAGGTTCAATTCTCTAAATACATTATGTGCTCTCAAGTGAAAAATTAAAAAAGTTAGTTAAACATTTTAGTTAATGAGCTAACTAATTGTCTAATTTCCCCTTTTTTCTACAGGCCGCCATGGCCATTAACACTTCCCCAGGGTTTAAATTACTCTATCTCACGTTCCTCTTTTTTCGAACATTGGGTGCAGCTAAAAAAGAACACCCTGTATAACCATAAAGTGCCAGCGCTAATATTAGCACCGAGATGTTTTAGTGAAGCCCTTTTACGATATCCGTTCGCGATGTCGCGATCATTTTTTTCATTTTCGTCGTGACATCAGGAGTTGTAATCTTTGACTACTTACCATCGGTTCCGAACTACGAGTTCCATTGTATGTGCAAAAATGACGATGGAAGCTCGAAACTGTCACATTTTCAACCGAACATCGTCACACTTGACACTCTGACACTGCGCCGATTCCCGTCAATGACAAAAAACAATTACCTCGCAGTGAGACGTCGCAGTGAGCGTCGGTCGCGCACGTCGCTAATGCGGAGCGCAAATTCGTCTGCTTCTTGCACAGGGATAGCGATGATGTCAGAACGCCGAGCTGTTATTGGCCTACTGAGAAAAAAAATAGTGGGTAGACTTCGAGGCATCTAGCATTGGGGTCTACCCACTATTTCTCTAATCCAAACCAATCAGAACTCGGTGTTGCTCGGGCGTCACCGCAACCCCTGCGCAAGGAGCAGAGGACTTGCTCTCCGAATAGTCCCTGAGGGCTGAAAGAAACGCAGATGATCGCGTTTACCCTTCTCGCTTCGTGGTTGGTTCGTCGGTGTTTTTTTTATCGGCGAATGCCGCAATCTGACTGGCTGCGAGACGATAATCAGATGCTCGGGAATCGACGCACCCTGCGTTTCTTAAACAGTCAGCGACTATGCGCAGTGCAAGTTCGTCTGCTACTCGCGCAGGGGTTACGGTGACATCAGAACGCCGAGCTCCGATTGGCTCGATTGAAAGGAAGTGGGTAGACACCGAGGCAGCCTGCATGGAGGTCTACCCACTGCCCTTCCCATCAGAGCCAATCGGAACTTGACGTTCTGACGTCATCGCAACCCCTGCTTTAGTAACAGACGAACTTGCACTTCGCATTAAACTGAGCGACAGAGACAACGAGCGCGCGGGAGAAACGCCCGATAGAGTTTGCCCGAGAGGGGTTGAAAGCGGGGCCGGCTTGTTCGAGACATTGAACATACTTAAGTGTATCTCTCCTAAAACGTCGTTGCTCTCTACCCTTGCTTCGAGTGCGTCGAACTATTTATTCCTTGTGCCTAATTCCATTGTTCTATCACATCCATTGCTTCTCGAGTGTTTCCTTCGTTCGACAACCAAACAGATCATCCCTTTGCCCTGCTAAGAGTAAAGGTGTACAGCATCTAACCGCCTCAACTAAAGCGTTCATCAGCTTGTCTGTTCCACAAGGAATTCAAGCTTAGAACGACCTTCTTTAATCTCTACCATTATTCAGCAAAAATATTTCCTTTTTCTTTTTAGCTTGAAGCGGTTTTTGTTAGTTGTTCCGGATTTTTTGACACCGGATAAAGTGAAGCTGGATTAAGCTTCCCCGCTAGATCTAGCAGGAAAATTGACATCATGTGACCTCAACATCAATTCAGTTTCCTCGCTAAATTTAGCGGAGAAAAATGACGTCACACGACTTCGTGTCGCGTGACCTCTACAGAAATTCAGTTTCCCCGCTAGATTTAGCGGAAAAATTGACGTCACGTGACCTACACAAATGCAGTTTCACCGCTAAATTTAGCGGGGAAAATGATGTCACACGACGTCATGTAACGTAACCTATACACAACGTTACTAAAACACTCAGTTGGAAAACTCGCCGTCGAAACTTAGGCCGCTGGCGTCCACCGAGACCGAGCTAAATACGATAGCAGCGCCACTCTTTATCATTTGTCTGTATTGTGGTCACCTTGAACTTTTAGAAAGCATGTTTTTCCGTAAAAACAAACGGAAAAGAGTTTTTTTTAATGAAATTTATTGGAGATAACAAAGTCATGGGCGCGTGATGTTTTTAAAATCTTCAGTTTGCAAGGGCTTGCGGCACAATTAATATAGTTTTTATACAACCATGCCTCAGCGGTGCTTTCAGGTAGCGCGTCCCGACCTAGGTGCATTTTAACTTCAGTAGGGTGATTCCACGTCAATTCATGGAATGATGGTCCGGGTAATAATTTAGATATTTTTGTTAAAAATATATATGAAAGCCATGTTTTTGGGAGGAACATTCAGCTAGATATGAACGCCGTAACAATTTTTTTCGCTGAGATATAAAATAGAGAAGCTTGAGGCGTGGAAATTGAGAAGATTTCACAATGCTACTTTGCACAGTCGTCATTTCCTTATCGAACCTTTCACGGCACCATAACTTTTTTATTAGGTTTTACAAAGGGTATACAATACATACATAAAAAATTAAAAATATCAATAAAATATTTCTATGCAAACAAAAATATCAAACATGGTATAAAAACGCGTTTTAGAGACATATTCACAATTTGTTTGCAAATAAACCATCTTTCATAATACTTCACAAAACATATCAAAATACGGGTATTTAAATATTCTTTACGGATATGTAAAAATTATATGCCCACCCTTAATTGGCTTCTTGTTATTAACGCGGAAATGCGGCTGATTTCTCAAAATGTGGCAAGATTGGGCGTCGATATTTAAAAAACACCATCTTTTTTTTTTTAACTCCCCGTGGCACTTTGCAGTGACTTGAGCTAACCTGTGATGGAAAAAGAGTGAGTAACATATGACCTCCAAGCGGGAAAAGCTACGACAAACCTTCACTCGGAGCGAGCCGACGTCTTCGTCAAGGCGGCTTTGCCGCACAGCACCAAACGTTTTGAGCGTTAGTTATGGCATGTATTTTATATAATTAAAATCCTCTTTTTTTATAAGGGCTGAGTATTAGTGACGCGAAAATGGACTTTGAGCTGGAATACCATTAATTAGCTTACAATTCACAGGAACAAAACGGCCCCACTGTGCGAATTCGCTAACTATGCATAGATAAACTTAAAACTCTCAGTTATGCGAGTGGCCATGTATACATCCGGCCTCTCGGCATATGATGACTTCCACAGATGAGAAGCCTGGATTCCTCTCACAGGTTTTATGGTGGTCCACTCTGCTTGCTTTACCGCACGGAACTCTCGAACCCGTTCCACAGACAGGTGGAACATGCAGACATTTGTTACTTTTTTACGTAGCACTTCCACAAAGTCTTTAGCGGTGGCAATCGTTGAGTTGAGCGAAGATCTCAACTTGGTGAGCGTTGGTTCTTTCACCTACTTCATCACAAGCGCTTTCTCCGTGTCCAGTGGCTGAAAAGATCCATCTTGCCGAAGAGTGCGGCTTCCGAGACAATTCGTGGAATTGGAAGCGATTCTTGAAATGCGCCGCCTCTTTGTCTGATACAAAAATTATTTCAAAAAATACTGGGAAATGAACATTAACATACCCTTCTATGGCCTCTATGGGTAGAAGAGCGTGAGCTGTGTCATGTGTCGTGTACCATCGGTGACAACGGCAAAGCTTTGCGTGCCTTGCGTGGATGTAACCACACTTGTGGAGAGAGACACGAGTTTTTTTTCAATGAAAACTCTGCACTTCAGTTGGAAAGAGTACTGTCCATTTTTCCGCAAAATCGAAATGGAACATCACTGCCTTGGGTGGTAAGGCGGTTCTTGTGTCATGTATCAGGCTTCGTTCAAGGTCAAGGATGTAAGAATGCCTCCTATACTTTTCGCTCTCCTATTGCCGCAGGAAGGCAGAAGTGTCCATAACCTTTTTGACGAGTTCGCCAGCGTCCCATAACGCGAAACAGATCTCTTCGTCTTTGTCGAGATGAAGCGACTGCAGCGAGATGCTCTGCGTTTTTGGGCACTTTTCGCAACGGCGCAGAAAGCAATCGTTCTGTGGACCGCAGAAGAGGTAGATGCGCTTGAGGTCGTCTTCAGTAAATGTCTTCCTTGGGGCATTAGTTATTGCCGTTAAAAGCAACTGAAAATTGACGCAATATATGCATGCGCACACCTCGTGCTCGGGACTTTTTGTTTACCCATTTTGGTCGTAGGGAATAAAATTTGGAGATGTCTAGTTCGGGATGGGGATGGTCCTTCCTAAACAGCTGGTAAGCTTCCTTAATAGAGCGGGTCATAAACCGTTTTACGACTTTGAACATGTCGTTGATCATGGCCTTGACGACGTCCTTTTTGTTGGGGCTTTGAACAGAGCATGCGAGGTCGCCGCGTGTGTAGTACTCAATGGACCTTTTTCCAGTAAGGAGTGCCCCATGACGGTTTCGCCGCCTACTACAAATGGAGGGCAACCGGACTCGCCTTCTCCCATAGGAACAGATTAGTGTCGCAAGAAAACAGTGCCCCCCAAAAATGGCGAAAGGGCGGTCAAGGTCAAGTGGAAAGGGTGTGCGCGTGCGCAGACGCTTACTGGAAAAAGGTCCATTGCAACCCTCACGTCTTCGGCATTCGCCTTTTTCCCCATGTAGGGATCAGGGGTTGCCCAAACACCACCTTTGCGCTTCAGTTTTCATGTTTGATCAATCATGTAGGCAGTCGCTTCCGACACCAGACGCAATATTTTTTTCTTCAGGATGATTGGTGGCAGAAGCACGTACAATCGCTTGCGTTCCTGGTGGGAACTACATGCCTTCAGCACTTCGCAAAACGCGTCAAACCACTCTGCGCAGTGCTCACAACTGTCTTCGAGTTCGAGAGTCTCGTGCGGTGAAGCAAGCAAAGTGGACCACCGTAAAACATGTCAAAGGAATCCAGGAAACTCATCTGTGAAAGTCATCATATGCCGAGAGGCCAGATGTATACATGGCCATTCGCGCAACTGAGAGTTTTAAGCTTATGTATGATGCATAGGTAGCGAATTTGCAGAGTGGGGCCGTTTTATTCCTGTGAATTGTAAGCTAATTAATGGTATTCCAGCTCAAAGTTCCTTTTCACGTCACTAATACTCACCGCTTATAAAAAAATAATTTTAATAATACAAAATACATGCCATAACTAACGCTCAAAACATTTGGTGCTGTGCGGCAAAGCCACTATGACGAAGACGTCGGCTCGCTCCGAGTGAAGGTTTGTCGTAGCTTTTCCCGCTTGGAGGTCATATGTTACTCAATCTTTTGCCATCATAGGTTAGCTCAAGTCACTGCAAAGTGCAAAGGGGAGTTTAAAGAAAATAAAAGATGGAGTTTTTTAGATATCGACGCCCAATCTTGCCACGTTTCGAGAAATCAGCCGCATTTTCGCGTTGATAACAAAAATATATTTAAGGGTGGGCATATTATCTTTATATATTCGTAAAGAATATTTAAATACGCGCATTTTGATATGTTTTGTGAAGCATTATGAAAGATGGTTTATTATCAAAAAAATTGTGGATATGTCTCTAAAACGCGTTTTTGTGTCATGTTTGATATTTTTGTTTGCATAGAAATTTTTTATTGATATTTTTAATTTTTTATGTATGCATTGTATAACCTTTGTAAAACCTATTAAAAAAGTTATGGTGCCGGAAAAGGTTTGATAAGGAAATGACGACTGTGCAAATTAGCATTGTGAAATCTTCTTAATTTCCACGCCTCAAGCTTCTCTATTTTATATCTCAGCGAAAAAATTTGTTACGGCGTTCATATCTAGCTGAATGTTCCTCCCAAGAACATGGCTTTCATATATATTTTTAACAAAAATATCTAAATTATGACCCGGACCATCATTGCATGAACTGACGTGGAATCACCCAGTAGTAAGTCGCGGCGCGTCCGCTGGGGAGACGGGGGTGGCACCCCAGTAACCTCTTCCGCTGTACTGTTTCGGCGCCAAGACGGCCGATTAAAGCCAAAATTGAAGTCACGTGCAGTTCCTCGAGTGGCCGCTGCGGGAGAAATGGCGGTGTTGTGTTCGCCATTAGCTCGGTTCTCGAAGACAGACCGGGGTCACTTCTTCAGAGCTGTCTCTATCGCAGTTTCCCAACTGAGTGGTTTAGTAACGTTGCCTATACACAAGTGCCGTTTTCCCGCTAAGTTCAGCAGAAAAATTTACGTCGCGTGACATGATGTCACATGACCTCTACATAAATTCAGTTTCCCCGCTAAATTTGGCGACGATATTTACATTACGTGGCCTGATACACCAATTCAGCTTCCCCGCAAAATGAAGCGGGAAATTTACATTACGTGGCATCGACTGCATATCGTTGCAGCCACCCCAGCCAAATAAATACAAAAGAAAAATCGTATTTTGTGCAATCGATTCAAACAAACTGTTGCAGATATCATACTTGAGTCATTCCGTCTGGGTTCGTCATGCGTTCGTCGTCTGCAACAGGCCTCTCGAGACGTCTCGAGAACTGGAAGTTGCCGTCGCAAATATTTCAAAAACAGCCGATTCTCGGCAAACTTCTGTCGTGGTAAGGGTGAAACCTGGGCTTCCTTTATCAATTATTTTTATACGTTTAAATTCTCCGTCCGATTTTGTACCAATCGTTTTTTCGGAGTTGAATCCAGTCCCATGTATTCGTCCATAACAACGCCCCTAGCAACTGCTTGTTAGGAGTGGCCAATTTGATCCTTCTCGCGTGAGTTGATACGTGGCGGTGCCAGTGTGCAAATAGCCCCCAACCACTTCCGGTTCTGAACTAGGCGGCGGGTTTCGCATTATTTCCGAAATCAAATATACACGCCATCTTCGAGAAATGGTCACTTATAGCACCGCCAGACTTCATTCACTCTTATGATAAAACAATGGTGAGGAAAAAATGAGGAAATATTAGTAAATCGGAAGTGTGTTGAGGCTGCCCAATAGACGGCACCACTGAGTTTGTTGTCCAACAAAAAAGGTGCGAATACTCGTACGCAACACCACTGGTCAAGAAACTTCTTTGCGGCGGTGTAATTTCAAGAAAAAAAGCGAGCGTTTTCTTTTAAGCTTTCCTTCGAAAAAGACTGCTAACGTCTCGGAATGCGAAAGCGTTCGTATACGTAGCGTAACTATTCCTTCAAGCTGCGCGCCGCGCTGAGCCCAGCCGGGCGACCTGTCCGGATGCTGACTGGGCGGGCTCTGCGGCCGGCCGCTGTGCAGAGCGTGGCCACCCTCTCCCTCTTACCTGCAGACGGGCCGCTGTGCCATGGCAGTGGGGTGGCGTTCCTTGGAACTATGCCGCGCGCCAGCCAATGGGCATCAATTAGCTGCTACAGACTACAGGCTTCGCTCCATGGGACAGGGGAATTTTAGAGCCGTTTGGCGCGGCTTCAAAAGCTGATATCTGATTGAAACGGTGATAGACACCGCTCCAGTAGCCGGGATTTGACAATCTCCGCTCATGATCATATTTATTCGCACTTCTCGAGTCACGAGTGGGTAGGAAAAAGGTAAACAAGCTTTACCTGACTACGTCCCACCGCCCTTGTACATCGCTCAGCAGTGCAATGCAGTAGCAAACATAAAAATAGAAGAAAAAAAAAGAAATAACACTTAAACAGGCACATAGATATTCTAGACACCATATCATCCTTACACAAGACAGTCGTAGTCAGGAGAACATACCGTAATAATGCAAATAATAGTAAGTGAGATCACTGCAACGAATAACGGCCGGTACTCTCATGCACAAGGATCTGAAACCTAAAATACAAAATTAACAATAGTCGCATTATGATATGAATTCTCATAAATATAAAATTAAGCCCACAATGCAAAAAAAAATAGTAGGTGCTTTTTAACGAGAGCCGCACGTCTGCTATGGACAACGGCCGACCGGCCGAGCTCGCGTCCTCTGCGCTACGGGCAGTTCACGCGACTCTCGCACTCGACTCGGTGAAGTGTCAAAAATAATCGTACGCCATTCCGCGTACGTGCCTCGGAGATGGTGGCACGGGAGGTTGGCACATTTGCCTCTACCGGACTCCGAGCCTGGGGCATTCGCTTCTTGAGCATCCGACACCATCATGCGGCAGGAGCCCGTGGACGTTTCTTCAGCTGAGGCCGTAAGTCCGACAGAAATTTAGGCAGCATAGTAAAACTATGCACCGACCAAGTGTCATGTGACGTCACGAGAATCACGAGTGAAGTCACTCGTGACGTCACCGCGGGTTGTATAATAGGTAAATTTCCCCGCTAAATGTAGCGGAAAATATTCCCCGCTAAATTTGGCGGAAAGCATTCCCCGCTAAATTTTGTAAAACGAATTCCCCGCTAAATTTTGCGAGAAACTTTCCCCGCTAAATTTAGCAGAAGAAATCCCCGCTAAACTTGGCGGCAAAACTTCCCCGCTAATTTTAGTAACAAAAATTCCCGCTAGATTTAGCGAAAAAAATTCCCCGCTATATTTAGCGGAAAAGTTTCTCCTCTAAATTTAGTGAAAAAATATTCCTACTAAATATAGCGGAAAAAATTCTCGCTAAGTTTAGCGGGAAACATTCCCCGCTAAGTTCAGCGAAAAAAGTCCCCGCTAAATTTAGCGGATACTTTTCCGACTAAATTTAGCGGAAATTTTTCCCGCTAAATTTAGCGGGAAATTTAGCGAAAATTTACTGTTAAATGGCAAGGGAGAAGGAGAGGAGGAAAAGAAGGTACGGATGAGGAGGAGGGGTATACCCTCCTCTCCGCACCTTTCCCCCCTCCTCCTCCAAAGCTATGCTCTAATTCGGCGTTACAAAGGATTGTAAACGTCTTTCATTTTTGTTTTTATTATTTATCCTGCAACTACCATGGAGTGTGGAGAAAAACCAACGCGTGTTTCACAGGTTATAAACGTCGGGGATTCATTCTGAGCAATATTTGCGCAAAGTACAAATATCTTTGCGCCGCCCTTTTAACTTCACAAAAGGGTTAAAGCTACCGCTTCCGCCAACCAGTCAGACCGCAGGAACGAACCATGTGACAACTCTGCCAGGGGGAACTGCACTCGAATGGCACATATACTACACTGTAGCATGCTTCGCTCCGTTGCCCTAGTTGGATCGCTTGGACCGCAGCTCTTGCCGTTCGCGAAGTTACGCTGAAAAAGAGTACAGTGATGGCTAGAGCCATTAAATATGCGGCGATCCTTGTACCTACACTCTATTATACTCGGTTATGTTGCGGGCGCAGCTTTACACAAACTAAGAGCGGGGGGGGGGGGGGGGGGGAGGAGGAGGTTGTGTTTGTCTCACTAGATATATATTGCTTTACTCTACAAATATTTCACGTGCAACTATTTCGAATCAACGAAATAGTTTTGTTTGTGATTTGTTATGTTGTTTGGCGTTCTTAGTTCACGGCGAACTTAGCGCATAGTCTAGTGTGTATGGAGGTGTGAACACCTTGATCTTTCCTTTGCCTTTGTCAGTGCCTTGTAAGGAGGGTGGAGGGGGGGGGGGGGGGGGGGGGGCAAGAGCCATTTCAAGCTGCTCGATCAGCTTTTTTTTTTCCTCCACCTCCCTCCAATACCTATGTTGAAGTGGAAGAATAAAACAAATGAATTTTAATTTGAATTTTCGGGAATAGGGGGCACAGTCCTTGGGCAGAATCGTCGATGGTTACGACAATTCGAACATGCGACATCCTGAGTTTCGGATACGATGTGAGAAGCTCAGGTGGTGTCGTTTTGCTCAATCGCAGACTGCTGTAAGATTTCTGGGCAACGGGAAGGCGCTCAGTTGGCGAAACACCGTATTAGTTTGTTTAGTTCTTTGTTTGTTTGCTTTTGTTATTGTTTTGTTATTGTTCTTGTTTTTGTTGTCGTTTTCGCTGTTGTTGTTCTTGTTGTTGTTGCTGTTGATTGTTGTTGTTGTTAATAGTTGTTGATTGTTGGTGTTGATTCTTGCTGTCGTTGTTGTTGTTGGTGGTTTTTGTTGTTGTTTCGTGGTTTTTTTTTTGTCATCTGAGGGGAGGCGTTATTTAAGGTATGATGGTTACCCCGTGTCCCTGGTTTGCCGATGAGCTGGAATTTCCGCGTCACCACGCAAATATCGGAATCGATTTTCTAACCGGGAGAAACAAGTGACAACTGAACAAACAGTATCGCCGTCACGAGCGCTACGGTGGAGAGCGATACAACGCTCTTCACTGTGCTCGTAAACATTTGCGGTAAAGCGTCGCGGGTCAGAGTTGCGCGCTCTTCAAACTTGGTCTACACCTTGGCATAGTCAAACACTAAACCTCTTTCAATTTTTTCTTTTTTTTTCCAGATAGAAATTTTGGCGAGTTGATGGATGAGTGAAATACAAATACGGGGACAGCACGTTAAAGATTACAACCAAATAAAACGACGAAACGGGACAATCGCGAAATGGCAACTAAACATTTAATAAATAAATTAAAAGCATCGACGAAAATAATCCCTGGAGAAGGGGAACAATAGATCCTCTGTCCCTCTCGTTCCCCTTCTCCGGGGATTATTTTCGTCGATATTTTTGTTTTTTTGATAAAACCTGTGGGCTCTACTTACGTCTTACCCCTGGTTAGCTCCGTTGGTAGAGCGCTCCACTGAAAATGGAGAGGTCCCGGGCTCAATACCCGGACCAGGCGGATTTTTTCGGTCGCGCACTAGTCATCTAGTTGTGTTTGGAGATTTGTGTTCTTCCTTTGTCCCTCTTGTTCACCTTCTCCGGGGATTATTTTCGTCGATGTTTTTGTTTTTCTGATAAAACCTGTGGGCTCTACTGACGCCTCTGGTTAGCTCAGTTGGTAGAGCGCTCCACTGAAAATGGAGAGGTCCCGGGCTCAATACCCGGACCAGGCGGATTTTTTCGGTCGCGCACTAGTCATCTAGTTGTGTTTGGAGATTTGTGTTCTTCCTTTGTCCCTCTTGTTCACCTTCTCCGGGGATTATTTTCGTCGATGTTTTTGTTTTTCTGATAAAACCTGTGGGCTCTACTGACGCCTCTGGTTAGCTCAGTTGGTAGAGCGCTCCACTGAAAATGGAGAGGTCCCGGGCTCAATACCCGGACCAGGCGGATTTTTTCGGTCGCGCACTAGTCATCTAGTTGTGTTTGGAGATTTGTGTTCTTCCTTTGTCCCTCTTGTTCACCTTCTCCGGGGATTATTTTCGTCGATGTTTTTGTTTTTCTGATAAAACCTGTGGGCTCTACTGACGCCTCTGGTTAGCTCAGTTGGTAGAGCGCTCCACTGAAAATGGAGAGGTCCCGGGCTCAATACCCGGACCAGGCGGATTTTTTCGGTCGCGCACTAGTCATCTAGTTGTGTTTGGAGATTTGTGTTCTTCCTTTGTCCCTCTTGTTCACCTTCTCCGGGGATTATTTTCGTCGATGTTTTTGTTTTTCTGATAAAACCTGTGGGCTCTACTTACGTCTCTGGTTAGCTCAGTTGGTAGAGCGCTCCACTGAAAATGGAGAGGTCCCGGGCTCAATACCCGGACCAGGCGGATTTTTTCGGTCGCGCACTAGTCATCTAGTTGTGTTTGGAGATTTGTGTTCTTCCTTTGTCCCTCTTGTTCACCTTCTCCGGGGATTATTTTCGTCGATGTTTTTGTTTTTCTGATAAAACCTGTGGGCTCTACTTACGTCTCTGGTTAGCTCAGTTGGTAGAGCGCTCCACTGAAAATGGAGAGGTCCCGGGCTCAATACCCGGACCAGGCGGATTTTTTCGGTCGCGCACTAGTCATCTAGTTGTGTTTGGAGATTTGTGTTCTTCCTTTGTCCCTCTTGTTCACCTTCTCCGGGGATTATTTTCGTCGATGTTTTTGTTTTTCTGATAAAACCTGTGGGCTCTACTGACGCCTCTGGTTAGCTCAGTTGGTAGAGCGCTCCACTGAAAATGGAGAGGTCCCGGGCTCAATACCCGGACCAGGCGGATTTTTTCGGTCGCGCACTAGTCATCTAGTTGTGTTTGGAGATTTGTGTTCTTCCTTTGTCCCTCTTGTTCACCTTCTCCGGGGATTATTTTCGTCGATGTTTTTGTTTTTCTGATAAAACCTGTGGGCTCTACTGACGCCTCTGGTTAGCTCAGTTGGTAGAGCGCTCCACTGAAAATGGAGAGGTCCCGGGCTCAATACCCGGACCAGGCGGATTTTTTCGGTCGCGCACTAGTCATCTAGTTGTGTTTGGAGATTTGTGTTCTTCCTTTGTCCCTCTTGTTCACCTTCTCCGGGGATTATTTTCGTCGATGTTTTTGTTTTTCTGATAAAACCTGTGGGCTCTACTGACGCCTCTGGTTAGCTCAGTTGGTAGAGCGCTCCACTGAAAATGGAGAGGTCCCGGGCTCAATACCCGGACCAGGCGGATTTTTTCGGTCGCGCACTAGTCATCTAGTTGTGTTTGGAGATTTGTGTTCTTCCTTTGTCCCTCTTGTTCACCTTCTCCGGGGATTATTTTCGTCGATGTTTTTGTTTTTCTGATAAAACCTGTGGGCTCTACTTACGTCTCTGGTTAGCTCAGTTGGTAGAGCGCTCCACTGAAAATGGAGAGGTCCCGGGCTCAATACCCGGACCAGGCGGATTTTTTCGGTCGCGCACTAGTCATCTAGTTGTGTTTGGAGATTTGTGTTCTTCCTTTGTCCCTCTTGTTCACCTTCTCCGGGGATTATTTTCGTCGATGTTTTTGTTTTTCTGATAAAACCTGTGGGCTCTACTGACGCCTCTGGTTAGCTCAGTTGGTAGAGCGCTCCACTGAAAATGGAGAGGTCCCGGGCTCAATACCCGGACCAGGCGGATTTTTTCGGTCGCGCACTAGTCATCTAGTTGTGTTTGGAGATTTGTGTTTTTCCTTTGTCCCTCTCGTTCCCCTTCTCCGGGGATTATTTTCGTCGATGTTTTTGTTTTTCTGATAAAACCTGTGGGCTCTACTCACGTCTCTGGTTAGCTCAGTTGGTAGAGCGCTCCACTGAAAATGGAGAGGCACCTGGCGCAATACCCTGACCAGGCGGATTTTTTCGGTCGCGCACTAGTCATCTAGTTGTGTTTGGAGATTTGTGTTCTTCCTTTGTCCCTCTCGTTCCCCTTCTCCGGGGATTATTTTCGTCGATGTTTTTGTTTTTCTGATAAAACCTGTGGGCTCTACTGACGTCTCTGGTTAGCTCAGTTGGTAGAGCGCTCCACTGAAAATGGAGAGGTCCCGGGCTCAATACCCGGACCAGGCGGATTTTTTCGGTCGCGCACTAGTCATCTAGTTGTGTTTGGAGATTTGTGTTCTTCCTTTGTCCCTCTCGTTCCCCTTCTCCGGGGATTATTTTCGTCGATGTTTTTGTTTTTCTGATAAAACCTGTGGGCTCTACTGACGTCTCTGGTTAGCTCAGTTGGTAGAGCGCTCCACTGAAAATGGAGAGGTCCCGGGCTCAATACCCTGACCAGGCGGATTTTTTCGGTCGCGCACTAGTCATCTAGTTGTTTGGAGATTTGTGTTCTTCCTTTGTCCCTCTTGTTCCCCTTCTCCGGGGATTATTTTCGACGATGTTTTTGTTTTTCTGATAAAACCTGTGGGCTCTACTGACGTCTCTGGTTAGCTCAGTTGGTAGAGCGCTCCACTGAAAATGGAGAGGTCCCGGGCTCAATACCCTGACCAGGCGGATTTTTTCGGTCGCGCACTAGTCATCTAGTTGTGTTTGGAGATTTGTGTTCTTCCTTTGTCCCTCTCGTTCCCCTTCTCCGGGGATTATTTTCGTCGATGTTTTTGTTTTTCTGATAAAACCTGTGGGCTCTACTGACGTCTCTGGTTAGCTCAGTTGGTAGAGCGCTCCACTGAAAATGGAGAGGTCCCGGGCTCAATACCCGGACCAGGCGGATTTTTTCGGTCGCGCACGAGTCATCTAGTTGTGTTTGGAGATTTGTGTTCTTCCTTTGTCCCTCTTGTTCACCTTCTCCGGGGATTATTTTCGTCGATGTTTTTGTTTTTCTGATAAAACCTGTAGGCTCTACTGACGCCTCTGGTTAGCTCAGTTGGTAGAGCGCTCCACTGAAAATGGAGAGGTCCCGGGCTCAATACCCGGACCAGGCGGATTTTTTCGGTCGCGCACTAGTCATCTAGTTGTGTTTGGAGATTTGTGTTCTTCCTTTGTCCCTCTCGTTCCCCTTCTCCGGGGATTATTTTCGTCGATGTTTTTGTTTTTCTGATAAAACCTGTGGGCTCTACTGACGTCTCTGGTTAGCTCAGTTGGTAGAGCGCTCCACTGAAAATGGAGAGGTCCCGGGCTCAATACCCGGACCAGGCGGATTTTTTCGGTCGCGGACTAGTCATCTAGTTGTGTTTGGAGATTTGTGTTCTTCCTTTGTCCCTCTCGTTCCTCTTCTCCGGGGATTATTTTCGTCGATGTTTTTGTTTTTCTGATAAAACCTGTGGGCTCTACTGACGTCTCTGGTTAGCTCAGTTGGTAGAGCGCTCCACTGAAAATGGAGAGGTCCCGGGCTCAATACCCTGACCAGGCGGATTTTTTCGGTCGCGCACTAGTCATCTAGTTGTGTTTGGAGATTTGTGTTCTTCCTTTGTCCCTCTCGTTCCCCTTCTCCGGGGATTATTTTCGTCGATGTTTTTTGTTTTTCTGATAAAACCTGTGGGCTCTACTGACGTCTCTGGTTAGCTCAGTTGGTAGAGCGCTCCACTGAAAATGGAGAGGTACCTGGCGCAATACCCTGACCAGGCGGATTTTTTCGGTCGCGCACTAGTCATCTAGCTGTGTTTGGAGATTTGTGTTCTTCCTTTGTCCCTCTCGTTCCCCTTCTCCGGGGATTATTTTCGTCGATGTTTTTGTTTTTCTGATAAAACCTGTGGGCTCTACTGACGTCTCTGGTTAGCTCAGTTGGTAGAGCGCTCCACTGAAAATGGAGAGGTACCTGGCGCAATACCCTGACCAGGCGGATTTTTTCGGTCGCGCACTAGTCATCTAGTTGTGTTTGGAGATTTGTGTTCTTCCTTTGTCCCTCTCGTTCCCCTTCTCCGGGGATTATTTTCGTCGATGTTTTTGTTTTTCTGATAAAACCTGTGGGCTCTACTGACGTCTCTGGTTAGCTCAGTTGGTAGAGCGCTCCACTGAAAATGGAGAGGTCCCGGGCTCAATACCCGGACCAGGCGGATTTTTTCGGTCGCGCACTAGTCATCTAGTTGTGTTTGGAGATTTGTGTTCTTCCTTTGTCCCTCTCGTTCCCCTTCTCCGGGGATTATTTTCGTCGATGTTTTTTGTTTTTCTGATAAAACCTGTGGGCTCTACTGACGTCTCTGGTTAGCTCAGTTGGTAGAGCGCTCCACTGAAAATGGAGAGGTCCCGGGCTCAATACCCGGACCAGGCGGATTTTTTCGGTCGCGCACTAGTCATCTAGTTGTGTTTGGAGATTTGTGTTCTTCCTTTGTCCCTCTCGTTCCCCTTCTCCGGGGATTATTTTCGTCGATGTTTTTTGTTTTTCTGATAAAACCTGTGGGCTCTACTGACGTCTCTGGTTAGCTCAGTTGGTAGAGCGCTCCACTGAAAATGGAGAGGTCCCGGGCTCAATACCCGGACCAGGCGGATTTTTTCGGTCGCGCACTAGTCATCTAGTTGTGTTTGGAGATTTGTGTTCTTCCTTTGTCCCTCTCGTTCCCCTTCTCCGGGGATTATTTTCGTCGATGTTTTTTGTTTTTCTGATAAAACCTGTGGGCTCTACTGACGTTTCTGGTTAGCTCAGTTGGTAGAGCGCTCCACTGAAAATGGAGAGGTACCTGGCGCAATACCCTGACCAGGCGGATTTTTTCGGTCGCGCACTAGTCATCTAGCTGTGTTTGGAGATTTGTGTTCTTCCTTTGTCCCTCTCGTTCCCCTTCTCCGGGGATTATTTTCGTCGATGTTTTTGTTTTTCTGATAAAACCTGTGGGCTCTACTGACGTCTCTGGTTAGCTCAGTTGGTAGAGCGCTCCACTGAAAATGGAGAGGTACCTGGCGCAATACCCTGACCAGGCGGATTTTTTCGGTCGCGCACTAGTCATCTAGCTGTGTTTGGAGATTTGTGTTCTTCCTTTGTCCCTCTCGTTCCCCTTCTCCGGGGATTATTTTCGTCGATGTTTTTGTTTTTCTGATAAAACCTGTGGGCTCTACTGACGTCTCTGGTTAGCTCAGTTGGTAGAGCGCTCCACTGAAAATGGAGAGGTACCTGGCGCAATACCCTGACCAGGCGGATTTTTTCGGTCGCGCACTAGTCATCTAGCTGTGTTTGGAGATTTGTGTTCTTCCTTTGTCCCTCTCGTTCCCCTTCTCCGGGGATTATTTTCGTCGATGTTTTTGTTTTTCTGATAAAACCTGTGGGCTCTACTGACGTCTCTGGTTAGCTCAGTTGGTAGAGCGCTCCACTGAAAATGGAGAGGTACCTGGCGCAATACCCTGACCAGGCGGATTTTTTCGGTCGCGCACTAGTCATCTAGTTGTGTTTGGAGATTTGTGTTCTTCCTTTGTCCCTCTCGTTCCCCTTCTCCGGGGATTATTTTCGTCGATGTTTTGGTTTTTCTGATAAAACCTGTGGGCTCTACTGACGTCTCTGGTTAGCTCAGTTGGTAGAGCGCTCCACTGAAAATGGAGAGGTCCCGGGCTCAATACCCTGACCAGGCGGATTTTTTCGGTCGCGCACTAGTCATCTAGTTGTGTTTGGAGATTTGTGTTCTTCCTTTGTCCCTCTCGTTCCCCTTCTCCGGGGATTATTTTCGTCGATGTTTTTGTTTTTCTGATAAAACCTGTGGGCCTACTGACGTCTCTGGTTAGCTCAGTTGGTAGAGCGCTCCACTGAAAATGGAGAGGTCCCAGGCTCAATACCCGGACCAGGCGGATTTTTTCGGTCGCGCACTAGTCATCTAGTTGTGTTTGGAGATTTGTGTTCTTCCTTTGTCCCTCTCGTTCCCCTTCTCCGGGGATTATTTTCGTCGATGTTTTTGTTTTTCTGATAAAACCTGTGGGCTCTACGTACGTCTCTGGTTAGCTCAGTTGGTAGAGCGCTCCACTGAAAATGGAGAGGTACCGGGCTCAATACCCGGACCAGGCGGATTTTTTCGGTCGCGCACTAGTCATCTAGTTGTGTTTGGAGATTTGTGTTCTTCCTTTGTCCCTCTCGTTCCCCTTCTCCGGGGATTATTTTCGTCGATGTTTTTGTTTTTCTGATAAAACCTGTGGGTTCTACTGACGTCTCTGGTTAGCTCAGTTGGTAGAGCGCTCCACTGAAAATGGAGAGGTCCCGGGCTCAATACCCGGACCAGGCGGGTTTTTTCGGTCGCGCACTAGTCATCTAGTTGTGTTTGGAGATTTGTGCTCTTCCTTTGTTCCTCTCGTTCCCCTTCTTCGGGGATTATTTTCGTCGATGTTTTTGTTTTTCTGATAAAACCTGTGGGCTCTACTGACGTCTCTGGTTAGCTCAGTTGGTAGAGCGCTCCACTGAAAATGGAGAGGTCCCGGGCTCAATACCCGGACCAGGCGGATTTTTTCGGTCGCGCACTAGTCATCTAGTTGTGTTTGGAGATTTGTGTTCTTCCTTTGTCCCTCTCGTTCCCCTTCTCCGGGGATTATTTTCGTCGATGTTTTTGTTTTTCTGATAAAACCTGTGGGCTCTACTGACGTCTCTGGTTAGCTCAGTTGGTAGAGCGCTCCACTGAAAATGGAGAGGTCCCGGGCTCAATACCCGGACCAGGCGGATTTTTTCGGTCGCGCACTAGTCATCTAGTTGTGTTTGGAGATTTGTGTTCTTCCTTTGTCCCTCTCGTTCCCCTTCTCCGGGGATTATCTTCGTCGATGTTTTTGTTTTTCTGATAAAACCTGTGGGCTCTACTGACGTCTCTGGTTAGCTCAGTTGGTAGAACGCTCCACTGAAAATGGAGAGGTCCCGGGCTCAATACCCGGACCAGGCGGATTTTTTCGGTCGCGCACTAGTCATCTAGTTGTGTTTGGAGATTTGTGTTCTTCCTTTGTCCCTCTCGTTCCCCTTCTCCGGGGATTATTTTCGTCGATGTTTTTGTTTTTCTGATAAAACCTGTGGGCTCTACTGACGTCTCTGGTTAGCTCAGTTGGTAGAGCGCTCCACTGAAAATGGAGAGGTCCCGGGCTCAATACCCCGACCAGGCGGATTTTTTCGGTCGCGGACTAGTCATCTAGTTGTGTTTGGAGATTTGTGTTCTTCCTTTGTCCCTCTCGTTCCCCTTCTCCGGGGATAATTTTCGTCGATGTTTTTGTTTTTCTGATAAAACCTGTGGGCTCTACTGACGTCTCTGGTTAGCTCAGTTGGTAGAGCGCTCCACTGAAAATGGAGAGGTCCCGGGCTCAATACCCTGACCAGGCGGATTTTTTCGGTCGCGCACTAGTCATCTGGTTGTGTTTGGAGATTTGTGTTCTTCCTTTGTCCCTCTCGTTCCCCTTCTCCGGGGATTATTTTCGTCGATGTTTTTTGTTTGTCTGATAAAACCTGTGGGCTCTACTGACGTCTCTGGTTAGCTCAGTTGGTAGAGCGCTCCACTGAAAATGGAGAGGTCCCGGGCTCAATACCCGGACCAGGCGGATTTTTTCGGTCGCGCACTAGTCATCTAGTTGTGTTTGGAGATTTGTGTTCTTCCTTTGTCCCTCTCGTTCCCCTTCTCCGGGGATTATTTTCGTCGATGTTTTTGTTTTTCTGATAAAACCTGTGGGCTCTACTGACGTCTCTGGTTAGCTCAGTTGGTAGAGCGCTCCACTGAAAATGGAGAGGTCCCGGGCTCAATACCCGGACCAGGCGGATTTTTTCGGTCGCGCACTAGTCATCTAGTTGTGTTTGGAGATTTGTGTTCTTCCTTTGTCCCTCTCGTTCCCCTTCTCCGGGGATTATTTTCGTCGATGTTTTTGTTTTTCTGATAAAACCTGTGGGCTCTACTTACGTCTCTGGTTAGCTCAGTTGGTAGAGCGCTCCACTGAAAATGGAGAGGTCCCGGGCTCAATACCCGGACCACGCGGATTTTTTCGGTCGCGCACTAGTCATCTAGTTGTGTTTGGAGATTTGTGTTCTTCCTTTGTCCCTCTCGTTCCCCTTCTCCGGGGATTATTTTCGTCGATGTTTTTGTTTTTCTGATAAAACCTGTGGGCTCTACTTACGTCTCTGGTTAGCTCAGTTGGTAGAGCGCTCCACTGAAAATGGAGAGGTACCGGGCTCAATACCCGGACCAGGCGGATTTTTTCGGTCGCGCACTAGTCATCTAGTTGTGTTTGGAGATTTGTGTTTTTCCTTTGTCCCTCTCTTTCCCCTTCTCCGGGGATTATTTTCGTCGATGTTTTTGTTTTTCTGATAAAACCTGTGGGCTCTACTGACGTCTCTGGTTAGCTCAGTTGGTAGAGCGCTCCACTGAAAATGGAGAGGTCCCGGGCTCAATACCCCGACCAAGCGGATTTTTTCGGTCGCGCACTAGTCATTTAGTTGTGTTTGGAGATTTGTGTTCTTCCTTTCTCCCTCTCGTTCCCCTTCTTCGGGGATTATTTTCGTCGATGTTTTTGTTTTTCTGATAAAACCTGTGGGCTCTACTGACGTGTCTGGTTAGCTCAGTTGGTAGAGCGCTCCACTGAAAATGGAGAGGTCCCGGGCTCAATACCCGGACCAGGCGGATTTTTTCGGTCGCGCACTAGTCATCTAGTTGTGTTTGGAGATTTGTGTTCTTCCTTTGTCCCTCTCGTTCCCCTTCTCCGGGGATTATTTTCGTCGATGTTTTTGTTTTTCTGATAAAACCTGTGGGCTCTACTGACGTCTCTGGTTAGCTCAGTTGGTAGAGCGCTCCACTGAAAATGGAGAGGTCCCGGGCTCAATACCCCGACCAAGCGGATTTTTTCGGTCGCGCACTAGTCATTTAGTTGTGTTTGGAGATTTGTGTTCTTCCTTTCTCCCTCTCGTTCCCCTTCTTCGGGGATTATTTTCGTCGATGTTTTTGTTTTTCTGATAAAACCTGTGGGCTCTACTGACGTCTCTGGTTAGCTCAGTTGGTAGAGCGCTCCACTGAAAATGGAGAGGTCCCGGGCTCAATACCCGGACCAGGCGGATTTTTTCGGTCGCGCACTAGTCATCTAGTTGTGTTTGGAGATTTGTGTTCTTCCTTTGTCCCTCTCGTTCCCCTTCTCCGGGGATTATTTTCGTCGATGTTTTTGTTTTTCTGATAAAACCTGTGGGCTCTACTTACGTCTCTGGTTAGCTCAGTTGGTAGAGCGCTCCACTGAAAATGGAGAGGTCCCGGGCTCAATACCCGGACCAGGCGGATTTTTTCGGTCGCGCACTAGTCATCTAGTTGTGTTTGGAGATTTGTGTTTTTCCTTTGTCCCTCTCTTTCCCCTTCTCCGGGGATTATTTTCGTCGATGTTTTTGTTTTTCTGATAAAACCTGTGGGCTCTACTGACGTCTCTGGTTAGCTCAGTTGGTAGAGCGCTCCACTGAAAATGGAGAGGTCCCGGGCTCAATACCCGGACCAGGCGGATTTTTTCGGTCGCGCACTAGTCATCTAGTTGTGTTTGGAGATTTGTGTTTTTCCTTTGTCCCTCTCTTTCCCCTTCTCCGGGGATTATTTTCGTCGATGTTTTTGTTTTTCTGATAAAACCTGTGGGCTCTACTGACGTCTCTGGTTAGCTCAGTTCGTAGAGCGCTCCACTGAAAATGAGAGGTCCCGGGCTCAATACCCCGACCAAGCGGATTTTTTCGGTCGCGCACTAGTCATTTAGTTGTGTTTGGAGATTTGTGTTCTTCCTTTCTCCCTCTCGTTCCCCTTCTTCGGGGATTATTTTCGTCGATGTTTTTGTTTTTCTGATAAAACCTGTGGACTCTACTGACGTGTCTGGTTAGCTCAGCTGGTAGAGCGCTCCACTGAAAATGGAGAGGTCCCGGGCTCAATACCCGGACCAGGCGGATTTTTTCGGTCGCGCACTAGTCATCTAGTTGCGTTTGGAGATTTGTGTTCTTCCTTTGTCCCTCTCGTTCCCCTTCTCCGGGGATTATTTTCGTCGATGTTTTTGTTTTTCTGATAAAACCTGTGGGCTCTACTGACGTGTCTGGTTAGCTCAGTTGGTAGAGCGCTCCACTGAAAATGGAGAGGTCCCGGGCTCAATACCCGGACCAGGCGGATTTTTTCGGTCGCGCACTAGTCATCTAGTTGTGTTTGGAGATTTGTGTTCTTCCTTTGTCCCTCTCGTTCCCCTTCTCCGGGGATTATTTTCGTCGATGTTTTTGTTTTTCTGATAAAACCTGTGGGCTCTACTGACGTCTCTGGTTAGCTCAGTTGGTAGAGCGCTCCACTGAAAATGGAGAGGTCCCGGGCTCAATACCCCGACCAAGCGGATTTTTTCGGTCGCGCACTAGTCATTTAGTTGTGTTTGGAGATTTGTGTTCTTCCTTTCTCCCTCTCGTTCCCCTTCTTCGGGGATTATTTTCGTCGATGTTTTTGTTTTTCTGATAAAACCTGTGGGCTCTACTGACGTCTCTGGTTAGCTCAGTTGGTAGAGCGCTCCACTGAAAATGGAGAGGTCCCGGGCTCAATACCCGGACCAGGCGGATTTTTTCGGTCGCGCACTAGTCATCTAGTTGTGTTTGGAGATTTGTGTTCTTCCTTTGTCCCTCTCGTTCCCCTTCTCCGGGGATTATTTTCGTCGATGTTTTTTGTTTTTCTGATAAAACCTGTGGGCTCTACTGACGTCTCTGGTTAGCTCAGTTGGTAGAGCGCTCCACTGAAAATGGAGAGGTCCCGGGCTCAATACCCGGACCAGGCGGATTTTTTCGGTCGCGCACTAGTCATCTAGTTGTGTTTGGAGATTTGTGTTCTTCCTTTGTCCCTCTCTTTCCCCTTCTCCGGGGATTATTTTCGTCGATGTTTTTGTTTTTCTGATAAAACCTGTGGGCTCTACTGACGTCTCTGGTTAGCTCAGTTGGTAGAGCGCTCCACTGAAAATGAGAGGTCCCGGGCTCAATACCCCGACCAAGCGGATTTTTTCGGTCGCGCACTAGTCATCTAGTTGTGTTTGGAGATTTGTGTTCTTCCTTTGTCCCTCTCGTTCCCCTTCTCCGGGGATTATTTTCGTCGATGTTTTTGTTTTTCTGATAAAACCTGTGGGCTCTACTGACGTCTCTGGTTAGCTCAGTTGGTAGAGCGCTCCACTGAAAATGAGAGGTCCCGGGCTCAATACCCCGACCAAGCGGATTTTTTCGGTCGCGCACTAGTCATCTAGTTGTGTTTGGAGATTTGTGTTCTTCCTTTGTCCCTCTCGTTCCCCTTCTCCGGGGATTATTTTCGTCGATGTTTTTTGTTTTTCTGATAAAACCTGTGGGCTCTACTGACGTCTCTGGTTAGCTCAGTTGGTAGAGCGCTCCACTGAAAATGGAGAGGTCCCGGGCTCAATACCCGGACCAGGCGGATTTTTTCGGTCGCGCACTAGTCATCTAGTTGTGTTTGGAGATTTGTGTTCTTCCTTTGTCCCTCTCGTTCCCCTTCTCCGGGGATTATTTTCGTCGATGTTTTTTGTTTTTCTGATAAAACCTGTGGGCTCTACTGACGTCTCTGGTTAGCTCAGTTGGTAGAGCGCTCCACTGAAAATGGAGAGGTCCCGGGCTCAATACCCGGACCAGGCGGATTTTTTCGGTCGCGCACTAGTCATCTAGTTGTGTTTGGAGATTTGTGTTCTTCCTTTGTCCCTCTCGTTCCCCTTCTCCGGGGATTATTTTCGTCGATGTTTTTTGTTTTTCTGATAAAACCTGTGGGCTCTACTGACGTCTCTGGTTAGCTCAGTTGGTAGAGCGCTCCACTGAAAATGGAGAGGTCCCGGGCTCAATACCCGGACCAGGCGGATTTTTTCGGTCGCGCACTAGTCATCTAGTTGTGTTTGGAGATTTGTGTTCTTCCTTTGTCCCTCTCGTTCCCCTTCTCCGGGGATTATTTTCGTCGATGTTTTTTGTTTTTCTGATAAAACCTGTGGGCTCTACTGACGTCTCTGGTTAGCTCAGTTGGTAGAGCGCTCCACTGAAAATGGAGAGGTCCGGGCTCAATACCCGGACCAGGCGGATTTTTTCGGTCGCGCACTAGTCATCTAGTTGTGTTTGGAGATTTGTGTTCTTCCTTTGTCCCTCTCGTTCCCCTTCTCCGGGGATTATTTTCGTCGATGTTTTTTGTTTTTCTGATAAAACCTGTGGGCTCTACTGACGTCTCTGGTTAGCTCAGTTGGTAGAGCGCTCCACTGAAAATGGAGAGGTACCTGGCGCAATACCCTGACCAGGCGGATTTTTTCGGTCGCGCACTAGTCATCTAGCTGTGTTTGGAGATTTGTGTTCTTCCTTTGTCCCTCTCGTTCCCCTTCTCCGGGGATTATTTTCGTCGATGTTTTTGTTTTTCTGATAAAACCTGTGGGCTCTACTGACGTCTCTGGTTAGCTCAGTTGGTAGAGCGCTCCACTGAAAATGGAGAGGTACCTGGCGCAATACCCTGACCAGGCGGATTTTTTCGGTCGCGCACTAGTCATCTAGCTGTGTTTGGAGATTTGTGTTCTTCCTTTGTCCCTCTCGTTCCCCTTCTCCGGGGATTATTTTCGTCGATGTTTTTGTTTTTCTGATAAAACCTGTGGGCTCTACTGACGTCTCTGGTTAGCTCAGTTGGTAGAGCGCTCCACTGAAAATGGAGAGGTACCTGGCGCAATACCCTGACCAGGCGGATTTTTTCGGTCGCGCACTAGTCATCTAGCTGTGTTTGGAGATTTGTGTTCTTCCTTTGTCCCTCTCGTTCTCCTTCTCCGGGGATTATTTTCGTCGATGTTTTTGTTTTTCTGATAAAACCTGTGGGCTCTACTGACGTCTCTGGTTAGCTCAGTTGGTAGAGCGCTCCACTGAAAATGGAGAGGTACCTGGCGCAATACCCTGACCAGGCGGATTTTTTCGGTCGCGCACTAGTCATCTAGTTGTGTTTGGAGATTTGTGTTCTTCCTTTGTCCCTCTCGTTCCCCTTCTCCGGGGATTATTTTCGTCGATGTTTTGGTTTTTCTGATAAAACCTGTGGGCTCTACTGACGTCTCTGGTTAGCTCAGTTGGTAGAGCGCTCCACTGAAAATGGAGAGGTCCCGGGCTCAATACCCTGACCAGGCGGATTTTTTCGGTCGCGCACTAGTCATCGAGTTGTGTTTGGAGATTTGTGTTCTTCCTTTGTCCCTCTCGTTCCCCTTCTCCG
The DNA here is from genome assembly GCF_016920785.2 of Ixodes scapularis. Lineage (NCBI taxonomy): Eukaryota > Metazoa > Arthropoda > Arachnida > Ixodida > Ixodidae > Ixodes > Ixodes scapularis. Next base: position 189,764,272 of record NW_024609857.1, read on the forward strand.
GGGATTATTTTCGTCGATGTTTTTGTTTTTCTGATAAAACCTGTGGGCCTACTGACGTCTCTGGTTAGCTCAGTTGGTAGAGCGCTCCACTGAAAATGGAGAGGTCCCAGGCTCAATACCCGGACCAGGCGGATTTTTTCGGTCGCGCACTAGTCATCTAGTTGTGTTTGGAGATTTGTGTTCTTCCTTTGTCCCTCTCGTTCCCCTTCTCCGGGGATTATTTTCGTCGATGTTTTTGTTTTTCTGATAAAACCTGTGGGCTCTACGTACGTCTCTGGTTAGCTCAGTTGGTAGAGCGCTCCACTGAAAATGGAGAGGTACCGGGCTCAATACCCGGACCAGGCGGATTTTTTCGGTCGCGCACTAGTCATCTAGTTGTGTTTGGAGATTTGTGTTCTTCCTTTGTCCCTCTCGTTCCCCTTCTCCGGGGATTATTTTCGTCGATGTTTTTGTTTTTCTGATAAAACCTGTGGGTTCTACTGACGTCTCTGGTTAGCTCAGTTGGTAGAGCGCTCCACTGAAAATGGAGAGGTCCCGGGCTCAATACCCGGACCAGGCGGGTTTTTTCGGTCGCGCACTAGTCATCTAGTTGTGTTTGGAGATTTGTGCTCTTCCTTTGTTCCTCTCGTTCCCCTTCTTCGGGGATTATTTTCGTCGATGTTTTTGTTTTTCTGATAAAACCTGTGGGCTCTACTGACGTCTCTGGTTAGCTCAGTTGGTAGAGCGCTCCACTGAAAATGGAGAGGTCCCGGGCTCAATACCCGGACCAGGCGGATTTTTTCGGTCGCGCACTAGTCATCTAGTTGTGTTTGGAGATTTGTGTTCTTCCTTTGTCCCTCTCGTTCCCCTTCTCCGGGGATTATTTTCGTCGATGTTTTTGTTTTTCTGATAAAACCTGTGGGCTCTACTGACGTCTCTGGTTAGCTCAGTTGGTAGAGCGCTCCACTGAAAATGGAGAGGTCCCGGGCTCAATACCCGGACCAGGCGGATTTTTTCGGTCGCGCACTAGTCATCTAGTTGTGTTTGGAGATTTGTGTTCTTCCTTTGTCCCTCTCGTTCCCCTTCTCCGGGGATTATCTTCGTCGATGTTTTTGTTTTTCTGATAAAACCTGTGGGCTCTACTGACGTCTCTGGTTAGCTCAGTTGGTAGAGCGCTCCACTGAAAATGGAGAGGTCCCGGGCTCAATACCCGGACCAGGCGGATTTTTTCGGTCGCGCACTAGTCATCTAGTTGTGTTTGGAGATTTGTGTTCTTCCTTTGTCCCTCTCGTTCCCCTTCTCCGGGGATTATTTTCGTCGATGTTTTTGTTTTTCTGATAAAACCTGTGGGCTCTACTGACGTCTCTGGTTAGCTCAGTTGGTAGAGCGCTCCACTGAAAATGGAGAGGTCCCGGGCTCAATACCCCGACCAGGCGGATTTTTTCGGTCGCGCACTAGTCATCTGGTTGTGTTTGGAGATTTGTGTTCTTCCTTTGTCCCTCTCGTTCCCCTTCTCCGGGGATTATTTTCGTCGATGTTTTTTGTTTGTCTGATAAAACCTGTGGGCTCTACTGACGTCTCTGGTTAGCTCAGTTGGTAGAGCGCTCCACTGAAAATGGAGAGGTCCCGGGCTCAATACCCGGACCAGGCGGATTTTTTCGGTCGCGCACTAGTCATCTGGTTGTGTTTGGAGATTTGTGTTCTTCCTTTGTCCCTCTCGTTCCCCTTCTCCGGGGATTATTTTCGTCGATGTTTTTTGTTTGTCTGATAAAACCTGTGGGCTCTACTGACGTCTCTGGTTAGCTCAGTTGGTAGAGCGCTCCACTGAAAATGGAGAGGTCCCGGGCTCAATACCCGGACCAGGCGGATTTTTTCGGTCGCGCACTAGTCATCTGGTTGTGTTTGGAGATTTGTGTTCTTCCTTTCTCCCTCTCGTTCCCCTTCTTCGGGGATTATTTTCGTCGATGTTTTTGTTTTTCTGATAAAACCTGTGGGCTCTACTGACGTCTCTGGTTAGCTCAGTTGGTAGAGCGCTCCACTGAAAATGGAGAGGTCCCGGGCTCAATACCCCGACCAAGCGGATTTTTTCGGTCGCGCACTAGTCATCTGGTTGTGTTTGGAGATTTGTGTTCTTCCTTTCTCCCTCTCGTTCCCCTTCTTCGGGGATTATTTTCGTCGATGTTTTTGTTTTTCTGATAAAACCTGTGGGCTCTACTGACGTCTCTGGTTAGCTCAGTTGGTAGAGCGCTCCACTGAAAATGGAGAGGTCCCGGGCTCAATACCCCGACCAAGCGGATTTTTTCGGTCGCGCACTAGTCATTTAGTTGTGTTTGGAGATTTGTGTTCTTCCTTTGTCCCTCTCGTTCCCCTTCTTCGGGGATTATTTTCGTCGATGTTTTTGTTTTTCTGATAAAACCTGTGGGCTCTACTGACGTCTCTGGTTAGCTCAGTTGGTAGAGCGCTCCACTGAAAATGGAGAGGTCCCGGGCTCAATACCCGGACCAGGCGGATTTTTTCGGTCGCGCACTAGTCATCTGGTTGTGTTTGGAGATTTGTGTTCTTCCTTTCTCCCTCTCGTTCCCCTTCTTCGGGGATTATTTTCGTCGATGTTTTTGTTTTTCTGATAAAACCTGTGGGCTCTACTGACGTCTCTGGTTAGCTCAGTTGGTAGAGCGCTCCACTGAAAATGGAGAGGTCCCGGGCTCAATACCCCGACCAGGCGGATTTTTTCGGTCGCGCACTAGTCATCTTGTTGTGTTTGGAGATTTGTGTTCTTCCTTTGTCCCTCTCGTTCCCCTTCTCCGGGGATTATTTTCGTCGATGTTTTTGTTTTTCTGATAAAACCTGTGGGCTCTACTTACGTCTCTGGTTAGCTCAGTTGGTAGAGCGCTCCACTGAAAATGGAGAGGTCCCGGGCTCAATACCCGGACCAGGCGGATTTTTTCGGTCGCGCACTAGTCATCTGGTTGTGTTTGGAGATTTGTGTTCTTCCTTTCTCCCTCTCGTTCCCCTTCTTCGGGGATTATTTTCGTCGATGTTTTTGTTTTTCTGATAAAACCTGTGGGCTCTACTGACGTCTCTGGTTAGCTCAGTTGGTAGAGCGCTCCACTGAAAATGGAGAGGTCCCGGGCTCAATACCCCGACCAAGCGGATTTTTTCGGTCGCGCACTAGTCATCTGGTTGTGTTTGGAGATTTGTGTTCTTCCTTTCTCCCTCTCGTTCCCCTTCTTCGGGGATTATTTTCGTCGATGTTTTTGTTTTTCTGATAAAACCTGTGGGCTCTACTGACGTCTCTGGTTAGCTCAGTTGGTAGAGCGCTCCACTGAAAATGGAGAGGTCCCGGGCTCAATACCCGGACCAGGCGGATTTTTTCGGTCGCGCACTAGTCATCTTGTTGTGTTTGGAGATTTGTGTTCTTCCTTTGTCCCTCTCGTTCCCCTTCTCCGGGGATTATTTTCGTCGATGTTTTTGTTTTTCTGATAAAACCTGTGGGCTCTACTTACGTCTCTGGTTAGCTCAGTTGGTAGAGCGCTCCACTGAAAATGGAGAGGTCCCGGGCTCAATACCCGGACCAGGCGGATTTTTTCGGTCGCGCACTAGTCATCTAGTTGTGTTTGGAGATTTGTGTTCTTCCTTTGTCCCTCTCGTTCCCCTTCTCCGGGGATTATTTTCGTCGATGTTTTTGTTTTTCTGATAAAACCTGTGGGCTCTACTGACGTCTCTGGTTAGCTCAGTTGGTAGAGCGCTCCACTGAAAATGGAGAGGTCCCGGGCTCAATACCCCGACCAAGCGGATTTTTTCGGTCGCGCACTAGTCATTTAGTTGTGTTTGGAGATTTGTGTTCTTCCTTTCTCCCTCTCGTTCCCCTTCTTCGGGGATTATTTTCGTCGATGTTTTTGTTTTTCTGATAAAACCTGTGGGCTCTACTGACGTCTCTGGTTAGCTCAGTTGGTAGAGCGCTCCACTGAAAATGGAGAGGTCCCGGGCTCAATACCCGGACCAGGCGGATTTTTTCGGTCGCGCACTAGTCATCTAGTTGTGTTTGGAGATTTGTGTTCTTCCTTTGTCCCTCTCGTTCCCCTTCTTCGGGGATTATTTTCGTCGATGTTTTTGTTTTTCTGATAAAACCTGTGGGCTCTACTGACGTCTCTGGTTAGCTCAGTTGGTAGAGCGCTCCACTGAAAATGGAGAGGTCCCGGGCTCAATACCCCGACCAAGCGGATTTTTTCGGTCGCGCACTAGTCATCTAGTTGTGTTTGGAGATTTGTGTTCTTCCTTTGTCCCTCTCGTTCCCCTTCTCCGGGGATTATTTTCGTCGATGTTTTTGTTTTTCTGATAAAACCTGTGGGCTCTACTGACGTCTCTGGTTAGCTCAGTTGGTAGAGCGCTCCACTGAAAATGGAGAGGTCCCGGGCTCAATACCCCGACCAAGCGGATTTTTTCGGTCGCGCACTAGTCATCTAGTTGTGTTTGGAGATTTGTGTTCTTCCTTTGTCCCTCTCGTTCCCCTTCTCCGGGGATTATTTTCGTCGATGTTTTTGTTTTTCTGATAAAACCTGTGGGCTCTACTGACGTCTCTGGTTAGTTCAGTTGGTAGAGCGCTCCACTGAAAATGGAGAGGTCCCGGGCTCAATACCCCGACCAAGCGGATTTTTTCGGTCGCGCACTAGTCATCTGGTTGTGTTTGGAGATTTGTGTTCTTCCTTTCTCCCTCTCGTTCCCCTTCTTCGGGGATTATTTTCGTCGATGTTTTTGTTTTTCTGATAAAACCTGTGGGCTCTACTGACGTCTCTGGTTAGCTCAGTTGGTAGAGCGCTCCACTGAAAATGGAGAGGTCCCGGGCTCAATACCCGGACCAGGCGGATTTTTTCGGTCGCGCACTAGTCATCTAGTTGTGTTTGGAGATTTGTGTTCTTCCTTTGTCCCTCTCGTTCCCCTTCTTCGGGGATTATTTTCGTCGATGTTTTTGTTTTTCTGATAAAACCTGTGGGCTCTACTGACGTCTCTGGTTAGCTCAGTTGGTAGAGCGCTCCACTGAAAATGGAGAGGTCCCGGGCTCAATACCCCGACCAAGCGGATTTTTTCGGTCGCGCACTAGTCATTTAGTTGTGTTTGGAGATTTGTGTTCTTCCTTTCTCCCTCTCGTTCCCCTTCTTCGGGGATTATTTTCGTCGATGTTTTTGTTTTTCTGATAAAACCTGTGGGCTCTACTGACGTCTCTGGTTAGCTCAGTTGGTAGAGCGCTCCACTGAAAATGGAGAGGTCCCGGGCTCAATACCCGGACCAGGCGGATTTTTTCGGTCGCGCACTAGTCATTTAGTTGTGTTTGGAGATTTGTGTTCTTCCTTTCTCCCTCTCGTTCCCCTTCTTCGGGGATTATTTTCGTCGATGTTTTTGTTTTTCTGATAAAACCTGTGGGCTCTACTGACGTCTCTGGTTAGCTCAGTTGGTAGAGCGCTCCACTGAAAATGGAGAGGTCCCGGGCTCAATACCCCGACCAAGCGGATTTTTTCGGTCGCGCACTAGTCATTTAGTTGTGTTTGGAGATTTGTGTTCTTCCTTTGTCCCTCTTGTTCACCTTCTTCGGGGATTATTTTCGTCGATGTTTTTGTTTTTCTGATAAAACCTGTGGGCTCTACTGACGTCTCTGGTTAGCTCAGTTGGTAGAGCGCTCCACTGAAAATGGAGAGGTCCCGGGCTCAATACCCCGACCAAGCGGATTTTTTCGGTCGCGCACTAGTCATTTAGTTGTGTTTGGAGATTTGTGTTCTTCCTTTCTCCCTCTCGTTCCCCTTCTTCGGGGATTATTTTCGTCGATGTTTTTGTTTTTCTGATAAAACCTGTGGGCTCTACTGACGTCTCTGGTTAGCTCAGTTGGTAGAGCGCTCCACTGAAAATGGAGAGGTCCCGGGCTCAATACCCCGACCAAGCGGATTTTTTCGGTCGCGCACTAGTCATCTAGTTGTGTTTGGAGATTTGTGTTCTTCCTTTCTCCCTCTCGTTCCCCTTCTCCGGGGATTATTTTCGTCGATGTTTTTGTTTTTCTGATAAAACCTGTGGGCTCTACTGACGTCTCTGGTTAGCTCAGTTGGTAGAGCGCTCCACTGAAAATGGAGAGGTCCCGGGCTCAATACCCCGACCAAGCGGATTTTTTCGGTCGCGCACTAGTCATTTAGTTGTGTTTGGAGATTTGTGTTCTTCCTTTCTCCCTCTCGTTCCCCTTCTTCGGGGATTATTTTCGTCGATGTTTTTGTTTTTCTGATAAAACCTGTGGGCTCTACTGACGTCTCTGGTTAGCTCAGTTGGTAGAGCGCTCCACTGAAAATGGAGAGGTCCCGGGCTCAATACCCCGACCAAGCGGATTTTTTCGGTCGCGCACTAGTCATTTAGTTGTGTTTGGAGATTTGTGTTCTTCCTTTGTCCCTCTCGTTCCCCTTCTCCGGGGATTATTTTCGTCGATGTTTTTGTTTTTCTGATAAAACCTGTGGGCTCTACTGACGTCTCTGGTTAGCTCAGTTGGTAGAGCGCTCCACTGAAAATGGAGAGGTCCCGGGCTCAATACCCCGACCAAGCGGATTTTTTCGGTCGCGCACTAGTCATTTAGTTGTGTTTGGAGATTTGTGTTCTTCCTTTCTCCCTCTCGTTCCCCTTCTTCGGGGATTATTTTCGTCGATGTTTTTGTTTTTCTGATAAAACCTGTGGGCTCTACTGACGTCTCTGGTTAGCTCAGTTGGTAGAGCGCTCCACTGAAAATGGAGAGGTCCCGGGCTCAATACCCCGACCAAGCGGATTTTTTCGGTCGCGCACTAGTCATCTAGTTGTGTTTGGAGATTTGTGTTCTTCCTTTCTCCCTCTCGTTCCCCTTCTCCGGGGATTATTTTCGTCGATGTTTTTGTTTTTCTGATAAAACCTGTGGGCTCTACTGACGTCTCTGGTTAGCTCAGTTGGTAGAGCGCTCCACTGAAAATGGAGAGGTCCCGGGCTCAATACCCCGACCAAGCGGATTTTTTCGGTCGCGCACTAGTCATTTAGTTGTGTTTGGAGATTTGTGTTCTTCCTTTCTCCCTCTCGTTCCCCTTCTTCGGGGATTATTTTCGTCGATGTTTTTGTTTTTCTGATAAAACCTGTGGGCTCTACTGACGTCTCTGGTTAGCTCAGTTGGTAGAGCGCTCCACTGAAAATGGAGAGGTCCCGGGCTCAATACCCCGACCAAGCGGATTTTTTCGGTCGCGCACTAGTCATCTAGTTGTGTTTGGAGATTTGTGTTCTTCCTTTCTCCCTCTCGTTCCCCTTCTCCGGGGATTATTTTCGTCGATGTTTTTGTTTTTCTGATAAAACCTGTGGGCTCTACTGACGTCTCTGGTTAGCTCAGTTGGTAGAGCGCTCCACTGAAAATGGAGAGGTCCCGGGCTCAATACCCCGACCAAGCGGATTTTTTCGGTCGCGCACTAGTCATTTAGTTGTGTTTGGAGATTTGTGTTCTTCCTTTGTCCCTCTTGTTCACCTTCTTCGGGGATTATTTTCGTCGATGTTTTTGTTTTTCTGATAAAACCTGTGGGCTCTACTGACGTCTCTGGTTAGCTCAGTTGGTAGAGCGCTCCACTGAAAATGGAGAGGTCCCGGGCTCAATACCCCGACCAAGCGGATTTTTTCGGTCGCGCACTAGTCATTTAGTTGTGTTTGGAGATTTGTGTTCTTCCTTTGTCCCTCTCGTTCCCCTTCTTCGGGGATTATTTTCGTCGATGTTTTTGTTTTTCTGATAAAACCTGTGGGCTCTACTGACGTCTCTGGTTAGCTCAGTTGGTAGAGCGCTCCACTGAAAATGGAGAGGTCCCGGGCTCAATACCCCGACCAAGCGGATTTTTTCGGTCGCGCACTAGTCATCTAGTTGTGTTTGGAGATTTGTGTTCTTCCTTTCTCCCTCTCGTTCCCCTTCTCCGGGGATTATTTTCGTCGATGTTTTTGTTTTTCTGATAAAACCTGTGGGCTCTACTGACGTCTCTGGTTAGCTCAGTTGGTAGAGCGCTCCACTGAAAATGGAGAGGTCCCGGGCTCAATACCCCGACCAAGCGGATTTTTTCGGTCGCGCACTAGTCATTTAGTTGTGTTTGGAGATTTGTGTTCTTCCTTTGTCCCTCTTGTTCACCTTCTTCGGGGATTATTTTCGTCGATGTTTTTGTTTTTCTGATAAAACCTGTGGGCTCTACTGACGTCTCTGGTTAGCTCAGTTGGTAGAGCGCTCCACTGAAAATGGAGAGGTCCCGGGCTCAATACCCCGACCAAGCGGATTTTTTCGGTCGCGCACTAGTCATCTAGTTGTGTTTGGAGATTTGTGTTCTTCCTTTCTCCCTCTCGTTCCCCTTCTCCGGGGATTATTTTCGTCGATGTTTTTGTTTTTCTGATAAAACCTGTGGGCTCTACTGACGTCTCTGGTTAGCTCAGTTGGTAGAGCGCTCCACTGAAAATGGAGAGGTCCCGGGCTCAATACCCCGACCAAGCGGATTTTTTCGGTCGCGCACTAGTCATCTAGTTGTGTTTGGAGATTTGTGTTCTTCCTTTCTCCCTCTCGTTCCCCTTCTTCGGGGATTATTTTCGTCGATGTTTTTGTTTTTCTGATAAAACCTGTGGGCTCTACTGACGTCTCTGGTTAGCTCAGTTGGTAGAGCGCTCCACTGAAAATGGAGAGGTCCCGGGCTCAATACCCCGACCAAGCGGATTTTTTCGGTCGCGCACTAGTCATTTAGTTGTGTTTGGAGATTTGTGTTCTTCCTTTGTCCCTCTTGTTCACCTTCTTCGGGGATTATTTTCGTCGATGTTTTTGTTTTTCTGATAAAACCTGTGGGCTCTACTGACGTCTCTGGTTAGCTCAGTTGGTAGAGCGCTCCACTGAAAATGGAGAGGTCCCGGGCTCAATACCCCGACCAAGCGGATTTTTTCGGTCGCGCACTAGTCATTTAGTTGTGTTTGGAGATTTGTGTTCTTCCTTTGTCCCTCTTGTTCACCTTCTTCGGGGATTATTTTCGTCGATGTTTTTGTTTTTCTGATAAAACCTGTGGGCTCTACTGACGTCTCTGGTTAGCTCAGTTGGTAGAGCGCTCCACTGAAAATGGAGAGGTCCCGGGCTCAATACCCCGACCAAGCGGATTTTTTCGGTCGCGCACTAGTCATTTAGTTGTGTTTGGAGATTTGTGTTCTTCCTTTCTCCCTCTCGTTCCCCTTCTCCGGGGATTATTTTCGTCGATGTTTTTGTTTTTCTGATAAAACCTGTGGGCTCTACTGACGTCTCTGGTTAGCTCAGTTGGTAGAGCGCTCCACTGAAAATGGAGAGGTCCCGGGCTCAATACCCCGACCAAGCGGATTTTTTCGGTCGCGCACTAGTCATTTAGTTGTGTTTGGAGATTTGTGTTCTTCCTTTGTCCCTCTTGTTCACCTTCTTCGGGGATTATTTTCGTCGATGTTTTTGTTTTTCTGATAAAACCTGTGGGCTCTACTGACGTCTCTGGTTAGCTCAGTTGGTAGAGCGCTCCACTGAAAATGGAGAGGTCCCGGGCTCAATACCCCGACCAAGCGGATTTTTTCGGTCGCGCACTAGTCATTTAGTTGTGTTTGGAGATTTGTGTTCTTCCTTTGTCCCTCTTGTTCACCTTCTTCGGGGATTATTTTCGTCGATGTTTTTGTTTTTCTGATAAAACCTGTGGGCTCTACTGACGTCTCTGGTTAGCTCAGTTGGTAGAGCGCTCCACTGAAAATGGAGAGGTCCCGGGCTCAATACCCCGACCAAGCGGATTTTTTCGGTCGCGCACTAGTCATTTAGTTGTGTTTGGAGATTTGTGTTCTTCCTTTCTCCCTCTCGTTCCCCTTCTTCGGGGATTATTTTCGTCGATGTTTTTGTTTTTCTGATAAAACCTGTGGGCTCTACTGACGTCTCTGGTTAGCTCAGTTGGTAGAGCGCTCCACTGAAAATGGAGAGGTCCCGGGCTCAATACCCCGACCAAGCGGATTTTTTCGGTCGCGCACTAGTCATCTAGTTGTGTTTGGAGATTTGTGTTCTTCCTTTGTCCCTCTCGTTCCCCTTCTTCGGGGATTATTTTCGTCGATGTTTTTGTTTTTCTGATAAAACCTGTGGGCTCTACTTACGTCTCTGGTTAGCTCAGTTGGTAGAGCGCTCCACTGAAAATGGAGAGGTCCCGGGCTCAATACCCGGACCAGGCGGATTTTTTCGGTCGCGCACTAGTCATCTAGTTGTGTTTGGAGATTTGTGTTCTTCCTTTGTCCCTCTCGTTCCCCTTCTTCGGGGATTATTTTCGTCGATGTTTTTGTTTTTCTGATAAAACCTGTGGGCTCTACTGACGTCTCTGGTTAGCTCAGTTGGTAGAGCGCTCCACTGAAAATGGAGAGGTCCCGGGCTCAATACCCCGACCAAGCGGATTTTTTCGGTCGCGCACTAGTCATCTAGTTGTGTTTGGAGATTTGTGTTCTTCCTTTGTCCCTCTCGTTCCCCTTCTTCGGGGATTATTTTCGTCGATGTTTTTGTTTTTCTGATAAAACCTGTGGGCTCTACTTACGTCTCTGGTTAGCTCAGTTGGTAGAGCGCTCCACTGAAAATGGAGAGGTCCCGGGCTCAATACCCGGACCAGGCGGATTTTTTCGGTCGCGCACTAGTCATCTAGTTGTGTTTGGAGATTTGTGTTCTTCCTTTGTCCCTCTCGTTCCCCTTCTTCGGGGATTATTTTCGTCGATGTTTTTGTTTTTCTGATAAAACCTGTGGGCTCTACTTACGTCTCTGGTTAGCTCAGTTGGTAGAGCGCTCCACTGAAAATGGAGAGGTCCCGGGCTCAATACCCCGACCAAGCGGATTTTTTCGGTCGCGCACTAGTCATCTAGTTGTGTTTGGAGATTTGTGTTTTTCCTTTGTCCCTCTCTTTCCCCTTCTTCGGGGATTATTTTTGTCGATGTTTTTGTTTTTCTGATAAAACCTGTGGGCTCTACTTACGTCTCTGGTTAGCTCAGTTGGTAGAGCGCTCCACTGAAAATGGAGAGGTCCCGGGCTCAATACCCGGACCAGGCGGATTTTTTCGGTCGCGCACTAGTCATTTAGTTGTGTTTGGAGATTTGTGTTCTTCCTTTCTCCCTCTCGTTCCCCTTCTTCGGGGATTATTTTCGTCGATGTTTTTGTTTTTCTGATAAAACCTGTGGGCTCTACTGACGTCTCTGGTTAGCTCAGTTGGTAGAGCGCTCCACTGAAAATGGAGAGGTCCCGGGCTCAATACCCGGACCAGGCGGATTTTTTCGGTCGCGCACTAGTCATCTAGTTGTGTTTGGAGATTTGTGTTCTTCCTTTGTCCCTCTCGTTCCCCTTCTCCGGGGATTATTTTCGTCGATGTTTTTGTTTTTCTGATAAAACCTGTGGGCTCTACTTACGTCTCTGGTTAGCTCAGTTGGTAGAGCGCTCCACTGAAAATGGAGAGGTCCCGGGCTCAATACCCGGACCAGGCGGATTTTTTCGGTCGCGCACTAGTCATCTAGTTGTGTTTGGAGATTTGTGTTCTTCCTTTGTCCCTCTCGTTCCCCTTCTCCGGGGATTATTTTCGTCGATGTTTTTGTTTTTCTGATAAAACCTGTGGGCTCTACTGACGTCTCTGGTTAGCTCAGTTGGTAGAGCGCTCCACTGAAAATGGAGAGGTCCCGGGCTCAATACCCGGACCAGGCGGATTTTTTCGGTCGCGCACTAGTCATCTAGTTGTGTTTGGAGATATGTGTTCTTCCTTTGTCCCTCTCGTTCCCCTTCTTCGGGGATTATTTTCGTCGATGTTTTTGTTTTTCTGATAAAACCTGTGGGCTCTACTGACGTCTCTGGTTAGCTCAGTTGGTAGAGCGCTCCACTGAAAATGGAGAGGTCCCGGGCTCAATACCCGGACCAGGCGGATTTTTTCGGTCGCGCACTAGTCATCTAGTTGTGTTTGGAGATTTGTGTTCTTCCTTTGTCCCTCTCGTTCCCCTTCTCCGGGGATTATTTTCGTCGATGTTTTTGTTTTTCTAATAAAACCTGTGGGCTCTACTGACGTCTCTGGTTAGCTCAGTTGGTAGAGCGCTCCACTGAAAATGGAGAGGTCCCGGGCTCAATACCCGGACCAGGCGGATTTTTTCGGTCGCGCACTAGTCATCTAGTTGTGTTTGGAGATTTGTGTTCTTCCTTTGTCCCTCTCGTTCCCCTTCTTCGGGGATTATTTTCGTCGATGTTTTTGTTTTTCTGATAAAACCTGTGGGCTCTACTGACGTCTCTGGTTAGCTCAGTTGGTAGAGCGCTCCACTGAAAATGGAGAGGTCCCGGGCTCAATACCCGGACCAGGCGGATTTTTTCGGTCGCGCACTAGTCATCTAGTTGTGTTTGGAGATTTGTGTTCTTCCTTTGTCCCTCTCGTTCCCCTTCTTCGGGGATTATTTTCGTCGATGTTTTTGTTTTTCTGATAAAACCTGTGGGCTCTACTGACGTCTCTGGTTAGCTCAGTTGGTAGAGCGCTCCACTGAAAATGGAGAGGTCCCGGGCTCAATACCCGGACCAGGCGGATTTTTTCGGTCGCGCACTAGTCATCTAGTTGTGTTTGGAGATTTGTGTTCTTCCTTTGTCCCTCTCGTTCCCCTTCTCCGGGGATTATTTTCGTCGATGTTTTTGTTTTTCTGATAAAACCTGTGGGCTCTACTGACGTCTCTGGTTAGCTCAGTTGGTAGAGCGCTCCACTGAAAATGGAGAGGTCCCGGGCTCAATACCCCGACCAAGCGGATTTTTTCGGTCGCGCACTAGTCATCTAGTTGTGTTTGGAGATTTGTGTTCTTCCTTTGTCCCTCTCGTTCCCCTTCTCCGGGGATTATTTTCGTCGATGTTTTTGTTTTTCTGATAAAACCTGTGGGCTCTACTTACGTCTCTGGTTAGCTCAGTTGGTAGAGCGCTCCACTGAAAATGGAGAGGTCCCGGGCTCAATATCCGGACCAGGCGGATTTTTTCGGTCGCGCACTAGTCATCTTGTTGTGTTTGGAGATTTGTGTTCTTCCTTTGTCCCTCTCGTTCCCCTTCTCCGGGGATTATTTTCGTCGATGTTTTTGTTTTTCTGATAAAACCTGTGGGCTCTACTGACGTCTCTGGTTAGCTCAGTTGGTAGAGCGCTCCACTGAAAATGGAGAGGTCCCGGGCTCAATACCCGGACCAGGCGGATTTTTTCGGTCGCGCACTAGTCATCTAGTTGTGTTTGGAGATTTGTGTTCTTCCTTTGTCCCTCTCGTTCCCCTTCTTCGGGGATTATTTTCGTCGATGTTTTTGTTTTTCTGATAAAACCTGTGGGCTCTACTGACGTCTCTGGTTAGCTCAGTTGGTAGAGCGCTCCACTGAAAATGGAGAGGTCCCGGGCTCAATACCCGGACCAGGCGGATTTTTTCGGTCGCGCACTAGTCATCTAGTTGTGTTTGGAGATTTGTGTTCTTCCTTTGTCCCTCTCGTTCCCCTTCTTCGGGGATTATTTTCGTCGATGTTTTTGTTTTTCTGATAAAACCTGTGGGCTCTACTGACGTCTCTGGTTAGCTCAGTTGGTAGAGCGCTCCACTGAAAATGGAGAGGTACCGGGCTCAATACCCGGACCAGGCGGATTTTTTCGGTCGCGCACTAGTCATCTAGTTGTGTTTGGAGATTTGTGTTCTTCCTTTGTCCCTCTCGTTCCCCTTCTCCGGGGATTATTTTCGTCGATGTTTTTGTTTTTCTGATAAAACCTGTGGGCTCTACTGACGTCTCTGGTTAGCTCAGTTGGTAGAGCGCTCCACTGAAAATGGAGAGGTCCCGGGCTCAATACCCCGACCAAGCGGATTTTTTCGGTCGCGCACTAGTCATCTAGTTGTGTTTGGAGATTTGTGTTCTTCCTTTGTCCCTCTCGTTCCCCTTCTTCGGGGATTATTTTCGTCGATGTTTTTGTTTTTCTGATAAAACCTGTGGGCTCTACTGACGTCTCTGGTTAGCTCAGTTGGTAGAGCGCTCCACTGAAAATGGAGAGGTCCCGGGCTCAATACCCGGACCAGGCAAATTTTTTCGGTCGCGCACTAGTCATCTAGTTGTGTTTGGAGATTTGTGTTCTTCCTTTGTCCCTCTCGTTCCCCTTCTCCGGGGATTATTTTCGTCGATGTTTTTGTTTTTCTGATAAAACCTGTGGGCTCTACTGACGTCTCTGGTTAGCTCAGTTGGTAGAGCGCTCCACCGAAAATGGAGAGGTCCTGGGCTCAATACCCGGACCAGGCGGATTTTTTCGGTCGCGCACTAGTCATCTAGTTGTGTTTGGAGATTTGTGTTCTTCCTTTGTCCCTCTCGTTCCCCTTCTCCGGGGATTATTTTCGTCGATGTTTTTGTTTTTCTGATAAAACCTGTGGGCTCTACTTACGTCTCTGGTTAGCTCAGTTGGTAGAGCGCTCCACTGAAAATGGAGAGGTCCCGGGCTCAATACCCGGACCAGGCGGATTTTTTCGGTCGCGCACTAGTCATCTAGATGTGTTTGGAGATTTGTGTTCTTCCTTTGTCCCTCTCGTTCCCCTTCTCCGGGGATTATTTTCGTCGATGTTTTTGTTTTTCTGATAAAACCTGTGGGCTCTACTTACGTCTCTGGTTAGCTTAGTTGGTAGAGCGCTCCACTGAAAATGGAGAGGTCCCGGGCTCAATACCCGGACCAGGCGGATTTTTTCGGTCGCGCACTAGTCATCTAGTTGTGTTTGGAGATTTGTGTTCTTCCTTTGTCCCTCTCGTTCCCCTTCTCCGGGGATTATTTTCGTCGATGTTTTTGTTTTTCTGATAAAACCTGTGGGCTCTACTGACGTCTCTGGTTAGCTCAGTTGGTAGAGCGCTCCACTGAAAATGGAGAGGTCCCGGGCTCAATACCCCGACCAAGCGGATTTTTTCGGTCGCGCACTAGTCATCTAGTTGTGTTTGGAGATTTGTGTTCTTCCTTTGTCCCTCTCGTTCCCCTTCTTCGGGGATTATTTTCGTCGATGTTTTTGTTTTTCTGATAAAACCTGTGGGCTCTACTGACGTCTCTGGTTAGCTCAGTTGGTAGAGCGCTCCACTGAAAATGGAGAGGTCCCGGGCTCAATACCCGGACCAGGCAAATTTTTTCGGTCGCGCACTAGTCATCTAGTTGTGTTTGGAGATTTGTGTTCTTCCTTTGTCCCTCTCGTTCCCCTTCTCCGGGGATTATTTTCGTCGATGTTTTTGTTTTTCTGATAAAACCTGTGGGCTCTACTGACGTCTCTGGTTAGCTCAGTTGGTAGAGCGCTCCACTGAAAATGGAGAGGTCCTGGGCTCAATACCCGGACCAGGCGGATTTTTTCGGTCGCGCACTAGTCATCTAGTTGTGTTTGGAGATTTGTGTTCTTCCTTTGTCCCTCTCGTTCCCCTTCTCCGGGGATTATTTTCGTCGATGTTTTTGTTTTTCTGATAAAACCTGTGGGCTCTACTTACGTCTCTGGTTAGCTCAGTTGGTAGAGCGCTCCACTGAAAATGGAGAGGTCCCGGGCTCAATACCCGGACCAGGCGGATTTTTTCGGTCGCGCACTAGTCATCTAGTTGTGTTTGGAGATTTGTGTTCTTCCTTTGTCCCTCTCGTTCCCCTTCTTCGGGGATTATTTTCGTCGATGTTTTTGTTTTTCTGATAAAACCTGTGGGCTCTACTTACGTCTCTGGTTAGCTCAGTTGGTAGAGCGCTCCACTGAAAATGGAGAGGTCCCGGGCTCAATACCCGGACCAGGCAAATTTTTTCGGTCGCGCACTAGTCATCTAGTTGTGTTTGGAGATTTGTGTTCTTCCTTTGTCCCTCTCGTTCCCCTTCTCCGGGGATTATTTTCGTCGATGTTTTTGTTTTTCTGATAAAACCTGTGGGCTCTACTGACGTCTCTGGTTAGCTCAGTTGGTAGAGCGCTCCACTGAAAATGGAGAGGTCCTGGGCTCAATACCCGGACCAGGCGGATTTTTTCGGTCGCGCACTAGTCATCTAGTTGTGTTTGGAGATTTGTGTTCTTCCTTTGTCCCTCTCGTTCCCCTTCTCCGGGGATTATTTTCGTCGATGTTTTTGTTTTTCTGATAAAACCTGTGGGCTCTACTTACGTCTCTGGTTAGCTCAGTTGGTAGAGCGCTCCACTGAAAATGGAGAGGTCCCGGGCTCAATACCCGGACCAGGCGGATTTTTTCGGTCGCGCACTAGTCATCTAGTTGTGTTTGGAGATTTGTGTTCTTCCTTTGTCCCTCTCGTTCCCCTTCTTCGGGGATTATTTTCGTCGATGTTTTTGTTTTTCTGATAAAACCTGTGGGCTCTACTGATGTCTCTGGTTAGCTCAGTTGGTAGAGCGCTCCACTGAAAATGGAGAAGTCCCGGGCTCAATACCCGGACCAGGCGGATTTTTTCGGTCGCGCACTAGTCATCTAGTTGTGTTTGGAGATTTGTGTTCTTCCTTTGTCCCTCTCGTTCCCCTTCTTCGGGGATTATTTTCGTCGATGTTTTTGTTTTTCTGATAAAACCTGTGGGCTCTACTGACGTCTCTGGTTAGCTCAGTTGGTAGAGCGCTCCACTGAAAATGGAGAGGTACCGGGCTCAATACCCGGACCAGGCGGATTTTTTCGGTCGCGCACTAGTCATCTAGTTGTGTTTGGAGATTTGTGTTCTTCCTTTGTCCCTCTCGTTCCCCTTCTCCGGGGATTATTTTCGTCGATGTTTTTGTTTTTCTCATAAAACCTGTGGGCTCTACTGACGTCTCTGGTTAGCTCAGTTGGTAGAGCGCTCCACTGAAAATGGAGAGGTCCCGGGCTCAATACCCGGACCAGGCGGATTTTTTCGGTCGCGCACTAGTCATCTAGTTGTGTTTGGAGATTTGTGTTCTTCCTTTGTCCCTCTCGTTCCCCTTCGGGGATTATTTCGTCGATGTTTTTGTTTTTCTGATAAAACCTGGGGGCTCTACTTACGTCTCTGGTTAGCTCAGTTGGTAGAGCGCTCCACTGAAAATGGAGAGGTCCCGGGCTCAATACCCGGACCAGGCGGATTTTTTCGGTCGCGCACTAGTCATCTAGTTGTGTTTGGAGATTTGTGTTCTTCCTTTGTCCCTCTCGTTCCCCTTCTCCGGGGATTATTTTCGTCGATGTTTTTGTTTTTCTGATAAAACCTGTGGGCTCTACTGACGTCTCTGGTTAGCTCAGTTGGTAGAGCGCTCCACTGAAAATGGAGAGGTCCCGGGCTCAATACCCGGACCAGGCGGATTTTTTCGGTCGCGCACTAGTCATCTAGATGTGTTTGGAGATTTGTGTTCTTCCTTTGTCCCTCTCGTTCCCCTTCTCCGGGGATTATTTTCGTCGATGTTTTTGTTTTTCTGATAAAACCTGTGGGCTCTACTTACGTCTCTGGTTAGCTTAGTTGGTAGAGCGCTCCACTGAAAATGGAGAGGTCCCGGGCTCAATACCCGGACCAGGCGGATTTTTTCGGTCGCGCACTAGTCATCTAGTTGTGTTTGGAGATTTGTGTTCTTCCTTTGTCCCTCTCGTTCCCCTTCTTCGGGGATTATTTTCGTCGATGTTTTTGTTTTTCTGATAAAACCTGTGGGCTCTACTGACGTCTCTGGTTAGCTCAGTTGGTAGAGCGCTCCACTGAAAATGGAGAGGTACCGGGCTCAATACCCGGACCAGGCGGATTTTTTCGGTCGCGCACTAGTCATCTAGTTGTGTTTGGAGATTTGTGTTCTTCCTTTGTCCCTCTCGTTCCCCTTCTCCGGGGATTATTTTCGTCGATGTTTTTGTTTTTCTCATAAAACCTGTGGGCTCTACTGACGTCTCTGGTTAGCTCAGTTGGTAGAGCGCTCCACTGAAAATGGAGAGGTCCCGGGCTCAATACCCGGACCAGGCGGATTTTTTCGGTCGCGCACTAGTCATCTAGTTGTGTTTGGAGATTTGTGTTCTTCCTTTGTCCCTCTCGTTCCCCTTCGGGGATTATTTCGTCGATGTTTTTGTTTTTCTGATAAAACCTGGGGGCTCTACTTACGTCTCTGGTTAGCTCAGTTGGTAGAGCGCTCCACTGAAAATGGAGAGGTCCCGGGCTCAATACCCGGACCAGGCGGATTTTTTCGGTCGCGCACTAGTCATCTAGTTGTGTTTGGAGATTTGTGTTCTTCCTTTGTCCCTCTCGTTCCCCTTCTCCGGGGATTATTTTCGTCGATGTTTTTGTTTTTCTGATAAAACCTGTGGGCTCTACTGACGTCTCTGGTTAGCTCAGTTGGTAGAGCGCTCCACTGAAAATGGAGAGGTCCCGGGCTCAATACCCGGACCAGGCGGATTTTTTCGGTCGCGCACTAGTCATCTAGATGTGTTTGGAGATTTGTGTTCTTCCTTTGTCCCTCTCGTTCCCCTTCTCCGGGGATTATTTTCGTCGATGTTTTTGTTTTTCTGATAAAACCTGTGGGCTCTACTTACGTCTCTGGTTAGCTTAGTTGGTAGAGCGCTCCACTGAAAATGGAGAGGTCCCGGGCTCAATACCCGGACCAGGCGGATTTTTTCGGTCGCGCACTAGTCATCTAGTTGTGTTTGGAGATTTGTGTTCTTCCTTTGTCCCTCTCGTTCCCCTTCTCCGGGGATTATTTTCGTCGATGTTTTTGTTTTCCTCATAAAACCTGTGGGCTCTACTTACGTCTCTGGTTAGCTCAGTTGGTAGAGCGCTCCACTGAAAATGGAGAGGTCCCGGGCTCAATACCCGGACCAGGCGGATTTTTTCGGTCGCGCACTAGTCATCTAGTTGTGTTTGGAGATTTGTGTTCTTCCTTTGTCCCTCTCGTTCCCCTTCTCCGGGGATTATTTTCGCCGATGTTTTTGTTTTTCTCATAAAACCTGTGGGCTCTACTTACGTCTCTGGTTAGCTCAGTTGGTAGAGCGCTCCACTGAAAATGGAGAGGTCCCGGGCTCAATACCCGGACCAGGCGGATTTTTTCGGTCGCGCACTAGTCATCTAGATGTGTTTGGAGATTTGTGTTCTTCCTTTGTCCCTCTCGTTCCCCTTCTCCGGGGATTATTTTCGTCGATGTTTTTGTTTTTCTGATAAAACCTGTGGGCTCTACTTACGTCTCTGGTTAGCTTAGTTGGTAGAGCGCTCCACTGAAAATGGAGAGGTCCCGGGCTCAATACCCGGACCAGGCGGATTTTTTCGGTCGCGCACTAGTCATCTAGTTGTGTTTGGAGATTTGTGTTCTTCCTTTGTCCCTCTCGTTCCCCTTCTCCGGGGATTATTTTCGTCGATGTTTTTGTTTTCCTCATAAAACCTCTGGGCTCTACTTACGTCTCTGGTTAGCTCAGTTGGTAGAGCGCTCCACTGAAAATGGAGAGGTCCCGGGCTCAATACCCGGACCAGGCGGATTTTTTCGGTCGCGCACTAGTCATCTAGTTGTGTTTGGAGATTTGTGTTCTTCCTTTGTCCCTCTCGTTCCCCTTCTCCGGGGATTATTTTCGTCGATGTTTTTGTTTTTCTCATAAAACCTGTGGGCTCTACTTACGTCTCTGGTTAGCTCAGTTGGTAGAGCGCTCCACTGAAAATGGAGAGGTCCCGGGCTCAATACCCGGACCAGGCGGATTTTTTCGGTCGCGCACTAGTCATCTAGTTGTGTTTGGAGATTTGTGTTCTTCCTTTGCCCCTCTCGTTCCCCTTCTCCGGGGATTATTTTCGTCGATGTTTTTGTTTTTCTCATAGAACCTGTGGGCTCTACTTACGTCTCTGGTTAGCTCAGTTGGTAGAGCGCTCCACTGAAAATGGAGAGGTCCCGGGCTCAATACCCGGACCAGGCGGATTTTTTCGGTCGCGCACTAGTCATCTAGTTGTGTTTAGAGATTTGTGTTCTTCCTTTGTCCCTCTCGTTCCCCTTCTCCGGGGATTATTTTCGTCGATGTTTTTGTTTTTCTCATAAAACCTGTGGGCTCTACTGACGTCTCTGGTTAGCTCAGTTGGTAGAGCGCTCCACTGAAAATGGAGAGGTCCCGGGCTCAATACCCGGACCAGGCGGATTTTTTCGGTCGCGCACTAGTCATCTAGTTGTGTTTGGAGATTTGTGTTCTTCCTTTGTCCCTCTCGTTCCCCTTCTCCGGGGATTATTTTCGTCGATGTTTTTGTTTTTCTCATAAAACCTGTGGGCTCTACTTACGTCTCTGGTTAGCTCAGCTGGTAGAGCGCTCCACTGAAGATGGAGAGGTCCCGGGCTCAATACCCGGACCAGGCGGATTTTTTCGGTCGCGCACTAGTCATCTAGTTGTGTTTGGAGATTTGTGTTCTTCCTTTGTCCCTCTCGTTCCCCTTCTCCGGGGATTATTTTCGTCGATGTTTTTGTTTTTCTGATAAAACCTGTGGGCTTTACTGACGTCTCTGGTTAGCTCAGTTGGTAGAGCGCTCCACTGAAAATGGAGAGGTCCCGGGCTCAATACCCGGACCAGGCGGATTTTTTCGGTCGCGCACTAGTCATCTAGTTGTGTTTGGAGATTTGTGTTCTTCCTTTGTCCCTCTCGTTCCCCTTCTCCGGGGATTATTTTCGTCGATGTTTTTGTTTTTCTGATAAAACCTGTGGGCTCTACTTACGTCTCTGGTTAGCTCAGTTGGTAGAGCGCTCCACTGAAAATGGAGAGGTCCCGGGCTCAATACCCGGACCAGGCGGATTTTTTCGGTCGCGCACTAGTCATCTAGTTGTGTTTGGAGATTTGTGTTCTTCCTTTGTCCCTCTCGTTCCCCTTCTTCGGGGATTATTTTCGTCGATGTTTTTGTTTTTCTCATAAAACCTGTGGGCTCTACTGACGTCTCTGGTTAGCTCAGTTGGTAGAGGGCTCCACTGAAAATGGAGAGGTCCCGGGCTCAATATCCGGACCAGGCGGATTTTTTCGGTCGCGCACTAGTCATCTAGTTGTGTTTGGAGATTTGTGTTCTTCCTTTGTCCCTCTCGTTCCCCTTCTCCGGGGATTATTTTCGTCGATGTTTTTGTTTTTCTCATAAAACCTGTGGGCTCTACTGACGTCTCTGGTTAGCTCAGTTGGTAGAGCGCTCCACTGAAAATGGAGAGGTCCCGGGCTCAATACCCGGACCAGGCGGATTTTTTCGGTCGCGCACTAGTCATCTAGTTGTGTTTGGAGATTTGTGTTCTTCCTTTGTCCCTCTCGTTCCCCTTCTCCGGGGATTATTTTCGTCGATGTTTTTGTTTTTCTCATAAAACCTGTGGGCTCTACTGACGTCTCTGGTTAGCTCAGTTGGTAGAGCGCTCCACTGAAAATGGAGAGGTCCCGGGCTCAATACCCGGACCAGGCGGATTTTTTCGGTCGCGCACTAGTCATCTAGTTGTGTTTGGAGATTTGTGTTCTTCCTTTGTCCCTCTCGTTCCCCTTCTCCGGGGATTATTTTCGTCGATGTTTTTGTTTTTCTGATAAAACCTGTGGGCTCTACTTACGTCTCTGGTTAGCTCAGTTGGTAGAGCGCTCCACTGAAGATGGAGAGGTCCCGGGCTCAATACCCGGACCAGGCGGATTTTTTCGGTCGCGCACTAGTCATCTAGTTGTGTTTGGAGATTTGTGTTCTTCCTTTGTCCCTCTCGTTCCCCTTCTCCGGGGATTATTTTCGTCGATGTTTTTGTTTTTCTCATAAAACCTGTGGGCTCTACTGACGTCTCTGGTTAGCTCAGTTGGTAGAGCGCTCCACTGAAAATGGAGAGGTCCCGGGCTCAATACCCTGACCAGGCGGATTTTTTCGGTCGCGCACTAGTCATCTAGTTGTGTTTGGAGATTTGTTTTCTTCCTTTGTCCCTCTCGTTCCCCTTCTCCGGGGATTATTTTCGTCGATGTTTTTGTTTTTCTCATAAAACCTGTGGGCTCTACTGACGTCTCTGGTTAGCTCAGTCGGTAGAGCGCTCCACTGAAAATGGAGAGGTCCCGGGCTCAATACCCGGACCAGGCGGATTTTTTCGGTCGCGCACTAGTCATCTAGTTGTGTTTGGAGATTTGTGTTCTTCCTTTGTCCCTCTTGTTCACCTTCTCCGGGGATTATTTTCGTCGATATTTTTGTTTTTCTGATAAAACCTGTGGGCTCTACTTACGTCTTACCCCTGGTTAGCTCAGTTGGTAGAGCGCTTCATTGAAAATGGAGAGGTCCTGGGCTCAATACCCGAACCAGGTGGATTTTTTCGGTCGGGCACTAGTCAAACAATGTTGTGTTTGGAGATTTGCGTTCTTCCTTTGTCCCTCTTGTTGCCCTTCTCCAGAGATTATTTTCGTCATTTTCGTCCAGCTGGGTTGCACCTTTGCATTTAATTGCATTATAATAATTGTTGTTGCTTTTTTTTAATAAATGTACAGTTGTCAGTCAGAGATTGTCCCGCATACGTTTTCCACTTAATAACCGTTTTCTTCTTTTTTTTTTTTGCCATTAGAGATCTGTTTTGTTTGTTTTTTGTGTTTTTTTTTTCAGTAATCTGGACTAGCAAAGTCCATGGACGCTGTATGGCAATCGGAAATACGTCGAACTTAAATCATCTGCTCACTTCGAGAGAAGTTCCGTACGGCGCTTTTGGATGCCCGACCTCAAGCTTGAGGATACAAGGATCAGTGGAGTGGCGGTGCTGCAAAAAGCACTCTGAAAACGTCACATGACGCCGTAACGTCGCGTGATAGTGTAACGTCACGTGACGTCACATCGTCATCTGCCGATGTGACGTCACACCGGTCACGTACAGCATCCGCTAGGAAGCTTCGCCAGTAACGGCTGTCGCCGTAAAATTATATTGTCAGCAACCCAGTCTCCGACTGGTGTGTTTACCGCGTTCAAAAAAGTGGTCCTTCCATTTCCGCTTGAGGACGTCATAGAAGCGTCATGCTTTCGCCGGACTCGATCCTGGCGGCGTCCCAGCAGATGTGCTGGATGTAGCAGACGCCTGATCTGCCGCGGGTCCCTCTCTAGTTTGACAGTCCACGGAAGTTTCGGCAGCGAGGAGTTGGGACGCCGCGACAACAGTGACACTCACACTTGCTCGTGGATTTTGCCGGAACTTCTACGGCCAACCACCAGGATCAAGACATCCGACAGCGTGACACTCCGGCTTTCGTGGCGTCATTTGTTGCCACCGCGGAACCACCTTTGATGTATGGGCAGGAAAATATGCTAAACACACCAGGGGCGGTGCGCTGACCAGTGCTGCTATCTCTTTCGGAGTATGAAATAGCCGCGAGAGTGATTTTTTGTTTGTCACATAATTGGCTTACATTTCAAAGCCTTTTCGCCCTTGTTCTGCGTACGGATTTTAACGATCAAACGGGGACAGTATTACCGCAGCCGTTTGTCCCTCTTAGGAAGAACTATTTTTTGCTTCATGGTCGAGGCTCGCTTGCTCCCTCGGTGCTC
Organism: Ixodes scapularis; assembly: GCF_016920785.2. Taxonomy (NCBI): domain Eukaryota; kingdom Metazoa; phylum Arthropoda; class Arachnida; order Ixodida; family Ixodidae; genus Ixodes; species Ixodes scapularis. The sequence continues at coordinate 189,787,665 of NW_024609857.1, forward strand.
TAACTCTGTCAAAACTTTGCCCGAGCGCGTCGCTTCGTTTCGCGTCTCCTTCGCACCAGAAGGCGTGCGAATAAAACACAAGAATAATAAAGCCACGTGCCTTCATAGCAGTCCTGCAGCATTGTGGAAGCTACCCTAGCCTGGACCATGCAACACAAAATAGTTGACGCGAATTTTTGTTTTTTTTTCGGTCGTGCGAACAGGGTTTTTAAACTCGTCCAACAAAAAGTTGGGGCCGAACTTGAAGAAGCGCACCGATGGAACTCTCACGACGATGACAGCGCGCTTTTTTCGCCGACGTCCAATCGGTGCGCTCCGCGAACTGTCGGCTCCAACTTTATGTTTGACGAGTTTAGGACCCGTGGAACTTCTTCTTGCGGCTGTTTTATCTTCCGAGAGACATGCCCGCATTCACCTGCCAACCGGCCCGGTTGAAGGCGCGTTCCCGGCCCTATAGTAAGAAAGAAAGCCTGAAAAGGGACATCTTCCGACGACGAAGTCCGGCCCGCTCGGTAAAAAGCGTCCAATTGCCGCTTTCATCGCCCCGACGACCCAAGCGCCGGCTGGGCTCACCGAAGCCAAATAATTGGCCCTCAGGTGGGCGCCGAAACGCTCATCTTTCGGACGTCTATTTAAGCGCGTCGATTCGATCGGAAACCGGATTACCTCAGCCCAAAGCACGAAAGGACGCGTCGCTCTCCGAAAGGAGGCAGCGTCACACAAAAGTCAAACTGGCCGAGAGCACCACCACCGGGGCACTACTTCTTCACGGGACCAAAATAACGGTACACTAAAGTCACAGCGACAAAAGAAAAGAAGAGAGAATACCTCGCTCGTATAACGCGATTACAAAAGGACACGGGGACATTTTTTTTTAAAGTACCTTTTTGCACCAACACAACCCACACAAAAAAAAATTCCCACTTTCCACACGACCTAATTCAATTGAAGCTTTCCTCGGTCCGCTGTCCTAGCCATTTTTTTTTCGGCGGTTTGTCGTTGTCTGACCATTTCGTTTTTATTATTGCGATCATTACGACGTTCTTTTCACTTTCACTCATTTTTTCCCTCTCTGTCTTTTTTGCGCATCGGTATAAAAAAAAAAAAGAAGAAAAGCCGACTTGCGCGCTTTTTTACGACGTTATAGTAGCCTCCATTTTGCTCCCGTTGTACCCTTTAAAAAAAATTACGGAACAAACAAATAGCAAGCACGCGGTGATGAATTAAGAGACACGGGGCGAAAGGCCACGTAACTCATACACCGGGCTCGGAGAAGATTTCCAAATTATAATCGGGCCCAACCCCCTTTTGTACACATAGTTTCTACATCATAATCATCATCACCATCATCATCATCGTCCTCATTTTCTTCCCGGTACCGCGCACGTCCCGAAATCTGAAGACAAATGGCCGCTGCCAGCACGTTGCAGTGAGAGCACTTCATTTTCGGGCGGAGTCTACGGGCGAAGTACCCCGCGTGGCTCCGCCCAAACCTGGACCGCACCCAACGCTATGCGAAGCATCTGAACAAATCGGGACGCTCCCTACCCTACCACGTGACTCCACCATCGCACGCCAAGAAACACGGGGATCTCGAGACCACGTGATTGGTTAAGTAATGTCTGTTTGGTAGCAAGCGGCTCGTAGCCTTCGCAACGGTTTATTTCGGCACGAACTTGAGAATACGTGCACTCACGGAAACGTGTGCGCGCGGTGTGGCCGGAATAAAACGTGTGTGTGCACGTGTGCGTGCGTGTGTGGTTGGGGGAGAAGGGTGGGGGAGGGGGCTTATGAACGCTCCGCATTAATATTAATTCACGGCGTGTTTTATTGCCGGGGATTTTGCGAGCGTAAGAACCGGACAAGGTGCCTTCGTTTCTTCGTGTGGTTGGTTGTTGCCTCGTGCGGCTTGTGCTGTAGCGTGCTAGGAATTCCCTTTACACGCGGGTTCAATTAATGCGGCGGTGTTCCCTTCCTCCCCCTTTCCCCCTTCTCCCTGTCCCTCGGTTTCTTGTTGTGTTTGGAGAACTGATGAGTGAACCGCTCGCTGGGTGCGAGATAATTAAGGCCAAAGCTGACGGCACAAAAGAAAGGCCACTGTCGGCCTTTCCATTTTATTTTTTTTTTTTGCGTGGTCAGTTGTTGACCAACGTTGCTCCCTGCAAGCGTCCATGTATAAACTATCATTTAGATATCTCCTTTGTGTCGCCGTTTGTTGTTTTCTTTCTTGAAAGTCAGGACAATGACCTTTCAGCTTCCGACACTTGACACGATGTATAATTATGCAATCGTGACAAATATTTATGGTCGGGCCAAAAAACTCTAAACTAAGCTCTGCAGCTTGTGAAGAAAAACCGTGATGCGACATTAACTCTGTCGGGACCACAAAAAGGCAGTGCAACAGCACTTTGAACAGCGGACATTTTTTATGTATCATTGCTTGCGCCAAAATGCACTGATTAAGCACACTGCAGACAATTAAAAATTACAGGAGGACGATTAAGCTTCGCCTTTAAGAGCGGAACGCGATAGCGAAACATATAAACATATAAATTTTCCCTCGTTCCCAAATCCGTGCAAGCGTGCCTTGCGTGGCCCAGTTAGTAGCGTGTCTGGCTCGCCACCGAATGGTCGTGGGTTCGACTCCCGTCTCAAATTCTTCAGAATGCTTTCTTAAAAGTATATGATTCACTCTCTAAAGTGAAATCCTTGTAGACGTGCGGTAACCTTTAATTCGCAGTATATGTCAGGTTCTTTTAGCACTTTCATTATACGCGTGACATCCCGTTTCACGTGAGCGTTGTGGGTTGTTTCAAATTCTCGCGCGAGGTCACGTGGCTGTGACGTCAAGACCCTGTCGTCCAGTCAGGAGTTTCCAGCGACGCGAGCTCTTTAACGCTATGTCGTGAAGGAGCTCGTGTCGCTATAGCGTTAAAAGATCGCTTTAACGTTGTTATAGCGCTAAAACATCCGCCATGTTGTGTTAAAGAGGGATGTTTTAACGCTATAGCGTGGAAACATGTTTGAAAGCTATAGCGTTAAAACATCCCTCTCTGACACGATAGAAAAAAGGAACACATTATCTCTGCTTGTGATGACAATACGCTGCATCGTGTCTCGATTCGTTAACAAAAATAAAGTCCAACTTGCTTCAGATGATTATTAATTGCCGGTGCTGTTGCTTTAATGCAGAATGTTTTTGTGGACTGGTTTCGAACTATACAGCGTCACGGAGAGTTGTAAGGGAAAGTCATAACACAGCCGTACGACGATCGGTGGATGGTGACACTAAGAATTACGTGGTCACGTTACGTGATTTCCCTACACACCCCCTAAAGGGGGGGGGGGGGGGGTTGGACACCCCCCTTGTTCTTTTTAAGGCACCCCTTAATTCGCAATGACTCCCCTAACCCTGCCCTCTTAAAATTCGGACCCCACCCCCTAATTTCAATTCCTGGGGAAACCCCTGGTCACGTTAAGTGACATCACAGTGTAAGGCAACCGCGTAGCTTGAAGTCATTGTGCCGCGTGACCTAGTAACTTGACGTCAGTGTCACGAGATTATAGACCTTTTCCGCTTACTCTCGCCCCCGACCGCCAAGTAGGCATATACGGTATGGGCGACGGAAAAATATTAAAACGTTTCAACCTGCAAATAGTAAAAAAATAAAGGGGAGAGAAAACGAGAATGGGTGACGTTTACGCTTTTCTCCTAAATGCATTCTATTGACGTGGCGACGGCAAAACAATGTTTTCGCCCATACTGGAAGTGACAACAATTCAAGATGGCGGCGCCCTTAAAGAAAGGGTCTATATAACTCCCCCGCAGGGGGCACCTGTGAAAGCAGCTGTTTGGAGAGTGGCGTCTCCGCGGACCCCGAGTCATGCGGGTTCGCCCGCCCACGTCTGGCTGTGCGTGGCTTTCTCGTGTCTGGGGAAAAGGGCATCCTGGTGGTTAAGCCGAGCCCGGGGTAGGTGGGGACCCTTCGGGGCCCCCCGGGGTGAGGCAATGCACCACTTTTGCCCCCGCTTCTCATAGACGGGAGTCCTGGTAAGGCCCGGCCAGGATGATTCAGTCTAGTCGCCTTTTCTTCTACTATCCCTTCCGATCTTTCACTTTTACCTTTCCTGTTTCTTTCACTACTCTTTCATTTCTCTTGCTAATTTTTCTCCCCCTTTGGCGGCAAGGGCTAATCTTGGGTGACAATAGATACTCTCATCTATATCACACGTGGTTATAGCATCTTGGTAGCACTGGCTGAGCAGCGTACTCAGACAAGCCCATACTGCTTTGAGGTGTTGGCTGTCCCCTTGTTGGGCTCTGTGGTGGGCAGTGCACCACAAGTGCCGAAAGTTTTTTTGCCTTTTTATGGCTGCCCCCCCCCCCCCCTACACTCTAAAAACGTCTGTGCGTCTACTTTCACGCACAACACTCGGAGAGCCAATCAGCGCAACTTCCGTAAGCAGCTCAGCCAATGACGATGCCGAAACATATGTTTAGACCAAAAAACGCAGTCTGGGTTGCGACATTAAGCAATGGAAAACGTCGCGCTTGCATTGCTTAATGTCATAACTCAGTCTGCGTTTCTTGGTGTAAACCGATGTTTCGGCATCGCCATTGCCTGAGCTGCCTCCGTAAGTGGCGCTGATTGGTTCTTCGAGTGTTGTGCGTGAAAGTAGAAGCACAGACGTTTTTTAGAGTGTAAACCAAAACCCGGTTCGTGGCGTTTGTGCAATCCCCTGTGCCCCGAACCCCTTGTCATAGCAAAAAAGTAGAAGTCGGGCATGCTTACAAAGCTCTTTGTACTTCATTCAGAAAATTATAAACGTCCAATGTCCAAGCTCTCACATTTTTTGGTTGCAAAACTCCTTGACTCGTGCCTTGGAGACGATTATCATGCGAAAAACTGTATTCTGAAGACCTGATTGTGGAGGTAAACTCGAAGAAACAAAGCGCGGCTTCGCTCACCTTGAACACCATTGGAGATGTAAAAGTCACAGTGTCTCCCTCACCGCACGCCAAACACCATTCGCGGAGTCATCACTGAGGACGACCTCCTGCACACCAGCGAAGAAGAGAATTTTGAGGGCCTCCGTTCCTCTGCAGTAGTTGCCGTAAAAAAGATCATGTTTCGGAAAGACTGATCTGAAACTCCCACTAAAAATCTGATAGTCACCTTTGAGCATCATTATTTCCCTGCATCTGTGAAGGCTGGCTTCATAAACGGTCGCGTCCGGCCGTATATCCCAAACCCGCAAAGGTGGTTTAGGTGCCAGCGGTTTGGGCACGGCTCTCGCAGCTGCCGTGGAAGAAATACATGCGCAAAATGTGGGAGCACGGAGCATGTAGCTGATGTTTGCGAAAGCTCACTGTGTTGTGCAAACTGTGAAGGACCCCATGCAGCATACTCACGTGCATGCCCTCAGTGGAAGCAGGCGAAAGCGATCCTGACCATCAAAACAAAAGAAAACATCAGCTACCCAGAAGACAAGAAACGCCACTCATTTTCATCATTGGGCTCCTATGCTGAGGTCGTGCGCCGGGGACCTGCACGGCCGACAGCTACAGCGGGAACACAGACGTCTTTGGACGGTTTGCGTGACCCTTCTTTGTCCCTCTCAACATCAACCGGAGCGGTTCTAGCAGCTCCGCCCTTAGACGGAGAGGTGGATGCCGGTCCGACGGGATCCATTAAAAACCAAGCACAGGGGACTGTGCCTCGTGCACCCCCTGCAGCCCAGCCACCTACGGGCCGTGGTCTCTCTCGCGCCACTGGTAGACCACGTATACCTGGCCAGCCGCCTGGACCAGGGACCCGGAAGGGTCCACCAGCAGCGGCTCGAGATGTACCGATGGACGAGAGCGGGCCTAAGGCCCAGGAGGACAGGCCCCACTCTTGTTAAGACTCGTTCCCCTCGGCCACCTGTGATACTACAGGTAGGCCGAAAAGTACGTTTAAAAAGAAAAATTGACCACGCATTAAAATTGACTTCAGAGTGTAGTTAGACAGTTTCTGAAAAATACCCCCTTACATATGATGAAAGAATTCCTCCAATAAAACTGTCGAGGATTGCTATATAACTATGATTATGTGTGTTATTTGTTAGACCACCATCACCCATTACTATTTTGTCCTCAAGAAACCTATTTGAGTGGCGATCATTCTAGCAATTTAAGGCACCTTAATGTTTTTGAAAAGATCGTCTCCATTCTTTGCACGCCTCGGCTGGGGTAGCTATAATTGTTCAGCTATCTACTCCGTGCATTCAGGTACTCCTTAATACTACGAAAATTAAAAAGCGCAAAAGACAAGGACAAGAGGGAGACAACACAGGACAAGCGCTTACTCGCAACTGATGGTTTAATTCGGAAGATGAGGAAGATGAAGGACCCTAACGTGGTGGTGGTGGTGGTGGTGTTTGCCTGACGTGAGGTTTTTCTCACTGGCTGTGGAAAAGTTTCACGGGCTTGGGTTATTGAAGTATTGATGAGAATGAATGCAGGGGAAAGGAGGGGGAACAGATGGTGATGAGAAATATAGGGTGATGAAACACAAGTTAACTAATTAAAGTAAAATAAAAATTCGGCAAAAAATCAGTCAAAAGTAAGAAAATGGGCACATCTAGAACGCGAGCATCACAGAATGTTCACAAAATTCCCGCAGAAAACTTCACGAGAAAAACTATCACTGGCACACAAGCACGAAAAGAGAAGTCGGCGGTCGTATTTTCTCACTCATCACAGCCTTGCCAGAAGCCCACAGGCATCCAAGAAGCTGAACACAGTCTTTCGGAGACGTATGCACGTGGATGATGGACCCTTGGGGAATAGCATATCCACGAGGGTGGGTGAAACACCGAGGCTCTTCAGTGAAGCTAGAAGGACGGTTCTTTCTGTATTGTAGTGTCCACATTCAAAAAATATATGCGTCAGCGTTTCTGGTTGATCGCAGTGCTCGCAGAAGGGGCTGGTTGTTTTTTTGATGCGGTGCAGGTTCACTTGCGTGTACGCGCAGTCTGCTCTTAAGCGGTGGAGAAGAGAAGCGAACTTCCGTGTTAGGCCACGCGTACAAGCTGGAGGAGGAGGTTCATCAGACGCCACACTGGAAACGGGATGCTTGTGTTGTATCCAAGTCTTAATAGCCAATCTTGGGTCAGAGTGGCTGGGGAGATTCAACGTCGCAGTGGGCAGTTTTAGAGCGGTTGAGGCCAGATGGTCAGCCATCTCATTTCCGGGTAAGCCAATGTGCGAAGGTATCCACTGTACTCGCAGGTTAGAACCATGGGAGACAAGTAGATGACCCAGCCTAATTATTTCACAAACCAAATCAGGATTGGCGCCTTTGCTGCTGAGGATATTATGCACCGCACACCGAGAGTCTGTTGCCAGAAGCCAGTTATTAGGTGGTTTCGTCGTGATGTGAAGAAGAGCTGCGTGGATTCCACTCAGCTCAGCTGTAGTCGACGACACGGCATGGTCGAACCGTCCTGACCATGAGCAGGGTTCCGATGGGATGTGGTAAGCTGCAGACGCGACATCATGAATGAAGTCGACAGAGCCATCAGTATAAATGGCCGTAAACGAGGAATGCCGAGACGTCATCACCTCCTCTGTCAGGGCTCGACTAACCACACTGGAGTGTCGTGATTTTCCGTGGAAACCCGGGATGTCCTCGTAGATGGTGAACGGGTGCTTGCTCCATGGGGAGTCAACTGGAGAAGAATGGACGGAGGGTATGAAGCCGAGAGCCTCAACTAGAGAGGTGCAGTGACCGCCATATTGTGAAAGGTGACGCTGTTGCATGTCAGTAAACAGCGAGACACCACTGGTTGACTCAGCAAGCCGAACGAGATGTTTAAGAGCACGGTTCACAGCGTGTAAAGCTACCGGCATCTCTCGGCCCTCAATCCACGTTGCATCGATTCGGGAGTACGAGGGAAAACCAAGAGCCATTCTTATTCCGGCTCGGTGGCATCGTTCTAGCTGATCCCATAGAGATCGCGTAGGCGGCAAATATGACGCTGCATAAAGAATGCGGGAAAGGTTAAGCGCCCGGTGCACGCATAGTAGGGCTTTAGGGGACGATCCCCACTCAAGTCCACGAAGTCGACGAATGAGAGATGTCGTCATCGCCGTCTGACGTACAAGATTCGTTACGTGCCGACGCCAACATAATCGGGAATCAAGATCGACCCCCAAGTATCGATAGCTACGCACGCGCGGTACTCGAGTCCCACATAAAGTAAGCCGCGGAAATCCATGACGAAAGGGGCGGCGGGAACAAGCGAGCACAGCTGTTTTTTGCGCTGAGACGGAAAGTCCGAGGTCTTCTAGCATGTTTGCAACACGCGCGAGGGATATTTGCATAAAGGGACGTAGAATGCGTCGATCAGAATGGGAAGCCCACAAACAGATATCATCTGCATAGATGATCATACCACTAGGGTGTGGTGATTTATGCATGCATAAAGGTATTGTCGTCATTACGATGTTGAATAGCACTGGACTAAGGCAACTACCTTGAGGTAACCCACGCAACAGTGGATGCACGGCTCCCGTAGTCTTGCCCAAGCAAACACTAATTGTCCTGTTGCTCAGAAACTCTTGGAAATATTTTAGCATTCCTCCTGTTATGCCAAGGTGATTCAAGCAAGCAAGAACTACATCATGTGGAACCGAGTCAAAAGCTCGTTCAACATCAAGAAACACTGCCAAAGCAGTGTCTCCTCGTGAACGAGCGTCTTCCAACGCTGATGTAAGGCTCGCAATACAGTCAGCAGTGCAGCGTCCACTTCTGAATCCCGCTATTTCAGGTGGCAGTGCTTCAATGTCGTCAAGGTACCACTGGAGACGCGTAAGCACCAAGCGTTCTAGAAGTTTCCCAGCACACGAGGTCAAAGATATTGGGCGGTACGATGACAATTCCGACGAAGGCTTGCCTCGTTTTAAAATGGGGGTTACTACAGCATGCTTCCATTCTTGCGGAAGAATACCAGTAGTCCACGCCAAATTTAAGCGCTCGAGCAAGACGACGCGTGACTTGTCACTCAGGTTACGCAATGCTTGGTAGGTGATGCCATCAGACCCAGGAGCACTGTGGCGTTTGCATTTCCTAAGAGCCGCATCTAGTTCCGACAGAGTGAAAGGATGATCCATACTCTCCGGACTCCGTGCAGGACCAGTCAGTGATCGAGGATATGAAGATCCAGAAGGGCGTTGGGGTACAATGAAGCGCACCGCAAAATCATCTGCAAGTCGTGATAATTCAAGGCCAGTTTTAAGACTGAGGGCGATGAACAAATCTCGAGGTGTTGGAGAGCAGCCCATACCTCTCAGTACTTTGTAAATCTTTGGCTTAGGTGTACATGGAGTTAATGACGAAGCAAATTGACGAAATTGTCGACGGCGAAGTACGTGAGTGTGACGGAGTAAAGCTGACGTTACACGACGACAGTCTATCCAATGGGAGACCTTGCCAGATCGGCGCGCACGACGCTGAGTGCGGCGGCGAACAGCACGTAAGCGTACGAACTTCAAATCCGGGGACGGCTGAGATATCCTTAAAGATATTTTATAAGTTGATTGAACGAGACATGCAGGAATAGCTTTTAATATATCCTCTGACGGCTCAAGAAAGCGAACATTTGCGCGAAATACGTCCCAGTTGGTTACACTGTATTGACGACGTGGGAGGCGGGTCACTTCGGGTATATTCATCAAAATTGGAAGATGACAGCTTCCACGTGTGTCCACGTCCAACGACCAGTACACGTCTAGATTGGGGGAAGCGAGAGTAAGGTCCAGCACGCTAGGTTCTCCGCGATGACCAAAAAATGTAGGAGAGCCGTCATTCAGAATAATCAAATCTGATGATTCAATCTCATCTGCGAGAGCCGTACCCCGAGGCGTCGTGCGTTTACTACCCCAGAGAGGATGGTGTGCGTTAAAATCTCCGCATATAAGGAGACGACCAGGAAATTGAAGACGGAGGCTACTAATGCAGTTCGCATCAAAGCGACCAGTAGGACATATATATACGGACACAATGGTCATCTTAAAGGAGCGAAATATGACCGTGCATGCTGCAAATTCAGCAGTTTCTGTACACAGATGGGACACATCTTCTGCAGCTTGCTGCACACTTGAGTGAACAAAGAGTGATGCCCGTGATGAGCTGTTAGGCGTGGCCGCCGCGCTTGGGTAATGGACATAGGGCTGAATCCGAGAGCCATGTCTGAGGCGGCATTCCGAAATTGCAAGTATGGGTACCGGCTGAGATGAAAGGTAATACTGCAACTCTGCTAATTTAGAAGTGATGCTGCGGGCGTTCCATTGTAAGATAGATGGGCAGGAAGCCATAAAAATAAAAATGAGCAGAGTAAAAACTTTCATTGCAGAAAACTTTTGACCAAGGGCTCTATAAGTGTGATAAAATTCAGGAGCTGGTTTGCCCATGGATACTGTAGAAGCGGGAGAAACTGTCGCGCTATGACGAGCATTTGGCATACGAAGCTACCTAACGAGGAAGTGAGGGTGCTTGGTTTTGGGAGGGACGGTATCGCCTCCTGTCCAACACTTGGAGGAGTTTGAGTGGTCGGGAGTACAGGTCCGGCCTGAACTGGTGGTGACGACGGTGGGGGCTCGTTTTGCAACGCTGCTTTGTAGCTTTGTCGCACGTTGTTCTCGCCGGAGGAGACAAGGACAGGTACTTCCTTAGGCGCAGGCTCTGTTTCCATTGGCTTCGGGGCTTCGGCGACAAGCGATGATGGCGGGTCTTGTTTGTCTGCAATATGTTGTTCCGCCTGGCGTCGTCGAGAATGACGTCGCCTCCGTTGAAGTTTTTCAGTTAGAACAACCATCTCTGTTGCAGCTTCGGCTCGTGGAGCCGCCCGCTCGGCCGTACGTTTGTCCACTTGGGCTCGTGCTTCTGCGAAGGAAACATTGTTCTCGCAGCGATAGCGACACACGGAGCGCTCAGCTTGCCAGAATGGGCACTGTTGTGATGTTGTTTCATGTGGTTTCTTGCAGTTGACGCAAAGAGTGCTCGAGCCTTTGCATTCCGTAGTTGCGTGAGGCTCTGCGCATCGGAGGCAAGTTAGCGACCGCTTACACACAGCCGCAACATGGCCAAACAAACCGCATCGGTGGCATTGGATGGGGTTGTTGACATACAAGTCGACGCTATGTCGAACCAGGCCGACGTAGACGTGCTCAGGAGGTGTAGGAGAAGCAAACTCAACTCGAATAGTAGTGGACTTGCCGATGCGACGGACGTTGCGGATGCCTACTGTTGAGCGCAAAACTCCGAGTATTGCGGAGTCAGAAAGGGTGCTGTCAATGTCGCGGACAATTCCAACGCTGGAGGCCTTTCCACGAGGCTCGAAAGCACGCACTTTCATACCGCAAAGCGTGGTCTGGCCAAGGAGAGTACGTGTCGTCTGTCCATTCCGCGTGTCAATTGCTAGGAGATTCTTCCGCCTGTTAAAGCGCACCTCAATAACACACGAAGGCACGAGCGTCTCCAGAGTGGACGTGAGGCGAACCGAAGTGATGGTGTCAATTCTTACATCTTTGTCCAAAGGAGTGAAAAGAACTACGAGACCGACAGTGGGCTCGGTTTGGGTGATGATGGTCTGCTCGCTAGAACCAGAGCCTTGACTTGGGCAGCGTCTCTTTGTTCCGCGGACGACATCCTGGAACGCACCTTGATTGTCGTTGGCAATTGAGCCCGAAACGCTGGCAAGTTCTTCGTCGTCAGGCGGGAGCGGTTCCGCCATGGCGGCGACTAAGGACGTTGAAATTTCCATGCCTTGCTGGCTGGAGTGCCGCGCAACGGGCAAGCCAGAACCTTGCAAGCCAGCAAGAACTGCTTATGATGAAGTGAGAGAAAAAAAAAAAATACTCACTGGCGATGGGCAACGTAGTAGCAATAAGCAGAGAAAATAGGAGCGAATGGAATACACGTCCGCTATGTGACTTTCTCTCGACCCTAACGTTAAATGTTAGAAATGTTAATGAGAAAGGAATGAAAGGATCTGAAAAGACATAGAATTGAAAAAGAAAAAGAAAAAAAAGAAAAAAGAAAAAAAGATTGTGTAAAACCAATGGGAAATGGTGGGCATGATTAAAGTAACAGTGAAAGAAATGACAATGAATATATTAAGAAAAAGAAAGAGGAAGGTAAAGCAAATTAAGATTATCTAAGGGAAATATTTCATGTACTCTAATTCTTGTGATGACAAAGTCACCGAAGGAGCACTGATGCAGGCGTCTCCTTTGGTCGCAATCACTTCAGCCTCAAGAATTTCTCGAGTTCGCTTGTCTGGACACCTCTTCAGGATCCTTGTGCTGGACAGTAGCGGGGCGCATCTACAGTCCCTCACATGTAGAGCGAGATGCCCCGACGGAGCATCCAGTCGCACGCATATTCAGATACGTTGACGACTATCTTGTGCTCATTACAAAAATCCCTGACGCAAACGACATCACCATCATCAAGAACATATTCCTAGGTCAGGCCCAAGGATTAAATTTCACCCACGAGACTCCGACGAACAACAACCTCCAGTTTCTGGACACGCGACTCACCTTTCAAAATGACCACGTCTGTTGGATGTATTCTCCTAGATCCAAGAAACGAATACTCCAATATGAATCTGCACACTCAAAACTAGTCAAAAGGAGCCTTGTGTCTAGTTGTTTGAGCGCTGCCCTGAAAAAGTCTTGCATTCATTCAGCAAGAGAAAGCTTTGACACGCAAATATCAAGGCTCAAGGAGTCAGGCTACCCCACCTCCATACTGTCTGACGTTGTTGAATGCATGATAAAACCAAACAGAACAAGCAAGAGAAGTGGAGAAAGAAGAAGTCGACCGGCGGTCGTCCCTTATATACACCGCATTTCTCACAACTTCAAGAGAATAGCCTCTAAATACGAAGTGCCGGTTGTGTTTTCAGACCCCGACAAGCTTAAAAAGCTCTGCCCCAAAGTCAACACCCCGCGCACAAAGCCTGACAAATGCAGTGTCAGGCACGGCAACAAATACGTCAACTGTTGCAGCGGGGTAGTGTATTTGATCCCGTTCACCTGTGGGAAGGTATATGTAGGAAAGTCGGGAAGATGCATCAACGTAAGGCTTAGAGAATATGCGCTATCTTTAAAATCCTCTCCGTCGGGGCATCTCGCTCTACATGTGAGGGACTGTAGATGCGCCCCGCTACTGTCCAGCACAAGGATCCTGAAGAGGTGTCCAGACAAGCGAACTCGAGAAATTCTTGAGGCTGAAGTGATTGCGACCAAAGGAGACGCCTGCATCAGTGCTCCTTCGGTGACTTTGTCATCAAAAGAATTAGAGTACATGAAATATTTCCCTTAGATATTCTTAATTTGCTTTACCTTCCTCTTTCTTTTTCTTAATATATTCATTGTCATTTCTTTCACTGTTACTTTAATCATGCCCACCATTTCCCATTGGTTTTACACATTCTTTTTTTTCTTTTTTCTTTTTTCTTTTTTCTTTTTCTTTTTCAATTCTCAGTCTTTTCAGATCCTTTCATTCCTTTCTCATTAACATTGCTAACATTTAACGTTAGGGTCCTTTATCTTACTCATTTTCCGAATTAAACCGTCAGTTGCGAGTAAGCGCTTGTCCTGTGTTGTCTCCCTCTTGTCCTTGTCTTTTGCGCTTTTTAATTTTCGTAATGTTTAACCAACTAGGCCAACAAATCATTTTGCTACAGTTCCTTAATGCTACTTTGGAGGCTGTGGCCGTTCATGTTTTGTCTGACCGCTTAATGACAGTATGCTATCTCTACATATTTCTTGTCTATCCTCTAAGGGGTAGTGGAAGATGTGATATGCGAGGATCAATGATTAAATGATTTATTTTTTCTACGGGATTGTGCTGGCTCAACAACTCGGAGGCTACATATTTTAGTGCTCCAACCCGCTCATTCAACTCCATCGACCTCTCATTTAGAGACCCAACATTGATCTATTTTTCTCATGGGGCGTTTATCCTAACCCATTTGGAAGTGACCATTTCCCCATAATTTTAAATCGTATTGGACGACGTGTTACACTTCCCAATGCGAACTCCCCATTGAAAATTTGATGAATCAAATTGGTCAGTTTTTAAACAAGCATACTTTTTGAGTGTACACCTCTCCATAAGCTCTCCATTGATCGCATAGCTGAGCATATCACCAAGCATATCTTACAAGCATCAATCATTGCCACCAATCATTGCGACATCAACACAGCTTCTCAAGAAACCGAAACCATGGTGGAATTATGACTGGCGCATAGCAAAAAATAAATAGAACAAAAAGTGGGAATTTTTCCACCGATATTCTACATAAAGTAATCTCACCACCTTTAAGATAACGAAATCTGGCGCTCGGTCTGTTTGCAGGAAGTCTAAGCGATATAGATTCAATGGATGCACATCTATAAACAGTAGTGTTTCGTGCAAAGAGGTATGAGACCAAGTGCCTAAGATCAATGGCTGCTATCGTGCATATTCTATACCTCTTTTGACTAAACATAAAATCTACCCCGAAAGTATGGAGGAGCTAGCTTATCTACTAGGAGAGCATTTTAAGTCTGTCTCAAGCTCCGATCATTATACGCCAGCTTTCCTTCGGCATGAACTCCATGCTGACAAAATATCTACAAGTGCCTCAAGAGGCAATCAAGAACCTTATAATGTACCATTTACACTACATGAACTTGAGGGAGTACTGCATAGTCCCAAGCAGACTGCCCCTAGCCCTGATGGTATTCACTCCACCATGCTATGCTACCTGCATACCTCAACGCTTGAACTCATTTCGCACTTACTCACCCGTGTTTGGTTGGAGGGTCTGTTCCCGTCGTCTTGGAAGCTGGCCACTGTCATTCCTTTGCTTAAGCCAGGCAAAAATGCTTCATGTACTTTCAGTTGCAGACCGATAGCACTAACGAGATTTCTCTCAAAAACACAGGAAGGAACGATAAACAAAATAAATAGCTATTACCTAGAAAAAAGCAACCTACTAGACAAATATCAGTGCGGCTTCCGTTCGTTTCGATCCACGCTCGATCACCTGGTTCAATTTGAAACCGCTGTGCGGGACGCATTTGTAAATAAACAACACTGCTTCTCCGTTGTGTTCTTTCTTTTTTTTTTTAGAGAAGGCATTTGATACGGCTTGGCGTTTTGAAATTTTGCAGGATTTGTTTGGTCTTGGTGTTCGAGGTAGAACGTTAGGTGCTACGCAATGTTACTTGCAATGACGCACTTTTTATGTAAGATTGGGAACATCCCTTTCCAGGGAGTTGTTCCAAAAAAGTGGAGTTCCCCAGGGAGATGTCCTTAGCTTAACTCTTTTTTATTGTAAAGATGAATTCGATTGCCCGTGCTATCGAATTCTTTCCGTACAATATTCTATATATGTAAATTATATTCAAATTTCTGTCTCGTCCTGTAATCCTTTAATATGTGAACGTCGGTTCCAACTGGCAATTAACCAGCTACAAAAATGGGCTGACACGAACGGTTTTAAATTTTCGACAGAAAAACCTGCCTGTGTGTGTTTTCCTCGCCGGCGTGAAGTTTTAAAAGAAACTTTTTTTAAAAATGTATGAAATACCAATAGCCACAACAAGGGAACACAAGTTTATCGGACTTGTATTTGATTGGAAATTTACTTTTCTTCAACATGTGAGAAACTTAAAGCTTAAATGTCTCAAATCGCTGAATATACTTAAGGTTTTATCACATGTATCATGGGGCTCTGATAGACTGTCTGTTACGCATATACCGGGCGGTTGTTCGTTCCAGGTTTGAATATGGGAGCATTGTGTTTGGCTCTGCCCAAGCATCAATCCTAAAGAAGTGGGACCCCATTCAACACCGGGGACTGCGATTGGCTACTGGAGCATTTCGCACCTCCACAGTTCTTTGTTTGTATGCAGAAGCTAATGAGCCATCCCTTGAAACTAGGAGGTTTGCTCTGGGGTTTATGTATTCTATTCTAGTTTGCTCTGTCCCTCAGCACCCTACTCGTAATAACCTCGAAAACATCAGGTTCCGGAAAACGTTTGAAGATAAATCAGCCGTTGTTCCTTCATTTCCAACTAGGAATATGAATTCTGCTGGGTCTCTAGGATTAGAATCCAGGCATCCAGTAGTTCAATGCTTAACCACTATAGCCCCGTGGGATTATCATATTATTAATTGCGATCTTACACTGACTAAATATTCCAAAAAATATGCACCAAATGAGATCATGAGGAAGAAATTCTTTCAGCTCAAAAGTCAATATGAACAGTACGTAGGTCTGTATACAGATGGGACTAAACCGAACTCGTTGGTTGGCTGCGCTATGATAGGGCCATCTGTAAAGCAGGTCAAGGAAATCCACAATGCAGCCACCATACCGACTGCTGAGCTCTATGGTCTGCTCTTAGTTGTTGATTATGCAGCGAAAAAAAGGCTTCGCCATTCAATTGTTTACACAGATTCCTTGAGCTCATTAAGAGCACTTACATCACTGAAGCGGATTACAAATCCACCTGTTCTAGAATTACAATATAAATTTATCACTGCCTCATACAATCAGATTGAGATAATTTTCTGCGGGGTCCTAAGCCACGTCGGCATCTTAAGTAATGAAAAGGCCGATAATGCTGCAACTTTTGCCAATGTGAGAAAAATAGACCTACATAAAATACCATACAAAGACTACCACATTATTTTGAAGTGTTGCATTCGAACTAAGTGGCAACGTGAGTGGAATAATAAAACACATAAAAAAAACTGCATGCTGTAAAGCCTTTTCTAAGTGAGTGGGAGAGCGCCCGGGCATCGGGAACGCTTTTATGAGGTGGTCTTGTGCCGGCTACGAACTGGTCATACAGGTCTCACCCATGGGCATCTCTTGCGTGGAGAGGATGCTTCAGAGTGTGAGCACTGCAACAGTTCTCTAACAATGTCACACAACCTACTTGAGTGCACCGAGTGTGACCAAGATTGTTTTAAAAATTTTACACAAATATACAAAAAAACGTACTCCACTGCACTTAGTAATTTTATTTGGCGATCAGCCGCCGATTCCGCATGCTTGTACGTTTAATTTTCTTAAGGACATTGGCCTTATACACCGACTATGATTTTCAATTCAATTCAATTCAATTCATTTATTTACTCCCATTTGTACATATGGGTGACGGAGACAGGGAAAAAAGCTGCAAAATGTGCAACTTGACAAAGCCCCTGCCTCCTATCGGCAGATCGGCAGACAGGAAACGTTAACAGAAACATTTTAAAGGCGAAAAAACAAAACAGGCAGTTCTATGCAGGAGAAAAAAGTTTAAAAGTTAGAAGTGGATATTGTGCGCATTGTTTTCTTATTTAGTGCATCAAGACAGACATGGTGGTCTCTTAAAAAGTTCAGTAATGTTGGCAATGTATGCTGTAACATTTGAAGCCCATAATTTGTTCTAGGACGAGGTACTCTCAGGGACCCGGCGCTACGTACTCCGTATACCGTATTTTTAACACTTAGTCTAGAAAACTGCAGTAATGGGTGGTTAAAATACTTAAGGGATGCCGCGTATACTGTCGCAAGCTTATATTTGTAATATTGTATTTTTATTACTTTATGCTTACAGAAAAGTGGATCGGTGTGTGCGTAATACGACGCATTGGCTACGACTCGAATTGCTCTCTTCTGCAATAAAAAAAGTTTATTAAGGTTTGTACTGGTCGTGGTTGCCCACACCAAGTTACAGTAGGATATACGAGAATTGAACGATGCATTATAAATTAAGAGTTTAATACTAGATGGTAATGTATGGCGATGCTTATATAAAATTCCTACGATATTTGAAAGCTTACGTGTAAGATTTTGAATATAGGAGTCCCATAACATATGTTCATGAAAAATTATGCCTAAAGTTTTAACAGTGCTTGCAAATTCAATTTCCGAAGAATTTTACATTAACTTTACATTAGGATTGCACACTCTACCTTTTGATTTAAAGATAACGGCTTTTGTTTTGGTTTCATTTATTTTTAGGGAATTTGAGACAGTCCATGAACTAAGCTTTTGCAGACATGTGTTTGCATCGGCTATCATTATATCAATATTGTTCCCTGAAAAAAATATACTAGTATCGTCGGCATACATGACAAATGAGGCGTTACTTGCAATAGCGACTACATCATTTATAAATAAATTAAAAAGCAGTGGCCCCAAGACACTACCTTGAGGTACCCCTGTTCGGACTGCTTTCAGCATAGAAGAAAAACCATTAATTTCAACTGTTTGTATCCGACCGCTTAAATAACTTTCAATTAAAACCAGAGAATGCCCTCGAATTCCATAGAAATTTAATTTTTTAAATAGAATTTTATGATCTATTCGGTCGAAAGCTTTTGAAAAATTGATAAATATCCCCAACGTTAAAAGTTCGTTTTATATATTATTTAGAATAATTTCTTTTTCCTGTAGAAGAGTTAGTTCAGTAGAGCGACCTTTCCGAAAGCCATATTGAAAATCAGTAAATATCGAATTTTTTTTACAAAAGTTGTTAAGTCTAGCGTGGATAATCTTCTCTAAGCCCTTAGAAAAAACGGGTAAGACTGAAATTGGTCTGTAATTGGACATGTCATTTCTATCTCCAGACTTATATAAAACAGACACCTTCGCAATCTGTATACCTTTTGGAAAAACGCCAGTCGAGAGCGACAAATTAAAAATATGTGTGAGGTACGGCGTAATGATGTCAATCACATGTTTTACCGGCTGCACCTGTATACCATTAAAATCAACACATTTACTGTTTTTGAGGTTTAAAAACACCGAACGTACTTCACACTCATCAGTAGGAAATAAGAAGCAGTTTTCTGCTATGCGTTGAGTTAAACAAAGATCACCACTTTGTAACTGAACAGGGGAAAATAGATTCGTAAGATAGTCATTAAATTTATTTGCTAACTCTACTCCACTGAAAGTTCTACCATTTATTACAAGTTCTTTGATAGCGTTTGCTTTACCGTTACGATTTAGAATAATATTAACTTTTTTCCAGATAACGTCACTTCTATTTAGTAATTCGAACACATCTTCATCCTGTATACATTTATACAATCTCATATACATAGTTTTATTAAATATTCAGCTACTATAGCTCTTTTCTTTTTTAATCCCTTACTTATACAATAGTTTTCACGCTTGGCGCATTTTGGCTTTACCAGCTCTTGCGCCATGAAACCCCAATCTATCAATCAATCAATTATTAACTATGTAACTTGACGTCCCTGTGGCATGACCACGTAACTTGACGTCATATGGTCACGTGACTATAAAGCGCTAAATTATCACGTAACACCGTAATGTCAAAGTGTCACGTAACTACAAAGTTGACCTCTCAGTGTTATTTGACGTCTCAATGTGATAATGTCGCGTGACATCAATTGATGTCATGTGACACTACGACATCCGGTGATGTCATGTGACGTCAGTGTCATGTGACGCAATTACGGGGTTGGTGTCACATGACCCCTATTCACTAAATTTGGCGGGAAGATATAATATGTAGCGTGAAAACAGCACCTCACGTCCGCATTTTGCGTAATTTGGACTCAGTACGTAGGATCAAAGCGAATATCTTTGTAATAACAACGACAGTGAAATTAAAAGTGCTTCATTATTATTTTCCTATGACCTGGATAGGACTCACGCAAAAACAAAAGAAGGGCATGAAATTAGCAGAAAGACAATCGGAAGAAAGTTTTCGATCGTGGCCGCAAATGAAGAGGTTCAAATGGTTAATGATGGAGGATTGCCGCGACTTTCGGTTGCCTCAAACCAGGTTTTAGTTAATAATACTTCAGAATATGCTGGGTGAGTTAAAGGGACACAAGATTAGGTACACAGTTTGAGACACGAAATGTTCTACAAGTCAACGCAGAAGCCGAATGGCATATTGTTTCATCCGCGTTGAAAAATGTACATGCTCATAGTACTGTTTTATGACATCATCAAGCATTCACACAACTTGAAGATGTCTAAGAAAGAATTTAGTGTCTAAAATACAAAAGCTATAAATATTTTGTTTTTCGTAAAAAAAAAGTGGCAAGTGTTGAACGTGCTATGAATAGTATGCTACGGTATGTGCGATACTGGAAATTAATTATAATTTTTGGGTCAGAGCTATCTTTAATTCTGTGATTAGGTATCTTTAAGAAATTCCTCGGTAAAAATATTTCACACATAATTTAGTCACACGCGCATATAATTTGATAATATAATATTATTTTGGCTCTGCTCTGCTATACTGATGTCAACGGTTTTTACACATGGTACATAAGTCAATATCCCAAATTTCATAGTTATTAGAGTTTCTTTGATATTTTTCTTGGCAAATTTAAAGACGTCGTCAATCTCAAGAATAAAAAATTAAGTTACTGCATCAGTTAGAAAACCTTTACTCTCTCTTTGTCAAAACTGGAATAAAATCTTCCAGGCATGCTCGCAGCTTGAATCGATTCGGTCGGTTTGCCTGGAGTTACTTTATCAACAAATGCTCATTTTTCTTCATAGGGGCAGAATCCCGCAAATTCATCAATAAAAATTTAAAAACTTCGTCGTTTTCTTTTTTTTTTTTTCTAGGACAAACTTGTAAAACGAAGGGAACTTGTATTATCTCTTTATCCGGAGTGAAATAAAACCATCCCGACATGTTCGCAGCTTTGAGTCGATTCTATCGGTTTTCCTCGAGTTACTTTATTATCAATGCTCATCTTTCTTCATCGGCCGGAATCCCGCAGATTCATCAATAAAAGTAAAAAAAAACTTCGTCATTTTTTTAACAAACTCGTAGAAGGAAGGAAGTTTGCTTTTACGATATTTTTTTTATCTGAACCAAGATATAAATTGCCCAAGAGATCACAGGCTGTACCATACGGATGCGCAGAGTGTTTCGGATTTTACCATTCATTTTGACTTTTCTAAAAACCTCTCGTTTTGCGTTTTACTATTTTAGTTGTACTTTGCAATCACGCGTGCGATTAAACCCGCATTAATTTTACCTAAAACTTAGAGTCCCCCAGCGAACAAATATAAATCAGTGAAATTAATTACTTCAAACACATGCCCTCGGTCGCCCAGAAAACACTTTATAAATCGCTTTAATTATAGAGCCCTTGTATCAGACAAAAACACCTTTACTTACGCAAATAGGCAGTGCCACAAAAAAATAAAATTTAATTTATATATAAACTCGTTGGACAAAATTGTCGTGTTAGCGGAAATTAATATTAATCTCAGAAAGACGCCATCTTTACTTTCAGTATCTCAAGAGCTCGAAAATATTTTATCCGTCAAAATTAATTGGAGAAAGTAAGCACTACTAAAATATAACATCTAAGCACACGTGTATTTGATCGCAGATGTGTTTAGTGCTGTAGTCTCTTAACTATACGAGGAAATCTGAGAAAACTGAACGGTGATCGCGTGTTTTGGATAGCTGCGTCGCGCCGGAAACGTTTTTTTTTTTTTTTTTTTTTTTTTTTTTTTTTATTAGGGGTTTTACAAGATTAGACTTTTGTGAGCATTGTGTCGGTAATGTGACCCCATAGTAAATTCTCATTTTGGGTGCCAGGCGAGTTGCTCTCTTTTTTTGGGTGGAAGGACACGATCAATTCTGACCCTAAGAACCTTCATTAACGCGATATATAAGAACATGAAAGCAACATATAAGAAACTTGTGAGGAGTTTCGTATAAGTTTCTTATATGGTTCTTATATATATTATATAGTTCTTATATAGTTCTTACATAGTTATTATATGGTTTTTATATATTCTTATATATATTGTATGATTCATATGTGTTTATTGGGTATAGGAAATTTCTCCTACAAATGACTTTTTTCACTAGGGCAGCCACCCACTGACACATCACGGATGTCCGCGAACCTTTGGAGGGACAGTTTCTGCTTCCTCGTGTACGCGCTTCCATCGTCTAAGCGCTGCGTCTGTAACTCAAAGTTCGGAAGGCGCCAAATTTTCACCGCGCTACTAAGCTAACAAAGTGCTCATTTCACTATCTATGCGGAGAGGAAGTCGTCTGCTACTTGCGCGGGAGTTTGCAGTGACGTCAGAGCGACGCCGAGCTCTGGTTGACTTTGATTGGAAGAATAGTCGGTAGACTTCAATCCTATATGCCTCAAGGTCTATCCACTATTTCTTTTCAATCAGCCAATAAGAGCTCGGCATTCTGACATCATCGCAACCCTTGTGAAAAAAGCAGACGAACTCGCGTTCCGCATAGCGACAACCAGCATTTGTCGTAACGAACGCAACGCTGTGTTGTGACGAATGACAGACAACGAGGCAGGACATAGCCTCCTTTATACCCACATAGCCTGGCAGTTTGACGACGGAGCCATAGAGTTCCCGGTCGCAGATTTGAAGCGCAAGGATCTCGTAGCACAGAGCATTTCTCGGGGAACCTGGTCGTTAGCGCGCAGCTTTTGCAGCGGCGAGGACTCGGAACATGGTTTTGAAACCCGACAAGAAAAGAATCGGTAGCGCGAGGACCGCGAGGAGCTCGAGCGGACATTTCATCGCTCGGGAGAAGTGCGTTTCGGCGTCTCGCCGCGGTGGGGCGCCCGTCACCTGGCTCTCCTCTCATCCGTTGTCTGCCGCTCTACCTTTTCAATTTCGGCGGCCGCGTCTCGTGGTGATCTTCCAGGCTTTGTCAGTATAAAGGAGGCTATGGGCAGGAATAAACTCTAACGTGGCGAGGTTGTGCCAAACAAAATATGAAATAAGTGTCGCCGATATCGGCGCGACTAGTGTACCTGGAAAGCGCCTCCGACTGGCGTGTTTGGCGTCCTATTTGGCCCGTGCATCCAAAGTGAATGCATAAAAAGAAACAATGACGTCACTAAAGCCGCAGTGTCACGCTGTCGGATGTCGCGATCCTGGCGGTCGGTCGTAAAAATGCCGGAAAAAGGCACCGGCGAACGTGAGTGTCCCTGCCGTCGCAGCTTCACAACTCCAGGCTGCCGTAACTTCCGTGGTCTGGCAACCTGAAGAGCGATCCGCGGGAAAACAGGCGTCTGCCACATCCATTACCGCTGCTGTAACGCCGCCAGGATCGCGGCCAGCGACAGTGTGACACTCGCATGACGTCACCAGGCGGAAATCGAGGGAACAAATTTTGGGGGGCGCGGTAAACGCGCCAGTCGGAACGCTATCCAGGCACCCTAGCCTGAAGGCAGTTTTGCGCAACGGTGATAGACTGAATCGATGTACAGCGCTACGGCTTCTTTTATATCCGGTTCATGTTCAGGAATGTTCAAAACCAGAACACAGAATAACTCCTGAGAACGAACTGGAAATTTTCGGAGGAGAAACGACGAGGAAAACCTAGACTGGTGGGATTCGAACCCCGTGCCGCCGCGTGGGAGTCGCTTGCGCTTCCAGCTTTGTCACGCGCTGCTCAATATTGTCCCCTCAGCTCCTGTGCACGGCGTCCTGGGGGTCTGGTCCCAGTAGACCAGCAAACAACAAACACCGCCCGCTTGCTGACGTTTCGAGTGCTTCTTTTCAACGTCTTTTAGGCTTTAACGTCCTCAACAGGCTGAAAAAGAACATGTTTTGTAAATAACACCGTGGAGCGCCCTCAGGTTTTTAGAAATCTGCTCTTGTTGTGTTGGTGACTTATTTGCCTATTGGAGTTAGACCCTATAGGGTTGCTGCAACTACCGAATACTTCAGCATGAGGAACGCTGTAGCGTCGGCGCTCGTCGAAATGGCTTCTCCTCATCATTACTCATCATGTGGCAAACCAAACTTGCCAGGGTAACTGGCAGATGTCTTTCAATAACTAATTACCTGGCCAGCGGTGATATACCCCATTTTCTTGATTTTCTAAAGAAACAAAAAAAATTAGCCGCTGCCAAAAAAAATTAAGGGAAAATTATTAAATTATTATTGCCAAACGCTGTAATTGTGGCCAGTAAATGCACCAAGAAAATTAACGTATTTGTGTGTAGGTTTTTGTTGCTCCTACGATGACTCCGTGTGCCCATGTTTTTCTTAACGAAAACTGACATAAAAAGGCTTCTTAACTTGATTATTATTTAAATTCATTTTATAAAAAAGATATTGTGCAACTAGACTTTTCGAGTGCCGTTCAACCTCCTTACTTCCTACGTGGGTCTTGATCGTCAACAACCAGAGCGTTCTTCTTTCATCAATGTCTAAGCTCTGTATCTTTGTGCGCTCACTTCATGTACAAGGACGTAAACAGGGTAGCTCACCTGACAAAGGAAAAACTACGTTGCACCTAGCTCCACCTATGCACACAAAAGAAAAAACGCAAACGCACACCTGAACACAGACACACACAAATAAACACAAATAACAAATACACCAGTATATACACAAGGACCCATACACACAACCAAACGCCTACGAAGTTGTTGTAGTTTTATTAAACCAAAGCACAAAAAAAATTTCAGATTTTTTTCGCCGTTTTAAATTTGAAAGCCCTCGCCGGTAGTGGGCTAATTTAT
This sequence comes from Ixodes scapularis, assembly GCF_016920785.2. Lineage (NCBI taxonomy): Eukaryota > Metazoa > Arthropoda > Arachnida > Ixodida > Ixodidae > Ixodes > Ixodes scapularis. The sequence continues at coordinate 189,812,240 of NW_024609857.1, forward strand.
TCGAATGACTTATCTATGCCCTCAATGCTGATACCGAGAGCCACCCCGCTCTCCCCTAACCCCAGCTCCTCCTCGGTTTCGCAAAATCCCGTGCGCTTTAAAAACACAACAGTCGCATTTGAGATTCCGAGGCGCCTTAATTGAGTCTGCTCAAAATTCGCAGGAGCAACCTGGCTTTTCTTTTCTCTTATAGTATCAATATTATTTTTTTGTATTCGCAATTCATTTATCCCTTATTTTATTTTTTTCCTGCTTTCTTCTTAAGTGGCCAAGTTATTTTGTTTGGTTTTGCTTTCTAAATTGGAACGCACCCCCGGGTTTTCCTCTCTCGCTCTTTCCTCCAAACCTTCTCCCGAACCGTCTTGGCCGTCTCCCTGATGCAATTTGCAGATACGCAAAATCCGACGGCTCGCGCGGAGGGGAGGGGGGGGGGGCTATTTTTTTTTTTTTACTGTTTGTTGCGTGCCTACTTGCTTGCCTCGCTGCGCTCCGTATCAGCTCACGATGGACCCCAGCCCAGGCCCCTACGAGCCAACCCCAGCCAATTCAGCGGTCTAACCGTACCACGTGACCACGGGCCGCCCCGGGGTTCGCTGCGCCGCTCCCAATGGTCACGTGACCTTCAAGCGGCGGCGCATTGGCTCCGACGGCTCGTAGTGTCCCCCCCGGTGCGTCATAGCGGAATACAAGCTGTTTTTAAGGGAGGGGGGGGGGGGGGGAGTAGTAGTTGCTTCTTCCTCACGTCGTCCGCGTCTTAGAAGGCGACTGGGAGACTCCCACTGCTCGGCGCCCGTGCTGTTCTTGGGCCCGACTCCCCGTGTGTGTAGTAGCGTGCGCCGATTCGTGCACGTGGCCGGCAGACCCGGCGCAATCTGTTCGCGTCGGAGGTCGACGAAGGGTGCATCTTAAGTAGGTGTACCACCCGCCTTCCGGGGTTCAGGCTTACCCCTCTGATCCTCATTCTCGGCGTCTTTTTTTTTTTTTTATATAGGTTGTTTCACCTTTTACGCAGAATAGGGTTGGTGCTAGGGTTGCAGAACCAAAAAGTTTCAAAATAGGTGTAAAGCAAAAAACATGACGTGTAATCTCCCCTCTTAATTTTAACGGGGAGCTTTTTCCCGCTAAGGTCAGCGGGGATAGATTGAATAGGTTTATAATTATTCGCCAATTCGACGTTTCCATTAAACTTTAATTAAGTCATCTCGCATTCTGTACACCCCAATTTATCATATAAATGAAGTACCAGACATGTATCTCTTTATTATTATATACTTTTTTTGTATATTCCTTTGTTGTCGTTAGAATTGCACTGGCAAAGGCACGCGCTAGAGCGCGTGCCTTTGTCAGCATTGAAGCCAATTTGGGTGATGCTTTAAAAATCGGGCTAGAAATTGTTCATTTAAAAAAAAAAAAGCCTCGCTTACAATTTTATGTTTTTTTGTTTTTTTTAAATTCGCTTTTTTGTGCCGCTATGTAAAATCGAAAGCAGAATAAGTTCAAATTTAATTTGTGTTGCGGTTGAATATGCAGGGTGTTCGATTTTAATACCAACTTATTTATTCTTCAAATGCGTTGAAATGTACCGATGCGCTCTGTGCAGATGAATTATACGGGCAGTGGGACAATACAGGGGACTAATCGTCGCGATAAGTAGAATACAAAACAAAAATTCGTTCATTAACTTTTTCATTGGTAAAATTAAACTAACAGTTTCATTTAGAAACGGGCTTAGCGTCGGATACAATTACGAGATTTGGAGCGCCTGGCGGGTGGCGTCAGACCGAGGACGATCAGAAACTGAAAAACAAAGCGAGCGCGTCGAAATTACATGCATTTTCGGGAACCAGGAAGATGAAGCGCCTGCACCAAATCTTACTACGATTAGTGGATTTAGTGGTTTACGACTAGGGTCAGCAAATGCCTAATTGAAACAATGTTTTATTAATATTGTTTGCTGATTATGAAGTTAATTATTAAAGTTTAGTTAGTAATTTTCCTTATCGTAACAGTTAGCTCTTTATAGAATGTCCCCCTGGCTGTATAACTCAACTCTATGCACCGCATTGGTGTATCTTTCAGCTGTTTTTCTTATATATATATATCTATATATAAAAAAATATATCTTTGAATCAAAAACAAACACCCTGTGCCATAGAAAGTTAGTAAACCATAATAGAGCATTTGACATATCCGCTGTAGACGAAATGTAGATAGTGCAGAACGAATGATAACCTAGGGTCTTCAACGACAAGTGTCCCTGCGTATTGAAACCAGATGGCGTGAGGTTTAAAATCGTGAAGTCTGCGCCTCAAGCACGAACTTTTGTTCCAACCGCCGCCCTTTTTGTTAAAGTGATTTTGATGCTGTTGTGGTTGTTGTTGCTTTAAACCTTCTTGAAGCAACTAGTTGGCAAAGTTTCGTTCTACGCATGCGTGCAACGATAAACACATAAAACATACAAAGAACAACAACAAAAGAAATAAATAAAAGTAAAATAAAGAAGAAAATTATACATAAATTAAAAAGTGTGGATAATAACAACAAGAGGTCAAGTTCACTCAGAAAAACTATAAAAAGAACATGAACGAGGAGAAGAAGGTTTCTCTTTGTGTATTCAATATTGTCACCGGTGGTCACCAAAAGAACAATAAATAAACGAGAAGAAAGAAACGCTTAATGGGGGGCGACCATGTGCCTAAAACAAAATAATAATAATAACAGGCTTCGTAGGCGATCGTCGATGACGGCGTAAGCATTATCGAGCGGCTGGCGAAGAACTGACTTCGTAGAGCCACGCGGAGCACCTTTTGTAGATGTGCAGGTTTCGCGAACGTTCGAACTAGTATATTCGGCCTTGGAGAGCCTTCTAAACGAGAAGCTTCGACGACGTTGCCGAAACTATTACTGCAAACCAATAATAAAAGTAGCGCGGCCTTCAGGAATCGAACCTGGGACCTCTGCGTGCGAGTCTGGTGCGCTTGCCACTCGGCCACGCACGCGGCAATATATTACCATCGGTGCCCGAAGATGTTAAAGAAGAGGGCCAGCGGATGCCTGCAAAAATACTCCATTATGCCCTCCAGGGTCAATCAGAATCATCGAGAAAATTTCAATTTTATTGCTATATTTATTCGCGTATGATATTCGGGTATCCGTGCTACTTCATTTTGTATAATACCGCGTGTCTGTAAGCTTGCCTTCTGACGACACGGGCGCAGAAAACAAAACATCGAACAAAAAATCAAACCAGACATTCCCTTACGGTTTTCTCAGAAGGAGTCAAACTTTGGAGATGAGCACCGCCGTAATTTCTGGTTTCTGAAAAGTCCTAGTAGCGGGCGTCGGAACACCGCCGCTGTCTCTGAGGCACCTGGAACATTCCGCATACGGCGTTTCATTACTTCGCCGAAATCCTGCATGGTGATGAGCCGGAAGAGCCGAGCCTCGGATCTGTTCTGGTCGCGAAACACACGGCCGCCTCTGCATCTCACACTCCGTCAGCCCGGCTCCCCAGTCTCATTCGTTATCTGAGCAGCGCCCCGAGAACTCCTTCTTGAGGGCAAGAAGGAACCGAGACATCGGGCAAACAAAAAAAAAAGAGAAGCATAAAAACATGGAAACGTCCGAAAACCTACCAAGAAAGGCGCACCGACAATGGTATTCCGATAACAACGAGCTCGCAAAATAGGATCAAAACCGCCAACTCGACTTATGGCGTGCGCGCTTGCGTTCGATGCGCGAATATTATTATTTTATTGTACTATTTTATTTCGTTTCGTCATTGCGTAAACTTATTTTTCTATTCTTTTTCTTTTACTTTTACCTTTTAATGTCTAGTCGAAACAAACACAAAAAAAAAGGTTTGCGAGCGCGAACCGTTGCATTTCTTATGACTTCGTGTTTTTTGTTTCTTTTTCTTTTTTTAATGTTTTTTTTTTTTTTCGTAAATTGCATCCTGCCTGCTCACAAATAAAATACTTAAACAAAAGTGTAACAACGACGGTAAAAACACACCTCCGCGCACCAAACATACTACTTACGCGCCAGAAACCTGAAAAGGAAATAAGAAAAGAATAAAGGAGGGGTGCAAAACCACGCGGCCGGCAAACGTAAAAACGAAGGATCGAGAGAAAAGAAGGGAGGCCGTGTATTCTATATCGCCGATCGAAGGAACCAACCCGGCGGAAGATCAATCGCTTCGATGTCAGATTGCAGAGGGCGAAGGCGGGGTGCGGGCTTCCGCAAAAATGTTCAAGAGATCAATGCATTCTGACTCCGAGCCAGGAAAACCTCTCGCTTTCTCCGGATACTCATCGCTGGTGCATCAACACTTCTCTCTTTCTCTTTCTCTCTCTCTCTCTCTCTCTCTCTCTCTCTTTCTCTTTCTCTACCTCACCTAACGGTGGCCAGCGCGGATTGGAAACGAGTTCTTAGTCAGCGTTCGGCTCTACTCGCATCCAATCAGTGAGCACACGAGCCTCAGTCAATAACTATCTGACTGGAGTACTTTAGCGAGGAGTAAGGACAGTACTATACCCTGCCAAGCAGTCGCGACTTTAGCAAAGCAGAGCCGTATATAGAGAGAGTTTGGTCAATGGGAGGTGCGGGCAGAGCCAGGACGTGCACCCGACGCAGAATGTGGGCTTGGCATGCTCTCTTGGTCGACCAGAAGCCGAACAGAATCCGCTAGCGGTGGTCGCGAGAAACAGTTTTAATCGTAGGCATATGTCTTTTTATATGGTTTTAACAAGCGCGTAACGGTGAAAGGTAATAATCCTTCAACGTTGAAAATGTGGTGCACGTGATTTTTTGATCATGAACATGCAGAAAGATGTAACAAACGAATGTGCCGCTCAACTCTGTTCTGCTCGGACAGTGTCTGACCGCTCGGAAGGCAGATTCCCGGCCATCGGTGCCTCGCGTCCGGATTATGTCGATCGTTCCGTAGAGTCGCACTCTTCCACCGTGATTTTGGATGACTGTGATTGAAACATCACGTGCAAACATCAAACGTCTTGGTGACTGAGAACATCAGTTCCAGTCACCAAGAGTTACTCCGACGCACATATTAAGTTTGTCTCTCGAGATCACCGCCAGAATATTATTTCCGGCTTCTGGTTGGCCACATTCGAATTTGTGAAGACGCTCTGGAACACGTCCCGCCCGCTTTCGCCCAATGGTGCTTCCTCATTTGTCTAGTATACTTCCCATCGAATGGTCAAACTCTCTACATATACGGCTCTGCAGCAAAGCGGATGGCACCTAGCGAGGAAAACACTGAACTGGCCGGAACAGGTCTCTTTTTGCGATTTCTGCTTGTTTCTTATGGCTTCCACGACTGCATGTTGCCGGCGGCAGGCGCGATGGCCTTCAAAGTAAAACGAGAAGAGTTCCGTTGTTTGTGTACAAAGCTAACGAAAACGGCCGATACGGCCGCAGAGAAAAGCGTGACTTATAATGGCCTAAGAAATCGGGCGCCCCCTGCTTCGCTTATCTTCTAGTGTAGGGGCGAACCGTTTTCCCGGTAACTCTGTGGTTACTGTCGTATCCGTCGCTCATGAACGCAACCTACGCAACCGCGAGAACCAGCCGTTTTGCCTTTATCAACGTTCACCTGAGCGGTAGTACGGTAGGTAGCCCTTTCGTTCTTCCCCGAAGAAGGATAAGCCTCTGGAGGCCTCGCTTACGTCAACACACCACCGTAGATTTAAAACGTAGTGGATGAAAATCAAGGCAAACCATTCCTGAGGTCAATGCTTGCCTCGCTGAAACCCGAGCGTTGAGCGTTCAGCCGTCACATTCCACGACAGAACTTTTTATTAGACCGCCATATTTGCTCGAGGGGGGCGACCCTGGTGCGCCGAGTAACTGAGGGAAAGGAGGAGACGAGAGGGGACATCAGAACGCCGAGCTCTGGTTCGAAGGGTTAGTGGGTAGACCCAAAGCTAGGTGCCTTTGTCCCCACCGCACTCGTCGAAGGCTTTAGAACGCGGAACGCCAGCGTCCGCCGTTTCACTTTCGCATTCGAACGCGTCCGACGAATGTTGTGGAAACAGAGGCAGCTAGCCTTAGGCCTACCCACAAAGCCTTCCAACCAGAGCTCGGCGTTTCGACGTTCACGCGGCGCTCTCGACTTCTTTTTTCTCGTTTCTCGGCGCATAGGTCCCTGGAGTCGCGAACACGAAGCGTGTTGTATCACAGGTATGGGTTGCTACTTCAGCAGCATGGTTCAACATGAAGTCTTTGCTTAATGGACTCAGCTTTGTCTTTAGCGACCTTAAAACTCGTATCAGTCGCGCGTCTTGCTAAAACTATCGCCGCTTTAAAAAAAAAAAAGCGACAAAATTGGTGTAGACGTTGCTGCACAAACAGTGGCGGAGCTAGCCAAACGGAAAAAACCACGAGTGGCTTTGGATTGAAACTTCCACCATGTGGATCAGCGCTCACTTCCTCTCTCCCCGCTGGTCCACTTCGGGCAGATTGGATGTAGAGCAGAATAGAGCAGCTCGCCTGGTGTTCCAACAGACATTCCCTAAGCTATGGTGCCCGGAACGCGTCTCGGACTGGTGTGTTTAGTGTCCTTGCTGTCCGTACATCAAAAATGGTCCACAAATGGCAACAAATGACGTCACAGAAGCCGGTGTGTCAAGCTGTCAAATGTCGCGATTCTGACGGTTTGTCGTATAAAGGCTGGTGAAAAGCACGAGCGAACGCGGGCGTCGCTGTCGTCGCGGTGTCCCAACTTCTGCCTGCCGAATCTTCCGGGGACTGTCACATTCGAGAGCGACGCGCACCAGAGCAGCCGCCTGCCACGTCCACCACCGCTGCTGGGACACCGCCAGGATCGCGACCGGCGACACAGTGACATTTTTATGACGTCATCAGGCGAAAATAGAGGGACTACTTTTCTGGACGCGGTAATTACACCAGTCGAAGACGCGTTCCAGGAACCCCACCTAGGCTGACGCTATCCAATGGCCCTCCTGTACTTTGCTTCACCATTCAGGGGCAGTCTCACGGCAAATACATCATACAAAAAGACACGGTGATCGCTTCGGAGACGATAACCTGAGTGATCTGCGGTCACGCCTCGAGCATCTTAAAAGCCTGTTTGATTCGTACATGCTTCGAAAATGTCTGCGCACTGTTTTTGCATGACCAATGTGATGTCTGCAGACAGTCTTTACATGACCAACGTGACCGTCAGACAAGGAAGGCCTCAGACAGTACGGAGTTTTAGGGAACCGTTTTTGCCCATTCTATACGGTACGATGGGCCCGCCGGTACGAACTGCGCATGCGCTACCACAGAAGACTCCCATATGAGAAGTTCGTACCGGGGGACCCATCTTACCATATCGGATGTGCAAAAACGGTTCCCTAAAACCCTCTCCAATAGAGGATTTTAGGGAACCGTTTCTGCACATCTGATACGGTACGATGGACCCTTCGGTACGAACTGCGCATGCACAGAAGACTCCCATATGAGCAGTTCGTACCGGGGGGCTTATCTTACCATATGGGATGTGCAAAAACGGTTCCCCAAAACTCTCTAATAGAGGATTTTAGGGAACCGTTCCTGCGCATCCGATACGGTACGATGGGCCCGCCGGTACGAACTGCGCATGCGCTACCACAGAAGACTCCCATATGAGAAGTTCGTACCGGGGGGCCCATCTTACCATATCGGATGTGCAAAAACGGTTCCCTAAAACCCTCTCCAATAGAGGATTTTAGGGAACCGTTTCTGCACATCTGATACGGTACGATGGACCCTTCGGTACGAACTGCGCATGCACAGAAGACTCCCATATGAGCAGTTCGTACCGGGGGGCTTATCTTACCATATGGGATGTGCAAAAACGGTTCCCCAAAACTCTCTAATATAGGATTTTAGGGAACCGTTCCTGCGCATCCGATACGGTACGATGGGCCCGCCGGTACGAACTGCGCATGCGCTACCACAGAAGACTCCCATATGAGAAGTTCGTACCGGGGGGCCCATCTTACCATATCGGATGTGCAAAAACGGTTCCCTAAAACCCTCTCCGATAGAGGATTTTAGGGAACCGTTCCTGCACATCCGATATGGTGCGATGGACCTTTCGGTATGAACTGCGCATGCGCTATCACAGAAGACTCCCATATGAGCAGTTCATATTGGAAGGCCCATCCTGCCATATCGGATGTGCAAAAACGGTTTACTAAAACCCTCTCCAATAGAGGATTTTAGGGAATCGTTTCTGCACATCCGATACGGTACGATGAACCCTTCGGTACGAACTGTGCATGCGCTACCACAGAAAACTCCCATATGAGCAGTTCGTACCGGGGTCCCATCGTACCATATGGGATGCGCAAAAACGGTTCCCTAAAACTCTCTAATAGAGGATTTTAGGGAACCTTTTCTGCACACACGATACGATGGACCCCTCGGTACTAACTGCGCATGCGCTACCACAGAAGACTCCCATATGAGCAGTTCGTACCGGGGGGCCCATCGTACCATATGGGATGCGCAAAAACGGTTCCCTAAAACCCTCTCCAATAGAGGATTTTAGGGAACCGTTTCTGCACATCTGATACGGTACGATGGACCCTTCGGTACGAACTGCGCATGCACAGAAGACTCCCATATGAGCAGTTCGTACCGGGGGGCTTATCTTACCATATGGGATGTGCAAAAACGGTTCCCCAAAACTCTCTAATAGAGGATTTTAGGGAACCGTTTCTGCACATCCGATAGGGTGCGATGGACCCCTCGGTACGAACTGCGCATGCGCTACCACAGAAAACTCTCATATGAGCAGTTCGTACCGGGGGCCCATCGTACCGTATTGGGTCTGCTAAAACGGTCCCCAAAAACTATTGTCTGCAGAGCGTATTTTGTACGATGTATCAGGAGCGTTACCGCGGCTTTAGTCGGCGCGCAGTCATATACAAAGGCCGCTTGACACATTGATCTGCGTATAACTAAAAGTTTTGCAGCATCTGCGAGATCAGATCTACGTACTGTCTACGCGAAATGATCGTTTATATGACACTGTCAGTATTATTTTAAGTGCACGGTAAAAGGATCTGTGAAATATAGGCAGATCGGAAGTCTTCTAGGGCTTCCCAAAAAGTGGCGCCAGTGTGTTATCTCGTTGCAAGCGCTCACGAGCTGTTGCAACGCAATCCATCACACTCAAGCGCAAATGGGTCAACCACCGTTAAGGAGACACATTCTCGCAGACGCACGGAACAAAAGAACAAGGTTATGGTGAATTTATTGCCTTTAGTTCGTTAAGCCGGTGATAACGTACTACTTACAAAAACAAAATGAGGAACGCCGTAGATGAGGAACGGCTCGATGGACGCCATCCGCTCGTAGAGTTGGCTGCGCTCTGACTTATGGTGGAACAGAGATTGCTCACAAAACGAGACAAATTGACAGCACGAACAATTGTAAAATAAAAAAATTAAAAATTTAGACTTTTTTTTTCATTTAGTGCTAATTTTTTTGTGCTAACTGATCAACGCTCACCAAAGGCGTATTGCAAATTAAAAACCCAAAAAAAATCAATTGACAGATTTTTTTTTATATATATAGCTAGAGATAATAACTCTCTCGCGTTAGATGCGCATTCGCAGATATCAAACATAAATTAGTTCTTGTCATGCCAAACTTCTCAAGTATGCACAACAATTGAAGTTGCGATATTCCAGTTGCCGAGCACAAATGCACCGAGCAGGCACCACCACTTTACGAAGTCATGCCCAGGGACAACTTCATTTTCTCCATGGCGTCGAACACTTCAGATGCGAACGAGCGCGCTTTCTTGTTTATCGGAAACGGTGAACCTTTCAAAGGCGGGGCAACTTCTTTTGTCAGCCAACCTCGGCACTCGCGCGAAAAAGTTCCCACCGTTTTCCCGAGTACATCGAGCAAATATACGAAAGGCGACCATCAGAAAACATAATCCGTCCGCGTTATGAAGTCTTGTCATGTCAGTCGAAGCTCTAGACGTTTCGTGGCGGATCCTATCCCAAACGCCCTCACGTTCACAGAATGCCAATAGCGCGACTACACCACTAAACCTCCCTATTGCAAAACCAACAAAGTCTGGTTCCCGGCTTTTTTTTTTTTTTTCTTCCAAAGACACATATATATAGCGCGCCTTCGAAGCGAAATCCGACAAGACGCCGCGAACGTTTCCCGCACCAAACACACAAACACCGACGACGAAAAACGACGCCCTGGCAGCGTGTGTTTGTCGAACCATCGCCAGAGAGAACGGGCTGGCCGCGTCCCAAAAATCGGGTCGTACACGAAACGTTCTCCCAAAGACAAACAGCAGTTCTGCGGCCAAACGATGACAGGGCACACAAGGAGCGCATCGTGCGTGTGTGTCCTCCGATTTCTTGCGCAAGCAAGGCTTTGTACCCCCCGAAAAAAAACTCCTCGCGTCAGACCATTAAGCCAACGATTCCCGGTGGTTCGTGTTACATCAGTGACTGTCTCATGTTTCAGCGGGGCCTTACGTGCTCCCGGTCTCTGGAGCGGCTTTCTCTGCTCTGTGGCCGCTTCCCGGTCTCTCTTTGATGATAGAGAGGGAACTCCGTCTGATCAATTTATTCTCCTCTCATTTTAATGAGCTGATGAAGGCATCTCATTTCGGTTATGAGAGAGCGTTTGCAGGCAGAACTGGCTGAACAGCGAGGAATGATCACCATGTTTTCCGGACTGTACGGTCAGAAACGGAGGGAGAGGAGGAGATGCGAGAGCGCGGTGACGTCAGAACACGGAGCTCTGATGGCAATGATTGACGCAAAGCTGGCTGCGTTTGACTCCACCCACCCTTCGAGCGGGTTCGAGCGCCGGCTTCTGGAGTTAGGCGTTGGCGTTCGGACGCTTTGGAAGATTGAGCAGAGGCAAAGGTAGCTAGTTTTGCGACTATCTAACCACTAATCTTCTAACCAGAGCTCGGTGTTCGGGCGACCCCGCGCTCTCTCGTCCCCTCTTCTCTCTCAATTTCTCTCCGTGCAGACTATACACGTTCAAAAAAATATAAATTTTAGGCTATCCGGGCTATCTACTACCAGCGCGAACTTTACACGGATTTGTATTAACGCAGGTTGTGTTATGTGACTGGCAGCTAACCATGTCCGTCACCCAACCGGGGACGGAAATCGTACTAAGATATTGAGGCCAAACATTGACACAGTGCTCGTCTCCTCACTGATTGGACAGCATTCACATTGCCACCACAAGAAGATGGCAGCACTCAGCTACCATTCGCGCCCTCCAGTCTCCCCATATGTACAGTTTCTCCACACACACACGTAATATTCTGTGTTACCATTGTTTTTGTTTGTTTTTTGCCACGCTAGTACGGCAAATGGGAGACTTTTTTCAAGATTGTTCATTATAAACAAAAACGTCATAGATTCTATGTATAAATTATGTTATGTATTTTTATCATACAAGCGTGTTTGCGTGCTAATAAAGCAAGCGCTTATCAAGGTGTGCTGTGTCGCGAACTACGCAACATGTTCGATTTGTGCACACGGTGCGGACTGTATAGTTTTAAAATAAATGTGGTAGTATATTACGTTTTGTATTGTTTCGTTCTTGTGTGTTTTGATTTGTCTTCTTAAAGGCAATTTTCGAATACGATGGTTCATTTTGGTGTCTCAACCCTCTTTTTTTGTATCTTATATGCGACCGCCTTCGCGGCGTCGGGAACGATAACAACGTTGTGGGGTTGTAGATTTCTATTAAGCGGGTAAAGTTTGTGTGTGTTTGTCGCAATGTGTAGATAAGTTCAACGCCTATTATACTCACGCCTGAGATTTGTGTTTTTTTTTTTATAATTGTGGAATTGCTTTTGTGTTTCAGTTTATTTGCTTTAAATTGTTTTATTTATTTTTGTTACAAGGTTTGTTTGGCTAAAAGAACTACTTTTTGAACGTGTTTTTTAAGGTATGCACACTGTAGTTGGTCGACTTTCTTTGTGGGCGTTTTTCTTCATCAGAAGTATGCAATATTTTTTTGTGCTGATATGGCGATAACTTTTGTGTAAGAAAACTAATTGTAATAGGAGATCTTTTGTATCATTTTTTTGTAATTTTGTCGATGAAGTTTTTACGTGTCTTTTAGAATATCATGCTTTAAGTGTCTTTTTTTAGCGCAAGTTCGACGTTTTATTAAAATTATATTTCTCGCGGCTGCCTAGCCATGGCTGCCTAGAATTCAAGGCATTGATGACCTAAAATCTTTGCATGGAAAATACACAAAGAAATAAAATTATTATTATTATTATTATTATTATTATTATTATCATGATCATCATCATCATCATCATCATTATTATTATTATTATTATTATTATTATTAATAATATCCCCCATACTGGTTCGTTTTTCATCGTCTCCACTAAAAGAACGCTGGATGATGAGTCGTGGCCGCTTGAGTTCTATTCCTTCCGGAGACTCACAGCCTCGAATCTATTTCAATGACAATCTTACCGACTACAACAAAAAACTCTTCTGGATGGCGAGAACCAGAGGAAAGGAAAAGGGCTTTAAGTTTGTGTGGGTTCGACATGGACACATTTTTGCCAAAAAATGCGAAGGATCAACTTTGCTTTGCATTATGAATGTTGTTGATTTGGAGCAAATAGTGTACACCCTAATGGCACATTTTTTTCAGTTTAAGTGTAGTGTAGACCTTAATGGCTCAATTTTCTCAGTTTAAGGACCTCAAGTCTTGCTCTGAACACTTTAATGTGAACCCAGGGACATTTTTTACGTTATTCCTTGTCAACATAAGGAGCTTGCGCAAGCACTGGGATGAGTTTAGATTAACCGTAGATAGCGTGCTTCCGATAGCTGATGTGCTCATTCTCACAGAGATTAATATCCATAGTGACGACATTGGACAGTTTTTGTTACCCGGATTCAACAATTTCTTTTATACTCGCGACAAAAAGCGCGGTGGTGGTATTGCTGTTTTTCTCAAATCCACATTGTTATATTCGGAAATTTCTGTATCATTCCTATCGCGTGAGTCACTGGCGTTACGTGTCTTTACTTCTACATATGAACTCTACCTACTGGCAATTTATAGACGCCCTTCGGATAGCATTCCTGACTTTCTCTCCGAACTTCGCTGCTGTATTCAGTCGTTGCCACTCACTGCACCTCTTTGTCTTACAGGAGACATTAAAAATGACCTCTTAAAGCCTTCCAAAGCTATAGTTTGTGAATACCTCACTCTATTGGCCGACTGCGGAATAAAACCATCTATTCAAGACCCGAGAAGAGAAGAATATCTAAATACAAGACTTGTCAGCTCATCCATTGATCACGTTAACCTAAGGGCACCTTTCTCAACAATCAAATCAGCCGTTATAACCCAGAAACTATCAGACCACTACTTTATCGCATGTCAGTTGGAATTTCCTGGTGTAGTGGGTGCTGTGCCCAATACTCAAATCCGCCAGATTGAAATAATTGACCGTCAGAGATTTGACAAGCATGTTTCCGATTATGACTGGGTAACATTCCAATGGTCTGTATGTCCTTCAGAAGTATATTCTTCCTTTGTTGAACTCTTCCAGAAGTTTGCTAACGCATCAAAAAAGTAATTTTTTTAAAGCAGAGGAACTACAATTTACGCTGGCTTAACAATGACATATTAGCTGCAATTAAACTTCAACAAATTGCTTGGAAACGCTGCCGGCGCTCACCACACAACCAAAGCCTGCATGTAGAATTCAGATCTATCCGTAACAGGGTTAGCGCACTCATTCGCTCTGGTAAACGGGCTTATTTTCAAAAGCAGTTTTCTGAATCTCGGAGCAACGCTGTTAAAACCTGGTCATTGATTAACGAATTGCACGGTGTCTCCCCGCGCGTGCAAGGAAGCATTTTAAAAGACACCTTTGGTATTAACTCACTTGCTGCTGCAAATCGTTTTAACGATTTCTTTGCTTCGTTTTCCGGAACAGCCAAAAAAAGCTCAATGTGTTCATCTATTCCTAACTCGAACCCTGCTTCCGCTTTTCTCCCTTACATGACAGCAAGCGACTTAGAATCTATAATACTGAGCCTCAAATTGAACAAATCCCCTGGAATAGATAAAATACGCCTTAGTGATCTTCGAAGAAATTTCACTTACATTAAGGATACACTCCTTTTACTTTTCAACATTATAATCGAGACTGGTATCATACGCCGTGCATTAAAAGCTGCTGTTGTCAAACCCCTATTTAAGGGAGGTCAGAGAAGTAAGGTAGAAAACTATCGCCCAATATCTATTTTGCCATGTCTGGCACAAATATTAGAAAAATATATTTATATGACGATGGCATCCTTTATTGATAAATATAAGATTATGTCTCCGAGTCAGTATGGCTTTATAGCTGGCCGAGGAACACAACCTCTCTTGGACACGTTTTCTGATGACTTAAATTATGGCTTTGAGAATAACTTGTTCACTTGCGCATGCTTCCTCGACGTGTCAAAAGCGTTTGATACTGTTAATCACTCTATACTACTTAGCAAAATTTCAGCCATAAGATTTCGTGGACCTTCCTTGTCACTTTTAGAAAATTTTCTGCTTGGGAGCACACAGTTGGTTTCGGTGAACAATGTGCAAAGTTCCACAGTTAGTTTAAAATCTGGCGTTCCGCAAGGGTCCGTTCTTTCTCCACTATTGTTTAACATCTATGTCAATGACTTATATAGCGTGGTTTTAAACTGCATTATTTACCAATATGCAGACGACACCCTTTTATTAACACGTCATACTTCCTACCCAGAAGCGCTTCAGATGCTCCAGCAATCCTCCAACAAAGTCATGGGCTGGTTTTCTCGGAACTTGATTTCTATAAATGTGTCGAAAACAAAACTCGTCTGCTTTCGCAATCCGTTGAAAGTAGTGTCCTTAAATATTCCTTTTTTGCTACACACATCAAACTGTACCTCGTGCCACTGTGCTGAAGTGCCGTATTCCGACTCTGTAAAATACCTTGGTATACACTTCGACTCCGACCTTTCGTGGAATTCTCATCTAACGAAAATATGTTCAAAGTTGAGAAGCGTTTCTTGTCTGCTTTATAACATCAAAACTTTCATGCCCCTCGGCTTACGCAAACGCGTCGCCTATTCGTTAGCCTATAGTCACCTGCGCTATGGTATAACTGTTTTCGGTTCATGCTCGAATTTATGGCAAACGAAAATAGACAAGGTCTTAAAGGTGATTTTGAAAAACGTGTGCTATAACCTCAATTATTCTCATTTAGACATTTTTGAGACATTGTCAATGCCGAACTTTAGATCTCTTTTTTTAGAAACAGTTGTGATCAATCACAACTGGTCTGACGACTTTAAATCTCCTCGTCTCGTCTCACGGCAACTACGGAACGTTTCCAAATATCTCGTCCCGAAATGCTACACACGGTATGGCAAAACTATGCGTTCATTCTACGTTCCAGACATTTTTAATCAATTACCATCCGATCTCTGGAACCTTACGTCAAAGAAAAAACTAAAAAGCGCCTCCGTCATATGGATATACTAAAAGAAAAAGGATAACTGTCTTTTTTTTTCACATTTCTATGGTGTATGTTTCTGTGACTCCGAGAGACTCATCACCTGGTAGTTCTCTCCCTCATATTTTGTGTCGATCTTTCAATGTGCTGTGAACAAACGTGCCGTGTGAGTGCGCCCTTTTTTGTCCATTCTGCTAGACTCCTCATCCCGAAGATCTGTGTCTCAAAGTTTTGTGTCGATTTTTTTCTTAATGTCCTGTGACCAGGGGCTCTAAACTCGTCAAACACAAAGTTGGGGCCGAAGTTGACGGAGCGCAATGATTGGACAATTGCTACAATGACTTAGCAGTTTTGTCGCCGACGTACAATCGGCGTGCTCCGCAAACTTTCGGCTCCAACTTCGTATTTGACGAGTTTAGAGCCCCAGACGGACAAACCAATTTTAACTCTTTTTTTCTCCTGTTTTCTTCAAATAATTTATATTGATTAGTACCGCTGAAGTGGACATTTACTGTGGACTTCTAGTGTCTTAACGTTTTTTTTCTGTTTTTTTTCTTTCTGACCGATTATGTTACCAATTCTACCGAAAAGGGTTCAGTCACACAAGCCCATGTCGGCTTTGACGAACCTGACAGCTTCATGAGTATAGTCCTCGAAAATAAATGTATTATTATTATTATTATTATTATTATTATTATTATTATTATTATTATTATGTTGTTGTTGTTGTTGTTGTTGTTGTTGTTGTAGTTGTTGTTGTTGTTGTTGTTGTTGTTGTTGTTGTTGTTGTTGTTGTTGTTGTTGTTGTTGTTGTTGTTGTTGTTGTTGTTGCTGTTGTTGTTGTCGTTGTGGTTGTTGTTGTTGTTGTCGTCGTTGTCGTTGTTGTTGTTGTTGTTGTTGTTGTTGTTGTTGTTGTTGTTGTTGTTGTTGTTGTTGTTGTTGTTGTCGTTGTTGTTGTTATTGCCGTCGTCGACGTCGTCGTTGACAAATCAGTTAGTTTCCTCTCTTCACTGCCTGGTCTTTTTAGGTAATAATAATAGAGTATTTCCACCGTACATTGATGGTGGCGATCAAGGAAAAAAGCGGTATGGAGCAGCTTGGCAAGTCCTTGGTCGCCTACAAAGCACAGTAGCAGCGGCTCGACGGAAAAAAAAACATTCACAAATCTTGATCACCACAATTTAACAAAGCGTGTTTCAGACATAATATATGTTATCATCGGCTATAACAGAGAAGTGACCTATTTAAAAGCAGAAGTTATGAGACCCCAAAAGTTTAGTTCAATATATTTTAACTAATTTTTCCACAAAAAAAAATTGTCGCAAAATATTTTTACTTATTTAGATTTATTTGTGGAGAAAATTAATCGAATTTCTCTAAGGGGAAATGTACTGAATTTCAATCCTTTATCTTCAAGTAGGTTAAGTATTTTTGGCATAGTATGTCTAAGAATTTGTGTGCCATAGTTCGTTCTTGCAGTGACCACCCTCTAACATGCCGCATGACGGCTAGAAAACGCGTGAATATTTTCAGAGAGCTGTCCAAGGTTCATTAAAAAGTTTGTACCCGGCCTAATTTGATCTAGTTTTAGACTAGTGACAAGTTTATAGCTAAATAGAGCATGTATATTGTTAACTCGAAACTTCTTAAATAAACTAGCTGTGTGCAAGTCAAATGGAATGTCTTTTATGACCTTTACCTATTTCTTCATATTTTTTGCAACAAGTGTATTTTTTCTAGATTCGTCGACGTTGTTGTCCCCCAGACTAAATTACGATAATTTATGTGGGAGTAAAATAACGAATTGTATATTAATAATTTCACCTTTGCTGGTAACATGTACCGGTGGCGGTTTATCCCACTTACTACTTGTGAAACTTAGAAATGAGGTAGTTGACATGACTATCCCATGACATATTCTCCGTAAAAATGATCCCTAAGAGCTTGAAAGAGTTTACAATCTCTATTTTGGATAAGTTCAAAACGATATCCCTTGTTATTGTGGCTGTCGTATATTTTGGACGAAAAAGCACTGCTTTTGTTTCTTCGACAATGATTTGTAGTGAATTAATACGACTCCAAATTTCTAATGCAGATAACGCCTGATTTGCCATGTCAAATAGCACATCGGCATTTTCAAGAGAAAAAAGTAAACTATCGTCGACATAGTTGATAAATGTTGCATCGCAGTTAATATTCACAATATCTTTAAAGTGATATTGTGGTATTGATCAAAAGGACAGGATAATATACTTTCCTGTGGAACAAAAGTTAGAATACGCTTCGAACTTGACAAATATCCATCAATATAAATTAATTGCATTCGATGCTTTAGGTAACACTTCACTAACTGCAAAGCATGCCCTCGAATCCCATAGGTATTCAATTTCGCTAGTAAAATTTCATGATTGAGGCAAACAAAACCCTTTGTGAAGTCTATGAATACTCCAAGAACAATATTTTTTCTTCGAGATTTTGCAAGATGAATTCTTTCTGGACGAGTAGGGCAGCCTCGATTGATTTACGCTTTATAAAACCAAACTACGAGGCAGTTATAAAGTTATGCTTAGTTAATAATTAGACGTACATGAAGTACCTTTTCAAATGCTTTAGAAAATACTGGTAATATAGAAATAGGTCTGCAATTACCCATATCGACAGTCGCCTTTTGGTGTAGTGCTGACACTTTGGCTATCTGCATTCATTTAGGAAGATTAAATATATGCGTTAGTACTGAAATGAGTGATGGGGCGCAGGCGAGCCGGTTTACGTTCATGATTTAAGACAACCCTGAGTCTGGGGAAAACAAGAAGGGCAAACACGACGAAATAATAATTTCGTTGTGTTTGTCCTTCTTGTTTCCCTCAGTCTCAGGGGTGGTTGTCTTAAATTATGAGCGTTAGTACTGACGCTAATATGTGTACAACGTACTTAACAGGCCTTATTTGTAAACCATCCACGTCACAGTCTGCACTATTCTTAAGTTGTGAAATCACATTAATGACCTCAGGTTCTAGAACGGGATCTAAAAAATCCGGCTGCTGTTTCTATCGTCATCAAAACACAAGACTTTACAGTACCAATCCCGCTTCCAATGTTCACAAAATTCTCGCTAAAAGCGTTTGCCAAAAAACATCTGGTTAGTTGAACATCACTACGCACTATTTTGAACGGTTTCGATTTAAAAGAGAGTTCAGCTCTATCCACGTGACGTCCGTACACCGCCCTGCTGCCTTGAACACCTTAAAGTAGTAGCGTTCATCAGCACGCCATAATTATTTTGTTAAACACGCTGCGGTACATTTTAAATATTTTGAAGTCTTTTTTGTCTCTCAATTGAGCAAAACGGCTGTACAAAACATTTTGGTGTAAATCTTGGGCAATAAATTTCGCGTTATCAAAGGTTATTTTACGCGTTTAGTTGTTTTAATTGATTTGAAAGGGAAGTACCTTTATATAGATTTATAAATAAACCAATTAAAGCATTGTAATTCCCATCGGTCGTATGATTATTTAATACACTGTTCTAGTTTGTATTTGTAACAGCAATTCTAAAACTATCAAGTTCATCTATAGTTATTTCCTGAAGCAGGGTTCGTTGTTTTGTTGTTGTTGTTTTTTTTGTTGTTGTTTATTTTTTCTTAACTTTCTTTTGAACACTTTCAACCGAAATAAATATCGGGAGGTGGTCGCTCATGTCACAACTAAAAACAACAGCATTTAAGCAGTTGTGAGATAGAAGTTTGTAATAAACAGGTCTATTAATGTTTCAGAGCGGCAAGTAATGCCTGTGGGTCTCGTAATAAGGTTTGCGCAGCTATTTGTGTGAATTATCAAGCCTAATGTTCTTGTAAATAGTGGTTTCCGTACACATATCAATATTGAAGTCTCCACCGCAAAACAACATTACACTTTTGCTGGCTAAAGAATACCCAAAAATATTCTAGAAGTTGAAAAAAGGCTTCAGGGCAGTTGTATTACGCACGATTACGAAAAAAGCGCAGACCTCATCATAAATGGCTTCAGGGTTTGAGGGTAGATATACTACAACAAAAACATTCTGCTTGCTACGCAAAGGAAATATTTCGTAATCGTGCGTAATACAACTGAAATCGCTTAAAAACTTACAAAGAATCTTTCGTTAGAATGGCCATACCGCCACCACGTTTCTCAGTACGATTAATATAAACTCAGCGCTACAGTGGCAATTTTAGTGCTTAACTGTCACCCGTATACCATGTTTCTGTAAGCATTATTTTTTCAAAAAAGAAAAAAACAAATTGACCAAAAAGCAACTTCAGATCGACAGCTTTGTTTTTCGCTCACTGAAAATTCAAATGGAAACACGCCGCGCATGAAATATAATCTTCACCAAGATGACGTTTCAAAATTTGCGGGAGTACCAGATATTTACTGGCCATGAAAAATGAAATGACATAAAAAAATTACGACCATGACCATGATCATTCTAAGAAAAACCACGCAAGTCATTCTCAGTAGAGATAGGAAAGGCGCTCGTTCTCTCCTCTTTCCGAACAAACGTTTCTCGATTCCTGTGCCAGGCAAACTTGAATCTGTTATTTTTTGCCCACTGTTTCGTGGCCCAGAGCAAGTTCTTGTCGTGCTTTGTCAGGTTAGATGGTATAGTTAACAACGTCAAGTTTTCTGCAAGTTTTCCACTCGTTTGCTGTTGCTGCCAGTCAAACTGTTAATTTGAAAAAGCGCAGACCTCATCATAAATGGCTGAGCAATAATATTCTTCAGAAAAATAAAAAGAAAGAGGTTCTGTGGCGTCGCTGTCAGCGATCTCCTAGCAACAAAGATTTACAAACTAAATTCAGGCAGCTAAGGCAGTAAACGCGGTCATTCGTTCTGCAAAGCGACCGCTTTTTTTTTCTAATCAATATTCAAAGAATACAGGTTCAGTTCAGCCAAAACATGGTTGCTGATTATTCAATTTCAAGGCACTGGTTTTGAGAAGTTGATTGACCAAACTCCGAACAAAATTTTGGGTCACTTCAACATTAGCACGCGATTTTAACAACTTTTTTGCTAATTACTTTGGCGTGCCAAGAACCACTGTTATAAAAACATGCACACTAAATAATGCCCTTCTTGACGTCTTCTTCTTCTTCAATATGTGCTAAAAATAATAAATGGAGATGTTAGTCATTTTAAGGCGTGACCGGCTACTCCATTACCATTGAAGAGAATAGTTCCGACATAGAAATTAAACACTTCAAACATGTAGATGCAGCTATACACCTCAATATTCACGTCATATCTGCCTTTTTTTTTAAGTAGCCTTCACTGAATCCAGTGGCAATAAATTATGGTGGGGGGAGTGGAGCGATTTTAATAGTTGTGAATTAGCAGGAAAGAATGTCCTATAAACAATTCGAAAACGCTTACTTCGTGATATACGTATTCTATACAGGCAAATATAAACAACGTCGAAGGTTCAGTGTTTTTTTTTTTTTTTTTTTTTTTTTTTAGTTGGCCATAACTTTTAAACGTAAACCGAATAAAATTATTTCTGTAAAACGTGCATCGTAAAACGTGCATCAGTGGCTACAGGGCAACCGCAAAACCTCGCTGCTGTCTCTGATTGGTTCGTGGTGGCCTCCGCCATCATCCGAAGACGGTGACCGCTTAGCCGGCGACAAGCGGCCCGCAGGCTCCGAGCGGCGAAGCAGCGAGCAACATTTGCGCGGGCGAGCCCAGAGCGGTGCGTTGCCCAGGAACAGGGACGCGGGTGAGATGCTGAGGAGAAAAGCGGCAGCGACCCGTTCCGGGGACCGGTTCCTCCACGGGGGACGCTCCCCAAAAAGGAAAAAATAAACAGAATCACTTTGCATTTTACCAGAGTCGGACGTCCTCTCTTTTTGTCGTCAAAGAACACGAACAGCAACCCACAAATTGGTGACCCTGCATTAGCGACTCTACGTGGTTCCGCACATCTCATCACGTTCTTATTGTACAACAGGGGCTGCTGGAAATTCCAATCAACGCACTTTCTGGCGGCAATCCGACTGAACCTGCAGCCATTTCGGACGAAGAATGCGAAGGTGTGGTTCGCACAAATGGAGGCGGAATTCCAATTCCACTGCGTCCATCACAAACCACGAGCTATCTTCACGTCGTCTCGTCACTGCCAGGCGAGGTCGCCGACGAGCTCGAGGATATCCTCGCGGCCGCACCCACACCCGACGCCTGCGACCATCTCAAGGCGGTCATTCTCGCTCGGAAGACCGCGTCGGAGCGCAGACGCCTTCAGCATCTCCACGACATAGAGGAACTCAGTGATCAGACACCCTCGCAGCTGCTGCGTCGCATGCGACAACTCCTGGGCGACTCAACTTCAGACACACACACATCGCTGCTCCGGGAGTTGTTTTTGCAGCGCTTGCAAACAACGTGGTCGGCGACCTTGCAGCAGCTGAGGACATGCCTCTGGAGCGCCTGGCTGACTTAGCGGACAGGGTCGCCGAGCACTCTACACCCCGCGTGGTCGCCGTATCCACCTGAACATCACAAGTTGCGACGACGCAAGCTGCTGCGCCTTCCGATGACATACCGGCTCGACTCAGCCGCTTAGAGAAGCCGATTCACGACTTGCGCCTGCCTGCTGCTCGACGGTCCACCTCTCGTGGGAGACAAGGCTTCCGCCGCGGTTCCTCAGCTCCTGTGGCTCCGGACCGCAACTCCTGCTGGTATCACCACACTTTTTTACCAGCAGCCTGCAAGTGCACCCCGCCGTGTTCGTGGCAGGGAAGCCTGACCACTGGGCACTAGCAGCGGCGGGTGATCCCGGCTCACGACAAAGCCGTTTGTTTTACGTTGTGGATCGCGTCGCTGGCCACTGGTTTCTTGTGCACACCGGAGCCGAGGTCAGCGCTCTCAGCATCGCCAGCTGACAAGCGTCGCCTCGTTCAAACATCCCCACTCAGAGCCGTCAACAGTTCGCCGATCGCCACCTATAGTCAACGCTCCCTGACCATCAACCTTGACCTAAGGTGGACATTTCGCTGGGTGTTTATCGTTGCAGACATTTGCACGGCTAATTTGGGAGCCAACTGAGCCATTTCAATCTCAGCGTGGACATGCACTCTCGTCGCCTGGTTGACGCAAAGACTCGCTTCTCAGTCAACGACATCGCGTAATCCTACGTTGTCTCGGAGGTACGTCCTGCGCCGCCAAGTTCAACGTTCGAGGAACTGCTAACCAAGTTTCCCGAGCTGAGGAGAACTACCAACTCGGACGACCCGGTTGGGCACTGCGTCACTAATGACATCGTGACCACAGGGCCTTCCACATTCGCGCGGCCTGGTCGTTTCACGAGCGAGCGACTCACCGTTGCCCGCCGCGAATTCGACCACATGCTGCAATTGGGAATCATCCGCCCTTCTGCGAGTAACTGGTCGTCACCCCTCCACCTCGTCCCCAAAGCCACCACTGGTCACTGGCGGCCATACGGTGATTACCGCGCTCTCAACGCCCTAACCGTACCGTAGCGGTATCCCATACCGCACATCCAGGACTTTACCGCAAACCTGGCAGGCAAGTCCATCTTCATCAGGATCGACTTGGTTAAGGCTTGCCATCAGATCCCAGTAGAGCCCTTCGACATTTCCAAGACTTCAAATACAACGCCATTCGGTCTCTACGAGTACGTGCGCATGCCATTTGGGTAGCGAAACGCCGCCCAGACGTTCCAGCGTTTCACCAGCGAAGTGACCTGAGGTTTGGACTTCGTGTTCGCCTGCATTAACGATCTGCTCATTGCGAGCTCATCCGCCCAGGAACACGAACAACACCTCCAACTCCTCTTCGAGTGCCTTCGGTCCTTCGGCCTCGTCGTGAACCCAGGCAAGTGCGTATTCGGCGTCTTGGTTATCGACTTCCCGAGCCATCGTGTGACATGAGACGGCATCACCCCATTTGAAGGCAAGGTTCAAGTGGTGCGTGACTTTCCGCAGCCTACGTCATTTCGGAAGCTCCGCGAATTCCTTGGCCTTCTGATTTTCCAAAGACGTCTCACACCTGATTGTGCCCACATTCTTCGGCCTCTGACCAATGTCCTACGCACCAAAAAAGGATCAAACTCACCGGTCGGATGGTCGGACGCAGCGGCGTCTGCTTTCTCGCTCACCAAAAAGGCCATGGTCGACGCTACCGTTCTCGTTCACCCCCGCGCCGACGCCCCACTTCGTGTGGTGACGGATGCCTCGAGTGTCGCGGTCGGCGCCGTCCTACAGCAATACATCGAAGGATGCTGGCACCCTCTCGGATTCTTCTCGCAAAAGATGAAGCCACCGGAGACCAGGTACAGCACATTTGGACGAGAGTTGTTGCCCATTTTTCTCAATTTGAAGCACTTCCGGCACATCCTGGAAGGCAGCACGTTTCACATACGTACCGACCACAAGCCTCTCACCTTTGCCTTCGAAGGCAACCACACCAACTATTCCGCCCGCGAGATCCGACAGTTGGGATTCATCTCAGAATTTACATTCGACATCCGGTGCCACTTCTGATGCCCTTTCGCGAGTGGCGGCTCTTTCACCCCAGTCTGCAACATTGGACTTTCACGCGATGACAGAGGCACAGCGCAAGGACCCCGGGCAGTTGGCGGAGCGTTAGACAGAGTCGTCACTACAACGCAAAGACATTCCCTCACCTCTTTGCTCAACCACCCTCACCTACGATATGACCATAGGAAACCACATCCCTTCGTACCATTTTTGTTCCGGAGAGCAGTCTTCCATGCATTGCATGACCTTCACCATCCAGGAATCCGCAACACGACGCGGCTAGTCAGAACACGCTATGTATGGCGTAGTGTCTACAGGGACGTGCGCCACTGGACTAGGAGCTGCCTACAGTGCTAGCATGCTAAGATCACGTGGCACAACAAAACTCCTACGCTTTCCACTCCCGGAGGCACAATTCGACAACGTCCATCTTGATCTGGTGGGGTCTCTACCACCTTGCCAAGGATTCACCTATCTTTTCACCTACATGCAGAGGTACACAAAGTGGCCGGAGGCCATACCGATCCCTAAAATTACAGCCGAGATGGTCGCAGACACCCTTGTCACGCATTGGATATCCCGATATGCTTGCCCATCAACCATAACCACCAATCGAGGGCGACAGTTTGAGTGAGCGCAGTTCACGGCACTGGTTCAGCTTCTCGACGCACGACATATTCGAACAAAAGCTTACCACCCTTCAGCCAACGCAATGGTCGAACGTAGGCACCAACAGCTGAAGGCCTCACTCACAGCACAGAAGGAACACAAACATTGGCTCCAGCACCTTCCGCTCGTACTTCTCGGCATCAGATGTGCCTTCAAACCCGACTTAGGATGCACGTCGGCTGAACTCGTGTTAGGCACATTCTCACGGCTACCGGGAAAGTTTTTCACTCCTGTATATGACCAAGTCGTCCAATCGCCGAGCTCTTACATGAATCGTTTTCGAGAAACTTTCCAGCATCTCCAGCCCACTCCTCCCAGAACGCTTTCTTCCCACAAGGTTTTCATGTCCCAGGACCTGACAACGTGCACCCATGCCTTCGTCCACCGCGATTCGGTCAAGAAGATATTGACACCGGCGTACGATAGCCCGTTTAAAGTACTGGAAGGCGCGCTAAAAACAATGATCTTAGATGTCAACGGCAAGCAACAAGTTATCACCGTCGACCGTATCAAACCCGCTTTCACTGACTCCCCGCCTACAGCTTCGGCCTTCCCTTCACCTCCGTCACGTGCCCGGACCTGCCCAGATTCCCAGCGTAAATGCCGGACTGTGACGTGGGCCCCTATCATGTTTTGAACGTGTTTACCGTCTCCTGACCTCTCAACGCTCAAGCCAGGAAACTAGGGGGGGGGGGGGGGGGGGGGGGGAGGGAGAGAGAGGAAGACGGTGACCGCCCAGCCGGCGACAAGCTACCCGCAGGCTCCGAGCGGCGAAGCAGCGAGCAACATTTGCGCGGGTAGGCCGAGAGCGGCGCATTGCCCAGGAACAGGGACGTGGGGGAGATGGCAAGGGGGAAGCGGCAGCGATCCGTTCCAAGAACCGATTCCTCCGCGGGGGACGCTATCCAGAAAGAAAAAAATAAACGGAACCATTTTGCATTTCACCACAGTCGGGCATCCTTTCTTTTCGTTGTCGAAGAACATGAACAGCAACCCACAGGTCAAATTCGTCGTGACGACAACATCTCTGGGCGAGTCATTACTGTTCCGGTACAGAGCAAGCCATTTTGTTTTCATGCTAAAAGAAAACAATAAAAAAATATATTATTTGATATTCTTTCAAGCGCGCCAAACTTTGACCTTAAAGCCGAGGTCATTCTGCTTATGGATCATACAAAAGATAGTCTGCCAACACGAGTCACCGCAATATCCGTGGTTCCAATGCCGCGTGCTGAGTTTCTCTTTCAACTCATTGCCATGCGGCATTCGAAGCACGGATCTCACGGTGACTCGCGTTCGAATCTGTATGCAGACGGTCTTTTGTATGATGTATAATCCCCGTGTCCCACTAGAGCGACAAACGGAAACAAACGATAGCGACAGGCCTCCAACGCAGGCAGCATGCTCGCGATGGTACCTTTGACAGGCGTTTAGTCATTCGGGGCTTGTGAATCAGGCACGAGCTATTGCAAGCCTGCCAAAGATACCCTCGCGTGCATGATGTTCGTGTCTGAGCATAGCCTCCTTTATTCTACAAAGCCTCTGAAATCGCGAAAGACTCTATTTTGAGGCTTGTCGCTGTCGTTTGTTATTGTCTGTCGCTCTATACCTCATCTCACCTAAGCATGGACTAACTGCGAAGGCTGTGCAAGCGCGAGCGGCTAGCGTCGACTGCCTTGACTGGAGCACTCGCTGTACGAGCGCTCGTGCAGCCGCCAAGGCATTATTCAAAGCAACTAGCTCGGCCTTTTGGCACGCGCGGCTAACAATAGTCCATGCTAAGGTGAGACGAAGTATAGAGGGACGCGGGCATAAGTAGTGGAACCTCGGCTTAAAGCAGCCAAGAAAAATTTGGAAACGATTCGAAAAACCTAAACGCTGGCGTCACCCCTCTTGACGACTCTGCCAAGCACGTGTTTCAGTTGCTCTGTAACTCGGAGCAGGAGTGTAGCTGAAGTTCAGGTCATTTCACCACTGTAATTCACCTGAAAAACCGACTTCTAGGATAAAAAAAAACTCTGATAGCAAGTCTTGCTTAAGCAAGAAAGCATGCGTAGCATTGTAGGACAACAAATAATTTACCACCTTTGTATTGATAAAAAGAAGAAAAAAACGCTTTGCTACAATCCGAGACCTGTTTATTTCTTTTTTTAACACAGTGTCATAGGGAGCACTTCCGTAAGACAATCGAAACGTTACGAAAGGGCGTCACGAAAAGCTGGTCTCATCACGGCCTCTAAATATAGCCCCCACTAAACGTAATAAGTCCCGCTGATTACTGATAATTAATTAATAAATCTTGTTATTTAATTACAATGAGAGCACTATGCGTGTAATTCTGCTGTACAGTGCGTGCAATTCCCGCGCTGATTAAATAACCCAACACGCCCCCGATTTCTAAGCTGTATCTCAGATCTATCTCAGGTCACGTTTTCGCTAGAGAGGAGCCGCGTGATTGTAATTGTCGATTCACCGGGAAGCTTAGGGCCAGCAGGTCGAGCTTGCGCTGTAAAAGGCGATCTCGAACTTTATTTTAGTGCTCCTTTGAGAAAGAGAAAAGAAAACGTACCTTAACTCCAGATATAGAGTCTCACACTCCACGTTAGTGCACCTTTAAACCGTTCGACACTACACAGTCCGTCGGTTGAAAACATACAATAGACGTCCCTTGATTCCCGAAGTTCAAAAACACGCACGACCGCTTACGTAATCTCTCGCTTTACCCGTCGCTCTAAAAAATGGGATAAAATAAATCAAATTGACCGCAAGACCAACGAAAAACTTAGCAATTGAACGAGCTACCCTTTCTTTGTGTGCGGTATGTATTTTTTTCCACGCACGCGCAAATAGATTTTGGGTATTTCAGGCACGCCATTAACGAGCGCTAATCATCCGGAACAGGGAGAGCGGCGAAGCGGGCAAATTAATTAATATCGAACAACGATACTGAGCTTCGATCGCGCCGCAAGAGTCGTCTCCCATCAAAAGAGGCTCGGCGATGAAATCGACTTATCGACCGATATCCCGTCGCAGCGTCGCTTTCGCTCGGGATCGCGACAGCGATTAGAGTTTGCTCCCCATCGAAACTTTTTTTGGTTGTCGATTTTGTCGTTGTTTCTTTGACCCCGTCAGAGGAGACGTGCCCGGACTAAAAACAGATAAATAATAAAAGTCGATTCTCGGTTTGTATATCGCCTCTTGTTTGCCAAACAAATGACGTCATCGGTGGACACGCGATTCCATGCAAACAGACTGGAATCTGTGGAACGTCTGACCTCGGAATTTTTTTTTTTTTTTTTTGGTGCTGCTGTTGGTGATTTTTTTACGAAGTTCCTCAAGTTGATGGCTAAACATTTCGACAGCTCAGTGTCAAATTTCATAATAGCAAACCCCATATTCCTTGAATTCCAGATATGCGCAACCACCGACTACGTGATTGCACAATAAAAAAGCTCAGGAACCAACCCTCATTAACCAACAACCTTATGATCGATTGGTCATGTAATAATTATTAACCTCAGTGTGTTGACGTGGGTGAACAATATACACATAGTGTGTGTACGTGTGGGGGGGGGGGGGGGGGGGGGGGGGGGGGGGGTACGTCGTGAAACAGTTTTGGGTTCAAAGGACTATATAGTCCTTTGAACCCAATATATATATATATATATATATATATATATATATATATATATATATTATTTCTTCCCTTTCCTGGTTCGTTGGATTCATACAGGTCCGGGTGTGCCACAGCTAAATACCATTCACGGATTGGACACGAGTTTTACGTTACCATTCGGCTTGCACTCCGTACCGATCATTCCGCCGCGAACGTTCGGGTTCGCGTCTGCGCCTCATTGGTGTGCTGTGACGAATGCCGCCGAACTTCAAATATATACACTTTTGCTAGTGGGATCCCGGCTTAACCTCGAACCGTGCGCCAAGGTGAGGCGGACCTACTCTCCAGCCAGGACGTTCGCTGGTTGTCGTACAATGTTGCCAAGCGTCTCTCGCCGAAGCGTACACCACTGAGCGCAGAAAGAAATTTAAAAAAATAACTATAAAACGTACACGTGTCGTCTTTGACAGCGAAATAGCAAGGACAATTAAATAAAATGCCTAAAGAGGTAACAAATCTAGAAATTTCAAAAATATTTAAAGTCTTAAGGCGCTCTTCACAATCCACCACAAGTCGCATGGCCTTTGCATCAACGATGGCTGCGCTCGCGGCAGCTCTGGCTTCCACAACATGCAGGAACAGAGGCTGCGATCGCCCCGTCTTAAACTATCTGATGCTACGGTTCTGTGTGGATACCTCCTCCTGCGTTCCGAGACAGTAAGCGTGTCGCTAACGCTAGCCATCGGCGATGCAGCAGACGGCACTATCCTTGTCATCGCGCACCCCATGACGTGCCCCTGGCACATCCCAGCATGTCGGAAACGTTACGGGGCGCCAGCATCGCTCAAAATTGCAGCGCACAGGAGCCTTTCTTGCAAACGTGTATGTGCAGCTCAGTCGGGCACTCCGGGCATTGCCAACACAGGCACGTCGCTGTAATGGACCCTGCGGCACGGGCCAACGCGAGAGCTCCTGACAGGTGACTTCGGGCTTGAGTTGAGCAAAACAAATGCAGCTACATTTTCCTCGGTCTTTTATGCACCACTTAGCGCGTGGAACTGAAAATTAACATGTCTTGCATAATATGAACATCGAAAATACCGTTGATTACGCCTACAATCCATTTCATACGTAGTATTCACAACAGCCACTAGGTAGGCTAAGCCTAAAGCATCACGGCTCATTCCCCTGATATTGTTGTGGGCGCCGCCATCTTGGTGCTTGTGCAGAGCAGACGCAACTACCGATCATCATGATTCCAATGTGCGACTTCCTCAGCATCCGATTCGGCGTGAGGAAGCTCACGTAATATTAATTTGCTCTGTCGCGAACTGTTTCAAACATTGGTGGAGGACGGAAAACCGTTTCCTGTGATTTCAGATAAAGCTTCAGATAGCTGGTAACCCTATTTTTAAGCCACAAGAAGGATGGACCGGACATAGCGGTGGCGCAGGGCTTCCGGGGCGTTCACGAACAATACGCCGCCGGTAGTGGGCAACCAGCGGAAGTAACGAAGGCGGGACTGGAGTGCTGGTGGAGGAGGACAAAAGAACACGACTACGACATTGGCGAGTGTGGCTACTAGTCAGGCTAGATCCAGCGCTGCTGAGATCCCCCGATACAAAGGGGTTAGCACCAAACACCATCCAATCCAATCCAATTGATGAGTAAGTGTCGTTACTCTGCAGCGTAGTTAATTTTGTGGCTCCAGTATACACCCTTTCATAAAAGCATATGAAGGCGAGTTCATTGGTGTGTTTGTGTGCCATGCACCCGAACTTTTTGACTGACTGCATTTGCGAGCGAGCACTGGCTGGGCTGTGATGTAGTACGTGCGGACTCTTCTTTTTGTAAGAACCGGAAACCTGGAACGCTGTCAAAGCTGATGGCGCGAAAGCGTGACTTCATCTATTGTTTCGTTTGCGCGAAAAAGCGTGCAACTGATCTGCGAGATCCAACCCCATGCTCACGCCAGCAGCTCTAACAGCGTTGTACACTAAGTATGAAACAGAGTATAAAGTTTCCAAACAAGACGCATTTTCTAGAGTCACAGCATTTGCTGTACCTCAAGTGTAAGTTTTCCTCCGTTTCCGTTCCGCAATAATGTTTTTGTTTTTTTTTTTTTTTTGCTCGGAAAAAAAAAAGATATTTTGTTTCCTGTTTTGTTTGCTCTTTTAGACAGAGGTTTGGAGCGTGCTTGTCACGTGGGTCCGCACAGCCCCTCACACGCTCTGCTGGCCGTCGTCAAGTCTGCCGCTGTTGTTGTCGTTCCCCAGTCTTCAGAAAACAAAAAAGAGGAGGAAACGGAGCGAGGAGTCGAAAAGGAAAGCCCCGCTCTTTGCGTGCAGTTAATGTTCACACTGAAAACGGACGCGCCCGCCACGACTTTCACGCTTTCCGAGAAGCGCGCGCGTTTTAAGTGCGTCAGCATTTATTCCCCTGGTGCATGCAGCCGGCTTTCGTTCGGACAGTCGTGGGTTTAACTGGACTGGTTTCGTGAAGGCGCGGCGCGGTGCCCGCCGTGCTCTTTCGCTCTTTTCGTTCGTTCGCTACGTACACTTTCTCTCTTACATAAGAGTGAAGCGGTCTTCTCAACCACTTCCAAGGACGCGGCGCTGTTGACGCGCACTCTTCTTAAAATGGCACCGGGGCGTAGGCATATGGTTGCCTTTCCCCAGTACGCGCAACGTGCCCGAAAACCGAGGCAGAGCGACGACGCTGTTTGCACGAAACCGCCGACACCCGGGAGGAATGATTGGCTCTTCGAAGACAACAGCATGCAGACCGTAGGCGGCGATCGAGGAAAGCCGCGGTGGCTGCATTCGAAACCGCCGACGCCCGGAATAACATACTGGCTTTCCGAAGGCAACGAACCATTGCGCTAAAAGCTAACGCACTTCGCATTTTGTCGAGAATCAGCGTAGCAACAGCCGCAATTCCAGCATCATTTTTTTTCTGCGCGCACCATCTGTTGTGTCCTGTTTGGGCAGCCTTTAAACAGTGTTTGACAAAGTTGAAGAAAAAAAAACGTTTACGTTTCAAGGCTCCTTTCGTACCCACACAGAGTGGGTGCTGAACTGTTTACAGTCTATTTCTGCGTCGATCCGTTTCCACTGTTTACCTTCTCGTTCGACGAACGAGCATGCGCGCGGAATTGCACGTCGGAACCGGACGCGCATTACACACAACGGTTCCTTTCCCGAGCGGCGGAATCGAAGACACGTCGGACGCGAGCAAAGCGAACGCTGTTCAACAAAGGTCGGCGGGGGGACCAGCTTTACGTGCAATCCCGCCGGACGTGACTGCGCTGTTGATCGCGTCAACAAGCGCCCGCGCCGTTTCCCGCTGCCTAAGAACTCTACGCACGGACCCCGTTGTCCGGGCATGGGGCGGGGAACCACCGTGCTTGTCGCCTCCCTCGTTATGTCACGAAGCGCGTGACCTTGAAGCTAAAGATGGCCACTGTTAGAATGCGGGCGATTTCAATTTTCGCTCGTCTTTCACCCTCAAGGAGCAGCAGTGTCGACACGTCTTTATGTCCGTGTCCGGGGCTGACTACGCGAAGGTACATCTCATTTCTCTATCGTTTTTTTATTACTTCTTCAGAGAGTAGTTATCTTTCTTTTTTTAACTGTAGGCCTCTAGAGCGTGGCCAGCAAAAATGTAAATGAGCCTTCTGTTTGGTTGCCAGTTTTCATTTAAAACTGAAAATATAACAGTAGTCCAATCTCCCCGCTCACTTTCCAAGACTGCGAAAGAGAATGGGGGGTCGTAAGATAGCCGAGATCTCATTATCCTGCAAAAGTCATGTCTGCTTGCAAGCACGCCACCTTGTGTCAGTTAGAGATCTTTCACCGAGTTGTACTAAAACATTTCTTACGCATAACCTTCGCATAGAGGAGGCTATCGCATTAGACTTCTATCCTCCTTTAAAGTACCCACTCTGCGAGAGGCTGAAGAGTCGTCCCTTTCCCTGCAGAGAAAAGGACGAGCTGCCCTGGACGCGGCTCCTTGGGGCAGCCTCTCTCGCGGCCTGACGGCGCAACCACCGGATGGAGGGCCCTCACGTCACTTCCGCCTCACAGCAGTCGCACTCCTCATGTTGCGCAAGACTACATTAAAGCATCGGGCTCGTCTGCAGTCATACGATACGTTGTTGAGGGTGTCTTTTTCGCAGAACGTTCTTGGTTACATCTAGTTTAGACGGACAGCTCGATGAGACTAAAACACAGGAACCGCAGCATTCGCCGTTTCCAGCCTAGATGTGAGCTTCGTGGGACGACTGAACTTTTAGACTTTTTAAACCACCGCAGAACTTTGAACCATCGGAATGGCGGCACAATACTTGACATATTCGCCACCCTTGGGAAAGGCCGTCATTCCTACCGACTCGGAAGTGGCACTTAGGAAAATCAACAATCCGAGCGGCACAATTACAGCTTCACCACCGAGCTCACAGACGCCTTTGGGTCACCTGACGATTCAAGCTGAGAGCTACGTCTTCGGCAAATTCCATCACATGCGGGTATCCGAAAACGCGAGCTCGCAGACTTCCGCGCCACTGCAGCATCTACTGGCGAAGAGCCAACAGTTTTCCTCCAACGACATATCGATGCGCGGGAAATAATATGACAGTTCGTTATATTACGCCTTCTATATTTTATCTCTGCCGAGGTGCCCGAAATCTGACGGAGGCTTATTCGCGTAACCGAGGTTTCGGTTGCACGTTAAAAGAATTTCCAGGTGGTCCAACTTATTCATCAGTCGTTCACTGGAGCGCGCGAGATACCCGTCGTTGGTTGTGCATGCAGAACCGCCCACATTTGACTTCATCCAAATCTTCCCATAGTCAAGCATAGTCAAGCCATAGTCAAGCCCCCCCCCCCCCCCCCCCCCCCCCACCTCCCGCATTCCTCTTGCTGACAGGGCTGTTTCAGTTCGGCTGCGAAGTGGCTTTGCGTTTCACGGGGCACAACTCCATCGTATTCGCCTTTTCAACTCCAACTGTACCATCCGCGGGCTGACGGGGAAGCATTCCACGGTCTCTGGGCATGCCCCGATTATGCCACATGGCGTAAAAACCGGGTTTTTAGGCCCGGGTAAATAAACTATGCATCGCAGAAAGCTCCAACTCCGTGAGAACGTAACTCTAGCGGTTTGGATGGAACGCGAAAGCTTGACAACGTGACATTACATGGATCAAAAGATAATTGAGAAAGACGATTTTTTTTCTTGTAAACTGACGTTCACCTAAGCGTAATATCGTCAAAACAAAAAGTGACATTGTGGACGCTTGTGGAATTTATGTCAGTGAAAACCATTTGTCAGCAAGAAAAATAATACTGTTGCTGTTTTACTAGTTGACATTTTTTAATAGATGCTACAGTCACCCACGATCCTTTTCTTGTTTTTACAATATTAGGCTTAGGTGGACGTCACTCTGCTAAAGTAGAACGAGGTAGGAGGAGCTTACACTTCCTTTTTATTTCCGTAGTTACCTGACCAGTGGAAAAAGGGCGCTGACACACACGGCGCCATAAAGTGGCTTCAATTGGTTTGGTTTCGGTCTCAGCGGGCTCGCGACTGTATTGGTGTGTTATGTCGTTGTCGCTTAGTTTTGTGGTATACATTTATCTCTTGTGGTACAAAACCAATGATACAAGGGTAATGGGCCACTTTGAGAACTACGAC
Source organism: Ixodes scapularis (assembly GCF_016920785.2). Lineage (NCBI taxonomy): Eukaryota > Metazoa > Arthropoda > Arachnida > Ixodida > Ixodidae > Ixodes > Ixodes scapularis. The sequence goes on from NW_024609857.1 coordinate 189,846,288, forward strand.
GTAGTTACGAGCCTAAATTAAGGACGTTTTAGAGCGCCGCTCTTATGGCGCGTCCACACTGGAAGCGGATCCGCGTTCGCGAAGCGGATCCGCGCGTTCTCAACCGCAAAGCGGCTAGGATCGAGCGGTTGGAGCGCGTTTTTGCCAACCGCTTTGGGACCGATTTCTCCCAACCGCTTTCACGAACCGCAAAGCGGCAACCAATCACAACGCGACGCTGACGTGACGTCAGTGACTTTCGAAACAAGATGGCACCTGTGGCTGGTGAGGCGTCCAAGGCGCTGTAGTCCTAGCGCTGTAGTCTTAGCTTTCGATAAATCAACGGAGAAACTTGATGTTCACGCCGCGAAAAGAATTGATTCTGTAATTTTAACGGGCTTCGCACCAATGATTTGGTTCGGGTAAGAGTTTGTTGATTATTCGGGGTGCCACAGCCCAAGCTCGCTGCCTTTTTAATCTCTGCCTGTAGAACGTCGGAACCCGCCCCTGAACGACCGAAATGTCAGCTTTTCTACCCACTAGGATAGTCGCGTGAACTATTAAAAGATTTCGACACCGTGCATGACTACCACGAAGGCCAATGAAGGCGTCGTGAGCCTGATTGCATAGCCAACGCAATACCGCGGAGAGTGCAGGGTACTTGCGCTAGCTCGACCTGTAACGTTTACAACTAACAAAAGAAGTAAAGGGAACATACTCAAGAAATAAAGTTTACGTACCAGACAATGCAGAGGTAATCCATACGGCGTTTATTTGAGCTTAATGTCCAACAAACAGTAGACTCGATCGACGAGCGAGAGACGAGAGGAGAGACCGCCACCAACAAAGCCACGACCGGCTAGCACCGAACACATGCCTCCGCACCACGGTCCACCCCACCGCTCACAACTTCGAAAATGATAAGAGCCAACAACGAGGGGGGAAAACTGGCCCTCTATCACGAAAACAAGGTCAGCTATTCATGCGGGAAGGGTCCACTTTGAAGAAAAGGTCGGGGGCATCCTGTTCTGAGTCAGCAAGGCGCGCCTAGCTGGGCTTTGCTTGTGAGCGAAGTCGAGGGAATCACAGGCGAGTTTGGCGGGTCTGTGCTTCTTTTTTCGCTGCCTGAACTCGTGATGCGCGCGAACATCCCGGAGAAAAATATTCCGAGTGCCAAAATAGCAAAAGTTTGGCTTTGGATCTTGAATTAAAGTGGATTTTGGATTGTAAAACAGGGTTGCCAAACGCAAGTCTCAAAAGATCACGCGTGATCGCCTAGAAACCGCCAACCGCCTCTCGGTGTGTCTGAACGGGGTCGCTGGCGAACCGCATCCGCGACCGCTTCGCGAACGCGGATCCGCTTCCAGTGTGAATGCGCCATTGGGCGCCCGTTTCCGGCCCGAGCGGCGTCGCCGTCGCCGTCGGCGTAACCTCGCGTTGCATTATGGAAAACCTTCTATAATGCAACGCGCGGGTCTCACTCGTGATCCCGCGCGTTGACGTCATACGTGACGTCACGTGTGACGTCACGAGGGTCCCGCGCATTGCATTTTGGGAAACGTCCCATGATGCGACTCGCGGGACTTTCCTGACCCGCGCGTTGCATCATTGGACGTTTTTCATATTGACGTAACGCGTGACGTCACGAGGGTCACGAGGAGGGAGGAAAGTAGAGGGAGGAGGAGGGTAGGGGTATGAGAAGAGGAGGAGTAGCATGGAGGAGGGAGAGAGGGAGGAGAAGGAGGAGGGCTGGAGGAGGAGGGGCATACCCTCCTTTCCGTACCCTCCCCTCCTTCTCCTCAAGAGCTGCGCTCTAATTCGGCATTACAGGGAGTTGTAAACGTCTTTCTTTTTTTTAGGAACACCTTTATTTGATCATGTGCTTCGTTCGGCCTGATTCGGTGGCAAAACGGCTGAATTGATGCAGGGGAAGGATTACGGATGTCCACAGCCGTACTGGACGTACCCGCTGATACTAGTTTCCATAAAAGTAAACTAATGAAAAAACTGATGCATGCAAGCATAGTCAAAATGCAGGTCGAATACCAGGCTAACATTGTGCTGAATCGCAGAGAACCATACTTGTACGTAGTTCAACTACTATACTCAAGTTGCTGTTGTTTAACTACTTTTTTAGTAGTTTGGTAACTTTCAATTATATTTTTATTTCGGTAATTAGTAGTTTACTTTAATTACTTTTTCTGAGTAACTTCTACTCAAATTACAAATTGATTTCGAATTTTAGTGGTTGTTTTGCCAATCAACAAACATTCCTGCTCAAAAGAGATAAGATGTTAAAAGATAAGCTGATATTTGCAAAGATGGGGAAGCAAATGGCGTAGGAAGGGGGGGGGGGGGGAGAAAATGGTTTGGAGAGTCCAACGCCCCCCCCCCCCCCCTAAAAATATTTTAACCAGCCCCCCCCCCCCCCCCCCCCCTGCAACAACACTGCTACGAGGCGCGGGGAGCGAAAAGACATGACGCAAGAGAGGCTAAATAACTGCGGGGTGCTCGCCGAAGACTAGCGTTTTTCTGTGTCCCGAAGCTCAAGGCGACTTGACCCATTTAAAGAAAGGGCTGGTCACCGCTTCTCCCCAACATAGAAACTCTCGCGCACTACAGGAGGTGCACACACTGCATCATCACTCAAATGAGGCAACACAATGCAGCACTTGCTCTGAAACTCATCTGGTGCTCCCGTAGTTTGTGCTGTACTCGAAGAATCGCGTGTTAAATGGCAACGCGATTATTAGCTTTTTGCGTTGCCTTTCCTCCCAAAACTCAGGATATGCAGATCTTCTAAGATTCGAAGATTGTTCGTGAAACTCAGTAATTCCTTAAACGTTTTTATATAAAAATTATAAGCAAGCAGTGTGGGGAAGTACTACTCTATGTACATGGTACTTAAAGTACATATTATTTAGAAAACTAGTACTTTACTAGAAGTAAATTCTCTGAACATGTACTTGTACTTTCCGAGGAAAATAAAACTCCCGACTTCATTGTACATTCCCCGAATTTGAAAATAAAAAATGGCGGTATCGTCGTGTGAAAACGCGCTCTTTCGAGACGTCATCTGGTCATTTCTCTGAGTAAAGTAATGGCGGCTATAAGACTGACAAAAATAAGTGCCTTATAAGTTGATTGCGTCAAATATCTCGTCAGCGAGAGTAAAACAACTACTCTTTGGCCACTTGACTTCATACAATATTGGCTGTCATTTCCGCAAGAAAACTGATGCACCTCCAATTACCCCTGGAGCAATGCAGACCAGTTAAAAAAACACTGTATAGGAAATGAAAGGGCATCATGAAAGATTGTGTTAACAGTGCGTGCACTTTACCTTGAAATATATTGTATTTATATACATTACTTGAAGTACATTGCACCTGGTGTACTTACTCCTTTACTTGAAGTACATAACCTCTCATTTACTTTGTACTTTACTTCAAGTACTCTATAGACGTACTTTACGCAACACTGTAAACAGGCAAACACTGTCGAAAAAATCAAGCTGAGACAGTGATCTAGCTGAGACAGACACAATTAGGCATTTCTGTGAAAAAAAAGAACAAGCCGATTCATACTTGGCTAGCACAATTTGGAAGCACAACCTCTGTACTTTCTTTTTACCGTAAAAAATATATATAAAAGTAACTTCAAAAGTAATTCGCTACTTTTTTACGGTAATTAGTAATTTTCTCAATTACATTCTATTTGAGTAATTTTTACACTACTCAAATTGCTTTTGACGTCAATACTCAGTAACTTAACTTAATTACTTTTTTGAGTAACTTGTACATGTCTACAGAGAACAGATGAACTCGCAAGTTTAGTGTTCGCCGTTCGGTTCTTGATAACACCAACGTTTTGTGAAAATTGCCCAAATGGAAATACTCCTGGAATGACGATATAAAATGCAAAAACAAATCGATATTGTCTCCGTCGGTTTCTTCAAATAAATTAAGTACTCGAGAGATGTTTTTATGGTCCATCCTAGCCGAGGAATATATTAAACTATCAACCATGCAAAAGTATTTATTTGCAGCATATCACAATGTTGACCTTAGAAAACTATTTGTTATACGGACATTTTCTTACAACGTATTAAGAATATAAGATAAGGGACAAAGCCGTCAACTGAAGCTGAAGTCTAGCGTCTGTCTTTCGTATAATTTTTAAAATAAAATTAAATGGCGTAAGAAAATTGTCCTCCAGCAAGTTTGACTCAAATCAGAAGTCAGGCACCACTTCATGAATTTCGGTAGACAGATATTTACTTGTTTTAGCAGATACACTTGTTTTACTTTCAGCGACATCGAGAGTAAATCCGTCCCCGACAACGCTGCACTCCTGTGATTTCCGTGCAGGCGGCTTCTTTTCAGCGCCACATATTGCGTGCCTGAGGCGCCTTTGTCAGGCGCTCACAAGCTGTCTTTGACACGTTTCCCATCCAGGAAGCCCAACCCTTTCTCTCTAAATAAATTATTTGTATTCAGTATCTTAAGAAAATTGAATGACGGCAGACATAAAACTGAGCACAGTGTATAGTTTCTTTACATTCCTAAATAAAGAAATCAATCGAAAGTTTTTACCACAAAAATGATTCCCCGATGTAATCAGAAGCAACTGCTTTGGATTTTGTTATAAAGGCAGAGCACGATACTTTCAAGAAATATATATTGACTCCCTGCTTTGTGCTTATATTTATATATATCTCTGCTTATATTGCCGCGAGCGCAGCGGACCAAGCAGGCAGCGCGCTCGTGGCCCAACGGTTATCGCGCGTGCCTTCCACGCAGAAAGCCAGGGTTCGATTCCTAGCCGCGGGGACGTATTTTTGTGGACTCTGACGTAAATGTTCTGGTAAATTTGCGAACCGTGCTGCTTGTTCGAGGTCAGAATGGTTCTACACGCAGAACCTTCTACGCCGATTCTTCCAGAACCACACGCGTGTACATAAGGGGCTCCGCGTGGCGAGCCGCAGTCACTCTCGCCGGTCTCGCTCCAGCGCTCGATCCTGCGGTTTCGCCGACATCGACGTCCGCGACGCTCTGCTGTTTTCTTCTGTTCCCTTTTTGTTTCGGGCACAAGTTCGCACCATTATACGCTTAGTTTACTTCAGTTTTCGTTGCCTCATCACTTGTCAATCTTGAAATTTTGGTGGAGGTGCGGGGTACCATCCTATGCCCGTAAAGCGTACCCCTACGAAGACACCCCGCCCGAGTGAGGTGCTCAGTCCCGGAAGGCTACCCTTCGCCGAAGACGCCGAAGCCCGAAGAAGCCGTCGGACCAGAGGTCAGTCTCCTGAATTAGGTCTCTTGCCCGAGAACCGGAGGAAAAAATACCGACCATCACTCTGCCCCCCCCCCCCTAACCGCTCTCCGATGCCCTTTCACGGCGAAGCCCACGAGTATGTCGAAGATTGGCTGCAGCACTACGAACGTGTAGCTCGCCACAACGGATGGACGGCTGAGCAGCGCCTCCAGAACCTGTACTTCTCGCTTGAGGACACCTCGAGGCACTGGTTTGAGAACCGCGAAGCCTCCTTTACTTCGTGGGAGTCATGCTCCGCCGAATTGAATAGGACGTTTATCAACCACCCCCGTCGGCAGCGAGCAGAGGATCTTCTTCAATCGAGGGTGCGGGGCCCTAACGAAAGCGTGACAAGCTTTGTTAAAGATGTCCTGCGGCTAAGCGCCCGAGCCGATCAGGAGGCTGCCGAGGAAAAGAAACTTCGCGTCCTTATGCGTGGCGTGAAGAGGGAAATCTTCGGAGGCCCGGTACGCAATCCCCCAACGACTGTCGAAGGTTTTGTAACCGAAGCCAGCAATATCGAGCGTGCACTGACGTCCCGAGCAAGCCACCACCACCGACTCGCCGGCGCGCCTACTGCTCCAACCGTCGCAGCTACCTGTCTGGACTTAAGCACCACCGGTGTCGACAGCCTGCGGGAGATCATCCAGGATATCGTCCGGGAAGAGCTCCGCAAGATCCTACCTGCTGCAGATCGCCCAGCCTCCCTCTCACTCGCCGAGGTCGTCCGAGAGGAAGTTCACCGAGCCTTCCATCCCGAGGTTGCCGTCACCGCAGCAGCACAGAAGGAGCCAGCCCTAAGCTTACACCGAAATGGTCCGACGAGCACCACCAGCCCCGCGTCCGTACACAACGCCCTCCGACGTGAACCTCCAGCGCCGCAGTATTTCCAACACCAGGAAGTTCGGGCGCACGTCCGCCCAGAACAAGCTGTGGCAGGGAAGACTGACGTCTGGCGGACGGTCGACAGGCGACCGCTGTGCTACCACTGCGGTGAAGCTGACCATCTGTACCGGCGATGCCCCTACCGGCAGATCGGGCTTCGCGGGTTCGCGCCGGACGCCCCACACCCAAGGAGCGAAGAACGACAGCGAGACATCGAAGAATACCTGCAACGTGCACCGTCTCCAGCGCCCGCTCCCTCTCGAGGAAACCGTTCCCCATTACCACAACGTCCAGCTTCGCCGATGCACCGACCCCGACATGAAAGCCTGTCGCCCCTTGCTCCTCGCCGGGGAAACTAGGCACGGCAATGCCGGGAGGTGGTGTTGCCGAAGACGAACGATGCCAAGATCCTCTAAGGTCGTCGGAGCTCTCCCACTGTAACACCGCCACGCCCCGTAACGACGTTTCTGCAACAGTGTCGAATAACCTTAACGTTATCATCGACGGCCACGACGGGACGGCACTCGCCGACAACGGAGCAGACTACTCCGTTTTGAGTGGGAGACTCTCTCTTCGCTTCAGGAAGTTACGACGTCGTGAAATGGACCGCAGATACGGACCGCCGGCGGACATCTTATCACACCTGTCGGCCGGTGCACAGCTCGCGTTGAGGTCCACGGTGAAACCTGCCCTGTGAAGTTCGTCGTCCTGCAAGACTGTGCTAGGGACGTTATCCTCGGAATGGACTTCCTCAGCAAGTATGCCGCCGTCATCGACCTCGGAACAAACCGGTTGATGCTACGAAAACCTGTTTCACCATCGGAGGAGCCCAAAGCGACGTCATCTACGGTCCGAGTCCTCGCAAGCCACGTGAACCTACCGCCGCTGTCGAGTGTTTTCGTACCCGTCGGGATCACCGAAACTTTCTGCGGCGAAGCTCTGCTCGAAGGAAGCCTCCAGTTGCTTCTTGGAAGAGGAATAGGCGTCGCTAGACGGGTAGCTGAACTTCAGGATGGCCGCACTGTGGTCCTCGTGACGAACTTCCGAAATGAAACGCAACACCTCACAAAAGGTGCAGCCGGGGGCCAGGCCAAGGAACTCCAAAACTCCGCCGAAATCACCGCCATTACTCACGAATCCTCGCCACCTCAGCAAGACAGTACGTCGCCAGCGCAGCTCGACATTGACACTAAGCTTCTGGGCTCGAAACGACGACAGCTGATTAACCTTCTCGTCGAATACCGCGACTTCTTTGCGACGTCGTCGAAGGTGCGCCAAACCGCCGTTACGAAGCACCACATCGTTACCGAGGACGACGCGCGCCCTGTTCATCGATCGCCGTACAGAGTCTCCGTAAAAGAAAGAAAGGTAATCCAGGAGCAAGTTCAAGAGATGCTGAACGACGACATAATCCAACCTTCAAGCAGTCCGTGGGCCTCTCCAGTCGTACTGGTTAAGAAGAAGGACGGGACGCTTAGGTTCTGCGTGGCGACCACCGGCAGCTGAACGCTGTGACGAAGAAAGACGTCTATCCACTCCCTCGCATCGACGACACGCTAGACCAGCTGCGCCATTCTCGATATTTTTCATCAATGGACCTGAAGAGCGGCTACTGGCAGATCGAAGTCGACAAACGGGACCAAGAGAAGACAGCTTTCGTCACGCCAGATGGACTGTACGAGTTCAATGTGATGCCCTTTGGATTATGCACGGCACCAGCAACTTTCCAGCGTGTCATGGACACAGTACTGGCTGGGCTGAAATGGCAGAGCTCTCTCGTCTACCTTGACGACGTCGTAGTGTTTTCAAGCGACTTCGACAAGGACTTGCGACGACTCCGAGCTGTTCTCCAAGCAATACAAACCACCGGCCTCACTCTCAAGCCATCGAAGTGTCGGTTCGCCTATGACGAACTGAAGTTCCTAGGCCATGTGGTTAGCAACGATGGTGTTCGCTCAGACCCAGAGAAGACTCGCGCCGTCGCGACATTCCCAGTTACGACAGACAAGAAGGCCGTACGAAGGTTCCTTGGACGTGGTGCGTACTATCGGCGCTTCGTTCGCGATTTTGCAAGGATTTCCGCACCACTCACAAACCTCACAAAGGACGCCCAGAAGTTCGAATGGGCCGAGGAGCAACAGCAGGCATTTGACGAGCTGAAGCGACAACTCCAGACCCCTCCAGTTCTTGGACACTTGGATCAAGATGCGGAAACCGAGATTCATACGGACGCAAATATCGCCGTACTTGGCGCGGTAATGGTTCAAGTGCAAGAAGGCACCGAGCGAGTCATCGCCTACGCAAGTCGGACACTGTTCAAAGTGGAGATAGATTACTCCACGACTGAAAAGGAATGTCTTGCGGTTGTCTGGGCCATCACGAAGTTTCGCCCGTACCTGTACGGGAGCCCGTTCCGTGTTGTCACGGACCACCACTCACTCTGCTGGCTTGCAAACCTAAAGAACCCTTCAGGACGCCTCACTCGATGGAGCCTCCGACTGCAGGAGTTCGACATGACTGTGGTCTACAAGTCAGGCCACAAGCACAGCGACGCCAACTGCCTGTTCAGAGCCCCTGTCCAGACATCTCCCGGTAGCAACGACGATGATGACGACGAGTACTTCCTTCGCGCAGTGAGCACCGACGACATGGCACGACGTCAAAGAGACGATCCTGAGTTGCGTGTGCTAATCGAGCACATCGAAGGACGAGGGGGTACTATCCCCCGTGTCTTCTCAAGAGCACTGCCGACCTTCATCCTCCGACAAGGTGTACTTTACAAGGAGAACTTCGGAGACAGCAGCTCGCCATTGCTGCTGATAATCCCTACCATCCTTATAGCGGGGATCTTTCAAGCCTGCCACGACGACCCGACGTCCGGACACCTTGGTTACAGCCGTACTCTGGCCCGAACTCGTGAAAGGTATTACTGGCCCAAGCTGCCAAAGACCTCTACACACGATCGTGCCACGAGTGCCAGCGACGCAAGAAACCGCCGACGAAGCCGGCAGGTCTCCTGCAGCCGATTGCTCCCCCGACCACGCCGTTCCAGCAGATCAGAATGGATCTACTTGGTCCTTTCTCACCATCAACGCAAGGAAACAGTTGGATAATCGTCGGCACAGAGTATCTCACGCGGTACGCCGAAACGAAAGCCCTTCCATCACGGACGGTTGTGGAAGTCGCCAAGTTTTCTATTGAATCAATCGTCCTGCGGCACGGCGCTCCAGAAGTTCTGATCTCAGACCGTGCATGGATCATCGTTCATGGCCCAGCTGACGCAAGAAATCCTTCGTCTCAGCCACTCCAGTCATCGGCGCACCACGGCGTACCACCCGCAGACCGACGGGCTGACAGAAAGACTCAACAAAACCATCGCCGATATGATCTCCATGTACGTCGACGTGGAGCACAGTACATGGGACGAGGTGTTGCCTTACGTTACATTTGCCTACAACACAGCGGTGCAAGAAACCACAGGAGTAATCCTGTTCCAGCTGGCGCATGGCAGGAAAGTAACGACTATGCTCGACGCGATGTTGCCCCATGAACCAGCCGACGATGGGAGCCCCGACGCCCAGGTGGTTGCTCAACGAGCCGAAGAAGTTCGCCAGCTCGCCCGACTCCGAATTCAAGACCAACAACGTGCCGACGCAACCCGGAACAGCCTTCGTCGTCGGGACGTCCACTTCCAGCCCCGACACAAAGTATGGGTCTGGACACCGATTCGCTGCCGTGGTCTCAGCGAGAAACTCTTAAAACGGTACTTTGGACCCTACAAGGTACTTCGTCAAGTAGGAGATCTGAAGTACGAGGTGATGCCCGACGGAACAAGAACGTCATCACGCCGCCCACCACGGCCTGAAGTCGTCCACGTCGTGCGCCTGAAGTCGTACTACGCTCGATAGGACTGTGCACCTTATATGTTCCAAATGACTCTTTAGTTTGCCATCCTTTTTATTTGCTTTGTTTTGTTTTCCGTTGCATCGAGGCGCTGCACTTTTTAAAGGTGGGGAGTAATGCCGCGAGCGCAGCTCACTAAGCAGGCAGCGCGCTCGTGGCCTGACGGTTATCGCGCGTGCCTTCCACGCAATAAACCAGGGTTCGATTCCTGGCCGCGGGGATGCATTTTTGTGGGCTTTGACGTAATGTTCTGGTAAATTCGAGAACCGTGTTGATGGGGGCTTGTTCGAGGTCAGGATGTTCTACACGCAGAACCTTCTACGCCGATTCATCCAGAACCCCACGCGTGTACATAAGGGGATCCGCGGTGGCGAGCCGCAGTCAGTCCCGCCCCAGCGCTCGACCCTGCGGTTTCGCCGACATCAACGCCCGCGACGCTCTGCAGTTTTCTTTTGTTGCCTTTTTGTTTTGGGCACAAGTTTGCCCCATTAAACGTTTCGTTTACTTCAGTTCTCGTCGCCTTATCACTTATCATTCGTGACAATATATATATATATATATCTATATATATATATCTTTAAGGTCATAAATCCGTTCTCGTAGATATACGTTGCGCTTCTTATTGCGCCAGAATCACTTAGCCACTATTACTTAAGTAAATTTGCGCTTTCATGAATAATTGGCATTTCAACCCTCGTGTGTCTTAGAGTCATCTGCATACTCTATGTGCGCCAGTGCTAGCACTGATTCCTTTTTTCACACGTATCCGGTACGCCGACGGTGCAGATAGTCAAAACCTGTTATAAAATAAAGTGTGGAAGCTGTACACATGATGATGGCATGCCGTTAGGTAGTAAAAATAAGAATCAGGCGACACTTCAGAAAGCAAGACAGTAAAGAGCGGTAAAACGAGACGAAAAAAAGCAAAACAAATTCAACGCATTCGTCAAGGCGCAGAGGAGAAACTCGGAAGAGCGACGGTTTAAAACCACCTAACGGTGGCCGCGTCACATGATTCCAACATGGCAGCACCAGCGTGACAGAGGGCGAAAACCTCAGGCCATCTTTCTCTTTCGTGCGTCCATGTTCGTCCTTCCTTAATTTATTTTGCATTCCTTTTATCCCCAACTGAAACGACCTGTATTCCGGTGTATGGAGACAGACATTTTATGGAAACTAATTCTCTAGTCGCTGTTCTTTTTTTTATTATTATTTTTTTTATGAAAGGATTTGACGCTTGCATCATCGGCGGCAGACATGAAAGCCTCTCACGAGATTGCTTTCAACTAGAAAGCCGGACGGAATACCTAGTCGTCCCTAGCCGTACAAACTCCTAGCTCGCGCTCACCCCAGACTTTTCAGAACTTTTATGGCAAAAATACGGGAAAGGAAAAAGAAAATTTCGCTTCCCGCCACTATCACCGTGCCCCCCCCCCCCCCCCTTCCCCTCCCCTTCCCTCCTCCTTCCTCTTTCAAAAAGTTTCGAGACCTCTGGTTTTTACCAAAGCCTAATTAATGCAGTGGAGTGCAACGAAAGTTCATGGAAATTATCTGACGGTTACGCTTCATAGGTTGCAGGGTTGCGTACTAGGGGGTATTACCTGTCCATCCAACCTTCTCTGTACGGCCCCTGTGAGGAACAACAACACATAAAGTTGGGCGAGTTCGTTTGACATGATGAAAGGGGAACAGCGCCGTATCTGTCGTTACCTCTCCTACTCGTCCCTCGTTTATTTTCGCGCTGTCCCCTTTTCATGACCCTATGAAGAATATTAGAAATTTTTTGTAAATCTTTCCAAACACTCCGGTGAATATACTCGATACTTCGTCGGAGCCTCCGCACATAAATCGTATCGTTATCGCAGCGCCAAAGCGATCTACTAGAACTCCCTAATAGGGAGTGTTCGTAAATCGTTTCCGCCGTTCGGCAACACATTCCGGAAACCGCCATAATATCCGGAGCTCTGCAGTCAAGGATAGCGGTGCGCATGCACATTAGCTGCGTTTTCGTTGTGCAAAGGGCAGCGGAAGGGGTGAAAACCGTCTGCGGAATCTCTCTACTATTTCCAACTTCCTTTCAGAGAACACGTTTTCCTTTTACCCCGAATGTGCCGTAAATAATTGAGTCAACGCGGTCGCGGTTCAAATCCCCGCTCCAACGAGCTCCATTGATGGCTGCGGAGTGGAGCGGCGCATTGTTTCACTCCGCACGTGAATGAGTGAACGCTCGTCCCGTAAGAGCCCAGCGGCGGGACAAGGGCCCGGCAACGCGTCGTGCCGGAATGGCAATTACCGGCGCGAGCTGCTCTCTTCGCCCCCCTTCGCCCGGGGCAACGGCGAAACAGCTCGCGACTCCGCTAATGGCACCCCGGTCGGAACCTAATAGAATTCTAAATGGCCCCTCCGCTCGCCCTGATCTCGACGCCCGCTTTGCGGTGACCACGGGCGTGCACGCGCTGCTGGATGGATGGGTGGATGGATGCGAACGGCTGCACCCTTTGTAACGGCGGTAGCTTGCGCCACCTAGCCTAAAAACTAAAAACCAAAAGTATAAATCCTACTTTAGTCTTTCTCAGCCAATTTGCTTCCCCTCTGCAATTTTGTAACTATCACCAGGTGGTGTGGGATATCACCAGGATGACCTTTGGCGGATTGGACAAAAAACTGAAAGCTAAAAACTGTTCGTGGGGTAGGGCGCAGGTTGCCAGTCCCCTATCTGCGGATAGACCTGCGTTTCATTTGAAACGCTGAAAAACCCTCCCGTTGTTGCTGTTGTTGTTTTGTTTTTTTTACGTTCGGTTTAAGATTAGCAGAAGCGTTTGACATTCAGTACCAGTCAGAAAATGCGCGGGGTATCTGCTTCCAAATGTGCCGAGAATGGGCGTGTATGTTGTCGCCCAGGCAGGGGCTTCCCCGCAGAGTCATTCTACATGAGGAGAAGCAATCGTCTCGGGCGGATACAGCAGGTTTTCTCCGAATGAGCCCGCCCGTAGATTGTACAGGCATTAAAGAGTTCTAGTAGATCGTATTCCAGAGCTACGCCTTACTAGCGGAAGCTCGTGCCGTCATTTCAAAGTATGAATTGAGCACTAGCCCGCTAGGCCCCCGTTCCGCAGTGTGCGCTCTATGAAAACTCTCCAGTATCAAAAGCGACCCGTGAGCACCCGTTAGCATGTGGAATTTTGTCAAGTCGCAGCAGCCTGCCTTCTGGGACAGTCCAAGCACGTCTTGTTTGGAATTTTTAGTGACAAGTCTGGTTTGGGCAAATAATTTAGAAGACAGCACTACCAAATACTTTGCTAGAAGGAATTCCTCTTACTCTGCTCATTTGCATAGGACGGCGCACCTACTGCACCAATTTCTTTCATGGCGGTTTGGACGTCTCGCCGCTCCGAAAAAAAAAAAAAAAACATATTTTTTTTTACTTTAAAAATATCTATAGAACAAGGTACGACCCATATTGAGCGAACATTTGTATCGACCGGCTCTGCGACATAACGGCCTGCGGCGCGCCCTTCGCCCACCGGAGAATGCCTGATGATCGCGACTTCATGGCAATAGGTGGCGCCTCCTACCACTTACAATTCAATGGAGAAAACCCCACGGTTTCTGGTGATCCAGTCATTCAAACTGCGCCAAACCTGTCCGCGCCGAGGCCATTGTATTATCGGGGAATGGGACCAGTAGGGGATTCAAAGGGGGGTCCGGATGTCCTTAACCCCCTCTTGAATTCTGCATGTGTAAAGCTTTAGGGCGGGAAAACCAATCAATCACTCAATCTTCATTTTCTTCTTAAAATACAGCTCAAATTTAAATCCCACATAAGCCAATACTGGCTTGTGCGTGCGACGGGGAGGGGTAGGGGCTTAAACATATGATACGCTGACACCCCCCCCCCCCCGGCCACCCCCTCCCCCTCTGGAAGTACCTGCGTCCGCCCCACAGTAGGATGTATTCCCTCCAGTAAAGTATATGGCACTACCATACCTATTAAAGGACATTGTGCTTTTCTCCACGAATACTGCCTAAAAACTGTTGAGGAGTCTTGGAAGGAAAGGCCCGTTCACGAACTCGCGTTTGCTTAAGACCGAGCTCTTGTGATCTCTGTCGACGAAAGAACACATGGCACACTGGCGCCATTTATGAGGTGACCCTGGAACTGCATTTCATTAGAGCGAAGGTCGTGCAGTATTTTCAAGATCAAATATACGCATTATCGATAAAAAGAATTGTCGTTTTCAACATTTTCAAATGTTTTTCGAGCCAAAAAAAAGTGTTACGCACGAAAAAATTAAGACAAACAAGGAAATTAAAAGCGTTTCGCGGCTACCAAATAAAGATGCCGCCAGTGTGCTCTCTCGTCGCAACAGATCTAAAAAAAATGTTATGGCAAACGGTCTTAGAAAGCAGCCGCAAGTGCGTGAAGCAGCCTTAAAGGGGCTGTGCAACAATTCTTGGACTTCAAGTCGGTAGGTGTGGGAGTTAATCACTACCACCCGTGGAATACGGAACAGAAAACCGTTTTTCGATACGTGCCCTAGTTTTTTTTTTTTTTTTTTTTTTTTTTAAGCAAATAAAAACAGGTTCGAATATGTGCCCCCCGCGGCCACTCTCAACTTTCACATCGTCTTCCCGGCAATGTGGTTGTCACGTGGTTGTGACGTTTAATGGGGAGGTAGGTTTCCGGATTCGCAGGCGGCTTTGGTTCGGCCCGGCAGGGACGCTAAAAGCTCGCAGCTCGCTCTTGGAGCCTCAGCTACGCTGGCATTTAGAACGAAACGGAGTATAAAAAAAACTATAGGTGGGAAGGGTAATGACGCACGTTCGAAACGCGAGACGAATATTCAATTTTGCTCGCCTGGAGCGCTGCTCAAAACTTAAGAGCTACGGGACTATGGGCAAGTGAGCAACGTCACAGACCAGAAATGATTTTGTTGACCTCTGATAGATGGCGCCACTAAAACTACGAACAGGGATGGGCAGTATTTTAAATACAAGTATTTGAAATACATATTTCAGATACTTTGTGTATTTTGCATTTGAATTTAATTACAAATTGGGTAATGTATTTGACGTGTGTATTTAAATACTAAAACGTTGGTATTTCAAATACAATTGTAATTAAATACAGTTTTGTGGGCGAAAATACATCCTTTAAATTTATTTTCACGACTCATTTTGCTCATCCTAAGAAGTGTCCAGAGCAGGAAGAAAACTACGTTCTGCACCGAATGCAGTGTCCCTCAATCAAGCACAAGCGTTTAGAGACTTTGTGATTACGGTGCTAGTCCAGGGCAAGAATAGTGACGAAATCGACGTTCACAGGCAGACTGGCTAAATAAGTGCCTGTGACAACTTGTGATGCTTTCCAGTCTGATTTCTATCCATATTTTTGCATGGAACATTCTAAATGCGCGGGTCGTCCAGATTTTCGTAACTGGTGTGAGTTGCACCAATAAAAAATTCTCTGGCTAGTGTGCGCGTCTTGGTCGTCTCGGTTCTTTTTTGTTCTATACCAAGATGTAGTCGACAAAAAAAAGCTGCTTGAAGCTCTGTACTTTTATCCAGTGTTGTACGGAACGGCGTTCCAAGGAACGGCGTTCCTGGAACGCGTTCCTTTTAGGAGGAACGAAGAAACGCCGCCGTTCCATTTTGCATTGATGGAACTGGAACGGGAACGCGTTACATTTTTACTGGAACGGAAAGAGTAACGGCGTTCCTTTTTTTCGTCCAGTCGGGTCATTTTTATTTGATTTCTAACAGGGAAAGTAGGAAAGTACAAAAACAATATTTTTACGAAGTGCAGGATCTCGTTAAGTTTTTGGCTACCAATCTTATGAATTGTTTTGTGTGGTCCTTGCTTGCTAACAGTTAAGGGTGCAGGAGAGCTGGTGGGCATTGATTTTGTTTTGAGTGCCCGAAACTGCGGTACAAAAAGCAAAACTCTTAGTAGTAGGAAAAGACAAAGAAGGAGGGTTGTTTTCAACTCAATTACTTCCTTTGGTTCCACGAATCCTTATACACCCAGAAATCGTATTCCGACTAAAGCAATTTCTGAACTTCAATAACGAGACCTACAATTACAAGATCACAGATTGCTAGTTATCGGACTTACCCTTGTATCCCGAACATTGGCCACTTAAAAGATAAACAAAAAATAACCTTTATTCCTTCTCTTGTCCCCCGCCTTCAAACTGAACAGCAAATTTAACCTTCACAACGAAGTATTTGTAGGTTTCAAGACTAACTTTCCAAAAGCCCTACCCTCTACTTTACTTGCTCGTCTTGCGAACAGCAACATCGAGAAGCAACTGTTGTTAAGTTCTAACACGGGAGTCTGTTAAATTGAAACGTGTGAGGCTGTTGTAAAACGCTCATGCAATCCTAGGTAAAAGTACATTTGACTCGTCTGAATTGTGCACTACAAGCATGGACATGGTTAATAGCTGAGATTTTTAACATGAATATATCAACAAATGAAACCCTGCTTCCGCGTGTTTTCTTCTCCGGGTGCCTTTCCATCACGACATACAAACTCGTATGTTGGCTATTAACGGGATAGATAAAAAAATAAGAAAACTCTGCTTGATTTAATTAAATATGGTAATTAGCAAAAAATACAAATGTAACGTATAGACCCTTTCATTTCAGTAGTTGCCTGACCGTCGGGTAGAGGGCGCTGGCGCACTCGGCGCCATTAGGTTGCTTCAATTTGGTCGGTTTCGGTTTCAACGTACACGCGATTGTGATGCTGTTTTATGCCACTTTCGATTAATTTTGCGATATGAATTTCTTCCTAGTAGCACACAGCGAATGAAACAATAGTATTGAGCCACTTGGCAAACCACGAAGTGGTTTCGAGCCTAAATTGCGACCTTTTTTTACTAACACTTTATGCGTCTGATTCCGTCCATCATTAATTTCGGCCAGGTTCAGCGGTGAAACAACTGCGCTGATGCACAGGGAAAAGTACAATTGTCCACGGCCGTACCTGCGGACACTATTTTCAAAAGGAAAAAAAAAACTAAAATAAAGAGCAGGACAAGCTCCTCCTGCAGCGTGCGCTCTCTGCCTGCCGCCGTGCTTTGGCTGTGCGTGCACCGAGCGGTACGGAAGTAGATAGTTCGCGCTCAAGTCAGATATTGAACTGATCATCTTATATTGCAACAGAATATATTGCACGAGTGTTTAGTAAAAAATCAGGTCGACAACATGATTAAAAATCTGCTGAATCACCAAGAGCCGATGAACTGACAAGTTTACTGTTCGATGTTTGGTATTCGTACACCAACCTTTTCTAACTTCGAGACTGGAAACGTCTTTTAAAATGACTATAAAAGTTTCATATAATCACGCAGATCATGTAAAAAAGTGATATTGTCTCGGCCTGTTTTATCTAAAGAAATTAAGCGCTCGAGAAATATTTTGATAGACCAGCCTAGGCTGACTAGAAAATTACTTTAACTAAAGTACTCATTTACAGCATTTCAAAATATTGGCCTTATGAAATAAACTTTTTGTTATATGGACATTTGCTTACGACGTTCTCAAGGTATGAGAATGGTAAGATAAGTGAATGCCAGGCTTCAAATAAAGTCTGATGGTCATCTTCTGTAAAATTTGCCGAATGAAATTGAAGAGCGCAAAAGAAATTACCTCCGATAAGTTTGGCTGAAGTCGAACGCCACGCACCACCCAATGGACCCTTGTAGAAAGTTGTTCACTGATTTGAAACGATGCGCTTTGCACATTTTGACGTTGCCATCTACTCAAAAGTAACTCCTTATTCAAAGCCGACAACCGGCTGCACTTGGGTGATTTTCATGCAGAAGAATTCTTTTCGGCGTCACAATTTATTAATCATAGGCGCTATCAAGTTGTCTGTTGCAGTTTCTTACGCGGGGAGTTCAAATATTTCTGTTAAAATAAATTAATTGAAACTGCATGGTTATATTAAAGTTACTTAAGCAACTGAAAGACTGTGGACATGGGACCAAGCAGGATATACAATTCCGTGGAATTTATAAATAAACCGATAAAGCGAATGCTTATATCACACACGCGATTAAGAACGTAAAACAGATATACGTGTGATATTGCGATATTATAAAAATAATTCAAACTAAATGTTTGTTCCCGCACCTTGTCCACTAGTTCCCTAGTGTAATCAAAAGGAACTGTTTTCGATCTCTTGGAACTACAAAACACCATGTATTCAGGAAAAACACGTGGGTAATCACGCTGAGTGTTTTTGTTTTCTTCCTTGACACCAATGCGCACTCATATATATATATATATAATAACATAGTGACAGTTGCGCACACAAGGACAAGGACAGAGAAGGAACACGTCGACGTATATATAATAACATTGGGCTTCCCTATTGCAAATGGTCCGCCCTTATTAGTAACCAATCCTCGGTTCTGGTAAGTTATTGGTACTTGAACCCTCGAGGCTCTCTTCAAGTCATATATGTAGTCAATGTGCGCAAGTGCTAACGCTGATTCCTGTTCCTATAAAACCTTTTCACAAGTATCCCGCACGCCGATGGTAAAAAAAAATATTCAAAACGTGTTACAAAATCAACAACAGAAGTTCCGCGCATAATGATGTAATGCAATTGCATGGTAAGTATAAGTATCGGACGCCACTTTACGGAGTAAGGCAAGAGACGCGGTGAAACGCGACGAAAAACACGAATTCAACGCATCCGCCAAGGCGCGGACGGGAGAGCGGAGCAACAAGTTGAAGCAACCTAATGGCGGCCACATCACGTGATTCCAAGATGGCAGCGCCCATGCGACGGAGGGTGAAAAGGTACGTTCCATTTTTTTAAACTGTAACGGGAACGAGTTCCTTTCTCACAGATGGAACTCGTAACGGGAACGCGTTCCAAAAATCAGAAGGAACGAGCTTTCGTTCCTTTTTTTGAGGAACGTGCACAACACTGCTTTTATCACCTATTACGTCCAAGCTGATTGCATTTTTTTGTGATTATATTTCTATTACGTTACTAGAGCCTCGCACACTAACTCCCGAGTGTGCGATGCAAAATTAAAATGAGATACCCAGAAACCCGTTGCAGGTGCCCTGAAGTCTCTGACACAAATTTTGAGGAATGTATTTGGAAAAGTATTTGGAGGAGACCAAATACATCTGGTTGTATTTGTATCTTGTACTGAAATGCTTTTTTTGAAATGTAATTAGATTTGTAATTAAATACATTTTTGACGAAGTATTTTGTATTTGTATTTCGATACATATTTGCATGTATTTTGCCCATCCCTGACTACGAATAATAATATTCCGTAATAGTAGGATACTTTCTATACATTTGTTTATGCCAATACGACCAGAGGTCTGAAAATAGGCCTTATGTTTACCAGATAATTTCACAACTTGCCAATGTTTTACACGTTCCCCATTTAACGTCACGCTCGCGTCACGGCCACGTCACGCCGGCCACGCTCTGTGGTTCCGACGACCACCGCTGTGCGGCTGCAGGCCGGGGAAAAAACTGTTTTAAAATGTCCAATTACTTAGCGAAATCGCAACATTTCCGAGGAAGGTTGGGTGTTTTCTGTCCCTTAGGGCAAGGCATATAGGATAAAAATTACAGGCTGCGATTTCTCTCAACGTTAATATTGCTGCACAGCCCCTTTAAAAGCATAGGCGCCGACTGCCCTCCCCCCTTCCACCCCCCTCCCTTCACTCCTTTCCGGGAGCTCCTCGGGAACGAACGAGTGATGGCTTCTGTGAATGATGGTAAGTCCATCTCTTGGTTGCATTCCTCGCTCATTTTTTCTTGAAAGTTTGCCCAATTGATATGGTTAATCTCATGATGAGTTTTAATATTTTTAAAATTCCCAAGCCCCGTGTAGGTGGGCACGTGATCACTACCTCTTGATTCAATGTCTGCAAACCATGTTGCTTGAGATGCTAGCGATGGCGAAACGAATGTGAGATCTAGGCAGCTGCTACTCTTAAGGTTCTGTATATACGTAGGGCTGCCGTCATTCATTAGGCAGAGATAGTGACATGCAGCAATATCGGCCAATCTCCTACCTCGAAGGTTGGTGTGCATACTGCCCAATACAAAATTATGGGCGTTAAAATCACCTGTTAAGACAAATGGCAACGGGTACTTGATGAGAATGTCAGTGAGGTAACCTTCGTGAAATTTAGCTTTCGGTGGGATGTATCCAGCAATGAAGGTGAAGTTGCCCTTGCCGTCAGTGACTGTAGCCACAATGTACTCATTATCAATTAACCAAACTACATTCGATGCCGAATATGAGCGACTTCGGGCTATTCGCCGGCGTGCTGAGAGGCGAGTTAGAAAGCATAAAAGGCCCGAGGATTTACGTTAGTTCCGACAAGTAAATAAAAAAATCAAACGTTATTGAACAAACTTGCAAAACGTCGTTGGCCGAAAATGTGCTCAGAACTTCATCCAAGGAAACGTACTACAAGAATATGGCAAATATCAAGAGGTTTCCGAGCAACACCGCAACAACGCTATCCATTTCGGGCACTAGCTCTATCAATGCAGTGTTCAGACATAGAGGCCGCGAATCAGTTCTGTATACGAATTACGCAGGCGCAGTCTACACACGCGAGCACACCGAAAACACCACGGCCGAGACCACCGTCAACTCTGTCATGCATGGACGTTGATTTCTCTCTGAACGAACTCGAATTTGCTCTTGCATCATGTAGGCAGTCAAGCTCACCTGGACCAGATGGTGTTACCTACTCGGCAATAGCACGACTCGGACCAAGTACAATCAAATGCCGTCTTCGTCTCTTCAACCAATCCTGGAACCAAGGCGAGGTACCCACAGCATGGAAAGTCTCTCAAGTAATACCGTTACTAAAGCCAGGTAAATCACCCCTTACCATCACTTCCTAACGACCCATTGCGCTTTCAAGTTGCATAGGCAAACTCATGGAACGTATGATCTTGGCGCGAATGGAATAGTATTTCGAACATCGTGGTCTATATTCAAATGAATCGTCAGGCTTTCGACGCGGCCGGTCCTCAATAGACGGGGTGATTTATTTAATTACATCGGTTGAACACGAAAAATCTCAACGACGAATGATCACAGCCGTATTCTTGGACATCAAGAGTGCCTTCGACTCTGTGACGCATGATGCTATACTTGACGCACTAGAAGAACTAGAAATAGGAGGGAGACTCTACAAGTGGATCTCCAGTTACTTAACTAACACGGCAATTTTTGTTGCTACGGCACAAGAAAAAACTACCCTTTATAATGTCCCAATGGGTGTCCCACAGGGTGGCGTCCTAAGTCCGACACTATTCATGATATGCCTTAATGATCTCAGAGTGGAACTTCCAGAAACAGTTCAATCATCGGTATATGCAGATGATATCTGCATATGGGCCTCCGGAGTTACCAGAGTACAAGTTAGAGCTCGTCTTCAAAAAGCTTTAGGTACAATTGATAGATATCTTCTTCGTTGCGGATTGACCCTCTCTCCATCGAGATCAGCCGCCATAGCTTTTACGAGACGTTGCATGGATAAATACCCCCTCAAGGTATCCGGCCAAGCCATTCCATATGTAAAACACCACATATTTTTAGGCATATCGATCGATCGAGGACTGACATGGAAACCTCACATTATGCACCTTAGAAAAAAATTGACCAGCTTTATACACCTCATACGTTTTATATGTGGCACAACTTGGGGTGCGAAAGTAACATCAGTACTGCGTCTTTACAAAGCTCTATTTGAGGGTCTATTGAGGTACAGCCTCCCAGTCCTTCATGAGATGTGCGCCACGAATTTGAAGCGCTTACAAAGTGTACAGGGCTCTGCTCTTCGTGCTTGCTTAGGTGTTCCGCACTCAACGTCCACTTTATGTCTTATAGCAGAAGCTGGGTGCCTATCCATTGAAGCACTACGTGTACACCTAAGCCACCTGACAAGGCATGAATTCCACCACCTTGCCCGGATACAATCATCCAGGAAAGATTCAAGCTATGCTAAATTCTTGATACAACAGGAGCCAAATATACCAAAGCAGTTTGAAACACCAAAGTTGGCGGATGTTCCACCGTGGACACTAACATGCCCTACAATATCACTCAATATAGATGGCATACAGAAAAAAGCGTCAATTGCACAAACGGTATTGAGGCAACTGACCCTTATATTAATTCATGTCAACCATCTGTTCAGAACTCACATTTACACTGACGGGTCAACAACTCATTAAAGCTCAGCTGCAGAAGTAGTTATACACATGGAACAAGTCGTGCTTAAAGTCAGACTAGACCACCGCACCTCATCAACTGTCTCGGAGCTGGTGGCCATTAGGGAAAGCATGAAATATATAATACGCACCCAACCACGACCATGGTCCGTTTTTACTGACTCAAAATCTGCACCCCAGAGGATGCAGCACTGTCTACGACGTGGAGCGAATGAACAGCTGACATTCACCGTAGTCAGCCTCTGCCAACAGGCCCAAAAGGCTGGCCAGCAGATTCACTTCCAATGGATCCCGAGCCATTGTGGCGTCCCTGGTAATGAGGCCGCTGACGAAGCAGCAAAGAGCGGGCACGACAACATATCTAGCATTTCTGTTTCATATTCAAGAACTGACGCTGATGCAACAGTTTTCTGGCTCGAAAAAAAGATAGGTGCGGCCCTCTGGGCAACCCCTTCTCACCACTATCCACGACTTTATAATCTAGATCCTGAACTGAAGTTCAGACCGCCCAGAAACCTACAAGAAAGACTGAATCAGTACTTCACCGAATCAGGCTGGGCGTTGCATTTACATATAAATATTTACAAGGCATCGGGAAAAGACCTTGTGCAAACTGCTTGATATGTGAAGAAGTGGAGTCCTTAGACCACCTGTTATGCAATCGCTCAATTTATGACGTGAAAAAAGAGGTGCTTATTGAAGAACTTTCCCCGCTGGACTCCCGACCGTTCTCTCTCCAGAAGATCTTAGGAGTTAGGACCGTGGGAGAGCCCAGAAAAGCTGGCTGATGCGACGAAATACCTACTACGTTTCTTACCTGATACCCAACTTATTTCAGTCTTTAAAGGGGTACGGAAACAAAAATTTAAATATTCAAATTTCGTTCGGAAATGAGTCAAGCATGACGGATAATAACCGTAAATGATAATCGCACGTTTGTATTTTGAACGACTGGCTATATTTTGCGTTCCAAAAGGTGCAAACGAAGAGAAGCGAGCGGAGAGCGCGATGCGTCATGGGATGTCCGGCGCAAACAAAAACAGAAAGAAAAGATTTCCCGCGTTCGTGGAGTAGCAAGGCAGGCGTGGTTATGAGCTTTGCCCTTGGTGACGTTGTCAGCGTTGTGCTGGTGTCAATAGCGTCAGCGCATTACAACCGAGCCGTTCGAAGTACCCGTGGGGTGACGAGCGTGTGGCTGGCCCAAGGAGCACGTAGCTTCCACAACACTGTCAGCTTAGGGCTGAACGGGGCGGAGAATGGCTGTTTCCGGTTGCACGAACGAGGGTCCGAAAAAGAGGGGAGTTCTTCCTTTCCGTCTTCTTGGACCGTTTGGTACAATGCGCGATTTGTGAGTTGAGGCGGAAAGCTAAAAAGGAGAATGTTGAAATTCCAAAAGGCGGCGCTGCTCCGAAGGAATCTGCTACGTCACGACTACGTAGCAGATTCCACAACGTTGCTAGACTACCTCCCAAATAGGCTCCGCATGCATCCACCAGGTGCATATTGAAAGATCGTTTACTTAGCTTTAAAATTAGTTTTCTTGTGCTTTTCATCGGAAAACTGGTGTTTTTGAGGATAGGGTGCAACATGTAACACATTAAAGCTAAAAAATTAGCGCTGAAATTTCGTTTCCCTACCCCATTAAAGGGATACTACAACGAAATTTCGGCGCTCATTTTTTTGGTCTATACACCTTTTCCGTTTAACCTCGACCCAGCGCGTAACGTGCGTAGCCTCGACTCGGCGACTCGGCGCACAGCGGGAATAGTTCTTCCGGTTCTAACACTTCCGGTATGCGGGAGCAGGCCTAGCCGGCTGACAAGGTGCTGAAGTGGTGCGCGTTAAATGGGTTTTGAAGCCCTTGACAGCGAAGTGAGTTGTAATAATGTGGGTTAATACGTCGATGTATCATGTCCGCGCATATTTGGTCATCGGGCTACCACTGCGCAGTCGTTGGCTGCAGCAGCAATTTCCGAAAACAAAAGATAGCGCGCGACAAATTGTGCACCGAACACAAGAAGTCGCAAAGCGAATGCGGCTGTAACGTATACACTTTGCATCGCTTCCCCGCTGATATCAAAATAGAAACGGACATCTACAAGTGCAGTAATAGGCCTCGACATGTCAAATGTAGAACGAATTTCGCAGCTTGTGGTGCAAATGTAAGACCCTGGGTGTAATGATTGTTATTGGCTACTCAAGTTTTGTTTTTCATTCCGTTTATTACTACGAGGATGTGCACTATAATTTTGTGTGTTGCTCGGTAGCGACGCCCGTTAAAATACGTTAATGGAAACAATACGAAAAGAGGGCGCAAAATCGTCGTCGCCCCCCCCCCCCCCCCCTTTCACCCCTATCTCCTGAATAGTTCCGACGCATCTGGGCGTCATACGAAGTAGAGATGTCCCGGTAACTAGCGATCGTACCTCGACGGTGTACCATAACACAAAACCGTTCGGCCCGCGTCGCAAACTCCCATTGCGAGTATTTCTATGCTTAAACGATGATACTTCAAAATACTTTACTAGGGGGAATGCATTCCACTCTGCTCATTTGCATTAGACAGAACGCCTACAGCGCCCAATCCAGCCCTGACGGTATGGAGGTCCGCGTCAGTCCACGCGCAATTGCACGTGGATGTTCGCTGCGGCCGCGGTGATGTCGTCTCCGATTCCACCTAAAGCCCCTTCATGTTTCAAAAGTAGCGCAAGGTGCGTCGATGCACGAGGCACGCGGAACGTGCGACCTTTGGGAAGATCATGGCGGCACAGCGCAGCAAAGTATTTAGCGCACCACTGAGCAAGAGGTTAGACGCCATGTTATTCTTAGAAGTGGCGCGCGGCACGTGTCTCGCGCATTGCCACAACAATGAATTAGGTATGTAGAAGGAGATTTGTGTTTGTCCTTTGTCCCTCTTGTTCCCCTTCTCCAGGGAGTATTTTCATCATTCTTGAGTATCATCGATAGCCGAGACCTCCCCGACGATAGATGGCTCTCGCCAAGCCCAGAAAACCTGCCCGCGCCGAGGCTATTGTATTTGAGATGAGTGGAATGTATTCCCCCTAGTAAAGTATTTGATACTTCTATGCCCAGGGTCGCCCTCGCTCGCGCATAGAAACCCTCCGTTAGTCATTCGCAGAAGGCTGTCATTCTTCACAAACAACAACACGCGAAGAGTAAACACTAGTAAACGTCCTCAGGAAAAGTGAACATGCCTCCGATTTCGATTACCGGCGACGCTGGCGACGAACCTCTCGGCGCTGTTGGCGTAACAACGGGCGCCATGAAGGCGAATAAACACGCCAGAACATAAGAATAATTCACACTTTCAATAACAAACAAATGAAGAACTCACTAAAGGGAAAACAATGAAGATACGATGCACGGAGTCAATGGGGACAACGCGGGAGCTAGGAACAACGCTGCTCTCCGCATACCAAAATGGGCGCACAACAACCGTACGCCAGACGGCGCGGCTGTCGCTGCAACACGCAAGATGGCGACGACTACGCGGAAAAGGTGTATATGTGTTCAAAGAAGCAGCATCATATCGAACATACCAATATTTTGTTTAAAAAGTCACGAAAAAGATTTTAAAACGAATTAAACGATTAGCAAAGAGCACCTGGTGGATGTCGCTAACGCCTCGCTTGTAATGCCCGTCTAGGAACCTTGACAGCTAGTGACGGAGCTTGTCTCGCCTCCGGCCACGACGAGAGAAGAGAGGAAGGAGGAACTTCCCTCTTCCCGAGAATGCCTTTTGTGTGTCGCAGAAGTCGCTATTGTCCCCCTACAAGATTACAGAAGATCAGCCCGTCACTCAAAATTCGTACAAAAGCAACCACTTCGGTGGCTGGAACGACTAGGCCATCCTCTCGACGTCAGCCTCGCCGTAGCTTTGCTCCTCGTCCTGAGACGACCTACGTCACGATTGCGTTGGATGTCACGTGGTCTCCGCTGGGCCTTCTCCGAGCGCTTGCCAGAGTGGGCCATTTATAACGAAAAATACAGCCACCAGGCTCAAAATACAAACGTGCGATTTTCATTCACGGATATTGTGGATCATATTCAACCTATTTTTGAACACGATGGGAATATTTCAAATTTCGTTGAAGTATCCCTTTAAGGAGCAGATATGGATCTCTACGTTATTTTGATGTGTTTTTATTAATTTCCTCTTCTTGCCCTTCTTTTTGCATCCCCTATTCCCCTTCCCCAGCACAGAGAGACCGGCTAATGCAAACTGCATGGAGCGACCCCTCTGTCTTTCTAAATAAACTTCTCCTCCTCAGGAAAGCAAGTACACTCGCTTCCAGGACTTACGCCATATTCATCTCATATGTGCGCCGTGGCGGGTGCTTGCGCATATCGAGAAGTGTCGCCCATGACTCAGAGCAACGAGAAAAATTAACTGCGAACACTTCGCGAACATTACTGTACGAGACATATTGAGAGACTCGATTGCAGGCGAGAAAAAAAAAGCAATAAAACAAGGAAGCAAGGTTGCAGACGGCACGAAATAAGTAGGAAAAGAATACCTCGGCGACTGCAATCGTTGCGCCGCTCTTGCCCACCAAAATGGTCATGGGGCGGTGAGTGAGATCCTCGGAGCGAAAGTGGCATTGAAGACGGCGAACGACTAACGTACTCTTCAATGGCTTGTATAAGCTCTCCGTTGCTTGGGCGTGGGTCGTTGGGGTGGAACTCGCGCAGCCCGAGTTGTCGGTAGGTGCATCGGTGGTGGGTGTGGGCGGCTTCCCCGCAGTGATAGAAGCTCATAGCATCGTGGAGGCGCAACATACGGGCGAGCAGGTGGCGATGGTCGGCTGGCCATTACGGCGTAGGTCAACGTTGGCTCCTCCGGGGGGGGCCACGTGGACGGAAATTTCAGGCTACAACGACCGCTGGACCTTGTCGCGTACGATCTCGGCGTCTGAAAGCGAGGCCGGGCGCTCAGTAGCGGGGAGCAGCTTTCAGAGCTCCTCCCGGACGACGTGTCGGGTGATCTCGCGCAGGTCCGATGAACTGCAGCCAACGTACCAGCTTAAGGACGAGGATGCAGTGACGCCCGGTAGTAGCTGGTAGTGTGAGGCTTGTGCCTAGAAGACGTGTTCGATGTTCGTGGCCTCCGTCACGAATTGTTCCACGGTCGCAGGTGGACTGCGCACAAGACCCCCAAATATGTTTCCTTTGACCCCCCCCCCCTCTTGAGGATCCTTAGTTTCTTCGCTTCATGAGCTTCGGGATCCGCTCGGCTGCTGAGTCGATGCACGTCCTTGACGAGGCTGATGATGCTCTCGTTGGGGCCTTGAGCCCTCGCCTGAAGCAACTCCTCAGCGCGTTCTCGTCACTGCTGGGTCACGAGTGCTCGCCGGAGCTCATCCTTGCATGCTTCTCAGGTTGTGATCGTCACCTCGTGGTTTTCATACCAGGTATGTGCCGTCTCCTCGATAGAGAAATAGTTGTTCTGCAGGCATTGATCCGGCGTCCACCCATTGTGACGGGCAACTCACACGTACTGCTGCGTCCAATCGTCGATGTCCTCGTAGACGTCGCCATGGAAGGGCGTCGGAGTACGAGATGCCTCGTGCAGGAGCACGACGAGGGATGCTGCAGCATGGGTCTCGGTCGGCTGGTCCTGGGGAAACATCCCTGGGTTCGGCGACTTCTTCCTTCCTTGTTTCACCACTGGACCAAATTCCGGAGGCTAGCCTTGAGTACGGCGGCTTACTCAGGCTTCGTCTGGCTTCACAAAGTTCTCCGAGGCTTGAAATCGATCTGGTACGGCGGCTCCTCGGGAGCGTACGAGCGAGGGACATGAAAACTTACCCCGCAACTCCACCATAAATGTCGCGGTTGGAAAAGGCTCGACGAACGTGAATTGAAAATAAAGGTTGAATCGGTTAACTTCTGCCACAAACAAAAAGCAAAAAAGAACAAACGTTGAGAAAGCAGCAGCGAGCGTCAACGGCGGCAGTAGCGAGCGACGGTGCGTCGGCGTGACAGCTGCTAGCGCGAGAGTTAATGCATCGGCAAGAACACGGTCAGCTCCTTCTCTACTACACTCGACATCTCGAACATCTGACCTAGAATATTCGAAAGTGAGCTAGGGCGAGACTGACTAGGCAAGGTCATTCTGGCCTCCGTATCTTTTACACTCGGGTTAAGAATAAACACGAATCTTCCCGATGTACGAAGAAGCGTTCCTTCTCGATCGTGCACTCGGCCATATATAACCTGTGCGCAAACTGTTAACGGATTTCTTTCTGAATCAACGTAACGGCAAAAGCAATTTCGGCCTTCTTCTTTTTTTTTCTTTTGCTGGCAGAAATATTATTTAAAAAGACCATATAGACAATTTTAACATTTTTTAAAAGAAGGTGTTTCCGGACAGATTGGGGTGGATCCTAGCATGCCGCTTATTTTTTCTAGAGCCATGTGACTCTTATTTCTGTGCCTGCAAATAAATTTTCTAAACCGAAACAAACATTCGGATTTCTTTCATTTTTTTTCCTCTGGAAAGGGAAGTGACGTCGAGGAGCACTGTTGGTTTTCAGCTATAGAGCACGGATGTCTGTGAAGGAGTGGCCATATTAGTCGTCAGACTCATCAACCTGGAAGAAATGAACGACAACGCAGCGCTCGCAAACGGGTTCGAGCTCCTGTTCAGCAAACTCACGCCAACGGAACGAGAGATGCTTTTAAGGACGCGAAACTCTGGATCGGCACTTTACGAGGGCGCCCCAGACTTGCCACCGACTCCTCGGTAGCCGCCTCAGAGCGACTCTCCGCCGTCCCCGCCTGACTCGTCCACGCCGCCTTCGCACCAACGCAAAGAGCGCGTCATTCGTTTGAATCAATCGCCTGACGAGGAGCCCGTTGTCGTCATGCTTCGACGTCACGCAGCGCACCTCAGCTTACGTTCTGCCGCCGTTTCGAGGAGTCTCAAGCATCCCTCCCGGTGCGCTTATCACCACAACTGTTTAATGAATTGGTGCGGCACCCAAACTACTGTTCGGGCTAGAACTTAATCAGAGTGGACAGGACGGCAGCAGCGCGAGATGTAACATGCGTAACACGCGGTCTTTCATTTTCGTGCAGTTTCTGCTGCCGCCATGCGGAACACGTCTCAGCGCTTCTGAGGATGGCTTTCAGCGAGTGCGCCAACACGAAAGGGGATGCGAGGATATCGCGATGATTGAGCCAATTCCAGCACGTTTCTGCAACTTCCCATTGGCCAGTTCCGCATACGGGCACAAGATGTCAGGGCTAGCTGGAAGATCCTAGAGTTCCTGTATAGGCTCCCTACGGGAGCCAGAGTTGCGCATTTGTTTTCCCCGCGCCGCCACGCCGCCATTCGCCGAGATCCATCACGTGAGGAGCAAAGCATCCGTTGGCGTGCAAGAAAGCCACCTTTACGGTCGCTCCGCCGACGTTTCTCTTGCCCCGGCGTATGTTTCTCTGCTTTCCGCCTCCTTTTCCTCCTCTCCTGTTTTCCATGCGCGGCGGCGCGCGCGGCGCCGCTATTCGCCAAATTTAGTCACGTGAGGAGCAAAGCATCCAGCTCGTGCGGGAAAGCCGGCGCTACAGTCACGCGCCGAGGCTGAATGCGCAACTCTGCTACCGTAGGTAGCTATACAGGAACTCTAGAAGATCCTATGGGACTTCAGCGTCACCGCGTTGGTCTATAGACCTTGGCAAAAAGAGCTCCCTGGCTGCCGCCATTTTGCGACTCGAGAGAACCCTACCAGCCAGAAATTTCTGCCACCCGCCTGAGCTGTGGAAACCCAGTCAGCGCGACTCCCCACCTGCATTGTGCATTAGTTTTCTTGAAAGGTTTTGCTTTATTTGCCTGTTCAGGGTGCTTACACTTTTTTGTGTTATCTTCCACTGCGAGAACCAGGCAATACCAGGGATCGTAGTTTGCTCGGCCTTCACAGGAAACGAATGAAGAAAGCGAGCGTCAGACCGCCCGCGAAACGGGTCGTTCGACGTTTTCCGAGGATCACTGTATTTCCGTTGAGATAATCTCTGAAAAGCCCTCCCAGCTACGTTCCCGGTCTGCGCGAAAAATATCTGACAGGGTCGGGCCTGGAGTATGTGGACATTTGCGTTGGTGGTGTGCAAAAAACCAACTGTCTTCAAAACGTACGTGGCTTAAGGTCTAAACTTTGCGTTCTAGCCCTCTTCTGGAACAGAGCTTGTTCCAAAACTTGCAGGAGTGTCAAAAACAAGAGGACGGCTGTTCACTTTCATATCGCTCACGGGTGTACCATGGTGTATGTGAGGCACAGATGCGAGCACTCGCACGCCTGCTGATCACACTTAAGGATTTAAAATTTTTGACGAACACCGAAGACCAACGGTCACTGGTAACTCTATCCTCAATTTGCTTTGTACTTTCAGGTTAGGCTAGGTGTGCACTCACGTTTCGGCGCTGCTCTTCTTCACTGAGGCAGCGGTAAGGACTGACGCCGTTGACGTATCGTCCACTTCTGTTCAATGTGCATGGAGTGCTTGGGCCAGCTCTGGAAACGTAAGCATCTGCGATGTAGCCGCAGGTCTAGGTATGTATCCCTGGTGTTTTCAGGTGCACCCAGCAGCAGTGGTCAACATCTCCTTCTCCCGCCCAAGCCGTAGTGACCCCCCAGGTGATCCCGGTGCCGCTACCAGTGACATTACAGTCCCTCGGCCAAGAGGGAATGAGCTGACACTCTACAGCATGATCAAGGTAAAAGCATCTAACACCTACAGGTTGTACAGACAATTTGGGAGTGGCCTTCAGCCACAATTATGTATCATTTTTAAAACATTTGTTAAAGCAAGCCCAATTCTGTACCATGTTGCATTTCGAGAATAATGTTTAAATGCACTTTTAGCATTAAGGCGCATCGCCCTACCAGATTGCCGCTGTGACTAGCTTTGACAGCATAACATGAAGTGGCCATGACTTTGGCCTTTATCAATGGAGACAGTCTCGTCTCCAACGTCAAGGGGGTCAGAAGTGCCTTTCATGCATCCTGGTGTTGCGCTACACAGGCTCAAATCATGAACAGTTAAACTAAGGGAGGCTTCCGCTTCCCTGTGCCTGTTACTCTTTTATGTCATTTTAGTAGTGTTTTCCTACTCACTCCGATCGGATAGTAATATGCTTCAAGGTGCACAATCAGTCAAAAATTACCTGCAAAGCAGGCCTTTTAGGTGTTGTTTTCAAGAACGTGTGTGCAGCAGTTAGCTTAATAGGCTAATTTGTGTTTCAGGAACACTCCCCAAATGCATAGTGCTTGAAGGTTCTACCCTCTCAGTTCTTTAGCAACGAGGACACGGCAACTGCTTCCGAGGATGGCGATTCTCCTTAGCAGCCGGTTCCCCTAAGAGATATATTTAGAAAAGAGAATAAGAATCTGTTCGAGGACGACCAAGAATGTTATTTTATTGCAGTATTCGATGGCTGGTCCTGAGCCATGCAGAGGCAAATTTCTTGGAGGCCAGCACCCGGAAACAGAACCGCTCCGAGGCGTGGTATATCCATCGAAAAGGGCGACTCACTTCTTCACAAGGTTTATAATCAGAAAATTGAAACGAGCCTGACTGCTGTGATTGTCGAGGTTATGGGATACACTGTAACTCATGTTAAAGTGCGTGCTCCAATTCAGTGGGGCATTCAAAATGAAGACAATGCACGAGAGGCCTTTATTGGTCATGAAAGGGACAAACACAGGAACTTCGAGGTAAGGAGGTCGGGGTTAGTTATTTATTCACAGTGGCCCTTCCTTGGAGCAAGCCCTGACGGCATTGTCCTCGGAGACAAAAGTTCCCGGACCACGGGAGCGGCGGCCGATAAGCATTACTGCGCCCCCTGATGGCGCGGCGCCTGCTGTCGAGACCGGCGCTTGGCGTATGCGCGTCCTTCCTTAGTCGCAGGGATTTCGATTCTTTCGTTTCCGGCAGCCGTGCTGCGATTCTTCATAAAGGCTCGTTCACACATCTGCAACCGAGTATGACCGAGAGAGACAAGACCGCTTTTTTAGCCTCTTGCGACGTCTTAGGACCGGGTGCGCTGTTGCGGAACTGGTCCTAAGACGTCGTAAAAGGCTTAAAACCCGGTCTTGTCTCTCTCGGTCGTACTCGGTTGTAAATGTGTGAACGAGCCTTAACTTGCTGCGTGGCGCCGCTTCAGAAGCATCCATATTTCGTGCCAAGTTTAACCTGAAGTTCGCGCTAAAGTGCAACCCCGCTTGATTTTTGGTTTAAAAAAAAAACAATACAGTCCTCTTCAGTATCGCCTAGGAAGACCACACATCAAATATTACGACGCAGTTCTGTCTAAATGTTGCTTAAACGGTCCGGCAAACTTTGCAACTCGCCAAGTTGCCGAAATCGACTGACTCGAGAGGGCGAATTCAGGCGCAACCAACAGCGCAGTGAAGGCTACGGCGCGGGCGTAGCCTATATTGAGCTAAACGTCATCACCATTGCCCCCTTTTGCTTGTTTTTACTTCTCTGTGCGAGCATAGCGGATGACGTCAACAACGTTTCCTCTCGTCGCTCAGCGGTGTCCACGTGATTGGCGTAACGCGCCTGCGCAGCGCACTTCTTGGGAGCCGTATACGGCCGACCCGCCGTGATTCTGCCGTTACTGCCGTCTCTTGCGTCAACCGCCGTCGTCATCTAACCGTTTGTGATTATTGTCTCTCGGAGTTTCGTCCACACTACGGACACCACGTGCGCAGACGTATGTCGCAGTTGTGCAGGCGTCGTCGTGGCACGCGCCCGCCCCAATCCCGCCCGTCGTTGCGTAGAGGATCCCGTGACATTTCGTACCACGTGATGGCCATGTTCTTAGCGGCCCGAGGTCAATGTTGCCGGACGGAGAGAAGTCTCGGTTTAGATTTCAGCTCGTGTTTAAGATTAGATTTAAAAATATATATCCCATTTTTCCCGAAGCAAACGACGTGGGGTCTTCTACTAGGGCTTTTTCATGTAAAAGTTGCCGAAAAAGTCGCGAATCCTCAGCCAAGTTAGCCGGCCAGCGCGGTCTAATTTTTTTTATTCACAAATAAATAAAAACATAAATCCACCTCTGCCGCTGATTCACGAGCGCGGCCTGCCAAGGCAGCCGGCCAGGGCCCCTAATCTGGACACTTGGCGAAGTTGGCGAAGAAGTGCGCGAGAAATTCGGTGGCCGTGATTGGTCAACGCTGCATTCGACCTTGGCACCGGCCAATCATAGCCGGCGGACTTCTCGACGACTTTTTTGCCAAGTCCAGATGAGAGCACCAGCGCGGCTTTTTAGCGCGATCTCTGGCGCAGCTTGGCGCGGCCGCGCGGGTGCTTATGAAGCGGCGCCACGCGGCAAGTTATCGGAAATCGCCGTCAGGGCGCGCAGCGATGCATATCGGCTGCCACTCCCGTGGTCCGGGAACTTTTCTTGCCAACTTACAGCTATGCCTCGGGTACAAATAGATTCAGGTCTGCTTTGCTATACTCCTTCTCACTTGAAGTGCGAGCGTAGTAGAAGCCATGACAGCGAGTTCTCCAATGTGAACGCACATGCTAGGCACAAACTTTTCTGCAGTGCAAGTGTCGTTCAGGGCGACATGCTCACGCTTGTATCCTACGTTTCGCTCACACTTCGAAAGGGAGTAGAGTTTTTTTTAAATAAAGCCTCATTGCAAATGGTTTACAATTTTTTTTACAATTTATTGTTTCCGTTAATGCCACGTGCAAAATGCCTGTTTTGTTTATACACTATAAATATTCTCTCACTTTGGTAAACGAACCACTCATATGTATAGCGACACTTTCCTGAAAATTAATTCGAAGTTCTGTATTTTAATTATCATTTTGTATTTCAACTTCTCCTAACCTTTTGCACAGTTTACTACTCTGGTACTTGTTGTTTGTGGTGCATTTAGTTTTTTAGTTCATACAGGCTAATATATGTTTGCAAGCAAGGCTACTAAATGTTGTGCTAAATAGCCTGAGTTTCTGAAAAAACACTAAAAGAGAAAAGTCTGTTTGTTTATTGACAAGGCACAAAACATTGTATACATAAAATTTGAGTTGCAAGGCTTAATTCACCATTTTAACAAAAAGAAACACCCCCACTCAAGACAGCAGGAGAAAAATGAGCATAAGCTTAAGATATGCTTGGGAGAAGAGCGTGTTGGTTTAAGTCATGGATGAAGAAAGAATAAAACAATTAAAACAGGAACAACACAACCACATATTTCAACTAGCAACAGACGAGTAAACTTTCAACAGCGAGTAGCCGACTATACCCAGGAGGAGAAGGCGGCAGAAGAGAAGATAAGAAAAGGAAAACGTGAAGTGCAAGTCAGAGTGATGGGCTTATCTCGGATTTTAGAAATTCAACCTCAGTTTTCGTCAGCAGGAGGGAAGGGTTTGACACGTCATGCGTCAACGCCATGCGACATCACGACGACGCCTGGACGTCAACGTCGTCATCGACGCTGACAACGCGCGTCACATCAAGACTGCGTTTTGGCGTCATACTGTGTCGACAACGACATCGATGTGAACTTTGACGACGACGACGACGACGTGACGCGACGTCAAGATGACGGCGTCTATGTCAATGCGAAGTCATAAGGATTCTTCGTATGAGGTAGACGACGTCGACATGACGCCACTCGGCGTCACGACGACGTCCCGACCACTTCACGACGTCGGCGTCGACGTCATTGTTGACGACGACGACGTTACACGCCGTCAAGGCTTCGTCATGACCGCGTTACAACGGCGACTTGATGTCGCGAAACGGCGTCGTCCTCGACGCGTCGCGATGTCGCTACGGCCGTACGACAGCATCTTGGCGTCGAGTAACGTCGTAGTCGAAGACGACGTCGTGGCGTCGTCGTAACGTTACGTCGTCGTGCCGTGGTGTTTTGACTTTTCCTCTGACGTCAAAATCATTAAAAAAATGTAGCCGCTAAGTGGCTATATTGCCCATATGACCTTGGCCCGTGTCGCTCGCTTCGATCGCAGCTAAGGTGGCACTGCGATCGAAGTGGCTTGGTTCCACCTAGTGCCACTAAGTAAGCTACGCTTCGGAATAACAGCACTTGGCCATATTGTGGCTTAAAATCGTGGTTGCCAGTTATCTGAAGCCTTATCTGAAATCCCAGAAAACACTTTTCCGTCCTCCACAAATGCTTAAACAGTTCGCGACAAAGCAAGGCAATATTACAGGAGCTTTCTAACACTGAATCTAATGCTGAGGGAGTCGCACTTTTGAATCATGACGATCGGCAGTTGCGTCTGCTCTGCACAAGTGCCAAAATGGCGGCGCCTACAACTATGTCACGGAACGGAGGTCCGATACTCTAAGCGCACCTCATTTAGTGGCTCCCACCAGATCACTTTCCACATTTTGAGGTGCAAGTGAAAGCATGAGCGGAGACTGTAGCTCGCCCCACTCAGTCTTTTCTAGTTCACTCTATCAGAGTGAGGATATTTTAACTTCCTCCGCTGGTACAAACACGTGCAATGCGAAGCTTCTATCCACTATAAAAATTAAAACATAACCGCATGGGTTGCACGTGCGCTACCCAGAGTGAGGTAGGAGCACGGTGGAAAAAAATGCATTTCGGTGATGACTCTGGCCGCTCTTCCCGCGGTGAGCAAGCGACCAGATCGTGATCGGAGCTAGCCTCGAACCAGGAGTAGTTAGTACCGCACAGCCGCGGAGGGCGCTGAGGTATTAGGTCCCTTCTCGGTGGCCATGGTGTCGGCGGCGTAGCGTGCTCTCCTTTTTCGCGGTGTGGTGGTAGTGTGCGGCCAGTGGCTGGCCTCGTGTTTTGCTTTGGTGCTGTGTCGATCACAGGTGCCACCCTCGTGTACGAAGGTGAGCCTTAACCCGGAGAAGAAGGAAGAGAACACAGATTTACGGACTCTGGCGACTGGGTGGCGGCGTGGCGGCGGTAAGGTACAACAAAAAGCGGTGAGCGAGGGAATGCGGGACCACCGCTGGGAGAAACAACCGGAGCGGTCGCATTGGGAGGGACCCCATACGTGGGCGCCATCTATCCCCGTGCGAGTGAAGGGCGCTCGGTGCGCCGAACATAATATTGCCCAGGCGTCGGACAGAGAGTCGTCACCTCAATGTATTTCTTCCATCGTGGGTAATAATGAGAAAAACAGAAGCGCCCGTTGCGAGTTTCTTTTCGCGATGCACAGCCCAGCACGCGCGTGTTCGTCTCTTTGGAAAGCAAGCAAAAGCATGTGCCGTACTCACGGACTCTATGACACTGGTCAGTTCGGAAGCGAAGCGTTCGCGTGTTTGATCGGGCTTCAATGTGCTGTATTGGCGCGGAAAGTTGGCGTGGGCTCTGGGTTACAGTGAAACTTTTCACCTTAGAATCGACAGGCGTCCTCGGTTTTCTACAACACCAGCAAAATAAAATTTAAAACAAAAAAATCTGTAGTACCCGGCTTGTTTATTTACAATGTAAATTGATTTCAAAGTCTGGCGAATATTCAATACTTTAAATAATTCGCGAATATTATTTGCTGTTCGATTCGATTCCCGGCAAACTTTTGCTGCTCAACGCGGTCGTTTTTGTTGTTTTTGTTGTTTCTCCGAAAATTACGAATATTGTTTTCGAATGTTTCGATTTCTCGCGTCAAGGTACGCCTCTGTGCCCCAGCGCTCCCGCGTCAAGCTTCACTGCCTTACACCGGTGCGCTCGGAGAAACGGCTGACGCGGCAGGGCATCTCGGTGGGCTCAGACCGGAGAAAATATGTTTATTAAAAGGAATGCGATGGTGACTCGCTAAAAAACATAAACACCAAGTGTTTAAGGGCGTTTAATAAGAAAGAAAATAAAAACAAATCATATAAAGACTACGGTGCGAGCTTGATTAAGGTATATAGATGGGGTCAATTTAAGTACTGTTTATATGCAGGGTGTTATTGGAAACGCGGGCTTCTGCAAAAACTACGCGTCGCACAAAAAAAGAAAAGTTAATATACCGCTGTGCTCTGTGGGAAAGGGCCCATTAAGGAAAATGATCAGCGTTCAGTATAATTAAATAATTAATTACTTTTTATATTCTTTTTTTTTTTAATTATTAACTTTAAAGATAAGGTTGGAGTTAGAAACCTGATGCGCATTATCCGAAACTACTATATTCACCTATATTATATTAATATAAGGCACGCGCAGCATCTTACGAAAATCAAAACCCCCCAAATCACGTTGAGGTGGAAAGAGTGTATGACCATTCCGTGACGTCATGGACTTTGCGCGCAGAATTTCAAATACATTTCTCGCCGTTCATATTGCTCTAAAAAATATTTTTTTGCGTAAGATTTATTTTTTTTTACACAACTGTTTAAAAAAACGGTGTTTTTTTTTTTTAGAGGGGCCCTTTAAGCTGAGACTAGAAGCTCCGCCTTCAGCGCGAGCTTTCTGCCCTTGCTAACAAAAGGGTGAAAGCGCATGTACACGCAACCAAAGCACTACGGAAGCCAGAGAGCTCGCCCTGAAGGAGGAGCGTCTATACTCTATTTCACCTTATGATGTACCGCAGGAAAGGCTAGAAGCGCGAGCTCGTTGCTCTAGGGCACGTCTCGGTGGCACAAGCTCTCGTGCATTGAGGGCAGCTGTCAACGCTATGAGATCGCGCTTCTAGCTTTCGCTGCGGTACAACATAAGGTGAAACGGAGTATAGTCTAGGGCGGGGTGTAAGATAGACAGGTGGGGAAACGAGAGCCAAGTGAGCGACCGGATTGTGTACCCCTCGGTTTTCTCTTTTTCTGTGGCGCCATCTATGTGGAACACCGCCAACTCTCACTCCAGGTCGGCGACCGGTGGCGACCGGCTAAACTGACGGAGATGGTTTCTCGTGGATTTTCAAT
The DNA here is from genome assembly GCF_016920785.2 of Ixodes scapularis. Taxonomy (NCBI): domain Eukaryota; kingdom Metazoa; phylum Arthropoda; class Arachnida; order Ixodida; family Ixodidae; genus Ixodes; species Ixodes scapularis. Next base: position 189,884,504 of record NW_024609857.1, read on the forward strand.
AGAGGACTGTCGTGCTCTCGGTTTATTTTGCGCACTCTCCCATAAAGTTCCATGCAAATCCGATTCCAATTTTTTTCTTCTCGCCGCAGCGCCATCTGTCGCAAGTTGGGGGTACCCGCAAGCAGACGAGTACACAATCCGGTCACGGCGCTGCGGTAGGCTTCTATGGGCCGTTTCCCCACCTGCCTATCTTACACCCTGGTCTAGGGTGAACGGAAGATAAGCGCGAGAAAACACAAAAAAGCCTCCCACCAGCCGTTACGTCATAAAAAGAATCTTTCGGCCGCCAAGCGCGTGTTGTACGTGTGGGCAGCGCGCGCAATTAGCGGCGAGATGTTTTGGTGGCGCCCTCCCATGGTTCCTTCTCGTGACGTCACTACCTTGCGAACAACAAGTTCCATGGTGTCTGTAATGAGCATGGTGGAAGCTTCAAATCATTGCGCTCTGAAACCAACACTCCCAACACTGGCAAAATTGAAGTTCTTCCATTCCTCTTATCTCCGTCGAAGAGAAATGCTTTCCTGACGTCATAGTCAGTACTGGTTCAATCGTGGAAGACCGATCACAGCGACGCTTTCGATCGTGCACGTCGTCAATTGCGCGACGTCTTTTTCTGACCTTCTAGAAAATACCAAGGCCGTGTTCTAAAATTTACTCGATCTTACTCCAGGGTAGGGGTTTTGTACCTTGGCGTTCCAAAACCTACCCGCGTCCAGCGTTCTTCAATCTGTGTTGTCACGTGATAAATAAATTAATTTATTTATCAATTTATTATCAATAAATTAAAGATAAATAAATTCAAATTCAAATTCAAATTCAAAAATACGAGCCGCCGGAGTAACTCGGATCCATTTGGGTAAGATTTGGAGCGAAGCCCAAGAATGGCGCATGCATAGCTTCGATAGGCGCTGAAACTCTTTTCATGACGTCACGCTCCGGGAAGGAGAGGCTTCACCGGTACTTTGAAAACGATTTTTCTGCAGCCTCCGCGTACCAAATTGAAAAATACTCTCGATATTCGTGATGCTGGGGGCCAAATGAAGAAGTGTTTTTACCGTCAAATACAGAACCGCTTCAGTTTCCCTTTCAGGGACAATGTCAGAGGGGAGAAAATCACCTATACTAATAATATAAATAAGGTGGCCATCACTTTGCGTGTTGTGTTGGGTTATGTTTTACTCAGCTTGTTTAATGGGGGCACTTTTCTATAAGCAGCGAAGAAATAGGTGTATTTTTATTTTACCGCAAAAATGAACCACGCATCGACGGATGCTCAGTCCCCGCCCAGTCGTAGCGCTAACAGTCTGAACCAGGTGCCAAAGTTCCAAAACTTGCCGTTATCCCATCCAAAATTTATAAGCAATTTTCAGAAATGTTCACAAAGAAAATGGCGGCCGATGAAGCCCGCAAATGAAATGGAGATGAACAGCATCGGCCACCAGGAACGGGTCGACGCCATCGACTCATTGAACATTTCTGAAAATCGCTTATTACTAGGGTTTCGTGTTTTCGATAAATATACCGATAAACCTCGAAATGTAACACACCGTTTTGTTGAAATTAGAGAAAACCGAAAAACCTGTTTCAATTTGTTCAGAAGGCAAAACAGTCGAAACGACTTACGGTTTATCCGTCTCCCCGCTAAACTTATGAAACTGAATCGGTGTGTAGATCACGTGACCTCAGTCTTCCCGCTGCATTTAGCGGGGAAATTGAATTGGTATTTAAGTCGTCAATTTCCCTGCTAGAGTCAGCTCAGAAAGTGAATTCACGTGACGGTAATGTGACGTCAGGTCAGTCAGTGTGTTCTCTCGTCGTAAGAGGTTTTTAAGGCCCGTTCACGCAGTTGTGACTTCTTAGGACCGAGTGCCTTGAAACCCCCCAAAATATCTTACGACGAGAGGACACACTGGCACCGCGTATCGGGTAGCAGTGGAACACTAGGCGGTCCGGTATATTTTCTATTTCTTTCGCGCATTATTCGTTCTTTCTTGGCTTGAAAAACTTATGCCAATGTTATAAACGAACATTTCTCATAAGTAGTACGTACATTTAACCTCGCAAATGCCGCCGAACCTTCGCTCAAGTGAAATAAAGTTCCAGGGTCACCGCAATGATGGCGCCAATGTGTCAGTGTGTTCTCTCGTCGTAAGAGATTTAAGGCGTTGTTCTAATGAGTCGCAATTGTGTGAACGGGCCTTTACGTTTATTAGTCCAGAGATTGCGCGATCTTTGATCCTTATGCGTCCCGTCCCTTCTCGCGCGCAGGCGGTAGCTAAGAGCCTGGCCTTGCTTTCAAATCTTCCTTGGTGGGTGATGGTGGGCGGTGGGCAATGAGTGCATGTAGGTTTTGGCGAGAATCGGGCTTTTTTAGCTCGCTTCTGTGAAGTTTGGTGACGTCAGGTCGGATTCTCAGATCTCCACGGGACAGGTAGTCCAGCAGAGACCGCAGTATCCGGGTGCTTCTGTCGGAGATGCCGGAATGTGTACATTGTCCCATGTTCGCGGGACGGTCGACCGGGGACAAGACCTCCAGCGCCTCGCTTCGGTGGGTGGTCAGGTCCGAACACTCCCATATAAGGTGTTGCAATCGAGGAACGGACTGCGGGTGTTGTATCCTGACTGATCATTTTATTAGTACTTCCTCTTCTTTTATGCTAAATTTCTCTTCTTCCTCCTCGTCATCTTCACTCCACAATAAAGTCAGTCTGGTATTGCCCACCGCAGCGTTCGGTCGCACATTCCCGACCTGCCGGGTCCACCGAGGACACCACAAACCTTTTTGGCGACGAGGATGGAGGGATTCGGACTCAAGCCACCTCCAGACTTCTTGAACAAACCAGGGACTCCGAAAATTCCATGGGAGCAATGGATTTCGCTTTTCGAATGCTTTATGGGAGCGTCTGGTGCCCTTCAACCATCCCCAGAACACCGCCAATACCTACTCCGCCACTGCCTGGGATTGGAAGGTCAACGGATATTCGACACCCTGCCTTCCTCCCGCGCTGTCGCTGTGCCGTCGCAAGCAACGACGTCAGCGGCAGCCAGTTCTCCTGCCAGTTCTTCAGTCGTTGCTACACCGAAGAGAAGAGACGTATACCAAGAGGCTGTAGATTCCCTCAGCGCACACTTCCAAAGGTCATGCAACATCAACCTCGAGCGTCACCGATTTCGCCGGCGCTACCAACGTCCGGAAGAGTCCTTGTCAGACTACTTGACTGATCTCCGAGCATTGGCAGTTCCGGCCAACTTTGGTCCTCAACAGGACGAGAACATCCGAGAACAGTTCACAGCTGGAGTGCTGTCAACTCAAGTTCCTGAACGGCTACTTCTGGAAAGCAATCTCCCCTTCGACCAAGCCGTTCAAATCGTCCTCAACATCGAAAGGACCAAGGCCGAGGCCAAGGAGCTGACCATTGCCACAGAACAGCAATCGACATGCCACGTCGCCCATAACGTTCAGAAGGTCGACTATCACCGACAGTTTCCTCGTGGAACTTGTGGTTCTCCTTACGGCCACTGCCTTTGGGAGTACCACGTTCGCGGCGAGACGCTCTACCGCGAAGCGGGTTCGTACTCGCGTGGCATGCTGCTCGTTGAGCGCAAACAGACACCGGTCACGTTGGTAACGGTGATAAACTCTGTTTATTTACAATGAAACAAATAACAACAAAACAGCGACTATAAGCTGGTGAACGCCGTCGGTGTGGAGATCGCCCACGGCCGAACGGTCGTTCACAAAGGTACAAAGTACGGGGTCAACGCTCACCGGTGCGCCGGAAGGGTCCCCGTTGTCGCCGCCGCCGAATCCCAGGAAGAAGAGAGCGGAGATACTGCTGTCCGCTGGTTTTAAGATAACGGCGGGTGCGAAGTGGCCAATCAAGGAGCGACACGTCGATCTCCTTCGTGCGGGGGTTCGTTACGGAAATCGCCCCAAAGGGGGAGAAGAGGAAGCCACTCACAATGGTAAGTAGCGCCACCTCTCGCTACGCCAGCGCGGCCGCCACGGCGCGCCAAAACGCTGACGCGACAGAATGTTGAGGGATCACAATCCCCACACTCCCCCCTCCTTAGCCAATAGTCACCCGCAGACGGGTAGACCAACACAAACACACAACAAGACTAAAATAATAAAAAAAAAAGGCCGCCAGCGGCTGCAACTACACGGGAAACAACAGCCCGGCTCAGAGGTTCATGGTTCAAAAGTTCGTCCAACGGTCCCTCACCAGCGGTACAGCTCCCAGCGGCAGTCGGTCGGCTGCGTCATCCCGTGACAGCCGCGCACGTGGCGGGTCACCTCCTGAGCGCCCAGGACGGGATAGGGCGTCGAGCCCAAAGTGACGACTGTCCCACAGCAGCATTCCGACAGCACAGGCGTCGGACTTGAAGGGGAATACATGAAGGTAGAAGCACTCCGGAGCCATCCACCGCACTGGGAGGGCGCCCTTGGACTTCTGGTGGTACACGTCCGTCTCGGAGTCCGCAATGCTCCTGGAGAGGCCAAAGTCGGCGATCTTGCAGCAGCCGTGTTCGTCGACGAGCACGTTCCGGGCGGCCAGGTCCCGGTGGATTGTCCCTCGGCTGCCGATGTAGTGCGTGCTCTACGAGCCCTGCTGGGCGAACTGCGCCAGGTCCCTGGGGCCCTTGGGACTTGTTACGGGACGAACGGGAACAGCTGGTCCCTGGTCGGCGATCTTTCTGACCACGGCACGGGTCCCGAAGATGATGAGCGGGCAGTCCCTGGCCAGATATCGATCCCGACGGCCCAGGAAAACGACGGGTTGCTGGTTTAGCCCGCGGCCGGCTGGGGTAGCGGGGACGAGTCACGCCCAGCCGTGGCCCCTGGACGCCGCTGGATGCCGCTAAACTACCGTAGCCAGGAGACAGCAGCTCCAGAACGACGCGAAGCAAAGGCTGGATGTCCTCTTCGTAGGTGCGGAACGTACTGCGGCAGAATGACCACTTGGTCTCCGACCGCTTGTGACGACGCTCGCACCGCGCTCTTGCGTTGACAAGTGGCCCACGTGAGCGTAGGTGGCAATAACTGACCAATGGCAGTTACGCGTACCCTTTCCCTCGGAAGCCGTGCTTGGGGGATTCCCCTACGGGTTCATCCGGGAGCGAACGCTGAGGTGACATATCTAGGTCACTGCAATTGCCAGTAAACAATGGTGTCTGGCGCGTTCGCGAAGGCAGCAGGTGTATTGTGCTTTGCACTTCCCTTAATGTGACATTTCGCCACTTACAGGGGCTGCCTCTACGAAAACTTCGGATAATAGTTCCTCCGTCTACGCAGATTGTAGCGAGACGCCTGTTGTTCATCGTCGGCGTTATCTCGCGCTGCGTGTGCATGTTTCTGCGGGGGCAGAGTTTGCTCGTTGGCCCCGTTTTCCCTCTCATGGTAGGGTTTCAGATCGCACACATGCACTGGCCCACCGACTTTTCTTGATTGCAAGTTTGTCAGCTTGTACACGAGTGGGGAGAGAATCTCTTGTACTCGGTACGGGCCACACCACTTCGGAGCCAATGCGGCCGAGAAGCCTTTGCTGGCATCACTCAGAACATGGTTGCGTCTGAGGACGAGATCGCCCACTTTGTAGCGCAGATCTCGATGCGAGCGGTCGTACTGAGCTTTTTGTTTCGCTCGTGCTACCCCGAGATTGCGACGCGCCTCCGAGAAGGCTTCCGTCATCCGAGTTTGTAGCTGCCGCGCGTGGTCCGTTTGCGTCGGCTGTGCGCTGTCCAACCCGGCGCTCGCCCCTAGGACACGGTCCATGGGGTTCGGAAGCTCTCTCCCGAATGTGAGGAAAGCGGGGGTGAAGCCCGTCGAACGGTTGAGAGTGGTCCGAAGTGCGAACCCGATCTCGGGGATATATACGTCCCAGTCACGGTGCCTTTCCGCGAAGGCGGCCAGCATTGGTTTGATGTTTCTGTTACATCGCTCCGTGATGTTCGACTGCGGGTGGTATGGCGTGGTTGTTTTGTGCTTTATGCCAAGGGCCTTGCACGCGTCCACGAATACCTTCCCGACGAAGTAGCTCGCTCGATCTGTCAAAAGAGCTTCGGGGAATCCAAAACGGGTGAAAACCTCCATGAGCTTCTCCGTGATCGCTCGGGCTATCAGCTTACGGAGTGGAAAAAGTTCCGTCCATTTGCTGAAGTGGTCAGTTACAACCAGCAGATACTGGTGTCCTTTAGGGCTCCTCGGTAGGGGGCCGACCACGTCGCAGGCTGCCAGAGACCATGATTGCTGGCTCGGAATCGGTTGCATTAGGCCCGGCGGTTTGCCGCCTCTCGGTTTGAAGCTTTGGCAAGAGTGGCAGGTGCGGGCATAACGGAAGACGTCCCGTTTCATGCCCGGCCAGGTGGCGATGAGACATAACTTAGAGTAAGTCTTGGAGCCGCTCGCGTGTCCGGCCAAGTGCGAGTCGTGATAGTAGCGCAAAACTGCGTTTCTCAGACTGCGGGGTACCACTACCTTGAATGCCTCGTCGGAGTCGTTCTCGGAGGGTATGTACCTCAGCAAGAGACCCGTCATTGCTCAGCAGATATGAATCCTCCGTGCCCGCACCAATACCAGATACGTCCCGGCACCTACTACAATACCAGTAGTGTTGCGCCCGGCGGTCGCACCGCCCGCCTCCACGGCGTCCGACTCTTCCGCGAGTCCGTCGATCACCTTTCGACAAAACGGATCATTCTGCTGGGCTTTCAGTAGCTCTTCTTTGCTGAACACGATTCCCACTGCGCTCACTGCGTCTAGGTGGTTGATCGTCTCGTCCGGGGTGGTCAGATCTGCTGCCTCCCTTTGGGACTGAGTCACGGCTTCGCCTGACACTGTGAGTGTCGTTGGCTCGGCCTGGGTCTTTGCGGAAATCTGTGTGCAGTCTACGGGGGCTCGGGACAATGCGTCCGCCACCACGTTTGTGCTGCCTTTCCGGTACCGCACGACGTAGTCGTATTTTTGCAGCATCAAAGCCCATCTTGCCAAGCGACCAGCGGGTTCGCGAAGTCGGGAGAGCCATATTAGGCTTTGGTGATCTGTTTCGATCTCGAAGGTGGTCCCGTCGACATAAATGTCGAAACACCGGACTGCAAAGACGATGGCCAAGCACTCTTGTTCGCATGTGCTGTAGTTCCTTTCAGCTGGCGTCAACGAGCGGCTGGCGAAGGCCACCGGTCGGAGTACGCCTTCGTGCTGTTGGAGCAGGACCGCGCCCAAGCCAAGATTGCTGGCATCTGTTTGGATCAGAAAGGGATTGTTCAAGTCGGGTAGCTTGAGTTCAGCTGTGTCCGCGAGCGCTCGGGAGGTGCGGCGAAAGGCCACTTCCTGCTCGGGACCCCAGCTCCAACTCACGGACTTTCGCAATAGGCGTGTCAGTGGTGCTTGAAGCGTCGCGCAGTTTGGGATGAATTGGCGATAGAAGTTCACCATTCCCAGGTAGCGACGGAGGGAGCTCACGTCGGTTGGCGCAGAAAACTCCAGGATTGCCTGTAGTTTGTCGGGATGTGGCGCAAGGCGCCCGCGATCCAGTTCGAACCCGAGCAAGGCGATGCGGGTTTCGGCTATTTGAGCCTTTTCGGGGTTCAGGGTCATTCCCGCGGCTTTTAGCCGGTCGAGTACGTCCTCGAGATGACGTAGGTGATCTTCGAAGGTGTTGGAGTAGACGACAATGTCGTCGAGATAGGCCATTGCGTGTTTCCATTTGGCTTCTCCCAGTACTCGGTCGATCAATCGCTGGAACGGGCGCTCCGCACAGACCGAAGGGCATTCGCGTGAATTCGAAAAGCCCGCGGTGACAACAGAAGGCTGTTTTTGCCTCGTCACCTGGCTCCATCCGAACCTGGAGGTAGCCTCGGCTAGCGTCCAGGGTGGAGAAGTACCGCGCACTGCCCAAGTTGGACAGAATCGAGTCAATGCTCGGTAGCGGGTAGGCGTCCTTTCGTGTGACGTCGTTCAGACGGCGGTAGTCCACGCAAAGACGTGAGCTGCCGTCTTTCTTCGGGACCAACACCACGGGGAATACCCAGGGGCTGTTAGATCGCCGGACAACTCCGGTGTCGATCATTTCGTCCAGGGCACGGTCGATGGCTTTTCGTTTAGCCAAGCTTACGGGTCGCGCGTTCTGCCTTCTTGGCAGTTCGTCGCCCGTGTCAATGCGATGTCGCACTTCGTTTGTGCAGCCCGGTCGGTCCGTGAACATTGCGTCATAGCGGCGCAATGTTTACGGAGTGGCGGTGGCCCTAAGGAGATAACCACAATTTGGCCCCACGTTGGGCGTCAAATTGTGGTTCTCCTTAGGGCCACTGCCTTTGGGAGTACCACGTTCGCGGCGAGACGCTCTACCGCGAAGCGGGTTTGTACTCGCGTGGCATGCTGCTCGTTGAGCGCAAACAGACACCAGTCACGTTGGTAACGGTGATAAACTCTGTTTATTTACAATGAAACAAATAACAACAAAACAGCGACAGTAAGCTGGTGAACGCCGTCGGTGTGGAGATCGCCCACGGCCGAACGGTCGTTCACAAAGGTACAAAGTACGGGGTCAACGCTCACCGGTGCGCCGGAAGGGTCCCCGTTGTCGCCGCCGCCGAATCCCAGCAAGAAGAGAGCGGAGATACTGCTGTCCGCTGGTTTTAAGATAACGGCGGGGGCGAAGTGGCCAATCAAGGAGCGACACGTCGATCTCCTTTGTGCGGGGGTTCGTTACGGAAATCGCCCCAAAGGGGGAGAGGAGGAAGCCACTCACAGTAGAGTGCCTCAATGTTGCTTCCCGGCTGCGCCTTGCTAGAGTGGGGACATCCTTTGGGAGGGCAAGTGCCGCTTTTTCTTGTTTTCCCCCTCTCGCTCCCGGCCGCCGCCGCCATTTTGCCTCCCCGATCGGCCGCCGGTGCACATGTGGGATCGCTGAACTGGCTTGTCCTTTTGCAAATGCCGGGTTGCTGCGTGCCGCAGTGTTCGAATCACTCGAGGAATGGGTGGAAGCTGTACGGCGTCCCAACAAACGCCGAACGGAGTCGTCTGTGGCTCGTACAGATAAAGCGGGACGACTGGGAGCCGAGCCGTTCGTCGTCTGTGTGCGGCGTGAGTACCAACTTTGTTTCCTTGAAATCGCCGGGTCTTTTGCCGCACAGTTAATTGCTAGAAAGTGGTATTTCAGGTCGTGTTCCTGTAAGTTGGTTTATTTAGATAGGTTGTCATTTTTCTTGTGGGATGTATCTGTTTGGTTGTGTGAGGTTGATCCTTTTGGATTTTGTGTGTGTGTTCTACATCTTTGTTTTCCTATCCAGGCATGCACCTACAAGTCCTGTTTTTTTGTACATCTGTGTTGTGCAGTCACTAATTTGTTTGCACTACTGCATGTTTCAGTAAGTTGGTTTGTTAATGTATGTTGCCACCATTCTTGTGGAAAGTGTGTGTTTGATTATTTTTTTTTATATTTTATGTGGATTCTATATCTGTGGATTCCTATCCAGGCATCTATGTGTCCTGTTTTTTGTATTGTATTGTTGTACAATCCAAGATATTTTTTTTTTTTTACTATTACTTATTTTGGTAAGTTGGTTCGTTTAGGTGTGTTATCACTTTATGGAATCTGTGTTTGGTTGTGTGTAATTGATTCTTTTGGATTTAGTGTGTTTTATTTCTGGGGTTTCCTCTACAAACATCTGTGAGTCCTGTTTTTTTTTTTTTTTTTTTTTTTTGTATATATCAAGCTGCTGTGTTAAATAAATCCTCATGTTTGAGATTTCTCCGTTCTCTGCCTTTTTTTATTTCCATTTCCTTAGTGTCGGGTCTTCACCCTTAAATCTGACCCATGTCTAAACAATACTCTAAATTTTAATTACTGCCTTCAAAATGTCGAGTAAACACGTGTTGTAATGAATCCTGTACTGAGTGCACCACCATAACGATCTCCATCCTCTCCACTTTAAACTTACTTTGTAAGACTTTTGCATGTTGTAAAATGTTCTTCAATACAACCCTGTTGCAGGTGCTGATACTCTGTGTTGAGAATTACTTTCTATCTGAAAACAGGGGAGCGTGTATGTTAATTCTAATGCTGTTTCTTATTTTAGTGCTCAAGGCTATAAACCTATCTAATATGACATGTTACTTACCTAAAGATATTTGTAAACTGAACGTACATCTATTGATTTATGTCTGCATCAGTGCATTTTAAGGAAACAGATGAGCAAAAATGTAATAGTAACAAATAAAATATTCTGATTTCTGTCTGCGGAAGGTCTTTTGAGAATACAGGCCAGCAAACAAAATTTATAGACACCCTACTGCGGCCGTTTAGGGGAATATAGGAGGAAAACTTAAATCTCTCTGGATTTGTGCGTGCACTTTTGTGTGCGCTGGTGCCTACAGGGCACCAGCGGGCATACAAAATAGGCAAGCAATTTTTTTTTTGTTTTGAAAAGGTAAGTTGTAAGGTTTTTAGAACACCTGCACCAACAAGTGAGAAACTTTTAAATTCTAAATGAGCCATGGAAAAAAAGCAGAAATGTTTACTTGTCAAATTACCTCTCAACACTGCACAGCGGCCGCCTATTCAGTGGTTTTCTTGCATCAAATGGCCCATTTCAGTCTCATAGCTTTTGGAAGCACAGCGCGTTCAAGTATACTCAGAATTCTAGCGATATTAGCTTAGTTCCGGTTTCTAAATTTGGCTCCTTCCGATTAAAAACCAAACACAAAAACCTCAACAGGTCCTTATGGAATGTCTCTTATTAAGTAGCTCTTATTTCAGAAGCTCTGAATGCTAATCCAGAACTTATCACGATAACAATATAGTCGAATAAGAAGCGATAGAAAGCAGAGCGTATATGTTCATATCAGCACCTCGCTCGTTGATCGCTTTCATTTTCCTCATTCAATGCAAGGCCAAACACGGGTAGGTATTGCAGCAGATGATAGCGCATATAGTCGGTATCAAATGTACTTTCATAGATCGACCATCTGTAAGAACTGGGCCACAATGCCAGAAGCAGCCGATGGAACTTTCGCGAGCACATTTGCGTTGTATGCGGACTAAATCGTAATTTTAAATGGGAAATCAAACGCATATTTGACTGAACGCGTAAAGTTACGTGTCTTGAAGTGGTCACACTCTATTTCACAGGTGAGAATGCTCACTAGCTGCGTAGAGAGCTCACAAACGGCTGCATAAGCCCTCTTCCACATAGACTCGGCGGGCGAAGAAGGCGGCAATATGGCGACTCCGCTAGCAGACGACAGAGTTGTCTCCACTCTGGTACGGCGGGAGCCAGCAACATTGAGGCACTCTAACTCACAGTTGTAAGTAGCGCCACCTCTCGCTACGCCAGCGCGGCCGCCACGGCGCGCCAAAACGCTGACGCGACAGAATGTTGAGGGATCACAATCCCCACAAACTTCGTCCTCCTACAAGCTGTCGGGACGAAACTTTCCACCTCAGCGCAATACGCTGCAGAACATGGCGCAGTCGCTCTAAGTGCTCTTTTTTGAACTTTCCAAAGACGATGACGTCATCAAGATAAAACTCCTTTACATCCTTCTAGAATCGCTGCCATCACCTCTTGGAATGTTGCTGGCGCGGACGCGAGGCCGAAGCAAACACGCTTGAAGCGGAAAAGGCCTTCGTGTGTTATAAATGCTGTTAAGTCTCGACTCTCAGGATGAAGGGTGACTTGTTGGTATGCTGACGCCATGTCCAATTTAGAGAAACGCCTTTCCCCGTGTAGCGCATTCAAAAGCTCCTCGATGTGAGGCAAAGAGCCTTGTTAGCTTCCCTGAGGTCTACACACATTCGGATTGAACCATCTTTCTTTTGTACTACAACAATAGGTGAAACCCATTCGGATGAGCTGATGCGTTCAATTACTCCTGCTGCATCAAGGCGCTTAACTCTTCCGTGACAGGTTTTCGTGCCATTAATGGGATGCGACGCATCTTGTGCTGCACGGGTCGCACTGAGCTCCGGATCTTCACCTTGTGAGTGTAGCCTTTGACATGGCCCATCTCAGGGGTGAAGAGATGACCGAAGTCATTCAAAGACGTCGAAAGGCCCGGTCAAGTCGGCGAAGGTTTCGTGGTGTCGAAATCGGAAGCGGCGTCAAAACTTTCGAAGAAGACGAAGCCTCTTGGGATCGCAAACGCGACCTCCATGCAGCTTCTATAGCTTCTGATGACTCGTCTCTCTCTGTGAGTTGGGTAGACGGTTTTGAATGCAGCGTCGACGGCTCCTCGTGCTGTTGAAGAGGGCTCGTAGAGCTGTCACCCGAAGAGGATGAGCCTATGTCCATGCCGGTCTCGGAACTAATTGGGCACGTTTCTACTGATTCATCGGCCTCCGTGTGCAAACAGCTCATTGTGGACCCCTGGATTTGTAGATCCAAAGCTTTCACGGCATCCATCCCCAACAACGACGTTCCAGTATTCGCAATGTAAAAAAGCATTGTCGCTGAACGTGTCTTAAATTGTACTGACGCGGAGAAGGCTCCCAGTACCTCGATACGTTGCCGGGAATAATTGAGCAGGGTCACCGGCGGTGGGACGATCTTCGCATCACTACTGAAGTACTTTTGAAAAATGTCTTTTTCGACGATAGACACTGAGGAACCTGTATCCAGAAGGAACTGTAGAGGCCTACCGTATATTATGACGCTGATATGTATTCCCATCCGGGAAGGCGTAGACACGTGGAGAACTACTTGTTCGTCCTCTTCTTCTGAGAAGATTTCCTGAATTTTGACGCGGTTCTGACGGCGTAAGGGCTTAAAGCGTGTTTCACATGCAGCGATTTTGGCCCTAAAGCGGCGCGATTTCCGCCGTCGCGGCGCTCGTGCCGCAGAATTGCTGGTGCTGGCCAGAGCGCCTCGACGGCAGAAATCGCGCCGCTCTAGGGCCAAAACCGCTGCATGTGAACTAGGCTTAAGCGTGTTTCACATGCAGCGATTTTGGCCAGCGGCGCGATTTCTGCCGTCGCGGCGCTCGTGCCCCTCAACCGCTGGTGCTGGCCAGAGCGCCGCGACGGCAGAAAAAGCGTGTTTCACATGCAGCGGTTTTGGCCCTAGAGCGGCGCGATTTCTGCCGTCGCGGCGCTCTGGCCAGCACTAGAGCCACTCGATATGGCAGCGTAGCTGCCAGAGTAGCGCCACGCTTTTCCCTGTGCCGCCTCTCACCGCGATTGGTCACACGCGGTACCATAGCAACGAGCTGAGCTGGCTCGGTTTCCGTAGCAACCGAGTGACGACTCGTCACGTGACCTCTCAAGAGCCGTGATGTCATCGGTAAGATGGCAGCGCCCAGAGCTGGTGGATGCGTGTTTGTTCGGTGCGCGAAGTCGTGATATGCCGCAGCTTGCCGACGAGTTAGGGCTTCTTCGTGCTTTCTGACGTAAGTATAACGTGAAGATCTGAAAGAATGATACTTTATACCCTTTTTGTGCAAGATCGCTCTGGATATTAGCACCTGTGTGACAGCATCATTAATATCACCTTAGCGGTGCTCGGGTTTCCGGATGTGTTTGAGGGTCGATAAGACGTTTAGCATGCAATTTTCGCATTCTCTTAGCTTTATTTGAACGTCGGAGTGTCTGAGAATTGATGCGAAATCTATGCGTCGCATGTTGGGCCTTAGGGAATTTGTTTTTGCCCCAGGTAACCGCATGATGACAAACTTTTAGCGAGAAAGCTCCTGCGATGTTTACGTTTTGTACTAATCAACCAGGGAACCTGGGTTCAATCCCCACCCCTGCCCGTTTCGATCTGGATGAGCATCGATCGTACCGCCTGCGGTTGTGTATCACTACTGCGTGGTGCACGTTAAAGACCTATAGAGCTAGCGGTTATACTGCCTGGGCTAAATTGCTCATCCACAGCGAGTGACTCGTCGCAACTTTGAAATAGCTGACCAAGTACACGCTGCATAAATATTCACACAACTCCCAAGTATACTAATCAACGATTTTACGATATGCGCACCGCAAGTTCGTCTGCTTCTTTTAGTAGGGGTTGTGGTGACGTCAGAATGCCGAGCTCTGATTGGTTCTGAATAAAGAATAGTGGGTAGACCTCAAGGAAGCTTGCTTTTAGGCCTACTCACTCTCCTTCAATCGGAGCCACTCAGATCTTGGCGTTCTGATGTCACCACAACCCCTGCAAAAAGAAGCAGACGAACTTGCGCTCCACATAGCTTTTAGGATGAAATTTTCGCATTTTTCTAGCTTCCTTTGAAAGTCTGAATTTCTGAGAATGATAACGAAAGGTATACGGCGCGTGTGGGGCCTAAGGGAAATTGTTTAAGCCCTGGGTCACCGAATAATCACAGTATTTTTTAGCGAGGAAGCTCCTGCGATCTTTAACCTTTTTTACTAATCGCCAATTTTAAGAATTGGCAGTTTTGAAGATTTCGATATAACTTGCTTTCGTTGTAATAGCTTGCATTTGATCGCAGTGTTTTTTGGTTTGTTTTTCAAGTGAAAAGCTGGCGTTTGCTCAAGTGACGTATATGATATGTCCTGCTATATGACAATGCATCAACACATACTATTAAGCTTTGATGCTCAGAGGTGTGTTCGTCTTTGTAATTAACAAGTCACAGACATATTTATTTCTTACGAGTGTCATATTTATTTACTGTAGCTGGGCCCGTTTTGTGCTCCTTAATGTCAGTGTGCTATGACGTTATCATCATGTGTGTATGGTTCTAAGTATCCTCTTTACAATGCCTACAAAGGCCAAACTGACGTCAGCCGACCCCAACTCACGCATTGGACACGAAAACTGCGTCGCTCGGATGTATGCGCTCGTCAGCAATCAATTCCTCCATGGATATTTGAATTCGCGTTGCTAGCGAATGAGTGCCCTCACGGAACTTATCATTACTTGCTAATGCCAAGTTCTACGGTGTGCTTAAAAAGCACGGTGAAAGCTTGGGGTCATCGCAAAGGTGCCATAGCATGTCACGACTGCGTCATTTCACAGTTCTCTTCTGAGTTGAGGATTGCAGGTAAGGAAGAAGAAGTTTAAAAATAATTTCGTGGCCCCTTTAACACGGATAAAAATCCGTGTTAAAATCTACACTGGATAAAAATATTGACTTTTTGAATGCCGGTAAACTTCCAGGGGGTATAAGCTGAGCTAGTTAGTGGTACATATTACAACGGTTAAACCAGCTGAACTACGAAATTAGGGAGAAAGGAGTAAAGACAGGTGATCGCTGGACTACCAACTATTTAATAAAGATTCTTCGTTTTCCTCTCATTGTCTACTGGCGTTGTGGCTACCTTCTCTTCTTCCTACTTGATTTTTCTGTTCCATCTCGGATACTGGTTTTCCGGAGGAATCTTTTTTCGCTTTCCTGTAGCGCAATAGATGGTGTACTAACGCAATTTTCTTCTTTATCTTCTATGGCCAAGGCCTCAAGTATTTCACGGGCGAGCTGGTCTTTGTGGTGAGCTAATATGGTACCCAGGTCGAGCTTGGCCTCGCACGTGCATGCTCGACAATGAGCGGCTAAATGCCCCGGCCCTGTTAGGGCTCTTATGTTTGCTGCATGCTCACGTGCTCGATCGTTCACGCACCTTCCCGTTTGTCCAATATACACACGCCCACATGACAGTGGTATGTTATACACTACTCCCTTTTCGCATTGGACGTACTTATTCTTATGTTTGGTGTTGCAAGTGCCGGTGTTGTTGGCCTCCCCTAGATTAACCTTCCGGCACATGGCATATCCCTTGTTTGGTGCCGAGCACACTACTTTGACGCCCTGCCTTGTGGCGATCTTTTTCAATCTATGTGTGACTCCATGAATATACGGAACCACCGCGAAAGGTGATCTAGGAACCTTTTTCCGTGTGTTAGAGTCATTCTTTTGGCTGGATCTCTTGATGTTTTGGCAGAGTTTTTCACATATGGAGGCTAAGAAGGGTCTCGGATACCCGGCCTCATGGAGTCTGGAGATTTGGGTCTTGAAGCTTCGTCCCATCTGATGTGAACATGTTTTTCTGAGGCTAGCTGTGAGAGCTGTGGTGGCGACCCCTTGCTTTACATTTTTCGAATGTTCTGAGTCAAAGGGAAGGAACCCTTTCCCCGATCGCGCTTCGTACCTCCAACAAACGTGTTCCTTTTGGAAGTCTAAGGCCAAATCCAGAAACCTGATAGACTTATCAGCGGGAAGCTCGTATGTAAAGGTGAGGCCCATGCAATTTGTTTGAAAATCCCTAAGAGTGGTGTTAAGGCATCCGTCTGATGTTTCATCAACTGGGGTGGTACATAAAATAAGAAAGTCATCAACATACCGAAAAATAACTGCAACTCGTGGGTCTTTCAAACCTTGTAGTATAGCAACCCCACAGGCGCCTAAAAAGACATCGCACAAATATGGTGCCACTTTTGACCCGATGCACACTCCACTCTTCTGGACAAAGTGCTGATCTTGGTAAGTCACTACCGTTGCGGAGAGGTAAACCCTTAAAATCTCCAAGAAGGTGTCAACGCTAACACCTGCTCCATTTTGGAATTTCGCAAGGCCTTGATTTTCAATGGTATTTCTGAGGACGTGCAACAGCCTTGCTTGAGGGATGGAGTAGTACATGTCCTGTACATCCAAGGAAAACCCCGAGACTATACTATTTCCTTTTTCTTCAAGATAAGATATTACTTGCTCTGAGTTGGGGATCCGGAATGGATCTTCTATGTGTATTTTTGAGAGATGTTGTGCCAAAAACCTTGAAACGCATGCTTGCCACGTTGTCCTCTCGGAGACTATGGCCCGAAAAGGAATGCCTTCTTTGTGAGTTTTGGCGGAGAAAAACACCGAAAGCTGGCCATTTGCCGCTCCTTTGATCTTGGTGCAAAGGCTGGCTTGATTTTGGTCGAACAGGTCAATGATGGTTCTTTTTGCTGCTTTTGCCCTTTTATTTTCTACTTTTATGAAATTCTTATTGATCGCTTGTTGGGCCTTTTCTTCATAGATGTTTGAATCCAGAACCACAAAACCTCCTTCTTTATCCGAGACGCACAGTTTCAGGTCTTTGCTTCGTAACTCTTGAATGGTAGATCTGAAGCTCACCTTTGCCTTGCCCTGGTGTTTTAGGTTTTCAAAGGCTTGGATGCCCTCATCTATGATTTGAGGGCCTTTCTCTTGGGGGGCCTTGGCGGCTATCTTCCTTACGAGAGCAACGTTGTCCACCCTCTCGAGCTTGGGAGCGATGGCGAACTTAGGCCCTTTTTCCAGCACCTGTCTTGCTGTTGTGGAAATCTCTACATTGCCGATCACCTGGATCGGATGCTTCCTCTCAGGTTCCTTGGCTAGTCGATGTGCTGCTACGAGGTGACGCCAAATCGGGAGGAAACTTTGAATCCATAGGTTCTCCGTCGTGTACCTGGTCATTGCGATGTGGTTGGAAAACCAGTTGTAGGTAGGACACCTGGCTCGCAGAACATCGGTGAGGAGGCGGACTTGCCGCCATTTTTCGGATCTGAGGATCTTGGACACTCTTTGAGCGTGCCCCTGGGATGGTTTTACCCCTCCAAAGAAGGATTGGACTTCAACCAGGAGGATCTTCTTTTGTATGCTCCGAGAGATCAGTCTTGCTTGGCAGATGGAAGTTGCAATACAAAGGCATAAGGCCTCCGGTTTCAGAAGGTTGAGATTAAGAATAGGCGTGCTCAGATAACTAGAAAGATAACTAACAGGGGGTATAAGCTGAGCTAGTTGGTGGTACATATTACAACGGTTAAACCAGCTGAACTACGAAATTAGGGAGAAAGGAGTAAAGACAGGTGATCGCTGGACTACCAACTATTTAATAAAGATTCTTCGCTTTCCTGTAGCGCAATAGATGGTGTACTAACGCAATTTTCTTCTTTATCTTCTATGGCCATAGAAGCCTTGAGGCCATGGCCATAGAAGATAAAGAAGAAAATTGCGTTAGTACACCATCTATTGCGCTACAGGAAAGCGAAAAAAGATTCCTCCGGAAAACCAGTATCCGAGATGGAACAGAAAAATCAAGTAGGAAGAAGAGAAGAAGAGAAGGTAGCCACAACGCCAGTAGACAATGAGAGGAAAACGAAGAATCTTTATTAAATAGTTGGTAGTACAGCGATCACCTGTCTTTACTCCTTTCTCCCTAATTTCGTAGTTCAGCTGGTTTAACCGTTGTAATATGTACCACCAACTAGCTCAGCTTATACCCCCTGTTAGTTATCTTTCTAGTTATCTGAGCACGCCTATTCTTAATCTCAACCTTCTGAAACCGGAGGCCTTATGCCTTTGTATTGCAACTTCCATCTGCCAAGCAAGACTGATCTCTCGGAGCATACAAAAGAAGATCCTCCTGGTTGAAGTCCAATCCTTCTTTGGAGGGGTAAAACCATCCCAGGGGCACGCTCAAAGAGTGTCCAAGATCCTCAGATCCGAAAAATGGCGGCAAGTCCGCCTCCTCACCGATGTTCTGCGAGCCAGGTGTCCTACCTACAACTGGTTTTCCAACCACATCGCAATGACCAGGTACACGACGGAGAACCTATGGATTCAAAGTTTCCTCCCGATTTGGCGTCACCTCTTAGCAGCACATCGACTAGCCAAGGAACCTGAGAGGAAGCATCCGATCCAGGTGATCGGCAATGTAGAGATTTCCACAACAGCAAGACAGGTGCTGGAAAAAGGGCCTAAGTTCGCCATCGCTCCCAAGCTCGAGAGGGTGGACAACGTTGCTCTCGTAAGGAAGATAGCCGCCAAGGCCCCCCAAGAGAAAGGCCCTCAAATCATAGATGAGGGCATCCAAGCCTTTGAAAACCTAAAACACCAGGGCAAGGCAAAGGTGAGCTTCAGATCTACCATTCAAGAGTTACGAAGCAAAGACCTGAAACTGTGCGTCTCGGATAAAGAAGGAGGTTTTGTGGTTCTGGATTCAAACATCTATGAAGAAAAGGCCCAACAAGCGATCAATAAGAATTTCATAAAAGTAGAAAATAAAAGGGCAAAAGCAGCAAAAAGAACCATCATTGACCTGTTCGACCAAAATCAAGCCAGCCTTTGCACCAAGATCAAAGGAGCGGCAAATGGCCAGCTTTCGGTGTTTTTCTCCGCCAAAACTCACAAAGAAGGCATTCCTTTTCGGGCCATAGTCTCCGAGAGGACAACGTGGCAAGCATGCGTTTCAAGGTTTTTGGCACAACATCTCTCAAAAATACACATAGAAGATCCATTCCGGATCCCCAACTCAGAGCAAGTAATATCTTATCTTGAAGAAAAAGGAAATAGTATAGTCTCGGGGTTTTCCTTGGATGTACAGGACATGTACTACTCCATCCCTCAAGCAAGGCTGTTGCACGTCCTCAGAAATACCATTGAAAATCAAGGCCTTGCGAAATTCCAAAATGGAGCAGGTGTTAGCGTTGACACCTTCTTGGAGATTTTAAGGGTTTACCTCTCCGCAACGGTAGTGACTTACCAAGATCAGCACTTTGTCCAGAAGAGTGGAGTGTGCATCGGGTCAAAAGTGGCACCATATTTGTGCGATGTCTTTTTAGGCGCCTGTGGGGTTGCTATACAACAAGGTTTGAAAGACCCACGAGTTGCAGTTATTTTTCGGTATGTTGATGACTTTCTTATTTTATGTACCACCCCAGTTGATGAAACATCAGACGGATGCCTTAACACCACTCTTAGGGATTTTCAAACAAATTGCATGGGCCTCACCTTTACATACGAGCTTCCCGCTGATAAGTCTATCAGGTTTCTGGATTTGGCCTTAGACTTCCAAAAGGAACACGTTTGTTGGAGGTACGAAGCGCGATCGGGGAAAGGGTTCCTTCCCTTTGACTCAGAACATTCGAAAAATGTAAAGCAAGGGGTCGCCACCACAGCTCTCACAGCTAGCCTCAGAAAAACATGTTCACATCAGATGGGACGAAGCTTCAAGACCCAAATCTCCAGACTCCATGAGGCCGGGTATCCGAGACCCTTCTTAGCCTCCATATGTGAAAAACTCTGCCAAAACATCAAGAGATCCAGCCAAAAGAATGACTCTAACACACGGAAAAAGGTTCCTAGATCACCTTTCGCGGTGGTTCCGTATATTCATGGAGTCACACATAGATTGAAAAAGATCGCCACAAGGCAGGGCGTCAAAGTAGTGTGCTCGGCACCAAACAAGGGATATGCCATGTGCCGGAAGGTTAATCTAGGGGAGGCCAACAACACCGGCACTTGCAACACCGAACATAAGAATAAGTACGTCCAATGCGAAAAGGGAGTAGTGTATAACATACCACTGTCATGTGGGCGTGTGTATATTGGACAAACGGGAAGGTGCGTGAACGATCGAGCACGTGAGCATGCAGCAAACATAAGAGCCCTAACAGGGCCGGGGCATTTAGCCGCTCATTGTCGAGCATGCACGTGCGAGGCCAAGCTCGACCTGGGTACCATATTAGCTCACCACAAAGACCAGCTCGCCCGTGAAATACTTGAGGCCTTGGCCATAGAAGATAAAGAAGAAAATTGCGTTAGTACACCATCTATTGCGCTACAGGAAAGCGAAAAAAGATTCCTCCGGAAAACCAGTATCCGAGATGGAACAGAAAAATCAAGTAGGAAGAAGAGAAGGTAGCCACAACGCCAGTAGACAATGAGAGAAAAACGAAGAATCTTTATTAAATAGTTGGTAGTCCAGCGATCACCTGTCTTTACTCCTTTCTCCCTAATTTCGTAGTTCAGCTGGTTTAACCGTGGTAAACTTCCGAACGACCATTTGGCCTGTCGGCAAGAACACTTCATATTTGGCGTCCGTCTCTTTTGATGGCGCCAACAATTCCCTAGAGACCACCATGCCGTCCTTCTTGGTTGAACCCCGTCGACGTCGCTCCTCACCAGTCGGTGAGAAAATCTCATCTTGAAGGGATGATCGGGTCTTGAAGAAGTATGATGATAAACAAATATGCTCGCTCACTATAGGGCAGTCGAACAGCAGTCATGTTCCGAGCCAATCGTCCTGTCGCGGCCGGCGTAATCGGATTTTGTTCCATCGGAGCGAAGTCCGAAAGTACTAGGACGGTACGTTCGTCCCACGAAGCGGCCGCCATCCCGGCGGCGCCGAAAACCACTCGCCTTGTCCGTGCACGTACGATACCATAGCAGCTCTCGTCGCCCGACAGTCCCTAGGCTGCAAATCGTTTCACTTTTCAGAAAAAACAGGCACCGTTCCTCCAGAAGTTCTTGCCGTACCGCGATGCCAAGTGTCTTTTACCACTTTTCAATGAACGAATGGAGATATCAACTAGACTACAAAGGTTGCCGCCCGGCGTCGCTAGAAGCACAGTTACCATGGCAACCTCCCAGGCCCAAAATGGAGATCACTATCAGCGCTTCTGACGTCGTGCATCTAGATAATAGTGCGTCGTGTCGCTACTCTGGCAGCTACGCTGCCATATAGAGTGGCTCTAGCCAGCACCAGCGGTTGAGGGGCACGAGCGCCGCGACGGCAGAAATCGCGCCGCTCTAGGGCCAAAACCGCTGCATGTGAACCAGGCTTAAGTGTGCTGCGGCACATGCGATAGAAATGCCTGAATCGGCCGCAGCCGTTGCACGTTCTTCCTCGTGCCGGACAAGTGTCGTAGCTTTGACAGTGCTCAATACCATACCCGCAGTTCGCGCATTTTCTATCGTCGCGATAGTTCGTCTCGCGGCGCTTGGGTGTTTGTTTTTGAAAGGCGGTGTGATTTTGCCCTAATGCCATTGGGGGAACCGAGCGCTGGTCATGGCTAGGGTGCCTTCATGTGCGCTTTGCTTAGGGTGGTGTAGGGTGCCTCAATGTCCTTCTGTTTAGGGGGATGCCACCCTTTGTAGTACCAGATGCCGACAGCACGCGCTCATGGGGAAAATACAAAGAAATCGACGAAAACAAAATGTCGCCATAGCACAGTCAGCGCCACAAGCGCGTGCAGGGCCACGCTCTTTCACGCGCTTCTGAACAAAAAATAAAAATAAACGTGTGTGACAAAATGGCGAGATGCCACCACCCTAAGCAAAGCGCACATGAAGGCACCCTAGGGTGGTGGCATCTCGCCATTTTGTCACACACGTTTATTTTTATTTTTTGTTCAGAAGCGCGTGAAAGAGCGTGTCCCTGCACGCGTTTGTGGCGCTGACTGTGCTACGGCGACATTTTGTTTTCGTCGATTTCTTTGTATTTTCCCCGTGAGCGCGTGCTGTCGGCATCGGGTACTACAAAGCGTGGCATCACCCTAAACAGAAGGACATTGAGGCACCCTAGTCATGGCATGTCAGAGCGCGGTATGTTGATCTAGTTGACGTAGATGGAGCGTACTCCCTTGACGCTTGGTCCATGCAGCGTGGTTCGGGTGGGACCGCGTAAGGCTCTGCTCTCTTCAGGGGATCGAGTTCGATGTTGTAAATTGTTCTGGGGGTCGTTGCGCCGATGGTTCTGACTCGATGGAGGTTTACCAGTTCGCGTCTTCGGAAGGCGCCCTCAGGGATCGGTTCGTGTTTTGAGTCCCAGAGGGTTGTCAGTTCTTTGCGTCTCCTTTTCCGTTCACGTCGGAGATGGCGGTGGTGGAAAACGTTTCTTCGTGCATCAAGCACTCGCATAATGCTAGGCTTGGTCGTCGGAGGCAAAACGAAATCCAAGCTGTAGTTCTTCGGCTATCCACGTGACGGCGCGACGTGTTTTCGCGCATCAAATTTGAATCTTGTCAGCGCGTGAAATCCATCGATTACAGGTGACCGATGGCCAATGGGCGTTGTACGGAGAGTTGAAAAGCATTCCCCCCGTTTGAAACGAGCTTCAAGGTACATATTCTGAACTGAACCGTCCGCGAGACTTCTTCATCCCTGGGGGACCACGTCCATCATTCCGCTTCCTCCTCTCATCGGTACCGGAACATTTGCCAATGATTCGGGTCGCGCGCATACTAGACCCGAGTTTGGGGAAACCCACGCTAGTGAGGCCGTTTGCTTCAAGCCCCACTAAACACCGATTTTTTTTTTTTTTTACAGCAAAGCTGTTCCGTGGATTTTGCGTGCATGACGTCACTTCCGATGACCTCCAGAGAAAAGGGGAAAAAAGAGCTCCCCTCTTATCAGGTCGATCCTCCTTTGTGCCTCCCGGATTTGCACAGGCCGTGACTATTCTCCTCCCCGAAGATTATAGAAGATTAACCTGTTACTCAAAATTGTTACAAAAGCAGCTTCCCTCTCCTCCTTCTAGATGGTGTTCAAAAGTATGCGATGTGACGTCAGTACAAGGAGCCTATACGCTCGCACCGCCGCACACGTACGCCTTCCCCGTATAAAATATTCGAAGTAAATGACCAAAATAAAGCGCTGACGAACACGCATGCAAGATGCCATTTGTTCTAGGCTTTTGCTTTAGAACAGTTACTGCTGCAGACGCCGGCTCGTGCGGCGCGTGGAACACCATTCACTGCATTCTGCCTGGTGCTTGGGTAATTTAGCAATACGTCTATTCAGTGGCGTACCAACTTGTTTTTGAGTGAGGGGGCAAACACCCCCCCCCCCCCCCCCCCCCCCCCGGGCGGAAGCAGTGCCCTTGGTATCCCTTGGGCGCCGCCGGACAGTGTTCGCCCTGCACAGTGGCGGCTGTTTCAGGGGGAAGGGGGGGGGGGGGCAAAACACATGCCTTGCCCCCCCCCCCCCCCTCTGAGAACTGGGGGGTAAGTGCCCCCTTGCCCCCTCCCGTTTGGTACGCCCATGCGTCTATTTCACTCCTCTCGTAATGGGGAGGCCCCGAAGGCTCCCGAAGAGCAACGCGCCTACGAAAAGGAACGGCGGGAACGGCACCGAGAATGTCAGCGGCGGCGGCGGGCGGCAAACCAGACAAGACGACGAACGTCGCAAGGCGGAGGACGCATCAAAAAAAAAAAATTGTGTCGGGTCTGTGTCGTCTGTTAAACAGCTTCGCTGGTCATCCACCTTCACGGGGTGGAATGACTCTTGATTTATATATATATATATATATATATATATATATATATTTGTTCGACGTTAAATAATAGATTAAGTTATTTGCAAAAGTCCATCGAGCAACACTGGTGGTCGCCATTGCTTGGGCACGAAGCGCATGATTGGATCCGAGTCCTCGCCGAACGCTGACGCAGCGCTTGTCTTTGATTCGAGCTGAGCCGAGTTCACGCTGAACGCTGAAGCACGCCACGTTTGCAAGTCCGGTCTCAGGACGCCGCCATCTTGTTCATTGGGGTGCTAAGGCTTCCTAATCGGATTATTGCCGCGCCCAAGCGCACCCCGACTGACCAAGATGGCGGCACCCTGAGATCGGACTGGCAAACGTGGCCTGCTTCAGCGTTCGGCGTGAACTCGGCTCAGCTCGTATCGAAGACGAGTGCTGGTCAGCGTTCAGCGAGGACTCGGATCCAATCACGCGCTTCGTGTCCATGGATGGATGTGCCCTTTGTAACGGGCGGTAGTTTGCGCCACCTAGCCTAAGTCTAAAAAGACAAAACATATGATTCCTCCCGCCCTTCTTTCCCTAACTATCGCCAGGCAGGGTGGGATATCACCAGGATGACCTTCGGGGGATCGGGCAAAAAAACTAAAAACATCACCCCCCGCCAAGCAATGGTGACCGCCAGTGTTGTTGGATGGACTTTTGAAAATATTGGGGGTATGCGAATATTCGAGATCTCGAATATGAATAGAATGTTTCTTATTCAATTCGTATTCGATTCTCGAATGAAGCTATTGACAGCGTGAGTCCCTGGTTTTGAGAGTGTACGTCAGAGTTGCCCAAATGCACTGGGCTGTGGGATTTCTCGACAGTTGGCTGTGGCAGCTTGCTTAGGCGCAATTCCGGACGCTAGTGGCGGCTAAATTGCCATCTTTTATTTTTATTTTGTGTTCTATGGCGATTAGAATTTATTCAGGATTTTAGGAAAGCGCTGTACTATTTTGGGGAACAAAAACAAACAAATGTCCGTGCCAGACAGAACAAATGCAACTGGAATGTTTGTTTCGTTTTGTTGTTGTTTTTTTACGGCTCCATACACTCAGCCGCGTCAATCTACAAAGGTCCTAACTGACGAAAATATGTTACCACACAGGACCCCCCACTCACATGAAATTCAACGAGTCTCATCAATTGAACAACATATTGTATGTACTCCACGGTGCAGCGTTATCCGAATAGGATTTATTTGAGAAAGATCTCAAACAAAGCGTATCTCATATACAATGTTGACGAGTCACTTCGCGGCGATTCGGCGGAATCCGGCTCGTCTTTGGGCATGTTTTAAAGAGAGCTGCTTTCTTGCACAACACCAAAGCAAATGAACTATTGTTCCCCGCCTTCTGCTCGTCTGTACCGGCACACGTTCGTGTAATCACGTCTGTGTGGTGCATGCTAAAAACCCCGGCCGCACTTCCTCCGACGCCCGTCGAAGGAGTGACATCTGTGTGCAAATCACTCCTCCGACGCCGGAAGTGACGTAACGGAAGTGACGTCACCCTGTTAATTATTAATAGTTAATATAAATCCTTACTACATACAGAATATAATGTGCCTTTTAAAATAAGTACAAATAAAAATAAACCCGTTCGATTTTAATGTAGCTTTACAGTAAAAGGTCACGTGACTAAACATTTTTGTCACAACATTTGTTTATTTACAACTTTTTAAACGCAGCCTGACAAAAGTTATGAGTTATAAAAATAGTATTAATGCATAATAATACATTTTTATTGTCTTTGTGTCACGTTACGTTATTATTGTGGGCGTAGCTGGCGTAGCTGCCGTGGCCCTAGCGGGTGCGTCGGGTGCGGTCGTGTGCTCCGATTCGGCGTTCCCTTGCATTGTACATTGCACGCTCCTCCAGCCCGGGCGCTCGTCCTGTGAGAAAAACGCCTCGCAGCTGATCTCCTGCCCGTAGCCTTCGTTACACTTCCAGCGAGCGGAACATAGCACGACGCTCAATGCTTTCTTGTACCAGCGTGACCGGCGGTAGTGACGGCCGGCCGAGTGCGCCCGCGCGCTTAGATGGGTGTTCGCTGTTGCAAAGACCTTAAACGTGACCCGAATCAGCCAGTCAGTCAGAGTTTTGGGAGCGATTATCGCACCTAATAAGTAGTTTTCAACGAGCCAACAGCTGAGTTACGTTAAAGTTCTCAGTTACAGGTGGTAAGTGTGCATAACCCAGTTGCAAGAAGGAGCGACCCCCGGGACCCCCCGCGGAACCTCGGGATGGAACGGGGGTGGGAGGGGGGAGGGGGGGTCGTTGCGGGTACGCCAGTTAGATTTGAAACTGGGTCCACTTGGAGTCACTACTACTGAGATATGCCGGTTCCGGTAGGGAACCAATGGGGACCTAACTGGGAATTAATCAACTTGAAGCAAAGAATTGTAACTGGGATTTAATTAACTCAATTTGTAATCATGCATATTAATTTTACATATTATGCATTTGTTTTTTGTGTTCGTTTTTATATAGAACCAGATTTAGTTTTTTCTTCTGAGACTGATTTTTGTGTAGGTGTTGACACTTGCGCCTTCGATGAAACCGAGCAGTACTGAAAAGGTGTGCCCACGATATGACACACTCACGGTTAAAGCTGACCGGACCACTCGGTCACATGTTGTCTGGCCCTGTCACTGCAGTAGAATGCTTAGAGTGTTATCAGAGTAGAATGCGATACATGGTAATAAAACCCGAGACTCAGGAACACAGAAGGGGACGAATGTGATACGAATGTGATACTCGACTCATTTAGTGAGCGCGTCGCCCTCACCGTCCTGCAACTCTATTAAATAGCAGCGTATACTCTCTGTTGTGTCTACAAGCTGATCCTGGCTGCTGGTAGACGAGGACGAAGAGGAAGGACGATACGAATGGAGCACGAGATGGAGCAGCTGGTTTTTCTGTACTGTCTGACATAGGCGTTCGTATTAAAAACACAATTGGCGCAGTCGACAGGACTCTAGGACTCCTCCTAGAGTCTGAACTTTCCCTGGAATCTGCTCCTGCCATCGCCGCTCAAGTTGAGGAAGCGATGAAAATGCAACAAGAAGGGACACTTCGCCTCCGTTTGCAAGCAGGGAGTTTCACAAGCAAAATCCCATGTACGAAGAGTGGAACAAGCGCACGACCAAGTCCAGGTGCTAACTACCAGCTTTACCAAACAATCGGTTACGTGTGAGACACATCTGGCACATGTTCCCACCAAACGTTTAGTCGACACGGGTTCATCCGTTTCAATCCTGCCAAAAGACGTCTACCGAAGACACTTCCACTCTTACAAGTTGGAATGTTCGAGTACTACACTTCTGGACTACTCCGGAAAAGACATTCCCGTTCTGGGGAAATTCGACGCACCGGTCCAGTTCGCTCAAAGACTCAGCACCTGCACATTTCACGTCGTACGAACAGGGGCGGCTGTCATGGGCTTAAACACCTTACGTGCATTGGACATCCAACTAAACTTTGCTCCTCCCACCGGGGGACAGGTGGCAACGGTCTCCGCGAGAAACCTTCCAGAGATCACACAAGACTTCCCCCATCTGTTCTCTGAGGGATTAGGTCATGCGAAAGGATTTGTATATAAGGTAAAGACAAAAGATTCCATCGCTCCTTTCCAATAAAAGCTACCAAGACTACCTTTCGCAGTGCGCGAGAAAGTTTCTGAGGAACTGGTGAAGCTGGAACACTCCGGGGTTATCGAGCGCATCGATGCTTCGGAGTGGGTGTCTCCCATCGTAGTGGCCCGCAAGAAGAATGGGCAGATCCGGCTCTGTGTAGGCCTATGCAAGCCAAACACTGCAATAGTTTTGGATTCCCACCCTCTACCGTGCCCCGACAAACTTTTTCATCAGCTTTCCGGTGCCCACGTCCTCGGGAAGCTAGACCTCTCATCGGCATATCACCAGTTGGACTTGGCAGAGGAAAGCAGAGACCTAACGGCATGTGTGACGCATGAATGTCTCTTCAGGTTCACCAGAGTATGTTTCGGGCTAGCATCCGCCGCCCCTGCCTTTCAAAAAATGATGCACTACATACTCTGAGGTACTCCAGGTACCATCGTCTACCTGGATGATGTACAATTATTTTCGGGCGCACAAGAGAAGAGCATGATGCCCGCCTGAGGCAAGTTCTTTCACACCTTCAAGATGCAGGCTTAAAACTAAACCAGCACAAATGTTTTTTTTTTTTTTTGCAGTCCAGCAGCTTCGATTCCTACGACACGAGCTGACACCGCAGAGAATCAAGCAATGCGAAGATAGTATTGAGGCTATCATGCAGGCTTCACCCCCCACAAACATAACATCACTACGATCATTACTCGGCCTGCTCATATATTACCTCAAGTTTGTACCAAACTTTGCGACCATCGTGGAGCCTCTGCATGTGCTCCTGCGGATGAATGTTTCCTTTTAATAAAAAAAGGCACAAAAAGAGGCATTCACTGCTGTGAAGGATCTGATACGAAACAACAATCCACTGACTTTGACGTGGTGCTGCCCACCGTCGTCACAACGGATGCAACTAATTACGGATTCAGCGCGGTTCTGCAGCAAGTACTTACATCCGGAAGGAATTCGAACGGTGTCGTTCGCATCGTGAAAACTTTCAAGCGCCGAACGCAACTATTCTGCAGGGGAGAAAGAGGCATTGGCGTGCCTTTGGGCCTGCGAGAAATGGCGCGTTTTTCTCTTCGGGCGCCATTTCACGCTGAAGACAGATCATCAGGCTCTCGCTACTTTGCTTTCTACACGAGGATCCAGTCGACAACCAATGAGGATAACCAGGTGGGCTATGAGACTCCTCAGGTACGACTACGTGTTACATTACCAGAAAGGAAACAAGCGTGTCGTAGCAGACGCACTGTCACGCCTGCCTACTCCCAATCCTTAAAATTGCAGCAAGTTTAGTGACAACGAGGAAGAATTCACTTGCCGGTAAGCAATCTATGCACAATCGATCAAGAAGAAATCAAGAAAGAAACCAGGCAAGACCCTAATTTGCTTCGAGTAATCCAGTGTATCTGCACTGGATGGGGTCACGAGGAACGTGATAAAGTACTATCTACATACTACAAGTTGCGAGAAGAGCTTTCTTCCGTGGATGACTTACTACTACGTGGTGAAGTGTTGGTTCCACCTATTTGGCTACGGCATCGACTCATTGATCTAGCTCATGAGTCACACCCTGGAATTGTGCGGACGAAGCAGCGTCTACACCAGCACTTCTGTTGGCCCAGAGTGGACATCGAGGTCGACACCTGAAGCTGTATGTGAATTCCTCATTAGAATCTTCAGCCGGGAATGGTATCCGAAGGTGATTGTTTCTGATCATGGCCCATAGTTTGAATCCCGCATATTCCAGGAGTTCCTGAAGTCCAGAGGGATTTACCACCATCGGTGTGCGACATACCATCCACAAGCCAATGGTCAGGTTGAGCGCTTCAACCAAGTGCTTAAGCAGTACGTCCAAACTATCCTGCAGGAACAAACCAACGTTCCTACAGGCCTTGAGGAGTTTCTGGGTGTCTACCGAAGCACACCACATGCAGCGACGAAGCTCTCCCCCGCTGAGCTCATCCACGGACGTAAAATGCGTACCCGTATGGACATCGTGGGCTTCCCAAGTTTTGACAAGCCCGTTCACATCGAGATGCAGCAACTCCGCCAATGCATTGCTGATTACCAGAAGCACAGCAAGCAATACACAGATGATAGGCGAAGATTCAAACCATTTACAGCGGGTGTAGGAGATTATGTCTGAGATTATGACCGAAGAGAACACCATCATTTGACCCCTCTGAAAGAATTCATGAAGCGGTGGGGCCAAGCACCTTCTCTGCTTATTCTTCCATCTCTTTTACCTCTATCCCCCTATAGATTGGTTGATCCTTTCTTTTTACCTTCCCTCTACAATCTTTCATTTATTAATCATATTTCACACAAAGACCACCATCTCCTTCTCATTAAAATTTGCTTATGATTGATTATTCAGAAAAAATTATGTATGAAAGAGCTGGAGCCCTATGCGAGCTAGGGTAGCTTATGTGTCTGTGCAAGGGAATGATCGATTGAACTGGTGAGTATGGGATTGGTGAGTATGGGATAGCTGGAGATGACTTCCTGAATTATTGTTTCAGAGGTTAGATGGTACTGAATTGTGGCGATTATTAATTATTAAATGAACTCTCCAAGTGTAGAAACTATTAAACAGGCAAGAAATAAAAAGAAAGCATTATTCTAGTACATCGTTACTTATGCAACTTTACATTTTAACATTTGAAGTGTTCCTCACCACAAAGTTTTATTATTATTACTGTTTTATATTGATTTAATCATTCAAATCTATACCACCATGTGTTTTCTTTTACATACACACTGTATGCTGAGTACAGAGTTTTGGCTGAAGCTAAGACGTGTTTTGTACACCATTTATTTGTACTAACCTTATAATTGGGAGGAAACATGTGTTTCATCACAATAGCAACATTGCTGAAGTAGAGGTTTCAAGGAACAAATACAATTAACTTGGAAGTCTGCTTGCCCCTAAAAGGACATTTTTCTATAACATCTGTGCAGTAAAAAGCCCACAAGCCTGCTTCTAATTAAAAACGTACGCTATCCAGAATAGCGCGACCCGCAAAAGCGGTTCTTCCTACGACAATGTGCCTTGTGGAACAGTTTGAAACTCAGAAAAGAGCTCGTACCCTGGAAGGAGGGTTTCGCCCTTCTATTTGCTGTACGGCGGGAAAGCGGCGGACCAAGTAACTCGCAAGTGCGCTTCCCCTTGCACGTATTTTCCTTGTGGGAAAGCGCAGGACCAGGAAATGTACTTGTCAGTTGCAGTAAGATGGGAAAGCAGTACACCTAACGTTCCATAAGCGTGCTTCTCCCTGAAACACCGAGTTTTGCAGGAAAGCAAAAACCCCGCAAGTGCGCTTCACCTTACGAAGTTGTGTACTGCGGAAAAGCGACCTAGAAATACTTTTTCATTATCTACATTTACTGCAAGAAATCCATGCGCGAATCTCATCCTCCGAAGAGCACTTAGGGCAATAGGCCCCATTGATTGACTGAACATGACTTTATAACTAACCAAATTACAGATTTCTCACTGGCGAAATTAAAAAAAGAAAAAATCATTGATTAGATTTAAGCTGTTTTCTCAAAATATTTTTTTCAGAGAAATATAATTTCTCTTAAAATAATAAATACACTAGAATATGCACGATCAACCAGAGACATATACTTTAGTCTGTCTGCCTAATTCTATACCTCTCTCTGCTGGTATTTAAGTTTGTACGCTTGTTCACGCACGCAGCTCTTTTGTTGACTCTACCCTTTCCCTTGTTTTGCTATACCAGAAGAACGAGCTGAAAAGTAGAGAGAGCCTTCAATTCTACAATTTACTTTTGCCTCGAAGAAGTCTTATATTTGCTCGTTATCCCCATATCAATATTACTTGATAATTATTTTACATGGAATGAAAAGATAAATACACCTGAAAATAATAAAATAGTTGAGGTTCCAGTGGTAAAATTAATGTTTTTTTTAATATCTTATATCAAAATGTTTGATTTGAAACATCGGTATTCAAATCATACTTGGGTAGTCATTCAATTACAGTAATTAAATTACTGTAATTTAATTACTTTTCTGGTAATTTGTAATTCATTACTTTCTGCTAAAAGGAGTTGCAATTGTACTTTATTTGCTTTCTAACATCAGTAATTACGAACTTTGAGGCACAATTACAATTACTTTTGCAAGAATTTCCATTGCCATCATCATCACTGATGACGACATCAGTGACGTCACTGATGACGTCACCGACATCTGCATCGTCATCATCACTGATGATGTCATCAGCAAATTAATTTTGTAATTGCAATGAATTATTTCTCAGGTAGTACTAATTGTAACTGTAGTTACTGCTTTTGGAGCAAAGTAATTGTAATTAAATTACATTTTAGAAGTAATTTACCTGTATGATTAAAATTGTGGTCTAAATCATGATTTTGATTTAAATCAACTTTATTTTTATCCTCCACCCTGTCGATATGTGTGTCAGTGCATGACCACTGCCAATCATTTCATTTGCAGCATGCGACATTGAGCCCTCAATTCTTTATACGAGGGCAATGAGGGATGGCCAAGGGATGAAGATGGGCTGAACAATTTTTTTCCAACGTTTTGTTGATATACTATTAGATAACTTTGCACTCTGCAGATGAAATTCGGTACGGTCTGCTTTTTTGGAATCGATCGGATGGACACTGAATCTATAAGTCGATTGAATCAGGATGTCCCATGCAGGGACCAAACTGTTTAATTTTTTTATAGCTAACTTACTAATATTGTAATATTGCTGCTTTTATGCTTCAAGTGTGTAGATAAGTGGGTAGCGCAAATGCTCAGAAAGAGTGGCAATGTCATGTTCTTTATATAGTTGATTATAGTGGAGACAAGAACTTCTGGAAGAGTATTTCCGACTCTGTGTAGGTGTCAATCAGGCAAAGGCAAACGCTGCCTTGTACCGCAGAGACACGAGGAATTATGTTACACCACTTTTCTTCGCAAATAACGATTTGGCAGTGCTACAGCGATAATAGATAGTGGTGGCAAAAAAGGGCTGTCATTTGTGGCCCTCGAATTAGGAGGGTCAGCAACAGGTTTATAATAATAATCTTTATTTTGGGTGCCATCAGTCTTTATCTTGGATGCCTCATGGTGCACCAAAACAAACAATAAAACCAGCAAACAAAAAAAAACTCCTAAACACACACAAAGTTAACAAACAAATAAATGTAAGATTATCCAAATGGCGACGGTACATTGCAACAGATGCAGATATATAAAGGTGAGGTGGAGCGATGGCATCATATGACTGAATCCGAGAGACGTGAGGTATTGCACAGTGAGCACACATAAAAGCATACGAAATGTCTGGTTACACATGAAGGAACATGAAACAGTTCAGCTCTAGTTTGCCTGTAGTTGTTTACAAAGGCATCGGTGGACATCTTCACAGACTCCTACTTTAAATAGGGTGGACATGCCTGCAAGAAGCGGTAACATCATCGCACATTGCATAGGCTGTAACTATTAGCTATTACCCATGTGCAATAGGTGTTTGTTGCCTGTAGTAATTACTCTACATGTGATGTGCAGGAATTTGCGGCTCCCGTGTCGACCAAGGAAATGCCAGTGCTCTCGCAGTTAGCTTTCTTACGTTGCTCTGGTGCACGCAGAGAAGCACCGGGCATTATTTGGGGAGTGATCAGAAAGTAAAAAAGGGGCCCATGTGCGCTAACTATTGTTGGGGCAGGATTGATATCAAATGCAGTGTGTTGATGTAACTACTAAGGTATAAGACAAATTGGCACCCCACCAAATGTAAGTAAACAACATCAAAATCGATTTGTAATGGAGAACAGTTTGTTCACATTATAACACAAAATTCCAATTTCCCTGCACCACTTCAGACTCGGAAAGAATCATTGGACTGTGCAGCGCCTAGTAAGTTGGTTTCTTCAGAGCCAATTTACACAAGTAGCAACTTGCTCAGTTTTCAAGGGGCCTTGTTTTTGGAGCCTTCTTGTTACCAGATGTGAGGCCCACAAACTTTTAGCTATAATTTCCCCAGCCTCTTAGAAACACTATGTGGTCAGATTAACAAAACTTTGCTGGAAAAGTCGGAGAATTCTGAAGAGCCAACATGGCGCGGTCAATGGGGCACCCTTGATGGTCCAGCCGTCCCACGAGCGGGTCCCTGGCATTGCCTCCTTGTGGTCCTGCTGGATCTTGGCCCTGGCCATCTTCTCCAGGATGCTCCGCACTTGCTGGCCCATGAACCCAGCGAGGAGCTGCACACAGTACTTGACATTAACACCAAAGCTGATTGTCAGCTGTAGTGACCTCACTCGTTCAAATTGTTAAAGATGTTGCCTTGAAGATTTCACAGAAAAGGTGCTGCGCCTTTAGCTTTACATACAAGGCACCTATGCCAAAACGTCTAACTGGGACCGGTTGGCATCTCGACTGGTTACAATTGGAACTAACTGGTCCCAAGTTGGAATTGGCTGTTACCAATAGGAGTCCAACTGGGACTAGCTGAGGGGTCAACTGGCTTGACTATGCCCAGATGGGGAACGGGTAGGGGTAACTGGGACCAGTTAAGGAGTTAACTGGTTGGAGGGATTCCCAGGGGGAGTTTCAACTGTTTTCCCATTCCCTGTTAGGGTTCACATGCCGTATCCATTTCGACAAGATGCGGGTGTATTGATCTTAGCTAGTGAGGGAAAAAAAACTTAAATATATAGATTTACAGAAATAGTTAAACCTTTAATTACTAGGTATACATTTATGTATTTAAAAAAATATGTCAAATTTCAATGTACATATCCTTTTATAACTTGCACTATAATTAGTGGCATAAAAAATGTATACTTGAATCAACATTTATGTACATGTATAAAAATGTATTAAACATTGAAGCAAAGACCTACTCCTTTTTTTTAATCGGACCCAGCAGGCCGTTGTGACACGCACGCGGATTAGTTCTATGCGTTGTCGACAGATGGCACATGTGACGCAGTGAAAAATCACCAATCATGATTTTTAACGATGATGAAGTTGAGAGGCTGAAGGTGCAGAATATTACAGTTGAGAGAGCTAGTAAATACAAGTATGTAGGAGTATGGATATGTGATGGTGCAGAATACCTCAGGGGGCATGAAAAGTATATATCAGGTAAGGGCAACAGAAATGCAGCTGTAATGAAAATTAGAGCACTTTGAAATTACAACAGGTACGAGATGGTGGGAGAGATTTGGAAAGGGGTCATGGTGCCTGGCTTGACTTTTGGAAATGCAGTGCTATGCGTGAAATCCGAAGTGCATGCAAGACTAGAAATAAAACAGTACGGAGTAGGTAGGCTGGCTTGGGGGACACATTGCAAAACGCCAAACCAGGGAGCTAGTACAAGGAGACATGGGATGGGTGTCATTTTAGAGCAGGGAAGTGGTGAGCAAGACAGAATTTGAGGATTGGTTGAGGCAAATGGATGGGTGGCAATGGGCACAAAAGGTTTTCAGCTATTTATACATGAGGAGTATAGATACAAAGTGAAGACAGTGCACTAGGGAGTTAGGAGGACAGTTTTTAGGCTATAGTGGACTTAGGAAGAGCAGGTGTCAGTTAAGGCCACAGAAAGAGATTGGTGGCTAGAGGGAATGCAAACAAAGACGGCTCTGGAAAACTATAGATTAAACAAAACAGTTATTGCCAAAGAAAGCATTTAAGACCATTCTAGGGGAAGCTCATTGTTGTTTGAGGCGAGGACGGGTGTACTGCAAACCAGAACACACAGAGCGAAGTACCAGGGAATGGATACAGTGTGCACTGCTTGTGGAGAGGAGGACGAGACGGCTGAGCACTTGATACTCTGCTGTAAAGGGCTTCACCCTATGCCGACCGAAGACAACATAGATTTAATAAAGTCATTGGGTTTTAGAAACAGCAAACGAACAGTGGATTTCAAGACAGTAGAGATTACCAAGCAAAGATTAAGTGAATGGTGGCAAAAAGCGAGAAAAAACTACCGTAATATCCCGAGTCATCGCCCACCCCCCAACCGCCTGAAATTCGTTAAAAAAGTGGGGTGGGCCATGTCTCGGTGGGTGAGCACAAACACTTGAAAAAAAGCGGAAAAAACCGCATATTTTTATCTGCGTATCTAGCGCTGATGCACAAGAGATACATCAAACTCAAAACTCGATTTAGTTTCATTGTTTTATAGAAAGAAAAAAAATGCTCACGAAAGAATATTTTACTATAGCGAAGTCCGTTGCTTGCATATGCGCTAGAAACACCGCCGATCTGCATATAGCATGAACGTTTGTTCCATGAAAGAATGTCACCATTATGTTCTCCTAGTTAGTAAAAAAAAAAGAAAGAAAAGTCTACAAGAAAATTGAAAAACCGACCAGGCGCAACGAGCGGACCAAAGAAGCGACCAAGAGCAATGCTGGGAAAGCGGGAAAGCCGGCGGTCGCGTTGGCAAATACTTTGGCGTCGGGCCAAGTCGGGCGCCTTGTCAATTGCAAGCTCTTGCGCAACTTTCTTGTTTGGTGCGTACATACGTGCGTCCGTGCACGGCGGGCTATCAATGCACAGCCCGGTTGGGACGTTCCACCAAAGCTTTATTTACGCTTTGGCTTTGCCAAAAATGTTGCCCAACCGCGGTCGTGACGGGCGGGAAGAAGGAGCGGGTTCGCGGTGACCTTACTTCGGCGGAGACAGACTTTGACCTAACACACCGCGGTTACGTTAACAAACTCTTATTTTGTTATCTCCATCGTTCTTTTCGCACGGATACACGACCACTTCGGGGTCGCTCATGGAGGAAATGCGTAAACAAAAAGAAGTGTCTTTCCCTCCTTCGTTTCACTTTGTCACGGACGTCCTCCAACTGTAAGGCCCGCGGCCGCGTCATTCGGGTAGGATGAGTGTTCGCGGATCGCAGAGTCCGCGCTGGGGTATTTGAAGGGGTGGGCGATGACTCGGTGTTTTTTCGGAAATCGATATTGGCCCAAAAAATGGGGTGGGCGATGGCTCGGGGATGGGCGATGACTCGGGATATTACGGTAGGTATTTTCTTATTAACTGATGGCAAGGGTGTTTTATAGCCTCACTTTCTTTGCAGTGCGGAGTGAATATAGCTTTCACATTTAAATATTCTAAGCCTAAATGGTAAAACAAAATGGATAGGTGGCGTAAGCTACCGCCCGATCCAAAGGGCTCAGCCGGATTCATCCATCCATCCATCCAGTGGTCGGTAGAGAAGGGAAACCATCGCCGAAGTTGGTGTATTGATAAACGTGTCGTTATGAAAATGCCAAAACCATATCTGCGCTTCTTGCGACCCAACTAAATACGCCATGGTGGTAACGGTGAACTTCGAGGGCAGAAAAATGCAGTTCAGCGACCGGAGGGCACCCAGGGAAAAACCAGACGGAAGAGAAAACAGCCGCGGAGGGCACAATGGTAAAAATGGCGGAAAGTCTACCTGAACTGGCAGCTGTTGTGACAAAAGCAGTTGGAATTGTTTGATTGTAAGGTGGGAGCGCAACCGCATCCTATCAGGACCTCACCTGCGCAACGCGGAAACACGGGTGAGCACCTTTCTTCACGCGATGGAGGGAAGCTAGGGACGTCGTCACGGATGCTGACAGACGCCAGCGGCTAATCTTTCACCTCGCACGAATAGTAGCTCTGAAAGGGAGATTCAATCGTCGCAATTAGCTAACGAGGCAACTGAAGTGGTCCTTAGAGCTAAGCTGTGCTTCCTTCAATCCGGAAACGTGGACATCACCGAACCTATTTATTTTCATTCTCGGTTTTTGACAATAAAGACTGGTCAACCTTCCAAGTTGTGCCGTGTTTCGTTGCTGGAGTTGGCACCGTTCTGTCAACCAGTTGAATCCAACCAGTAATTTAGCTCGCCACGTGCGCGGGTCAATTTTCAGTTCCCCTCTTTACGGCGAGCCTTGCAATCGTTGCCGCCCTATATTCGCGCTCTTTAGTGCAGCGACATAACGCACGTGTGCATACCTTGTTGCCGATCCAGCTTGGGTAGACGCCGTCGTGGCCGATCCACTGGTGCCACTCGTCAGCCAGCCCGTCAAGGAACGTGAACCCTTCCCTGCGACACAACTCTCGCAGCAGCAAGTTCACCTCTCGGTAACGGTCATTCAAAGCCTCGATCTCTGCAGCGAAACTACGCTGCCATTCCAATGAGCAGAACCTATTCTCCCGTCTCGGAAGAACGGCAGAAAAGGCGATCTGCATCATTGGATTGCGTTCACAGATCTGGGCAGCTAGACGACAATATTTGTCGATGTACACGCTGGCACTAATATGGGAATTATTAGTGCCAACGTGCAGGATGACAACATCAAAATCAGGCAGCCTCTCAGACACCTGGGAAAACAAGTGCTCGATTCTAATACCACTAAACGGCGCAACCTACTGGGGCAAGTACTTTACCATCGAATCGCCGGCTACCTAAACTCGAGGCATGTTGGGGGTGCGATCAAAGCTAAAATACAAAGAGTAGCACTAGATACGGAAAAATGTATTGCTAAAAAGAACAAGACAATGCTAAACAAAATGCTTCAAAGAGTGCGAAAAATCAGCCAAAATAGCTTGCGTGACCGGAGCCGACAGCAGCGCGGGCAGGAAGGAATGGTATGTGCAGTACGGGACAGGACCCGACCACAGAAGACTACAGCGGCAGACGCACATGTCATAACAATGGCAACATCCGGGGCCGGGAATGATACGTTACTTCCGGCGTCGAAGGAACGATTTCCACACAGCCGTCTCTCTTCCGACGCCACTACGTCACTTCCGGCGTCGGAGGAGTGATTTGCACACAGGTCCCACTGGTCCTACTCCTCCGACGCCCGTCGGAGGAAGCACTTCCAAAAACCCCAGATTAGCGGTTGTACCGCACTGGCTAAATTTGTCATCTACAACTAAGAGATACGTCACCCATTGAGGCATACTAACATCAAGCCTGTCTAAACATACAAGCAACATAATTTTCGAACGTGTTTATTAGCTATTTTTAGGGGAGACCGGGAACGTAGCCGGTCTTCCCTAAGATTTTGGGAGATTATCTCGACGGAAATAATCCTCGAATGACACCGAACGGCGCGCGTTGCGGGCTGCTTGACGTTCGCTCTCTTCGTTCGTTTCCTGCGAAGGCCAAGCAGGCTACGAGCCCTGGTATTTCCTGGTTCTCACGGTGGAAGATAACAAAGGGTAAGCATCCTGAGCAGGCAAAGAAAGTAAAATCTTTCAAGCCGGCAAACTCCGAATGCACAATGTAGGTGGGGAGCCACACTGACCGGGTTTCCACAGCTCAGGCGGGTGGAAGAAATTTCTGGCTGATAGGCGTCGTCCCGGTCGCAAAATGGCGGTGGCCAGAGAGCTATTTTTGCGAAGTTTTATACATGTTCAGAGTATGTGATCACGTTGGCGCATACTCTTGAAATGGGTCTGTTGACACTGGAAAACACCAAATCTGTGGGAAGTCACGAAAAGATGCCCCCGAATCAAAAGAAAAATAAACACTCAAAACATGAATGAGATATACGGCAACCTCTGAAATTTTGGCATCTGATCCGAATTGTCAGAACATTCAGGCGGAGATTGAGGATTTAGATAGACATAATATATTTTTGCATAAAGAAAAAAAAAAAGAAATTGGGGACATTTTCTACGAAGTGCATACGCATTGGAACTATTCGGAAGATGGGGAGAGGGGGGGGGGGGGGGAATTTAAAGTAAACTGTAATGTTCATTTCATTTTTTTTTTTTTTATTTATCTCGGGGGTGCGATTGTTTTAGTCCCTCTATTCTGTCGTCAAGGGCAGGGGGGAAGTTTCTCAAGCAATAAAACTGTCCCTTTCGCGGGTATGTTTGCCGAAAATGAATTTCAGCTGCAATTTTTTAAAGTACCCATGCTCAGTGCATACTAAATGTAAAATATTTGAATTCGAATTTTCGAAATTGTAGCTCTGAAAAAGTTTCTGCTCATTCTCTTTTTGAGGAATCCCTGGTCGGCCCTGCGACCTTTCATTAAAGGGGCCCTGCAACAACTTTTTGACTGATCTTTAATTTGCACCGATCCTGAGCGCACTGAACGTAGAAACTTAATGAAACTTTTCTTTTCTCAAATTTCGCTTTAGTTTAAAAGCTATAGGCAAATTAGAATTACAAAAACAAGCAAAAAATAACCTCCTCCATGACGTCGTAGGTCCTGGCTTGAGCGGCCGTGAACTAGAGGAGGGACAGTGAGCTCATCGAGCGCTCACGGTTGCCGCACTCCGTGTCGACGGCTCAAGAGGGCGCCACTAAAGCACGTGTTGGATAGGCTGTACGAAGCGGGCGGTCAGGGCGGCTCGCATTGCATTTGCTGCACAATTAAAGACTAATTCGGCATAACACTTCATTGGCCACAAACGACAGCAAACACGGGGTAAATATCAGTTCAGAACGGGAGCCACTTCGCGCTGCCATACCGCCAAATGGCAAAATCGCCAGCAAAGCCGGCGCCGAAAGCCTTCGGAACGCTCGGAACCGGTCGGATCCTCGACCGCAGCGCCGCCGCGTACATCCGGGTTCTTTCTATGCACGCCGTTCGTCAGCGCCTCATCGCACTAGCCCTTTCTAATATGCGCCGTTTTTTCCGCCGCTTGGTGGTGGGTATGTCGACGAGTCATTTCTTGTTTCCGTACTTTATAAACTGCATTTGTTTCTTTTCTGATCTCATTTACCGAACAAAAACTACTTTCATACATAATTGAAACGGTTCGCGACACTTATATTCTATATCTCGACTAAAAAAAAAAGATTTTAGCGGTTCTGACCAGTAGTAAGCCCAGGACCAAAGACGTCAGATATCGCGCGCTTTCGCCTACGCGGGTCGCCCTCGTAGGTGGAGGAGGTTTCCGCGTCGTCCGGTTAAAATATGACGCACTGATATTTAGTTACTCTCTCCGTGCCCGCTGGCTTGCCCGAACCCCGAGAGACCTGGAAACCACAAAAAAGGTAGATGCCTAAATATGATTGCAGGGCCCCTTTAAAGGGCAACTGCAAAGAAAAAAAAGTTTTTTTTTAAACAGCCCAATTGGGACAAGCATGTCACAAAACAAATGTTCCGCGAAAAAAATGATTTTTTTTATCAATATTTACGCCACGGGACGTAATTTAGTAGAGTCAGAACCTCTCCACATTTGAAACTCCCGCTCTTTCGACCCCCGCGGAAGAGGAGTACGCCCGCCCTTGCGTTGCGTTGCGGACAACGTTACTAAAACACTCAGTTGGGAAACTCCCATTACGACAGCTTTGGAAAAGTGACCCCAATCTGTCTCCGAGCACCGAGCTAATGACGAACACAACGCCACCATTTCTCCCGCAGCGGCCACTCGTGAAACTGCACGTGACTTCTATTTTGGCTTTGAGAGCAGATACAGCGGTAGAGGTTACAGGGGTGCCACCCCCGCCTCCCCGGCGGACGCGCCGCGTTCACCTACAGTACACCATACTTCGGCGGCCATGAAAGAATGGCGAAGCTTTTGTTTGTTATGGTATGAATCCAAACGGAAGTGCCCGTCTTGTAAACCTTTTGTAAAGAATAATAACTCTCATCACATGGGTTATTCTTTAAACGTAAAAATATGCCGCTCAAAAGGAAATCGCAACAAATAACAAAGGTTTAACAACCAAGATCTAAGCTGTCAATTAAACTCTTAGCCAATGAGAGCCGATTGGGACTAACGTCACGGAATCCCAACTTCGTGGCGCGCGATTTAAAACGGGTGATATAGCCGCAAAATAAAATCAGTCTCACGCAATAAATATTGCTGTAAAAATTTTTTTTTCTCGCAGAAAAATTGTTTTTTGACATGCGTGTCCCAATTAGGCTGTTTAAAAAATTTTTTTTTTTTCTTTGCAGTTACTCTTTAAAAACTTTACGTAGATCGTACACAAAAGCTTTCCATTGCTAGCTGAAACCCCTGCCAGCACTTTAGAATGAGCACATGCCCAGCAGGGTCCACAATCCGAATTATGTCTATGAAAAGTCCCTATTT
This sequence comes from Ixodes scapularis, assembly GCF_016920785.2. Taxonomy (NCBI): domain Eukaryota; kingdom Metazoa; phylum Arthropoda; class Arachnida; order Ixodida; family Ixodidae; genus Ixodes; species Ixodes scapularis. The sequence continues at coordinate 189,926,178 of NW_024609857.1, forward strand.
TGTGTTTAGTGACTTTTAAAAGTGACTACAATTCATAAATACGAGTGAATGAAAGCTTCATCAAGCACTTGCTTGGAAGCTTTCCAGAAAAGCACGCAGAATGCCATGGTAGAATCGTAACACTGGATAAAATATTTAATATATGCACTCGCGTATACAATCATTTGTACAAGAAGCAATATACATTTGTACACAATAGCGCAATCAAAAGACCAACGCTACCTTCCATCGGACACTTTGCTGGTTTGTCGTAAAAAGACCCGACGAACTCCCCCCTGGCCACCAGCCCCATTGTTATGCCCCGTTAACTAACAACAGTCTTTAAAAAAAAAGAGCTCCGCAAACATCACAGCTTTTGAAATAGCCAGCGCACTACAAGAGGCCCTTGTACAGAAAAGGCATTCGCACACTGGGACACCTGTACAAGCAGCAAACGTCAAAGGCATTTGCAAAACAAGTCGAGAGACCCTCGTTTGATTAGATGTTCAATATGGGTTGGACCCTGAGTTAAACAACGGCGTCATCACATGATATGCCACTCTCCCAAACGTTATGTCGCGCAGAATGCGGTGAATACATCGACGGTAAAATGGAGTCAAATGTATAAAGTGATAGATGACGAAAAACAAAGAATACCACTGTGCGCGAAACGGATAGGGACGGCTCTATTCGAGAGTGCGATCAAAAGTAGACGGCGAGCTCGCAATTATTGGCTCGAACTGGTGCGTTTAGCCTGCCTCTGCCCGCGCGTCGACAGCAGTCCCGAAGTGGCGACAAGTCGTGTTACAGGAGCCGGTGTTTTGTGCCGTCTGATGTCAGGATCCGGGCGGGCGGTCGTAGAAATGCCGACGAAAAAACGAAGCAGAGGCAAGGGTCCCCGTCCTAGCGGCGTACCAGCTCCAGGCCACCGAAGCTCTCGCAGACTGTCGACGAGCCAGAGAGTAACCCACATAGGAGCTGCCGTCCGTCGCTTCCGCCTCAGCTACGGCACTACTGCCAAAATTGCAGCAGGCAATGACGCAGCAATTTTTTTATGTCGGCCGGTGGACACCGGGGGACCGCTTTTGAGGACGGGGTAAACGCAACAGTCGGAGACGCACTCCAGGCACCGTGGTGACGTGAGACACCCTGGGCAGACACACCGGCTACACTGCCGCAAACCGAAACAGACAGTGGTATGGAACACCTCGAAAGAGCAAGCTCCGAGCTTAACACGAAACTAAAGGGAAAAACGTACGCGGAGCGCAAGTTTGTCTGCTTCTTGCACAGGTTGCGATGATGTCAGAACGCCCAGCTCCTATTCGGCGATTGAAAAAAATAGTGGGTAGACCTCACTATCCTTTCAATCAAAGCCAACCAGAGCTCGGTGTCGTCCCGACGTCGCCGCAACTCCTGGGCAAGAAGCGGACGACTTGCTCTCCGCACAGAGCCGGCACCCAGTCAACGTTCTAAAGCTCTGCAGCGGCAAATCCTCCATTGACCGCCACGTTCGCGGTAAGCCTAGAAATATGTCGTGGCTCGCGAGCTAAACTAGTATCGGAAACAGTTTGGAAGGAATACGCAACCGGGTATAGCTCGCGTGGGTGGACGTAAAAATGGTAAAAGGTCGTGAAATCTCCACGAGCACTGTTCACAGAACGTTCCGAGAGTTTTCAGGCGGAAATCACGTGGCTCAAAGACAACAATGTCCCTCGGAGCGACGTCGCTCGTTCGCAACAGCGTGGAGAGGCAGGCTCTTCCTTAAAGACTCACAACTTGCACTTCCGACAGACTACATAAAACCCTGCAATGCCCGGCAAAGTTTCCGCTCGTGCGGACTCTCTTTTCCTTGCGAAAGAGTGAGGCCTCCTTCTGCTTAGATGTCACTCAAATGCACAACGTTACAGGGACGAATACTACAGTTGTTCTCCAATTCCAACTTGATGTCCCTTTTAACAGGATCTCTTGGGTGTCAGTCCCTCTCCGATCCACTGCCAAGAGCTGTAAAAAGTAAACAAATGATGTTTTAAATAAAGCGGGACCATAGAGAAATGCTACACGCGAGGCAAAAAACATGCAATCTTTAATTTCTTTGATTTTTCTGGCATACTTAATCATTCGCCCAATTTTTCTCAGGAAGTTCTTCAAAAGGTTCATATTTGGGAATTCATACTTTGGTTGATGATTTGATCGCGGCAAGTGAAACATCACTGTTTGGGGTGATTGACGGGCGGAGGCACTCTGCTGCAAGATCCAGAGTTCACGGCCATCCTCTAAGCACGAAATTATGGTCACGCAATGCAGAAAGATTGAACGAGCACTCAAATTCATGAGTGAAGATGAGAATTGTAACACCCTGCACCATATTATTTGGACAGCAGTGATCACGCCAATCTGAGCAATTAAAAAGCAGCGAGTGAGGCTTCAGCAAGGTAGTGTCACAATAAGTTTTGACCACGCCGCACTTGGCTGCAATGTTTAGAGAATTCATGACAATTTCGTGCCTACAAATGATCCGGTCAATTGCATTAACCCTCCCGCACGATACGACAAGAAACAAGAGCCCCGACATTCGCAACTCCAAGGGGTGCGACGCCACACACAAAGAAAGGCCCGAATGACTTTCAGAAATGGGCAGCTCGTGCCTGTCCAAATGTGCCCCACCAGAAAAGTGGGCCCTAAATGTGCGGCAAAATCTTCGGCACTGCTGGCAAAAACTTGAGACGGAGAAAGAAGTATGAAATGCACGAGGCTGAAGTTGTGAGCACCATGCCGGCCGCGACAGCCGCAGGAGGTTAAAGCCTGTCGAGCAGTCGGAAAGGTGAAAACTAAAGTCGCTGGATCCTGGAAAAGTAGCACCATTGCCTTCCCTGCCTGCTAGCCGGACACAAACAGATAACACACAGATGACCAAAACCTCGCATGGCAATTCACTAATTGGCCTCCGTTGCCATGGTAATCGCCACATAGTATCTTCGAAACTTCGAGAGGGTCGTTCTAAACCAGTCGCGCCAAGATTGCCATGGAGCATCGTCGAACCGGAGGCGTTCCTCGCCGATACAAACGTCTTTGGCATGGCACTGTGTAAGCAATCAACTTGTCAATCATGCCCATCTCCAATTGTTCTTCTCGCATATTATTTTGAGACTGGAAAATCATTTTTCAATGCCTCCAAGCGCCCACACCGCGTGTGGGGGCGGTACAAAGACGTACGCTTGTTTCATCTGTGTGTGGGTGGCAGGATATTGGTGTGCAAGAAACGCCTCTATAAAGCTATCCGTCACGAGTGAATTTAGATCGGCTCACCAAGAATGGAGAGGTCAAGGAGAAACTGCTCGTTTTCCGAGCCAAAATGGCAACCAGAGGGAGCTTGTCAGGATCCAGTGGCTTTAGTGGAAACTGCCTCCAATGCTGCCTAGATAAGAAGGTCCTGTCCTTGGCAGGGACTGCCATTTAACTAATGAGAACATGCATCCCAGCCAAATCCCGATGCAGCACTCCTGTTCAATATGTACCCCGCACCGGCCGCTTGTAGGTGATACGGTAAATCCAGCCTTATTACTACTGAGCTGTTGGAAAAGTGCAAGAGGGAATGGAGACAAGGAGACTGGGAAAGAGTTTTTAAACTGGCAGAAGACAATTCTGAAGGTCGGCCTCTAATAGCAAGAGGGGAAGTCGTCTCTCACCGTGCTCCGAACCGCCGTCGGAGGCGCCGGCCACCGTGGCCGTCCCGAAGTGAAAGACGTCGCCCGTTGGCGGTGCGTCGTCCCCAAAGACACTCCCGTCGTCCCTGGCCCAGGGGACGCTGGCAGACGACGAGGCCACCGAGCACGGAGAAAAGGAGCGCTCCTCGGACCCGGCCACGCTCGAAGAGGTCCTCCGCTTGCCGCCCCTCAGCATCGACACCCCCATGGTGGGGCGCGAAGGGGTGCGAGGGGGAGGGGTGTCGGGGGTGTCCGGGCGCGCGCCCGGAGCAACGAACACCTCGGCGTAGCAGTGCGACGACGACGACGACGTCACGAAGCTCCCGGCGGAGGCACTGCTGTTGAGGCTGCTGCTGCTGCCGCTCTTGTTTGCCAACGGCGACGTCTCGTCCACAGCCTGATGAGAAGAGAACGCGGCAAAACCGAGTTTAGGATCTTGACCAGAGTGCAAGTTCGTCCGCCTCTTTCACGAAGGCTGCGACGATGTCAGAACGTTGAGCTCCTATTATTAGCCGGTCGAAAAAAATAGGGGGCAGACCTTGAGGCATCTGGCATTGAGGTACACCCACTAGCTTTCCAATCAAAGCCAATTAGAACTCGGCATCGTTCCGATATTACCGCAACTCCTGCGCAAGAAGCAGACAACGTGCTCTCTGCACAGCCCCGGGCAGTGAACAAGAGGTACCTCAGTCAACTGCTAGTCAGCGTGACTGGTGGCCAAAAGAAGCAACTTTGGGAGGGCCATGCCACCAAATGATCGGACACGAGCGCAGCACCACCAGTGATATGATTGGCCAAAGCCATTTTGGAGCACCTTTCGGAGCAGCCAATACAGTGTTTTGGAGCAGCAAATGTGAACTTTGGAGCAACCAAAACAGTGTTTTGGAGCAGCAGAAGTGGCATCTGAAGCGGCCAAGACAGTGTTTCGGAGCAGACATTCTTAGAAAAATAAAAAAAATATTTGTTTTAAGTGCTCTACAAACGAAGGGCACATTGTGTTATGTTGTGTTTTGATGTGACGTGTTTTGACGGAACTCGCTGCTTGTGTTTTTACTGCTGAGACATCCCACAAGTGTACAGTACTGTAGGCATTGCCGAGCAATTCCGAAAAACCGCTTGCCACCGTTTTACTGGTTCCCGACGTGCCAGATTTTCATCAAAAGTAAGCAAACCTAAAACAATGAATCGCAAGTGTCCTGGCTGGTGCCTCTGTCGTGCAATCATATTCGCATGCACAGGAGGGCAACTTCGGCAGGCTTGCAGTTGCACGTGCTTTGTCGCGCGAGCGGAGACAAGGGCTGTTCAATCAAAACCAAAACCATGTCACTCCACTCCATTGCCAACTGATTCCCAAAACTGTATGCAAAACTGTCAAGCCTACAACAAAAAACAGTGCAGCAGTGCGTGCTTGCCAGACCAGCAAACAAGCTACAAGCTAAACACACACATAAAAAAAAAAAAAAAAGAACCTGAGCACATCTGCGAGACATTGCGAGCCACGGTCAAAAAGTGCTTGGAGCACTTTGTGCAACGACTGAACTTGAGACAAACAAGCACACTATGAAGGTTCAGCGTGCAGACATTGCCTTTTTTTGCTTTAGCTCACTTCTCTTCACAAACTTTCTTTCGCAGCAGATTTTTCACGTACCGGGGTCGCTCTCGAAAGAAAGCCCACCGTGCCATCACGCTGGTACCAGCCAGCGTGACGGCATGGCTGGTTCCCGGCACGCTAGCATTGGAGCGTCGGCATACACCGGCGTCTATCGTTGAAAATATTTTCTTTAAAAAAGACGCGAGACGAGACTTGCGAAACGACGCGAGCGTGAAATGTGAGACAGCGGGAAAACCATGCAAGACCGGATGCACCATCAGTGGGATGGGCAGTTGATGCAGGGTACTTTGTGTCGGGCGGCAGCTTGAGCTACGTAACGCACGCATGCTCAGTTACGGTACTCAGTTTAGTATTGGATTTGAAAGGCGACCGAATTTGTTTTTTTGGCACAGGCTTGGCGCAGATTACCAATATTTTGGCAAAATGTAGCAGGATGTGGCAGGGTTAGCCCTTTGGCGCAGTTTGGCACAATTGGTGCAGCAATCACATCACTGCACTACTGTTCCGCAGGGCCCTCGGATATTCGGACTTGAGATTGGATACGACAACTGCAATCGCGGACCGTCTTCGAATTGCCAGAATTTCGCGTAAGATGGCGCTACCAAACTTCACTGCCTGGTTGGCATTAGCAACTCCTGCGAAATCGACGACGCCAAGTGGTTAGAACGGAAGCCTGTCATGGCACCGTTCGCTCGTCAACTTTGTTGAGCTAGTCAGAATTTCACAGCACCTGGTGGCCTAAAGACGAAGTCGCGAATCGAAAACGTGCTCTGAAAATCACCAATAGTCAGTCAAATTACTCCTGCGCTTAAAGAGTTGCACGAATAAGTACTGGTAAGAATTGAATAGCACTGCATCGGCCCAAGTTTTAACGCTGCAATGAGAGCCAGTATGTTGCGTGGCTCCATAGCACTGCAACGGCTACAAGTAAAGCGGTGCTGTTCAACTCGAACCATTATTAGCGCATCACTATGCACTTGTAACACTTCCTCTAGAATGACCCTCGACAACAAGGCAGATTCGCCGTACACTGCATGAATGCCTATACAGCAAATTTCACACCTTTTGATCGGAGCCACAAAGCCCTTTGAAACAAGGCTTACCAGTTACACTGCCTGAAACTGTTAGTGCAAACATGACAAAAGTGTTGGTTTGCATTTTATATTAAGAGGGTATTGGCAGGCACCAAATGTTACTGTATAGCTTAGTGCTCCAAATGAACAGTTTCCACCCCACTAGCAATTCTGACGACAGCCCATCGACTCTACGAAAAAAACAAAAATAACCGGCAATTGCCCGTTCGCACAAAAGTACCATGCTACGTACAATGTTCCTCCGTGCCGCAATCAGCAGGAGTGGAAGTCTACAGCGTAAACGTTTGCTCCAAACACTTTGCACAAGATAATATATTGTTCGCCAGTTTCAAATAAACCGACTTCTATCACGTCCCACAGAAAACGAGAAAACATTGTTTGATGCAACAAACTAGAGACGATACATTTCAGAAAAGCTAACCACAATCCCATTCCAGGGCTGCCACCACTCACCTCCACCGAAGCAGACGATGCGGCAGCCGCAGCGGACTTGAGCAGACGCACGCCGGCCGACCGGCTGAGCTTGGGCGACCCGTACATGTCTCTTTCCGAGGACATCTTGCGGCGCTCCAGCCTTGGTGAGCGCAGCATATTCGAGATGCCCTCCCGCGTGGACGACGCAAACTTCTTGAGGAACTTGGGGGAGTGGAAGAAACGACTGGGCGACTTGGGTGGCGGGGAGGGCTGCTCCGCGCGACAGTGCATCGCTGGCACACAGCTGCCCGCCCTCACAAACGGCGACGAGAGCTTCTCGCCAGACGGCCCGCGAGTGCGATCAAATCCCTGGCAACAAGACGAACTCCGGGGCGGCCCCTTGTCACGGGGAACCCAGGGGTCCGGGCACCGTTCTTCCGCGGCACCAGTGCCCCCGTCGCGGCGGTACTGGGACGGAATTACGTCCGGATGCGCGGCAGGCACTCCGGCCCGTGCGTAGTCGAGCGCTGACGCGTCCCGCAGGCACGGGGAGGAGTCGCCGAGGTCCGTCGAGAGCGGGACGAGCTCCTGCTGCGAGCCACGCCACGAGTTCCTTCGGTTCGTGTACAGGTCCTTGATCTCTTGGCTTGTCGCGCAGCGCGGGAGGAGGGACGCCTGCGCGGTGGCCTGCGGCTGCGGCGCCGCGTTGGTGGGGATCGGGGACGGAGCGGAGCCGTCCGACGACTGGGTCGGGTCCGGAGACGACGACGACGACGGGGACTTTTTGAAGACCCGGTTGTACTCCCGGTCCAGAAGAGTCTCCTTCTTGGGCGTCGCCTCGGCGACCGAGTCTGCCGTCTTGCTGCGCGACAGCTTCGACGCAGAGGGCCGGCGCTGCACGGGGCGGGACGGCGCCGCTGGCCGGCCGCCGCCGTCGGCCAACCGGCCATCGTTCCGCGTCGCATCCTTCTCCCCGTGCTTGAAGCCGACGTTGACATAGTGGCCCGTCGGAGGCTTGCAGCGCGGATTGGGCGGCTCCCTCCGCGCGGGGGGCGGTCTGTTTCCGAGCGCGTCGCCGTCCCAGACACCAGAAAGCCTCTGCTTCGAATCTGGACGGGGGTCTGTTTGTCCGGCGGAAGAAGTGTCCGTGCCACGGTACGGAGGATTCTGGTAGATGACTGAAGGCGGCAACGGAGAAGACTCGTGACTGAGCGGCTGGTTCAACGGCGGAGATACTGTGTGGTTGCGTGGGAGAGACGCGTTGGATGCGATCGCAATCGGCGGCGGCTCTCCTGTCATTCTTCGCGGAGACAGAGTCGCAGATTTGTCCGCGTGCGTGGACCGTAAGAAAATGGTTCGAGGCATGGGCTTGGGAGACTGCCGGTGGTTGTCGGACGACGGCGGTCCCCTGGCGAAGCCAGAGTTTGAGGTCGGCTGCATCGTCGGGACGCCGGGACAGTCTTTCTTGTCCAAAAAGGCTTCTAGGTCGTCTTCTTCGTCCGTTTCCGACAAGTAAGGCCCTGCGGGCAGAAAGCATTTATGTTAGGCACAGACCAGATGCTGTCAAACGACTTTTGTTTGGGCTAGTTGGTTCTTACTAGACATGATTAAAATAGCGGAAATTTGACAACGACAACAAAGAAGGCACAGTCCTGTTCCACGTGTGCCTTCTTTGTTGTCCTTGTCAAGTTTGCGCTATTTTAATCATGTCCAGATGCTGTCGACAAATTCCCGAGTCTATATTTAGGAATGTGCCTCAAGTTGATTGCCATGCCAGATCCCCAACTACGGTGTGCTAACCGGCTAGATTAGGTTTTGAGGACCAAAATTATAGAAAAGGTAAGCAAAGTGAAATAAAAATAGGAAACCGCAAAAAGTTAATGGTATGCAATCCTTTTCCACATTCACAATCATGACACAAAGTTAGAACCCTACGTTGCCTAATTGCAGCACAGCTTCAGTTATGCAATTGCTAAGAAATATATCCTAAATAAATTTGAGTATACTTCCTTATGCAAGTTTTTATAGAAATATGTGATGTATAATTTTGTAAGTATGATTACTATTTTGGCATTGCCATTGCGAATCTCATCTTTACAGGTGTTTATAAGGCATTACACTACAGTACTTGATTTTAAGACCACCCTGGGATCATAAAAAATCCTATAACTATCTCTGTCTTTTTTTTTTCTTTTCTTTTTTTTTAATAAAAAGAAATTTTGTTTGAAAAGTTTAATTTTGCTGCACCCAATTGAGAGTCACATCAACAGCATTTGACTATGGAGAAGGCACAAAGCCAGTGCTTTTTACCTTGCCTACTGAGGATTCCCCTGGCTGCCATGACTGCTTGGCTAAGTTTAGTCAGCCACCTGCACGAAGACAACAATCAAACTGTCCTTACATTTCCGAGAGCCAAGAGCACTGAACCCTCCGAATGCACAAACGCCACTAACTCACCTCAAAGTGTCGACTTGAGATTCTGAAGCGAAGTAAAAGGTGGCTCCAGAATTGCAGAGCTTGAAGGCACTGCGACAGGCAAGATCGTGCCAATTGTAACTTTATGAATGGCAAGAAAAAACATACATTTTGTAAACGATGTCCCCTTCGTATGACTTGGACGCTTCTTTGTCCATTCATGTTGCTTAGAAATAAATAACTGTGGGGAGGCTACTGTTATAGCAAAAACATAAAGAAATTATAGAATTTCGACTTGGGCTTACAACAACTAAATGCCAGAACGTTTTGTCTCTCCGAGTCTCAGGGTTTACGTTATGGTGTTTCCTAACCAGCTCGTCTGCCTGCTTTCGCTTCTTGCAATTCTTCTCATAAAACTAACACATTCTGTAAAAACTCTGCAGTCTGTCAGAAGTACTAGCTTGCACTGCATAAAGCATCCCATCGAGTCAAGTTAGGTCCTTTTTTTTTTCTTTCAATATTCTCGCTGCGTGAGTTTTGTGGTGAAAGACAAACGGTCTGACTACGGCAAAAATCCCGAGCAAGCACCCACTCAAAATTCAAAGATACAGTCTAAGCTCGTCATAACAGACCTTGATTTTAACCAAAATTTCGGTCTGTTATAAAAAGAGCATGTTGTATGCAGATATGGATTTGAGTCAATGGGGCATAGAGGATAACCAACCGAACTTCACAAATGGGTATGTTATATCCAGATGTCTGTTGTAACCAGGTCTCTTATAACGAGCATAGACTGTAATCACGAAAAAATAGGGGATGGGTGCATGTGAGGTCATCAATTTTACATACATAGGGTGGTCCAAGTCACCAGGCTCGATCTAAAATGGACCGTAAAAATCGACGCCTGCACCTAGCAATCTAAATTTTTGGTCAAAGGTGTATTTCACAGGTCGGTTTTTTCTTGCAAAGTTACAAAGCGTAGTTCTCTTTCTGTAAAAAAATAAGGGCAAGAAACTTGCCAGGGTCTATGGCGGGCAGCGACGCAGACGACAGGGGTTCAGTAGCGGGGTGTGTTTGGCGTTCATATTGATAGATGGCGTCAGGAGCAGTGTCCGAAGGAGCAGCTGACCAGCGAAAGAAAGCAGACGACACGCAGACGATGTACGTCGGCTGCAAAAGCGCCGCCGTTATGCAGACGTGTCTTTTTACTTTCAGTATTGCTTTTATTGTCCGCATTTATTTTTTTTAACCAAAGGTACATTTCAAAAAGATTATGTTCATTTTAATAAGCCACAATGGTCCCGAACCGTCGCGATAAGGACGTAGCGCCATTTATCGATACGAACGCCAAACACACCCCTCTACTGAACCCCTGTCGTCTGGATCGCTGCCCGCCGTAGACCCTGGCAAGTTTCTTGCCCTTATTTTCTACAGAAAGAGAACTACGTTTTGTAATTTTACAAAAACAAAAACCGACCTGTGAAATACACCTTTGACGAAAAGTTTAGATTGCTACGTGCAGGCGTCGATTTTTACGGTTCATTTTAGATCGAGCCTGGTGACTTGGACCACCCTATATATGTACTGTGCATATTTTAGGGGCGAGGCTCCTTAGGGGCTAGCCATGTCCGTATGTCTGTTCGCCTTCGGGTGCACGTGCTCCCGTGCTCGTGTAGTGCAAAAAAAAAAAATGCATCTCCATGTGGTGAATGATGTTGATTCGGGCGAAGCTCTGGTGGTGCTTATCTGCGTAGATGGTGAGCCGCAGCATGCCGAGCCTTTCGTTCGTTTTCATCCATGTCAGAAAGAGAATGTGAAGTATGGGACATGGTTATATACGCATTTGAGCATTTGACCGCAGCGTGACATGGATGAAAACGAACGAAAGGCTCGGCATGCTGCGGTTCAGCGTCTACACAGACAAGCACCACCAGAGCTTCACCCCAATCAACATCATTCACCCCGTGGAGATGCGTTTTTTTTGTTTTTTTTTTCAGGTGTTTCAAATTTTAGGCGAGGGCGCTTGGAGCAGAATGGGCGGATGCACGGTATTCTACGGTAGGCCTCAGAAACAAGCTTTCCTGCCTACTGCAACATATTGTTTTGTTTTATTTTTTTTTCAATTTCTCAAGAATCTCTATGCATCCCATAGCATGCAGTCTACAGATAAATGACATCTAAGAGTTCTCCATAGTGCCTGAAAGTCACAGCTGATTGTTTCTTTTTAATCCTCACTACGACGGCCGAAGAATGAGCCCTGCCCGAGGCAAGAACGCAAAAAACAGAAAGATCTGCTCACCAGTTATTGGATTTACAGTCAGGGGCAAGAGACACCACAAACCCAGGCACAAACAGCAGGCACTCTGCTTTCTGGTCCTGCAAAGACAACAGGCTTTTGTAGCCTTCCAGCTGGTAGACCTAAACTTTAAGTTGATCTGCCTATGAGATTAGTATGATATGATTAGAGTGACCACAATCAGCAAAGCAGACAACGGAAACATTGGGACATTGATGCAAAGTGGGAGAAGGGGAGGGGGGGAGGTGCAAAGGCAGCAAGGCAGATAGAGAAGCTCTGTTATTACTCAGTTCAGCATAAAAATGCACTCTCTGCCCCGTTTCTAAATAATGGGGAACACGTTGCCCATTGAAGCATGTCAATTTCAGTAACATAAAAAAGTCCCCCATACAGACATCTATCTGAACAAAACGTATTGGTAGATGTAACAGAAGAAGGAGCTTAAAATTGTACTCCATGAGTGGTAACATTTCCACAGTATGTTAATTTTCATAAAAATACATCCGTAACAAATAAATATTTTTTAGGTTTTCTTATAGCTGCTTAGTACTAATTTCACAACTATGCACATTCTCATAAAAATGGGACATGAAATTTCATTGAGACGAAATGAAAAGATAGCAGAAAATGACCTGAAACACGGGACACATGGTCACCCTAGATACGATGCCTGCATCACAACAGTTACTGAAAGTTAATCCCGCAGAGTACAGCTCTGACTGGCTGGCTTAGCCCGTGGCAGAAGTTGTCAGTCGGCCATTTTGGAGATGGGTCCAAAACAACAAAAAATGTATATAAAACATTTCCACGTTTCCCCGGTTATGGTGGGTATGCACGGGTGGGAGCTCTGGCCATCGATGAGTTAGGACTGAATGGAAGGTGCATTGATTTTCTCTAGACTTTCTTTTTTTTTTTTTATATCATGTCGCTACAAATCCGGTTCACTAAAGAAGATTGCCGGCTCGCTTGCCCGCTCCGGCTGCGCTGGTGCCACGTTCCAAAGTCTACGCCTCGGACGCCAAGCCTTTCGACCCGTCTTGAGGCGAGAGAAGGAGACGGAACGGTGAGAAGCGAGTCCACACCGCTCGGAACAAAGGAAACAACTTTAATAAAAGCAAACCAATGTCGCCAAAGGCCAGGAAAGTTGATTGAAGAGCTCGCCGAGAACAAACGTTGCACCATTCGCATCTCGTCTCGACAGCACAGGGCGGCGCCGTTTTGGAGCTGGGTTGGAGCGCGACACGGTTCAAAAACGGAGCTTGGGAGTTTTGGTACTCTGGGAACATTCAGTGACTCTAGAGCGGATTTGGTCTTCTGGGCCCAATCAGACAAGTCACATGGATGCCAGGTAGGTAGCTCACCTGCGGGGTCCTGTAGAGAAAAAGGCCCGTGCCCCGCAGCAGAGCCCAGCGCCGGTGCCAGGCCGGCTGCGGCTGCTGCTGCGGCTGCTGGAGCCTCACGACTGGCGTTTTTTGGGCCTTGCGCCGGAGGAGCCACCCCTCGCACTCGGCCACGCCCAGCTCCGGGCACGGCACTCGTCGCTCGCCTGCGCCCCACACGGGGCGTCAACAAAAGCGTGCTTTAGGGCCGGTTTCCGAGCCTAGAGCATCGCGAAGCATAGCGACAGAAATCGCACGGCACAGACAGTTGCGTTTACAAAAGACCATGTTTCCCCCGGCAGGAATTGTACCGCCGACCCTTCGCTCGGCAATCAAACGCCACCTCGCCTGCGCTGGCAGGGTGGGTTTCGTTAGCAGGGCTATAAGTTGATGTAGAGAGTGAGCCTAGTGGACCTTACGCCGTAAAACGAGCCATAAAAAACTGGGCAAGCGCTAGACAACTCGGACACTCGCCGAACGTGCACAGAGATGGTGCATTTTACCCCGTGAAGTTTCGACGTGCAGTTCTCTTCCTGTAAAGAACGAGACTAACAAACTTGTTGGCGACAAACGTAACTCGTGGCACCATCTCCCAACGGAATGCATCGCCTGCTCGCCGCGCCTGTCGGGAGATGGCGCCACGAGTTACATTCGTCGCCAGCTCGGTTGTCTGTGAAAGCACCTACGTGTGGGCGCCGATTTTTCCCGGCTCAACTTTGCATCGCAATGTCCACTGGACGCGCCCCACATGCCTCAAAAAATTTGCCACCTAAATGGTGGGAGAAGCTCCGAACACAGCCGTGCATTCTGCGTTCCTCCGCTTTATCCGATTCATTAAGATACCTTTAAACTTACCTCTTACTTCTCAATTACCGCGTGCAAACTCTGTTCACTTTCGTTCTCAAGTTCTTTGTCCGAGTAGCATTCACAACGAACCCTTCACTTAAAGATCTGTACGGATCCATAGTTTAGAGTCCCAGCCCGCTGTCGCTTTGGCCCACCCGCGGCCCCCTATTCATTTCCGACGGCCACCAGGCCCAGCTTAACGCTAATTTATGTGGGTCCATTTAGGCTCGTTCTATTTTCACCCTACACGAGGGTGATGTGAAAGTTAGCGCCATTTCATTTTCGACCGTGTTCACATTTGCAGCTAAATAGCACGATATCCCGAGATTCTGTATTTTGTTCCAAAACACCAAAAGATAGGCCATTTCAAGTAATTGCACTGCCCGGCCCAATGGTGATTTCGGCGCAAACGAAGAGTTAGGCAGGCAATAAATGCTGACTGGGTAGAACAGTCGTCTTCGATTAATAGAACCCCTTCTGCGATAACAGATTTGAAAGGTTAACAGGACCTATGTGACAAAGTGAACTACATTCTTTTGACAGTGATAGCAACTGCCCGTTTAAAGCTTTTAAGGGTGACTGGACGACACGTAAACACACCTTTATATTCCTTTGCTACAAGATCTTTTTTTTTTTTTTCGATTTTTTTTGGTTATACATTGAACGTCAGCCCACTCCTTGTTTTCACCCGTTTCGCTCTCGATTTTAGGTGGGCTGTCCTGGGACATTATGGTGGGCATTACATGTGTTTCACAAAAAAAAAAGGTAGGACGAACGCAAAACCGCTTGTTTGTGTTAATTAGTCATTAGCATGTGAAAGGAGATTGGCGAATCACTAGAGAAACCAAATTCAGACTAGAGCAATAATATGTTTCTCAATGAGTGCAGGTGACATTTCCCTGCTCAGGATCTGCGCTTCATCGCTGGTCCCCTTTTGCATATCGCAATGATTGACTGTCCACATGCGTTGCTCATTAAATGGTGCGCAAAAAAGTTGACTTAATTTCAAGTACTATGTATCATGTGCTATCATGCAACAGCGTAGAGTCAGCTCACTCTCATGCTAGTCTTTGTGAAAGGATTGCTTAGTCATAGACCAGCAGACACACAAATAATGCTGAAAATGGCAAAAACAAAACAAAAAATAAACACTTGCAACAATTGGTGGAAACTCACCTAGTTTGTCTGAACAATTTGACTTTGTGTGCAAGGCTTGAGACTGCAATGGCAAGCACAAGGAACAAAAGATTGAAGCAAATCAAGTAAAATCAAACGAAAAAAAGAAAACAAAAGGCCGAAAGAGTTTAAAAAGGTGCAATAGTTACTATGTATGTAAACTTTAAGAGCAGCAAAAGCTTTGCCAAACCCGTTTTCCTATGAAGTGGCATATTGACCAAACTCTTACGGCACTTACTGCCACCGGCATACAAGCTAATCAACAAAAAAAAAAGGAATTTAAAATTAACAACAAACTAGGCGCAACAGCATAACAGGCAGAGAGGAAAAGCACGAACTTGCAAAGACAGCACGATGAAATGATAAGCTGAAGTTTTTGCTCTGTTTTGCCAGCATACTATGTTTTTTGTGAAGCTTGAGAATGAGTTTAAAGAAGGGGCAAACAGGGTGCATGCATGCAATAAAAAGCTCATCAGCATGCTGAGTTCTCGGAAAGTGAAGCAATTGGACGGCCTCATTTCAGCCCGCCTCACCTGACATAATGACTTCTTGGACGAGTCCCTGGACGAAAATCCTAGCTTCGATGGCACTTCACTACCGCACAAACTGAAAAATACAAACCATGTGCAGTCAAACGTGGGAATCTGTGCTTTCTAGCATACAATGTTCCTTTCATATATTGGCCTAAAGATTTGATTACACATATAACCAATTGCTTAAATTTGTTTGTAGCATACATAAACAGTTTGCTCGAAGGCCCCATCGCCAGCCAGTCGCGGATGATGTAGACCTAACTCGCGTGAGGGCGACGAGCGCACGGCAACAATTGACCAGAACTCTGATAGTTGCTCTTTTTTTCTTTTTTGTGTGTGTAAGATCAAAAGGAAGCTTTACTGCACCCTGAGAGAGGAACACAACCTCGAGCACCAAGCCTCAATTGGTGCAAATCCACCTGCTTGCTGCAGTCTGACACAATGACCAGAGTGGAACTAAGATATTTACGTCAGTATAACGATTAATGAAGTTAATGAGCAGCATTTAGTTAGTAGCAGACAGCGGAGCGAGCTAAAGCACACTCACCTCGACCCTGGAGCATTCGGTGTCTCCTGCGACTTGGTTTTGCTCGACCGGTCGTGTATGTGGTACTTCTTCAAATCCTGCAACGAAAGATACAGTTCTGCACAAGGGTAGATTGAAAGGTTTCTGGAATGAATATGAAAACAATAAATATCTGATTTATTCTATAATTCCTTCGAAGCTCGACATACTTGGTCCAGCGTTTCTCCAGCTTTTTAATTCTTTCCTGGAAGCAACTTTCTTCGAGATCCCCAAAACAACTGTTAACAGCCTCCATCACCTCTTCATTCGAGAGAAATTTCTTTTCAGCCAGGAAGGTCTTGAGCTTTGGGGATAGGTGGAAGTCCGAGGGAGTGAAATCAGGTGAATACGGTGGATGCTGAAGGATTTTGAACTTCAGCTCTGTCAGGTTTTGCTGAGCGACTGCACTTGAATGGGTGGGTGCATTGTTGTGTTGAAACAACAACTGTTTCTTGACCATTCCCGGGCGTTTTTCTCAAATTACTTGTTTCAACTTGTCCAGAAGTGTTACGTAGTATTGGCCAGTAACAGTTTTTCCCTGTTCGAGATAATAGAGCAAAATTCCTTTGGCATTCGAAAAAAACTGATGCCATCACCTTGCCTGCCGACTGAATGGTCTTTGCCTTCTTTGGACGCCGATTAACCCGGTCAATTGTTTCGATTTACTTTTTGTTTCTGGCATGTAATGGTGGACCCAGATCTCGTCCATAGTTACAAATCGTGGCTTGAAATACATTGGATTTGCTTAAGGGGGGACATGGCCTCGGAATTCGAAATTTTCAGAAAAAAACTTTTTTTCAAAAATGATATGTTTATGCTTATTAACTTCCAAAGAATGGTTTCAGAAACTTTCGTTTATTAACATGCAGGATTTATCTCAGAATAAATTATTTTCGACATGTCAGCAGCCCTCCGAGTCAGCAGGGAGCAAGTTTTCTGCGTTTTTTATTTAGCGCTGCTTCATACTCGTTTAACCTAGCCAGAACATCTCACCCTCATTGGAAGTGCCATTTACTCTAGACTTAGCCCGTAGAGGCTTTCGAAGTTTACAAGTATTAATGGCCAGGAGGACCCATACATCCAAACAGAAAAAATTGTAAAAATTTGGTATGAGCAATCTTATTGGTTGAGATCTGAAACAGGGTTTACGATTGGTCCTTCCCGGTGACGTGATATTCTGTCATCTTCAATAACGCCCCTTTACAGTATCTTCCACCTCAGATCCTATTCCTGCCTTGCTGCTCTTCCTCAGTGTGATTTGCCTCTTAGTTCTTGCGAGTTTATCTGTCAGGGAATGCCTGCTACGAAAGTCAGCGTGCCTACAAACAACACGAACTGGTAGCTATTGCCAGGGGAGCAGGGGAGTCTCCAAGAGGAAGGTGATAACAACGCGCCAGGTGAATTTTGCCTACCTTGGCCTCACAGAAAAGAAAGAAACCTAAAGTTGAAACTTCAAATGCATTTTTCTCAGTTTCACTTTTTGGCAGGAAATGTGGTATGAGGAAATGTATCATTGGACATTTTGAAAGTGTAAAGATTTCATTCAGTGGTGTCCTTGACTGAAATTTCGTGAGGAACAAGTTAAGGTATTCATAATCTGAAAAAGCTAAATTCTTCATGAAAAAAACTGAATATTTTAAAACTCAGAAATTTGTTAAAATTGTTTGCTCTTTTTGAATGTTATTGTTTTTCTCTAGAATTGCATTTTCTACAATTAATTTTTACCTTAACTTGTACTATGGGTATTCTACTTTACATTAAAGCAAACATTTTGTGGATTGCAATTATTATTTTTCTTAAATACATTTCCTAATAAAGCAACTTTTTTCTGGAGCTTGTTAAGCATAGTATGTTGTAGAATTGGCCTATAAGACTGAAACTTTAGATGTCCTCCATCCTAATGGGGTTCAATTCACCCCGAAAGTTTGAATCAATTTGAGACAATGGTTCAAAAGTTGACCCTCCCAGGCCATGTCCCCCCTTAAACACTTGCAAACTGTCGGCTGATGCTCGAACTCGAATGCGTTCTTGCTCCGGATTGAGCAAGTGCGGCATCCATCTTGCAGAAAGATGATTTAATACCAATTCCTTGAGCAAAATATGAACAACTTGTTCAGAAGAGATTCCCACTGGTTCATCAATTTCACTCCCTTTCATGAGGCGGTCTTCCAAAACCAAGGGATACGTTGTATCCACAATTTCTGGTGTGGTAGTTGTTTTCGGATGCCCTGAACGTAGTTCATCACTTGTTTCCGTACGACCACACTTGAATTCAGAAACCCAAAAACTCTTGTTGGAAAACAGAGGCAATGATTCCCCAAGAGCAGCATTCAACCTGGATTTGATTTTAGTTGCAGTTTTTACTTCCAAATAGATATTCGATGACTGCTAGTATTTGATTTTTATCCATCATTGAAAAGGTTCATGGTTGCTCGAATAGAATGACTCAAAGTCAGACTTTTCGAGATATCAATCTGACACTTGTGGCTATTACATACGAAAGGGATGTCAACACAGCGAAATACAAATATATTGGAACAAAAAGCACCCCAGCGGCGATTCCGGAAATTTTTCCATCTAACCTTGTAATTAGCTTGTCGACTAGCTGGCACGACAGGGGTGCTTTTGTGGACGAGCACCATCTTTGCACGAGTCTATAGAAATACAACTTTAACGCTCTCAAAGAACGCCACCCCATGTAAACAGGTACATGGTCAAAAAATGAAGTGGGTAATGTTATGCGGTGCAACAGCAGACAATTATAATAAGCGAAAACACCTACCATAAAGTTCCGAGAAAAAACGCACCCTCAAGAGATCGCCCATCCCGTTTTTCTGGCTAAATATTTGTAACATAAAAAGTCCGAAACATCATCCCGTCGGACGTCACACGATGTCCGACGGGAATCGCATCCGCCGTGCGATCTGCTGTAACGATACGTCCGATAAGAGAGTTCATAGCAGGTTCTTACGTTTTTGTCCGCGATCTGCGTGCCTGATGCAGACTCCCATAACACGCGAGTTGTTCCCGGATGTATAATGCATCGTGAAATGCGAATCTGCTGCAGCCGCGATCTGCAGCATCCGTTCCCGCGACATGAGAGTTTGTAGCAGATTCCCGCGTTTTTGTTTGCGACTTGCGGGTGCGATATTGATTCCCGTAACACGCGAGTTGTGCCTGCGTGTATATTGCATCAAGTTGGTCCCGCGTGTTTTTGGCACCTTGGAATACGATTATTCTGCGACCGCAATCTGCGGTATTCGTTCCCGTGACATGAGAGTTTGTAGCAGATTCTCGCGTTTTTGTCTGTGACCTGCGCGTGCATATTAGTTTCCGTGACAGGAAAGTTTGTAGCAGGTTCCTGCATGTTTTTGCACCATAAAACTTGAATCTGCTGCGTGCGCTATTTGCAATATTCGTTCCCGTGAGGTGAGAGTTCTCGGCGGGTTTCCGGGGGCCCTTCACACAATAAAACACAAATCTGCTGCATCCGCAACCTGCGTTATCCCTTCCCATGACACAAGAGTTTGAACAAATTCCCGTGTGTTTATTGCATCGTGAAACGCGAATCTGGAGTATGTATTCGCAATGCGGAGTATCAGTTCCCGCGTCACATGGTTTGTAGCGGGTGCCCCAGTGTTTATCATTAATTTTTGTCAAAGTTTTTGTTGGCATCCCCAAGGATAGCCCACACCGCGTTTTTCCCCATTTATCTCTTTATTTAGGGAGGGTGTTCCTTCGGAACTTCACGTTACGCAATTTAAAGTACATTGCCACACGCATGACTGAGAGGGAACGCTTTCCCATACTTCTAGAAGATATGAGTTTACCCTTACCCCGAGTGTGAAAGATAAGGAGGCCAATGTGACCTTGCCGAGTCTCATCCTAGCTCACTCTCGAACATTCTAGGTTGAATGTTCAAGATACTGAGCGCAGCAGACAAGGAGCCGAGCGTGGCCTTGCCGACACACTCAGGCACTCTCACAGTCTCGCTCTAGCCGGCTATTACGCCGGCGCCATGACGCTCGCTTCGGCTTTTTCGACGCTCATTCTCTTTTGTTTCTGGCACAAGTTTGCCGATGAAACCTTCATTTTCAGTTTTACGCCAGTTGAGTCTTTCCCGTCCATGACAGTATTTCAATGTGAGCTCGCCAGGTTAAAGGGATACTGAACCGAAATTTCGAGCTCACAAAACAAGGTCGGGCGGATAGGCGGGAAGCTGCAAAACCAAAAAATATCACTCATACGGCGATATATCTAACGGATCGCCGTATTTTTTGGAAAAGAAGTGCGCGATTGAACCCGGCCGACGAGGCGGACGAGGCAAGGCACGTCACGATGCCCATTCTCTCTCCTCCTCGCTACGTCCCGTCAAGCTGGTGAACCGAAGCGAGGAGGAGAGGAGCGAGGCCACTTCTCCTCATTCTCAAATTCTCCCGGAGGACAGTTACGTCAAAGAACTCGCTTGATCGCGCCCTTCTTCTTCAAAAGTATGGCCGTCCGTTAGAGATATCGATATACGAGTGATATTTTGGAGTTCGTAGCTTCCCGTTCAACACTTCTGCAGCCTTACTATGCGAAATCCAAATTTCGGTTCAGTATCCCTTTAACCCTCAAAGGTTAATCTGGGCCGGCTCGGCCACGTTCCTATCAAAAGCCCACTGAACACTACAGTCACTGGGGGGATGTGAACAGCAGGGAGTCTATTTCGGAGGCTTGGCCTTTTGCACGTGCTTGCTGCCTTTTGCCGTGCCTTGGCTGCGCGTGCACGCCCAAAGCTCACGAGACGCATGAGCGTTATCGAAGGCGGGACAACCAAAACTCCACACCGCCATTCCCGTCTTGTCGGCGACTACAGTACACGTAACGAGAGGCCACGGAGACGCCGCACGTTTTTGCCCTCGCCTCGTGGTCACCAGTTCCGGCGAGCTAACCCCGGTAGCTCCAGATGCCTCGACAGAAACCTCCCATTTACGTTAGGGCCGCTGAATGTTCCCGGAGTGTCGAACTCCCGAGCTTCGTTTGGGAACAGCGCCCCAGAGCCGCAACCGAAGACTTTGAAATCGGAGCCACACGTGCGATAGAACTGTGGCGAGCGGAAATGACGGAACCCACTCACCAGCCTATCATGTTCCAACCGGTCCTGTGTGCTTTTCGCTTTTTCTTCCCGGCATCGACACGGCCGACGTTAGACAATCGGAACACTCTATTGGCTCCATTTTCCAGTTCCAACGGATGCTATTGATTGACCGATTGAAAATAGATTTTTAACTTAGGAATACTACTTAGTACTATCGTTACTGGCTCACCAACCTCTACACTCTGTTTCCCCTTAGATGGACCGCAGTGCACGCTATGAGTCATCCCAGCGAATTTGACGCTGTCAAAGCGTCGTCTGATCACGTGCCCCACCCACCTGTGTTTTCCTTCAGAAAGTCACGTGACCTTAAAATGAGTCACAGCATCCACTGCGACTAATTGTAAGGTGAAACGGAGTAGAGAGCACTAAGGTAGCAAATTGGGCCAGTTGGTCCATGCTGTACATGGTGGGGCTGAACAGCTCGGTAAATGCGCACGAAGAGAAGACACAACTACAACAGGACAAAGCTGTACCAGCAACCGAAGTTTAATAGAGGAAAAGGGCACAGAGGAAGCGAGCAAAGTAAGTTAATCGGATTAAAAACACACATAAACATGCTCTGAGTAGAAAGTACCGAGTTCCATGGCAGATGCTACGGGACGCAGTACTCTGGCATTGTTTGATGGTTCTAAGCTATGCAGTGCCCCCTCACATTCCTTTCGCCGGCAGTCGCACCCTGCACAAAAAGGCACGCTCACCTCAATCTTTGGCACTTTGAGGGCAACCATGGGCGACAACTTGCCCGCGGCCGGACCAAACAGCCTCCTTTCCCTCGGAGAGCGGCTTCCGGCGTCCGGATGAGCCTCGTGAACCTGAACCTTGGGCTGCGCACTTGGGACTGCGCAGTTTGCTGGCTTGGCTTGCTCTGGAACAGACGCAGAGGGCGCAACGAAGCAATGATACTGATTGTTACCAGAGTGGTTTCACAAACTGTTTGACAAGAAAAATAGTTTAGAATACTTTGCAGCATATCCACGCTAGAGGTTAATTAATCTAATGATGTTATGTGCTGGGCATCACTGTCTCTTTGTCCCAAAAGGCAACACCATAATGTCACCTTAGTGGTCTTTGTGTTTGCGCAAACCAATTTTTCCGCTCGTCCACGTCTTCTGGACTCTACCATATTTGCTTGAGTAATGGCCACACTTCTTATGAACAGACCCTGTGGGTCTGCTTTTCCGTGCAGCACCGGAATCATAAATCATCGCGATCAACAGAAAAGTGGGCGCAATTTACGGAACAGAAATACTAAAAAATAATGTCTTTACGCACAAATGCTATCTGCTCAGGTCGCATTTTTACGGAGAATCGTGTTCTCGACCTCGATATTCGCTCCGTTTTTTTTATGCAGATTGCAATGATTGGTTTTATGTGTGTTCTGCAGGAAAGTAGATGCAAGGGCGTCCTTCATAAGAAGTGCGGCTATTACTCGAGCAAATACGGTACACAACACAGGTTCCCAACTGAGTTCCCCAGAGTCATGGCTTCCCCAAGCTCCAAAACATATTTTACCTTAAGCAACGCATCTTTCCAGATTAACCACGATTTTAGCAGACCTATGCTGCGGATTGATAGATATCTACGAGCCACACACCCCTCAGTATGTGCAATATTGTTTACAAGGTCCATAAGCTTCTGCACTGTTTTACTGAATCAATGCCTCGAACAAAAAAGGTTCCTTGGCAGCCATTCAAGGCCAATAGGGGATCCTTGAGATTAAAAGCTTCGAGAACTCCCGCAATACAATACACTAAAATCCTTAATTCTTTCACTTTTGAAAATAATGGAACTTAAAGATCACATCAGCCAAAGAGGCTCGTGCATGGTACATGGCAGGTGCTAATGCTCTTTTTAACACAAAGGTATAATAATCATAAAAATTACAGTTATAATTATCCAGATTTTTACGAGGAGAGCAACGAACATTCTGCTAAGAGATCTGCTTCCTACCGAAAGCTTGGCTTCCCATTCCGAGGCATCTGGGAAACGTGTCCCTTTTTCGAGTTCGTTTTAACCCGGGTCTGCTACCTCGGGGCTTGGTTTCAGATATTGCGCCTGGAGACACTTGTGTGAGATACATAATCGTTTGTGATGGGTAACAAGATTAGTATTCGGAAATTTGTTTCTTTCTTATCCGTCTAATGTTTGAAAGGCTAGGTACTCTACTTCGAAGATGCGTGACTCAAGTTTGGAAAAACACCCGGCGAAATCAGCCTGGTAGGCAGTTACTCTCGTCGACCACAAATTTAGCTGAAATCAGCCCTAGCGAAAATCCAACACGCCCATCACCTTCTAAACTGGCTGCAACTCCCCAGCTGTTCAGGGTTCCTGTGCAGATGTTTCGTGTTTATTTTAACTTGAAACATTCTTTGGCTAGGTGTTTGGCATTTCGTGAAGTCTGGATAAAAGCGTGGCCACGATGCTTGACATTGATTGGTTGACGTGTGGGAAAGGAGGAGCGAGGTGTTTGATGCCGATTGGTTAATGGGGAGGTCATGTGACCATGGGGTAGGAGAGGAGGAGTGAGGTAGGCAAAAAATAGTTCAACCATATGTACACACCGAGGGAGAGGGGCTAGAGAGTATGGAAGGTTCTGGAAGATTGCACGGTTTATCAGTCCGATGAGCGGTAGTATCGCTTCATTCTAGGAACAACTGTCAAGTGCACACGTGGTATGCATTAAACTATCCGATGAAGCGCATCCTGAATGTAGTGTACGTGTCTGGCATCTGAAATCTCAGAGTACCGCTAAATGTTTCTGATGCTAGAACATATGCAACGCAACTGCTTAGCAATTTGCCATAATTTTGTTTTCTTCGCCCTGTTTTGAGATGGTTGACTTCAATCAATCAGATTGCTCATTTAGCATATTATTCCGAAGTTCAAACGGAGGTCACAGAATATGCTACCGTGAAATACCGGGCATGTCCCCACGTGCCAACAAGCACCCAGCCGCTACTCCTGAAACGTTTGAACAAAGAACATACCAAGCACCCATACCAGACTTCCGAGCACACCTAGCTAACCGAGATGCTCCTCCGTATCACGCGCATGCTGGTGCAGTGCAGTGAATCTTGACGTACACATGCCGGTGCTAAGCGGTAAAGCCTACCTACCCTAGCTTGTGCCCCTTCTGCTCTTGAACCGAACGATTGCCCCAGTTCCTTCAGATTATTCCGAGATTATCTCCGACTTTTAATTGGGTAAATGCTCGGCATTTTGTGGCTCTCTGGGGTTATTCGGTGGCACTAGAATGACTAAACAAGTTTCGCTTCAGAGTAATAACGCTTCAGCCATCGTAGCACTTTTAAGACCCTCGCTCCCAGTTGTCAGAAACATTGTCTGAAATCGCTACGAGTACTTCTTCGCCCTCTAAAAATGTTAAAACAAATAGCAACGGATAAAAACGGTGTTGCTTGAGCTTTTAGACACCGCATCTAAAGTGTAAGAAGCCGCGTATTTCAAATCATGACGGTCGACGATTGTGCCCACTCTACACCGAGCAGCAAAATGGCGACATCCGCGAGAAAAAGGAGATTGAAGTGAAGATACACTAGGCCAGAGACCCACAAAGGGGGGGTCGCGGGGTCCTCGGAAAGACGGGTTTTTGTTTAATACGGGGTGTTCCAAAAAAACATTTACGGGTTTTTTCTTGCCGCACAAAAATGAACCATGCATAGCCAAACGCTTATTTTTTCCCCAAACCTAGCGCTAGCAGTCCAAACCAGATGCGAGGGTCTCAGAACTAACCGTTATCTCGTTCAAAGAAGTTTTAAGAGATTTTCAGAAAATGCCAACGAAAAAAATGGCGGCCGACGGAGCTCTTGAGTACGCAAAAACTGGCCCCATTTTTCCGTAGAAATTTTTAGAAAATCACTCGGAACTTTTGAATGAAATGGCTATCTCTGAAATTTTGACGTCTGGTGCGGACAACTAGCAGCGGAGAACGAGCGTTCGGCAATGCATAGTTTATTTCTGCGGTAAAAAAAACATCATAAATTTTTGGGGGGACACGTCGTACGACTGGAAGGGACATCAGGGGGCTTGAAAAGTTTGTACACCTCCGCCCTAAGCCACAGGTTTTCAAACTCGGTCCGGAGAAACGTGGGAGTTCCCCAGAACACTCTCGCGAGTTCCTCAACCTCGTAAATTCTCTCAACCGCCCCCAGACCTAAACTAAAGTGCTTTCCCAGTTCAAGCCCAGTTGGCAGCAGCGACGGCCAACAGTTCATGGCACTAAACGCTGAACCACGTATTTGCAGATATCTTGTGCTGCTGCCTCGTCTGTATCATCGGGCAAGGTGCAGGACCGTCGCATCATCTCGGAAACTCTGCTTATCCGTCTGCCCTGCCACGTGCCGCTACGGACCAATCACCTCGCGCATCTACTGGCCTGCGCCGATTACATCATCGAAGCGGTAGCGTAAAAGGGGACCACCATCGACACCACCGTCATTTGGCAGCAGCGACGGCCAACAGTTCACGGCACTAAACGCTGAACCACGTATTTGCAGGTTGGTTCATTATCCTGTTGTCTGACGTGGTTTTTTTTTTTCATTTCTTCTGTCGCTGCTGCCATAGTGTATAGTGTATTGTGCTGGTTTGTTCTGTTTTTGTTTTGTACCTACGATATGGCAAAGGATCTCACCAAAATGTTCACTGAGTTAAAAGAGGACTTAAAGAAAGAAGTAAGAGCGCTGAAAGACTCGTTTGATAGAGACATCCGAGCTGATTTACGTGAAGTTAAGACTAGCATGGACTTCATGAACGGCCAATTCGAACTAATGAAAAAGAAACTGGACGAAGTTCTCAAGGAAAACGTAGCATTAAAAAAGGAAAACGAAGGCCTTCGTCAAACAAATGCAGATTTGCAGAAAGAGATGAAAGAATGTCAGACTAGGCTGCTTCTCTGCGAGCAGTACACGCGAAACGTAAACCTAGAGATTAAAGGCATTCCAAAATGTGATAACGAACAACTCGGAACCGTTCTGACCCAAATCGGTGAGATCATCGGTGAATCGATAACGCACTCCGACATCGAAGTGTGTCATCGTGTACCGACGCGTATCGCTGGAGAAAGCAACATCATCGTCCAGTTTCTAAACCGCCGTAAACGCGATGCTGTACTTGAGAAGGCAAAGAAGAGGCGTATCACTTCTGTTGATCTTGGCCTCTCGCCGGCTTTGCCAGTTTTTGTAAATGAGCACTTATGCCCAGCGCTCAAGCGTCTGCTTGGCAAAGCTATCGGGAGGAAGCGAGAATTTCACTGGAAATTTGTCTGGGCAAAAAATGGAAAGATATTCGCCCGGAAGTCTGACAGCACGCCTATTGTTCAACTTGTGAATGAAGATGATCTCGTCAAAATTTGCTAGATATTGATGTAAATGACTGTCTCGCCAAATGGAAATGCGGTATCACGACTGTATTTTGCCATCCGATGTAATGAAATGCTTACAAACTAAGAACGCTCTTTCTGCATTTCACCTCAATGTGCGCTCTCTCAGAAATAAAGTGGATACATTTGACACATTAATTTCTCATTTTCCATTTCAATTCGACGTCTTTATGCTAACAGAAACATGGTACCATGACCACGATGATATGTATGCCTTGCAAGGCTATACTCATTTTTATTTAAATCGTCAGGTGAAACGCGGAGGAGGTGTTTCCATCTACGTTCGGCAAAACATTAGGTGTGAACTTCTAGCAAGGTATACTGAAATGACAGATGATTTTGAAATACTAACTGTACGAAGTAACAACTTAGTTTTCTCAGTAGTATATAGACCGCCATCGGCGTGTTTTGATAAGTTTAGTTCGTTTCTAGATAGGTATCTTGAATTTATATCTCTAAATAAATTAACCCTTTTTCTTGGTGGAGATTTCAATGTGAACACACTGTTACACTCGACTTTATCATCGCAATTAGATAACATCATCAGTTCCAATGGCTTCGTGAATGTGATCCAGTCTCCCACTAGAATAAATATTTCCTGCTCCAGTGCCCTTGACCTTTTCGTTACCAATATTAGCACAGACGTCCATGACGCTGGTACAATAATTAGTGATATTAGCGATCACATTCCTATATTTATATCCTGTGGGGTTGGCGCTTCCATAGTGAAATCAAATAAAGTATCATATGTTTTTCAAAACATATCCGAGCGCAATTTGGAAAATTTCAGGGTTCAAATTTTGCGCACTGATTGGGGCCCAGTTTATTCTGAAACATGTGCAGATGAGGCGTATAACACATTTATTAGCATCTTTAGCAATGTCTATAGCTCGAATTTTCCCTTATTAACAAAGACAGTCTCTAAAAATATTCGGAAGCCCTGGATCACTCCTCTGCACCTGAAAATGTTAAAAAAGAAGAATCGTTTATATAAGTCTTTTTTAACGTCAAGAGATCCCGATAAACTGATAATTTTCAAGCAATTTCGTAACCGCCTGACATCTGAATTGCGGAAAGCTAAACTGGAGTACCATACACAACTTTTTAACCGAAATTGCAAAAAACGACCAGAATTAGTTTGGAAATCCATAAATGAGGTGTTACACCGTAGTAGACCGCGTAAAGCTATTGGTGAACTTTCTGTTGACGGGAAAAACGTTTCTGGGGCATCACTAGCAGAACACTTCAATAAAGTATTCGTAAACTTAAGCCCGCCGCCAAGTAATGCTAATGCCTTCAGTTTTATACAAGATATAGTACACGAAACAATTTTTTTAGAACCGACTGATGAACACGAAGTATGTTCTATATTTTCGGGTCTTAGCAACAGTAGTAGTTGCGACACAGATGATTTACAAGCTAGACCCGTAAAATTTGTTATAGATATCATCGCCTCTTGCCTGGTGCATATTTTTAACCTTGCCTTGTCACAGGGGACGTTTCCTAGTAGCATGAAATTAGCTAAAGTATCAGTCATATTTAAAGGAGGAGATAAAAATCTACCGACAAACTATAGGCCTATCTCTATACTTCCTATATTTTCCAAAGGATTTGAAACAATTATTTTAAAACGCCTCGATTCTTTCTTTGCTAAACATTCTGTGATTTCGGATTTTCAATATGGTTTTCGCAAAGGAAAGTCAACTGAGTCTGCATTGCTTCAACAAAAAGAAATTATTTTGAAAAATATAGAAAATCGCCTGTTTACCCTTGGTATATTTATAGATTTTAGCAAGGCGTTTGATTTCATAAACCATAACATACTACTTGATAAACTATACTGTTATGGAATACGTGGTGTAACTCTGTCTCTTTTACATTCCTATTTGGAGCACCGCAAGCAATGTGTTGTGATCGATGGTCATACATCGCCTTTTCTTAACATACGATGTGGGGTTCCCCAGGGTAGTATACTAGGGCCAATGTTATTTAATGTGTATATTAATGATATTGTAAATATAAACAAACAAATAAAATACATAATATACGCTGATGATACCAGCCTATTTCTTGCCGAAACGAGTGTTGAAAAATTAATCGTAGACGCAAATGATGTTCTTAGCCAGTTCCTTATATGGTCCAACAACAATGGCCTTAAAATTAACATTCAGAAAACGAAAGCTATAGTTTTTCGACCAAAGAGCAGGGCTCTGCCAATTAATTATAATATTACAATAGGCAGCGTACCAATCGAGTTAGTGAAACAACATAAAACGCTTGGAATAATTTTTTCTGAACATCTTTTGTGGAATGATCATGTCAATTATCTTGTTACGAAGCTGTCTAGGGTGGTTGGAGTTATGTCACACTGCCGCAATATTTTCCCAGTTAACGTGAAATCACAAATCTACAATTCACTATTTCAGTCTTACATTAATTATTGCCATCTTGTTTGGGGGACAACTACACAAACAAACATAGAAAAACTTACTTTACTTCAAAAAAAGATGCTTCGTCATATTGCCAATGAGCACTATCTCGCTCACACCAAACCTTTGTTTGCCAAATATAAAATAATTAATCTTGATAAGATGTATGACTATAGATTACTGCACAGCTTTCGTTTTTCATCTCCTGAGCATGCTTCGCTTTTATGCAAGATGTCAGAGCTCTCCGAACATCCTCGTAGTTTCAACACCCGTCTTTTCGAAAAATGGATAGTACCACGAGCTCGTACTAACTATACTTACCAGTCAATTACATATCGTCTACCTTTATTACTTAATCATTTTCTTAATAATAATACTGATATATATCAAATGGGAAGGAAATCATTACTTATGCATTTCTTGTGAATTGTTCCGTGAAATTTCTTGAGCATATTCATACCTTTGTATAAGTTTTGCATTTTGTACAGTGCTGTTAGAAGTTATGCGTTTTTGTGCGCCTTGTGTTGTTTTGCGTAATTTTCTTCTATATGTAGCTGTATATGTTTTCAATCTGTCACAAGTTCTGCGAATAATTTTTTTTTTCTTTTTGTATAATGCTGTTAGAAGTTGAATGCGTGAAGTGATTACTCAGCGTATTTTTGCATGTAATATCCTTTTGTGTTCTGGATGGATGTCCTGCTGACAAATTTTAGACGGGCCCCAGATCTCGTCAAGCTGCCACTGGCAGCTTTTTGTCTAGGGTCTCCGTTGGCTTAAAGGCCATAAATAAAACGATTGATTGATTGATTGATTATTAGTTCTAAGCCACCCAATCATGCATATACCTATGAACCAAACACTCACTGTTACATTCACAACTGTTCACAAGCTCCGTAGACTTCTGAACTGCTTTGTCGCATCGAGGCCCGACACCGGGAATGGCTCCTCGACCGTGGGTCAAGGCAGATGAGGATTCCTCGAGATTAAAAAACAACCGCATCTCCACGTGGTGAATGATGTTGATTGGGGCGAAGCTCTGGTCGTGCTTGTCTGCGTAGACGCTGAGCCGCAGCATGCCGAGCCTTTCGTTCGTTTTCATCCATGTCACGCTGCGGTCAAATGCTCAGATGCGTATATAACCACGTTCCATACCACACATTCTCTTTCTGACATGGATGAAAACGAACAAGAGGCTCGGCATGCTGCGGCTCACCGTCTACGCAGACAAGCACCACCAGAGCTTCGCCCCAATCAACATCATTCACTACGTGGAGATGCGGTTTTTTCTTTTTTTATCTTCCACGAGCACGGGAGCACAGGAGCGCGTGAGCTCACGAGCAGGAGCACGTGCACCTGACGGCGGACAAACATATGGACATGGCTAGCCCCAAAGGAGCTGTGCCCCAAAAAATTTCAGCCTTTCCACTCTGGTGAAGAAGGAAGATCAGCGAAGCTGTACTATGGTAGGACGACCTCAAGGACGACGCCTAGAGGATGACGTCTAGGACGACGTCTAGAACGACCTCAAGGACGACTTCTAAGACGACATCAGGGACGACGGCTAGGACGACCTCAGGGACGACGCCTAGGACGACCTCAAGGATGACCCCTAGGACGACCTAAAGGACGACTTCTAGGACAACCTCGAGGACAACGTCTAGGACAACCTCGAGAATGACTTCTAGGACGACTTCGAGGACAACCTCTCGGACGACGTTGATGTATAGGAAAACCTAAAGAATGATGTCTAGGACAATCTCAACGACGACCTCTAGGACAACCTCGAGGACGACTTCTAGACAACACCTAGAGAAATTCAGCCTTTCCACTCCGGGGAAAACCAGAGTGGAACGGCTGGAAAGGTTGCCGCCATCACTCATAGATGGTGGAAGCTGTCTAGAGTTTTGTGTAGAGATTTATTTGTCCACGGACACGGTACTGGGGAAACTAGCCCTTTACAGCTCCGCTGTAAAAAGTTTGAGAGCCCCCACTCTAAAATGCAGTCTATTTAGTGGCTCTGGGTCGGGTAGCAACGAGCAAAACTCACCGGCAGCCGCCGGCCCCCGGCAGTCCGCGAGGGGCGGGGAGAGCGCCTCTCCGCCCCGGAGGTGGGCCCTCCCGACAAGCGGCACCACGGCCGAGTCCGAGGCCGTCCTCGCCTTGGGTGTCACCACCTCCACCCTCCGCTGTGCCTCCGCCGCCTGCGTCCCGCCCTCGTCTGCCGCCCCTCCATCTACAACGGCCAGCTTGCCGCCCGATGTGTGGCAGCCGGGGTCGTGGGAGACCGACCGCGAGACCGCGTCCTTCTTCTTGGAGCCCCCGAAGAAGGGGATGCCCCCGGCCACCAGGTCCTGGATGCTGACGGGCGCCTTGGTGACCGTGGGCGAGGCGCCGCTCACCGTAGCCCGCCGGTGGATGGCGGCCCGCGAGCGCGGCGGGAACACCTGAGCCCGGATCGAGGGCACCACCGACGCGCTCGCGGCCACGGCCGCCGCTGCCGCATGGGCTGCCGCTGTCTCGTCCGGCAGAAAGGCCGAGTCGTCGTCTTCCACCTCGCGCAGGACTCTGCGTGGCGGGGGAGGCAGCAGACGGGTGTCAGTCCCGTACGCGATGACAAAGTGCAAAATGCTTAGGCGTGTCTTCGTCGTATTAGAAGAGATTGAAGACGTAAAGCATGCAGTACTAATGAGTTGGGCACGTGCTGCGTGTATGTGACGTCGCTGCGACGCATTACTTTTGACCAACGTGCGTGTCACGTGACATTGTGATGTCACAAGACTTGTCGTTGAGCTCTCATGTCGTGTGATTTCAGTGTGTCACGTGACACGATGTCGAGTCACATGACATCATGGTGTCAAGTTTGGGTGTCATGCGACATCATGGTGTCACGTGACAAGATGTCAAGTCATGTGACATCATGATGTCAAGTGACGCGACATCATTTCCTGCTGTCACGTGACCATGTCGGTCAAGCGTAATGTGTCGCTTTTCTCGCGAGACCCAGCCCTACGACACATTCTGCATGAAAGAAATGAAATTAAACTGCGTTTATATGCAGTAATAGGCCATATGCGAAATTTAGAGCGCCATCTAGTAGCGCGCCGAGAACTACGTCCGCCATCTTGTTAGTGGCGAGAAAACGAAACCAGAGACCCGACCGGCAAAGACCCCATGTAAACAAGCGACCGCGCTTCATGCAAGAGATGCGATGCCAATGATTGCTGCGTTCCGCTGCGGATGCAACGATAAACCTTCGATTCATGCATGACGTGAACGCAAACGTGAACAGGGTTCACCATTTTGCCTATTTTTATGTCACTTGAGACGCAGCTTTTGACAAAAACAATCGGTGACAACGCGAAGAAACATGCGGACGTTATCGCGCTGCGTGAAGCCATTTACAACTATTGAACTGAGCCCTAATCTTTTTTTATAAGTTGTACCAAATTTGTTTATGACCTTTTTTTTATATTTTATGTGCGTTGTAGTGTCGGCCTGCCTTTTTCTTGATGCACAAGCAGCTCAATGCATGCGGACGAGACCAAGGCTGTTAAGTGAGGCAAAAAGTTGGCTGTTTTTATAATCGACGCCACCAACCATAATTGAAGATGCGTACGGTTAACAGTGGTATGGTTAGGTCACGGTGTAGGTTACGTTCATCGCAGTGGCTAAAATTCCATTTTACAACCTCCTTTTCTTTTTTTTTTTCTTTTTGTCGCAGCTGAGGTAGAAATTTTGTTTTTTGCAAAAAAAGTTCGGCGGTAGTTTTGAGAAAGTCACTGCAGTTATTCTGCCAGGGTTGAACAAGTCTTCATTAATAGCGCAACATCCGTCAACTGTGCTTGAGGTCAATGCTATCTGAAGCCAATTTTAGCCCTTTGCAACGCTTGCAAAATATTGCTCTGGGCAGTTTTTTTTTTTAGAAGAACACAGAGTGTTCCACGAAAAAAAATCTCCGCCAGTAAGAACTAAAAAAAAAGGGAAAAAAAACTCATTTTGAGTTATGTATTTGCGTGGAGCAGTATACCGCTAAACAGTACGACTTCAAGCCTATTTGCATCGAAAAAGGAATTAAAAGTGTTCTCAAAGATGAAACGCATGACGGCCTATAGTCCTTTCGGAGGCCTGTGCACACGCTGGCGGCAAGCTTCCACAGCGAAGGCGTAGGGCTTGGTCCGCTGCTTTGACGGTTGTCGCCAGCGTGCAGAGGCCTCTGAGAGTTTTGTCAGACAGTTGCGGTAGGTTATTTAAACTGCTCGTCCACATAACATGGTGGAAGGCGGAAAACAGTTGCTGTGCAATCGCACATTGCCCGTGCGGCTGTCTCCGATGCCTCCACCATGCTTCGGTACCGACAGCGCTTGCCAACATTAAAATGGCGACACTCTCAGTGTTGTCAGACCACAAAGCAATTTCGCATAAGGTCTATTGAAAAGACATCTTAAAGAAATTTTCACGTATCTATCTCAATCCTACGAAAAAGCCAGCAGACACGGGACGTGCGGCACGTTTTGATCTTCTCCGACCATTGGGGCAAGAATGTTTTTATCGGCAATGTGAGCATGTACGTTAATACCCAAAATTATAAGATTGCCTCTCTCGTAACAAAAAACAAATGAAGCATTTTGATCACACCCTCTTCTCGTGTCATTCGTGTCGGTTATCGGACAGAGACACTTGCAGAGGGCTTGCTTGCAATTGTGGCCATATAATCTCTATGCCAATCGTGAGGCCTTTTACAATCGCTGTGCCAATTGTGCGAGGTCACACAATTTCGTTTGTGAGTGCCTGGCGTGTATTGGATTCAAGAGCTGCATCTGTGTTTGGTTTCGAATTTTATTCCCAAGACTGGAACAAAACCCGATACAAGCACAAATCAAGCCGTACTTGGCTTCAGGCTCACACTTAATCGCACGAGACTCACTTGAAGCGACTAAAAATTGATGAACGCGCTCGACAAGGTTTCTAAAAGACTCTATTTACGCTTCCATAGGCGCAAATGAACGAATTCTGTGACCTCAAAGCGTTCAGTGTCTGATATTTTGTAGGAAGCCCAGGATAGAACAAATGGGCAAGGCACGGGAGTCAGTACACTTGGTTTAAAAAAATTCAATACCATGCACGAAGCGTAAGTGGCGAGTTCCGTATTTCCAAACAGCTCGACTGCCAAGACAACAAGTCAGTGGTAATTGGGATAACCGGCGATACATCGGGGAATTATTCTTTCACTTTGGCAAACTAGAGCTCAGAATATAGACACTTCCCACTTTAAAAGCAAGGAAGGGATATTACTTTATGTTTACATGCACTCGCTTTTGCAAATAGAGCATTTATGAAGTTCACAGTTCTTTTATCCTTTAGTCTTTAGGAAGCTATTAAATTACTAAATTACTAAAGACTGTACCATTTCATGGCAGAGAACAGACCTAGGCAGCACGGGGTCAACTGCCCTACAAGCCAAGCATGCTAGATGTCAAAGTATGAAATAATTTGTATGAATTAATATAATGAAAAACCAGCAACTTAGAGGCCAAGGAAATATCTATAGAAACCATGAGTCACAGAAGTTTGATGTAGAGGTGTCTGCAAAGCACTGCGCCATTTGAATTGATTGGCTAGCATCAGCAAGGTGCCAGAAAGCTTACTAGCAGGAGCTTAAGAACAGGCTATGAACACTGGCTACATCAGTAATTCTAAATATTTGTTTTAAAGGGGTTGTTGGGGACCATGAAACTGCTGCAGGAGCCACAGAAAGGACTCTTTTCTTTGAATGAAGGTGGCAGTAGTTGCCAGCCAAACTCACCGAGGACTGGAGGGCTCCTGCTGGATTTTGTTTGGGAAGACCTCCTCGATGTTGACGGCCGGTACCCCGTTCTCAGGCCACATGTGCACCTTGCCGTAGGTCACCTTCTTCAAAGGAATCCTGTAGGGCCTGAGCACAATGACCTGCAGGGAGAACAGAGGATGGTTACAGTATATATAGCACACATTGGAACATAGAGGTATAGGAAGCTTCTGGAGGCGAAATGACGCCACCAGAGGTGAAGCCAGAAGTGTGGAGGGACACGTTCCACACTTCTGGCTTCAGGGCTGGTGGCGTCATGTCACCTCCAGAAGCTTCCTACCCTCCATGCATTGGAACATCAAGCTCTTAGATAAAATCCTCTGTGCTCAAGACTGACAGCCTTGCCCGTGAGAGTCTGTTGCAACCGTTTGTGCTGTACGGTCCAATGCTTTCGTAATAGACACCTTTGCTGCAAAAATGCCCGTTTAACGAAGTAAAACTAAGCCCTGGCCACTTTCCCATAAATTTAATGGGACAACCACAAACCACTACTACTAGATATTGCCGATTAATGAACATTCCCGTTTAACTAACAAAATATGCGGCCCCAAAAGGCGTAAATGACCACTTCTATTATAAATTTTTGGGGTGTGAAGTAATCAATTCAATGCAAATTACTGTACTAGAGTAACACACAAGTGACAAGTCATGGAGCAAACAGCTTGGAAGGATATTATGCAGACTGACAAAAAACATTCTAAATGAATTTGGTTGATCACACTGACCGGCATCAAAGGAACTGCAATATTTGTTGGCAAACTCTGCGGAGAGGACAACAAGGCAGAAATGTCCCCCAAAAAAAACTGAGCTAGGCTCTATGCATTCAGCATAACATAAGAAACAGCATTAAAGAGAAAGGTGATACTGAAAGGAACCTGAAAAATGGACTGGGTGCAGGATAGGACACGCACAAAATACAGTCACCAACTATTTTTTGAACTCCGCAGGGACTGAAGAAACATCCGAATAATAGAGCAGTCCGAAAAATAGACAGATAATAAAACTTGCCTTTATTACGTCTAAGCGGGATTAAAATGCTGTCAATAATGCCTTGCTTCAGGTTATGCCTCTGCTTGCATTCAGCCACTTTCTATTAGCACAAGAGTCGCTGCCTTCTTTTCTAGGGTTACAGTTGAATACTTTCTGCGCTTCTTAGCGACACTTTGCGGCAGCGGAAGAACAGATGGGGCCATGACGTCCAAGCCAGCATAGTCCAAAAACATGATTCACCGAGACGAGATGAGAGGTGCAAGTCCATGACTGCAGAACGGCAAATGAACAAAGAAAAATGGTAGCAACAATGATAATAATGATGCGCAGCTTGAGAAAAAAAAAAGCCATAGCATAGCATCCCCTATACTACTCCGTTTCACGATAACTTGGTGAACTGTGGAGGCTGCGGCTCTTGGGACCCAATAAGGGCGTCAGAGCAAGGCTCGTGACAGCACTCCATGGTTGAGGTCATGGAGGCCTCGTTACCGCCACAGCAAAAGCATTGTCTGCGACAAAAAGTAGTTCTAGGCTTCTTTGTCTCTTAATGGTAACTGAAGTTGCGCGATTGCATCCCTATTGGAACAACAGGAAAAAAAGACAAAGACATGTTACCTTCCAACTTATACTTATTTCCGATGAACCCTTTTCTGAGAACAACATGGTTTTTTAATGATGTTTGAATGATCAAAGCCCTGTAATCAACCGTTTCCACTCCAAATTTCGCCCTTGCATTAGCACCCACAACAGATTCGCCAGTAACTTGAGCGTATGGTTGCCTCATGAACTGTTCCCGAAGAGCTCGCTGCTCTAATGGACGGCAATGTTGCAGCAGAGCACGTTCATCCGACGCTGGTTGGTTTCACAGCAGATGACTCTTGGCCAGCAGACGACAGCCGGTGCGTTTGGGCCTCACATTTGGCGCAGTGACGTACACGCTTCCGTGACGTGGTAACACGGGCCTCGCTCCGACGCTCTTACTGGGTTGTGAGGGCCGTAGCTTCCCCGGTTTGCCAAGTCACGGTGAGACAGAGTATAGCGGTAGGACCTAGCAGTACTGGAGTAGCGCTGCCGAACCGAGCCAATCCATGTGCACCCAACATACAATCTAAAATGGCAGCTTCTCGGCAGTGTTTTCCGTTGATCGCTCGCGTAAATTTTGTCCGAAAAATCGAACTTTCGGACTTCAAGCTGTCTGAAACATTGGCCGGGAATTATATACATTATTGATACCGTCTAGGTCACGGCTCCTCCTTTAGGTCCGAGGTATGAAACAATTCTGAATTATCGGCATCCGAAAAATCGGTTGGCGACAGCACCTATCCCATTATGCATGTTCCTTTCACTTTCATGTTCGTTTGTACATCGAGCATTTCCAGTAAGCTGAAAACGCTCTTAGCTGAACCAGATGACTGGTGAGGAGCAGAGAGCCTCTCCTGGAAAAACGCAGGACGTCGATGGAAATTAACGCAGGACGAGTGCAACTGCGTCCTCACCTGGCCCAGAATGTTAGTGTGCCTGGGCCGTTTCTTCAGCGTAAGCAGGACCTCGGTGGGATGCTCCTGAAGCATGTAGACCAGGTGCTTCAGCTGCCAGCCGACCTGGAGATGGGGGGGAAGAGAACTGGCATTAGGATCCGAAAACGATCACGAAGGAGCCAAAGAAAGGCTCGACAATTGTGTGGGAAGAATACCGGTGTAGCACCCTCTCCCAGCAGCTGCTCTCGTGGAATATTCAGTGCACAAAAACTACCGGGTGTAGGGGTGCTCTTGCCCACGCTCGTTATGCAATAGCTGGCCAAACACATTCCGTGGTCAGCAAGTCACAGCAGCGCAGCGACTGTGCTCAGCTTTACCCCTCGAGCAAAAAACAAAATTTAGTTTTCAATGTTTAGACAAGATGGGTCAACCTGCCGTAGTACGGTGACACTGGTTCGTGCTGCCAATGAGGAATTTAGCAATTGCACTGCAACCGCTAGCCCAGGGCCTTAACGTATATCTCGAAGTGGTGATGAGGATTGTTTGAGGATTGAAGCCAAGCGACCTTGTGTTCTGCAGTGCAAGTTTTCACTCCACATGCTCCGAGCCTTTGTGTCCTAACGGACTAGGCCACCCATCTCTAATGACCTTAAATGAGCCTTGGCAACTGTTCCCACAGGATTACAAAGTTCGAGCACCACTCCCTGTGTGAAATGTGACGCATAAGCATTCCTCAGGAGATGACAGCACTAGACGATGGCAGTCTACAAAATCCTACGCGCACGAAGAGCCACTCGTTCCCAAGGGGGTCCTGCTGCCATTGGCACCCACTCACCACCGTCTGATAGTTGATCTGGACAATCTCGTCGCCGACGTCGACCTTGCCGCACCGATGGCTCGGGCTCTGAAACTTCACTCCGCCAACAATGTGTATTCCGGAGTAGGACGAGTTGATCTGCATGCCCTGTGACCAAAACAAACAATCAGATGTCATTCTTCCAGAGCCAGGGAACACTCAGAGTCAACCAAAGAAGCTATAGTTCCAAATCAACTTCTTGCATTCTACAGCATGTAAACTAACGCTTCTGAGGCAATTTAGACAGCCCGCAATAATTTGCGGGCTGTCTAAATTTCTCAACGTACCGTGTTTCTCAACGTACCGTGCTGCAATTTACCACGGAGGTGCAAGCAGGAGGTGGAAGTTTACGATGATAAAATCGAGGAATGAACCTACCTCGTTCAAAAGTAAAAATGGAAAAACCCGTTCTGGGCAATTTACGCCGCCACTTCTCAGACGATGCATGTGTAGAAAAAACTGCTGCCGAGAGATGGCATACATAGCGTCGAGCGATTGCCGGCCGATACAGGCTCCTTTGCGGGATCAACTGCTATTATGATCCGAATCGGCCGGTGCTTTCTCCACGCGGCGTATGTCGTCTGTCAGCGGCACTTCTCCCTACGCAGACATCGTCTGCGAACTGGCAGCGTAGACTACCCTGAACGGGTTTCTGTTATGTTTTTTAACCTTTTGAACGAGGTAAGTTTATTGCAGGCGTTTTTCCGACACTTAGACGCACGGGCCTTATTTGTAAACAGCATGGCTATTATTTGAGCAGATACGGTGTCTTTTGCTGAACTGCATCTTAAAAAAAATTCACAGCCCTTTCTAAGACACAGACTTATGCCAAAAAATGTGTTCTTTAAGGGCATCGCAGTCATGCCAAATAAGGACACCTGTATTCCCGGCACCGTGGGCAATGCAGCAGGAGCGAGGTGTTGACACGCAACGTGGAGGCGTGGCTTTCACGAGACTTCGCGGCACGGCTGGACCGAGAGGAATCAACTTGGCAGCTGGCCAACAACATGGCAGCTGCCGTTTTCTAAACTCTCTTTATAACGCTCTTTTGTAATGCTTTTTTGACGCCGGAAGCCAAGGCAACAACGAAAGAAAATCTTTCCGTGATTTAAAAAGTGAGGGGGCCTACCCATTCCTCCTCGGGTTTCTTTTTGACGGTGGCAACGTCCAGGGAGGCTGGCTGGATGATGAGGGAGTCGTTGCACTCTTGGATGATCATGTCGCACAGGTCAGCCAAGTTCTTGCACTGCGAGCAAGCATGGAAACGCGAGATGAGTGCCAGCACTGCGGAGGTCCTTAGGTAGTCAGCAGACACTGCACCCCCAAAGCACAAGTGACACGAACGCTTATGTAACGTTCCGGATACAAGGCACTCACAACATAAAAATGAACAACACGACAGTCGGAGGAACTCGGCCACACGCAAAGAACAAGGAATACAAAATGCATTGCCAAAAATGTGCTTACTGGGACCGTGCAACACCTAAAGGGGGCGCACCGCTCTTTTGTGGAAACTGGTTGGCTTGGCAGCGCCACCAACGACAGCGTCCGTGTTATGACGCATGACAAAACCCCACTCGCTCAGACCCCTTCTAATGCGCCCGCGACGTCTTGGCCGCGTCTGCGCCTTCTCACGGCCGTGTTTCTTGGTCTTGCTCCAGAGTAAAGGCTTGGCACCTTGAAATTCGGAAACCTACCCGCATCCAGCATTGCTCTGTACGAGTTTTCATGTCGTTCGACCCGCAGGAGTCGCTCGGAGCTAGGGTTTTGTCGTGCATCTCGCAGCTGTGAGGTGCAACGAACGGCAATGCGGCGTCATGTTTTTAGTTTATTTGCGCCAGAATATGCCTCCACGAAGCATTTGTGGGCTGGACGGTCAAGAAATTGCTACAGCACGACGTTCGTCGGTGCCGGTAATTGATGAATCTTACGCCAAAAGTATTTTTCGCTCTCCTTATCGGATTGCTCCACGCTCGCCGGCTGATCGAATACACTTACTGAGATCGAGACCATCGCGAAGGTTTTCGCTGGAACATGGAGGAATTCTGCATTCTCGATTTCCGGGTCTCGTGCAAAAAAGGATAGCGCCGAGTATGCCCCCAAACGTTTCGTATCGCGCTGTGCTTCGGTAAGCCGACGTTCGTTAGAAACAAAGGTTGGCTGCCACACAGGATGTCTATGTCAGACCGGCTGTGTTCAATACGAAATGCTTCTGCTAGGAGCCGCGCAGTGGTGCCACCATCTCGTTGCTCGCTTCCAATATGCATTCACGATTAGTTTTGTGACAGCTTGCACATTAACTCTTCCTTGACCGTGCCCGTAGAGCGTCAGTGACCTGAATCTCGTAAACAAAGGGTGCAGATATTCGTTTTAGAGCTCCCACGTTATTCGCACACTCACTGCCTTTTCCCATAGGTAGTTTGAAGACTAGAGTTTTGGTTTCTGATTTTTTTATTTCTCTTTCGGCTCGACAGCAATTTTTAAGCGGAGCACCAAGCCGGCGGCACCTCATCGTTG
The DNA here is from genome assembly GCF_016920785.2 of Ixodes scapularis. Taxonomy (NCBI): domain Eukaryota; kingdom Metazoa; phylum Arthropoda; class Arachnida; order Ixodida; family Ixodidae; genus Ixodes; species Ixodes scapularis. The sequence goes on from NW_024609857.1 coordinate 189,966,841, forward strand.
TTGACACGAGTCTGGGTCCGGCGTGCTGTCAGCGTGGCAACTTTCGTAAATCCTTCGTAGAATTTTTCGACTAGGATAGCGGCGTGGGTCCGACGATGAAGCCGGTTCATCATAATTGAGTTCCTGTGGCCTGTGCTTCACCACATTGAGAAACCGCTTGGTCCAATGGCATGTCAGTCAAGGGGCTTATCTGATTCTCAGAGGCTCAAAAGCTAGAACTCTAGGCTTTGCAAAAATTTTTGTTGTTAAAATGAAAAAAAATATATATATATTTTAATATTTCATTTTACTCTTTTTTTTTGTGTGTGTGTGATGTAGCCATATTTATTTGGTTTGCATCAGTTTTTATAAAAAACATTCCGTTTGACGAATCAAATCTTGCATGAGAATTCAGGTCTCTGCTTCGACGTTCACATCGTTCAAAAGCCAGCTTATCAGGTTCATTTCCATGTATGGTATCACATTGCAAAACTAATAGTTTCCCTATGAAAAAAAGAGCAACAAAAAGCTACACAAAACAGGCATTACTCCTATTGTCAGGAAAGAGTTCATCAATGCCATATAAGTTTATAGCAGTTATTCTAAATTAAGCTTCACAAAGACAAGTCATGGAACTTGTTGGCTTACAAAGAATAAGAAACAAACAAGGCTTTGGTGGGGCATATATGTTCACGTAAATTGAGGTCTAGTTCTGTGATGATATACACTTACACTGCATCTGGTGCTGTCTTGAAGCTTAATGGCTTACAAAGAACAATGAATTATCATTGGTGCACACTTGCAGATCTAGTAGCTTTGCAGCATCATTGCACATTCAGAATGGGGCATGTAAACAACAGTGAAACCTTTGTAACCTCGGGCACAGGCTCGCTGAGCATCAGCGTAGCACATGTCCCACAATGGCCACTTCTGTATGTGATTCGGTCACATGTAGAGGTGAGTAAGCGTCCGACTCGGGAAAGTTCCACGTCAGAGTGTGGAAGTTCCTGGACTAAGCCTTCCATACGCTGACGACGCATCACCGGCTGTGGGTCACGAGAAATATTTGTGGCTCGATAAGAAACCAAGCAAAGGTCGGGCAACTTACGCTGTTCTGTATGACTGCAAACGGCTTGTCTGCAAAGTGGTCCCTCTGTGCCGTGGATGCCAGCTCTATGCCCAGCTTGAGGACAGTCTTGCGGATGTTGAAGTAGCGCTCCTGCCCTTCAAATGGAGCCCTGCGCTCGAGGTACGGCAACACAACGACTTTAAAGATGGAGCGATGAGACCGTGCAATTGTACGTGCACACATTTCTTGTCGCCAGCAATGTAGCATTACCGACCATAATATCCTGAGAGATGAATAACCCACCCCTTTTTTTGGCATGATATGCTATTTTATCAATAAAACCGGAAGATAGCCTACTTCTTGTAACTGTAGGACCTTGGCCAATGGCGGCCTCGGTGATAATGGTACTACTTAGTCGCGGCGGGAGATGAGCAAACACTGTCGACTAGGAGGGGCAGCCGTCTTTTAGTTCATCGCCCCTTGCTGCAATCACAAGTTTTGCAGGTCACAGAATCTAAAACTAGCATTCTTTCAACTTTTTTTTACAGCGGAGCTGTTAAGGGTTAGGTTCCCCAGGATTGTGTCCGGTACCAAAATCTTGTCGACACAAACCTCCACAAACCTCTGGACAGCTACCGCCATCTATAAGCAACGGTGGCAAGCACACAACCAGTCTGGTTGCCGCCATCGCTCGTCGATGGCGGCAACCTTTCCAGTTATCATAGAAGAATGGATAGTTGGGCGAGTTGGTGGGAATTCATCGTAGGAAACAGCGCGCAAAACAGACGAGGACGAAGAAGAAACACACGAGACGAGCGCAACGCTCGTCACATGTGTTTCTTCGTCCTCGTCTGTTTTGCACGCTGTTTCGTATGCTCTTATCAGTTTCAGTTTAGACTCAGGATGGGCCGTGCGCGTGCCCTTTCGCAGAAAAAAGATTGGGTGCAGAAAGAGCGGCGACGTATGCACCGACGCGAAGCCGCTGTTGCCTCGACTTCCACTGCGTCCATCGCTCCAGACTCACTTGCGAAAGAACAGCACATCGCTTGCCTGGAGAGCCGCCGTTGAGAACAGAGCCAGCGATGTAAACGGCGCCGGCAGGCTACGAAGGCCAAGCGCAAGCGCGAGGCCCGGCGACGACTGCACTCCACGCCTGCTGAACTGTTCCCGGGTGTGACGGTGAAGTTCCGGAGGGAGTTCATAGAGAATCCGTTTGGCGTCACGTGCGCCGTGTGCGACCGACACCGACTCTGGTTCGCCGGAGGCTTATCCACGATCGGCGGCGTGTCAGACAACAAGAATCGGGAAACGAGCGCGTGCGCGTTCCAGCAGCATATAGAGTCGGCGGACGTCTACAAAGAACAGGCGTGCAGAACGTGTCGAGATTCCCTGATCAAAGGCGCGGTGCCCTGGTTCGCGACCGTGAACAGCTGCAAGTACCCACCTGTACCTGAGCACCTGCCGAGGTTGAACGTGGTGGAGGAATGACTAGTGGCGTCTCGACTCCCATTCATGAGCCTTCGGCGGTTGACGTGGTATAACAAAGACAACCGGGGACAATACGGTTCTCACATAACCAATTACTTAATCACACCTCAATCCTTACATTTATAAATACTTAATTTTCACCATTGTACAGCTTCGCTAGTTTTCTTTCTTCACGAGAGTGGAAAGGCTGAAAGTTTTTTTTGATTGCATATTGAAAGTTAGCTTAATTCCTATTTTCACTAGATTTGCTTTCCATTTTAGGTGGGCCATCTCTCGGGAAATTACGGTATGCGGTGTTCTAGAACACCTCAATTAAGGGGTGTTCACACTGAGCTACTGGGTTTTTACATCTAATAAATAAGGCCCCATGCTACTACATCCAGTGCCAATACTCCATTGGTGCTAACATTACTGTTTACATTACTTTTAGTGAATGGGTTTCCTGGAAGCTGCCTTTTAGTAAAACATTGGCAGCGACTCCAAGCTTTCCACAAGTTCCTTTTCAAGTTTAACCAAACAACCATATTGGTCAAACATTCTGGTGCTTTTAGCTGTTGCATGTGTGTGCCCTTCGTCTGCCTTTGTGGTCAAACAAGGTTAAACATAGCTGGCTTGGGAGCCCTGCTAATAAAAATGCAGTGGACCTTTCCTCCTCCAATCCGGAGTTGTTCTCCAAGTCTAATTGATGTGGACAGTTTGTGATTCATTCGATATAACAAAATGTCACTCAGTACAAAAAGAGCCATAGTATTTATCAGATTTTTCTGAAATCGGCAATACCCAAGACTCAAAACACTGTTCTCAGCTTCGAACGCACATGCGCATAAAAAATGTGTCTAGATTCAAAGCTATAAGTCTTTTTCCCATAAGGACTGTCAGTCAGCTCCAACCACTCCTAAACCGAAACACAGAGAGGGTGCAGTCGAGCCGGTATAAGCTTACCATTTTGTTAAAACACCTGAGACTGGGTGAGAAAACTTGAAAAAACAAAAGTAGAAGAGACAGGGTAAGAAGTCAGTCAGACAATGTCTCAAACGTCGTCTGACTGAATTCTTTCCCTCTCTTCTACTTTTGGTTTTTCAAGTTTTCTCACCCAGACTCGGGTGTTTTAACAAAATGGTACACTCCTAAACCAACTTTTTAATATAGCCAATGGACGAGCTTTAGGGGGCTCTTTTTAAAATGATGGGACTTGATTTTGACCTGCTAGAAGGAACTCCTCTCAATTTTTGTTATTGAGAAAAAAATGCAATTCCCTTTAGAACCGTCTAGGAAAATCACAAGTCAGATATTACGGTTTAAATCCCTTGGCCGGCAATGTATGACATGCACCGAGTCAATGAAGACTCTACTGTTAGCAGGCGGCCTGCTGCGCTACCTAAGTCACATATGCTGCGACTCTTCGTGCTTAGTTTTCCACCTTTCCAGAAAAAGCCAGTGCCGCATTGGCACCACCATGGAATGCAGCAGATCCCACGATCTCATGGACCTTGCACCGTGTCCTTCTGCATTGTCAGTCGCAGCCAAAGTTTTTAGACTCAGTTTGGGATCGCGTCTAAGGCAACACAGCACGAAAACAGTTCTAGTGCTCGTGAAATAACTGCTGTATGGCTTTTTGTTAGTATTTCTCAATGTGAAATTACCCACCATCCCAAAATTTCTTAAATTTAACAAAAAACTGCTTTTTTAAAGACTATTATTATGCTTGACGGGACAAGAACAGCAGGGCATGTCTTTTGGACGCTCAACCTCCAGTATGCGCTCACTGCGCCATCCGTCGATCCAACCATTACGAGAAGCCGAAGCATTGTTGAAGGTACCCGGCTCGTGCAGGTGGCGGACAACTGAAAAACCTCTCTGCCACTCTTATCTTGCTAGTGGCTGCAGCCCAGATTTCTTTCTCACAGCGGACAGACTCGGTGGCAATCAGTTCGTCGATCAACGTTTTGTCGACAGATTGTTTCGTCGACATACAACGTTTCATTGACAATTCGTTTCGTCAAAAGGCTTCCCACGTTTGTTTCATTGACAGACCTTGTAACATTCGGTCAAGCACAACCCTGCTGTTTTTGCAACAAACTTTTTACATCTTTCCTGGTTTATGGAGGGAGAGAGAAGGGGGGGGAGACCCAAGGTTTGGGTAAACACACCTCAGTGAATCACATGCTAGCTTTCAGCGGCTTGGTCAAAGAAGTATGTTGTCGACAAAACGTCGCAGGGGGATATGTCCACAAAACTAGCTTCCACAAAACACGGTGTCCACAAACCATGTGTCCTCGAAACATGTTTCCACAGGCCGTCTTTCCACGAAACGATAGGGACTCGAACCTACTGCCCTACCCCAGCACAGCAGCACCCCAGGCGCATAAAATGTGGAATAAAACGAGCTTTCAATCAATCTCCAACAAAGCATGCTGGCGCCTGGCCAAGACGGCTGGGTAAACGAGAGCTCACGACACTAGAGCGCCGATGAGAGCACACGACAGGAGAGCACCACGACAGAAGAGAAGAGTGCACAACAGGACAGCGCACGACAGGAAAGCGCCGCAACATGGGAGCGCGTGTCACTACAGCGTGCGTCACGAGAGCGCGTGTCATTAAAGCGTGCGTCCCGAGAGTGCGTCACGAGAGTGCCTTGGGAATGATCGATATTGGGGTCTTCAAACACCTGTTTCCACTGAACTTAAATGTTTACACCAAAGGGTGTCACATTTCAAACTCTTGATGTCATTTAATTGGCTGAGTAGGCAGACCTGTGGGAAGTCATTACCACACAGTTGTCATCGCTGCCGCTCATAGAATGCTCCTTTCGAAATCGGTCACTACTTTTCGCTCTCGAGACAATTCTACTTGCCATTTTTGTCCCCCAAAAACAAAAATTCAATTCACATATCAATATCGATGAAAAAAAAAAAAATTGCTTTGGCAATCAGTTTTTTTTGTTAGGTTACTACGTAGAATACCGTGCATCCGCCCATACCACATTAAGCGCCCATACCCAAATTTGCAAAATCTGAGAAAATATGCACAGACCATTTATATGTAGAATTGATGACCGGACAAGCGTCCATCCCCCATTTTTTCATGAATATCTCAATATTTTGAGTGGGCGCTTGCCTGGTATTTTACGGTAAACATTTTAGTTCTTTACTGAGAGTAAGGCTAGAGGAGCTTACCATGTGCGCAGGTGCTACATCATTATCACGTTTAATTCCGGCAAACGTCGAGAAATTGTAGAATTTTGAAAGTGCTAGAAATCAATTTGTTTGTTCCTATGATTAATGACAAATTATGAAGATGCACTCCCATATTGTACAGTGCTGGATAAGAGTTAATTTAATGTATAACAACTGAGTTACTACAGCAGGGGATTCGATACTTGAACGTTCTGCCAAGGGAAAAAGCACCCTGTACTCTGTTTCACCTTGCGTTGTACCGCAGGCTACAAGCGCGAGCTCCTTGCTCTAGGGCACATCTCGGCGGCACAAGCTCTCGTACACCAAGGCAGCTGTTAACGCTAGGAGCTCGTGCTTTTAGCCTTTGCTGCGGTGCAACATAAGGTGAAACAGAGTATAGTGACTGCAGCTGTTGTTTAAGGCTTTCGTGGCGCACACTCTAATGACACGCGCTCTCATGTTGTGGTGCTCTCCTGCCAAACGTTCTGGTGTCGCAGCACTCTGCTGTCATGCACTCTTGTGTCTTGCGCTCTCGTGGCACCCTCCCGGCCAAGACGGGGGGGGCAAGACCGACCTGTCGAGCCAGGAGACGAAGGACTTGACGGCCATCAGGACCTCCGAGACGTCGGCCAGGATGCTGGTGGCAATCTTGGGCACGTTGTCCTGGTTGGGCGGAGTGATGCGCATCATGTCGTTGTACAGGCTGCGTGCCCTGCAGCCCAGCTTCAGGGCCAGCGACTGGAGGTTCTCTGTGATGAGCCGGTAGTGCTGCGGGGCAGAGAACAAGACCCCTTCAAGACTGCCAACCAAGTGATTCCTCGTAAGTTTGGCCATCAGCAAGACGATGTCGCGTACAGAACCATGGCATCCGTGAAAAAGTATTTAGACCATTTCTTTTACCCCAAAAATAAACTATCCGTTGTCAAATGCCCAGTCTCCATCCAAATGCAGCTGTAGTAATCTGGGCCAGATGTCAAAGCTTCAAAGCTTGCCATTATCTAAGTTAAAAATTAAGCAGTTTTCTTACAATATTTGTTTCAATGAGAAAATGGCAGCCGGCAAAGCCCCAAAAACATGGAAATAAAAGGAAATACAGGAAACAGGCCCCATTTTCTCATTGAAAATTTCCAAAAATCACTTCTTATTTTTGAGTTAGATAATGGCAAGCTCTGAAACTTTGGCATCTGGTCCAGAATGCTAGTGCTACATTTGGGCCTGAGCATTCTGTGATACATAGTTTATTTTTGCCGGCCAAATTGGAGAATTTTAGGGAAGAAAAGGCCAAGGGCTTCCTCTCCCTCCTCCTCCCCCAGCTAGTTATGTGCCTGATCAAACATGCAGTGCTAAACTAGACTATAGTCAGACACAAGTTAAAAATGCACCAAATAAGCACCACCACGCAACAGCCACGCCATCGAATCGCTTTGGGGAGCAACCAGGAGAGGCAGCAGCCATTACGACTTATGTAACATTTACGCAATGTCTACCTCGGTTGCAGACCGTATGCGCATTGTGCATACGGTCTACCCTCATTGCCACCACCGTGGCTGGTGGCAATGAGGGTGGGGGAGGAACTTCTGGTGCATTCTGAATGCATATCTGACTAGAGAATAGAGAGCTGCACAGTGGAGTCAAGCTTCATTAGTCACTTCACTACCTATAGACAATGACACTACCTGTGATCCCAGAACTGTACTGCACACCTTCTGTGGCCTATTTTTTTAGACATGACCAGTACTATCTTATGTGCACTCCAGACAATTCAATAAAAAGGCTAAACAGAATTACATACTGTAAAACCCTTTGTTTTTGGGGCCCCTATTTTTCGCGAATCAGTTTCAGAGGGCATAATCACGGCTACTAAATTTCGCGAATCGCACATGTTTGCATTGAAACTCTTCAGGATCGAAATTTCCGCATGCCCGTCAATTTTGCAAATTTCTCAATTTGGAAAATTCACGAAAATTAAGGGATTGCGAACATTAAGGCTTTTACAGTACCTGCCAAGTTCTAAGAAATCAAATCCAGAGAATTTCTAAGCAGGGTGGCGTTTTTTTTTTGTTTTTTTTTTTTAATGTTGACAACAAATTTACAAAAGACAACTTCATTACATTTATATTGCACTGCTCATGCTAGCAAGATACAGCTGGGCCTTGCACTATCATTGCAGCCATCTGTTGCAAAGGTAACAAGATGTCGTTTTCCAGGAGATTTTTCTGTCAATCGTAAAACCAAAGAAACTAGTCAATATTCAGAAGTCTTCTGGGTAATATGAGAGACTTGGCAGGTATGAAATTATCTGCAAAAGAAGCTGCTAGCAAAAGAAAGATTAGCCCGTTTCAGAAATTCTGCTATCAGCCCAGCTTGTTTTGTTTGCGACCAGTAATAGGATTTGAGATAAGACAGCCTGAAAGGACATTTTCTTTTTTCTGTAATCTACTCTGTGGGGTTTTTCTGGAGTCCAATCTTTAAATGGGAAAATAAAAGTGAAAAGGTTCAAACACAAAAAACTTAACCAAAGAAAATGTTTGCCAATAATAATAGTTGGTGCTAATTACGGCAGAGTTACAGGAAAGTGTCAGGTTTGCCAGCATGTAATCTAACTATGGCCCAAAGTTCAATCTGATTTAGCGACCCTGCAGATTATGCCGATCTTAAAGAGACACTGACAAGATATCTATGCTTTACCGAGATTTCTAGTAAAACACAATCTATGAGATTTTAACTACCCAGAAAAACTGTGTGACCCTCGAAATTTGGCTTTATTTTGGGAAAAAACAGCCAGTCGAGAATCAGATAGGTGGTCAGGTCTACGCCCTTTTCTCCATAGATACATGCAGTGATCACAGAGTGCACAAAATACTTTCTAAGTTCCAGGCCACTGAGGCACATATTTATAATAAAAGCAATATAATCAATGAAACATACTTTTTACGATGACTAAAATGGAAGAAATGCACTGGTTTAGCTAAATTGTGTGCTCACAGTTGTTGGAAGCGATTTTCCATGACTTTCATAGACTTTGATATGAGGGTTCGGTTTGACTTTGTACTTTTTTCTAGGTTAGTATGCGATCCTGTGGCGCAAAGGATTATGAGAAGTGTCTGGACACTTTAGTCAAGCATCATGAGCCGAAAAGGTCAGTGTCTCTGTGTTGAAAGAAATGTCCTTTAATCTAGGGTCACATTTCAAGCCACAGTGTGTTTTGCTTTCCACATATACTTGCAAAATTGGCCCTGAGCACTAGATGAGAGCAGAAACTCTTTTTGATATTGAACCAGTGTGGACAAAGGCATTGCTTGTAAATACTTTCCACTTTCATCTTGCGGACTTTCAGCGCTGAATTTAAAGTACCTATTTCTAATTTTATTTTGTAGCAGTATTTTTTTTTTCATAATACCTTGAAGGCTTTATTACAGGGCATTACACAAGGGAAGGGAAACTAAAAGTTTCAATATAGAAACATAGTAATACAAACTCGTGAGCAGCGACACAAGGGATGGGAAACTAAACATTTCAATATAGAAACAGTAGTAAAAGCCCGTGAGCAGCGATAACAAAAATAGAAATAAACACACAAAAAGAAGGAAGGGCACGTTATTAACATGCTAAGACTCAGCATCGTTTGCACAAGGATATAAATAAGCACTCCATTCTAATATTGTCAAAGGGAGAAAAGAATTGGCATAGGAGATGGTGGAGGCAAATATGGGCTCTATTTTACAGCTGTTGTCTAGTCTTGGGAAATGAGACGTTAGAGTAGAAGTTTTCGAAGCGTAGGGTTGCAGTGGTAGATTTTGTAAAACCGAGTTAATTGAGATATCTTCCCCAGGAAGATTCGCTCGCTCTCGCAAACTAGAAACACTAATGTAAAAAGAATAATCAGAAAAAATAAGTCTCAGACCTCTATTTTGCACACTTTCCAGTTCCCGTTTAAGGTAGTTTTGCCACGGGGACCATACGGATGCAGCGTACTCTTGCTTTGGGCGGACTAAATTTAGGTATGCAATCTGTTTCACTCTAGGAGGAGAGAGTCTTAAGTTCCTTCGTAGAAAGCCCAGTGTGCTATTCGCCTTAGCGATTATGTGATTAATATGAGTGACCCATGCTAAATTGCTAGTTATATTAATTTTTTTCTTTTTCAGAGCGCAGCTCTTAGGCGCCCGATTCCGGCTTGAGCGGCGTCGGCGTCACCGTTGCCGTCGCCGTAATTGCACGGTGCATTATGGGTAAATTCCCCGCTAAATTTAGCGGAAAAAAATTACCCCCTAAATTTAGCGGAAAAAGTTTTCCCGCTAAATTTAGCAGAAAAGATCTCCCCGATAAATTTAGCGGAAAAATTTTCCCACTAAATTTAGCGGAAAATTTTCCACACTAAATTTGGCGGAAAAATTTCTTCACTAAATTTAGCGGAAAAAATTTTCCCCGCCAAATTTAGCGGGAAAAATTTCTCCACTAAATTTAGCAAAAAAATTTTCCCACTAAAACTAGTGCAAAAAAAGTCCTGCTAATTTTGAGGGGGAATTTTTTCCACTAAATTTAGGGGGAAAATTTCCCACTAAACTTAGTGGGAAAATTTCCCCGCTAAATTTAGCAGAAACATTTACCCACTAGATTTAGCAGAAAAAATTCCCCGCTAAATATAGCGGAAAAAAATTTAGCAGAAAAAACTCTCCGCCAAATTTAGTGGAAAACTTTCCCCTAAATGGGAGGCGAGCAGGAGAGGAGGAGGGGCATACCCTCCTCTCCGTACCTTCCCCTCCTCCTCCTCAAGAGCTGCGCTCTAATTCAGCATTACAGGAGATTGTAAACGTCTCATTTTTTATGTGTGCTATTAAGATGTTTTAGCCCACTCTCCTCTATGATGCCTACGTGCCCTGAAAGAATAAATAAGTAAAGAAAGAAATAATTGTAAGGTATTAAATACCAAAGTTTTCTGGTTCGAACCAGTTTCACATTTTTGACACCGGAGCTTTGGGCTTAATAAATCAGGAACATCCACAGCTGAGACATTATCGCTAGAGGGAGCTCGAATCGACGAGCTAGATTAGAAACTTGTAGAGCAGCGAAAACTCACCAGCTGGCGCAGGTGGTCCACTGCCTCGAGAATGAGCTCCTGGTGACCAATCTTGGCAATGTTGAGGCTCGTCAGGTCATCCGGGCCCAGCGTCAGGAGGTGGTGGCCATCGATGTCGTTGTTGAGGAAAAAGTGCACATATGGAATGATGATGTCGTCTAGGCCTGCGGAAGCACAAACGGGCATCCAGAGTCAGCAAGCAGGGGAATTGACATTGGTGGAAGTGCGAAGGATGACTGAGAAGATGTCTGCTGCATGGGACCACAGTATTTTCTGGGCTCCACATGTTTAGAACTTGAAAATTTATGCAACCTAAACTACTAGAGGACTTTTCTTTTTTTTTTTTAAGGTCACTCATTATGACGGGACACGACAGGTTTAGTGAATGAGAAATTATGTAACGAAATCATCAGGAATCGAATATTGCTTTGCTATATCTGCTTCTTCGTTATATATAAACACATACAAACAACATGAAAAAAATAATAACACGGGTTGTCACGGGCACATGTTTATCGAGCCTGCAGAAAGTAATCGAGGCTTTTCTGAGATCGGAGCCACTAATGATGAAGACATTTTTAAAGATGTCCACATAGGAGACATTTTTATGTGTGAAATATGCATCATGCGTGAGCTATGCACAGGGTGCAAACTATACGCCTGGTGTAAGCTCTTTATGAAAAAGCTTTTTTTATTTTTTTTATCTGATAGTTGTTTTTGCAGTTTACACACTGGGTGAGGACTATAGTGTGGAAAATACAGTAGGCTAGTTGACTCCCTTTTCACAGAAAGAATTGAAGCAGCCTATGAAAACTAATGTTTTCTTTGAGTATGCCTAGAAAGTAGTCAGCACTGAATGGTGTATAGACTGCAGCAAACTTGAGGGAACAAGCCAACAAGGGCCATCGCATGAGCCACACTCAAAGCATCGACATGCCAGCCCCCATTTTCTTGCAGCCGCTGCTTTTTGTTGCTATGAGCAAAGTGGGGACAACAAACCCTTTTCAAAACACCATCGAGCAACACTGGCCGTTGCCATTTCTTGGACACGAAGTGTGCAATCGGATCCGAATCCTTGCCGAACGCCGACGTGGCACTTGTTTTTGACACGAGCCGAGTTCATACCGAATGCTGTTGCAACCCCCATGTCCAATACGTTTTCAGAGTATGTACTTGAACAAAGGCGAACTCGGATAATTGATGCAGCGGCTACTAGATGATGCGCACTTTTGCAAAGGGTCTATTGGTGATGGTTACGATTAGAAAACTTGGCTTCCTGAGCTTTGGACACGGACAGTGTCAGGAAGCTCAAGCATAACTGTTTTGTTCTACTGCAGACTGTTTTAACATTCCTGGAAGACGCAACACCGTTCCTAGCATGGTGAGATAAGGCTTCAGATAACTGGCAACAATGGATTTGAAGAACAAGATGGCTGAAGTGTCGGTACTCTGAGGCACAGCCTAGCTTTCAGTGGCTCCAAAGCTGACAGTGCAGTCAAACACCTGATGACCACGGTGTTGATATAGACCCCTTTCGAAGGTGTGCCCACTGCTCGAAGCTGTGGAATCCCTGCACAACGGCAGACATAAAAAACACCGCCAATGTTGGAACCCTAGAAACTCTACTAATCACACTTCATTTCCAGCTTATGTAGTTTTCAGGTCACATTCTGCGGTGTCGCTTGCTCCGCCATTGTGCAGTGCTCCAGACATTTGAACAATGAGCTGTGGCAAATGGTTCTTCGAGAGAACTAAGTCGAGCAAATGTTTGTGAACAATTGTTGCAAATGGATGGTGCTGCTTCTTTGTAGTTTTCAAGCAAAAAAGGCAAGGTGGCATCAACTGTCTTTTCAACTGAGAGACTTTAGATGATGCAGCACTATCCGACTCAATCTACTATTCACACAACTATAGAGCCAATTGAACTCAGCAGCTTGGCAGGGGCCGACACAAAAACTACCCACACAATAGAATTATCTATTTAGCTCATCCTGACAACATAACAAAAATTAAAAGGCTAATCTAAAAAAAATAAAAAAAGAACTGTTTTTGAGCACAGGGTGCTCTACTGACATGCTTTCGTGTAACTGCGACAGAATGATGCATACCTGCCAAGTCAAGAAGAACCAAGTCAAGAAGAGTTCCTAAGCAAGGGGGTAGCGGTCTTCTTAAAAAAAAAGATTGACAACAAATTTACATGAAGACAACTTTATTAGATTTAGATTGCACTGCTCATGCTAGCGAGATACAGCTGGGCCCTGCTATCATTGCAGTCGTCGGTTGCGATGGCAAAAACTCCTTGTTTATGTGTGTGGGGATGGGAGGGAGTAATTTGCGCTTTCTGGGAGATTTTCCTGTCAGATGCACAACCGTACAAACTGGTCAAAATTCAGGAATCTCCTGAGTGATACAGGAGACTTGGCAAGTATGGTGATGTATGCCAAAACCAAAATCATCAGACATACTGCTCGGCTAGATCGCACCAGCAGTGGGGAAACAAGTTACTGTAGGGTGATTCCATGTCAGTTCATGCAATGATGGTCCGGGTCATAATTTAGATATTTTTGTTAAAACTATATATGAAAGCTATGTTCTTGGGAGGAACATTCAGCTATATATGAGTGCCGTAACATTCTTTTCGCTAAGATATAAAATAGAGAAGCTCGAGGCGTGGAAATTGAGAAGATTTCACTATGCTACTTTGCACAGTCGTCATTTCCTCGTCGAAGCTTTCACGTCACCATAACTTTTTTATTACATTTCACAAAAGATAAACAACACATACACAAAAAATTAAAAATATGAATAAAATATTTCTATGCAAACAAAAAAATCAAACATGGCATAAAAACGTGTTTTAGAGACGTATTAACAATTTTTTTGCAAATAAACCATCTTTCATAATACTTCACAAAACATATCAAGATGAGCGTCTTTAAATATTCTTTACGAATATGTAAAAATTATATGTCCACTCTTAATTGTCTTTTTGCTATTAACGCAGAAATGCAGCTGATTTTTCCAAATGTGGCAAGATTGGGCGTTGATATTTAAAGACCTCCATCTTTTATTTTTTTTTAAACTCCTCTTGGCACTTTGCGTTGACTTGAACTAAACTGTGATGGTAAAACATTGAGCAACGTATGACCTCCGAATGGGAAAAGCTACGACAAACCTACACTCGGAGCGAGCCAACATTTTCGTCATAGCGGCTTTGCCGCACAGCACCAAACATTTTGAGTGTTAGTTATTGCATGTATTTTATATATTTCAAATTCTTTTTTTCAAAAGGGGTGAGTATAACTGATGCGAGAAGGGACTTTGAGCTGGAATACCATTATTAGCTTACAATTCACAGAAACAAAACGGCCCCACTGTGCAAATTCGCTAGCTATGCATACATAAGCTTAAAACTTGCAGTTGCGCAAGTGGCCATTATTACATCCGGCTTTTCCAACCGCACTCAACAAAGTGCGGTTGGAAAAGCTACTGGCTCCACGAACAGTGAACAAATCTGACCTTTTATGCCAGCATTGCTACGAATACCTCAAGAATGAGATTGCTTCTCCTCACAACGTGAGTACATCAAACTCTTCTTTTCGGGACTCTGATGAAATTCTGGCTGAAGTGAGACAAGCAATGTGTGCCACTAGTCAGTCAGTAACCCCATTGAAACCACGTAAAACCATAAAAAAAAAGGCGCGAAGCGTATTTGAAGAAAAAACAAGCTCAAGTGAGCTCTTCGATTAGAAGAAAGTTATGACGTGAAAACCGGCGAAGACAGTTGTGAGCACTGCATGGAGTGGTTTGACGCGCTGAAGGCATGCAGTTCCTACCAGGAACGCAAGCGATTGTACACACTTCTGCCACCACGCATCTCGAAGAAAGAAATATTGCGTCTGGTGCCAGAAGCGACTGCCAACATGATTGATCAAACAAGAAAACTGAAGCGTAAAGGTGGTGTATGGGCAACCCCTGATCCCTACGTGGGGAAAAAGGCGAATGCCAAAGACGTGAGGGTTGCACTTGAGTACTACACACGCAATGACCTCGCATGCTCTGTTCAAAGCCCCAACAGAAAGGACGTCGTCAAAGCCATGATCAACGACAAGACCAAAGATTATGGATTTCGTATTATTTTTAACAAAAATATAAAAAATATGACCCGGACTATCATTGCACTAACTGACGTGGAATCACCCTGTAGCTAAAGAAGAGTAGCTGTATACTGAACAAACGAATTATTTTAGTTCCATTTAATTTATTACATCTTTTATCACTATTAAAGTTTTGAACTGGATGACTGGAAAGGTCCCATCATCGTGAAATATTTTATGTTGAAGAGGACGTAGGAGGAACAATGTTCTATAGTCATTTCTGCAGCCCTTTCCTTCGGTAGAAAGGAAAACACTGCTTTGCTCTCGCCATGCCACTGGAAAATGTTAACTTTTTCATTGTGACCATCACTCGTTCTTGTTTTGCATTTTCTATTTTTTTATTTTTTCAGGTTGTAATGTCATTTGTTTTTTATCCCCCCCACCAGATGCGTGAACTACTTTGTGGAAACGATAAGGGTCTATAGGGTGACCCAACGAGAGCAGAAGATTTAATTTCATAATAAAATACATCAATTATGCAAAAAGTGCCAATATTTTTATTTTAATAACAAGAGCACACACACAGCAATTAATTGTTGAACAATAAATCAGACAAATGTCCCCCACAACTATACTGGCACATTCCTCTTCTTGTTGCGAGAAACACTTCCTGGCTGTGTCATCTCTACGCAATGGCGACCAGAATTGGCCAGCGAGGTCGCAATTTTTTGCAATGTGCAACTCCTTTCTTGGGGGGTTTGTGAGACCTTGTGCCTATGCCGACAAACCACAAACAATTCCCGAGCTCAACAGGGGAGATTCGACTTGTCGTTGACGATATTAGACCGCAATTATACAGAAAGGTCCTCGACAATTTCACCAAAGAAGGAAGAGCGTGCCGGCAGAGTCGTTGGGGGCATTTTCCGGATAATCTGTTCCATAATTTATCTTAGTGTGTGCACTTTGTACTGAAAGAAA
This sequence comes from Ixodes scapularis, assembly GCF_016920785.2. Taxonomy (NCBI): domain Eukaryota; kingdom Metazoa; phylum Arthropoda; class Arachnida; order Ixodida; family Ixodidae; genus Ixodes; species Ixodes scapularis. The sequence goes on from NW_024609857.1 coordinate 189,982,705, forward strand.
TATAACGGAACTTTCAGAATAAATGTGCATGCGGTGTAGCCAAAGGGGGGTTTCGGTGTCGAATCCCCCCCCCCCCCCCTTTCCCCCCCCTCCGAAAAAAATTCCTGGCTACCCCACTGGGATGCCCCACAGTTGCCTCCAAGTTGCAGGAAAACATTAAGAGGCCAAACGGGCTGCTTTGTGCCCTCCTTCTTTCCTGCTATAGACCCTTTTCTTTGGAAACGCCACCAGGCGGTGCTCCAGTCTTTGACATCCCGGCGAACTTCCGGCTTACAAAAAGAATGAACAAAGTCCACCTTAACACCACTGTTTGAAACGTCAATGAAACATTTAACCACCAATTCTCCAGGTGAACGCCAAAAGAACCAAGAAGCATGTGATCTTTTCACCTTTTTCTAATATTCTCGTAAACCAACTTGTCCTCTCCAAGAAGTTAAATCGTACAGCCGAAGGCACTCGCTACATGATCAACTTTGTCGTCCGTGTAGCATCTATGCTTTCTGACCCTGGTGACATAAGCAAGCTCGACATGGCTGCAAAGACGGAGCGACTGGAAGTTGCTTGGGACGCAAGCAGTGGTTCATGTTTGTAAACAGTAAAAGGGTCTATTGCTTAAAAGCAGAGACAGTGCTTTGGCGAGCTACAAATTACGCAATGTACTGAGTCTTCAATGCGTCTTTCGACATGAGTGAGAAAACCTTTTGGGGACCCTATATTTGGCGAGAGGTCAAAATCCCAGTAGAACGCTCCGCATCCAGCACAAGCTCGGCGCCTTCTGCTGGACTTTGGATGAGTGTGTGACAAAGAGCTGTCAAAGGCACAAAGCTCACGCTTGAGGCATAGCATCTAGCAATGGGTTCTCAACTTTACACCAACTATAGATTATATCTCGGGTTCTGCGTTTTCGGATAAATCCGGTAAATTTCAAAAAACGCATGCCAGTAAAAATATTTCAAATTCGAATTTATCTGAAAAACTCAAAATTCAGAACATCAGTTGCAAAAAGAAACTTCTTTCGGGACCGAAAGACACTTTCTTCGTCCACTTTTTATTGTTTCCCCTCTGAACCCTTGTTAGAAAAGGCAGGCGTCTTCCTCATGACGGTTGCCAAACCGAGGTCGAATACGTAGTCGGTTCAGTCGGGGGCCTTCCTCCCGGATGCCTTCCTTTCTAAGACATTCCCTCGCCCTCCTGTGACCTGTTTTTTTGCAGACTGAACCTCGTACACATTCCCCTGTCATCCTCGTTGACGATAGAAATTTGAGATTCAGTCAGTTGCATTAACATGGCAATTTGGGCCAGTCGGTTCATGATCGTAGACAAGCACCAAAAATATAGGCAAGGACAAGAAGTTGACGTAAACACTGGCGCACTCTCAACTAACAAGCATTAGTTTTTGCCCCAAATGCTCTAAATATTGACTGAATGAAACTGTATCCGCAGTTACACTGTCCTCTATTGCTGCTCCCAAACACAACCCTATTTGAAGTTAAACACCCTGAAATGCTAAACACCCCTAAAAACTCTGAATTTTGAGTGTCATAAACGAATTCCCCGAAAAACAAAGAATTTTGGAAGAAAAAAAAAATTAACTCCAAAAAAACACCTTCCGAGTTTTGTAAAAAAAAAAAGCTCCGAAAATGCAAGAATCTTAATTATATCGCCTAATGGCACGAGTCAGTGGTGACGCACCGCGCCATTTACGTCTACAGGGGCAACAAAGTGCAGGGCATGAGGACTGTGTAAAAGCTTTGTGTCTAGCAAAGTTAGCCCAAGAGGATGTTGATCAGTTACTTCTTGTGGATCAATTGTTTCTTAAAGGGGCCATGCAACGAGATTCACTTGGAATGTTTTTCACTTTACATGACCTTACCGACACTAGTGGAACCCAAGTATACTCGAACACAATGCCACTGACCAAAGAGCTGCTTTGTTGCGGTGTCATTTCAAGAACAAAAGCGAGCGTTTTCTTTCAATCTCTCCTTCGCAAAACTTGATGACATAGACGGGGGATCGCAGTATCCCCTAGTGACGATATTTGAATGCGGCTCGCAGATTGGACCCGAGCACTGCGTGAGCACTCGATTTGGGCTCGTGATAATCGATAGCTCGACAAGCATTTGGGTAGTGGCCCATGTCCAATCGCTGCAATGACCACAATAGCCAAACCATAACAATGTCTGGAACTCAGTGCGTGTCATATGCTTTGCCAACCCCAGCATGTGGCAATGATTAACATTGGCAGCATATAATCGTCACCAGATCACATGACCGCTTTTTCTGACTGCGAGTTGAGGGGGTGAACACCGCTCATTTTTCTTTAATTTTTTTCTGCAACTTCTATTGCGTGTGGTGAAAAATGAATGATTGTTTCATAAATCATCAACGTCAGAGATTCATTCTAAGCGGCAACCCCAGGCTAACAGTCGTACTGCACTGGCTAACTGGAGAAACACCACGAAAAGTTGGCGGTCGCACCGCAGAATTGCCGCCTACTCACCACAGAGCTTGCTGTGTCGTCTGCTACCGTAAGGTGATTTGTGCTCAAAACAAGATTTCTACGCTCGCTCGGACCATAACCAGTTATGCAAATGCTTTTACAGTGCTTACCTATGATATCAAAAACAGTTTTCACAAGATAAATAGCCTATATATAACAAAGCCCCCGCTTTCTCCTATACCAGATACGTCCAACGTGCAAGAGTAGGAGCCCTTCTGGCATTCGTCAGCAGTCACCGAAGGGGGGCGCTACAGTTGGCGTTACTCCAGAGCCGTATACTGGGGGGGGGTTTGGCCAATGGGCGGAGCAAAGGTCGCCACCAGCGCCGAATATATTCCCCGCAGTTAGAGCGTAAACTAAAAGTGCGACACAGCATCGACCTATCAGCAGACCGCGACATCAAAATATTGGAAACAACATTTAAAGCGTGAAATAGAAGCATTCAATCTCGGCATCTCGAGACAATGGCGTCAATAGCAAATCAGCAGCAACGATCGCAACTATGCAATTTGCTCTGGTTTGGAGCGTACATTCGTTTATTCTACCGTTGAATATGGACGTAACAAAAACGTCAGATGCGCCAAGTTTCCAGTCACCAAGAGTTACAGCTTTTTACTCTAGCGACGCTAAAACAGGTTAAATTAGTCGAGTCGCATTTTTAGAGCTCACGACCACCACTAGGGGCTGTTGTGGCAGCCTGTGGTCAGAGCCGTATATTGGGAGTGTTTGGTCAGTGGGTGTGGCGACGAAGGCACCGGAGAGGAGAAAAAGAAATGAAAGGGAGGAGAGCGCCGAAGGAGCGAGAGAGAAAGAAGGGAGCGGAGAGGAGACGACCGCCATATTTGAGCAACGCTGTCGGAGGCTGGTTGGAGAAGAGCACTGCTGAGGCTACGCGTCGTCTGCTAGGGGCAGACTTCTTTTTCGCATGAATAAAAGTTTGTGGCCATACGCCGAAAAATCTTGATTTATTAGCTTTTTAACCCACCAAGGAATAACAGAATGTCATTTTCTTGCCAGAGCCAGCGATATAAAAGGCAATAATCGAGATTTAGATGCCGATCCTACTCATTCCGCTGGGAGAATGATCGAAGATGGCGGCCCTCCCCACTCAGGTGGGAGCAGCCGGGAGTTTGCGCGCATGCGCTCATGCCTCTCGCTCTACGCCGCGTGCTGATTGGCTCACTTGGGAGGAGAGCGTTACGGCGGCAAAATCATAGACTGGCCAAACTCTCCCCATATACGGCTCTGCCTGTGGTTGGCCACGAAATGCTTCCCTATTCAAACTAATGAATGGCCAAACTCTCCCAATACACGGCTCTGCGTTACTCTGCTCCCTACGGGAGATATACAGTAACGCTAGATGAAATTACGTTAGTAAAAACACTCTATAGCCTACAAACTGAGACGCGACGTTTGTCACATGGAGCAGTTGCTTTAGTAGAATAAGGAAAATGTTGCACAACAAAAAGGCTGTATTATAAAACATGCATTCTAAAATCATTTTGGATACTACACTGCAAAAACACAGTACATAGTTGTTTGCTCGTAGTTGCACCAACAAGCATTGCACGGAAAAACAACAATAATCAATCAAAACTTGAAAACGTAATGCAGCACAGCTGATGCCAAGCCATTGAACCGTAGACATCATCACTGCCACACCATCAAAAAAATAATTAAAAAAGAAAGCTCCGAACAATCGAAAACAGCATTATTTTCATGCTCTCGCGCAGACAGAAATATTTCCGATGGGTGAGAATTGTTCACCTTCCGTACGAATAGCAGTAGTCGGAAGAGCTCTACGAAAACACAAAGTAACCAGAGCGTTGCGAAACAAAAACCAGCATTCTCTTACGCAAGATCGGTCGTTCGCACACCGGTACGCTCCCAACGGGACAGAACCGGCGAGACAGATTACAAATGCGGCATAAAGTCCCCCGATTGATCCGCAAACACTCGTCGAGCAATCACCGCAACCACTCGAATCATCGCCCTGAATCATCAGTCCCCCACCTGATGATGATCAACACGCACAACGGCAGACACTGCAGTAGGTACTACCGCTACAAACGTTGCGTGCTAAGAGCCGAAAATTTATAATTTCTCCCCTCTTCCCTCTTTATTTCTGCGCCAAAATCGCGTTAAGAAGAAGGCCGAGCACGCGATGAGGCAAATGAAGCGGTCGCTACGATGCCTCAGGGAAAAGAAAAAAAAATCAATATCGTTTTATATTCACAGAGCATCAAGTTCTCGCGCATCAGAGCGGATGTGAGCGGGCAAAGGGTGGTGTAGGGTTCCGCCGCCACGAAAACCGATTCGTGTACTATGTCGGTTCGACATTATTCATGACGATCCACCCCTGTCAGCGTTTTCTTGCGCCGCCAGAACAGGGCGCAAAAGACCCCCCCTCAAGAAAAAAACTTTTTTTAAAGATGAATAGTACTTTTTCTCGTTGTAACGTCGAATCGGAAACATGCAAGCCCTGAATAAGCGAATACACCGAGCGACTCGTGACAAGCGAGAGGTTAAAAAGGAACAAAACAAAATACCGAATTGGTCGATCGCGGCGTTTCTATACGGCAGTATCGCCGCACGAAGATGACATTAGGTACCAGCTTTACACCCCGACACCCTGAAAACGGGGCAGCAATATTCAGATCGGCGACGAAAAGGGAAAATAACGTATCGCCACCAGTTCTCGGACTCATCTTGAAATTCCTGCGCTTGGGAGTAGCACCGCGGTAACTGCCCAACGACAGCTCAACGTGCGACGCTGTTTGCTTGTGTCAGGGAGGTATTTGCTCCAATCGAAGTGTACCGGCAGGTAGGTCAGTACCTTATGTTTGTTCTCAGCGCTAGTTTGTGGACAATAAAGTGGTAATTACCTCGTAACCAGTCGGCGACGTGCTCCGGCGTCCATTCCGCTATGTTGATATACGCCATATTCCATCCGAGTACGGTGGTGCTGCCGCTCGCTGCAAGGTGGCGCTCACTGACTCGCCTGCAATTGTGAGGAGGATGGCGTCGATGGAGCGGCAGTACCCGTGCTTTGGAAGTGATCGATCTTTCGAATCATTTTTCAGTGAATAGAGCTGTGATACCGACAACGTAAAACAAAATCATAGGTATTTTGGTAAAAACTTTTTGTATAAAAATTGCGAAAAAAAAAAAGGGGGCATCAAAAGGTGTGAATATACTTAGACGCAAATCTCAAAAAAAAAAAATGTTGGTGTTTTAGAAATATTGCAGCTCCCCCAGCCAAAAGAGCCGCTCCACCACTGCCTTTCTTATGCGTGTTCGTGCATGCATCTGACGGGCGTTGTACAGAGTACAGTTGCTCCGTTCACGATATAGCTCCCAGCAAGTCTGAGTGCCGCGCACGGTTGCCGGACAACCCAAAGCCAACCTGCTTGAGGCCGTTCTTTTTATTTTATTTTTTTTTTCTCCGCCGGTCCCCGTCACGATTTTCTCCGCGACCGGAAAAAGCTTTCGGTTCTCCTTTTCATCTTTTATTTCCTGGCCTTGGAGGGGGGTGCCTCCGTCCGTCGTTGCGCTTTGTTGTGCGCAACTTTGTGTGCGTTTTTTTTTTTTTTTTTTTTATTGTCTTGCTTATGATTTAGCTCGTAGCAGTAATGATCGCATGAGCAACACTAGGTTACGCGGCGGCAGCCGCCACCAAACGAGCGTGGAGGGCATTGTCTTTTTTCAGGCGGCCGCGGGTTGGCCGCGCGCTTTTATCTGCGTCGTCTGCTAGGAGACCACCAGCTTCTGTCGTCTGCTTCAGAACCGACCCCGTCGTCTGCTTGGACGGGGGAAACGCATGCGTCGTTTCCTCCGGAACAATGATTGTCCCTTGTTTTTATTGTCATGCCTATTTTTTTAGCGTCTTAAGTTTATTGCCAGCGCGTGCGTCTCACTTTCTTTTCCTGCCTGATTCTCATCTCGTTTTCTTTTATTTGTTCTTTTTTTATTTGCTTTTGTTAGAGCGTCGACCCTGTTGTCGTTCTTCGAGAAACTTATTAATATATGATTAAAACTACCACGTATTGCCTTTTCTGTATGTTGATCTTAGCGACAAGGCGATGGGTGCCCCATATCAGATATTCCAGTTACTGAAAGGACAATTACTGACTCATTTTGAAAGATATTTTCCCTGGATCAACGTATCATTCGAAAGAAAACGTGCCATCGGACAAGAAGAACATGAGCATAGTTGTAAACCCGAGACTGGTGAAACCCGAGACTGGTGGGGAACATATTGGTTTACTGAGCTACATATGCGTAAAATTCGAAAAAGAATTCTCTGTCTGAAAACAAGTTTCGCTTACGTGTGTGCTTTTGCATTATGTGCGTGCGTGCGATTTAGATATATATATATATATATATAGCTCAGGTTAGGTATCTCACGAAATCATTCATCAATAAGGAACAGCAAACAAAAAATAGTAAGAAGCCATAAATCACCGGACTTCTAGGAAAGAACCAACAGCGAGGTTAGTTTTCAAGTAAAAGTAACAAGAAGAAACATTACATTAAAACGCAAATAAAAGAAGACAGTCGAGTTTCGAAACAACTGCTAGAAAACTGTACGTTGCATTATAATCGCATTCCTCCGCCTGTTGTAAATGGATTCAGCTTTCCCGCCATCGCAGCAGGACCACTCTCCAATACCGGTTGCTGCTGGTTTTTCTTGTTTTTCTTTTTTTCTGTTTTACAACTTGAATCGAAAGTTGAATGAAATCCTCCTTACTCGCTGACCGCTGGCCCTTATCTCGATCACCTCTTGGGAATATGTTTCGTTTTTGATGCCCCCAAGTGCCGCCGGTGTTACCGTCTTCAGCTGCCCGGCTCTGGAGTCCAGCGAGGACGTGCGATGAATCGAAAGCAACCGCCATCTTCTTCCAGGATTTCAATATAAGCTTCTGCTGTGTGCTTACCCGACGACTCGAAAGGTCTTTGGCCGTAACCGGGGTGTAATTTTGATATGGGCCGGAGTCGTATCTAAGGCGAAGATCCGTTTATAGCCCCCGTCTGCTGGATCCTTCCTTTATTTATCTTTTCTGACTAGGGAACTTTGGGTTTTATAGTAGTAAAAGTTGATGCAAAGCTTAGCGGCGCTGATGATAGAACTGAAAATAAGTAAAAAGTTTTCATTTTGTTTCTTTCCTGTTGTAATCGGCGAAAGCACCCCGTGTTACTCTTACGGAACTGAACAACATATAACAAAAATAGTTAAATGTCCTTTTTACTCCTTGGAAGCACCCCTCTGCTAATCGGCATGCTGCTAATCGACATTCCTTCCTTTGTCCTGTCAGACACAAACAGATCGGTGGGCAATTTCGAACAATAATCACTAAAACATTTACACCCTTCAGGGTGTAAAATTGGTTTTCAGAAGCTTACGTCCATGGCGCTACACCCTTTCAGCGCCCTTATTTCGGTTAATACATCATTTTAATCGTAAAACAAACTGCTGCTGCATAATAAACCCTTCGTCTTTGAGGGGTGCAAAAATGGCGTGAGAAAGGGTATACGTTGAAGTCGCGAACGCCCTTCATTTTGACGGGTATTCGCCGCACTGACACTTACTTCCAGCCGCTTTAACGTCGGTTGTTTTAGAAATTATGTCAAATAAGCTATTACCCGTACCGATGCTTTTAACTCGGAGATTCACTCCTTAAACTTGGATATATTACGCAACACTTGAAAGAGAGGAGCAACCGTACTTGTAACCTTTATAATTGTGAATACGGTGACCTGCGAATGAGTGCCTTTGAATTGTCGAGTATAGTATAAGGCGGTGGAGCATTCAACAGAGTCGTGATTCCTCCCTTGTGGGTTATTCATTGCGTGGTCCTTAGGTGTTACAGCAACACCCCCAGTATGGTGATAAAAACCCTATAGAATGCTGGCTTTTTAGCGGAGCGTATACCCTGTTAAGTTGAGAAATGTGCCAATCTTAACAAGGCAGCTCTGCTAAACTTGACGGCATCCTATTTTTAGAATGTTCACCAACCTTAAGGGTGTTACTGTAACACCCTTAGGGTGTTAGCCTTGGGGCAAGCTAATTTAAACCCTTTGGGGTGTAAAAGCATTTAGTCTGCACTCTGAAGCGGCACTGCTTTTGTGCGCCCTAAACGCAGCTTATCCAGTCCAGAGAAAATACGATACAGTCATTGACAGATTCTATTACCGCCCTCCAGTCAATGCTACTGTGGCACCTGACGATAAGAACGCCTAAGTGCTCTCCGGTGTTCTTACGAATCACGAAACTAAAAGCGCGAACACGATGTGCCATTTTGATCTGTCAGTATATAGCTGTTAATTCGTGTGCAGTGCTGGTAGACGCCCATCAACCCAAATTGCGTAGATCTTCGGAGTATTTTTTTTATATCAAGGGTCGTGCTAATCGCTATCAAAGCAAGGGCACGAGAAGGAGGTGTAACCGTGCAATCTCTGCAGAATACCTTGTTGGCGCACATTTGTGCGCGAGAAGTACACTGTACGACACCCTATCTCAAAAACCAATACAGCTTTTCGCTATCTGGATTATCAAACAAGAAATCTTATTGGAGTCTCTCTGGATTTCAGGTTTTCAGACTGGATTTCAGGTTTCCAAGCTTTCCAGGTAAATTTCTTGTTCCATAGCCCAAACAGCGAAAGGATATATTGGGTTTTGTGACTGTTAACGCCTTTTTTTTCTTTTACAAGCTAAAGGCTGTCTTCAAGGTCACTAGTGTGACGGGAAGTGCTCACTCAGTGCATCAACCTAAGTTGCAGAATTTCGTGCCCACCAATACTCAGGGCGAGGTAAAATGCGAAAGCTTGTCAATGACGCGTGTTCGCGCTAACAGGTGTCGCGCAGTGTGCGTTTTATTGAAACGACGTGCGCTTTGAAAAAACAAAACAAAAAAAGATATACCCACACGTTATCTTTCCGGCAGAACCCAACCAGCTATTAACGGATGAATTCCAGCGAGTTTGTCCCTGCGCACATCTTGTTTTTCACGTCGAATCGTGTGCGCCAAGAAATTAATGGAGAGAGTCCGCGGAGACGTCAGAACGCCGAGCCATGGTTGGAACAATTAGGGGGTAGGCCTAAAGCTAGCTGCCGAACGCGGAACGCCGGCGTTTGGCTTGCGTATTCGAACGCGTTCGACGAATGCAGTGGAGAGAAAGGCATGTAGCTTTAGGTCTACCCTCTAATCCTTCCAACCAGAGCTCGACGTTCTGATGCCCCCCGCGCGCTCCTGTCCCCTCCTTTCCCAAGTTACTCGGCGCATTCCGAGCTTCCTCATTCGCTGGGATATTCATTCGTCTTTGCTGTTCCAAGTGAGGATAATCATCTGCGTGTTTCGCGAAAATGTTAACGCGCAGGATTTCTTTCTTTTTACGTTGCGTTTGCGCTCTTGTTTCTGAGAAAGGCGAACGAAACTTTTGAGATGGACCGTGTACAGCTCAAAACAGACGCCCATACTAAGCTGTATGTTTTTTTTTTTTTTTGTTTTTTTTTTTTTTCTGCATGACATTGGAGAATAGTAACATTCAACAAAACAAAAACAACAAGAAGAAAGCATGACGTTGGAAATTCGACACACTAACATAGACATAATTCTAAAAGAAGCACTGCAGTCTATTAATTTTTCTGTAAAAACAAAGAATTTTATGTCGTTTTTTTTTTTTTTTTCTTTCATAAAAAAGTCACCTCTGGGATTCCTCCCCTCTACTTTAAATCCGCCCCTATATACGTTTGAATACGCCAAGGGGGCTTACGTCGAGTCACAACCTTCGAGTCATCGGCACGGATGTCCGCGGTGGCTGTCCGCCGTATCACAACGTAACATAGGAAAGCGTAGCTGAACGCTGCTGGGCTCGTTCGATTTACCTGCACCTTGTGCACCAGCTCGGTGCCCATCGCAGAACCCGATTGACGAGTTCAAAGACCCATTTTAAAACATTTTAAAACAGATAGACCGCAAGTGCGCTGCACTGCACTTTTCTGCATCTGGTGTTGGCTGGTGCGCGGGTAAACCGAACGGGCCTACTCTCTGAGCATTATGAAATTTGCTTCGTCGTGGTATTCAGCTAAACCTAATTTACCTCGAGCTCTCCCGTCACGTCACCTCTCTCGCGACGCCCTGTGAAAGCACCGAGGCAGGTCTCGTGTTGGAGGAATTCATTGACGCTTCCAAAAGTCACAACCCCCGTGCATTTCTTCTTACGGTTTATACCAATCCTCAAACGTCAGCACCCTTGTCAACTGGAGTTGTATGTCAAAACAAAGAGAAGAGGGGGGAAGAAGGGGGGTCCTTCTTAAGCATTTTAAAAAGTTACGTGAAAGCATTACGGAAAAATGGGCCGAAATCGCGGCATCACCCCGCATCTCTCGAATAATTCTGACGCCTCTGAAGGCCAGCACAGCACTCGTGTCCTGTCAGCGTACTTGGTTTGGGCAACCGAAGTGACGTCACGTGGACTTGGCGCCATCAGCAGGTATAATTTACACCGAGGGACGCATTGCGCGTGTAGCCTTGTCCTGGGCACGTGACCCGCGTTGCCTCGTCTAACTGCGAAATCTCGACGGTTGTATCGCCTAAACCGCCTTGCTTCATTCGAATGCGCAAGAGCAGCTCCTTGAGAGAGAGAGAGAGAGATAGCGAGATAGCCTGGTTGAAGGTAGCCGCAATTGCCCTTACGCAACCTAATCGAAAATCCCTGGTCTTAAGTTAGGGTCTAATTGGTGTCGTACACACTCTCCTCCTCTCGCGTTTGTTTAGCTCGGGAAAGTGACGAACGCATTGTTCTTTTCCTTACTAAATAGCGTTCGGCCTTGACTGTATATCGTAGACATGCCGTACGCTTTCATTCATTCCGCGTCCGCGAACCGCCATTAGCCTTAATTGCCCGCGATTACGGCATGGGTGTAGGCTGCAAGCGGCGATGTAGAAATTGTATTTTGGCAACTGGAAGCTTGCATCGTGTCTAAACATAGACAAACACCACAACAAAAAAGGCCTGTTGTGTTTCTTTTCTTTTCCCCCGATGGGAATTTATTTTTTACTCTATAGAGTAGATTAATAAGAGTCAAGAGACAACTGGTAGACAAAGTCTAAAGCAGTGATTTTCCTTCACACCCCCCCCCCCCACCTTGTTTTTCTGAAGGCACCCCTTTAATTCGCAACGACTCCTCTATTCTTAATCCCCCCCCCCCCCCCTAAAAATTTAGACCCCCCCTCCTTAATTTTAATTCCTGGGGAACCCCTGGTCTAAAGGTCTCTAGGAAAACCTACACATATTTTATTAAACTCTATAAAAGAGTCCTTATACGCCCATAATAATGGTTACATTTATAGTGCGGTTCTACAGGTGTTTGACCACCACCTCGAAAAAGCTTTACGCTCAAAATTAAAGGTGGTTCAGTGATACTAGCTTCTTTGTGTCCATGCATGTGTAGACCACGTTCATGTCAAATGCTCTTACCTTTCCTCTTTGACCTTTTCGGATCACCAATAAGAAAAGCAAGAAGCGTCGCAACTCTGCTATATTATGATCCTTACATTAGGAACGGAAAACATAAAAAAAAGTCGATATGGCACTCTGACATCTCTATTTCAATAAGAAAAGCTCTCAGCTCTTTCATGTCACTTGGCGCCATGAACGTCTTCAACTATATATATTTCAAAAATAAAAAGTCTTTGTTCAATTCCCATGTGCCTAACTTGTTCCCGCACCATGTATACGAGGCTCCTGTATTAAGAGTCACGCAGCCAAATATCGCAATAAAGCTAACGAAAATTTTACGAGAAAGTTAACACCTCAAGTAAGCTGAAAATTCCTACTATCAGGCTTTCGCGTCGTCACATGTGCGCCGTGAGCAGAGATGCAGCAGAAATGACGTCAATCTTTTCGTGGTCTATTTGTGTTATTTATTTTCTCTCCGCCGCCATGAAGTAAGAAAGGGAGAGAAAGACGGAGAGAAATAAGGGAACGTTGGCACGCGGGCTTTTCAAATGACATCAAGCATTTCTGCGGAGGCGAAAATATTCAATCTCAATTGCAGAGTTGATTTATCGAAACTTTCCAGCGTATCATTTATCCCTTTTTAAATTCCGAGGAAAGGGCTGGCAATTTCCTAAACAATTTCATATTAAATGTACCACTGACAAATTAGCTCTGTAGGGTAACAAATATGGGGTGGAAGCGGACCTTGTCCTCGAAAATGCTTGCTATACCTGTATCCAACTGAAGAACCATAGTAAAAAGATCGGTCCTTTTTTTTTTTTTTTACTCATTTTTGATTTTATGTATTGAACGAAAATATGTGTAGGTAAATTTCAAATTACCTTTACGTTTTTTTTTTTTGTTTTTTTTTTTTAAGACGTACACGTTTTAATTTTTGAAAGCATCGTTTCTCTTTCAGACAACCAAATGTTGTAAGAACTACCTCGCGCAGCGCACGGATAATACGCAAAACTTCCTTTTTTTTCTTTGTGTGACAACGAGTGAATACATCTCACTCCGCGAAAATCTGATGACCTCGTCGTGGACAGGTTTTGCATAGTTAGTACGGCTGGACGCGCCGCACTTTTGGGTTTTTTTTCCCACTGAGTTGGAAGGAGTGGCTGCGGCCATCTACCGTCGTGTAAGGTCCCTATTTTATCGTCGTAGACACTCGAGCGCCAGTAGAGACAACGGTCTGTTTCGGCGAACCCGTCGCCGCGCAGCTGTGCGACAAGCACGATGCGGGTGCGTTCTCTCGGACACGGGGTGCTCATACCGCTCTACCGGAAGAGTTGGCTCTGTACACGATGTATTCTTATGTATTCTCCCTAGAGCAAAGTATTTGGTTCTGGTTTCGTACTTATCGTGCCCAGATAGACTGAAAGTGGATGGAAAAAAATTGGGACTAACTGAGAAGATGACGACAAAGTCGCGCTCGTCTTTGGTGGAGTCTACGCTATTTCTGTTTTTTTTTTTTTGTTTTTTTTTATGAGGTGCCATTAAAGATAGCGCAGCATTAGTGAGTGCAACCCTCAAGAGTTTAATCTGTTTAATCTCCTCGACAGTCGTTCTCTAAACCAGTGTAACGCCAAGAAAAAAAAAAAAAAAAAAAGAAGGTACGGCATTGTTGATTCTCGAGGAAAGACAAATATGAGTGACATGTCAATCGTCAAAAAACCGGTAGTAAAAGGGGGGGAAAAAAAGCTTTATAATTCCTTTTCGAAACGAAGGTTTAGACAATTAGTCCATGAAATGCAAACTGTCCTTGAAGAAAGTAAGCCTTTATAATCAGTGAGCCTAGAAACAAAAATCCCTCCGTATTAATGGTTCACAGAAAATGACGCATGCTCTGCCCGCGTAGCACGCCAGACGGGAAACGCTATGAGACAACACACCGTGTCGTTGTAGTTTCCAGCGTCTCTTCTTGGCCCGCACCCAAAGAGGTGTTCGGACAACAAGTAGCAGTTGGGAGTTGGCACTACGGTGACTCAGAGCGCTCAGAGCTAGTATTGGCGTCGTAATCGTTTTCTAATTATGTACAGTATTTATTTATTTTCTTTATTATTTTTTTTTTTTTTTTTTTTTTTTTTGCTTTTTGGGTTATTATGACGCACTGTACCGGGGTATTGGGAGAGCTGTCGAGCATTCACCGGCATCTCGATTACGGGATCACGGGCACATATGAAGAACAAACCCCGTTTATTCGCCGGTAGTCTACATCTGCAAGGAGAGATATAGAGAATCACCAGAAATCCAGTAGTATTATTAATGGTGTTCCACAATTATATCAACGCATCCTGCTTAGACGAGGTGTGGCTATAATAAATGACGAGACTGCATGGTGGCCGAAGTGTGGTTTATTATTACAATCTTACAACTTAACTTCAACGTATACGATTCCCCTATCTCTATACCGTTGCAAACGAATGTTCCATTATTGGAAATAGTCCTGCATGTCGTCATGTGTCAACGCCTTTAGTGGCGCCGCCATTTTTTTATTTTTTTTTTATTTTTCCTTTGCCCCGACCGCAGTTCTTGCCCCGCAATTTTTATTCTCAGGGACGTGGGAGTCTTAAAGTGCATCGATTGTCTTTTTGTTTCTAGATTGTATTGTAAAATCTACGCCTCGTCACACAGAAGGAGCTTTTCCAACAGGTCAGGTCCCGCTGCGAGTCGTTTCACGAAGTTGCTAATCTGTTTCGGGCGTCTTTCTGCTCCTGACGGTGCATTTTGCCACACACTTTGCGCTTGTTCATTTTTTGTCATGTAAAATATGTTGTAGTTCTCTTTATCAACGTGCACTTTACCTGCGATCATCGACACGATTAGTCGCCAATTGTTGTGGAGAATTTGACTAACTTTCGCAACGTTTTGTTCAGTCAAGAGCGGAAGGACGCGAGGAAACAAATTTGCGCACACTTGCGGAACGACTCGCAGCGAAACCTGACTCGCCGGAATGGATCAGTGACGAAATGTTGCTTTTTCAGTATTCTGAGAAGACGCCTGTGTCACTGAGAATGCAAATCATGGCAATGCGAGAAATGCGGACGAGATAAAGGAGAAAACGGCGGCGCTGCCCAAGGAGCTGTATAGTTGACACACTATGACCTGCAGCAGCTTTTAACGAAGGATAAATACGCGAGGGGAGTACGTTGAAGGGGCTAAATGTTAGGTGGTAAGGTTGCAATAATAAACCACATTTTTACTATCCCGCTGCTTAGCCACACCTGACTGGCAAGGTGTACACGGAGCGCGAAACAACGCGAACAAGCCACCGCCGCCAAGTATATATACTTGGGGACCGTCACAAAAATCGCCGACGAGTTTCTGTGCAGTAGAAATAAACTTTTTTTTTAGTTGCACTTTTATATTATGTAAGGATTCTATTTGGCCGTCTCAGGCATGAAAAATCTAGGGAAACAGGGAAAACGCCAATTTCATACTTTGCGCACCTGGTGCGTTTGTTTACCAAATAAAACACGCCCCCGTTCTTTTGTTTTCCCCCCACCCGACGGCGCGATTCTGACTGCCTCGTCATGACGCGCTCTCTACGCGTACTTTTTGCTGCACTTTAATTGGCGCGCCCCTCTCTGAGTTCCGATGCTCCAAAGACCAAAGACGCATTTTACAACACTTGCTCGACACGTAAACGTCCTCAATCCGCTTGGCTATCCATTTCCCCCTTATTCGAGCGGCGAATTAAAAAGCTATCACCACCGACATCTCAAAAGTCAAGTTTGTTGTGCGGAAAATCAGACAGAGGGAAGTTATTCTGTCTTAATGAAGGCATTCTGCATTCTCCCTCATTGAGTGGTCATTCGTTAATCAGCTCCACGAACACCGGGCTACGCTGTGGCTAACACATTCGGCCACCGATCTCCTAATTGTAAAGCCGAGACAATAACAACACACTCTTACGTTGGTCCACAGATTCTGTTTCCTTTTCATATCGTGGTTCTTGCAAAGTTGAAAACGTTGCGAAACTTGACTCTCCTGTGTATTTCTGGTTGCTCGCCGAGCATGATTTTTCGTACGTTGAACTGATTCGGCCATCATTACCAAAAGTTGTTCCTATGGTTATTTGTACCATTAAAAAAAAGTACGACAGTGATCACAAAACTGAAGTGGTTTCGTCAAACGCAATGACGTACAGAGAAGAAATATCGACGGGCCTTGCTCCTCGCCTTCTGAGCATGCTAAGTGTCCCGCGTCTGTTTATGTTGCCAAAAACGCTCGCACACGTTCCGCAAAGCTGTCCACAATACTTTTTTTGTTTTTTTTCGCTTTAGGTTCAGACGTAGCCATAGCACGAAACGCCGTGCCTGACGACGTCGGCCACTGTGTCGCTGATCTCGGCTGCCTCCCCGACCTGGCCCAAAACCTGTTCACGCAGCGACGGCAGCGACTGGTATTAAACCCGAGCAACCTCCCCTCTTCGAAACAACGCTCGGGGCATTTCCGGTGAGGCTCTCCCAGCGCCTCCTTGCCTGCCTTCTTCTGGTGCAGTTTTGCTTTCCATTTAAAGGCCATCAGCTGCCGATGCTCGCCGGGCCCCGCCAGGCAGCGCCGTCGGTTCATCCGCTGACCCCCCTGGCGGAGGCCTCGCCAACTAATGATGGGGACCGACAGGGAGGCCATTTGTCTCGATGGGGGCCGACGGGCCTTGCTGTGATGCGCTACTATAGCTTGACTTTCTCGTGAGAGTTGGTGTCACTGCGTGCGTTTTGTTTTCGGCGAAGTTTGAGCAGTTTCTAGGCCTTCTTTTTACTTTTTGCTGCTGTTGTGGCTGTGGTTATTTTGTAACTTATCTCTATCAAGTACCTATCTGTTAAAACTGTCGGCACTGCAAAACTAAAACGGGACAACTTGTAATAATTCTTCATTTAGTACTTCTATTTTCTTTTTCTGTTGTTGTCTTTTGGAACGGATTTATGATAATTTGTTTTAACTACTGTACAGGTTTTTGCAGGGTAGTTTCCGAAAAGAACGTTTGCTCATCAAAATGCACAGAAAAACAGTAATATCCACATGCAAGTTTCATGTCGCCATTTGTAAAAGATCTAATGGGAGGCGAACCAATAAAGACATTAGCTTATGCTAAATCACTAACAAATAATTCTATTTTTAACTTTCGCGGCTCTCTTGTCTTGTTTCCATCGTGCAATCGCAATCCTTTTGATTTTAACATAAACCCAGCACGCGTTTGAGAGCTTCAATGCGCTCACACTCTTCGCAAGTTCATCAAGAAAACAGTCGATCGACTTGCGAGAGCCAGATAGCATTTCTACGAGGAAACAAAAAAAAAAAAAAAAAGAGGAAGATTTAAAGTTGGCTTGCCCAGTGTCCCAGCCCAGATATCACATTACGGAGTTAAAATCTTATATAAAGACAGAAAGAAACTCGTCCCCAAGTGTTTTAAGGTGGCGCGCAATGCGGTATATTGTTTTACCGTTCTTTTATTATTAGAAAACATTACAAGAAGCTGCGCGCGTTCGTGTAGTGTTGAAATTATCATTCACGAGCCTTCTGCTTACGATAACAACTCGACGCCCGCGTAGCCAAAGCTGCAGTGGGAGGCAACGAGTGCGTGCTGGAAGCTTTGAGTTTCTATACTGTACTCTTACACACTAAAAAAAAGGGTGTGTAGCCCTTACACCCCTTGCCACATATACGACACTCCTAAACTTCAGTTGGGCCTACAGCGCAGTGGCGTTCAACCGACTCTACCAACTTTCACGAGCTGCTAAATAGCTGAGTTGTACAACTTATTAAAACAGCTTACGTAAGTGTAACTGACTGTAAAAAAAGTTATAGGGGTTTTCTTGGCCCTATTTTAAACCTCAGTGTTTTCTTTCTGTACTCTTAGATGGTTACTTTAGCTCTTCAATATCTTATATCTCACCGTCATCAAGCCTCTCATAAAAGTGGGGGCCGTCAGCTTGCTGTCCGTGCGCTGTATGCCGAACTGAAGTTTTGGGGTGTCGTATATATGACAAGGGGTGTAAGGGCTACACTTTTTTTAAACGTGTATATATCCTGTTACCGACTATGCGGAGAGCAAGTCTTCTGCTTCTTGCGCAGGAGTTGTGGTGACGTCAGAGCGACGTCGAGCTCTGATTGGCTTTGATTGAAAGGATAGTGGGTAGACCTCAATGCTGGATGCCTTGAGGTCTACCCACTATCTTTCCCAATCGGCCAATAAGAGCTCTGTGTTCTGACATCCTTGCAGCCCCTAATGCAAGAAGCAGACGAACTGGCGCTCCGCATAGATGTTTTAGCAGCCGCATATGTCTTCAAGCATTGCCGCACTGTTCTCAATTTATGCTATATATAGTACACGGGGGGATGCAAATACAAAGCGTGAACAGCTTTTGTTACAGACGCATGGATCTATAGAACGACGTTTCCTGAAGCCGCGTTGGTTCGGAGAAGAAGAATTTGTTTTCGTCCCAAAGAATAGACAGGTGATAATGATTGGCATTCTCACGCTACGAGCATATGACACACAGTCATAACAAACTGACTAGTTATATCAAATTACGCATTCGTGACAAGCTATCCATTTAGAAGAAACTACGCAGTTACGACAAATTACGCAATCATATGCCAACAAGTGATCAAACGAGAAGCTAAACATAATCGCGTAACGTTTTCTTCTGGGGAAGCGAAATGCCACTCAACGTATTTTATATCGAGAAGGTCACTCGCAGTAATTCTTATGGGACAATATGATAATCGGAGCTTTCATCTTCGGCACTACGTCTTGTTCACAAATTTCACCGTTGCACCCAGTTGCAAAGGGTGGCACTCAAGCGCGAAGAAAATGTTTATTATAATAATATTTATTAATATCAAAAGTTAGTACTATTATGAATGTCTTGTGTTAAAAAAATGTAGGTGTAACTGCAATTCGGATTTTGCGATTACTGAGGACAAAATGTGATTAAATTACGACTACAATTACTTCAATTAAATTTGTGAACTGCAATTAAAATTACTTTGGAAAATAATGATATTCCAGTAATTCAATTACTGAAATTAACCCAAGTATGCTAAGTTACTCGTAATCACCTTAAGAACTGTAAAAAAAAATTAGGATGCTTAATTGAGGTCTGCTATAATTTCCTTCCTTTATATGGTGAATGAACATAATTAGGTGCATTTTAAACTTAGCGTTGAAACAGTACTTCGTATTCCTTTGGCGTATCTTCCAGTTTTTGAGAGCGCATATGGTTCAATAAGAGAATAAATGCCAAGTCGAACTCATATATACTTAGGACGTACTATATGGCATATTGAGAAATAGAACTTGCGGGGACCGCGAACGGGCAGAAAAAGACCGTCTCGGCTGTTTCAGCTCATAGTGACTGCGGGGGGTACACGTGCTTCAAACGTCAAAAGCACCGTTTCTTCCCCCGACAACCAAATCTTGTCAGAGCTATACTTCGCGCAACGTATATAAACATTGCGCTAAACATTTTTTTTTTTTTTATGTGTCAACGAATGTCGGCATTTAAAACGCTGCGTAGGAGTCCGCCGCCCGATTAAAACGTCTCAGCCGTATGTATCCAACCATCCATACATCCAGCTTGCTCCCAAGGTGACAAGGTGTTATACTTGAGAAGTTTGCGAACGGTGTTTGCTCTTCGTTCGTCCGCAGAGGCGCTGGGCCCTGCCTCTCTTGACCCGCTTCTCTTCGAGAACTCGGCAGCAGAACTCGTTTGTTTGTGCGCGAGTTCAAATGTCGACAAGCACCTGGCGTGCGGGTCAAGGGAGTTTTCCTGCTAGAGAAAAACAAACATAAGAGAGAGACAAAAAAAAAAGAAGGGGTCGTTTTCTCGCATTTACAATCTTCATCCTTTCCAAGCTATAGACGACCGCCCGCTATAATTAGAAGGAAAGCGCAGTTCTGCTCGGGCGTGATCAATGGCGACCCCGTTCGCAAACTACGCGATTGGATTGTCTCTCGTTTCTCATCGTAACGGGGGAAAGAGAAAAAAGCGAAAGAGTTGCCAAGGACCTTCTTTCGAAACCCCGAAAGTTGCTGGACAACTTGCAGAGTCTTTACCGCGGGATTGGTTTCCTTGTTATATACTAGCTGCGTTATTATTACGGAGGCATGCGGTTTACAGAAGTTCGTTTTAGAGAACGCCGTCTTACCGACCCCAGTTTATCGAATCCCTGTATAGAGAAACCCAGTTTAGACAAAGTGTCGATGAGCCTCCTTTTAGCGAATTCGGCCGCCGCGACGCGGCGTGTATGGATGGATCACGTGAGTTAACATTTTTGTAAAGAGTCGCCGCAGACTGCCGCCGAGGAGAGATGTAACCGCGTGGAGGGGGGTGCTTCACACCTGCCCCAGTGATTCACGCGCGAAGTAAGGACATCTTTTTTTAACAGCTTTCCTTTTCGATAAACAACATTTCTCTAAATTGAGGCTCCACATTCTCTAAATTGAGCTTCAATAAAACGTGCTCGTTTTCTAAAACATGTTTCGATGAAATGGCATTCGGACAACCGTAGTGAACCCGTGTATTAACCGAGTGCGACCGCGTTAGATAAGACCAGCTGCGCTGCTGCGGGGCGGGTCCTAAGCCGTCGCAAGAGGCTTAAAGGGGCCCTGCAATCATATTTAAGCGTCTACCTTTTTTTGCGGTTTCCACGTCCCTCGGGGTTCGGACAAGCCAGCGGGCACGGAGAGCGTAACTAAGTATCAGTGCGTCATATTTTAACCCGACGACGTGGAAACCTCCTCCACGGGAGTGACCCACGGTGCCGAAAGCGCGCAATATGTGACGTCTTAGGACCTGGGCTTACTACTGGTCTGAGCCGCTAAAAGCTTCTTTATTGTCGAAATACAAAATATAAGTGGCCACCGAACCGTTTCAATTATCTATAAAAATCGTTTTAGAGCGCAACTCTTAGGCGCCCGTTTCCGGCTTGAGCGGCGTCGGCGTCGCCGTCGGTGTAACCGCGCGTAACCCTCGTGAGGGTTACGAGGGTTACGATGGTTACGAGGGTTACTCTCGCGAGGGTTACGAGGGTTACGAGGTTTACGAGAGTTACTCTCACGAGGGTCACGAGGGTTATGAGAGTTTCCGTCACGAGGATCATGAGGGTTACCCTCACAAGGGTTACTAGGGTCATGAGAGTTACCCTCACAGGGGTCACGAGGGTTACCCTCACGAGGGTGATGAGGGTTACCCCCTGAGGTCGCGTGACCCCCTGAGATCACGTGATCCCCTCTGAGGTCACTTGACCCCCCTCAGGTCACGGAACCCCCTGAGGTCGCGTGACCCCCCTGATTTCACGTGATCTCCTGATGTCACGTGACCCCTCCTGAGGTCACGTGACCTCAGAGAGACACCTATCCCTGAGTACCTACCATCCTATCCCTCAGTACCCTTCCGTTCTCCTCCTCAAGAGCTGCGCTCTAATCCGGCGTTACAGGGAGTTGTAAACGGCTTTCATTTTTGTTCACTATTTTAGGTCAGAAACGAAACAAATGCAGTTTAGAAAGTACGGAAACAAGGAATGACCCGTCGACACACCTGCCACCAAGCGGTGGAAAAGGCGACGCATACTAGAAAGGTGTAGTGGGATCAGGCACCGACGAGCGGCGAGCGTAGAAAGGTCCCGGATGTACGCGGCGGCGCTGCGGTCGTACGGACTTCAGGATCCGACCGGTTCCGAGCGGTCCCAAGGCCTTCGGCGAGCAGCTTTGGCTTGCGGTTTTGCCTTTTGGCGGTATGGCAGCGCGAAGTGGCTCGCGTTCTGAACTGATCTTTACCCCATGTTTGCTGTCGTTTGTGGCCAATGAAGTGTCATGCCGAATTAGTATTTAATCGCGCAGCAAATGCCGTGGCTGCCCACTTCATACAGCCTATCCAGAGCATGCTTTAGTGGCGCCCTCTCAAGCCGTCGACACGGAGTGCGGCAGCCATTTCCGCTCGCTGAGCTCACTGCCCCTCCTCCAGTTCACGGCCACTCAAGCGACCAAAGACGTCATGAAAGAGGTTATTTTTTGCTTGTTTTTCTAATTTTAATTTGCCCATAACTTTTAAAACAAAGCGAAATTTGAGAAAAGAAAAGTTTAATTAAGTTACTACGTTCAGTGCGCTCAGGTTCGGTGCAAATTAAAAACCAGTAAGAAAGTCGTTGCAGGGGTGACCGATTGGAACTGCAACGGCGTGCGACGCACGGGTTGCTATAGCAACAGCTGCGTCGCTGCTGTTGCCATAGTTGCAGTTGCGCTCGGTCGGACTCGACGGACTCGACGCAAGTGTGTGAACCAACCTCTACGATGGATTGCAGCAGACGGTACACGAACCGCCAAAGCCAATCCGGTAGTGTCACGTGACCTACTGGAAAGGTGCAGCAATCCGTTGATTGCGAAGTCACGTGACACAGTCACAGCGCTGGAATGGTTGGGATGACTCGTAGGCGTTCGCTGCAGGCCGTCGTAAGGTAAAATCGAGTCTATATGCAGTTTATTCGCACGGCTTTGCTTAACGAGAGCCTTAAAGAAAAGATGTCTGTGCGTTTACCTCGAGAGCAGAGGTGGCAAAATTACTCTTCAAAAGTAATTAAATTACGTTACTAATTACTTTTCTGAAAACTACAAAAATGGAATTGAATTCCATTACAAACCAGATTCTCCATAGCACCATCTATTTCCTTCTTCTTCCATTACAAATTACCGCATACTAAAAGTAGGGACATTACATTACAATTACTTCCCAAAAGTAATTAAATTACTTTGGCATTAGTTTTCAATACCCTGAGGCAGTAATTCGTGGTCATTTTATTTACAGTATAGACCAGGGGTGGCCAGGCTAACCCGGCCAAAGAGCCGCAAACAAAACCACGAAACTTCCAAAAGCCGCGGGGGGATTTTGTTCAGAACAATACGAGAAACTCGAACAACTTTCAATCTATCTGAGACAAAAGCAGTCGAAGTGTACGTAAGGTAGCAGTAGCACAAGACTGCCAAACCGCAACCTGTCTTTCGAATTAAAACGCGTTCTATTTCTCTTTTTGGGAATGTGCTCGTGTGACCGGGAGGGAGGCGAGGGAGTGGGGGAGGGCGGGGGAGGGTAGGGGAGCGAGCCGCGAGCGCACTTGAAGACGCGAATAGCCGCATGCGGTTCGAGAGCCGCAGCTTGGCCACCCCTGGTATAGACCGACACGCTGTTTCCAAACGACTAGCGGAACAATCAACATAATCCGTATACCAAGTACCGATCGGGGCCGGGAATCTGCCATCCGAGCGGTCAAACTCTGTCCGAGCAAAACCAAGGAGGTTAGAAGTACTAGGAGCCTAGTCATAAAACGTTTAAACGATGTTGTGGCCAACGTGACCGTAGATCTCTCTGGCGATTGGTGCGCGTGACATGCCACGTGTGAGATGGATGGTTGATTGTAGAAGGACTGGCTTGCGCACTCCGTCCGGTAGGTTTTACCAGATCGAAGGCTGGACTGTGGTGTATTTTAGTACCCCATAGCTAGACGAAGGCTAGCTACGGTCACGTGATGTGGTCACGTTGGCTTGGTAAGTGAGGAGAGTAAGGAGTAAAATGAGAAAGAGGCGAGGCGTCAAGGGGGATGGCTTGTGGAGGCTACGCGGCTGGCGTCATGCCCTCTCCTACCCTTCTATCCCCCTTGGAGCAAAACAGAGTTGAGCGGCACACTCGTTTCTTACATCTTTCTGCGTGATCATGGTGAAAACATCACGTGCACCCTATTTTCAACCCACAAAGGGTTACTACACTTCACTCTTACGCCCTTATTAAAGCCATATACCAACATACACCTACGATTCAGACAGTTTCTTGTTACCACCGCTAGGGAATTCTTTTAGGCTTCTGGTTGGCCAAGAGAGCATGCCGAGCTCACTCTCTGTGTCTGGTGCACGCCCTGGCTCTGCCCGCGCCTCTCATTGACCAAACCCTGGGCAGAATCGTCTCCAGTTCAGTAAATGGCTGGCGCGAGCTTCCTAAAATCTGTACTTTCCCAACAAACGGGTGGCGATATCTGCTGGTAGCCTTACTCCCGAATAAAGTTCTCAAGAAAAGGCAGCGAGACATAACGCGAGCATACCTGCTTTGCTCGATTCCCGTATTTTACGAAACGTTCTGGGGCTTTAACGAGGCATTTGGAATTAATATTTTATTCCGGTCGTTCGTTGTTCCCGATGGTCGAAGCTTACGGTTTGATCTTGCTTGACGAAAGAGCAAGAAGGCAGGGGATGTGTTTGTCCTGTCCTCTTCGGTGTTAAAATATGTTGACCACTGGCGATGTTCCTTTCGAATTGTAGCCTATAAACCGTTCACCCTTTAAGCTGACAGTGCGGTGGAAGCTGGGTGCTCGTTGGAACAGTCACACGTCTACCTGTCGCAGAGAAAGGGACGGGTCAGGTGATCAAGGTTCTGATTAATTCTGGTGAGCTCGTAGCTCCCACCGCACTGTCAGCTTACGGAGGAACAAAGTATTGTATCGCCGTGATTACGTGCCGCAGTGAATCTGTCTTGCCTGGAGTTAGTGATCCGTGACCTTCCAGCGCTGTGTTTAAACGGAAGCTTTTCTCCTTCGTCTTTCCAGCGCACCTCTGTGCGTCCCTTGAGTGCTTTGTACGAGGTTTTGCGCTCAGATGTCCGTCGCTCATATGCTCTGATATCTCTTTCACGATATTTCAGCGTGCAAAATAATTCCCCCCACCCCTTTTTATAAAATATAATTCATAACATTACTAATTAGCAGCCTACAAAAGTAATGGTTACATTACTCACTACCACAAAAAGTAATTTAATTACTGTAATTTCATTACAGTAATGTAATTTCTGTCATCTCTGTTCGAGAGAGTTTCGAGCGAAAAACAAAAAGCCCTTTCACCGAAAAGTAAAGTCAGCGATGTGACACTGAGTTTGACGTTTCGAAAGTTGACGTCATGCACAGTCCCACATCGCACAATTTTGTTTTAGGAGGTCATAAAGCATTTTCGGCCACCGTCTTTTGCTCAAATCCCTCCCTAAATCGCAAAAGAAAAATCCAAATGCACTGCAAAAAGAAACAACGAAAACAAAGAGACGTTTCATTTGAAAAGTTAGCAACTTTGACACAAATTAAAAAATATATCAGTGTGTCGAACCGAAAAAAATACGGGTTCGGTTACGGTTCAGGTTCAGCTAAATTTATTTTGTTCCGGTTCAGTTCCGGTTCGATTAATTCGATCCGCGAACCGGTTCGCGAACCGGTTCGGGGCGCTCAACCGGTTCGCGAACCGGTTCGGAAATTATAAATGACAAATTGCAACATCAAAATAAATTACAAATAAAACATCTGAAATCAGCACATACGAAACGGGATACATCGTAGCGTAAGGCTCAGGGATTCCTACCAGGAATGGTTTTTTTATGTGCACTCAAAGGTTACCTCACCGACGTTTACGCATTCGGACTTCATCTAATTGGGTCCGACGCAGTAGCTGTAAAATCCGCGACCTCCTTACAAACCCACTTACAAGTAAAACTCGCTAACTATCGCGCCACCTCGGCGTGTAAGCAATTGAAGGAACAGTGGGGAGAAAATACAGCTTTCTTTATTTGAACTAGCCTTCGGTAACTCAAATTAGACCCTTAAAGAAGTTTTCATTAAACAAGATACGGAATATGAAAAACACTTCACCGAACGCAACGCCAGAAGGACGTAATAGAATAAATATTAAAATAGAAGAGTTCGCTGTCTCACAAATATGTTAGCTTCTAAGTGCCTATACGAAACCGGATGCATTATTATCAAACTCCACAGCCTTTTCTTTTCTCATTCCGATGGAAGCAAGCTTCAAGAACTCGCGCGTTCTAGAAACGGGTTATGAAATGAGCACACAGCAGCATTTAGGATTTACGAGATTGTAGGAAAATGAAATCCCGTGACGCAATTTTTTTTTTTTTTTTTTTTTTTTGCACAGTTTTTTAATTTTTTTTTCCGTGCAAGCCGCGACCAGCGCAATACTGGTTCCTATGTCAAGATTCATGGATGCAGCGTTTGTCAAGATTCATGGATGCAGCGTTTATATTCCTAAGACTGAGTGGAGAAGAAAAATATGTAAGCGAGGTGTGTGTCAGTTGACGGCACTTAAAAAACAAATGGCATTGATAGCACATTCATTGTCAACAGCGCGTGGACGAACCGTTTTGACATGAGCCGGTAACCGTTATTTTTTTTCCGGTTCAGTTCCGGTTCGGGTTCATCGCGATAACAATATAACGGTTCGGGTTCAGGTTCAGTTCCGGAAAAAATACCGGTTCGGTTCCGGTTCGACACCCTGATATATATATATATATACCGAAGTTACCGAAGGCTAGTTCAAATAAAGAAAGCTGTATTTTCTCCCCACTGTTCCTTCAATTGCTTACACGCCGAGGTGGCGGGATAGTTAGCGAGCTCTACTTGTAAGTGGGTTTGTAAGGAGGTCGCTGATTTTACAGCTACTGCGTCGGACCCAATTAGATGAAGTCCGAATGCGTAAACGTCGGTGAGGTAACCTTTGAGTGCACATAAAGAAACCATTCCTGGTTGAAATCCCTGAGTCTTACACTACGATGTATCCCGTTTCGTATGTGCTGATTTCAGATGTTTTATTTGTAATTTATTTTGATGTTGCAATTTGTCATTTATAATTTCCGAACCGGTTCGCGAACCGTTCAGCGCCCCGAACCGGTTCGCGGATCGAATTAATCGAACCGGAACTGAACCGGAACAAAATTAATTTACCTGAACCTGAACCGTAACCGAACCCGTATTTTTTTCGGTTCGACACATTGATATATATATATATATATATATATATATATATGTGTGTGTGTGTGTGTGTGTGTGTGTACGTCCTTGCACCGATGCTATTCTGGCCAATACTGTGGCAGGAATATGGTTAACTTTTAAACATTAATACTTAAGTTAACATGATCTGAAACTGTGCGCAAAGCGGAGTAAAACTTATTTTACTCCGTAACTCTTACAAAAATGATCAATGAGTTTCAATTGACTTTCTATTGTGTTCCTATAGAGTCAATTGAAACTCGATATAAACTCAGTGTTTAATAAGTTTGACCATTAGAAACTCAATTTTGATTCTATTGAATTTACTCATTAGGAATGCAATTGAGACTGATCATAAGAAACTCAATATCGATTCTATTGACTTTACTCACTAGGAATGCAACTGAGTTCGATCATTAGAAACTCAATATCAATTCTATTGTATTTACTCAATAGGAATGTGATTGAGTTTGGTCATAAGAAACTCAATTTCGATTTTATTGAATTAACTCAATAGGAATGCAATTGAGACTGATCATAAGAAACTCAATATCGATTCTATTGACTTTACTCACTAGGAATGCAATTGAGCTTGATCATTAGAAACTCAATATCAATTCCATTGAATTTACTCAATAGGAATGCGATTGAGTTTGGTCATAAGAAACTCAATTTAGATTCTATTGAATTTACTCATTAGGAATGCAATTGAGACTGCTCATAAAAAACTCAATATCGATTCTATTGATTTTACTCACTAGGAATGCAATTGAGTTTGATCATTAGAAACTCCATATAAATTCTATTGAATTTACTCATTAGGAATGCAATTGAGTTTGGTCATAAGAAAGTCAATATCGATTCTATTGAATTTACTCATTAGGAATGCATTTGAGTTTGGTCGTTTGTGGATTACTGCACCCGTGTGCACCGAACGATTATTGCTTGTACCAATGTTTTTCTATTAAGGGATAGAGTCCAATGACGTCGAAACACTGTTTATCATCTATGAGACTTTCAAGGAGGAAATAGGAAACTGGGAACCTTAGTAGATGCTGAGGTGGTCACCGGCCAAATGAATACCTTTCTTATGTAGGGTATATAAGGCGGTGGGGTAGTCAAGGGAGTACGATTAGTGGGTTGTGAGTGCTTAGTTACGATGTTTGTGTTCGTTTCCTCTATGTGCTTTGTTTCCTTCATGTTGCATGCTTTAAGGAATTGTGAAAAAAATTCTCAACCAGAGCAATTTTTTTTTAAATGCAGTTGCAATAAATTCTATTGAAGCATGTTGCAATAATTCAATTGAAAGTGAATTGCAATATTTTTATTAAAACTCAATAGCAAAAGTTCTATTGAAACACTATTGCCAAAATTCAATTGAAATGCAATTGCTAAAAATTCAATTAAGACTCAGTGGCCAATAGTCTGGGACGGATCAATAGCGACTCAACAGAAAAAGTCAATTAAGTTTCAATTGAGACTGAATGAGGTCTATTGAGTGAGTCCTTTACACTTTCAATTGAAAGTCAGTTCATTTTTTTGTAAGGGATATATATTAACCGAACCCGTATTTTTTTTCGGTTCGACACACTGATATATATATATATATATATATATATATATATATACGTCCTTACACCGATGCTATTCTGGCCAATACTGTGGCAGGAATATGGTTAACTTTTAAACATTAATACTTAAGTTAACATGATCTGAAACTGTGCGCAAAGCGGAGTAAAACTTATTTTACTCCGTAACTCCGGCGTTCTGACATCATTGCAGCCCCTGGGCAAGAAGCAGACGAACTTTGTACATCAACGTTTACCGGTGCAAGCGGGACAGCGGGAAAATGGCTCGGCTTTTGACCCTCCCCTGAACCGTAATCCGATTCGACGTCGCACACCGAAGACCGGCACGGCACGTGCGCTGGGTGCCCGCTGCGCCGACAATGACACGGCTCGTTTAATGGAACACTGCATCTCTATTGTGCGCCGCTGAAAGCCCCCATCTGCCCCACCTGCGGAACGTTCCTTAATCTCCTCGAGCGAGCAGCACGCTTTCAATCTGGTGCGCCTCACTTGCACGCACGCTCGTGCACTGGAAGCGTCCTTTGAGGCAACCTTTTCAATAAAAATTATATATATATATATAGTTTTTATTTATCTATTTTTTACTTGTAGCATAGCGGGGGCAATGGGAGGGAAATCAAAACTGTGGAAACTTCAGCTAATTGATTCAGTGTACGACTGATGAGATCGTACACTGGGCTTGGTATTGGTAAACACAACTTTTTCTGGAATGCAGGGAAGCGCTCTCGCGTACCATGGAGCGACGATACAAACTGTGGGCGCGGGGTGTTGGTAGGATTAGTGATAGTGATAGTGGTAGGTGTTGGTAGGATTAGTGGGTAGACCTGAAGCTAGCTACTTGTTGTCTTCACTGCACTCGTCGAACGCGTTAGAAAGCGGAACGCCTGCGTCCGGCATTGATCTCTCGCATTCGAACGGGTTCGACGAGTGCAATGGAGACAAAGGGCAGCTAGCTTTAGGTCTACCCACTAATCCTACCAACCAGAACTCGGCGTTATGATGTCCCTGCGCCCTCTCATCTCCTTCTCTCCCTCAGTTTTCCGCGGATAGTACCCGAGCGGCGCATGACTTCGTTTGCCGTAGCGCGCAAGACGAAGCCCCATATGCTCGTGCTGCAGTGCGGGGTTGTAGCACTATATGGAAGCTCGGTGTCAACATAAAAGATAGCGTGTGGTAAAAGCTGTTTTCACAAATTAAAAAAACAACAACAAGAGATTATGCTGATAGGGTTTGTTTACGCCTGAGTCCCGCAAGAGCGACAAACGGAAACAAACGACAGCGACAGGCCTCCAACGCAGGCAGCATGCTCGCGATGGCACCTTTGGCAGGCGTTTGGTCGTTCGGTGCTCGTGAAGTAAGCACGAGTGATAGCAAGCCTGCCAAAGATACCCTCGCGTGCATGATGCTCGTGTTTGAGCATAAACTCTAATAAAAGAAAAAAAACTGCGTCTGTTTTTCTGCACAACACTCGGAGAGCCAATCACCGAAACTTACGGAGGCACCTCAGCGAATGGCGGTGCCGAAACATATGTTTAGATCAAAAAACGCAGTTTGAGTCGTGACATTAAGCAATTCAAAATGTCACGCTTGCATTGCTTAATATCGCAACTCAGACTGCGTTTTTTAGGTCTAAACATTTGTTGCGGCATCGTCATTCGCTGAGCTGCCTCCGTAAGTTGCCGTGATCGGCCCTCCGAGTGTTGTGCGGGAAAGTAGACGCACGGGATTTGTTTAGAGCGTAGCCTCCATTATCCTACAAAGCCTGTCAAATCGCGAAAGTCTCTGGTTTGAGGCTTGTCGCTGATCGTTTGGTTCTGTGTGTCGCTCTACTTAGACTCGGGCAGTAGTGTGAGCGAATCCAAAACTGCAAACACAGGCATATTGCCCCGTACCATATATTCTCCTCTCTACTGACAAAGCCTGGCAGATCGCCACGAGAAGCGGCCGCCGAAATTGAAAACGTAGAGCGGCAGACGACGGATGAGAGGAGAGCCTAAAGCCCCTTCATGTGTCAAAAGTAGCGCAATGTTCGTCGATGCACGAGGCACGCGCAAAGTGCAGCCCTTGGGAAGATCATGGCGGCACAGCGCAGCACTGAGTTAGATTTCAGACGCCATGAATTTCCCAGAAGTCGCGCGCGGCACGTGCCTCGAGCATTTCTACAACAAAGAATGGCGCCACTTTTCCCAGGCTTTAGGAGAACCCCAGTATATATGGCTCTGGGAGAACCACGTGACGAGCGCCCCGGCGCGGCGAGACGCCGAAACACACTTCTCCCGAGCGATGGAATGTCCACCCGTTCACCTCGCGTTCCTCGCGCATACCGCTTCTTTTCTCGTCGGGTTTGAAAACCATGTTCCGGGTCCTCGCCGCTGCAAAAGCTGTGCGCTGGCGTCCAGGTTCCCCAAGATATGCTCTGTGCTACCAGATCCTCGAACCCTCAATCTGAGACTGGGCAATCTCCGGCTCCGTCGTCGAACTGCCAGGCTTTGTGAGTATAGAGGAGGCTATTCCTGTACGATGCTTACACTGCATAAGCGAGCGCGCTCGGTGATGCCGAAAGCCCGAAGCTTGACGGTGTGGCTTCTGCTGAGGAAACCTGATCCAAAAAAAAAAAAAAAAAAAACGGTTGAAAGCTTTTATTTGAGACCCAACTGAAAAAAAACTAAACTCAAATCGATCTTTAAAACTGAACACCAACTGGAACGAAACCAGTTTCATGTGTTGGTTACCGGTTCATTGAAAAACGATTCGGTGTAAAATGTGGCGTCATCAGGCCACTTTGAACTCATTCGCGGCGGTGGCGTTCAACCTGGTGACAACGGCGCGTGCGTGTTGCTCAAAAAGAAATTATGGTGTTTTTTTGTTTTTTTTTCTTGAATTACTTAAATTACACACGCTGGCTGAATACCCAGGCTTTACCCTTCCCGGCATGATATTTATTATCTGCAATTTCAGAATAGCTATTGAGAAAATAGCAAATAAACCTCATGTCAAAAATAAATTGCAAATGTTCCCGCTCGTTCCATTGGGACGACGTAACATGTCTTAAAACTTGCAGGTCGAGCCAACACCACGTAGACAGAAGGCCTCCGCACGCATCATCACTGTCAGATAGATCGAGGCCTGTGATTGGGCACGAGTGCTGCGTCAGTGTTCGCCTGGGACTCGCGTCCAATCAGCGCGTCGGAGGTCGGGCTCGGGCCCAATAGCCGAGTTAGCGCCATCCGACTCTGATGACGTTTCATAGAGGGAGAGGAGACCACGCCGAGGATTTCTGTTTAGGTGGTGTTGGTTGAGCAGGCAATCTAAAAAAACAGAGTATGTCGCACTTTTTCTTATTCTCCTCCGTTCTCCCGGAGTGAGCTTCCCCAACATTCATTTCACATCTCAAACTTTCTGTTATCCGTCGTCAGGAACAAGCTGTACTGCCCCTAAATTATACCATCTGACATCAGGCTTTCAGCGTTACCAATAGAACCTCTCAACCTAAAAAAAAAAAAAAGAACTATGAGGAATTAGTTAACAAATTTCATTACTTCGCAAAAAAAAAATGGTGACTTGTAATTTGGGTTAGTATGTGTCTATAATGTTTTGAACCAATTTCGAGGTAAATCAGCGATTGTCAAAATTTCGCCGGAGCTTTGCATGCATAAACGGATGTAGTAGAAAGTGCAATACTAATGAAACAATTCATTGTACGTATATATGTGCAGCACAACTTGGCAACGGCCAGTCGAAGCGGAGGCATACACATTTCTATACTCGACGTCGCACCAGAGCAACTTCATTTAAGATCGTACCGGAAAAAAAATCGTGTCTTAAAAACGTTTGAAAAAAAAAATATATATATAGATGCTAGGCAATTTTTTCCCCCGGACGGAAGGGAACAGTTTTTGCGTCCTATTTCTAGTTCTCGAGCTCTCACAAAAGCTATCACAATGTTAAAACGCATTCACGACGTGTGGTGCGCGGACATGGAAGTTAAAATTCCTTCAGATTCTCCAAAACGTCAAGAATGGGCACCCAATCAGGAGGGCAGACCATCGTGGCGTACACCAATTTCAGACTGTAAACACTTTCCATAAATGCGATCGTACAGGGCGCGCGTTAAAGGGACCATGAAATTAATTTTCGTCTGGGATAAATTGGGAGATTACTAGTCCCATATCGCTTAGTGGGCCAGAATAAAACTAGTACACGAGCGTGAAAAGACTGAAGCCTGCTTTTCGGTAGGGAAACTTGAAGATATAGCGGTCTATATCGTACCTCCTTTCCTCCCAAAGTTCTCCACCTTTTCACTGTGATGCATCCGCGCACGCCACCCGAACCCAGCTCTAGTTCGGACCCGAGCACTGCGTTAGCTCGGACGTCTGCGCTCGTCAACAATCAATCCGTCGACGAATATTTGGATTCGCGTTCGTGCCAATGAGTGCCGTGACCTAACTTATCACTTGAGAATGACAACTTTCATGGTGCGCTTAAAAAGCACGATGGAAGCTTGGACTCATCGCCTCCGGTGCCGAGGCACGCCACGACCACCTGAATTCTCATTTCGCTTTTGAGTTGAGGATTAAAGCTAAAGAGGAAGAAGTTCAAAAATCATTCCATAGTCCCTTTATCATCAGCGTGCCGCACAGCCATCCTGCTTTCACATATTGCACGCGGGCCCACGAGCATGACCAAATAAACAGAGATATCATCATGGTTTCCTACAGGGAGCCTTTTCTAAGAGTTCGCTGGAGAACATCCCGAAAAAGAGAGGCATCTAGTCTATAAATACATCCTCCAAAGTTTCAGTCCTTTTGAACTGAAAGCAGTAAACACCCCAAGGTACAAAAAAAAAAAATATTCTGATGGAGCCGGAGCGTGCCTGTGTGCAATCGAAAGAAAAGTGGTTTATGGAAGGCTGGATGACCATCTTTTTAACCGTACACAAAACGTCCTGTCCTGGCCCTGCATGAAAAAGAGAACGGTACACCGGTTCGGAAGAAACACTTTCAATAATGTCACGCGATAAACGCTTGCGCGTGACAGTTGACAAATATTCCACCGAGAAACTGGCAAACAAAAAAAACACACACGTGTCTACCACTTCGCGCAGAAAACTACCGATTCTGCACTGTTGGTGACAGTACAAGGAAAGAACAAAAAACTGAATTTTCTCTAGCAGTCTCGTCTGGATGACAGCGCGAAGAGAGGGATTACATTGGTCTCTAGGGAACATAAAACGCGAAACTATTCGCTTGATGAACGCATGTGATAATGGCAGCCCTCCTTCACTCCCGCGACGAAACAGGTTGTTCCCACATACTTTTTCTTATACGGACCGCCAGAGTGGCCATGCAGAGACGCTTACACGGCTTGGGAATGAGCGGGACTTTATATGATTAGCTGTTGCGTTTCATTCTTAAAGGCGAAGCTTAAGCGCCCTCCAAGTTTTGTGCTAGGGTTGTCGGTACATCGAAAATATTTTGTTTCACCCAATTACTCTGTCCTTCCGCATAAAACTTTTGGAGGGAACTATCATAAGTTTTTAATCCTCCTGAGAGAATTTAAAGAATCTATTTAATTGTGACCTAAGATTTCTTTTAGCTAATAAATGGGGCATGTGTAGAAAACCCTCATATATATTAAACATAACATCCCGTCTACGCATCAGCCTTACTTTATCTAATTGTGTGTTAAATCGAAACCAACGAATACTTTGACAATGTGCTAACAGTTAATTGATTAATAGGCATACAAATAACGAGGACCAGGGGTGCTATGTTGCGCTTTTTGGACTCCCAGGAGACTAGGGAGAAGGAAGTGACGTCAACGACACAGCAAACGCAGATTGGATGTTGACAGAAGAAGACGAAATCAACACCCAATCTGCGTATGCCGTGTCGTTGACGTCACTTCCTTCTCCCTAGTCTCCTGGGAGTCCAAAAAGCGCAACATAGCACCCCAGGCTTCCATCTTAAAATAGAATTCGAAAATTTTCGTCTTTTTAAAAGCACGGATCTATATATGTTAAAACCATATATTGCATCTGATTCTTATTGATTGTTTTAGATCCCCATGCCCAAAAACCCTTCATGCGAAAAAAAAAAATGTAAAAAATAACCTTTTTTGAGAAAATTTATGTTGAAATTTGTACTTTAAAAGCTTCCTCTTGCATTCATATACGGTTCTTTTTTTCCCAAGATAGCTTTATTTGATTACAATAATAGTGTACTTGTTGAATAGGTTTTTGTGCAAGCGTTCATTTTCTATATAGTTTGCCATAAAATGTATTGTTACAAAAGCTATCAAAACCTGGTTCTGTATTTTTTTAATGAATAATGTTAACAAAAAAAAACGTTTATAAACATCTTGCACTTTTAATAAAGTTCGAAAAGACACGTAAAAAAAAAAGATTTATTTTTTCTGCGGAAGGTATCTGAGCCTGAAGAAGCTCCCAATACTCCACCTGTGACGTTCGCCCAAATCCCCAAATCCGTCTTTGGTCTAGAGCTAAAAATGCGATGCGAAAACGGTTCTCAGTTTCGTCGTGCTGAAGAATTTGTCCAGCTTATATATATATATATTTTTTTTTTTCAAAAGTGTTTTTGATTTTTTTTTGTACGCTTTAAAATAAAATTGCCCACCAAGAAAAAAGAAAGTTTGGCACATTATTCATGAGCTCCACGAAGTAGTTCTTTCTAAATGTGGTTGTATAAAGAAGACACGATACTTTTTTGCGTTTGAAACGTGTACGTCTTGATAAAATAACGTGAACCTAACCTGACATACACCTCTCTCTCCTCCTCTCTCTCTCTCCTCTCTCTATATATATATATATGTGTGTGTGCGTGTGTGCGTGTGTACGTGTGGGTGCGTGTGCGTGCGTGTATGTATGTGTCTTAATTAAACAAATGAAAGGGGAAATTAGTAACGCTCCGCGAGCAGCCGGACTTTTTTTTTTATTGCGGTTTTTGATGTTGTTAAATGCTTAAGACAATTCATTGCTGCTAAACAATGCTTGTCAAAGGGGGGAGGGGGGTGGGAATAGGCGAAGATAATTAAAATGAAACGTTACGGTCTCTTGTTCGGAGTCAGGACGCCTACCGAGTAGCGGAGTCACCAGGGAGAGAGATTTTGTGGTTTCATTCGGTCGAGCCTTGTCATTTCGAGGAAAGCTGTCACAAGAGTGAAATGCGAATACGCGGGCGGCGGGAACGCAACAACTGAGTCGTGGCACATGACGTAAATGATCCAGTTCAAAAGTGCGTGACGTGCTGAGTAAACATCGAGTAAACATATCAAGCACATGCGATAGGGTAATCAGCAAATCACGAAATACACGCAAAGCGAACGTTCTAAACGCGATTTGTTCGGGAACGTTGAACACGTAAAACGTCGTCGCGCTCAGTGTCGCGCAGATCAAGTCCCATATATATTTTGCAACATTTTTCTTTCTTTGTGACCACGTGATTCACACGTGTACTTCAGTTGACTGGTGGAGTGACTGCCTCCATTCCTCCACAGGGCATTCGGTCATAGCCTCCTCCATATTTACAAAGCCTGGCAGTTCGACGACGGAGCCATAGTGCCGGTCGCAGGTTTCGAGCGCGAGGATCTGGTAGCACACAGCATCAAAGAGGCATTTTTCGGGGAACCTGGACGTCAGCGCACAGCTTTTGCAGCGGCGAGGACCCGTAAACAGACTTGTTCGCTCGGGAGAGGTGTGCTTTGGCGTCTCGCCGCAGCGAGGCGCCAGTCACGTGGCCCTCCTCTCATCCGTTGTCTGCCGCTCCACCTTTTCCATTTCGGCGGCCGCTTCTCGGGGCGATCTGCCAGGCTCTGAGGCTATGGTTCAGTGAGCTGGAGTGTGCGTTTCCCTCCAGCCCTACTTTGCCGTTCGAAGGTCACGTGAGCGTGAAGCGTGAGCGTGACAACGGGGACATCCGATTCGGCAGGTGTTCTCATTCATTCCCGGATTCGGCAAGCCAACTTCTCGGGTGTGTAACGGTCCGTTTGGTTCGGTAATTCAGGAAGTCGGGACTTCCGGTCGCTGCTCTCTTGCCCTCTTCCGCCAGCGCGGTGGTAGATGATGCAGTGGCGTACGCAGGATTTCATTTCGGGGGGTGCCGGACCAACGGGAGAGAAGGGGGCAAGGTAAAAAGAGGAGAGAAACTCCAAGAGGAAATAAAACCATTTTTGTAGTTTTGTAACAAACTAGGCATTCTTCTATTATATAATTAAAATAAAGTTGTCATATTGGTTTTGGGATGATTATGATACATAGAAAAGATGCCCCGGAAATTCCTCACCAGGAAGGCATTTGTTTTTTGCTTTTTTTATTTACAAGTCACGTAAATTAACAGAAGACACCTGAGATATTAGAAAACAATAATCATAAAAACAAATATTTTATAAAGCGCGACCCCAATCCACGAAGCGTCCAGTCATCGGGGCTGATAAAACAACGATGTATGAGTAGAAACGCGGAACGCCTTGATAGGTGGACTATAAACACTGGAAAGCGGCTCCACCATAAATCTCCCTATCATAACCTCATTGAACCATAAAAAATATCATGTGATTTGTTCGTTGATGTAGATTTCTATGGTTTCCGAAGTCCGTTCACAAAAGAAAGTCCAGGCGACGGGTTGAGGACAGTGCGAAACGGCGAATCACCTCATCGACATCAACCGTCACTTCTCGGTGCGAATACAGAGGGGCAAGTCCTAAAAGCCTTGCTTGAGATGTTGTGGCGCGCAGATAGGTCTTCAGGCGTCTCAGGGTGGAGAATGAGCGCTCAGCGTTCGCCGTCGTCACGGGGAGCGTGACCAAGATCTGAAGAATTTTTCGAATGTTCGGGTAGAAGAGGGGGTCACACGCGTCGAAAGCTTGAAGGGCACTCGCTGGAGCATTTCTGTCCTTGTGCCACTTGCTCCGCCACAGCCTCAGCTCTCCGATTGCCTGGCTCCTGTCAACGTCCTCCGCGTAGAAGTCGAGAAGCGTGTCTTCAGCAACTGGGTCTTGGAGGTTAGAAGCTACTTGCGAAGGAAGAACGCAGCTGAAAGAAGTTAGAACGGACTCATGTTTTTCAAATCTTGCTTTCAGTGGGCTGTTCAAATAGTCCAAGAAGGGTACGCAGACCTGAACCCGATAGAACGACTCAGGGTCGTTCAATGTGCTCACGTTACCCCGGCGTCTTGGTAGCTCTATCACTGTGTCAAAGAACTCGGCTGCTTTCGTGGCTCCGTCAAATATGCTTTTGAACTCATGTTCTACGTTCTGACGCATTTGTCCTAAGGCTGCGTTTACTTCCTTTACGTAAGAAAGGGCTGATGGCAAGTCGATTGATACAGCTTGCAGGGCCTTTGACAGGGGTAGTGTCAACGCAAGAGCCTTAGCCGCTGTGTGCAGGCTGATTAGAAAGGCACTGGATGATGCTGAAAGCAAAAGCATATGTGCCCGAGATGCGTTGTCTGAAGCTCCACTCTCGTCCAACTGCTGGAGAGCAGCAGCAATGGGTTCCAGCAGCTCGATGATTGTCAATATGCAATCATGTCTCTCCACCCATCTCGTCTCACAAAGCGACACAAGGCGCCTCTTCCGGGACTCCGGGCAAAGAAGTCCAACCTTGTCTACCAATACTTTACTTCTGATTGGAGAGCCGCGGAAAAATGAGCAAATCTCTCTGACCGTGCTCATGCAGTTCCTTATATCGGGAACTGTGGCTGCATCACATAGCACAAGGTTGAGACAGTGACTTGCGCAGTGCAGAAACAATACCGATGGGTGGTCCTCCAGTACCGCAGCTTGGACCCCGTTCAGCCGTCCTGACATTGCCGCGGCCCCATCGTAGCCCTGGCCTCTCAGGTATCGCAGATTAATTCCCACGCCGCTCAGGAACTTGATGATTTCTTTTGCCAGTGCCCTACCGCTGAGATCATGCTCTTGAGCGTACCCAAGGAACTCTTCACGAACCTCATCATCTTGCACGTATCGGACACACACGGACATTTGCTCCAGACCACCGATATTCATCGTTTCGTCAGCCAGTACGCTAAAGGCCTTGGCCTCGTTGACCCTCTTGACGATGCTGTCTTGTATAATATTTCCGAAAATGCCAATTAGCTCGTTCTGAGTACGAGGACTGGTGTACGTTGCGTTCGCTGAGGCCGTGGCGAAGTGAGTTTGAAGGGAGGCATCCCCACATTTCCCCCTCATCCGTAGCAAAGATCGGAAGTTGCCATCGTTTTCTTCTGGGTCTTTGTCAAGCATCAAAGGTCCCGAGTCATTATGGCCTCTCAGTGCAATGCCTTGCCTTCCGCAGAAGATGATGGTGTCTATCACAGGAACAAGTCTCTTGCGGTTGTTCTCAACCGCTTGTCTTCTTTGGTTGTCGATCTGGCTCAAGATGTTCGGCCTGCTTCCAGATGTAGTGTGAAGAAAGTTGTCTACGGACACCTGAGCGTCCATGTGGTGCTTACTTGTTTGGTGGGCACTGAACACTTCGATGGCCTTCTTTCAGTTTGTGAAAGGCGCCGTTATAAGTGCGCCAGGCTTAACGTGATCTCCTTTGCCTAGGGTCCCCTGACCTAAAAGCACGCAACTTCGACAGAAAACTTTAGAGCGGACGTGCGAGTAAGTCAACCAAGGCCATATTTGCAGCCAGCTCATCTGAAACTTCCTTTTCCAGCCCTTTCCAGATTGGACAGCAGGACACTTGTAATCGCTGTCTGGGGCCCATGGCTTAGTAAGCAAATCGCGTTTCACTGAGTCGTCTAGGCCCTTGCATCTGGTCTCGCAGTAACAGCCGATGTCGAGTTTATCCCCTGAAGCGAGGCTGGGAGTGTCCAACGATCATGCAGGATATTTTTTGTAAGTAAAATAGTCAAATATTGCTATTTTAATTTCATGGTAATTTAATCAACGCGCATGATTCGCCTGCCTCCGTTTTAAAGAGGAAATTGGCGAAGATTAACATGGTCGAAGTACGAATTGCGGTTCATTTCTGGGAGCAGTATTTAACAGAGAGACAAAAATATATTGTTGCGGTTGGGTGACAAGGTGGGTCGAAAAAGAAGCACTAAGTTTTGAAATAAAAGCCTCATTGGCTAGGGCTGGTTGCATACGTTTTTGGAGGTCAACACGTCATAAAATAATAGAAATACGAGGCTACGCTTGTAGTCCACTGGGCTTTCATTACGAGACTGACGTTTTCTAGATAGATTGGCAACCACTGCGTTGTTGTGAATATACGTTTTCTGGATAAATTCACAACCACTGCGTTGTTGACCACAAAATAAACGAGGTGATAACGAAGTAGTTGTAACAATATATATCTTCTCCGTTTCGCAGCGAGCACGGAATTGTACGGAACACACTAACGCATTTCTGGCGCTCCGTGCCATACTGATGCTGGGCTCAGAGTCCAGTAGCAGTCAACACGGATGACAGGCGGCATGCAGTGCACCTGGCGCTCATTGCGTCTCCAGCTTGTCAGCCGGGCCGCGCTAGCAGGCGACGCCGAGTAAGCACCGCCTCTGGAGTTCAGTGGGTCTGCGCCGAACATCCGCAGGCCACGTGCGTCCGCGTGTTCCCGCTAGGAGTGGACCTCGCTATATAATAAATGTGTGCGTGTGTGTGTGTGGGGGGGGGGGGGACGAGATATCGCGCACAGCGGCATGACTGCACCACTGCGACCGCACACCAGAAGAAAGAAACGTGCACTGTGTGCTCTGCAAACGTCGGAGAGACGCAGCCAACGCAGTAGCGGCCAACGTTGCCGGCACCAGTCCCAAAACCAACATTATGTCAGTACCTGGTAATGGCGCTGACGTCTGTGAGAACCGTGGTGAGAACTACCCAAGCAGCACGGATTTTGGCCAAGCAATGGCCAATGTCTGGCGATGGTCTTTTGGCCAGTGGCCAGAGAGTGGCCATTCATTGGCCAATGCTTGGCCGATGGCTGATGGCCAGTGGCCATTGGTCAATGGCCAGATAAAGGCCAGACACCGGCCAGTCTCTGGCCACTGTCTGGTCACTTGGCCAAGGACCATTGCCAGCCATTGGCCGATGACTGGCCAACTCTGTGCTGCTTGGGTATGTATAAGAATTGTGCCTACCGGATTCATGGGGTTTCTCGGTGCTTCTTGGTTTGAGATGGTCCACTGATGCGTTCCCGATGCTTTCCAACACTTCCGGTGGTTTTTCCTTCTCAACAGCCGCTTTCTTGGGCTCTCGTAGCCAAACATCTAGCAATGTTCTTTTCGTTGCCTTGTGGCCACGAAAGTCACTATCTCTCAGTACGCACACTCCTTGAAGTTTCACTAAGAAACGCGGAAACTATTTGACTCGAGATCGAACCGTGTCGCTCATTGTCCGAGGAGCCAATCGGATATCGCTCTTTTTTGGACCAATGGGAGCCACGCGGTACAAAACAAACGTATACAATACAAAATCCGATTAAGAAAGGACACGTGCACATACCCCCGAAAAGTCCCAAAAACCTTCGCCCTAACTGTCGCCGGACACCGCTTCCAAGAAAAACCCCTCGTCGGGGTGCAAGACCAGTACCGATGCTTCTTCTCAAAATAAAAATAAAAAAACAAGGCTACAAAACATCGTGGAGCCCCGCATTGCTCGAGCAAGGCAAAGCGCATGGTACGCACCCAGAGCCGGGGTCCTCGAGGACCCCGGCTCTGGGTGCGTACCACAAACTATGGCATACAAAAATTAGATTATCAAATACCTGTACTTCTGAATGACCACCCTGATCTCATGACCATTATTCTGGGAGGTATGTCTATACAAGCTTTAAAGAAAAACATAAATGTCTATCTATTGTCCCTTCAAAAATAACATGTTTTTTTTTCAGTATTTTTTTTTGTGCGCGTATGTTGTTTTTTGTGCAGCATCTCTTTGTAGAGATGGCTGGCTGGCTGCACTATGTTGTTGTTTGTGGCCCCTTTGTTTGTCATGTTTGTGCAGGCATAAAAATTGATGTGCCTCGTTGTTGTTTGTCTTACGTGGGGGAGAGTCTGGTTTTAGTTCATTGTTTTCTCTTTGTTTACAGTGTTCTGTACCGCTTATGGGATTTTATGTTTGATCTTTCATGATCAAGTAGTTTTCGTCATCTAAGTCTTTCATTTTGTCTGGACGTGGAGATGGCGGGGGGCTGTCGCCTTGTCAGGCATGTCGATGCCTTTTGTGACGGCCCCCCAGACAGCTGTATTCCTCGACGGTTGTCTAAATAAACTTTGATTTGATTTGATTTGATTTGAACAATTAAGGGGGACACGGGGCCGCTCTGTGGCGACGACAAACCAGCCCTGGCGATTCCACGAGA
The DNA here is from genome assembly GCF_016920785.2 of Ixodes scapularis. NCBI lineage: Eukaryota > Metazoa > Arthropoda > Arachnida > Ixodida > Ixodidae > Ixodes > Ixodes scapularis. The sequence goes on from NW_024609857.1 coordinate 190,024,445, forward strand.
GGGACTCGCGAAGCAATAAAAGTCGAAGTAAACAAATATGTGTTCTTTCCTGAGTAACGCTACGCAGCGCAGCATATAGCTCACAATTTACTTAGCAAATGGGATATGCGGCCGATTATACTCATATATATATATATATATATATATATATATATATATATATATATATATATATATATATATATTATTCTTACTATGCCCTAAATGGCATAGTGCGTTCCCTCCCTTTTTTTTTTACAACTTCACAAAGTTGGCTCCGCTGTTGTAAAAAAAATATACAACACCGTTTTGATATTGATGAAGCCGAAACTCAGTGACCTCGCCCACTCCCCCCCTCCCCCCCCCCCCCCCCCCCCCCCCCCCCCCCTGTGTACGCCACTGAGTACATGGCGCAGTATGTGAATGATTTCGGATACGCCATATTCCGTGTAATACAAATCCAGAACAGCCGCGTAGTCTGTAGGTTACGGTATAGACACATACTGCACCCTGAAAGAAGATGATTCACCTTTTGAGACGTATATACTTACACGACGGGTATTTTCCGGACTGGTAGAAACAACCAGCGCCTCCTGGAGGAAAACGGGGTACCAGGACTTGAGCAATGGATCCAGCAGAATCTATTGCTTCTTTGGTCGAGGGAGTACCCGCGTTCGCTTGAGCACGTGCTCGTGTATTTTTTTATACCAGAACCTCGCTCGTGAACCGATGATTTCCAGTGATGATCTTTTTTTTCGGCTAGAAAAAAAAGATTGTTCTTAGGTAGTTTGCACACGGTGCATAATTCGCAAGTCAATTACCATACACAGTACAATTTTGAAAATGGCTGTTTGGTAGCGCACAAAAATAGTTTGTATCGCACAGAAATTGTTATTAATTTAACTCGTCATTGGAGACAATGTTGAAAAACAAACCCCTGTACAGTCTGCATATGTAGGTAGCCCGCAGACTTGGACGTAGTTTAACTACTCTACTCAAACTACTGTAGTTTAACTACTTTTTTGAGTAACTTGGTAACTTTCAATTACAATTTGATTTGGGTAATTAGTAGTTTAATTTAACTACTTTTTTCAGGTAACTTCTACTCAAATTACTAACTACTTTCGAAATTATATAGTGCTAATTTTGCCCATCACGAAAGTTTGAGCGCAGAAATGAATAAGACGCCGGCAGATGAAGAGGGATTCCCTAACATGGGGCCCCCCTTGTTCGGGAAGGCGTCCTTGGGTCAAGGTGGCGACGAGCAGCCAAAACATAACACCGGCACGCACGAATTCAGGAAGAGATGCTTAACAAGCCTTGGTCGGGTATTGACCTAATCCGGTAATGCACGCAGGCGCCGCGTTTCCAGCTGCAACCGTGAAAGACGGGGACACTCCGAGAGTTGTTGTCTGTCTTTAGAGAGTTCTGACTCAAGCGGTAGGTTCCACGGGAGGCGCCACTGGAATGACCTCGCAGCTGGGCGCCCGTTCCCATGGTCGCCTTGTCGTCAGCGTATACGCCTTCGCAAAGCCGGACTCCCCCGCGCACAAACCCTGGCACGGATAATCCGTTCATGGAAGCATGTTCCCGCTTCCAGTTGCAACTGTATACGAGCGACGATGCTTGTTCACGTAATCCTTCGTGTTCTTCCGAACATCCACGCCAGGGAGACCTCCTCTTTGTTAAAAACGATTTACTTGTCAGGCGTGTCAGGCGCGTCAGAATATTGTCGTCGCCGGCGAGGATTGCGAGTTACCCTTGGGAGATCCTTTTGTTGGACCCGGCGTCAGCGGCGAAGTATACTTCGGTTCATCTTCTGTTAGACCAAAACATTTCTTTTTTCAGTAGCGTAGCACTAGCACTACAACGGGACGCGCAGTCGTCCGGATGATCTCATCGTCGTGGCGCGAGACTTGAACCCTTGACGGTCTGGTGCACTCGCTCAGCGTACTCTCAGAACGACGCCGGAATAAAGAGGGCCCAGTCATAACAATCCCAACTTGATGAAGAAAAAAGAAAAAAAGGAGGAAAGTTTGTTATAAAAGACCTTCTACCCGAGGCAAACCTCACATGTTTCGTCATGGACACCTAAGATGCCGACACTCGCTTACTCGACCCTGCACAGCCTGTTTCTCAAATTCAACGCTGCCGTTCCATTCAGTGCCACGGTGAAACGTCTATTTACCTCGGCTGGGGACGTCTTTAAAAGCAAAAGGGGAAAACTCTTCTATCGAGAACTTTGCAAGTCAATTCCTTTTGCGAGCGAATAAACTATTTTGGCAAAAGCGCAAGCTATAAATAGACTGCATTTATTTTAGGCTCGCAGGGACTTTCATTGATCAAAACTGCTGTTCATTTTGTTACCACAAAAATGTAAAAAAGTAACTTCGAAAGTAACTTGAAAGTAACTCGCTACTTTTTAGAGTAGTTAGTAGTTTACTCAATTACTATTACTAATGCGTAATTTCTACTCTACTCCAATTACTTTTGGCGTCGATACTCAGTAACTTAACTTAACTACCTTTTTTGAGTAATTTGTACATGTCTGGTAGCCCGCAACGTGTAATAACTAAACTTTTAAAGGTGTATACTCGGATAGAGTCACCCTATATCCGCCGACCAAACTTTTTCCTGCTTCCGTGATTCGGCGCGCTCCCAGAGCCTTCAAACCCGAAAGTCGAAGATTTCATTACCCTTTCTTTTTTTTTTTTTCCCCCGAAGCAGGATATGTCTGCTTTGAGGGCCCGAGAGAGAGCGAGCAATCGCCGAGTGCCGATCAAGACGTGTACGAAAACAATGGACAAAAACCCACACTAAAAGAATAAAGCCTTAGAGTGGCCGCTGCTTTTTACGAGGCTGACAAACAACTATTTATTGTTTCTCCTTCTCCCTTCCTGTAAGCCAACAAATCAAGACACCGAAAAGGACGCTCATGTCTTTTCATTCTCTTGCCTTTTCTTTTTTTTCCGTGTCAATAGTGCTGTCTTCACTAAGGTCACTCTAATCGCTTCCTCTTCCGATGGACCGCAGAAGACACTACAAGCCGTCAGAACCAACCCAACGTTGTGTTAGTGTCACGTGACCTGTGAAAGGGGGCGCAGTGTCGCGCCGGGTGAGGAATCACGTGGTGTACGTTCGCAGCGATGGATTGGTGGATATGGCTCGTAGCTTCCGCTGCAGTCCATCGTAAGATTAAACTGAGTACGGCGTTCTCCGAGCAGCTTCAATGGGCAGCAAACGAAGCCAAATGAGGTCACCGCGTCTTCACTGCCCCTCCTTGTCGACACTGCCTCCTCGTTTATTGCCTTGTGTCTTTTCCTCGTGCGGTTCTCCCTCCCCGTACATCACGGGCGGGGAAAAACACGCGTCGCGGCACGGCGCGTCGCGCTTTCGGCTCCCAAGGCTGTCCGGCGCATAAAAATGCTAATGAGTAATTGGAAACGTGTTTTTAAACAGACCACGCCAAGTCCCCAACCGCCATTCATACGCTGCGTTCGCAGCTGACAGGGCGGTGAGAGCTACGCGTTCGCCGAACCAATATGGAGTTTTCGTAGACCGCGTTTCCCCCTTTGATAAGCCCTCCGCAACGAAGAAGTTGCTACTGCGCCTGCGCGCCGATAGCCTTGACTCTATAGAGTTCCGAGTATCGTAGCGGGTTGCGGAGGGCGTTGCGGAATGGCAAAAACGGTTTACGAAAACTCTCTAATCTACCGGCTTTTCATAACCGGACCCCGCTCTCCGTTCGTGTTTCACAGCCCAGTGATAACGATGGCAGCGCGCAGAAGGCGACTATTGGATTTGGTCGTTTGATCCACATAGTCGACGTTTACTCGAATACCCTTACATCGGTCGCCGCTTATCCATTTTCATCTTTTCATTTTTTCCATCGTGGTTTCCATGACTAATTTTGTTACGACATCTCTGCTTTTATATCATACAAATATCATATGTGACGCCACATGGAAACGTGAGTGTCCCAAGTAGTACAAAGTGTGGTCTGCAAGGAAAGCTGAAGTGGCTCCAATTCGGGTAGCCCGCATAGGCTGCCCTTGGGGGTACCCACAGTGGGCCTACTTGGGCAGCTCAAATCGGTCCCTTTCGTGGGACCCACAGGGGGCCTAGGTGGGAAGCCCATATTAAAGCAGCTGTATATTCTCAGCGTTTACAGCTACTCTAGCCCACATGAGCACCGCTTGTGGGGCCCACTGAGGACTTAGGTGGGCAGCCCACAAGGTCTTCCCTCATGGAACCCGCAGGGGGCCCACGTGAGTAGCCTACACGAAGTACCCTGGGGAACCTCATCCCGTGTTCAGGGTCATTTAATTATTCCCCAGACCGTTTGGGATCTTTTATTATGTCATCGTTACCCAGGCCATGTGGTGGGATCTGTTATCATTCATAATTGTGCATTCTTCACTTTATCCATGTGCCTACTAGAAAAAGTATCACCATTTTCATACTTATATCAATGTGCATGGTTTCATAGTCGGATAAAGCGTATTGACCAAGACCATCAAAAATCGGTCATTTTAGTTTTACGAGACGGAACAGAAAACCATGTACATTTCCACACACTTCATGTTGGACAGCAAATCCGGATACATAACCAGCTTGAGCCGGCTACAGACACCAAGTTTTAGGAGAAATACCTACATTCCCATGGGCGTGTTTGGGATTCACTCTCAAACGTAACACTTTTCATTTCATTTCATTTATTGACCCTTAAAGGCTCCATTGAGGCATTACATAAGGGGGGAAAGTACCGGGAGGCATACATGTAGAACTTTTATACATATGAAAAATGAAGAAAAAAAAGAAAACAGGAGTAAGAAGTGGCCTAACAGTGGAAACACAAGAATACATGTCGCTGGTTAGGCATTATATATGGATGACACGGCATTTCTAAAAAGACTGGAGTCACTGATGTACACAATATGATCTGGCAGATTATTCCACTCTATTATAGCAAGAGGAAGAAATGAGTGGTTGAAGCTGACAGTGGAACCAGGGATGCGACGTACACTAAAGAGGTTAAAAAGGCTTGGGGGGTAACGATGGGGATCTAATAGCAGTGACTGTGTGAATTGAGGGGGGTGATAGACGATCTTATGGAAGAGATAGATGCGTGAAATTCTGCGGCGAGTAATGAGGGTGACAAGAGATAGAGCAGCCTTCATGGCTGATACACACTGGCAGAACGTTCATAACTAGATAGGATGAATCGGGCGGCGCGATTTTCAATATATTCTAAGGTGTTAGTGAGGTAGAGTTGATGAGGAGACCAAATGGAAGCAGCATATTCAGTCTTTGGGCGGACGAATGTCTCGTAGGCCAGCTGTCGTAGGGCAGGAGGGGCAGAGTGCAGGCATCGTCTGATATAGCCAAGGGTTCTAGAAGCTTCAGCATATTTAGTGTTAATGTGTAGAGACCATGACATATTCGAAGAAAGATGAACACCAAGATATCTGTATGATTTTACAAACTCGATTTGTTCAGTGCCTAGAGAATACTAGAAGAGAGATGGAGAGTTCTTGCGGGAGAAACAGACAAATTTACACTTAGAGTGGTTTAGTAACATAAGCCATTGATCACACCATTTGATTATGCTGTCGAGGTCATTCTGAAGGAGTAGATGATCGTCAGTACAGTTTATTTTGCGATATATTACGCAATCGTCGGCGAATAGACGTATATTAGAGGTGATTGAATTTGGAAGGTGGTTAATAAAGATCAAAGAAAGGGGGGGACCTGGTACACTGCCTTGTGGGATACCTGACAAGACACTGGTAATGTTAGATTCTAACAAGTTTACAACCGTCTATTGAACTCTGGGTAAAAGAAAGCTGCGAATCCAAGACAGAATTAAAGGATCAATATTGAGACAGGAAAGTTTTGAAAAGAGTCGGAGGTGAGGAACACGATCAAAAGCTTTTGAGAAATCTAGAAAGATGGTGTCCGTTTGGGAAGGTGAATCAAGGCTAGCGTGCAGATCGTGAGAAAATTCAAACAGTTGGGTGTCACAGAAATAGCCCTTGCGAAAACCATGCTGCTTATGAAAGAAGTTGTTACAGCTTAAGTGATTCATAATGTTCGAATGGATAATGTGCTCTAGAAGTTTTGATGCAATACACGTGAGCGATATTGGACGACAGTTACTGGGATTGGATCGATCGCCGCTTTTGTAGACAGGAATGACCCGGCCAATCTTCCAATCTGTCGGAATGCAGCCGTTGGACAGTGAGGGGTTAAATATTAGCAGAAGAAATCAACTGGAAATACATTTTGTATTTTTCAATGTCTTTGAGCAGATAGTATCAGGGCCAGGGCGGGAGAAAACTTTAGCTTGTCTATAAGTTTCGAAATACCAGCTGCAGTGACAGTGATTGGTGGCATGCGAGGAAGTTGAAGGGGAGAGAGGGAAGGGATGTTATCTGGTGACTCAATTGTGAAAACAGGAAAAACAAGCATTCATTAAATCCGGGGCAAGTTCGCCAGGCACGACGACACTACCATCTATTAGTTGGATCGACTGGGTTCCGGGGTTTGGTGTAATCTTTTCCAAGACTTATAGGGTTATTTCGAAGAATGTTGGGCAAATGTTAGGCAGGAGAAGTACATATCCCACACAATTGAGGAGCCGCTAGCTTTCGCTTTTCGCCGAAAAGCCGTTTCTTTTTGTTATCAATTGATTTCAGTTTTCTGTTGTACCATGGTTGCCCAACATCCCCGCGAACTCGCAGCAGGGGAACATATAAATTGATGAGGTCAATTAACTTATGGTCAAAAATTAGCCAATTGTCCTCAACAGTTCGTGAGGAATAGAAAGAGAAAAAGACGTCGAAAAAGATGGCGAGCTCAATATTAATGCCGTCATAATTAGATCTGTTAAAATTGCGGATGACCTTAGACACAGGTGTCTTAACTATAACAGGCAAATTTATCAATATATTTATTGTTCTATGATCACAAAGACCGGGCATAAAAAAATGAAAGCCGCTTACAACTCCCTGTAACGCCGAATTAGAGCGCAGCTCTTGAGGAGGAGGAGGGAAGGGCACTGGGGGTGTTAAACTAACCAGGGGGGGGTCACGTTACCTTGGGGGTCACGTGACCCCCAATGCCGATGATGTCATCACTGACGTCACTGATGACGTCATCAGTGACGATGACGATGCGGGTACCGATGACGTCATTAGTGACGTCACTGATGACTTCACCAGTGATGATGACGATGACGATGCGAATGTCGGTGACGTCATCAGTGACGTCGCTGATGACGTCATCAGTGATGATGACGATGACGATGCGGATGCCGGTGACGACATCAGTGACGTCACTGATGACGTCATCAGTGATGATGACGATGACTATGCGGATGTCGGTGACGTCATCAGTGATGATGACGATGACGATGTGGATGCCGGTGACGTCATCAGTGATGATGACGATGACGATGTGGATGCCGGTGACGTCATCAGTGATGATGACGATGACGATGTGGATGCCGGTGACGTCATCAGTGATGATGACGATGACGATGCGGATGCCGGTGACGTCATCAGTGATGATGACGATGACGATGTGGATGCCGGTGACGTCATCAGTGATGATGACGATGACGATGTGGATGCTGGTGACGTCATCAGTGATGATGACGATGACGATGCGGATGCCGGTGACGTCATCAGTGATGACGATGACGATGTGGATGCCGGTGACGTCATCAGTGATGATGACGATGACGATGTGGATGCCGGTGACGTCATCAGTGATGATGACGATGACGATGTGGATGCCGGTGACGTCATCAGTGACGATGACGTCACCGGGGGGTCACGCGACATCGGCGGGGGTCACGTGACCTCGAGGAGGGGGCCACGTGACCTCAGGGGAGTCACGTGACTTCGGGGGGTCACGTGACCCCCCACGAGGTCACGTGACCTTGGTGGGGGGCTCGCGCGGTGCATTATGGGACATTTCCCATGATGCACCGCGCGGTTACGCCGACGCCGACGGCGACGCCGACGGCGACGCCGACGCCGACGGCGACGCCGCTCAAGCCGGAAACGGGCCCCTAAGAGCTGCGCTCTAAAACAGTTGTTTGCACGAGATCAGTTGACGATGCAAGAACTAGATCAAGAATATCTTCGTCACGGGAACGCATATCGATCACTTGACTGAGATTAAACATCATGCATACATCGAGGAAGTGCCGGGAGTCTCGGGATGTAGTTGTTAGTAGCTCCAGTCAACGTCAAGAAATTTGAAGGCACCAAGCAGTAACAGATTCGCTTTGGGGAAACGTTTCGTGATTTCATTTAGAGCAGTATGTAGGTTATTGGCAAATGTAGAGTCACTACCAGGGGGTCGATAGCACACAGCAAGCAGCGTTTTACTGAATTTCGAGGAAAGAGGGACACAACAAAATTTGAGGTCGAACTTCAGCTGGACGCAAAAGAAGGACAGTTCTTTTTTTGTGGCCGCTAGGACACCACGCTGCCTGGGCCGGTCGCATCGATACACCGAGAAGTTCGTGTTCGGATAAAATATTTCGTCGTCACTGCAGCTTCCGGCTTTAACCAAGTTTCTGTAAATATAGCTATTTCAGAGTTGCTATCACCGAGAAGGCTGAGTATTTCAATCTTTTTTTTTTTGCAGGAAACTTTGTACGTTTGTAAAGGTAACTTCTTAGCTTTGTTCCGACGGCAGATTGGTGGCGGGTCGCGGGTCTTCCCATTTCAAAAATTAGTTCCTTATCTTTGAAACGAAGTAGCTTAACGATTATAAGCACTTCGCCTACGGTAAAACGACATAAGCGATGTGACCGTTCAAGATAGGAAGGTTCCAGCTGGATGCCCAAATTATGTAAGCAGAAGTTAAGAACGTTTTCTTCGGATTTCGCCCAAGTTTCCGTTTTGGAAACCCGGTATTCCAAAAAAAAAGTAGGTTTGATCGACGGAGGCGGTTTTCAGCGTCATCGCACCTAGCTTTCAATTTGAACATTTCCGAAGGAGATTCCACCCTACATAAAACGTCCTCTCAACCAGGGATGGGCAGTATTTCAAATACTTTGTGTATTTTGCATTTGTATTTAATTACAAATTGGGTAATGCGTTTGACGTCTGTATTCAAATACTAAAACGTGGGTATTTCAAATACAATTGTAATTAAATACAATTTGTGGGCGAAAATACATCCCTCTAATTTATTGTCATGACTCATTTTGCTCATCCTAAGACGTGTCCAAAGCTGCTCTTTCTTCATCTCAACGCCAACGGCAACAACAAACCAAGAAACTCTTCATCTCTTCATACACCAGTCCTGCGGCAGTTCGCGTCTCGCTCACCACGGGCGCCCGGGCACGCCGGGCGCCCGCGGCACTTGCCTTTATTACGCTAAATAAATGTTATTGCCAAAGTTACAATTCTTATTTTTATTCATGTGGTTATAAGATATAGTCTCCATCCTTTATTCGGCCATGGGAATTTTTTTCTTTTTCTCCTCCGGCTTTATTTTAAAGGCACTGTCCAGAGCAGGAAGAAAACTACGTTCTGCACCGAATGCAGTGTCTCTCAATCAAGCACAAGCGTTTAGTGACTTTGTGATTACGGCGCTAGTCCAGGGCAAGAATAGTGACGAAATCGACGTTCACAGGCAGGCTGGCTAAATAAGTGCCTGTGACAACTTGTGATGCTTTCCAGCCTGATTTCCATCCATAATTTTGCCTGGAACATTCTAAATGCGCGGGTCGTCAGATTTTTGTAACTGGAGCGAGTTGCAACAATAAAAAGTTCTCTAGCTAGTGCTGCGCGTCTTGGTCGTCTCGGTTCTTTGTTGGTCAAAGCCAAAATGTAATCGACAAAAAAAAAAAAAGCTGCTTGAAGCTCTGTACTTTTTCACCTATTACGTCCAAGCTGATTACATTTTTTTTTGTGATTATATTTATATTATTTTACTAGAGCCTCGCACACTAACTCCCGAGTGTGCGATGCAAAATTAAAATGAGATACCCAGAAACCCGTTGCAGGTGCCCTGAAGTCGCTGACGCAAATTTTGAGGAATGTATTTGGAAAAGTATTTGGAGGAGACCAAATACATTTGTGGTTGTATTTGTATCTTGTACTTAAATGCTTTTTTTTTTTAAATGTAATTAGGTAAGTAATTAAATACATTTTTGACGAAGTATTTTGTATTTGTATTTCGATACTTATTGCCATGTATTTTGCCCATCCCTGCTCTCAACATACATGCTGATTACGTTAGTAATGAAGTTGCACAAACCGTACATTTTTCTCACACGTATTAAATTATATTAATCGGTGATTTGATATCAAATTAACCCAATCCCCAAATAGCCGAGGCGGGACCCACCGGGCCTTTGCATGGGCAGCCCAAGTTGGGCATGCCCACGTCGCACTGGCATGGTTCTGCCCCATGGCACTTTGCCCACGTGGGCCAGGTTATACAGGTGCTACCTGGGATAGAAGAACATCGGAACACCTCACCTATAGGTCAGGTGTTCAGACTTCCAGTGCATATATATATGCACTGTAAGTCTGAACGATATGAAGCCGCTGTCACACTGCTCATACACCATCCAAAAGATACTGTGCTCAAAGCAGACATGATGAGCGAATTAGACTCTCCTCGAGCATTTTCGAAGCATATATTTGCTTCATACATTAAATGGGTATTTTCATCTCGATTCAGGCAGGGTTTCGAAGCGGAATTTTTAATTCTGACCAAAAAGTGGATGTTTTGGGAGCATTCGTAAAACATAGTAACTTACCAAAAGTTTTTTTTTTTTTTTTTTTTTTTTAAGTCATTGAGCATTTACGCGTTAAAGGCGGAAACTGACGTTTCGTCCACCTGTCTGACCACTCGCTATTTTGTCACTTCTCAAACTACGGCTCTAGGACTCTTTTGGGACACTCTCAATACAAACTTCATTATGCCTAAAAAGTTTAAAAATATATGTTGTAATATTTTGTTTTATGTCGAACATGTAATTAATTTAGGTGATTTTTGTCAAGAATTGGTCATTTCTTTCGTGTGACATATATAAGATATTTTAGTGACCTTGCATGACCAGAAAGCTCAAATTTCTCTTTTTTATTGATTACAGATTCAACATTATATGTATAAACAAAATTCGTTACATACATTTGAATGAACGAATGCTTCGAAAATCTAGCAAATGCGGAATCGGGGATCAAACCCGGGACTTTGCAGCATTCACGTGCTTGCGCGGGGGAGATAGGTCTCAAAACGAAAAGGCAAAGAAAAAGATGGCTCCGCCGCCATTCTGAGGATGCTCGAGATTGACCCTGCCGCCTTGGGAAGTTACATACGGACAACACTATACTTCGTCTGCGTTACGAGCTGATGGGACCAAGCAGAATGCGTCAAAAGCGCGCCATCGTGGCAAACGTCGTATTTATGTACGTGTTCTATCATCGCTGAACTAATCGCAAACAGGGAAGGCCCAGTGACTTGCGCTCTTCACTCTGCTTGATTCGTCCCCTTATTGCGTCGGCTGCGTCTGGACCTAAATTGAAACGAAGGATACACCAACTCAACATTCTCTCGTCACGGCACTTCGGTGGCGCTGCTGTCGCATTCCGCATGCGCACACGCAGTGATCTGATGCGTCGGTCTGCGCACGCGCAATGCCCACAAACGCTGACTTGTTCGTAAACACTGGGTTGGTCTATAGAACCTCTCGGCTACACTAGGGTGACTGCATGTTTCCGCTCAGCGGCGGAAACATCTAGGCACCCTAGGCCACACTATAGAGCCCCTATCTAAGCTAGGCTTAGGGCATCGGCACATCATTCTCAAACTTTCTTGTGGGCGCCGCCATAATTGGGGGCTTCGCGGAGCTCGGGCGGTATGGTTGTATTTTGAGCGGGTGTGTTTGAACATTTCTGGAGGACGAGAAATCGCTTCCTTTGATTTCGAATCAAGCTTCAAATAACCGGCAAGGTCGATTTCGAGCACCAAAATGCCTGCAATGTCGTTACTTTCAAGCGTAGCTTACGTAGCGACTCCTGGCGACACGAGCGCACGTCGGCACGTCCACACTCAAAAAAAAAAGGGGGGGTATCACCTAACACCCTTTTGTCCCCTATATAGACCCTTTCAGAAATTCAGTGCCATCTGGTGGTTCGTAAAGCAGTTTAGGTTTTGCCCTATCAATGGCGGAAATGAACTTGTATCGGCACCGTCACTTTCGCAAGTCGACGGCACGCGAGGAATTGTTCAGTGTGAGTTCTTTCTCGATCACTTTCAGGTCGATGGTGACCAAGAACGTGCATTCAGAACAAAGCTCCAACCCACTGAGATGCCTCGAGAAAATTCTATACACCAAAGTGTTTTAAAGTCGATTGTGTGCCACGACAGATTGACTGAATCTGAGCAATTAGAAATAAACGCTTACGTAGCTCTTGTGTTCCAGCCCTACTTCGCTTCGTACTGACCCCCGAACGTACAGGCCTCGCAATATCCGCTTAGGAGCATCTTCAACGTCTTCCTTTACCAGTCACTAGAAGGCCGCCATTCGTAGGGCACAGATGCCGTTCCACAGATGATGATAGTGATCAAAGTGGCCAGACTGAATTTCGGAAAGGGTCTATTGCACCCCATAACTTTAGTTCGACGTACAGCGCACTATAGTCGAAGAGACGGCCCCGAATTTTACGAAGGCCTTGTTAACTGTGCGATATAACTTATTAAATAGCTAAAGTACGTATCAAAGACCACATAAAAAATACACTGAGGTTTTGCAATAAAGCCAAGAAAACCCCGATTATTTTTTTTAAGTCAGTAACACGTACTTTAGCTATTTTAATAAGTTGTACCACACGGCTATCAAGCTTCTCGTGAAAGTTTTAATATAGTAACGTCAGATCGACGTCAGTGCGCTGTACGTCCAAGTTCCAATTGAAGGTTTGGGGTGTCTTATATACGGGACAAAAGGTGTAAGAATACACCTTTTTTTTTTATTTTAGAGTGCAGGAGTTGTGAGCGCGTCCGCAAGACGCGACCATGTAGTGCTTGCATGGAGCAGAATCTGGCACTGCAGCATTTTATATCATATGCGCGAGGCACGGTCGCTTACAAACGATTCTCAGCATCTGCCTAAACGTAGCTACAGGAAGAATCGAAGTACTAAAAACAAGCTTAGTTAAACAAAAAAAAAAAATAAAAAAATGCTGCCCGCGCTTTTGATGGGCATAAAAACGCTAAAAATCACTTTCCTCTGGCTTTTTTTTTTTTTTGTTTCTGTTATTTTCTTTTACAAAATGTATATCCACCAGTGAAATTCTGCCACAATTAGCGTCTGCGAGGAACGTCAAAAAGCGTGATGACGCACAGCCGAAACATGCCCGAGAAATATTCGACTTTTGTCGCCAGAGGCGCTGCTGTAGGCGTGAGAGCTGCACGCCGAGCTTTGTGTACGGCCGAGCTGCTGCGCGTTCTCAATGCATCCCACGCCCCAATTCGCGCAGATTGTAAGCAAATGGAACTTCAATTAGTGGCTCACGCTTTGTACGACAGTCGCTCGATACCGCGGTGCCGTCCGAATGGGAACCGCCCCTGCCGATTCCCGCCAGATGTCTGGTCGTGTAATCATCGTGTAATTTTTCCTGACACCGAGCTCTTCAAGGCCGACTCGCTGTGTAGAAGCTGCTATACATGGCTTGCACTGACGTCAGCTCGGCGGACATTCCGGTGGCCTTGCTGTCGAGCCCCTGCCTTCTGAGGCACATATTTCGCACACTCAAATTCCATTTGCGTGTGTGTGTGCGTGCGTGCGTGCGTGCGTGTGTGTGTGTGTGTGTGTGTGTGTGTGTGTGTGTGTGTGTGTGTGGCAAAAACAAGTAGAATTGACTACTAGCATGATGCGATGAAATTACATGAAATCCATGTTTACACTAAATTAAATTCGACGCGCTTTTTTACGTAAAAATGTCTGCCCATTAAACATTTTCTGAAAACCAATACCCCATAGTTTATCGACTCTTATCTGAATCGCAATAAGTCGTTCAGCACCGAATTTTTTTTTCGTCTCTTGTTCCATAAAAAATTATTAATGTTGCTTCAAAGCGCAACAGATTTGCACCGTGAAATTCTCGCCATAATGGGGGCACTGAGAAACGTATTACCAAATATTACGAATGCTGCTATTCCGAATCTCTGGCTGGCGCCAGTGCTTAAAGTCAGGGGGGTCTCAAAAAAGGGGGGAGGGGGTGGTTGGATTTTTTTATTTCACCCGATTTCGACGGATGGTCTGAGATCCCCCGCCATAGCTCTGGCATTATAGTGAAGCCACAATTAACTCGTAATAAGACAAGATCGGGTCCTCACCGATTCAAGTTTTCTCAACAGCCGTGTCGAGAGTGTGTGAGAATTTATGCTGTGAGTAGCCATGTCGGTTTCATGTGGAACTAAATGGTGGATGTTTTAATTCCCTTTTTTTATCGAAACATACCTTTCAAGTTAGAAAGCAAATATTCAGAAAGCTTGTATCAGGGCGTTGGCCATGTTCGTACAAAACGTAACGGGCTATACGCCTACACACTAGTCAAACAGGTTTTGTATGCCACCAGCATCGTGCAACGGCGTCGCGCGGAAACCACTAGTTGGTGTATACCGCAAGGCCGTCTCCCCGGCTCCAGCGTCATTCGATTATCTTGACGCTGTTGCCAGAGACGGGTCATTGGTCAGAGTCATTGGATTATCTTGATCCTCTTCTATTCATGCTGAATACGCGCTTCGACACACACCCATTTCTCACTTAACCGTCAAAACTAATTTGTTATTTTTGTTGTTATTGTTTCCTACTAGGCCTGATTACACGAGCCTTAGTTATTATTGCAACAGTGATCCCTGCAAGCCCTGACTTCGTGAAGTAGCACTGCATCCCGGATCTCAATATCTATACTCACGCAGAATCGGCTTTTCTACTACATCTTTCTGCCCGAACCACAAACTCACAAAACTATAAAACTTTTTTTTTTTTTTTTTTTGTCGCAGGTTTATAGACGTTTTGAAGCAGCTGTGTATGAGCGCCGCCACCATAGCCGATCATCAGTTTTTGCTTCCTCTTATTCGGTTTACTTCACTTCATCATTACCATAGCAGGCCACGTTATTGCCATCTTAGATTATATTATGCCCTTCTTTCCAGCATAGGCCTTTGTGGAGGCTCGTTAACACTCGCTTCAACGGCTCGGGATCTTTTTAAGACAAGAGAAGGTCAGCAATGACGGCTGTAATCTGGCGCGTGTGTAAAGCGTCTCTACGCCCGCGCCGGCGTCATCCGGCGCGATCATTATCAGTGTCAAGGCTGGATCACATAACCCAGTTTTCTTACGTTACATTACTTTACGTTACGTTACGTTATGTTACGTTACGTTGCGTTACGTTATGCTACGCTACGTTACGAAAGCTTACGTCTGCTTCCGCCACAAGTCACCGGGTTAAAAGAAAACTGGAAAGGTTCTCGAAAAAAAAAAAAACTATACTCCGTTTTACCTTACGTTGTACCGCAGACAAGGCTAGAAGCGCGAGCTCATAGCGCTGGGATACAGTCTTATAGGGATACTGAACCAAAGAATTTAGTGCCCATAATAAGTGGCGCACGTTCTTTCCACGAGCCAGCAGCCGCCGGTGTACGTGAGCACATGCAACAAAAATGACGTCAAGAACCTCCGTTCGCGGTTGAGGTGACAGTGAAATGCATGGGCTTCGGACTAAAGGAGAATAAAGACAGGCTTTTCATCTCTACAAGTGAAAGCTACGTGCTTGTTAGACCAATTCATCGCTTATTTTTTTCACCAGTCACCACTGTGTAGGTGAAAAACTTGTCTTTATTCTCCTTTGGTCCGAAGCCCATACATTTCACTGTCATCTCAACCGCGAATGGAGGTCTCTGACGTCATTTTTGTTGCGTGTGCTCGCGCACACCGGCGGCTGCTGGCTCGTGGAAAGAACGTGCGCCACTTATTATGGACACTAAGTTCCTTGGTTCAGTATCCCTTTAACGCACGAGAGCTTGTGCCCCCGAGATGTGCCCTATAACCAGTATTCACTGGGCGCCATATTTGTGGGTGCTGTTTAGAGCGCATGCTCTGAACGAGCCCACATTAATAGGCTGCGAAGATCAGCAACCTTGAGGGTGCGAAATGCACGTTACAAAGGAACCGATGAAAGCTCGCCATCAGCACGCGCTCAGCAGTTGCACACAGGGATATGGCCGCCAGTGAATACTTCCTATAGACGATTGCAAGCTGGGCGACTGGCCGCCGCCATGTCTCTGCTCGAGCAGGCACGCCCGTGCGATTACGAGCTTGCCAAAGCTACGTGCACCCGCGCGTTGCACGCGCTTGCACGCATGGGGCACCACTTGTGGCGCCATGCTTGCAATTGTCTATAGGGAGTATTCACTGGCGGCCATAGCTGTGTGCGCGACTGCTGAGCGCGTGCTGATGGCGAGCTTCCACAGTTCTTTTGTCACGTGCGTTCCCCACCCTCAAGATTGCCGGTCTTAGCAACCTATTAATGTATACGCTCGTTCTGAGCGTGCGCTCTAGACAGCACCCACAAATATGGCGCCCAGTGAATACTCCTTATAGCAAGGAGCTCGCGCTTGTAGCCTTTCCTGCTGTACATCATAAGGTGAAACAGAGTATAGTTAGAGGTGAATTCTAGAGTAGTTTTATCCCGTGAATTCAAATATCATGTTCATTTTCCCCCAGAGATCTAACTAAACGTGAGAAAACACGAAAAACCTCCGACCAATCGTCATACTAGGATCTTTGGACCGCGAAGCGCGTGTCGCTCGTGTGGGCAGCGCGTGCAATTGCAAGCTTGCCAGGTATGCTTTTCTGCACTGACACCAGTCGTGACGTCTTTTTCTTTTTTACCTCTTTTGAAAATAGAGTGCGCGTAAGCTTTGATAGGTGCTGAAGATTCCGAAAACTCCTTTTATGACGTAACACTCCGGGGAAGAGGGGCTTCAGCGATACTTGGAAAATTATTTTCTGGAACCTCCGTGCTCCAAATTGAAGCATTATATCGATATTCGTGATCCTGGAAGCCAAATGAAAATAATTTCAGTGTTCCTACTCAAATACGGGACCGCTTCAGCTTCCCTTTAAGCGTGGCTACCAGTCCAAGGAGATAGCCTGGCACGCGACATTCGAAACACGAATGTTCCGGTGACTTATTCTTAGGGTTCTGTGTTTTCAGGGTTCAATTTTTCTTTCAATTTAAAAATTTATTTTTCTCATTTTTTCTCAATTTTTCTCTCTTTTTTTTTTTTTTTTTTTTTGGGGGGGGGGTGTATTATTTCTTACCTATTCGGTGTTTGTTTTCTTTTGTTTTTTTCGTGTCAATGTGTGGTGCGGGAAACTATATTGGGGTTTATCGGATTAGGACACCGGCCGGCACAGGATTCCTCAGCCTTCAGGCAACATGCCTGTGACCCGAGTACTCGAAAAATGACCTGGTACCGAAAATATACAGCAACGAGATAAGGACTTTGGTTCTGAGCAAAGTACCTCCCGCGCAAAAGGTTAAACCCAACTGTGTTCAATATACAAATACAAAATAAAATTCTAATTGTATCTGTGCTTCATATGAAGCACAGATGCGCAACGCAGTCAGTCAAACGCGCTTAAACGCTCTCAAACTCAACTGTCCGTAGAAGCCTTCAAGGCACAATATTTACGGAAAGTTGTCACGTTGATCTTTGGCTCAGGAGTTTACCCAGGACTTTTTCTCTGTCCGGAGATCGCCTGGCACGCGACATTCGAGAGGCGAATGTGTCGGTGACTTATTCTTGGGGTTAAATTTTTCTTCGAATTCTCGGGTGTTTTCTTAATGCGATTTATTATCTCGCACCGATTCGGTGTTTTTCAATGTCAATTTTCGGTATTTATCCGGTTAGGACACGGTCACGGGATTCCCCAATATCCAGGCAACATGCACGTGACCCGAATACTTCAAAAATGACCGGGTACCGATAAGATAAAAGTGTGTTCGAAATAATTACAAAGTAATATGGCATTTGGAGGTTTATTTTTGTTTTGTGTTTCTTTGGAAGTTTTTGTTTTTTGTCACTGAAGGACAACACTAATTCGGATTTTTTCGATTTTCACCGCTTTTGATAACACCGACTCGGGCGTTAATTTTCGGGGTTTACCGGTATCTACCGAAACACATAAACGCATGAAAAGGGTGTTGTGTGAACCGGCCTTTAGACATTTAATTGTACCTAATTATCCACCAAGATTATAATGTGGCATCCAAACGTTCAGCAGCAGGTGGTAGGACCTTCCGATATCAAGGCACAATACTTGCGGAAAGTTGTCACATTGATTCTTGTCCCACGAGTTTACCCAGGATTCTTCCTCTGTCTGGAAGTGGTGTTAAAAGTTGTGTGGTGGTGGGGAAAGGGGCTCTGTTTGGGGAATCGAATGACTAGAGCTTCATGTATGTGAATCATAACTCTACAATAATGAATTTTTTGCGCTGCCCTCCAACCCCTGAAGTCGCAACAAAAAATATACTTTAAGCTTGACCTCTCGCGTTTCCCGCTATTTTAGCAGAGAAACTTACCCTCTACCAAAAGCACCTTCTACGTCTACGTGATCTGTGAGTACGACAAACATGTGCGTTTATAAACTAATTCGCAATTCGTAAGTTATGGTTCTTGTGAACGTCAAAGATATCCTAAGAGTATATGAATATGTAGCGAAAGTAAGAAAATCGTTTCATGGCTTATTTAGGTTGGTGTAGTTACTAGACCAATGCATGCCTACATTGCAAGGCCCTCTGTCCGGGTCTAGCCGACAACCCCCCCCCCCCCCCCCCCCCCTACCACCACCACAAAAAAAAAAAGCTAGGAGTTGGAAATAAACTTTAGAATGAAATTTTTAGTGAACATAAAAATAGAAGAAACCTTATTTTTGTTAAGGAAGCCAAACCGACTTCGTCCCCCGGACTTGTCGACGTTGAAACGCACGCGTGGTGCCAGAAACCTTGAGGTAGTGATAAGTTTTTCCCGCCCTTGGAGGACCTTATCTGACTAGCATAACATGTTCTGATAAGCGGGACACGAGTAACGTGTACGTATTACACCGTCGAGGCGCCGAGCAAAAGCGAAAACTTTTTTTTTTCTTTTTCTGTTCGCTTTTTTGTTTACACTATACTTCCTCAAGATTTTAACAAGTTGCAGATTCCGATAACATAACTTTGACTTCAATCATTACAACCTGTTTGGTGTTCTGCGGGCGAAAATTAGAGCTGACCAGAACCCGCTCAACACGGTATATTAGTTTGCATTCACTGCAAGCCCGTATGCAATGCGCGGTGCTTTATGTGAAGTTTATGCTAATTAAATAACGAAGATGAGCCTGTTACATCACGACATTGTTCAACACACCCTGCAAGAAGCTCGATATAAAGATACGAGAAAGGTGTAAAATGGCAAAGAAACAATAGCGAACGCTTCTTTAGACTCCTTGACCCCTACTCATCGGGGATTTCGTCGTGGCTTTCAGTCTCGAAAACTACAACGAAAGCCATGTTTATTGAAGTCGCGACGATCTCTACACACCCAGGTATACCATCTCGCGAGAATAGTGTTGCGCCTTGAGCCGTAGATCGTACTGCCCTCTATCAACCTTTCGGGGAAAGTGAAAAGAAAACGCGTGCGAGAGAGGAAACACTCTCGGATGTCGAATCCCACAAGAAAGAAAAACTGAATAAAAAGGGCTTGAAGCTCCTCCCACCTCTCTCCACTTTAGCAGAGTGAACGCTGGAAAGAAGGCGACCTCCTCTCCAGCGTTCGCTCTGCTAAAAGTGGAAAGAGATGGGTGGTGACTCACTTCGTTCTCGACCTATCACCGACTATAGTTCCCACGCTTTTCTATGCACCGCCGTTTTGATTCCCTCTTGTCCTGCCAATAGCAGAACTCCGTGTATATAGCCAGCAGTACACATGCTTCACTTTTACTCTGGGTTCCCAATTACTGCCAGTCGGGACTCGGGTGTGGTTCGTAACGCTTCCTTCGTAAAAAGCGCGGCTTGCTTTGTTTAAAATTATATACCCATTTAACAGTAATCTACAAATATATGTATCTCGTATTTTATTTGTTTGCCGTACAATACACTAAGAACTTTTGGAGTGGTCCTCGTACAAATGATTGCTCTGCAAGTATAGGTCTATGTGGCGGTGGAGCAGCAGTCAACGCCACTGAATAGACCGATCTCACTAAGCGTCCGGCGCATGCGTGACGCCGCCATAACTTTAGTTCACAGGAGGCAGAAGGCCGTGCATGCGAGGGCTCGTGCCTTCTCGTGCTCCACACGCGCAGAGCTCCAGCGAGGTTGTCGCACGTGTAGAAAGACTAAAGTTCCCTGGATGCATTGCGGCAGCGCAGAGCCGTATATGTAGAGAGTTTGGTCAATGGGAGGCGCGGGCAGAGTTAGGGCTGCGGCAGAGTCGGAAAGAGGGCTTGGCATGCTCTCTTGAGCAACCAGAAGCCGAAAAGAATCCCCTAGCGGCGGTAGCGGCAAACAGTTCTGATCAAAAGTCTATGTTCGTATATGGTTTTAATAAGTGCGTAAGAGTGAAGTGTAGTAACTCTTTGTGGTTGAAAATGGGGTGCACGTGTTGTTTTGATCATGATCATGCAGAAAGATGTAAGAAACGAATGCGCCGCTCAACTCCGTTTTGCTCGAGCAGAGTGTGGCCGCTCGGACGGCAGATTCCCAGCCCTGGGCGCTTGGCGTACGGATTATGTCGATCTTTCCGCTAGTCGCACTTTTCCACCATCATTTTGAATTAACGTAATTGAAACATCACGTGTACCATATTTTCAACCATTGAGAGTTACTCCAATGCAGTTATCAGGTTTCTTTCTCGCGACCACCGCCAGGGTAATATTTCCGGCTTCTGGTTGGTCACATTCAAATTTTTGAAGACGCCCTGGAACACAGCCAGCCCGCTTTCGGCCAATGGCGCCTCCTCATTTGTCTCCTATACTTCCCAACGAATGGCCAAACTCTCTACATTTACGGCTCTGCGGCAGCGGTGGCATAGTCGAACTGGCTGGTGAGATCGGTCTACTACCGCAGTTATGAGACCGTCCAGGGAGTCTGGGAGGAAGACGACAACGGTTTCAGGCAATCAACGCCATTCTTCCTGCTCTTTTGGAAAAATAGGATTTTTCAAAGTTTCGTGATATTATCCAGTCAGATTTTCTTATTGACGTCAAGCGGCGAGGTCCCCGACGCGGCGCATGGTCGCCCTTTCCCTGTAAATCACATCGTCCTCGATCGCCTCGTGCCGTGCTGCATCACTTCGTCCTCGATCGCCTCGTGCCGTGGCCACTATCGGTAACCGGACAAAAGCTCACCGGACAAAAGCTCACCGGACAGAAGCTCACCGGACAGAAGCTCACCGGACAAAAGCTCGCCCGTTTTTTGACAGACCCGGGCAAAAGCTCACCCCGATTTCTTTTTTTTTTTCCTACCCGGGCGAAACACGGTCTGAAATAAAGTGCGGACGCAATGGACATTGGACCATTTTTAGGAGAACTTGTACCTCATCCACCATTGAGTTGCGATTTTTTTAAGAATACTTTGAAAGAACGGGAGTTCGGCCTTTTGGAAAAGTACAAGACAGATGACCAATTTAAAAAAATTGTGCGGGATTTTAGATAGGCTCGGGTTCCTTCCACCACAGCTTGTTCCACAAGAACTAACCACCAGGGAAAAGTCTACCGGTGACATCGGCTACCTGCTGGACTATTTTGATTGCACGTATTTCAACGGCCGCTTCCGTTATGCTTCTGTTCCATCTGAGGCGACACACAGAGCGAATTCTTCCCTTCGCCCGACTCTGCGCCGACGGCGACCGGAGCTCCCCCGGTATGGTGGAATATGTACGACACCACTCTTTAAGATAAAGACCGGATGAGCAACACCTGCGAAAGATAGAGTACCGGGTTCCAGAAGCTCGTCGGCCACGCCCATCCAAGCGTCTTGAGGCTGATTGAATGCCTACAGCAAAATCAGGCGCTCGTTGCCACGGCATTGACAAAAGCCCGGAGAGGTGAGCCCACCGTAAAGCGGGTGTGAAAAATTACTCTGCATCTGCAGAATCGACTTAGAAATATCTGCGAGGGCTTGCATGGACATCGAGATCTACCAAGAGTGCTGGAGCTAGTGGGAGACTGCATTCGCTTCTAACCAGTCGATAAATAAACTCGTTTCTACTAAAATCAACAAACCATGCGCCTGTCAGATTTAACTTATCGTTGCCTTTTTGTGTCGCACGCATGCACCTAAGTTGTCCGCACTCGTGGTGAGCTTTTGTTCGGGTCTGTGAAATATGGGTGAGCTTTTGTCCTGGTCTGTGAAAAAATGGGTGAGCTTTCGTCCGGTGAGCTTTCGTCCGGTGAGCTTCTGTCCGGTGAGCTTTTGTCCGGTGAGCTTTTGTCCGGGATTCGCCACTATCACCATCCCTCAAGCGCCGCTTCTGCCTGGCTTTGATCGGTCAGCTTGGATGACCTACGAAGCTGCCACCTTACGGCGAGACGCCTCTACGGTGTTTAAAAGGACTGTCGCCCACGACTGACGAAGGATTTGCGGCCAAGTGTTCACCTCACTGAGTTGGCTTGGTGCTCCCTTGTAGGTGAGTCAACAAACTTTGTCGTTTCCATCACTTACCGAGTATTTGTGGCCGCAAATCCCTGTCAAGTGTTGTAATACTATGGGCGTAGATTTGTCTACGTACAGAATACGTGTTGGCTGTTTTTTTGTTTTTTTTCGCGTAAAAGATGTCGTGTTTTCGGCCATCCACATCGCAACTTCCTCCTTGTAAAATTCCTGTGTCCTTGTGCGAAAATACTCTTATTGTCCTTGTGTTGCGCCCAACTTTTGCTTTGCGCGGGAGATGTTGAAACCAACCCAGGACCTGATGATAAGATCGACCAAATTCTTGCGAATCTTAACCAGGTCATGACGTCAAACGAAACGTATCAGAAGGAAACTTCAGTTGTACTTGCTGTCATCAATGCAGGAATAACTGACATCTCAAAGCGTGTGTCGATTCTGGAGGAATCGTTTCGCGAGGTTACCAAGCTCAGAGAACATGCCAAGTCCCTTGACCAGACTGTTTCCACTCTTCAAACTGAAATGGGTGCCCTCACCTACAGGCAACGTGGGTTGGAAAGTATCGCTGATGTTGTCGACGACCTGAACAATCGTCTACGTAGAAACAATGTTGTAGTGAAGGGTCTACCTGAACTTGAGCGTGAAACCTGGAACGACACGGAAAACAAGATCAGAGAATTCCTTTCAACCCCCTTAAATGTTAAGCCCGGCGAAATTGAGCGCGCACAACGCATCGGCCAGCATAGGGCTGGAACTTCTCAACCTATTGTTATAAAATTTCTTAGCTTTAAAAGCAAGTCCGAGGTTCAGCAAAATGCTCACAAGCTAAAAAATTTGGAGTCGCCGAAAATCTGGATTGAAGACGACTTTTCACCTCGACTGCAACTTACCCGCAAGAAACTCCGTGACTTCGCAAAAGTAAATCGAGGTGCGAGCAGATTTCGGCTATCATACGATAAGCTCATACTAAACGTTGTTGTTGTTGTTGTTGAAAACTTTATTCTTCGTACATTCAGAAGGGAAAAATAATGGGATCAGGCGACCGGGAGCCCTTGAGCCCCGGCGGCCTCCGCAGCCCATTCACAGGCCGCCGCTTGAACGACCGGATCTGAGCTACACATCAGTGCGTCCCACTGCTCCATAGTTTCGACGTTTCCATATCTCTTCGGGAGGTTGGGGCAGCCCCACATCATGTGGGTGAGGTTGGCTGGCTGAGGACAGAATTTGCATATGCCCGTGTACCTATCGGGATAAATGTGCGAATATATTGTGGGATGAGGATATGTGTTTGTCTGCAATCGGCGCCAGGTATGTTCCTGGGCCTTGCTTAAGGATTTGTGGCCGGCGGGGTATCGTTTGCGAGCGAGACGGTATGCCTGCGTAATTTCCTGATACGTGGTCAGTACATCCTTGTGGAGGGTCAAACCACGTTCCCTATCTCCCGGTGCCCGGTAGGCAAGTTCTCGGGCGGTGTTGTGGGCAAAGTCGTTGCCTGGGAGAGAGGAGTGGGCGGGTGCCCAGACAATGCTGACCGTGTCAGTAGGGACGATGTCTCGGAGGATCCTGGCCGCGAACCTCGATATGCGGCCCCGGGCGTAATTTTGAACTGCGCGCTTGGAGTCCGAAATGATGGTAGTAGCGTTAGGTATAGCGTGAGGGCTAGGGCTATGGCTGTCTCTTCCGCATCTTCAGTACTGGTGGTGGCGATGGATCCGCCGCTGAGAAGTACCCCCTGGGATGTCGTGACGACCATCGTCATTGCTGGATTCGTGGCATGGTCGGCCGCGTCCGTATAAACTGCACCGAGATCCTGATGGTATCGTTCGTGAAGATGCTTGCAGCGGTCTCGGCGACGTGCATCCTGGTATTCCGGGTGCATGTTTTTCGGCAGTGGGGAGACCAGAAGGTGCTCCCGGACTTCCCTTGGGAGGTTCATTTTGGGATGCGTCGTACCCTCGCGTTGAATTCCTAGCGCGGCAAGAATGTGTCGGCCCGTCGCCGTGGTGGTGAGGCGAGTATATTGAGAGTGAAGGTGTCCTTCAATGGGTTCTTCCACGGTGTTATGAACTCCGAGCGCTCGTAGTTTGTCAGTGGATGTGCCAATAGGGAGCCCTAAGGCCGTCTTGTATGCTCCTCGGATGATCGTGTTTAATTTGTTGCGTTTCACTGCGTAGGGTTTCATGTATGGGGCGACGTAGTTGATGCGACTAAGCACAAAAGCTTGTACGAGCCGAATTAAATCATTTTCCTTCATTCCGTGATGCTAGTTTGATATATCGCTTGATGAGGCGGGATGTTTGATGTGTGACACTATCCAGTTTGCGGATCATTTCGCTGTTATGACCGTTGCCCTGGAACAACATACCCAAAATGCGAATGGTGTCGACCTCATTTATTTCTGTGCCTTGTAGAGTCAGCTTCAGTCTGCAAGGTTGTTCACGCGTCGCTTTGCCTCTCCGTACTGGTCTGAGCACCATGTACTCCGACTTCTCAGTGGAGCAGGCCATGTCTCGGATGCCTGCGTACTTTTGTACAGCGTCAATGCCTTCTTGCAATATACCTTCGAGACTTCCAGCCGTGCCTGCCTCCGCCCAAAGTGTGACGTCATCGGCGTAGAGACTGTGTTTGAGCCCGGGTATTTGATTTAACTGCTCTGGCAATCGACAGAGAGCAACGTTAAACAGGAAGGGGGAGAGGACTGTCCCCTGTGGGGTGCCCCGGCCACCCATGAATATCGTCTGAGAGGTGGTGTCTCCGACCCTTAGTGTGGCTGTACGACCTGTCAGAAACGCCTTCACGTAATTATAGGTCTTCGGTCCGACTTGGAGATATTCAAGATTTTCCATGATAGCCATATGGGACACGTTGTCGAAGGCTTTTTTAATGTCTAGGCCCACTACTGCTTGGTAGTTCTGTTGGTTCAGCGTGCAAATTGCTTGATGATGTATTTGGAGGAGGACCTCTTGAGTGGATAACCCCGGCCTGAATCCTATCATGGTGTGTGGGAGCGGAGGAGGTCTTGATCATCGACATAGGCGTGCAGGCGAGCGAGTATGATATGTTCAAATAACTTTCCGATGCACGATGTGAGGGATATGGGCCTTAGATTTTCAAGTTGCAGAGGTTTCCCCGGCTTGGGTATGAACACCACTGTACCATGCTTCCATTGCTCAGGAAGAGTGCCTTCCTCCCAGCACTGGTTAAGGTATTCGGTTAACGCCTCTATCGAGTTGTCGCCGAGGTTCCGTAGAGTTTTGTTTCGCACTCCATCGGCTCCCGGTGCCGAGGTGGTTTTGAGCTTCTGAAGGGCGGCTCGTATACCTCGTATTCTAGTATCGGGGAGTCGAGTTCTTCATTAGGTGATCCACAGTAATCGGGGACGGTGGTGGGTATCTGGTTCCCTATGTACCGGGTTTGCAGTTCTTGCAGGAATGCGTCCATGTCACCGCGATGGTGATGTATGAGACGGCTCATGTTGCGGCGATGTTCTGCCTTCGTATTTTCTTGGTCAAGCAGGTGTTTGAGAAGGTGCCCTGCATGTTGTCGCATATTTGATGCCATTGTTGATGGGGGAGATTTGTCGCGTACTCCGCGATATCTTGATCTAGTCTCGCTATTCTAAGTTAGAGCGTTCGGTTATGCTTTTGTCGTAGCCATCGGTTGTGGAGGCTCTGTCTTGCCTGCCACATATGTAGTAGTAGATTGTCAATTTCCGTAATACCCGCTTCCTCTGGGATATCCTGTGTATACGTTTCAACGTCGTCCTGCAGTTGCTGCGTCCATTCCTCGATATTATCGATGGTGGTGGGCGCTATTTCCTGTCGGATTTTACGCAAGCGATCCCATTCCGTGATCCGCACGCCTCTTTTCTTATGTTTGTTTCCCGAGGTTGGGATTGTCGTGCTTAATATATAATGGTCGCTGCCGAGACACGCCTGAGTGTTAAACCACTCGCAATTTGCCATGTTTTTGACAAGAGTGAGGTCTGGACATGTGTCAGCACTAATACTGTTACCTATTCTCGTGGGGTGTTGTGGATCCGTTAGGAGGTAGAGTTCCTGTATAGCTACCTACGGTAACAGAGTTGCGCATTCAGCCTCGGCGAGTGGCCGTAGTGCCGGCTTTCCCGCACGCCCTGGATGCTTTGCTCCTCACGTGACTAAATGTGGCGAATAGCGCCGCCGCGCGCGCCGCCGCGCATGGAAAACAGGAGAGGATGAAAAGGAGGCGGAAAGCAGGGGAACATACGCCGGGGCGCGAGAAACGTCGGCGGAGCGACCGTAAAGGTGGCTTTCTTGCACGGCACCGGATGTTTTGCTCCTCACGTGATGGATCTCGGCGAATAGCGGCGTGGCGGCGCGGGGAAAACAAATGCACAACTCTGGCTCCCGTAGGGAGCCAATACAGGAACTCTATTAGGAGGGTAAGCCCTTCCTGTTGTATCGCCATCCATGGATGCCTTCCTTTGGGTGTTTCGGTTCGATACCCCCAGGCAGCATGGGCGGCGTTAAAATCTCCCACAATTAGCAAGGGGTTCTGCTTAGCCCGGAGTAGCGTATCATGGAAGAGTGAGTGAAACCGATGCTGTTTGAACTTGGGGCTACTGTATATATTAAGCACAAATAGGCTCGGCTCCGCTGGTCTGCGTGGGACAATTTTTAGTAGGACGTGATCGATTTCTGATTGTGCGATGTCATGTCGAAGAGCAATCGAGTTCCGGTGTTCGAGGGTGGCCGTACAACTACCCGGCATTGCGCCGTGGTACGTTTTGTAACTGGCGAGTTTAGGTGTCCCCCCAGTTTCCTGTAGGCAGATGATGGCGGGTGGAGTTTGTTGGGAGATTAAGTGTTGTTGCAGGTTTCCTCTTTTCCGTTGGTAGCTTCGGCAATTCCACTGCCAGACCGTATATTTATCGTTGGTCATCTTGGTGGGATATATTTCTAGTGGAGTACATAGGTTCCGATAGCCTCATGGGGTCCATGCCCTGTGGTGTTGTACTTTGGGAGGGCGACTCGAAACGAGACGGACGGCATTGCTGCTGCATCTGCTGCACAGTCCCTTCTAGTGGCGTGAGACGCGTTTCAAGTTTCTTCATGTTCTTTTCTAGGTCAAGAGTGTTACCGGTAAGCGTTTGCAACTGCGCTGTCGTTTCTTGGTGCCGGACAGTATTTTCTCGATGCTGAGTCTGGATGGCTGTCGTTATGTTTTGTATCATAGTTTCCAGTCTCACTATGTCCTGTGGTTTCACAGCGGGTGCAAGTTCTGTGTGTGGAGCAGTAGTGTTCGGGTTTTCATGTGGCCCTTCGGCTGTCTCTACCGCTTTGAGTTTCGGGGCTGACCTCGGAACGTCCATCTGTTCTGTATCTGCCGGCGCGTTAACTTGTACAGGATTTGGGGATGCCAATGGTTGACGTTCGCGTTGAAGTTGCTCGATTAGAGCATTTTGTCGCTGTAACATTTGTCGGAGCTGCATGATTTCTGCGCGTAGCGTTTGATTTTCATTATCTCTATTAGCTCGTTGGTTAGTAGAGGGATCGGTTACCGATGCCCAGGTACCTTAGTGGTTGTTGAGCCTCTGGAGGGTCTCTGGTTTTCCTCGCCGCCGGCGGAGTTACTGTCACCTCGATCGGTTTTCTGCCCGATCAGTCCTCGCCCACCGCCGGCACTGCGACTGCAGCCACGCGCACTCTGACTACGTCTTCGTGCACTGCGACTGCGAGAGGTCCCTTGACTTGCGTATGCTGATTCAGCGGCAGAGCGCCGGTCCTTGGAGCGGCTTTGCCTTCCGATGCTAGGTCTTGAAGTGGGTGCTGTAGCTTCTTCGTTTGCAGTTTGTTGCCTGCGTGCGGCCCTCTGTGGGGCGTGGAAGCGGTGTTGGCACGCTTTCGAACCAGACATATGCTCCCCACCGCATATTGCGCAGCGCAGCGTACATTCGTGGCTTCCCTCTGGGGCGAGGGTTCCGCATTTTGAGCAGCGTTTGTCGTCTGGTGTGGGGCAGATATCCTTCCTGTGTCCAACCTTGTAGCAGTTTTCACAGACTTCAATCTTTCTTCTATACAGCAAGCACCTGTATGTTGTGTTACGGTAGTTTACGTAGTAGGGCACCGATTTTCCTTCGAAGACGATGAGCACCGATGCCGTCTCTCCGAGACGTCGTGCTTGTAGTACCCTGGGCGTATTTCGTTCCAGGCTTCGTTCAATGTCCGCCGGGCTATCGTACGAGGGGATGTTATGGATGACCCCTTTTGCCGAGTTGTCCGGCGCCGTAACGTAAGTAGTCGAGGAGTACGTTCTGGCACCGATCTTAACTTCCTTAAGGCTGCAGTAGGCGACCGCGTTATCTTCCTCAGGCGTACTGGCAATAACGATATTTTGTTCAGGCATGGTCCGGATGATATCTTTGTCCGCCCCACTCCGAAGCTGGGCGCAATGTTGGATTCTGTCGGAAATCTGTGCAGCGCTCCAAGATTTGGCGTTGAATCCTCCTTGGAGACGAATGACAACTTTGTAGTCTTCCGCAGGTAGTTGAGGTAGCGGTGGTAACTTTCGGGGTCTGAACTTGCTGCTCGGCGTTGACTGTTGCCGCGGGTCGGGTGTAGTTTCGGCGTCCGGGCTCTTTTGCCTGTGCTTCCGGTGTGCCGGAAGCCAACCAGGTTCTCGGAGCGTCTCCGGAGTAATTTCAGTGCCCTCGACAGTCACTTCCATGTCGTGGAGCTTGGGTCTTCGCCTTTCGAGCGGCCTCGCCCAGTGTTAGGCCTAGCTCCACCGGCGTGGTCTAACACACGTCTCGTAAAGCGAAAAAATCCCCACACAGATGAAATAGAGAATTCACACTGCGCTGAAACACTTGCCCAACTTTTGGTAACGTTGGAAGGGGTGAATAGCGAGGATTATCAGTCAGCCGGGATGAATTGAGACGGAGCTCATACGGAGCCCTGGGGTGCTATGTTGCGCTTTTTGCACTCCCAGGAGACTAGGGAGAGGGAAGTGACGTCAACGACACAGCAAACGCAGATTGGATGTTGATTTCGTTTTCTTCTGTCAACATCCAATCTGCATTTGCTGTGTCGTTGACGTCACTTCCCTCTTCCAAGTCTCCTGGGAGTGCAAAAAGCGCAACATAGCACCCCTGCTCTAACTTTGTCGATTCTTCTTCCTCCCTAAACGATGTTACTTATGCCTACGATGCAAATACTGATCAAGTTGTTTGTATTCCCAGAGGTAATTTGCGCGACCTGAGCACGTGACAAAAAAATTAATCCAGTTCATGCTGCACGAGAAAAATTGGATCCCTCTCCTTTCTTATAGCTAACTTTCGAAGTCTGCTTCCGAAGCAGTATGTACTCCTCACTTGCATCGATGCATGCACTGTTGATGTCCTGTTAGGTACCGAAACCTGCCTTTCTTCGAGTACTGCAGACTCAGAGTTGTCTTTTTCTCATTTGTTCAATGTTTATCGCAAAGATCGACCCGGTGCCAGGGGAGGCGGAGTAATAGTAGCTATTAGAAACAGCGTCTCATCCTCTGTTATCTCCCTTAACAGCACGCTTGAAATTCTGTGGGTCACCATAAAACTGGAATTTCAGACGTGTGTAGTAGGCGTATGCTACCGTCCTCCGAACTCTCCGGCCGACTTTGTTGAGGGCCTCACAGAAGTTATCGACGAGATCCAATGTAGATTCCCTAACTGTCCTCTCATATTGGCCGGAGATTTCAACTATCCTGGCATTGACTGGGGAGCCTGTGAACTTGTACCCGATCAATGTGCAAGGAAAAGTGAGTGCCGTAAGTTACTTGATATGGCCAATTACTTTAATATTAAGCAAATAATTACCGCTTCTACTCGTGGAGATGCTGTATTAGACTTAGTCTTTACAACTCACCCAGAACACGCTAGCGTACAAGTAATCGACCAAATTAGCGATCATCATGCTATACATTGTGACTTCTCTCTGGTTGTTAATAAGCGGGACTCAATAAGGAAAGAAATATTTGACTACAAGAGAGTTGATTCGGAAACTTTAGATTCTATGCTACGCGAATTTTCTAATACATTTCTTAGTGAATTTGATGAACGGTCTGTGAATGAAAACTGGGTCCTTTTGCGGGAAAAACTATTGAAGATTCAATTTATATGTGTTCCGACTTTAAAAATCGCTCCAAGCTTGCACAAGCCCTGGTTTACAACTACTATTAAAAGATCTATTCAGAAAAAGAAACGTCTGTACAGGCGTGCCCTTCACTTAGACTCGGAACATGCCTGGACCGTTTATCATACTTACTCAATCATATGTAAAAAATAAATAAAAAAAGCCAAACAAATATTTTCTGACGAGGATGTCTCGAACATGCTTCGAACTGATGCAAAAAAAAAGTTTGGAAAGTAATTAATCCTAAACCTTCTCCAGTATTGCCAAGCGTTTCTCGTGATGACGGGTCTTTTTTGGGCCCACGCCAATTGGCCGCTGGGTTTAACACCTTTTTTAGCAGTGTTTTTAGCAGATGACTTCTCTGAGCCAGTCGCTTTGCCATCTTATGCTGAATGTATTATGCAGGACATTGTTATCACCAGTCACGGGGTCGAGTGTGCCATTGATCGTTTGAACGCTAACTCCAGCCCGGGCCCTGATGGAATATCAACCAAACTCCTGAAATTAGCCAAACACGTATCTGGGGTTCTGCTGGGTAGGCTGTTTCAACAATCCCTCTCCTCTGGCGAAATACCTGACGACTGGAAACTTGCCCACGTCATCCCCATTTCCAAGTCTGGTGATAAGAATTCTTTCAACAACTACAGGCCTATTTCGCTAACCTGCGTGGCATGCAAACTCATGGAACATATACTTTCATCCCAGATTATGACTCATCTATCCAGTAACAACCTTATCTTTCCGAACCAGCATGGCTTCCAACGCGAGCATTCTTGTGAAACACAGCTGTTCGAATTAATTCATGACCTTCATGTTTCTGTTCATTCCTCACGTCCCGTTCATGCTGTGTTTATTGATTTCGCGAAAGCTTTTGACCGGGTCCCCCACAACAGATTGATATATAAATTGGGTACTATTAATATAATTGAATTAGTTATTCAATGGATCGCGAGCTTTTTATAAAATCGGCCTCAATCAGTCGTGTTTAATAAACATGCCTCCTCTTCCGAACCCGTAAAGTCTGACGTCCCACAAGGTTCGGTTCTTGGTCCGGTATTGTTCCTTCTCTATATAAATGACCTTCCCGCTAACACTGAGTCCACCATACGCCTTTTCGCGGATGATTGCGTCATTTATCGCCCCATATCCACTCCTTTAGATGTGTGCGTACTCCAGTGCGACCTTGAAATAATCAGCGCACACCAGTTCGGAGCAATTGAAGCGAAAGCTCGTGCTGTGTAACCCAAATATCCTGGGTTCAATCCCCACCCCTGCCCGTTTCGATCTGGATGAGCATCCTACCGGCGTGCGGTCGTGTATCACTACTGCGTGGTAGTGATACACGACCAGGCTAGCGGTTGTACTGCACTAGCTAAATAGCTCATATACAGCAAGTGACTCGTCGCAACTTTGAAATGGCTGACTAACTACATACTGCATAAATATCCACACAGCCCCAATTAAACTAAACGACCCCCTGCGTAAATTATGAAATTATAAAATTTCATAACTTCGACAAATAATTTTGACTTGTAGTTAGAGCTACTAGTTAATATGCGCCTACTAATATGTTGAACCAATTTTGAGGCAAATCATCCATTACCAAAATTTCACTGTGGCATTACACGAGGGGAGTACACTGCGCTTGGCGCCAAGTCATGCGGAAAATTCTCACGTAACCAGACGTCTCTAAACTCCATCCCCTGGACAGGAAACGCTGTCGAGGAAAACTCTTAGGCCGGCGTATAAATACATACATGGAGAGAGTCGGCCCCATTAGGGAGCAAATGATTTCTTCGCTTCCTGCACGGATATCGCTTCTTTGCGCGATCGACGCATTTATCTAAGACTGTAATGGCGAGCCAGTGGTCTGGAGCAGATTTCCGCGTGTGTGCCGTTGTTGTAGATCCGTAATTATGTTTATTAGTGCATGAGCATCGTTTAATTACAATGTTTGGGGCTGAGCAGAAATTACTTACGTTCGCTGAAGACGGTACTTATATCGCCGTCTCAACTTCGGTTTTTCTTTATCTTTGCATTTTATTTTTACACTTCGAATTTGTTATTCATATATTTTTTAGCGTAATCAGGCGAAATTATACAACCCATGTGCATCGTCCATATGTCTGGTCTCTCCAAAGGGGGCCACCGGGGTCTTGAGGTGATTGGAAATTGCTGCCGCGAAATTCATTTTCATTTATTCATTTATTGATTCCTTAAAATATTTTTGTAAGGGCATTGCATAAGGAGGGGACTGGCAGGTAGTAAATGCACAAAAAAAATGCAGTAATAAACAAGTAAAAAAAAAACGCGCTCCCGCAAGGAAAAAGAGTCAGTAAACAAAACAACAATGTAAAACATGCCACAAAGTTCGTAGAATGCGAAGAAAGGAAGGTTTATTCAATTCCACTAAGCTGTGGCAGTCAGTACATTGGACAGACTGGGAGATGCGTCAACCACCGACTC
The DNA here is from genome assembly GCF_016920785.2 of Ixodes scapularis. NCBI lineage: Eukaryota > Metazoa > Arthropoda > Arachnida > Ixodida > Ixodidae > Ixodes > Ixodes scapularis. The sequence goes on from NW_024609857.1 coordinate 190,057,737, forward strand.
AGAGAACATAACTTAGAAGCATCAAAGGCTTCAACTGAGTCGTATCACCCCATTGTCGTTCACAGCCGCACATGCGATGACTGTACTCCTCATTTTTCTGAAACTAAAATACTGGGCGGGCAAAACAACAGATTTGGGAGAGAAATCATCGAATCATTTGCCATGGGGACTGTTAACAACATTTTTGCACCTTCATTATCATTGACAAAGACAGAGGTCGAATTCTTAACACCAGAGATGACTAGAATATTGACACCTCGTCGTGACGCTACAGCTTTTTAAACTCTTATATTTATAGTACAATTCCCTTTTTGGACTGCAAACAAGAATAATTCTGCATTATCACTGACAATGACAAAGGGTGAATTCTAAGTAATCGGAGATAACTAGATTACTGATGCGCTTTTCAAACTTTTTGTTTTTTAGTGTATTCCCTTTTCTCTATAACTAGTATCTCCTTTCCCTCTTTGAGAACGTTAAGACCCTTGGGGGGAGGGGCGGTTTTATCGTTGCGCCATTCTATGTTCTTGCTAAATGAAAGATGTCCTGTTCCCGTCTTCGTCCTCTCTGTTTTATACTTTCAAGTTTTGTATGAAACAAAACAAGTTAAAAAAAAACTTTTTTTTCTATTTTTTATATAGGCGATGAGAACAAACCTAGAAATAGAATACACGCTCATATCTCACACTAGAATGGGAGAAGACAAAATTTAACTGCGTCCACGAAATGAACAATAATTGAATTTCTAAAAACCTCGGGGTCAGTTTAAAAACAATATAGTCGGGAAAACCTTTCCTGTCCACAGTGGTAAAAACGATTTATTCGAAGCGTTAGTGGTTCGATATACACAATAGCCTAACTATAATCAATTTTCAATTCAACCGAAAGGTACCCTCTCGAATAGGGAGTATTCACTGGCGGCCATAGCTGTGTGCGCGAATGCTGAGCGCGTGCTGGCGGCGAGTCTCCACAGTTCTTTTGCAACGTGCATTCCGCACCGTCAAGAGTGCCGGTCTTAGCAGCCTACTGATGTGAGCTCGTTCTGAGCATGCGCTCTAAACAGCACCCACAAATATGGCGTCGAGTGAATACTCCCTATACACTTATTCGCGGGAAATGGTTCCTCCATGAAGGTCGTTTTTGTACACTCGTAGCTTTCTTCGTAATGCCAGTTCGATTATGCAATTTCAATTTTCATACTGACCGTTGCATCCTGTATTCAAAGGGTAACAAAAGATTCAAAGAGAATCTGAGGCGCCGCGTTGTTACGCGTGCACTTTGGGATTTTCGGCATTTACAGTTTTGCTTTTTTAGGTTTTAGGCAGACACTATTAAGTTTTCGAACTTTTTCCTGTTTTTCAAGTTTATAAAGTTTTTAGTTATGCTTGTGTTGCCTAGAGAGTAAACCGCGCAATTATTCATTGGGAGGAATATACCCAATAAGCCTCACAAATATTACAAAAAATGATTTTTTTTTTACAAAACTGAGAATATTAATGATAATAAATTGACGTATGTTACTATGACCCGACAGCCTCCATATGAAAAGAAGAAAAAACAAATCGGTGAGCTTTTCTCTGCATCCGCTAAGGGCCGGTGAGCTTTTCTCCTCGTCCGCCGTTTTCGCGGTGAGCTTTTCACCGCGGGAGGCACTCACTTGATCGAATGACGTTTTAGCGAACGCCCACGTTTCATCGAACGACACTTTAGCGAATAGCCGGACGCCGCGAAGCGGCGTTTCACCGCTGGGCTTGTCTCCGGCATTCGAAATAAACATATGGCTACGTGCGCAGCCTTCGTTTTCGCGGAGGGGGAAAGTTTTCCGTGAGCTCAGATGCCCCATTCTTCTCCCGACGTTTATTCCCAAAGACAAAAGCGTAAATAAAGCAAACAATAATAGATTACGCACTCATCCGGCAGAAGAAGAAAAAAAGTGGAAGCGTTTTCAGGTTTGCTTTTGACACTTTGTTTAAAGCTCGGGGGAAATGGTCACATCCCGGCTTCCTCGTGCAGGGTTCGCGATACGTAATCGTGTAACCAAACTTCGCACTTAAAATAAATGCGTGCCGTGCTTATTTAATATTTGTTTATTTTGAGCATACTACAGGCGTGGGATGCACGACCGGTAAATAACGAACAAAAGAAGGCAGGAAGCACATTTCCATCACCATTTCACACAACGAAAAACAGTGCAGCACATCAAGAAACTGCGTGATTACTGATTACGCTGTCAGCATAAACATTCTCCTCCCTGCCCACGAGGCCACCACGCTAATTGATGCGGACTTCGCCCCAGTTGAGGGTTGCAAATTAGGTTTGTAAGCGAAACGGTACACATCCAAAGACGAAGCGTTCGGGCTAGCGGTGTCCCCTACCGTTCACCGTTCTTTCCACGGGCGGCGAAGCCGTCCAAGGACATGTGGCTGCGGGTCCAGACAGGCCGCAACTTGCTCCGGGGCCCCACAAAGGCAGCCCCCCCTCCCTGCGGTCCCCCCGCCCGAGGCACCGTCTGACTCACTCAGCACCAGGTGCAGACGTCAAAGGAAGGCCCCCGAAGCATCGCACCCCACATGGAGGGGGTCCAGAAGCACGGACGGACCCCTCTCCGAGGAAAGAACCGAAAGAAAACAACACTCGATCTGCCATCGCGCTTGGGAAGCTTGGGAAAGGAGCTGGAGGAGGAGACACTCCGTTTCAGCTTACGATGGACCGCAACGGACGCCACCAGCCATCCCAGCCAATCCAGCATTGCGAACGTGTCACGTGACTGGACGCCCCACGCGTCGCTGCGCGCTTCCGAAAGTACACGTGACACGCACACGCTATGCGTGCGGCTTTGATGGCTCGAAGCGTGCTCCGAGATCCATCGTACGGTGAAACGGAGCATGAAAGCTCGGAAAATATGGAAGAGATTCGGGGATTTCTTTACTACGGGAGAAGTTAGGAGAAAGAAGGAAGGGAGGGCGGGGGTTTGGGGGGGTCGTAACTCCTCTGTGTTGCAAGCTCTAAACCCACCGGCTTCGGCATGTAGCTCGGCTCCCCTTCTCTTTCTTTTCTTCTTTGTATATATCATGTCGAGAAACGGTTTGAGGGAAGACGAATCTGGCATGCATTGCTTGGCAGGCCGTGTTTCTGTCTGACTCGCTCGTAGCACCCGCTTCTCTGACGGGACGCGGGGGAGGGGGCTGGCAGTCTTTTTTGGCGGGGAAAGTTTCCCGCCAAAACGGCTCGTTCTCTCACGGATGGCCAGACGCTATCGGATTTCGCGGGAAAGGAAGTATAATCTTTTCCGCACCCCAAGCACTCGCGGCTGTTACATGCAACAGGCGTGCAAATATATTTTTTTCTCTTTCTTTTTTTAGCTGTATTTATGTTTTGTGCGGACGACGGCACAACGACTAAGCGAGAAGGTAGAAGTCGTAGAAGTTTGGGGATGGTGAGGACCCGTTTAGCGTTCTTTCAGTGCGTCGTCAGAGGCGTTGTGTAGTTGTCATCATCATGTTATGCAGTAACATTTACTACTTTAAACTCAAGAACCGTAGCAAAAAAAAAAAAAAAAAGTCTGGTTGTGCGCGGAGCGTTATTAATTTCTCCTACAACGAAACGTACGTACTCAAACGCAAACAAGCTTTTTTTTAGCACTGAATTTGGAAGCATTACTTCGCGCACCGCATAAACTATGCAAAAACTCACTTTGATCTTTAGGTCCTGATTCGATAGCAAATATATGTTTTTTTTTTTTTTTACATGCGTCATCGACGTTAGGGGTTGGTAAATTAAAAAAAAAAAAACAGTGGGTTCGCTGGGCACATTATGATGGCGATGCCAAAGATGCTCGTCCTTCACAACTGAATGTATCGACGGTCCATCTTCACACAGACGAGAGCAAGCTCCAATACAGAGAAAAGCGAAAGAAAGAGCGCGGATGAACGCGCTTCCCCCGATCTCCCAACTCGACGCACGCGCGTGTGCATGCAACTCGTGTACGCTGGTGGATTCCCGATGCCACGATAAGCGACGACGAGCGAAGAACGGAGAAGCAAGTCGCACCGCCGCCGAGAAAAGCCTGTAGGAGTCAATCAAGGGAGAGCCACGCGCAGGGCGGGGAGGACGATCGTGAGTTCCGGCCTCGGCAACGATTGGCCACAGTCGGCACTACGTTCGCACCCTACGGTGACAGTACAGTGGGGGCTGCGCGCTCGGCGGACTAATCAACGGCTTCCCTTTTTCATCCCCTGAGCGCTCTGTCTCTGCGCGTAGGTGTAGGCGGGAGCGTGATCACGTGGAGAAAGATAAGACGTGCGCCTGGTCCAACGGGCATCGTAGATTCCACCGCACTGTCGTCTTAGGGGCGAACGGAGACGCGTGCCGCCGGAGTCGATGCGGCGCAGACGACTCGCATTCCGTTGCAAATCAAGCCCGTCCGATCGGCGGCTGTTTCCAGACACGGAAGGGATTCTTTTGATCCGCCATCGGTGGGGATGATTGCGTCCGATCGACACCGGCGCGGCGGCGGATGACCCGACGACGGGGAGAGGCGACGTTGAGGCCAGACGAGCCCTCGCTGCTGTGTCTTGTAGCGCGTCGGCCCCGGAGGTCGCCTTCGAGGGGCTTATGGGGGAGGTCCGGGGCTTCGACGGGCCTTTAGGGAATTTAGTGTCGTTAACGTTACGTGAATATAACCCGTTTCCGTACGCAGCAACTAACGTAGTCCGAAAAAAAAAAAAATGAAAGACGTGTACGAATCTTTGTAATGCGAAATTAGAGCGCAGCTCTTGAGGAGGAGGGGAAGGTACGAAGGGGAGGGTATGCCCTTCCTCCTCCAAATCAGTTTCCCCGCTAAATAAAGCGGGTAAAATTACGTCACGTCACCTATGAACAAAATCAGTTTCTCCGCTAAATTTAGCGGGGAAGTTGAATTGGTCTTGAGGTCATGTGACGTCAATTTTACCGCTAAATATAGCGAGGAAACTGAATGCACAGTGTTACATTATGGGACGTCACAGGAGGAGGAAGAGGGGAGTGTACGGACCCTCCATCTCTTTACCCTCCCCTCTTCCTCTTGCGTACCGTCCCGTCACGGTATATCGCAAAATCAAAATACCCCAAGAGCTGCACTCTAATTTCGCTTCCAAAGATTTGTAAACGACTCAATTTTTTTTTCCGCATTACTTTTTTTAGGTATTACATAGTAAATAACTATTGTCCCTCTTTTTTGACGTCCCGAATTCATGTCTCTGCCGAGTAACCAGGTTTCATGCCCAGCCGTGGCGGAGTTAAAACATGTATGGGGAAAGAGGAAGGGGAAAGGAGGGGGGGGGGGGGGTGAAGAGTGCCAGGTACGTATATTATATATGTAGGAGTAGGACACTCACCCATATGAAAGATGCGCACTGCGCACTATAAGTCGATTTTACGAGTTTCAAGAGTTGTGTTCGGCTTTCCGCGGGAAAAAGACAAAAATGCGTGTTTGTTTCCAGACAACGCTGTTCTTGCACGCAGAAGCGGACCTCAAAAACGGGACTGTCCCGGGCAAAACGGGACGTCTGGTCACCCTAGTGTTTCCAGACAACGCTGTTCTTGCACGCAGAAGCGGACCTCAAAAACGGGACTGTCCCGGGCCAAACGGGACGTCTGGTCACCCTAGTGTTTTCAGACAGCGCTGTTCTTGCACGAGTGCTCATTCAAGTGGGCAGGAGATCGAACTATAGGGGCGCTTTATCTAGCTTGTTTTCCCTGAAGTCACTGGATCCTGGCCCCTTGGAAAGCAGCGCCATTGCCTTCCCTACCTTCTAGACGGACAGAAACAGATACTAGCACACAGACGAGCAAAACCTCGCAAGGCGATTGGCTAATCTGTCCACGTTGCCATGGAAATCGCCATTTCGGTCCATTCAAATCTTCGAAGCTTCCAGCGGATCGCTCTGAACCAGTCGCGCCAAGATCACCATGGAGCATCACCGTACTGCAAGCGTTCCTCACCAATATAAGCGTCTTTGGCACTGTGTATGCAATCAACTTATCAATCATGCCCATTTCCACGGATCTTTTTACAATCATATTGCTCTTCTTCACTTCTTGCGTATTTCAAAACCGTAAACTTATTTTTCAGTGCCTCAGCGTTGGGGGGTAATAAGGTGGAGAACTGGGCAAGTTGGTTGACGTTATACATGATGGGGAAAAACTGAGCTGTTTTCCCCAGCACCAACTCAGCACGTGGTGGTGGTACGAAGATGTTTCGCCGCTGTGTGGATAGCCAAAATCTCGGTATACAAGAAACGTCTCCTTAAGCTACCCGTCACCAGCGAATTTAGATCGGCTCACCAAGAGCGGAGGAGTCCAAGAAGAAATTGCTAATTTCTCGGACCAAAATGGCGACCATAAGGGGAGCTTGGCGCTACTTGCCCAGGTTCCAGTGACTCTGGTTGTCCCCACAGTCTCTGTTATGTTGTGTTCACAACATAACAGAGAAACTGAACCTCGCCTAGCACGATCTGAGCACGAGCGCTTCGTCGTGACCAGTGCTTTGGTCGCACGAGGAGCGGCCTTCGAATCGTCATCTTCTTCGATTTGTTTTCCCAGAGCTGTTTTCCCCACAGCTGAAGCGTACCACTGGAGGCGTGACTGTTCGATCTCCTCCCCAATAGTCAGTAGCCAAAGCTAGAAGCGCGAGCTGGTTCGTGCTCCTGGCTTTGAGACCTGCATTTTGAGCGCGAGTGCTCGTTCTGCGCGAGAGCGCTTCAGGGATTCCACAACTTCCAACAGAAGGCACACTTTCGAAAGGTGTTATCGTAAGGAAGAAAACTTGTACTTTTCAAAATTGCGATTTAACACCCACTCCTCTCTCTAACGCCTTATGGCCCTGAGGGTAATGTAAATCAACGAATAAGGCAGCGACTTCGAGCTCTCGTTCTTGTGCGACTGTCCATTCAGAATAATGCATGAATCCAAAATTGGCGCCATGATCTTAGGCCATGCTCATAAAATGTATTCCGAAAAACTGCAAAATTTATTTCAAGCAAAGTGGCGCCATCTAAGAAGAATAGAGCGAAACTTGACTTTATCGTCGTATCGTCTGCTCGCTGGTTCGGCATTCGGCTAAACGACTTCGCTCTCAAGTAGCTGGGCACCTGGGTTTCTTATCTGGACGTCGGTTCAAATTCTAAGGCAATTGGCTTCAGGTATTGCTTCACGTATTGCTTCATGCCCATGGCCCACGGTATGGTGCCTGGAACTCTATGCCTGGAACGCGTCTCCGACTGGTGTGTTTGGCGCGCCCAAAAAAGTGGTCCCTCGATTCCCGCCTGATGACGTCATAAAAGTGCCATGTTGCCGCCGGTCGCGATCCTGGCGGCGTCTCAATAGCTATGGTGTGTGTGCCAGACGCCTGTTCTGCTGCAGGTCGCTCTCCAGTGTGACAGTCCACGGAAGTCAGAGCAGCCAGAAGTTGGCACGCCGTGACGACAGCGACACTTGCGTTGGCTCGTGCCTTTCGTCAGCATTTCTACGGCCAACCGCCAAGATCGCGACTTCCGACAAGATGACACTTCAGCTTCTGTGACGTCACTTGTTGCCACTTCGGGACCACTTCGGATGTATGGGCGGCGTAGGCGGCGTAGGCGGCGTAGGACGCGAAACACACTGTAGACACAGCGTTGTCTGATCTCAAAATACACACGACCGCCGACACTTTAAGCGTTGCCATAAATAATAAACGACTCATCTGAAATGCGGGATTTATTCTTTTTTTATTAAAAGAACGTCGTAAAGGTAAATAGGCGTACGAAACTTAAGTTTGACAAAATCGGCCGTACCTGCCATCGCGCTCGTTGCGTATCTCGGGGAAACTTCGCTCCACAGTGCTTCGCTCGTTCATTGCGTCTCCGTTGATTAGGTGCACGTTGCAAGGGACATCAGATCTTCCGCACCTGGCCCCTATTTCGGCAAAGAAACCGCAACGGTCAACTGTCGAGTAGGCTTTCGCGAAAACCGGCTGTGCAGCGACCATGAACCCCGTGAACGACAAATCGGAATATGACAAATGGGTGATGAAACAGAGCCCTAAGTACAAACAGCGCTACCGTAAAGAATGGGAGGAATGCCCAGCGTTCAAGGGTAAGCCTTCACCACACATGTTGAACCACACGGCCGTGCACTCGAAACCAAGCTCGTCTTCCGCACTGCTCTGCGTTGTGCGCTTCTCCTCCGGCCCGGCACGTCCCATTCGCCGCACTGTATACCGAAATTCCGCTGTTTTTAGCGACGCGCGTTGCCCGATCTGTTTGCAGGCGCGGCGTCCATTCGCCCGTCAGGTATAGCGGATTTCGCGCGGCTCATCGAAATCGGCGGCGTTTCCGCCGGTCATTCGCCGAGTTCAGCCAAGTGCGTTTTCTGCAGGTATACGTGTTGATGTGACGCGCCGCTCGTTTTGCTCGGATTAATTACTAACGCTTAGTTTTCCCCACTGACGTCCCATTGGCAGTGAATCCCTCGTCTAGGCCTATACGCGCTACGTACGATTGCGCCGAAGCAACTGAAGCAAGCGGTGGCAACGTGCTGGCTGGGCTTGATAGAAGTCCCATAGCCTAATAAAAGAAAGAGAAAAAAAGGAGGGACGCTGGTTTGATGGACGTGGTCTGAGCTTTGCATCGCGACGTAAACTCTACTCTGCTGCTAGGTGTGAGTTTGTCTTTCTTTTGTAATGCGCCTGCCAAGGGTTGCCACGCATGTGAGCTAGGTTGAGCCTTTGGATTCCCCAAAATTAGAACCCTACTAAAAACAATTGGACAAACAAACCTCGTAATATATTTGGAAAGATCCTCTCCCTGTTTTGGGTAATTTTTGCCCCTTTGGTATGACAGTTGCATCTCTTTTTTAATAACCCACTCTCGAAAACACGTTTTGTGCGATCGAAGTGAAAACGATCTCTGATAGCGGCTCCAGACTACTGGTTGTAGTGATCATTACACTTACCCATTTAGTAGTTCTCTTGGGGGTTCCGTGACTCATAAGCGTGGGGCTCACGCAGCACATTTGAACTTCCTGGGCAGTGGGAAAACTTGTCAAATGTTTAGTGTACCACAAATTTCAGCATGAATGTGTTGCTTGATGAAATTACCATGTCACACCGGATACTCTTATGGAGCAGAAGCATGCCCTTACACCAGAAGCTATGCAGTGTACAAATTAACGAGTCCATCGGAGCTCTTAAGCGAGACTGTGCCATAGGAATTTCTTTCATTAATCACCCGATTCCAAAGTCCGGTTTAGCAATTAATGAGGCGAGCCTAGCAAATACTGGGGACAGGGAATGCCATCATTGTGCAGCCAGATCTGCTTTATCTATGCACTACCATACAATGGTCAGGGCATTGTGTGTTGTCTGTGTTAGCACATTGCAGCTGGACAATCTGCAGAGCAGAAAGCTCGCATGATGTCGCAGGGTTTATGTGACAGTAGGTGGAAGAATGAGATGCCATTTGGCTGGAGGATTTGAACGATTGCTACAGCATCCCGAGCCTCCAACTTGGAGTCATATTTGTACTCCTGGCATGTTCTAATGAGCAAAGTCATTCTTTGGCTAGTGGCTACATGGAGACCCTTGACCATCAACTCATCGAAGAATGCCATATAACTAGGCTTTCAACTCCCTGCTCTTAACGAATAACACCACCGTGCTTTTAACGGAATAACACCAATAGACATCCTTCAGTGTCCGAAATACAAAATCGGTTCAAACCAATAAACACCGATTTCTGAGCAGTCTCACTTTAAGCGAGGACTTTTTTCGTCGAAACCCTCCCTTCTGAAGGCTCATTCACACAGTTACGACTTCTTAGGACCAGAGGCGTCAAAAGATGGTTTTTAAGCCTTTTGTGATGGCTTACGATCGGCCCTGCAGCAGTGCAGCCAGTCGTAAGCCGCCACAAGAGGCTTAAAAACCAGTCTTGTTGAAGTTGGTCGTAGTCAATGCAAGTGTGTGAACGGGCCTTCAGACGTTTGTCTGGTGCATACTTTTGCTTAGGAACAAACACCCTGCCAGTCCCAGATCAGTGGAATCTCTGGCCTTGGAGGACAGTAGCATGAGAGGTCAGTTATTTGGTCATCGCACACTGTCTTAAAAGTCTTTGTTTAATTCAGGTTAGAGTTGGACAAGAGGCTCTGAAATTACGCTGGTGGGCGTTATCGCTCAAGTCATGTGAAAGAAGCAAGAGCAACTTGCTTTCCTCGTTGCACGTAACTTTTGCTTGAGAACAATTCCATTTTTGTCGTCGCAGATCAGAAGGTTAGTGGGATGTAAAGAAAATGAAAAGCTCCGGATGATTACAAAGATTGCGTGGACTTTGGATCGTGTTCAGATTAATTGCCCGTGGTTTGCAAGTACTGTCATATGTGCAAAGCGTTATCAGGGTGTAAATATATTGTAAATTAAATTTGAATTTCAGGTTTGTTTGTTTTTATCAGTGATCACAGATTTTAGCATTCATATGAAACAAATCGCCTAAATACACTAAGTTTTTAAAAATGAGTAAACCGAAAAGAATCATTCTATTCTCCTTATCAATAAACACTGGAAAAATTTATGACCTACACATAACAATAGGACCTTGTTCCTCCAAGTCGTTTGTGGACTTTGCAGTTTTGAGATGCATTTCAAACTCGGAAAACAGTATTCATGAAATTAACGTACTGTTGATAGGCACTACATCAAGAGGAGATAAATGCTGGTACAGTTGCAAAAATAATGTGACAATATGTTTTTTCGCAGTCTTGTTAATTTTTGACAAGTTCCAGACATGGAATTGTAAACCCATCGTTTCCATTAGGCATGCTGATTCAGCCCAAACGAAACTAACACTGATTTATACTACAAAGTTTTAGAAGTAAGTAGGAAAGACCTGGGGCCCTAAACTCGTCAAACACAAAGTTGGAACCGAAAGTAGCGGTGTACGCCGATTGGACGTCGGCAAAAAGCACAAAGTCATCGTCATGATAGGCCAATCGGTGCACTCCGTCAACTTCAGCCCCAACTTTGCATTTGACGAGTTTAAAGGCCCTGATGTCTCGCATATGGCACGCTATATAAGGTGTTTCGTAATGACTGAAAATAATTAGGGAAGAAAAGGACACTCGAAAGAAAGAAATGATTCCTTTGGTTGTTAGTGTGATTCTCTGAATTTTGATGAAAAACAAAGGGAAGAAATGGATGAAGACACCACTGCGTCTTTGTCTTCTCTTCAATTTTCGTCGAAATTCAGCTGTCCCCACTAACAGGTATCAGTCAACCGGCTCAACTCAACCCCGTGATGCGATTCCGTCGGCATAGTGTTATCGATGGTGGTGTTATCACCTGCCGCAGTCGATAAAGGGATAACATTATCGGCTGCGGCGCACATTGGGTCACGACTGCAAAGTGGTAATTACCAAGTGAATTACCTAAAGTCCGCTACCGTAACATCCGGAGAGATGCCCCCGAAAGATAACTTGCCCCCTATTTTGAGGACGATTTTCTACTTTTTTTTCAAAAACACAGGAAGATCGCCCATGTCTAGTAATTGCAGGGCCGTGGCCGGCACCTTGGCAGAAACGGTGTTACTTCGCCCAGACGGAAGATAAGCGAGCATTGCTGACTGGGAAGGACGGCCATCTTTGATTCATCAAGGTGTCCCATGACCACAAGTTTTGCAGATCACAGAATCTAAAACTAGCATTTTTATCAACTTTCCTATATCGTGCATCAAAAGTTAGCCCACTCCTTATTTTCACTCAATTTGCTTTCCATTTTAGGTGGGCTATCTCTCTGGACATTGCAGTAGTTACCTGTTGCAATATCCACCTCGTCTGGCGCATTCCAAGTAGGAATATGAAGCCCGTGCTCAAAATACGCCAAAGCTGTTAATAGATTCAAAACAGGGGAATTCTGCTCAGCTGGCAAATTAAACCCTTAAGAGATGGATGCCGGAACCAGTTGCAAAAGAGCAGTGGAACCTCCACCCGGAAATGATTTCGGCCTCCGCAGCAAGCACGAATGGCGAGTCGTTGCAAGCCAATTTGACTAGTGATGTCGCAAACCAGTCAAGGTGTCAAGTCTGAACAAGTTTGACTTTCCACAACTCCCAACACGAAGTTCGACAACATTTGTTAGGCGTAATTTGCTTCTGGTTCGCACTACTAACTAACGAAAGCATTAAAAGTACCTATTTTTGCTTTTCCATCGTGTAAATGTTACTGATCGTTTTATAAAATATAAAATAAACTACCTTCTAAATCTTGTGTTTCCCGAAATTTCATACCTTCGTGTAGACACCAGGCAACACTGTCCACAAGTCTAACTTCGTCAAACTTCGCAGAAAGTTGGAAGGTTCTCCGAACCGGTCGAACCTCAAGTGTGACATCCATAGGTTTGATAGTGTTCTGTTACCCATGCTCTGTAGCAGGTTAATAAAAGCGGGACAAGCCCCTCCCGCAAAAACCCTTCACTCTCTCCACTTTAGCAGAGTGAATGCAGGAGAGGGGGTGACTCACCTCCTCTCCAGCATTCCCTTGCTAATGTGGAAAGAATGGAAGCTTTGCGGGAGGAACTGCTTTTCTTGACCTGCAACAGTGTCACATATGAGGTGCTGTTTCTTTTTATTATATTTCTGGCGTCTCTTTGAGCGCACAGCTTTTGGCTTTTTTTTTTTTTCTTCCTAGTTTCAATCAGGTCGACTACATACATCCTAACTTTGCCAGAGAATTCGCGACTCCAGCAAACTACAGGGAGCGCGTTGGTCAGGTGAAATGGTGGACGAAAGGAGGTCGTTTTCATCGTTCAGCATGTGGACCACCATAAATTTCTTGCACTGCAGGGTGAAATCGGTGTCACGTATGAAAACAAAGCGAATTTTTGACGGTAGAAGCCTTTTGAAAAACAGCGCGAATAACACACAGACAAGAAGGAGAGAACACGCAGGACGAGGTGCTGCCTATCAACTATCTATTCAGAAGACATCCAGAGAAATTCACGCGAGGACGGCTTCTTCTTTTTCCTCTTCCACCGGTCATTCGCCATTAAGCACGCAACATTGTAAATCATATCAAATTAAAACACCAATGTGTTTTAATTTGTTATGTTGCGTGCTTAATGGCGAATGACTGATGGAAGAGGAAAAAGAAGAAGCCGTCCTCGTGTGAATTTTTCTGTATGTCTTCTGAATAGATAGTTAGTTGATAGTCAGCGCCTCGTCTTGTGTGTTCTCTCCTTCTTGTCCGTGTGTTATTCGCACTGTTTTTCAAGATGGATTGATACCAACTCACCCAACTTTTCATTCTGGTAGAAACCTTCTTCTAGTCAGTGCGGGGGAATGACACGGCGGAAACAAAATAATTACTGGAAACAATGTTTGTTTCTATGCTGCCTATGAGAACCATGCAGCGATAGCAGACGACAGAGTCGAAACAACCTTCCTCTCTTGAGATTCTCGGCGTTGCCACTACACGGCGTCAATTTTGCTGGAGTTACCAATAGCCCGGTCCAGAACTTAGTTGTCCAAATTCTAATAACAGCTATGGCATATTTCAGCCATGGGTCACAAATTTCTAATATGAATATGCCAGCTTAGGTAAATATATTCCAACGATTAGTTATAAATCTCAGATAATTAATTCAACAGTTATCACTTTGGACTCACAACCTTGTGTCCACCATGGCCGTTGACATCTTTCTAAAGGAAAAACTTTTTTAATTCAAATGCCTGTTTTTCTTTTCTTTTTTTTTTTTGTAATTATCACTGCCATTTGCGAAGCACGCTGTGTACTAACATTCTGCATAGCAGGATATTTCATTAAAAGGTCCCTTTAACCTTCAGACTGTGGTTTCGACTGATGTGCCCTTGGGAGTGTCCCCTCTCTGTCGTCTACTGTATCCAGCTTCCCGTCTCCCCAGTGTGCCAGAGCCGCCTCGATATAACTCTGAGGCGAAGTGGCGGCCTACGGCTCCCCAGTTGGTGGGATCGAATTCCAGCCGAGCCCCCAATCCAACGGAGGCTCGTTATGAAGAAGGTGCCTGACAACTGACATTTCGGTTAGCAGGTCAAAAGATCCCCAGTTGGTTGAAATTGTTCCTCAATCCTCCAGTGGAACATGCCAGATGCCCTTTGTAGGTTTGGCACACAACCCCCCCCCCCCCCCCCCCCCCCCAAGACTCTCTCTTTTTTTTTTTTTTTTTAATTCAGGTGCATGAATGACAAGTGGCAGATGTGGTCTTCCTCACAAAAGCACATCTGCCATGGTCAAAATGTACATTTTCTTCTCTTTTTTACATTGCTTAGCAGGCAACAGCAGCAAAGCATTAGAGACATAAAAAACAACAAGAAATGCAAAATAAATTAACAGTACAACGACAATCTGTAACAAAAAGCTTTTGTCGCAGATTGTCGTCGTAAACGAAATACATAATTTGGACGAGGGTTACTAAAAAAATGTACAGGATTATAGAATCATTGCAATTAAGCAGTCATGATCAGAGGTACATTTTTACGTTGTTTATAAACCTGCGCTTCAAGCCACTGTCCCGATTAATTTCTGAAATGGCCAGTCGACGGGTTCCATAGTTTGTACCCTGACCCGGGTATTACGCAAGAGCCCTGTCGAAGATTGTATTGTGTACTACCAGGACCTTGATTTCCCCGCTTGTGCTTGGCAGGGTGGCTGGCCCCCGTGGCAGAGAATGCGTGCATAGCGTTCTGCAAGAACTGCAAGATCACCTTCACGGCCAAGCTGAGCGACATCCGGTCCCACTCCAACTCGCGCAAGCACCAGAGGGCCATGCAGGGCCAGCTGCCCCGCAAGCGCATGTCCACCGTGCTCAGGCTGCAGGGAATTGAGTCCCTGGACGTGAGTGGCTCCCTCCTCTTCCCCCCTGTTTCCTCTCACTCGTTTCCGTGGTCACTGAGCGAGATACGCTGAGCGTGGGGATTCTCCGGCATCTCGTCGTCCGGCCAGTGAGGTCGCAGCGTCGGCCGACGAGAACGCCGAGAAGGAATCACGAGGCAAGAGGCGCGAAGATAATAGCCACGCCCCACGTTTCTCGAACTGCCAGTGACCAACAACCAAAGGCTTTTTTTTTCTTTTTTTTCTTTTTTTAGTGTTGTAATCATTGACACTGTTTAGCATCGAGAGCATAAAACTTTCAGTTCTTTTATTTCATTTTTTTTTCTTTTTTCTCGGGGCCTAAAGGTACTATAGAGAAGATCGAGGTATTGTACAATAGATAAAAAAAGGAAGAAAAAAAGACGAAAATGCAAAAATGAAAACTACTACGAAACATTGTTTCACAGATCGGCAATGGCAATTTTAGACTCGGCGGTGTTAGTAATTGTGGCTGTGGCTGCAGAGAAGCGATACCAATCGGTGGAGGTAAGCGGGAGCTGTAGTAGTACGTCAGTCTTGCATCCTGACTATGACACTCGATACTCAAATGCTCCGGCAGTGCCATTCCGTGTGCGTCATGTCGTCGTTGGGTATAGTTGTTGGCTATCCAACAAGCGCGTAGCCTCCACCGCCATGTCAGCCTAGTGGTGAACAGAGTATTATGTACTAGTATTTTTGGTTTCAACCGAAAAAAAAAGGAACCCAATAAAAGTAAGTTGAAGTCATCTTTCAAAATTTCGGTTTGAACCGATTACTGTTTGCATCTTAGAGTAGTATGGCCTACTAGCGAGCTGTACTGCTCATTGCCTTGGACACTACTACCTACTTTTCGAATTGTCACTCTTTCATCTGGCAGTTCCATACTCCTGTGACAGCACTGTACCAAACACTACCATTTTTACTTGATTGCCTAGTGCTCACAAAAAGAAGAGCAAAAAAAAAGGCAATATTGTCTTGGGTTGAATGAAGATGCTGCACATATCACTAAAGAGACCGGTAAACTTTCATAAATGTACATATTCACACACACACACACACACACACACAAAAAAAAAAGACTGCTTTTTATATAAATATCAAAGTATTCCGAATTTGAATAAAAGCAAAAACACTAAACCCTTGCATAGTTTTCCATCATTAAGGTGATGAGGAACATGATTTTTAAAAAAAATCTCAACACAATTTATATTTTTAACCATTTTTAGCAAGATATGCTGTATTGCTTTTGACACCTTGACATTGTTTTCTGAAAAATGTTGGAACAAACTTTACACAAACTTTCTGCTTGTGGGTACAAACTTGTGCTTGTGGGTACAAACTTTCTGCTTGTGGTAAACATTTTAAACAAAACCTCTAAGGTTTCTGCAGACTTCTGAAAAACTCGTGTCTGTTCTCAATGCAGAGGTAAAGTAAGCAACCATGGAGCTTGCACCGCAGAGCCAAGGGATCTTGGGTTCAATCTCCACCCCTGCCATTTTCAATCTTGCATGGATGCATGAATTTGTCTTTTAAAAAAAATAAGCATATTTGTTCGAAGCAGTATTTTTTTTTTTACATATTCGGTTTCCTTCACTCAAACAGATGAAAAATTTTCTATGGAAACTTACCATAGAAAAGGAGGTGGACTTTTAAAAAAGGAACATCATATTTTCCAAGAAAATGAAGGAAACAAAAATGAAATTTTTAAAGTGCTCTGCAAATGTCCACTACAGTATGTCAGTGTACTGCTTGAAGTTTAGTGAAAGCTAAAGGTGCACATTTATTATCGTAGATAAATCAGTGAGCATAGTCACGAAAACACAAACTCAACATCTGTGACAGATTTATACATAGGGTGTTTCACCAACAACCGAGAATCACTTTTTCAAAAAAAAAAAAAAAGGGCACTTGAAATAAAAAAACAATTGCTTCGGGAAAATGTTGTTGACAGCAGCGGACGTCATGTTACTAGTGCAAAGTGATAGTTCGCAAATTAATTATTTAAAATACACAATATCTTTTTTTTAATATGCTCGTGAGCAGGCACACTCTGATTAGAGATGTGTTGCCCATCATTGAATTATGCCATAACTGATAGAATTCAGATTAGTTAAATTCTGCTTTGTGCCATCCTCTTTCCAATTTAAGCCATTAGAAGACTGAGATGCCAGAAACAGATGCAAAAGACTGGCGAAAGTCCCACCCAGAAGTGTCACCATAGCAGTTGTGGCTAGCGAGTCATTGTGAAACAATGTGTCGCAGAAGAGGCACGCCACACTCTGACGTCTCCTTCGAGCTGGGAGCATTTGGCGCTTCTTTTTTTCCCCCCTTAGTTTCAGTATGGTGGACTCTAGACAGCGTATCTTTGCCACTGAATAGTGCAGAAAAGGTAGTTTTCGGATTCGTAGCGTATTTAGAAAATGAGCATCAAAATCTCTAATCTAAGTATGCCAGATAAGGTGAATAGGTAAAACAAAATAGGGGTTAAGCTAATTAGAAGGCCAATTATCACTTTTTTATTCTTACACTGACATCAGTGATGTGATTGCTGCGCCAAGGGGCTAACCCTGCTACATACTGCTACACTATGCCAAAATATGATTAATTTTCGCCAAGCCTGCGCCAGAAAACCAATTTCGGTTGTCTTTTGAAACCGAAACTAAACTAAGTGCCGTAATTGAGCATGTGTGTTATGTGCCACAGGCGGCCGCCCAACACGAAATACCCTGCATCAATCGTCCATCCGGTCTTGCATGATTTTCCCGCCGTCGCGCGTTTCGCGCTCTCGTTGTCTCATCGGTCTCGTCTAGCGTCATTTTTTTAAAAAATATTTTCAACGATAGACGCGGGTGTCTGTGGACGCTCCGACGCTAGCATGCCTGGTACCAGCCATGCAGTCATGCTGTGAAACGGAACCACGTTTTTGCGCGGCGGGAGTTACTTTCTGAGCTGAAGCACTCGCTCCTCAAAGTAACAACCGTGGGAAAACTATATTTGGTCCCTTTCTTCCATTTACTGTGGTCGCGCAATGTCAGGTGTTGCCTTCCCCACGTCGCTGCAGATATGGCGCTTTCTAAAATGAAACTAAGTACCGCCGCATGTTCATCAACATTACTGTTCTTCTTTAAATCATACATTACTAGAAAAATCCCTCTTTAAGGGGAGACACTATCCAGAAAAAAAAAATTCTGCAAAAAACATTGATTTAAAAAAAATTACATATTTTTTATCCATCTACATTCAGAGAGTATTCCCAGAAATTTTCCCCAGATTACACTGCATAATTAATTTTTTATAAATTATTTTTTTTCCCACCGAAGCTAAATAAAAGGTAGGGTTTGGAGCACTTTGAACACATTTTTCTTCGTTCCATTTTTTGGTATAAATTCCATTTTAGTCAATCTATCATTTGATAATGGCAATACAGGGAAGGCTCATTCTTCACTTTGCCTGACTGAAATTTAATAAGGAATGCGCCTATGGAGTTTGTTTGTCACTTTATGGATGTCTTTTATAAAAAATATTGACATTTTCTCGGAGACACAGAAGACCAAAAAGTTTACGAATTTTCCAGAAGAGAAAATTGATAGAAATCAATGACTTTTTACAAAAAGCTTTCCATAGGCGCACCTCCTAGGCATTCTGCTAAATATATAGCGAATAAAAATCTTGAATATTGTGATAGTTTTCCGACGGTAGATTAACTAAACAATGTAGGGGTGTCGCTGATAGAAGCTGCCCTAATTTCCTTCCCACTTAACCGACAGACCTGAAATTTTGTTATGCACCCTCTAGCATGACCACCAGCCTACCCTGTAAATTTCAATAATTTTAAGCCAAGGGGTCAAAAGTTGACCTTCCCAGGGCGTGTCTCCCCTTAACTGAAAGACTGCTGTGTCGAAGTATTGGTTACCTAGGTTTTTCTCTCGGTAGGCTCTCTTTCGAGAGGGACCCTGGTACGTGAAAAATTTGCCTCGAAAGACAGTTGTTGAAGAGAAGTGAGCTAAAGCAAACAAGGCAATGCCTGCACGCTGAACTCGCACAGCGCACTTGTTTGTCTCGAGTTGAGTCGTTGCACAAAGTGCTCCAAGAACGTTTTGATCCTGACTTGCGATGTCTTGCATCGGTGTGCTCAGGTTCTTTGTTTTGTGTGCGTGTGTTTAGCTTGTACTTTGTTTGCCGGCCTGGCAAGTACGTGCCGCTGGACCGTTTTTCGTCGTGTTAACGACAGTTACATTTTGCATACAATCTTGGGAATCAGTCGGCGACGGAACGGAGGGGCATGGTTTCGGTCTCGATCGAACATCAGTTGTCTCCGCTCGCGCGATGAAGCACGCGCAACTGCAAGCCTGCCGAAGTTGCACTCACGTGCGTGCGAACACGATTACACAACAGAGGCACCAGCCGGGACACTTGCAATCCATTGTTTTACGTTTGCTTACTTTTGAAGAAAATCTGGCACGTCGGGAACCAGTAAAACGGCGGCAAGCGGTTTTTCTTAATTGCTCGGAAATGCCTACAGCACTGTACACTTGTGGGATGTCTCAGCAGTAAAAGCACAATCAGCGAGTTCCGTCACAACACGTCACATCAGGACACAATACAGCACAAAGAGCCCTTCATTTGTGCAGCACTTAAAATGAATATTTTTAGTTTTATAAGAATATCTGGCTCCAAAAGCCACTTTTGCTGCTCCAAAACTCTGTTTTGGCTGCTCCGAAAGATGCTCCATAATTGCTTAGGCCAATCACATCACTGTGACATCCGCGGCGGTTGGCAATGTTATTTCAAAGAAATGATTTCTTTATTTCAACTGTACCTTTTCTTGTATTAGCATATTTTCCAGATTATAGTTTGCAGACTGTACATGTTTAAAAATTGAAATTTTATCTGGTGCAGACTATACAGGTACTGTAAACGACTAAATTTTCGCGAGGACCTAATTTTCTCGAATTTTGCGAATCGCCTACAATTCGCAAAAAATATGTCCCGCAAACAATTCGGGCTATATGTGAACGCTACGGAAGCTATACTTGATTCGCGAAAATTAGAACCCGCAAATAATTTCAAATTTTCAGCTTTGGCCCGATTCGCGAAAATTTGTGCCCGCGAAAATTAAGTCAATTACAGTATTCACTTTTTCTAGATTGTTCACTGTGATAAGACACAAAATATTTTATGAATGACACAATATATTAATGATTATTTATGTATGAGACAAGCTTCTTTGTGAGCTAACACAGCAGGCATTTGTCAAGGTATGCTGTGTACAATAATTTTTACGGTCGAATGAGGCACTAAATGCGGACTATCCAAGCAAACATTTTAATTTGTGACCCCAAAATTTCTTTTGTGGGCTATGCACTGGGTGCTGAGTGGACTTTAGTTCGGGAAATACTGTATTCTCAAGTCCGGATGAAGCTCTCAGGTGATCTCTCAGGCCATCCCTTTTCATTCTTTCGAGAGAGTGAGAAACCAGAGGAGAGTTTGTTTCACGAAAACACCGCCGGTAATTCTTTGTTACTGCCGTAACATCCGTCTTACAGTCTATGAAGGTTCCTGACCCGAGCCCTTATCTTTTTCTGGAAGGCGAATTCTGTGCTGATGGAAATAACATGGTACACAGGATAAAACAAAAAGAGAGACAAGACTTTCTTTTTTTTTTATTATTTGCACATGTTGCTTATCTGTCACTTACAAAGAAGCCTGAATGAGATAGTGAGCCTTTTTGACATGCACTTGGGGTGTCGTCTTGCTTAGAACAGCTTCCCAAGATGAAGGTGAGCTTTAGGGGTCTTCAGAAACACACCCTCTATTTTTGTGGCCCCAATTTTTTGTGAATTGCCAGAGGACCCGGCCCGTGCTCGCAACCTTTAAATTTTGCGAATTCAGAGGGCCGAAATTGACGTGTCTAGGGGAAAGAAATACTTCTGGGCCTCTAAAATTTGTTTATTTTCCAATTCATTAAATTTGTTCGTATTGGGGACTCACAAACCTTACGAGTTTCACAGTTGTAGTAGTTACTTCTGTTGTGCCACGCATGATTCGCTTAAAGGACTAGGGACACAACATTTTTTTAGTTGCATCACCAAGCATGGAATGCAACGTAGAATACATGCCGAGGCTGTAAGCAATTTATTATTGTGTCATTGCTGCTCGTGGTCAAGGGCATGGCCTATCGTGTTCACGCCTCTTGCTATCTGATTTGTTCTTGTGCAGTCGTGTCGGCTAATGGCTCAATTCGATTGGTCGTGGAGACAAGAGCAGGCTCGAAACTCGCTACGCCCTGCATGCTGTTAGTGACTCTGATAGTTTCAGTTTTGGTTGCTGGGCGCTGGGATCTCGGCATAACGTTGCAGCCCAGGGAGTGCAGCCAGGGCAAGATGTACCGTGGGTCTAAAAATATTGCGCGGACGATCACGCAACGTGATGCAAATGGACGGTGGCGGCTGGTGCGACATTTCAACAATATCATGTGGCGGTTGAGAGGAAATTTTGGCGATGTTGCGTCGCGCAGTGATGCGCCATTTCATTTTTTAGTTATTTTATCGCGTTGTGCGGTGATTGCTACGTGTGCGCTAGGCGCCTGCGTGCAAACACTGCATAACACTGCATAACACTGCACACGCCTCGAAGGCAGTCGGGTCACTGTCCGGGTACGATGACTGAAGAACCTCGTGGAAAGCCGCTGGCAAAGGCACCAAAGCCGGCTTGCTAAAGCAGCGTCCAAACTGAGACTGGGTGAAAGAAAGCACTGCAAAGGCTGGCGCGCGCGAGCGTCTTGAGACGCGGTTTGAGTCCCGCTCAGTACGTGGGTTGGCTTTGCTGTGCTTTCTTTCGTTCAGTCCCAGCTGAGACGCTGTTTCTAGAAAGCCGCCCAGGTCTCGCGTAAACCGCAACCTGTCGCGCGCGCAGAACGGCTAGCACCAAACGCATTCTCGCGGACGCGCTGCACAAATTGCTCGGTCGCGCCAGCGCGTCCATTCTTCACTCGGCAACATTCTCTTCCACATGCCGCTTCACGTTCATGCACAGCATGAGCTTGAGGTTGAATGTGTTTCATCCTAACTCCCAGGATGTGACCGGCGGCGCCTATACATTGACGACGTTATCTCTCACGGGCGCATTTACGCCGTCAAGCAGCCGCCGCTTTCTCCGGCGTATGCTTCGGATGCCCCGTTCTTGTAGGCAAAGGCTTAAGGGCCGTTGACACACTTGCGACTTCTTAATTGCCATTCACACACTTGCAGCCGAGTACGACCGAGAGAGACAAGACCTGTTGAAACCTCTTAAAATTTCGTAGGACGAGAACACACTGGCACGCTGGCGCCATCTATGCGGTGACCCTGGAACTTCATTTCACAGGAGCGAAGGTTTTGTGGGATTTCCGAGGTCAAATGTGTGTAATACCTATGAGAAAGGCTGGCTTATAACGTTGACAAAAGTTTTTCGAGCCATAAAAGAAAGGTTAATGCGCGAGAGAAATAGGAAATATGCCGGACCGCCAAATTTCCATTGCTACCCAATAGATGGCACCGGTGTGTTCTCTCGTCGCAAGAGATATTTCGAGGTTCCAAGGCACTCGGTTCTTAAGCGCTGTTCACACATACGCAACCGAGTAAGACCGAGAGAGACCATACTGGTTTTTAAGCCTCTCGCGACGTCTTAGGACCGAATGCGCTGCAGCAGAGCTGCTCCTAAGACGTTGCAAGAGGCTTAAAATCCGATCTGGTCTCTCTCGGTCTTACTCGGTTGCATATGTCTGAATGGCGCTTAAGAGGTTGCAAGTGTGTGAACAGGCCTTTTGAACCGAGAGCCTTAGAACCTCTTACAATCTCTTACGACGAGAGAACACGCTGGTGCCATCTGTGCGGGGACCCTCAAGTGCAAGGTCAGATGTATGGACTATGTATGAGAAACGGTCGTTTATAACATGGACACAAGATTTTTGAGCCAAAAAAGAAAGAATAATCCATGAACAAATATAAAAGTGTTCCCCGGCTCCCCGATATGAGGCGCCAGTGTGCTCTCTTGTCGTAAGAGATTTTAAGAGGTTTCAAGGCGCACGGTTTTAAGAAGTCGCATGTGTGTGAACAGGCCTTCAGGCGCCGAGGGGGCGGGTCACCGAGGGCGAGAATGAGCAGGCGGCGAGGACGGCGATCACATGACCCCTAGCGCAATCGCGATTGGCCAAGTGCACTGTGCCTCAACTGCTACTATTGTCGGCGGAGGGGCGAAGGTATCATTGCATTGCCATTCTCGCCCTCTCCCGGCGCCAATGCCACCCACGATAAATGCATGCATGCTCTTTTTGTTTTCATTAACACGACACTCGCCCTGAAAAACTGATGCGGTGGTGGCTTCGGCACCTCATCTCATTTTAGCACATAGACATGCACATATCGCGTCACTTTTCTTGGACCAACGTAATTCCACCACCGTAGATGTGCTCCCTGGACTGTGACGTTATCCCGAGATCTCGGCTTTCAACAGTCGAAACCAAAACCACCAAGTAAATAATAGGTTAGCGGAAAACAAACAGCGCAAGGACAAGGACAGAGTAGAAGGCGGTAGACACACACAGCGCTGACTTACAACTGAGCTTTATTGGCACTGACAACCTGTATAAATACACAATTTGCCCTGCCCAAAAGCCAAGAAAAAAAACCCCAAGAGGAGGACTACACGTGTAGTCCTCCTCTTGGGGGTTTTTTTCTTGGCTTTTGGGCAGGGCAAATTGTGTATTTATACAGGTTGTCAGTGCCAATAAAGCTCAGTTGTAAGTCAGCGCTTTGTGTGTCTACCGCCTTCTACTCTGTCCTTGTCCTTGCGCTGTTTGTTTTCCGCTAATATGAATGACCAACTAGCCCAATCGTCAACACTACTGAAATAATAGGTTATTTACTCTGCCTTGGCATACTGTGCATTGCGTTCTGTCATTAGCAGCACCATGTGCGTTTCATAGGGTAAGAAATGCAACCCAAAAGTTTGATGTTTTTACCCCTTAACTAGAACCTTTTTTTGTTTTGTTCTGCTCGATTCGGCATTGGTACCAGACGTGGGCAGAGTTGAACCTATGCACCTTAAAGGGACACAAAACTTGCAATAAGCATTTTCTAAAGTGCCCAGACAGAATGTGTATGTTACAAAGTAATCTTTCTATTAAAAATAAGTTTATTGCAATATCTATGTCGAGAGACACGTTTTGAGTTAGGCGCGATTCTGAAACATGCTTGACGTCGACCCTGAAATAAACCCTGTGGTTCAAAATCCGAACTCCAAATTAATGTCGCAATGTACATATAATGCTAAATACTACTTTTTGTTTAGGGAAAGCTTGTTTTGTGACATATGTCCAAGCATTTAATGTTTTTCATAGTTTGGTATCCCTTTAATTTTTGCCGGTCCAAGTCCTAAAAGTTGTACCACAAGAGGTTCCTCTTTTGGAAGAGTCCAGTTGAGTGTTCGGAGTTTAGTTCTGAGCAAAATCAAAGGGTGTTTTTCTGTGTTTAGTTTTCGCCGAAAATTCTGAGTTTTTCTGAGCTTTCATTTGACATAGTATACAAAATTCTTTTCTTTTTTTTTTTGTATTCTTAGTATTGTTGGGCTAGCTATAAAACTGCAGTTTGCGACTTTAGTAGAGAGGCCTTTTCATAAACAATGCAATGAGAGATTAACTTTTCGAGATATAGATTAACTTTTTGAGATATAGATTAACTTGTTGAAAAAAAACATACGTAGTTGATTAACAATGCACCCATCTGTCTCCAAATGGGCTCTCTCCAGATGGATGTGCCATTTGGAATTCCGACACTCGGCAAAACGGAACATGCCCTCTAAATTAGCCACGCTAGCTTTCGACGTGACGAGACTCGCGAACGATAATGTTGTCGCTACCGATCACTTCAAAACTTAGGTATTCTTTGGCTTAATTGCCAGGGAGCATTCACTTCCTGCCCGTTGCATGGAGGTTTTTAGAAGTTTGACCAAATTTCTCAAAGCCCTGTTGTCAACGTGGATGACGAGTAAATTTAATCTCTGACATAAAGAGGTGAGAGAAATTAAATGAACATCTAGGAAAGAGACGTATCCAGGAGGAAGGCTCTAAGTGGAGCAGGTAGACATCTGTTCGACCATTGACATAGAAAGTTGTCCCAGAATTTCAGGAAAAGATCAAAACCGTTCGGGGTTTTTATAACTGGGAGTTTCCGACTAGAAGCGTTTCGGATAAATCCGAACCTGCAATATATCTACCTGCAAGCATTTCCCAGGCACTATTGTATTTATTCAAAAATGCAGAGCCCTAGTTATGTATACAGGGTGTCTAGTGACCGGGAAAACCGGGAATTGTCAGGGAAATTTTAATTACCGGGAAAAATCAGAGAATTGTCAGGGATGTTGTCAAAAGGCGAGCCCAGTCAGGAGAAATGAGCTGGAAACGCCATCGAGTGCCCTGAGCAAACACTTGAGGATTTGAGGGCAGAAAAATAGGCAATAAATTCTGCTTAGAGCAGAGCGCGGGCTCTGATTACCCATTGTAGAGTGTGCTATCCTATGTAAAGGTAACAGCCGACAAATCCAGTTCGAACCATGCATTGGATTGGATTGAATTGGATTGGGGGCACAACACTAGACTAGATCCAGATAGAGCCACTAGATTTAGTGACAAATGGGAAAGCCGCAGACCCCAATCCAATCCGAGCCTTAAGCCGAAAGTATCGGACAGTGTGCGTCTGGCGGCCATGCTGCCATTCGGTTATTGACGTCTGTGGTCAAATGTCGTGTTTTAATCGTGTTTCCGGAGGTGGCCTCTTCTCTGACAGTGTCGGTGGCAAGAAAGTGCTAGTTTAATCCGGACTAAACGAACCCGAATATCTCGGAGTATGCAAGTAGGATTAAACCCGTGCAAAATTATCCTCACAGTGCTTAATGCTCACAGTCCCACAAAACATTTTCTTTGAGCAACATGGGAAACACAGCAGTTTCCAGTTACGCATCGAGCAAAAAGCACCTTGCTGCTTTGAAGCGTCAGTCATGACGTTCCCAATCTGGACTTCTCTCATTTTTTACGGCAACAACGAACGTTTTGGCCGGATGTAGCGGAAACTACACAAGTGCCCCTGAGGAGCCTGCAGCCACCACAACAAATGTGAAGACGTCGATGAGTGGCTCTTGAGTGGCCGCTCATCGACGTCTTCACACCTGTTGTGCTGGCTGCAGGCTCCTCAGGGGCAGAAAAGAGTGGCCGCTCTTGTTAAAGAACTAGAAGAAAAGAAGTGAAGTCTGCTCAGTGAATCACTAATGGAGGCCAGTCTCTTGCAAGAAAAAGAAATAGACTCCCTTAAAAAGTTAGAGATGTGTGCTTGGACAACCCTTGTGCAATGACTGACACTCTTAAGCAGCAAGACCAGATTGTGTTTGCATAAACTTGGTGCAATACTAGACACTCTAGTCAGATACCCTAATTTGTGCTGATTATAATTGCGCTCTATAAATAAAAAATGCCTTGTGTTGTAATGGTCTTATATATATGTATTTGCCATCAGGGAATTTCATCTGAAATTGTCAGGGAAAACCTGGAAAAGTCAGGGAATTTCAAAGTAATAATTTGCTAGACACCCTGGTATACCACATACCAACTGAACTGTCTGATGTCACGCCATTGCCGTGGTGCTGCCGTCTGCACTGCACATTAGAGAGCCCACATTACGGACAGTTTCCAACTGCTCCATCGGGGTCAGGTGGTTTATGGGCCGCGTTTGTAATGTGAGCTGCGAGGAGGTGCAGGCATCTCCACCTTTCCGCCTGCTTTCCTCCTCGCCCCACGATGACGCAGCGCGTGTGCACTTGCAGCCAATGAACCCTCTCTTCAATCTAGGCTCTCTACTACGCATGCGCAGACACTTCTTCTTACGATAACCTGGTTCCTGCTCGCACGCAGTGGCCAGCAAATGCGCGCTTGTTTGTAAACACTGTGTTTGTATATGTACACTATTACATTTATGGGATGTACTGGTCAATTATTTCTTGGGGGTTAACACGTAACATCCAGCTGAGGTAGGGATACATATCTGAATCTCTAAGTTGCTTACCTGCTCCTTGGAAAAATCTGAATTTGGCCCGGGCTCTAGGCTCTGTGCTTATGTGTCATTATTGTTCATGCTGCATTGTCTGGATCACCTAATTCACGCCGTTACTTTTTTTTTTTTATCAGCTTATTGAGTAATTGTTTATCCTAACTGGAACATTTTTATGAGCAGTGTTTAGTGACGAGCAATGCTTGCAAATTTTGTTTTGCTATCTGTAGTTTCCAAAGGCCTGCAGGATGCCGAGTGCAAAAAAGAGCAGCTGGTTGTGATTGCTATTCGGATCAAATAACCGTAGCAGTAGTCTGTCCCCTTTTTTGTTTTTGCCCGTGACGGCTTGGCTGGAGCAGCGTACGACCAGTGTTGCCAGGTCTACTGATTTATCAGTAGATCTACTGATTTTGTTCCGGGTCTACTGATTCACTGAAAAACAAGAAAATCTACTGACTTTTTTTTAGTAAACATATTAAAAATTTATTATATGGCCCCTTCAGTTCCCAGTGTCGCCCATCAAAGGAAACTCATAATGTCCCAGAATTAAAAACGAAGCACTGGCTAGATGGCCCAGAAGCCCGTCCTATTCGAGGGACGTAGCCGTATACACGTTTGCAAGTCCGGTCTCAGGGCGCCGCCATATTCCTCAGTGGGGTGCGCTCTTGCGCCCGGCCATAATCCGATTATGACGCCTTAGCAAGGCTTCGTAATCGGATTAGGACTCGTCCATGCGCACCCCAGCCAAGCAAGATGGCAGCGCCCTGAAGCCCGACTTGCAATCGTGTATATTCATCTATCTATTCACCCAGAGCAGGTTCGGCAGGTTGGGCAGGTTCGACGGTGACATCCGGGCCAGAGCCATATATGGAGAGAGTTTGGCTAGCCTATGATCTCGCCGTAACGTCCCTCTCCCGAGTGAGCCAATCAGCCCGCGGCGCAGAGCGAGAGGTGTTTCCGCATGCGCCTGAACTCTCGGCTGCTCCTACACAATCTACTAGAACAGCTTCGAGTTGAGCGGAGAGAGCTGCAATTTTCATGCATTCGTTCGGCGGAATGCATGGGATCGACATCCGAATTTCAGTTATTTTCTTTTATTTGGCAGGCTGTGGCAAGAAAATGATATAATCCTATTCCTCGGTGGCTTAAAAAGCTAACGAATGAAGTTTCTCCACGTTTGAACGCAAACTTTGGGTCAGGCGAAAAAGACGCGTCGTCTGCCCGTAGCAGACGACGCGTAGCCTCAACAGTGCTCCGGAACAACAGCGTTGCTTCAAAAACCTTCCACAGCCCAGTAAGGAAAGATGGCAGCATGCAGAGGACTTCCATTGGACATGTTCGGGCGCACTTGCCGGAGCGTCTTTTTTCGGTTTCGTTTCAATAATAGCGACAGGTGAACGTCGCACTGTCGCCTTCATCTGTGATCCCAAAAGTGCCCTCAGTCTCGATTTCAAAGAATAATCCTCAAAACAGTCAATAATGACTAAAACAAAAACATTTATGAAGCAAGTTACTAGAAAACTGGTCTCGTTTTTTTCTTCCATTTTTATTTGTGTTTATTACCATGTTACTCTATACTATTTCTTCGAAGTGCGTATTAATGGAGATAGCAAAACATGGCAAAACACATATTTCGTGGAATCTACTGATTTTTGTGCAAATCTACTGACTTTTTGGGGATCAATCTGCTGACTTTTTTTCTCTCCATCTGGCAACACTGCGTACGACGGACGTAGAACGTGGCAACAACTCGTGTGACGTGTCATAGTGCATCGGGCAAGAGGCACCCCACAGAGGAGTCTGCTGATCATGGGCGCATCAAAAGCTGAATCAGTAGGTGATGTTAGACTTTCTGAAAGTCGCACAATGACTGTGGTCACAGAATTGCCATCATTATATGCTATGTAGGTAATCCTTGACGCTATCTCAATTTGCTAAACCGATACTATACCTCGGGAGTTCTGTGGAGCATAGCAGGATTCACGGGTGTGGGCGGGTGGCGTTGGAAAGTGTCCTCCTTGCGCGCCTACTCGTGAAAACGGGGCATTTTACAGAGGAATGCTCTCACGCCGGAGCCTTTGATTACGCCGTGCATAACCTGTACGGTGGAGCATTGAGCCTGGCTATGTTTCACGTTGTAATTACTTTGATATACAAAATGGAAGTGGAAATTAGTTTTTAATAGAAGTTGCAATTATAGATTTAAAATAGCTAGTTGTGGAAGCTTTTGGTAGGGTGTAAACTTACGCACATAGTAAATAGCATACTATGGCAAGCACTCGAGCAATCAAATGTTTGCTTCATTCTCAACCAACATGTCCATAACACGGGTGACATAATTCTTGCTACTTGGTTTCTTCCCCCCCCCCCCCCCCCCTCCCCCCCAAAAAAAACAAACAAGTGCCCGTAGAGATTTTTTTTTTTTAATGCCATATACATCGAGACAATGCTTTTCATGCAGATTTTACATATACAATTGATATGGACTTTCTCTACTAGCACTGGAAATAGGGGGGTTTGCAAAATTTGATCGCATAATGTCCTGCAGGTCGGTCGAGAAAACATTGTACTAGTAAGATATTCATTATTTTGATTGGACTCCGTTCACGGGATATTCCTTTTACTATAGTGATGCTGCCATGCATATGATTGAGAATGTTATGAATATGTCTAGATTTCTGGTCATAAAATACAAACTGGCCTCATTAATTAGTTTAAGTCTTTAATTAAAATTGCACACAACTCGTAAGCTGGAGAACTACTAAACTAGCTTCACCGAACAGCTCAGCTTTTCGCAATTAAAATGGCACCAAAGTTGTTAATACCGGTTAAGACGAGCTAAGGAAAACACTTGTGAGGCACTGGTCGTATCGCAACAAATGTGAACAGGGAAAAAGGCACCCGAAGCTTGCTCGTTTCTATTCAATGTTTACAGAACAGGATGGTTGAGGTATACTTTTGTATATTTTCAAGCATGAAATGCTTTTATAATGAAACCCTCCAATCCCAACATGTTGTCAGTCCGTCCATCCACCATTTCCAGCAAAATTGAGTGAGGAAACTGAATTGGAGTTTAGGCCAAATGATGTCAATTGATGTCCCGTGTCCTAGCACCACAGGACCTCTACACCGATTTAGTTTCTCCACTATATTTAGTAGAAAAATTTGTTACATGACCAATTAATTTTTCCCGCTAAATTTGGCAGGGAAATCTATGTCACGTGACCTGAAGACCTTCTGTTCTCCCACTAATTTTAACGGGGAAATTGACGCCACGTGGCCTATGCACTTAGTTTCCCCCCCTCAATGTAGGGGGGAAATCGATAAAAATAAAGGTTCTCCTTCACTCCCCTAAACGACAGTATAATGCAGGGGCGGCCAAGCTGCAGCTCTTCGCGTGTTAAAATGCGGCTCGAGGCTCCCTCCCCTACCCTCCCCCCCACCCCACTCCTCCGGCTCCCTCCCGGTCACACGAGCACTTTCCCAAAAAGAGAAATGGAACGCGTTGTAAATCGAAAGACAGGTTGCGCGTGTGTGTGTGTGTGTAAGCGTTGTAAAAGTAGATGAGGGTGGAGGAGGGGGCCAATTGTGAGACAGGTTGCAGTCTGGTAGTCTTGTGCTACTGCTACCTTAAAGGGCAACTCCGCTCAATTTCGAAGATTTCGGGATAATGATTGATTTCGAATTAAAAAGCCCTAGTAAAACGCACTACGTCGTTTGCTTCGCGAAAAATGGGATATATATTTTTAAATCTAATTTTAAACACGAGCGGAAATCGAAACCGAAACTTCGGCTCCGCCCGGCAACATTGGCCTCGGGTCGCCTAGTACATGGCCATCACGTGGTACGAGATGTCACGTAATCCTCGGCCCAATGACGGGCGGGATTGTGGCGGGCGTGTGGCAGGCGCGAGTGTCGTCTGCACCGCACTCTTCGCCACGTTTTGGTGTCTACGGCATTCGACGACGTCTGCACAACTGCGGCATAAGTGTGCGCGCACGTGGTGTCCGTAGTGTGGACGAAACTCCGAGAGACAATAATCACAATCAGTGAGACGACGACGGCGGTTGTGACGCGGAAGACGGCGGTAATGGCGGGACCACGGCGGGCGGCCAGACGGCTCCCAAGAAACGCGCTGCGCAGGCGCGTTACGCCAATCACGTGGACACTGCTGAGCGCCGAGAGGCAACGTTGCTGACGTCAAGCGCTACACTTGCCCGGAGAAGTGAAAACAAGCAGAAGGGGGCCATTTAGGTGGCGTTTAGCTCAATGTTGGCTCCGCCCATGCCGTAGCCTTGACTGCGCTGTTGGTTGCGCCTGAATTCGCCTGCTCAAGTCAGCCGATTTCGGCGTTGCAAAGTTTGCCGGACCGTTTAAGAAACATTTAGACAGAACTGCGTCGTAAGATTTCACGTGTGGTCTTCCTAGGCGATACTGAAGAGGACTGCATTGTTTTTTCAAAACCAAAAATGAAGCGGATTTGCCCTTTAAGCAACCGGCGGACACTTCGAGCGACTTCCGTTTAGCTATTTGAGCGCCATCTCTTATCCGTTGGTATTCTATTAAGTCTTTCCGGTTTACGCCGGAAAGTTTATTTAATAGGATGAGATACATATTATTGTTGCTGCTTACAGATTTCAAAAATTATCCTGGTAAGATGAAACAAATATTTCGGTTAGCTAAAGTTTCGCCCTCATACTTTGCTCTCATTGGCCGGTTGTTTTTTGTATTTTGACCGTTGAGAACAGTTGCGCGTCGGCTGCCGGGCTCGCGGATGCGTCGGCTGCTCGACGACGCCTGTGCCAACGGTGCGGTGGTGGTTTTCGTTTGCGGCAGCGGGCAGTGGTGTTGACCTATTGGTTATCGGTCTATTTCTTCTACCAAAACACGGAGGAAACGAAACCTTGTCTATTGCTCGACTCAGTGGTGCTCTAATTCCAGTGGCAACATCTCTGCCAAGTTCTTTGGGTTCCCGGTCGAGTGACGAAAGGTAACGACGGGCTGCTATACTTTTGGTTATACAGTTTCGGATTGCCGAAAACTTGCTGGTGCATGTTTCTTTATGGTAGAGTTATTGTAGAAGGTCACAAGGGACAGCGCATGTATCTTAAAATGAGCGGTGTGGGCGGTATCGGTGTTAGAGCACCGCAGCTCGTGCGTGGAGCAGCTCGCTGCAGAAGGAACCTGCAAGAGACCGTGGCGATCGAATCACTGTCGCTAACTACCGCAAAGTTAAATGTGTTATTGCAGGTCTGTGAATACTTGAATAGTAGTTTCGTGTAGATTTTGTTACTTTGTTGTGCCGTGCAGTGAACGTTTTTTTTTTTTTTTTCTCCTCTGTATAAAGAGCGTGCCTAATAAAAAGAGAACTTGCAAAAGAATTTTGGACTTGTGCTCAGACTGGCGATGTGCGCCCATCTTAAGCCGCTAAACAGCAGCGGCTGGGCGTACTTTGCATTCATTGAGTGACCATTTTATGAGAACTGGCTGTCACTGAACATGCACTGTTGCCAAGCTGATCTCAATCGAGCGACGCAAAGTCAAGTGCAATCGTTTCGGAGCGTCGGACATTCGCAAAAAAAAGGTAAACATTGTATTGTAGAAGAACGAGACGGCGGCAATGGGAGCAGTTCCCTCTTGACTCAATATCAGCGACAATAGGATGCAAATTCGTTCGGAGTTCGGAGGCTGCTCCGAACTTCGAACGAACTCGCATCCTTTTGTCGCCGAGGGTGAGAGAGAGGGAGAGGAGGGACCACACTTCTCACACCCTCTTCCAGAACCAAGCGGTTGCCATGACGACGGTGCGCGTATTGTTTTGTCTATTTTTTATTACTTTTGGAGAAACCCAACGCCCGTTAGGGGAGATTTGGCGCTGCCGTCTGCAATTGGAGTCCCAATGGGAGGTATAGGAAGAGTCCGCCGGTTGCTTTAAGTACAATTGGACTGCTTTTGACTTGGATAGATTGAAAGTATACACTCTAAAAAACGCCTGTGCATCTATATTCCCGCACAACACTCGGAGAGCCAATCACCACAACTTACGGAGGCAGCTCAGCGAGTGACGATGCCGAAACATGTGTTTAGACCAAGAAACGCAGTCTGAGTTGTGACATTAAGCAATGCAATTGGTTTTACATTGCTTAATGTCATAACTCAGACTGCGTTTTTTGGTCTAAACATATGTTTCGGCATCGTCACTCGCTGAGCTGCCTCCGTAATTTGCGGTGATTGGCTCTCCGAGTGTTGTACAGGAAAGTAGACGCACGGGCTTTAGTTCGAGTTTCGTTTATTGCTCTGAACAAAATTTTGCCCTCCCACCAACCCCCCCCCCCCCCCCACGGCTCTTGGAAGTTTCGCGGTTTTGTTTGCGGCTCTTAGGCCGGGTCAGCCTGGCCACCCCTGGTATAGTGTCTCCTAGACAATGTCAAACGATTGCACCTTAAATACTGCATTTCGTACCTTATAGGTCTTTGTAGATAATTGTCACTGCCAATTTTTTTTTCAGATTACTTGCATAAAAACTATTTTTCACAAGGGTAGTTTGATATAACCACGTCTCCCGTTAAAGTTATAGTGGAGCGAAAGCTGCGAGCATGAGCTTCATACTTTGGGATGCGATCAAGTTGGATGAATGGGAGTGCCGAAGTGCTCCTATTGCTGCATTTAAAAAGAAACCGACGTCATTTTCAAAGTCCTAACGTGTGACTGTAAGAAATAGCGAAGGACGCATCGTTCCTTTCCCTCGGGTCGACTAAGTGTTCGCCCACTAGATTCCACCGTCGACACTGCGCACTTGGCACGTGACGGGGGAAACACGTGCACAACGTTTTTGCACCTCGTAGCGGCCTAGGCCCGGGAAAGCCACAGCAGCGACTTTGCATCCTTTTTGTTTCTCGATTGTGCGGCGAAAGCGTTGGTCCCGCCGGAACCGACGTTCACTGTCTCTTCTTTCACCTCTTCTATATGTGCTATATTTTGTGAGGGGCGAAATTTCCTCTCGCCCGTGGGTTGCCAATCCTTCAAGGAGCCCCTATCCGTCTCGAATGGCAGCCAAGGAACCCGCCCGGTCTCGAAATCGACGCAATAAAGCAGCGCAGAGGGCTACGGTCTGTGTAAAGTCACGCATCAATGGGGGGCTCAGATCCGCTAACATGGTGCTTAAACTGGAAAAACGCTTTACTTAGAGGCGGGAATCGTAGAGGAAACCGGGGGACTCGAGGAGCCCACGAGGGTACTTCGAGGAACCATTCCAAGAACCCAGTTCGAGGATCCGTCGGGTGGCCAATCGAGCTCCCTCCGACATGAGAAATCCCAAAATGAACTGGTGGGCTAGTCGGTTAAACATGACGGACACAGACGACGCGAAGGAAATCGAGGAACGACTTTGGAGGGTGCGGTAAGCGCACCGGTTGGGGACACTCTCCGGGCACCGTACCCGCATCTTTTCTTGGGGGTGTTAAACCTCGCGTTGCTCCGTTGCCGCGTCCCACGACGTGGGTTTTAAACATTCCGAGCCCGTACCGTCTGCAAGACGATCCTCTTTCGCCGACGGAACTGCCAGTTTTTAGTTTTTGAGAGAGCCACGGTCTAGACTGCGAATGGAATGTGAAGTCGAGATTCCATACTTTCATGGAGGTAGGAAGTTTCTGGAGGCGACATGAGGCCACCAGATGTGAAGCCAGAAGTGTGGAGGGACACGCCCCCAGTGATGACCAGAACCAAGAGACGCGGACGAAAAGAAGAGCTGACTCAACAGCTGTTTTGGTCACCCTTGGGGCCCCGAGGAGGACCAAAACAACTGCTGAGTCAGCCGTTTTGGTCACCGTTGGGGGCGTGTCCCTCCGCACCTCTACCTTCACCTCTGGTGGCCTCATGTCGCCTCCAGAAGCTTCCCACCTCCATGCATACTTTGGACCATTTGGGAAATTGGGAGATAATAGTAGAGCCCGCAGGGTCCACGGACCCGGAAACAGGCCGGCCATTTCGGGCCGGATGGGCCGTTTCAGCCCGTATCATTTACAAGGGTACCTTTCCCGACGGCACGACGCCTCATGCCGCCACTTCGCCATCTCTGCAGGTGTCGAACATTGTGAACCTGTACCGGGAAATGGCTCGGGTGCCGTCCCCGAAGCAGGCCCACCTGACCCTGGCTACGGACCAGCAGGTCCTCTCTCTGGACACAGTCTGGGAGGTCAGGGACGTGGAGCAGGCACAGATGGCCTCCTTCACCCGCCGCTACGTGGGGCAGTTCGACCTGGGCGGCCACCTCAGCTTCCAGTCGATCGGGCACCCCCAGTGCTGCACCGGGGAGTAAGTGGCCCTCCCCTGCCCTCTAGCCCCGCAGTATGCATCCGCGAGAAAATTTATGTGTAATGTTCTTATATAGACCAACTCATGTTTACAAACAAACCGGAGTGCCCCTAGCGGACGCCACCGGCACCGTGCATGCGTGGTAGAGTGTGGGCAAGAAGCTTGCCGTTGCCCATAAACAAACTACTGGAAGGCAATGTTATTGGCATCCGTTGCAGGCTTTTTCCCTGTGTTGCTGTCTTCATCAAAACAAATCCACACCAACCCTTTAGCTTTGACACAGCGATTTGTAAATAATTACAATATTTTATATTTAACTTTTTAGCGAGCAATTTTTCTTAGAATATTTTGCCACCAAGGGGAGAGGCACAAAGGAGCATGCGCATCTATCTCCTGCAAGAATGACATACCTTTGTGATTCACATGATTACCAGCGATCCCCGCGCTTCCCCGTGCCCCGTTGTTCAGCAACAGCATGAGTTGCAGAGTGAATTATGCGACAGTATGAAAGCGGGACATTTTAAAGATTTGGGAATTCCTTGCAGGACGCGGGACACGAGCCCTCAATGCGGGACAGTCCCACGGGTCGCGGGACGGGCGGTTGCCCTAGAGTAGAATGTCTTAGCTGATACAACAAAATGTGCTGCTGATGCAGAAAATATTTCTTTTTTTGTTATTGTTTGACCCTAGGATTGTGCGAATAACGACATTTCAGTTCAAAGCGAATAAGAAGCAAATAGTTTGTAAAAATATTTTCGAATCGAATCAAATAATTTTCAAGCAAAGTGAATACTTTGTGGCTGTCTCTGCAGCCATGGTAAAAATCCCCGAGACTAGGAAACAAAAACAAAAGAAAAAAACGACAAACACGGCAAAGTTTGAAGGGTTGCTCTAAGGGTCTGAAGTTACGGCCCCATCCAAAGCCCCATCATGGTTGACAAGCCCGCTGGACAGCTATTCCATTTGTAAAGGGCGGCGGCTTGCGTCACTTAGCCTAAATATACGGTGATTCCTCCTTTGCCCTCCCTCCATGTCCTAAATCCAATACCGTTTTTTCCCGTCGCAGCAAATACTCGAAAAATGTGTGTGATTATTAAACTCCAAGTAAGAAATTAGTCTTCGAGTGATATTGTAAGCTATGTTTATCGTGTTTTAAAGTTTATCAGTTAACACAGTTAGTACTTGCTTTTTTTTTTTGCCACTGTTTTCCTTTTGCCTGCGGTAATAGTGCGATCACAACGCACGACGCATTGTAAACATAATTCCAGGCTTCTAGCCCTCAAACCCGCGGTCTCCGTGGCTGCCCCAGGCATACAAACACGTCGAAAGTGCGTAAAAATGGGGCGTTATGAAATTATCCCATGTGTCGTACAACACGCACGTTGGTTTGCACGCAAGCCGCCTCAGAAGTCACAATGGACCTTTTTCCAGCAAGCTTCTGCGCATGCGTACACTCGCGCTGTCGCCATTTTCGCAGAACACCGGGACGCGGTGCCCTGCGAAGATGGCAACAGCAACATTGTCAGCATCTATCTTGGAGCGTATTTAGTCTATTTTGACGCTTTGTTTTTTAGTGTCGGTAGTGTGGGGTATAAAAAGCACTGAAAACCGATACAACGGCACGATGCCAACGTGTTTTGGCGGGTGGAGGCATGTTGGGCTGCTCTTCTGTTGTAGCTCGCAGGCAACTCCCCAGACGGGGCTCGTTACTCGAAAAAGGTAAATTAATTCTGGCAGTCTTTAAAAAAAAAAAAAAAAAAAAAAAACTTGCAAAAGTTGACGGACGACACATGCATATCATTCTTTTTTTTTTAAATTTTATTTTAAGCTTTGAAATAGTTTGAAAATATTCAAAGTTGCCGAACATCCACAAATCCACAATTTTGAATTGAATATGGCATTATTCGCTTCAATATTCCAACTCTATTTGATATTCGCACAACCCTATTTGACCCCTGCAGTAATGCCGTACAGGCACTCCAGGAGTTCCATGCATGAAGAGTGAAGATTCTGCTTCACTTGGGTTAGTTTGCCAGATGCCAAGGGATGCCAGCCAGCCTTCTCTTCGCTGCCAAGGACGAGTCTGGCATATCTGGCGACGTATGCTTTGTTGGCCAACGAAGGGAACATTTGCTTCACTTGCCAACAAAATGAGGCTAGAAGAGGATCTGTTTACATTTGTAGAGTTTACCTGGTGCCACCATTGACCTTTTAGGTGATGGTAAAAGCCTATTTGAATTGTTACCTTGGACTAGCCGTACACAAAAATGTAATGTTTCGTGGAAGAGCAATACATGTTTGGACAAAGTTTGTTGTTGCAGGAATATTAAGTAAGTGATATTAAGTAAGGCACCTCGCAGTGCCATGGTTTAATTTGTTTTTTAGTGCTTCAATCTTCCATGCACGTAGGACCGCTCACCGGACTAGATGAGGGGTTCTCAATCTTCTTGATCTCTAAACACGACTGTCTGCCTCGAATGGCAGCCAACGAGCCCCCGTCCCCTTCAGCATTGTTACCTTTAAACGATGCAGAGGCATATAGACCTTGTTAACAGTAATGTATATGGTAGGGTATATTTTAGCTCGTATATCTGTACATCGGTGCTCGGCTCAGACACGCTAAAATATTGCTTAAACTGGCGGAACACTTTACTGGGGGTAGGGACAGTCAAGGGACTTTGGGCGCTCAGTGAACACTATCGGTACTCTGGGGGTAGGCTGGATTCTTGGGAACGCAGTTTTAGAACCTGCAGTCTAGTCTAATTGATTTGGAGCTGCATTGCTTTTGTCTCTGGTTGTTGCTGCTGAAACCTTTCGTGCTCCCTGTCCAGAGTCCTGTCGGCAGTGTCCCATTCCGGCATCTACAAAGCAGTCCTGAGGAAAGTCCATAAGAAGGGAGAGCAGAAGCAGTTCTTTGAGGTAAGGTGCTCTCTCCACTATCCCTGCTTCTCTTTTTTTCTTTTTTTTCATTTGGCAGTAGTACATAATTTATTGAAAAGAGACAAAAAGGAATGCTCAACCAATCCTTTTGAAACTTCTCGCTCCTCCTCTGCACGCTGCTCTCTGGAGTCGCACGTTGAGCTCTTTTTTTTATATCGAAGTGGGCCACGCACAGCAGCAATTAGGGGATTTTAAATGGGACCCTCGGATCATATACATCAAAAGAGAACAATAAAAGGACAGTGTGAAAGATCTCTTTAGTGCACCCATAATGGAGCTAAAGCGGTTCATTGTGGCAAGTTTTTCAAGTTTTGACCTCTTTAAACTGCC
This sequence comes from Ixodes scapularis, assembly GCF_016920785.2. Lineage (NCBI taxonomy): Eukaryota > Metazoa > Arthropoda > Arachnida > Ixodida > Ixodidae > Ixodes > Ixodes scapularis. The sequence continues at coordinate 190,096,286 of NW_024609857.1, forward strand.
CTTTAAAAGGTCGGTTCGAACTCGGTGCTACTCAATTTTTTATTTGGGAGTTTATAATTTTTATTTGGCAGGCATGTAAGTCAATTTCTAAACTGACCTATTTGTGCTTTTATCCATGTGATGAAACAAAATTAGGTTTAGTATCTATTAACGTACGCTGCACAACACTGTTGACTCAAACGTGACATTGGAATTTCTTTTGCACATTTTACTTCAGAACGGTGTTGACTGGCACCAAATATTACCGCTTAGGTTAGTGCCTCAAATGAGTACTTTTAACCACACTAATAGTTTTGATGAGAGCCCTTCAATTCCAAGAGCAAAACGGGAAAAACTGACGATTGCTTGTTTATGCTAACAACGTCACGCTGTGTACAGTCGAGACACTTGTCTTGCTCTTCACACTCTAAGGCCATACTAGAGTTTATAGAGTGGACGTCCTCTGCTCCCTTTCAGTTCTGGGACCAGAACATGAAGCTGGATTCCGTGGACCTCGAAGGGGTCGGAGCACACGGGAAGGTCCACGAAAACGGTGAGGGTCCAGGCCTCTGCATTACAAGCTACTTCGTACTAATGCTTTGGTTCTGAACTACCCTGGGCAACTCCTGCGAGATGAAGCTTCAAGACCTCGAGAGGCAGACGTTGCAACAGACAAAATTGAATTCCACGTGTTCCGTAGCGAGTGGTACACACTCCTTTAACTGTAGGTCTCTACTTATCTCGAGACTCAATAAAAAGCTAATCGTGGTGCAGAGTTGTCGGACCCAGTTCCACAGCTCTGTTGAAAGCACCATGTAGAACTAGGTAATGAAGTAATAAGCCTTTGTAGCGCTTCCAACTGGTGTCACACTGTTTGCCTGGTTGAACTGTAGCAACTGCTTACTAATACAAATGACAAAATATATGTTAAGCCCATTGTATTTTAATGGGTTATTTCCCTTTGAGTTTTATGAACCCCAGAAGCTACACCACACTGGGAGCGATTGGTGTAATTGCGGTCCGAATAGTTTACCCATTTCTCAAGTCTCCATTTTCCAGGACGACCTTTGCGGACATGAAATTGTGCGATGGGGGCAAAGCTGACGGATGAACCCTGCAGATCAATTAGTGTCAACTCCTCTATGTGACAACCATTTACTATTTTGGGCTTTTGATTTTTTTTAGAGCGCAGCTCTTGGGCATCCGTTCCTGCTTAAGTGGCATCGCCGTCGCCGTTGCCATAACCTCGCACGTTGCATTATGGAACGTCACAGTTTCCCCGCTAAATTTAGCGGGGAAACTGAATTGGTGTTGAGGTCATGTGACAACAGATTTACCGCTAAATTTAGCGGGGAAACTGAATGTTCTGTGTTGCATTATGGGATCTTCACAGACCTACACACCAATTCAGTTTCTTCGCTAAATTTAGCGGGGAATTGAAATGGTGTTGATGTCACGTGACGTCAATTTTCCCACTAAATCTAGCAGAGAAACTGAATTTGTTCATAGACGACGTGACACAAAGTTATGTGACGTCATTTTCTCTGCTAAATTTAGCGGGTAAATTGAATTGGTGTTGAGGTCACATGACATCAATTTTCCGGCTGAATTTAGCGGGGAAGCTGTGGTAGAAGGAGCTGGAGGGGAGGGTATGGAGGAGGAGGAGGGGGTTACAAAAGAGGAGGAGGGGAGGGTACAAAGGAGGAAGAGGACAAGGAAGAGGAGGAGGGTGCAAAACCTGTATGTGTGGAGAGTGATCTATATTTGTACATATGTATACATTTCTTCCTCAAATTGTTTACCACGGCATATAGCAAGATCAAAATACCTCAAGAGCTGCACTCTAATTTCGCATTACAGAGATTCGTAGACGTCTTTAATATTTTTTGGACAGTCCACAAAAGGTGAATACCCGTCAAACGTAGCATCTCATGATAACCTCGGCACAAAAAGAAAAGACAGGTAGGGGAACAGCGATTTTCTGCTTTGACGCCACGCACGGGCCAGTGACTGTGAGACGTCCTTCTGCAGGAACGTTCAGCAGCTTCTGCTGGTCTAACAGCGAAAACCAGGTGCTGTACGTGGCAGAGAAGAAGCAGCCCAAGCGAGGGTCGTACTTCAGCCGCAACGAGAAGGAGGAGGTCGAGAGGGTGAGTCAGAAAGCTCTGTTCCCGGCCGGAGTCGGCAAAGTGCCCCCACGCTCGCTTTAGATTTGGTTGACCTAGAGCCACTGAATAAGTAACACTTAGAGTATCGACATTTCGTTCCCCGATTTTTTTCTGGTCCTCCATCTTGGTGGCTGCCATCTCGGGGGCTGCCATCTTGGTGGCCGCCATCTTGGGGGCTGCCATCTTGATGTGGAATGCGTTTGGGGCACGTTAATGGGTCCCCGACCCTCTCCGAATGACAAACATGCTGAGGCTCGACAAGCGCGTGCGACAGAGCGGCGGATGCTTATACGTCCTGGCATTGCCGTGCCCTAGTGTCACACTGATCTCGAGGGGGGAGGTTGCGGCTCTGCCAAGGTTTTAGATCGACCAGGTTAGATATTTACTAGCTTTTTGGTGTAAAGTTCTATAAAGTTTTGACTGAAGTCCCGATTGGTGCATGCACGTGTGGAAATTGGAAACAAGCCGACACCACCCGGCAAAGGGTTGGGTGCAATACTTGTTGGGCATATTGCTTCGCATTGTAAGATCTCATGAGAACGCCAATTTGAAATGACGAGGTAGATGGTGAAAAGCCTGGGGTGGGCTATCTTCTTGGGATGCGACAGCAAAACTTCATAAAAAATCAGTGATAGACACCAGGGCACCCGCCACAAGCCACGTGATGTGGGAACTGGTACCGCAGATCGCTGATGCGGCGAGTTCGCGTTTCGCGATGCGATGGGAAAGGATCCCGCAGATTGCGGGCGCAGGAGATTCGAATTCTATGGTGCAATAAACACGCGGGAACCCGCTACAAGCTTACCTGTCACGGGAATTGATATCGCACGTGCAGGTCGCAGACAAAAACATGGGAACTCGGTATAAACTTGCATGTCACGGGAAAGGATACCGCAGATACAGCAGATTCGCATTTCACAATGCAATAAACACGCGGGAGCAACTCGCGTGTCACGGGAAGCCACATTGTGCGCGCTGATCACGGGCAAAAATGCGGGGACCCGGTGTGAACCCGCTTGTCACACGTACTGGTACCACAGATTGCGCAATTGAAGTGATTTCCGTCGGACATAGCATGATGTCCGACGGAAATCAGGGGTGGGCGATGTTTCAGGATTTTTATGTTATGGATATTTACCCAGAAAAACGGGATGGGCCATCTCTCGGAGAAGGGCGTCCTTACAAGTTGGTTAAAAGGTGCGTACAAAACAGGACGAAAAAAGACACATGTACGACACGGACAGGTGCCTGTCCGTGTCGTACGTGTGTCTTTTTTCGTCCTGTTTTGTTCGCGCCTTTTAACCTTTTAATCGATATGAACCAACTAGCCCCAACCAAAGTTTTATTGTCCTTACAAGATTTTACGCTAAGTAGATAATTTTTTTTTGTCTGTAAAATTTAAAACAAATTACCATAAACTGCAAGAACATGTTATATTCTTAAATGTCATCTGTCATCTTAGAAAAACATAATTTTTTTCGAATACCACTTTTGATTCTGCTAAGTGTTCTTGTACGACAACGAACCAGTTGGCTTCACTCACGACATACATAGTAACGTGAAGCTTAACACCCAGACGGATGCCATATTTTTAGATTTGTCCGAAGCTTTTGACCTTGTGGTCGATTGCTGTCTAATATCTAAACGTTCTTCACTTCACACCGACGACTTAACCCTTTCCTTGATCCATAGCTTCCTCTTCCTATGACAGCAGTTAACTGCTGCGGGTGATTTTAAGGGGGGACACTACCCAGAAAAAAACAATTTCTGCAAAAAACGTTGATTTTGAAAAATTACATATTTACATTCAATAACATCTAGAGAGTATTCCCAGAAATTTCCCCCAGATTACACTGCATAGTTAATTTTTTTAAATTATTCTCTGTCCACCGAAGCTGAAGAAAAGGTAAGGTTTGGAGCGCTTTGGACGCATTTTTGTCCGTTCCACTTTTTGGTATAAATTCCATTTTAGTCAATCTATCGTTTGATAATGGCAATACAGGGAAGGCTCATTCTTCACTTTTCCTGACTGAAATTTAACAAGGAGTGCGGCTGTGGAATTTTTTTGTTACTTTACGGATGTCTTTTATAAAAAATGTTAACATTTTGTCGAAGACACGGAAGAACAAAAAGTTGACCAATTTTTCAGAAGAGAAGATTGATAGAAATAAATGACTTTTCACAAAAAGCTTCCCATAGCCGCACCTCCTAGGCATTCTGCTACATATCTAGCGAATAAAAATCTTCAATATATTGTGATAGTTTTCTGACGATAGATTAACTAAACAATCTAAGCGTGTCGCTGATAAAAGCTGCCCTAATCTCCTTCCCACTTAACCGACAGACCTGACATTTTGTTATGCACCCTCTAGCATGACCACCAGCCTACCCTGTAAATTTCATTCATGTTAAGCCAAGGGTTCAAAAATTGACCTTCCTAGGGGGTGTCCCTCCTTAAATATAATCTTACTGGCGTAAGCTCGGGGTGGCCTCAAAGAACCGTGCTTGGCCCTCCTCTCTTCTTGATCTACATTAACTCTCCTCCACAGTCAATAAAATTGTTTGTGCATCTCTTTGCCGATGATTGTATGATATATAGAATGATTAACCATCCTGACAATCACTGACAGCTCCAAAACGATATAGTCCAGGTCATTCTAACATTACAAAGTGTGAACATGTTCCTTTCACCTGTAAACGCACCAACTCAGAATTTTCTTATTCACTCAGCAATTCAACCTTCAGCACTGTTTCCGCTTATCACTATCTTGGTGCCGAACTAGCCTCCAATCCTTCTTGGGTCTCCCACATTAAGGCGGAACACTACCCAAAAAAGTCAACTTCCGTACCGCTTGCTTGATTTCAGTCAAAAATGCAGTGAAAGTTTATATGAGTGGCGAGCCCATCCGTGGCAAATTTCATTGTCCTATGTCAATTCTGAAACTTGTTACGAATGCTACAATATGGAAGTGAGTGTGTTCGCTTAGGAAAACTATTGTTTTAAAATAAAATAAAAGTTTGTCATTTTGATGTGCAATATAGTCATAGGAATACCCATAGCACATACCCAGCTAGTTATTTTTCTATGTTGCCTTGTTTTTCATAAGTATAACTTCAAAAAGAAGATTATATTTTTTTTTTCATGTGTGCCCTTTTTTTAAAAATGTAGATTTTTGAGCATAAAATAATGTTAAAGTAGAAAAACGAACCAGCCAGGCATGTTCCTCACAAAATTTTACCCAGAAAACCACCTAAGAATAATTCTCTATTGTCTAATAGGAAAACAATAGTTTTCCTAATGTGAAATTTATGCCGAAATGTGGAACGGAGAAAAATGCATTCAAAGTGCTCCAACCTGTACCTTTTTTTTAGCATCAATGGACCTAAAATAATTGATAAAAATTTAACTATTCAGTGTAAACTAATGAAAGTTTCTGGGAATACTCTCTATATGTTGGTGGATGTAAATATGGCATTTTTTCAAAATCAACTTGTTTTGCAGAAATTGTTTTTTCTGGGTAGTGTCCTCCCTTAACACCATAACTGCTAAAGCATCCCGTACCCTCGGTTACTTAGAGCATAATCTAAAATCTGCACCCCCTTGCCTCCGCAAACTATCGTACGAAACATATGTCTTCCCGAAATTAGAATATGCATCAGCTGCCTGCTCTCCCCATCAAACTTGCTTGATTAACCATATTGAATCCATTCAAAATTGAGCTGCCCGTTTTATTTAGTTATTTCGTCGTCATATTCCCGTTACCGACAGTAATAGTAATAGTTTATTACCGTAATATCCCGAGTCGTCGCCCATACCCAAATCATCGCCACCCCACCTTTTGGGCGAATAGAGATTTTCAGAAAAAACACAAAGTAATTGACCACCCCTACAAATACCCTGACGCAAACATGCGATCCGCAAACATTTATCCTACCCGAATGACGCAGCCGCGGACCTTACGGTAATTGGAGGACATCCGTGACAAAGTAAAGTGAAGGAAGGGAAGGCGCTTTACTTTACGCATTTCCTTTCCGATTTCTGTGACCCTGAAGCCGGAGTACAGTGAAACCCGTTTAGAACGAACCCACGCACAGCGAATTTTTGTCGATATCGAACTCACGGAAAATTTAAATAAAAATGTATGTAAAAAGTACTTTTTATAACGAACAACATATTGGCTATATCAAACTTTTCCCCCCTGAGAAGGCTTCCAAAGACGCGACAACAATCATCTTCTAGTCTGTCCTATCCCCCAAAAAAGAAGTAGGAAAGAAAAACATTCCAAAAGCTCAAGTTGCGAACAAAATTGAGCGAAGAGAAGCGATTCAATGGGGAGAAAGCTAAAAAATACACTACGCACGTACGCGCATCAAAAAAGGAACTTTTTGTTCCAAAACGGTTTCCCACGAAGAGAAGCGATTCAGAAGGCGAGATAAGCTAAAAAAACAAACTCTGCACATATGCAAAAAAAAACAAAACTTTCCAGCGCATTGTTACATGGCGGAAGCGTAGAGATGAGAAAGAAAGAAAAGCTCTCGTCTTACAACGAGCGCATCGTGGAAGTGCGTTGTAAATGGTTTTTGCTATATCGAATTACTTGCTATATCAAACTTGTCGTAGTGTTTCCTGCTGTTCGTTATAAATCGTTATAAACAAACCCATTCAGGGATCGGGAGCTCAGCAAGCACCCCATATCCTGAAATGTAGCCGCGTAGTGGTGTAATGTCAAAGTGTAGGTTTTTATAATATTTATGGGTGATTGTTTTTGCAGTTTATGATATTAGTCTTGATTTTGGTAGGCTGTTAAAGTTGTGGAATGCAATTTTATTGACAGACATTTTAGCGGATATACTGGTTTTTGCTGGCATACTACAGAAATGATACTTAGGGGCTAAAGAAGCTATCAGCTGTAAAAAGGAGAGGGGCAGAGAGGCTTTATCTCAACTGAGGTGTTGCGCTACGATCCAGTTTATCCATCTTTGTTATAATCATTATAAATGGAACCTACTCTGACCAGCACTTTATTCCTAAAAGAGGGCTCTGTGTTCCTTTTACACCCTATCTATTCTTATTACATTAATATATACTTCCGTGTCAAAGAGGAACACTTAATCACACTTCGTGTCAAAGAGGAACACAAAATCACACTTACGGCCCATCCGTAATTGTCATTTCTGCAAACCCAAGTAAATCCCCATGCACTTCAGCTCCCCCCTCCTTATCCTGAATGTCAATGCAAGAAGTGTTGTGAATAAAGTTTCTGAGTTAGAAGGTATTTTAATGTGTTATGATCCGGACTTAGCTATTATCACGGAAACGTGGTTACACGACAAGATATCAGATGACAAAGTAATTCCTGACAATTATGACATTGTTCGGAAAGATCGGGGTTCTAAGGGAGGGGGGGGTAGCCATTGTAATAAGAAAGGGTATTGTATTTTCTGTGATAGAAGATTCTAGTGTCGCCGAAATGGTTTGGATTAATCTTAATTCCGGTTCTTCTGAGCTGTTAGTAGGTGCCATGTATCGGCCACCGAATGCAAGTATCGAACATATGTATGCACTTCATAGTTTTCTCTGCGAGCAATCTAAACACTTTTCAAACATTATTCTCGGCAGGGATTTTAAAGGGGTCATGAAACGCTTTTCCAACTTTTTCCTTTTTAGCTTTCCTCTTCAACTCATAAATCGCACATTCCACCAAACAGCTCAAGAAGACGAAAAGTGGGGAGGCCCCTCTTGCTCGGAATCTGCTTTGCGTACCCGAACAGAGCCATCGTCCCCCTAGAAGATTAGCCCGTCGCTCAAAATTCAGACAAAAGTTGCTTTCCCCAACCCGTTCACCCCGAAGCTGACAGTGCAGTGGAAGCTACGTGCTCGCTGGGCCAGCCAGACTTGCCACGTGAACACGCTCCTTCACGCATACCCACGCGCAGAGAATGAGGTCAGGTGATGAAATGGAGGTGGTTGATTGGTCCGGCAAGCACGTAGCTTCCACCACAATGTCAACTCAGGGGTGAAGGGACTAAGTGAGGTCCGGCTTTGTGTGACGTGCATTTGGACCCGATGACACGCTTTTGGGACCGCGGATGTATACCAGTGAAAAGGCAGAGAGCTTACGAAGGGGAGGAGGTACGAAGTAGTCCGCTGTGTTTTCAAATTTTCGCACTGAAAGTCAGGCTTTTGACTTTCTACCTTTCTTCTTTTAGCCCACTGAACGATGTGCTATTAGTAAAATCCCAATCTAAAATTATTTATCCTAACCCAAAATTCGTTTCATGGGCCCTTTAACCTACCAAACATTGATTGGGATACTATGTGTTCAACAACCGACTGTTGTCATTCCGAGGCACTCCTTGACACATTGTTTGCTTATAATCTCACGCAAATAGTGCACGGACCCACCAGAGTGACTAAAGAAGTCAGTTCAATTCTTGATCTTATTTTTGTATCCCAGAAAATAACTCTGTTCGGAAATCTTTGCGAGATCGTACCGGGAATATCAGACCATCATATGATTTGGCTAAAGTGTTGCTCCATTCCGCACCCAAACGTGCATGCGCCTGTTAGAGAGTTTCGAGATTTCAGCAGGGAGCAGGACGTGGACATTTTGGACTTACTAGACCAATTCTTTTATGATGAATTTGTCAACATGGGGGGGAGTAACGAAAGTGATGTGAATATAAACAACTTATGGGATTTTTAAGCAATTAGCACTTACCTGCATCAACAAATTTGTGCCTCTCCGCAAAAAGACAACACGCAGGGAAAGTCCGTGGATAAGTAGAGAAATACTGCAGTTAAAACGTCAAGTTAAGTGTATGTGTAAAAAAAACAAAAAAAGAACAAGTGCAAAAGTGCCGGTTTTGATGCTTAGAAGACAGCTGCGGTCGATGATAAAAAATATCAGATACCGTTTTTTTAATGTGGCGATGGACAGCTTTTCACGAAGCGACCCTCAGAAATTTTGGTACTATCGATCTGGTGGGAAACGTATCGTAAAAAATATAAAGATAAACGACAGGGAAATATGTGATAATTACTCTATCTCGAAGGCATTCAATGATTATTTTAGTTCGGTGTTTACGAAACAAGATAGTAGTATCACTGCGTTTGAACCTAACCAGCTGACCCTCCCTGATGTTGCCTTGTCTGAGGCAGGCGTACTTGAGGCGCTCCTATCGTTAAATGCCAAGAAAGCATGCAGGTCAGATGGTATACCAAATATATTTTTATGTCACTATGCCGAGTGGTGCGTGAAATTTCTACTAATATAATATGCGACCGTAGCCTAAACCATGGAAGAGTTCCACAGGAATGGAAGACAGCGAAAGTTGTTCCAGTTTACAAATCCGGGGACAAACTAAGTGTTACAAACTATCGCCCAATCTCCCTACTTTGCTCGAGTGGGAAGATACTGGAACATTTCCTTTTTAAACACCTACCTTAAAATACCGGGTCAGCGCCCACTCAAAATTTCGAGATAATCGCAAAAAATGGGGAATGGGTGCTTGTCCGATCATTAATTTTACATATCAATGTACTCAGCATATTTTCTCAGATCTTACCAATTTAAAAATAGGCGCTTAACGTGGAAATGGGCGGATGCACGGTATTCTACGGTATCCATGCACCTCGAGGACAATGTTTTTTTGTGTGAAGAACAGCACGGCTTTCGTCGAGGCCTATCGACAGTGACACAGCTGTTTCATACTGTAAATGAATTTGCAATGGTTATGAATAGAGGGGGACAAACTGACGTCATTTTTTCAGACTTTGCGAAAGCTTTTGATTGTGTCTCGCATCCAAAGCTGCTTTACAAATTAAGACAGTTGCTCAAGAATGAAAAGATTCTACGGTGGTTGGACTCCTACTTATCCCAACGGCAACAATTCATTCGCATAGACAGACAATGTTTCATCCCCCAAAGTTCCAGTTTTATCAGGAGTGCCGCAAGGCTCTCTACTCGGCCTGTTGCTATTTTTGGTATTCATAAATGACCTGAACACATGTCTGCCTATTCCGTGCCGGCTTTTCGCTGCTCTGTTTTCAGAGATAGGTTGTGTTGAAAACCAAGAAATACTTAACAACTCTCTTGCTTCTATTTATGACTGGTGTTGCAACTGGCAAATGACACTGAACTGTAAAAAATGTGTGCAGATGAATATTACCAGAAAAAAAAAAACCTAGGCCCTTTTCATACTCTGTGAATGGTGTTCCCTTGGAAGCTGTTAGAGAATACAGGTACCTTGGTATTTTCATTGCGTCTGCACGCAATGAATGCGCACGTAAGTTACATAGTGTCCAGAGCATCGCAAAAACTGTGGTTTTTAAGAAGAAAACTAACCTACTGTACACCCAAAACAGTTAACAGCATACACAACTTTAATTAGGCCAATACTAGCATACGCTGACTTGGTATGGGACCCATACACAGCAAAAAACATACAGCAACTAGAACGAATTCAGACCAAAGCATTGCGTTTTGTTTATAACCGTTACGACAGGCTGACTTCCGTCTCTCAACTGTATACACTGTCAAGCATACCCGAACTCAAAACACGCAGGAAAATTAATCGCCTTAAGTTTCTTTATAACATAGTCAATGACAATGTTAAACTTCCATTCGAAGAATACATGCAATACAATACATCCAGACAGACACGCAACAAACGAGAAAACCATTATAGTGCCACAATCTAAAAAGGACTCTTTTAAATACTCCTTTATACCGCGCACTGTTCGTGAATGGAATAAGTTACCTATAACCGTTATTAATGAATTCACATCTCCTTGTTTTGTCGTGGCAGTTACTAATCATTTATTGTCATAGAATAAAGGGCTGTTTATACTCCGACGTTTAGCGCAGTGAATGCAGCATGGCGCAGAACGCGTGCCTTTTATTGGCCGGCAACCAGGAACTCGATATCAGCGGCCAATCAGCATTTGTGCGCGCTATGCTGCGCCGCGCCCGTCGACGTTACGTTGGAGTATAAACATACCTTAAGTTTGCTTTTTGTGTTCAGAATATCTTCGAGTGTTGGTGGGGTTTTTCTTCATTATTTGTATGCTCTTGTCACTTTGCGTTGCATTGCCGATTTAGCTTATAGGTAGTTGTTATGTTTTGTGTGTCTACATGGTACAGAGTACTTGCTGTACCGTGCTCACCTTGCCTTGGACACCGTCTAGGTGTCTGGCAATATTTCCAAATAAATAAATAATAAATAAATGAATGAATGAATGAATGAATGAATGAATGAATGATGATGATGATGACAATGATGATGATGATGAACTCATTTAGCTATGCAATCACTTTCTCATTTTCAAGCAATGTGCTAACAGATCTTGGCATCTGCTCCAAAAGCGTCAGTGGCTGGTTCTGACTAATATTTCACCTGCAACAAAACCTGCTACGAAAACTCAAATGCCGCTTCGATTAGTGCTATAGTAGCAATTTCGATCGTGGCCTTCCGACCGCAAAAGCCAAATGGAGAAATCTGGCGACCGCCGGTTGATGCCGGCCGTGCAGTCCTCTCCACCTTCCCCACCGTGTGTGCTTGCCACCTCGCATAACTCAAGGTCTCAAGTCCCTCCCCGCCGTCGCTTGCCCAGGGCACCGAGTTCCTGTACAAGGACAGCTGGGGCGAGGAGCACAAGGGCTTCTGCGTCCCCACCCTGTGCACCATCAATGTGTACAGCAGCTCCATCAACATCATAAACAACCTCCCCGAAGGCATCTCCCCTGGACAGGTGGGTCGCCTTGCTCCCGGCACGTTGAGGGACGGTACGCACATCTGCGTTTCAGTACGCTCAAGCGCGTTGTGCCCATTCGTAACCGAGCTTGTAAGCACTTACAACGAGAGAACACTGACACACGGGTGCCATCTGTTAGGCAGCCTGGAACCGTCCCGACTTGCCTCGGATGGGAAAGGATTGACGAGCGTGAAACCGAAAATAAAGGTTTAATCGGCGAACTTGTGCAAGGAACAAAAGAAAGAATGTACGTCAAGGAAGCAGCCGCAAGTGTTGAGGTGTCAGCGTAACAGCTGGCTAGCGCGAGAGTCCGAGAGTGAGTTGGCAAGGCCACGCTGGGCTCTTCATCTACTACCCTCAGTGTCAGAGTAAACATAAATCTTCTATAAGTACGAAGAAGCGTTCCTTCTTGGCCACGCACACGGCATTACGACTATACTCCGCGACAACTTTTCTTGGCAATGCAGTGGAAGGTACAGGCCCGCGTCCCCTCTCCCATTTGGAGTGTACGCAGGCTCTCCTCCTCTCCCCGGAAATGGGGGAGGAGGAGAGCCTGCGTACACTCAAAATGAGAGAGGGGACGCGGGACGTACCTTCCACTGCATTGCCAAGAAAAGTTGTCGCGGAGTATAGACCGAAGGTTTTGCAGTGGTTGCGGGATAAGCTCTACGCACTATCTACGTGAAATGGTTGCTTTAATGTTTTTGGAATTATTTTGAGCATGCAGTGAGAGAACAATGCAGAAAAAAAATGATAAAAACATATCCTCGGATCGGACGTGTTCCAAGGCTATCGATGGCCCGAGGTAGTAATGTCGTTTATGACATAGAAATTAATATATTTCCTAAAACAGAAATGTATGTTGAAGTAGACTATTATCACCATATACAATCCAGAAAGAAATGTGGCCATTTTTTTTCTCCAGACTAGACACAAGGCTTTTTACAGCGAAGCTATTATACGCTAGGGTCTGGGAAAAAAGGCGTCCTCACATGTTGACAGAAAACTCCCCATTGGCTGTGGCAAGTATGAATTGGTCGTGGCAACTTTTGAGCCTATGACTCCATATGAGTGAAATTTACAGTGTGTACTGGCAGTTACAAGACAGAATGCAGTGCAAAGTTTCATCTTTCTACATGAATTGTAAAATAAGTTATAGTTGTTTTTAATAGGAACACACCGAATTTGTTTAGGAAAACAATCATTAAAAAACTAATGTTAGAAAACTAACATTTTTCTACTCTAGATCTGCAGCAGAATGCCTGGAGAGTGCAACTGTGAAAACAAAATTTCCAAAAAGTAATTTATTTTATGCTAACTTCGCAGTGAAAAATCAAATAAATATTTTGCCTTTTATGTTGTCAAAAAAATGTTAACATCTTTTATAAAACACATTCACAAAGTCAAAAAAACATTCCACAGTTGTATTGCCCATAAATTCCAGTTAGGAAAAACAATGAGTGAGTCTTTCCTCTTGTCTTATTAGCAAACGATAGTTTTCCTAAATTGAAATTTATGCCAAGAAGTGGTATGGAGAAAAATGTGTTCAAAGTTCTCCAAACCCTATCTTTTCTTTAGTTTCGGTGGGCCGTGTCTCTTTAATTGTGACGCGGCGACGGCGTTGGGTCCTGATGGTGTGCCGTTTTGTCGCAGGCCATCTGGGCCCCGGAGGACACGGGCATCGTGTTTGTCGGCTGGGACGGCAACCCCTGGAAGCTGGGTCTGGCGTTCTGCAACAACAGGAGGCAAGGGTCTCACCTTCTACTTTTGGCTCGTATATTTGTGCATATGTGTAGGATGCATTTCCGATGAAACGATAGTGTCCGCCACTCCCCAAACTTGGTCCCTTTCTGGTGCCTCTCGTGCCGTTCCTTGGCCTGCCGGTCTATTTGTGCGGTAAAGTTTTGACTTCTCGATCACACCCCAACGTGGGAAAGACATTCCAGCTGCTGCAGTGACCAGTTTAGGTTTGAGTAGCGGGCATTAGATCAATGTTTGGGCAACCAAGCGGTTAAGCTGGAAGAGCACCGTACGCCTCTATCGCTCGCCTGCGATAAACCCCGTTGGATGTGACAGGATACACCTGAACGATCTAATAATTAAATAAATTTGAAGTGCCTATTAGCAGGAAAACAAAATACTTGAAATTCAAACAAAGACACAAACCAAGTTTGCAGTTCATGCTCACGTTTTGAAGTATTCATACTATGAAAGAATTTTGGAGAGCTTGCTACCACCGTAAAATTTCGACATCTTGTAAACCCTGAGATGGGGAACGATAAAAAAACGGACGAACACAACAAAATCTCAAACGCAGCTGAATTTTATTGATATGAGCATGCCAATAAATAGACTTTCAGACAAATGAAGAAGAGAAAGGGCAAAAAGAACTCAAACGCATAAACAAGACGGGCAACGAGTTCGCCCCAGACAGCCTGAGCCACTCCCCGGCTCCAACACTTTCCGAAAGGGAGCCGACCACCCGAACAACAACAACCCCCAGGTCAACATACAAGGCGACCTCCAAAATGCTAAAGCCCTTCAAGTTTACAAAGCCCCCATCACACAAGCAAAAACCCTTTCATCCGATCACTGATAACCAAGGACGGCTGGCTCACACAATTCCCCTGTGTCGCAGAGGTGGTCTACAAGATCCCCTCTGACTGCGGATTGAGTTATGTTGGTCAGACAGGGCGTTGTTAGAATGACCGTCTTACAGAGCATAAAAGGAGTGTAAAGAATAGCGCGCAGAGTTCTGAGTTTGCAAATCATGTTAGTTCTTGTAATTTTTGTTCCCCTCTTTTGGATGAAACTTCCGTTTTGTGTAACAAAAAATAATTGTTTAGAAGGCTAATTAAGGAGACTGTGCATTCGCGAGCAGATCGCAGACAGAACCATGTGAACCCGCTGCAAACTCGCTTGTCACACATACCTGTACCGCAGATCTCATGGTTGATGTGATTCCTGTCGGACATCGTTTGACATCCGACGGGAATCGGGGGTGGGAGATATTTAGCCAGAAAAACTAGATGGGCAATCTCTCGGGGTGAGTGCCCTTACGGGATTTTATGCTAGTGTTGTTTTCTACAATAACTACTGAACCATTGTATCCTAAATCTTTAATTTTTTCACCAAACTCACTCAATCAAACTATTGTGCCCTTTTTTTTTCTGTTTTCAATTGCAATGTGTTAAAAAGGTAGTCCGGCGATTCTTCGGCCACCCCAACTAACTATATTTTCGAAATCGCCGTCCTTTATTCTTCCCCCTATGCTATTTAGTATCGCAAAATTTAGAATAGGTAGTTATAGTAAAATCGGCAAATGAAAATGACGCCAAAACGAAGATTCGAATATACCCGCGCTTTTCATTGCCTTGACGTCACGAGATTGCAGGCTTCTGGTTCGAGCGGGCAGTTTAAAATTGAACTATGCCGAGCATTTGTTTCGTGCTGCTGCGCGGGAGCTGAAGCAACCTTCCAAAGCATTCATTTGACGCCATGAAACTGTTTGTAATCAGTTGGGAACAAAGTCTACGGCCCAAAGAGGGAACCCCTGCCTTCCCATGACGTCACTTTTTCAATGTTTCCAGTAGAGCTTTTCACTTTGGAAAACACAATGAGGACCGAAATTATAAATTCTGTAACTTTGCAAAAAAATGTTGTTTTGTCCAAATATTTGGGTTACTATTTCAGCGATGTTTGTTGGCGTTTTTAGCAAGTTTTTAGGCAAATCAGGGACAGTGAAGAAAACGGCAGAGTACCCCTTTAATTATAGGTGATACTGCTTTATAAACAGCCATTTAGCTTAAGGATATATAGCTGACCCTTGGAAATCATCATGTATACCTGGTAAAAAAAAAAATTAGAATGAAAAATCATTAATTATTTAGAAGAGATTACTTAATTATAGAGTGTTACATTGAGCGATACCTTTTCTTTACATGAGATATGCAAATTGGATTGCAGACTCAAAATCAGCAATAAAGGGGCCGTGCAACAATGTTTGAACTTCGGTCAAATAATTGTGGTGTTGTTCTCTGTCACGTCTGGATTAAAGAACTGAAAACAAATTTTGCCTACGTGGGCTGGTTCTTTAAAAAAACAAAAGTCAAGCAATTGACATTTTGGACGCTTCCAAACCACTCTCAACTCTTACAGCTTCTTCCGTGTCACGCGTGCAGTGACGTGCAATGGGGGATAGGGAGTATCCGGTTGGGGTTTTCTTTCAGAGCCTCCAGCGTGCAGCCTCTGCTTGCAATTCACACGGCAACCTTGAAGCAAATACTTTACTAGGGGGAATACATTCCACTCCTCGAGTATACAATAGCCTTGGGGCGGACAGGTTTTTTGGGTTTTCCCCGGGTCGAATGGCTGGACGTCCCGCAGCCGTGACATTTCCCCCTTTGAATTGGGGGGCTTGGCGAGAGCCGTCTATTGTTGGGGAGATCTCAGCTATCGGGCGGTAAATGATGATGGTGATTCTTGATTTTGAGGCTGGCTTTTCCCTCGAATGCGGTGGCCGGTGGGCGCGCCGCTGGTCATTTGATTGTGTGTCTTTTAATCTATCTTATTTTATTTATACATATAGACGCGTATAAATAAAAAACACAAATGGTTTGCTGGCCAACATCCGGTAGTGCCTTAAAAGAAAGAACAATAGTGTTTTCTTGTTCATAGGATTCATTATATCTAAAACTACTCCATGCTAGTGGCACACATCACTGAAATAACATATGCAATACATAAAATAATAGATTGTATCTTGAACACGAATCGGCGAAATACACATAAGGGAGTTTTTTTGTTTCCAAAAGCCCAAATTAAAAACTGAAACTAAACTAAACTTGCTGAAACTCGGGGTACATCGCGTGCATCGTTCAAAAAAGTATCAGACGAAAACACCACGCAACACATTTGACGTTGTTTGACACCTCGAGACACTGGCTTGAACCGGTGCACTGACTGCTGGCGTAGCGTAGCGTGTAGCTGTGTAATGTCTGCGACTGATAATAATAATAACTTACTTGCAAAAAAAAAAGTGAAAGCCGTTTACAACTCCCTGTAACGCCGAATTGGAGCGCAGCTCTTGAGGAGGAGGAGGGAAGGGTACTGAGGGGGGGCAGACTCCTTCTCCTCATCCTCTTCCCTTCATTCTTGAATATGCTACGGGGCATCACCTGACTTCGGGGGGAGGGGTTCACGTGACCTCGGGGGGGGGGGGGGGTCACATGACCTTGGGGAGGGGGTCACGTGACTTGGGAGTCACATGACCTTGGGTTTCACATGACCTTGGGAGGTCACGTGACCTCTGGGGGTCACATGACCTTGGGGTGACCTTGATGGGTCACGTGACCTTGGGGGGGTCACATGACTTCGCGGTTACGCCGACGGCGACGCCGACGCCGCTTAAGCCAGAAACAAGCGCCTAAGAGCTGCGCTCTAAAAAAAAAAACGACATGTCGTGGCGCGGAGAAATCTGGAGACGTCACTGCCGTGGCCACCGCGAACATCCTGATGCGCATGCATGACAACTGACGCGGACCTCCCCTCCGTCAGGGCTGGATTCGGCGCTGTAGGCGTTCTGTCTATTGCAAAGGAGCGGGGTTGAATGTATTCCCCCTGGTAAAGTATTTGCTTGAAGGTTAGTTTGAGCAATGTGGCAAAGGGGAGAGAGAGTGAGGGGGGAGGAAAAAGCTTGCCTTTCCATAAGGAAGTCCAACTGGCGTAGTAGCACAGTAAGGTGAGGCTCAAGGGAGGAATACTTTTTTTCACGTCAAGCGAGTAATGCCACTAAAACTGAATATACCGTAAAATCCCGAGAGATAGCCCACCTAAAATCAAAAGCAAATTGGGTGAAAATATCAAGTGGGCTAACTTTCCGCGTACAATCAGAAAAATTTGAAACAATTCTATTTTTAGGTCATGCTTGCCTTCCAAGCTTGTTATCGTGGCGAGGGGCAACGAAGCAAAGATGACCACTTGCCAGTCATCACCGATTGGTTATATCCCGCCATAGCTAACTAGCCGCATTTACGCCGAGGCCATCATTGATCCCAACACTACTATTACTAGAAGTGGGCTATCTTTCGGTGTTTAAAAAAATATAGCAAATCAAGCAAAACATAGGGGTGGGCCATCTTTTGGGAGTGGGGCATCTCTCGGGATTTTAATGTAGTACAACTTGTCCAATGATATGAGATTTTTGATGCATTGACTCGTGTTGGAACGACAATGTTTATAAATTATAGCATTACATTGGGCACATGATGGCACATCCTGCCAACTTATTACATTACACCTGTTGCGCATCACACCTTGGTTCCCATGGCCACCACCTCGTTGCTGTAAATCGCGAAATATTCCCGTTCTTTTTCTTTGGTGTTATGCAACAAAATTGCGATAGTATTTCAAACGAATGAAGCAATTTCTTCATTTTCTTTTGGTAAGATAAACAATGTAAAAATTTAAAATTGCAAATTTTTTCGAAGTTAAAATTGTTGGATCACTTGTTTAAGAGTAGATTGCAGACTCAAAATCAGCATTAGCATTAGTGCAGCAGATGCAGGCGTATGCTTACACAGTTAAGAAGATAACAACAAAAAAGCACCCCAAAACTGCTACAAATCCACGAAGGGAATTCCTCGTGTGTTAGGTATATGATGCATACCTGCCAACTCTTCCGAATTTTTCGTAAAATGTACGAATTGGGTCTAATTTTACGACTTTACGAATCTTGCTTCAAATTTTACAAAAAAAAATTATATAAAATTTTTTTTTTTTTTAACTTTTATTTTTTTGTAAAATTGTTGCTGGCGGTATTTTGTACCGCCACAGAGGGCTATAGGTACCGTCCATGGCAGCGTCGTGGTTTTTACTACCCGTCTATTCGGTAGTCACGGATCCGAAACCAATCCAAAACCCAAAGCCTTTGTTCGTGTGTTCGGCGGCGCACGTTGGTTCGGCATGTTCAAACGTGTTTGGGCCTCTCAGTTTCGGCCAGTTTCAAGGCGAGCAATGCGGCTTCTACACGTCCTACACGTACGAATTCCCGTGCTTCGTGCCGACCAAAAGTGGAGAGAAGTTTGCATTCTTTAGCACGTACACGTGTGACGCAAGCGTTTCGCAGGGTGACTGCATATTGCTTCGCCTAAAGACCACGTCCACGGCCGCGTGAGTTTTACGAATTTGAGATTCCACAGGTTGGCAGGTATGATGATGGGACACCACCACATTGTTGATAGCCTGCCATCGTCCATTTGTGGAACAGTATCAACACTACAAACACTGCTTTGTCGCCTTTGTATGCATGCCAAAAGACCGGGCTTCTGTGACTTTTTTTACAGCAAAGCTGTTTATGGCTAGGGTTCCATGGATTTTACATGTGCGTCAACAAAACCTCTACGCTCGCACTGCCGCACGCGCCACATGCTCACGGCTTTCTCATATAAAAGATTCAAAGTAAATAACCAAAATAGAGCGTTGACAAATACGCGTGCAAGATGCCATTTGTGCAAGATGCCATGCCTTTTGCTTTAGAACAGTTACTGCTGCAAACGCCGGCGCCGCATGCGCACGCCTTCCCCGTTTAAAAGATTCGAAGTAAATAACCAGAAAAAGGCGTTGATGAAAGCACGTGCAAGATGCCATTTGTTTTAGGCTTTTGCTTTTGAACAGTTACTGCTGCAGACGCCTACACATGTGGCGCGTGGAACACCATTCCCTGTATTCTCCTTGATGCTTGAGTAATTTAGTAATAGGTCTATTAATTAGATCAGTTATCACTAGGCACCATTTTCAAGATCAGTGGACTCTTGGGTAGTTAATAAAGGTTTATCATTGCCTCTGTGCGACCCGCGTCGGCCATGTCTACGCTCACACCGCCCTCTCTTTGTCGTCGTTCCAGGCGCTTGCATGCCTAGTTTCTTTTCCTTCCGCTCTCCCGAGGGGTGGTCCCGCCGTGCGTGTCTACTTCCCGCCGGGCGGCGGTCCCGTCGCATGCTTATAGTTTCCTTGGGTTCCTCAGGGCAGCGATAGTCGTCCACGCGAAATAATGACCACCGATCAAGGCAACAATAAATGTGTGTGTGTGTACCTTTCGTCACGATGACCGCCATTCAAGGCAATAAATGTGTTTGTACCTTTGTTCAAAATTCTGCGTCACATTTGTGTAGTGTGCTAAACAGCTTTGCTAGTCATCCACCGTCAGAGTGGAATGGCTCATGATTTTTTTCTTGTGCATGCTTTATTTGATTAGCATTCGCTTCACTGAATGATGTTTCATCAAATGAAGCTAAAGGGTCAAGGATTTGCTTTTGCGAGTGAGTGCGTGTGTGCTGATTTGTTTATGATTTTTGCTGTGTGAACAAAGAAAATGCAATGAACTATAGTCGGTTACAAGTCTAGAAGGTAGGAGAAGCTCCTCCCACAAGCGTGATGCGCCCGTTTCTAATCACTCCGCAGTCGAAAGAAGAGTTCACTGGAAACGCTCCTTGTTCCGCTTCAATGGATTCCAACTTGTCTCCGATCCCACTTTTTAAGAAAGCGACCTTTGTATTCATCGGAGAGGGAACCGAGCCCCTGAAAGCAGCCTTTGTATCCATCGGAGGGGGAAGCTAATCCCCGAAAGTCGTATTTGTTTCCGTCGGTGGGGGAGAACTCTAATCTCCCTCTCGTTGCTTCCACAATGCTAGGTCAAAGTCGAAAGATAAAGCAAATATGTACAAAAGGCAAGACTCTTCTCGCGCGTTGGCCGCGACGTCACCGAAACGATGGGACGCTATTGGATACGGAGGTGGCGGAGGGATATATGATTCCCTTTGAGGGGCATTTGCCGCTACCTTCTTAACCTGTAACCGACTTTAGTAGTTTTGGAGGGGCAGTGTAAGGGAATGCCAATAAATACCGTAAAATACTGAGCATCCACCCATTCCGTAGTAAGTGCCCACGCCTAAATTTTGTAACGTTCGGAAAATACACGAAGGATGTATTTTTACATATTGTTGACCTAAGGGCGCTGTTTGCAGAAGATATTACAGTAGATCTGTAATAAATTTATTTTATGTCATGCCTTTGTTTGTTCCAGATCTCAGCTTTATTACTACGAGTTTGAATTGGACAGCTACAGTGAGTATCATACTTTGGAAGATCAATCAAAGAGGGGTGTTATATTTGATATGTTGATGACACTTACCTTCAATATTAACTGGAGTTCCTAAAAACAAAAACAAAAGACTAAATGGTCTTACTTATTTTAAGCTTTGTAGTCTACAAATAGGGTCCTATATTCTCAGTAAGCACCGATAAATCCCAGAAATTAACCCCGCCAAGCTAGTTTGATCAAAATGGGGGAAAACCAATACCCCAATTATAATGCATTTTAATCCAAAGTTCCAAGCAAGCTGGACAAGAATGACGAAAATAATCCCTGGAGAAGGGACACCTAGCTGTGTTTGGAGATTTTTGTAGCGTGAGCTACACTGGCCGAGGTTGAGCAGTTTCGCGTGGCTCTCATAATGAGCCGTGCTCATTATGCGGAGCACGCTCCACATAATGAGCACGCCGCCGCCGCTGCACGCTCCGCATAATAAGCACGACGCCGTGCGCCGTGCTTATCAAGCGGCTCCGGTGCAGCGTCAGACTTGGCTACTGCGCAACGGAGGCGCACAGCTGGGCACTAGGCGGCGCCAGTGTTGCCTCGCCGGTCTGCGTATTCCAGAGGGGTGAGGTCATAGCCGCGGCAGACGCACTGGCGCCGCCTAGTGCCCAGCTGTGCGCCTCTGTTGCGCAGTAGCCAAGTCTGACGCTGCACCGGAGCCGCTTAATAGTGCCTTGCATTTTGTGCGCATAAGCTCACGCTACGTATATCCTTGCATAGCCGAGCTAAGCCACTGCAATTTTTTTTTGTTCGTCCTTTGTCCCTTTTGTTCCCCTTCTCCAGGGATTATTTTCGTCATGGACCCCGAATTTGAGCTCTCCCTGAACAGAAAGAACTCGAGCTTTACGGGAAGAAAATCTTGTTTAGAGCTTTATCTCGTGTCGACCCCAGACACCGCACCTGATGAACTGTCTGCGAGGCTTCTCCTTGCTTCGGAACCACACACCTCATCTCGTTTCCTCTTTTATTTTTATCAGTACGGGGATGTTCCCCGAGGCTTTGGGAACCCGAAGCCTATGTCCTGTTTTCCTAAACATAAGCCCCATTAAACCCTCGTTTGACACCAAAACATTATACCAAAAAACACCGAATCAGCGGCAAAAGTTGAGATGCCATGGCTTTTGTGAATGATAGATTGTGTTAACGACGATTTCTACATGATACGAGTCTTTTCGTGCTTTCATAAAGCGGGCATTTTTTTAGAGGTATGCCACATACAATGCGAAAACCGTCGTAGTGCCGTCCAGTTTGCCGGCTCGCTTCTCGGCCGCACAGCCAGGTTTTCCCCCGCGTGACTCCGAGACCCCCCCCCCCCCCTCGCAGTTGCCATCGGGGACACGAACAAAAGCATCTACTCGCCGCGGTTCAGCCCTGACGGCTCCACCCTGGTGTACCTGCAGGCCGAGGTCGGGGGACCGCACTTCCAGTCTTGCCAGCTCGTCAAGGTGTGTCCCCGCCTCAGCCCGCGATCTGTCCATCGCTTCTGCACAAACCCAAAAGGTCGACCTTCGTCGGGACATGGGCCCATTCCCGGCCTCCAACCAGTCGATCGCTCAAGCACGAACCCGAAGAGTCTATCCTCTTTGGGAAGCGTGGTGGTGGTTTACGTGCAAAAGTTCAAACAAACAAATTGGCAGTCTTCTTGGGGTTTCCCAAGGGTGTTTTCTAAATGCTACGTATTTAGAATGCCCGAGCGGATTTTTCGTGAACTGGTGCTTTAACTCCCGGTAGGCCGCTGCGTAATTGCAACTGGCTTCCCGTTTCTGCTGGGCTACATGACATGCTGGAAGCGACAAATTAAATATATCCCAGATATTAGTGCCAAGAAGTTTTGGTGGCAGTTTCTTTTTGTGACATCACGACTGGGGTTCGCCTTGCCACGAGGTCGCGAATTGTGATCCTTGCTACTAATCATCGGCTGCAAACAATGTGTTCAGTGGTGTGCGTAAAAAGCATGGTGGAAGCTTAGAGTCGTCGCGTCGTTAAATCAGCATCGTCCAAGTTGACACTGTGACACCGGCCTTATTTCCACTTATGTAAGCAAAATTAATTTGACTAAAGATGTCATGTGAGCATTTGACCAATCGTGGTTTGCCAACCACGGCAATGCTTTTGATCGCACACATCAGAACAGGAGGAGTGTGTGGTGGAAATTCGTGTACATTTCTGTCTTTATAATTCATTATCATTGTTAATTAGGGGTAATGAATTAGTGGGACCTGCTAAACTTAGCGAGATGTAACTCCACAAACTTTAGCGGCCGTGCGACAGCCAGAGTGCCTTTTTCTGCGCTCTCCGAGTCTCGCACCTCGCATTTTGGGCATTTTTTTTTAGGGCATTTTGCACTTTAGGTTATGTTGACGAAAATTTTTTATTTTGTTTCAAATTCTGTTTTTTCTGCTGAACTAGAATTATTTAATCCAATCGAAAATTTAATTTTTTATTAATTTTTTTCTTCTTAGTATTGAAATTTTAGTTCTCTTAGTGTATGGTGGCTGGAAGGGGAAGTGTGCCAGGCACCGTATGCGTGCAATGATAAGGAGGGGTGCAATAAGCGAGGAAAGATTTGAGAGAGCCTGGATTGTATAGAGACTCCATCTGAAACCGTGGGAGTGTTTCCAATGTAATGGCGGACGCCACCGGCAAAGGAGGAAAGCAGGTGGAGAGGCCGAGGCGCTCGCAGACGATCAGCGTATTCGTCACCTCCTCGCAGCTCGAATTACAAATGCAGCCAATAAAGCACGTGACCCCAATCGAGCAGTAGGGAACTCTCTGTAATCTAAGCTCTCTCAAAATTTTTGCCATCGCCTAACTCGTCTGCTGGCTGCAGCGGCCCTAGCGGTCCCCAAATATTTCTTTGCGGAATTTAGGTGCATGACCCATTTAACGGCTGAAACGTGCACAACTCGTGTAAGTTACAGAAACCTGCATCAAAATATAGAGAAGTCATGTGACCTGCCAACACACGCGCTGCGGGCAGCAGATGTGATGCAATGAAAATGTTTTTTGCCACCGCGAGGAGCGCTGCAGTCTGCAGACGAGTCGCTTTCATTGCAACTCTGTGCAACCCTCCGCTCCTGCCCGCCACACTTCCCCTTTCAGCTACCATACGTAGTGTAATAAAAAATGTGCAACACAAAAACTGTTAGGTTCATATCTTTAATTCTAGTTCGGTACTTTTGAAAACCTATGTAGGTGGCAGGAATAAAAAAAATCAACCCTCTATAATGGCAGGTTAAAGGCCGACAACCATACTCGAGATTCTGCAAGGCAGAAGATCCTGCTCACCATGGGGGAGGAGAAAACAGGCAGCGGTGGACAGGGTAGAAGAGAGAGGAGGAAGTGAGGGAAAAGTGGAAAGCGCAAATTGGTCATCGGCCTTTAAGGAAATAATGGTATCTATGTACTGAAAAACATTGTTTTGAGATAATTGAGTTTAAAGTAAAAAAACAGGTGAATAACAAATTGCTATTGGCACCACTACCCTCAGAGTCATTTCTTTAATAGCCACTAGCTTGGTAGTCATTGTTAGAGTCATGTTCTCGCTTTTCGGCTTATTGCCTCTCTTGCCGGGCCTCTTTCGTGACCTGCCGTGTCGTTTGACCGCAAAGTATATTCGAGTGCGGTCAACTTCCCTCGGCCACTTGATGGTGTTCCACCCAGGGTTCAGTCCACAGGACTTCAAAATATTGGCTCGTACAATGCCACCACCATTGAATGAAAGAACAGCATTCAGTGTCGCCATTTTGTTGTTCAAAAACACAGGCGCTTGGAAGTACACACGTGGAAAAAACATGCACAGCATCTCGAAAGTGTTCGGGTTAAAGAAAAAGCTGAGCAATAGTTGCCAGATAATTTTTAAGATGTGGCTCAGTCTGAACATGCTTTTAAATCTGGTATTGAATTTTCTTCTCGTATCTCAGAAAGGGCGCGTCGCACCCGCTACTTGCTTTCGGAAAAAGTGTTTTTCACCCCGAAATATGACTTTTGAAGGATGGTGTAACAATAGAAAATGTGAAAAAAAAAAAAAGAAAAAAAATTGTTTTTTTAATTATTTTAGGCTCTCAAAAATTCTTATACTCTCAACAAATCTGTAAGTGTGTCGGTCCCTACGACGTCGCAAAGTTTTCCGCCCAGCACGGCGCCACCGCGGATGTGGCTGGGAAGTGTGCCTAAACACCTGTTTCGCTGCCAAGGTCAGTTTGGACCAGGATGTAAGATAGACAGGTGGGGAAACGGCCCATAGAAGCCTACCGCAGCGTTGTGACCGGATTGTGTACTTGTCTGCTTGCGGGTACCCCCGTTTTGCGACAGATGGCGCTGCGGCGAGAGGAAAAAAATTGGAATCGAATTTGGATGGAACTTTATGGGAGAGTGCGCAAAATAAACCGAGAGCACGACATTTCTTCATTGAAAGTCCACGATAAATCATCTCCGTCAGTTTAGCCGGTCGCCACCGGTCGCCCACTCGGTGTGAGAGTTTGCGGTGCTTCACATAGATGGCGCCACAGAAAAAGAGAAACCCGAGGGGGACACAATCTGGTCACTCATTTGGCTCTCGTTTCCCCACCTGTCTATCTTACACCCTGGTTTGGACCGACACATCGGCAGTTGTCAACTTCGGAAGACCGTCATTTTCCAGTTTTGCGGGAGAAGTCGGGTGTCGCTTGATTTTTGCTGAAGCACGTTGGATGTCAGTATATCGAGCAAAATTATGCACCAGAAAATTTATAGACTCCACTCAGGTTGGATGGCAAGAAAGGAGTGGGCAGCTAACAAGTAATAGGCTCATAAGGACTGTTTCTCGCTAGTAACCTTTGCCCCCTCCCTCGTCTCTTTGCAGTGCAACTGGGAAACAAAACAGACAGTCATCGTGGTTGACAGGGTCAACTCTCCAGTCGGTGGGTGCAAACTGCCTTTGCCGGTGGGCTTGCAGGCTGCTGATTATCGGAAAAGCTCGTTGGACACACTTTGTTATCCTTTGTTCTTTCTGGACTACTGGCTCACTGTCTTCAGTAGTATGTAGCGTAATGGAATGAATAACTGCGCGAGTTGGTACGTACTTGTCTTGAAACAGCGCGACAAGACGTGGACAAAGGCTGCTTCTACATCATTAGATAGCGACGTGGAATTTTTAGATCGGGGGGACGACGCATTGACACTGTTGAACCGATGATGCCGAATCATTTGTTGCGCAGGCGCAATTCCACTCTGAGTAGAGGGTTGTGCGTGTATGTATGTTCTATCTTGGTTCTTGAAAAATAAAACCAGCCAGTTAGTCGGCGTTCGTGTCGTTCAGTCTCTCGCTTCGTCCGTGTCTAGTCGCACTCTTTGATGATGAGTATTGTATCTACTCGAATATAAGTCGACCACTGATATAGGTCGAAGCCTTTATATTAAACTCGCAGAGAATAAAAAAACAATAATTTGAATACTATAGGTCAACCTTTTTTTTCTCAAAGAACAGAGGAAAGTTTGGGCAAAAGAGTGAAACAAACCTTTATTTACAGCGTTCTTGGCTAAATCGCAGCGCTACGCCAAAAACTTAATTATCGTCAGAACTTCCAGACATGTCAGCTTCGTCGACATCTACACAAATTCGCAACAATACCTCACCAACACCGTTGCAAAATGGCGACAACAAGAAAGAAAAGAAGGTGGAGACGGGCGAAGCGACGGAAGATTAAACATAAAGACGCGAGCACCGCTGCGATCCACTGCTAGCCGCTGCGAGCCTCTGTGAGCAGTAAGAAGCGGTACCTCTACTTTATTTTGCTGCGCGTCCGCGAGGAGGAGAGGGATGGAGGGAAGGGGATGGGTCAAGGTGTGTGGCGCGTTGCATACCCCTTCGACCCCTTGCGTCGCGAGGGGCACGCGTGAGCGGCGCCGGCCACTGCAGCCGCGATATCCGACGCCCGAGGAATTTGAAGAGTGGCGGCTCTTCAGGTGCTGCTGTTTCGATTGTTTTTGTGCACCAAAAGCTTTCTGTAATAGAAAGCGGCGTGGCATTACGGCGACACCGGCTTGGTGACTCTCTAGCTTGGTGCCCTCGTTAGGGTCACGAATTGAGGTTAAACTTCTTTGGTCACGATTGTAGGTCGACCCTTGACTTTTGAAAACATTTCTGGAAAAAAGAGGTTGACTTGTATTCAAATAAACACGGTAGTATATAGCAGCGCATTGTTAGCAGAAACAAGAAATTGCTGTTTCTCTTTTTTAATATGTTTTTAGAACCAAAAGGCTCTTATCAAAACTATACTAAACTTTGTTCTACTTTACGATGGAGTACAGAGTACGCTAGGAGCCATCGAAGCCAATTCAGTGCCCTGCAAGTGTCGTGTGACCTTTGGCAAGGGTGAAGTGTCACTTGAGGTGCGTAGTCGAGTGATGCGTTTTCACAGCACTGGATTGGTTGAGATGACTCGTAGCATTCCCAGCGTCCCATTGTATGGCAAAACAGTGTGTAGGGTGGTGAAAAATGTTCATTTGAGGCACTAATTTATGCACTAAGTTTTGGTGCCCACCAGTCAATACTAATTTGAATTAATACGCAAAATAACGCCAATGTCACATTATCAGCATCGGGCAGGGCACTTCAGACTTTGCGTGAGCTCCGTTCGTGCAGATATAGCCAATGTACTGTCTTTACGAAACAATAGAGATTAAAAGTACTTCAAACCTTAGCATCTTGCAATGTTATTTTGCTGTGGAAAAATAAGTAAGGGGGAACTGGTAAGTTATCTTGAAGATTTAGTGAATCGGACGATGTAAAAACGCTTGTATCAAACACGTATTATGTTACCCTGGCAAGTGCCTTTTTTTAAACAGATTACAGCCATCAATACGCATTTCCGACCATTCTTGACCAGCTCGGTGCACAAAACCAAACTTAATGGTCTATCGGTGGGCAGTTTACGGGAGATGATACTCTCTGACCAGATTGGCCACGACTGAACAATGTATGTTCAGTCGAAGCGACGCTTGAGGTGCGTAGTCGCTGCTCTGTTCAGTGGCACCAAGTGCTTATTCGAGTTTTATATTCGTTCCGTGTTTTCGTTCAGAAACACTATGATGGGGCTTTGCAAAATCTTCGTTTTTTTCCTTGCGCATGTGTCGCAACTGCTATCGTTGTAGGGGCTTGGGAGCAGCCAAGCTGTTTAAACAGCTTTTCTCTTTCCAAGTCTCCCTCCAACACTGCATTTTTTGTTGCTGTTAGGAGAGAAGCGATTATTATTATCATTAATATGACCTTCTAATTTCAGTTTTGTTTTCAAAACTCGTGCTCTGGCTACTCTGTCCAAATTGGAGGAACGACATTGAAGCCCAGTCTGGCTTTTTTTTCTTATGAACTTCTACTCTTTCCAGCATTATTGCTCATTCAGTTGTCTAAAAGCACAGTTATTTTTGTTGGAGTTTCTACGGTGGCCGCTGCATTGAGTGCCAGTTAAAATGTGACTGATCTGTAGCCGGGTGCTGTTAAAACTGTTGGTCGATCCGTGGTTGTGCTACAGATCTGTCCCGTGTTGCGTTGTGAATAGGGGCGTCACATGTGAGCATCGGTCTTTGCATGCAAACTCTGACTGCAGGGAATGAGTTCCCTGGCCTGTACCTGCGCTCCCTTCCTCACAACTGCTTCATCAGCGACCTGAGCACAGTCATTCTCTCCAGCTGTTGGCACAGCAAGTGGGTGAGTGACCAATAGCTACCTCGCACCTACCACACTCTTTGTTAACCCTTTGATGGTGGTTGCCGTACATGTACGGCGGTGATTACAGATGTGAAAATTCCCATTTAAACGCAAAACTGCGCACACCCCGAGAGGTATTGCTTATTGTTACGTCTTTGCCGTATTCGCGCCATGTTTCACTTTGCTGGGGCTATTTATAGTTTCTAAACTAGATACTCTGCGCACATGGTACGCACAAGATGGTCGCTCTGCGTGTTAGCTGCTTTAGCAGTAGTGGCAATTGGGGCGCCAGCTCCTTTCATTGAGACTTTTAACGCCCCTCACAATTTAATATAGAATATGAGAGCTCATCATCCGACAGAGAAGCCTTGTAAAGTGCCTCTGGCTAGGAACCTAAAACCTCCGGAATGTCGCGAAAGCGGACGCATTAAAATGAAACCGAATGGATGGAAGGTGACGACTTTTTGCCGCGAGTAGTATTTTTATTTGAGGCTATCTAAACTTGAACAGCTCGCAAGTACTGTACGTACTCGTGGTAGGTCATTTTCAAAAAATTGTGTGCATTGACCCTTTACTTATTCTTTAAACAAAATCCGTCCACTGGGAAACATGATATTCCTAACGAGTGTGTTAGTAAAATATATAATTTCATTAATGCGAAAGCATTAGCTGGTCCCATGGAGCGAAGCTGGCAGCATCTGTAGCCATTGTCTGCAGCAGTGAAAAATGGCACCCAAGTGCCCATAGGCTGAGTGAAACGGCATTTAAAGTCCCATTGGCTGTGACGCGTCACATCAGATGCCTTGTCACAAAACCCAGCAGGGCCGCTCGAAGTCAAAGCGGACGTACCTCAGAAATAAAACACAAAGAAAAGCACAGCAACACAGATGGATTGTCACGGAAGCCGTGGAGCTGGCGGGCACGCTGCACTGGTGCAGTGGGGGAGCGTGATGTCATCGCCGGAGCACCATCAGAAAAAAGCAAATGTGGCGCGCTCCTTTTAGGAATGCGCTGTGTGTAGGAATACTTTCCCGTTCCTACACGTAAGCGGTCTTAAGGTACTCCGGCGATTTTTTGAGCTACCTCAACTAACTATATTTTCTGACTCCCGAGCCTTTACCCTTTCTGGTATGGTATTTAGTATCGCGAAATTCATAATTGTTATTGCGAAATGGGCAAATGAAAATGATGCAAAAACCAACATTCAAATATACCCGCACTTTTCAGTGTCGTGACGTCAGTGGCGGGCAGGCTTGCCAGGCGAGCGAGCAGTTTAAAAATTAGGATATGCCAATCATTTGTTCGGTGCTGGAGCGCGGGTCCTGGAGCGAGCTTCCAAAGCATTCATTTGACACCATTAAACTGCTTTGAATCAGTTGGGAACGAATTCTACAGTCCAAAGAGTGAACCCCTGCACTTCCACTGACGTCACTTTTTCGTTGTTGCCAGTAGAGACTTTCAGTTTGAAAAACACGATGAGGACCAAATTTGTAAACTCAATAACTTTGTGAAAAAAAAGTTATTTTAACCTAATATTTGGGATACTATTTTAGCGATGTTGTTTGGCGAGTTTAGCAAAATTTCAAGCAAATCGGGGACCATGAAAAAATCGCCGGAGTACCCCTTTAAGTGTCTGCCGAATTTTTACGGCAAAGCTGTTAAGGGCTAGTTTCCCCAGTCTCGTGTTCGTCACCAAATAAATGTCGACAAAAAACCCTGGACAGATACCTCCGTCTATGAGCGACAGCGGCAACCAGACAACCGGCTTGCCAGTTGTCTGGTTGCCGTTGTCGCTCATAGATGGTGGCAACTTTTCCAGCCTTTCAACTTTGGTTTTCACCAGAGTGGAAAGGCTGAGTTTCTCTAGGTGGCATCCTAGAAGTTGTCCTTGATGTCGTCCTAGATGCCGTCCTCGAAGTCGTCCTTGAGGTCGTCCTATATGTTGTCCTCAACTTCGTCCTAGAAGTCGTCCTTGAAATCGTCCTAGATGTCGTCCTGGAGGTCGTTCTAGACATCGTCCCCGAGGTCGTCCTAGGTATCGTCCTTGACGTCGCCTCTGAGGTCATCCTAGGCGTTGTCCTCTGGGCGTCGTCCTAGACGTCGTCCTTGAGGTAGTCCCACCATAGTACAGCTTCGCTGGTCTTCCTTCTTCACCAAAGTGGGAAGGCTGAAAGTTTTTTCTTTCGGTTATCTAGTACTGGGAAACATCTTTTGGGAAAACAACCTGGTCGTGAACGTGTTAAGACCACTTTTCTTACCGTAGCAATCTGTCTCTAGGGAAACACTTAATTTTTTGTATTTCTGTTTTTTAGGAGGTGATTGGGGTCAACACTGCAAATGGGGACCTGCTCAAACTGAGCAGAGGTATGTATTCTTAATTGATTTTTCCTTTTCTTATTAGCCTCTGTGAGAAACAAGCCGTGTTGTAGTTTATCAGTTCACGTTGTAGCTAGTGAATGTGCCCGTAGCTTGTGAAACCTGATGGCTACACAAGTCTTCAGACTTTCTAAACTTGCCGCTGAACTTCTTATATCAACCTTTCTAAGTATTGGAGAATTTCTCAGTTAACAAAATGCACAAAAATCAGGACTTGCAAGTGCTAAGCATATTTATATGGCATTCCAAATGTGTCACGCCCTTTCTAACTGTCCTTCTGTATACTTCATTATACTACACAAGAAGTATACTTCTGTTGAAAGATTCCACTGAAAGTTGTGAGCCCAAGCACACAGCCTTTTACAGCGAAGCCTGTTATGTTCTAGGATCTAAAACTGCATCTGCGGATGTTGACAGGAAACTGCCCATTAATCGTTGCAAGTATGAATAAATAAAAAAAAAAAGAGGGGGCAACCAGCGTGAATCAGCCTTCCTTGGCATTATTAGATAGTGAGGACCTGATCCCTTGTTATCATCTCTAGGCATCGTCCTCAAGGTCGTCCTATAAGTTGTCCGAGAGGTCGTCCTAGAAGTCATCCTTGAGGTCGTCCGAAAGGTAGTCCTAGGCGTCGTCCTCTAGGCCTCATCCTAGAAGTCGTCCTTGAGGTTGTTCTAGACATTGTCCTCAAGGTTATCCTAGAAGTCATTCTTGAGGTCGTCCTAAACGTCGTCCTCTAGGCATCGTCCTAGACGTCGTAAAATTAACAGCTTCGCTGTTCCTCCATCTTCAGGTGAAGTGGAAGGGCTCTACAATTTTTTGTCACTACCTTGGTGCATGTTGAAGACCCAAGGTTACCAGTCATACTGCACTCTAAATTTTTCATCTGCAGCATTGATCAGTGTTGCCATACCTTAAAAGCAAACCGACCTCTTTCTGCCTAGACATGCTACATCTAATTTGCTTCACTTAATTCTCAGTATGACGTTCACATACTCAAAGTTTCAGTGCATTTCTGAGCCCCACATTATTGATGTCTTGTCAATCACTTTGTTTCCTCTGTAAATCACAATGACTGGCTCTCCTTCAACATTGCAGGAAAGTACACACGTGGGCTTTGGTCATAAAAAGGTTGTACTAAATAAGACGTAAAATAGAGTTGTCCGATTGGACGATTGCAATGACGAAAGGGTAAATGAGGAAATTTATATTTGTGCAAACCAACTTTGAAGTTCTGAAAAGGAGAATAATCAACCACACTCACTCGGTGCAGATGGTCTTTGCGATATGGCTTCCTGAAACAGAAAAAAAGACAAAAAAAAAAAAAAAACAAGTTGCTCAGTTTGATTGATGGTTGAGGACTTCGGGGACCCTAAGAAGGCTTTTAGGGACCCTAAAGGTTTCAGACACCTCTATTTAAGAGCTACTTGCCTAGAAAGTGCAAACTTTCTTACAGTATGAGATTGTCAGTCAAGTTCTGTCAAGTCGGCAGTGACCCATCATCCTTTTCTTTTGGTTCTCCAGACGAAACGGTGGGATACTGGCAGGTGCTGACGGTCAAGGAGAATTTCATTGTGGCTAGTCTTTCGGCTCTCAACTCCACCCCACACATTGTGAGTGCCCCTTCGTTCATCCTCTGCGCTCTCAAAGTAGTCTTGCCCTTCAGATTCATAAAGCCATCACCATAATCGTAACATTAGCCCCTTTCCCACACTATTGGGGCAAAAATGGTGGTAACACAGAAAGCATCGTGCATTGTTTCGTGATGATGTTGTTCGGAGGGTCTTGGTACGAATTTCTTGCCTCGACATCGCAAATTGCGTTATGCATAGCGTCTTCGGAAGAAAGCCCTTCAAAAGCTAGTGCTCAAGCAGGAGTAAACGCAAAGTTTGCATCTCTTGCGATCGCACGTCCCTGCTTTGTCCCCGCTCTTCTGCATCTTCCCATTTCCTCCAAAGCACACGCTCCTTTTCTTCTTGTCTCTCTCCCCCACAGTATCTGTAAGCACGCTCGCTCAGCACGTAGGTAACGAGGACACACATTGTGGGCACATTGTGCGCTAGAAATGTGATGCCTTTGACTTTTAGAGCGCATGTGGGGCAAGTCGGGGCGGCCGTTGGCCAACTGATGCCACCTCCTGTCGCATCTTCCGCCAGGTGGTGGGCATGCTGTCGCCCGAGGGCTCAGTGACCGTCTGGACGCCGCTGGAGCAGGACGACAACAAGGTGTCCGGCATCAGCTGGTACATCCTCCAGTTCTCGCCTCCGGATGAGTCCAGTAAGTGCTCTTGCAAGTTCTCTCATTTTCTCGTGCAATCAAGAAAGTGAGAAATTTTTGGAGCACAACCTGAGAAGTTCACCGTGGTCTGAAAAGTAACTGTTGTTCACAACCGCAGTCTTGTAGCATGACCTCCCATCGACTGCGACACATTCCGTTCACAATGCATCAAATTAAGCTGTCGATCGCTGCTTTTCACTTCTTTATCTTGCAAGCCATTACAATGACAGTGCATCTCCACTTCCTCATGCAGCAGCTTCCTAAAGAAATTCCTAGATCTCTTACAGCAGAGCTGTTAATTGCTAGTTTCCCCAGTATCGTGTCCGCGGGCAAAGAAATGTCAACACAAAACTCTGGACAGCTACTGCCATCTATGAGCGACGGCGGCTTGGTGTTGCAAAAAAAGAATCTGTCGTTTTCCAGGGCACGTTTCCTGGCACTCTTCGTTTTGTGCCCCTCTTTGGTGAAGGCTTGCTTTTAGAGCACAGCTCTTAGGCACCCGTTTCCGGCGTGAGCGGCGTCAGCGTAACCGCGCAGTGCATTATGGGAAATGTCCCATAATGCACCGCGCGAGCCCCCCCCCCTTCCCCCCCCCCCCCCCCCCCCCCCCCCCAAGCCACGTGACCCCCCCCCCCCGGAGGACATTGAAGAATCAGGGGTATACCCTCCCCTGAGTACCCTTCCCTCCTCCTCCTCAAGAGCTGCACTCCAATTCGGCATTACGGGGAGTTGTAAACGGCTTTCACTTTTTTAGTTACGAACCTGCAAGGTTTTGTTACTTGAGACAAAACAGTGTTCCTGATTTCTCACATCGTGCAGGATTGGTTTACAGTGCGGGAACTGGCAGCAAACTTTTCTCTTTTTCCAGACATGATCTTCGAGGCCACCCTCGTGACGCCAAAGAACGAGTCCGACCTTCCTCTGATTGTGTGGCCACATGGCAAGTGAAAAAGAAGCATGGTTTCCTACCTCCTTGCATTTTGCCGACCGAAAGCTTATTTTCCGTAACATCTCGAGAGCAGGTGGTACCCGAGCTACCTTCTCAAAAGCGGCGTCCCCTTTGTTCACGTTCCAGGTGGTCCTCACTCGTCTTACCACGCCGGCTTTCAGCTGTACCCCATCCTGTTTGTCAAGTGCGGCTTTGCAGTGCTGCTTGGTAAGTGCCCCTCTTGGAGCCAGGATCATGCTCTTGGTGCAGAAACTGGAATCTGGGAACATACTCTTAGGCTCGCTTCAGACACGGCAATTTGTCCCAGCGTTGCAACATCTACGACACGGGCTCCCGAGTTTGCAAGCAGCGAGCACCAGAGCTGCATTTTCTTAGCATCATAATTAAAACTGTAATTTTTCTACACTATTAAGAGTAAAGCTATGCCGATTTTTATATCTTCGAATGGCATTGAGAATACATATTGATCTCCCTGAAGCTACTTAGCTGCAAAAACGAACCATTTCAAGACAGCCAAGTTAAACCCCATTTTCAGTTATTATCATGGCCACCACAAGGGGTTCACATGAAAATATTGCATACCTGACTGTCTGCTGCCACGTCGAATGTCTCCGAGTTGTTAGAGTTCCTCACCCGTTTTTAGCCGGACCCGATCTCAGCAGTTCATATTGCGGCTCAAAGATCTAGGGAACAACTTACCGCACCTGAAGCAGACCTTATAAGACTAGTTTTTGTTTTCCAAACGGCTGTATACTGTAAACAACTTTATTTTTACGGGCTCAGCATTTCGCGGATCTTGTAAAGTGTGGGTTTTGGCAACATATTGCTGGCACACAACTTTGTGATCTGAATTTATATGCTAGTATTCATGACCATGGGGTAGTACATTTCGTGATAAATTTTTCGTAATAATTTTCGTGTCGTTAAACTCTGAAAATTAAGGTCCTCGGAAAATTAAGTCATTCATACTTAGTGGTACAAATGATACTGCTTTTAACAAATAGGTTCAAGATTATGCTATGCTAAATAAAACATTGGAGCCATTGATGCCCAGACGTCTGTCTGCCATTGTTTTCCCAAAAAATTATACAAGCTCAACTGACAGACGGGTAAGCACAGAATGTGTAACAGGCCTTCCAAGGAAGAATGTGTAACAGGCCTTCCAAGGGCATAGCGCACGACTGCTCCTTCCCCCGCTCACCGCGCCATAGACTTCACTCTGGAGTGATCCGACCACCGGTCCTGAGTAGCTCAGCTTAGCTCACAATCTCAAGGTGGTGGGCTCAAATCCTGCTGGGGGACTCAAGTCTCGTTATATGGTTTTCTATTGGCGTAACACTTTTCAATATTGTTACAGCCATACGTTACAGAACTGAATGGAAATAGGCTGATAAAACAGATTCTGCGTTGAAAGTGCTTCGTATGCTTCCAAGATGCAGAATACCAGCAACTAGTTACCTAAATCAGCATCATATTCTTGCATTGATAGGTGCATTTCATTATGAGATCACAACTGTGGCCTTGCTGGAGAAGGAAATTTTCTTTTAACTAAACTTTTTACTCTTACGCTTTACAGGGGAAATAAAACTTTCTTATCTTGAAGGATACCTATGGGCCTTGAATAAAAGCCAAGGGACTCCTCGACATTGTTGCTGTAAAGCAGATCAGAAGCTTTCACGCTTTAACAGAGATTCTCGCACTAAAGAGTGTTTGTCTCATCAACGCATGTACTTGGATATATGACGAGATAGTACTTCAATTGTGAAATCACGATATTTAGGAGGTAGGGACACTAGAGAACCCAGTTTAAAGAGGTGATAATCAAGAAAAGCTGCTCCAATGGCTGCATGTTTAGCAAAAAAATCTTCAAAAGCTTGACTACTTCTTTTTTTTTTTTTATTCTACTAAATACTGCGTGACCTCGTTTAGAGTCATTGTGATGTCTCAAAATGCCTCCGGATGCCTCCATTTGGCTGACCCTGCTGATCTGTCCTGTAGTGAACTACCGGGGGTCAATAGGTTTTGGAGAGGACAACCTGCGATCCTTGATAGGCAAGGTTGGACAGCAGGACATGTTTGACGTCCAGGTGAGTGGGTGGCCATCCTTTCTTGAACACAACATTTGATTCCATGTTCTTAGACTGATATTGCAAATAAGCATGGTTGTGCGAGGGGGGGTTTGAATCTAATAGTGCTATGTCATTTATGTATCATAATCAAGGCAATTTCACTGCTTGTGAGCACACAAAATGAACTGATGATGATGATCATAGCCTTCATAGTGCAAGATAAAGCCACAGTGTTCCAGCTGTTTTTGCAGTGTTGAAGGTTTATACGACTCTGGGCTATTTGATTCAAAGCAGTATTCACACATCCCTACAAATAAGCCTTTTCATGAGCATGAGTAGGCTAATAATAAGAGCAGGGCAAGAAAAAGGAACAGGTTAGAAACAAAAGTGTTAGCAGTAGGTCTACAGATGTACAAGTGTAAAACCTATGATAGTTTTGGTAATCTTAAAAAATCTAAGTCATGAAATGTGGAAAATGGCCCTCATCTACCATGCAATTTATATGAATCATGTTTTACTTCAGAAATAACAATCTGATATTTTAATTTCATGCCTCGAATCAATCCTCATATTTGATAAATACACTAAACCGGATATTTGTCATGATGGTGTGCATGAAAACGTGGCCATCGTTTTCTCTGCCCTGCTCGGCGGTTTATAAGTATTGGGACAATACTTTGATTGAACAGCGCCACGAAGGAACCTCAATAAATGACGCTGGGACTAAGAAAGTGACACGTCATACACAAGTAAGCACTCGCGCATGTATGCTGTGTTGGCTTTCTACGCCCAGCGTCGTTGATTGGTAATCCTGCACGGTGCAGTTCAATCCAAGCACGAAAAACTATCAACTAGCCCAATCCCAAGCACCATTGGAATGACTTCCTTTTTCCTTTTTTAACTCTTAGGCTTGAAACTAGAACAAGATCCTGCAGTTTGCAAAATACTTGTTTAACGTGAATCGGGAAGTGCTGCATCCAGTCGTTACTCTTTACGTGTGATCTGAGAGTTTCGGACGGCCATTTGGTTCATGTTCCAGGAAGGGAGACTTTTTGTTTGGATTTCATTTTTCATTGTTTCACAGCATAGCAGCATCATTTGGCAATTTATTCAGTGTGCACGTACCATAAGAACTCGTAATACCTCAGCAGACCGTGCCAGACCAATGTTGAGTAGCTCTGGCTGTGAAACGGAGTTGCACAACTACCCATCGGGCATTTCGCAGTGTGCCGCCGAGGTGGCTGCGCAGAGGGACGAAATCAACCCCGACAAGATGATCATCTTCGGGGGCTCTCATGGGGGTTTCCTGGCGTGCCATGCCATTGGCCAGTTTCCGGTAAGCTGCTCTCATTCAATCTCGAAAAGAACTTCTGCAAACATTTCTCGGTCTGTGCCTCACCAATGGATTCTTCCACCTGGTTTCAGAGCTTCTACAGGGCCTGTGTGATTCGGAATCCAGTTGTCGACCTGTCTTGTGAGTTATAGGCAATGGTGTTTTCACTCATCGCATTTTACAACTACAGTCGTAAACAGTGCAAGTTGAAACGACCGAGCAACGACTGAAAGATACAGGTGGAACCAGCCCGACATAAGATGTTGAACTAACAATGAGAGGTGGCATGCAGACGACACTCCCGTGGACAGTGCTAGGTGACTCGGCATGTTCTTGTTCCACATTTAGGAGCAGTTCGATGTGACTCATTTTCACTCTTAGCTACACCCGCCCACCCTTAGTGTCGCCTTCTTTACCTGAGCGTGTGGTCCTTGCTCCAGTCAAATCATTTTTCCGACATCTGAACAGGCAAGCATGATGATAAATAACTACAGTAGAACGTTGTTGATACGTTTTTCAGGGGACCGTGGAAAAGAAATGTATCATCCGGGAAAACGTAACAACCGATAACGCACTTAGGGGGGGGCTCTACATGAGATAGGAAGCAGCTCTATACAATGGTTTATTTTATGTGTACTTACAGAACTGTTGAGGGCTCTGACACTCCAACTTAGTGTTTTGCCCCCAAGCCTGTTTAAAGGCTGGTTGATAAAAAGGAGCTTTCGTCTCGATCTCCTTTCGTTTGGCAACGATGCTGTTCAAAGTTGACGGCGCGAGTCCGAGGTCTCTTGCGATGTCAGATCTCTTCTGGCTGGGATTGCGATCCACCGTCGGAAGTATATCAAACTTCTCTTTAAAAGAGAGTGCCTTCCCTTTCGCGATGCTATGACCGTCGTCAATGGGCGCAAAGCACACATACCTACTTCGAAACACAACGGTTCACGCAATCTAGCAGAACAGAAACTGGAAGCTCAGCATGCATGCAAGTGCACCTTATGCCAGAGAAAGAAAAGGACAGATGAAAGAGAGAGCAAGAGAGAACGAGCGTTTGCCGCCTCGCCAGCCTTGCTCCCTGTCCGAGCAGTACTCTAGGGTCACACCCGGGCAAAATGGGAAGCTGTGGCAAAGCTCAGCAGAGCCCAGCGAGGAGAGACGGAAAAGAGGGAGAAAGGAGTAAAGGGAAGACTGGTGTCTATGCGATCCACATTGCATGATTCAGCTTTGCCCCGCTAGCTTCGCTTCGAAGCCAGCGTGGCAGGCTGGCACCCGGCGCGCCGAGGTGCCGTGATGCTGATATTTTTGGACGTTAAAACTGGGAAAGCAAACGTAACAGGTAGGAAACTAATACATGTATCTCTGCGGAGTTAAAACGGGACCGGCATTTTTGAACGTAATGGCCGGGAAAACGTATCAACCGAGAATGTATCAACGACGTTCTACTGTACAAGCAAGCCCACTAGCACCACATGTGCAGCAATGGTGCTCAGTTCTCAAGTATGATCAGGTGACGTCATATAGCATGCCATTGCGACCTTGTGCGCATGCGATCTCTCGTCGCTAGTTCAACTTCTCACGGCAGGGCATCGCCACTGGTATCTTTCTGTCGTCGCTCAGTCGTTTCGTTTTGCATTGTCCGCGACTGTGCAGTCGGACAATTTTGCAACAAGCACCTTTACTATGAAAATTTCTGTTTGAGGAAGTGGGACAAAGTCCGGGTCCTTTTCTGACGTGATCTGTGTGTTTTTTTACAGCGGAGCTGTTAAGGGCTAGTTTCTCCAGTATCATGTCCGCAGACAAAAAAATGTTGACACAAAACTCCAGACAACTACTGCCATCCATGAGCGACGGCGGCAACCAGACGACTGGCTTGCCGATTGTCAGGTTGCCGACAGCGTCCTAAGCGCACACCCTCAGACCGGCCGCGTATTTCGAGAGGCATCAAGAACGGCCAGCCATGCCATTCTTGCTGTGCAGTTACCACGTCACCGGGCCGTAGGCACATGATGTCGTTTCCCCTGTGTGCACAACTTGTATGCACAACAACGAAATGGCTCTGTCATTTTCCGCGCATCGCACGCACGTCTTCATTCACCATGCTTTCAGTGATTCCACTCCTGTGCCAAATGCACCCTTTTGCGCCAAAGGCGATTTGCTGCGCCATCCTGATAAAAATTCGCCATATTGCGCGAAATCGTGCCAACCTGCATGACTGGCCGAATTATGCGGCGACTTGCACCACCCATCATAGCCACACGCAACCTGAGCCAAGGCAAAGTGAGGGCCCCCTAGCGGCCGTGCTGTCAACCGCGGCAGGTGCTTCTGTCTGAGGCAAACCCAAGCCTTTCATTGCACAGAAAGTTGCATCAACAGCTGTGTTAACTTTTTTTATATTATAAGAAATATATGTTTAGTAATCCATATATAAGAAATATATGTTTAGTAATTCATATATAAGAAATATATGTTAAGTAATACCAGAACCAGGCGGAAAAATCCGCCTGGTCCTGTTATGAAACCAGGGACCTCACCGATTCTAGGCCCAGGACCAGGCAGATTTTTTCGGTTGCGCACCAGTCACCTAGCTGTGTTCGGAGATTTGAGTTTGTCTTTAGTCCCCCTTGTTCCCCCTTCTCCAGGGATTAATTTCGTTATCCTCGTCCAGCTCACTTGCACCTTTGCATTTTTTTTGCATTAAGGGCCGTTCACACTCTTGCGACCGACTACGACTGAGAGAGACGAGATCTCTTAAAACTTCTTAAATGTTCTTAGAATGCGGGAACACACTGGCATTGTGGCGCCATCTATGCGGTGACCCTGGAACTGTATTTCACAAGAGCGAAGGTTTTGCAGGGTTTGCGAGGTCAAATGTGCATAATACCCATAGAAGGGCTCGTTTATAACATTGAGAAAAGTTTTTTCGAGCCAAAAAAGAAAGGATAATGCGCGAGAAACAAAAAAATATGCCGGACCGCCGAGTTTACACTGCTTTCCAATAGATGGCGCCAGTCTGTTCTCTGGTTTAAGAAGTTTTAAGGAACTCAGGTTTAAGAGGTCGCAAGAGTGTGAACAGGCCTTTATAATCATTGGTAGGAAGTTTTTTATTTTAAAATTTTCTTAACTAAATTTTGGTGATCATAAGATTTTTTAAGGGCTCTAAAAGACATTTTTAGGTGCTCCAAACTGCTCCAAAATTCGTTTTCATGTGCTCCAATAATTGCTCCAAATCACAGTTTTGCTGTAGCATGACTGTGCTTTGTTATATTTTTTTTTTTGCTCATAAATGTAGTTTCGTTTTTTTTTTTAGGGCGCTTAGAGCTCATAGATCAAGTTATGACAAAAAAAAAAAAAAAAAAAGAGGATTTCAAAAAGCACTTTAGTGCCCCTTTATCTAAGTTGAGGGTTCTTTCAACTGAATGTATTGGCTACTAAGGGGTTTTGCTGTAAACTTTTGGGAAACTTAGTTCATCATAGTTGTTTGTTCAACTGGAGTTAGTTCAAGTGCTATTTTGTTGTACTTATGGTTTGTGACTTAGCAGGTTCTTGGGGACATCTTTTTGTCTTGTCAGAACAACGTTTGCCGACTCCATCCCAATGCATTTTTTGCGGGTTTACTGCGATTGATTGAACGACATTCCATCGAAACACGTTTTAGAGAACGCGCTCGGTTTAGAGAAAGCAGAGCTTCAGTTTAGAGAAATGCCATTTACGAAAAGGGGATGCTGCTTAAAAAAAAGGCTCCCCTACTTCGCGCGTTTATCACTGGGGCATGTGTTAGCCCACCCTGTTTCCACGGCGGTCTGCGGCAGCTCATTACAATTGTAACCGACGAGGCCCTCCCCTACACACAGTTTCGCAGCAGCCGAATTGGCTAAAAGGAGCCTCGTTGCCATTTTTCTCTGAACTGAACTTCTCTATGAGGCGTTTACTGGGGTCAGTAAAACGGCATTTGCTAAAACAAGCTTCTCTAAACCTCATGCCTCCAATTTTTTGCAGCAATGGACTGTACGGACATACCTGACTGGTAAGTTGAATTTCAGCTTTTTGCACAATAGCTGCTGTTCGGCTGTTGGGTTGTTGAGCAGAAAGTAAGCTTTTGCACACACCTATCTTTTTTTTTTTTTTTTTGCTAGCATGGGACAAGTATTTGTCATAAAATGTTCTTGCACAAAGTGACCTGGATAGCTTAATACTAGCATTAATTGGCTGGCCTTTGTCGGTTGACGCTTGTATAATTAATTTTTAGCATATCACCTGAGAGTATTCACTGGTGCCCGTTTCTGTAGCTTGCTTTCAGCTACAGCTTGTTCTTACAATACCATTTCTTCAATTGTCCAAGTGGACCAATTTGCTAAGACTATGGTGCAGTTTCATTTCAATTGAGGCAGTAAGGTGCATTCATTCTTTTTCTTTACTTCTTTAAAGTTTATTGTAGCACATGCCATATGGAAACAGTGTTTTTTTCGGTTTCATTGCTATGGCATACAAGGACATGGGCCTAAATTTGAAATGTTTTTGAAAAAATTCATTTTTCAATTTTGAGGTTTTTTTGTTTTAGAAACCAATTGTACGCCCTTACACTAAATTTGATAACCATATGGCCAATAGTTACTTTGATATAAAATATTTTCAACACATTATGAAGCAGTAACAAAGTAAAGGAGTTCAATGTTTGAATGCTTTTTTCTCAGTTCCACTTTTTGCTGCAAATTTCATATGAAGGAATCTTTTGTTCGAAGGTGAAAGTATTCTGATACCACAGTCAACATGTTTCTGAATTTAAATTTACTGGGGAATCGGGCTATCTACTTTATTTTGTTTTAAGATGAAGTCCTCAGTGATAAAAAACTAAGTTTTCAAAGTTTGACATAGGACATCCATCTCATATTTTGAGGTAACGAATCTTCCTGAAATATTTACATTTGAGTTATTAAAACTATGTAGCCCGAAGTCCCATATCCCCCACTTTATATTCAAGCAGTTAAAATGATACTTAATAGCTTCATTTGCATATCATAGGTTTCTCAAGGAAGATTGAGACATCAACTTATGCAGGTTTGTAAATTTGTCTTAGAGAGCTGAGAGTTTGCACAGTACACATACATCTGAAGTTTAATCTCCCCTGCAAATTTCATTCCGATCACTTGTGTAGTTTAAAAGTTCAACCTCTAGCCAGTGTCCCCCCTTAATTAGTTTTTAACTAACGAAATTCCACAGGAGATGGGAGGGATGGCAAGTCTTAGACGATTGTCATTTATGCCATGTTTGAAGGGCTCTCAACCTGAAGCTAGCTGGTAGAGACCCAATTTCTCTTTTTTACGCAATTATCGGTACTATAATGAAGCAAATATTGTTTTAAAAATAATTACACTCTTTTATCTTCTAAACATACGGTATGTTTAATCAAAAGTATGGTATGTGCTGCAACATAAAAATGCAAAGAAAAATGTAAATACCGTATACCTCACTTTTTGAACACAAATGAAACCACTCTACTATGCGACTTTCTAGTGCCATTTTTGCAGACTATCTCTAGCTCCAATTCTCAGAATCAGATGAAAGTTAGTATTGAAACCAGATGGGCCGAACCAACCACAAGGAAGAACCTGAAAGGAACCTTTGCTTCCCAAATTAAAAAATGAGAGCATTTCTTGCTGAGGACTGCTCATCAATGACAGTGCTGCGACATAAAAGTCCAGCGATGCTCCGTCATTTCCGGAGTCGTGTTTCCAGTGTTGCCACGTTGCAGGCGTATCTGGTGGTATGCCGAGCAAGCCGAAATAATGTTTGGGTTCTCGGCAGGCGCTGTGTGGAGAGCGGGATGGACGGGGACTATAAGCCGGACTACATCCCGGAGCCCAAGCATCTGGAGCAGATGTGGAACAAGTCCCCCATGAAGTTCATCAAGAATGTGAGCGCATCTTCTTTCCAGTGCAGCAGACAAGTGGGGGCTGTCCCGTAGAACCCGGACTTTTTGTGAAGGACGGTCTAGAACTTACCTGTCTGGTTTGTGAAAACAACTTTGAGAGAAAAAGTGGCTATTTTTATCCACACTGTATTTTCCGGACTATCGTCTGCAGTCTCTCCGCAGAAACAAATTTTGGTTAAAAAAAAGGTTTTCCTTATATAGTCCGCACGTGGTTCGTAGTCCACACACGGTGTCTAGTGCACACATAAAAATTCCCGCACACAACACACCTTGACAAACGCCTGCTTTATTAGCTCAGAAAGAAGCTTGTATTATACGTAAATCATCATTAACATGCTCTGTCTCCCACAAAACCCGTCACGTCTCGTCATAATGAATGATCTAGAAAAAACAATCCTCTCCAAGTCTGCACCTAGCAAAATATCAACTTTCAAATGCGTATGGTCCACCGACCTTAGTCCAGAACTACGGTACTCGCCTTTGAATTCCCCGTGTCCAGTCCGTTTAGGTTATGAAGAGATTCATTCCTTATTAAAAAGAGTCAAGTCGCCGTTCTCCAGGCTATTTATTAGTGGTAATTTTTGTCGCATTGGTGGCAGAAAATCGTCCTCCTCGCGATTTTCTCCAACTCAATCAACAGAAGTTGGCCAGTGCGAGTCATGTTGGGATCTCATTAGCTTACATCTTGATTCTGGTTTACTTTTACTGGTCTATAAGCAATAAAAGTAATTTGTGCTAGAAAAAAAAAAATGTTCCGGAGAATTAAGCAGAAATTACGATTTCTGGGTGTTAAACAATCAAATTTTATTCCCAAGAAGTTAAGTTCGGACATTGCTTTTTCGTTTAAGATTGTCTTTTATAATGGTCACGAGAGTTGGAAATTAGTTTGTCGCATGGAATGGGGCATTTAATATGCACATCCAGCTTGCACGCATTTGCAGTCACCGTATTAACACGAATAGTGTACCATACGTGCGTATGATTTGTGAGCAAAGAAAAATATTTAC
Organism: Ixodes scapularis; assembly: GCF_016920785.2. Classification (NCBI taxonomy): domain Eukaryota; kingdom Metazoa; phylum Arthropoda; class Arachnida; order Ixodida; family Ixodidae; genus Ixodes; species Ixodes scapularis. Next base: position 190,140,966 of record NW_024609857.1, read on the forward strand.
CTCGTCCTTAAGGCCCGTTCACACACTAGCAACCGAGTACGACCGAGAGAGGTGAGACCTGGTGAAACCTCTTAAAATTTCTTAGGACGAGAGAAGACACTGGCACGCTGGCACCATCTATGCAGTGACCCTGGAACTGCATTTCACAAGAGCAAAGGTTTTCCGGGATTTCCGAGGTCAAATGTGCGTAATGCAAATGAGAAGGGCTCGTTTATAACATGAAAAAAGTTTTCGAGCCAGGAAAGAAAGGATAATGCGCCAGAAAAATAGAAAATATGCCGGACCGCCAAGTTTACACTGCTACCCAATAGATGGCATCATTGTTTTCTCTCGTCGTAAGAGATATTAAGGGGTTCCAAGACACTCAATTCAAAGAGGTCGCAAGTGTGTGAACGGGCCTTTAGACGCAGTGGTTGTCATTGCCGCTTTTTTTCTGACAAGATAAGCTATGCCGTCACATTGGTCCCGTCAAAAATATGCTCCAGCTCAGGACTTTTCCCAAAATCGTTACGTCTAGGGTTTTTCGCGTTTTCGGGGTTAGGTTCGTCTTCTGTTTTCGAGGACAGTTCCCATACGGTGTTTTTGGGTTTTCCCCGATTCCAATGAAAGCGGGTCAAAGGTTGCCCTTCGGTGTTCGTCAATGCGCACCGAGAACACGAAATCCCAACTGGATTCGAGCCTCTCTCGTGCCTGCACCACCCATGGTTCTAATTCCATTTCTGGCTTGCCAGGTGAGGGTGCCGACCATGGTGATGTTGGGCTCGAACGACGAGCGTGTGCCTCCTTCCCAAGGAATCAAGTTCTACAAGGCCCTCACTGCTCAGGGCGTCTCCACACAGTGAGTGTTCCCGAGGTCTTTTGCTAATGCCCACTTTTACGGCGACAGCTGTTACGGTCTCTTCTCACCATTGGAAATTACGTCCGTCGTCGACGTTATAGTTGCTGTCTTCGTCGATGTCGTAATTGGTCCAGTACGGCTTCCGTCGTCGACGCTGCCAAATCCCCGAAAAAGATTGCCCACCGCCCTTGGGAATTGAACCTGGGTCCACCGCATGCGAGCCGGAGCCGTCGCCACTAAGCTACGTCAAAGCGTTTACAACCCGCTTTGTACTTGGGGTTTTTTGGGGTACCCAATGCCCACGTCACACGCTCCCCGGAAAAAGAAATAGTCGGTAACAAAATGCCGTCGTAGCAGTGTCGATGCCGAGAGCTTGTGCCGGGAGACGTGCCTTCGTGTGCTCTGGAACAAAAAAGAAACGAAAGCGTTTGGAAGGAAATGGTGGAACATCTATTTTGTTCCAAACGCATGGGCCTCACGGTGCACAACGACTTCGCTTGACGACTTCGCTGTGACATGTCACAGCTATCGCTGCGTGTGTATTGTGGATTAATACGGGACTGCTAAATTATTTTTTTTATACACGCTCGCCTGCTTTTTTGTTACGAAGGAGCATTTTGTATGATTTGAGGGCCTCGAGGAGAGGTTCGAGGGATGCACCGCAGGAACTGCTAAATATGGTGGCAGTTTTTGCAGCCAGTATTTCATTCCTTGGCTTTTAAACCGCCTTAGAAACAATAACATTGCAGGTATGTATTTTAAATGTAATTGATTCTTTTTACTCTTATTTTTGTTCTGGCTAAAGAATTAGTTTTCTACCATTAATTGGATCACTGTATAAATAAATACTTTTGTGCACGTTTCTTGTTAATTTGTCGCACAAACTGTCTGCTCACCAATTGCCGATGGGTCTGAGGACTTGTCCAGCTTCACTTTGAAGCTTTTTTTTCGTTTTCCCCACCATTTGTATTAATGAAAAATTAACAGTATTATACACTGGGGAAATGCAATCAGCAGGGTTCTTATATTTGGACGGCGATTTTAAGGTTAAATTGTGGCCCTTTGGAGTTTGGGCGCTGTGATAGAATGTATGTTTACTTACTGTGTCAAAAGCACAGGAGCCTGGCATGGCCCTTGTGCTTGTTTTAAAGGGCCGACGTAGTTTCCCACACTACGAAAGACCCATTTGCTGAGGCAGTTTGTGTGGCAGCGCTAAGCACGTTTTGGCCGTATGCACTTCCTTTATCTTTAGAGAGAAGATAGAACAAAGGTTCATTCATTTCCTCACCCCAAGCAACGGCGACCTCGCCAAAGCGAATTCAGCATGGCCGCCTAAAACTGCCTCGTCGAATGGCTCTTCCGTAAGTTGGAGACTGTACAACCAGGAAAGAGCAAATCCCAATTGCACAGCTCCAGCAGCTTTAGAGGGGCACTAAAGAGGCTTTTGAATTTGTATTTTATGAACATGACTAAGTTTACTATGCAAGTATCCTAAAAAGACCCAAAATTATGATCATGTGCAGCCTATTTCTCTATTAAGAATAGATAATCAAAGATTGTAATACACTTCTTTTTCTGTGAATTTGCACAAAAAGGTTTGTCGCAATCTTTGAACATGTTTTCAAGCAGTAGCTTTCTAGGGCCAACCAACCCCAGGAACTGCGTAAGCAAGAAATGTGTAGGTCGGTCAGTCAATAACCGCTAATCAATCTTAAAAAAAAAAAAAAAAGGCAACTAGTGCCAGAGATTGAATTTTGGTCACCAGTGTGGAAGCTGAGTGCATAGACCCAGCACGCAGGAACGCGAAGGGCAGGTGCAGGTGGTGTGAGAAAGTGCACAGAGAGTCGGGTGGGGTGGCAGGGACGAGAGAGCAGTAGAAAATTTTGAACATACACAGATGTGGGGGCAAAGAAGCCCTCAGCACTATCAAGTTTTATATCACTAATCGGTTTTACAAGTCTGCCTCTGCTCCCTTCTAAAGCCTTTAAATATGTTGGGACCCCCTCGAGATATAAATAGTTGACTACTATTCATAAATAACTGAATACCTAAATGTGACACCCATTTGTAAATAAATATAGGTAGTTAGAGGTTGCATTCCCAGGTCTAAGTTTACTGAAGTTCTTTTACTATTGAAGTCATTTCGTTACTTTTGAGGTTCTCCAACTTCTTATAAAAACCATTTTGGTGTAACTGCTTCCATATGAATCTCACCTTGCTCGTGTCCTTTAGGCATGTACAAGTACATTTGCTCCCAATCAGCGTAAGTGTGCAGCCTGCGATCCCTCAAACACTCTTTTTCCTTGCAGGATGTTCATGTACGACGACAACCACTCGCTCTCCAAGGTAGACAACGAGGCCGACATATTTGTTAATGCGGTACTGTGGTTCAAGAAATTCATCAACTGAGCTCATCGTGCTGCAGCATCAACATCTTGGGTCGCATTAAATGCGAGCGATTTCATAACAAAATAAAACATTGAGCCAATGGTTCTCAAGCATGGATGTGTCGTAGATTCTTTGAGGACCTGCCAGAGTGATGGGAGACCCCATGCCCGTGGGGAAAGGGGAATGGGGGAGGTATAAGACAACTAATTGCAGTGTGAAGAGGGCATTCTTTACTGTTATAGACAGGAAAAGTGAGAAGCATAAAATGTCTCTTTGATTCGCCTGTAACTGGCTGAACTAGTTCAGCAGTGGAAGAACTGGTGATTCGATTCAACCGGAAGTTGCACGACCGCTGCACTGGCGTGTTTGATTCATCCTCGTTCTGGAAAAGTTTACTCCCAGTTCCGCAAATGCATGCACCGATTCCGAAGCCAGTTCAGCGTTTGTACAGTAGCAGACGACTCCTCTCTTTCTTGCTCGCTGTGCTCGCTCATTTGAAGCATGTTTGTTAAATAATAACATTGAAACTGAAGTCTTTCCACTCGTGGACGAAAACGGTGTACCCATAGTGGACGAAAGCGGGACGGTGCACATAACGGAGGGTAGGAATTAGCTTGAATATGATATTGTAAAAATTGTAAGAAGGCTGCGTAGGCTTGCTTAAGCAGCCTCGCTTATGTTTGGTGAATGACTGGCGTATGCTAATCATTACCCCATGATTATGAGATTATGATTAAGACGGAAACGAGTTGCTCTCGTCCTAGCCTCCAGCCAGACACAGACCCAGCTGTCCTGCAGCCTGTGTCCACAGCAGACATCGATGGGCAACTGTGGAGTGCCCTGAAAGCTAAGTTTTTAATTGGCTCTTATAATGAACTAAAGGAGTGTGTCGGAGCAAAAGGGGGGTTTCAAGTGTGCCTTCGTTAGAATATTTTACATGTTAGTAGTGAACAACCATGTTTAGGACCAAACGAGACCTGTGCAGAAGCTGGCCAACACCATCGTCGGAGAGTTCGGCGGCGTTATCACAGCTGAGCAGACCGAGAGCGAGTGGAAGTCATTAGAAAGAGCCCACAAGGACGTCAAACAAACAAAAAAAAAAAAAAAAAGTCAAGTGCATTTTGAATATGGGGAGTATGTATGTCTCTAACCCTTTATGATCATCAATTGTAAACGTGCTGTTTCTGCGGTTTAGTGAGCTTCGTGATATTCTAGAGAAGGAGCACCACATTGCACCAACTGCATTGTTGGCGCCGGGAAGGATGATTGAGAAGGAAGGGAAGACCGAGTAAGTACTTGAAAGGCGTATAAAAAACTTAACAAGATACAAAAAAAAAAAAGTTTCAGCAGCGAGGTTGAAACCTCCCCAAACGCAAGAGGCAGGACCCTCCGCCATCTAATCAGCGTGCTTCCGCCGGCACATCGAGCTAGAGCTAGAGGAAGAGGAAAACCACCCTGGGATCGCTGCTCAAGGTGTTTGCCGACGTGGACGCCAGTCGGAAGCAGCGACACAAGGACTGGATGGCTTTGCCTGAGCGCCTCGTGACTTCCGTCGAAAAGAGCACACCTGCAGAGTAGGCCTGCTTCAATTTGAATAAGTGCTTGCAAGCACCCTATACCTTTCGACTTGACTGTTTGGCAGGCTGTTCAATTTTTTAGTTTTATTTCTTCGACTAGTGCACTATTGTGCCGTATGAATAAATTCATTGAAATTATCTTGTTGATTTTGTTTGCCTCTCTTCTGTAGTTCCCTGGTTTAATCTAGTTTCTAGAATTATTTCGGAGCTTTGCAGCGTGTCTTTTTTTTTTTTTTTTGTACTGCCATAACACTAGTTTTGTTTTCTTAAGTTTTGTTATTATTTTGAAAAAAAACTTGGGGAACAATGTTACGTTATAGTATTACGATACTTCCCGGTTAATACAGAACAAAATAAAACTGGGAAAAATAATGCATCACATTGTCAATGGCACCGACTACGCGTGCAAGCCCACATGTGTTCTGCGATTGGATTGTAGTAGGAAATTGGATTGAAATAATATTGTACACAGAAAGGAAGGAACGAAAGTAACCCGTTACTTTGTTTAATCGTGGTTTCATGGAGTCGCATTTCATTTTCCAAAGCTCTCGTACTATCTTTGTACGTTTGCAAAAAAAAAAAAAAAAAAAAGAGATGAATAATATTTTTGGAGGAGTGAGTGTAGATATCGCTTCCTCACATCCCACCTTAGCGGTGGCCTCTCGGAATCGCTCGGAGAGACTTCTCAGGCGTCGTCTGGTTGGATTGCGTGCTCATCATCGTTGGCGAAGTTGGCCCTAAAACTGTCCCCTCAACTGAAAAATGAGCCCGTGATACCCAACTTGTACTTTTCATATTGTATTTCTATTGTTAAGCGATATGACTATTACCGCCAATTCACTGGCACCATGGCTGTCTTCAGTGTTACTCCTAGCAGTGAAAAAGAAAACAGTGCTCCCGTAGTATACTTTGCCTTTATTGGGACTAACAGCTGTGTATACACAAAAAAAAGGTGACGTAGAACTCTGCCTGCAAACAACGCAAGAGACACACGGGAACCACTCCATTTCCGATTATATCACAAGTGTCACATCACAAATTGCACTGAAACAGGCTCGCTGCCAGACGAACCGCACACCAAGTGGGCAAAGCACTCCCGCACCAAAGCAGCGCTGTGGGCAAACGACCACGCATCGAGTTTCCGCAACAACTCCTAGCAACTTCAGGGAGAAAGAATGCTCAAACTCGGTGGAAGCCGTTTCTGTCCGCCATCCTGACACACCCGTGGTGCAAAGTGAAAACTGCACGAGATTTTGTTCGGAATTTTGCCACAGCTAGCTCGCAAGTGCATAAGACAAAGAATGGCAACCAATTGGTGCTTCATCGCCTCCCTGCAGTCGCTGACGGGCTTAGAGTTGGGGGGAAGCTCCTCCCAACTCTTTCCACTTTAGCGGAGCGCACGCTGGAGAGGAGGTTGCCCCCTCTTCAGCGTCTGCTCTACTAAAGTGGGAGAAGGTGGGAGGAGCTTCCCTCAAACACTTAACCCTGTCACCGACTAGCGTAGGTGTCGAGCAACGCTGCTCTTTGTTGAGGATCCTATGTAAAATGTACACAACAGGAGAAAAATTGGTCTTGCCATGGAGGAGCATTTTTCCTCCGCGCACGGGTACGCTGCAGTAAGGTGCTCTCGATCAACAGGAAGGCATATACCAGCAATATTACTTAGTCATTAGCAGTTCTATTCTCCAGATATTTTGACTTCGAGTTTAGGTTGCAGTCATGTGGTGTGCGTCCATGGTAGCACTTGTAAATACCGCACATAATATACTAGATTTTGTAATGCTTTTAAGTAGTTTCTACCACAAAAAAATGTACACTTAAATTTCGTGGCTAGTGCGTGACAGATATGGGGACGGGCACTTGTTGCACTACTAGTAGAATTGCAAAATCCTAGTACCTCATAGTGCTATTCAGTGTTGTCTCTGTGGAGTTTCAGAGCAATGTGTCCAAATTTTGCATCTCTGCAATTACGAAACTGAGGTCTCCATTCAACTTCCACCGCTGCCCATATCCCATTATTCACGGGTGAGATTTCGTTGCCCAACACTGCAAAACAGCCAATGTCAACCATGCTTGCGCAAGTACCACAGACAGTTTTCCTCTTCCCAACCTAAGTATATTTCGTATGTAGCAGGCAACGGGATAACGGTTGCAAAGCAACTAGAAAAACTGTGCAAGCTTCCCTTTGGCATGCTGACTTGCATTTGTAGGCTTTGGAACTGGACAAAATGCCGAGACTTGCGCAAAGGAGACTATTTCGCAAAGCAAAACTGAACCTGCTGTCGGTGTCCGAACAGCGCAAGTGTAATGCTATTGCAAAACTTGGCCCATCTTGCGTTCACACACACACACACACACACACACACACCCCTGAACCTGTCCACACACCCTTTAGGATCGGTGCACTTGCACGCTTGGAAGAACTTTGCGTGAGCAATATGCATCTCTTAGATCTGGCACACGTCTTTGTTCTGTGTGACGAGGAATAGAACCATTGCTAGAAGATAATTATTTAGATTGAAAACTGCTTTTAGACTTAAGGATCTATGAAAGGAACATCTATTATTACAGAAGAGTTGTAGAGCAAGTATGGTGGATTTCTGAAGCATAATACGATTTGGATAGCATCTCCCCAATTAGATCTTGTATGATTGGCTAAATAATCTCTTTAGATATATATTAGAAACTTTTTCTATAAGCTTACATTCTTTTAGGAGATTGACATTCCTGTTCTCCGTTCAGGCATTGAGACTCTAGACACTTGTATAGCTACTATTGATTGAAATTCTGAACGCGAAGGAGGATACCGACCTCTACGCTAATTATTAATGCTAATTAGTTTGTAAGGTGCCATCATTAGCCACCCAGCCGACACCCTAGTGTTCGTTTGAATAAGTGAACTCTGGAAGCTCTCCAGTTTCAAAGCATGTGTGACATAATAGAGCACAAACAGCAGGCAGACAAGATATCACATGGAATTCTCAGCAGCGATGAAGCTGCCAGGACCTCGTGCTTTTTCTCTCATAAATTAATTGTATATAAATACTGCTGTCTGACTGCACATCAAGATACAAACCTAAGGAACTGCGAGTAGAACTAGAAAATTGTGCTCAGAAATGCATGACCTTTGGAAACTCTTTGACGGCGCACGACAGACGTTTTCGCTACCTCAGGATTGGCGGCAGTACACAAAGGTAAAAACTAAAAACATTTAACGTCAGAACTCAAGGCTTCTTTCTTTGCCAAGCTCACAGTCGTTGCACATGATACGCAATAGAAACAAAGTAATGGCGTGCTACCCAATATGCAACAATTAAACATCTAAAAATAACTACGCAAGATCTACAGGCTTCCGCTAAAAAGGTGTACAGAGTGCGGCACCAGTGATCTACAGTATCTTCCACGGACAATCCAATGGCTCCTGCCAATACTACCATATATAGATTGGTAAAATGTGCTCAACTTAGGCGGTAAAATTTGGTGTTGGTCAATACCCTCTCAAAGCAAAATGAAAAAAAGCGCCAATGTCGCGTTCGCGCTAACTGTGTTACGCAGCGTGCACGTTCGTGCTTTGTGTCACAACTACCTACTTTCGTTTTTCCTAGGCTATAAAGAAATCTGCCAGTATGTGGCACTTCACTTTAGGACAGCATAAAAAACCCTCGATTTTCCTTTTTTGGTTTTTCTGACTCGAGAGTCTGTGCCAGTTTTCTCAGCATTCAACTGACTAGGACCTGGGATTGCAATCCAAAACGCAAGAAAGCAATTGCTCGTAAAAAGTATATGTAGCTTACTGCAAGCCTTTGAGCTAAACCGGTCGACACTGTGGTTAGTTTCCAAGTGGTCAAATAAAAACGTAGCGCTACCATATAGTACTTTTCTTTTAAGAGTTCTTCAACAATTAATTAATCAATCTGATGCGAAATAACTACTATAAACTTTCGAGCTAGGCACAGGAACAGCCCTGAAACTTGGCCTAGGTGCGAGTTTGGAGCGACTCAAATTCCTAACATCGCTCGACACAAAACGAGGAATGCAAAAAATATATTAAACTCTTTCGCCCAGGAGTAAGGCCCCAAAAAAGGAGCATCAATACGATGCACGAGACTTTGCCCCCTTAAAAATGAATCTGACTCGACCCGAGTTAGAATCGTCCATCCCCGTTGCGTCGATACACAAAACCAAGCGTGGAAAAACATAGGACGACCTGCCCCGGTTTACGTAAATACGTCGAGACATGCTGCCACTGCTATTGTTGCACAGAAAAGGCAGTGCCAAAAGCAATAGCTTTTTGATAAAAAAAAAAACTTAAAACGCGGATGTAAAGCTCATTTCTGCGTTTCCAGTGTTGTCTACAAACAATGAAACGGGCTGAGCTATTAAAAAATTCCAACCACCCACGTCACAAGATCTAGAACGAGAACAGTCTCCCAGCTCGAGAATCAACAGATTGGCTTTACCTCAGGCGCGAAGGAGCACCGCCGAGATTCGGTTCTTCTAAACGACCTGACGGGGTTTTTAGTTTTTTTTGTTTTTTTTCGACAATGCCGAACAACGGCGCGGCACATCCACTAAGATTCACTAGTGGTTTCTAGGAGACACACACACACACGTCGATGCATGTGCATTAATGCACATGCATGCGCACGCACACACTCACACACCCTGTGCCCCTCTCAGCATAGAGCTGCCTCAACCAGATTGACCGGTTCGTCCCGGACCGGTTCATTTCCCGGTGACCCAGAACTCTTCGAGCCGGTTCCTGGCCTTGTCGAGGACGTCTGCGCCCACGCCCGGATTGGTCTTGAGGACGGGCGACTCTTCCGACGCGGGTTTGTGGCCTTCCTCGGCGCCTAGCTTCTGGATTGGGTCCACTTTGCCCTCTGCGAGAAATGCAAATATGTACTTGAAACTCTATTTGAAACATGACTTGAATCCCCTAAAACAAAGTCGACGGGACACGGGAAAAAGTTAGTTGTCGGGGTGAAGTTTGTTGTTGTGAACTCGGCACCAAATTGGCATTAACCACGCATGACGCACACTGTCAACACGCCTTTTGATGCCACCTTGCACGGATTTCACTTGGTTTGGCTTGGCTTGGCTTGACTCGAGCTTAAAGCTGACGCAAATTAGATCTTGTGGGAGCCTTGGAGGCTCTGAAGCTATCGCAGAGCACTGCGCTATATCATCATCACCATTAAACAATGTTTATGTTTCGTTTCCACCCTCTGACCAGCAGTTTGCTGGCACCCGTCATTTCTTTGTCTGTTTGGCAACATCGCGAGCCGCAATATCAAGGGGAAAGATGATTTCATAGTTCTTTCGTTCATAAATTATAGGAAAGAGTTTAGTTTTTCGTTACGAAAACTTAGTTGAAGCGCAAAGGCATTCAAAAAGTTGTATGTTGTAGAGATACTTTTTTGTACTATCTTCCATGGAGAACAAACGGAGATTCAAAAATACTTCGTTGGTGGGGAAATTTCGTTGAAGAGGCATTCACTCTAGCGGGATTCAACCCTATTCTGGGACGTGAAGTTTCTCCATGAGCTACTCAGTTCAACAATTGACTCTGCCCTGTTCCAAGGGCCTACCCCACTGTAGCCGCAAACCCCAGACGCAGCTCGCAGACGTGCCGACTATGCCTCGTTGCTGGCAACCTCTTAAAAGCTCCAGCACTACCGACTAGCCACAAAAAAATGTGCCAGTGAACAAGCGGCGCTGCCAAGAACGGGCCAGAAAGTTGACAAGCTCTTCCTCCACAAGCTCTTCCTCAACTGTCCCTTACCCTAAGTGAAGAGTTCTTCCAGCTGAAGCACTATTTGAGTAGATCCAAGTCACTCAATGATGTATAGCTATGTGCCAGACAGCCCCTAGTAGGTGCATTACCGTTTACAAGGTCTGCAGGCTTCTGTACGGCTTTATCGCATCCTTGCCGAGGCTGGGGGTTGGTTGGTTCTTCGACTATCGACCAAGATGAATATGAATCTTGGTGATACAGAAAGGTAGAAGAGCAACGTAACAGGTTTTCATTGCTTTTTAACGCAGAATGATGGCCGGCACTTAACCGTATTCGGTTATGTGCCAAGCAACGGAAGTCGGCGAGCCGAGTGCTGGCCGAACGCCGACGCAGTGCTCGTCTCCTCCCCGAGCGGACACCAGCGCCAGCCAAACCCCTTCCTCGATTGCCACCGTGTTACTCCCAGCAGGGGTAAAACATTGCGTGTTCAGATATACGGTGGCACCCTGCTCGGTGAAACAAGCGCGCTCCTGGCTTATCCGGAGAAAGGGAGCAAAAAAGGAGTTAGACTAAAACAAGGAAAAAGAAATTGGACTCCTTCGCCTCAACGGGTTCAGGTAGTTACGAGCGTTCTGTTCTCTTCAGCCGCAACCTAGTGCCGGGGCTCTGCTCGGCGCTGCCGTGTTCCCATTGCTCCGTTTTCCACACGCTCTGTCTACTGCGTCACACACTCCGACAACTCTCAGAAATTAGCATTTACACCCCAACTGCAGAAGATGGCACCAACAGGCAAGACGTCCACGAAGCACTCTCGCGCTTACTTTGCACGACACGGGGCCGCTTTGCACCCTCCAGTCTCCGCACTAATACATCACATTCTGCGTTACAACTGCTTCTGCCACCCTAGTACGACGAAGGAGCGACTTTTCTTTTTACAGTCGAACCTCGTTATATCGAACAGTGCGAGGACCATGAAATAATTCGATATAACCAAAATTCAATATACAAAATCACACCAAAAACGCGTGAAAGTGCAGCGCGATTTAATCACTAAAAAACCAGCGTGCTCATTGCTAAAAAGCTAGATTCTTCCACGTTGCGAAGGCCGGTGTCCAAACACGGCATGCGTCGGAGTGCTTGCTTTGTTCAGCCTTCGATCTGATGTCACTTTTCGTCTTCAGCAGCGTGCTCAAAGTGCTTCGCGGTATGTTGTATGCTTCAGCAACGCTGGACTTCTTTTCTCCTTTTTCATCGTGGCGGGTGATTTCAAGCTTTGTCAAAAATGTTAGCGACGTAGGTTTCTTTACGTTTGATGCCATCAGTACGCCGCACGCGGTTGACGCAACGGCGGACAAACGAAACTGTGGGAGCTAAGCAACAAGCGAAGCGCATGAAAAAAAGTGATACTGGCGATGCTGACGATACGACTAAGCTGACCGAGCCCGTATGCCACAGAGTCTGGATGGCGCTCCCGACAGCAACGTTACTGCCCGGCACCATACACAGGCATGCACTTATAAAAGTCGCAAACACCTGCTGCGCCACCGCTATTTTGCGATGTGTTGCGGAAAAGCCTGCCGCCTGTCTCCGGAGCGCATGCTTTCAGGCGCTGCGGAGTTCGATATATTAATTTTTTAACTGACCGAGTTTGCTATAAAAATTTAAAATGCATGTAATTGTTATGACACATCAACAACGATTCAATATAAGCAATAATTCTATATATCCGTGCTCGATATAATGAGGTTTGACTGTACCTGCCCGACTTGCAATATGTCTCTCCATTAACTCAAACGAGTAAACTAACGCACACATACCTAATCTTAGAAGCGGGTGTTCAAGAGCAAACTCTACTCCCGTTAAATGTTTACTAGACCGCATCGTGCCACTACCGTAATACCCTCGGAGATAGCCCACTTAAAATCGAACGCAAATCGGGTGAAAAAGAGGAGTGGGCTAACTTCGGGTGTGCGATCTAAAAAAGTTTAAAAAATGCTAGTTTTGAATTCTGTGACCCGCGAAACTTGCGATTGCAGGGAGGGGCAATGAACCAAAGACGACTGTCCTCCGTAGTTGGCAATGTTCGTTTATCTCCCGTCGTGGCAAAGTAACACCATCTCTGCCGACCTCTGGCCAGCACCCCACAATACTAGAAGTGGGCTATCTTTTGGTATTTATGAAAAAATAATGGATCATTCCAAAAATAGGGGGCGGGTTATCTTTTGGGGGCAGGGCATCTCACGGGCCATTACGCTACACTCTTTCAGCGTGCCGAGGGAACACCGAACTGCGGACAGATGGAGGAAAAGGGTAACACGTCTGCGGGTTGCCCACCTGGAATGAGGGGTTCCCCCTTTGGTGCAGAGGCAGGTTCGGGGGCAATCTCAATGATGGGGGCTGCAGAGCCCTTGGCCTTGGTCGGCCAGTCACCTGGGGAACGAGACAGCAACGCACACGCGTGAACACGCGCACGTTACGCTTGGAGCATGGCCCAAACAACCACCATAATATACCGGGCAAGCGCCCATTCAAAATTTAGAGAGAATCGCGAAAAAATGGGGGATGGGTGCTTGTCCGGTCATTAATTTTATATATCAATGTTCTGTGCATATTTTCTCAGATCTTAAAAATTTGGGGATGGGCACTTAGTGTGGAATGGGCGTATGTGCGGTGTTCTACGGTAAAACAACTCGGATGGGGAACTCGTCCTTGCAACCCTTCGCACCCGCTGAAACCGAGCCACTGCAAGCCAGACTCGACGACGGCGCTGCCTTTCGGCCATCGGACCGTTTCATCGGTTCGTCCGCAGTTCATCCGTAGGTTGGGCAAACTTTCGCTGATCGGGGGGGGGGGGTCGGCAAAAGTTCACTTCGCAGTCGCAAGTAAGACCTTTTTTTATTCTTTTTGCCGCTTCGGTGCGCTTCTTGGAGTCGCAGCACAGCACTATCATGCCATCTCCTTCATTCCGGTATGCCCCATTCCCGGAGTGACCGCCGTGGCAGAAACGGCAGCACCGCAATCTCGCCGAGCCCGGTGCCAAAGTATGGGCCGGAACCTGTTCCCCGGAACGGGCACCCGTCCGAGTTGTACGGGGTGAAGGGGGCGTGCCCACCTGCGGGGGACTGTCCGTCGGTCCACTCGAGGCCCCTGCCCGTGTCCAGGGGCACCGTCCACGTCTCGGGGTCCGGGGACTTGACCCCTGTCATCTCCTCTGGCGACTTGACCGTCGTCAGGGGCACGGGGCCCCCTCCCTGGGGCTCGGGAAGCGGGGACGGACCTGTGAGTGGGGAGGGTTCGGATGCATGCCTCCTCGCCGGAGGAAACTTACACCGACTCATGTCCGTTGTTCAAACTTTCTGAGGCACAAATCTTTCAGCACCTAATTCTGGGAGACTGCTGCAGTTGCACATTCTTGCCGGAGAAAAATCGGGCATCTCTCTGGGGGGATGTCTAGCACAGAAGTTCCGAGTAATCGGGTAAATCCAATTTATTTCTAGTAAATTTCAAGGTATTAATTTACTAAAAAAATGGGCCGAAATTGCTGCTGCCGCCCCGCTGATTCTCAAAAAAATGCGTTAGTATTTCGCGCAGCGGTTATATATAACGAGGTACGGGGAATGCAGCCTCTCGGCACTCTTTTGCGGGGTGAACACTTCCAAAACTTCTCTCCTCCCTGGTTCAGGCACATCGGGTCACCAACCGTGTGCATGAAGGACGTGTGCTCAAAGCGCAGAAAACATCAGAGCCATTTGCGTAGTTGCGCATACAGAGGCGACAACACCGTGCGCTTACGTCCCGGTGTCATGGTAACTGTTCGTCAAGAACGGCGTGGCAGGCCGAAGAACGGAACAGCAGCCCGTGCGCGTCGACGGGTCTCCAAAGCCAACGACAGGAGCTTCCAAACACGTCTGAAGCGCGCACACACCCCCCGGCCGCTTATTTCGAGAGGCGAGGCGATAGAATGCATAACAACGGCAGCCACGCAGCATTGGCCGGTTATAAGAGAGCGACGGTGTGCCGTAACACCAAGCAAGCGAGGTGCAGTGGAGTAGGGCGGGGCAAGGGCGCACTTGGGCTGCTGGCGGCATGCTGCAGGGTTGCGTGTACGGGTGGCCCGAGGTGGGTTAATATTCTATAATGAGCCATCCGCAGACTGTCACCGCAGACTGTCACCGCACAGCGGCGCAAACCACTGCGCGGTACCAAAATTGGCAAAGGGGCACGTCGCCGGCGATCTTCGGTTGCTAGGTGTTACGTGAGGCCATCGCTCCCTATAAGCAGCCAATCCAGTGCGGCCTCCGTTGCTATGCGTCCTATCGCCTAGCCTCTCGAAATATGCACCCCGTCGCCATCTGCTGACGCTTGCAGAAGGTGTTTCCTAGCCGGTTTCCCGTGGCAACGTTGCAAACTCTGAATACTCCAAATGCTCCAAGGTCAGCACATGTATCAGGGCACTATTGCTGACACTATAAAAACTGGCAATATTTATGTGAAAATGTACCTCCTCTGCTAAGTCATCTTCTTGTGATTAAAAAGTTCACTGCGGATCACCCAACATCTGTGATTTTCAATACCATAACAATATATCTCTAAAACAAAGCCACCTTTATCCTCTAATTTGAGGCTGTACGAAGCTTAAAATATTATTAACATTTTTGTTAAGCACCGTAACCATAAAACAAAAAAGGACAAAGGAAATCGCAGCCCTCGAAAACTAACTTACGTGTGGCCCAGGACATTGAAGTGTGCGTGCCCTTAATCACGGGAGATTCGTGCAGCTAATATGCCATTTTCTATCTCGGTGACTGCCCCCTTTCTTTGGTGGCTTTTACCCGCTTTGTAAGTAAGGCTGACATACCCCATTACCGCCCATGAGTATGAAAAGCAACTAAGGATACCTACTAACAAGCAGACGTACACTGCACAAAGTAGTTTTACAACACTTGGTCGCTAGAGAAAAAAAGTGACGCCTCCTGCATTTGAAACACAAACATTCCAATAAAATATTGGATAACTGATCTTAAATTTCGGTATCGATATCCGAATTCGTCACAAAGAGATGGAAATTTGTAATGCTCCACGAGCAGCCGCACCTTTTTTATCGCAGTTCTCAAAGGGAAGTTAGCAGACAGACAGACACTCCAGCACATATCGTGGCGGAAGGAAATTAAAGCGAGACACGGCCGAGAAGGCCGAGATAATTACACCTCCCAGATGGCAAGGCCTCAGTGTCGGACTTTTCGTGTCCCCTACCAAAGCCGCTGATAGTCACAGATCCGACACGAATGCCGCATCAGCGTCCGTCTGGGACTCATGTTCAGACAGCGAGAATGCCCATCTGCGCTTCACACCCGCCTCCGGTAGGAGACGTTAAAAGAAACCCGGCACAGCGGCCTTCTCGTCTAGGAGAGCAGCGGCTGAGAGCGGGGAGAGGCACCCACTGGCGAGGTCGGCGGAGCCCAGTGCCGAGGAGCTGGCGCTGCTGCCGTTCATGGGGGGCAGGCTGCTGGGGCGCACCGCGTCCGACTTGCGCTCCGAGCCCGAGCCGGGGGTGGCCGCCTCCACGCTCTCCGCCGGGGTCGTGGCTGGGGGCTCCCCTCCGGGCTCCGCCTTCGACGCCTCCTCGGGAACGGCCCCGGCCTTGCCTGCGGACAAGGTCGGGAAAGGAGCTCGATTCTGGGAACACCGTCGCACGACGTCTCTTATGAACAGGACGAGCCCGTTGTCTATACCGAGGGAAAACGAGACGGGAGGTCCCGCGCAACGCACGTCGAGGCCAAGTTAGGGGGTTTCGTGCGCCGACTCAACGATGCGTATCTGGTATGCCACGGCGGAAATACGTGGGCCGAAGCTTTGCTTCGCTGCATCTGTTCCAAGTTCGAATTTATGTGTCCGATCGATGCCGGGAAAGTAACGACTCATTATTTTTAAGGGGAGTAAGACGCAGATTAAGTGAACACCTATACTCCAGTTCACCTCACAATAGACTGCAGCGGATGTTATGAGCTACGCCGGCAAACCCGGCACTGCAAACCATCACGTGACTATGCGTCACCGCGCATCTCTGGAAGGTTACGTCGCACTTGCGCGGCGTCAGTGCGCTTTCGACGGCCTTTACCAACTTCGGCAATCTGTCATGAGATGAAACAGAGCATGGCTCAGACTATACGCCAAGTGCGGACCATCTGAGGAAAAACACTGTTTTACAGACCGCGGCCCGCAACGGGTGCGGGCCGCGGTCCGGAAGACACGGCATTTGGCACTCACCGTCCTTGGCCCGCTCCGCGTCCAGCGCCTCCTCGCCGGGCTTCCCCTGCGGCTTGAGCCAGATCTTGCCGTCCTGCTCGTTTACAGACGCCGGCCGCACCACCGCCCGAGGCTTGGCTGCGGGGGGCGCCGCACTCTCCTGCAGGGGACGCCGGGGCCGGGACGTGCCTGCAAACGCAACCGTCCTGTGTCGTACGTCGCACTTGGAACCCGAAAAGACCTCTATTAACGCGGAATGTGTCGTAACGCGAGCAAACTCTGGATATGTGCAGCCGTCGTCGTTGCATCGCCTCACCGTCGTCGGCTATATTGAGCGAGCTAACTTCCTCCTTAATTTAGCCTCTTTAAAGGGGCTCTGAACACCTAGAAATATTTTGTTTTAAGTTCCCAAGATTGGACATGCGTGTCACTAAATAAATCCCCCCGTTCGAAAGAAACATTTTAGCGTAATACCGAATTTACTCGAATCTAGGCCGATAGTTTTTCCAAAAAAATTAAATCCGAAACTCGGGGGTCGGCCTAGATACGAGGATCCGGCTCCGCCATGACCGCAGGACGCCATCTTGTCTACATCGCTTCGGGAAGATACGCTGTGAACCATGGAACGCACGGAACGTTCGTCTCTACTTGACGCTATGGCGTCGACCAGTCGATGCCACTACTCCGCGGCTTTTAAGAGGAAAGTTGTCTTGGCTGCTGAACACTCGTCCAACCTGCAAGCCCAGCGTGACTTTGGCGTGGACGAAAAAAATTGTGCGTCGCTGGAGAAAGCAGCGTGGTCAGCTCTTTGCATGTGCGGCAACAAGAATGGCGTTCTCAGGACCGCGGAAGGGAAGGCACCACGAGCTGGAAAGTCGTTCCGAAAGTGTTGCATCTCGAATGCCCTGGACGGTACGGATGACCACGCGTTGTGGGAAGTGGACAGTGACAAAGAGGACGACGAATGATCAGGAAAAATGCGGACATTAACCGTGAGCATACCGTCGGATTCGTGACCGAAATAGTGCTGTACATTGCAGATAAATTCCGTTCTGTGTTTAATTTATGGTGTTTTTCCTATACTTTTTGGTCGGCCTAGAATCGAGAATTTTTTTTTTATTTTTTGGCCCTGCCGTTTTTGCGGGGTCGGCCTAGAATCGATGCCGGCTTAGATTCGAGTAAATACGGTATTTACGTCGCGAGACTTGCTTCAACAATTCTGAAACATGCTTCTGCTTCGGGGTCAACCTCTCGAAATAGAAGCATATTTCAAAATCGCTCCCAACTCAAAATGTACCCATCTCACAAAACAATTATGGTGAAAAAATAATTTCGCGGGGAAAGTCTGTTTTTGAGATGTGTTTCCAATCCGAGGGACCATAGTGCAGGTTTACGGAGCGGATTTTTACAGTCCATTTTTGGTTTTGATTACCAGAAACGCAAATTTCAATGAAATTTAAATCTTCAGTAACTTGAGGTCTAAATCCTAATCAAGCGTAGCAGTGGCTGTAAACTTCCATATCATCTACTTCTTACTCCAAAAGAAGATATCCTGACTCATTGTACTCAAAGGATAAGGACGCGACAGTCTTGAATGTGTTCCAATGTCAAACCTCTCACGGTCTGGGATTGAGTTCTGTCTGACAAAGCTTTTAAGTTCAAGCACTTTTGTAGTACCGCTATTTTGTTGACAGCGTGTTAAGCAACTGCGTCTTAGAAAGGAGGCCGCTCAGACAGACTGCCAGATGTTTGCTATGTTAGTGGAAGGAAAGAAGCCAACCGTTGCGGATGAAGCACTGACCTGACCGGAACGTCAGGGTGAGTGGGAACCCTGCGTGAAGAAGCCAGGTGAACTGATGACGGGGGTTTATGATCGGTCGATATGGATCGGGCAGATGAGGTGATGAACGTGAGTGGGGCCACGAACGTAGGGGTGGTGGGGGGGACAGGAGAAATGAGATGAGGGTCAGGGGTTAATGCGGTTAATCAGGTTAATGGGTGAGGAAAAATGAGGTGGTTGAGGGTCAGGGTATCAATGAGAGAGCCAGCATCCTTTGGTTTAGGTAAAACTTTTTTCGACGGGGCCCAACACTCGAAAATTGTGAAAGTGGTATGTGATGACAGATTAAGCTGCTCTTAGCTTCTTTGCACTGGTTTGTGTATGGGAGACACGTTTTTCTCAATGCGAAAATAAACTGTGCATCGCCAAACGCTCAGTCTCCGCCAAAGTGTAGCGCTAGCAGTTGGGACCAGATGCCGAATTTTCCTAACATACCATTATCTGATTTTTTAAAATTTGATTTATTTATTTACACATATACTGCCAGCTGATTTGGTTGCCAGAGCAGGAGGGGGCATACACAACTAAAATATATGCAACAAGAAAAAAAAAACACACATATAAAAATAAGTGACAATAATTAAACTGTCAAAAATGAACTTGAATAAATTCTTGAATGGACGAGACCGTCTTAATAATACACGTGACAAAAAAAAAAAAAGCTCGAGGTACACCTAAGCATTTCTTATGAGTTGTGAATGCGAAAGCATATAAGCCGCTCGTCCGCTCCCTCTGTCGTCTGCTCGTCGCTCCCTTTGTCATCTGCTGCGTACTAGCGCACACACGCTTCGGGATCTCGGAGGCCATGGCGCAGCAGCCAATGGCAGCCCTGTCAATGTGCGCCAGCCAATGGAACCGAAGGCGCGCAGAAACTAGGAGCCGTTTTCGCACTTCAAACTGATGATGTCAGCTCGCTCCATGAGACAGTTAATGCCTTCGCAATAAAATGTTTATACCAAAGACGGGGTGGCTCATGAACAGAGGCATATAAAAGTTTTAGTCGATTAGTACAGCAACAACTCGATAGAAGGTCCATTTTAGATTGTTGATACAATTTGGTTATGGAATTAACTCAATCTTCTCTACTCGTTATAGTCAAAGTGCAAAGCCTTGTTGCGCACTCCATCATTCAATATTCGCCTTTGTTGCGGGTTCCCACACAACGTCCACACACTCTAAAACCGGGTGAACTAATGTACTATAAATTACAAGCTCGGTTGAGGATTTACAGTGCTTCAGCTGCCCTTTCAGTGACCAGAGCTTTGCCGATGCTTTTTTAACAATCGAGGATCTGTTCCAGCTGAGATTACAAGTGATTACGACACCTAAGTACTTGAACCCATGAACAGTTTGTAGTAGAATGTCATCTATACGGTGGTTAAATACCAATTTAAAAGTTAAAAGCGATGTAGGGAAATCCGCAAGGAGAAAAGGGCAGCCAACGCTGAATGCAAATACATAAAGACGAATGATGCTGGCCACTGAGAACAGGCTCCATTTCTCATTAAAAATGTGAAAATCGCTCGTAAATTTTTTTTCAGTCTGGTTACGGCAAGTTCTGAAAATTTGGCGCCTTTTCCGGCAGGGCTAAATAGAGGCGAAGCGTTCAGCGATGTATAGTTTGTTTTTGCAGGGAAAAAAACGGGGTTCTCTTTTCTCCCAAACACCCAGTGCAATCATTAGACAGTGGAAACTGTCCAACATGCTGATGATCCCTACACCCTATAAGACACGATGGTAGCGCAGAAACAAAATGCAACTGCGGAGCAGTCTTGCAGTTTTCGCTTCAACACGAGTCCCCTGGATTGGCAGCCGATTCTTTCAGGTATATGGATAGCAGAAATCATCTAGACCTAAGGATGTTGGCTGGGGTGGCAGAAAGGAAAGACAAGCCAAGCTCTTGGCTTTCCAAGCTTGGAGCAGGCAGGCTACTCCAGCCACAAAAAACAGTTTTGCTTTCACCATAATGCAGCTTACACAGCTCCAAGTGAAAAATAATGAAAACTACAAAATTGGCAGGAAAAGCCGACAAATAGCGCAGGTCACGTCATGCTTTCCACGCCTCTCCCACAACTAATGGAAAGAATGCACATCCCAGTTCTCCTCAATACTCCAGAGTGCTCTTGAAGAAAGTACAGATAAGCTGGCTTAAGTGAGATATGACACATCTTTGTAGAGGGCTCTAAAAAATTGCTTAAAAACAATACCCTAAGTTTGTAGCATAAACAAAAAGATGGTCCTTCTGGTGGGGATCACCAAGCTGCAAAAGAAGATGATCATCTTCCATCTTGGTCTAGCGAAACCCAAATCTTCAAATAAAAATAAAAAAAAAAAAAATCTTAATGGCTTAACATTTTTTGAGCTCGACCGTCAAATTTCGATCAAAGAATCGGGAGAAAATTTGTGAACGCTCGCACCATCATTCGGAGCCAGGAGGGTACTCCAGCATGTTGTGAAACGACACGTTCCAGGAGAATGTAGCTGAGAGTAAAGTATAAGTATACGTATATACAGAACAACCATAGGCATTATGTTAAAGAATGAAGTAGCAAGTACAACACACAATCGCTGGAATGGGCCGAGGGTTCCAGACTGCGACAGTAAGGGGAAAGCGGCTCACCCGTCTTCTTTTCGTCCTTCTTGTCGTCTTTCTTGTCGCTCTCGGTCAGCGGGGTGCGCTTCTGGGGTGGGGATGAGGCCGCTCTGGCACGGGGCGCCACCGAAGCCTTGGCCACGGTTGCCTCTCCTCCTTCTTCTCGCTTTCCTGCAGCACACACCGATCGCCGAGGGTGAGGGAGAGCGGCCACATTCGGATATCCTCCACAAAGCCCGAGAATGAATGCAAGTGTCTGGAGACTAAACGAAGTTTGCATCTTTTTTATCTTTGTCCCATACCTATACCCGTTGCATTAAAACGGCTTTCTTTATAAAGGAGTCTGCGGGACCAGCGAAATTTTTTGTAATACAGGTAACTTCGTCGTAGTAGTTGGGTGCGAAAAATCGATCACGCGTAACCGAACTCATGCTGTATCATATTGGTGTACGATATTCCAGGTGTCTTAGGAAAAAGTATGGCGCCAAATATAGTATGAGCGACATGAGAAACCAGGTTTTGTGCATTGACAATTGACCTATCAAGAGGAAGAATGGCGGCCGAGTCAGCTAAAGCGTAGCAGCCCGAAGCACGTGGGGCAAAAGCCCGTGCCGTAGAATCCGGGCACGTTATGCTCAATTATCACTTCTTAAAATTTTTAATAAATGAAAATTGTATCGGCACGCATTCGCGTACTCACCACTGCGTGAAGCGCTTTAGAGACACCAGGCTAGCGGTCGTATTGCCAGTACCGCCACTGGCAAGACTTGCCATCTACAGCCGAGACACCAGGCGCTCCTTGCTGAAGACTAGTTTCCCGCCGTCCAAACTTCCACGGAACAAACTTAACCAACTTACCAAATACGAATCGCAATAATCACTAAACCGCCGACGTCGACCCCCGATCATGCAGCGAATGAGAGGCGTTCGCCGACTGCGTAAATTTGTCCTTTTCCAAATTTGGCAGCCCTCTACGTGGGCGGTGCAGCCGCCGTCAGTCGAACAAGTGCGAAGAGAGCAAAAAGTTAACACTGCCCACGTAGAGGGCTGCCAAATTTGGAAAAGGACAAATTTCCAAATTTGGAAAAGGACCTTCCCTCGCTTTCTCTCTCTTTCTATATATATATATACATACTGTTGTTCGTGCGGGTCCTTTCATATGCACCGACGGGCATGCAAAATAAAAAACAAGTGTGCGCACTGCCCGAACAGAGTTTTGGAGAAAAAAAAGAAACTCATCTTGGAGCAGGGTGTACATAACCAAAGGCATGAGCAAAGCACCAAAAAACAAGAACAGGAGGAATTGGACATGACGATGCGCTACCGTCAACTGAATTTTTATTCGGAAAAGACAAACATATATATACCGTTGCAATGTCACGCGTTGGCGCACGCGGGCACGGAACTGTTGATAGCCGCCGCAACCAAAAACAATATTTTCGGCATCATACTTTTTTTTATTGTTCTTGGCAGCAGCCGATAAAGGTCGGTCGCGCCGCCGCCGGTTTTGTACATCGGATTTCGTCTCTCGGCGAGCCTGCCTGGGATTAAGAAGTCTGTCTGCTCTGCTTCCGGAGTCGTCTTCTCGCATTGGCCTGGAGCCCTGCTCGGCCGAACGCAACAATATGCTCCCAAGTGAACCATTTGCTTACAATCAAACTTCTCGAGAGATGAATGAAGTTTGATTGCGAGTGAATGGTTCGTTTGGGAATGTATATATATGTCTGTCTTTCCCGAATAAAAAATAAGTTGACAGTAGCAAATCAATTTGCCCAATTCTTTGCGTTGTCCTTGTCTTTTGGTGCTTTTCGAAGCCAAGACTTTATTTTACTTTGTTAAACAAACGTTTTCGTAGTAGAGCTGTTTGTTATAAAGGCGTTTGACTGTATACTAATGGTTTTTTTTTTTCTTTAACTTTATCTATTTAACAGCCGTTTTTTTAACGGGTTTAACGGGACTAAATGGCAACATGGATATTGTTAAAAATGCACCAATGTTCATTCTCTCCAGATAGTACCACCAAAATGCTTCACAGACATTCTCTTCACAGACATTCATTCTCTCCAGAGCTACTACAGTGTAGACCGCATATAACGTATGTCGCGGGAGTCACGAAAATCCGCACTATAAGCGGTACCGCGCTATAACCAAAACATAAATTTTTCAGGCCAAAATACATGCCATCAGACAACTTACCTTTGTAAAAGAATTTATTTTATGTTAGATGAAAAATACAGCTTAGTTTGAGGAAAGTCTTTATTTCACCAGACTAGTACACTTTTCTCTCAAGTGTGTCACACATTTTGAAAGAAATGAGCGACTTTTGCCTGGCGGAGCCTTTTAACGGCGTCGCGGGTTGCGGACGGACGTTGTGAGCGTTCAGGATTGCTAACCCGAATCACTTTTCTCCGGCGATGAAAACGCGTGAAAATTCGCATCCTTTATACGGTACGCGCCAGTAATACCTTCAACTTGAGCACAGGCATGAAATGCTCCAAATAAGAAATCCGGGCGATGTTCGAAAACACAAATGCTTAGGAAGCACCACTGTAGTTGAAGTAAACAAGCACGACGACACGGGCGTTTCTGCCGTCTTGAGAGTGCCGCCACAACATCGCCGCACAAGGAGGAGGATCTTCCCTTCTAGTACGTGCTGGGTGATCATAGCGACACACAACGAAAATTCACAGTCAAGGATAGCGCTTTGACGCGGAACGATGAGCTCCACCACGCCGTCTACCGCGTCGACGATCACAGCCGACGCCATGTTTGCGGATAGAAGCAGCCGGCCCGCGACCGGAGGAGGAGAAGCGTTGTAATAGAGGTTGGGGGGGAAAGGAGAGAGCCAATAGTGTGGCATGCAACGCGCGCGAACACTTCTCCTCGGCCTGCGAATGGTCTGTCGTTGCGGTTGTTTCCAACCGTCGCGGAGGGACGCACGCACGTGAACGAAACGTGCGTGCGTCCCTCCGTTGCTATGGTAACTGAAGCCTCTCTCTTCGTTTCTTCCCGCTTCTTCGAACATCCTCCTTGCCCTGCGGGTGCCGCTTCCGGCTCGCGCCGTTATCTAGCGCCGCACGGGGAAGCGTGCTCGCTGCGTCGGTCAGTCGGCACGGCCGCCGGGCTGTTCGAAAAACCGCACTATAACCGGTACTTCCCTTCGTTCGCCTGCATTTTAAGCGGTATGTAAATACATGGAGTTCTATGGGAGGTGAACCGGTGGTTTAAAGAAGCCGCGTTATACCCGGTCCCGCACTATAAGCGGTTACGTTGTAAGTGGTCTATACTGTATATCTTTTAGAAACCGATATGCGCAGGCCGAGATTTGCGGGTCCAAAAAAGCTAGAGGTTTTGTATGATAACTTAGTACTCTTAGCTGGGCATGGTATGCCAATGAACAAAAATGTATTCTCTGAGCAGGCAATCCACCATTCTAAAAATTAAGGGGAAGACATAAGCCTAAGTTTCAAAATGTTTTGAAAAAATTCATTTTTCAATTTTGAGGTTTTTGGTTTTAGAAACAAATTATATACACCCTTACACTAAATTTCATAACCATGCACTAAATAGTTACGTTGATATAAAATATTTTCAGCACATTGTGAGGCAGTAACAAAGTAATGGAGTTCAATGTTTGAATGCGTTTTCTCAGTTCCACTTTTCGCTGCAAATTTCATACGAAGGAATCTTTTGTTCGAAGGTAAAATTTTTCTTATACCACAATCAAGATGTTTCTCGACTGAAATTTACTGGGGAATCGGGCTATCTACTTTATTTTTTTAAGTTGAAGTCCTCATTGAGAAAAAGCTATGTTTTCAAAAATTGACATAGGACAGATATGCATCTCATATTTTGAGGTAATCACTCTTCCTGAAATATTTACATTTGAGTTATAAAAACTAGATAGCCCGAAGTCCCACGTCCCCCACTTTATATTCAAGCAGTTAAAATGATGCTTAATAGCTTCCTTTGCATATCATCAATTTCTTAACGAAGAGTGACACATCTTCTTATGCAGGTATGTAAAGTTGTCCTAGAGAGCTGAAAGTTTGCACAGTAAGCCAACATCTGAAGTTAAATCTCCCCTGCCAATTTCGTTCCTATCACTTGAGCAGTTCAAAAGTTCAACCTCTAGCCGGTGTCCCCCCTAAAGTGGTGCCACAGGGTAGAATACAGGGTTCGAGGATTCTCGGGACGAAACGACGCACGCATTAGGACGGAGAGGGAAGGAAAGTGTTAGAATGCACTTGGGGGCAAGAAGATAAGCCACCTTAGGCACAAAGGGGACTTCTTAGACAGCCAAATCTAAGTGACTGCAGCTCAACGGACCCGGCAGGATGTAGCTTCCTTGGTCCAGGGAGTGCGCTTCAGAGAGTGCACTCGCTCGAGCACGTGCTCACACATTTTCACATCGGAACCTCCTGAACCGGCGATTTCCGAAAATGGTGCGTTAAATGCTACGTTTTGAGACGTTGTGGCCCCCTCAGAGATCCCTTTCCCCTCACCTGAGACCTTGGGCGAGGGCATCCTTTGCCGACCAGCCTTTGCCGAGGTGGGAGGAGAGCCCCTCGCCGCCGGGGAAGGCTTGCGCTGACTTCCTGGCGCTGCACACACGGCCACCTTTCAGTATGCTTTCTTTCACGAGGTGGCCACGGTAAAATACGCCGTACAATGCAGCCCCCATGAGATGCACTCAGAAACAGTTTGGGTTTCAAACGAGCATACCGAAAATTGAGTGGTCATCATCATCATCGGGTGGTACTTGGGTGCTACATTACCTGACAAGTAGAGACACTTTCGTAACGGGCTACTGTGAAGCGGGAGAACAGTTAGTGATCGTCGACAAAGAAGGCGGAGAAAGCTCTTTTTGTGCGCAATGGTACAAGTGGCGGCAGCAGTAAATACTTTTTCGGGATGCAACAGCTATACCGGTTGTAGGGAGACACCCTCCGTAAAAGTATTCCTCCCTTAATGCGGGCCATTTTCCCGACGTCATTTCTGTGTCACGAGGCATCTCACAGTGACATAGTTGCGAGGAATGTTCATTGTGTTTCCCACCTCGTGTCAGGATGATATGTGGCAAATGAGGCACAAGCGCTGCCATCAAAAACGGCGCATGAATATCCCGCCTCGCCACTATCTGGGTGATGGTCGACGCACTATAAGGAGCCCTAATCGAACAGCACGCAATATCCACACCGGGTATGGGGTTAGATTGTAGAGTAATTGCTATGAACTGCCACAAACATACGCCACTGAGATAGCGTGCTCACCTTCAGACTTCATGGGTGATACGACTTTAGTGGGACTTTTCTTCTCGGATGCGTCGGTGACGGTGCGGCCGGTCCTGTGGAATAAGTGTAGTTGGAGATATCAAGTTGCGCTTGTTTCCCAGTCTCGCTCGAAGTGATGAAGAAGAAACAACCTAACTCCATTCTTTTTTCGAACCTTATTGTGGCTAGAGCCATCCCACCTCATAACTTGCGTATAATATTCGGGAAGGAACAAGTTAGCGTTGCTCCACAAAGTGTTTAACCATGCAGACAACAAAAGAAATCGCCTCACTTGCGTTCATACCTTTCGCAGTGCCACTAACAGAAATTCCAACATTTTGGGATTTAGACTGAAGCGAACTTACCTATTGGTATATATTTGGACAATAATGTTGACATAATTCATACCCGCCAAAATGATGAATGGTGCGTACTAAAAAAACTGGGAATTATCGAGCTCCAGGTATGCAAATTAACTCTGCTGTTAGGGCAACAAAGAAGTTTGAAAGGTCTGCAATTATTAGAGACCAAAGTTTGAATCAGGCACATGCCAAAGTTAGCACCCCCTATCATCTATACACAAGTGTATCGAAACCGCTACGACCAAAACTGCAGCATATAAAAAAATGTGCCACTTGCAGGGCCGTAGTATGCCGACCGATAATGCACTTCTGAACAGCAGGTACCATACTTGCATGAACATAACGCGAGTTACACGCTCCAAAAGGCATTTCGCGTAATGTTCGGAATCGAGTTCAGCCATTAGGCGCTCAATCTGGAGAAAGCCATCCTTTCAACTCAATGCAGGAGATCAGGTGGGAAAAGAAGTGTGGGTGTGGGAGGGAATTTATTTGCTATAGGGCTGCGTGAAGGGGGAAATAGATAACATAAAAAGCATTTTTATCGTTTTTGTGTTTGTACAACGCACTCTAAAAAGCACGCCGCAGAAATGCAGCGCGCCACGAGGGAACGCTAGCACTGGCCACTGCCAGGTCAAATCAACACAAGTTAAGCCAAGACCACCGACTGTGTTAACGCAATCGTGCACCCCGAGGTGTTTGTGAATCGTGTATCGGGTCCAGCAGTCTTTTTTCTGCCCGCGTATTTTTTAGCTTCTGCTCCAAAGTAGTCTGGTGTTTGTGTGTTGGTGCTTCTGCTTCGTGCCTTGCTTCGCGCTTGTGGGCTACCGGAGAGCTCACGCCGAAGAAAAAGGAACTACCAGACAAGTAACGCGCTGTGCTGCTGCATCTCTGCGAAGTCGCCAAGTGGATTACCTGAGCAGTGCGGATGAGTGCAGTCAAAACATAAACTGATATTTCTTCGATTTCCATTGCCTTTTCACTTCTGCTATGCCTCCGAGTATGGTAAATTTACGCGGCATTGGCTAGCGTTAGAACAGTAATATTTTTTTCCCTCTTTCAGGGCATCAAAACCTGCCCTCGCGTTATATTCGTGCAAATACGGTATATGAACGGACTTTAGCAGCTCTAAAGTGACACTAATGCGTCTGAAAGGGTGAAATGAAGAGAGAGGAAAGACAGGCAGTGCAAAATGACACGAACAAAGTCTCAAACATAGCAGAGCCAGAAAACTGTCTTCAGCCTCAAGCTTTACGAGCGAGCTAGAGCTTATCTAAATCCTCAACGTCTGATCAACCGGCACGCCCTCCAGGTGGTGGATAAAGCCATGGATTTCTATGGCCCACAATAGCAGTACGCTCAAATAAGACACGACCCCAAGAATTGTTCTCTTCTCGTCGAATGATGGAGCCTCACTCTGCATCTGCCTTGTCTCTCTTCTTGGCCGACGAGGAGCGGTAGATGGAGCTGGGAGCCGGGCGCTCACGGGGCGGAGTCTTTGCAGAGGTCAGCCTGAGAGATGAGGCCCGGATCAAGGTCAGTCAGCTAATCACAGAAGCCGCTTTTTCTTGGGAGGACAACAACTTGTTCCAGATACGTCCCTTCTGTTGCCCGTATGCTACACGAATGCGATGACTTACGTAGATATTTTTGCTGCCAAGGGTGGTTCGGTCGTCACGAGATGGTTTTAAGTGAGTGGCATGTGGGCCGCGACACCGGACGGAAGAAAGTAAAAATAATCGCCTACAATGGAAAACGGTATTAAAATCAACTAGGGTTAGAAGGTATGCCAGAGGAGAACCCAACCCTGAAGCCAGTGAGTACAACCGAATATTGTTGTTTTTTTTTCGTCTCCGAGGTTTAGAGTTTCTTGAAAAGACCTACTTTATCCGAATCGAAAGCTAATCGCAATATTCCTAGAACAGGACTGCCGCATCGTCGGCGACGTCGAGCACCGTGGGTCTGTTCGGGAGCGCGAGTGTGACACCTCCGACACCAATGAGCGTAGGCCAAGAAGGGTAGCGCTTTAGTTGGAGCCCAAAGCTAGTACAGTTCAGTGTACCTAGTCGTACAACACATACGCATGACATCATCGCTGCAGGAGACGTCGACACCTCAAATTTAAATTA
Organism: Ixodes scapularis; assembly: GCF_016920785.2. Lineage (NCBI taxonomy): Eukaryota > Metazoa > Arthropoda > Arachnida > Ixodida > Ixodidae > Ixodes > Ixodes scapularis. Next base: position 190,169,946 of record NW_024609857.1, read on the forward strand.
ATTTAAGAGAAATTCCCAAGGTAAAGTTGACTTATGACTGACCTCTAACTCTCTGTCGTGTATCCTAATTAAAGGGGTACTCTAGCGATTTATTGATTGTCGTTGATTTGCCTAAAAATTTGCTCGAAACACCGATAGACTCGGCTGTACCACTTTCCCGAGTATTGTGTAAAAAATAAAAATGTTTGCGAAGTTATTGAGTTTTTGAATTTCATTCTTATCGTGTTTCTCAGAACGAGGGCCCCTACTGGCAACACTGAAGTGTGACGACAGAAATGGTACAAAGTGGGCAGTAAACAACGTTCCAAACTGATTACATGACGTTTGATGGTGGGAAAAGAATGCTCGGTAGTTCATTCGCCAACAAGCATGAAAAAACGTTCGACATACTCCGTTTAAGACTACCTGCGCAACCTGAAAGTCTGTACCATTTGCGACGTCACACCACCCTTGTGGAAATTTCAAAGTTGGTTTTGGCATCATCTTCATTTACGGTTTTCTCAATAGCAATTTTGAATTTTGAGACAATAGATAGTATACCGTGAAGACTGAGGCCCGTTTATTCAGAAAATGCAATTCGGTTTTGTAGCTCAAAAAAATGGCCGGAGTGCCCCTTTAAACCATCAACTGTTTAGTATAAGCACATAAAAAAAAAACGACTCAACAAACAAATTGCTTAAGACTACAGAATTCAGACTGACCTGCAAGTGGGTCTCACTGCACTACAGTCGAGACAAGCAAAACAGCCGGTGTAGGAAACGTGCCGAACTTTCTGCTGCCCCCCTCTAGTGACACCTCATTTGACTCTCTTACGAGGGCTTACACTGGGCTATGACTGTCAGTCACCAAGACATCCGTGCTTTGCACAAAGCGTGACACCCAATTCAAGGAGTAGTTTAGCACGTGACATACGAAGGACGGATGTCTCGGCGATTGGTGCTCGTATCACGGTGTAATGCAAGAAAACATAATCAAATGCTACTGTGTCAATAGGCCTTATCTCAACATATCTCCGTCTTTTGTTTAGCCGAGTTACGCATAAGCTCTGCTTTGATCCACCTGTATTTCGTGATTTTGGGCATATCGTGATTGCATTTTTGTTTGCCATTTCTTTTATCTCATTTAATATTACCAGCATTTTTGCGCGCATGACCGGATGACGAGCTGTGAATTACGATGTATGCATTTTTGTGCTTCTTCCTGCTTTCATTTTTTTCTAGTTTTCTATTCTGATATACTGTTATTGCAATTTTATGCACATTCGTTGACGATGAGGCGCGAATTATAATCCACTTATCTTGCGCTCCTTCCTGCTAGAATACCTACCCGCAATTGGCAGTATTTCCGAATAAAAATAGGTGAATACCATAGTTTTCGGTTTAGAAGTTGCACCATTGTAGAAGTCACATCCCCCTATAAACGGGTGCTTTCACAAAAAAAAGTTGGTATATAAGTTGCACCTTTATATAAGTTGGTTATATATTTGTGTGGATGGCACGCCAAAATGGCATTTGATAAGCTTGCATATGAGTATTGTAATAGCGATATATGCACAATCAAGGGCCAAGTTCAACTCTTAATGAAGCTAATAGGATGAGAAATGTGACTCCTGCAGAAAATTTGCACGGGTAAGGTCCATACTTCAAGAAAAAAAGGCACTAAGCCACACTGTTTGATAAACCGCACTGATGGGAATAAAAAAAAAAAAGGTAAATTATATATAGGAAAATAGGGAGCATTCACTGGCTGTCCATAGATGTGTGCGCGACTGCTGAGTGCATGCTGACACCAGGCCTCTGCAGTTCTTTTGCAACGTGAATTCTGCACCATCAAGATTGAAGGACTTGGCAGTCTATTAATGTGAGCTCGTTCTGAGCACGCGCTGTAAACATTGCCCTCAAATATAGAATACCCCCATAGGGTAAATAAAAATACATCAAATGCCACTGCGTGAATGGGCCTTCGACACCTCTTGCGCTGTACGGCGGGGGTGCCCGAGCGCATACCTGGGCGTCTGTGCCAGGGCGAGTGCGGCCAGGCTGGCACTGGAGTCCAGGTGGCTCCAGAGCTCACCGGGGGTGCGCTGCTGCGGGGCCCCACCTTCCGCCGCCGCCTGCAGGGCCCCCGCTCGGGAGCGGCTGCGGTACTCGTCCGCCTTCTGCAGGCGCTCCACCACCTCCGTGTACCACGAGTTGGGGTCCACTACCGGGGCAGGGGCCTCGGGCGCCTAAAAGGTCGGAGGGGGGAGCTCAGTCTGGGGAAGTCGCATGAGGGACAAGAACACCCTCAGCGCTGCATCGGCGCTGCATTCAGTGCTGACTCGGCACAGCATCATCACTACATTCAGCACTGCATCATCACCAGTACAATCAGCACTACATTAGTGCTACATTTAGCACTCTCTCATACTACGTTCAGCACTGCATCAGCACTACACTCAGTGCCGACAACACCAAGTTAGTGCTGCATCAGTGCAACATTTAGTGCTGGCTCAGCACTGCATCAGCACTACATTCAGCACCGACTCAACATAGCATCAGCACTGACTCAGCATAGCATCAGCACTACATTCAGCACTAACTCAGCATAGCATCGTTAGGTTCAGCATTGCATCAGTGCCACATTCAGCACTGCATTATCACTACATTCAGCACTCACTCAGCACTGCATTAGTGCTACCTTTAATGCTCACTCGTCACTACATTTAGCACTGCATCAATTCTACATGCAACACTCACTGCTGAGTGAGTGCTGAATTAGCACTGCATTGTGTGTGTAAGGAAAAAAAAAGGCAGGGTATCGTTCATCAGTGCTAATACAGTGCCGATATTGCACATGTAGTCAGCACGTTGCCCATAGCACTGAGTTAGTGCTGCAGTGTATGTGTGAATAGGCCTTCACCCTCAGAGAAGGAGCATTTCTCAAAGCTTGTATGCATTTTTAGTAGGGAAAAAGGCCTCGCATTTCTGTAATTTTGGGTTTTGTGGGTGGGTGTTCACGGCATGCAGAATAAGTTTGCGTCACAAGAAGACACTAGAAACCATATTTGCACTCCTGTAAGTCGGTGACCCAAATGAGCACCTTCCATCACACTAGTTCTGATGGCAGCATTTCAATTCTTAGAGAAAACAGAAAGCAAAGTACTAATACATGGGTGGCACTTTGCCTCGGAGCCACTTAGGTTGCGTGTGCTATTATGTGGCACAAAAACCCGTTTTGACGTAGAACTGTCTTTGCTGTCATCCCGTAGGGGCGACAATCTGTAGGTGTGACTGCAGCGATTTCTCGTAAAGCAGGTGAGGGCTCCCTGCTTCAAAAGTATTCGTCGGACAAAAATGGGCACATACCGGTGGACAGAAAAACAAAAGACACTACAAAACGGCATACAACCGAAGTTCCTCAGTTACACAGAGAGTGAATTACGTCACCCGCGAAAGACGTGGAAAATCCCCACTCCGCACCGCCTTCAGTCTGTCGCCGGGGTGATAACTTCTGAACCAGTCATGCAAGAACTTTTGCCAACGTCTCGGTAAAGTGCTAACAAGGTTCTTTAATGTGTGTAAGCCCAAAAGAAAAAAAATATTTATATCATCTCACAAAATGTTTGACATAAAAATGTAATGAGCAACATATTAAAAATGCAAGAGCTAACTACCACAGAATGGACCAAGAACTTTTGCAAGCTGCAAAAGGAGAAAGCTGAGATATCTGAACAACAAAAAGCCGTGCATGGACCAGGACAGTGATCCTAGGATCAAGGGATCAAAAGAAGGAAAGAAGGAGAGAGTAAAATTTTTAACGCATAGTTCTATGTGAAAATTTGTGCTCATGTCTCAGACAGAAGACCCATGACTGAAGATAACGTAGTAAGGCAGGCAAGCTGGTTAAAGCTAAACATTTCTAAAACCCAAGACAGAGGCTACAAAGAGAGGACAAACACAAGACGTCTCACGACGTCTTGTGTTTGTCCCTTCTTTGTAGCCTCTGTCTTGGGTTTTCGAAATGTTTAATAAGACCCAAGATTTTGTTGTAAAAATATTTCAACCAAGTTGGGTTTGTGTATTACAATGTAATACACGTATCGCAACGTGTATTACAAAAACACTAGTAACAAAAAAATCATTGAAATTTCTAGGAACTAAACCATCATTAAATCATTAACATTCCAGCGATTAGACAAACGAAAGAATGCAATAAACATTACTTACAGAGGCTTTGGGTTTTTTCCAGATGCCATCCACATACATGTATGCAGAGAAGGGTTTAAACTTTGCCTTGTATTCTGTCCTCTTGCTCATCTTCCTAAAAGTCAGAACAAAATTATGCATTTAAAGATACAAAAGAAAATATTGATGACCCTCCATAACAGCGGTGACATGTCAGAGACCCGTAACCCCTCCGTGCATATCTAATTGTGGCCATCAAAGATCATTTTTTGCATTTTCCATTTCAGAGGGCCTAACATCGAGTTTCTCAATTTCGCAGATGTTTTAAAAGAATCTTTGACCCTTTCAGTACCATCCTCATTCCGTGAGTTATTACACAAATCATAAACACAATGTAACACAAAGAATACTGCCATAGATGTGTTTACACAGAATAAACAAGTTTACTTCCAGGTTTCGAAGTAATTGAAATGAAGCGCATGTCCAGGCATAAACAAAGCTCACCCATGGTACTCAGAGGACATTATTGCTATGATCAAAAAATATCACTTGTACTTTAATTTCAAGTTCTCTTTTACTTGAGGTAAGTGTTCTGTGTCAGAAATGTTGGGCTTTTGATCTTTCACTGAATGCAGCCCAGCCAGGCCTTGACCTGGCTGCTGGAGCTACTAAAAGTACTATCATTGATATTTGCCTTTTATCTGCTTCATGATAACAACCATTGTAATAATATTTTTTTATTGCTTGATCTTGAGCCTTCATTGATCGTCTGCTTCAAGAGCTGTGAAACGTTTTAAATCCTCCACCCCCTCCTAACAGTCTTACACAGAAGCAGCTTAAAAGTTTTATACACTAGGGAGAAAAGGGACAATGTCCAGCTCAGCTGTGAACCAATGGGAAGCTCAGCTGAGTTGAAATAGTGTTCAAGCTGGAAAAACACTTTACTAAAAGCAGGCTTGCTGGCCCACAAAAGCAGCAAGCATACTGCCTAACATAGAAACATGGATTTGTCTAAAACATACAAGCACTGGACACAAACTCGGAAACATTTCTGCTCACTTGATGTCGTGCGTTGCGTCATCCCTGGGAAGCAGCTTTTCTGTGGGCTCTGTACGGTGGTAGCCATCTGAGAAAAGAACAACGACATGAAGACAAAAAAAAAAACACTTCTAGCACCATTGAAAACCCCTCAAGAAATGGTGCCTGGTACAGTCAGAGGGATGATCGAAGTGCATGGCAAGTTTTTTTCAACAAATGTTCCACTACGTGAGACCTTAGAAAAGCAAAAGTGAAAACAAAAAGATGTAAAATAAGAAGACACTCTGACTCTTTTCAATAGGCCTTTCATAGTCCCTTGTGTACAGACTCTGGCAACACTACCAAGCTACGCCCGTGGCAAAATTGCGAGAATAAGAACAAATCGTGTCCAACAGCTCCGTAAGGTAAACAGGTTTGCTTGGCAAAACACCAATTGAACGCGAGGCCCAGCCGAACACCGACGCATCACTCCCGTCGAGCCTGTGCCTCCGCGCTTAACCGAGGTAGATAATGTAATACTAATGTGCACAGGCCTCGCGTTGGGTCGCACAAAACAGCCCCTAAGGTTCGTTCTACCCGTGAGGCGCTCTCCGGCATCCAGAGGGACAGCAACCAACAGAGGCAGTCTCACCGATGAGGTCCCTGGAGCCCTGGGCCCCCCGGTGGTGGGAGGCCCCGGCACCCTCCTGCAGGGGCAGTGCCGGCTTGGGGGGCCATGCAAAGGCCGCCCGGTACTCGGTGGTCTTGGCGGCAGGGGCCTCCTCCACACCTCCCGCCGCCAGCTGGCTCTGGAGCACAAGCTGAGACATTAACCGGCGGGGTTATGCACAGAGCGCCGTGCCCCACAACCCCGTCCAGAAGACACAGGCAGGCTGCAGCCAGCAGACGGAGAAGCAGCGGCAGCAACTAGGGGACGGCCGAGGGGGGCGGGTGCCAAGTACCGCAGTTTGCGAAAGGAATCGGAGTCCAATTGTGTTCGGTTTTTAATCGGGATCACTGTTTATTCGCGATATCTGTCCAATCGTAATAGGTGCCTATTTGTTATGTTTCTAATCATAACCAGTGTCCAATCGTTATTTGTGTTTAATCCCGATCGGTATCCATTATGATAGGCATCTAATCATTATAGGTGTTCAATCGTGATTGGTGCGATGGCAAAAATGGGATCCCTTTGCACGCAACGGGGCACCGTTTCCTAACTGGTGGATGGCAGTGTCTGCTGCATGTACGGAAGCTTCCTATGTCTCACAAAACCTGACCTCATTTATATCTTATCTTGGAGTACACATAAGCTCAAAGTGCAAACTATTTTTAATGGAAGGAGACCCGAGAGGTATGACCTCCTTTCGCAAGCAGCATTTTGTAAAATACTAACATATTTCTCAATCTTCCCTCAGGCACTGAAAAAAAAAAAATTCATCTTCATCAACAATGGTCTCATCCAGAATGTAGTGTTGCTTTCAGGTGTACTCAAGTGCCTTTTGCAATGTTGTCCACTCTAGGTTTCTAAGATTTGTCCGCTGAATCTAACTAGCGCTCGGGAGTGAACCTTATAAAATAGTCTTGGCACCCTCCTTCGTCCCAGTTTGAAGCGCAACGCTGTGCAGCCGCGACACTGAATTGAGCCGCTTTGAAGCACAAATGCTGAAAAGGCGTACCCAAGAACCAGCCATTCAAACCCTCTGCATGCCACCCGAATTAAATGCCACAACCTCGGTAGATGAGCACGAAAAGATTTCGCACAAGCAGTCATAAGTACAGTGATCCAAACTGTTATGTGGGGCCAGAGGATGTCCAAAAGTGAGAGGCAGTGAATGCACAAAGGCGGCTACAATAAAATATGCTGCAAAGACAAAATCTGAAAAGCGGCACAAGGAATATGGAAGATATGCATACAATAAATAAAAAATGGCCAATATCGAACAAGCATCAACTATATAGCTGGGAAAGGTGCTTGTACAAATTGTGTCACTTATCTTTCCTACTGCCACAGTGACTGTGAGAGCTTGAGCATTGCAGTGCACTTTAAGGGACACTGACGCCCCCCAAAAGATTTTTTTTCATTCTTTGCCAGGCGATTTATTATGGTTGTCGGAATACTACCCAATTAATATTTTGCTACAGAGTCACATATTTTTTTAATAAAGCCAAAAAACGCAACTGCTCGAAACTGAAACCGAAACCCACGCACCGCACGGAGATGTGGAGAGGAGAGAGTGAGTGGCAGAAGTCGCGTAACTACACCCGACCGTGCAATTTTTAAAAAATTTTTTTTCTTCCGGGCGCAGCAGACGAAATGCGTTCGGGATCCGTTTGCCGTGCGATTCCTTTGCAGTTACGTTTGTTCCGCTCGCTGTTCTGTACTTCAAGATAAGTTGTTTTGTACATTTAAGAGTTGGCAATGAGTAGTGAGTGCCCGTGGGGAATTCCCTTGATCGGCTCCGAAAAGAATACTTTCAAGATGTTGCGTGAAGAGCTGCCTCACATCTGAAAGTGGCATTGTGCGGCAGAGGTGTCAAAAATGGAATCCCGTACCATTTAAGTCAGCAACGTATCGTCCACAACAATTTTTTTTTTTTCCGTGATAGTTGTAAAAGAAAGAAATGTAAACATCGCAAAATGTTTGAAAAAAAAAAATGGTACGCCCACACTAGGGATTGAACCCGTGCCCACTGCGTATGAAGCGAACGTCTTTCCATTGAGCTACTGAAGGAACTCTTTTGTTCGTAGTAATGCATCGGGTCGACTGTATGTCGGAAAGTTTGCTGCCGATTTCCCTCCAGTATATGCACTCCCGGCTTGAAGTCGGGCAGCACCACGCATTGGCCACATTCGCACCAAGTAAAGAAACCGTACGCGTGCGTATTCAACTCAGTGTATGCACTTCGTGCTTGACGTTTCAGCGAGCAATGTCTTTAGCCTCAAGAAGGGAAGACGGCTCGGCGATGTCTTCATGCAACCAATCGGCTTGCTGGTCGGGCATGTCGTACGGGATGAATATCAGTTCTTTTGATCGGTCCAAAATTTCTCTTTCGAAGAAAGACCGAATTTGCCAGTACCGTGAACAACAGTTGTGAAGTAGAGGCAGTGGCGTCACAAGGGGGGGCGGGGGGGGAGGGCACAGATTGCACCGGGTGCGGCGCTCAGGGGGGTGTCGCAACCGGCTATTGCCCCGGGTGCCGCTGACCTTCGTGACGCCACTGAGTAGAGGTCCCACGCCCGTCGTCTGCTGCCATGTTGAGAATTATGCAGTGAATGCACAGAATGCTTCCGGTTGTCTGTGCAACCTTCTTTTTTTCAATCAATGTATTTGCAGCTTTTTGGAAACCACAAAAATTGGGTTTCGATTTTTTTTTTTTTTCTATTTTATTGACTTTGTGCCTTCAATGACCCACGACTTTGATTAAATTTGGTGGTCGTGTCTAAACCTTAGAAAACGGCCCGTGACAACGGAAAAGAGAGTGAGCTCGACTCAAACCGGCCAGTTCTCGATCAGCGGTTTTCGGGCAGAAAGAAACCGAATTTCGAGCCGCAAATTGTGTTCTGGGTAGTTGGGCTCATATGCCACGTACAACTAAAAACCTCGGCGAGCATAAATACCCTTTCAGTGTCCCTTTAACGGCAACAACTATAAAAAAAAGGCAGCTGTGACACCGCGAAAAATACTTCCTGAAAGGCCATATATCACTAGCTTTGGATGCTACCATTACCAGCATCACTCTTTACTGCTGTTCTCAAGAGAAAGAGGAGCCCATAAGGCATTCTGTGCCTGCCTCTAATACTGTGGCAATGTTTTCAGCACCATCCACAAGTGATTGCTCGTGTACCCGCCGAGTGTCCGTTTCATACTTTCTGTATACATTTAAAAAAAATCTGTAACACCTCAACATGCCCATTTTTAAGCTACAAGTGCACTCTCATTACTGTTTTAGCTCAGTTACTCGGTATCTACCCAAACGTTGTGCCTCAGTCTCACGACGCATGTTCTGTGTTCTCCGCACGTTTTAAGGCAGTCGAGAGAATGTCGTTGCATTGATTCAGCGACAATGTAAGCTGCAGAGCTACAGAGGACAAAGACAAACTCCTTGACGGACTCCCGCTTTGCAAAGGGCCTCAGGAGGGTACCTTTAGCACCCCATTCAAGAGACGCCGACCTCGCCGCACGCAACAGTTTGGGTCACCGTGGAACCAACACCCGGCCGGCACCACCGAGCACAGCCGCGACAGAGCCACAACCGACGGTGGGTGAGGCCGTCTGCAAGCGCACGGCATGCCCCGCTGCCCCGCACACCCTACCTCTGGGTCGGCACCCTCGCCTGCCCCGCTCGGGGGGGCCTCTCTCTCCTCCTTGCTCTGAAAACGACCACACAAGCCCCTCCTTTCCAGGGCTACCCCCAACATCCAAATAAGCTATACGTTTATTCTCACACCCAGGTCCCTAGGAACCCAGGGTTTCCCCAGAGTACCTTCAAGGGTGCTCCGACCGTCCCTGTCCCTAAGTAGGGATTTTCCAGTTAAAGCAACAGCATCATTTTCTACCAGGTCTATAGATTTCCGCGCCGCTTTATTGCGCCAGTGCCAAGACTGAGAGCGGTTCTTCAGCCGCCAATCGAGAAAGACCGGTGTTTCTCAAGAAATAAAAGTTTGAGAACCGCCGGCTTAAAGCGCAGGGTTCTCAAACGTCTCGAGAAACCCCCCTCCGCCTCGATAGAACGGCAGCCGAGAAACCCGTCCTGCGGCACCGACGCAACGAAGCGGCGCAGAAGCCTACAGACCGCGTACACAATGACGCACACACTAGTTAGTGCTGGGCTTGTAGTTAGGTGTCAATGAGAGGCTCAGATCTGATAAGGTAGAGCTTAATTCGACAAGCCACTTTACTTAAGTACGGTTGTGTAAATTTGGGAGCACGGGGAGTCCACGAAGGTACCCTGGGAGCCCGGTTTGAGAATCCATGGCCCAAAATATCCACGCCCCCTTCCCCGACCGTCTCGTGGGTGCCGCCATCTTGTTGTTAAGTGCAGAGCGGGCGCAACTGGTGATATAGTTACAATTGGAAAAATTTGTCTTCCCGAGCACTGGATACGGTATCAAGGAGCTCGGGCAATGCTGTTTTACTCGGTCGCAGACTGTTTTAACACACCCGGACAACGGAAACACGTTTCCTGCGTCTCCGGAAAAAGCTTCCGTTAACCGATGATGATTTTAAGCAACGAGATGACCGAAGGGTCCTTACTCCGAAGCATGGCCCATTTAGCAGTTCTACCCCCGTAAGTCACGGCACACCGCAACTCTGTCCGAACCTCGGCAATAAGAGATTTTTCGAAGACGTGGACAAAAGGCCGTCGTCCTTGCCCGTTCGTCGTCAGTCGTTTGTTCTGGGGCAATGGGAAAGGGGGAAAACTAAATTCGTCGGTCGCAAGTCTGTGCCGGCCACTCGACGCTGCTTACAACAGGGGACGCTGGTCGTCGTTTTCGATCGAAGCCAGGATCACAAGAAAACCACAAACTGGTGCCGTTTATATGTCGTGGTGACAAGTAGCCGGCGTATGTCTGCTACTGATGGAGAGTGGTGAGCATGACTAAACTGTTTCCAGAAATCGCTTTAACTCTAGCGGGGCTAGGCGTGAAGGATCTCACCCTCCCCGTGAAAGTGAAACTACGATTGATTGACTCGGATATGTCTTTTTTTTACTACGCTTACCTGACATCAAAATAGAAGTTTCAGCCAAAATATCTGCCATAGCTCGGGTTCCATGTTTTCGGCGGAGAAAAAAGGAACCAGAACTAAGATTCGGGATGATTGCCAAAACGAAGAAAAAAAGAAATCCCCGGATAATTCCGAATCTTAAAGGGCAACTCCGCTTCATTTTTGGTTTTGAAAAAACAATGCAGTCCTCTTCAGTATCGCCTAGGAAGACCACACGTGAAATGTTACGACGCAGTTCTGTCTAAATGTTTCTTAAACGGTCCGGCAAACTTTGCAACTCACAAAGTTGCCGAAATCGGCTGACTTGAGCGGGCGAATTCAGGCGCAACCAACAGCGCAGTCAAGGCTACGGCATGGGCGGAGCCAACATTGAGCTAAACATCATTATCATGGCCCCCTTTTGCTTGTTTTCACTGCTTTGGGCGAGCATAGCGCATGACGTCAGCAACGTTGACTCTCGGCGCTCAGCGGTGTCCACGTGATTGGTGTAACGCGCCTGCGCAGCGCGTTTCTTGGGAGTCGTCCAGCCGCCCGCCGTGGTCCCGCCGTTACCGCCGTCTTCCGCGTCACAACCGCCGTCGTCGTCTCACCGATTGTGATTAATGTCTCTCGGAGTTTCGTCCACACTACTGACACCACGTGCGCAGACTTATGCCGCAGTTGTGCAGACGTCGTCGAATGCCATAGACACCAAAATGTGGCGAAGGGTGCGGTGCAGACGACACTCGCGCCTGCCACACGCCCGCCCCAATCCTGCCCGTCGTTGGGCCGAGGATCACGTGACATATCGTACCAAGTGATGGCTATGTTCTTGGCGGCCCGAGGCCACAGTTGCCAGGCGGAGCCGAAGTTTCGGTTTCGATTTCCGCTCGTGTTTAAAATTATATTTAAAAATATATATCCCATTTTTCGCGAAGCAAACGACGTAGTGTGTTTTACTAGGGCTTTTTAATTCGAAATCAATCATTATCCCGAAATCGTCGAAATTGAGCGGAGTTGCCCTTTAAGGAGAGGTCGCTCTAGCCTCCTTTGAAGCTTCAGGGGATCGACAAAGAAAGGTTTGTCGTTAACGTCCATTAGCAACAACTGGTCAATGTTGTTGTATTTTTGGTTCATGATAGAAGTCAATGTAAGCGTGTGACTATGCTAGCTACTGTTCTGGCTTCGAGTTGAGACTGTACCCTTTGAGTTTTTACAGAGAGGAGGCCGTAATGCTTTTACGATACTGCAGACTTCTACAGAATCTTGTTTTCAATTAAAATTACACATTTGTGTTGATATTATTTTTTTTCTATTCAGAATTATGCAAAATTATGAACACAACGGAACTAAGCCTCGATACTGTAGATATGAAATTTTAGAAAATTTGATAATTAGCAGAAGTAAATTCCTATAAATGTCAAATCTGAAAAAAAGGAAGAAAAAATCCAAGAACGATAAATAAACTCCAAAAACACAAAATCCGAGTAATAGCCAACGTAAGTGCATTACTTATGCATCACAATTTTAACCCTGTAACCCTCGTTTGGCCGCAATCCTCAAGATGCCTGCTATTTTGGGAAGTTTGCCGTATCCCTTACAGGCCATGGAAGTTGTAAAATGTTACAACCTAAAGTTAACACTGCTACGGTCAGTCCTAGTGCATTCAATGTAAATCGTTAATACCATCCGAGTGTGGGCCGTAATAAAAATTTCCACTCCTGCTTCTACCATAGCCTACATATATACTAGCTGCTTAGCTTAGAACAATTAATTGTTCGACAGCAGCAAAGCATACCTTGTTGGTAAAAGCACAGCATTGAAACAAGCCACAAATACACCCAACTCTTAAACATCAATAGAACTTACGCCAAAAGTGAATGTACCATGGAGTTCAAATGAAATGTGGACAGTGACGGAACTTCGAGCCCTCTATCGGCGCAGCTTCCAAGCTTGGGCTGTGGCTTGGTGAGGTTCAAACACATCGGAGTAGGACGCACAACCTCGCAGCGCCTACTTCGATGTGTTTGAACCTTGCCAAGTGCAACCCAAGCTTGAAAGCTGCGCCGATATTGGGTACAAAGTTTCGTCACTCCAAGCATTTCATTCAAACCCGATGGTATGTACATTGCACGGCACAGTCAGTGCAAACAGGACATCGGTGCTTTTTTGCATTGTGTCAAACTTCACCACTTAGGTGGAAGCCACAAATGAGCCCTTTCCATTGCACTACAGTCGCCGACCGATTTTTCCTACATCGCAGGGATCGAAAAAACGTCCGAATAATAGAGCAGTTCGAGAAATCAGCGGATTAAAAAAACTTGCCGCTATTACGTCTAAGCAGGTTTAAAAAGCCGTCAATAGTGCCTTGTTTCAGGTTACGCCTCTGCGCCTTGGTTCAGTTTCGTCTCCGCTTGAGTTCGGCCATTTTCTATTAGCTTGAGAATCGCTGCCCTCTTTTCTAGCGTTCTAGTCGAGTGCTTTCCGCCCTTCTTAGCGGCACTTCGCGGCGGTGGAACAACAGATGGGGCCATGACGTTCGAGCCAGAACACGATTCACCGAGACGAGATGAGAGGCACAAGTCCACGACTGAAGAATGGCGAATGAACAAAGCAAAATGGTAACGATGATGATAATACCTAATGACGCGCAGCTTGAAAAAAAAAAAAGCGGTCGTATAGCGTCATTTAGTGGTAGAACTTAGCAGTACTCAGGCAGAGCTGCCAAACAAAGCGAATCCATGTGCAGTCAAGATAAAACCTAAAATGGTGGCTTCTCGGTGCGCTTCCCGCTGACCGCTTGAGTCAATTTTGTCCGAAAAATCAAACTTTCAAATTTCAAGCTGTCACGATTCCTCCTTTAGGTTCAAAATATAGAGAAAGTCCGATTTATCGGCGTCCGAAAAATCGGTCGGCGACTGCTGTAGTAGTTTTGATGAGATTCTTTTATCTTAAGTAAAAAAACGGGAAACATCAGCAGATAATAGTTCCAACTAAGAGTGCCATGCTATGTGCCTAACTAATCCAACTCACGTCTCCAGACTTCGAAGGTAGCAATGAATTTAAACTGGCACGAGCCACTTTTTTGTCTAGTGTACTAGGGTTGTTAAAATAACATTACCGGTACAAGTGGCTTAATTGCATTAGGGCCTGGCCTATCATTTGTGGGAAGAATGACACCCCGAAAATAAGAGGCCGCTCACTGTCACTGTCCAATGCATAGAAACAACTTGTTTGCAAAAGATCTCTCAATCATCTTGCCTCCAGTGATTTTTTTCTTCTACTACTGTATATGTTCTGGCATCAATCGAGCTTCAAGTGCGAATGCTCCATCAGGAGAGCCCAAAAGTAAATCAGCTCATGTGGTAAGTAGGGCAAATAGAAGAGCTGTGCCCTAAGAGTCAACACACACTAGCGCGAGTATGTTTAATTATATTACGGGGGATCACTCCGAGATATGACTGCAAGTTACCACGACAACCAGGCGTCACAATGCCTGGTTGGCATGGCAACTCGCAGTTGTACGTTGGCAATCCCCCACAACGTAGTTGAACGCCACTGCATGAATGAGCGTGTAAGCGGTCAGTGACTGGAGGGAACTCGTAATTTTGACAAACTGGCTGGGGCATCCGAGCTAAGTCAGGAAAAAGCCTGCAAGACGTACTAAGCGACGGTTAACTCCAAGACAGGGGCGGAAGAGCGTAAAAACAGTAAGAGACACGGAAAGAAAAGGAGAAGGGGAATAACTTATTTGTGCTGCTGAAACCTTACCACACAAATAAAAGTTTCACAAGCACTTTACAAACAAGCTATCATTCTGAAATTCCTGGCAACAGGAGTTCAGTAAGCAAGGCACCGCTTTAGTGCGACCTTTGAAAAGCGACGGCTGGCGCCCCGATGCGTGGTGCGCATAATGCGGAGCGAAAGATATGGAGGAGAAAGACGTACCATGACGGGCCTTCCACGGCCAAGGCTGGGGTCTGCGGATCTGCTTCTGGAACCCACCTTGTTCTTGTTGGACCGTTCCTCCGCCTGCAACACGGCATGGCAGTAACGCCCGATTAACGAGTCGCTGCGACGATTACCTCCAGAATAGGGACGAAAATCCCACGAAGCAGCTTTGGGAAAACATTAGGAGCATTAAAAGCATCTTGGTTGAAAACAGCGCGACAAGACAAGGACAAAGTAAAGACGAGACAGACGACAGTGCTGCCGTGTGTCTCGTCTTTACTTTGTCCTTGTCTTGTCGCACTGTTTTAGACCAAGATGCTCATCAACCGACTAGCCCAAACATACCTTTTAGCAAGCATTAAAAAGCCATGTCTCAAAGTAGGTTAAGAGTGGTAAAATAAGTTTCTTGGAGCAGACTGGAAGCTTTAGAAGTTGAAAAAGTAGTCGACAGAGATTCCTAAGCAATGAAAGCACTGCTTTTCTTGAGCGTTTTACGAAATAAAAATGAACAGTGTGAAGCCAGCTGTGGCACCTTTAGCAACTGCACAAATTAAGATGCGAGATGCTATGAAAATACACAACATGAAATGCCGGAAAACTGCCAGCTTGGACCGAGGCAAAATAAAATAAGACAAGGGTTAGCTAGTTAGCTCATAGAACCACACTGAACCAGCTTGGCTCGTCGTCGACTCATGTTAAACGAACGTGATTAACGTTTTCTCTCCTATATTATAAATCGTCTTTTCGTAACAGTCGAGTTTATTAATGCTTGCATATTTGTGTGCATCCGTGAAATAGATTTCTTAGTAAACGATCATGGACCTTTACCACTCTTCCGCAATTATGCCCTTTGGGTGCCGCGGAATAAACTGAACATTAATAAATGCCTACATCGGTTGCCCTGGACCACGCAAGTGTCCAATCACTCAGAAACAAAGGGGTCTTTGACGCTGTCTGAAGAAAGGTCGCTTGCTGTCAAAACTAAGATTGCCTATCCCACTGCATAAATCTTCTGAACCTAGGTGACGCAGGTTTTCTAGAGGTGCCGATTTCAGCATGGGCAAGCACGGTACTGGCATCACTTTGCATGATTATGACTGTGATGGGGGTTAAAGGTGCCAGTTTCAGTGATGCGATCGATTCAAATAGATTTGGAGCACCTTTTGGAGCAGTTAAAAGTCTATTTTGAAGCAGCAAATGAAATTATCAAATATCATCCGTTTAGATTAATCTAATGGCCTGTCCATTTGTTATCATCAATTGCATGGCAGGTTTAATTCCCTCAAACACAGAACTAGCTGTTGGGTGTAGAAACACCAAGCATGACAACACTATGCTGAATGATGAAGGGCAGTATGAGCTGCTGGGAATGGTTATTTTAGCTACAGAGCCAAAGGTAAACCAAACAGTATATTCCACAGAAATCCTGTTAGAACAGAATAATACTGAGCACCCAAGTTGATGTTTCATTAAAGGGCAACTCCGCTTCATTTTTGATATTTAGAAAACTATGTACCCCTCTTCAGTATCATATAGGAAGACCCCATGTCAAATATTACGATCTAATTCCGTTTATATATTTAATAAACTGGCCAGCAAACCTTCAAGTGAGCCAAGTCGCCAAAATCTGCCAACTCTAGCATACGACATGAGGCGCAATCGTCAGCGCAGTCAGTGCGACGGAGTTGGAGCGGCCAACATTGAACCACTACGTCAGAGGCATGACTAAGTTATTCTCACGTTTTGTTTGTTTTTACTTTTCAGAGCGAAATTGAACGATGATGTCATTAGTTTCTCCTCCCGGTGTTGGCTGACCGGGCGTTCACGTGATCACCGTAACGCGGATGCGCAAGTTTGCGGTGCCCTGTGCGCTTATCGGTCTATTTCTCCGCTCCCCTTCTCCTCTTTCGTCTTCTCCCCTTCTCCCTCTCCCCCAGGCAGTCACCGTCCACGCCATGCGAAACGACCTGCCCGCGTCATGTGTCCTGTCCCTCGCTCCCTCCCGAACGTCACAAGACCACGTGGTTCAACGTGACGTGGCCATGACTCTGACGACCCGAGACCAATGTTGCCTGGCGCAACCGAAGTTTCGGTTTCGGTATCAGCTGATGTTTAAATTAGGATTACACAAATAATATTCCACATTTCGCGAATCCGAAGACGTAGAGTTGTTTAGTAGTGCTTTGTGAATTTGAATCACATGTAAGCCTAAATTTTTCGGAATTGAGCGGAGTTGCCCTTTAAGTCCTAAAGGTTGCAATAAAACATTTACTCCGTTCACTGTGCCGTCGTACAGAGAGATCCTATGCAAAGATAATAAATAAACCAGAGACATTGCATAAAAAAATAAGCTTATAAAGAAGTCCATACAAATCTTGCCACAATACACAAAACTCCTTAATAAATTTCGAATTTGAAAAAAAAAAAAAAAAATCAGGGTACTGAGGTTTTTATATATACTAGTTACAGATTTATTCAGAATTTTAGTGCAAGGTAGAGTCGTTACATCAGCACCTAAAAGGTTCCTTTCTTTTTCTTTTTTTTTAATATACCCGAGGCTTGTTTTGGGAAAGTGCTTTCTCCTTAGTACGTGGCTGCGCTGCAGCGAAGCGTGACAGAAACCATTGTGATACCTACTCTGCGGTTTTCTCTTCACAGCAGTGCACCAGTGCGCAGCGAGAAGCACGCTCAACGAAGCTACCTAACCCAGCAGAACAAACCACAAACATGAGAATATTGCGCGACCTCCGATATTTTTACAGCGAAACTGTCTATGGCTGGGTTCTGGCGGATCGTCTCCGGCGACGGATCGAGCGTAGACAACAATTTTCAAACACAATGATGTATGCCCCTCTTTATGCTGCTCTCCACCGCCGCTGCCTCTTTCTTGAGTCACGTATAATCCTCGCCACGTGCAACGGCTCTCTCACCCGACATTGCACAATGCCGCGCGCTCTTCGGCGGCCCCCTGTGCGGCACACTAGAGCCTGCGCCATGATTGGCGTAGCCACGCTATAATAGAACGTCTCTCTCCCCCCTAACATTGCGCAACGCCTCTCGCTCTTTGGCGGCCACTTTTGCAGTGCACTAGAGCCTGCGACGTGATTGGCGTAGCCACGTTATAATAAAACGTCATTGTCTCAACCAGAGCGCCAGCTTCGCTGGACTTCCCTCGTCACGGGGTGGAAGGGCTCTCGATTTTTTTAATATTTGATATTTGATATTTTATACAGAAATCAAATCGGGTAGTATGTTACTTAAATCAAAACTTTAAAAAGTTTGGGCAAGCCTACCGGAAGGATCCGGCCGTTCAGCGGGTCTTCAGCTGTTATATTCTCAGTATTAATAAAGAGAAATTATGTTTTGGCGAACGATGGCGCAAATCCATCACTTTTGGTCGAAATGTAGCAGGATGTAGCAGGGTAAGCACTTTGGTGCAGTTTGGCACAAATGGTGCACCAATCACATCACTGCAGTCTGCAGCTACACTTGAGCAATAAAAATATGAAGAGGCAATATTTTGAGACAAACGAACCCCATGCTTTGTAAACGGCTCTACAACAACAAAATACTTGTGCTACGACGATGGCAACACCAATGAAGAAGCAAACGTGAGCCCAACCAAATGGGTTAAATATATTTGACAAAATTAAGCTGCCGAAAAAAGAAAAAAGATTGAGACTTGTTTGTGTTAAGGAAAAATGTAACAACCACAAATGAAGCCAGTAAACAAATTTGGCTAAGGTATACGTCACAGCCCTTATCTTGACCTGGCAGACAGTAACGACGTGACAACAAGCCTAGAAATGTTGGCATCAAAACCAAGTTGAAAGAAGATAGCACACAAGTGCATGTATCGCCACTTACTATGTATGTTGGCGATACACGTCTGTATTACCACGTGACCGACAATATATAGATAGTGACGCATACTTGTATCTTTATGTCTGAGCAAGGGTACTACTAGTAAGATGATAGTACGACGAAATGAGGAAATGCATGGAATCAATGTGGTAATAACTTGCTGTGAATTTGGATATTTATAAAAGAATATAGGGAAGCTTCTCTCCAATTGACATTTGAAACAAAATCTGAAGCAAGAAAATAATATAAGTAAAACGAATAAAGGATAAACCACTACAGAGGGGAAATCTTTACCTATAGGTCAAAACAAAGAACTTGTATCACCCAACTTTGTTCCAAACGAGTTGTTGAAAAAGTTTAATTTTTTTTGCGAATCATTGTTTGTATTTTTCTGTATGGTTACTAAATCGAGAAACCAGAGTGACGGAAGGCAGTGACGGAAGGACAGGATAAATACGAAAAAGCAAGAAATGCCATTGCATCACTAGGTCCCCTCGCCCCCCTCCCCTGAACGAAACATACGAGCGCCAAAAGTCCTCTGAGCAACAATGACGTAAAAAGAATCAGTCCCGCATTAGCACAGCACAGGGTTAATGCAACACGCACACGCACGTGCATACAAAGGGCACCGAAACTTGGAATCGAAACCGACAGGAAACAATACGCTCGCACTACAAACAAAGCAGACGCAGTAAGGGCCCAACCATACCCGTTCGTGAGTCACAAATCCCAGAACTCTCCTCATTCCGACGGCGACGCAGCAATGGCACAAGCCGCATCCAGACGTCCGGTCGCGGGGCAATGTCGGGAACGCGCCATCGCGAAAAGCGTACATTCAACTCTGCGTCTGTCGACGACTCTGTCCGATACCGTCTCCTCACAAAAAAAATCATGGGGCGGAGCAAAGCGGTCCCTCCTTTTCTCAGTGTCATTACAGGACCCGACAGACACAAATACTAATAGAAAAAAAAAAAAAAACTCTAGTGATAGCAAATAAAAAAGGTTGAAACAGGAAAAAAGGACGCTTCCCCGATTCCCTCCTTCTCCAGACGAGACAGGAGCACCGGTTTTGGGGGTGGAGGGAAAAACACCTGGCTCAAAAACCTGTACATGCCCACGCCCCTTCCCCCTCCACCCCCTCCACCCCCTCCACCCCCCCTGCGGAGATGATGACGAAGACAGGAAAGAGACACACCCTTTGGGGGTCTATGCACGCAAGCCGGCGTGCCATTAACTATCCTGCCTGTCCCTTTTTCTTCTTGGGCCCCCTCCCTTTTCTCCCAGCTGACCCTGGACGGGCAATAAAGAGCCTTCTCTGCCCCCGGAAGTGGAGCTGGGAAAGGTGCACCTGACAGTAGGGCCTTAACGACCTCCATTTTTTAACAGGATTGCCTTTTTTATGCTTTGCTGAGGACGCGGCCCAAGAAATAAGGCGTCCTCTCACGACAAACAAAGGGAGGGATACAAATAGAATGGGCTCGAGGGAATCCCTCGCTTCTATACTTTTTTTCAGACTCCGAACCATGCCACACTTGCATAGGAGCAAAGGCAACAGTTGTTCCACAACTGTATGAAACGTTCCATAGTAAACTACAGAGACCCCAAAATAGCTACTGCATCAGTCACGTGTCCTTTCTATAAAGCTCAAACAGATATATCGCGGGCTCCGGAAAAATCTCTGCATTTTCTTCCTTTCTACAACACGGTGCAAAATGCCAACATTTATAAAATATCAAAGGCCAAATATTTCTAGGGTTCTGCTCTTTTAATTGCACTTGGATGGAGTTGCCTTAGCATTGTTTCTCTGTAACATTTTTAGTGGTTCGTTATAATCCAGGTTGAATCCCTTTGGTTTAAACTTCGAGGATTTTTAATTGATTTTATTCTTCAGTCTGAATAAATGACGCAGTAGCATGTGCAGCGGTGATACTTTCATCTCTTGAAAGAAACTGTGACCTGACTGGAAACAAGTGAACAGCCTCTTTTATGCGAGTAACTATTTCTCTCGAATTATCAATTTGCACAAAAAAATGCCATTTTACCTGAATTGCATGCAACAAATTCCAAGAGTGAAATCCAACAAATTTAATTAGCTATTTCTTCGTAAAAATTTAGGGCTTTTTCATTATCCATACTTCCTAGCTCCCAAATTGAGCGCCGAAAAACTATTACACGCAAGCGGGATAATTTGTTACTATCTTTCACTTCAGTTGACATTCAAAAACATAGAGTTATTATAATGTACGCTAGAGGTTCAGGTGGCGCTAGTGTGCTGACGCAAATTGAAGCAGACAGCAACCAGTCGAAATTTGACTTCCAGTAATGCATTTCTATGGGAAAAAGTGGGTGCATTTTCTCCCTGCACTCGATCATAAGAGAAAATATCCCAAATAATTCGTATGTACTATGTAGCTTGGAACATTTCTCCGTCCGACCGACGAAATAATTGGTCAGTTACGGCGTTTTTCTTTCAAATTCATCGCATTAAAACGGTGCTTTAATGGCTCCGTACGTGCATTTATGTGCACGGTAGGACACTGTTAGCGCGAACACGACGTCGGCGCTTTTCAACGAAGTACAGTTGAAAATTAAGGGGGACGGCGAGAACTATGCAGTAACACTGGATCAGTAACTACCCGTGCATGTACGATGAAAATAAATTGAAGGCCACGTAATCTATTCCGATTTTAAATAAGTAATATGACGCTTTATTCTTTCTGCTCTGAGCGAAGCTGCTTGTTCTACGTTCAAAATATCACCCGCACGCTCGAAATCTTTGAGAACAAGTGCCCGATAAAAGCTGCCCGGCAGAGAAAACAATACAAAGAGACACCTTTCATAGCCCCACGGACTTTATTCTCTACGTTTTGAATGTTTTTATCTGCTCATGCACGACGGGGTCATTTTCATATAGTGACAGGACTGACATATTATCAATATATAAGCGTCACCGGAATGCTGGCGAGCCTTGAACACACTCTACATTCTTTTCGATTGTAATTTTGCTTTGAATCGGCGCTTGTTTTTACACAACTGCTGCGGAACACACGTTTGGGACTGAAATGTAGCGAAGT
Source organism: Ixodes scapularis (assembly GCF_016920785.2). Taxonomy (NCBI): domain Eukaryota; kingdom Metazoa; phylum Arthropoda; class Arachnida; order Ixodida; family Ixodidae; genus Ixodes; species Ixodes scapularis. The sequence goes on from NW_024609857.1 coordinate 190,191,728, forward strand.
TAAACTTCGTTCACTTACGAAGAAAAATGCGCTAACTAAAGCAATTACACTTTTACGATGTTAATTAATGTACATACTATTCAGTACGACCTAAATAACCAAAGTGTTCCGTGTTATTTTCCGGCGAAGAGACAAAATGCACGCGCGTTTTCCCATAGGAATGCACATGAGCACCGCAAAAGTAGACTGGTTGCTGTCTGCTTCAATTTGTGTCACGGAAGTTGCATAGACACTAGCGCCAGTTGAACCTCTAGCGTACGTTATAATAACTCTATGTTCAAAAATAAACAAAAACAATATCTCGAACTAAATTTCTGTACCATGAACAGGTTAGAAAACAATGTGTACACCCTTACTCTAAAATATCTCAATAAAATTTGCATAAAAAAAAAATAAAAACATATCATTCTCTGTTTTTTGCATTGCCTAAAGAACTATCAACACCTACCGGCTCCTAACTGTTTATACCAGACTTCTGATGCCACTGACGGTGAGGTATCATAGTTCTGCTTTTTCTAGGTTTATTTTAAATAAAACTAGAAGAGTACTTTCAGTTTGTTTTTTTATTCCCCTCTTTTGAGTTTTCTGGAGTTTTCACCAACACTAAATTAAAATACAGATTCTTTTTCAAGACCAGACAGATTTTCGAGGACGAAAGAATGTTCACTCAATGAATAAACTTTAATGTGAACATGCACCTTTAAAAGTAGTACCTCTTTATGGGGGACACTACCCAAAAAAGTAAATTTTTGAACCAATTGTCTGATTTAAATTTTATTTACAGGGCTTGTTTCTGTTGATGTCGAGAACATTTCTGCCAATTTTTGTTAACCTGGGTGAAGTACAAAAAAAATTGCAAACGTTTGAAGACGAAAGTGGGCGTTTCAAATCAAATCAAATCAAAGTTTTATTTAACATCACCAAGTACAAAGTACTAAACAAATGATGCAAGGAGCTCTGACAAAAAGCCGCAAGGGTGCGGCTTGACTGGGTCTGAGCCCCCTCTGCATATGCATAGTCCCATTGCAGTGTAAAAAACAAGCAAAAAAGATTCGGCAACAGCACTGGTAATAATACACAATAACAAACAGGTAACGCTACATCAGCATCACTTACTAAACATTAAACAATCAATGCACACGAAGAGATACAAGGTGAAACAATAGATCTAGATATATAAACTGCATGGAACATGAAACACTTATTTTTCATTTCTAATTATCAAGTGAATTTAATAAAAATGGTAATGTACAACATAAAGATTGATTTCCGTAATTCGTACGTGCATGAGGAATGATCCATGCTTCATTGTGACGTGTGTTATAAATGTTAGTGTTTCTTGTTAATCTAGATAATTGTTCTATGATGTTGTTATTTAGTTTTTTGCCGGCATAGTACCTCTTGAGCAGTACATCATTATATAAAAAGTTAACTGGACGTACCTTAAGACTTTTAAAAAGTGGTTCGGTATGCGCATCGTAGGGAGAGCTAGTGATAACGCGCACGGCTTTTTTCTGTAGTAAAAAGAGTTTAGTAAGGTTTGACGTGGTTGTAATCCCCCAAACTAGGTGGCAGTAGTTGATGTGAGAAAGAAACAGGGAATTGTAAATAAGCAATTTTACATTAGTGGGTAGAAAAAACCGCAACTTTGTAAGAATACCTACGACGCGAGAGAGTTTATTAGCAATTATTTCAATATGTTTGTTCCAAACTAAGTGTTCTTCAAATACAACTCCTAGGCTTTTAACTGAGGGCACAACATCCACAGTTGAAGTCCCTATCATGAGGGGGTTCTCAATATTTGCTTTCTGATTTTTAGGTCTGAAAAGTACAGCTTTTGTTTTGGACTTGTTAATAGCTAGTGAATTCAACAGGGTCCATTGGTTTAATTTATCGAGAACATTATTTGCATGATTTATTAATTGTTTAATATCGGAAGAATTAAAAAATAAACTGGTGTCGTCGGCATACATAACAAATTGGGTATCATTATCAATATTTATTACGTCATTAATATATATATTGAATAACAAGGGCCCAAGAATACTACCCTGGGGTACCCCGGATTGAATCGCTTTGATATCGGACACCTTGTTGTTTATAACAACTTTCTGGAAACGAAACTGAAGATAACTTTTCAACAAATCTAGAAATACCCCTCGGAAGCCATAGATTTCGAGTTTTTTTAGTAAGGTAACGTGGTTTATTCGGTCAAAGGCCTTTGAGTAATCTACAAAAATCCCTAGTGTTAGCAGTTTGTGTTCAATAGCATGGAGAATCAATTCTTTTTGTGTCAGGAGTGCTGACTCGGTTGAACGACCCTTTCTGAAGCCAAATTGAAAGTCTGTGATTATCCTATGTTTTTCACAGAAAGCAGTCATTCTATCATTAATTAATTTTTCTAGACCTTTTGAAAAAACGGGAAGAATTGATATTGGTCTGTAATTTGATAATTCGTTTTTGTCACCCCCTTTATACAAAACCCTCACCTTCGCTACCTGCATACGCTTTGGAAATACGCCGTGTATAAATGACAGGTTATAAATATGTTCAAGTGCAGGACAAATTAGATCTAGGACGTACTTAACTGGACGAATTTGCAAGTCATCGGCGTCACAACAGTTACTGTTACGGAATGAAAGAAACACGTGATAAATTTCTTCAGCATTAGTCGGTCCTAAAAACGCACTTTCACGGTTTCTAGCTTTTAGGTATTCTAAACTACGCGGATCATATGTACTGTTAGCCAGCGATACAAAAAAGTCATTAAAAGAGTTAGCTAGCGCCGTTCCCGATGTTGCTTGGCCATTTAAAAGTAACTCTTGAATACACTGTGAGTGTTGCTGGCCACGACCAAGCACCGTATTCAGTCTTTGCCACGTAATGTCACTTCGTTTTAGTATGTCGGCATTGAACAGGTTGTGAAGATAATTCCTTTTTGCATTTCTAAGAAAACTAGTCACTTTATTACGAAAAACTTTGAAAGCATGTAGATCATTTGAGTTTCTTGTCTGTAAAAACCGCCGATAAAAAGCATCTTTTTGTTTTATTAGTTTTAACGACTTGTTCGTTATCCATGGTTTCCTTGACTTTTTGCTTCTTGATGCCTTGTGACGAAATAATCTTACATAAACCGACTTAAACAAGGTTAAAAACGTGTCATACGCTTCATCAGGGGTAGTTTTACTATATACTATATCCCAGCATATCTGTGCGAGTTCATTGCGAAATTGTTCTAATGTTAGTGGATTAACGTCCTGAAATGTAAGAGTATGAATTTCTTTATATGATTCAACTATTGCGTTTTGAGTAGTCATGAGAAAAATGGGCAAGTGATCGCTGACGTTCACCCCGATAACACCGGATACTAGTTTTTGAGTGTCTATATTTGTAATAAAAACGTCAAGTAGCGTTGCAGAATCATTCTGAAAACGAGTTGGCAGAGTAATGGTGTTAACACAAGCGTTTGAGTCTAATATTCTAACGAGCTCACCCTGTGTTGTCGTCGCGTTTAACATATTAATATTAATATCGCCACCTAAGACCAGGTTATATCTATTCTCGTTTACCCAGCACAAAAAATCATCCAAGAACAATAGGAAAGCAGATATGCTCCCTCCAGGGGGGCGGTACACGACAGAAAAAATGTTTTGATTACACATAATGGTTAAGATTTCAAAATCGTCCGTTATTTTTGTAAAATGTTGAATTACGTCGAATTTCAATGTGTTCTTAATCATTAATAATATACCACCCCCCTTCTTGACAGAGCGGTTAAGGTACAGAGTTTCATAATCAGGCATCCTAAACACTTCATTATCCTGCTGATACCACGTCTCGGAAAGCATCACAGTTTTCCTATCTGCATAGGAAAACTATCGTTTTGAAATTACTTATAAATTTGTAGTTTTCATGTGTTACATTGCATTAGGACAGTTCAGAGCAGATAACTATGGAGCTATATTTCTATGTTATACCATCTTTCATGACAAAAAAGCCACATAAACACAAATACAGTTTTTTAGATTTCCATCCTTTGTCCAAAGTTTAGTTCTTGAGCATGAAAAATGACAAAAATAAAAAAATACAAGCTCATAGTTATCTTCCCCTTAAAATTTCACCCCAGAAAAACTCATAAAAATGAATCAAAGTTGCATAATAACAAAACGATAGTTTTCCTAAAGTGAAATTTATGCCAAAAAGTGGAATGGAGAAAATTGCGTTCAAAGCGCTCCAGCCCCTGCCTTTTCTTTAGCATCGGAGGACCGAAAATAATTCATAAAAAAGTAACTATGCAGTGTAAACTAATGAAACTTTCTGGGAATGCTCTCTAGATGTTGGTGGATGTAAATATGACATTTTTCAAAATCAACTTTTTTTTGCAGAAATTGTTTTTTCTGGGTAGGTGAAGTTTCTGACCCCTAATTCAGAAGTTAATAAGTTGCTCTTAAATAATGGCTCAGGTGTCACCTAGGTTCCTAAAGTATTTGCCGGTGTTATTTGCAATTCCAAAAAGCTTTTTCTGTTTTCTTTTTAAATACACAGAATTTATAATTTTAACTTTCAAAAAGAAATTGCTTCATATCTACAGCTGTAAGCAGCTGTTCATTGTAGTGCTTGGGGCCGTAGGCCACAGGATGGCAGCTTTCTTGCATTGGGTGACCGCAGACTCACTAAGAGAGTGCACATCAAAATGTAGTGTAAAAACTAAAAAAAAGTCAAATATAAGTCACCAAAGATCTTCAGGGGAGAGAAATATCAGGTGTTCTTTTGAAGCAAGAATTTCACAAATCTAAATGTTACAGGGATAGTGCAACGATTTTACTGTTGAAAGAATTGGCAGTTAGTAGTTTTTTATATTGTTTATCTGAGCACAAATGACCAAAAACGCGTCACCTTGCCCCGAAAAATTGCTATTCCGGCGCGTAATTGCGAAAAGGAAAACAAAATATTTGCCGATCTGCAGCCGCTTGTGGTGGTTAACGGAACTCATGTGTGACGTACTCTGGGGGATATACGGAAGTGAACAAAACCTGTCCCACTCCGCTGCTACACTCGCCGTCGACCCCGTGACGAACCGTCTTTTGTGTAGATCGCTCGCCGCAACCTTCGATGATGCTAATCCTTTAAAAGTCAATAATCGCGGAGGAAGCGGCTAAGGTCTCTGAAGAGAGAACCCAAGGGTAAACCACGTGATCCCTCAGAGTATGTCACTCGAAAGGCAACGTGGAGAGTTGAGAGGCACTTCGACCTTCAATTTGTTTCATTTTTTTACATAAAATGTAGCACTCGCAAAAAAATATGGTTTTCTATATTTCATTCTATGGGTGAATCAGATTAATTTTTGCAGTTAATTGGCCAAAGTCTGAAAATTGTTGCACGGCCCCTTTAATAACTGGACTGTTTTTTCTTCTTTTATGTGGAACATTTGATATGTTTTTGTAAACTGGAATAAACCATTTTCAAAAGTTGATGTGTCCTAGCTGCTAATGCCAGAGTGCGTGATAGGAAAGGCATGTACAAATGTGACCACTGCCGAACAGCATCCAAAACCGATAGGCGACAGGGAAACCAGACTAAAAAAATGTCCAACGCATACTTAATGTGTGACTATTCATACTCAAATTCTTTTAGGTATATAGTCTATTCCCAATTCCTTTCAATTTTCTAAAAACTAAGCCAAAGCCACTCACTGCTGGCTCTTTAATTCCCTACGGGTCTTAATGGTAGATCAATGCTAGAAATTTCTATCCTCCTAACCAAATGTCCTCATTAAAAACAAAAACAAAAAAAAACAACAAAAAAACATTGCATGAGTTTGTGGGATCATCACGAGAGCCGAGGACAAAAGAGAAGAAAGCCACCTAGCTTTACAAATCTGTGAAACTGCAACCATGAGACCTGTTGACTGTTCAATATATATCAGTCTCTGTAAAAGATTCTGACCAGTCTGTAGCAACATGAAAGTGTGGCACTGACTGGGTAAATTCAGGTCATCTCACACTGAGAGCTTGCAAGTCATAACAGCTGACTGGGCCTTCAGAGCAGGCTAGCTCATAGCAGTGCTACATTGGTGTATGAGCAAAAGCTGCTCTTAATTCAGGTTAAATCCACAAACTAACACAGGCTCAACAACCGAAGTGACATATATGCGTGCCTGGGACCAAGGAATCCACTGAATTTAGCAGAGCGATTCATTTCCCAACAAATTTAGGAGAAGAATTTCTTCGCTAAATTTATTGAACACCTTTCCTCGCTAAATTTAGCGAAAAAATTGTGATGTCGCGCGACGCGACATCACGTGACACTGTGACGTCGCACTGTAACGACACCATGATTCCCCACTAAATTTCGTGGAGAAATTCTCCTGCTAAATTTAGCGGACCACGACGTACGAGAAACACATGCGGGATCCGCCGCTGAACCTCGCCAGTAGAAACAGAAAAGAAATCTCCAAACGCCACACTACAGCTGGCTGGAAAAGCAACACATGCAGATGGCCTGCAGGCAGAGCGATTGTAGTCTCTGCTTTTCAGACCCAGAACAATCCCACAAAACCACGAACTGGAGCACTGGCAGCACGGCGGGGAAGACAAGAAGGGCATTCATGCAGATACATGATTCAGTTGTAGGAAAACAAAATGTTGCCAGTTCAGCAGTTTTTCGAGTTGTTTGGCAGAAGAAATTGGTGTTTTGTGGTGGGCGGGATTTTTAGCGGTTTTCGAGTCATCTTGGAGTTTTTTTCTGGCGGTCGAAAATGCTCTCTAGTTCACATTTACCAATCGTAAATAGCTTAAATAGCTTAATTGCCAGTGAGAATAACACTTGCGACGCCGTTGAGATATTACCGCAGCAACTATTGAAACATGTTTTGAACTTTTTTTGTGCATCAATGCATGAATTTGTTTTCCAAGTCTGGTAGACGACATGGGCCTGGTGCTACTATGCGCAACAATTAAAAAAAAAATGGAGGCTATGGGCTTTGGAACTGGCTACTGGAAGTTCCAAGTAATGTCAGGCAAGACAGATACCTCCACTACAAACTAGAATGTCCCGCAAAGCACGCGAATTAAGTCACTCGAGATCTGAGGTGCCAAGTGTGGCGAGACAACAGGCCTGGTAAATCCTGGTAACAGTAAGATCTTGCAGTGGACATTGTCCTGTGCGTGGAGGCACACTGAAAAGCTAATTTTTAAGGTTTTTTTTATTGTTTAATGCACTACATTAGACTACTAATTGAAACAGTAGTAAATTATGATAAAACTCATTTTTGCCCAGCGCCTTAAATTTATCAGTTTGTAGCATTTTTTTCGGCACTTCTTTAGTGAGTTTTTGACTTTTCAAGTTGGCAACACTGGTAGAAAACTAAATCAATCAATCTAGGCAAGGTGGCGCAAGCTGCCGCCCGTTACAAAGGGTATAACTATTAGTATCCATCCATATCTGCCAGTAAGCCACACAAGACAATAACACCCAACCCAGCCTTTCTCTGCGTCTGTGGTCCCCCTTCATGCTCCGTCATCTCTCGATCTGTGATACATTTCGAAGAATGGGGCCTACTAAACTTGGCGTTCTGTTACTAGTTTGGACCGCAACTTTTGCAGAAACCAAGAGTTCCGCCAAGCGAAAGACGAAGAACTGTTTTAGCTCCCCTGCAGTGTTACGATGAAGGGAGCAAGTCACTCACCCTTGCCCTGAAGTAGGGGTCGTCCCCACGCCGCGCTGCGTCCGCCGAGGTGTTTGTCTGGCGCCCTCCGTCACAGCCCAAAATCTCGCTCGTGCGATACGCTATCTCCGGGTGCTTCTTCCTCCTTGAAAGTGCTGGTTCCAATGCTGAAAGAAAGGACACGCCTATGGTCACCTCAGCATACCGGCCAGACGCCTCTCCCATAGACTGATCAGGGCCGCCACTGCTAGCGACTCACACGCTTGTTCCACTTCGGCAGACTCGGGAAATTTTAGAAAGGCACTTGGAACCCATCAACACTTGGTCGCGAAGATATCCCAACTTTGTCGAATATCCCACAGTTTAACCTTAAAACATTAAATTTGTACCATAGCTGGTTCGTAGGCCCATTGTGTGCATGGTAATATATTTTTTTTTTAAATCTTTGTTGAAGATTAGATTTTTGTGACTACCTTCACAGGTTCACAGGTGTTTATTGGCTAAAACAACCATACCTAAGTCCGTCCAATCGCTACGCAGCGACTGACTCATATCTCCACTGAATTCTTTCACCATTTACATTTCACCATACTTTCTGGTGCCCACCAAATTCAACAAAATAGCTTTCGAAGAGAATACAAAACATAAGAGCATTCACAAAGTTTTTTCAACGAAGCAAGTTACCATCTCTTTACCACACATAACATGACGAAGTCCTATTGCCTATGACATGTTTCTCCCAAATATTAACTCGAGAAAAGATAGTGATGGATGCAACGCACTTGAAACAATATTCATTTTCCTATTACTACAATCTGGCCGCACAGGCTGTTGCTGTGAAACATGATCTAGATCATTGCATGTCACAAAAAAAAAAGAAGTCTTTAACATGGTTTTTTTGATGCTTGACCAAACAGTTTCATTCAACACCTAGATGCATCAATTAGACCACAGTTTAATGGCATACAGTACAAGAAATGGATATGGACAGAAAGAGTACATCTGAAGTATGTTGACATGACACCCAGCATAAATACCAAAGACATTAATTCTGTCACACAAAAAATACAACCACCTTTGATTCATAAAAGTTCCTTTGCTGGTATCAACTATTCCTTCTCGCTAGATATTCTATCTCTTTCCCCGAGAACAATCGGCAGGAATGCCCACCAGGGAGATAATCGAGGCTGAACCAGATTGATTGCAGAGTTAACAGACAAATGCATCAGCACTCAGTTTTTATCGTTATCAGGGAAAGAGATTGAATCTCTATCGGGAAGGAATCATTAATGCTAGCAAGGCACCTCTTGTAAATCATGTGTTTTTTTTCTATGCTTTCAGAATCTGCTTCTTCTTTAAACCAGGCCTTGTATCAATCAACTTCATTTGACAGTCAGCGCTGTAGTGTGTTCTTTCTGCTCGTGTTTGTATTTTGTACTGCAGATCCTTAAATATTGATAACCAAGTAACCCAAGTTTCCATCTTAGAAAACAAGCTTCCTCAGCTTATGAAAATTATTTGTGTATCATAGCAAACAGGATCCTGTCCTGCAGCATTTGCACGACTAATGCATGTATAGCGCTCGAGGAAATATGGTACTGGTGATGACGCACAATAAGAAGGGTGTGAGAGATTGCTGCATTCATGTACCCTACCCATACTGTTCACAATAAGACAAAATGAGACGACCCGCACGTTAGCGGAGGGAAAACTCCACCTCCCTTGTAGCACTAGGTAGTACATCATACGGCAGGGCAGCAAGTAAGAGCATATCCTTGCACAAAAGAATTTGCAAGAATGGTGCCAAGTTACACACCTGCTGAATACCATACATTCCATCACCATACAAGCAACAAAGGGTATGCTAACAATGTGACATGTGACGGTCACTACGACAAATGCTTCAACATCCCCTAGCGCGGCTTGCTGTTTGCCTGACATGTGTTGCAACAGTGACATTTCAACGAACCTGACCGTAGGAAGAGTTGACAATGAAGAGGGATACTGCCTCCCCCCCTTATTAGCACAACCCTTGCCAAATCTTAAAACGTATAACTCAAATTTACAAAATAAAATTAGACTTTTTAATCACCAGTTGTCACAACCACTTTGCAGATTATAGCTTCAGCGTAAAGAACCGAGCCCTGACAACTTGCCCCATCACGCTCGATGTCTGGGCAAAGTTGTTCGAACAGGAAGTGTTTCGCGGTGTGCATAATGCTGAAGCTTAAGTCTTGCTGCAGGCCACACCGCAATGTGTTACACTGAGGCCGTGCAAAACCACAGCCTAACACAAATTGCAGCATGGACCATGGACAGAGTGAGACACAGTTAGCACGAGCAAACGATTGCTGCTCTTAGAGAAATGCTGTTGTCAAAACTACCAGTACAGTGGAATGCGCCTATCCAGGACACCAACTTGGTTGGCAAATAAACCTACAGTTGTCTGTAAATACCCAACCGGAGTGAAATGGTAAAAAACAATGATGGCGTTATATCTGTTATCTGTCTCGCACAGTGTAGTTAAAATTTTTATACCTTATTTTATTTTTTTACTTGAAAGGGATGAATTTACTGCATTGTGGAGTTCCGAGAGCACAAACCTATCATTTCTGTAGAAGGTATAGTACTTGCTCTTGTCAATATTAAATCTTAAAAAAAAGAAAAATTAAATGGAAATAAGCAAGTGCACAGGAAGCAGGGTTGGACAGTATTGCAATATACTCGTTTTGCGATAGCATATCACTAATACATTTTGTGTTTGTATCTCTGTATTAGCAAACAAAGTTTCAGCAGTAGTTGTATTTTAGTAGTGAAGTACATTTTCGGCTGCACTCCTGGTACCACTGTACAATCAGGGGTTGATGTATCTTGTTACAGTTTGCTAGGAATTGCTGCCCTCCAAACGAAAGATCTAGCTTTTCCTTGAGACAGATGGAGAGGTGCTATTCAAGGGATGCTGAGGCTTTGTAATCACGCAGACCAAGGTTCATACCCAAGATTTTATCCCTGACCATACATGATTCTGCAAAGATACCAAACGTTTATGCTCTAGGTAGTCAATTACTCTTGTAGATTTCAAATGTTGAAAAGGCTTAAGCTTTACATTGCCTTCCCATGTACATGGGGTGGGGAACTTTCTATATGCAGATCCAACCAACAGATAAGATAACAGCAGTTGATTCCACCATGACACCATGAGATCACTGTCCAAAGAGGCGCCCAGATCTGACAAAAGCATGCTGAGGTGTGGAGGTAATTTAGGAGGACACGAAACAGATTTAAAGGTCCACTTGATTTTGCCCCAGAAGATTGAAGATGCCAAAAATAAAAAAGCAAGCTCCATTCTCGATAGAAAATTCTTTTCAACCCATTCAAGACCCGTGTGGGAAATTTAATTTGGGTCCCAAAGCGTCAATATTGAAATTCTAGTTGCGTCTTACAGTGAACATTAGTATGTTGGTTCCAAGAAGCATCTTGCATATTTGTTTAGAGTAATTGTGAACCATGCTAATCCTTCTTTCATCATTTTCACTAGTGCATGCACACATTTAGTGCTGAAAATATCTAGAATAGTTTTAAAACTATATAGGCATTTTAGTACGAGTACAACTGCTCCAGAAAAATGCATTGCAATATTTGCGTTTCAAGATATTTTGCGCATATTTTTTAAATGTATATTTTATATTGTCATGATACTCTTTTTTTTTATATAAATGTACTTGAGTATTAGTGTTTTAGCTGTCACTGATATGCATCCCAGTATTTGCATTTTTACATGCATTTTGTGGGGGTATTTCTGGCCAACCCTGACTGGGAGGCACCAACCACCAACCAGCAGACTAAAGCTGATGCCTACCACATTACCACCTCCTCCTTACCAGTGAAACTAAGGTTTAATTTTATGACTATGCCTCGATGGAAAGGGAATTATACCCAAAGCCCTTTTTGAAAACACAAGCGTCTGGCTGTAGATCCGATATCAGTTCATGCTCAATACAAGATCTGTGAAGCAGAATTTCTTTCCGCATTCTCCATTTTTGTTTACATACTTGAAGCTCCCACAATTCGAGGCAGCGTTAGATGCTTTCGTGGTTCTTTCTCTGGAACAAAAGGCATCTGTAAGTCAGGAATTGTCTGGATTCTCAGAAACTGTCTGGTACAGTTGGTTTTCAGTTGTCCTCGATGCTTTGTTAAGCACAGCTTAACATCTAGTTAGGCAGTGCTTAACAAAGCATCAAGGACAACTGAAAACCAACTGTACCAGACAGTTTCTGAGAATCCAGACAATTCCTCACTTACAGATGCCTTTTGTTCTAGAGAAAGAGCCACAAAAACATCTAACGCTGCCTCGAATTGTGCGAGCTTCAAATAGTTAAACAAAAATATCAAACCAAAATAACACCCACTGAGTCAGTGACAATTCGACAGACAAGGAAGCTTGCAACACTTTCACAGAAACGCCAACAACAAAGAAAAAACAAAGTGCTGGAACGCGCGTCACAAAAAATGACGAGGAAATCTCGAGTGGAGCCAGCGGTCATCCTTCCTCTCGGCCGGCCGACAACAATCGCACCCACCTCGCCTAATGAAATCCATACTTGGAAGAATGTCCCCCCAACAAGCCCAGGCGAGCAAGGTGAGAGGTTTAGCACGAACGAGCCGGCAACACCCAGGGACACAAACAGACTGAAGCGCAGTGGGGAGCAGAGCGATTAACCAAGCGCGACTGACGACAGATGCCCCGCCGCCTCTGGGCCATTGTGCGGTGGCAGTCGGAACGTCGAGCCTGCCGCCTGCAGCAAATAGGTGTCTGTGTACTGCTGAGGGCTTAGCCAAGCATGCAGGCGGTTACCGGAATTCCGATTGGCAACGCCGTAGGCGTCGCAGCCGTGTCTTTATGTTCGAGGTGCTGCGAGTTTTGGCCTTGCAAACTTGTTTGTTTGTAAGCGATTGCCTCGGCAAATGAGGGCCACGATTGAGATGGTGACCGTTCGTTTGTCATCAACGACACTTGTGTTTTTTTTTTGCGAGACTTTTTTTTTTTTTTATCTTGTCAATGTAAGCTCCACTTTTTTTTTACACATCCATTTTGACGCGACTTGAAACAGAATCAAAAGTATTGTCAGAGGAATTTATGTATCCATCGACTTTAAATTATTCGATTTCAAATTTAATTGTTCCAGAACATAAAATGAATCTCATTCTGTTTTTACCTAACAAAATTTCGAAGACAAAAAAAAAAAAAAAAATTAGGAGAATGTAAGAAGTTATTATTTCTGTTTGTGTTTAAAACATTTTACGGTAAAGCTTCTCGATTCTATATTATTTTCAGGAGGGTGCAGACTGGTGTTTCAAATGACAGATAAATTTTGACCAAGGTGAACTTGAGCTTGCAAAACAAACATGCATACAACAAAGGCTCTAGTGGAGAAAGTTGACTTTTTGTTTTTTCCACAAGCCTGCCAATGCAGAAAAAGTTGACGTGATGATCAACGTTGTAGTATGTAGTGTACACATCACGCAGCACAGCTGTGGCTCAGGGTTTGGTGGCGGCAGAAGGAATTGGCAACTCACAAGTGGCATCTGGCGGCTTCACAATGACATCGGCTGCCGACTCTGGATGGCCCGGCTGCCAGGCAAAGCTCCGCTTGTATTCTGCGTGCAACTGGGGAGCGAGAGAGAAAAGAAGCGCCCATAAACCCTTGCTAGAAGAATGATGCAAAGTGATAAGATCTGCCCTACGAGTACAGGTCAAGCCCTCCATACGTAGAAAAACAGTTTCAATTCTATTTTAGTAAAAGGTGCATGCACATGTTGCTCACATTAGATGCCGGAATAGAGAAGGTGAGCTAAAACAAATGAGGAAAACCAATCTGTTTTCTTTTTGCTGGACATTGAAACAGTGTCAACAGGATTTCTTGCAAGTGATACACGGAGAGGAGCACACAGGACTCTATGTCATTGATAAGTTTATTTTTTTATTATCAATTTCATATTTTGGGGTCGAAGTTATGTACACATATCAATGTGAAGATATTGTAAGGCTCTAGAAGGTGTTATAAAATAAAGGAAGTCGATTTTTTTTTTTTTTTCGTTGCGACAAACATGTGGTACAATAAAAAAAAAAAAGTATTTTGGTTGAACTTACGAAGGAACATGTGCGACACTGGAGGTCTGTTTTTTTCTGCCTCTCGCAGCTTCATAAGCAGCTGTGTACAGCTTAGGTATTTTCCTGATTGCTACGTTTTTATGTAAGCATGCATCCAGACTGCTTGGAACGGCAGATGGGAAATTCAACGAATATGAAGCAAAAGAAGCGCTTGCCGGCGTACCCAACCAACGGCTTTACAACGTGTGCGAACCCTCTAAAGACAAAAAGAAAAAAAAGTAACTTTCCTCTAGGCAGAATATTAAACGCTCGTATACGGAAGGAAGCGATTGACTACCCTTAAAATACGCTCAAAAAGAAGAACAAGCAAGCAACACGAAGTTCCACGACACAAAAGAGCAGCATTAAGGGCCCTTTTCTGTGGTACGAGACAAGCTGTTACGTTTGAGCTCATTATCGACTGGAAGTGCCTAAAATGGCCCAGGAAAGGAAGTCCCCATCATAACACAACAACGGCTGCAGCTCGACCGAGGCAGGGGTGTTTGCCTTGGCCTAGTACCATCCCCCACCGAGATCGTGCACGGCGTGTAGCGACGGCTACTTTCTCGTTACATGCGGAGTCACTCATCTGTAAACAAGGACAGGATAAAACAAAAACAAAAAACAAACCAAAAAAACGATGCTGATTTCCCTTCTAACAAGCGCCGGAGCGTTGGCTAGGTGCCGGAAATGAGCACGCTGGCAAACGCTACGGCGGAAGCAAGTGGAGCGCTTCGTTTAGCCTAATTCGCGATCGGAAAACGATCGTTTCGGGCTCTCTCGCTGTAATATTCGGATGAAAGGATGGTATACTTTACCATAGATGATCGTTTTCGACGAGATCGGACTTTTGATCAGGACAACGCCGCCTCCTCTCGATCCGCGAACATGTTACGAAACAGACGGTACGGCGCTGCCATGGAAATGGGAGCTTTTGAAGTAAAGATGGCAAAAACTTACGAGGTTGTCGTAGATCGATCCAACTTGACCCGAATTGGTCCCGTTCGTTTTTAAAAAGGCACGATGTAAAGTCTTAAATGGGTAAAAGCGGTAAAAGTCACGCCCGAAAAATAGTGTCTACGGGGTAAAAAAATGAGAAAAACAGTAGACCGTGTTTCGCGGGGTCTTTCATAGATGGCGGCAGGCGTCCTGTCGGCTGCGGCTCTCGGATTTTCTCGCGCATCTCTCGCCGCGGCTTTCGCGTCGTCTGCAACCAACGTCTTTCTGCAACGCGAGCCCGGCGGTTCAATCTTCGTGTCTCCCTGAATTTTACTCTATTATTGAGAAATAAAATAATTCTTCGAAAAGGAAAAACGCTTTGCCAGTCATAAATGTCACGTTCTAACCAGTGGCACCGGCAACTCTATGAAGAATAATTATAACTACCGTACGGAAGAAAGAGTATAGACATAAAAAGAAGGTGCACACACACACACACACACACACACACACACACACACACGCACATACGTGTGTGTGTGTGTGTGTGTGTGCGTCTTTGTATATGCCTTTCATCTCTCCCCGTAGTCTGAGGTTTCAGTTGTGTTTGCGACGCACCAGTTCACCTGCGCAACCCTTGTGTAACATACCCCTCCGCTGAGCTAAACCACAAGGACACAACGATTATTTTAGGCGGGGGCGTCCGCCAGACATTACAAGGGTCCGTAAAAACATTCAGTTAATCGACTGTCATTAGCGTCAATACATAAATTATAAACTAACAAAAGGGTGTCTTTAAATTTCACCTTCTCAGAGTGTGCCTTAAATTCCTCGTGTTTCAAAATTATTGTATAATGCCATAATGAACTAAACATTGAATTTCAAAATAAAATGTATTTATTAAACCACTTCAGATTGTTTTAACTTTTAACAAAAATTAAACTTTAAACTTTAATTTTTGTACTTAAAACCCTAAGTTTCTGAGTTTCGTACAATTTATTTTTGAATCTATTTATTTATCGTTTCTCGAGACTGGGAAAGATCGTATATCTAAGCCCCCCCCCCCCCTCCCCCCCCCGCCCCCCCCCCCCGCCCCCCCCCCCCCCCCCGAAAAAAAAAATATATATATATAGAGAGAGAGAGAGAGAGAGTTTGTTGGGTTTACTAGATAATGCATAATTCGCTAAAGTTAACGCAGTCTTGGGTTCAACAAAAATACAAAACCAATACAAAAAAAAAAAGAAAAAAAAAGAGAAGAAAAATGCCCTAACAACGGCGTTCTATCGTTTCACTTCTCCGCAGTACTCGGGAGCATGGTAGGCAGAGCACGCTCTTCAGGCAGTCGACATTCATTTTCGCACTCTATTTTAGGGGCCTGTATTACGCAATGAATATGGGACACTCAGGCTCTGCCCAAATGGAGTTTACCTCAAATACCTAGTCTATAACAAAAGAAAAAAAGGTCGCCTGGTAAGGAAACGTGACTTTAAAAAATATCAAACTCAGTTGTTGTTTTCTTTTCCGGATTTTTTTTTTTTTTTTTTTTTATGCGTGCATTTTTTTTTTTTTTAGAACTCAAAAATAGTTGGCACCTTGTTACGTTTCTTTCTTCCTACTTGATATATTATTTATAAAATTAAAACACGGCGTTATAAAACAAACCTATTCCAAAAACAGTAACCGACACTTTATGCAATGCCCTGCATGGGCCTGAAATGCGGTTTAATAATCGCATAAATAATTTAGGCATTACATTGGCGTGACAATGCGCATATTTATGTAAAAGAAATCACTAAAAATAGCTTAAAAGAATACACATTAGGAATTGTTTCCACATCAAATGAACAAAGAATGAAAACACTAAAATAAGGTCCAACGTTTAATAGAACGTATAAATGTCATGCCAGTAGAGGAATGTAGCTTCGTATGTATAAGAAAGTAAATTGCAGCATCACCCTTGCATATTTTACACAATCATCTCAATTATTTCATTATACAAGGACAAAGGCCCTTCCGTCTATCTGTGTCATTCATCAACCTCAGAATCTTTCAAACTTAATCAAGACCAACCCCTCCCAACCTCCCATTGTAGGTTGCGTGACTATGTTTCCAATTTGAATTCGTCGCCTTCTGTAATTAACTGGCAACGTGACAAGCAAAACCAAGTGCTCCCGAAACTAAATTAGAAAAAAAAAATTACAAATGGTGTTTAGGCGCAAAGCTATCGATAACGTTTCAACGTGCACATAACGATTACAGAAATTATAAGTCAAAACACAGCCTCGATTGTTTTCTAAGCTTCGCATCTGAACTTATATTAAGTCGAAAAACGACAACAACCCTCTCTCTCTCTATCTTCTTCCTAAGAACACCCGACTAGCCACCAGCAACCAAACGGAAGCGTTTGGTTGCTGGTGGCTAGTCGGGTGTTCTTAGGCTGCACTGATGATGTCTCCCGCATAGGAGACGAAACGTCTACTTATAGATTGCTGGTATTGTTATACAAGTTGGACGTATTTACTTTTTAATAAGACACGCGTGCCAAAAAATTAATTTTACGCGAAAAAAAAAAAGGGGGGGGGGGGGGGGGGGGGCAATATTGACGGCGCTAAACGCGATGTAGTAGGTAGTCACTTCCTTTCCACTTGTTTTTTCTCTCGGCATTTCGGGCATGTGGAGGAGAGGTGGATCGGCTTCGCCTTCACTCTGAGGTGGAAAGAGCGAATGACCACCTCGTTGAGGTCGAAAGAGCGAATGACCATTCCGCGACGTCATGAAATTTGCGCGCAGAATTTCAAATAAATCTAGCGCTATCAATATTGTACATGATACGCTTTGCGCGCTTCTTTTTATTAGCCTAGAAAAAAAGGCCGCCAAATATAGAAAAAAGGCCACGTGACAACGCGTTCCTTCAGATAAGGTCATGGCCTCCGAGATCCCGAAGATAAGGTGGACTTCGTTCTTTCAAAACACGTCTCAAAGAACTGCAAGCGCGACGCGCGGGCGCGTTATCACGTGTTATATATATATATATATATATATATATATATATATATATATATATATATATATATATATATATATATATATATATATATATATATATATATATTTATTTATTTATTTATTTATTTATTTATTGCGTTTTTAGGGCTAATAAAAAGAAGCGCGCAGTACAACTTTGCTATTCACAATTCGGCTCTTAACGAATAATTAAAAAGACAGCTAACCAACAAATTCACTAAGCGCACTGAAAAAAAAAACTGTGCACTTTCCTAACACGCTTTTACATAGCATGCAGTTGGTTTCACTCTCGCAGAGCGTTCCGTTTATTTGTAAAGTTTGGTGAAAGTTTTCTGGGATACCAGAAAGAGAGAGAGAGAGAGAGAGAGACCGGCCTAGGAGAGAACAAGCACTTTTAAACAAAAAGGTTCCGAAACGTTTTGGCCTTCTTCCTCGATCGCCACACGACACCTTTTCAAAACACAATTTAGCTTAAAGTTTTTTTTTTTTTTTTTTTTTTGTACTCATTGATTTACAACGACGCGAACGAATATAGCGTCGCGGGATTATGACTATACCCAGTAGAGCAAGTACCTTTGACGACATTTCACCTGATAGTTCGTTTTAAAGCTCCGAGTCCGACCCCCTAAAAGTTGTAGAGCTTTAACTGATTATTAAATTGATTAGGCTCACTACGTATACCTAGTCGGTTCGCCTAACACACTGTAATTTTTACAACGACATAAATAGGAACCAGAAGTACTATTTTTCTTATAATTTCGGCGCGCCTGGTTACCCAAATGATGCTGAGGTAAAGTCGAAATCGGGGCTGCTGTGACGTTTATTTTTTTAGAAGAAAAAGGAAAGAGGGAGAGAGAGAGAGAGAGAAAATTAACATTTTTATTGTAAGAAATAAGGACGACGGGTATTCCCGCGGATATAAACGCACCTTAGCAACCTTAAAATTAATTTACTGTCTCGTGTGTTTGTCTTGCGAAAAATCTAGTAAAACCGTAAAAAAAAAACACAAAAAGAACATAGTTTTTGTTTTATTATGATTAACGTTGAAACTTAAATAAACCATACTTCTACCACGTAATTCCGTTTTGCGGGAAATTTCATCTCATCGGATCATGAAACCGATTCGCTCCATATTGAACCGACGATAGAACAAAACGTATTTACATATCCTTTCACAAATACGGCGACCTCGTTTGATGACATCCCAAGGGTGGCAAAAAAATTCACCTTTAAACACTTAAGACTGAACACGTGTAGGAATGCGAAAGCGTAATAATCCCGCGGGTGAAATATTATTGAGTATTGTTTCTAGACGTATTAAAAAGTTGTTTCTGCCGATATCGTCGATGTCGAGGTCGTAGATGTAGACGCGGTCGCCTCACAGTCCATCGCACGAAGCACACAACGAGCACAGAGGAAGTCCGAAGTGCAACTGACGCGCCGGAGGCAGCGCGCCACGCCTTCCTTTTGCACACGGCGCCCCGGAAGTGACATTAAGCATCCCCAGTGCGCAGGCGCGGCGCCCCCGCCGGCTCCACGGCTTCCGTGACGAAGCATCTGCGTTGCTGCGCTTTCCTTTGTGTTTTATTTATGAGGCCCGTCCGCTTAACCTTGAGCGGCGCGTGCTTGATGGCGTATTTTTATGGCCATCTTTCGGGCACAACGGCGACGGCTCCTTTTCCCATAATGGGGCATATAAGCATTTCGCCTTAATACAACGGTGCATTCTAAATACAGTACGAAATATCACACAAAACGAACGATTCAACAAAATTTACGCCCTAAACTAACGACTAAAAATAAAACTTGTCCTTTTTTTTTCATCTGCAGCGTTTTTGATGGAAAGACAAAGTCGCAGCCACTATGAACAAACGTCGTGATGTTTACGGGCAACGAGGCATACTACGGGTGTAGTTGTGTGTGTGTGTGCGTGCGGCAATGTAGCAGCGTCACGCAAGGCCGCCCCATCGATTCCGGAGTAATCGACGGCGGAAAGAAAGATGCCCGCCACACACGCAGGCAAGCGTACTGGGCACGGCACTGCACGTACGTGGACTGACTTAATCCAGTTACCCTCCCTGTCGCACTTTTACATGTTCATCCTCGGGCTAGACATCTCCTCTTCTGCGCGCAACCTTTTTTTTTCTTTTTTTCTCGACGCAGAACGTGAACGAACGAAGTGTGTCCACACGCCCCTCCTAACTCGGTTACTTCTTCAGTCAGAATTCCTTAACAAACTCGAAACTTACCTTTCTAAAGTTATTTAACTTTAAAATTATGTCGTTCATCGGGGGAAAAATAAATAAATAAATAAATAAACAGCGCAGGTACGTACCCGGTGCAAAGATGTCAGAAAAATCGAAACTTGTTCTTAACAAAACGGGAGAAAGAGCTTTAAAAACGCGCAAGTTCAACTTTGCCTCTCAAACTTTTTCTTTTTTTTCCTCCAGGACCTTTGGAATGATTAGTGAGAGTGCGCTAGCGATTTTTTTTTTCATTCTGTTTTGCATTATTTGCAGGCTTTTAAAATCATTATCAACCACGCGTTATTTTTTTTCCTTTCTGTTTATTGTATTAAAAAAATGCGTATATTGTAAACAATAAACTTCATAACTCCTGCCTACAGAACAAACACCATATTGGAACGTTTAATTGCTATAGCCTTTTCGCCAATCTACGTGTGTGAAGGGCATTTTAGGAGCGTCTTTGTTACAAGCAGGAGAATTAATCTACGATGCTTGGCTGAAGAGCCGAACTTAGAACACCGTTACTGTACGAAGTGCTCCTCCGATTTTAGAAGTCGTCGGTAGCTTGAGCGAGGCGCTTTTTGCGCAGTCAAATGTAAGAGGCCAGTTTGTCACATATCCAAAAAGGTTCTCGAAAGTGCTTCGAGTGCTTGAAATACCGCGGCAGAGAGCCAAGCTCCAAGAGTTGCGATGCATCATCCATTTCCGGTTTCACGGTGTCCCTACCCGGATTTTTCGATAAAGAAGAACGAAAATTCGCGAAAGCTATTATAAATAAACGAAAAACAAATGTCAACAAAGGAAAGAAAAAAACATACAAAATGTGCCCCACATTTCCTCGCTTGTTCCATCCCCCGCTCGAGCAGACGACGCGTTGAGTGAGGGGAGCAGACAACATAAGTGCGCCTGCGCAGAAGACGCTGCTTTTATGTCGTCTGCATGTGCTGCGTTTTGCTTTCCCACGCGCCGCATTTTCTCCTCGTCAGTGAACTTCCCGTTTTTGTTTACAAAAAAAAAAACAAGACCTGCGACCTACCCGTTCTTGGCCGCCTTCGCAAATTTTCGCCATCATCACTCCTAATTCCCAGAAAACCAGAAAAAACGCGCTCCTTTGTTTTGGAGAAAGTAATACCGGGCCTTTGCTTTTCCGTTTGGGTAGCCGTAAAGAGACAAATTGCTTCTTCCCGCTACCATACCTCTACACAGCGGACTGTGTGAGAGCTGTTTGAGTTCGTGGTTTCTTGCTCGGGTTAATGGAACGAGCGCCACTACAATGTCCCGACCCGGCGGGAGAAACCTGCATGACGTACAGCTAGAGTGCGAGCCACCAGACCGATCAAACGACGCGTTCGATTCTACGTGCGTAGTGCACTATATTGAGCGCCGGCTACTGAGAGGGGTGCGCCTTTACATGACGTATCGCTTGTGGTCGAGGTTATTGGCACGCGCCATGGCTGATGGTTAGGACAATGGGCCGCTGGGAGCTGTCGGGATATATATATATTTTGTTACGTTTTTGTTTAAGCGGCACTCGGCATTCAGAATAGAAGTAAATGAGAAATATAGAAACGCCGGTGATCATTTCAACAAATGGACCGTGTGGAGTAAAGATAAATAATATAGCAAAAAAAAAAAAAAAAAAAAGATCATGGATTCTAAAAAGTGCCAATTTGCTTATCTATTTCGTTATATTCTTTCGTAAATTTGTGGTAAGTATGCAAAAAAGCGAAAAAATATACAGTTTGAAATATGAAGAAAAACAAACGTAGGTACGCATGACGATGTTATATGGTAACTAGAAAACGTTTTGCGCTACGGAACACGAGAGAAAACAGGCAAGACGAGAGTTCATTGTCTAAACACAGGTAGTAAGGAAGAAACAAAAAAAAAACAAGCAAATGTTAGCAATGCAGGTATAAACAAAACTCGTGTTTACAAATACGCGTACACACACGACGACTTCGACGACAGTACGCCGCCCCCGCAAATCGCGGCACTCCCAGCGTAGCCTACGTTTCAAATCGCGCCCGTTCTTCGCCAATCCAAGATAACGGAACCAGGACAGGCCAAACCGCCTCTCAGAACCCAACGGGCGCAGGCACTTCCCACGCTTGCCCGAGAACCACCACCGCCCATGCAAGGCCGTACCCTCGGCGGCGGCCCTCCTAGCGAAGGCTTCGCCGTTAGGCCTAGGAGGCGTGCAGCGAAGACCGCGTCAAGGGGGGGAGCGATCGCGCACGCTCTACGTACCTTGCTTTCTGCCGGGACGGGGCAGGTGCGGCAGAGATTCCAGAAGGTGTTAATCATTAGCCTGCCGTGTGCAACTTCGGCCGTACGCCAACACTAGCAGAGATGGAAACAGTCACCGCGACGGTGTATCGGAACGAAACAAACAAAAATCTCGGCGAAGATGGGCTGTTTCGAGAGGCTCGCAGCTCTCCAAGCCACGGGGACTTGTCAGTTCCTCTTCCCCGCGGAACCCCAGGGAGCGGACATTTCTTTTTCTTTCTTTTTTTTTCCTCTCGACTAGGGCGCCATCTGTCGCCCAAGCGGACAACTAGCACGAGGGCAGTATGACGGACTGCGGGGTCGATTGCCGCATGATAATCGACTAGTATAAGTATATTGTCTACACACACCGATAAAATGAGAACGACAGGGCGTCTCTTTCGGAAGCTTGAACTCGTTAACACGCGTCGTTGCCTTTTGGAGTGCTCTGGCTGCGCGGACACGCACCCAAAACGCCCTAGCGCCATCGCAAAAAAAAAAAAAAAAAAAAAAAAGACGTAGTTATTTTTTTAAAGTTTAATGGTGGATAGACTGAATGACATAGATTGAGCGATGGTTGTACTTCGTAACTTCACCTCTTCGTCGCACAAAAAAAAAAAAAAGTGGTTTATATTCTTAATTGGGGACACACCTACCTGGAGTCAGAAGTGGCTAACAAAACGACCATTTTTTTTCCTTCGTTTGAATGGCAAACACTATAAATATTATGATTGAACGAAACAAAATATATACAAAAAAAGAAATGCGTACAAAAAATTATCGTGGGTAGGCGGTTCTATTGGGACGACGTATTGGGAATAAAAAGGAGTCGATGAGGGCATTGGTGCGAAAGAGATCACAAAGCTTCGATCTGCTGCTTCTGCTAGTGTAGTTTTCATTTACTCCCACCTATATAAGAGTGATAACTAGACGAGACTCGACATAAAAATAGACCCACATAAGGGTCCATATAAATCTTGCAATATACCTAAGTATCTTTGATACATCTCTAATAGAGGAAAAAAAAAAGATGCCGCCAGGATAATGCAGCGTCCAGCTCAGGAAGGGTGCTTTCCCCTTAGCACGCGGGCGCGCTGCGGCGAAGCAAGGCACGCAAAATCGGGATGCCTATTTCCACCGTTGTCGCTTTACTGCAGTACACCAGTGCACGCTGAGAAGCGCACTCAACGGAACTAACCTGCAAGAACAGAACACGAACACGGGACTGCGAAACCTTCGCAAGTACTGTCAGTGTTTGATTGAGAGATCAAATCGAGTAGCACGTTATTTGAGGCCATATAGGAAAATTCTGAGAACTCGCAAAAGCCTGTCGCAACGATCCGGCCGGGTGGCGAGGCCCGGACTATCATATTTGCAGTGGCATTAATGCGAACAAGTTTTGGCGCGATGTTGGTGCAAATTAGGGTAAGCACTTTGGCGCAAATGGCGCGACAATTACATCACTGAACTTTCCGTGCGCCTCAGAGGGGTGACAAGACGAGGTTAGCATAGTTTTGTCAACCTACAAGATAAAAACAACCAAACATCGCACGGGGACATAAACATTGATTCTGGGCGCCCTCGTTTGGTGAAGTAGTAGTGTTCCGATCCCGTGATCTCTACCCAAAGCTCTCCAGTACGCGCCGGCAGCTTTCCACAAACTTCTTAACACTTTTTAAAGCACTGTGACACGCAGGCCCTTGCAGCAGTAGTTTCACACCTCTTAGAGAGAAAAAAAAAAAAAAAAATGCGAACTATTCAACTGACATGGGAATTTAAACAGGCAATTTGCCTGCTAAATTTAGCGGGAAATGCCAGGAAGGACGGAAGGACATACAAAATTTAGAGGTTCCGTTAAAAAGAATTGAACACTTACGCTGAACCGAAATCTGGATTCCACAAAACACGGCGGCAAAAGCGTACAACGGGATGCTACAAGCACCATAACATCACTCATACAGCGATATCTCGAACGGATGAACCTATTTTTCAAAAAAGCAGGCGCATTTGACCGATATGTTTACGTCTTGTTTCTCCGAGGAGAGGGGACGGCCTCGCGTGTTCTCCGCCTCGCCGCCTTGAAAAGGCAAAGCGAAGAGAGGAGGAAACGAGATATCTGGACGTCACGCGCCTCGTCGTCCTCGTTCAATCTCGACCTTTTTTTCCAAAAATACAACCGTCCATTCGAGATATCGCCTTGCGAGTAGTGTTATAGGGATTGTAGCGTCCCGCCTACATCTCTTGCATTGTTTTTTTTTTTTTTTTTAATCCAAATTTGGGTTTATCATCCCTTTAAAACCAATTATTGGCTGTGAAATTGCAAGTTTTTACTCGAAGCAGCACGTCCCAACCATGGCAAGTGTATCCCATGTGCCAGTCCTTCCAAGAGCAACTCGCAGAGACAAGATCAAAAGGCAAGCATTGAAACAAACTCGCAAAAAATCAGAATAAAGAAGCGGGTATGTTTTATTGGTCACCAGTCTGTCCCAAGTGTGATTTGCATGCTCCAGTGAAAAATTGTGTATCTACAGGTGCGTCCATATATGATACAGGAAGAAGACCATCTCCGGCAGGACATTCCAGGCTGATTATAATTTAAAACAATGCGGATGCGATTTTCACCCTCAGAGAAAAGTGGCCGGCATTGCTAATGGGACCACACATGAAAGTGTCTTACACATATTCTACAGCTATGTACAGCAGCGCAGGCCGGCACAGCTCGCAAGCGTCGGCCAAAGTGCAATGCCGGGTTGGCGAAAACGGGATGTTCAGAACGGTTCCCGAGCTGTCCAATGTTCCGACTGTGGCCCAACTACGCACAATATGCGAGACCCGAGCGCGATACAAAACAAACTACATAGTTACAACTATACGTGGGAGCTGTGCAGCATGGGTAGGCCCGACATACATCCGACTGACTTCACGGCTTAGCCGTGGACGCCTCTTACATTTCCAAGTTTGCCGAAAGGCAATGGATAAGATGTGGTCAATGTCTAGATGACGCTCACATGCTTTCCAGAATACTACAGTGGAACCTCGATTGTTTGTCCACAGTTTATGCAACATCCCACATTTTACGATGAATTTACAGGCTAACTCCCCGTAGAAATAATATATTAAAAGTTTGGTTCACATGACGCGAGATTCCACGCGTCCTACGACGTTCCGGTGGGAAACGCGTAACGAATTTGCCGGCTGCATGAGGAGGGGGGTGGCGGCAAGGCAATGAGGAAGAGTTCCGAGTGCTTGCGCGCCATTTCAGAAGGTCTCAAAAACACACCGCCGGCAACCCAAGACGGCTGCAGCGCCAGGAGGGAGCAAAAGACAGCGCTTTCCCTTCTCCTCCCCGGGTTGGGAAATGCCTCGGCATTTTAGCGTTAGCGTTGCGTCTTTGGTCCGCTCATCCAATCGTTCTCGCGTCTACCCTCGCTCTCCCTCCGCGCGTCACTTTCTCCAACTCATTGCTTCTCCCAGAATTAAGCACGCTTCCGCTGGTTCCCGCCATTCCCGTATTCGGAAAGCGTAAAAACGACAAGGATCCCATCGTCGCAATCGTGCACGCCGGCAAAAGGAAGTCCAGCAGGCGATTACTGATTTCTTCTGAGGCGAGAATAAAGTTACTCGTGCCTTTACTGCACAATTCTACGGTTTCGTTTCAATTTGTTCCGACGGCTTTTGCTTCGTTGAAGTACAGCAGGTTATTCACTTGACATCATTTAAAACCTCCATTCATCTCTTTTGCGCAAAGCCAATCACTGTATCCGTAATTATCATTTTCTTGGATGATACGACTTGCGGATTATGCAACTGTTTAGCGTGGTGCCTCAAAAGTTGTATAATGGAGGTTCCACTGTATCTAGGACAACTGCATGACACCACACCCCACCTGTACTGCAGAGTTCCCACGTTTGTAAGTATGAAGTTCATCTACGTTCAGTGTCCCAACGTTTTGCCGTGACACTGGTAGGACTACAGAGATGGTTCGTGGGGATGTTGTCTTTGGTTGGCAAGGGAAAATTGCCACATGATTCGAGAGCACCCTGCAACAGTGCTGGACTCGTCTTGGCTCGCCGTCGTACCAACTGCTCCCGCACTGTTACGAGTCCCCATCCGGAAAATAAAACGCTGCCTCCCGAGGTGATAAAAATGAAACACAATGATGTGCGTTCCACACGACCGTCCTGAAGATTGGTCAAACCGCCAGGACGGCTCGAGTTTTCCCCGTCACCCGTCCGCGCGAAATGTCGAAATCCAAAACTACCCACAGGACGCAAGGATAGAACACAAAGCCATTTACGTATCGCAGTGTCAGTCCTTATAAACACACAACTAAGGAAAGCAGCCAATAGGAGGCCGACATGCGAATCCAGCTGCGCACAGGTTCAGATGGCGGCAGAGATGCGGCGCATAACCGGTTCCCAGTGTGCGTAGCGGGGACGTTAGAAAGCTCTACGTAAGAGGCCAAAAAATGCCTCTATTTAGTCGAGGTATCTGTACAACGAGCTCTCAGTCTCGTGCGAAAACGTCATCATATAAATAAGTGGCGAACAATTCGTGACACAGCTCGGCTTCGGTCACCTCTCAATTTTGCTGACCTTAAAAAAAACAGTGACCTGTAACTGACCTCTCTTTTTACAAGCAGCGAATGACGTTGTCTTCACTGAACAGGAATATGTACAATAAACCTTCGAGCGAGTGAAAGTTTGTAGACACTTCTTGATGCGTAAGTACACATGGAAACCGAAGATGATGAACGTACGCAAGCCAATTGTCACACCGGTCGATCTGTACATGCCCGGTCGTCCGACATATCGAACCAAAACCACGCGGAATTCGACGAAAGTGCCGGGACAGAAAACAACCGGGCGGAAATTCGGGAAGCTGGTCCTCGTTCCATTTTGCCTCGCAACAGTTCCCCTTATCAAAATATACATCTCACACCTACGATGGTTGCCTTCTCCCACGCCGAAGTTGCCCGGAGAGGCTCAGAGGCTCGACGGCAAATCAACCAACGCAAAAACTCGATCGGTACGATGCAACGATCAAATCCATCACAAAACCTCGAGACGATCGTCGCGCGCCCGACACACTTTACGACGCGAGCTTTAAATAACTTAAAAAATGAAACAAAATGCACGACTCGTGACCAGTTGTTCACCGCACACACACACACACACACAAGTTTTTGCCGAACACACAACCACCCCCGTAACCTCGCCCGAATCCCCCCTTTTGACGGTCCGGGCCACGGGGCGCGGAAGTTCCAGAGATCGCGCGTCGCCGGCGGGGAGAGTCGGGTGTCCCGCACGAAACAAAACGGAGCCGTCCCGTCGGACGGCGCGAAGCAGACAACGCCGCCGGTGCGGGTTGTTCAGAAAATTCTTCCCGCAGTTGCACGCGAGCGCCGCCAGGCCGCCGCCTCACCGCAGGTCCAGAGTCCTGACCGCCGGGCTCTCCTCGGCCAGCAGAGGGGTGCAGCACTCGTAGGAGGCGCGCGGTGGGGGCGTCCGCGCCCCGTCATCTTCATCGCGCAGTGGCTCCTCGTCCATCAGGGGAGTGCCGGGGTCGTCATACTCGTCCAACGTCCGCTCGGGCTCCGCCACCCTCGGTGGCGCCGGCTGCGCTGGGATCTGCTGGCAGTAACCCGTTGCGGGCACCCCGAGCCGCGGCACGCCAAAGCCCGGTGCGAGCGCGGCGAACGTAACCGGCGTGCCGCTGGTCATCGCCGTGTAGTTGAGGGCCTGCTCGAAGCGCGGCGGCGGCGGCGGCGGTTGCTGCTGCATCATGTCGCGCATGGACGGCAGGAAGCTACCTGACACCACCATCTCGGGGTATACGTGCTGCGGTGGCAGGTGGCTCCCGTGCATCATGTGGCCGACGTTCATCATGTGGCTCGCGTGCA
This sequence comes from Ixodes scapularis, assembly GCF_016920785.2. Taxonomy (NCBI): domain Eukaryota; kingdom Metazoa; phylum Arthropoda; class Arachnida; order Ixodida; family Ixodidae; genus Ixodes; species Ixodes scapularis. The sequence continues at coordinate 190,219,924 of NW_024609857.1, forward strand.
TCAGGTGGCTCGGATGGATGGGGTGGCTCAGGTGAACGTGGTGCGTCAGGTGGCTCGGGTGCATCTGGTGACCGGGATGGATCGGGTGGCTGTGGTAGGTCGGGTGGCCGGGACGCGGCGCATAGGCTGGCTGCTGCTGCGGCGGCGCGGGGTCGCGTGGCGGGCTCGCCACGCTCGCGGGCGGTTTTGGCGGAGGGGGCGACGCGACGTGGAACATGGGGGAGACGGGGACCAGCACGGGGTGCGGCGACGTGGAAAGCGACGCCGTCTTGAACGTCTCTTCGAAGATGGAAGTCGTGGGGATTACGGGAACCATGGGACTCGCCGGAACGGCGTGCGAGGCGAAGACGGAAGGTGCATGTTTCTTTGACTTGGTGCCTTCTGCCGCGGCTCCCGGGATCCGATTGTTTTCTCGGCCGGTCGATTGCCCCGCTTTCGTTCGGGCGTCCGGAATGGCTGAAAGGGCGTGCGTCTTGCTCGCGTGAGAGGACTTCTCAGGCTTAGCGGCCTCCTTTCGCGTGACGACCGTGTGAAGAGGTCTGAGCTCGGAGGCTGGCTTAGTTTCGACTACCTTTGATACTAGTGCCTTGACCTCTGGACCTTTCATGGCTACCCCTCTCGATCCCAGACCTTTAGTCTCAAAATGTTTCAGTTCAGTACGCTTCTTTCCCTCCGGGACTTTTGTTTGCGGACCTTTGAGTTCTTTACTGATTCTTTCCAAGCCTTTAGTCTCCGGATACCTTGGCTCTTGACTTTTTGTCTCGAGACATTTTCTCTCGAGGGTTTTTCTCTCCTGATTCTTGGTCTCTGCAGCTTTTGCCACCAGAACCTTTTCAGAGTTTTTCGTGTCGGGGGCCTTACCATCCAGGGTGTTTGTTACCAATGATTTTGTCTGTAAAATTCTGGTTTCTTGGCCCCTGGTGTCCTTTGTCCCAGAATCTTTTACTGATGAGGCTTTTGTCTTTGGAGATTTTGCCTTTCTTTTTTCTGGAGGTTTTGTCTGTAACGATATGGTCTCTGGATGCCTTGTCTCTGAAGGCCTTGTCTCTGGAGGCTTTGTGTCTAGAGGCTTTGTCTCTTGAGGCTTTGTCTCTGGAGGCTTTGTTTCTGGAAGCTTTGTTTCTGGAAGCTTTGTCTCTGGAAGCTTTGTTTCTGGAGGCTTTGTCTGTAGAGGCTCACCCTCTGGAGGCTTAGTATCTACAGGTTTTGCCCCTTGAGGCTTTATTTCTGGAGGGGCAATTTCTGTAAGCTTGGTTTCTGGAGGATTAATTTCTAGAGCATTTGTCTCTGGAAGTTTACTTTCAGACATCTTCAACTCTAGAACTGTCTCTGGAGATTTTGTATCCTGAGCATGCATCTCCAGAGGTTTTGTCTCAGGAACCTTAGTCTCCAAAGCTTTTGCCTCTAGAATGTTTGCCTCTAAAGCATTTGCCTCTGCAACTTTCCCCTCTGAAGCTTCTGCCACCGAAGCTTTTGCCTCCAAAGCTTTCGGTACCGAAACTGTCGCCTCCAAAACCTTTGTCTCCAAAGTGTTCGTCTCGGTGGCCTCTATCTCATAGGCTTCTGTTTCCAGAGCTTTCATTTCCAGGGCTTTTGTCTCTGGAGCTTTTGCCTCCAAAGCTTTGGTCACCGAAGCCTTCGTCTCTGGAGGTTTGGTGTCTGGAGGTTTGGTCTCTGAAGGTTTGATCTCTGGAGCCTTCATCTCTGGAGCCTTCATCTCTGCAGCCTTCATCTCTGGAGCCTTCATCTCTGCAGCCTTCATCTCTGGAGCCTTTATCTCTGGAGCCTTCATCTCTGCAGCCTTCATCTCTGGAGCCTTCATCTCTGCAGCCTTCATCTCTGGAGCCTTCATCTCTGGAGCCTTCATCCCTGGAGCCCTCATCTCTGGAGTCTTCATCTCTGGAGTCTTCATCTCTGGAGTCTTCTTCTCTGAAAACTCTGTCCTCAGAGTTTTTGTCTCTGGACTTTTCGTTTCTATAGTTTTCACCTCTGCAGTTTTCATCTCTGCAATTTTAATTTCTGCAGTTTTCATTTCTGAAGCCTTCATTTCTGAAGCCTTCATCTCTGGAGCCTTCATCTCTGGAGCCTTTATCTCTGGAGCCTTCATCTCTGGAGCTTTTATCTCTGGAGCCTTTATCTCTGGAGTCCTTATCTCTGGAGCTTTTGTTTCTGAAGCTATTGTCTGTGAAACTTTTGTCTCCAGAGATTTTGAACATGTAGCTTTTGTCTCCAATGCATCATAATTCAGCGCTTTCACCTCTGCACCTTTTTTCTCGACTGGCTTTGTGTTGAGACTCCTAGACCCCAAGCCCAAGTCCCTGCCCCTGCCGTCCTGACCCTTAGGATTGGATTCCCTGCTCTTCTCCTTCCTGTCCTTGCCACGAATGTGCTTCTCCGAACCGCGATGCTTCTTCGTCGGGGAGCCGTCCTCCGGTCTTCTCTCCCTGCTCTCCGCCGCTCCCTTGGGCGACTCCAGCTTGACCCTCTTGGCTGGCTGCTCCTTCAGGCCCTTGGGGTCGGCGTCCCTCTTTCGTCCTTTGCCGTCCTCGACCTTGGCCTCGACCTTGACCTCGACCTTGGTCTCTGCCTTGGCCTCGCCGGGCACCTTCTTGGCATCGGCGAGGTTGGGGCTGTCCTTGGGATAGTACTGGCGCAGCCGCACGTGCCAGGCCACGCTCGCCACCGCCGTGACTGTGCGGAACTGGTGGATGATGTTGCGTGGCAGGAAGTAGATGTCGTTGTCGCACAGCGAGATGCGGGCGTAGCGGACCCCCTCGCGCCGCAGCTGGTTCAGCTTGGCGTCCTCCACCCACTGCACACACTGCACAGACAGGCATGAAAGAAACGCTGTCAACGTCAGAGTGTCTTACTGGCCTTGTAGGGAAACCAAATGCTGACACTTGACTCTTTCCGTACCGTGCCCTATGGCCGTCCGTCACCCGTGATTGTGATCAATGGATTCCACGCACGGTCCCAATTCGAATTTGGCGTGCAGGAACATGTTGCGCCATCTCGTGAATAGCCAAAGAACTGCACCTTCGGTTTCAATTTCATTTTGTGCTTTCTCCCAAGCTGGTGAGCTATGAGAAATAAATCTCTGTGCAACGATAGCACTTGTCAACATTGGCTACTTCTACCACTGACATTGGGTACCTCTACAAAGATAGCTATTGCACAATTTAACTGCTTCTACTGCTGGTGTTTTGGATGACTGTCAGCAGTGAGGACTTTGTATGATGTTGGATTGTTTGATTTCAGCTCCTACAGTGACATTTCCTCTCTGAGGTGCAGAATATTGACAGGTGCTCGGTGGAAAGTGTTGTTCAAGCTTTCTAGGCTGTAATTAGCTAGGGCACATAATTCATGTGTGCTGCGAGCCGTAAAAACACCAGCAGAGAAGAAAAAGCAGTGCTATAAAAACCAAGAAATTGTGCAAAAAACAAAACAAAAAAAAAAGTGTTCTGGAGAACATGCACCTCTGCATGTAACAGTCTCTCTGAATGGCAAGATGCCACGAGAGCACACTTTCCGACGAACCATAAAAAGACGGCATCAGCTAGAGCTCTCTAACTTACAGGAGCGATAGTGGCGTGTAGAGGGCACACTGCATATTTAGGATTTTTAAAAATCGTATTATGATTTAACATACAGCTGCAAAAGTTTACTTTTCTTTCTTATTTTTCTACAAATTTTAAGTTCAGCATTTCAAATAGACACTTTTTTTTTTAGACATTAGTATAGACTTTTTCTGTTCTCCTAAAAAGCAGTTTATTGACTACATTTTGATGTATTACCATAAAACACCGTCGCCCCTCACGTCGCTTGCCAAGGTCCGCTACAGGTTGTTTTCTTCCTCACCTTTTTTGATAGTTTTAGATTGAGTAACGCTGCTAAAAGAGAGGAGCTGAAAAGTGATGCTTTGTCTCCACGCGAAGAAGGGTTTCGCATGCAGAGAAAGTTAAACAACACTTCCTGTTTGAAATCACCCAAAAAGGCAAGGAGTTCACCATTTCACTGAGTATGCAACGCCATAGATTTGGGCGAGCGTTTCAAATCAAGCCTTCTGAAAACTTTTTTTTTTTTTTCTCCGCAAATACGCAAATTTTATGCTCGATATTTTTAGGGCGATCCCCAGGAATCATTTTAGGTTGTTCACAATAATAAAAATATATTGATATTCGGTTTGTCAGCTGCACTTTAACCAGTTCGTTGTTGACTTCTGTGTTCCATTGTTGTTTTTTTTTTTCTTTTTTTCTGCAAGTTAAGATTTTTTTTTACAGCTTATGTGCTTCTTTGTTTTTTAATTTTAATCAAGTTACTCAGTTTTTTGTGAGCGATTGACTGCCTCCTTGTATTTTCTTACGTCTGTTAACAATGTTCATGTTACGTACCATTGCAGTGACCGAAAGGGTGGCATGGCCTTGTCGGGCGTTAAATCTGCCTTTAGCCATGTCACCCGAGACAATGCTTGTAAACAGAATTGTCTTAAATAAATGAAAACAAACAACATAAAAGGTTTTAAAAAAAGTGCCTAGGCTCCTGTGAAAGGAGAAATCGTCTGAACAAACACTGGCCTTGAGACTACTCAATACCACGTCACGTGACACGGTGACGTCGCAGGACCTAGTCCCGTGATAAGGTCACGTCACTATGCCACGCAGCTAAGTAACCAGGTCACGTGAGGTCACTGCATCGTACGACACCGTGATGTTAGACGCACACGTGGTCTCCGAGGTACACCCCGTCTGCAACGTTCGATCTCTTTTCAGAATCACAGCCCCCCACCCCTGAGTCAAAAACAGATTCTCCGTTAAAAGTCAACAGATGTGCATCCACCTCAAAACTGCCACTATTTCCCGCAAACCTTTTTAATTTAGGCCAGTGGTTCTCAGACTAGGTTCTTGGGAACCAGAAGTTCCACAAACAGTCTCCAGAAATTCCTTGAGCATCTAGAATTCTCTTTATACCCAAGCAAAATGCCTCCCCCGTTTGAGAGCAACTTGAAGATGCACTTCACCACAAGCCAAAGACCCATCTTTAGATTGTTTTACTGCAACAGTGTCAAAAAGAACAATGAATTCCTCTGGATAAAACAGCTTGAGACCTCATCGGTTCAGCTGATGAAGTTTCATTGGTTGGACAATGGTTCATCAAATGAAGTTCATTGCACTTCTTCAGCTAAACTTCATCGCACTTCAACGATTCATAGGTTCAACTCGTTGCACCTCATTAGCTAACCTCATTGGTTCGTCGACTGACGTTCACTGTACTTCATAGCTAAACTTCACTGGTTCATCGACTGAACTTCATCACGCTTCATCGGTTTACAGGCTGAATTTGATCGGTTCATCAGCTGAACTTCACTGGTTCATCGACTGAACTTCATCACGCTTCATCGGTTTATAGGCTGAATTTGATTGGTTCATCAGCCAAACTTTATTGTGCTTCATCAGTTGAGCCAGTAGCTCTCTCGGGTCCTTGCATTCCCAGACGGCTAAGATATGTTTCGAATGCCTGTTGTGGGAGTTCAGCTCACCTGGGAGACGGGTGGCTCGTGCAGGTCCAGCTGTAACTTCTCCGCCAGCTGGTTGAAGTCCCCGGCGTGGAAGGCCACCACGTCCTTGGTGATGCGGTTGCTCTCGCCACTGAAACGCGAAGGCACCCAGCTCGTACACCTTTCAATACGGAAGAGCGATAAACATGCGCGTAACCTATTTCCCTGTTGATGTCGTCTCAAAGCCTTGTCTTCCAAAGTTAAGGGCAGACACTGTATTAAATGGGTCGCGGAACAATCCTCAGTCGAAGTGTTACGCACTTCACGCAAGCATGCTGGCCCTAGCGTGACCGCACTACGCTACTAACGCACACCATTTCCAACTCTGAAGCTTCTTTGTCACAGTGTAACTCAAAAGACAAGGCAGACTATATTTCCTTCGGTCTTTCCTTCGCAAAGCTCGCTGACACAGTCACAAGAATAACCCCTTCGTGCAGGTCTAAAGCCACAAGCACCTCGCGAGCCTTTGCCTTGAGCTTGGTAACAATTGATACTCCGACGAACGTTCGCGCAGCGGCTTGCGGCTGCACTGATAGGAATAGCAAAACTCTAACAGTGTCTGGAGCTCGGCATATGCCCTGTGCTTCACCAACCCCAGCGTCCCACTATGATGACCATGACCCTCGTGCGCATCCCCAGTGGAGGGTGGGGAAAAGGGAGGAAGAAAGGGTCGGGAAGCAGCGGAAGGAGACTCACCAGGTGCCGGCGTGAACCGCCTTGAGCACCCCGACAGCGGCCGTGGTGAGCCGGTCGAAGCCCTGCCCCACGTGGTCGGCGTGGCACTTGGTGCGGTCTTCGAAGAGCGTCTCCCGGGGCTCCGAGGCCCGCGGCAGGTACTGCAGCTTGCGCAGCTCGCTCCGCCGGGCCGCCCCGGACTGCCGCTTGCTGGGCGAGCGCAGGGCCAGCTCCGCCGTCGGGATCAGCTGCTCCCCTGGGCGCACCCACAGGATCGGCCCGTCGTTGCTCTCCTGCGTGGAGGGAATGGCGAGAGGGCACCAATGGCGGCACGTTCTCCCGAGACGAGAGATGGCGTAGACGAATCTATACATGTGGTGCGATCCTGCCCGCAGCCGAGTTCGAAAGTTTAGCGGAAAGTATCGGACTAACCTCCTATAGAGGGGGAAATTCTGCGAAGCCGGTGCCAGAACCGGCCGTGAAACATGGGAGAAAGAGAGAGAGCAATGCAGGTGCGCATTGCCAGAGTAGGTATGGCGGAAATTGGGAGAAATGCCTACCATCGCCGAACCGCGGGGGGCGATTCAGTATCACAGCTGGCCGCCACGCTTTTCCTAGCGCTGATTAAGAGGTCTCTCTTCCTCCTCAGTCTTCTACAGCTAACAGGAGGGCTATCGTTAAGGCTTTCTTCCTATATAAGGGGCTATAGTATTGCTCACACCTAGGGCTCCATATTTTCGGTATAGTAGGTACACCGATAAACCCCGAAAAGAAAACCCCCAAATCGGATTTATGAATATAAAAAAAAAAGAGAAAAATAAAATAAAATAAAAACCAAGTTGGAGTTGTCAACACAATTGCCCAGCAATTCACTATGCATTTTTTTTGGTGTTTATCTCTTTCTCTCTTCACTCTCCACCCCCCCCCCCCCTTTCCAATATAAATCAAATTAAAGCCCCAAAACACACAACCCCACTCATAAATGTTTAAAAAAAATGTTTAGCAAAGGGGTTGGTTATATTCAAGTTTTTTTCCGTAAACCAGCATTTACATGTGGTGAGAGAGAGGAGGGGATAGAGTGTGGGCTCAAGCACCCCGGGAGGGTTGGACCACTCCGTCCAGCTCCGAGGATGTCGGTGGGGAGAGAGGGAGGAAAGGAGGAGGTCGCGTGATGTATGGGCGTCGGTAAGTCCCACAGGTAGTGTGTGGGACTCGAGTCAGATTTCGACCACTTGGCAATCTTCTAACGTGCAACCAAAAGCCACGGTGCCTTCGCCGCAATAAGCCTTTGCTAGATTACGGGCACCTCAACCTCGACTCTGAAATCACGGCAATCCAAACCCCCTCAGCAGGGGAGGGAGGCCGGTGTCCGTCCCGTACGACCGGCCCCGAGACGGTGCGAAGCCGCCCACCTGTGGGGAGTCCATCTCGACGGCCGACAGGGGTCCCCAGGGCATGGAGAGGCGCAGGAAGGGGCAGCGCTCCAGCACGGCCAGGAACTCCGGGAAGAAGCCGCCCACCTCCTCGTGCACCGTGCCCACCAGGCTCATCTGGTGCAGGGGGCCGCAACGGAAGGTGCCGCTGCGGTACGTGCGTCCCACCTGCGATATACGGGACATGCCACGGGGCCCATTTTAGGACGGGAAAGCGAGGCAGCACTTTCCGCGCACAAAAAATTAGAAACGTGTTTTTGATAAACGCGATTCACACTCGAGACCAGTATGGGCATCTTCAGAAAGAAAAGGCCTCAATACTTACATCACATATAGCTGACCGACAAGGAATGCGGAGTGCATCTCTGTCGGCCTGTTTGCGTCTCATTTGCCCCTCTAGTTTCTGGGGTTGGTGCCACTCTGGATCATGTAACCCCATGACTGTGCCACATGACACCATCGTGTAATGTAGTAATGTAGTGGTGCTTCGTGCCCTAGTGTCATGCAACACTGTGACATCACATAACGCAGTGTCATCTGACATCGTATGACCTAGATTTAGCGGAAAAACATGCTGGACATTGACATTAGTAAACTATGTCAGTCGAGGTTTCCCACTAAATTTAATGGAAAAACTTGCCGCTAATTTAGCTCATGCGACTTAGCCTTGTTATTACGTTTTCATAACTTTTCGTGGCACTCTAAACGTGGAAACCAGCCCTAAACCATACTCTGTGTTAAAACGACCGAATAGTACAGATGTCTAAGTTATCCTCTACCCCCTTTCCCTGTAGGGGTGCAAAGTCAATGCTAAGTACAAAGTATGTGTCACGAGCTGTAGAGCGCCGGGGAGCACCATTCGGTCGTTCTAGCTCCAGCATAAACTACCTACATTTGTGCATATGTGGATGAAGCACCATCAAAGGCAGTAAGCAAGCACTAAAAAGAAAACAGCCAAGAGAAGTTCTCTGCCATTTGCAGCTTGTCAGAAGCAATGGAGTGTTCAACACTGAAATGTATAAAGTAAATGACACATAACAAGCAAAACACAAAGACCAAAGTACTAGAAGTAGACAGGACAAGTGCTAACTGACGATTTTTAATCAAAGGAAAAAACAGCACAGCAACCACAGCGAAAGACCCGAACTCACTGAAACAACAGAAACACTAAAGAGCTTTGCAATTATGACCGCCTGACAATAAAATCAATCTCTTTTGTACGTAATAGATTGGTGTCTGACTGATGCAGCACTTTGCGCCTAGTTCGTTTATTTTGTAGGCCTCCAGCAGTTTCCTAGAATATTTATCTTTGCCTCTGCCTATTATTTGAATACACTGGAAGATAAGGTGACAGTGGAAAACTGCAAAGCCCAAAGGTCCTCCTACCGTAAAATGCAGACAGGTCATGCTCTCCTGCTCTTCAGAAATCGTGAGTTGTCAGTTAGTGCTCGTCCTGTCTACCCTGTACTACTACTTTGGTGCTTGTGTTTTGCATGTTATTTATTATGTACTTCAGTCACGAACCAACTTGCCCAAATCACCACTGCATAAAGTATAATGCGAACAGACGAAGAGTGTGTCGTCTGCTTTCCGAGCTTATCGGGAGATGGTGCCAAAAGTTACAAACATCGCTAACTCGGTCGTCTGCGAACACGTCCGCCGTTGGCCCTGGCAAGTTTGTCGGCCCCATTATTCGCAGGAAGGAAGCTAAGCCTCGAAATTTCACTAGATAAAGTGCACAACCCAAATGGACATTCGGTGAACGTTTGAGCTCTCTATGTGCAAGCACAGATTTTGACGGCTCGTTTTACAGCACCGAGATCCATCGTACGATACAGTTGTTTCATGCTGAAGCTAGATATCCGGTGTGTTCGTCACACTATACTGTGCGACAACTTTTCTTGGCAATGCAGTGGAAGGTAGAGGCCCGCGTCCCCTCTCCCATTTTGAGTGTACGCAGGCTCTCCTCCTCCCCCATTTCCGGGGAAAGGAGGAGAGCCCGCGCACACTCAAAATGGGAGAGGGGACGCGGGCCTGTACCTTCCACTGCATTGCCAAGAAAAGTTGTCGCGGAGTATAGCAGAGGCAGCATTCTCCACTCCACGACGGTGCCCAGGCAGGGAGAGAGCAGAAAGTGCTCACCATCTCCTGAAACCTGGCCATGGAGGTGGTCTCGATGTCCGACTGCCGCCCCATGATGCCGCACTTGACCACGAGGTTGGGGTGGTGCTCGGCAAAGTAGTCAACCAGGTCCGGCATGCCGTGGGCGGCCCCGTGCACTATGCCCATCACATACTTGGCCACGCCTGGGGGGTCCTCATAAAACGTCTCCTGCACCATATCCAAAAGGGGGACACAGGCATCAGCGGCCATAAAGAACTGCCGACATCCGAACGTCGATGCAGACGGGTGGGTAATTCACCACTTTTAGGCTGCTTCACGCAATATCTGTATATGAATTACAGCATTCATTGACTCTAATAATATGACAGGGTAATAGACTTTTCGCAAAATTGCTCGAGCATCAAGGAGCATGCTGCGAGTGTATCAATTGTTCTGAAGCAAGTGCAAAACAAGACATTGTGCGTGTGCGGTCGCCCGTGCATAATTTCAGTTATTTACTTTGAATCTTTTATACTGCTAAAGGGCAACTCCGCTTCATTTTTGGTTTTGAAAAACAATGCAGTCCTCTTCAGTATCGCCAAAGACCACACATCAAATATTACGACGCAGTTCTATCTAAATGTTTCTTAAACGGTCCGGCAAACTTTGCAACTCGCCAAGTTGCCAAAATCGGCTGACTCGAGCGGGCGAATTCAGGCGCAACCAACAGCGCAGTCAAGGCTACGGCATGGGCGGAGCCAACATTGAGCTAAACGTCATCATCATGGCCCCCTTTTGCTTGTTTTTACTTCTCCGATCGAGCATAGCGCATGACGTCAGCAACGTTGCCTCTCGGCGCTCAGTGGTGTCCACGTGATTGCCGTATGCGCCTGCGCAGCGCGCTTGTTGGGAGCAGACCAACCGCCCGCCGTGGTCCCGCCGTTACCGCCGTCTTCCGCGTCACAACCACTGTCGTCGTCTCACCGTTTGTGATTATTGCCTCTCGGAGTTTCGTACAAACTATGGACACTACGTGCGCAGAGTCGCAGACTTATGCCGCAGTTGTGCAGACGTCGTTGAATGCCGTAGACACCAAAACGTGGCGAAGAGTGCGCAGACGACACTCGCGCTTGCCGCACGCCCGCCGCCCCCATCCCGCCCGTCAGTGGGCCGAGGATCACGTGACATCTCGTACCATGTGATGGCCATGTACTTAGCGGCCCGAGGCCAATGTTGCCGGACGGAGCCGAAGTTTCGGTTTCGATTTCCGCTCGTGTTTAAAATTAGATTTAAAAATATATATCCCATTTTTCACGAAGCAAACAACGTAGTGTCTTTTACTAGGGCTTTTTAATTCGAAATCACTCATTATCCCGAAATCTTCGGAATTGAGCGGAGTTGCCCTTTAACGCCCGTGCATAATTTCAGTTATTTACTTTGAATCTTTTATACTGCTAAGGAGAGCACGAACAGTGGACGTACCTACATTCCCAGCAAAGGTCAAAGGTCTATTGCTCAACGACAGGGCACAAGCTAAGGCTTCTTGCCTTTAGGAAAAAAAAACATTACTCTCTGAAAGAGCATGGGCGGATCAGCGTTTTGTGTTTGCTTCATGTAATTTGAAATGGCACGAGTCAAGCTCACATAGTTGAGTTGTCCGCATGCACGCCGGCTTTAGGCTTTCCTAGTCGGGATGGAAGCCCAGCAGCCGATAACTTTTTGATTCCAGAACGTTCTGTGCTGCCCAAATTCAGACCTTTGACTTCCAGGAGGCTACAAAAAGCAACGGTGGCACAAATCTGCATCTTGCTGCCAATGCCGGTTGTTTGTTTCCCTTTTTCATAATAATATTCTATTATTTTGTGTATTTGAACTATAAATCGTTGAGCCCTTTAATAGCTTGCATAACGTGGCCCAGCAGATGCAAGAAATATAAATGCAATCATCAAACGCCAAACTTGTGCTGAAAGTTAGAAAGCAAAAGGAAAAAACAAAACAAAGAAACTCGTTAACTTAAGGGGGGACACTACCCAGTAAAAACAATTTCTGCAAAAATAATTTGATTTTGAAAAATGTCATATTTACATCCACCAACATCTAGAGAGTATTCCCAGAAAGTATCATTAGTTTACACTGCATAGTTACTTTTTTATAAATTATTTTCCGTCCACCGATGCTAAAGAAAGGGTAGAGGTTAGAGCACTTTGAATGCATTTTTCTCCATTCCCCTTTTTGGCATAAATTTCACTTTAGAAAACTATCGTTTTGTTATTACGCAACTTGGATTCATTTTTACGAGTTTTTCTGGGGTGAAATTTTAAGAGGAAGATAACTATGAGCTTGTATTTTTTATTTTTGTCATTTGTCATGCTCAAGAACAAAAAGTTTGGACAAAAGATGGAAATCTAAAAACTGCATTTGTGTCTTTATTTCATGTGTGGCTTTTTTGTCATGAAAGATGGTATAACATAGAAATATAGCTCCATAGTTATCTGCTCTGAACTGTCCTAATGCAATGCAACACATGAAAACGACAAATTTATAAGTAATTTCAAAACGATAGTTTTCCTACGCAGACATGCCCACTTTCGTCTTTGAATGTCTGCAATTTTTTTTGTACTTCACCCAGGTTAACAAAAGTTGGCAGAAATGTTCTCAACATCAACAGACACAAGCCCTGTAAATATAATTGAAATCAGACAAGTGGTTCAAAAATTTACTTTTTTGGGTAGTGTCCCCCCTTAATCTAACTAGGCAGTATAAGAATGACAATAATTACCCCTGGAGAAGGAGGACCAAGGAAAAACACATGTCCAGCTCGCTAACACTTTTGCATTAATTGCATTATCATCATAAAGTATAACAAACACAAAAACATTTTTTGTTAATATTTAGAAATATAACAAAACACTCTAAGATGTCATTGCCACAACAACACATTAAATTACATCCATCTATTTAAAGCTATCATTAAAGGAAATGTATTCACAAAACAAGGTTCCCTCAATTGTGTATACGTTAAAGGGGCTGTGCAACGATCTTGGTTTCTCTTTTTATATAAGCTTACCGGACTTATTGGGACATAAGTATGACCAAGAACCTTCTTAGTCGCCGTGTAATTTCAAAAATAAAAGCAGATTTTCTTTGTTCAGTTTCTCTTTTACAAAAATTCAGGATGAAAATGAGGGGATCACATTATTGATGCATTGTTGGCGTTGTCAACAATTCAATCTTCAGGGTTTCGTCATCAAGCTTTGTGATCCCCGCGGTGACGATATTTAACTGCGGCCGATACCCACCGGGCAATAAAGATTGATTTGGCTGGTGGTGCCATCCTGTGGATCATTCTTGTAACACTGAGATGGCCCACGGCTGTAATCATTGGCCCCGATCTCGAGCTCAGATCTCCGAGTGCCCTGCCAAACTCTGACGCATCGCTCGTGTCCAATCGGTCGGTGGTTAAGCCGTCCCAAAGTTTCACATTTTGGCCTCCAGTTGCGTGCAGACTTTGTAGGCTTAACGTAAAAAAACTATACTTCATTTCAGCTTCCGTCCGAGCGCAACCAAAGGCTGAGGGTCTGTTCTCAGCTTCAAAAAAAGCATTCCTACGCACCACAAAGTAGTCTGCAAAAGTTTTTTTTTTTAATAACTGTTTCGTGCGTAAACATTGTGCAATATTCAAGATGTGTGCTGCTGACAATGATTTACAACTAAAGGAATTAAATATCTGAAGTTTATGTTTTTATTAATATATGTGTATGCATGTGGTTTAAAGGGACACTGACACCCCCCCAAAATTTTTTTCCATTTTTTGCCAGGCGCTTCATTATGGTGTCGGAGGACTACCCAATTAATATTTTGCAACAGAGTAGCATATTTTTTAAATAAAGCCAAAAGACGCAACTGCTCGAAACCGAAACCCGACGGAGGTTGGAGAAGTGGAGAGAAGAGAGTGAGTGGCGGAAGTCACAAAGCTACACCCAACCGTGCGTTCTTTTTTTTTTTCTCTCCTCTTTGTAGCAGACGACACGACATGCGGCATACGGGAACTGTTCGCTGTGCGATTCTTTTGCAGTTATGTTTGTTCCGCTCGTTGTTCTGTACTCCAAGATGAGTTGTTTTGTACATTGAGGAGTTGGAGATGAGTAGTGAGTGCCCGTGGTGAATTTCTATGATCGGCTCCGAAAAGAATACACCCAAGATGTTGCGTGAAAAGCTGGCTCACATGTCTTGCGTCCGAAAAAAAAAAAAAAGGGGGCATTGTGCGAGAGAGTTTCCGAAAGATCAACGGGATCGGGACCAATGGCTGGCTGCAATTCCTGTAGAACATTTACGGGCACCTCGGAAAGCGAACGCTACCTGATTTATATGCTCCTTGCATTTTGTGGAAAGTGATTACATTGACTTCGCAAGTGTCAAAAAGGAAATCCCATACCATTTAATTCAGCGAAGTGTCGTCCACAACATTTGTTTCTTACTTTTTTGTTTGTTTCTTCTATGATAATTGTAAAAAAAAAAAAAGAAAAAAAAAAAGAGATGTAAACATCGGAAAATGTTTAAAAAAAAGAAAAGTTTCACGGGGGATTGAACCCGGTCCTACCGCGTGTGAAGCGGACGTCTTCCCCACTGAGCTACTGGGGCAACTCTAGACTGGTGGATCTCTTTCCATAGTAATGATTCAGCCGGTAAACTGTAAGTTCGAAAGTTTGCTGCCGATTTTTCTCTAGCAAAAGCACTCCCGGATCAAAGTCGGGAAGCACCACGCATTGGCGACATTCGCACCTAGTAAAGAAATCGTACGCGTGCATATTCAACTCGAAGTAAACATGTCGTGCTTGACGTTTGCGCGAGCGATGTCTTCAGCCACGAGAAGGGAGCGACGGCTCGGCGACGTCTTCATGCAAATCGACTTGGGGGTCGGGCGTGTCGTACGGGCTGAATACCAATTCTTTTGATCAGTCCCAAATTTCTCTTTTAAAGGTAGACAGAATTCACCGGTACCGCGAACAACAGTTCTGAAATAAAGGTCCCACGCCCGTCGTCCACTGCCATCGTCGTCCCCGCGAGTCCCACGATACGCGAAACGACGAACGCACAGAATGCTTCCGGTTGTCTGTGGAACTTTTTTTTTTCAATCAATGTATTTACAGCTTTTTAGAAGCCACAAAAAATTGGTTTCATATTTTTTTCTATTTTTAATATTGAGTGTGTGCCTTCAGTGACCTACGACTTTGATTAAATTTGGTGGTCGCATCGATACCTTAGAAAACGGCCCGTGACCGCGGAAAAGAGAGTGAGTGAGACTCGAACCGGCCAGTTCTTGATCGGCGGTTTTCGGGCGGAAAGAAACCGAATTTCGAGCTGCAAATTCTGTTCTGGGTAGTTGAGCTCTCCTAAGTCACGTACAACTAAAAACCTCGGCGAGCATAAATACCCTGTCAGTGTCCCTTTAATGAAAACACGTTCATCCGCTGGCAACACGGCTGCAGTGCTCAGTTTTTCTGTGTGACTTCATTTCCGTAATGGCCAAATCATGTGCTTCGCTGCTTTCCCCACCGAGTGCTTCAAAACGTCCTTTTGCAAAGGCACGTTTGGGCGTCAGGCGCGAGAGGTCGTGATGAATGTCTGCTTTCAAATTCGGCAGGAGGCTCCGGCCGCATCGTATACCGCAAATGCATTGTAAACAAGAAAAGCGTCCTGGCCACTACAATTCACTGATACGTGGCGAAATCAGGGCACCCCTTTACCTGCCGATCACATTGAACGCCGAGAAGCTGGTGGAAGGGACTGCGCCTCGAGCCCTGGTATATCCAGACAACAAGGAAGCATCAACGGTCGGGTCATCGGGCACCTTGCAATGTGCACTTGCATCTAGAAACTATGCCAAACAGGTAGAAAGCTCGGACACAGAAGCCAGCGGCCAGCCTACGTACTGCCATCCCCTATGACTAAATTTCAGAACGTGTAGGAGACAATACCGTTGATACACCCCTAGCAGACGACATACTCGGCGAGCACGGGCAGCGCAGACGACCAGCGGCGCAGCGGAGTGGTATAAAAGTGCAGGCGGGATCGCATGATTTATCACCGGCGTGTGATTGGCTCTGGCCACACGTAGCTTTGGGTGCGCTCGGACGGAAGCTGAAACGAAGTATAACAATAAACGAAGTGACGTTTATTGTTAGTGCCAGATCTTTCCCAAAAGCAGTAGTCAGAGAATGTGAGCTTTACCCACTTCGGCTTTTGTACTGAGCTGAGCGTACGCACCGTGCATGCTGCATTGTTCACGCAGGCTGGAGTGGTAACAAAAGAGCCCCCCTCCCCCACAGATGATTAGAGAACATGAACTCCAGCCGAATGCTGACGTGGCATTCGTTTAAATCAGCGGAGCGCTGAGTCATTGTTATTTGTTTTCCCCATCCGTGTAGTTCTAAAGTTAGCCGCCTGGCGCGCCGCGGTCTGATCACCTCGCCAATTCGCAACTCCAGTGCGCCGCTCGCCCTCCTGCGGACGAACGGAGAACCAGAGGAGCGGGGACGGCGGCGACGGCGGCGGCGCGGAAACGGTGGCAGGGACTGTTGGCCTTGATGCGTGAAGCCGTTTTAACGAAAAAAGTGAACGCGTTAAAAAAGGAACTCTTGTTCTCCGCCTTGCAACAGCCTTGCACGAAGGATCGGGATGTCTAATTTTATTAGGGACTTTTCGTGTATCGCATACGCTGCGGATTTCTGGTCTTGTGCATGGCCGCCAGCTCAATCTGTACTCAACGTGACGAAAAACGCTCCCACTAATAATGAAGAACTCTATAGTACGGTCTATGGAAAGTCTATTCTTTGCCATAAGTAGGAGAAAACTCGTCGCGCAACGGTATGTCGAGCAATACAAATCGGGAATGGGTTCGCGTTTTAAGGCCGTTACAAGGAACATGACCATTTATACCAAGCACTTAAAAAAGACAGAATATTCGTACTTGCTTTCAGGTGATTAAAAAGCAAATGAAGAAAGGCTTGAAGCATTTTAAGCGGTTCTGTGTTAGGCAGCCGTTTGTGACGAGAGCTTAGAACGCGCAGTTTTGGCCAGGGTGACCGCTGTGTTGCAAATAAAGGCCCGTTCACACTCTTGCGACCTCTTAAACCTAGGTTCCTTAAAACTTCTTAAACCAGAAAACACACTGGCGCCATCTATTGGGAAGCAGTGTAAACTCAGCGGTCCGGCATATTTTTTTTTTATTTCTCGCGCATTATCCTTTCTTTCTTGGCTCGAAAAACTTTTGTCAATGTTATAAACGAGCCTTTCTATGGGTATTACGCACATTTGACCTATGAAATCCCGCAAAACCTTCGCTCTTGTGAAATGCAGTTCCAGGGTCACCGCATAGATGGCGCCACAATGCCCAGTGTGTTCCCTCATTCTAAAAACATTTAACAAGTTTTAAGAGATCTCGTCTCTCTCAGTCGTACTCGGTCGCAAGAGTGTGAACGGGCCTTAACGTGGTGCAAAACAAATGTATGGTATATTAAAATATTTATTTTTGATAAAGCGATAAATAAAACCCCTAAACACGCCGGTTATCTTAATAGGCAGTTTTTGCAGAGCGTACGACACCCCTAAACTTCGTTTGGACGTACAGCGCACTGACGTTCAGCCAGTGCTACCAACTTTCACGAGCGACTTGTTAGCTGAGTTGTGCAACTTTTTAAAATAACCCAAGTAAGTGTGAATGACTGTAAAAAAATAATAATAATCGGGGTTTTCTTGGCCCTACTGCAAAACCTCGTTGTTTTTTTTTTCGGTACTCTTTGATGCGTACTTCAGCTGTTTAATATCTTATAATGCACCGTCATCAAGCCTCTCGTAAAAGTTGGGGCCGTCAGTTTGACGTTGATGGCCTGCACGGCGAACTGAAGTTTTGGAGTGTCGTATATGTGCCAAGGGGTGTAAGGACTACAACATTTTTTTTTTTTTTAGAATGATGAGCACGGCAACGCTCCTGGCGCGCACTGAAAATTGTACTTCAAAGGCACAGCGCGAGCTTGCGGTTGTAATGCTACACCGCACGGTAGCCTGCGGTAAAAAAACTTTCTATCAATAACTATAGAGCAGTTTGATTACGTGTTGCAATACACTAACACCGAGACGGCGAGCAGCGAGTTGTGAGGCTGTGACGCGAAGACACCAATACTGTGAACGCTGCTCTTCCGGAGCTTGACGGTCAGCGTTCTCGGCTCTTTTTATACAGAACTAATGGCCAGGCAAAGCCGCAAACATAACTTCATCGCCCTCAAAAATATTCTGCCACAAACACTAACCTGGGCAGTGCCTAAAACGCGCTCGCTCACCCCAAAGCTTGGCAATTTGAGGTTTCTGCAACTTTTAAATAACAGCATGCTCGTTTCCTAACGTGCATCAGCATCTACGTCACCTGTAATATGATCCCTTCATAACCGCTTCGCATTTGTAGACCAATACATAAATTTTAGCGTGCTGAACAGCGTCAGCGCGAGCAGGCGCGCGGGATATCCTGGAGAATCTATCCCCGTCTCTTCCGCCATCTTGGAACTACCGCCCCGCCACCTATAGGGCGTTGGAGTTGCGAATACTATGGACACAAGCGCTGCGTGAGCATTCTATTTGGGCTCGTGAGTCGTGACAATAAATGTCTTCGGGTAATGGCTCACGCCCAATTGCTGCTATGACGGGAATAGCCAAACTTCAACAACGTGTGGAACTCGGCGCATGACCTGTGCCTTCAGAGCCCCAGCGCTTGACTATGTTAAAACATTGGCAGAATATAATAGGCTCCAGATCACCGGGCCACTTATTCTGTCTTTAAGTCGAAAGACTGAATGCTAATCCTTTTTCTCACTTTTTTTTCGACCTCCATGGAGTGGAGAAAAAAAAAACAATGTATTTCATTGCTTATGAATGTCAAAAAATGATTCTAAGCTGTATCTACTGAAAGTACAAAAATTGTTGCATCGTTCCTTGAAAAACACTCCACAAGGATAGTTCTTAAGCCAAACAAAATTTGTACCAGGAAAAACAACAATCATAATGAAAACCAAAGACGTCAAGCACGAGGTTAGTAGGCAATCCAACTTATTTATCCAATGCAAACTCTACATAGAACAAGCTTACATTAAAAATTTGCAGACAAATGAACTGCACTGACCAAATGGAACAAAGGTTACGAAGCTGTCTTAAAGAAAAAAAATCTTCGGCGGCACCAGGATTCAAATTTCAGGTCTCCCAATGGACCTTTTTCCAGTAACGAGTGCCGTTTGGGGAGTTGTCTGTGAACTACAATAGAAGAGAAGCCCAACATGCCTCTGCCCTTCAAACCACATTAGCATTGTGCCGTAGTATCGGTTTTCAGTGCTTTTTAAACCTCATACTACTACCGATACTAAAAAACAATGCGTCAAAATATACTAAATACGTGCAAAGATAGATGCTGACAATGTTGCTGTCACCATTTTTGCAAAGCACAGTGTCCCGGTGTTCTGCGAAAATGGCAACAGCAGGAGTATACGCATGCGCAGAAGCTTACTGGAAAAATGTTCATTGTGGGTTGGGCCCGTTAACCAACGCACCACACTGCCTTGTCTTTTTGGCATTTCCTATCTGTCTTGTCAATGCACCGAAACCAAATGTGTCTAATCAAAGGCGTTCTGGAGGCACGTGGCGTTGCGTGGAATGCAGTACGACGCTTTGCTGGCACATGCTCATCGTACTCCAGAATTCCTCTCTCTGTTTGTCCCATCACGTGTATAAATAATAATGTTCCTTGTTTATGAGCTTTAGAAGCACGGTCTCATCATCTGCAAGAGTAAAAGCCATGTTTGAATGTATCATGAGGCAGTTTCACCATCTCACGTGGTCTCTACAGAGGAAATATTCAAAAATATGCGGGTGAATGAACCGTCCCGATCGAATGGAATAAAGGTAACGAAGCTGCCGAACACAAAATCTTCAGCGGCACTAGGATCCAAGTTCCAGTTGTCAATTGCCCGTCGAAAAAACAAGCTCGTGTAGTGCAGTGGTTAGCACGCCTGACCGGCAATTGGGAGACCCCAAGACGTCTCTCGGCAGATTTTCTTTAGATTTCCTCTTTAGATACCTCGTAACAAAAGGAACAAGCTTATACACACGCAGGTTTTCAGCAAGGATAAAATTTCAATAGAAACAAACAATGCGAGACTGCGCGGCACGGGTAGTCACGAAATAAGCTACGTTTAGGATTAGTGTCGTGATGTAGGCGAGTTGGTTGATGGTAAACGGAAATAAACAGCGCGCAATGATAGACAAGGACAAAGGGAAGATGCGAATGACACAAGCGCTGGACTCACAACTAAACATTTATTGAAAAACCGCACTATTGCTTCAGCACGTGTCAAGATAAGCAATATATTTCTTGTGCAGAGAAACTGATGTTTGGCTGACGCATGCATCTCGCCCCTCTTTTGTTATTGCATACGCTTTCAATAGTTCTCTGGTGGTTTTATCTGTGTCCCTCCCGATGATGGTGATGTTGTTGAATTTGGGCTGGCATGTACAAGCAGCACAATGCAGACGCAGGGGACCCCCAGCGGTCGACTGGAGTGACCAGTCATGTTCACGTGCTCTGTCATTAATGCATCGGTGTAGTCTTTTCCACAGCTTAGTGGGATCTTGTATACCACACTGACCACACAATCAACATACTTGTTCCTGTGTTGGCTCTTGCCCCCAGCCTTTTCCGCAATTCTAGGGCAGAGTTGTGCCAACTTTCGAGGTGCCGAAAACACAATGGGGACGTCAAATCGCCCAGCTACCTTTTTCAAATTGTGCGAGATTTTATGCATGTAAGGGAGCACCTGGGGTCTCGTTTCAACAATAACAAATTCAGGAACATCACAATCATCGGGAGGGGCACAGATAAAACCACCTGAGAATTATTGAAAGCGTAAGCAATAACAAAAGATAGGCAAGATGCATGCGCCAGCCAAACATTGATTTCTCTTCACAAAAAAGAAATTGCTTATCTTGACAAGTGCTGAAGCGATAGTGCAGTTTACTTTGTTGGTGTTTTTTCAATAAATGTTTAGTTGCGAGTCCAGCACTTGTGTCGTTCGCATCTTCTCTTCGTCCTCGTCTATTTTTGTGCACTGTTTATTTCCGCTTATGTTTAGGAGTGACAACACTCCGACCATCTTGGCCGAATTTTCTAATTGTAAGCATCCCACCCTGCACCAAACACCAAAATGGCGGTGTCCAGAGAAAAAAAATCAGGGAGTAAAGTGCCAATATTTAGTGGTTTCGGGTATGCCCGGTGTAGCTACCCGCTGCTTCGTATTTAAATTTCCCCAGAAGTCTTCTTGCACCTCCTAAGCGGAAGCGAAAATAAAGCCGGATTGAGAGCAAGGAGTCCTCAGACGGGGATGTGTCTGAGGAAGCCAAGGGTCGCTTTGATATCCGATTGCGGATTAGGTGCTCTTGGCAGCCGACCAAGGCCTCCTTTTCGTATGTGCAGCCCCAACGCACACTTTACCTCCTTTGACGATGTGCCAATGTTTTCACAAGTGCGCAAGAGCGCCCAAGAAGAGCTTGGACCAAACTCTCATTAAGCGTCTTTCACTCGCTCTTTGAGTAGTGCCTCGCCAATCCAACATACACCCAGCTTTTAGCAAATTTCGCGGGTACTAGATCCTCTGAAAGCCAAAGTGCAGCGAATTATGGTTTGCAGGCACTTGCAGAAATTGGGTGCACAGAGAAATATATCTTTGAGATTGCAACAAGCAGAGGATTACTAACGATGACATTTAGTTTTCTGCCAGGATATACGGATCAGTTCCTTTCATGTAGTGCAGGAATCTCAAACTCGCTTGAGCGCAGGGGCCAGATAGCCTACCCCAGAAACGTCGAGGGCCGATGTAAACCGGGGGGTCAAGATATTTCACAGAGAAAGGATCTCGTGCCCTCTGTTCACTGCCAACTTGCAGTTTTGCCATCTTTAGCCTCGGTTTGTTTATAGAACTACTTTGGACCCTCACCTGATGCGATAACAAGAATTAAACTAGCACCGCCCCACCAACATTCTAGGCATTTTTTTAGTGGAACAAGAGAGCAAGCACACTGTCGTTACCTTTACTTAATTCACACAAGGATTAATCGAGCTCAACATGTCTAAAAAAAATTTAAAAAAGATTCTTTAATGACAGTTTTTGTTTTCCTGACAACATTTACAGCAAATATCTGAGAAGATGCAAGAATTCTGAGCTCATAGTTCTATTTTTCGCCAATGTTCCTGCTGAGCGAGAGTTCGTTCGGCCGAGGTGCGTCCGTCAGCAAACAGCTCGTGCTTGCAGCCTAGTAACGGAATCGTCATACAGGTGGCTGACACGACAGAGCTGGGAAGCAAAAATTGAAACAAAACACAAAGCAAATAAAAACAGAATAGCATTGGCTATGTGAATACATCATTAGAGCATAGCTACATTTCAAGCGGAAATGAATCAGTGACACGAGGCCATTGTGGTGCACACCATTTCAAACGCTCGAGACATGGGAATGGGGACTCGCAACCGGTTGCCCGCAAGCTGCATTTTTTCAGACCTCTAATGTAATGTGCAATGCTAAGATTACAAAAAAAAAAAAAGAAATAGATTAAAGCAAGGTGTAGCTAACTGAATTGCTCGGGAAAAACATAAAAAGTGCTTAGAAAAAAGCGGTCTAGATCTCCAAAATTAGTACTAATTTGTTCAAGTAGGTATGCAGAACAAGGAGCCAGAAAAATACTGCCTTAACTTGGGGGGTGCAACACAAATATTATGGCGCAGAGCAACTCAAACTCTTCCCAAAAAGGATTGGGGCGCCACGACGGATATTCGAGTACCATATTTTCTGGTCTACAAGCCGCACCGTTGTACAAGTAGCACACCCCTATAGGGGGCGCTTTGGAACTGACTAGCGGAGGAACTGTGAGCCGCGTTCAGCAGCCTGCGGCACCCTTTCGCGTGCGAAGGTGTGGGGGCGGAAGTGTGTACGGACAAATCTTTGGTTCTTCGAGTCGACAAGATGAGGGTGATGCCGCATGAGGCCTGGGGCAGACCTGCAAACACTCATCTACAGTAGAACCTCGTTGATACGATCTCGGTTCATACGATTTCCCGTCTCGTACGTTGAGAATCAAGGGCTCGAAAAATGTACCATAGAGTTACGACTGGTTCATACGTTTCTGGATAATACGATTTCCCGGGAAGTACGTCCAAAGTTTCGCCAAACATCGATCGGATTACACGTTTTCTGGGCAATGAGCTCCCAATCTTCGGGCAGAACGGTTGTCGCCGCACGCACCGCACGCCGAACTGGCCGAACATTCTCGATGTCTATGTGTTCGCGTTCGCTTCTCAATTTTTAGTCGTTTTCATGATAGACACGTGACTAAGAGTCACTCTCGCTTACTCCACCAAATGCTTGAAGACACCATTTAAACTGGCTACGCGACTCTGAGGATGATAAACGCTTCCCTAAAAGTAACTCTTGAGCCATGTACGGGTGGTAGTAAATGAATGAACCTGACAACTTCTTTGTTTGACATTTCGCAAGGTCGGCATTCTGCCATTTCTCTGTTGCCGTGCCGTGGTGTGCGTCAGCCTTGCGAGCGGAAACCTTTGACTTTGAGGGAAAAGTTGGACATCCTGGCAGTTGTCGACCGGGACCCTAAACGGAAAAGAATTGACGTCGCCAAGGGCCTCGGACTGCCTGCGTCGACGGTCAACACGGTCGTGTCGAAACGAAAGCAAATAGAAGAAAACGCCCTGGTCTTCGGTGCAGCGACAAAACAGGCCCGCGGAGCGAAGCACGGAGAGTTGGAGGATGTGCTGCTTAAGTGGTTTAAAAGGCTTCTGACACAACAAAAAAAAAAAAAATTTTTTTCATGCTAGGCGTTGAAATGGCATGTCAGGACATTACAAAAAAAATGTTTAACTATAGAGGTGCATAGTTTTTCTTATAAAAATAGAAATACGAGGCCCAATTCAAAGTTCCCAACAGTGCACTGTGTCATAACAGTGTACAGCAAGGTGTCGGGGCGGTCAGAAGGGAGGCATCGGCGGAAGTCACGTGAGCTGTATCCCTCCTCGTGCTTACCGCGAGCGCGTGTAATATTTTAAAAATATTTTTGTTGTTCTCCGCACCTCCACGAGCGATCCAGGCAGACAAGGTTTCCTTTATCTGTTTTTCATCGCTTAATGTTGCTGTAAAGGTAGAAGAGGAGGAGTCAGTGAATTGACGTGATCAACTACTAAGCCTAGAGGGTGCTGTGTGAGGGACGGTCCCGGTATTTCAGCAACTGAAGAAGAGATCACACTGCATGCATTTCCGAGGGACGGCAGGCATCTTCAGCCTGGAGAGTATACGATGATTCGACGACCTCGGTGTCCGAACCTTCAGCAATGCAATTGGGCGTGTCGTACGCAAGCAACCCTAATTTATGCGAGCGTTCTAAAATTTTCATTTCAAGACTTGATAGCTTCTTTTGCGCTCAGTATAGCTCTGTATCATCGGACTGATCGCATGCACTCGTACACTGGCTTGTACTCGTAACGCTTTCATCATTGACCTTACTGACTCTTCGTCCACAACTTTTACAGCACGCAAACTACAACGGTGCAGCGATAAAGAGCTAGTGGAACTGAAACTTCGTTTTCTACAATCGCTCGTAGAAAGAGCAGAAAAAAATCTTAGGCACGGTCGCGGAGAGCACGAGGAGTGAAACTCACGTGACTTCCTGCGAACCCACTTTTAGTGACGTAGGTCGATGCCTCCCTTCTGACCGCCCCGACGCCTTGCGGTACACTGTTACGTCACAGTGCGCTGGCGGGAACTTTGAATTCGGCCTCCTATTTCTATTTTTATAAAAAAAACTACGCAACTCTTTAGTGAAACAATTTTTTTGTAATGTCCTGGCATGCCATTTCAACGCCTAGCATGAAAAAAATAATTTTTTTTTTGCGTGTCAGAGGCCCTTTAAGCAAGCACGGGCGTCTGGTGTGAACTTCAACGGCAGCATTCTGCGGGAAAGGCCATGGAGATAGCAGACATCAGGGGTATCGAGGATTTCGCAGCTTCGAACGGCTGAATGGACCGATTTTGGGTTCGCCATGGCATCTCGTACCGCCAAGTGAATGGCGAAGCAGCCAGCGTGAATCCGGCGGATATTGAAAACTGGATTTCATTGCTTCCGGGCATTGCGAATGCCTACGCCCGACGCGACGTCTACAACGCCGATGAACTTGGCCTGTTTTTCAGGTTGCAACCCGCAAAGTCCCTGAGTTTGAAGGGGGAGTCGTGCCACGGCGGGAAGGTCAGCAAGGATCGAGTAACCGTGCTGCTTTGCTGCAACGAAGATGGCACGGAAATGATCAAGGCGTGGATCATTGGGAAATGGAAGAACCCGACATGCCTGAAAAACCTTGCTCGGCTTCCTTGCGTATATGAGCACAACACCAAGGCTTGGATGACCTGCAGCCTCTTCGAAGTGTTTCTGCGGTACCTCGATGGCCGACTGGGGTGCAAAGACCGGAAGGGGCTTCTCTGTTTGGATAACGTTTCAGCTCATCCCAAGGACACGTCGTTCCTGCACAACCTCCGAGTCGTCTTCCTGCCGGCGAACACAACAAGTCACCTGCAGCCTCTGGATGCTGGGATCATCAAGAACGTGAAGCACCTGTACAGAAAGTGCATCGTGCGACGCTTCTTGGCTTGCGTGTCCCGAGGCAAGGACCCCGCAAGCTCACGTTGCTTGATGCAATGCATTACCTGAATGCATCGTGGGAAAGCGTGACCAGCGAAACAGTCAAGAACTGTTTCAGGAAGTGCGGGTTTCGGCATTCGCGAGAAGTGGAGGAGCCCCGAGCTCTGTGTGAGCGGTGACCCCGACTTTTGCGAGACTGAAGATGATGACATAGACGAGGAGCTCCGGTCCGCCGGCGCGGAGCTGGCGTTCAGCAATTTCGTCGCTGTGGACGACGACGTCCCAACGTGCGACCCCCAAACCGTTGCTGACATCGTGGCGGAGTTGCGACAGGGCCAAGTTACCGGAGACGAGCACGACGATGAGGATGACGATGAGCCAGAAACTCTTTCAAGAGCTACTTTCGCTCAGGCGGTCGCTGCACTGGATGTGCTGCGGAGCTACTTTGCCACGAAAGATAACCCTGCAGCCGAGGGAGGCCTGCAGATGCTGCAGAAAGAACTGTTCCTGCCAAAAGGTCAAGGTGCGCGCCAGCAGAAGCTGACGGATGTTTTCGGCAAGTGAGGTACTGGTATAAAATGTTTTTCAGCTGCACTTACGACTTTTGTTTTTTTCCTACTGCCTAGAAATGTCAAGTTCGGATCATATGTTTTCCCGGATCGTACGTTTTTTTCCTCGCGTTTTTTTCGAAACGTATCAACGAGGTTCTACTGTATAGGGTGTCTGAAGTCACCAGGCTCAATCTAAAATGGACCGTAAAAATCGACGCCTGCATGAAGAAATCTAATAATGCCAAGGAAGGCTGACCCAAGCTGGTTGTCCCCTCTTTTTATTTTTATTTATCCATACTTGCCACGACCAATGGAGAGTTTTCCGTCAACATTTGCGGACACATTTTTCACCCAGATCCTAACGCATAACAGCTTCGCTGTATAAAATTAAAAATTATTTCTTTATTTTTTTAAATTTCAATTGTTTTTTATTGGGTTGTATCAGTTATCTTGCATTACTTTTATCAAGAACAATGCCAGCATTTTGTTTTGCACGTGAAAAAAGGCGATTGCCACGTCTGAAACAAGACTGGTCAAAAAAGAAAGCACACTAAGAGACAGAATGAAACGTTGACTGTTTAGCGATTTCAAGTTTTGTCCTAATTTCCCTTAGACTCATATTTTTTCACTTTGTGCACCATCCTAATTTTTCTTCAGAAAGTACAGACTTCACTAGATTGGAAATATCGACACACATGATAGATACTCAACGTCATTGGAGGGCATCCCTCCAACAAAATTGGCGCTGCATACCCGTGAGCATAGGACGGTATTTCAGTCCGTCCCATTGGTGCTAAAATATACAGGTGCTACTGGCACAAAAAACAAATGCAGCGCGCGAAGCAGCAGTCTAGATTATGTCAGCCATGCCGATACAGCGCGGACATGATTGGGAGACCAAACTTCTTGGGTCGTACGGCACGGGTCTATCTTTGTCACTGCCCTCAAAACGACGGCGAGTTGAGCAACCATGAAACATTGTTCCTACGAAACACGACATGACACATTAAGGCGCGTTCACACCGGCAATGTGCAGTAGTCGTGCGATAACTTCCATCGCAAAAGCAACCATCGCGGAAAAAAAGCAACTCGTTTCGAGCAGTCGCTAGCTGACTTGACTTTTTGGGATGCGATCTAGTCGTGGAGCGGCTGAGCCAATCAGCGGCATTTGGAGCGAGAGTTTTCGAGAAGCGACTTGCTCATCGTGCACGCCAATATGACCATCTAATTTTTCTGCGATGCGATCTAGTCGCAAGGCGCGAGTGCTTTACATCGCCGGTGAGAACGCACCTTCACTATTGGAGCACTTAGCGACGCAGCAGTTCATACTGTCCACCCAGTGCAACCGCACTGCTCTAACTTGTAGCCATGTCAGCCACACGGCGGCGTGCCAGTCACATTGCACGAAGTGTGTAGATGGGTGTTTTCGCAAAAATCATTCTTCGTCTCTATGTTTATTCAGCGCTGTTTCCTTTTAATATGAACCACCTGGCCCAAACCACCGCCTTTCACAAAAAAGCTGGCCTATAAGTCACACTTAAATATTTGTACAGTCAGCATGGCAAAACTGCATTGATAAGCCTGCATATGTGTATTGCGATCATGATACATGCTCAATCGAGAGCCAACATTCACGGCAACGAATCAAATAAGAAATGCAACCCCCACGCCAAAGTAGCACAATTAAAATTCATACTACAAAGAAAAAAAATATGCATATAGGTTACACCATTATATAAGATGCACTGCCAGAAATTTCACAAAAAAACAAACAAATAAAAAACACACTTATGCTCCAGGAAAAAAAAAAAATGTTAACTGTTGTTTTCCCATTTTTTTACAACCTGTCCGACTCATAATCCCAAATCTCTGAAGGCAGCAGCATTTGTAGTGTCAAAAGATGCAGGAAAAAAAAAAAAAGAGAACATTGTGGCATACCAGGTTAAAAAAATAATAAAGAAGAAGGAAGCAAACCTGTTTCTGTGCCTTATCAGGTACCTTCTTATCTTTACTGAGAGTGAGAATAGTGTCTGTGGACGCAAGATAAGTGTACAAGACAAACTGCCCTGCTGCTGCACAAGGGTTGCTCATACTATCCCACTGCTCCATAAAGGGTCTCAAATTTACTGCCACAAGATGCAGGGTTGTTTCACTGACTCTTCCAAAAACGCACTAAGGTGTTAATATTGTGAGAGCCGCCTCTGGAACCCCAGAGATAAGGCGTGGATAAATTTGTGCAATCCAATCTCTTGTTCAATGTGATTATCTAAGTACCTATGTATGTAGCCTACTCTGGAAGATGCAACCATGTAACCATGTTGGTGGAAGTAACGTAAGAAGAAAGAACAAACACATTGGAACAAAGGGAAAACACACACAACCTTTTAAGAGTCGTTGTATGTGTCCATCTTTTGTCCCTACGCATTTGTTCTTTCTACTTACGTTACATATCTGAGCGCTGACCGCTTTAAGCTTTCTTGAGTCGCACAAAACCTTTTCACAAGCTTGACGTCAATAACAAGCAGGGATGAAATATCTGAAGAAAAACATTATCACACAGAGCAAACTACTTTTGCGTTGCCTTGTTCACATGCTGGAAAATAAGAATTTAACCTTGCACCTTCTCTTATGCTGAAATTTAAAGAGTGGACAGCTTGCACTATCTAGTACAGAGAAGTAAAAAGGAACAAATAGTTCAATGAGATTTACGAGACAAATTAAGTGGCAATGCAAAAACCCAACCAAGATGTGCGAAGAAAATATGCAACTTGTTTGAACTGATAAGCACCAGTTGCCTGCAACTTAATCTCTTTCCAGAACTACGGGTGATAAAGTGTGACCTATAAATGCTAGCACAAGTTGCAAGCTCAGTGTGTCAACCAAATTAGAGAAGGAGAGTAAGTGAAGGTTATGGAGAGTTGGTCTACCAAGTTACTCCTTCAAATTTCTCACACTTTTTATAGTTTTTCCCGAAGATTTGATTAAATTTCCCGACCATCAAATAAGAAAAATTTGGAAACTGCAGCAAAAGCACTAAAATATATAAAGATTTAGATAGTGCAAATAAAGACAGGGACAAAAAGTAAACAGGACAAAAACTCTACTTCATGTCCCAATCTTTTTTTTTTTTTTAGCTATATTGTATGTTTAACTTGTAAGATGAACCAACTAGCCCAGCAACTTACCTTACTATATCTTCATATAGTAAGGTATGTTGCTGGGCTCGTTGGTTGAGTGCTTTGAAAGAAAAACAAATTTATTTAAATATCAGGGAACAGAGGTTGAACACTGACTCGAGCTGTGTTCATGTAATCACAAAGAGGTACCGTTGCTAGCCAAGATTATCTTCTGCTTGTCTCACAACATTGCTGCTATAAAAATTTTGTCAATAGAGAGTGCCCTTCCGGAAACATCAAGGAAGAATTTCTGACAGTACAAAGGGTACTACAGTGAAACCTCATTAATACATCTCCCCGGTTGTGAGGCTTTTTTTTTTTTTTTTTACTTGCATCTCCTGAAATGTGTATCAGCACTGCCATACTGTATATGACAATGTGCCAGTAGGAGGTGGTGTGGCCAACACTGACCTTATGCACAGAATGGTGTAAATGGTTTGCGGCATTAACATCTGGTGGAAGGAGCAACCAAATAGAGGCAAGAAATACTGGATGTATCTGGGAGAGAGTGGAATAGAGTTGCTGCTTCTGTAAACAAACTCCAACAAAAGCAATAAACCTTTTGCTAAATTACTAAAGCGTCAGGGAGCATGATGCAAGTGTCGTTACATGCGTTGCATGCACTGGCATCTGCAGCAGCAACTCTTCCAAAGGAAAAACCCCAAGAAAGGGAAGTTTGCGCGAGCGTTTGTGAACGATTTTTTAGTCCTGTGGGAAACTGACGTCTTGTCCTTTCATTCATCAATGACTCATATTTTAGGCATCTTTTCTAACTGTCTTTCGCCACTTGTTTTAACTCACGGAGTACCTGAAGCCCGATGTATACGATTTTTGGATTTAACTTTAACAATGTGCCCCGACCATGTATGCTGGGCTTATGAACCTCGGGCCGGCAAGCCTCTTCTGCCCCTTGAGTCCGCGCATTCAAAAATTGTAAAACGTACAATCGCGAAGACCTGCTACACAGATGCTTTGCGAAGGTCTTGCTTTCACAAAGTTCAACCTAGCTTCGATAAGCAAACTGAACGCCTCACTGTCACTGGGTTCCCCTCACACGTGCTGACAGCTGTTGCTGAGTCACTGCTCAAAGAAACCAAAACTTGGCCTGAGACGAGCGATATCCCTGCCAGCAGTAAAAAAGGACGAGAAAGAAAGAAAAAAAAAAATTCGCTGTCATTCCGTATATGCATGGCGTGGCCCACAACCTCAAACGTATTGCAGGCAGATGTGAAGTGGATGTTTTGTTCACCGCTCCTGACAAGCTTTCTAGATTGTGCCGAGCCGTTAATCCCTCTGATAGGGAGGTGAGGGCCTGCACTACGAAGCATCGCAATCGCTACGTCGCCTGCGCTGAGGGAGTTGTGTATTCCCTCCCTCGTGTCTTGTGGCAGGCGTTGTTGGCCAGGCAGGTCGCTGTCTCAACGATAGGCTAAGGGTACATGCTTACAACGTCTCTTCGACGGTTTCCGGTCACCTCGGCATGGATTGCCGTGACTGCAGATGCCAGCCTCAGTTCCAGCAGTGCGAGGTCTTAAAACGCCACCGGGACCAGCTGACACGAGAAATTTTGGAGACTCTAGAAATAGACAGATTGGGAGTCGTGTGTGTCAGCAGGCCTTCCGTTGCATTATCTAGGAAGGAGATTGATTTTCTGGCCACTTGATTAGCTTGGTTTATTTTTTTTGAGGTGATGCTTCGTTTTTGCGCTTTTACTTTTGGGTGTTTTTCAGGCTGATTTTCTTCTTTTTGTTCTCAATTGTGCATATATATTGCACTGTTGAGTTCAATAAAAATTTAGTTGAGAGTCAGCGCTCTGTCAGTGTCCTTTACCCTGTCCGTTGTCTTTTGCACTGTTTTAACCTTTTAAGTACCTTCTTTTGGTTAGTATTTATTTCAAATCTTTTATAGTGGTAAGGCGAACATGTGCAATGCGTGTACCTAATGTTCCCAGCATTCTCCTTGATGAAGAGTGGTTGTTTGGGCGAGTTGGTTTGACATCTTATACAATCGTCCCCTTCTCTGCTTTTGTCCTCGTCTTTGTTGCGCACACGATTGTATAAGAAGTTCTCCTTGATGCTCGGGCAAATTGGCAAAAGGCCTAATGACAGGGCACGATCAGGAAAAAGGTTACTCTCTGAAACAGTATGGACTGATGAGTGTCATGTGTTTGCTTTATGCCATTTCAATTCAATTGTTTTACATTTAGAGCATTTTTTTTCTTAAATTCTATCTTAGCAACAGCTTTCAGTGGCTACCGCATTTACTCGCACAATGAACGCACCTTGGCCCCAAGTCGGCTTTCAAAATTTCGACTTTTTTTTTCACTCGTGTAATAAACGCACCCCCAACTCGGACTTCAAAATTTTGACCCCCTTCCCCACACGCGCGAAATGAACGCACTCTTCTATCCTGGTGCAGCGAGGTCACGAACGCATGGGCAGCGTGGGCGAACAAAACGCCTGGTAAAAGACGTTTAAAAAATTCGCAAAGATCCAACGGAAGAAAGAAAAAAAAACATGGAGGAGCTTTTTTTTTGCACAGCGCAGTCTGGACTTCGTGTTCGCACGCCGCCGCGCGCAAGGAGGTAAGAAAGAGAAGGGGAGAAGCGCTCTAAGCGAACGAAACAGCTTGCGAAAGGCGGCAAAACCCCCCCAAAAAAGACTACGGAACTAAGAGAAAGCAAAAACAAAAAGGAGCCTTTTGCTTTTTTTTTTTGTACAGCGCAGTTTGGTTACGGGTAGGGATGCCGAGAACTTTTTTTTAATCGAAGTTTCGATGATCGAATCAAGCGGTTCGAAAGGTACGAAAGATTTCGATTTTTCGAATTGTCTATATCGTAAAATTCGACGGAAGTCGAATTGTCGAACTTGTTGAGCCAAGAATTTCGACGCTTTGCGAACCGTTGAACTTCTTACGCTAAAAAATTCAATCTTTTTCAAACTTTCGAACTAATTGCGCTGCAAAGTTCGATGCCTGTCGAACTTCCGAACTTGACTGACCAAAAAATTCGATGAATTTCGAACTTATTGATCAAGAGAATTCGAAACGTTTCGAACTTTCGAATCCTGAAAAGTCAGAATTTCGACGAACTTCGAACTTTTAGGGTAAAAGTTCGACGTTCGTCAAACTTCTAAAGACCAGCGGACGGTTTAATTTGAATTCAAGTAGTGAGGTACATCCGTAGTTTTTTTTTTTTTTCTCGAACTTTTACACGCGGTGCTGCGTTCCTTACGAAAGACAATGGCGTTTGTTTTAATGTTCTGGCATGCTGAGTTTTAAAGAAATAAATTTCCGAAGGGATGAGGAAGGACGACAGGTTTTTGATGATTATCGTTTGTGCCAGATTTGAAGCGCGCTGTAGCCGAAGCTATTTGTGGTAGAGATGTTATACTTTTTTTAAGAATGACCTATGTATAGCCTAGGTAAGTGCCGTCTTAAGATGTGATTATTGTTATTCAACGTGAGTTTCGAAGAAATGTCTAAACATGTATCTACATGCAATTATGCCCTAAACTTGATATTTATTTTCGTCTAGGTTGTTTGAGGTATCGCATTTAAATTAACACCACAGACAGTACATATTATTGCCATCTGCAGAATACAAAATAATGTACTTATTGTTTTTTTCACGTTAAGGAATAAATTAACTCATGGGCGAAGATTTCTAATAGTGTTCAAGTTCAGCACCGTCATTAAAAGAAAACTTTTTTTTTTCGCTTCACGATCCTGGGACGTGTTTCTTTTCGCCTGTACACATTTTGGTAAAAGAAACTTGTTTCGAAGTTCTGAACCTCTGAATACGTAAGAATGCAACACTTCCGGCGAATTCTTGATAGTTTTTTTTTTTTTCTCCAGCTTTTTATCCCCGCACTTATTCTTTTTATATATTTTTTTTACTTTTGGCACAGGTATTTAGGTCGAAAAGACATAGCTTTGAACTTCCGAACCACTAAGCATGTGACGAGTAGTGCCTTCTGACAACGAGTTTCTAACAATGATCATCTACGCAATCTTTTATGCATTGAAGAGCGACAGTAGCTATACATATATGCATAAATAATTTCAGATTAAAATCAGCTCGACCACGCCCTCTTTCCCCGTATTGTTTTCTTTAACAGTCCGAAATATCTGGAAGGGGGGAAGGGAACTGAAGCTCCCCGCCGCTACCCTCTTACCCCCCGTTTTTCCTCTTCCGACGCCACTTGTATGGTAGAACGCTCCTCGACCTCGTGTTGTGTCGGCTTTTTGCGAGGCGATTCCTCCGTCCCAGAAAATAAACCTCCAGGGGCCCTAAACTCGTCAAACACCAAGTTGGAGCCAAAAGTTTGCTGAGCGCACCGATAGGATGTTGGCGACAAAAGCGCCAAGTCATCGTCGTGATTGTCCGATTGGTGCGCTCCCTCAACTTCGGCCCACCTTCAGGTTTCACGAGTTTAGGCCCCCAGGACAATTACAGACTTAACTTACTATATGCCAGCGTCACTCAGGCGGCGTTCGATCGGATTACTACCAGCGTGCAACGGGGTAGGGGGGCGGTTTGCCAGATCACTTCAAGGTTTTTCTGAACCTCAACCACCTGCCTGCCCCTGGCCGTTTCGAACTGGACGAGTCTCGTAAAACAGTGTGTTCATGTGATCACTACTGCATGATGCAAGTTAAAGACCACCCCCCCCCCCCCCCCCCCCCCCCCCCCCCCCCCGGGCTGGAGGTCACAATTACTGATCCATGGTCACACGTCACTCTGCACTGGCAAATATTCCAGCACATCCGGGACACTCGTTGTCTCATTTAATTGCCTTACCAACTTCGCAGAATCTATATATCACACCCTAACTTTTCTAAACTTGATGCTGCGAAAGCCAGTGAGTCGTGAAAACGTTATTTGAAACAAACTGTGGAGGAACTTGAAAACCGGACTTCGAACTTTGAAAACTTGGACTAGAAAGGAAATCAAAATCTTCGAAGTTTTTTTTCGAATTTAGCGTTAAAAGAGAATCGAAACCTCCAACTTTCAGAACTTTATGCACAAGGAAATTCGAAATATTTGAATTGTTTGAACTTCACGTCTATAAAAATTCGAAGCGTTCAAAGTTTTCGAATTTTATTTACAAAGAATTTCGAAATCTTCGAATTTATCGAACCTGAAGTAAAAAAAATATTCGTAATATTCGAATCCAAAATTTTAGAAACCGTGAAAGCTTCGAACTTTTCGAATTCGAAACTCCACTGTGATCGAAAGTTGCGAATTTTTCGAATTCGAACCTCGGTCAATACGAAAATATCAAAATATTTTGAAATCGAACCTCAGTTCGCTTCGCAAATATCGAAACCTTTCGAAATCGAACTAGGGGTGGTTCGCGACATCCCTAGTTACGGGGGGTCGCGCGCCGTGCGCAAGGAGGTAAGAAAGAGTAGCGGAGAAGCCCTCTAACCAAACAAAACAGCTTGCAAAAGGCAACAACAACAAAAAAAAAACCACGAAATTAAGAAAAAACAAAAAAAGTTTTTTTTTTTTTTTTTTGCACAGCGCAGTTTGGTTAGGGGGGTCGTGCGTCGCGCGCAAGGAAATAAGAAAGATAAGCGGAGGCGCCTTGCCTAAGCAACGCCTAACAAAACAGCCTGCGAAAAGCAAAAAAAAAAAAAAAAAAAAAAAAAAAAAAACCCAAGGGATTAAGAAAAAAAGAAAACAAAAAGTAGCTTCTTTTTTTTGCGCAGTTTAGTTTGGTTACGGGGTCGGCCGCCGCGCGCAAAGAGATAAGAAGTTACTTCGATTTTTCAGGATAAAAGGTCCGTTCTGTATGCGAGTAAATACGGACGCAAACATTTTACTTCGCGTAATGACCCCCCCCCCCCCCCCCACCCCAACTTTGCATCGATTTTTGCGGAAAAAAAGTGTGTTCATTCTGCGAGTAAGTACGGTACATCTGGCAACACATCGCCTTTTCAACAGTTCTGTAGCTAGGGCACTTTGTTCGGCCTCCTGTTTGCTTTTTTTGCGTGTTCCACAAACCAAACCAAGTTTGGAAGAACCCCAGGCACCCTTAAAGGGACAATGAAGGCAATTTCGGAGATCTTTTTGGCGATTGAACTGGGTTCCAGGCGCGTCTCAGGCCACGTTGCCCAAATTTCAGCCGAAACCGGCGCTTGTGTGCCGCGCAAATCAATTAAACAGTCGCGGTAACAATCATACCGGGATCGACTGGGGCGACGCCCCAAGAGTTGCGGGAGAAGCCAGGAGAAGCGGAGCTCACGTGATCGATGCGGGGCCAAGGAGCGCGACGTCACAAGAGACGCGCCAGCGATTGGCCGAAACGGGAAACGTGCCCTCCGTCACGTTTTGGTTCGCGTTTTTTAGAAATACTGTTCTACTTTCCGCTTGAATAACCATCAAAAGTATAAATCGGACCGGAAATGATTACTAAACCGTAAATAAAGCAGCATCATTGTTTTTTTCTTTGCTACGCTGGACACGAAACCGGCAACGAGCAACTATGGGCCAACAAATAAAATTAAAAAATAACACGGTACTCGAAAGATTTTGCAAAATGTAGCTGTAGATGGCTGTTCTAACGGTCGACTGAAGACCAGTATTCGTTCGGGCGACGCTAGTTTTCACGTGTGGGTTGCTGTTTGTGTTCTTTGACGACGAAAAGAGGAAGTCCGCGAAGGAACCGGATCCCGGAACGGCGGGATCGCTGCCGCTTTCCCCTCGGCATCTCCCCCGCGTCCGTCCTTCGGCATGCGGGCCGCTCGTTGCCAACTGGGCGGTCTCCGTCGGGTGATGGCAGAGGCCGCCGCACACGCACTCCCGTTCCGTTGGTGTTCGGTCACTGAACGGAAGCTCGAACTCGCTCGCGAGAGCGGCATTCGTCCATGTTGACAGAGTCGGCGCAACGACCGCGCCACCGCGCTGCTATGACCCACCGCGGTAACCAGAGTCTCGATCTCCTAAATACTACCGATACCGACTATTCACACTTGACGTCACTCCCTACGTCACCTCCGTTTTCGGAGGCCCAGAAACGAGACTGGAGATGGTTCAGTTTCGGTTTCTTTACTTCTTTCGTAGGCACATAAATGGAAAGGAATGATGCACCAGAAAAGAACAATCACATGTCACTGCAGCAGGGCAAAAGCCACCCCCCCTGGAAGTAGGGCAATTCTGCGGCGAACTGTGTGTTTAATTATACCTTTTTTTTGTGTAAATTTCACTACAAAAAATTAATGAAGGAAAGAGTGCAGTTGTTGCTACTGCAGAACAAAAATATTTACGAGTCGTTGCAGTGTTCAGACTTAATTTTAGCATGTGCTCAGTCCGGCATTAATTTGAAAGTTTTTAATTAATCCTATTTTCTGAAAGAGCAGAAGAAACTGAGCCTAAAGCAGCAAATACATTTCCCCAAAATATTTTAAATAATTTTTATCGTGGAATTACGATACCACCGAAACCGAAACTGACCTGGTCTACCATGTTGTTGTGACATCAGATGTTGTATAAACATAAGCACATAGACAGCTTGAGTCTGTTTCGCCCAGCGTCCGGGACAGTCAGAAGGCCGTCACGATCGTCCATGGGGAAGAATGGACTAGGACTCGTCGAGCTTGTCTTAGTCAGGCAATGACCGGCAAATGTATCAAGGTTTTCAGCACAAGATTTTGCATGATTCACTGTTCGCATTCGATCCGCCACCATAGTCTCCAAGGGGACCTCCCGTGAGGGCTGCATTCCCGATCCGCCGACATGTGGACCCAGATGCCGCTTCGAAGTAGAATGGCACGGAAGGTTTTATTTGCTAGCGAAGTGTGAACTGTTTTCCAGCACGACACGGTCGCTAGGCGTCAGCGTTCACGTTGGACTGCTCAGATTCACTTCTGTAGCAAACATTTCTCGGTCGGAAACGAACAGGATGCCACTATGCTGCATTTCTTGGTGGTGTTATTGCACCCCACAAACCAATCACCAATTCCCCCCACCCTTCATTATATGCCGCAAACAGCCTAAAGCAGATGCAATGTCCCAAATTACAGACGCTCGCCATCGCCACAACGCACAACGCCGCAGAACAAGGAGCGTCGTCTGCTTTCGGATACAACCTTTGACGTCGCGAGTGACCCCGCTCGTCGTCGCCGATAGAGCGGCAGCAAGTGATTCGGAGGTGTATGCGTAAACCTCAAAAATCATTTTCTGCGCAGAAAATTTAATACTTCGGTTCAATATTTTGTAGACATACTCACGGGTGGATAGTTAGAACATGGTGCAAATTTTATGAATATCAATGATCATCAGTGTTTCACCACAGCTCCCCATAAAAAGCCACCAGGCCCGTCCAGTTCAGATTAAAGAAGAGCTTCTTTGACAGTGACATTGTCATTGACGTATTTTCACTTCACAACCGAAACTACAGAAAACCCAATATGAAAATTACTACACGTTGCACGTGTGATTGGTCGAAGGGACCAACAAACCAACAGCCACTAGAAGGGCATGCATGTGATGGTTGTCAAGAGAGGGAGTTGCAGCGGCTGTTCCTGCTTAATCGGGCGGTCGCTAGCGCTGCCTACTGGCCTTTGCTACTCAGCACAAAGGCTGTCCACACCACCGCATGCTGCGCCCTGATGCTTCGTTGCACATTCCCGCGCCACCATTATTAGTCCTTTTTTCTGGTTTAGCCGACATTTTTACGATTTCTCCGAAATTTTTTTATACTTTTCGATACTCTTTAAAATTCCCTCCAGGGCAATTCCATGCTTTCGAGGTTGGTAGGCACCCCGATGCTAAGAATTAGCCGTAACTGTAACGCCAAGAACCAACATTTCCCTCGTTTTATGATACAAATAATTCTTCCTGCGAACCTTTCGTCAACAATCACTGCTGGTGGAAGCTAAATTCCACCAGCGGTGTACAGCGCTGCACCAGCGGAGAGCTGGTGCAAGTGCATGATGGAAAAGGACAACACAGAAGTCTCAACTTCTGTGTTTGATTATGTCACTACTGAACGAACCGTCGTAACTAGGCAAGACACAGGGGTATTTTTCTCCTTTCACGGTCGACAGATGACAAAAGCTAAATGTAAATTTTTACCACAAATAAACAGCCAAAAAAAGAAAAGCATGTTCAAGTTACCCCGCAAGGTTGAATCCTTTGCGCTATCTGATTTTGATTTGAGCAGGTGAACTGCAGTTCCAACCGTAAAATGCACGACAAACTCTCGATTAAAAAAAACTACGCCGCCCCTACCAAACGGGTCAAATGAAGTTTCATCCACGGAGACAGAAACCCATCTTAGATGTGTAGGAAGAAAAAGAATCAATCCCCGCCAACATTCGGCAAAGAATAACGCACCGTGCGATCGTTGGAGAGAGAACAGGAATATTCACGCACAGTTCCTTTCCTGTCACGTCTGCAAAAAGCACAGCCGCTTTCTTGCGCTAGCTTCATGCTCCGAGACAAAATTTTCCGCACAGCTGCAGATAAACAGATCGTATCAAAAAGATTTCACTTTCTCGTAAAGAACTCCGGCATGGAATGAGAACAAAAAAAAAAAAAAAGATCCTGCGAGTGAGCTACTGACGAGAAGACGGGAATAGTCTACAGTCACTGAGAGAATGATAACAGCGGGGAAGCCTTTCGGCCATCCCGCTTCTAGCACGAGTCTCCTACCTCCGATAACACTTCGGCGTTTCGTAAGCCTCGTCTGTGCACGCGCAACCAAAGCACGGCGGAAGCCAACGTGTGCTGGAGGTTGGACAACTCTGTCCATCAACACGAGAGAAACGTGTCTTCGGCGACCCCGTCCCATTCAGGCGACTGCCGGGAAACGTGTTTTTGTCGCCTGGAATCCCCGTTCGCCAAATCGCTGTCTTATGGCGGAGAACGCCCGGTCATGCCGCGCTGACGGCCTAGCCAACACAAGGAACACTCTGCCACCCTGATTGTTTACCATCGTTCGTGTGCAGCGCTGGAAATGTGACTCTACAAAGTGCTAGTGCATTTGAAGGACCGGAATATACCACAGTATGGCATCAACCAGTGACTGTGACTGGAAAGCTCGACAGGGGTAGTACATTGGAACAAATGTAAAAAGAAGGGTCACGGTTGGTATTATGCGAACCGAGTTACAAGAATCGAACGGCGATAAGCCACTCTAGCCGACCGCTCTAGCCGACCGCTCTAGCCGACCAAGGCTAGAGCGACCCGTTCACGAGACCGACCCCTCCACAAACTCCACCTCTCTTCTCTGTAAATATTGTAATATTAACCTTTTTCTTAATCTCTCTCCTAACGATATTACTAACTACAGCATTTTTCGCTCCTTATTTTATCAAAATGTTTTTCATTCGCTGATGAAGCAGCTAGCCCTAACCAAAAAAGGTGAGATTGCTGCCATGTTCGTGGTTTACGCCACCGTATGCATGAAGTGTTTCTGTCCAGTTCTGTCTTTCGTACAATTACACTTTCTAGTGTAAAATTGAATCAACTCGGTCGTGAAACTGCCCATAGAAGCTGCTTCCACAAATGGTTCCCTCCCTCCCTCCCTCCCTCCCTCCCTCCCTCCCTCCCTCCCTCCCTCCCTCCCCTCCCCCTCTCCCCACCCCCCCCTAAGGTCCATGCCCCGTAGTTCAATATACCACCGTTTTGGAGACCGCTGCTACGGTGACTACGGCACACTCTATGGAATACGCAGGTTTTGAAGCCCAGCGTCTAGATGGCGCTTCACCATACCAAATGGAATACAGTATGGTGTTTCAAAAAACAGGTAGCATTAGAGAGCCCAGATTGAAGAGAGTTTCCATCTCAAACCCCGGGGAGCGTTTGTAATTCAGTGGCAGATGCCTTTTGCAGGGATTGGTCGCAAGTGCGCATGCTCTCACGACCAAATCTCGCGTGGCGAGGAGGAAAGTGGGCGGAAAGGCAGAGACGTCTGCAGACGATCGGCGCTTACGGCACCTCTTTGCGGCCCATATTGCAGACGTGGCCGATAAACCACGTGGCCCCGGTTGAGCAGTTGGACACTTTCTGTAGTACGGCTCTTTAAAATATTAATAACGGGAAGAACATAACACACGAAGACGGACAAGACCCCCTCCTCTATCTTCGGTAAAAAAAAGACACCGGCCCTTCGGAGTCGTCATTAAGACTCTGCTTCCACTTGGGAAATCGTCTTGTCCGTCCTTGTGTTTTATGCTCTTCCCATTATTTATGCTACACTTACCAGCATGCTCTCTATTTCAAGTAGGCTCTTTATGGCACACGTAAGGGGGAGAGGGGGGTACGTTCCTCTGCGGGTGTTGGTAGACCCTCTGATGACCGTAGCAGACGCAACACAAACAGAACGGGGAGCGTGGCCCTCACCTTGAGGAAGTCCTTGGCCAGCCGGTTGAGGTCCGCCGCCTCCAGGTGGGCGATCTCGTCCCAGTACAGGTGCAGGACTGAGGCGCCCCCATTGGGGTGGACCTCCCTGCGCACAAAGCGTCCCAACCGCAGGTGCCCAAACTCAGACGAGGGCAGCAGGCGCGGCACCTGGGACCAGGGTCCCAGCGCAAAGGACGGGGCGGAGGACGGCGCACCGTGCCGGTCCTTCTTGCACTGGACGCCCACGTTGCGCTGCACGGCGCACCTGCGCTTGCAGCGCGAGCACACTCCGCCGCCCGACGACGTGCCGCCCTTGCTCGGGGACGTTGCGGGGGGAGTGGCGGCCGTGGCCACTGAGGGCGCCGCGGAAACTGTGGCGACTGTGGAGGCTGCGAGCACCTTGTGTTTGGCTGCGGACTCCTTGGGGGCTGCCAGATACTGCATCGAAAAAAGAGAGGAACTGAGTCCCTGCAACAGAAAGGGACAGGCTAACATGCAGACTGCGAGAACAGCGTGAAATTAACTTTTATTTTAGAGAAAAGACAACAAAATATTCTGGCTGGAATCGGAGTTGAGGATTGGGAGGACGGGGGTTTATAGCCTTCCGAGTTGTTACGGCTGCTGGAATCAGAAAGAGAGAAAGAAAAAAGAGAGAGAGAGAGGAAAGGGGGGGGGGGGCGGCAAGATGCAGCTACTGAGACTTTCCGGAGGGTCCTGATCAGAATCTGTTACCACAGCAATCCTAAGCTCCATCTAATTATGCCGTTATCAGCGGCGATTTACACAAAATGTTGACCTCTGGACAATGTGCGTCCCTGAACGTATTAAAAATTACGGAACCTCGATCAACCCGACAAAGACCAAGGACCACAGACTATGTCTCGCACAAACCACCCCACAATGCGACGTCATGCTGTTCTTGCCGGCACGTTTTGCCGGGAGCAGGATGCTTCCAGAGTAGCTGCGCTACACATCTCAGTGTCTATAGGCGTTAGCAAGTACGACCTTTGGGCGCCACCATCTTGCTGCTAGTGTGGATAGATTGTCCGATAGTCGAGCATTGCCGAGGCCATGGGTGCACCTCAGCAATGCCCGACTATCAGTGGATCTATCCACGCCAGCAGCAAGATGCCGGCACCCAGAGGCTGTACTTGCAAACACTTATAGTGTCCAACTGCCACCGCACCGACTCAGGTTTAAGCCCTGCTGTGTTTTTC
Organism: Ixodes scapularis; assembly: GCF_016920785.2. Lineage (NCBI taxonomy): Eukaryota > Metazoa > Arthropoda > Arachnida > Ixodida > Ixodidae > Ixodes > Ixodes scapularis. The sequence continues at coordinate 190,261,722 of NW_024609857.1, forward strand.
TAACTCTTTCTTACTTTGTGTAAAATTTTTAGCATGTCACCCGTTCATGCTTTTCCTTATAGAAAACGACCCATAAAACACATGCTGCATTAATTTATGCGGTGCTCCTTAGCCGACTTCCAAAGTAAAGTAAATCTTCACAAGACTTGGTGAATGCATTAATTTCTATGCGTTCTGAGCAGATTGTGGTGGTATAATTTGCAGCAAAACGATATTGATGAAGGAGTTAACTGTGTCACAGCAGCGAGTGTAACACGGTCGCTTTCCTTTCTTCAACCATGTTGAGGACTAGCCAGTGACCCACCTTTCTTTCGTAGGAAAGAGTGAGACTCTGGAAAGTTCTTCGGCAGTCACAAATGTCCACGTCTGTTACGAGATAAAAAAAAATTCTCCGTCTCCATAAGGCAAGTCATGGTTGATACAGCCAGCAAATTGACCACCGTCTTGCTGCAATCACGGGCTGTACGCTACCCCTTCTGCCTAATTTATTTACACAGGTGGATGTCAAGTTCAAAATGATGTCAAAAATACTTCTCGGCCAGAGAACTATAAGAGCCAATGGCAACTGGCAAAGAATCCAAGACTCTGTACTTGACTGTTTTTCCAACGAAGGCACGAAGCAGGTACAATCATGAGTGACTCGAACATAAACATATTCGACGGAAGCCCGTCTGGATGGGTTGAAGCGACGAAAATAAAATATAACCACCAACCGTGCCCTAAAGATTTGGGGTCCAGACGTTCCAAAACAATTTGGTTTGTTCTTCAGGGGTTGACTATTTACAAATGAGGAGCGGCAGCTTCGTCTTCTTCTATGGTGGTGGCTGTTTTAACTTCTTTGTTGGGTAACCTGGTCTGCTGTCACGATTCCATATGAAGCCTTTGGCAGAAGTTCGTCTCTACACTCGTGACAATGGTGTTTTTGGAGTCGATGCGGTCAGCCTTGTCTTCACAGTGTTCTGCAACAGAGCTGTGCTCAAATTTGCGTACATCGTGTTTGTGTTGGAGAATTCCTTCGTGCAGGTTCTTTGTTTCGCCAACGTATGTGACCAAGCACTCCTTGCATGAAATATTGTACATCCCACCTTGCACATTTTTTTTTTTTTCTTGGTAGGTGCGAGGTTTTTTGGTTAATGCCATCCTTTGTTAGCACACGGGCCAGAGTTTCGCTAATTTCTGGTATGTAGGAAACGCAGATGCGGGTGTTTGGGTGAGGCTGCCTACTATTGCGTGCCTGCAGGTTACGATGATCGTGACTTTGACGACGAGCTACACAACGGATGAAGCTGCTCATGTAACCGTTCTTCCTAAGATCGGTGACTGCTTTTTCTTTTTTTTTTCTTTTTTTTAAACCTGTCTCTGAGGAGCAGATGTTCCTAGCTCCGGACAGGAGGGTTGTAGCCACTAAGCCTTGCGAATCGTAGGACAGTTTAAGTCGAAACGGGGGTGGTGCCCAGTGTGGACCAGTTTTCTGTACACAGCAAACTTCAGGTGTTCTCCGGTCACTTTATAAGTACATCCAGAAACAGTATGGTGTTGTCCTTTTCTCCCTCCACGGTGAACTGGATGGCCGGCCCGACCGAGTTTAGATGTGCCAGAAAATTGTTAACCTCTGAAGTTTTCAAAATACAGAAACAATCATTCACGTAGAGCGGGAATTTTGTGGGGCTTGCGGAAGTTGACTGCAACGCCTTTCATTCAATGGCTTCCGTCGTCAGAGTTGCTGCGGTGAAGTAGATTGACGCGCCCACTGCCGTTCCGCTGGTCTGGATGTAGAATTCTCCTTGAAGCTGAAGAAAGTACTGCTTACGCAGAACTCAGGGAGGCGGAGGAGTTCATCTACGCTAAGGCTAGTCCTTTCGTTGAAGTCTTTTTCTTTCTCGAGAGCGGTCCTAGCTGTGGCGACTGCCAGGGGAACTGGGACGCTCGTGGAGAGATATGGCATCAAAGGATACGAGGCTGTCATCTGTGGTGGCCTTTAGTTGAGAAACAAGCTCCACGAAATGGTCAACGTTGAGCACATATGTCGGGGGGTTTCTGATGAGGGGGGAAAATAGCGTGGTGAAGATGGTTTGCTAGCGCTCGAAGCGTGGAGGTCGTAGAGTCCACAATGGGCCAGAGAGTCAATCCGACTCAAAGTGACATACCGTAAAGACCAGAAAAATGTGCCACAGAACACTGGCAAAACCTACCTTGTTCGTAGGATACCGTATTTTCAGGACTATAGTCCGCACCCTGTGTATAGTCCGCGAAAGCAAATTGGGGTCAAAAATGAAAGTTTTTGCTTAGATAGTCCGCGCCCGGTGCATAGCCCGCATGTGGTGCATAGTCCGCACGTGGTGCATAGTTCGCCCTTAGTGCCTAATCTGAACGTAATAATTATCATACACAGCACACCTTGACAAATGCCTGCTGTACTAGATCACAAAGAAACTTGTATCATACATAAATCACTATTAATATACTCTGTTAGCCATAAAATCCTCCGCATCTTGTCACACTGAACTATCTAGAAAATACAAAACCTAGATCACACATGTAGATAGTCTGCACCGAGTAAAATTTCAACTACTAAACATGTATAGTCCGCGGACCAGTGTTGCCAACTCAAAAATTAAAAACCCGCAGTCGGAATCCCGAAAACCGCTAAAAAACCGCTAAATCCAAAACACAGCACAAAACAACTTTTTATACACTTTTTTTTTTGCTTTAATTCTTGTATAATAACAGTATAGATCATATCATATATAGATCATATAAGGTATAATAACAGTATAGATCATATCAATGCCATCTGAAAGGAAGCTTTCCTTTTGTTTTGACTAGAAATCTGTCACGCCACGCCACAGTTCACAGTTCACCCGGGTGATCCAAAGTCGAAATTGCAGAGTGAGCGCATACAAACATCGCAAGGGACCCTTCAGCAGTGCGTGACTAGTCAGATCCGTTCAACTCGTAGAGTGGTCTGCTACCAGAGGAGAAAGGTGCAGCGGCCGAAACATGCTTCTTCGTTGCAGCGTGCGCGACCAAATCCACATTCTTCGCAGATAGTTCTGTTTTGAAATAGCGGCACCTGGCTCGTCTGCTATCATCAGGAACCTCCAGTAGCCAGTCTTTAAGTTTGGGGTCTTATAGCCAGTCTTTTCTAAACTTTTGAGCGTACTTCACCACGCCCATTTCATGAAACAGTGACAAAAACATCAAAGGGAAATTGGAACATTCATGCTGTTCAAACGTGCGCGCACAAAACAGGGAGGCACGGTCCGACATTCGTCGCCTTAATGATTTGATGACGTCACAGGCGTTACTCTCACAAACCAGAACATTACTGAGAGTAAGCGAAGACGACTGTGGCTTATTATCCTTGTCTTTATGGATATGAAAGGTGCATAGTTGACAGTAAATCGATATAACTTGAATATCGATAAAAAACCGCCAAGGTTTCATATAACCGGCTAAAAATCCCGCCGCCCGCAAAACAATAATTTACCCCGCTAAACAGAACCAAAAACCGCTAAGTTTAGCGGGAAAACCACTAAATTGGCAACACTGCCGCGGACTATAGTAAAAAAAATATGGTACTTCCGCAAACCAAATTTTACCCTTCGAGTTGGTGCCGAATGTGAGCAAATTCTACCACACTTGTGGTTCTAGTGGCACTCTTTTAAAAACCTGGACAAATCTTAGAAATCTTGCTTGTAAGAGTTTGAAATAACAGTGTCATGCTCTGTACATCTTCAAACTGATGACAAGCAAAAGTTCAGATTTATGTGTATATATGTAGCCTTTATGTGTTCAGCCTTTCTATTTATGTGCATATGTAGTGCATATATAGACTTTCAGATACCTGAGCAGATCATATATGCATATCGACACTGCTAAGTTGTGCAGTTCTAGACATTTGTAAATATACAGGACGCTAAGGTGAAGTTCTCAAACCCTTAGCCCAAGAAAAAATAAAAAAAAAATGTATGTGACTCTTTGTTCTAAAGTGATCCCAACTCACAACCACTCCCCCCTCTGCCTCTACACATGGGACTAAAATATCCTTTCCATGCCAGTAAGGTTCCACGGTTCGCTTCCACATGGTGCTACAGCTGCGTCTCTGCGAAACACAATGGGCTTCTGATGTAGTGACGCCTCCAATTCCAAGCTTGAGCAAAACACAGCTGGTTTCTTGTCAACAGGGGCAGTACATCTGATTACAGAAAGTTACGAAAATCTACGTACGGAAAGCTAACGAGACAACAGACGGCCTAGTTTGCCTCAAAAACATGCAAAAACAATGTAGCAAAATTGCCACTGTGAGTTATGCACTCATAAACGAGTATGAAATACCCTAAAACAATTATCTCTCACAGTGGTAATGGGCATACATGTCTGCAGCCTGTTTAGTGTTCGGCAGATGCATATGAATATGTCCGCAGAACACACTAGAAAGGCTGCAGATATGTACGCCCACTAGCACTCTGCTAAAGCACAATATTAGGAAATTTCATACTTGTATACAAGTACCTGACTTACTGAACACTGAAAAGCTTAAAAAAAAAATAAAAGAAGAAGATATTACACATTTTTAGTTTTTAGTAGGTATTCTTGATAGGCTTAATTGTTTCTGCAAAATGTTTGGGTCAGTCAACAAGTCCTGGTAGGGCTCTTGAAAGACACAAGCTGATTGATGGACACTCTTAAACAGAATTTAAGAGCAGACTCTGCTGACTACAGAGTAAGGCGACAGATGTACCTAACCAAACTTCCGGATCATGCGCCAGGCTTAGGAAGTCGCGTGCAACCTCTCGTACAACTTCCAGCACTCTCACAGCATGGAAGAAAGCTTTCTGCTTCACAACACCTAATTTCTAAGTGCAACCAAGGCACAGAATGCGAGAAGCAGTGCAGTGATCCTCAAAATGTAATGTAAGCTTCCTTCTGAAGTAATGTACAGGGTGGTGCATGGCAGACTAAACACCTGCCACCGATCACAGCTTCATTAACAGCTGTATCATGTTAGGGAGGTGGGGTGGGCCTCAGGTGTCTTGCCAGATGAGTGGCTTACGGCACGTGTCGTACCGGTTTTCAAAACAAAGGGGACCCTTTATTGCTGCGCAATTACTGACCTTAAAGGAGCTGTGCAACAGTTTCAGTGCTTTGCTTAAATAATTGTGGAGTTGGTGTCTCGGCTTTTCTTAAGTAAAGAACAAAAACCGCTTTTGTCTGCATGTCCTAGTTTTATTTTAAAAATGGACAAAGATTGAGGTTTTCGGCACCTCTCAACTGCTTCACCGTCTTTCGAGTCACGTGCGCTGTGACGTCAATGGGGGTCGCACGGGGTTCCGGTGAAGCTCTCTCTCTAGAGCCATCAGTGAGCAGTGAGAACTCATCTGCTTGCGACCGCGTGACCACGTGCTGGTGGGCGCAGTGCAAACAATATGGTGAAAGGAGGAAAGTCTCATCCGGGTCCGGCCATACCCGTCCGGCCCTGTCCCCCTCCCTCTCCGGCTTCTGGCAGCTGTTTGCGGTAGAAGAGAGAGCTGACGGTTCTGTGGACCTAGGATAGAAGGCGCCACTAAAACTCCGTATAATAAAAGTTTTGTTGATGATACCAGGTTTTTGACACATTTGTATTTATGTTGGAACGACAAGATTTACAGAAAAGTTACCTTTTATCGAGCAGGTATTCGCACAACTTGCCATTCTTTCTACAAGACCCCATTGACATCATGCTGCATGTTTCTCATGGACGGCGCTCGCGGCTACAGGTCGGGGAATATTGTAATTTTTGCCTCGAAATTACGCGGCGGAATCGCAACATTTCGAAGGAAGGAGGTGCGTTTTCTGTCCTCTGTGACAAGATGAACAATGTCCAAAGTAGAAGATGCCAATTCTTTCAACGTTAAGATCGTTGCACAGCTCCTTTAAAGGAACCATGAAACGATTTTGATATCGAATTTTATCCACCGCACGTCATAAAAGGTGTGAAAAGAAAACCAAAACACAAAAATAGAAAACCAGAACAATTTTTTGCCATGAAAATTTTAAAAGAAAAGCAGGCTCTTTTATATCTTCTTTCCTTCGAAAGCTTTCTGCGTTTTCACTGCGACGCTTCTGCGGTGCCAAAGCATGTTAGCCAGATCCATGTTGCCTATTGGTTAAGCGCCTACCTCACCAGCGCCGTGATCATAACCAATAAATAGCCAGCGAATGTTTCTTAAAATTATCATTAAAGAATATTCTGATCCACATTTTGTAGCATAACTGCGATACAATGTAAATTTCTGAATTTTACAATGCTCGGAGCCATGCGCCATCTATCATGTGGTAAATGAAGCAAGGGGGGATCGTGGTTCCTGCTATCTGCTGCAAAACATGGCATCGGTGGTGATCGTCGACGTGGTCGGGATGGTGGCAGCTCATCCATCGTTCCGCGTAAAGTGCTATTCTTGACTGAATTCTCGTCGTGCGCCGTGATGATAGCTTAGCACGTCCTAGAAGTTAGAATCTATCTACTCGTGCTGTGTTGTTGTGGCGGAACCCTGAAGACAGCGGAAACGCTCGTGCCATAGTGTTTGTTTACTTTAACTACAGCGGTGCTTTCTTAGCATTTGTGTCCTCAAACATCACCCGGATTTTTTATTTTGCGCATTCCATGCGTATGCTCAAGTTCAAGGTATGACTGGTGAATACTGCATTTAAAGGCAAATAAATCGGGTGATGAAAACACGTTTTCATCACCCGAGAAAAGTGATTAGTGTTAGCATTCCTGGACTCCCGAAACGTCTATGTGATCAAGAAATCCTATTTCTATGTTGCTATATCGCTGCTAAGATTTAATTGTCTTTTGCAATTCTAGAAAAGGCATGTGGCGAGATACATACTATTGCTATCGGTAAAGTCGTGATCATCCAAAACGGTGTACTGCATCTTTTTCTTTCTTTTTTTGCACCTACTCTGCCCTGCGAGCCTATCCTGACAAAATAAAAATTAATAAAGCTTGAACCCATAGAAAGCTCCGTCCATTTTCTGCAATGCCAGTGAGTGGCGGCGGAGAAGCGGCCGTCATGCTGACGACTTGCTGTGCCCGTCGCAGCAGTTGCATGAGTGTGTACGTGCGGCGCAGAGCAGTTGTTCCGGTCGCTCCAGTCACAATGGACGCAGTCGAAGCTAACGTGCTCGTTGCAAGTGCCCGAATTACAGTTTGTGTAGTCGCCACTCCTTGTCGTCCGATTCCGACAAGGAACTGGAGTCTTCGTTGGAAGACTCGTCGCACTTTCCAACAGGCATACCGGTGTATGGGACCAGTCCCATGCTGTCGCTGTAGCGCAACGTATCTAGTTGAATTTCGCTCAGCTGCGATGTGTCCATAGCTATCGCGGTGATGAGAGGCACCAATTCAGAAAATATGTCGGTGGCATCGGTGCCATCATCGCAGTAAAACCCTATGGTAAAACCTACCGGTATATCACCAGCTCGCCGCTAACGTTCCCATTCTCCTACTGCCGAGAGAACTTCCTGTTCTGGTGCCAGAGTACGTCACGACCGTCCCAATTACGCCACGGCTTGTTTTGCGGTGAGTTGGAGAGGAAGAAAAACTCAATATTTAATTCATCTTCTCCATAGAAGTTAATAAACCAAAACGAAAACGGATGCCTGTCTGATGTTCAGTGAACATTGAAGGTTTAATGTAAAAGTTATTTAGCAAAAGGACAAAGGTCATTTTATGGTCCCTTTAACATGTACAAGTTGTACGCTCTTAAAGCACATAATTGGTAACGTTATTAGCCAACGTCTATGTGAAAACAGTTTATTGACTCAGTTTCAACTAGTGACGGGCCAAACTTTTGCCGAATCAAAAGTTCAGTGCCGAATCTTGGGATTCGGCAAAGCCGAACTCTTGCCGAATCCAAGGTTCAGTGCCGAATCTTGGGATTCGGCAAAGCCGAACTCTTGCCGAATCCAAGGTTCAGTGCCGAATCTTGGGATTCGGCAAAGCCAAACTTTTCTAAAGATTCGGCAAAGATTCGGCAAAAATACATTGTTAACAGACTCGTTGATATTTCGTTTTTTTCTGGCGAAAAAAATGTTTTATGTTTCTTTTTTTCTTAGCTTAAATGCAACATGTTTACTAACTAAGGTGATATTCTGCAAGATAATTGTATCGGTGTCATTTTTGTGTGTTTACTGGCAATTTTTGTGACACCTTGCAGAAGTGGCGTGACAACGAGGTTGGGTGGAAGCGAGCGTGGTGCAGTCACGAATCACGCTACGAGAGTTTCGGTTTAGAGGCATCATCAGCGCAAGCCTGCATGCTTGTGTACATTGCTAAAATGAAGGCAATAACGCTGCGGTCTTGCTTTCTCTGGGAGTCACCGTTTCGTGCGCGAAAAAGAATACAGCAGTGGCTGAGCCTTCACCAGAAGGGAGAATAATAATATTGTAAATATGCATGTTCTCCAATTTGAGTCACCTGACGTCAGCTTTGCATGAAAGTGTGCGTTCCATATTCGCAACGTCTCGTTTTTAACCTTAAAAATGCCTGTTTCTGGTGTTAGGACACACACAAAACGTTTCGGAAGATAGGGAGAGCGAATGTCGGATGTGAAACGTCAAGCATTATAGTTGTGTTTAGTTTTAGGCAGATACTTGAAAATCGCGAAAAAACACTAATTGAAAAAGCAATATTATTTTGTTTTCGCACAAACAATACTTGTGAGCCGAAAACAGCATTGTTATAATTGCGAGGAGTGCTTTAAAGTAATCGTCGGCCAATGTCTCAATGTTTCAGAATGCACCGCATCATTTGTCACTTGCGCGGAGGATTGCGTAAATTACTGGTCGATCTTCTATGCTTGAGGCAGAAAATATTGAAGAGAACCACACTCGCTCACAAACGCACAGTTACCGTGTTCGCTACCCCACACCGCACCGTAACCACTGGTTGTACTACAGTGTAGTTGTACTACACTGCACGATGGTAACTGCGCGACTGCACGGCGTCCATTTGCAATCCAAGGCTCCGTTGGCTCTGTCGCCCCGTCGCTCCGTCGCGTTCTCGCGCGTGCGCAGACATTTGCCGAATCTTTGCCAAACTTTCCTGCAAAAGTTTGGCATGTGCCGAACTTTGCCGAATCTGAAGTTCGGCAGATTCGGTCCATCACTAGTTTCAACACAGATTTAGAAAGGGTCTTTCAACCATCACACAGTTACTAACTACCATTCATGAGCTTGCACAGGTACTGGATAAGGCCGGCCAGGTGGATGTTATCTTCCTGGACTTCAGTGCAGCATTTGACAGGGTTCCCCATGAAAAATGAATATCAAAACTGCCTAGTATAGGTCTTCCTTCAGCAATTAGTTTCAGTTTCAGTAACGTCCGGAGTACCTCAGGGATCTGTGCTTGGCCCTCTTCTCTTTCTCATTTACATTAATGACTTACCATTGAATGTAACATCTTCTATTTGTTTATTTGCAGACAATTGTGTTGTATACCGCGAAAATGTTAACAGTTCTGACATCTTACTTCTTCAAAATGATCTCGATTCCATTTCAAGTTGGTGTGACACTTGGCACATGTCATTAAATGTTGACAAGTGTAAACACATGATAATTTCCAGGCGAGTTAACAATCCTCCTTCCTATATCCTTAATAATATGATTTTAGAGCGGGTTGACACTCACAAATATCTGGGCGTTCACATCACATCTAACCTCTCATGGGAATCGCATGTTCACCACGTCATTTCCAATGCCAACCGCATGCTTGGCTATCTAAAACATAATTTTTTCCAGACTCCTTCGACTTTGAAACTCTTTTTCTGTAAAACACTAGTCCGGCCAAGACTTGAGTACGCTTCTGCTGTTTGGGATTCTAACACTGGGAGCCTCGTCGGCGCCTTGGAGGCTGTCCAGAATAGATCTGTGCATTTCATTCTTTCTAATTACCATCGTACATCAAGCGCAACCTCTACGACAAAATGCCTATCCTCGCCAACTCTTTCTTTACGCCAAAAGTTCTATTGATTAAGTTTATTTCAGAAAATATTTTTTCACAACCCAATCCTTAAGACTGAACTCTTACTGGAGCCATCCTACATATCCTCACGCAATGATCACATACATAAAGTCGAAATTCCACAGTGCCACACTACAGTCGAACCCGTTTATAACGAATTCCATCGGACACGCATTTTAGTTCGATATATCAAGTAGTTCGTTATAGCAAATATCGCTATTTCGTGAGGACAGCAAAAGCGAGAGAGATGAAAGGAAACCGCGCGGAATAGCGGCGAAGGCTGCCGAGCGTAGCGAGCCTCACGCCGGCGCTCAGAGTCGTGTTATCGCAAGGCAGCTTTCATGATGGAACATATATATTTATATTTCTATCAATAAATTTCAATATTGAAACATATCATCTAAGAAAGCCCGAAAATTTCTAGGTAACAGACAATAAATAAACACGATAATTCTGTAAAATTGAGAAGGAAAAAAAAGTCGTGGCACTTACGACAGAGAGAAGTCTTTATTACCTGTTCTTTTGATATTACCGACAGAAGCTGGTAATTTTTGCCTGCGTCTTCGCTTTTACTGCGTCCTTCAAAATTTCGTCCTCGACGCGAGATAGCTGGTTTACCAGACTTAGTCCACTTCCCTGAATCTGGGAACAGTAGCGACGGAGCACTTCCGTCGCTGCAAGCGCCTCGTGAAGCGTTCGGTCGATCTCGGGCCTTTTGCAGGATCGCTGGCTTGTTTTTCAGTATCGTACTCAGCGTGCTTCTGGCGATCTTGAAGGATGTGGCGACTTCTGACTTCTTCTCGCCGCGTTCAACGCGCCGGATATTTTCCACCTTGGTAGAGAACGGTAACGATGAACGCACCTTGGTCGCCATCTCTTGCGGGAACAGGAAGGACACAAAGAACAACGAGCCTCCTCGGCAAAACGCTAGGAACAAGAGAGCCATGTCCGGCCTGGTACGGCTGCAGGATGATGTCATTAGAACGTCATTGCATGCTTGCTCTATCATTGGCCAGCGCGCTTCCGCGGGGGCCGGTTGCGGGCGTTCGCAGTCGGTGTTGTGACTCAACTTCTCAAGGGTCATCGTGTTTTTCTTGGTTTTCTCTTGTCCTCTGTCGCTCCGTGCATGGCAGGGAAGCCAGCGCGCTTCCGCGGGAATCGGTTGCGGGCGTTCGCAGTCGGTTTTGTGACTCATCTTCTCAAGGGCCATCGTGTTTTTCTTGGTTTTCTCTTGTCCTCTGTCACTCTGTGCATTGCAGGGAAGCCCGCGCGTCTCCACGGGGGCGGTACCGGGCGCTCGCAGTTTGATATATCCGATGTGTGGTTCGTTATAGAAAGTATATTTCTCATGAATATTGATCTTCAAATTTCGTGTGTTCGATATAGACCATAATTCATTCTAACCGGGTTCGTTATAAACGGGTTCGACTGTAATACCTACTACAGATCATTCATACCTCGTACGTCTGCTGACTGGAATCACCTTTCCACATTCATCGCCACAATTCTTAATCCTGTTGATTTTAAAAATGCTGTATCCATACTACTAGAACTTGATTTGTGATTTGAGTGTTCTATTAACTTGTAAGTAATAATCCCACCCCCTCTGTAATGCCTTCAAGCCCTAAGGATACCAAAAATGAAAAAAAAAAAAAAATGAAAATTGTCAATTGGGTTTGTTTATACTTAAAGGGACAATGAAGACAATTTTATTTAATTTTTTTAAATGCTGTTTTTATGCCTCTTGGGAACATAGCATGCTGCCCAATTTTTTGTAGCCATTTGTGACGCGTATTTCTGTACCTATGAAAGAAGTAAAGAAACCGAAACTGAACAATCTACATCCTCGTTTCTGGGCCTCCAAAAACGGAGGTGACGTCAAGTGTGAATAGTCGGTATCATTAGTATTTAGGATATCGAGATTCTGGTTACTACGGTGGGTTATAGCAGCCCGGTGGTGCGATGGCGCGGTCGTTTCGTCGAATCTGCCAACATGGACGGCAATGCCGCTCTCGCGAGCGAGTTCGAGCTTCCGTTCAGTAACCCAACACAAACGGAACGGGAGTATGTGTGTGGCGGCCTCCGCCGTCACCCGAGGGAGACAGCCCAGCCGGTAACGAGCGGCCCGCATGCCGAAGTGCCCATAGTTGCTCGTTGGCCGTTTCACGTCCAGCGTAGCAAAGAAAAAAATATTTACGCTGCTTTATTTACGGTTTAGTAATCCTTTCCGGTCCGATTTATGCTTTTCATGGTTACTCAAGTGGAAATTAGAACAGTATTCCTAAAAACCGAGAACCAAAACGTGACCGAGGGCGCGTTTCTCGTTTCGACCAATCGCTGAGGCGTCTCTTGTGACGTCGCGCTCTTTGGCCTCGCATCGGTCACGTGAGCTCCGCTCCTCCTGGCTTCTCCCGCAACTCTCGGGGCGTCGCTCCAGTCGATTCCGGTACGATTATTACCGCAAATGTTTAATTGATTTGCGTGGCACACAAGCGCCGGTTTCGGCTGAAATTTGGGCCACGTGGCGCGAGACGTGCTTGGAACCCAGTTCAATCGCCAAAACGATGTCCGAAATTGCCTTCATTGTCCCTTTAAGAACTCGCAAATAGTTAGTTGAGGTGGGCGGTTGTTGTCTGGAGACGTTGAATGTCATATCAGGAGTACCACAGGGAAGCGTCTTGGGGCCGCTACTATTTTTAATTTATGTAAATGATATTGTTGACGCTGTAGATCCGTCTGTGAGTACAAGGTTATTTGTGGACAATTGTATGTTATTTAAAAGTATAAATTCCTCATCTGATCAATGCTTGCTCAGCTCGAGTCTAAAGGCTTATTCACACAATGCATCTTTTCAACGTGCCACAGTTTAGCGAAACCGAGATTTTGCGAAATCAGCCTGTTCACACGTGGAATTTGACGTGCGAAACCTGTGACGTATTGAATCACGAGCATTTCGCCAAACCTTGCCATCTGCACCAAGAATATCGAGAGTTTCGCATCAGAATGATATGAAGTACGCACAGTGTGAAGGGATAGCCTGTTTTATTAATGCCACTCAATAAACTTCGTCAGATTCGGTTCACTGGGTTTACTAGTCCTGCCAAACCCGGGAAAGACCCCGAACGTCTAAGAACAGGCGGATGGTCTCGAAGTATTTCCGACATTTTTGCGCCACTAAAAGAAGTTATCCCAATTATCATGTTCATATGCGGTGCTTCCACTCGTCACGGCTGTTGATGAATCTGCACCGCCCCACCAACCCGTACTGCTAAAGCGCCGTTCACACACTTTCAACCGAGTAGGACCCGTACGCACCGCTTGTCGCTCGCCATGTTTGTTTTTCTTCGGCTTTGGCTCAAATACGGAATCAGCCAAAAATCAGACTCCTCCAAAAGCTTGCTCCGCCTCAAAGGTCAGACGTCATAGCCAAGTCGAGCGGCCATTGGCAGCATCCACGTTTCTCCTTCGGGTGATTGACAGGCCTCGATGACATTTCAGCAAAAAATTGCTCCAGAAGCGAGGAACACGCTTCTGGAGGCGTGCCACTTTTTCGGTCGCGTTCAGAGGGGGAATCTGTTTCCTGAAACCTAGTTTCGCCAACAAGATGCATCGTGTGAATAGACTTTAAAGGGCTACTCCGCCGTTTTCTTCATAGTCCCCGATTGGCCAAAAAGCTTGCTAGACACACCAACATACATTGCTGAACTAGTAACCCAAATATTTGGACAAAACAACTTTTTTTCGTGCAGTTACAGAATTTACAATTTTGAACCTCATCGTGTTTTTCAAAGTGAAAAGCTCTACGGGCAACATTGAAAAAGTGACGTCATGGTTGGGTAGGAGTTCACTCTTTGGGCTGTAGACTTTGTTCACATTTGATTACAAACAGTTTCATGGTGTCAAATGAATGCTTTGGAAGGTCGCTCCAGCTCCCGCGCAGCAGCACGATACAAATGCTCGGCATAGTTCATATTTAGACTGCCCGCTCGAACCGCAATCCAGCCCAACCGTGACGTCAGGGCAATGAAAAGCGCGGGTATATTCGAATCTTCATTTTGGCGTCGTTTTCATTTGCTGATTTCACAATAACTATTCTGAATTTCGCGATACTAAATAGCATACCGAAAAGAGTAACGGACGGCGATTTCGAATATATGGTTAGTTGGGGTTGCTCAAAATATCGCCGGAGTTCCCCTTTAAGTGCTATACAGGACTCGTGCGACCTGTGGAATATAAAATTAAATTTGGGAAAAACAGTTTTTCTATGGACCACAAAACAAGAGAAACCCGCTAGTGTTTTCCTATTCAATTAATGATTTCGTCATTTCTGAAGTTAATCAATTTAAATACATCGATGTTACTATAAATAGAACCTCGAGTAGCTCCGACCATGTGAATAATGTTTCCTCGGCAGCCTTCTTTAAGCTCGTTCTTGTATGACATAAACTTGGGAATGCCCCCCTCCCCCCCTTCCCTCCAAACGTTAAATGGTTAGTCTACACTTCCCTCATGCGACCTAAGCTCGAATACTGTTCCGTAGTCTAGAGCCGCGTTTACATGAATGCGACTTAGTCTCATCGAATCTAGTTGTCGCATCCAATGCGGTCATGTAAACGGCATAATGCGCAAAGAAAGTGCATCGCATTTAAGAAAGTGCATCGCATTCAGCCCATGTAAATGGGGGTCGCATCGCATGTTGGAACGGGGAGGATTATGGGAAGGCGCTCGCTGCGGAGCGAGTGAACAGCTGAGATCATGGCGGCGGCCAACCTCGTCGGCGGCGCGGAGAGCGTTCCCGTATGGTCGCCCGCAATTTTTCCCCGAGAACAAACGCGAGCTTTTATTGCCATCATAAGTAAGCGGAATATAGCGGAGCTGCTCGGTGAGCGCAGCCCCCGTCCAAGCCTTGCGAAGTACGACTTGCGCGTTCCCAAAGGGGTCCCAAAGGCTTCGGCGCAAGCACAAACAACACCGAGAGCTCCGAGCACTGCATGGTAGTGCAAAACAAGAAGCTCCTACCTCGGTGCCATTCCTGGCTGCGCAGGAGCCTCTCGGACTCGGCGTCCGGTTGGTCCGGTCGCGATCGGCGAGGTCTGGCGTGGCGAAGCGCGGAGGCTTCCTCAAAGCGTGTGCACACATGTTGCCTCTGGTCCAGAGTGACCGGGCGGCCCGGCCAGGAGCCCTAAACGCTTGGGTTTTGATGTTTCTTCCGTACTTCCTCCACAGCACCGAAGACAGCGGGCACAATCTTCACGTTCACTAAACGAGAGGCCTCCACGTGCGATGCACTGGAAAACGTGGTGCGGCTGGTGCCGGAACTGCATAACTTCGAGCTTTGACACGGCGTGGCACCACCTTCGTGTAGGGCTTGGTGCGCAATCATGTAAATGTTGCCGCGTCGGCTTCGTTCGAAGAACGAGTGGAGTCGATGCACTGAAGTTAGGGTGACCACCCGTCCCGCGACACGCTGGACTATCCCGCATTGACGGCTCGTGTCCCGCGTCCCGCAAGAAATTCTCAAATCTTCAAATTGTCCCGCATTTCATACTGTAGTAAAATTCACCCTGCAACTCATGGCGCAGCCGAATACAAACGGTGCACGGGGAAGAGCAGAGGTCGCTGGTATTTGGTGTGAATTGCAATGGTACACCATTTTCTATCCAAGCATTGCGGGAAGCAACCGTCGCTCTTGCAAGAGAAGCGATGTGCATGCTCCGTTGTTCCTCTCCCCTTGGTGGCAAAATATTCTAAGAAAAATTCTCACCAAAAGTTTCAATGTAAAATATTGTAATTATTTTGAAATCGCTGTGTCAATGCGAAGGGACGCTGTGCATTTTTGTTTTAGTGAAGGCAGCCATACAAGGCAAAAAGCCTGCAACTCGCAACGGTCGAAAAAGAATATAATGTTAAAAATTTGTGTAGGACCATGTTGACGGGAAACAATAACCCGAAAAAGATTTACTGTTTCTTATTTTCATTTGATGCATTGAGTTCTGCTACAGCTGATTTTTATGTTTTCAACTTCGACACATTTAATAACACATTTGGCATAAAAAATATATCACTGGGAGTGAAAATTAATTCAGCTTAATTGCTGCAATACAATTAGCAGATGTACAAACAGCACATAATAAATGTGTTAACAGAGCCTGGGTTTGTAGTGCATCTGTTAATAAATTTCTTTCTCCCCCCCCCCTCCCCCCCCCCCCTCCCCTCGCGTGTCCCGCATTTCGCTAGCAGTAGGGTGGTCACCCTAGATGAAGTCACTTTCATGTTGGGATCCATTTACGCAAAAACATTCGGACATCCTAGAGAAAGTTGAAAGGCGTGCGGTTTGTTTCAGTTATGGTAAATTCAAACACACAGAATCCCCATCACTGCTAATGCCGACAAATAAAATACCTACCCTCCAGCTCCGGCGTGAAGTTGCCCGTTTAAATTTCCTTCATCGTCTTGTCAATTCTAGATCTCAACCAGATCAAGAGGACACCACCACCACTACTCCTTAACACCGTATTTCGCGCGTACTAATATATTTAAGTTTTCAGACCTCCCACGGACAATAACCGAATGGAATTTGTTGCCCCTGGAGTTGTTTTCTTCCCCTGATTTCGCATCATCATTAGAATCATTCCTATCCAAGTGAACCTCGCAGCTTTGTAGTTTGAGTGTAGCCCTCTTATATGTATTGATAACTCCAGTGAAATCGACGCCGCGTAGCGGCAATGCCGAGAAGCTCAAGAGAGGAGGTCATTTTAACTCAGTCGTCTGCTATCGCTGCTTGACTCTCATAGGCAGCATAGAAACAAACATTGTTTCCAGTAATCATTTTTATGCTTCTGCCGTGCCATTCCTACGCACCGACGGTAGAAGAAGGTTTCTACTGTCGAAAATTCACTCTAATTTCATATGTAACACTGATTTTACGCTGCAGCACAAGAAGTTTGTGGTGGCCCGTGTGCTGAACGAAAACAACCTCCTTTCGTCCGCCATCTGGCCTGACCAGAGCGCCCCCTATAATTCGCTGCAGGCGCGAATAGCTTCCATATTATTTGAAGAAAAGAAAACAAAAAAACATGTGTTATGGTTATTACTATGTGAATGGAATGTGATACAGTAGGTATTAATTAGGGTTCGGAGTTTTCGGTTTAAAGGGATTGTCCGGTCGAAACCGGAAGTACTTAAGTTCTTGTGCTCGTTACGTCGAGGGGAGCCTTCATGTTGACAAACGTCATTTTTATTTTGATATATGATCTCCCGTTATTAATTAAACCTTTCATGAGCCTATGAACGAAACTGCACCCCGAATTTCGCCAGTGTCAATGGCTGACATCCGTAGGTGCTGCGTGACGTCACAAAACACAAAGGTTTGTCGGATGGTCGGGATAACAAGCGTTGGTCGATGGATGTCTTGTATTTTGTTTTGAATTATATAGTCTCCTAGGCTGTACCCTACTTAAATCAATTCTAAGCATGTGCAAAAAATGTCACGCCTTTTACCAGGAAATTACTCGCAGATAGCCATAAGCTTCGAGCAAACGTATGCCGTTTCGAGCCAACACAACTGCAATGGCCACCGATCGAACTAGGGACGCTTGCAAAGCAGAGGATGCAGATTTCGCCTCTGAAGCGGCACTTAAGTACACGAAGCGGCATCTGGGGACAAATGTCAGCGGATCCACTGGATCGGTAATGAGGCTGCGGGTCGTTCCCTCAGAGGCGATGTCCGCAAGTCGAAGACAAACGGCGAATCGTTCAAATGCATGTCGTCACTCGACTTGTACGAGCTTGGTGAATCGTAGCCACGTTTTATTTTCACATGTGGTTCAAACAGAATTTGGCTGCACACATGCTAAATACAACTTCTGGTGGTCTAGCTGTTGGTTTCGGTTTCGCTGCATAATCAAATTGATTGATTTGATTTGGGCGAGGAGTGGATAAACATAGTTTAATGTCATTGGCACAGCATCACACCTCAGCTTACGAGCCTTCTGTTCGCTTAGAGCTCAGCTCGTAGCTCTCTTCTGTGAGATGAATGCTTCATAAGCGGGATCTCGATCTTGACAGGAACCTAGTCCCTACGCACAGCGACGATCCACTTCGCTCAACACTGGACGTCTCGCGGAAAAGTGTGGAACGTCATATCTTGGCTCGCACGCGCTGCCCGGTAGTTGTGGCACCCAACCGCGCAACAAAAATTTCACCCAACTACGAAACAAGTCGAGCACAACAACAAAAACGAAGCACGCTGAGGCAGGCAAAAATGCTCGCTTTCTGTTTTGTGACGTCAGAGCTTCAATGTTGCCAACGAAAGCAGTGTTTACGCTAGAATGCGATTGGAGCAGCATAAACTCAATTACTCACGCAGAGGGGCATATAAAATTCAGATGTTGCACGTACGATCCGTCTCGAGGCAATTACAATGATATTCAATTGTTTTCTCAAATACAAAATTTGACCGGACCATCCCTTTAAACCGATAAAAGTATGCCGAACCCATTTTCGTAAATTTGGTTTTTACCGAAAAAGGTCAGTTTGTAGGTTCGGCGTTTTCGGTTTAAATCAATAAAAACCAATAAAAGTATGTCGATTCCATTTTCTAAAATTTGATGTTAACTGCAATAAGCCACTTTGACCTTCCAGCCGTACCGCAGAGCCGTGGTGAAAAAGTAAAACGACAGTATCTGTCGAAACGTGTCCGAATGTATGGGATACACAGATGCCATCACGACGTTATGGTTCAATGTGTGCACCATCGATCGGAACGTGAAGTTTGAAATGCCCCATAACTTCGTCATGCACGAGCGTGTTTTCAAACTTGTTGTAAGGGAGACTGACTTAATGCAAGCTCTGCAGCCAGAGTTTAGTGAGTACACGAAATATGTTGTGCTTCAAAACGTCGCACCGTGTCTCTTTTGGCGGTCACATTTGGTTATTGGCCGATTTGGGCTCAGGCAGTGTTTAATTTCCTCAGCCTGCCAGTGTCCAGTGTTATTCTCGAAGCTCAGTGTCATATTAACAGGAAAGAAAGAGTGCGGATCAACGAGAACCAGGGAAAGTACATATGTGTTTAGTACAATAAGATTGCGTGATCCTGATGTACAGAAGGTAAAGTTCCATGTTTTTTGGGCATAGGCTTTATATCTGACCTGTCTGTATGTCTGTGTTTTTTTCTTGTTTCTTTTACAGTTGCACACATTTGCCAAAAGTCCATTTCTTCTTCAATGTATTTGTGCCGTTATTTGAGTGATCACAAATATCAGAGCTACAAGGATCATCTAATCCGGTGTCCGTTGGTGTTTATTACATACTCACCGAAAAAATATGGTAATATACACTGAAAAAAACGAAAATCAAATTTTTAGATAAACACCGAAAAAAGTATGCCGAATTTTGAAAAAATAAAAACCGAAAACGCTGAACTCTAGTATTAATGTATGTATATTTTGTATGTTTGTTCCTATGCAGCAGTTTTCTTTATTTCTTCTCCTTTTTTCATGTTTAATTATTATTTGTGCAGCGTGATTTATTCTTCCACCCACCCTGCTTAGACCTTGAGGTCCGTAGTATGTACTAAATAAAAATAATAAAATAAAATAACATGCACTACTTTATTGGTCACACCAGATGGGTCACGTAACAGTATTTTGCAAGCATTCTCAGTTCTTTCACAGAAGGCAGATTGACAACTGGCCACAATGGCCATGAAGGGCTCAGATGAGTTTGAATTTCACCCTGGCACCTAGCACGAAATGTCGCTACGACTGCTGCGGGACTGTTCGTGTCACTCCATTCTTCTGAGGCACTCATACAACTTGCTCCCATTGATAGCTCACTGCTTTTTTGTTTGTGATAGTACGCCCCTCCTGTACCTGGTATAAGAAAACTACACGTACAGTGCCCCTCAAACTTAACGCCGCCACTCGGTTACACCCCGGTTACGCAAATATTGATCTATTGCATGCTACCCAAAGATAAATTGGTCGCTGCAGCTGCTAGAATACCTTCCCCTGGTTGGGTTCTCATCGGGGACGCGAAGGTTCACCAAGTAATTCGACCACTAGGTTCAGGAATAGCTCAACAAGTGAATAAACCGGACGATCTAGTGGCGGCGTTAAGTCTGAGGTGCACTGTACATATGGCAGGAATACCAAACTCGGTCCACTGTGTCTAAATGTCTAGCTGTAGTCTTTTATAAGCAGTGATAGAGTGCAGGCGAGCTGGTAGTTAATCGACATCCTGTAGACCCTGAGATGGGGACTGATAAAAAAAACGGACAAACACAGCAGAATCTCAAACGCAGCTGAAATTTATTGATATGAACACACCAATAAATAGACTTTTAGACAAATGGAAAAGAGAAAGGAAAAAGAAAAAGAAGAACTCAAACGCATAAGCAAGACGATCAACGAATTCGCCCCAGACAGCATGAGCCACTCCCCAGCTCCAACACTTTTGGAAGGGATCCGACCACCCGAACAACTACAACCCCAAAGTCAACAGACAAGGCGACCTCCAAAGCGCTAAAGCCTAAGCTCCATTTCCTACTTCCAAGCACACGCATCCCTTCACCCTTCCCCCCAAGTTTACAAAGCCTCCCCCTCACACAAGCAAAAACTCTTTCATCCGATTACTGACGACTAAAGACGGCTGGCTCACACAATTCCCCGGCTCACGAATGCACAAAGTCTCCTTGATTAGCCTTCTAAACAATTCTTTTTCATTACACAGAACGCAAGTTTCATCCCAAAGAGGGGAACAAAAATCACACGAACCAACGTGATTTGCCAACTCACAACTCTGCACCTTATTCTTTACACTTCTTTTATGTTCCGCAAGACGTTCATTCAAACAACGCCCTGTCTGACCAACATAACACAATCTGCAGTGACCGTCTTGCGGAACATAAAAGGAGTGTAAAGAATAAGGCGCAGAGTTGTGAGTTGGCAAATCACGTTGGTTCGTGTGATTTTTGTTCCCCTCTTTGGGATGAAACTTCCGTTCTGTGTAACGAAAAAGAATTGTTTAGAAGGCTAATCAAGGAGACTTTGTGCATTCGTGAGCCGGGGAATTGTGTGAGCCAGCCGTCTTTAATCGTCAGTAATCGAATGAAAGAGTTTTTGCTTGTGTGAGGGGGGCTTTGTAAACTTGGGGGGGGGGGGGGGGGGGGAAGGGGGAAAGGAAATTGGGAAGCGTGTGCTTGGAAGTAGGAAATGGAGCTTAGGCTTTAGCAGTTTGGAGGTCGCCTTGTGTGTTGACCTTGGGGTTGTTGTTGTTCGGGTGGTCGAATCCCCTTCCAAAAGTGTTGGAGCCGGGGAGTGGCTCATGCTGTCTAAGGCAAACTCGTTGATCATCTTGTTTATGCGTTTGAGTTCTTTCTTTTTTCCCCTTTCTCTTTTCCATTTGTCTGAAAGTCTATTTATTGGTGTGCACATATCAATAAATTTCAGCTGTGTTTGAAATTTTGTTGCGTTCATCCGTTTTTTTATTATTCCCCATCTCAGGGTCTAAAAGATGTTAAAGTCTTTCATAGTTGGTTTTGTGCCATATTATAAGTACCCACTGACTGGGTTTTAACTGCAGGGAGAGAGCTGGAGACTTCCACGGTCACCTGGAAGACAATACAAGGCTTGCATGTGATGTTATCACATCATGCTGGTGAGGATTTATACTGCTTGCGGAGAAAAACCGACTCAATGAGTCAAAGCTGGAGAAGGCATAAGCTCAGTGGCAAGGCCGCCACAATGGCACCCTAAATGATGTCAGTGCTAGCTATGTGTAGCGTGTTCTTGAAAAGTGCCCCTGCGTCCTGCAGAAACTCTTGCCCTTTTGACATAACACTTTCAGCTGAAGAGATCTTGACACATTTCCAAGTGCTCTGAATTTTACGGCAGGATTATTACGAAGCTGCACCATAAATGTTTTTGCAACAACCACTGTTACATTCAAACTAAGGTGATAGCAAGAACTCTTGTTTGTTGTGTCTCAGCTCTCTGGAAATGTGAGGGAGTTCTCACTGTCTTCTAGAAAGCGCCTTTTGTCCTAAACATTTCTTTCTAGTGATTATTGCGATGATATCAGGAGACATTACCAGCATCAGATCAGCCGGCTTATTCGGTCTGGCACAGTTAAGATCTACAACTTGCAATTTCATTTTTTTTTTTTTGAAAAGCGTCTCTCCTTTTTGTGTCATGTGATGGTCACCAGAAAGCGTTTGCATCTGCAGGAAGCGGCCCATAAAGAGAGAAACAGTTCATAATGAAGTTACTATAAAAGGCGGCAACAACATTGCAAACGTCCAAGTCAAACAAACAATCGTCCCCCTCAAAGGGCAACCCCGATCACTTCCGAAGATTTCGGGTTAATAAGCGATTTTGCATTAAAAAGCCCTAGTAAAAGACACTACGTCATTCGCTTCGGGTAAAATGGGATATATATTTTAAAATCTAATTTTAAACATGATCAGAAATGAGAACCGGAACTTCAGCTTTGTTCGGCAACACTGACCTCGAGCCGCAAAGAACATGGCTATCACGTGGTACGAGACGTCACATGATCCTCTACGCAACAACGGGCGAGATTGGGGTGGGCGCGTACGAAGCTCAAATGTCGTCTGCGCCGCCCTCTTCACTATGTTTTGGTGTCCACAACATCAGACAACGTATGCACAACTGCGACATAAGTCTGCGCACATAGTGTCCGTAGTGTGGACGAAACTCCGAGAGACAATAATCACAAACGGTGAGACAACGACGGCAGTTGTGATGTGGGAGATGGCAGTAATGACAGGACCATGGCGGGGCGGCCGGACGGCTCCCAAGAAGCGCGTTACGCCAATCACGTAGACACCGCTGAGCACCGAGAGAAAATGTTGCTGACGTCAACCGTTACGCTTGCCCAGAGAAGGAAAAACAAGCAAAAGGGGACAATGGAGATGATGTTTAGCTCAATGTTGGCTTGGCCCACGCCATAGTCTCAACCATGCCATTGGTTACGCCTCAATTTGCCTACTCAAGTCAGCTGATTTCGGCAACTTGACGAGTTGCAAAGCTCGCCGGACTGTTTAAGAAACATTTAGACAGAACTAGGCCGTAATATTTGACATGTGGTCTTCCTAGGTGATACTAAAGAAAACTGCACTGTTTTCTGAAAGACAAAGATGCACAGGTATTGCCTTTTAAAAAGACTGGTCAGAAGACATTGTCCTTGACATTCAGAAGGCAGGCAAGGTTGCATACGGTCAGGAGGGGATGCGTGTTTGAGGCTCCCGACAAGAACCTTCCAGATTTTGCTTTAAGGGTAACACAAGACCGATATGATTATACTGGCATGGCATCTTAGCAACGGAAAATAATGTGTGACTATACTCATGTAGTCCAGACAGATGTCACGTGAAAACATCTACGACGTCTCGAGAGTTTGGGCATCCCAAAATTAAAGATTTGCCATTCAAGCTTGCGAGTGCTTTGTCCTCGCTGCGCCACCCTGCGGTGACACTTGTGCATATTTTCGTCTTTGCAGCGTGCCAACAAGCATCTGATTCTCGCCGTACTGCTCCGAGGCAGAAGCTCCGCCTTCTAGACACAGCCACACTCCCCCAGCGAGCGTTTGCTGTGTCTCAGTGGCAAAAGGATTTTAAGCGTAACTTTACCTGGGACACGAAGAAAGAAGACATAAAAAGGAAGGCACAGCCAAGTATTTTGCTCAACGAAAAATGATCTGCGAAGGCACTTGTTCGGGCTTGACTACTTTGTCTCTGCGATGTCCTCGAGTTTCATTCCCATCACGCTGCTCAGCGGGGGAGGCTCGAGAGATTTCAAAATTGCCTCGCCCATCTTAAGTAGTATTTACATGGGGGGATGCTTTGCGGGGAGGGATGTGCAGTGATCGGCGGGACCAGCGGGACTCCCTCCATGACTCGAGCATTCCCACAAACGGCACGGAGCCAACGGGATGTCAGTGTTATCACACGCCTTTAGTGGTCGCACTCCCGACGAAAGTAGAAAAATGCAGGTGGACGCGAAACGGCGACATGCGGTTATGGCAGCAGCGCTGGTAGATGCAGAAGACGAGAAACTACTTTCTGCTAAAAGAAAGATGATTCTCGCACGGGTGGATGCAACACAAAGGACGCGGAACCTAGAATTGTGTCAGGGGCAGCTTGAGGACGGAATTGATGAATACCGAGGACTCCTTGGGGTGCCTCGGACCAACGTTCTCAGATGCGCTAACGTTGCCTCGGACAATACGAGCAACATCGCAAGCCACGAATTAGGCAAACACAATTCCACTGCCGGCATCTCCTTGAGCGAAATCCGTAGAGTTGCCAGACATGCAAACAAAATACCGCCAATTGCAAAGAGATCCCACGCCAAGGCGGGGAAAGTTTCTGCAGCCCGAGCGAAAGCGCGACGCCGTTACCATGTGATGTGTATCCTGGGGAGCAAAGGGGGGATTTCTCCCTTGTGCGAGTACCCCTTTAAACACAGCCAAATGCTTTCACACATCTCATTAGCATCAAAATTTTGTTCAACACAAAAAAAAAAAGTTTTTAGAACATTTTTAAAATTCTTTTTGGATCATCGGATGTAGTTTGATCTGACAAATCGACTGACGATTGAATCGACAAAATCAGTTCACAAATGACGAAATTGCGGGCATGTGATAGAAATGTGAAACACTTGGACTTACTTCACCAGGGCCAGCTAAGAACACACTAATGAGACATATAAAATTGTATAGGTACCTATGCTCACAGGCAATGACAAAGCACTCCCCTTTCATATTTTCATCACATCGGCTCGTGTAATTACCTAAATATTTTCGGCTCGAAATTACCCGATGTAGATGAGCCAAAACAAAACAGAGAAGTGAAATAAGTCCTCGTATCGGAATAATGCCCCCCCCAATAGTCTAGACGGGCTGGCCATTGACTCCAGGTTCACATAAACATGTCATGAGCGAGAGCAGCAGACACACTTGTCTCCAATAGGATGATATGAAACAATCCAAGCAAATGATAAGGGAACTCACCTTGGTCCCAGAGTCATTGCCCAGCTTCTGCTTTTTGTCCGGCGGTTCCGAGTGCTTCGTCTTCTCCTTTGGACCCGACTTGGAGGCCTGGGAGTCGCTCTTGTGACTCCTGTGCTTCTTCTCACCATCCCTGCAGTTGGAGCTGGGAATTTCCACCCCAGCAGAGACCTTGTCCGCTCTGTCCGGCTTGCTGGCGGCCTTTGAGAAATCCGACTTAGAGTCGGACTTGGAGTCCGACTTGGAAGCTGCCTTAACGGGCGTGGATTTCAATGCCATCTTTTTGGCATCCGTCTGCTTGTCCGCCTGCCTGACCTCCTTGGCGGGAGAAGAAGGCGCGACGCAGTTCACCACCACCTCTGCCTGCGGCATTACACCGTTCAGTCGCACGTCGCCGTTCTTCAGGTTCAGGAGGGGCTTTGCGGAGTCCTCCACGGCAAGCAGGGCGTCCACCTTGGCACCGTGGGGCAGCGCCGATGCCAGGGGATCGACGGAGGGCACAGGTTGCTTCATTGTTTCTGTTGCTGCAGCAAAAAAGAAGACCTCTAGTTACTCTACACTTGCACCAATGGGCAACAGTGTTTCCTGTTCCATATCTATAGTAGTCACGAAGGAGCTTTGGTGAGATCTTGTCTCTGTTGAGTGTTTCCTAGGATTGAATAACTGTCCTAAAACTTTAAGTTTCTACAAGACAGTAGAAACAGACAGAGTGAGGGACTCCGATTCAACTCTATGTGGAGAGCAAGTCGTCTGCTTCTTGCGCAGGAGCTGCTGTGACGTCAGAACTACGCCGAGCTCCAGTTGGCTTTTATTGAAAGGTTAGTGGGTAGACCACAATGCTAGATGCCTTAAGGTCTACCCAGCATTTTTTTTTCAACCAATAAGAGTTTGGCGTTCTGACACTATTGCAACTCCTGCGCCAGAAGCAGACGAACTTGCGCTTTGCATAGGCCGATTTTTTGCCAAGAATGATTAAACTTAATTTCACTGTAAGTGTAAGCATAGCAGAAGCTACAAGAGCAGCCTATGGCCTGTCAGTGTCCCTGCCAAGCAGAAGAAATGGTGCAATTCAAGCATCATTGCAACATTCAAAATATAAAACCTGTTTGTGCTTGTAGCTTTTGCTTCACTCACAGATAAAGTAAAACCAACCATAGTTAAACTGTTATCAATATTTATTTTTTTTTTGGGGGGGGGGGGGGGGGGGGGGGGGCTGGGGTATGGAAACTTTTTTTTATACTGATTATGCTGACTACATATGGTTCCGGCACAGCATGCAACAGTAACTTCACATTAGCTTTGCTATGCGACTTCGACCACAGGCAACAAACTGCCACGGTTGGGACACACGATTGTTGATCTCCCTTCACAGAAAACCAAGTGGCAAGTGTCCCCTATCACCGCGTAATCATAAAAACCACCTAACTATTCTATCAGAATCACGTTTTTGCTTTTCCTTCCCATTAATACACAGATGTCCTCTAAGTCTTTAAATGGGCAGATACATAGGATAAATTCAATTATCGCTTTGCTGTGGTCACACCATAACACCAGGTAATGCACATTACCTGAACGCGGGAATACGAGGGCAAAGAGCAGACGCATCAAAAAAGCGCCCACAATGTTTTACACTTACGATATTTTGACGAACGATCACGAGGAAGTTCCTGTATCATTTTAGGCGCGTGTCCCGCGCCACTTTAGCCCGCTACGTTTTGAAGATGGGTACGACTGATCGCGAGATCCAACTCGTAATTTCAGCGAAGAAAAATATTTTGTTGTTGCTTTTCTTCATCGTTGCGTTGTTTATCTGCCTCCGTACTACGTGCGACCTGTCTAAAATACGGCGAGGGTTGTCGACCAGTCAATCAGGAAGAAGTCGACGAGTTTCCCCAGAGGAACAAAACTGCGCTTGCTAAAAATAACGTAAAACACATCGCGGCCTGATGGCTGGAGCTTCCGCGGCGTCATACTGAAGGAACCCCACTTCACCACGTCTGCTGATCGCTCTCCGGTAATGTGGGGCGCAGTACGGGAGCACACAAAGCACCGCACCCTACACACGAGCTGGCGACTCGGAAAACAAACATCCACAAGAAAGAAAATAAAAAGGGGAAATCGCAACGCGACCCGAGCGGACGCCACCACCAAAGCACAGGACCTCCTTACGGGTCCGCGTAAAAAAAATTCAATCTCTTATCCGTTATTCTTCGAGATCGAGCGTCGAGATGTAACAACGTGGTGAAAACGACGCAATTCGCGGAAACCACGTAACCGAGTCCGAACCAGTTATTTCTCACTTGTAGGGTTAGAAAGGTACACATCGAGGAGCGTGTAAAACGGAGAGAGAAAAAATAAAAGAAATAAAAAAACAGAAACTGGGCTCCGCTCTCGGACGGATCCTTTTGGGTTGTATGTTTTTATTTTCTCCTTCGAAGGGGGTTGTTCGTCGTTCGCCATTCCTGCCCGTAAAACGTGCGCGAGACGGGGGTAAACTCACCCTGCCTGCTTTCCATATCACAGTCGTCGACGGTTGGTGCGGCGGCGGTCTCAATCACATCGCCGTCCTCAGAAGGCGACGTTTCCGAGTCGAGGCTGGACCGAAACGCTCTGCTCGGCGGCGGCAGTCCGGGGAAATTGCGGCAGCTGTGTTGCTCACGCTTCTTCAGATGGCTCCCCTTGGTAGCGAGGGCGTCGCTGGCGTTGTCGGTGCGCGAGTTTCGTTTGACACAGGTCCCGTTTTTACAACGTTTTACGCGATCTTCGATGACATTGTTGACGCTCGAAGCCATTTTGCGTTTGCCTCTACGAAGTGTTCATGGTAGGAAAGAATAGGAACGGGTTTAGCTCGGACGCGTACCATTGGACGATCCTCACGTTTCTCGGGTCACGTGGTCTGTCTCGCCGCGTAGGCGGCCAATCGGTGCGGCCGTATCATGCCGAATGATTTTTCTTGAAAGTGGCTACGTCGGCCGTCGTAAACACGTCTGCGCACGCGCTGCAGGGTGCGTGTGTTTTTCGCGTTGTTTATCTCAGAGGGCGCTAGTTTTGATGTGAAATGCTGAGAAATGCTGTGGACGTTGTAGTTGTCAACTTTCTACCAAACTAGAACGTTTTGTGTTGTGTTTGAAGCACTCAGTTGTCAACGTTCGGCTTGTTGCTTCGATAGATTATGTAATGACTATTAATGACGTAGAAAATATATGATCAGCGCTCGTACAGAGCTGCCCGAGCTGTCGTCAGACATAAGGCGTACGGAGATTGGAAGAATCTGTCAATGTTCTTTCGGGGAAAACGAGTGGGTTTGTAGGGCAAAGTAAGGAACCGCTATTTGCATTTGCATAACGTGCGCTAAAAATGCATACCCGATAACATGGCTGAAAGCAAGTGAACGTATAAATTTCACCCTGGACCCCACACGTACACTATGCTATAAGTCCGACAGCACAGCAGCCGGAACACCTCACAAGCTAATATTTCATCAAATTAATATATCCGCTAAGAAAAGAAATCATGAAACAAGAATCCACGTACGAAATGCCCACAAAAAGAAGTCGTCCGCGTATCTGCGTTGTTTTTCGGGGACACTGGGGACACCGCGATCGGGAGTAAAGATGTCGTCATCGGGCTTCTCGAGCAGCCACCAATGAGGAGTCGCCTTTTATAAAAGCGCGATCCAATCACGAGCAAGTTAGAAATCGTCGGATTTGAGTCCGCGCATGCGCGCTGCGTCAGTCTTCTCGTCTCCAGCTTTTGTGCAGGAGGGCTGCGTGGAGCCCGTGTTCGTCTAGTTTTCCGAGTCTCGTGAGCGTAACTTGGGAAAATGTCTACCAGTGCACCGGCCCCGAAAAAGGCGAAGAAGGTGGAAGGATCCGCGGCATCGGGCGACGGCGACGAGAGCAGGGACTACGACGCCGAAACGCAGAAGGCGCTGGAGGAGATAGACGCCTGTCAGAACGAGATCGACGCACTCAACGAGAAGGCCAGCGAGGAAATCCTCAAGGTGGAACAGAAGTACAACAAGTTGAGGAAACCCTTCTTCGAGAAGAGGAATGATTTAATCAAAAAGATTCCCAACTTCTGGGTGACAGCGGTATCCTTTTTCGCCAAATCTGCTTTTGCATGCCGGTTTTGTTCGCTCGCTAAGCCTAATATGGTGTACTCGCCGTTTCCTGCGCGCAGCACATGCTTTGTTCTTCGCTCGTGTTCGTCTGAAATGCGCGCTTTTTGTTGCCGTCTCGGCCGGGAGAGTTTGTGCCGGTGCTTGCGCCCAGTTGTTGCGGATGTGAGGTGGCCATACGCCTCAACTCGTACGATGCGGACCGAGCGCCGTTCGAAAACGCATGCTGTCCCGTTCCCGCCAATGCGGTGTGGTAGTGGTTCCCAAGCCGGCCCGGCGTGTGAAGTCGCTCCAATTCACCGGTTTCTGATAGTAAAACTCGAATCTCGACGTGTTCCGCGGGCATAGCGTCGTCTCCGGCGAAGCTTTCACGTAGTGGTGGGCGTTGCGACTTGCTTTGGGCCTTCTTTTCCTCGCCGGAGCGTTTGTTTTGGAAGGCTAAGCCTAACGGCCTTCCGACGTCCATGTTTTCGGGCAGCAGCAACCGCACGCTTTGAAGCTGCTGCCTTGCTGGCACGGCCGCTCGCAGGTACGAGCGCCGAAGGGAGTTTTGTGCGCAATTACGCTAATCGGGTGTCCCGGGCGTCGACGAGAGCGCGTCGACGTAGAATGATGAGCTGCCGGCGGCTCTGGGTTCGTTTCGGGCTTTGTTGGGGGCCGAATCGTCCAAAAAATGCGTGATGTTGCCGTCAATCGCCGGCTCTTTCGGCAGGGGGTGTGAGACCGCGCCGGGAAGAGCAGCTCGGCTCTCCGTGCGGTACCTGACGATTACCCCCCTCATTCCTTGCCGCGATGTCTTTTTGTCTTTGGACTCCATTGCTCGTGCTTTCAAATAGCTGCTGTGAGGCCGACGTTGTCGTGCGGCGAACCAGTTATTCTTATGCATGCTAACGAGTTCTAATTTCCTCGCTTTCGCTAAGAGGCCGGTCATTCAGGCTCGCGGATTGGCCATCAGTGGTGCCTCTATCGCTGCGGTTAAGGTACACGAACTAAAGTTTTGTTTTTATGCGTTTCAGACTCCTAAAGCCCTACAGGTTCCACGGTAAACTGTTTAGCATGGCCAACATGGCTGCAAGCACCTGTGGCCGTAGGATAAGAATTTTACTATTACCTCTATGCTTGGGTGTTTTCCTGGGGATGAGATATTTTTTGCGAGTCATGATTCACGCTCATTTCGGCAAATCTGAGTAGCTAGGGGCACAAGAGGTACTTATCAGCACTGTGCTGTTGGCATACAAAGCTTACTAAGCTGTGGCAATTTTTCTTTGCCGTGTATGGCTGTTTTCTAATGCAGAAAACCTCCTTTTTTTATTTGTCAGTGGTGTTATGCCCATGAGGCTGTTACACACAAATTATGTAGCTCTTCTATATCATAAAAATAAAAGTGCACCATGCTGGTTGAAAAAAGTTAGTGAAGAATTTTATTTGGCAAAGTGTTCAAGTCTAGATAACTATATTCATATCTGGACTTACATTTTCTTCTTATTTGCAAATTTATTAATCAATCCTGAAGGTTGATTTACAGCTGGGCATGAGTTTTCCAACAATATCTTAGTAACAAGAGCTTGCACATCTGCAATTTCTAGCCGCCTCGGTGGCTCCGAGGCGAGAGCGTCGGCCTACGGATGTGGCGGGTTCGAATCCCGGCCGAGGTGCCCGCAATCTGACGGAGGTTTATTGCGCAGAAGACGCCGTGGTAACCAAGCTTTTGGTTGCACGTCAAAAGATCCCCAGGTGGTCCAAATTAATCCTCAGTCCTCCGCTGGGGCGTGTCAGATGCCCGTCATTTGGCACGTAAAACCCCCAAATTCGATCTGTAATTTCTAACGTTGCTATTTTGTTTTCGGGCTAAATGTAGCCATTTTTAAACTTCCAAGCTGTTCTAAAAGTGTACTGCTATGGTCTGTTCATCACTACATCGACAGGACTGTGGAAGGGACATGCTCGTTAGACCAGTCGAAGGTCTGCCTTGCAGAGAGCGGCGAGGCGAAGAAAGGCCGGTGACTGATAGGCCCGGCGAGCATGTCGCTGCCAGCTGAGTGGTGAACCTTGCACTGCTTCTCTGGTTGGCCCTTGACCCATGGGTGTCCAGTTTGTGAACCACCCCCAGATCTCGGCCATTCTGGACGAGGAGGAAGAGGAGAGCTTACACTTCCTCTCCAAGCTGGAGGTGGAGGAATTTGAGGACATCAAGTCTGGCTACAGGATCAAGTTCTACTTTGACGACAACCCTTACTTCGAGAATGACGTGCTCATCAAGGAGTTCCATCTCGGCTCCTCCGGTGAGTTCCCTGCACCGCTTTCCGCGACGGGGGTACCACGTGGCCTACTGCCGTTGTAGCTACATGCTGGTGGAAATGGCAGTTCTGATTACCTCTCCTTGAAGTGCGTCATCCGATCGAGCTTGTACAGCCTGCTTAGCGGACGCGAGATAGGCCCAGCACCGGGAGGTTAATGGCTGCTATGGCAACCGAGGTCCACGTGTTGCGGTAGAACACATTCGTTATGAAGTTAAAGGGGCACTGACACATCAAAATCTTATTATTATTATTTTTTTTTATTATTATCTGAAACAATTCAAAATGATGCCGGGACATTAGCCTCAAAATTCGAAAATTAGGAACTGTATTTGTGAAGTAAAAAAACACTTTCCAAATGCCGAATTTGAAGTTCTCGTGTGATCCGTGCAGGTGCGTTGACGTCAAATATTGCGGAGTCCTGAGTGTCCACTTTCTTTCACAACTCCACGCTGTTGCCATCGTGACCCAAAGCGAGGAGGAAAGGAGCGGACCGGTTTAGAGCGGTGTCGCCTGTTTTCCGTGGGAGGATACAAATCCAGGAGGCGGCACCACTACGGACTCTGATTTTTTGGTATTTCAAAAAGAAAGGCCGTAGTGCGTTCGCAATTGCGTTGAAAGATTTTCTTTTTGCGATGCCCGTTATTAAATGTTATAAAATAAAAAATGTCGCCTACAAAGCTTCTAAATTACATGACTTTTGACGACATGAATCAAAAGAAGCGAGGAAACGAAAAGTAGGAGAGGAGAACAACAAAAATAAAAAGGCGCGCGCGTAAAAAAATTTTTTTTTTTGTGATGTTTTTTTTTTTTGGTATCTGAGTACAACTAGCATCATTTTAGACAATAAAAAAAATATGACCCTTGGGGTGTCAGTGCCCCTTTAAATCCTAATGTCTGAAGTGCATTAAGGGTTAGTTTGAAGGTTGACCTGTATTGTTTCCCATGCGGGTGAAGTGAGCAATTTGTATGGTGCAGGGGACCCGGCCTCCCAGTCTACACCCATCAAGTGGAAGGAGGACATGGACCTGACAAAGCGGCACAAGCAGCGGCAGTCGCAGATGAAGAGCAGCCGCAAGAGGGCCCACGAGCAGCCCAGGACCTTCTTCAACTGGTTCACAGACCACGGGGACGCCTCCGCCGACGACATCGCCGAGGTGGGTGGGATTGGATTGCTCTGGTGGCTACTCCATTAGCACATGCCGCTCACATCTGACTGGGGCTCGGACGATAGTACCCTAGCAGACTAGGCTTGTGCATTACGGGTGGATGCTGACGGCTGTACAACAGGCAGTAGCTTGCACCACCTAACCTAGAAACCAAAACGAACCAAAACTGATTCCTTCTCTTGCCCTTCTGAGCCAATTTTTTTCCCCTCAGTCTTTTTGTAACTATCACCAGGCAGTGTGGGATATTGCCAGGATGACCTTTGGGGAATAGGGCAAGAAAACTACATACCCCTTCCCCTTCAGAAGCTAACAAATGCAGGTATCTCCATGTCTGAGCGCAAACCTTTATTCAGGCGAAAAAGAAATAAGCCCGTGGCAGACGACGCGTAGCCTATACAGTGCTCTGTGCCGACGGCGTATTGCGTCAAAATGGCGGTTGTCCCCCTTTGCTCCCTTATTCCTCTCTCGCTCCTTCGGTGCTCTCCTCCCTTTCCTTCACTCTTCTCTTCAGCGCCTTTGTCGCCACACCCACTGGCCAGACTCTCCCAATATACGGCTCTGGGTGACACCACCTACATTGGGAAGTAGAACAGGCAAAGGAAAATGGCAAAAGCCGAGGTGCAAGAACTTCTTAGCATAAACCAAAAAAATCAAGGAAAAGCTGCAGTAGCTCTGCAACAAAGAATTTTTGCAGTGCATTTAAAAAGTTGTCATAAATTTACTAGATAGAGTATTGGAAAGGCCTTTGAGAATAACTTTACATGGGCTTAAAAGTCACTGAAAGCTCGGTAAATTTTTTTTCTGTGAAGCCTGCACAACCCATGGTCTGTAAAGTGTGCAAGACACCTCTGGAGCTGTTGTAGGATTCCATCGTCACTTACTCAAACTAACAATAATTTTGTGTTTTGAATATGAATTTCTTGGGTTTTTGGCGTGAGATCGTTTAGTGAATCCCGGCCTCTGATTACCACGTAACGGCTGGTTGGAGTTTGTTTTTGTGTGTGTTTTCTGGCGTTTAGTTACATCCTCGGGGAAAACGAATCATACTTCATATTCTCAGGATAGAAATAGCCTTAAATTCATATCTAATGTTTCTTTTTTTTTCAAGAACCTTTTAACTTTGTTTTTAAGGAAGCATGTAATCTACCCTTGTTTCGTAAGCAGTAATGTGTCGAGATTTACCTTCAGGATAGTTGCGAGGATGGCGTGATTGATGCAGAGTGCCAGCTGACTTTCTTCGTCCTCTACTCCTTGCTGGAGAGGTTTGTGTTCTTGTTAATGGACTGGTGATAACCTGGATTGTGCCTTGGCTGACGGCTGTAGAAGCACTGGGACATTACAAATAGATTGTTTTTTTTTATTTAAATGTGTTCAAACTGGGTTACAGTTTTTTTTATTTAAATGTGTTCAAACTGGGTTACAGATTTTATGAGGTGCAACATTCATGTGCCCCATTCCTTGCATTCTTCTCCCTGTTGTGCTTTTACCACTGCAAAAGCTACGCCTGCCTTTCTCCATGTTTCACCACTCATATTCAGCCAATTTCGGTTTAAAAGACTGTTGCACTTCTGGTGTGCCTCCTTGCAACTGCACTCTGTGGCAGGGTGGTCTTGTGCCCTGGTCCAATTTTTGTGTTGCATACAAAAAAGGGTGTTGCGCAGTCTTCCCTCTTTTGCTGGCACTGGCTGTGGAATCAGTGTTGCATTCATAAAGACTGCTACATTTGTACCTCCATTCTTTTTCAACGGGTGTGTGCAGTCGGAACTGGTACTTACTTAGTAAACCCTGGAGTGAAGAAGGGATGGACAAGCAGTCTTCAAGCTTTTGAGTTTGTCCGTCCCCCTTTGCTCGAGCGTCTGCTACGCTAGTCTTCAACCAGCTCGCCCACATTCCTTCTTCGTTTTTATAAGGAACTGGGACTAATTTTTTGCATTCTGATGTAATAGTTTCTTCTTTTTTTTTTTGAGCTTAACATATTTGTTTAAACTAATTAATGAAAGCTACATTTATGTGGTTTGTAGAGATGAGTTATACGGCCAAGGGGATATATATATATATATGTGTGGGGGGGGGGCTAATCTTAAAGGGGCACTGACACATTAAAATTATATATTTTTTTTATTATCTGAAACGGTTGAAGACGATGCCTGGACATTACCCTCAAAATACGAAATTTAAGAATATAGTATTTGGGAATTAAAAAAAAAAAAAAACAATTTCCAAATGCCGATTT
This sequence comes from Ixodes scapularis, assembly GCF_016920785.2. Lineage (NCBI taxonomy): Eukaryota > Metazoa > Arthropoda > Arachnida > Ixodida > Ixodidae > Ixodes > Ixodes scapularis. The sequence continues at coordinate 190,296,580 of NW_024609857.1, forward strand.
TGAAGTTCCCACGCGATCCGCGCCAGTGCATTGAGTCAAATTTTGCGGTCTCCTGCGACTTTACTTTCTTTCGGACCTCCGCTCCACGCTACAAAGCAAAGCGCCGTTGCCACTGCGACCCAAAGCGAGGAGGAGGTGAGCAGGCGGAATAGAAAGGCGCCGGCGCGGGGAAAAAAAAACTGTTTCTTCCCCGACTCGCCGATCATCCTCTGCTCGAGCGCCGCCAAGTTTTCCAAGGGAGGATTCAAATCCAGGAAGCGACATCATACCGAACTCTGATTTTTGGTATATTAAAAAGAGGGCCTTAGTGCGTTCGCAGTTGCGTTAAACAAACATTTTACGATTGCCGTTATTAAATGTTATAAAAATGTCTCCTACAAAGCTTCTAAATTTCCTGATTTTTGACGTCACCGATCGAAAGAAGCAAGGAGGCGCATGCGCACGCAGAGAAATTTTTTTTCGCGATGCGTTTTTTTTTTTTGCGTGTCTATGACTACACTTGCATAGTTTTAGACAATAAAAAAGAATATGACCTTTGGGGTGTCAGTGCCCCTTTAACAATCAGTAGGCTAATTAAGTAAAATTTGTTAATTTTTTAATTGTGGAAAATAGACATTGTTCCTAGTGTGCACTTTCTGAGTGTCATTGAAATCTAAGGAATCAATAATTTGTTAGAATTACTTTGAGCGTGTGGGAAGCGTACGAGCGTGCAAGGGTACCACGTGTGCACAGCTGGGGCTGTGAAAAGAAACGAAAAATCACACCAGTGTAGCTTTCACAGTGTCTGTTAAACAAATCTGTTCAGCAAAAAAAAAAAAAATCAATCTTTATATACAGGAGTTTGAAACCTTTTTATTAGTTTGGTTACATGCCTGATGAATCGGAAGCTTTTGTGGAGGAACATGTTTGCTGTCACATTGAACGGACAGTGTAATGCAGCCGAATTCCAGTGGATGATACGGATTCTGGGAAGGTTTCAGTTAATCTTCAGTCTGCTGCTGGAGTGTTTCAAGTGCCCTCATATTGGTCAGGGGCTAAGCCGTGGCCGTAAAGTCTCGCATCATGCAGACAGAAGCAACCGGGTGAACTAGTGTGAGGCAAATGTTGGTAGTAGTAGTGTCTCTACGATCCAGCACAGACTAAGCGAGCTGCACTGAGTAGGTGTCGTGGGTCGTCAACCCGTGCTCGCTTTCCCTCAGGTGATCAAGGACGACATGTGGCCCAACCCCCTGCAGTACTTCTTGGTGCCAGACATCGAGGTGGAAAATGGGCTCGAGGGGGATGAGGACGAAAGGTGAGGTCACATTTCGCAACGGGCAGGGAAAACGGAGACCTAGTCCGGACGTATCTTTGGGTTTTTTAATTTAATCAATCTTGCACTCCAAAGGAGCTGCTACAATGGGCCTTTTTGAACAAAAATAACAAACAACAAACACACCTTGTCGTAAAACTTTTGTCACCGTCTTCGGTGTTCTTAAAGGGATGGTGAACCAAAATTTGGATTTAAAAAAAAACAATGCTGGAGATGTAGGCGGGACGCTATCCCTACAACACTACTAGTAAGGCGATATCTCGAATGGACGGTCGTATTTTTAGAAAAAGAAGTCGAGATTAAACCAGGCCGACGAGGCGCGCGACGTCAAGATACCTAGTTTCCTCCTCGCTTTGCTTCGTTTCCTCAAGGCCGCGAGGCGGAGTAGACGCGAGGCCGTTCCCTCTCTTTCTCGGAGAAACATGATGTCAACATTCCTGCCAAATGTGCCTCTCTTTTTTTTTTTTTTTTTTTTTAAAATACGGTTATCCGTTTGAGATATCGCTGTGTGAGTGATGTTTTGGTGTTTGTAGCATCCCGTTACACGCTTTTGCCGCGTGTTTTGGGGAATCCAGATTTCGGTTCAGCATCCCTATAAAGCACAGCTGGTTGAATGTTTGAGGAAATCTGGACCGTCTCTGCAGGGGTTAGAAAGCAGAAGCGCATTTTTTTACTCGAACAGGCTAACGCATGAAGCTTGAGGGGACGTGCAGGTCGAAAAGTCCAAGTTTATTCGGGAAATCATTGATTTTTTGCTTTTGCTCGATTTATGTTCCTCAAACGTCCTAATTCTATGAGTAAAAAAAAATCAAACAATGTATGCCCCCAAAGTTGGGAAAATGTCTGACTCGCGTTGCTTGAAAAATTGCAAGTTTACACAAATATCTGCCACCTATTGCTCAGGGCAGCAGAAGGTTCTATGTATCTCAGATTAAATTTGCGATGGACAACACTAAAAAGCATGATTTTTGCATTTGGAATTCCCAATGCTAGTGCGGGTTTCAAGAAGGGCAGCGCAAACGCAGGCGGAGGGATGTTTACTGGCGGCCTGCAAAGCCTAACCACGGTAACGGCGACTATCCTTCCACAGTTGATGCTTTCTTCGCGTTTGTTGGCACTACGAAGAAGACCCAGAAAAGTCAAATTCTGTGCTGCTTGCTTCATTTCAATCAAATTTGCAGTGGAGTTTATTTGAGTGGCAACTCCATCCCTGCCAAATTTCATTGTCCCATGTCCAGTGATGTGGTTGCTGCGCCAAACTGCTGAATCTGCTACATCCTGCTACATTTTGCCGAAACGTGGGTAATCTGTGCCAAGCCTGTGCCAAAGGACCAATTTCGGTCGCGGTCCTTTATAACGAGTTTCTACTTTAGCAGGTTCTTTAATTGAGCTATTATTAGTGACCTTAGAACACATTGAAGTTAAATGCTCAATTTGTGGTCACCTACAAATAAAGCAAAAGTTCAGTTCAAATTTTCCTACACCTAAATTGAAAAATCTGCGGCAGTTTGATAAAACTCTTTTTGTGTAAGGCTCGTCAAATTACCGGGTGCTGGAGAAAAGCAGCCTTCTGCTTTACGTCCTTATTTCAATCATTTGTTGTTTGTGTTCCTCCAATTGAAGAGCATGTGGGAAGTGCCTCAGCACGCACCTCGTATCGCTGTGCTGCAGTGTTCTTCCGCAGGAAAAGGCCGTATTGCTGTAACGAATGTCGAATTACCTTTTCGCACGGTGCGTGTATCACTGGGGAGCGTGCCCACTTGCCTCTTCATCGGAATACTCGTGAACGGTGTCCAAGTACGTCTCGACTTTCGGTCTCTTCTGCGGAGGTCCGAAGAGGCAGTCGAATTCATGTGGGACATATAGGTAATGCTCGTCGTCGCTGCTACTTGAGCCGCCGCTGGTCGATGAGCTGCTCGAGCAGCTTGACGACCGACTATCCTCAAGCAGCAGCAGTGAGGCAAGCAGCACTTTGCGAGCGGCCATTACGAATTCTTCGGAGGCGAAACGCCCAGCGAGGAAGGGAGTCGCGTGCATGCGCCGAGGGCTGGCCAGACTTGCTTCCGGTCGAATCTGGCGAAAGCAGTGAAGCGCATTTTCTCAAATATTGAGATCTGGAATGGGGAGCTGATCCAGAACGACGAGTGGAACGCGTCCGTCTCGATTCCAGTCGCCCTGTGAAATAGGCACGATCCAGAAAGGTCAATCCCAGTGTGCTCCCAAATTACCAGTGGGATTTGCCGTTAGTTAAGGTGCCCCAGACGAATCGCTTTAAAGTGCTGAATGATCACCCTGGAGTGACGTCGGCCTTGAACCTTTTACAGCGATAGCTGTTATGGGCTCTTCCCATGACTGGGTTCCTCTCACTGATGTTGTAGTCGCTGACGTTGTAGTTGCAGTTGGCATTAAAGGGCATCCATTGTCGATGTTGCCAAATCCTTGAAAAAGGATGTCCACCACCCGCGGGATTTTGTTTTTCTTTCTAAATTTGAGTTACCAAAAAAAAAAATATATATATATATATATATATATATATATTGTTGACAGAATGTTGTAACACTGTCAATACCAAAAACTCGTCCCGGGAAACACTTTCACGCGCTCCAGAACAAAGTAGAAACAAAATGGTCCAATGTCTATTTTGTTTTTGTAGTATCCAATCACTACTGCACACGCTGTGGGAAAAATGTCTTTAACAAAATGGTGTACCACTGTCAATGCCAAGAGCTTGTGCTACGACAGGGGTGGCCAAGCTGCGGCTCTTCACGTGTTAAAGTGCGGCTTCGCGGGAAGTGCCCCCCCCCCCCCCTCCCGGTCACACGAGTAGTTCCCCCAAAAGAGAAATGGAACCCGTTTTAAATCGAAAGACAGGTTGAAATTTGGCAGTCTTGTGCTACTGCTACTTTACGCACAGTTGGACTGCGTTTGACTCGGATAGATTAAAAGTACTTCGAGTTTCGTTTACGGCTCTGGACAAGTTTGCCCCCCCCCCCTTCCCCTGCGGCGGCTCTTGGAAGTTTTGTGGTCTTGTTTTCGGCTCTTAGGCCTGGTTAGCCTGGCCACCCCTGTGCTATGAGATGCGCGCTCCGAAACAAAAGCGTTCAAAACAAAATTGTCATATGTCTATTTTTGTTCCAAACGCTTAGGATAACACACCCCACAATGCGTGAAGATGCCCATCAACTTCGCTGTGACTTGGATTATACATTAACGGAGCTGTTAAGGGCTAGGTTCCCCAGGATCGTGTCCATGTATGTCGACACAAACCTACCTGGACAGCTACCGCCATCTATAAGTAGGGTGTGTACTTTCCGGTGTTTATTTGTGAGAAAAATCGGCGGATGTTTTTCGGTGTTTATTTATTTTCGAAACACCGGTGTATTTCGGTGGAAAGTCTCACGACGAGGCTAAAATCGGTGATTATCGGTGGAAACAAATGCGATTGATCACAGACAGAGAGTTTCAATTTTATTTCCATATTTCATACAGTTCTCGAGGAAGCATACGTTTCTCACACTTGGTTATTATAGTAGATGCAAACATACTTCGAGAGGCTTGCATCCGTCATGGCAGTACGTTCCTTGCGGTTCACAACCCGCAATTTTGAAAACGCACGCTCCACATTTGCGCTGAACACAGGAAATCCCAAAATGTCCAGCGAGGCTTGGGACAGTAGTGGCCAGTCAGGTAAATGAAGTTTCCAAAATAACACTGGATCAACGGTGCTGGTCACAGCATACTGGCGGTAACAAAGAAACTCTGATTTGAGGTCACTCAGCTAGCTCTCGTCTCGGAGGACCAGCCGATAGATACTTTCATAAGGCACAAATCCCTCTGGCAGCTCCGCGTTTATGCACGGATTAACAACTGACACGCGGAACCAGAACGACGATTCATCCATGAAATCTGTAGTGTAGTCATCCTGAGCTTTCCGCTTGCTTCCCATCCCGGTGGCTTTCTACACCGCGTGACGACGAAGGGAAGCGCGTCCGTCCCGCAGACGCAGGACGGACGCGCCTTCTCAAACACGTCTGCAAATTTTTTTTTACATAACGGTCCTTTTATAACAGCGAAAAACCCTCCCGCCAACAAAGCCCTTTTTCCGTTTCCCCAAAAGCCCATGGAAACTAAACAGATAACAAGGAACGCATCTCAGTTCTGAAAGGTCAGTAGCCCTGTACTACACGGATGTTGGCAGTGTCTTCCAGGAACCACAGCAACCTCTGAATACATGGCTTGCACCGACATTACTTGGCCAGACAAAATGGGGAAAGGGCACGTGAGAGCGTACCCTCCACTGCGTTAATTTTTCCACAAAAGGGGGCCATGGGCGACACAATGGGGGAAAGGCGAGTGAGAGCTTAGCTTCCACTGCGTTAACTAGACCCTTTTGACCCCCAGAAAGGAGGGCGGAATGCAGGATCCACGAGATAACACGTTGGACGAACCTCTACGGGGAAAGGGTTTCGCTAGGTCGGAAAAGTGCAACGACCGGTGTTTTTCGGTTTTAACCAGGGCGAAAATATCCACCCACCGGTGTTTTTCGGTTTTAACCGATATTGTATTTTCGTCACCGACGGATGTTTATCGGTGTTTTTCGGTTAAAACCGGAAAATACACACCCTATCTATAAGCGACGGCAAGCACACAACCAGTATGGTTTCCGCCGTCGCTCGTAGGTGGCGGCAGCCTTTCCAGTTATCATAGAAGAATGGATAGTTGGGCGCGTCATCGTGGGAAACAGCGCGAAAAACAAATGGCGAAGAAGCACACAGTGTATCGAGTACAGCTCCGCTGGTCTTCCTTTTTCACGAGAGTGGAAAGACTGAAAGATTTTTTTGTTTTCGGCTTACGCACGAAGCTTCTTGATTGAGCCATTATTAGTGGCTTTACAACGCATTGAAGTTTAACGCTCAGTGTGTGGCTACCAAGAAATAAAACAATAATTCAGTTAAAATTCAAACCTGAATCTTAAAGGAAAATTCGAAATGTTTGATTTATTCGAACAATTTGTCAAAAAATGTACCTTCGGAATTTTCAGAAATCTTGACATTTCCTAATTATTGAATCGCGGCACGGTTCTAAAGTTGCAAACTTTTTTAATTCGAACCTTAGCGGGGTTCACAATTTCCTTAGCCTTTTGAACTCGGAACTTTGGGAGGTTCGGGGCATCTGTAGCTAGATCGGTTGTGGGTAGACATAAAGCTAGCTGCCTTTACCTCCACTGCACTCGTCCAACACCGGCGTTTGGCTCCGGTGACACATCGAGGAAGTTTGACAGATTTTTCTCGTCTTGCCACACATTTGGTCCTGTAAGCGAAAAATGGCCCGATAGCCAGACTTGGTGTTTTTGTTGGCTTCGGTTGCAACTGCACTCTGTGTCAGGGGGAATGTACCCTGGTCCAATTTTTATGTTGCATAAAGAAAAGTATGGCAGCCTTTCCTCTTGGACCATGGCATCGTGATCTGCGTGGTCCTCGTACAGGCTGCTACATTGCTTTTGTCCCCATCCTCCAGAGATTAAATTGAAATTGAAAATGTCAATTTCATTGAAAACTAGCTCAAAATATGTGGTCTAATGATAATGTGTACTTACCTTCTTGGCTGTTATGAATGCAGGTGTCCTGCAGCTTGTGTAAATGTGTAACCAAATGTACACACAGTCAGTTGCATACCTTCGTTTTTTTTAGTGATCTTTGTTCTCAATTTTCTGTTCATGTATATCCGAAATTGGAGTGACATCTGACGCTTGGCTGATAATTATGCTGTGGGGGCAGAATCGAGGGGTGCTCAAATTTGGTGAAGGGATGTTTAGGCAGTGGCTAACCTTTCCACCCTGAGATGCACTGGACCCCATGCAAATCGTGCGGCGGTGAAAATTATTTGTGAAATGGCATCATACGACCAGTTCTAGCAGACGATGGAGGCAAGCAACTTTGCCAGCATCTCCTTATCGCTCTCTCCACTGTCACATGGTACACATTGCATGAGCAAGGAGTGCAGAACCAAAGACCAATCTGGTTTCTGCATGTGCAACATACTTGTTAGATTTTAAAAAAATTTTCCATTGTAGAAGTTTAAGGTCTCGGCCTTAAAAACAACTCAGTTTCCCATTTTTAGCAAGTAATGGTGGGCATTCTGAGCTTCTCCTTCTCCCTGTCCGCATTTCTAACTTATTTCAACTGGAAGAATGTCCTTTCAGTGTGTCATCTGTCATTTGCAATGAATAGTAGCGTGAGCTGTGCTGAAGTATAATGCAAATAGTTCATGAGATCAACGCATCTGCTCTCGTGGCTCACATCCAGAAGGAATGAATTGGCACAGTGATGGAAGTGCTCCGCAAATTGCGCCAGGGACGCAATCCTGCTACATGTAGCGCCAAATTGTCATTTTACCGAAGAATTGCGCCATGCCTGCGCCGAGATGAGATGTAGCAATAAAAAATAAAAATTGAAGTCTTATCAGAGCGCGTGGCGGTACCGCAGTATTTTCCGCGCCGCAACTCTTACGCAAACTGAAACTGCGAGGGCGTATTATCATCATCATTGAAAGGAACAATGTTAGCAACATCTGAGACCAAAGCCGCAGAGGCTAAGTGAAGAACCGTCCCACTGAGCAGCCTATTAAAAAAAACAAAAAAAAAAAGTCCGAGCTTGTGGATGTTTTTAATGTTGGCCCGCCCTGTTCTTGTGCGCTAGCTACCAGCAAAGTCAAAGCTAGCGTGAGCCCAATGCTCTGTGCATTCCTGACTCGCACGTGGGCTCGTGCAGTTACGGGCTCTATGCGCGCGCTTGTAGCTTCGGCTGCGCTCGCACCGAAGCTGTAACGAAGTATAGTAAGTTGCACCAAACTCTGGGTGTAGTGCTGGTAAAGCCTCACAGTCCTTTTCGAAGCACAAAGCACTGCGCGACTGCGGTGTCTGCTCCGCGGGTGTCGCTTTTCTGCAGCGCGTCGGTGCATGCCAAGGAGCGCACTCGACGGGTTAACTCTCCGTGATCCGATCGTGACTTCGCCAGCACATCGAAAATGAATCGGAATTTTTGAGGCGAATATCAGATACCGCACTATTTGAAGCTGCTGCCCGAAAGACAACTCTAATCTGAACTAAAACATTCCACAACAGTGAGGGTCGTTAGATGCTGCTGCAGATACCTTAAAAGAAGTGGTGAACTTGCATGGTCTCTGAAGCCTAGGCCATAATGTTGTACTGTCAATCCATTTGCTGTCATATTCCATTCATAAATAAGAAAATACAAGAGCTATGTTGAAATGTAGATATCAAATGATTAAATGAAAGCCCGAAATACCAAAAAGACTTAAAGAAAACACACGATTTCTACATGGAACGTAAAAAAACATGAAAACAAAGCTCCGGTGGTGGCCGGTGCAGCACACAGCGCGGAGCGATGGCAAGAAACTGAAGGTCGGCTAGGTGGCAGGGTCACGTGACGTCAAGATGGCAGCGCCCATGAAATGTTGCCTGAAAGGGTCTATAGCTCCACGTCTATGGTAACATTTGAAGACATTTTTCTTTTTGTCATTTTGGGGCAACCTCAGAGTTAGTGCGCAAGGATTTCTGTTCTTAATTAATATTGTCTTATCACAGCCAAATTTGGCATGTATATACTTCAGAATATGAAGAATGCAACTATCTAGGTTTTGTTTAAATGTATTTGTATATATTTATAAATAATTTAAGAAACTTCTGTTAGCCCCTTGAAATGTCATTTTTGATAGTTTTCATTATTTTAAAATGAAAAAAGCATTGCGTACATTGTTTTTGCTCATTGCACTCAGTGGTTTAAGAGGAGCACATTCATTATATTACTAGGCTTTTTAAGTGTGTTGCCTCGCCTCGTGTGCACAAGAGCATGTTTTTTCTGCATTACATTTTGTCGAGAACTTAAAAAAACAAGCTATATCAAATCTAACACCAGATTTACAAAGAGGAGGTCAAGGACCACAAACTAAAAATTTCATTTCAATATCGTAAATAATAAAGAAAATTCCCCCAACGCATTTTCCCTTAACCAAAGGTTTCCATGGAGAAATTGAGTTTAACATGATTTTAATGTCTGGTTTGGGTTGCAACAGTAGAACAAAGTTATTACTTGCAGAAGGTACCCGTTTTGTTTATGTTGCAACAGTAGAGCAAAGTCATTGATTGCAAAGGGTACCAGTTTTCCGATTTTTGCGCAGGTTGAATCACATTCACAGCATAGTCCAGTCCGGACACATGGCAGCTATTGGGATTCCTTTCAAATTGGTCGTTCAGGGAATTTTGTGCACCTGAAGTCAGTAATTCAGTGTTTGTCAAGCTTGTTTAAAACCAGGAGATTAATTTCACTTCTGCCGAGTGGACCGGGCGATTTTGTGTTTGCAGCGTGGATTATCCCCCCAGTTACACTTGTCTTTGTCTGTGCAGTGACGAGGAGGAGGGTGGTGATGCAGTGGTGGTGGTGGAGGAGGAGGGAGAGGGCGACGAGGACGACGAAGACGACGAGGGAGAGGATGAGGGAGGTAGGTGTCATCCCATGCCTTCACAAGCCGCTTTTTTGTGCTCGGCTACGAAACACTCGACGGCGTGCATCCATTTTTGATTGCTGGGAACCTGTGTCAGGCCTCTCCGTTAGTTCTCCTGTGGTGACACAGTGAATATTGCCCACTGCATGGTTTGTGATGCCACGCTCCGTGTACTAAGTTGGCAGGGCAGTGGAGGCTGCGTGCATGCTGGACCAATCAGCCGTCCTCAGTTCCAAATGACTGGTCGAGCAAGCTTGTAGGTTTCGCAGTAACTATGCTAATTTTCCTCGTTAACCCCCTTTGGTATCTGTTTCCCAGCTTTAAAACATTGTATTGATGTGATATTGTGGCTTTTGTTGTTTCCTATTGTGTCACCTTGTATGGTTTCCAAATAGCTTCTTTCGTTTTCGCTATTGCATATACTGCCTGACTCCATCAGTTCTTCGGAGTTGAGTGACACCTCGTTTGTGCTGCAGGGCTGCTCTCATTTATCTGTTGGAAATCCTAATACTTTGCCGTGCGGGGAATACATTGTGCGCAGCTTGTCAAGTAATGCCTTTCCTGGTGTCCTTTTAATTTCTGTTGCGTAATTTACACTCACATTACCGATTCCACGCAGGCCAGGGAGAGCACTAGAAAGGCAATCTTTTGACTGAACACTAAATTTCCTTGGTTGAGATCATTAATACTGCAGGGGTGGAACGGCTGCGCCATTTGCGCCATTTTGCCCCAGACACATGTGTCTGCGCCATCCTGCACCATGTTGCTGAAACTGCGCAACAGCCAATACCTCGCGCCATTATGCGCCAGATCACAAAACGTGCGCCAAAATCTTTTTTATTTTGTCTTGGTTTCGGTTTTATTGACTCGATTGACAACAATGAGCGTGTTTAGCCTGGTCGGCTTTGCAATCCTGTGTATCCCGAGTCGGAAGCGCGCGAAAAAACTCTGATTCTAAGCGCTACACCACCTGCGACTGGATTGTTATTCTTCAACCATAAGCAGTTAAGCAAGTCGGCTGAGGTGAGGTCGAGTCTTTAAGCGTGAGATTGCCTGAGGTTCTGCGGCCCTGACGTCAGCTAGTTGAAAACAAATGAACAAAAGATTCCTTTTAGTACCTACTTTATCGTTAGAAGTTGGAACCGCATTCTCGCAAGATAAATAGTGATTCGATAGAACTGAAACGCGGTCCGATCCGAAACCTTGCCGGCCAGCAGCTCTTACGCGAGTGGTATATCTACTCGGCGTACATTAATCGTAGCCTGCTGCTTCCATATCGAGTTGCACAATAGGATATAAACTCGAAATTTGTTGCTCTGTTCTTCCGTGCAACCGCACGTCCGTTGCTTACGCACGTCACGTGGTTCGCACATATAATCGCTATGTCGAGCACGTGTGGGCTGCGTGATAAGCAGTGCTGGTTTGCATTTTGAGCAGCTGAGAGCCACTCAGAAAATATCAAGGACGCTATCTTTAGAAACATAGGATACTTGCTTTTTGATTCTCATTGAGGCTCGCAAAGTTTCAAGTTTTCTCATCGGTTACATTGTTATCCCATCTACCTAGGTCCCTAACCACCCATGTTCATCTGTGCTGCTAAGCACGATTGAAATTGCTCCCGACACAAGCTGAAGTGCAATGAAAACTGATCTGAGCTGCTCCTATAGCCTGCTCCAGAACGTAGTTTTAGCTGCTCCCAACCTGCTCCAAAACAGCTGTTTCAGCTGCTCCCGTGGCTGCTCCCAAGTACATTTCATGAGTTCCACCCCTGTACTGTAGAACCTCATTGATGCATCTTCCAGGCTGTCAAAACGTCGCACCATATAGCTCGAAGTATTAACAAGACTGGGAAGGCCCTCTTGCCAGCCTCCTTGCTCGCGGGGTTGTTTCTGCGTCAGTTTGAAGGTGTTCATTTGTGCTTTTTTGGTCTTTTATTCTTAACATCGCCATCGGATGAGAAGACCAAACGTTGAAGCTGTAAGCACTGTTGCGCACCGGACTGTTGCAACCCTCGTGTAACGACCCAGAGTGTGGGCTGTTAGTGAAAAAGAGCCAGGCAGATGATAATGATGCTGCGGCTGCATGCCTGCTCGTCGGCGCCGGTTTATTCTTATCATTATTTAGGCGCATCTGGTACACAGTTGCCAGACGTGCAGATCACTGTGGGGCACAAAGTGTTTGGATAGAAGACTGGACTGATGCTGAACCAGGTACACCAGCGTTGTCTGGAGGACTTGGAACTGGGTCGGACAGCAGAGTTGGTACGGCACCATTGTGATTTCGAGGCGGTGGAACACTTGGCCGAGATTCATTGGAGTCTTCATTTGTTGTCACTGGCAAGTCAGTAGGTCAGACCTTGGGCGAACTACGTCCCCTGGCCGCAGATTAGGTAGCGCTTCTGTGGTTGTGCGTGTTGCTTCGTGGCTCTGCTCTGTCCAAAAATAAAATTTGCCTCCTGCACAGCAAGTCTTCTTCATGGTACATTTTTGCACCTCCTCCTCAGCAAGCCCGTTTGATTGCGGAAACCGAGGACTCTTAAGTAACATGTTGTAAGTCATAATCATAAACTCTCTAGAGGTGAACTGAGGCCCATTGTCATTCAAAACTACAAGTGGTATACCGTGCCTGGCAAATATCGCCGACAGTCTTGAAGTGACAGCCAAAGCTGTAGTACTGTTCAATTCTTCAACTTCGGGGTAGTTTGAGTGTGCATCATAAACAAGATACATTTTGTCGGCATGTTGGCACAAGTCTGCTCCTGCCCTTTTCCACGAAGGCCCCTTAGGCAGTCTCATCAGCAGTGATTCTTCTGGTTGAGCATAAGAGTGAACCATACACGGCTCGCAACAATCAATTATATCGGTGCCGCCTCTCGATATTCCGGGCCAAAACATTATCAGATGAGCTTTTGATTTGTTTATACCCAAGTGACCAGCATGCAGCTTTTCTAGCATGTTTTAGGTATTGCCACTCCCTTGAACAATAGGCCCCCTATTACAGAGAGCTCTGAGGAATAAGGCTCGTACTGGCTTATGAGTGGTTGATTATTTATCGGAGCTTCCATTACCTTTGAAAGTGTTGGATCTCTTGAAGTCTCTTCAGCTTTGTGCTTCTTTTCCTTCGCCACACTGCAGCAGGCAGACTGCGTGAACATTGATGTCGTCGTTTTTGTCCGGCGCCACTTGGCTTTGGCTAGCGTGCCTGCTAGAACAAGAAGTTTGCCATAAACATAACTGAAATGGTATTCATACTTCACGAGTCGCAAAAAAAGGCATGTCGCCCAAACATTTTCTTGTTATCACAATCAAAGGTTGATGGTCAATTTTCACGAGTGCTTTGTGGCCGTAAATAAAATCGTGAAACTTTTCGCAGCCGTATACAGTTCCCAAAGTTCCTCGATCTGAGAATACCTGGTCTCAATCTGTTAAGCATCTTGAGCTATATTATTCATTTACGAAATACTGCAGATGGTTTTCCACCATCCAAGCGGGGAGAGGGTTACTTAAGGTTTCACACAGAGCAGTCCCTGCCGTGCCACTTATCGCCACTCGTGGCCGTGCTTTTGAAAAAGTGCCGCGCCGAGACTATACTTTGAGGCGTCTGTTAATACCTTCATCTCCTTGCTTTGGTTGTACACCGCATGAACCGGAGAATTGGTAGGGGCTGCCTCGATACCATCAAGCTCCTCGGTGTGCTCAGGCCCCCAAATGAAGTCTCGGTCAGGCTTCAGCAACTCGCGAAGCAGGGACGTCTTCTGGGGAAAATGTGGCAGGCACTTTCCCGGCCTGTACGTGGTTGTTAGTCGTCTCAGATCGTACATAGTTTTGTGCGGTTCCTCGAGATGTGTGTCTGTGAGGATGTGGCGTACTTGACCGTTGGCAATGTGGCGCGTCCAAAAGGAGGCGACTGTTCTCCTGCCCTGTCCGGAGAAAGCTAACCCGGTTTCCCTTTCTCTCCCTCCAGGGGACCTTGAAGGGGAGGGCGGAGACGGGGACGACTGAGCGGCGGGCTGCCCACCTCCACGTCCCATTGGGCATCCACCCCTCTTCATCCACCGGGCGCCAGTCATTCATCTCTTCACCCCGAGACAGGGCACACCCTCTCAGACACACACACAGACACGTGGCAGGCAGACAGACAGACACTTTGTGAAGAACACGGGTGACTTGTGCGAGACCATCCCATTCAAACCCCCCCACTTTTTTTTTTTGCGTGTTAATCTCCCTTTCTCCAGACCAGATCACCTTTCTTTCAATCTGCTTTTGTACCTGTTCCCTCTATTGTTTTTTTTTTTTTTTTAATATCATTGACACCATTAGTGGCAGAGCCAACTTGTCGTTTTGTTGAAAGTTGCTTTCTGTGCGTATCCGAGGATTTCAGTTTTTTTTAATATATATAATGATTAATGCTTGTGTATAGAAACTGGGGTGGCTGACGACCTGATGAGCGGCATTCTTTTGTCCCCGACCGCGGTGATCAGACACATCTCTGGTGATTTGCTGTTTTTGTTCATCTCGTTCAGCTTCCCTCCCCCCCCCCCCCTCCTCCTCATACTTAGCGAAATTTTCCTCTCTTTTCGACGACGAAAGATGTCTCCAACTGACCTGGTTTGAGTGCGCCTGGTGAATTTTGTGTACAGCGTCGGGAGGTTGCTTGTTTCATTAAAATGTTTATTATGCATTGCATGCATTCTTTCCAGCACCCCTCTGGTGCACTTTGATTTCTAAGCTCGTTTCCTACCACCGTCTTTTTGTACCCGTGCGAATTGAGTTCATTAAGCAGGAAAGTTTTTTTTTTCATCCTTTTTATTATTTGCCACGTAAACATTTTGCAACAAGATGAGTCTAGTTATACCACCTTGGGGTCATATGGCAGTTGGCATGCAGTTTTGTTTTGTTTTTTCATGTGTGTGAGAGGCATTGGTTCCCTTCGTCTGCGATTCTCTCCTGGAGCAAGTACCATTCAGTGCACCATCCACCCACCAGTGTGTTTTGTGACCTTGTGACGTTGCACTTTTGTTCCAGGTGCCAGCTTGAGGGTAGGATCTTTTTTTTTTATGTCACTTGTAAAGTTGTTTGAAAAGAAATGGCATTTTTTTCTTCTCACATGTGAATTTTTATATATTGGTGTAACGGTCATTAGTATAAAAATAAAAGTTCTCCATCCTCAAGTTCTGGATAGATTTCCATTGCTCAACCAATGGGCCTTTCTGGGAAGTCGCCTCTGGTCGGCCACAAAATTGCAGCGTAGGGCGCTGTGGGGTCAATCCGACGTATGCTCAGTCCTTGTGCGCTCCATACATCCTGAAAAAGCCTCTCTTGCTAGTGAGAGTGCAGAGCATGGAGAAAGCGGAGCAAACACTTCTCAAGTTGATACATGCCCCGTTTTGTTATTGTCTTGCTTTCTTTGCAATCTGAAATTGCAAAAACTGCTAAACCAACATGAGCCCCGTCGGATTGCTCGAGTTCGTCAAAAAGGTAATTGCAGGCGCTTCATGTTTGGAATGGTCTAGAGATAGTTAAGGGGAGACGCGGGTCTTAAAATGTTCAAAAAACGCGAAATTTCGCGTTTTTCAAAATTTACCTATTTGGATTAATTGTAGTCTAAGGTACCTGCCTGCAAAATTTCAATGTCGAATTCAATGTCTAAGCATGAAAAAAATGATATTTACGATGTCCCCGCAGAGCCCTGGCACAGCGAGTTCAATGAAAACAAGTGGAACTTCGCGCCCCGCGCGTTTCGCGATCGCTCGTCGGATCGCGGCCATCTTGGTCTTGTTGGAAAGCCGCTTATTTTCCCCACGTCCCCATGCCATTCGTTATCGCGACAACATCGGGGAAGGTCCGCATTCCGCGGGTTTCGAAGGCCCCAATTGCGATCGCTCATTGGCCGGCTAGCAAGGTGCCCGTACGTCAGAGCACGCGCGGCGCCTAGCGCCCCTGCTATTGGCCTAAACGCGCCCCTCCGCTCTTTTTCTCCTTTCCTCCTTTCCGTTCCCGCGCTGGCGAGAGGTGCGTCGTCTGCTCCTGGGCCCGTCTCCGCCCGTCTCCTTAGGCCTGTCTGCTTTGTTTCCTCCGTGGTCGAGCGCACGTTTTAGTTCCCGTTTGCGCGCTTGCGTTGAACATTGTTGGTTTGTTTTCCTACGAAGTCGCGCGTGTTTTGTTTTGTTTCGCTTCGAGTTCTCGAGATGCCGGACGACGCTCGGTTGAAATCGAGCACGCGGCAAGCGTTCGGAAGGAAGAGGAAGCGGCCGTGGAACAAAAAGCCGAAGCTGTCTGCTGCAAGTGCGCCACCGCGATCGGCACCGCCGGATGCCTTGGATCTTCCGGAAACATCAGCCGGAGACATCGCGACTCCATGCAGCAGCGGCAGTTTGTCGAGCTTTGCGAGCGCGGTTCGTGCCGACACCGCATACTACTCCACGGCCGAGCAGGCGCAACGAGTCGCACGATCGGACGAATGCAAGCGTGCGCTATCGGAAAAGTCGGCGACCCAGCGCAAATTCGACCTTCTCGGCGTCACCACAGGAGGCCAGACGCGCGACGCTGGGACACAGTTCATTGTAGTGGACATGAAAGCTCTCCAAGCATGGAGAAGGACAATCTGCGTTTGCGTAAGGCCAACGCTGCCCACCAGAGCAGCAGCAATGCAAAGCAGAGGTTCTCCAGGCAACACCAAACTGGAACAGCTGGGGACTACAGTCCTGGACGGCTGTGAGGGGCTCCCCTTTCAAGTGCTACACGAACAAAGGCCCTTTTCAGGGCCAAACAAAATCTGCTTTCGGAGCGTGCAACCCTTGGTGCCTCCTCCCGTTGTCCCTTATAGAGTCTACTCATACTTTTATAACTTGATTTTACATTGCAGACATTATTTCTCAGTTTTATATTATTTTTTAAAGGTTCTTGTGAACGGATTGCAGAATTTTTCATCTCAATTTGTTCCGATAGAACTATGCTTCATATTGCTGAACATTATTGCATGGGATCCCTTACTAAATTTTATGCAATGAGTGTCAAAACTTCAACTGCAATTTTCTCAGCTTCGCATTTTTCGTCTACATGCCTAGCCTTACGGTTGTTTTCATGAGATTATTCTTCAAGGATTTCTATAAACTTTATACCGTTGAATTCAGAAAGAAGTGAACTGCAGGGTGACGCTATTTTTGTATGACAGTATGGGCCCGAAATTTTATTATTAGTGATAATGTGACCTCGTTAGGCTTTGTAAATAGTGTACTTGACCTAATTAGACTAGTTTTATACAATGATCTATTTTTACAAAAATATAAATAGCATCATCTTGCATGACAGGTCTTTAGCTACAAATCCATATCACTTATGCAAAAAAATTTGTATTAGAAAGTTCCTTAATGAGTCGTAAGAAATGACCTAATTAGGTTTCATTATTTTCTTCGTAACTCAAAAAGTAATTGAGATATTGCAGAACTAATTGAATATTTGAAAAGAGGAAGCCGAAACACATATACACACTGATTTTCATTATAATCCATTAATAAACAAAAAAGTCGATTTTAGAACCAGTGTCTTGCCTTAAGCAGACTGACCCTGAAATTTACGAGGCTGACAAGTGTATTTGCAACTCCAGTCTCGCTCGCGGACGCAGGAGGAGCTGCGGTTTGTTGACTTCGGTGCTGCTGTTGCCGCAAGGTTCTGATCGGCTTGTTTGTGCATCATGCAGTTCTAATGAAAACAAGTCTAACGAAGTAGTTATTAATTTGTTCTGGTCCGCGACTCAAAAGTCGTGTTTTTAACGCACGTCAACATCTCCCTCACCTGTGATAATATGCTCCTGCCGTGACAACTTCGTATTTGTCACCAAATAAATTGTAGCACACTGACCAGCGTCGGCGAGCAGACGTACGGGGAATCCTACAGAGTATTCGTCTTTTTCGGCATCTTGCGACCCTGCCATTTATGGGGCGTTCGAGAGTTACGAATAACGAGACCGTTGTGGGGTCGGAAGTAAACCTGAATAATTGTCCGGTTGGCTTAGAGTGCCTTCATGTGAGTTGTGCCTAGGGTAGAGACATCTGGCCATTTTGTCCCACACTTGTTTTCCTTTTGTAGCGTGAGCTACACTGGCCGAGGTTGAGCAGTTTCGCGTGGCTCGCATAATGAGCCGTGCTGCGCGAGGAGCACTGACGTCACACGGCCCACAGCTGGCGCGCCGGAGACTCCGCTGCGCGCGCATTGCCGGTCTGCGCATGCGCGAGGAGCAGTGACGTTAAACGGCGCGCCTCGCCGGTGTGCACATTCCAGAGGAGTGATGTCATAGCCGCGGCAGACCAATACCGGCTGACGCACTGGCGCCGCCGCGTGCCCAGCTGTTCTCCGTTGCGCAGTAGCCAAGTCTGACGTTGCACCGGAGCCGCTTGATAGCGCCTCTCAGTTTGTGCGCATAAGTTCACGCTACGTCCTTCCCGGCATAGCCAAGCTAAGCTACCACGTTTCTTTTTCTTTTTTTTCAAGAAACCCATGAAAGCGTGTTCCCGCACGCGTTTGTGGCGCTAACGGCGCTATGGTGACATTTTGTTTTTGTCGATTTCTTTGTATTTTACCCGTGAGCACGTGCTGTCGGCATCGGGTACTACAAAGGGTGGCATCACTCTATACAGAAGGACATGGAGGCACCCTAGGTTGGCTACTCTCTTCTGGGGAGAAGGTATTGGGAAATTGAGCTTTGAGAAAAACGAGGATTAAAAGAATTTGGGAGGTTCGAACGCTACAAACCACTGATCTCAATGACAATTGCTGGATCGCGCATCCCCGCTTGTTCGCTGCAGCGCAAGTGAAGCCACCGGACTTCACTCGCTTGGGATACGATTTGCCGTTTTTGCTAGCCTTTGCTGCGGTTTTCCAGCGTGCTGTGGACACGTTTTCTACTCGTTCGTCGTCATTCGCCGAAGAAGTTTTTTGAAGACCGTGTATTGTTGAGACTTGCCGTTGTGAACACGTAGAAAATTTTACGAAAGTGCAGTGTCGCAGGAAAAAGGCACAACGCGTCGAAAGGAAGGGCTGGCGGCGTGTTCAAAGCTTCCTTGGCACGCCGAAGTGCCGTGTCTCTGTGCCTTCGCGCGCCCCTACCAAACGATAACCAAACGATAATTGAAAACTGGCTTGGCACGCCGAAGTGCCGTGTCTCTGTGCCTTCGCGCGCCCCTACCAAACGATACCCAAACGATAATTGAAAACTGGCGTCTTTGTGAATAGTTGTGATGGACCAAATCTGTCGAACTTTATGGCGAATTCCACTGGGCGTTTTGGAGCGCGCCGGGATCAGTTGACCAGATCCGGAATGGAGCACACGATCCGAACGGAGTTGCGCCGCCTGCAGATCCCAAGTGGAACATGACCACTGCTCCGGGTTCGGCGGATGGCTTCCCGTCATTCACCTGCCCGGGAATCCTCTTTCCGCGGTCGTTTCGAAGACGTTTTCGCAATCGCGGCGCTGACACGTGTTCGACGCACGAGCGGCAGGAATGGCTCAGGAGCTTCTAGCAAAGATTGCCAGAATGCCGGAAGCTGCTCGAGCAACTTGACGACGAACTGTCGCCAAGCAGCAGCAGCAGTAAGGCGGGCGGTACAGGCGGCACCTCCTGAGCGGCCATTACGAATTCTTCTAAGGCGAGATCAGGCCAGATGCTCCGCGAGAAAGGAAATCACGTGTGTGCACCGAGGGCTGGCTCGGCTGGTTTCCGGTTGAATCCGCCGAAATCGGCGGAGCGACTTCTGTCGAATCCAGATCAAGATCTGGAGCGGGAGCTAATCCAAAACGACCATGGAACACGTCCGTCTTGATCCCGATCGCCCAGTGAAATAGGATCGCTCCAGAAAAGTCGATCCCGGCGCGCTCCAAAACGACCCGCCATTAGATTCGGCCAGGGATGGGCAAAATACATGCAAATATGTATCGAAATACAAATACAAAATACTTGGTCAAAAATGTATTTAATTACAAATCTAATTACATTTCTGAAAAAGCATTTAAGTACAAGATACAAATACCACCAAATGTATTTGGTTTCCTCCAAATACTTTTCTAAATACATTCCTCAAAATTTACGTCAGCGACTTCGGGGCACCTGCAACGAGTTTCTGGGTATCTCATTTTAATTTTGCATCGCACAGTCGGGAGTTAGTGTGCAAGGCCCTAGTAACGTAATACGTAATAAAAATATAGTCACAAAAAAAAGAAAATGTAATCAGCTTGGACGTAATAGGTGGAAAAAGTACAGAGCTTCAAGCAGCGTTTTTTGTCGATTACATTTTGGTATAGACCAACAAAGAACCGAGACGACCAAGACGCGCAGCACTAGCTAGAGAATTTTTTATTGTTGCAACTCGCGCCAGTTACGAAAATCTGGACGAACCGCGCATTTAGAATGTTCCAGGCAAAAATATGGATTGAAATCAGGCTGGAAAGCATCACAAGTTGTCACAGGCACTTATTTAGCCAGTCTGCCTGTGATCGTCGATTTCGTCACTATTCTTGCCCTGGACTGGCACCGTAATCACAAAGTCACTAAACGCTTGTGCTTGATTGAGAGACACTGCATTCGGTGCAGAACGTAGTTTTCTTCCTGCTCTGGACAGTGACGATACATTTGAGGGATGTATTTTCGCCCACAAAATTGTATTTAATTACAATTGTATTTGAAATACCCACGTTTTAGTATTTAAATACACACGTCAAATACATTACCCAATTTGTAATTAAATACAAATGCAAAATACGCAAAGTATTTGAAATACGTATTTCAAATACTTGTATTTGAAATACTGCCCATCCCTGGATTCGGCAAATGTCTGCGCACGCGCGAGAACACGACGGGTTCATTTTATTTAATTTATTGATACTGCAATCCCTAAAAGGGATTTAGGAGGTGGATACATTTGATGAACAAGACAAGCGGGCGTACGAAATAGCAAACAACTCGCAGAATCAAAATAACAAATATTTTACTGAGGGACGAAACTAATTTAGGAGGGATTCAAATGGAGACGATGGCTGCATAACAACACTTTCACGAAGATTATGCCAATCGGTATTACGTGATCGAAAACGAGTTATTGTTGGAGCATGTTTCCGTCGAGTAGTGTAGCCTGATGGGAAATTTATTAGGCGAGACATGCATCCTATTATGTCCACTTATTATTTGATGAAACAATTTTAGTCGAGAATGTGCTGAATGTGCGGTACAGTGTAGTACCACCAGCGGAGTAGGCGACATGGTCACTGTGTTTGTCAGCCTTTGCGAGCGTGGTTCTCCAATATTTTTTGCCTCCAGAACGTTAGATCGTGCGCAAGTGAAGATATATGCGATACTTTCTGGATATCGTGATTTCCATTTGATCTTTCCAGTGATGCAACCTCGACTGACAAGTACTTCAATGTACTCACAATTATAGCAATCCTGTTTTCGACTCTCGAATAGTTTGTGCCCCCCCACCACCACCGCCAATTAATAATATTGGTTTTAATTTCGCGGTTTTCATCTATGCAGATAAACTAAACTATCGTGCTTGACGTTGCACATCCTAAACGTCCGCGTGTCCAAACATCGGAAACCAGCATTTTAAAAGTTAAAACGTTGCAAAAATGGGGCACACACTTCCATGCAAAGCCGGCGTCAAATGACTCAAATCGAAGAGCGTGCATACTTGCAATAATTTCTGTTCTAGAGCCCTAATCTGGACACTTGGCGAAAATGTCGGCGAGCAATCCGGTGGCTCTGATTGGCCGGCGCCAAGGTCAAGTGCGGAGTTGGCCAATCACGGCCTCTTGTTCCCCTTCTCCAGGGATTATTTTCGTGATTCTTGTCCAGCTCGCTTGCACCTTTGCATTTAAACGCATTATAAGCAATATTAAAATGCAATCCTTTCACCTGTGTTAGTGTTAGACTGGTGGCACCTGATAAAACCTGTTTACTGACAATATCTAACCCCTGCTTAACTCAGTTGGTAGAGTGTTCCACTGGAAATGGAGATGTCCCTGGTTCGATACCCGGGCCAGGCAGATTTTTTCGGTCGCGCACAAGTCGCCTGGCTTTGTTTGTAATTTGTTTGTCCTTCGTCCCCCCTGTTACCTTTCTCCAGGAATTATTTTCGTCATTCTTGTCCAGCTTGCTTGCACCTTTGCATTGCATTATAATCATAACCTTAAAATGCAAGCATTTCACCCGTGTTGCTGACTGGCGGCAGTGGATAAAACCTATTTGCTCTACTGACATCTAAAGGCCCGTTCACACTCTTGCGACCGAGTAAAACCGAGAGAGACCAGACCAATTTTTAAGCCTCTTGTGATCTCTTAGGACCACCTCCGCTGCAGCGCATCCGGCTCTAAGAAGTCGCAAAAGGCTTAAAAACCGGTCTGGTCTCTCTCGGTCTTACTCGGTCGGAAGAGTGTGAAGGGCATGTTGTGAATTGTAAATTGGAATCCTCCTCACGGGAAACAGCCGCACAGTGCTCGTGTAAATATGTGGTTAACGAGAGCGAGGAAGACGAAGGAACGGTTTGGCAAAAAGACAGATCGAAGAAGAAGATGTACGGAACGACTGCGATGACCAACACCCGTAGATTAACTTCGCCATGTAAATAGTAAATTCATTTTCTCGCTTACCGTAAGTCTTTGACGTTCAATTACTGCAACAACTGAATGGTGCCGAAACCCGGGACTTCAAGCCAGGAACGACCCTCAGCGAAACGAAGTCAGTTGCTGAGCAGCGAACGAGTGAACGTCATGGACTAACCTCGAACGAAATTTGGATCGACATCGGAACAAGTAAGCAACCCTATTACCCGAAGCCTACCAACCTCTCGATTTATTCAAACATGGAAAGGGTGCGAACGAAAAGGACTGCTCGCAGAGCACAAAATACCCGAATTGTCAGAGAGGCCACCGCAATTCTCAACGCTGCGGATGTAATTCAAATCGAGGCCATAGCAAGAGAGCTTGAGGTAAATTATGAAGAACTCAAGAAGCTGAACACCGAACTCGAGCCCTTCATTGCCGATGGAGATCTTGAGAACGAATACCAGTCGGTAATTGAGTACGAGGAAGAAACGACCCACACCTTGAGCATGCTTCAAAGTCGAGCAGTGCAACTACGTTCTGGTGAACCAGCGCGACCATCAACATCGGCAATTGCCTCACAAAGCGAAGAACGAAGACGGAGCGGTATTAAACTACCGAAGTTGCAGCTGCAATCCTTTAAGGGCGAGCTTGCTGAGTGGCAGCCATTTTGGCAACAATTCAAGCGTGCCATTCACGAAAACGGAGAGCTGTCAAGCGGCGAGAAGTTTCAATACTTAAGGACGCTGGTTAGTGGACCCGCCAAGGCATCTATCGATGGTCTCCAAGTGACGGATGCGTGCTACAACGACGCAATTGAAATCTTAACTAGACAGTTTGGAGACTACAGGCGAATCCAGCAAGACCACCTTACAAAGCTTCGAACGCTTCCGAGTGTCACCTACTCAAAGGACACCAAGGGTTTGAGGAGACTTTACGATCAGGTGCAAACCCACATCCGCGGTCTTCATGGACTTGGTGTCAGCTCAGACAGCTACTCGACCATGCTGATGGACATTGTTATCAAGGCTCTTCCATCTGAAATAGTGGTGGATTTCTACCGACGTGCTGGCCATTCTGAAAGGAAGACCGTCCATCCGTATGAGGGAGACGTGGCTGCACATCCATCTCCACCCACATTACAAGCAGAAGAGCTGGGGTCAATCTCACGTACTTCCAGAACTGCTGAGCTGTCCGCCAGACCAACACCTCGAACTGAGGACGTTCAACTGAACAGCAGAAGGGCGGAGGGAGATTTGCAGCAGTTGCTCGAATATCTGCTAATCGAGATCGAGAGTAGAGAAAGATCTGGTGTCAGAGATGATCGTCCACTAAGAAAAAATCGAGAGCAACTACATCAACGAGCTCATCTTCCGACTTCTGCGGTTCTTCATGCCAAAGCTCAAGATAACAAGAAGGAGTGCATTTTTTGCAAAACTACAGGACACAGCACGGAAAACTGCACCAGTAACATCTCTCTAATGGAGAAGAAGAAGAAACTCTCAGGAGAGATGCGGTGTTTCCGGTGCACCCTAAGAGGGCATAGGTCAAAGGACTGCCACAGGAAATTGTCTTGCACTTCCTGTGCGGGCCGACACGCAACATCCATGTGCGATCCGACCTGGAAGCCTTCAGCGAACACGAGTGCAACACAAACCATGACGACTAGCGTTCAAAGCGCTGGCACTGCTAGCACTGAGATTTCGATAGACGACGACGTTCTACTTCAGACCTTTCGAACCTGGGTGGTCGAGGATGGGAATACTGTCTACGCACGTGCCATCTTAGACGGTGGAAGTCAGCGAACGTTTATACGAGAAGACGTTTCTCGCAAGTTGAATCTTAAGGTGCTAGGAGAGACCAGACTACGCTTGAACACCTTTGGAAGTTCCACTTCACTGCCGCAAAAACGAAGGCTGGTTCAAGTGAAGCTGCGTAGTCAGTACAACAACGAAGAATGCAGCGTTGAAGCGGTAGAAATCCCATTTATATGCGAGGACATTGTTCAGATACCTGTAAACCATGAGTTTGTCCGCAGCATTGAAGAAGACGGAGGCTGCATCGCTGACAAACTTCTCTTTCCCGGCGTTCCTACTGAACCAGGCATCAGCCTGCTCATTGGGTCGGACCAAATCTGGAAAGTCGCCAGTGAGCGGGCGCAACGTTGTGAAAGCAACAGCAGCCTGATGGCTTTACACACTAAATTTGGGTGGACATTTCAAGGACCCGTAACGCTGCAGTGCTCGCTTACTGGTCGCGCCAACACGATGGTGTGTATACTAAAGATCGGAACCATCGAAGTCGTAGATGATGCGACCTTACGCAGCTTTTGGGATATCGAAAGCATAGGAATAACAGACAACGCGTGTAGCTCAGGTGAAGAACAAAACGAGGTGTGGAACGACTTCAAACGAACTATTGCAAAAGTGAATGGACGGTATGAGGTGTGCTTGCCATGGAAACCTAACGCAGGGGAGCTAAACGATAACCGAGCTACAGCTATGAAACGACTCAAGGGATTGCAGAAGAGGCTATCACGCAACGAGTCCCTTTCCAAAGAATATAGCAACGCTATGCTTAACTACCTTAATGATGGACATGCGGAGAAGGTTCCCTCAGAGTTACCATGCACAAACTCACGCACCTACTACATGCCTCACCAAGCAGTGATCCGCATGGACTCCGAAACTACAAAACTGCGAGTTGTGTTCGACGCGTCGTCCCATGCAAATGAAGCTACTTCACTGAACGATCACCTAGAGAAGGGGCCCAACATGAACGCGGATCTAGTCGAGGTTCTAATACGCTTTCGAACGTATCCTATTGCTCTCACAGCAGACATAGAAAAGGCCTTTCTTCAAGTGAGCGTGAGACCAGAGGATCGTGACGCACTCCGTTTTCTGTGGTTTGACACTAAGTATGAAACGTCAAACAGAGAGCCACCAACTGAAGAATGGAGAATGACACGCGTGCCATTTGGAACATCGGCAAGCCCATTCCTTCTATCGGCTACTCTGAAACATCATTTTCAAAGTGTGACAGGAGATATGAAGGATACTGCAAGACTTCTTCAAAAGTCATTCTATGTAGATGACTTGCTCTTGGGAACGAAAACAATCGAAGAGGCTGCGGATTTACATAAGCAAGCCAATGAGATTTTGAAATCTGCAGGCATGACACTGCGAAAATGGGCAACCAACGCAAGACATCTTCAGGATATGCTTAACGATGGTCATAACACGTCAACGTTTTCAGAACCCAGAGGAATTCTTGGACTGCGATGGAGGAGGGATAACGACACTTTGATGATTCCAGTCAAGAATGTACTCAACTTCATCAACAGCAACACCACAACGAAGCGTTGTGTACTACGTGCTGCAGCGAGGGTCTTCGACCCACTTGGACTTATTTCCCCGTTTGTAATAAGGGTGAAGGTTTTGTTTCAGCGATTGTGGGAACGCGGACTTAACTGGGACGAAGAGCTTCCCGAAGACCTCTCAGGAGACTGGCAACAATGGTGCAAAGAGGTTTCACAGATAGAAGATATTGCGACCAACCGGTGTGTCATGAGCGCACAAGAAGAGCACAAGACGTCTCTACAACTGCATGTCTTCTGTGATGCCAGTCCCCTCGCTTATGGAACATGTGCCTACCTGAGGGTGAAAGAAATGAATGGGAAGACAGATGTCAGTCTGGTATTCTCTAAGACTAGGGTAGCGCCTATAAAACGCTTGACACTTCCGCGCCTGGAGCTTATGGCGGCAGTGATTGGGAACCGAATAGGCAACTACCTGAAGAAGATGATGGACCTCCAGGAAATATTCTTCTGGACAGACAGTACTATTGCTCTTCACTGGATCAAGGGTTCAGCAGTGAAATGGAAACCTTTCGTGGCTAATAGGGTTACCGAAATTCAATCTGGAGGGGAACCGGCCAGTTGGAACCACTGCCCTGGACTTGACAACCCTGCGGACTTGATTACACGAGGAATATCAATAGACAAATTACGAACGAGTCAACTCTGGTGGAACGGCCCTAGGTGGCTCTCTGAAGATAGAGACACCTGGCCAGGTGTCATTACAAGCGAAAGTATTCCGACGGAAGTAGAAGAAGAGGAACGAAAAAGTAAACATCAAGTGCTTCAGGTACAAACCAAAGTAACGACACCTCTTTTGAAGCTGGAACGATACAGCAGAATAGGACGACTACTACGAGTCACTGCATGGATAATGAGGTTCGTTAATAACTGTAGAACGCCTCAAAATCGCACCAAAGGTCCTCTAATAACTGAAGAGATTGAAAGGGCAGAACTGCATTGGGTCAGGCGAACGCAAGAGGAGGCTTACCCCTAAGAGCTCAACGAACTGCTGGAGGGAGGGAGACTAACCGAGAAATCCAGCATCATCGCTCTCAACCCCTACCTCGACGCACACCGGCTCATGAAAGTTGGCGGACGGCTACAAAATATGAACGAAGCAGTGGAGATCAAGCACCCATTACTACTGCCACCTGAGCATCCTTTCACTGAACTGCTGATTAACGACATGCATAGGCGTACACTACATGGAGGACTTCAAGACACTGTGACACAGTTACGTGAACTTTATTGGGTGCCAAGGGCACGACAAACCGTCAAGAGGGTTATAAATCGATGCAACGCCTGTGCGAGGTCAAGAGTCAAAAGAGCATCAGCACCGACCGCACCACTTCCAAAAGACCGCGTAAATGAGGCGAGCCCATTCGAAGTAGTAGGAGTGGACTTTGCCGGACCTTTGTTAGTCAGATCCGGACACTCCGAGAAAAAAGCATATATAGCACTATTTACTTGTGCAGTTACTCGTGCTGTCCACCTGGAACTAGTTACAAGCCTCGCAACTCCAGCATTTCTCATGGCCTTCCAGAGATTTACAGCAAGGAGAGGGACACCTAGAGTAGTATACAGCGACAACGCCTTGACTTTCAAGAGAGCCTCAAAAGACGTCCGCGACTTATGGAACGTGCTGGAAGACAAAAGAGTGCAAGAACACTACACCGAACAACGAATACAGTGGAAGTTCATTGTTGACCGAGCTGCCTGGTGGGGGGGTTTTTGGGAACGCATGGTACGCACTGTCAAAACAAGCCTTCGGAAAGTTCTTGGAAGAAATTGCTGCAGTTTTGAAGAACTTACCACTATACTCCATGAGATTGAGGCAGTCGTTAACTCACGGCCCCTCTCATTCCTGCATGCCTCTCCCGACGAGCCCGAAGCGTTGACCCCGGCGCATTTTCTGACTGGAAAGCGACTGACAGCTCTTCCAACTGCGGGTGCTGAGAAACTACAAGCCACTACGAGAGAAAATGTCACCCGGCGTTGGAGAAGGCATCAACAACTGCTAGACCACTTTTGGCAGCGGTGGCGAAAAGAGTACTTGCTCCAGCTGCGATCAGCACACGAAACAACTTGTCGCCGAAACAGTCAAGTTCAAGAAGGAGACCTGGTTCTAGTTGAGGAGAACAAAACTCCCAGACACCTGTGGCGGACTGGACGAATTGGGCAGGTATTCTACGGCCGGGATGGTATAGTGCGATCATGCGCTGTGAACTTGCCAGGTGGACAAGTGTTGAAAAGACTCGTTCAACTTTTATATCCCCTAGAGCTTCATGTTGAATGAGCGATCTAAAAACGCTCATTTGGGGGCAGTGTGTTGTGAATTGTAAATTGGAATCCTCCTCACGGGAAACAGCCGCACAGTGCTCGTGTAAATATGTGGTTAACGAGAGCGAGGAAGACGAAGGAACGGTTTGGCAAAAAGACAGATCGAAGAAGAAGATGTACGGAACGACTGCGATGACCAACACCCGTAGATTAACTTCGCCATGTAAATAGTAAATTCATTTTCTCGCTTACCGTAAGTCTTTGACGTTCAATTACTGCAACAGGGCACTTAACCCCTAGTTAGCTCAGCGGGTAATGCGCTCCACTGGAAATGGAGACGTTCCGGGTTCGACACCCGGACTAGGCAGATTTTTTTCGGTCGCGTACCAGTCACCTAGCTGTCTTTGGGGGTTTGTGTTTACCCTTTGTCCCTCTTGTTCCCCTTCTCCAGGGATTATTTTCGTCGTTCTTGTCCAGCTCGCTGGCAGCTTTGCATTTAATTGCATTATAATCATAACCTTAAAATGCAGGCTTTCACCCTTGTTGGTGTTAGACTAGTGACAGCTGATAAAACTCGTTTGCTCTACTGACGTCTAATCCCTAGTTAGCTCAGTTGGTAATGCGCTCCACTGGAAATGGAGACGTTCCGGGTTCGACACCCGGACTAGGCAGATTTTTTCGGTCGCACGCCAGTCTCCTAGCTGTGTTTGGAGGTTTGTGTATGTCCTTTGTCCCTCTTGTTCCCCTTCTCCAGGGATTATTTTGGTCATTCTTGTTCAGCTCGCTGACACCTTTGCATTTAATTGCATTACAGGCACGTAGCCAGTATTTTGGTTCGGGGGGGGGGGGGGGGGGGGCCGCCCATGACAAAAATATGCTGTATGAGGGGGCGGATGGAGAGGAGGTCCCAGCAAAATGAAAGATTTCGGGGGGGGGGGGGGGGGGCGGGCACCATAGCCCCCCCCCCCCCCCCCCCTCCGCCCCCTGGCTGCATGCCTGTTGCATTATAATCATAACCTTAAAATGCAAGCCTTTCACCCGTGTTGGTGTTAGACTGGTGGCAGCTAATAAAACTCGTTTCCTCTACTGACATCTAACCCCTAGGAAGCTCAGTTGGTAGAGCGCTCTACTGGAAATGGAGAGATCCCGGGTTCGATACCCGGACCAGGCGGATTTTTTCATTTCATTTCATTTATTTACACCTTAAGGGCCCGTGAAGGGCATTACATAAGGGGGGGGGGGGGGGTATTCAAGTTTTATACAACAGAGAAACGCAAGAACAAGAAAAAACAGAAAAGGAAACTAAAACACACTTAACACACTCAACACACTCAGGTCTGCTCAAAGTTACACAACTCATAGCACTAGTAGCACGATAAATGAAGTTTAATACACGATAGAAAATTAATCGGATCCACAATGGTGACAATGGACGATGGGAGGTTGTTCCAGTCGCTGATGGCCTGAGGGAGGAATGATCGATTGAATGCGTTTGTAGAGCCTGAAATACGCTTGATTGTACATGTGTTGTTAAGGCGTGAAGATGTTCGGTCGGGGGGTGATAGCAACTCATTTTTAAGGACTGGAATGTGGTAGTAGATTTTATGAAGAAGGCAGAGCTGAGAGACTTTCCTGCGGAGCTGCAACGAGGACATAGTTAGTTGACTTTTCAAGGCGGAAACACTAAATGAGTGATCATAAGTAGACAGGATGAAACGAGCAGCCCTGTTTTGAACTGCTTCGAGGTTGTTAATTAGGTAAATTTGATGGGGATTCCAGATGGTAGCGGCGTATTCTAATTTAGGTCTGACGTACGTGTCGTACGCCAGTTTTCGAACCAGGGGAGGTGCGGATCGTAGGTTACGTCTTATTAGTCCAAGGGTCCTTGATGAGTCAGCAGTAATGGCTTCAATATGATTATTCCAGGAGAGGTCGGGTGTTAGTCTTACACCAAGATATTTATACAAAACATTCTCAATTAAGTCGGAGTCCAGGTAGTATTGGTAGGACAGTACAGATTTTTTCCTAGTGAAGCGAATTAGTTTGCATTTAGATTTATTTAACGACATCAACCAGTCATCGCACCATTTGTTAATTTTAGATAAGTCACTTTGAAGTTGGTCGTTATCTTGCACACATGTTACTTTGTTATAGACGACGCAGTCATCTGCAAATAGACGTATTTTAGAGGAAATATTGCTAGGGAGGTCATTTATATATATTAAGAATAACAGAGGCCCTAAAACAGACCCCTGCGGAACACCAGAAGTCACGTTTGTTAGGGATGATTCTTGGTCATTAATTGACGTTAGTTGCACGCGGGACGAAAGAAAGTCACGTATCCATGAAAATGTGAGTGCGTCAATGTGTAGAGATGACAACTTAGAGAGTAGGCGTTGATGAGGGACACGGTCGAAGGCTTTTGAGAAATCAAGAAAAACGGCGTCAGTCTGAGTATGACATTCAAGGTTAGTGTGTAGGTCATTAACAAAATCACAAAGCTGAGTCTCGCAGGAAAGTCCCTTTTGAAAACCAGTCACCAGTCACCTAGCCGTGTTTGGAGGTTTTTGTTTGTCCTTTGTCCTTCTTGTTCCACTTCCGCAAGGATTATTTTGGTTATTCTTGTCCAGCTCGCTGACACCTTTGCATTTAATTGCATTATAATCATAACCTTAAAATGCAAGCTTTTCACCCGTGTTGGTGTTAGACTGGTGGCAGCTAATAAAACTCTTTTCCTCTTCTGACATCTAACCCCTAGGTAGCTCAGTTGGTAGAGCGCTCGACGGGAAATGGAGAGGTCCCGGGTTCGATACCCGGACCAGGCGGATTTTTTCGGTCGCGTACCAGTCACCTACACTGTTAGCCAGTCCCGTGTATTTGGCGAATATTTGGGGTGAAAAACACGCTATTTACACAAATTACCATAAATTTACACGAAGAGTAACGGATAATCCGTTCAGAAATCATGCAAGGTTGTAAAAAACGTGTTTTGGTTCGGTCATACACGCGTAACCGTGTAGCCGACCTCGATAACACGCCTCGCCCCCCCGACGACGACCGCGGCATTGCCGGCTATCGAAGCACCAGAATGCTTGGGGACACACTTAGAAAGGACCGTCGAAACAAATGCCGCGGAAAGAAGCATGTCTCGGAGACAAATATGCACCAAAAGCAATTGCGTCATGTCGCAGGGCGTTGGCGAAACCCGCGCTTACCGTGCTCGCCGCCATCTTCTGGTCGATGGCAATGCGGCTTCCCTCATGCCGCCCATGTTTGTATTTAGTTTAGGGGTCCTGATAACAGTTTCTTAGACACCACAAATAAAGTCATCGGTCTAATTATTCGTTCCAAACAGTTAAAATGGATATAAAAAGCGTGTCCTCGATGTGAACACGTGACATTGCAGTTGGTTTCGTTTTTACTTCAACCTTCAACTGCAAGCGATCTGGCCACGGCGCAAGCGCAACGCCGATGTACGCTGGAAGCAAGCGCCGGTGGCTTTCGTTGTTTTTGTTTGACCGGAGAAAATCTGGCAAGTACGCATGGCGCCGCTGCTGTTTTGGTTTGACGGGACGCGAGAAGCTTCGCATAGAGCTTCGGAGTTTGCGAGCACATAGTGAAGACGTGACCGGAGAAGTGCCCCTGTGATGTTCCTGGAAGACGGAAAGTAGCATTCGTAATCGTCGTGTGTGCTTTGAAAGCGAAGGGAGTCACAGGGTCCACGAGTTCGCAACCACAAGCCAAGGTTCACGACAGCGCGGCGTTGACTTCGGCGATCTCGTTCTGTTTGGTGCAACCCGGCGATGCGAAAAAGAGCTGAAACATTCGTCGCGGTGTGGTGCGGTGCTTCGTATTCCGGGTCTGTTTGAACCACGCTTTTAACACGGAGCGCAAATTGTTTGTTGCGTGGTGGAGGTTCAACGGGTACAGTCCCGTCGTCGTCAGCTGATCCGGTCCAGCTGGTGCGGGAGGACGCAGCGAGCGTTTTTAAAAGTAAATCTTCTTTCGTCGTGTTTCAAACTGTGGAAGTATCCTGACACATACCGTGAGTAAGAAGCAGCGGGCGTTTTCAACAAAATTACGTTGTTTTAATTGAATAATGGACTCCGGATTGTTGTCTTAAATCTGCCGTTTTTTTATGCTTCGTGTTGGACTGCGTTTGCATAGCGACGCACTACCCTTGAGTAGATGATTCGGTCTGCAACGAGTTTGTTGCGCCAATCATGCGGCGTGAATAAATTAGGGCAAGGTTTCCTACCTGCCCACAGATGCATGTACTGAGACCATTTTTTATGTTGTGAACGTAGTGCTCTTTCTTTGTTTTGGAAGACGTGTTGGTGCATTCATTATGGTACAATCACTTGAGAGTTGAAAAATTGGAGAGCGAGCAAGCTTTCTCAACTTCGTCTCTTTCTCTCTGGCACTGCCCTGTTTCAGTTTCAGTAGGCATATCTACTAGCAGGTACAAACTACTCTAAAGCAGGTAAAAAACGGGAAGCTTAGGACGGTGCACACTCCGTGTTTCGCGCTTTTCGCAAGGTGACAGGGTAAGTGCTTTTGTGAGATATGCGGAATATGCAAGCGATTTTGTTATGCCCGTCGTTTGCGTCTCTCCAGCAAAACGAATAAGATGATCTACTACAAAGGCGCAATCACCAGCCAAGATTTAAGATAGCAGTCGTTTGCTTCGGTGATCCGTATAGCTGTATTTTACCCTGCTCTCTGCAACACCGTGTCATGACGAAGAGCTGGAACGGTCACGGTTTGTGCTGGCCTCTTGGTTGACACAAACCCGCGTCGCCCGCATCGGCACCGAGTGCGCTTGGGCTGTTGATGCTCAAGCCTTTCATCCGCGGCTTGTCGCCAGCTCATCCTGCTGCTCAACGGTGAGGAAGCGGCGAGAGTAACCTCGGAAGTGAATGTAAATCCTCGTTCATTCAGTTATCCGGTGTCAAAGTGTGGAAGACGTCCAACGTGTACTGAGGGCGGGAACTACGAGCGTTTTGCCTTGCTTTTATAACCGAAACCAGACCAACGAGATAACTGCCTTTCGTACTCTAAAATGACGGAAGCAATAAGTTTCAACAGGTCAAGTACGTCACCGGGGATGTAGGCGAGACAGTGCACACTGTTTAAACGCTTGCAGTATCCACGAGTGGTACCAGGAAAGCGACGTCAACAGAGAAGGAGCTCGCGATTCAGCATTATGCACTGCTACGGGCCCGTGTATCTTCAAAGTTCGGGGTGGTGGCAGTATAAAAAAAAGACGCATCAGCAGCCCACACCAGTGTTCACGAATAACACCGGTCACAAACTCCCAAGCCCCACCGCTCTTCTCGACACCGACACGACATACGACAACAAACTGCATCAAAACGCCCCAAAAGTGAAGGCGTCTGCTCCCGTACTGCAACTGCTGCAACTAGCGGAAGTGAAGTGTTGGGCGGATGTCGGGATGTCCTTCACAAAAATATATAAAAAATGCTTTGCGCAAGGATCATTTTCATTTATTATTGTATACGTAATGACAAAATCCCAATAATTTGTTTTCCTATCTGATTCAAGCTAGTCGGACTGCTCATAACACTGGTTAAGCAAGAAAATAACAAAAATTTGAACTTTTTCATGACCGGTTTAAGATTTATTGCTAATATATCGTTATTTATTGCAACGGACTAACATTATAGATTTTGCCTCCATACTTTTTAAATGCAAACAGTTCTAACACACGGCTGTCCATTGCGCCGTGTTTTGTGTATTCTTCTATAAATCTGTAATGGTCAGCGACCAAAGAGCTCACCCGCACATGTCAAGCTTATATGCGCCGCGGGGAGCAATGGATATCGAGTAGGAAATGTCGGGCGTCGTGTCGGTTGTTGTTTTTGTGCACATGTCGGTGCTGTGTAGCTGTGTGCTGTGTTGCCTGCGTTGTATGTAGGGTTGCTGTGTAGTAGTGGTCGTTCGCAGTGTTAACAGACTCGTCTTTTTTTTGAAAACAGGCTGCTAGAAATCTTGATAGGTGGCGCAAGTTACCGCACGATTCTAAATAGTTTGCTCAAGTTATTTATCCATGTAAGTTCGGCATTCTTTTTTTTGTTTTGTTTTTTTGTTTAGCGGCTTGATGAAGCTACCGACGCCGCCGACAACGCACGTACGTACCTTTGCAAGTAGCTACGTCCGCCGCTTGGAGACTTTACTGTGTATAAAAGACATCGAACGAGAACTAACGTGCCCTGTGTGCTTTCAATTCGGCTGAAAGGCGCGCGGCTCGCTGGGCTCGTCTCTCGCCTGTTCTCGGCCGCTGGCCGCCATGTTTCATAAGAAACACGCTCGAAACGGTTTTGCGGAAGGCAGACACGGTGTAGCGTGTTAAGTTTACACAGCACCTGTGTAGACGTAAAACACAGATGGCCTCGTGTAAAACGAACACGTTTCGACGTGTCCGCTATGGGACAACGGTTTACACGTCTGGGCGTGTTATTTTTGCTAACAGTGTAGCTGTCTTTGGGGGTTTGTGTTTGTTCTTTGTCCCTCTTTTTCCCCTTGTTCTTAGTCCCTCTTTTTACCCTTCTCTAGGGATTATTTTCGTCATTGTCCAGCACCCTGGCAACTTTGTATTTAATTGCATTATAATCATAACCTTAAAATGCAAGCCTTTTGCCCGTGTTGGTGACTTGTGGCAGCGGATAAAACCTATTTGGTTTACCGACGTCTAACAGTTGGTAAAGTGCTCCACTGGAAATGGAGATGTCCCGGGTTCGATACCCGGACCAGGCAGATTTTTTCGGTCGCGTACCAGTCACCTAGCTGTCTTTGGAGGTTTGTGTTTGTCCTTTGTCCCTCTTGATCCAGTTCTCAGGGGATTATTTTTGTCATTCTTGTCCAGCTCGCTTACACCTTTGCATTTAATTGCATTATAATCATAACCTTAAAATGCAAGCCTTTTGCCCGTGTTGGTGTTAGACTAGTGGCAGCTGATAAAACTCGTTTGCTCTACTGACGTCTAACCACTAGTTAACTCAGTTGGTAGAGCGCTCCACGGGAAATGGAAATGGAGGCGGATTTTTTCGGTCGCTCACCAGTCACCTAGCTATGTAGAAGTCGGTTTATCGCCCGATACATTCACCACGAGAATAAAAAGAGAAACACCTTCTATCTACGTGAGAAAGCATGATTGCGCTTTAAGACAAGGACAGAGGAAGAACAGGCACCACAGAGCGCTAACTTTCAAATGATTTATTTCAAGAGCCTCAGCCTAGGTACACACTGCGTCACTGCACCACATCTCCATCTATCTACGTTTGCAAGTACGGCCTCTGGGGCCGCCGTCTTGCTATCGGTGTCGGTAGATCGTCTGATAGTCAGCCATTGCTGAGGCGTACCCACGGTATCCAGACTGCGGCCCCCCCCCCCCCCCCCCCCAAAAAAAAAAAAAAAAAGAAAAAAAATGTGTTTTTTTCCACAGTGACCAGACTAGCTGTCGAAACACGGCGGCTTGCAAACATCTATAATCCGCCTACTTTTGCAGTTCTACGCGTGAGGGTAATTTTATTGGCATATAAATCTTGCACATTGTCAACAGTAACATATAGGAATGTTGGCGCTACTCGTACAAGGCCTAAGTTATTTTCAAACGTTATTCTTGTTTATATTTGTCGCTTGTCGTCACACGCAGTAGGCAATATATGAAATTGAAACCGGAATGCTGGAAAGTTAAACATCGTTCGCTGATAAAAAAAATACTGTAATTAAAGCAATCACACTTTTATAGTGTTATTAAATGTACCTACTACTTGCTACAACCCAAGTAGCATGGGTAATTTCTGTTATCCACCGGCAAAGAGACAAAATATGCGTGCGTCTTCCCATAAAATGCAGAGGAACACCGCAAAAGTGGGCTCGTTGCTGTCTGCTTCAATTTGAAACCGGAAGATTCATAGTCACTAGCGCCAGTTGACCCTCTAGCGTGCGTTATAATAACTCTGTTATGAGAACACACGCTACCAACGTCTGCGACGCCCTCAAGAAGTGTCCATGAAAGAAGCCTGTCCGCCATCGCCTGCTTTCGTCTGCTCTACCGTCTCCCACCGTCGGAGACGACCGCAAGGCGCGAAAGCCATGCGTCTGTAGATGTACGCTAAAAAATAACCAAAAAGACAAAAAAAAAAAAACAAAAAAAAACAACAACAACAACAGAATAAACGGTTGGACGATTTGCAGAGCAGCGGGCCTCTTTTACGGGAACACACGTCTTAATTCAGCAACAACACGTGCAAACGAACAAATCAAGCCAGATCGTGCAAAATAGTTGACGAGGAACACTAGGCTTATGCAAATCCCGCAAAGGAAACAAGTACCCGCACAACACTTCCGGAGTCGTGTACTGGTAAAGTTGCCTGCAAAAAAAAAAAAAAAAAAAAGGTTGCCTTGATTTAGTGATATTTTTTAAACATCTCGGTGAACGCGAGACGACTCGTTCTCTTAAAAATAAACGACCTATACTCGGCAACAACTTTTCTTGGCAATGCAGTGGAAGGTACAGGCCCGCGTCCCCTCTCCCATTTTGAGTGTACGCAGGCTCCCCTCCTCCCTATTTCCGGGGAGAGGAGGAGAGCCCGCGCACACTCAAAATGGGAGAGGGGACGCGGGCCTCTACCTTCCACTGCATTGCCAAGAAAAGTTGTCGCCGAGTATAAACGAGTTACACGGTGTTTGTAACTGCTCGCCTCAGACGCCGGCAGCGATGATTGTT
The DNA here is from genome assembly GCF_016920785.2 of Ixodes scapularis. Classification (NCBI taxonomy): domain Eukaryota; kingdom Metazoa; phylum Arthropoda; class Arachnida; order Ixodida; family Ixodidae; genus Ixodes; species Ixodes scapularis. The sequence goes on from NW_024609857.1 coordinate 190,333,396, forward strand.
ATCGTTAGTAACCAAAACGGAAGAAGCGTCTCGCGATAATTAAAATATACAAAAAAACAATCTTGATTTTATCAAGACTTTCTTAAACATAAGATTATGTTGAACAAAACACTACTACGGCTCGAAAAAACAGATTTTACGAAAAATAAATTTCACACGTCAATCATGTCTCTAGCCAATGGGGTAGGTATAAGCACGGTGTAAGCACTGGGCGGGACTTAGCGGGCCGCAGCCTCTAACTTCTCCACCTAAAATTGCGTCTAACGGCGTAAATATTACGAAAAAAACTTTTTTTTCGTTAAAACATATTTTTGCTCTGTTATATACGTGTCCCATATAAGCCTTTAAATATTATTTTTTTTTTCAGTTCAATTAAGCCTTTTGGTTAGATTTTCGCCATCAAGATGTCTTAGAGCTAAAATTGCGCACAAATACTGATTGTACCACATTTCAAAATATACGCTTCCGCAGCCGTTGTACCTAATTTATGCGCCGTGTTGTACTGGTGCTTCGAACGTACAGGCTCCATAAAATTCCCGCTTGGTATAGCATCTTGAACGTCCACCTTCACCAGGCTCCAGAAGACCGCCATTAGATTGGCACAAATGCCGAACCCTACACCGTTAGCAAAAATAACACGCCCAGACGTGTAAACCGTTGTCCCATAGCGGACACGTCGAAACGTGTTCGTTTTACACGAGGCCATCTGTGTTTTTCGTCTACACGGGTGCTGTGTAAACTTAACACGCTACACCGTGTCTGCCTTCCGCAAAACCGTTTCGAGCGTGTTCCTTATGAAACATGGCGGCCAGCGGCCGAGAACAGGCGAGAGACGAGCCCAGCGAGCCGCGCGCCTTTCAGCCGAATTGAAAGCACACAGGGCGCGTTAGTTCTCGTTCGATGTCTTTTATACACAGTAAAGCCTCCAAGCGGCGGACGTAGCTACTTGCAAAGGTACGTACGTGCGTTGTCGGCGGTCGGCGGCGTCGGTAGCTTCAACAAGCCGCTAAACAAAAAAAAAACAAAAAAAAAAAAAGAATGCCGAACTTACATGGATAAATAACTTGAGCAAACTATTTAGAATCGGGCGGTAACTTGCGCCACCTATCGAGATTTCTAGCAGCCTGTTTAAAAAAAAAAAGACGAGTCTGTTAACACTGCGAACGACCACTACAACACAGCAACGCTACATACAACGCAGGCAACACAGCACACAGCTACACAGCACCGACATGTACACAAATACAACAACCGACACTACGCCCGACACTTCCTACTCGATATCCATTGCTCCCCGCGGCGCATATAAGCTTGACATGTGCGGGTGAGCTCTTTGGTCGCTGACCATTACAGATTTATAGAAGAATACACAAAACACGGCGCAATGGACAGCCGTGTGTTAGAACTGTTTGCATTTAAAAAGTATGGAGGCAAAATCTATAACGTTAGTCCGTTGCAATAAATAACGATATATTAACAATAAATCTTAAACCGGTCATGAAAAAGTTCAAATTTTTGTTATTTTCTTGCTTAACCAGTGTTATGAGCAATCCGACTAGCTTGAATCAGATAGGAAAACAAATTATCGGGATTTTGTCATTACGTATACAATAATAAATGAAAATGATCCTTGCGCAAAGCATTTTTTATATATTTTTGTGAAGGACATGCGGACATCCGCCCAACACTTCACTTCCGCTAGTTGCAGCAGTTGCAGTACGGGAGCAGACGCCTTCACTTTTGGGGCGTTTTGATTAAGGATGTCGCGAACCGCCCCAGGTTCGATTTCGAAAGGTTTCGATATTTGCGAAGCGAACTGAAGTTCGATTTCGAAAAATTTCGATATTTTCGTATTGACCGAGGTTCGAAATCGAAAAATTCGCAACTTTCGATCACAGTGAAGTTTCGAAATCGAAAAGTTCGAAACTTTCACGGTTTCTAAAATTTCGGATTCGAATATTTCGAATATTTTTTTACTTCAGGTTCGATAAATTCGAAGATTTCGAAATTCTTTGGAAAAAAATCGAAAACTTCGAACGCTTCGAATTTTTATAGACATGAAGTTCGAACAATTCGAAGATTTCGAATTTTTTTTCTGCATGAAGTTCGAAAAGTTTGAAGGTTTCGATTTTCTTTTAACGCTAAATTCGAAAAAAAAACTTCGAAGATTTTGAATTCCTTTCTAGTCCACGTTTTCAAAGTTCGAAGTCCGGTTTTCAAATTCCTCCACAGTTCGTTTCAAATAACGTTTTCACGACTCACTGGTTTCCACAAAATCAAGTTTAGAAAAGTTAGGGTGTGATATCTAGATTCTGCGAAGTTGGTCAGGCAATTAAATGAGACGACGAGTGTCCCGGATGTGCTGGAATATTTGCCAGTGCAGAGTGACTTGAGACCATAGATCAGTAACTGGGACCGCCAGCCCGGGGGGGGGGGGGGGGGTCTTTAACCTGCATCACGCAGTAGTGATCACACGAACACACTGTTTTACGAGACTCATCCAGTTCGAAACGGCCAGGGGCGAGCAGGAGGTTGAGGCTCAGAAAAACCTTGAAGCGACCTGGCAAACCACCTCGCCACCCCCTGCACGATGCTAGTAATCCGATCGAACGCCGCCCGAGTGACGCTGGCATATAGTAAGTTAAGTTTGTAATTGTCCTGGAGGTTTTTTTTCTGGGACGGAGGAATCGCCTCGCAAAAGCCGACACAACTCTAGGTTGAGGAGCGTTCTACCATACAAGTGGCGTCGGAAGAGGAAAAACGGGGGGAAAGAGAATAGCGGGGGGAGGGGGGGGGGGTCTTCAGTTCCCTTCCCCCCCCCCGCCCCCTTCCAGATATTTCGGACTGTTAAAGGAAACAATACGGGAAAGAGGGTGTGGTCGAGCTTATTTTAATCTGAAATTATTTATGCATATATATCGCTACTGTCGCTCTTCACTGCATAAAAGATTGCGTAGATGGTCATTGTTAGAAACTCGTTGTCAGAAGGCATTACTCGTCACATGCTTAGTGGTTCGGAAGTTCAAAGCTATGTCTTTTCGACCTAAATACTTGTGCCCATTGTAAAAAAAAAAAAAAAAAAAAAAAAAAATGCAAGAATAAAAAGCTGGAAAAAAAAAAACTATCAAGAATTCGCCGGAAGTGTTGTATTCTTGCATATTCAGAGGTTCAGAACTTCGAAACAAGTTTCTTTTACCAAAATGTGTACAGGCTAAAAGAAACACGTCCCAGGAACGTGAAGCGAAAAAAAAAAAGTTTTCTTTTAATGACGTGCTGAACTTGAACACCATTAGAAATCTTCTCAGATAAGTTAATTAATTCCTTAACGTAAAAAAACAATAAATACATTATTTTGTATTCTGCAGATGGCAATGATATGTACTGTATGTGGTGTTAATTTAAATGCGATACCTCAAACAACTTAGACAAAAATAGATATCAAGTGACTGACTTTTCAGGATTCGAAAGTTCGAAGCTTTTCGAATTCTCTTGATAAATAAGTTCGAAAGTTCGATATTCATCGAATTTTTTGGTCAGTCAAGTTCGGAAGTTCGAAAAGCATCGAACTTTGAGGCGCAATAAGTTCGAAAGTTCGTAAAAGATCGAATTTTTTAGCGTAATAAGTTCGACGGTTCGAAAAACGTCGAACTTCTTAGCTTAACAAGGTCGAAAATTCGACTTCTGTCGAATTTTACGATGTAAACAATTCGAAAAATCGAAATCTTTCGAACCTTTCGAACCGCTTGAATCGATCATCGAAACTTCGATTCGAAAAAAGTTCGCGGCATCCCTAGTTTTGATGCAGTTTGTTGTCGTACGTCGTGTCGGTGTCGAGAAGAGCGGTGGGGCTTGGGAGTTTGTGACCGGTGTTATTCGTGAACACTGGTGTGGGCTGCTGATGCGTCTTTTTTTTATACTGCCACCACCCCGAACTTTGAAGATACACGGGCCCGTAGCAGTGCATTATGCTGAATCGCGAGCTCCTTCTCTGTTGACGTCGCTTTCCTGGTACCACTCGTGGATACTGCAAGCGTTTAAACAGTGTGCACTGTCTCGCCTACATCCCCGGTGACGTACTCGACCTGTTGAAACTTATTGCTTCCGTCATTTTAGAGTGCGCAAGGCAGTTATCTCGTTGGTCTGGTTTCGGTTATAAAAGCAAGGCAAAATGCTCATAGTTCCCGCCCTCAGTACACGTTGGACGTCTTCCACACTTTGACACCAGATAACTGAATGAACGAGGACTTACATTCACTTCCGAGGTTACTCTCGCCGCTTCCTCACCGTTGAGCAGCAGGATGAGCTGGCGACAAGCCGCGGATGAAAGGCTTGAGCATCAACAGCCCAAGCGCACTCGGTGCCGATGCCGGCGACGCGGGTTTCTGTCAACCAGGAGGCCAGCACAAACCGTGACCGTTCCAGCTCTTCGTCATGACACGGTGTTGCAGAGAGCAGGGTAAAATACAGCTACACGGATCACTGAAGCAAACGACTGCTATCTTAAGTCTTGGCTTGTGATTGCGGCTTTGTAGTAGATCATCTTATTCGTTTTGCTGGAGAGACGCAAACGACGGGCATAACAAAATCGCTTGCATATTCCGCATATCTCACAAAAGCATTTACCCTGTCACCTTGCGAAAAGCGCGAAACACGGAGTGTGCACCGTCCTAAGCTTCCCGTTTTTTACCTGCTTTAGAGCAGTTTGTACCTGCTAGTAGATATGCCTACTGAAACTGAAACAGGGCAGTGCCAGAGAGAAAGAGACAAAGTTGAGAAAGCTTGCTCGCTCTCCAATTTCTCAACTCTCAAGTGATTGTACCATAATAAATGCACCAACACGTCTTCCAAAATAAAGAAAGAGCACTACGTTCACAACATAAAAAATGGTCTCAGTACATGCATCTGTGGGAAGGTAGGAAACCTTGCCCTAATTTATTCACGCCGCATGATTGGCGCAACAAACTCGTTGCAGGACCGAATCATCTATATACTCGAGCGGTGTGCGTCGCTATGCGAACGCAGTCCAACACGAAGCATAAAAAAACGGCAGATTTAAGACAACAATCCGGAGTCCATTATTCAATTAAAACAACGTAATTTTGTTGAAAACGCCCGCTGCTTCTTACTCACGGTATGTGTCAGGATACTTCCACAGTTTGAAACGGAACGAAGGAAGATTTACTTTTACAAACGCTCGCTGCGTCCTCCCGGACCAGCTGGACCGGATCAGCTGACGACGACTGGACTGTACCCGTTGAACCTCCACCACGCAACAAACAATTTGCGCTCCGTGTTAAAAGCGTGGTTCAAACAGACCCGGAATACGAAGCACCGCACCACACACGTCGAATGTTTCAGCTCTTTTTCGCATCGCCGGGTTGCACCAAACAGAACGAGATCGCCGAAGTCAACGCCGCGCTGTCGTGAACCTTGGCTTGTGGTTGCGAACTCGTGGACCCTGTGACTCCCTTCGCCTTCAAAGCACACACGACGATTACGAATGCTACTTTCCGTCTTCCAGGAACATCACAGGGGCACTTCTCCGGTCACGTCTTCACTATGTGCTCGCAAACACCGAAGCTCTATGCGAAGCTTCTCGCGTCCCGTCAAACCAAAACAGTAGCGGCGCCATGCGTACTTGCCAGATTTTCTCCGGTCAAACAAAAACAACGAAAGCCACCGGCGCTTGCTTCCAGCGTACATCGGCGTTGCGCTTGCGCCGTGGCCAGATCGCTTGCAGTTGAAGGTTGAAGCAAAAACGAAACCAACTGCAATGTCACGTGTTCACATCGAGGACACGCTTTTTATATCCATTTTAACTGTTTGGAACGAATAATTAGACCGATGACTTTATTTGTGGTGTCTAAGAAACTGTTATCAGGACCCCTAAACTAAATACAAACATGGGCGGCATGAGGGAAGCCGCATTGCCATCGACCAGAAGATGGCGGCGAGCACGGTAAGCGCGGGTTTCGCCAACGCCCTGCGACATGACGCAATTGCTTTTGGTGCATATCTGTCTCCGATATATGCTTCTTTCCGCGGCATTTGTTTCGACGGTCCTTTCTAAGTGTGTCCCCAAGCATTCCGGTGCTTCGATAGCCGGCAATGCCGCGGTCGTCGCCGGGGGCGATGCGTGTTATCGAGGTCGGCTACACGGTTATGCGTGTATGACCGAACCAAAGCACGTTTTTTACAACCTCGCATGATTTCTGAACGAATTATCCGTTACTCATCGTGTAAATTTATGGTAATTTGTGTAAATAGCGTGTTTTTCACCCCAAATATTCGCCAAATACACGGGACTTGCTAACAGTGTAAAATGATGATAGTGATCAATGTTGAAAGACCAGATTTCCAAAAAGTGTCTAATAGTTAAATGGATATGACAGAGGGAATTACATTGTCTCTGAATTGTAAATAAAAAAAAAAGTGAACCAAAAAAGCAAGAAAACATCCTGCAACACGGCTTACAGAACGCAGTACCTCCCATGCACAACAGGAGTGGTGTACCACATTCCCCTGTCTTGCGGGAAATGCTACATTGGCCAAACAGGCCGATGTATCAACGACAGAGCCCGTGAGCACGCAACGTCTCTAAAGGGAACAGCGGAAGGACATCTGGCAGCTCATTGGAGGACATGCCAGTGCAGTGTAGCTTTGAAAAATACCACCATTCTTGCAAGAAACAACAATCCTCATGCACGCGAAATGCTCGAGGCGCTCGACATTGAGGAGCACGCCAAGGATTGTGTCAGCACGCCATCAATCACCATACACAAAAAAGAAAGACAATACCTACGGAATGTCATGCCCCAAACAACAGCAGCACGAGCAAGTAGCGGGCTATAGTTCAAAAACAATAATTTGCTAGGAATGCTGTGCAAATGATTTGTATATATTTTTTGTATAAGTGTAAATATGGGAAGTGATCTTTAATAGTGGAATAGGGCAATTTATAAAATAGGTTTATCGCGCTCCACTTGGGACTCAAAAAGAAGGAGCAAAAGCGCAAGGAAGAAGATTACACTAAAATATCGTTGGTAGTCAGCTGTGTCTCCTATCCTGTCCTTTCTGTCTTCGTGTTCTAGTTATTTCTAAAGTTCAAGCTGATATATTTACAAGTATGTACCAACAAGCTCAACTCTTCACCGTTATGCAGTTCCTTTCTAGTTATTTGAGCCCCTCCTTCCTATCTATTCATCTACTGGACCCACAAACGCTTAGTTTGTTCATTGCCGCCACTACTTGCCGGGGAAGACTACTAGCGCGCAGCATCAACAAGAAAATCATCCTGGCAGATGTCAGACAAATTTTCGGAATTATAACACCGTCACAAGGGCACGCTATGCGAGTGAGCAAGATTCTCAGGTCCGAGACGGAGGCAACAACGGCTTCTCACAGATTTTCTACGTGCCAAATGTCCTCACTATAACGTTTTTATGAATTACCTGACAATGGCAAGATACACAACAAAAACCATCTGGACGAATTATTACCTTCCATATTTGAAACAGCACCTGGCAAGGAAAGCCAAAGAACACCCAGAACGGCGAGCCCTCCAGGTCATTGGAGACGTCACCATCTCAGCTAAGGCAAGAAAAGTACTTGAACAAGGACCAAAGTCTGCATTGCCACCTCGGCTGCAACCCATCGACAAGGTGGCCCTTGTCAGAAGTATTGCATCCAAGGCTGATGTTGAAAACGCTGCGCAGGTAATCAACGAGGAAATCGATTGCATCGCGAGCCTAAGAAGCTCAGTAACACCAGGTATGAGCTTTCGTCCCACAATACAGGAGCTAATTAGCAAAGATCTCAATTTATGCGTTTCCGACAAGGAAGGCGGATTCGTCGTCCTAGATTCAGCCACATACAAAAAGAAAGCTTCTGCCGCCATGGCAAAGAACTTCATTGACGTGGACGCAAAAACACACAAAAAAGCAAAACAAGCGGTTCTGAAGCTCCTTGATAACAGCAACATGAACAGTATACGCACAAAAATAAGACAAACAAAGAAAGGACAGCTGCAAGTTTTTTTCTCTGCGAAAACCCACAAAGAGGGCATACCGTTTAGGGCCATTGTGTCGGAAAAAGGAACCTGGCAAATCCATCTGTCGACGTTCCTATCCCATCGCCTATCCTTGATACAATCGGATGATTTATACAAAATCAAGAATTCGGAACAATTAATTGCATATCTTCAAGAAAATGGAGCCGGTGTCACATCTGGATTTTCAATAGATATTCAAAACGTGTACTATTCGATTCCGCACACAAACCTTATGTCAATTCTCCGCTCTACCATTGAGAAGCAAGGCACCACAGCTTTTCAGAACGCCGCAGGAATAAATGTAGACACCTTTTTAGAACTATTTGGTGTATATGTAAACGCGACTGTGGTGGTATATCAAGACCAACCAATGGTGAAAAAAAGCGGAGTATGCATTGGATCTCGAGTGGCGCCGCAGCTATGGGATATGTACCTGGCGGCATGCGGCAAGATCATCGAAAAAAACCTGAAACAAACAGGCATCCAGGCGATTTTCCGTTACGTGGACGACTAAATACTAAGTGCCACGGAGGTCGACGACCAGATAAACGGATCCAGAGACACAGTTCTTAGATGCTTCAAAGAAAGTTGCCCCGACTTGGTTTTCACCTATGAAGCACCTGTCGAGAAAAATATAAAATTTCTAGATCTCAATCTGACTTTCAATCAAGGACACGTGTACTGGAGTATGAACCCCGGTCAGCGAAAGGATTTCTGCCGTTCACATCTGGACACTCAAGAACCATCAAGAGGAGTGTCGCTAGCACGGCTCTAATCTCTGCCCTACACAAATCGTGTGAGCATCAAATAGGGCAAAGTTTTGAAAAACAGATGCGCCGCCTACGAGATTCGGGATATCCAACTAGTCTTATGGTGCCAGTCTGTGAGAACATCTGCAAAAAGTTGAAGCATACAAGGCAGGAAAACGGAGACGCTGACAAAACTCGACGGAAGATCGTGGTGCTACCGTACATTCATGGAATTACCCACAAATTGAAAAAAAAAAAATTGCAGCAAGAAATGACGTAGTAGTAGTATGCTCCGCGCCCAACAAAGCATACTATATGTGCAGTGAAGTGAATCAAAAAAGCAAGAAAACATCCTGCAACACGGCCCACAGAACGCAGTACCTCCCATGCACAACAGGAGTGGTGTACCACATTCCCCTGTCTTGCGGGAAATGCTACATCGTCCAAACAGGCCGATGTATCAACGACAGAGCCCGTGAGCACGCAGCGTCTCTAAAGGGAACAGCGGCAGGACACCTGGCAGCTCATTGGAGGACATGGCAGTGCAGTGTAGCTTTGAACAATACCACCATTCTTGCAAGAAACAACAATCCTCATGCACGCGAAATGCTCGAGGCGCTCGCTATCCAGGAGCACGCCAAGGATTGTGTCAGCACGCCATCAATCACCATACACAAAGAAGAAAGACAATACCTACGGAATATCACGCCCCAAACAACAACAGCACGAGCATGTGGCGGGTTAGTTTAAAAACAATAATTTGCTAGGAATACTGTGCAAATGATATGTATATATTTTTTGTATAAGTGTAAATATCGGAAGTGATCTTTAATAGTGGAATAGGGCAATTTATAAAATAGGTTTATCGCGCTCCACTTGGGACTCAAAAGGAAGGAGCAAAAGCGCAAGGAAGAAGATTACACTAAAATATCGTTGGTAGTCAGCTGTGTCTCCTATCCTGTCCTTTCTGTCTTCGTGTTCTAGTTATTTCTAAAGTTCAAGCTGATATATTTACAAGTATGTACCAACAAGCTCAACTCTTCACCGTTAAGAATCTATCATGCGGCATCGACCATTGTAGTGCAGTAGAATTGGGAACTACCAGTAGCGAGCTTAAAACGCGTGGAAAATGCATTTCAGGACTTTTTTTTTTAAATTATTTGTGAAGTTTTTAGGCACAGTCAAAAAACAGCAACACGTCTGTAAATAAAAACGGCTGAACAATGCTTTCGATAGAGCTAAACATGTACCCGTTAAAGGAGCTGCGCAACCATTCCAGTGCTAGCCGCATAAATAATTTGGGAGTTGGTGTCTCGACCTTGCTGAAGTAAAGAACAAAAAACCGCTTTTGCCTGCATGTCCTAGTTTTTATTGTAAAAATTGACAAAATTGAAGTTTTCGGCACCTCTCAACTCCTTCACCATCTTCCGAGTCACGTGCGCTGTGACGTGAAAGGGGGACGCGCGGGGTTCCGGTGAAGCTCTCTCTAGAGCTATCAGTGATCAACGAGAACTCACCCGCTCGCGACCACGTGATCACGTGCTTGCGCAGCGCGATCAACATGACGAAAGGAGGAAAGTCTCGCCCGGGTCCGGCCGTCCCCGTTCGGCTTTGCCCCCGTAAACCTCCGGCTTCGTGAGGCTGTTCGCGGTAGCAGATAGAGCTGACGATTTTGCTGACTTCGGATAAATGGCGCCACTAAAACTCCGGATAATAAAAGTTTTGTCGATGATACCAGGTTTTTGACGCATTTATATTAATGTGGAACGACAAGATTTATAGAAATTTTATCTTTTATCGAGCGGGTACTGCAGAAGTTCCTATCTTTTTACAACTCCCCCATCGACGTCATGCCGCGTGGTTCTTATGGCCGCCGCTCGCGGCTGCAGGTCTGGAAATGTACCGGTAAAGGGCCTCTAACAAAATCCTTCCTGCTTGAAAGAAGATGAGGAGGAATAAAGGGTTCTTTCTGGTCTCGCTCCAAGTGGCTGACACATTTTCGATACATGGTGTCAGAAGTGGGATTTGTTTAGTACAAAGAACGCCGATATGGAACATCTGCCCCCTCCCGAGTGCATTGTGATTTCTGACAGCGCCGCAGAGAATTGGAAGAAGTTTCGGCAGCGTATCAGAGCTGTTCTTCAAGACCACAGCACCAGCGAAAGAGAGGACGCCAGCGCACAAAGCTGCCGTTTCTCTGCATGTAGCTGGACCATAAGCTATTGACGTATTCAACACATTTCCACTGACAGCGGCTCAGCGAGAAGACTACGATGCCATCGTCCAAGTCTTTGAGGACTACTGCAGCCCGAAGTGCAACGAGACATACAAACAGTACGTGTTTAGAGCAAGGCAGCAGAAAGAAGGCGAGAGCTTCGAGCAGTTTCTTCGCGACGTGCAGCTTAAGGCTCAGACATGCAACTTTGGTGAACTGAAGGACCCCATGGTCAGAGACCAGCTTGTCTGCGGAACGACAGACAAAAAGTTGAGTGCTCGTCTTCTGCGAGAGAGGAACCTTACTTTGGAATTGGCCATCGAGGTCTGGAAAGCTGCGGAATTAGCGGCTGCCCAGAATCGCACCCTCGAGGGCGAAGCAAAGATTCACTGAGTCAGCAAGTCATCAGCAGCACCAGGACGAGCCCCTTAAGACAAACAAAGGCGTCAGTGTGGCTACTGTGGAAGAAGCCATGAACCAAGGAAGTGCCCTGCGTGGGGCCAAACGTGCACGGCCTGCAAAAAAAAAAAAAAAAAAAATCACTTCTCATCTTGCAACCGAAGTAAAAAAAAAACGTTCACGAGGTGCGAGCACCGACAGCAGAGGAACTGGAGCAGTCGCTTGAAGACTCAGAAAACTACTTCCAGATACTAGCAATACAAATTGACCAGGGGTGCTATTCTGGTCGCAAACAGTCACGTTCGTGTTTCTCGAAAACTCCTCCCCCCTACGAACCGCTCGCTCCTATTGGCCACAGCGCGCATGGAGAGCTCGCGCTGTCGCCATGGAAACATTCTAGAAACTCGAACACTTCAGCCCGTCACAAACAGTCACTTTCGCCTTTGGCTGATGACGTCAAAATGACGTATGACGGACGTTCCACTATATTATCTGCGGCGCTAACATTTGATAGCTGAACCAAATAAGATGGCCGCTTTTCTCGTTGTACAACGTTCGCTGGACCAAGGCGCACAACAACGGATATTCAGAAAACACGCCAATGCTTTCGCGATGTCGGAAGAGACATTTCGGTGTCAGTACCGGCTGTCTAAGAGCACAGTGACATGGCTCTGCGATCAACTTCGCGATGAAGAGGGAATACGGCGCCAACGAGAGACGGAGACGACGATTACCGTTGAGCAGCAAGTTCTAATCGCGCTTCGGTTCTTCGCCACGGGTGGCTACCAAGGTGCCATAGCTACCGACGAAAGCCTGGCCGTCGTTCAATCGACGGTCAGCAGAGCTGTGACGGCGGTGGCAAACGGCATTGTGAACAAGCTGGGAAGGGACGGCTGGGTCGATTTCCCAAGGAGCGAGGCGGCCAAGGCAGCCGCGAAAGAAGGCTTCCGTCGCCACCACGGCAAGCTAACCAACATCGTGGGATGCGTCGACGGAACCTTCGTAGCTATACTTGGACCAAAGGAAACCGACACCGTCGTGCCGGCGTCGTATTGGTGCCGCAAGCATCACTATGCCATTAACGTCATGGTGGTAAGTTCATGTTGCGTTTCTAGTATATCTGGTATTCACTGGCGGCCATAGCTGAGCTCACTGCCGCTGAGCACGAGCTGACGGCAGGCTTCCACAACGCTTCCAGCGTGCACACCGCACGCCATCAAAATTGTTTTCCTTGGGAGACAATAAATAAGAACTCATCACGAGCGTGTGCTGTGAGCAGTAACCTCAAATATGTCGTCCAGTGAATACCACCTATACAGTTCATTTCTAAGTGCACACAATCACAATAAGTGCGCATACTGCGCAAATTTTCAGGGTAATCATTTACACAGCACAGGATGAGAATGGCCCCCCTCCCCCCTTTAGTCTCTCAACGACGGTTATCTTGATGGTGTGGAATGCACCTTTCGGAAGAACTGCGAAGGCGCATATTTATATCCTGTGGGACCAGCGCGCTCTCAACAGCGACGACAACTAGAGGGGCTTGTACACACGCGATGGTGTAGACTGATGACATATTAGTCATTTAAGCTACCGACCTTTTTTTTTTCAGTTCATGCGGTCCGGCGTTTCCCGACGCACGTGAGCTTTGGCCAGTGCTTGGTACCATTTGATCGCACTAAACATTGTTTGTTTCGGCACTCGGTGGTCCCACCGGATATAACAATGGATAACTTAACCGGGACACGGACAGACACCCAGCCATCCTAACAACCACAACTATTGCCTCCATTGAATACCACCTGAAGTGGTGGTTGTCTTTGCTGAGCACGCACTAACTGCACACTAAATGCGAGCCTCCGCAGTGCTTGCGGACGCCCATACACATCATCAAGATAGTCGTCCTTGGCAAATTAAGATGGGGGAGGAGGGAAGGGGCTCGTTTTGAGATTGTGACATGAACAGCGCGCATCACTATGGCGTCCAGTGACGTGAACACCACTTATACCTGCAGATGAGTCGGTGCAGATGCACCGATTCGGCTTCATCTCTCTAGTTCTTGGACATTGGGCCGTATGTCTGCACAGGAGCTCATAATGTGGTCGTTTTTCATCAGAGCTGTTTATTTTTTTTAAACAGATTTGCCACGCCGATATGCGCATCGAGTGCATCGACCCCACAATGCCTGGCTCAACTCATGACTCTTTCGTGTGGAAGAGTTCCTGGCTCCGTAGACAGCTCATGCAAGGTCGAATCCTGGGACCCGGCGAGGCCCTCTTGGGTAGGTAATCTGAAGAGCGCTATGATACGGGGACAGCTTTCTTAGATAACGTAGTCAAATGTGTGGGCACCCGTACTCCGTGAGTGATGGACAGTACTATTCACGGGCTCCCACAAAAAAAAAAAAAAAAAAAAAAACTAAACTATGTGACCTATAGCTATACTATGTGCGAGCACCATCACATAACGGATAAAAGTGAAATGTGAGACACGGTATAGCTTCAGCGTTAGCTAACGCAGCACTAAAAAATTCATATAAAGTCTGAACGTTGCCATTTTAGCCACAAACCGCGACAGGAACACGACGAAAGTTATGTCAATACAGTGATTACAAGAACAGTAGAACAAATGGCGAATACGCTAGTACAAATACCCCGGCATGCAGTCACTTGTAAAAAGTGCGACAGGTACTCTGGTGCACATGGAGTGATTGTATGAAAGCAAAGTATCTCAATGGTCCGCAATTTACTGGCCCGAGTATTGCGGGAAACGCGATCGTCCTTCTTGCAGGAGACACGGCCTGGATGAAGTACCCCGATGATTAAACAGTGGCGCAGCTCGCGCATCCGGCCCTTGTGCCTTCAACACGAAAACTTCGAAAGTCGCAGACTGGCAAGCGGAGCCACTTTGTGTTGTTTGTAAAGAGTCAATCTATTGGGCCTACACTGTATATCTCGACCTTATGCTATGTATAAAGGTATATCACAACAGTATACACACTTGTGGGTATGCAAGTCTTGTTAGACATGATACACTTGATACCCTAATACCACAGGAAAAAAAGAATGTACTGTACGTCACCTTGAACGATATTTGATTTAGGCTGGCTCACGCTTTTGGCAACAAGTGGCTACATCTGCGAATGGTGCTGCAGTGTATATTAAAGATAGAGCTGAGAGGTGTTTTGCATCTTCATACAAAATAAATAATGTCGCGAGCGGCGTGAGGGAACATGCATTTATGTACTTCGTCTTTATTTCTGCATGCAGGCGACAGCGCTTACCCCCTGGAGCCATGGATGCTTACGCCTGTCACTAATGCTCGGGCCTGCAGACGGAGTGGAGCCGTGCAATACGGCGATATAACAGCCGCCATGCGTCAATGCGTTCCGTGGTGGAACGGTGCATTGGCCTTTTTAAGCAACGGTTCCGCTGCTTGCACAAGTATCGGACCTTGTTCTACTCGCCAGACATCGCCGGCACCATAATTTCGGCCTGTGCAATTCTCCACAACGTCTGCCTGTACGTTGGAGAGGCGGAACCACAGCCGGAGCCTGAGGACGACAGCAACCAGACCCCTCGACCAGAGCCAATCGCTAACCCCCCAGCTCTAGCACAGTTTGGCCAACTCTACGAGAGGGCACAGGCTGCGAGGGCTTCCCAGGTGGCTCGTTGTGAGAGGCCATGAGTCTCGTATACAGGACAGAGACCTGCGCCCCAAGCTATACAGCACCGTCAAACGCTCACACTGAGGTCCATAACACTTTTTATTTTCTGTGCCAATTCTCATACTCTTACTTGTGCCTCTAGACATGGACGAGCGAAAATGCAGTACGTGCATCTGGTCATCTAATCGCTATCGCAGGTCACAATGTTACGCCAGTATGACTGAATATCAAGAACAGTTTAATTTCTCTTTGTGTAAATATCCATTGCCTATGAAACCTTGTTTTGATTAGCCAGCATTGGATAGCTTCGCATTTTGAGCATTTGGTAACATTTTATCTAGAATGATCCGAGTGGTTGTTGATGTCATTTGGTCGCAGGATTGTAACTTTTAGGAGGCGCGACCGATTGCATGCTGAAGTAATAACGTGATTGAGCGAGTCCGAAGAAGCATAAGGAATGTATCAAAAGAGCTTAGGCCGAAAAGACCGCTAGTTTACATTATAATAAATGATCCATTTAATGTATACGTAAATGTTATGTCGTTCCTGTGTTGTATACGTCAACAAACAAGTTTCAATACTGGGAAGGTTTCCTATTAAAGTAATTTGATAGAAACCTTGGTTTCCGTTACCTTTTGAGGCTAGCAGTTTGGACGGTGTCGATGACAGAGGCTCCACGTAAACTGGTATTTCTGCCTGGTGTGGCAAATAACCAATACTATCTAAACACTCAAAACACAGAAATAATAATGTTTACATGCAATAACTTTTTCATTTTATTTTATTTTTCTAATATGATATGTTCTGTCTGCACATGTTGTTATGCAGTGTTACCCTGACTTAAAAATTTATTTCTGATAGCGTTGGTTTTTACGTTCCCGCTGCCGTGTTTCACAGTGATGGGCATTGTGACGCGTCTTAACTTCCTGTGCTTAACTCGTCAGTTTTTGTTATTTTGTCCTGTACAAAAGCCTCGCATTCATTAAAACGGCTTTTACATCTATCCTGTGTAGCAGCCCGAGTGCCAGTTTTGTCGCAGCTTTAGAGCTAATCCAGAAGATTTTTGCAAGAACCTCTCATAAAATACAAGATGTGCCCCATCAATAATCTTGTAAAAATAAAACTTGCTTGGTCCAGCTAAACACTGGACACTAAGTATACATATCTTGCCGTTTGAGGGTATGCGTGGGCCCTATAACTGCATAAGCACTGTACATCACGCAACAATTTAGATGCCCCTCTCACGATTTCCGATACACTTACGATAAACGCATTGTATCTATCATTTTGCTTCAAGTGGGGGCCACGAGGAATCTGTATAGTCTGAGAAGTCTTGTCAGTTATGCCGAAAACCAAATATTTTGTTATTGTCCTACTCGAAATAAACAACAGGCTTTTCCAGGGGTCCCCCGGTATGTGACAATCCAACAAGGCAAATCTTTACTAGTTATTGCCGCAGGTGTAGGGTTGACGTTAGTTTCTTTTTTTTTTTATTATTATTTTAATGTCATAAAATAGAAGACAACTATTTAAAACCATGGTATATCACTGTTACTAAAATAAAGCTCTAAATGGAATCCAAAAGTTGAATAAACAAACAAAAAATGTATGAGGGCATTCTTTTTATTTAATCTGAGAGGTTGAATCGTCGTAGCTACTGCTGCAACCGAGAGAGCAGATGCAGCATTACAGCTTCCACTTGGCGAAGGCAGCGCAGTAGTTCTGCTGAACTCTATAAGGAAGGGCACACATGTTACAATTGTGGATTCGAAAATCACTGTGCATAGGTGTCGGAAGAGCTGGGAAAGGGGGGAGGGAGGGACAATTACGTCTCCTTTAACAATCACACCCCCTGTGCCCCCCTCCCCCTTCCCTCTGTCTGGACGCCACTGGGGCTGCAGTAAGACCTCCGTCCCCACCTGTGCTTGCTGCTCTGCCTGATGCTGTAGGATCTGTAGCTGTTGCTGTCCCTGCTCTCGCTGCAGCTCCAACCTGGCTCTAGCCGTCTCAGCTAGTAGCTGTTGTGAGGCTACTACGGCAGCCACAGCTGCATCGCCTGATGATAGACCCGCGCGGGCGATCCTCGGGGGAAAAGACCGGCGGCGGGCAGGTCTCGGTGTGCCACCTGAAAGCATATAGACGTGGGACACACGAGCAACTGCATGACACTGAGGTATATATCACTAGTTGAAGACCTGTAGCCTTAACTTCCTCCGTTGTATACCTTGGCAGAAAAACATACCGTGCTTGTTGCGTACTGTTCTTTAAAAAATAGCGATCGATCTGGAATCGTGACAAACAGAAATCGACTTCGCAAAGTGATAAAAAAAAAACGGCATGGCACACCAAGGCAGGCTAGAACCAGAGAAACGTGACGCGACGCGAGCGGCAAACGCTGCCAGCATGAACCTTTGGAGCGGTAACTATAGTAACGTCGTGAAACAAGCATTTGTACAAATTTCCTTCTCTTCCACTTCCCTGAAAATCTAAGTCGACATACAGGGGGCTTTTATTTTATCCTTTACACAATAAAAGAAAGTGACATCTACGCGAATGCTGTCTTTATTGTGCTTGTGGGGTTTGGCGTACATCAGATGACACGATAAACGTCACAATTTGTTGACTAATTAACCGAATACAATAAATCACCTTTTAATTAGCAGCTTAATTGGCCATGTCACAATATCTCAAGGTGGTCATTTTATTGCGAAGTGTCTAGATCGGATTCGTTTTTATTAATCGTTCACTTTTATTGCCCGCCACGCCCTACAAACATACAGTGAAGACGGCATCCACGTGGCTATTACCTTCCTTTTTTAATTCTGTAATTAATAAGAAACGCCCTTTATATTCCCATTTTTTGTTTTAACAATGTTTACGAGTTCCCTACTGTATTCTTAGAATACCACTTGCCAAGCACGTAGCCAGGGGGGGGGGGGGCTATGCCTCCCCCCCCCCCCTTTGAAAGAAAACCCCGGCTACGTGCCTGCCACTTGCGCATGATAAATGAACACACAGATCAAGGAAAATGAAATGGCGTGAACGTAGGGTTTCTTAAATATCCTATGTGTGCGCGTGGATAGGCACGTGCACAAGACTGAACTGTTGCGGGCACAATATATGGCCATAGCCACAAGTATATTCCATCAACTAATCGAGAGTAAACTATCATCATTTCCGCCTCACCATTCCTTGATGGCGGGGGTGGCAGGTCGACATCCGACGGCTCCGACGCGCCTGAATCGAGGGGGCCCGGCATGTTGACGCCGGAGGGCCCCGGCAGGTTGACGCCGGAGGGCCCCGGCAGGTTAATTCCGGAGGGCCCCGGCTGGTTAATCCCGGAGGGTCCCGGCAGGTTAATCCCGGAGGGCCCCGGCAGGTTGATTCCGGAGGGACTTGCCCGAGCAGCACCGGAGGGGGCTACGGGAGGCCCGGCGTCTAACACCTTGGGAACATGCGGACAATAAATTTTGCCATAATTTTTCTGGCAGCTCAGGAAACGTTACTCTCCCAGTATGGCTTCTACAGTGCTACAATTTTTAAGAATATGACGCGAGCGTCGACCGGTTGTTTTGCCAGCGCCTTTTCACAGAGAAGAGGTGAAATCCGCAAGACTATAGGCGCGTGCACACACATGACACAGCTGCTTCCAGCGTCATCATCTAGGCCACCACGGTCTACCAGACGACGCTGAAAGAGATTTAGTGATATATGCGCATGTGCATAATCTGTTTGATTTTGTCACTTGGCTTCGTGATATGTTTCCCGGCCAGTCGGCGCTCGCGTGAGGTTATTAAGAACTGAAGCACTCTGCTTGCTTGACGTATCAATTTGTTTAATTTGACGCTCTATTCTTTCTTTCGTAGTTGGACGTATGCTTACCTCTGCGTCTGGAAGGGGCAGTGCATGGGCTGCACTGCCCCGGATGGCGTTCAGTCCGAGAAGTGAAGCGATCCGCGCCTCCAGGTCGGTGACAGGACGCACGATGGTCTTTCCCCCACCAGTCCGTTGGGCGTCCAGCTCGACGTGTCTTGCACGATTTTTAGCGTGCTTCTTGCGCTCGCACCAGTACTTCTTCCAACCCCTGACGTCTCTTTGAGGACGGCCTGCTCCATTGAGTAAAGCCGCCAGAGAGCGCCATAGGCTTCTACGGGTCTCAAAGGTCTCACCGGGCCCCAAGTTCGTGGCGGCGTTCACTAAAGAGCTGTGTTCTTCCATGAACGCCACCATTAGTTCACATTGAACTTGAGTTACGCGTGGTCCTGCTGGCCGGGCGATGCGAGGGTGGTCGGCTGCGTCAGCACCGTTCATTTTGATGTTGATGTAGTACGGCGGACAAAAATTAGGAACGAGTCTCGCAGAGAAGAAAAATTGCGTCTGACGTGGCGAGCTGACGTGTTGCACGTGACGTGGCTTTATGACGCTGCTCTCGCGGCACGAAGTACAGCGCAATGTGGTGGTGGTGGTGGAAAACCTCTTTATTGGTCCTGCGAAATGTCAGTAGCTTCCAAGGATTCGACCTCGCGCTCGTAGCTTTTGTTATGCTACAAGCTAAAAATAACTGGCACACTGCGCACGTGACGATCGATTAGACACCTGTCAATATCCACGTGCCGATTTTTAGAAGCTCCGAATTCCCGCTGTGCAATTGTGGAACAACAAACATCGTTAGACGTACTACATGCGTACGATGAAGTACACGTAGTAGCATTTCAAGGGTTCCAACATTGGTGTCTTTTGTGTCTTCCATTGTGCAAGGTGCCCCTGCATTCAGCAAAAGACACACTTTGCTAAAGGGTCTATCCCAGCTTGGCGAGAACAAAAATGAGGCGCTTGGCAATATGTTTTCTCCACAATAACTACTTGCAATACCATTTGAGACATGACGTTATGCGCGCACATCAAACATACACACAGCAATCTTCGTGCCTTAATAGGCCGCGTTACGTACCACCAGCAAAGGGTGAACTTTCAATTATCTCTTTTTCTCTTACGACCAAAACACAGATCTGTCGAAACTGGGTTTATTATCCAGGTTCTACATCGTTGACGCATTACACAGAAGTTACAAGGAAGTCCGTTACAAGCTCAAAACATGCAGTAAAACAGGCTTGCAATCACCTCCATCGGCCGTTTGAGCCACAACCTCTCACCACGACAGACACCACCGTGAGCTTACCGTCATGCCTGGGTGTTTCGTGGGAGCGGTCGCTGACGGTCTTGGAGGCGACAAAAGTCATCGGACCACAGGAGCCACACCGTCCTTTGATCATGTTCTTGTTCGCGGCCGGCTTTACAACCGTTGTATACTCGAAGACAACGCGAGTTTTATATCCCCGGTAACATAGCTACTCGTTGATCAGCACCGTGCCCTAGTCAGTGGTCGTTGAAGCCAACTACACCATTGCAATGAGGCTGGAGTAAAGCCTTCACACCACACTCCCATGAATGTATTCTACCTCCTTTGCGGCTTGCGCAATGACCGGCTGTGATTAACGTCGTCAACGTCGTTCTTACTGTTACAAATCAACCAGCGACAAAAAACACCATCACTTCCATCTCAGCTAAAAGTAGGAACCGAGTTTCTCATCTTGCCGAGGATAACACAATCGATTTTTGTCGTCACCTCACTGTGCACTTGAGCAGCCGCTGCCATCGCCGAAAGGAGCCGTCCGGTGGCAAAAGAACACGTTATCATGCCAGACGTGGTCATGCTCGTGGGTCCAGCCAACATCGCTTATGTCTCACAGCCTTGTAGCCTAGTAGAACAAGAACGCCGCCATCTTGTTTGTTCGTGTTTCCAAACTCGCCAAGGGTAACGTTGTCGTGATTTAGCGCCCCAAATGATCGAGTTCGGACTAGGTCATACGTCATTTTGTCGTCACGGGCCAAAGCCGAATAGTGCCTGTTTAGCGAGCAACTGAGGTGTTCTAGTTTCTAGAATGTTTCTATGGCAACACTTAAATGTTTCCATGGCAACAGTCCTACATTGGCGCGCATGGTGTAGCCAATAGGAGCACATGGTACCTAGAGGGAAAATTGTTTGTATGTTTGCCTTTTTTCATAACAGCGGTAACTTCAAACGTTCGTTTGGCCTATGCTCTCGTCCGTGGCTCTCAAATGGCGGTCCGCGGGGGGTCTGAGAAGGATGTTTTAAGCTTAGCTTATCGTGTCAGGCGAGCTGAGCAATAAAACTTTGTTGTTGCATGTCATGAAACGTTTTCTGGGTGAACAAACACTTTTGGTGATATCTTCTTGCTGCATGTAAACAAAACAAGCATAGTTACTTCAATATTTACAATAACATTTATTGTCTACTGTAAAAATAGGTTCGTCTTATATTAGTGAGAAAACAATTCAGTCTTGATGGAATTACCCGATATCCTCAACCTGCAGCAATCGCTTCTCCGAGCACGGAGGACGGTCGGCTGTTGTTCGTGGTCTACCTTTACTCGAGTGACATATTTATTTATATTTCCCTCGTCGTGGTCGAGATCCCCGAAACAACTAAATGACAGAGTAAGCTATCTGATCGCTGATATAAATCTTGTTTAGTTATTCGCAATGGTCAGGCATGTACCGCACTACCCCATCAATGAAGTCCACAATCTAAAACACACATCTCCCTAGCGCTTGACCACCCCTATCGCGTACGTCGAAGTTTTCTTTCAATGCATGGAGGTGCACTTTATTTCCTTAATCATTTCACATTCCCAACTGCAGTTTTACTGAGATAGTGGTAGGAATGTATTGACTCAGGAGAGCCGCCCCACGGTGCCGCGTCTATAATAAAAGTGATGATGTAATGGGTATATACAAGTTGAACCAAATATTCTTGCGGTTATTGTCTAGATAGGCTGTTCCACTCTCGGTGGTGACAGCTGAAGCAGTAGCCTCAACCAGCAACACCTAGCCGACGTGACGACGTGCGCCGTTCGGATGGTGCACAAAGCAGTGGCTCACTTTGGTGAAGGCAGCCGTCTCCAAAGAGCTAGTCCACTCGAAGCAGACGGCTACCACCCCAAGGCATAGATGCTTGAAGCGCAGGTTGCACTGACGTCGCACGGTCGTTCTTGTTTCAGGAAGTTATATGGTGTCGATGAGGTAGTTGCCGTCGTCGTTGTCGTCGCTTGATGGCGTGCCACACGTTTACTCACTCTTTCTTCTATGTTCCGAAAATGCCATCAAAATGGCCAGAATACGCAAAGGAAAATGCACCCGACGCTAACAACACATTCTCTTGCAACCATGGTTTCAGCCATATTTAACTTGAAGCACCGAAGTAAATAAGTAGAAACAGAAGACTTCAAGACAAGTTATATTTCACATAGGTTTAAAAAACAAAAACAAAAAAACAGTACATTATTTTTAAAATTTATGGAGTAATTTTCTAATATAATTTTGTTAGCCAAGGATTTTGTTTTCTCTATTTTTCACTCGCTCTGTCGCCCCAGAAAAGCAACAGCGGAAAAGAGAAAAATGTAGGGATTTTTGCGCTGCGCGGGGGGACATCCGCGCCCTAGATAGGAAGGCCCGTCATTCCGACGTAGGCTTTCTTTGTCTTGCGCGAGGCCGGGATTGCAAACTCGACAGTTGGGAAAGAAGAAGCTTTCGTGATCTAGGCTCCGCCCCTTCTTTCTCGATACGTCACAACTCGAAAGGTACCCGTTTGCCACCAGAATAGCACCCCAGGTGTCAAAAAAAGAACATTGGATTGAGACCGGTAATCTAGCCGGCCACCGGACAAAGATAAAAGTCGACACCAGAGCACAGGCAAACGTTCTGCCGTATTCTTACTTCCGCAAGATTGGGAGAGTGAGCTACTTGCAGCCGTCAAAAACCTGTCCAATTACGAGGGAAATCCTATACTGCACTTCGGTACAGTCACGTTGCCTCTACGTGTTTAAGGCAAACAGGAGAGAGTACCATTCTCTTAGTGAAGAAATGAAGACAAGTACTGCTTGACCTGAAGTCATGCGAGCACTTCGGACTTATTGCCGGGGTACATCGTGGCCTCTTCCGCTAATCACGACTTCGTAAGTGAGTTTCCGACCCTGTTTCAAGGATTAGGATGCACGCGACGACCATACAGTCTGGTTCTCAAAGACGACGCTCAACCCGTCGCCATGGCTCCCAGAAGGGTACCGCACGCGCTTCGAGGCCCACTACGGAAGGAGTTGGCCCGCATGGAATCGGAAGGAGTCATCGCCAAAATGGACGAGGCGTCGGGCTGGGTGAGTCCGCCTGTAATCGTTAAAAAGAAGGATGGGCGATTGAGAGTTTGCCTTGACCCGTGACACATCAACCGCAGTTTACAACGAGAACACTACGAACTTCCACGCCGGGAAGAAATAGAAGCAGAGTTAGCGGGAGCTACAGTGTTTAGCAAGCTGGATGCGAATTGCGGTTTTCATCAAGTACCGTTGGATATAGCAACTTCTAAGATATGCACGTTTAGCACCCCGTTTAGGCCGTATCGATTCCTTCGTCTGCCATTCGGGATGGCATCCGCTCCCGATGTCTCCTAAAATCGATGAGCGAGGTACTCGAAGGCCTGCCAGGTACATGTGTCTATATAGATGACGTGTTTGTCTGAGGCACATCAAAAGAGCTACATGACGAACGTCTACGTGCCGCAATAAACGCAACGAGAAACGCCGAACTAACGTTTAACAAAGAGAAATGCATCTTTGCTAGAGACGAGGTGCGATTTTTTCGAGACCGCATCAGCAAGAACGGGATAAGACCAGATGAAGGTTTAATTAACTGCGCAGCCAGCATGCCCCGCCCCTCAAGCAAGCCGGAAGTTCAGTGGTTTCTTGGTGTGGTAAACTCCTTTAACAAATTTTTGCCGCAACTTAAAAAATAAGGAAAAAAAAAAAAAAACGGAGGCACTGAGGGCCTTGATAAAGAAAGAAAACGCATTTGTGTGGCTGGCCGTCCATGACAAGGAGTGGAATAATTTGATTGGAATGCTCACGTCAGCCCCCGTCTTCGCGATATTTGAGCCATCCAAACCGATAAAGATATCAGCTGACGCGTCGAGTTTTGCCATCGGTTAGTTCTGAAATGCGAATTCGTGGAACGTAAACTGTGGTCCCCTGACCGTGCAAACTTCTATGGGTATTCCATGCGATTTCATCCATACTATTTCCAGCTCAAGGTTCCCGCAGTCCAACGGGTTGGCGGAAAAGGGAGTCCAGGTCGTCAAGCGACCTATTAAAAAAAAAAAAAAAAGAGACTCAGCACTCGAACGAGGACGTATGGGTTGGGCTACTTAACTACCGGATTACACCCTTGGAAGATGGACGCACTCCCAGTGAACTTCTGATGGGAAGGGAGCTACGTGGAAGGCTGCCCTATTTTACCGCAGCCACGACTTCCACAGTGCGGAAACATGCGCAAACCTTTAAGACAAATCTACATCATGCTCCGCTGCGTCCTGGAGACGTCGTCCGGATACGCGTATTGACAGATCTTGGTGTCGCAAAGCCAGGGTTGAGCGTTGTCTGGCTCCTCGTTCGTACAGAGTGTGCGCCGAGGACGGGCAACATTACCGAAGAAGCAGAAGACACCTCAGGAAAACCGCAGAACCTTTCGAGTCAGACAAAACTTCCGTCGAAGATGAGTGCCCGACGAATAGTACAAGAGAGCTTCAGCAGCCCCTCACAAAGCACAGCCTTCAAGCCCACTCACTCCTACTGTCCGAGAACCGACCAAATTGGAACTGCTGCAGCTAGAAAGTCGGATACCACTTCTCTCTAAAGAAGCAGCGGCAACTCTTCCCTCAAGCACACGTGCTCCCTGACTCTGTCATTAATGCAGCGCCCCGTCTGCCCAATGTAGCAGCTCCCACATGACATTGGAATCTTGTACACAACGCCGGTCTGGCACATGGCGTACTTAGTCCTGTGCGCAGTGTTATATTCTGCGCCGACGCGGCGGTGCTCTAAAGCCTGGCTACATTGGACGCAAGCGCCGGTGACTCACGTTCGACGTAGCCGGGAAACTACATGCCCCGAGCGGACCTGGACGGTCGCCGGAGCGAGAAGAAAGGACAACCAACGGATTCAGGAGCGGGGCGAACACTGGCCGAGGAGGCCGCAGATCACGCGCGGCTCAAGCCGTCGCGTGCTGTCCTTTTTATTCTTTTACATGGATGTGTTAGAGCCTCGACATGGGAAACGGGGGACCAGTGAAGGTTTAAAAGGGAGCGTTTAATACACGTCTGGCGGGTACGCCTGCCCAGCAAAAAGAACGGTGCGCCACGCGGGTGGTGGCGCGAGCTTGGGGTCAGTCGTCTTCTTTTGCGAGGGCGCTAACACTCGGCCATCCTGAAATTCAAGTGCCCTCACTTGATGTGTCTTCAATGTCAATGTCAAAGGTGATGACTCGTTTCAGTTTTTCGACGGGAGCTGTTGACGCGTAGAAACGTTGAGTCCGCTTCAATGTGGTAGGTGTCATTAGAAAGTCGCATCGATTTTCCGCTGCAAGTGCGACTTCTTGTTCTTTTTTTTTTTTTCTTTCTCGAGCCTCCGCTGTTGCTCACGGAAGGTTTGTTGTCGTAGCCGCCGTCGTTGTTTCGGTGCTGATGATTCGTACTGCGGTGAGGTCGTTTCCTTGGTTGTCTTCTTGCCGACTTGTCTTCGCTGTGCACCTGTTTGCGGCTGCCCTTGCCTCCTTTCTGCTTGTTCGGTGGTGCTCGCCAATTTCCTTCTGACTGTGTACTCTGATGTTGAGATTCGTGAGGGTCGTCGTAAGAAATGATGCAGGGCGTAACCCGATTGCCCCTCATCTTCATGTGGCATTGGTGACCAAATTGGCCTTGGCCTTTGCAGTTGTAGCAGTAGCATTCCTTAACTGGCCGCGTCTTGAAAGGTTCTCGCACGATAGGACCATCCTCTGTTGTAAGGCGGTGTCTCCTCGACAGCTCAGGGCAAAGCTGAGCTCCTGGTCGTACATCATCCGGTTTCGTCGGTTCCAGGAGATCCGTCGTCCTTCGGTTGATTGCTGTTTCAGATATTTCTGAGCACCAGGAGCCTCTGGCTGCTACCTCACCTTTTGGAATATTGACGTTGGAACTGGATATGTTCAAAATAGGCAAAACCGTATCGCCATCTTCTGTGACGTTGATTGCACAAGCAGGCAAACAGTGTTTCTTGCCTTCTTGCATCCGCAACAGTACGTCAACAAAGATCGCCTTGGCATTCTTTTCTGCCTTTGAACCGGGTGCCGCGTCGGATCGGTGGGACGCTCCCCTGACGGCGGTGAGTCGGTCATCCAAACGTTTGAGGCACTCCAGCAGATCCTCCGGAGTCGGGAACTTGACAACGCTCAGACTTCGAATGAGAGATTCGTCATTGATGCCGGTTATGACATAATCCACGATCTGATCTTCAGGAAGGTGACAAAGACGCGCCAGGCTGAGTTTCTCATGGAAATACTGTTCGACGGTTTCGTTCGGCAGTTTTCGCCTCGCTTCCATTTCCTGGTGTCGGCGCTGTAAGTTTACGACGGGTGGAAAAGCCTTTTTCAGCTCCAGCTTCCACTCAAGCCACGAACGCTGGACACTGACGAGGCCGTCGTACCACGTTTTGGTGATTCCTTCCAGCTTCGTTAGCGCAATACACGCCGTCTGTATCTCGGTCCACGAGTATAACGCCGATAGTTCGTCAACTTTCTGTATCCAATGTCCAACTGTCTGCACCGGATTAGTGACTGGGTTGAACACTGAAATCAGCTTACCGGACTCTGCAGGTGGTCTTGGGTCTTGCGTGTGCTGGTTTGCGGGACGAAGCAGGTCAGCCATGCCTGCGACTGCTCCTCGCACGGCAGCTTGTACAACCTCTTGTACAATAGTCTGAAGCCCAGACAGATCACCTGTCGGTCCA
The DNA here is from genome assembly GCF_016920785.2 of Ixodes scapularis. NCBI lineage: Eukaryota > Metazoa > Arthropoda > Arachnida > Ixodida > Ixodidae > Ixodes > Ixodes scapularis. The sequence goes on from NW_024609857.1 coordinate 190,360,367, forward strand.
TACAACCCAGTCTGGATTGTTGGTGGAACGTTTGCTGGGCCTGCCAGCGGTATTCGTTGCCCCACGGTGTCGGTATCGGAGCGTTCCGAAGCTTGATCTGCCACGCCATCTTGGCTCGTGGTTGCGTCGTCGCTACCGCCAAGGCTCGTGCTCCCTGTTCCAGTCGCAACGGTTGCTGGAAGTCGGGGAGGGCCCGCCGCCGCAGTTTGCCGTATTTGGTTCCGCTCGCTCCGCCGCCGCCATTCCTCGTCCATGTCGAGGTGCTGGTCGGTGCCGCTGCTGTGACGATTCGTGGCCACAGAAGTCGACTTGCGCTCGGTCGTGGCCGCTGGATCAGGCTTGGTCCATCCCACTTCTGAGATGTTAGAGCCTCGACATGGGAAACGGGGGACCAGTGAAGGTTTAAAAGGGAGCGTTTAATACACGTCTGGCGGGTACGCCTGCCCAGCAAAAAGAACGGTGCGCCACGCGGGTGGTGGCGCGAGCTTGGGGTCAGTCGTCTTCTTTTGCGAGGGCGCTAACAGATGCACGAGATGGCTACTTTAAAAAGGAGATGTCAAGTAGCGCCATCTCGTGCAAATCAAAATACATTCTCCCTCCCTTAAAAGAAATAAGAAAATTGTGGGAGGAAGACTTACGTTATACATTCGTTATGTGAAAAAAAAAATAACGAAAATCAAAACACTTCACCACCCGAAAATTGCGTTATTTCACTGGGAATGATGGTTTTGAAATTGTTCGTTGAAACACACACACAAAAAAAAATGAAATTCGCAAAAGATTGTTCATAGACGTTCTTTGTGTGCACGACACGGAAAATTCAACAAAATCCTAAACAAGTCATCTGAACAAAACGGGTTTTCACTGAAAGTTCAGGTTGCATCGTACTAGTCACGTGACGATCAAAATTTCATTCCAAGAGTCATATTTCAACTTAGAGCACTCTCATCTCTCCTCCTGGGAGGAAAATGAAACATCCAGCAATACCTATTTGAGTACATTTGTATTACTATGATTTGTATTTCTATTTCCGTTTTTAATGTCCATGACACATTGTAGTGTTGACTGTTAGTTTGTTAGTTCGGTTATTGTTTAGAATATGTGTTTGTCATGGACATTTTTACCTTGGCCAAGGTTTTGCTATAACAGTGATATGCTTTTAATGTTCTATATCTACCCAAAGTTTATACCAAAAATGACCTTTTACGAAAACATAACTACAAAAGTCTTAGTCACTGTACTCCGAATCTGACTGAAAACTATCATCGCCAAGTGCAAGAATATAGTCTTCGAACTTCAGCGGAAGTCTTCTCTGGCGTATTGGCCGACCTTGCCTCGCTGGTGGTAGAGGAGCTGTAGATGGCTCGGAGATCGTGGGTGGTGTGTGGAACTCGGTCGTGAGTTCTTCCACTGAATCCTCAAGTGGAGGCATAGATGGCGTACTCGTTCCCGAAGACTCCAGAGGTGTACTCGTTTCTGGCGACGGCAAAACGAGCAGTTCTGCCCGTGTGTCTGGGCAAACTGCCATATCGGAGACAGGTAGTTGCTCTGCAACCACGGACTCTGGTGATGACCCTGGCACAGCGTCCGGAGCAGCAACAACCACGGGCCCAGGAAGAGGCCTGACCGCCGGAAGAGGACCGGGACCAGGCTCAGGGAGAGGCCTGATCTCGGCCTCAGGAACACGCCTGAGTACAGGCTCAGGGAGAGGCCTGACCGCAGCCTCAGGAACAGGCCTGACAAGCCTGTCAGGCTCCACAGACTGTCCAACGTCTGCCACGGAAGCAGGGCAGAGCTCAGGTGCAGAGATCCCGATCATGTCGGGTACAGCCGACCCGAGATTCCCCTCGGAAACAGGAGCAGGGCCCCCAGGAACAGAGGCAGTCCCAGGGACAGCTCCAAGAACAGTTCCCGGAACAGGTCCAGGAACAGGCCCCGGTACAGCACCCGGAGCAGGAGACTCGGCCGCAGCAACCGGAACTGTAAACTTTGCCGCAGCAAACAGATCTGGCTCCTTGGGATATGTTGGTCAAAGGTAGTTCTCGTGCAGAAGTCAATCGAAAGGGCAGCGAACTTTGATTCAAATCTTGTTTGAACGCCGCTAGAGCGCCACGAAACTTTTAAATAACAGATGTAGGTTTTCATTATATTTGTGGGTAGTTTCTTTTGCAGTTATTGAAAGTTAGAATCTTGAGTTCGGTGTTTATAAATATTGTGCGTGTGTGTGTGTGTGTGTGTGTGTGTGTGGGAGGGGGGTATATTTATTGATAGCCATTTTCGCGGATATGCAGATTTTTGCCGGAATTTTAGAGGAATTATATTCAGAGGCTAAACTGACCACCGAGTGTAGAAGAGGGAGGAAGAGAGAGGCTTTATCTCAACTGAAGTGTTGCAATATGCTTCATTTTTCCAGACATTTTACAATACCCATTGCAAATTAAACCTAGTCTGACCCGAGCCTCGTTTCTAAAGAAGGCTGTGTGTTCTTTTTGTGTCCTGTCTTATTCTTGCTAAAAAAGGCAATAAGTAATATTTTTCAGTATGAAAGAAGAACCCTCGATCATGATCAGATATGAACCCATTTATCGATAAAATCACATTTTAATTTTCAAGTGACAGGCCAACAGATGTTGCCATCTGCCCCCAAAACGCCAGTGGCTGCTCCAAATCAATATTTGGCCTGCTACAAATCATGCTATGAAAAGATCCAACGCCGCCTCCGTCACTGACAAATGTGATGTAAAAATACCCAAACGGTCACCTTAAATAATAAAAAAAAGGTTTTATTTAAAATATTTTTTTGTGTTGTTTTTAGAAATTATTTTAATCTCAGAAAATGTGTTTATGGAGTTACCTTCCTCTCCTCTTTCCAGCTTTTTTTCTTTTCAGTCTCTATACTCTGTTCCATGCTTAGCGTGCAACGCTGTCAAAGCTACTGGCGCGAGCATGGGGCTTGACCTCGTTGATCATTGGCACGCGTTCTCGCGCAAACAAAACCATAGTTGAAGCCACGCGTTCTCTCGCAAACAAAACCTTAGTTGAAGCCACGCGCTCGTGCAAGTAGTTTTGACAGTGTTGCACGCTAAGTATGAAACAGAGTATACCCTTCTTGCTCGTGCACCTGCTATTGAAGCAGTCACAGAAGGCCTTATCATTGTCATACGGCTTTACACTTTAGGCATTATGAATAGAGAATAGAGAACCTTGGGACTACGGGTCCCCCAGGTCCCCCGAGCAGCTTCGGGAGCCGCACTGCGCAAGCGCAGAAGTTTTCCGGCGCATGCGCAATGCGAATCAGCTGCTTGGGGACCCCAAGCGTCGGGGGCCCCATTCTAAAACTCCCTAATGATCTAGCCGGTCCTATCAGGGCGGTGAAACCTGAATTTCAAGGGAACTATGTTTTCATATTAAGCAATATTTCTCTTTGTTAAAAAATGCTTATGCTCCCGTGCACACTTTTGCCCGTTACTTGAAAAAAAAAAAAATCCGTTACAAATTACTGAGTCTTAAATATAAAGAATCACCGTCACAAATTACTTTCGCTGAAAAGTAAAGGATCACTTTGCTCGTTACGAAACAAATTACTTTAAGGTAACTTTTCACTTTAAGGTGACTATTACTTTAGGTAACTTTAAGGTACACTTTTCGAGAAAAAAACACAAACAATTTTGACGTTTTCAGGAAAGTTCGGCAACACTACTTTGCATTTCTGATGCGTCCGCATTATGCTGGTTCTTGTAACAATAAAATATTGTATTCAAGAGAAATAAAGTAGGTGCACTTTGTTCACCTGTAAGCTAAAAAGGCAGCGAAAGCTGTAGCTATACAACCGCCATCCCGCTTGCTTATAGCCTCGTCCCACTAGAGCGACAAACACCGATTTTTGTCCGACGATACCACAAAGTTCCGTGTCGCCGATGCTGTCCCACTACAACGACCAATGCCCGCGACAATCGCCGACACGCGCCGACAAACGATCGACGACGGACGAGTTCTTGTCTGTCGTTGGACTTGAAACGCAGCAAGCAGTCCCACTGAGGAACTTGTCTCGGAGACAAACGTATCCTCCTCGCCCGGTTGTGCCTTCTGTTGCCTCCCTTCCCACCCTTCTACCCTTCCTCCCGTTCCTCCCGTGGCTCGCTTCGCCGCTCGACCTTCAGAGAAGCCTTTGGCGGCCACTCCTCGTTCCCGCAGTTCCGGTCCCTCGATTGCTCGTAGTGGTCGCGGGCGCGGCTTGCTTGCTTGCGCCGGGCGGTCGGGTTGCGAAGGGGAATTTGCTGTGGTTGGTTTTGCTCGCGAAAACTTGGTGCGTGAGGTGGTGCTTCAAGACGCCGAGGTCTACGGCCCTGCATCAGGATGGATACCACTCATGTTCGAGGACTAACCAAAGTAAGACCTCTCAACACGAAGTAGGACACCACGTTCCGTGGCAAGCCATTCCGGCAGACGAGAGACTCCTCATTACGTTCTGTGATAATCGGAATGCCTTATTGTCCTCCAAAAAACGCCTGCCCTTGATCATTCGGATACGAGGTTATAAACATCCTCGAAATCGGCGTGAAGTTCCTTGGCGCTCACCTAGAATTCCTCGAACGACTCAAAAAAGGAACGATTCGGGTATTCTAGCTCGGAAAAAGCTTGGTGTCGATTGTCACGACTGTTTGCGGAAGGTCGCCAACGGCAAATGAAGACAAGTGATTGCTTTAATCAAGAAATAAAGTAATCGTCTCCTCTTACACCGTGTTTGTCGGCGCGTTTTATGCCCAAAGAGCAAAACACGAAAACCGCGTCGCCAGACTCAGTTTGTTTGTGTATTTCGAAGTGTTTTGTTGACAACTCCAGTCCCACTAGGAAACAAGTTTCCTTGTCCCTGTATTCTGCGTCGTGTCCGCCAAGTGGGACGGCAGACTTATACAAAGAGGCTGTCTGTCAGTGTCGTCTGTCGCTCGTTGTCGTGTGTCGCTGTCGTTTGTCGCTGTCTGTCGCTCTAGTGGGACGCGGCTATTACGGCGACAGGGAATGATCCCTGGAATTGTGCAGACAAAGCTAGCGGTGCGCATGGTCACCATCAGCGCGTCTACATCCCTCTAAGAGATGCGGAGGTGAGGAACCGGTGTACGAAAGCTCCCTTTTGAAACGGGCCGTTCAAGCGTGAGCGCAACGTCTCAAAGCTGCCGTCTCGTGCCGACAACTTTGACGCACTCTCCGCTCACGCATGAACGGATATAGACGCTTTCGTTTCCTTTCGTTCTTAGTCGCGTGAATTCCATTTCTGGTGTGCGGGACGAAAGAAGGATAATACATTTCGACCTGGAATATCCTAAAATATATATGGCACGCAAAACAAGAATCACGCATTTTTCGTGAACACCTTCCAACGGCGTGGAGAGATGAAAACGATGCTTTAATGCATACCCGAAGCGATGATATTCAAGATGGCTGCGCCCTTGTCGAAAAGGTGGATAGTTGCATGCGGTACTGAAAAATGTATGGGCTGCTTGCGTTGTCCCGATATTTGTTCTTCGCCTATTTTTTAATTTCCACGTTTTCCTGGTGGTTCTGGTGACCGGTCATACAAAAAGTCGTGTTTTCTTATAGAACTTGCTATCTTTATGCTGCTAAATTGCCTACTCATATTGCTCCTGTTACTATATTATGTTCACATTTCTAAAAGTAATGAGTAATTAAAGTAGTCCGCTACCAATATTTGTAACGAAATTACATTACAAGTTACCCGCACTAAAAAAAATGAACGTGGCAACTACAAAATTACTGGAAAAAGTAACTGAATACTTGTAACAGATTACTTCCCTAGTCTGCTGCCGCCAAGCTCCTGTCAACGAACACATTTGTCTCCGGTAAGTCTGACTGAGGTTCCAACGAAAACATCGCACGCTGCATTTAGCAGGAAATTTTGTACACTATTAACCAGCGAGAAAACAAAATGTAGGCACCCCCCCCCCCCCCGCCCACACACACACACAAAGCAAAAAAAAAAAAAGTTTTTAATGTTTCGGGAGTGAAGATAGCCCGCGTGATTCTGATTCTATTCGAAAAATTAAACTGCTTGGAAATCGTTGGGAAAAAATCCTACAGTCCAAAGAGTGAACACCTGCCTTTCGCTGGCGTCACTTCTTTATTGTTGTCAATAGGACCGAAGCGCTCAAGTTTCGCCGCTGACTACAGCGCCATTCCAGCCCCTAGCGGGACGCCCGAATCCGAGTGGCTCGTTGTTTTCCGCCTCGCTTCTCCGTCGTAGGCGGTCGGATATAACATTCATTGCGATAGAGACGATATAAAAGCCCGGCTAGCACAAATATTTCGTTGTTGATCGCAGCAACAATCTCCGATATTGTTGTGGTCAATCCTTAAAATTCTATCGCTCCCCTGAAAAGCCGTGTGCGAGACTCGAACGGCTCCAAGGCTGGACCACGTCGGTGCTCCGACAAAAGTAAGTTTCTCGTTCGTTGGAAGATCAGTTTTGCTAAATACGCGGGAAAAACTAAATAGAATTGGTGTCAGAATATAAACAGAGTCACTACCGAACGCGGGAAAGTCAGTTGGCAGTGCCTGCGTGACGGAATATTTGATTTTCGTGCGCGTCTCTCGCTTCCCTCGAGGTGTTTGACGGGGCTTCGGTCGCGATGTTGGATCCCTTTGGCACGAATATTTCAACTACAATCACTGGCAGGGTGAGAAGGGCAGGGAGAAGCTTCAGTTCCTCCAGCACTAGCTTCCAACCTTCGACAGGGTTTCTATCTCGCGACCGTTGAGTGTTCACGTGCAGCCACATCGCAACGAAGGGCAACGAAGACGTGCTGGAGCTCGGCCGTTCACAAGAGACGCCCTGCCTGCCGCTCTGACTTTGTCAGCAGGGGAGTGGCTTTTGGGGGTCGCGATTGCAGCTTTCTTCTGCCGTGTGTGTTTCTTAATCGCTGTTCCCGTTTTTTTTAGCTGTTTATAGCCATCATGTACGACGCTATAATATACACATGCATCCCCCCCCCCCCCCCCCTTCCCAAACAACACACACAAGAAATGCACTTCCAAACTGCCTCAACCAGCCCCCCCCCCCCCCCCCCCCCTTCCTTTTTAAAATAAAAAGAAAGCCTGATTACGTTTTTACTTCCTAGGGACAATAATAGTTTCTATTATTTCGTGTCGATTTTCCGCTGATCACACCAGAGGTCTTATATTATTGATTTATTTTTCAGTGGGGGCGGTTCAGTTTTGGTTCCGCCAACGTCAGCGAGGATCTGCAACATGCACTTCGTGAACACCTGCAAGGACAACGCTGAGGCTCATCCTGCAACAAGTTACTAGACGAGATGCGAGCTGAGGTGTTTAATAAAGACTAATTGCAGGGAACCTACCAATCCTGTGATTGCTCGTGAAAGATTTAGTTAATTTAAATTAATTTTCACTCCCTCGCTCGAAGATACAGGTAACCTTTCCTCATCTATGTTGCATTCTCTATATGTGCCCGGTTCTTAGCCAGTTAAAAGTATTGTTAGTTGATTGGCAACTTCTGTAGCCTCTTTCGTCTTCGAGTTGCACGTTTTGGTTTAGTCTGTACCCCAAGATTCAATATAGGTAGCTTGGCTAAAGATGGATAAGCTTAGGTGACGACTGCTTTCTCACGAACTGGGAGACATCTTTCGTGAGATCTGGAATATCTTGCACAGCTGATCTGCCGTGCAAGATCTCTGAAATAGTCGGGGTTCTCGGCCCTACAATTTCTTGGACAGTCCTTGCTTCTCGAGATGTGTACATCATCTGCAAGTGTCCTGTCAGCCATACTTTGAGTCTGCGCCAATGTCACCGTGTTAAGAGCATGAGAATTTTTATATTGTCACGAGGTTGTGTGTTTACCTACTCGTGGTTGTGACAAAACTCAATAAAAATCTTTTTCACTGTCAGCAAAACATTTCTGAAAGCGTTGCATTATGCTGCTGTACCATATTTTCCAGACTATAGTCCACAGGGGCAAATTTGGGGTAAAAAATAGATTTTGCTTAGATTGTACACATACGGTGCATCGTCCGCACCTGGTGCTTAGTTGTCAAGAATATCCTCTCATAGCACACCTTAAGAAATGTCTGCTTTCTTAGCGCAAAAAGAAGCTGGTATTATACATAAATTATCATTAACATACTCTTTCATTCACAAAATGTCTCGTCTCGTCATAATCAACGATATTGAAAAACAAATCCCGCATAGTCCGCACAGCCTAAAATTTCCACTTTTAAAAGCATAGCCCGGAAAATACGGTACATTCCTGGAAACGCTTGAAAACATGCCAACATGCCACGAAAGAAACTTTATTCAGTGAAGCAGCAATGAAACACTGACAGGCATAAAATATTGTTCCAAAAAAAAAAAAAAATTTTCTACTAATGACAACCTATCATGTGTCACTGGTGTTTTCTTTGCTACACAACATTTTCCTCCTAAACTGTCCCACGCAGTAAAGTATGAATCAAGCCCCCACCCAATATTTGAAAATCTTGCATGTGGACTGGACAACTTGAACCTGAAAGAGAAATGAAGTTTTTTTTATAAATCCATCCAACTGAACATTGTCATGAAAATTCGACTAAAATTATGTGCAGTCACATGCATAGCAGACATTTATGCTGGAGATTTAGTCTAGGCTAGCCTCTTTTCGTTTTTAACTGTTTTGCCCCTCTTTCTGACAGAATCTCGCGGCACATTATTGTTCAAACTCGCAGAAAAGTACCATTAAGGCCACGGTCCCACTGAATGTGGCAGTTTAGGTACTTTTTGGCAGGCCATTACTCATCTCCTTTTAGATACTGTTTTGTGGGATTGATGTCATTCGAAAGGCAATGCAATCCTCTTTCATTTGATATTATGTATGTGTTGGTTTTCACTGTTCATGCGCATTTGTAGCGTTGCGAATATGATGGCGCGCACCCTCACTTGCTCCGCTAGTTCATGTTTTATGAACGATCCATTAAAGATAGCACGGTTCCAATATAGCAGTTTTGTTAAGATGATGTCGGAGCAGAATCTAACGATACACTTTTTTTATATTTCCACTACTTTGTTTTTTTCATTCCTCCAAATATTGCCCTAAAATTGACAATTTTCAGCACAAATATGTTTTTAATGACAATCGCTAGGGCAATGAAATTAGCTACAGATATAGTGCTTATAACTGGTAATATACAGAAAAACTTTAATGTTGTCTAAAATTTTTTTGTTTAGATATTTTACATCAAACGTAGCACTTTTTTGTGCTTCGAGTCATGGTAGTTCAAATGCCGCTGAAGAAATAATTAAACTATGATAAAACCTTTTATAACATTTAGAGCTACAATGGTTGCCCAAGAGGTGGACGATGGCTTTTTTTCATTTTCAAAGTCATAACGCTCCAGGAGCCCTTCAAACTTACCTGTTTTTGACGCATATCTGTTTTGGACATCAAACAGATTTATTGGCATTTAATAACATTTATTGTTTGGAATAGATATACATTGCGGTGTATTAAATTTTCACAATGATGTTGCTTTGGTTTCTTAATCGGTGTAGAGCTTAGCTAATTTTAAAAACAATTAAAAACTGTTTGGGTGTTTTGTTGCGCTACCTGGCGGATGGCAGTCAAACTGCTGATTTCTAGTGTTCAAAAAATTTCCGAGGGCGGCGTTGGCGTCTGTATCATCATCAATCTCCGTGTCTTTTTACCTTTACATTTAAAAAATATATTGGAAGATTTACTATCGATAAATGAATGGTTTAAGCACTGGGTCAGGCTAATAAATCTAAGACAAATAATTACACAAGCGTAGCGTGATATAATGCGTTCATTATTCGATATGATTGAAATCAATAAACAATAAAGACGAAGAGGAAAATATTACACCCGAGTTCACTTTATGCCTAGAGTCAGTACATGAGCTTTAAAGTATCGGCACTCAGTTCCCCAAAATTGGTTTGGGCGCCGCCATTTTGGGTCTTGCTCAGAGCAAACGCAACTGCCGATCATCATGATCCAAAAGTACGACTTCCTCAGCATTAGATGCGGTGCTAGGAAGCTGATGCAATATTGAAATGCTCTGTCGCGGGTTGTTTAAACAATTGTGAGGGACGGAAAAGCGTTTCCTGTGATTTAAGATAAAGCTCCATATAACTGGCAACCGTGATTTTAAAGCCAAGTGTCGTTACTGGGAAGCGCAGCTAATTTACTAGCACAAGCGGGAACAATGAAGAAGAGGCAGGTGTCCAAAGGTAGTGGCTTGTGGAATCCACGGGGCTTACGTCATGGTTCCTCCAGGTATTACAAGCCTCTTGTACAAGAGCATGACGTGTCATTAAATAAGCTACGCTTCAGAGTAGCGACACTAGGCCTTATTGCGGCTTAAAATCATGGTTGCCAGTTATTTGAAGCTTTATCTGAAATCACAAGAAACGCTTTTCCGTCCTCCACTTTAAACAGTTTTCGACAAAGCAAAGCAACATTACATGAGCTTCCTAACACCGAATCTAATGCTGAGGATGTCGCACTTTTGAATCATGACGATCGGCAGTTGCGCCTGCTCTGCACAAGCAACAAAATGGCGGCGTTCACAACACTGTCGGGGAAGAGAGTGCCTAGTGCCACTAAATAAGCTACGCTTCAGAGTAACCACACTTGGCCATATTGTGGCTTAAAATCATGGTTGCCAGTTATCTGAAGCTTTATCTGAAATCACAGGAAATGCTTTTCCGCCCTCCGCAAATGTTTGAACCGTTCGCGACAGAGCAAAGCAGTATTACATGACCTTCCTAACACCGAATCTAATGCTGAGGAAGTCGCACTTTTGAATCATGACGATCGGCCGTTGCGTCTGTTCTGCATACGAGCCAAAATGGCGGCGCCCACAACAATGTTGGGGAACGGAGTGCCGATACTCTAAGCGCAGCTCATTTATTTGCTCTAGTTCCCGCGAAACTCCTTTTCCCTGACGGAAACTGAAAGTAAATATGAATATTACATCATTATTATAGCTTATTTAGTTATAACAAAATACACATAATGACAGGAGGAAGCGGGCGGGTAGGAGAAACGCCGGTTTTATGTGCGACCGTTCTAACCGTCTCAAAAGAAAAAACGCACGAGCTTGCGCTGGTTTAAAAAAAAAAGGCATCAAAAGAAAAGATGCGGCACGCTGTGTTCTTTGTTATTATGCGTCTAATTGCAAATTGTTGTGTCTATGTTTATACAGCCGGAAGTTAGTCTGCCTTAGTGGGCGTCTGGTGTCTCAGCTGTAGATGAACAATTTAGCCAGTGCGGTACAGCCGCAAACCTGGGGTCTTTAACGCGCACCACGCAGTAGTGATACACGACCGCACGCCGGTACGATGCTCTTCCAGATCGAAACGGGCAGGGGCGGGATGGCTTCTGCAGCGCGAGCTTTCGCTCCAAGTGCTCCGAGCTGGTGTGCGCTAGACCATGCACTCGGCCACCGACCCCCCCCCCCCCCCCCCCCCCCCCTTGTGCGTCTAATTTATATACAGGTATAAGTATTTGAAGATCGACGATGGGCGTCGATCGTCTCGAGGTAATGTAACGTAATAACAATGTATAAATAATAAACTTGTTGGAGGACTGAACGACTAAATTTTTCAATTCTTGGATTGTAATATGGCGGTAGCCTATTGTACTTACTGTTGATGAAGAGCAATATGAGGTGACGAGGTAATTATTAATTGATTAGGCTCCATAAGGACGACGACATTAGTGGGTGTCGAACCACAGCGTACAGTGCCAGACTTGTTTCAAGTATCGTGTACCCAAAGACTTTCTTCACCCGCAACAGTATAAGGTAGAATTAATGAGGATGCTGCTTTACAACTGTACGTGGAACAGGAAAACTGCACTGTACAGGAGTGCGGCTTATTCGTGAATAGGAGGGACGTATTTCTAGCAGCATTCCCTGATTGACTACTTGGAACAAATGGCCTCGTTGACGTGAAGTGTCCCCGTTCCAAAAGATTCTTGAAGCATACTTAAACCTCAAAGGAGTATGAGGCGAAAAATAAGAAAAAGGAGCCTGGTGTGAAAGGTCCAAATCACCACCATAGCTTCTACTATCAAATACAAGGGCAGTTACACAATACACAAAGATAGTTTTGTGATTTAGTTATATTTACACTGAAGGGCATTGATATCCAACGTATTCAGAGAGACACCTCCTGGTCAACCAACATAGAGCCTTTTCTACTCAAGTTTTACATGGAAGGCCCCACTTCCGCTGAAATTCCTCACGTAGACTAGTTGTCCGACCGATTAAACTGCCATTGCTCTCTATCTGGGAATCTCTCGATCTTTGTTCGTAGGCCACAGTATTATGATATCGAGGGGTGTGGCTCTTCGTCCGCCGAATATTGCTTCGGCGGGTTTTTTTTTCGTGTAAGATGAGACCGTCGCGTGCTGCCGGAACAAGAACCTGGCGATTCTTCACTGAACTGCTTCTTCCGTAAGCTTCAAAAGGGCTTTTTTTCGTTTCGCACATCATCTGTTCTGCTTGCCCGTTAGTTGCAGGATGGTATGGTGCACTAATGTGATGCCTCATGCCGGTTTTTTGTCTTCAAAAACTTGTTTATTTTATTTGAAGCAAAATTTTGCGCGTTATTAGAGAAAAGTATTTTCGGTAGGGCAAAAGTAGGTAAAAGAGACCGTACAACGTCAATGACGTGTTTGGACGTCGTGGCAGGCATCGTGTAAACTTCCAGCCACTTAGAGCACGCATCGCCCACGACTCTGTAGATGCGGATACGTTTCGCCACCGACCGACTGAATAGTGGATCGTTTTCAGTTACTGTTCATGATGGCGTTGGACTCAAGGAAGGCTTCGAGTCTTGCCACAAAGTTAGCCCAGGTGCCAGGACTTTTGTCGAAAGCGGTAAGTGTTCGAAACGTCGACAACGTCGGAAGCCACGTATTGTGCTTGACACTAGACACTTACCATTGGCTGAGAAGAAACTTGCTTGTTCGTCTGCCATGAGTCGTCCGATATCAGGTCATCACCGCAACACCATCTCCCGACAAAACTGGTCTTCATTGTTCGCATGTCCATAGTTAGCAATCACGTCAACTTATAAATTCCCGAACGCTCATAACTTGCCGTCGCTAAACGCCGTTCATTCATAGCGTCTTCATTGCAAATAAACGTCTTCCTATTTCTTCTGATGGTTTTCCTAAGCTGTACTTACAACATTATGAGTGTCGGTACCTCCGAAAATATTGCAACGGCGTTTGTTTTCCGGGAACTATAATGTAGCCACCTTTACAACATCTTCCGGACCCCGTAAAACACAATATTTCGTGACGTTATTTTAGTCGTCATTAAAATGGTGAAGTAAGTACCGTAACTCGCGAAGCAGTTTACTTGACGCCCGCTTCCACTGGTTGAGTCTACTGAGCGTGCATTCCTGCAGAGGAAATTTTCATTGATAGACTTTTGACACGTCAATCAACATTTGATTCCTTCTTGGTAAGATTTATTGCGAAAGCCCGTTACAACCGCTGAACCGTATGTCCCTATATCAGAGAACAATTTATACCCAGCCTGACATTATCGCATACATCCGTTTGATGGGCCATGCTACTTGAGCTAGCTGAGCACAGCTGGCAGCGGCGCGAGCAAGGCCACGAGGGGAACGTGGTGGTGCTCGAGCCATCCCACTGTGAACCAATGTTTCGGCCACCCCACGGGTGCGTGTCGCCATCTATTGGTTGAACTAACGCCTTGTTCAAGATGGCTGCCGTGGGACCGCAGCCTTAATCAGCAGGAGCAGGTCGCCAGAAACTGCAACCTACTGCCTCAGTGAAGTGGGGCAAAAAAACCTGGTAATAAATCTACGAGGCCTTTGTTCAGGTCGTGCCCTGGCGTTTTAGTTCCTTACTGCTGAGGCAGGCTGATGAGAACGCGCGCGAGCGTCGGCATAATGCTCGCACTGGTCCGCGACTCCAGCCCAGCGAGGACCTGCAGTCTCAACTGTACGCGGGGGACTTATCTCTTCCCGGAATTATTACCCTATGCCCGCACGATCCCCGACACGTTAATATTTCTTCGACGTGGGCGAGCCCGAAAAGCTATCCCACTCGTAGCCTCTAGTGCGAGAACGTAGTCTGCCGGTGGTTCAGCGACCGAAAAATAGTATCCCGACGTCGTCTAATAGGACTCACGAGAACAGTGGTTCATTGTGATTAGTAATCTTTAAGGCACAATGTTATTACAGCGCAAAATTTAAACAAGTGACGCTCACGTGTAAAGTTATCTCGTAGACGCCGCACGGCCGGCACGGCCGTACTTGCGAGGCGGACCCGACTCGTTGGCGGGGAAATCAACCGCTTTCTCGGTGGAAGATGCGTGTTATTGAAGCTTTTCTATCGTTTCTTGACTGACCATGAGAAATAATTCTCGCACGCTTTCTATCCTTCTCTAAATCTTCACCGTACGCTCAAAATACCTGCGACGCCAATGCCACGCTACGAACACGACCGACGCGACACGACCATGTGTTGTACTGCGGTGGCGCTACCATCGCAATTTCGAAGCGCCCCCTGGTTGGGCGAATCTAGAGCACTATATAGCTCCTTCGGAGCAGAGTAGCGCAATCTAGAACGCCGTCTCTCGGCGACTAGCGGCGAACGCCCGGAGGTTCCAACTGCGGTGAGAAATGCATGGAGAACGTGAGAAAATCGTTGTTTCTTCAGTTTTGTGGGGATGTGCGGAATAGAAATCATTTTTGACATAATAATGAAACATTTTAGAATAATATGCGATAAGTTTTGTGCCATACAAGGACGTAACTTTTTTTAAAAAATTGCCTGAGCGGCATCATGCAGCAGACGACACGGCGACGTCACACCATTCACGTGACCCGCTCCGGCCAACCGGAAAAGCCCATCTCCGCTGCGAGCAAAAATCGTCTGCTTCAAACGCCATTGCCTTGGAAATTGCCTTCTCAAAATTTGCACACGCATCCGATATTATTAAAACTTTGATAAAGTGTTTAGCGCTTTACTAACTACACGACAGGCTAGTTTTGAAAAATGTGAACTCGCCGTTAGTTTTTTAATCAGCCGTGTTATGTCGATCTCCATGTATTCTCCCATAGGGCGGGCTGCCTCCTGGAACCCTGAGTACCACGTGACTCGCGCCGAGCCGCTCTGTCGGCCATGTTGTCGGCAGAACACGGGGTTCAAAGGATTGCGCTACTCTGCTCCGTAGGAGCTATATAGTGCTCTAGGCGAATCGATTCTATATACCGGGTGATTCGAGGAGACGCCAGGCTCTTTAAATCGACCAAAAAATTCGGTTTCCTAACCTATCGCGCTACGACTTTGTGCAGCGTTGCCCACAGGTGGTGCATTTTTTTTTTTGTAAAATTTGCAAAGAGCGAACTTACCTGAGGAAAAAGTAAAGAAAGGAAAAGGCTTAGCTTCTATGGAAACGCAGCGACGCCGCCGGTCTGCAAACAACACGGCGCCGTTTCGTACGGGAGACAAGAGATGGCGCAACGAACGCCGCCAACGAACGAGCATACGGCGCCGAGAGCCAGCGTCTTTAGCAGACAATCTTTTCGACTCAAAAGCGGAGCGCGTTCCGCGGGCGGCGACAGTCGCAGAAACAAAAACAGGCGCGATAAAAACAAGGAACTGCAGTTCCTTGTCTGCTAAATACGCCGGCTCTCGGCGTCGTCTGCTCCTTCATTGGCGACAGTTGGCGTCGCGACCGCTTGCGCCATCTCTTGTCTCCCGTGCGAAACGGCGCCGTGTTGTTTGCAGACCGATGGCGTCGCTGCGTTTCCATAGGAGCTAAGCCTTTTTCTTTCTTTACTTTTTTCTCAGGTAAGTTCGCTCTTTGCAAATTTTACAAAAAAAAAGAAAATAATAATGCACCATTTGTGGGCAACGCTGCACAAAGTCGTAACGCGATAGGTTAAGAAACCGAATTTTGCGGTCCGTTTAAAGAGCCTACCGTCTCCTTGAATTTTCCGGTAGAGACTTCCAATTTGAATAACGCTATGAGAACCAAAATTGTAAATTCAATAACTTCGTGAAAAAGATTTTTTTACCTAATACTTGGGATACGATTTGAGTGATGTTTGTTGGTGTGTTTAGAAACGTTTTAGACAAATGAGGGACCACGAAGATGGATGGATGGAAGGATGTTAATGGCTATTATACCCTTTGTAACGGGCGGTAGCTTGCGTCACCTAGCCTAAGTCTAAAAAGACAAACATATGATTCCTCCCGCCTTTCTAAACCAATTTTCTTCCCCTATCCCCAGACAGTGTAGGATATCACCAGGATGACCTTTTAGGGAATGGGTTAAAAAAAAAAAAAAAAAAAAAACTAGAAAAACATTATTGCCCGCCTTTTCCGCCCGGCAAGGGAGTCGCCAATTTTCCTCTGGTCAAACCTTGTCGGCGTTACTTCAGCACCGGACACACTGAGGGACGGGGTTGAGACTTTGGGCCCGAGCCACGCGGGAGGGAGTCCCAATTTTGCTCTGTGCCGTCTTTACCCAGCCGTGCTAGTTAGTTGTGCATTATTAAAATTTCCTTAGATAATTTTCACCAATCTTCTGATCGTCTCTTTGTGACTGTAATCCTTCTCTCTACCGTCCTTCCATCGTCGCCATCAAAACCCAGGGCCCCCAGCAAAATTTGTTACCCCTTAAAGGAGGGCAGGGCGAAGCCCCGAGCACTTCAATACCAAGTGCTCTAGTGTCTAGCTCTCATATGACAGGCAGCGCATAATGTCTGTCTCTCCTGAAATTTAGCCCTATACGTCCTTGTCCTCAAAACACCCGTTCTCGCCTGAAACAGCAAAAAACGTCCCAGTAAATTGTCAAACACATTCTCCTTTCTTATGTCCTGGTTTTGTGTCCTGTACATTGTTAGAGCTAATAGGGAGTTTTAGAATAAGGTACGCAATTTTAGCGCACGCTAGCGCTAAATTTAGCGCTTGTATTAGCGCACGCGTCGCAGGGGAGTTTTAGAATAGCGTTTCTCCGCCGCGACGCAAAAGCCCAAGCATCTCGCGCTTGCGACGCCACCGAGATGCAGTCAAATTTTTATTTCACACACAAAATGATGTAACTTTAAAAGAAAACGAGTTTTTTGGTCCAGAGTAGCAGTTTAATTTGTTTAAACATGAGAACACGACGCGAGCGGTTGACCGGTCGTGTCCGCTTGCGTCGCCTCGGCAAGAGAGGTCTCGTGTACTGACCTTCGCACATCGTTCCTTCGCCGTGAAATGTTCGCGCGTCGCAAGCATCAAGTTGCCGGTGATCGCTGCCAAACCGAGTACAATGTCGTCCCGTATTGAAAATTGCAGTCGCGAGGGTGCCGCCGACGTCACACTCACGACGCCGCCAAAGCAGCCGCCAACATAATCCTGGAAGCCGCCATTTTTTTTAACTGTGCTCGTCTTGGCTTCAGCCAACTTCTCATCACGAATCCTCCTTGGAAAAGCGCAAAGACTCTTTGCGTACGCACGCTATTTTCGAGAAATAGCGGGCGCTAAAATTGCGCACGCAAAGCGCAAAACCTGGTTTGCGTTCGGAGCATGCGCAGTGGCGACGACGCTATTCTTTGCGTACGCAAAGCTTTAGCGTGCGCTATTCTAAAACTCCCTAATGTTTCCATTCTTACCTCCGACATTTTTCTTGCTACCTTTTTCACTCCCTTTTGCACTGAAATAGTCTCGCCCCCTCACTAGGGCGTAGGTATTTAAATGTAAGATTTCGGGTTCGGTTTGTCCGGAGTACCCCTTTTAGGCAGTTTTTAAACACAAAAATAAAAGAAATAAAATTCTCTACCACACATTTTCGAGAAAATGCTCGCTATCTGGGCCTCTTTAGAAGCCCAAACCCCGTTCACCGCATAATGTGCAAAATTGATTTATATGCCCCTTTAAACAAAGAAAAATTAAAAAGAAAAGAGAGCGCAACGCGTAAGCTTGGATAATTTTTAACGCAAACACAATGGGACTGTACTGTCACATTTTATTACACAAAAAAAACTATAAAATGATACTCTGGGCTATGAAACACACGGCAGTTGCATATCATAGTGGTATTAACCCGATACTGGGGCAGGAAGAGCGAAACTTCCGACAGATCGCCTGCATGCACGCTAACTGTATTGAGCATAGCATAAAAGTGTTGTGCGCTTTCTAAGAGTTGAATCAGAAACAAAAATCAAAATACAACAATTTATGTTATATTTATATCGACCTATTAATCTATATAATAAAGAACGGAAAACCCTTAGTACGGCCATCATGCTCTTCACGCCCGAGATAAGAATGACCGCGAACGACTGTATACCTATCAACTGACGCAGCTCAGGAAACAGCCGTCCATGAATTCGATAGCCACTGACAAGGTGAGAACGGCAAAGAAAGGGCTTCGGTCGCTTCGACCTTCAACAATGCTTCGGCCTACGTACCTTCGACGATGCTTCGGCGTCTCGTGCACCTCGAGCGTGGACGCAAAGCCAAAGCACGTCCAAAGGCAACGAGCACACGGTGCTGGAGGCCGAGCGTTCGAAAGGCGCGCCTTGCCCTTCTCATTCTGTCAGTGGCTAAAGCGGCACAGACCTGCGTCTCGAACGCGTTCACGAGTGCAGCGTTGGGTAACTACACCCGACACGAACTTCGACTGCCGTTCACAGCCGCGCAGCCAAACACCGCCGAGAAGTCGGGAGTATTTCTGGCGAATGTGTCGACGTCCTCCTGCGCCGACGGGCGGAACACGTCGCCGCACAAGCTATCGGCGAGTGCCAGGTAGAACAAACGGCCTCGGGACATGCGCACAGACGCCGAGACTCGCTTCATCTCGAGCCAGTCGGATTTCTCCACAACCCCGACGGTCGTCGCCACTGCGACTGCGATCATCTGCGCGCGCCGGCGGCGTGCGGTGGAGTTGGTGGTCCAGGAGAAATGCGAGCTCTCGAAGCAAAGGCGGTAGCGCTCGATGTTTTTTGTTGTCTCGTCGGCCCAAGACGAACGCTCGAAGAGGAACGACCACAGTTCCCTGGCTAGCTGGACACCGACGACGGGGAGATTGAGCGAGAGTCTGTGCGTACTCTCGAAGTTTAGCGTCAGGTACACGGAACTGGGAATGCAGAGGACGTTGCCGCGTCTCGAGACGTCAGGCACGTAGGACTGTGGGTCCAGGTCATTTATCTTCCTCTGCACCTTTGTCCGCTGCACTTCGAATCCGAAAGAGCGCGCCGCGAGGAGGCCAGAAGGGAAGTCGGAGGGCACGATGTTCGGAGGCGGTGCGTCGGCGATGGTCACGTTCCCTGGTAAAAGGAGCTGCATCGAGTTCAGGGCGTCGTTGATGCGTTGGGAACCTTCCTTCCCGAACGTCGAGCTGGACGACGCGTCGGTAGCTACCGCTTGCCTAATGCGCCGGAATATGTCACGGACGTGATCGTCCCTCTCCGGCGTTGCCACCACCTGGGCTTCGAACGATTCCAGCAGTTCGTTCACTCGCAGAACGAGGGAGGAACAGTCTGCTCGAGGGCGTACCCAACTGAGGGCGTTTGAATCGACGAACTCCTGGTAGACTCCTAGAACTGTGTTGATCACAAGGAGCGCCACGGCAAGCGGCTGATTGGCAGGAGTCCCGATATGAGCAATCAGTGTATCCACATGACTTCCGGTTTCCTGGATTATATACTTAACGCCGGGAAGAACAGGGTACACGAGATCTTTCAGGATATTTCTCCATGCATCCGAAGCGACAGAGGCGAACGGGCTCTCGGAGACGCTTCGGTTCGTGGTGCTGTAGTCAGTATTCTCGGCGGGCATTTTCTCGTTGAAACTCATCACTTCGCTGGCTGACACATCAACATTGAGGAGGGTGTTGAATGCAGCGATCATCGAGCTTATACAGCGAAAGCAACTGATGTTCAGCGTTGAAGGTATCCAGTGCCCCCGCCTCACGACCAGAGAGGTCCTTGCGGAGTTTTCCTTGTCCCGGAAGGTCACGAGGCCGGGAAGCTTGTATCGGAATTCCACGAGGACCAGAAACCTGGCCACGTCAGCAGGGTCCATCCGGGCCGAGACGCCAGCGGCCTTCATGATCGCAGACGTGAAGTTAACCAGAGCAACTTCGGCATTCCAGTTTTGCTTCGCGCAGGAACGACGCAGGGCAACAAATGCGCGCCCGGAGGGCGAGTCCAACGAGTCCGCTCTCAGCTCGAGGTTAACCTGGTGAAGGTGTATGCGGAAGAGTCGCGAGAGGTAAGTGGAGTTTACATCCACCGCACGCATGCAGGCGTAGGCGTGGAAGTCAGAACAGGGATCTAGGCTGGTGTTGTGACGTTCGACGAGCGCCAGGGCCTCGTCGGCGCAGCAGAAGTCGGGAGTTCGAATGGTGGCGGCGTCCTTCTTGGTGATTCCCAGAACCACGATTACCGTGAGGAGTACAGCGCAGAAGACAATGGCAAAATAGGTCCATACGATGAGAGAGTCGGAGGCTTTAGTTTTGGGTTTAACGTCGTCTTGAGGGCTGCTGCTCGCTGAAAAGCTCCTCATGCTGGTGCAGCGATCCCGGCCGAACCAGCAGAGACTCATGCTAGGGCAGCGTTCGAGAGCCGTGCTGCGGTACTTCATCTTTGTTCATCTCGCGATCAAAAGGAGACGGGACGACTTTTTCGCAGGTCATGCAGTCATGTACTTTACCACGTCCAATTATTCTCTTTTTTGGTACAGACATTCCCTATTTGGGGTACTGTTTCCGTATAAAATTTTTAAAATATTCCTGCGTATTTTCTTACATTTTTTACCTTTATTTTTGCAGCAGCTGACTTCTGTGGTCATGCAGGCCACTTTGCGCTCATTTTACCACAAAAGCCGCGTGGCATCGCATGTTCAAAAAGAAGAAAAGGTTACTGGTCGGCAACGTCACTAAAACATTCGGTTGGGAAACTCACCCTTGAAACCTGGGCCGCTCGCGTCCACCGAGACTGAGCTAAATACGATAACAGCGTCACTCTTTAGCGACGAGTGGAAACATGAAATTTTTTTTATGTGGCTACTGCTAGAGTCAGTGAATGTTCCCAGAGTACCGAAGCTCCCAGGCTCAAGGTGCCAAGATAACGGAGAAATTTTTTTTTTGTTTACTGTGCTCACCACAAGCTTTTAGAAATCATGTTTTTGCTTAAAAAAAAAAAAAAAAAAAAAAAAAAAAAAAGCTCTTTTTGTAGGAGATTAGTACAAGATGCCAGGAGCGTGATGTTTCCATACGATTTTGGTTTACAGGGTTTCGCGGCACAAATTGTATTGTTTTTATACAGCCATGTCGCACCGGTGACTTCAGGTAGCGCGTCCCGACCTGCGTGCGTCCTAACTTTGGCATATAATTAGGATTCCGTGTTTTCGGTTTCTTTTTTTTCAAGATTCGGCGTACTTTTTCCGATGTTTATTTTAAAATTCAATTTTTTTTCGGCGTATATTTATGCCCACAAACGTTTATCGGCTTTTTTCGGTGAATATAAAATAAACACCAACGGACACCGGATCAAATGATCCTTGTAGCTCTGATATTTGTGATCGCTCAAATAATAACGGCACAGATACATTGAAAAAGAAATGGGCACTTTATTTGGCAAATGTGTGCAACTGTAAAAGAATCAAGAAAAATACGCAGAAATAAAAACAAGTCAGATATGAAGCCTATGCCGGAAAAACATAAGACGTCACCTTCTGTTTGATAATGTGGATGCTTGGGCTAGTTGGTAATTCATGCTTGGATGGAACAGCGCGGATGTGCCTGTGAGTGTGACTGTTCACCCGCGCTGTTCCATCCAAGTCACCTTCTGTATATCAGGATTACGTGATCTTAATACACACACATGTACTTTCCCAGGTTCTCGTTGATCCGCACTCTTTCTTTCATGTTAATATGACCATGAGCTTCGAGAATGTCCTCTCAACGCTAACACTGGACACTGGCAGGCTGAGGAGATGAAGCGCTGCCTGAGCCAAAATCGTCCAATAAACCAATTGTGACCGCCAAAAAAGACACGGTGCGACGTTTTGAAGCACAACACAACATGCAGAGCTTGCATCAAGTCAGTATTCTTTACAACGAGTTTGAAAACACGCTCGTACATGGTGAAGTTGTGGAGCATTTCGGACTTCACGTTCCGATCGATGATGCGCACATTCAACCAAAACGTCGTGACGGCACCCGCGTATTTCGAACATTCGAACACGTTTCGATGGACACTGTCGTTCCATTTTTTCGCCACGGCTCTGCGATATACGACTGGGAGGTCAAAGTGACCTTTTCCGGTTAAAAATGAATTTTAGAAAGTGGATTCGACGTACTTTTATCGGTTTTTATCGGTGTAGATCGAGAATGCCTAACCTAAAAACTGACTTTTTTCGGCTAAAACCGAATTTCCAAAACTGAATTCGGCGTACTTTTATCGGTTTTTATCGGTTTAAACCGAAAACTCCGTACCCTACATATAATCGCGGCGCTTCCGCTTGGGAGGCGGGGTTGGCAGCCCTCCCTTCCACTGTATACTTTTCGGTGCCAAAATGGCCGATTAAAGCCAAAATAGCGCATTCACAGCGGACGCTATCGAATACGATGCTCCCGAAGCAGCCGTGCAGTTCACCCTAGGGGCCGCTGCGGGAGAAATGGCGGCCTAGCGATCGCCATTAGTTCGGTTGTTCTAGAGGGGGTTGGTAGTGGCAAGAGCGGCGGCCGCTTTGTGATGATTTTGCGCGTAGACGACACCATGGCGCTGCTGTTCTGTGCCCTAGGAGCGCGCCCCGTCAGCCCCATCATCAGCGCTGTTCGGCGCTTACTACTGTGGTTTGACTGGAGCTTTTCGCGGTGCGAAACAACAACTAATGTTGTTCTGTATATTAGCGATGTGCGCGGCCAAAAGCGTCGATGCGGTCAGCTTTCCACCATTGGCCAAACCATGGGCATATGAGCACTGTCAGATTGTCAACTTTGACGGTGTTAGTTTCGGATTGCGATGGCTCCTAGCTTCCGCTGTGCTTTTTAAACACACCATCGAACTCGTCGTCGCACCCGATGGTAAGTAGCCAGAATAACAACTGGTGACGTCACGGCGAGGCAAATCCCAGTCGTGACGTCACGGAGGGAAACCATAAGAGGGCGCCACCGAAACATCTCGGCGCTAATAGTAAATTGTAGTTCTGCCTTTGGACTAATGCCTCTAGAGTGTGTGCTATCCTCTACTCGAAATATTCCCGTGTTTTTGTTATGTACCGGCGCCACCGGCAGGTGGACTAAGCAGCCGATGCCGCGAGCCTCGTGACAATCGCGTGCTAGTGAGAGCTCGGGCACTTGTTCCTTGACCGAGAACCGCGATGGACGCACCGTCCACACTCTAAAGCTGACAGTAAAGCTTGTATTTATCAATTGGCGACGAGTGAGAGAAACGAACCTGCGGCTTTGAGAAGATGGCGACTCACGGCACCATGGAAGCGTTCTCGGGAAAGGGGTGGTCATCTTGGGCGGAGCGGCTCATCTACTACTTCGAGGCCAACGGCATCAGGGATGGCACCAAGAAACGGGCCGTTCTGCTAACTCTGTGTGGTCCCTCCACATTTGAAACGGTCAAGGCATTGGTGGCTCCCAGGTCTCCAAGTGAGTTGACTTTCGAGGAGATCGTGAATTTGCTCCAAGCACATTTTGATCCCCGGCCGGCAGAACTGTTCAGCCGTTGCAAGTTCCAACGGCGAGATCAGCAGCCCGAAGAGTCAGTGACCGCTTACGTCGCTGCTCTTAAGAAACTTGCAGCAGACTGCAATTTTGGGAACGTTCAAGTGACTCCGACGACTAGCACAGCTAGCCTTCCCGTCTCAGCACTAGCTGCTGGGGCAGCCGACGGCACGGTCAGCACGGTCGCAACAGCGGTTTCCAGCAACGCGACGATGTTACCCATGGACATAATGTTGCGCGATCGTTTTGTTTGCGGTCTTCAAAATGAAAATCTCCAGCAGCGGCTATTTGCGGAGCGGGACCTTACGTTTCTCAAGGCGTTCGACATTGCCGTACGAGCCGAGAGCGCCAAGGACCACCAGCGGCAAATAAAAGCAGATTTTCAAGAAATAAACAAAGCGGAAAAAACGCGTCCGGCGCATCGTCGCCAGGAGAAGACGACGCCATCGTCCACGCCCTGCTATCGCTGCGAAGAACTCCACAGTCCTAGTTCTTGCAAGTTCCGAACATCGCAGTGTCGGTACTGCAAAAAGACGGGACACATCGCGAAAGCTTGCTTCAAGAGAAAGAAAAACAGCCAAAACTCCGTACAGGCACTCGAACCACAGGAAAATCATGGCCCCTTTACAGAACCGTCAGGCACGCTGGGTGACTTGTACGCCGTAACACCGCGGCGGGAGCCGGCAGAGAAGGTTATGATAAGCCTGGAGGTTCAGGGTGTTCCTCTCAGATTTGAGGTGGACTCGGGAGCGGCGTTTTCTTTGATCAGCGAACAAACTTTCCGAGCAGCGTGGCCAAGAAACCCTCCGGAATTTACAGACGATAACATCGCTCTGCGTACCTGGTCTGGGGAAGGCATCGAATCTCTGGGAACAATTCACGTCATGGTCCAGTTCAAGAAACTGAAAGTGAATTTGCCTCTTCTTGTGATGAAGCACCCCGGATGTAACCTTCTTGGGCGGAATTGGTTCACAGCCCTGGGAATTGGCCTCAGCGGCGTGCACCAGGTGGTGTTGGACGGCAGCCTGACAGCCACCATCGAAAGGTACGGGTCAGTTTTTGACGGAAACCTGAACGGCTACAACGGACCAGCGGTAAGCCTAGAACTGGAAGACAACGCGTCACCCAAGTTTCTACGAGCTCGCACTGTGCCATTCGCGCTCAAACCAGCGGTGGAAGCCGAGCTGCAACGTCTCACGGAACAAGGCATCCTTGAACAGACTCAGCACTCGAATTGGGCAACACCCGTTGTAGTAGTAAGGAAGAAAAACGGCAGCATCAGACTTTGTGGTGACTACCGGAGCACCGTCAACGCTGTGACGCTCAAGGCGTCATATCCACTGCCGACAGTGACAGAGGTGCTCGCAAAGCTGCGGGGAGGGAGAATTTTCTCCACCATCGACCTGGCTCAAGCATACCAGCAGTTACGAGTCACCGAGAACACAGCTGACGTTCTTACCATCAACACGATAAAGGGCCTTTATCGTGTCAAGCGACTTCCTTTCGGCGTCTCGGCAGCACCAGCCATTTTCCAGAAATGCATGGAGACAACACTTGCAGGGATAGCCGGTGTCAGCGTGTATCTGGACGACATTGTCAGCGGTGCCACAACCGCGGAACACGCCCAGCGCCTGAACCTTGTCCTGTCAAGACTCCAAGAAGCTGGCCTGCGAGCAAACCATGAGAAGTGCCTATTTGGCGTTCCTGAGGTCACTTACCTGGGCCACACGATCGATGTGGTTGGTGTTCATCCAACCAACGACAAGATCAAGGCATTCAGGGAGTTGCCAGAACCTACGTCAAAAGCCACGCTGCAGTCGTTCCTCGGAATGCTCGCATTCTACGACAGGTTCTTAGAAAACCGAGCGACTGTAGCCTGCGATCTCTACAGACTACTAGCCAAAAACGTTCCTTGGCACTGGGAAGAGCGCCATGCCCTCGCTTTCCGGAAGTTGAAAGAGTTGGTACTCCGCAAGACAACGTTGGCTCACTACGATGAGTCAAAACCACTGCTTCTGTCCTGTGATGCGTCACCATATGGCGTCGGCGCAGTTCTTGCGCAGGTCGACCACGAGGGCAGGGAAGCTCCAATCGCATTCGCGTCAAGAACTCTAGGGGATGCCGAGAAAAATTACTCGCAGCTTGATCGAGAAGGATTAGCAGTGGTGTTTGGGGCGATGCACTTTCACCAATACATCGCCGGACGAAGTGTCGTTATTATCACCGATCACCAACCACTGCTTGGCATCTTGGGACCGCAGAAGCCGGTACCACAAGTCTTGTCACCCCGAATGCGGCGATGGTGCGTCAAACTATCGGCGTACGATTACAAACTCGTGTACAGGCCTGGAAAACGACACCAGAACGCGGATGTTCTAAGCCGTCTGCCCCTACCTGACAGTGACGACGAGCCTTGCTCACCGGGAGACGTCCTGATGATTGAAGCCTTGACAAGTTCTCCGCTGACAGCAGAGAAGATAGCAGCCATGACATGCGCGGATCCGATTCTGTCCCGCGTCTACGAGGCTGTGCAGCAAGGCAAGCTTCATGAGCTCACGGAGAAGGACTTTACCGCGTACAGAAAAAAAGGCGCAGAGATGTCCACTCAAAGAGGATGTGTCATATGGGGATCCCGGGTGGTCATACCAGCCTTGGCACGACCTGAAGCCATGAATTTAGTGCATGCTGGACACAAGGGAATTGTGGCCATGAAGTCATCTGCACGCAGCTATGTGTGGTGGCCTGGCATCGACCGCGACATAGAGGACGCTGTTGGCAGCTGCCCCATCTGCCAAGAGTCCAGGAAGATACCAAGCAAGGCACCGCTTCCTACGTGGGATCACGCATCACTTCCTTGGGACACGCTGCATTTGGACTTTGCAGGCCCTCTGGAAGGAAACATGTTCCTTGTCGTTGTAGATGCCTACACGAAGTGGCTAGAAGTGCGAAGCATGACTAGTGCCACATCTGCAGCGGTCATCAAAGAACTCCGAGGTATGTTCGCAACTTTTGGACTGCCTCGCAAGATTGTTTCCGACAACGGAAGCGTCTTCGTATCGAAGGAGATAACAGACTTTTATGAAAAGAATGGCGTGAAGTTTGTGACCAGCGCTCCGTACCATCCAGCGACAAATGGCCAAGCCGAGCGCATGGTTTACGAACTTAAGCAAAGTTTGTCAAGAGAGAAAACGGGATCGCTCTCACTGAGAATTGCTAGATTCCTGTACAAACAACACAACTCAGTTTGCAGCTCGACAGGAAAAACACCAGCATTTTTAATGTTCAACAGGGAGCTTGCTACTAACATCAGTAGACTCCTTCCTCGTCGAGAAAGTAGTCACAAGGAACGAGATATGGAAAAGACACCGCCTTCCAGGGTACTTCAAGAGGGACAGGCAGTCTATGTCCTAAACTTCAAAGGAACCCCCAAGTGGATCCAAGGAAAGTTGACCAAAAGACTTGGAATTCGCTCCTGGCTGGTAGAGACAGCAACTGGATCAACCCGCCGCCACGTGGATCAAATAAGGCGTCGATTTACGACATCGACTCCATCGGCTGAGTGGTCTGTTCCTGCTCCTGTTTCGGACTCTCAACACGATCACCCTACCGAGAGATCGTCATTTCAAGATAATTCCGAGACAACGCCGGAACATACGACAGACGCCGGAAGCGGAAGAAGGGAGCAACCTTCAAGAAATAGGCACCCTCCAGAACGCTATGGGAGCTACATCTGAGGGGGAAGAGGTGTTATGTACCGGCGCCACCGGCAGGTGGACTAAGCAGCCGATGCCGCGAGCCTCGTGACAATCGCGTGCTAGTGAGAGCTCGGGCACTTGTTCCTTGACCGAGAACCGCGATGGACGCACCGTCCACACTCTAAAGCTGACAGTAAAGCTTGTATTTATCAGTTTTGAGGGAGATTATTTAATTAATATCGACTACCCCCCAGTACTGACACATCGTTCAGCAACGCTATCACTTGGGCTGCAGGCTTAATAGCTGCGAAAGAAGTTCTACGGTGCTACATTTCGGAGAAGCGTACCGCGTCACCCTCGTCGTCTTCTTCGTTCATCGCACATGTGCCATTAAATCTCCTAGGGCACAGAACTCCAGCGCCACTCGCGGTATCTACATCGACCGTCTTCACGCGCTTCACTGTAAGCGGGCGCCGCTCTTGCCACTACACCCTCTAGAACACTGTAGTTCGGTTCTCGAGTACGGATCGCTGCCACCTTTTTAGAGCAGGCTCTATGGCAGTTTCCCAACTGAGTTGTTTTATACTTCGCTTCAGCCTAAGTCCAGAAGCAGCCGATGCTACAAGCGCGAGCATGTGCCCCTGAGCAGTGCTTGCACTGCACGAGCGCGCGTGCTTGGCGGGGACGCTGAAAGTACAAAGCTCGCGCTTGTTGCATCGGTTGCGTCTGTACTTAAGCTGAAACAAAGTACTATAGCACGGTGTACTATAGTAACGTTGCTGGTCAGTTTGTATCCGCGTCTCTCTCACTTTCTCTTAAAAGTTTGAACCACAAGCTAGGTATTTTATTTTAATATTTAGTTCTCTCTAAAGCTTTTTCCGAATTCCCTTGTTCATACTTAAAATTCCCTGCAATCATGTTAAAATTCTCATTTTCTTTTTCATCAATATTGAGACCGAAAATTGTACGAAAAAGGCAAAATTCTCGGCATGGAGCATCACTGGTCGTCAGGTCGCAGTCACGTGAAAACAGGGATCACATAACCACAACGTGATCACGATCACAACCACAGCGCACGCCACAACGGGTGAACAGACGACCAGCACCTCAGAACATATATACTTGTCGTGAAAGAAACTGCCAGGCCCTGGTTTGAGAACCGCGAATCCTTCTTGACGTCGAGGAAAGTATGCAAGATTGAGCTGAAGCTCACGTTCGTCAACCAACATCGACGAGAGAGAGCCGAAGACCTGATTCGGTCCAGGAGACACAGCCCCGAGAACGACACCGCCTTCGTGGAGGATGTTTTGTGCCTAATCGAGCGCCCGCGCCGACCCTCGTGCTACAGAAGACAAGAAGCTGAGAATACTCATGCGAGACGCGAGAAACATCATCTTCGGCAGCCTTGTCCGTAACCCTCCGACAACAGTCGAATGGTTCATTATCGAGGTTTCCAAAATTAAACGCGCACTTCATGCCCGAGCCGGTCACTATCAATGACCCTCCAGCGTCTCGACACTCGAGTCGTCCAGCTGCAACTTGACGCAAACCTCCCAGGCATCCGTGACATTATCCACGATGATGTCCGAGGGGAGATCAGGAAGCTACTTTCTGCCACCAGTCGCCCAGATTTTCTTTCCGTTGTCGAGATTGTTCGGGAAGGAGTTTAACAGGTATTTCAACCGGAGACTTCTGCGAGTGAAGCGGTATCTGACGAACCGAGGGTGACTTACGCCGCAATGGCACGACGACTGCAGCCGGCTGCCCGTTTGTATTCGATGCCAATTCAACGAGACACCCGAACGCCACAGTATTCCCGACGTCAGAAAGAACCAGTGCAGGTTCCTTCTGACGTCAACGTACACCGAGGAAGACTGAGGTGTGGTGAACGACCGACCGTCGACCACTCTGAACGACCCACCGTCGACCGTTGTGAACAACGTACACCGAGGAAGACTGAGGTGTTGTGAACGACCGACCGTCGACCACTCTGCTACCAGTGCGGTGAAATGGGCCTGCGAGAGTTTGCGCCGAACGACCCTCGACCACGTCTCGGGGAGCGACCGCGGGACATTAAGGATTATCTTCGGTGACCTCGGTTTCGGTGCCGACACTATACCCCGGATCTGCCAATCCCCCTCATCTCGACAGGAAGTAACCACGACACGTGCTTCTACACTAAGCACGACAAAGCAAATGAGCGATGCAGGGACGGTTGATTGGGTGTCGGTCATCGTCCAAGGGCAATAGTAAATTTCCGACACCAATTCTCCGTGTCCACTCCACGAAGTACAGATTTCCTAACTTTGAGGCAGAATGCCGCTGAGTGGCTTCAAGAAATAAAATGGTTGGTCCTTCTCAAGAAACTAAACATCTAGCATCATCCGACTTCACTTTGCCAGACGAGACTTAAATACGTTGCAGTGGTCACGGTATATAGAAGAAATTGGCGTTGCGGAATGAAAGTGAAGTGGCTTGGATAGCAAACATTTCTATTAGCCATCAAGCCAATGGTACAACAAAAGGCACAACGTAGGGTGCCTTCATGTGCACATGAAGGCATCCTAGCACAACCACGTAAGCAATACATGTCCGAACTTGCTACATTGATGCAGAAAGCTACCAGAAAAATTGGCGGATTACAAGCCAGCCCTGCAGCTTCAGAGCGTCAGATTTCATAAGCGGCACATGAAGTATGATCATAAGACGGCGGGGTCAAAGTCGCATCTCGACCAAACTGAACACCGACATTCCAGGAGCTGGAGCGTCATCCGACAAGAAGAAGCACACGCACTATGACTGAACGCCTGACATGAGACTGTCGCAGAAAATACTTGTTGTGGAACCTTCCAATAAGAATGAATAATCATATAATCCCAAGTAAAAAAACACATTCGATACACTAACCAAATATGCATTATTTGACACTCCAGCCTTTACGCCTTCAGAGCCAACACGCCAAAAATCGTTTCCACTGAACGCGGTAGAGCTTTTCAGGACACTCGCATCTCTGACCCCCTAATATGTATAAATGGGACAAACAAGGCTGGCGGTATGGGCAGACTTGTTGCATGGGGGCTGTACTCCTTCCGCCTCCTGTAGGCATTGCATAGAGGATATTTGAAAATTATGTATGCATGATAAGAACATCATAGCGCACCGAAAGTAATGAGCACATACAGGCCCAGCTACAAAAAACAAGTATTACACTCGTAAGAAACAATTATTTCTGTAACTTAATAATTACAAAGACGAACACACTTCTGAACATCTAGTTTCACAGTATGTGTTGATTCTGGATATGGGCATTTTTATATAGCAGGACATTTTATATACAAATAAAATGACACAATAGACCCTTTGCAAAACCCCATCAGCAACATTGGCTGTCAGCATTTGTTTTCGGCGTAAAGCTCGTGAATGGGCCCCAGCTCACGTCGAACACAAATGCAGCATTTGAGTCCGCTAGGCGCTGAGCCGAGTTCACAGTGATTGCTGACTTAACATCCTTGTCGAACAAATTCTCAAAGTATGGAGGCCTTGGGTATTTAGCGTAGTAGCTACTGTACTGCGTTTCATCACAATTTGGCAAACGGCGAAGGCTACAGTCCCAATGAGCCAATATGCATGTCGGAAAGTGGCACGTGGCAGCATATCATCGGAGTGCTCTCCTGCAGAGATTTGTCACATACCTTCACTCAGTCTCTCTGATTGGCTCAAGGGGACTGTGGCGGTTGTCCTTAGCCAAGTCATGGCGAAACGAAGAATTGGTAGCACATACTTTTGAAAAAGGTATATTGAAGATACTAAAAGGAATGGTAGTCAATATTTTGCAACAAGACTGCTTCTTCGGGCAAGGGATGAACGCAAATACAAGTTATCTTGTCCGTGTCATTAGAAGAAGTAAGTAATCGACCGACTGATACAATACACTCTTGATGAAAACAATGATGGCTACAATAAATGCTAGGAAAGAGAAAATGTGTAGTTAATCTTCTATTTTCGAGTTACATTAAATTTAACAAATTGTTGATTTGTGTGGAGCTATCTCTGGACATCTAAGGAGTGGGGTAGCATTTTTTTTAAAGATTCTAGATGTTGGAATCAAGGATTAGACTGCAATATAAGAGGAGCCTGATTATGCACAGGAGGTTAGTGTGGACTGTTGATACCGATCGGCAAGGTCAAGAGCGTACTAATATCTAAGGGGCGTCAGATGCAGTAATTTGCGGACCGACCAATCAAAAGTGTGAAGACTGGCTAACCGTGTTCCGAGTTCCAAGGAAATAAATTAACTCTTTTTATGAACGTTAGTTATTAACTACTTTTCGAATGATTGGTTCGAATTCTTCGTAGGAGTTCGCGTGCACGCCGCTTAAACAAACGCCACCTTTTAACTAAAAGAAAACGAAGAAAATTGCGAACGAATGCAAGTTACCGCAATGACAACACGTTATATCAAAATATTGAAAACTACCAATTTCTAAAATCATCGATTAGTACAAAAGGTAAAGATCGCAGGAACTTCTTCGCTAAAAGTTGCTCCGATTATGCGGTGGCCGAGGGCTGAAACGACATCCTCCAGACCCCATGTCACGCATACATTTCGCTTAGATTTTCAGACATTCCAAAGTTGAAAGAATGCTAGGAGAATGCGGAAATCTCACGCTAAAATTTGTGCTATCGATCCTCGAACACATCCGGGAATCCGAGCACCGCTACGGCTATACGACTCATGCTATCCGATAGGTGCTAATATCCAGAGCGATCTTGCGAAGCGTATAAAGTCTAATTCCTTCAGATGTTCACGTTATACCTGCGTCAGAGGAAACAAGGAAGCCCGAAATCGTCGGCAAGCAGCGGCACATCACACGACTACCGCGCACCGGACAACACACTCGCATCCACCAGCTGCAGGCGCTGCCATCTTACCGGTGACGTCACGGCTCTTGTGAGGTCACGTGACGAGTAGTCACCTTTGCGTACAACATGGTGGCAACCGGGTGGGTGCCACTTTGCAAGTTTCGATTTATCACTCCAAGCCCTTCATACCTGGACGACGAGGCGATGTGGAACATGTAGCCCATGTCAAGTTCCCGATTCAAGGTCGAATATTCCCAATTCGAGCCCGCAGAATCTACAGAACAGCAGCAGGGAGGAGAGTGGAGATCATCGAAAACCTAGAAACTGAAACTTCCGACCCAGCGATCACTTTTGGGTGAGCTATCAGCCCTCGATCACTGGCCACACCGGCCCACCAAGCTAAGCCTGGCAGCTGCACAGCTGTGCAGCGAGGCCTAACGCCAACGAAGCTTCACCCGGGACGGCCCAGGGCGCCCCCCGCACACCTATAACAGGCCGCACCGCCGATAGCGCTCACCTATTCATCATGGACGTGCAGGATTCTTCAACTTCTCGAACAACGGAGTGGAAACTCGCCACTCCGGCACCAAGACAGATCAAGGCGACGACGGTCGTGCTGAAGCTGACGAACAACGAACACCTCGCCTCGATAGGCCTCGCCGCACTAACCAACGCCCTCAAAATGGCGGCAGCCCTCACCAAACAAGAGTGTGCAGACACCTACTTCAAACTCCGAACGCCGCAGATTCTCCTCATGTTCACACATGCAGCGGAGCGCTACAAGCATAGCGCTTACCTCGCGCTAAGCGCGTGCTGTCGGGAGCGTTCACCAGCTTTGTATCCCACCGTCAAAACCGTTGCTCATGGTTGACGATAAGTACATGACGGCACGTGAGGAGCGCTACATCAGCGCTTCGCTGCATGTGAGAACCGGCCTTTACAGAGCCACGGCAGTACAAAAAATCCTGACAACGCAACAAATTCAAGTAGTGGGCACTACACACTCCATCTGTGCATGCGTGGCGAACGCGGCAGAAAACGCGAGAGGTGTAATTCACGGCATCCCGCTGGACGCAACTGACGACTTCATTAAGGAGAACCTCAGAGTACAGAACCGAACGGTCTTGGGATTCAGGAGACTCGGTACGACGAAAACCATTCTCATCACCGTGGAGGGCCCATCGCTTCCAAGGTACGCCATATACGACTCGGGAGTGTACCGCATGTACCCACCGCGACAACGGAATAGGCAGTGTGCGCACTGCCTCAGCCCCCAACATAACTCGGACGTATGTCCGTGCAAAAACGAGTACATACGCTGCATAGCATGCGGAAAACAATTCCCGCCGCAACAAAATCCAAGCGAGACGCCGCACGATTGCGAGCTGCGATGCGCCAACTGCAAAGGTGATCACGCCGCCACGGACCCGCAATGCCCAGCCAAGCAGGTGGTAGCGGAAGCTATAAAGGAACGCTTCGAAGCACGCCAAGCACGTCAGGCAAGAGCCCACCAACTGAACACGAAACCATCACCAGACACAAACCCGAAGCAGAACCCGCAGGAATGGCCGGACCTCCCAATAAGCAACAGGTTTGAGGTACTAGATACCCCATCGCGCAGCCTCAGCAGAGGAAGGAGCCGCAGCCGAAGCTACAGCAGGGGTAGGGGATCCAACACTGCCAAGCAAAATGTGACCCTTGACAAACGAGCCCAAAGCCGCAGTAGGGCAAATCAAAGAAAACCCCAACAGCTGCAACACGACCAACAAAAACGAACCAGGTTCCAAGAACCCTCACCTAACCCGTGGTTCCAGAAACAGGCATCCAGAACACATGGCCAAGGAGGACAAACAACAGGAGCCCACCAGGAAAATAACAGTAGCAGTTACCCACGGGTGATCCCGAACATGCAGGGAGTGGCGCAACCCATGGACACCCAGTTGAGTGGCATGGCCTCACAACCCTCTCCCTCCTCACTAACGGTTCTAAAACCCGCTACAATACACGCACCAAGCCCACCGCCCTCGCAAGAATACCAGAAAACCAATACAAATGACTACACCGAACTACGCCAAAAGATATCCACTATAATAGCAGAGTCCATACCCACCATCTTAACCGCACTTGCCCCGATGCTCCAACAAATGATCCAACTGGCACTAGCACCAATACAAGCAGAACTAGCGGCCCACCAGGAGCAACTCAGACCACACAAGCGCGCCGCTATGCCCGCACCCGTGAACGCGAACATGGAACAACATGACAATGAATAACACAAACGCGGGACAACAGTCAAACCCGCCACACAGCAGCACACCAGCGACGTACCAAGCAAAAACAACCTCAAGAGACAAAAACGACGAAATAATCATATGGCAATGGAATTGCAGAGGGTTCCGACGAAAGAGGAGCCACCTTTTGCAACACATGCAAATAATTGGAACACAACCGGACATAATAGTCCTGCAGGAAACAAACGGAGCTCACGCCATACAGGGGTACGACATGTACACGCAACCGAGTATCCAACACAATCAACGGGTTACCGGGCAGAATGTGATGATAACCCCTACTATGGTAGCCACGTACATCAGGAGACGAGATGCTGACCTTCCCTCTATACAGTATGATACAACGGCAATCAACACACCCACAATGGAGCATGTGGCAACCAGCACACTTCTGGGAGACCAAAGGCTCCATATAATCAACAGTTACTGGCTACCTAACCAACCTACTGCACGCCTCCCGCCCCTGGACATGAAACTAGGACCCAACAGAGATAGGGACACGGTGGTAACGCTGGGAGATTTCAATTGTCAACACCCATCTTGGGGATATGCGGTCACGCCGCCACTAGGAAGAAAGTTACAGAACTTCTCAGCCAATCAAGGTATGACCCTCCTAAATGACACGACGCAGCCAACGCGCACTGGTGGACCGCACCAAACGGACACCTCTCCGGACTTAACGTGGATTCAGGGCCCACTCAGGGCGACGTGGGAGAACACAGGAGACGCGCTCGGCAGCGATCACCAAATAATAGAAATAAAATTCACTCCAAGGAAAAGGGGACGGAAAGAACGTCTCAGAACGACGAAGCTGACGGCATGGCACAAGGTCAGAGAGGAACTCCAAGGGGTGGATTGGAAGCACCTCGGATGCAAAGATCGGACAGAAGCGATCCAAAAAACGGTGAACCGTCACACCAAACACATTGCGAACACAGAAGACCACCCAACGGTCGATCAACACCTAATGACTCTATGGACCAAGCGACGAAACCTAACAAAACGCCTCAAAAAGAGAAAGAACAACAGAACCCTAAAGGCGAGAATACTGGCCTTAACTCAGGAGAGCCAGGAACATGCGGAAAAATTGGCCAGCCAAAACTGGATGCAACTCTGCGATGACAGGAACGGTCGATTACACGCGGTCAGACCCTGGCACATATTACGCGCGATCATGGGGCACCGTAAACCCAGGAACACGCTCAAGAAACTCATGCTGAGCACAGGAGCCACCGTGAAGGACCTCATAGGAGAAATCAGGGACACATTCTACTCAGACGAAACGCAGATAATGGCACAGCAAATACCAACGGCAGAAACCCGCTTAGATCGAGAAGTCCAAACCGCGCAAGAAAGCGAAGAGATCAAAGAGATAGACTCGGACTTCACCGATGTAGAACTACAAACGGCCTTATTCCAGCTGAAGCGCAACACGGCGCCGGG
This sequence comes from Ixodes scapularis, assembly GCF_016920785.2. Classification (NCBI taxonomy): domain Eukaryota; kingdom Metazoa; phylum Arthropoda; class Arachnida; order Ixodida; family Ixodidae; genus Ixodes; species Ixodes scapularis. The sequence continues at coordinate 190,396,403 of NW_024609857.1, forward strand.
GCCGGACAAAATAACATACGGAATGCTCAGAAACATCCCTGACAACAAGCTCGACGAGCTCCTACGACACATCAACGAGGTGTGGGCGACGGGAGAGTTACCAGAAGAATGGAAAGAAGCGCACGTAATCATGCTTCCCAAACCAGGCAAACTTCCCAACACACCAGCAAACCTCCGACCCATATCCAAGACGTCATGCATGGGGAAACTAATGGAAAAGATGGCATTAAACAGGCTAGAATGGCACTTGGAAGCAACGAATCAGCTGGCGCACACCATAGTGGGGTTCAGAAAGCACGTCAGTTCGCAAGACGTAGCAAAAATGATCAAAGAACAGGTGTACGACAACCCCAGCACGGTTCAACAGCGCACCGTAGTTGCGGTGGACCAAAAAAGAGCATTCGATAACGTCACGCACGAGGCTATCCTCAGAAACCTTCGGGAAACGAACCCTGGAAATAGAATGTACAGATACGTAAAGAACTTCCTCAAGGACAAAACGGTGAGAATACTGGACCCTGAGGGTCAACCCTCTCAACCGTATCCCTTATGTAGAGGAACACCACAAGGCTCCATGCTATCGCCGATGCTCTTTAATATAACAATGAAGAACCTCCCGACTAAACTCAATGCCGTCCCAAATCTCCACCACGCTATATACGCGGATGACATTTCCATCTGGTGTACGACAGGCAACCCGGGACAACAAGAAGAAACGATACAAACGGGGCTAAACATCATCCACGCACACGCAAACGCCATAGGGCTCCAGTGCTCACCAGACAAATCGGAATATGTCGTAGTCATAAACCACCCACGACAGAAAATGGCAGAGGAACAGCGCAAATTTATGAGCCTCCACATAGGAGGCACGTTAATACCCCGTCGGCCAGCTATAAAAAATGCAAGGATTTATCTGGCAACAGGACGGCAAAAGCACGGAGTGGACCGCAAAGACGGTAAAACAACTCAATCAGATCTACAACATGATAGCACGTATCACGCGCTACAATCGCGGAAAGAAAGAGCACGAACTCAGGAAAATAGTTGAAGCGCACTCCAGAGTCATGTACTCTTATCCATACACACAACTAACCCAAACGCGAAAGAGGAAGATTAAAGCAGTGCTGCGGAAATGTCACCGTCTAGAACTAGGAACGCCCAAGTACGCAGCAACTGCGCTAGTGAACGCCACTGCTATCCACAACACCCTTGAGGAAAAATCCGAAATCCAACAAGAGGCGCAGAGACACAGACTGACCACATCCCAACAAGGGCGGAAAATCTTGAGCAGTCTTGGATACTCAACTGAGCCACTCCCAAAGATCCCCACCCCGCCACCACCGTGGGAGTCCATCCCACATCTTACTGTACGCCCCATCCCCAAACATATGCACCCAGAAGTAGACTCAGAAAGAAGAAAGAGCAGAGCAACGCATCTAAAAGACCCTTGCCATGACATCTACTACACGGACGCAAGCTTCACAAACAGTAATGCCACCACCGCATCGGTGGGTCCCAAAGGCCACGTCGTCAGGCGTCATGCCAACGTCCCATCGGTGACAGCAGCCGAAATACAGGCGATCGCCGAAGCCGCAACCCTCCACTCACACACAACGAATGAGCTCACGATTAGAACGGACAGCCAGGACGCACTCAGGGCTTACACTAAAAATGACTTACCTGAACACATATTAGGACTCCTCACCCAATACATGACCAATCACCCCCACTTGCGCATCTACCTCGAGTGGGTACCAGGGGTGCTATGTTGCGCTTTTTGGACTCCCAGGAGACTAGGGAGAGGGAAGTGACGTCAACGACGCAGCAAACGCAGATTGGGTGTTGATTTCGCTTTCTTCTGTCAACATCCAATCTGCGTTTGCTCTAGCCGTTGACGTCACTTCCCTCTTCCAAGTCTCCTGGGAGTCCAAAAAGCGCAACATAGCCCCCCAGGCGTGCTATGTTGCGCTTTTTGGACTCCCAGGAGACTAGGAAGAGGGAAGTGACGTCAACGACACAGCAAACGCAGATTGGATGTTGATTTCGTTTTCTTCTGTCAACATCCAATCTGCGTTTGCTCTAGTCGTTGACGTCACTTCCCTCTTCCAAGTCTCCTGGGAGTCCAAAAAGCGCAACATAGCACCCCAGGTCACCAGGCAATCGAAGGGAACGAAAGGGCGCTCGCCCTGTCTCGAGATAACACAGAACCGAGCGTACCAATCGGTTGGCCGCAGGCCTACGACCCAAGAGAAGACAGAGCGGAGCAGAGAAAAAAACGAAGGACCTTCCTCAAGGAGATGAGAGAGGAGCAACGCAAATTCCCCACTCCACTACACATGTTAACTTCTGGTCTTCGTTCAGATCAGAAGGTAGAAAAAGGGTACTCGCATTTGTAGAAAGAAGATAAAAGTAACGTTTTAATACTTAAGCGGTTGGAGTGGCCACACAGGCTGTGGTTTCGTCGGTCACGATCGCCACACAGGCACTCCAGTCTCACACGAGCTCGTGCACACACAGTGCTTCGGCTCAGCTCACGAGGTCTCGTCGTTGTCTTTTTTCTTTAAGAAGTCGCTTACTTGTGGGAAGTCTACACTCGGCCGTCCTGGAGCCTTAACGTCCTCGTTAAGTTTGAAGACACACACAAATATTAAAGTAATAGATGAGCACACACGAAAGGAAAAATTACTGAACGACTTCACATTAAACAGTCTCGCAGTCTAGCAGGCAGCGTGCGTTTTCTTGAAGGCCTTCTAGCTGCTGGGAGCCCCTCTTGCTCGTCTCCCGAATCTTCGGAGGCGACATCGTCGTCGAGGTAGGATGCTGCCGTCGTCGTTGACCATCCTTTTAACTGGGAGACGTGTGCCGTCGTTGCGAACCGGCTCCCAGAACTTTGATCGAGCTCTGCCACTCGATAGGTATCTGCTGGCAGCACCTGGGTGACAACCAGGGGTCCTCGGTACTTGGGTTGTGTCTTCGTTGGGTTTCCGGTATGTTGTGTCGCTCTCCTCATAAATACAACTTCTCCCACATCGTACAGCTTTGCTGGGTAGTGCCGACAATCATACGTCTGCTTGCTTCTTTCCTGTTCCTCCAGCAACCATTGTCTTACACGTACTCGCAGCTCGCTAGGATCCTTCCATGTGGCCTCATCATCCAATGCTAGCTCCTGTAGCGAAATTCCGTAGAAGCTTGGCTTGTATCCATGAAGGAGTTCGAATGGTGTCTTCCCTGTTTTCTTGTTCACAGCATTGTTCAGGCTGCACTCTGCGTGTTTGAGTTTAACGTCCTAGTCTCGGTGGTCGGGATCTTTCATGGCTGTTGTGATGACAGGCAGCACTGTTCGGTTTACTCGCTCGACTTGGCCGTTGGCCTGGGGGTGACGCGAGGGGTTGAGCACGTGTTGTATGGTGTGTGTTGTGCAGAACTCTTCGAACGCTCTCGATGTAAAACAGCTTCCTCTGTCTGTGATGATGGTTTTAGGCAGACCTCTTTCAAGTATGAATTCCTCCATCGCACACAGCACATGCTTGGCTGACGTGTCTCGAGTAGCAAAAAGTCGCACAAACTTTGTTAAGTTGTCGACCATAACCAGGAGGCGCTGGTTGCGCTTCTTGCTTTGAACAAACGGTCCCATATGGTCAAGGTGCACTGTCTCGAAGGGACGCTTGCCAGGAGAAATGGGATTCAGAAGTCCTTCCTTTCTTCCGCCAGGGACCTTGTTGAAAATGCATTCAAAGCATTGCGAGATGTGCTTGCGCACATAGTTGCGCATCCGAGGAAACCAAAATGTTTCCTGAAGCTTTGCGACCGTTCTGTCCACCGAAAAATGCCCTGAAAGATCGTGGCACTGTACCACTACCGCTTTACGCATTGCCTTTGGCAGTACAAACTTCATTGATCGCTGTTTGTCCTGATCAATAGTGTGCATGAGCTTGCCATCCCTGAGGGCATAGTCCTTGGGTTTACTCTTGTCCTCCTTAGTACGGAGGTCTTCCGGTTTTTCCAGTATCTCAAACAGCTGGTGCAACTCCTCGTCTCCTCTTTGCATGGCTAGTATCTGATCCTCCAGACTGCAGGTCAGACACACTTCGAAGCGCCCTTCCAGAAGATCATCCATGGTGTCGCTCGAGCCTTCCACGGGCTGCCGACTCAGTGAGGCAACATCTGGGTACCACGTCGGTGCCTTATCGTGAAGTCAAATTCCTGTATGAGGTCATACCAACGCGGGATTTGAGGCTTCTGAATTCGCTGGGCATTCAAGTAGACGAGCGCTTGGCAGTCCGTAACTACCGTGAAGTGAATGCCCAAGAGGAGGGATCTCAGTCGATCCACTGACCAAACAATGGCCATGAGTTCAAGTCTCGTTGAATGATACTTGCTCTCAGCCTCATTTGTCTTTTTGCTCACACAGTAGACAAGATGTCACTTATTGTCCTTTCGTTGGAGCAACATTCCTGCCAACCCCTTCGAACTGGCGTCTGTATGCAATTCACTCTCTGCCTTAGGGTCAAAAAGCTGCAGCACAGGCTTCGACGTGAGGCGTCCTTTCAGGTCTTCGAAGCTGTTTTCTTGTTCTGTTTTCCACTCGAAAGCAGCATCTTTCTTTGTGAGTCTTGTCAATCGTTCGGCGATCAGAGCATATTTAGGGACGAATTTCCGAAAAAAATCCACTCAGTCCCAATAATCGCCTTACGTCATGCACATCCCGAGGAATCGGAAACTGGGCGATTGCATTCATCTTGGCCTCTCCTGGCTGCATCTGCCCTCCGCTCAAGCGGAACCCCAGAAAGTCCACGCTATCTTTGGCGAACGCGCACTTGCTGAGGCGCAGGGTCAATTTTGCATCCTTAATAGCTTGCAAAACTTGTCGTAGCCGGTGGATCATATCGTTCCAGTCTCGCGCTGATATGAGAACATCATCTAAGTAGCATATAACCACTCGTCCCCTTAGCGGCTCTAAGACACAGTTCATAAGGCGTTGGAAGACAGCTGGTGCATTCGTGAGGCCAAACATCATTTTTTCAAACTGGCCTGTTTCATCTGGCGTGATGAATGCAGTCTTACGCTTAGCCTCTTCTGTTAGAGGCACTTGCAGGTATCCATGTGCAAGATCCAAGACCGTGTAGAGCGTCGCTCCAGCAAGTCCTTCGAAATGGTCATCGATGTTGGGTAAAGGGTACTTCTACTTCACTGTCTGGGAGTTCAGACTCCTGCAGTCGACCACCATCCGCTTTTCTCCATTTTTTTTGTCAACTACTAGCACAGGGCTAGCATAATCGGACGTTGTCTCGGTAGCCACACCGAGATCTTTCCACTCCTTAACAATCTTCCGTATTGTTTCCCGTCCTTCGGCGTTTGTACGATATGGCCGCACAGCAAAAGGGGTGCTACCCGGAGTCTCCACAATGTCCATCTCCACGACTGATGTGCAACCAAATTCACTTGGCGTCATTGCAAAGCACTCTCCGAATTCGTTCAACAGTTCTACTAGTTCAGACTGTTGCACCTTGGTTACTGCAGGTCCAATGTTAACTTCTGTCCCCTGGATGGGTCGTCGCTCGATCTCGCTCGCCTTATCTTGCTCGCCACCGGTGTGAACTTCAGAAGTGTCCTTGATGTCAACCTGAAAAATTTCAACTTGCTTGGCTCGCCCAAGTAGTTGTCTCTTCCTGATGACGATATCACCATTACTTGCAGCATACATAGGTATCGTCACCTCACCGAGAGTCATGTAAATTAGAACGTCCGTCCCGCAGTGTCTGAAAATGACAGGGCCTGTGACCCTTTCGTCTGCCGTCAGAGTTATCCAGTTGACCGAGTCTTTCTGGAGAATGACCTCCTCCCTTGCCTTTAGTTGCAGTTTTTGGTGGTGCTCAAGCGGTTCTAAGTGCGCAAACGGGCAGTCGCTTAGGTGCCAGAATCGAAAACAGCCTCCAACTCTTGCATATGCCAAGTAGGGCAGTTCAGTAAACGTTCTTCCAACCAATAGGTCCACCGCCTGGGCTTCATCCGGGACAACAAGAATTGGAACATCCTTCGCTAGGACACCATCGATCTTTATGTCAGCCTTGCATCTTCCAATGCTCCTAGACACAGGCACGCTGCTGTTTCCAAAACCATACAGGGGTGTTGACTCCTGAACAAGCTCTGTGCCACATCGAGCTGCCGCTGACGCACGAAGTAAACAGCTGGAGCTGCCCGTGTCAATGAGTCCAATGAGGGGGAACTTGTCATTTAGCATGACTTGCTTCAGCAAAACACCAATTCTCACTGTTTCATTCGATGGTTCACTCACTGTGTTTGCCTCGTTACGCTCTGGTTGTGCCACCTCTCTGCAATGACGTTGGGTATGGCCAGTTCCGTTGCAGCGCAGGCACTTCAAGGGTCGCTTAGGCTGGGGGCAGTCCAATGCCAAGTGGCCATACTGGCTGCAGTTGTAATATATCCGTTCTCCTCTTTCATTCGGGAGTGGCGGCCGTTTGTCAGTGGTGTTCCTTGCATCGCAAGTCTTTCTTGCGAATTTCGCACCTGGCTCTTGGATACTGGCCGCATCGGTCATGCTCTTCTTGTCACGGGGACCACCAAAACGTTCTTGCCTTTCGCGTTTGATCCTCTCAAATTCTTCAATATCGTGCAGAAGGTCGTCATCGTCGTCGTGGGTTTTTCCCAACAGCATCGTACTTATTGTCTTGAACGCGGGCCCGTGATAACTTGCTCCCGCGTATCGCAAAAGTCAAGTCCCGCCTCCTTGCACAAACGAACTTTAGAGTGTAAGTAGGCCGTTGTACTTTCGCTCCGTTTCTGGACGCGATCTTGCATCCTTCTCCAGCGTTCCGCTGCATGCGTCTGGCTGACAAAGGTTCGGCGAAATTGGTCCTCGACCTCTTCCCACGAGGTGATGTCAGCGCTGCGTGAGCGTAGCCAATCCTTGACGGCTCCCGTGATGTGGGACTTGGCGCTCTCGAGCAGAAATGATGACGGCCATTTATGGAGCGTCGCCGTTTGCCGCAGGTTCTCCACCCATTCACGAGCTGATGCTGCGTTCTCACTGCCGTCAAATTTCGAAATGCTTTTACTGAGGTCGGGCATTACTTGGAATGTCGTCACGCCTTGCGATTCCACCGCCGCTGATGATGTTGTTGCTGTAGTCGAAATCAGGCGTTCCAATAAGTCCTTCAGCAGACGATCTTTTTCCACGATCACGTTAAGGAGTTCACGTACGGAGACTCATTCGCCTTGATCGGTGGCTTCGGCTGAGCTGGTCGTGTGTGGAAGCTTGTCCTTGTCCATCTTCGATTTAGTCAAGCAGCGTGAAGCTCGTGGTACTTCCGGGCAGTTATCGATCCATATCCCACTTCTGAAATGTTAACTTCTGGTCTTTGTTCAGATCAGAAGGTAGAAAAAGGGTATACGCATTAGTAGAAAGAAGATAAAAATAACGTTTTAATACTTAAGCGGTTGGAGTGGCCACACAGGCTGTGGTTTCGTTGGTCACGATCGCCACACAGGCATTCCAGTCTCACACGAGCTCGGGCACACAGTGCTCCGGCTCACAAGGTCTCGTCGTCATCGTTTTTCTTTAAGGGGTCGCTTACTTGTGGGAAGTCTACACACAGTACACCGCGCAGACAAGCCACGTTCATACGACAAGCACAAACAAACTCACTCCCGTGTGACATGACGCTACACCATTTACACAACCTCGGAGGACTGCCCAGATGTCAAGTGTGCGGAGCACAACCTCCCGATAACAGGCATACATACTGGGAGTGCCCGAGGGCACAGAACTCGCCATACATTCTTGAAGAAACTCAGCTACCACTCCACATCCCCCACACGTGGGAGAGCTGGGCAGCACCGCCACAGGACCTGCAAGTTACCTTATGGAAACAACGGCAGAACCATGTCGAACATGTCCTCGGATTAACACCGTGCAACAACAACGAACATGCAAGCTAGGACGGACACTTCTCGTAACCTGACTACAAACACCATATAGAAGTGGTAAAACCAAAAAACGCGGCTCGGACAATCAGTTGCTGTAAATAAAGTATGTTCTTTCCTTCCTTCATACCTGGTTGCTGTGATGTTACCTAGAAGAAAAGGCCTGCGCATGGCGTCATCGATAGTGGATCCCCGCCCAAGCAGCACAGAGTTGGTCAAGCATTGGCCAATGGCTGGCATAGGTCCTTTGGCCAGTGGCCAGAGAGTGGCCAGAGATTGGCCGATGACTGGCTTTTCTCTGGCCATTGGCCAATGGCCACTGGGCATCAGCCATCGGCCAAGCATTGGCCAATGAAGGGCCACTCTTTGGCCACTGGCCACAAGACCATCCCCAGCCATTGGCCATTGCTTGGCCAAAATTCTTGCTGCTTGGGCGACGTGCCCCAAGCGGCAGGCGTGCTGAAGCTCGACGACGTCCGTGACCAAGGTAGGCTGGCCAACCAAGGTCACTGCATGTGCTGTCGTCGTTATTAGCGGCACGGCAGAAAGGGCAATATTATAAGCCTTCAGACTGGTCCACACAGCCCCGTTTCTGGTTCACACGTTTTCTTACGTTACGTGGAGTCTTGTACACGTTATACGAAGAAGTAATCTATTACTATTACTCTCCGTTATAAAAGTATTTGACGAAATAACTCGATTACTCTCGGTTAAAAAGCATTAAATTAGATTACTCGATTACTCCAGAAAGTAATTTGCCGTTACTTGAAAAAAAAAAGTAATCGTTTCTTTTCCGATAACAATTCAGACTTTCAAAGCGACAGATTTCCCTGCAGGTTTGAAAACGGGTTTTTGGTACTGTTGGTCGTTGGATTAAAATAGCCGAATTCTAAGCTGCTATCTATTCACCAATTTTGGTAAACCATATTTCTCTCGAAGACTTGGTTCGAGGGTTTCTTGGCTGGAAATTTGTAAAAACAAAGGGCGCCATTAGAAAAGACGAGGGCAACTAGTTCCCCTTTACCTTTACCTTTCGTTACGTAGCAAAGCTTACGCCACAAGTCACCGGGACACTGCCAGTTCACGAAGATAGCCTGGCACGCGACAAGCGAGACACGAATCTCTCGGTGATTTATGCGTCGTGGGCGACACCGGCTTCCCTCCCCCGAGAAGGCGTAAGCCGCGGACGTTTCCCATCGTCTCGAGGAGAGTACGCTACCAAATACTTTACCAGGGGGAATACATTCCACTCCTCTCAAATACAATAGCCTCGGCGCGGACAGGTTTTCTGGGCTTGGCGAGAGCCATCTATCGTCGGGGAGGTCTCGGCTATCGATGATATTCATGTTCTACATACCAAATTTATAGGGAGTATTCACTGGACGCCATATTTGTACATGCTGTTTAGAGCGCATGCTCTGAACGAGCTCACATCAATAGGCTGCTAAGACCGGCACTCTTGATGGTGCGCAATGCACGTTGCAAAAGAACTGTCGAAACTCGCCGTCAGCACGCGCTAAGCAATCGCGCACACAGCTATGGCCGCCAGTGAATACTCCCTATTGTTGTGGCAATGCGCGAGACACGTGCCGCGCGCCACTTCTAAGAATAACATGGCGTCTCAACTCTACCTTAGTGGTGCGCTAAATACTTTGCTGCGCTGTGCCGCCATGATCTTCCCAAGGGTCGCACGTTCCACGTGCCTCGTGCATCGACGCACCTTGCGCCACTTTTGAAACATGAAGGGGCTTTAGGTGGAATCGGAGACGACACCGCCGCGGCCGCCGCGAACATCCACGTGCACTTGCGCGTGGACTGACGCGGACCTCCATACCGTCAGGGCTGGATTCGGCGCTGTAGACGTTCTGTCTAATGCAAATGAGCAAATGAGCAGACCCCTGCTGGCCTACTCTCTCGCACCCCTCCGTGCATCTCCCGTTCTCGCGGTACCAGAGAGATCGCGCGGGACATTCGGGCATTCCCTCCTCCGAGTGGACGGCTGTCTAGCGAGGAGTCCTGGAGTGGACTCCGGGCGACGGGTCAAGTCGCTGCGTGAGCTCGCCCGACCGGTGACGACTCCGCTCGCGATCCCCTTTGGCTGTCAGGTCGGCGGGCGCTGCGGGCACCCCGTGTCTACGGCTCGCTTGACTTCTGAGGCCGGATTCTCAAAGCGAACTTACGGCGAAAAAAGTGCGTAGGACAAATTTGAGAGAAAATCCGTATTCTCGAAACGAAAATATCGTAACTTTTGCGCAGGTTACGACAGAATCCTACGACAGCTCCGAAGCTGTCTTATACAATTTTTACGATCAAATCAACATGGCCGACAGCAGTTACTTGGTCGTGACGGCCAACGGACCTTTATTTTTCCACGTGGTCTTCTCGCGCGTCCCGACTTCAAGCAGCAAGAAAAAAGAAAGAATTACTTGAAACCAACCACAACGAAAATGAACGCTGGATTCACAAACACACGGACAAAACCTACAAAGGCAACGATTCCACCGACCAAGCGAGCTCGGCCTAGGAGGCACTCCGACTCGGCGCAGTGTTGCTCCGACTGTCCTTGGCCAAGACCATCTGCTGGGGTGCTATGTTGCGCTTTTTGCACTCCCAGGAGACTTGGAAGAAGGAAGTGACGTCAACGACTAGAGCAAACGCAGATTGGATGTTGACAGAAGAAAACAAAATCAACATCCAATCTGCATTTGCTGCGTTGTTGACGTCACTTCCTTCTTCCAAGTCTTCTGGGAGTGCAAAAAGCGCAACATAGCCCCCCTGGTCTGCCCACGACCGGCTGGCTTGCTGAATGGAATATGCCCGCGCGACCCTTGTGGACCCTTTCCGTATGAATGGTTTGATCGCTGAACTAAATTTCAGAAGTCAATCCTCGTCATCTCGATCTCCTTGTTTTCCGAGGCAGTGGTGACGAACGCTGTCGTCGAAAAGGGACTCTCATTGATTCTATCTCCTTGTTTTGTGTGATATAGAGCTCAAATAAACTCCGTCGGGATTACCTTCGCAACATGGTATGTACACTTTGTTATTAGTAGGCCCTTTTTATTCTGACACGACGCTACATCATCGTCGAGCTATAACAGTTCGTGGGAGCTACGAGATGCCGGTCCAACCTTTCTTTGCCGAGTGTCACGTCAGTATCCAGTTGCACTCGCAAAAGATCGGTACCGAACGCTTACCAAGACACGGTCTAACAGCGCGAATTCAGCACATCGATCAAACGCGCGCGTCCGCTCCGAGTGTGAACAGGTGTTACGTGGCTCTTGCTGACACTCTCGCAGTTCAAACGTATCTTTTTTTAACGTCGGCTCGCTCCTGCATTCCCGAGGCCGCGAAAAACGCCGTGGCGGTTTGTTACTATCTACGTCGCTTTGCGAATGACTGGCACGGGGCTTTTACCAACGATGACACTTGTGTTGACTTCGTGTTGAGTTCGTGGCAGTCAGCGAAGCGTTTAACTCGTGCTAGCGTCGATATATCACTGCACGGACACGAACCCCAGACAAGCAGTAATGGAAAGGCCGCTTGTGTTTATGAGAAACAAGTTGAACGCTAAACATTTACACACAGAGCTGACTATCAACGAGTAGTTAGTCTGTGTTTGTTATTAAAAATCCACGTGCCCCGAACTATGCCGAGCTCTCCGATTGGTTGTTCGTGCTGCCGAAGACGCCGCCGCCATAGCAACAGCACCGTAAGTCGTAGTTTCTCCGTAAGAGGTAGTAACGTTCCTCCTCTCACTTAAGAACGCGTTTGTGAATACCGTTCTCGCCTCACCTTACGATGATCGTAACTTTACGAACTTCGTAGCTAAGTTGTCATAGGTAAGAGGTTTTTTATGAATCTGGCCTCAGTGTCTTGGTGGGGACCCCTGTTTCCCTATAAACGCTGTTGGATACCGGGATCATCGTTGTTGGCATGGCGCTGACGACACCGGCGCGGCTACCGCCCTTGCTGGTAGCCGTTGGCCGCGCGGTGGGACGGGCGTCGGGTTCCCCTTTGAGCACCGGTCCCTGGACGTAAAGGTACGTAACCCCTACAACGTAACGTAAGAAAGCGGTGCTGCGTGAACGAATGTCACTGGATCTTGGAAAGTTGCGCCGCTCTCCCCGTATTGTCGCCATTTCGGTTCCTAAATGAGCAATTTCTCAATAAAGTCTTCATTGTTCGTGAGTCGATCTAAATTCGCTGTTGACGGGTAGCTTTATAGAGGCACGTTTCTTGAATACCGAGATCTTGTTATTCACAGACCGGCGAAACAAAAGCTCGAGGTACACCTAAGCATTTCTTATGAGTTGTGAATGCGAAAGCACGCAAGCCGCTCGTTCACTCCCTTTTTCGTCTGCTGCACACTTTTCGTCGCCGGTCAGCACGCGTGGTCCCCTGTGCACGGTGACCTTGGACGCTTTAACGGCGCGCTAATGTATGTACACGCAGCGCCATGGGATGAGCCCGTGCCATGGAGCCCGTGGTAGCATGTCATTGCTTGTACAAAATGACTACACCTGCGATCTTGTATCGGAACTTACTCAAGTTACGGGTGATTTTGAATGTCTGTGTTTGCGCTGTGGCACATAATATATTTGCTGTAGTTTATCGTCCACCATCTGGAATCGTGGCGAATTTGATAAACTTCTTTGACGTCTTCCTAAGTTTTGTAGTAGAAAACAAGTATATTCCTTTTCTTCGCGGAGACTTCATTATTAACACGCTTGAAAATACAACTTATAACAAGCACTTGATTCAGCCATTGGTGTTAATGGTTTTAAAATTATGGCAACCGCAGCAACAAGAATTACATGCACAACGTCTACGCTCATTTTTTTGTTGTTAGCAACCACGATGCGTTTTCCACCACCGCTAACGCTATTAGCACCAATATCAGTGATCATCTGCCGATATTCATGTTGATAAACAAACCTAAGAAACCTATAAAACGTTCAGCGTAGCATACTTTTCAAATTCAAGACATAAGAAACGCTACACTAGTAAGCTTTAAATCGTCTTTAAGTGTAACTGACTAAAACCAAGTTTATATGAAAACAAAGGCAAACCTCGCGTATAAAAACTTCCTACAGACATTTCAAAATTTTTACAGGGAGAGTTTCACACACAGGACGGTCAAACATTGTAAACAAATTGGCAAGCCTTGGATGACAAGGGAGCTTTTTCTACAAAATAGACGAAAAAAAAGTTGTTTCAGCATTTCTTGAAAACAAGAAACCGAGATGATTTAAAGGCTTTTAAAACGTATCGAAATAAACTTGTTAATCTACAGAGACGTCCGAAGTCCATAAATGCACAAACCTCTTAAAAGAAAGAAGATAACAAAGCTGCAATACTACTCTAGAAAATAATTAATAGCGTAATTAATCCGTATACGGAGGAACATAATTTAGATGAAGTAGCACTTGAAGAAGGTACCCTTTCTGGGCGTTCTCTGTCGAATGCTTTCAATAATTACTTAGAATAGCAGATGACGGTGCGGTGTTGGAAAATGAGCTTGTTCCCTGTAGTTATATCAGACGTTATTATACAGAGCCTTTCTTTTTACATCCAACGAATGAAAAAGGTTCGCGCCGTGTTCAAAAACTTAAGAAATTGCAAGAGTCGCGATGTTAATGGCTTTGACATTAAAGTAATCAAGTATGGTATTGACATAATTGCGCCTGTATTATCGTATATATTTAACGTGTCCCTTCCAACTGGTTGTTTTCGAAACGGTATGCAGGTTGCGAGAGTTATGCTTAAATTTAAAGGCGGGGATAAGAACAGATTTAAAAGTATAGACTGATTTCATTATTATAATTTTTTTCTAAAGCTCTCGAAAAAATAATGCAGCACAGACTTTTTTGTTATCTAGAAAAATAACACACACACTCTGATTTTCAACAAGGTTTTCAGAATCTTCAACTGAAAAAAGCGCTGCTAATGCAATAAGAAGAGATATTAAAATTTATCAAGGGTAAAGAGCTTATTCTGGGTGTGTATGTTGATTTTCTGAGGCCTTTGATTTAATTAATTATGACATGCCATCAAAAAAGTTAGAGCACTACGGTATCCGAGGAACTGGACTTAAACGTTTTGAATGATATTTGGAATATCGAACGCAGTTTGTTAGCATAAATAATTATAACTCAGCAACCAAAATAATTGCGGTTATGGACGCGACTTAATGGACTAAAAATAAACACAGACAAAACTAAATGCGTTTTGTTTAGGCCACAGAATCGTAAAATTATGTTGCCTTTAAATATCGCAATGAATTCATCTTCTTTATGGATTGCGAAATTCGGTCAAATTCTTGGTGTCAATTTGACGGAATCACTTTTTTGGACTGAACACGTTGAGTATACCCACAACAAAGTTTGCAAAACGATAGGAATATTTGAAACTCGTTTTATGTTTCCCGTGCGAATGAAGTTTCTCTTGCACTCTCTTTGATCTACACAAATTACGTGTACTGTCACCTGGTTCGCGGAACAACAACGAAACAAAACTTAACAACACTGCTACCAACACGGAAGAAAGTAATCCGGATAATTGAAAATGTTTTCTTTGCATTCTTCTGAGGAGCTTTTTTGAAAACATAAAGTTGTAATAATAATTGGGGTTGTGTGGGTATTTAGTCAGCGTGTAGTTGGTCTGCCATTTCAAAGTTGCGACTAATCACTCGCTGTAGATGAGAAATTTAGCCAGTGCCGTACAACCGCTAGCCTGGGGTCTTTAACGTGCACCATGCAGTAATGGTACACGACCGCACGCCGGTACGATGCTCATCCAGATCGAAACGGGCAGGGGTGGGGATTGAACCCAGGATCCTGGGTTCTGCAACGCGAGCTTTCGCTTCACGTGCTCCGAGCTGGTGTGCGCTAACCCACTCGGCCACCGATTTTTTTTTTATTTATTGCCTCCATTTACATAGTGCATCCAAAAGGTACAATAATGTAAAAATGGCGCCAATCGCTTACCGACTGGCGTGGCATGGTTAAAAAAATTATATTTAACAATTTTTCGGTTGTTGGAAACCACTCCGGGACATTTGATCGAACCTTCCAAACTTCGACAATATAACGGACAGACTCCGAAAAGTATTCCCCCACAGGCCTCGTGTCAGCATCTGCATGGCGGACCGCCATGCGACATCGCCATGTTCTGTGAAGGCCGAGCAACATGACAAGATCGAAAGACACACAATTCTCGTTTTCGACTGCTAGGAACCGGATGCCTTGGGAATCCAGAGGAAACTCCTTTTTTAGAGTACGCTGCCACACATCCCAGAAAAATATCTCCTCATAAAGTTGTGACAATCAATCATTTATACATCTACCGTTTGATGGGAGTCTAAAATACGACTGTAAAACAAAATAATGTTTTTTTTTTTTCATACTGTCGGGCTTGGTGAGAACAAACCGGACGTATGAAACTAGACATAGCGAGGACTGTTGTGTTACTACTACCCGTACTATTTATGAATTAACCTCTTAAAAATATACACTAACGTCGTTTTTAAATGAGCTCGAAGGGTATATGCTACGTGATATGTTATTATAACATAGCATACATATGTTAATGAATATTGTTAATGTTATAGTTAATAAATATTGCTAATGTTATAGTTAATAAATATTGTCATTACTAAAACATCAAAGGGTATGCTACGCGATATGTTATTAGAAACAGAGTGATAGCGACTTTTTGTAGCTAATCGATGTACTATGGTGTAGTATCTTGTTTTTTGCTTGTGTTGCCTGAAATGTTTCTGCTGCTTTTCTGCCAGACGGGGTAGGGCCTCGTCAAGCTGCAAGCCATGCAACTTTTGCACTATCTCCCTCTTTTCTATATAAAGTAAAATAGAGAGATTATTATTATTGTTGTTATTATTATATTAGCGATCTTGGTGCGATCGACGACCCTTTCGGAGCTTCGAAAATTTCAATGGACCGAAATCACGATTGCTATGACAACTGAGACCGATTTGGCCAATCACCTTGCGAGGTTTGGTCGTTTGTATGTTATTATCTATTTGTGTTTGGATAACAGACACGGAAGGCAATCTTTCCCAGGATTCGGTGACTTCAGTGTAAACCGGTCTTTATTCTAGTAGATTTGAAGATACTGCGCAGCTTGTAGCCCGAACAAAAGGGACCACCGAGCTGACAAGTCTAATGATAATCTATCGGAGAGTTGTTTCGCACGACAAGGAAACTGCGCAGGTGAGAATTCTCCTGAGATGGATGTGCTCACATGCAGGTGTTTTCTGTGAGCTGACTGGTGGGTGGTTTAAAAAGGCCTGCAGAGCGTTCTCAAACGTTATACATGCGTTTTCGCTGACTGACTTATGCTACGGAAGGCCGAGTCGATCTATCAGCATTTTTACTTTCGTCAGTGTAGTTTGCACTGGATGTCGTACACACGTTTAGATGTTTATTTTTCTTTTTAAAATTATTTGTTATGTATATTTAGATTTTCGTGTACGTGTCTTGCTTGTCAGTGCAGGAGCCGCGAAATACATAGGCTGTTAATTATTTTAGTGAGTTATCCCTCCCCCGCCATATATATATATATATATATATATATATATATATATATATATATATATATATATATATATATATATATATATATACAATCTTTAAATTTACGTCCGATGAAAACTGGGAAGTACTTGACCCCTCACCACAAATCGTTGAAAATAAAGAAACATCGTGATTTTTCTTTTATAACCTAACATTTGCGGTTGGCAAAAACATGGGTAGGTATGTATACTTTACGTATACTGTAAACAGTATGAAAGCATTCCTCACCAGGTGCGCCCCGATTCGTCGTTCCTATACTCCGACAGAAACATCGTTTTCAAAAACTCTATGCAAGAACAAGAAAAAAATCTTCCGGCAACGGCAGAGCGAACTTCCAACCACCCACACGGCTTCCGCCACAAGCGATTCGCCGCTTCCGCTTGTATTCGAAACGCCCGTGCGCAACAACCAACCCTCCTCAATACAAACTCCTTCACCGGAAGACCGACGACACACGACCCCTTGATAGACTTGGCTACTAACCAACAGCCCCGAAGAGACCGACCACCGACGAAGCAGACGAAAACGAACTCGCTCGCTCCCACAACGACGCGCACAAGGCACGGAGTCGCCTTCTGCTTACCGAGCCCCGCTATCGAAACACCTGCCGCCCCAGCCGTCGCCACAGCGCCCTGCTGCTGCAGCAGCAACAACAGAACGGACAGCCGACGCGAGCGCTTGCGCACTAGGCTCTAGCTCACACGCACGGGCTATCGCACGACGCTCTCGTTTTGTATTTGCTCGTTTTCGGCCCCATGTCGTCGGGGCGAGTCGGCGGGCGAGGACCGGCACCGTTCAGCAGCGGACCATGTGCGAGCCAGAGGGAGGACCCCCGGCCAGGATTTTCGAGCGGGCTCACTCGATCGTCGACGACCTGCTGGACGAAATCAACGACACGCTGAACCCGGCGCGACGTTGCAGCGTCGACAGTGATGTGTGCACCGACTGCTCCCTGGTCAGTGTGCTTGCCGACGACGTGCGGGGGACGGCGACGTCGGCCAGGGGTGACCTCCGGATGTTCAGCAGGTCTCAGCTGGCGCTCAAATGTGAGTTCCGCATAAGATTCCGCGGTGACTCGGATAAAAGAAGAAAAAAAAGGGGGGAAAAGATATTAGCAGTTTACCTACGCGACGAGAACGAGCGATCATACCAAGCCGTTGTTTGTGTACGCGAGACCCGCGTTATAGCGCGTCGAAATGCTGCGCCTCGACCTTTCGGCGTCCACGTGTCGGCGTGTGCTGGTGGACGTGGAGGGGGCGTCGTCGTGAGCCTGCCTCGAATACAGAGGGCACAAACGGCGCGTGTTTCATGTGTGCGGACGGCCAACGTATTTCTCGCGCACGGGTTCTTGCCGCCCAGCTCGCACACCTGCGCCCCTGAAAGGACGCGGGCGAGAACGAGCCCATATGTCGAGCGCTCGCTTTCTACGGGAAGGAAGCAAGTCGCGATCAGCTGGCCGCGGGCGGCGGCTTTACGCGGCGGCAACGCGGCCCAAGTTCGCGCGGCGCCTGACATTCCGCTAGATCGCGTGAATGCGCCTCCCGTGTACGCGCGTTGGTCCCGCCAGTTCCCTTCGGCTGGCCCGTGAGCCATCTCGATGCTCCAAAAGTCGGGGTTGGAAAATGGCGCCGACCTCGCTGATCCAGCGCTGACTTCATTCCTTACGTAGCGCTGCGTCAGTACGAAGTTACGTTCAAGTGAGCCCTGCATCGTGCAGCGCTGTTTCTAACGTTGATGTGCGACCCAATGCAGACGTGTGTGAACCGGCCTTTTGTCATATGTGAAACCTCCGGAAAAAGTTGTGTGCTCTGTAAATGAAAAAAAGAAAAAAGAGAAAAAAAAAAAGGCTCGCGACCGAGGAAAATCATGTCGCCACAACTTCCTGAAATCTGATGTATAAGCCCAGGAAGTCGCATTTTCAAATCGTGAACGTCGGCAGTTGTGCCGATGTTAAAGGGGCCATTCCATGCCAAAGGAGACGCGGCCATTTTTTCATCTCTGGGGTATGTACGAAAAAATTCTTTTGAATAAGGAGGCTCCTCAGATTCAAGAAATGCTTTTTTTTTTTGTGTGTGTGCGTAAAAAATGATTTTAGTTTTGCTTATATCATGCTCTAAATTTCTGGAATTCGCATAAAACCCGTCTAATTAAGGAAAACAATATGAAAAAAAAAAAAAAAAACCGGTTGCGTACTACACAAATTTAGGTGGGCGCCAAATTACTTAATAGCATGCCCTGTCTTGCAGTAAAATACAAACACTGAAAGACGCCATTTTGAGTCCAAACAGGACTTCTGAAAAGAAGAGTTTTTATGAGAGTTCTTTTTCTTTTTTAGTCAACTTGGAGTTGGGTGTTATCAAAAAATACTTTTTCCGTTTCTTTTCATAGAACCAATAATAGCATTGCGCGTGTTAAATTTTTAAAGCCTGGTTCTTTTTCGTTTTAATTAAATGACAAATTCTCCAGTTTATGCGGAAGCGGCCTTATTGAGAGCCAGAAAAAGCAATGTGGACATCGGTGCCCGCAATTTTCGAAATAGCCAAAAGTTCACTGCACCTCATCGCTACAACATATAAAAATATTAGAAAATTTTGTTGTTGCTGAGAAATTATTCTTTTTAAAGGTGAGCCTCTCCTACCATGCCTTCAGGCACCCGCCTCGTAGGCGACGCACGCCGGAGTTCGTCAGCGAAGCGGTCTGAGACGCCGCCGCAAGGTCTTCAACGCTCTCCTGAAAACACGTTTTATTCGGTTGAAGTGGACGTTACCCTCACTTCCATGTATCCGTATCCTCTTTGCGTTACGTAACGATACTGGCGTCTTAATTTTACTCCACTCCTGCCAAGGTAACTTCCGACGAACGGAGGCCTGCATCGTCTGCTTCCCGAGTTTGGGAATGTATACGCCTGTATCTCTCGGCCAGGGGGCGCTCTAGCCTTCACAAGACGCGACCACGAAAGAGGCGCCTTAGCTAGCGTCCACGAGACGCGATCACCTAATGCTGACGAGAAGCGGCGTCTTAGCGTCCCCCTTAGCGTTCCACGGGCGAAAACTAGCGTCTGTCAGCTTCCCTCGGCGTCTGCTCATGGTTCACGCGCATTAACAGAGCGTGTGAAAGGACGCAACGCTACGCACAGTGGAAACGCGACCTAAAAATATCCGATGTTTGTCGCCAGGGGCGCTGTTCTAAACTTGAGAGCTACGGGTCTATACTGCGCATCGGCATCGTCCGTCGTATGTCCCGATATAAAAACAATTCGGACCGGACAGCTCTTCTTCGATGCAAAATGATAACGGTGATTTTGCTTCCCTATTGAAGTTAAATGCACTTTTATTTATTTAACAATACTGCAGGCCCCGCTAGGGCCCCGGCAGGGGTGGACGTGTAATACATAGTTCAGGACATAATGAAAAGGGAAAACTTCAATACAATGAAACAACACTCTACACCAAAAAATAGCAAAAAAAAAAAAAAAATCAAATCAAACTGTCAGGCTTGTAGAGCTCGTAGATGTTCAAGAAAGTCATCCGGCGATGAGCTGTCGACGATCTCTTTGGGGAGCTCATTCCAATCGGTTATTGTTTTTGGAAAAAACGAGTTTTTGAAAGTGTTATTGTTACTGCGATATGGTTCCAGCAATCTACCGTGATTGAATCGCGTATCACGACGCGAAACAGGTGTTAGGTAGGGGGAAACGTCAACCTTCAGGTGTCCATGGTAAAACAAATATAACAACCTAAGTCTCAAGTGTTTTCGACGTAAATGAAGAGAATCTAATTGAAGTGTGTCTAACATTTGTGATGGACTGTCTAATCGCCGGAATTTATTGCAAACAAATCTTGCTGCTAGTTTTTGTATTTTTTCCAGTTCTTCGGTGTTCCTTTGTGTGTATGGGTCCCAAAGCACGCACGCGTACTCTAAATGTGGCCTTACTAATGTTCTATAAGCGCTAAGTTTAATAGAGAGCGGGGCTAACGGTAGCTTTCTTTTTAGAGACCACAGAGTCTTGAGTGCATTGGAGCACACATTGGAAATGTGAGCGTCCCAACTCAAGTTTTTAGTAATTGTCACACCGAGGTATTTTACTTGCGTTGATTCCCCAAGCCTAACGCTGCCAATTGAGTAAGGAAATGTTTTTACTGTCTTTTTGTTTGTTACTCGGAGCACTGTACATTTATTCAAATTTAATGGCATTTGCCACTCCTCGCACCACTGGAATATGTTTTAAAGAGTTCCGTTCAGTTTAATTTGATCTTCACTGGATTCTATTTCTTTATAGACCACACAATCATCAGCAAAAAGCCGTATATTAACCCCTTCACCCACAGTTTCAACAATGTCATTTATATAAATAAGAAATAAAATGGGTCCGAGAACCGACCCCTGAGGGACGCCTGATGTGACCGGCAAGGGACCTGAAGAGTGGTGGTTAATTTCTACAAATTGGGAGCGATTTGTAAGATATGAATGAATGAATTCTACTAGGCTGCTTCTCATTCCTATTGCGTAGAGTTTTTGTACGAGTTTGTTATGCGGTACTTTATCAAACGCCTTTTCGAAATCTAAAAAAAATGGCGTCAAGCTGCTTTCTTTTATTAATTGCTATCGCGAAATCGTGGAATACTGTAACCAGTTGGGTGACCGTCGACAGCCCATGCCGAAAGCCATGCTGTGCACTGGTGAGCAAATTATTGGTTTCCAAATAGTCCATAATATGTTTGCTAATAATATGCTCGAGCATTTTACAGCTAACGGAAGTAAGAGATATTGGCCTGTAATTACACACACTTTGTGCATCCCCACTTTTCAATACCGGCACAACGCGTGCACAACGCCAGTCTGATGGAAGGGTCCTTTTTCGCAATGACAAGTCAAAAATAATGTACAAGTAACGGGACATCCACTCGGCGTAACGCCTAAGAAATGCCGACGGTATGTTATCTGGTCCACTTGCTTTTTTAATATCCAGATTAAGCAAAAGGTTAAAGATACCCTCCTGACTCAAACAGAGCTCCCCCATCATCGAGCGTGACTCACTTGCTTCATTGTCTGCCGTTGGCCTTTGAACACTAAAAACAGACTGAAAGTACTGATTAAACACTACCGCAATCTTTTTAGGATCAGTTACTTGGCAGCCGTCTACAGATATACACTCAACTTCTTTTTTCTTTGTCCCAGATAAGAACTTCCAGAACTTACTGGGTGCTTCTTTAAGAATGTTGCCGAGAGTGCCCGAAAAAAATGTATCCTTCGCAATCCTGATTTTTTCTTTTAATTCTAGCTGCATGTTGGAAATATCTGGACTTTCCTGAGGGTGGTTCCGCCTTTTCCGCTGAAGCCTACGTTTTACTTGTATTATCTCCCTCGTTATCCATGGATTATTTCGTCGTGATTTTTTTTATTTTATCGGGGATGAACCTGTTGATGCAGTGATTACAAATATTTTTGAATATGGTCCACAAGGTGTCAACCTCGCATTCTTGGCTAAAATAATCAAAATGAGTTTCCAAATAGTCCAATATACTAACATCATCGGCGGCGTTGTAATTTTTAGCCACACATTTTTGTGTTGCGTTCTCATGACTGGTTTTTACAAAGCTTGACGTGAAATACAGTAACTTATGGTCCGACAGACCGTCTTGCACATCCACAGTGTAATCCGATATCAGGCGCCCAACAAAAATTAAATCCAACAGTCTCTGTTGTGGAACCCACTCTGGTCGGTGATGAGACTATCTGATTTAGATCGCACGAAAATGCACAGTCCAGTAACAGTTCGGAATCCCGAGTTTGCAAACCTGTTGGTCTCATGTTTGGCCAATCAATGTGCGGGTTAAAATCGCCGGCTAAAATTAGCCGCACACGATCATTACGAAAACGAACCAAGTAATCACAGAGATCTTCTATAGTTTTTATACTGGCATTAGGGGGTCTGTAAACAACACCCAGGACTACACTGTTCCCATAAAAGTCTATTTTGCACCATAAACTCTCGTGGTTGGGTATGCCTGGCAGCAAAAATGCTTTTATATCAGCTTTTAAGACAATAGCAACACCACCCCCTCGAGACGGCCTGTCGTTCCGATATATTTTATGAGTTGGCGGAATTATTTCACTATCATCTATTCCTGAATGCAACCAAGTTTCAGTTATCAGCGTTACGTGAGGGTCCAAGTCAAGTAGCATGGTTTCAAAATCTGTTAGTTTATTCATAATACTACGTGCGTTAAAAGACACAAGGCGAAACACTTCTCTTGACTGGCGTCATGGCTGGTCGGGCACAGGCGCGCTTTTTGTAGAAAGTAGAACGCGTGTCTGTTTGATATCATCCCAAGAGTAAATATCCCCATTTATATGGAGCCTGTCACGTACTAAAAAAACCTCATCGCCATTTCTTTTGTTAGGCATTGCGCTCTCCCATAGCAACTTCCTTGTCCTGAGCGATTCTTTTGAAAAGTCCTGCTGGACAGAAATCTTGCTTCCTTTCAATCGATTACAGTTTTTTAGCACCGTCATCTTTTCTTCGTAGTCCCCGAAGTGCAAAATTACCGGCCTTATCTTTAATCCTTCTTTCCGACCAAGCCGATGCATCCGGTCAACAGTTTGAACTGTCACTCCCAACGTAGACTGGAAGATTTCAGTAAGGACGTGGTTTCAAAAACCACTTTGCAAAGAACGCATGGACGTGGTTTTAAAAACCACAAAAACCAAACTTTGATAGAACTAATTAAGATGCATTGAAATTTTTTGGCACATCCACCAAGGGCGTGCTGCCGAGATAGTGGCGACGTCATGCGAACGACTACGTCACTCTTCTAAGCGTCACTGTGGGCAGGGCTTATGTCTATAGACCGTTTTACTGAAAGAGGGCGAGAGAGAGAAGGGGAAAGGGCTACCGTCGCTTTTCCCCTTTCTGATTGTGTAGAAAGAGTGAAATTCCCGGATGAGAGGCTTCGCCGGTGTTGGGTGTCTGCTGTGCCCAAACTTCGTTCGCGCTTTCTTTTCTGTTTTAAACTCGCAAACTTAATTAAAGCCAGAGGCTTCGATGGCAACAGTCCCCCGGTCATCGGG
Source organism: Ixodes scapularis (assembly GCF_016920785.2). Classification (NCBI taxonomy): domain Eukaryota; kingdom Metazoa; phylum Arthropoda; class Arachnida; order Ixodida; family Ixodidae; genus Ixodes; species Ixodes scapularis. The sequence continues at coordinate 190,420,015 of NW_024609857.1, forward strand.
ATACCATTGCTGGATCACAGGGTGCACGAATAAAAACAGAAAGCATAGAATACTGTCCGAGGACGTATGTAGCTTGCAAGGAATCCGGCAAGGCGAGAGCGGCTGCAATGTCTTTGAGCTCCATCGCTTTCCACATGACCCCTGTCTCCGGCGGCAGTGAATTGCGTCCGTAAACCGAAAAGGCGTTTCCTCAACGCCATCCTCTCGACTTCGCTCGGAACATTTCGTGAATGGAGCGCGCACCGAACGCTGTACCGCCGATGAACATGGGGTACGCTCGCAATGTGCGTGCGAGTTTTCTCATGATAACTGCTGTTTCAGCTTGTAAAATTTCGTAACGGAATTTATCTTAATAGTGATAATTTGCAGTGGTGACTGACTCGATTTTATCATTTACAACACTTAGTTGAAGGCTCATTTCCGCCGCCGGGTGAGGCTATAAATTGTTGAAAACGTGGTTCTATTCATTTTTTTTTTTAATCGCGATCTCCTGCGCGATACTAAAAAGCTGGCAAAAGCGCTCCTTGGAGTGCCGCTGGTGGGTTGTTTCCGTTGACTAAGGCGCTTTGAGGCGCTTGATAGTCGCTGCAGGGAACGTCTCGTGTGTTGCGATCTGCGTTTTTGAGCCCAGTGTGCACGTTTCTTTGAGTCATGGCATCCGCCAGTGTGGCGACGGAGGGAACAGCGGCAGCGAACGTGCCAGCTATAAATATTGGAGGTGAGTACCCAAAATATTGCATCAAATAGTAAAATAATTCGTGGCTGCTTCGAGGCTTTCTGCGGTTCGGTAAAAGTACATCTAGAGCGTCTTCGTCGTTCATTCACAAGGAAATATAAGAACAGGGACACGAAGATAAAAACAGCACAGCAAGACGATATGTAGCAGCTCCGGGCGTTTTCAAGGTTAATTGAGGTTCCCGTTTCGTGTATCGCTTGTTGATCACAACTAAAAGCGGCTACGTTGAAATAGGCCCATTGCAAGCAAAAATGTGTAAATGGTTTATCATTTCCAGTCATGCGGAAAGCAATGGAGCTTAAACACATTCCAGCCGTACTTGCCTAGTCGGATTCCATGCACAAGCAACCTACATAGGTCCTCGGACAGTATTCGACGCTTTCTGTCGTTATTCGTGCACCCTATCACCCAGCAACGGTGTCCCGATGACCGGGGGACTGTCGCCATCGAAGACCATGGCTCTAATTAAGTTTGGGAGTTTGAAACGTAGAAGAAAGCGCGAACGAAGTTGGGGCACTGCAGACGCCCAACACCGGCCAAGCCTCTCATCCGGGACTTCCACTCTTTCTACACAATCAGAAAGAGGGAAAGCGCCGGCAGCCCTTTCCCCTTTTCTCTCTCGCTCTCAAAATGGCGCTACCCACGATAAAACGGTCTATATATTTGCGCGCAATATCAAAATCGGGAGTAAAAACGCGAAAACTGATCGATGGATATCTAAGAAACTATTACCATTTCGCAAATTTGGTAGATTAGTCAAACCTCTGATAGCAGTTGGCGTAAATACTGGAATAACAACATCAGCCGTGAAAACATTATTTTAAAATGTTCATCAACAATTTGTCTAAAAATCTGATTACTACCTCATCTAATGTGCGCTGAGCCTGATGCTCATGTGCGAGGAAGGCACCGGTGCAACTCCTACCTTTTATTAAACACACTTCCTCTAAAAATACTAGTGGCTTCAGAATGCGAGACATGTTTTGTTGGCCTCCAGTGTATTCTGGAGCCTAGAATACTGCACGTGTATACGTGACCTGAGCGGTGTGAGGCGTCCGCCGTAATGAGTGAAATGCTTTTTCCACCATTACGCTGCTTTTGGTAGCAATGCATGTTCTATCTGATACATTTAAGTTCAATAGAGAAGCGACATCACCGTTACCATGTCTCATCGGTGAAGAGCTGTCTGGTCTGAATTGTTTTTTCATCTGGACATACGACAGACGAGGCAGACGCGTTGTATGCATCCCCAAACTCGGGAAGCAGACGACGGAGTCCTGCGTTCGTCGGCAGTTACCTGGACAGAAGTAAAGTAAAATTAAGACGCCAGTATCATCATGTAACGCAAAGAGGATACAGATGCATGGAAGTCAGGACAGCGTCCACCTCAACTGAATAAAACGTATTTTCAGGAGAGCGTTGAAGACCTTGCGGCGGCGTCTCACACCGTTGACGCCGGACGCTGACCTGAGTAGGTCACGGTGCTCTCCTGGCACTCCGAGGAGGAACATTTTTTTTCCCGATTCGCCCGTAGCGATCGCTGTTAGTTTCTTCTCAGTGGCACCGCAAGCTCGCGACATCGATCTGCTTTTCGCAGCCATAGGAGACTTTACTTTCAAAGATATACCTTTTCTGCCTCTACTGTTTTTGCTAAAACAGCTCTAGTTGCGAAATGTCAGACCGCGTACACTGCCAAAAGTGAAAGGACTGAATTCCACGCGCAACAGAAACAGAGTCCCACTCATTTGCTTTCATGTCACTGAACGCTTTGACGTCAGCTTTCGGGAGGGGGATTAGTTCCACGTTCGGCAGTTTAGTGTTCATAGGTGCTACCATCTCTGACGCCGACTTGATCACCGACGTGGTCGGTCGCCTGAGGCTGTACAACTTTGCCTGGTGCTTGACACGACCCCCGATTTTATCGCAGGTGCTCTTGCCATGTCCAGTTGCAGAAAAAATACACCTCGTTGACGTGTACTTGTAGCTCTGCAGCTCGTGTAGTTGTTACTTGTTCTTAAAGTCGCTCGCTGCACCATCACTGACGTAGGTCATATGAGCACACCCAACTTGGATTTCACGATTCTCCAAACTGTTGCCATATGAATCAAGTTACAAACAATCTCATTCAATCGCAATTCTTTTTTTTTTCTTTTTTTTTTCTGTGCGGCTTGTTATGCCGGCCTATTTATTGGCACTCATAGGCGGCGCAGGTTCAGGTTCTGCCGCGCCCTACCTCTTACTGTCGAGACCGGATATAACGAAGTCGCTTATAACGAAACAGCCGCTACAGCGAAGCGATAATGATTTCCCATTCCCCTTTGCACTTCGTTATAACCGAAGTCGGTTATAACGAAATAGGGCATATAGCGAAGTGATTTCCGATTCCCGTTGACTTTGTTATAACCGGTCTGAACAGTATGTCATGTTACCGCCAAGGTTGTCGGCTGATCTGTTTCCAAATTCGCTCCGGCTGCTTTCTTTACGTCGCGCAGACAAAGACGCTATACACCGGCTGTGGAAACAGGCACCGCGAAGCATGTTACAGGGTGGCGGCTCTTGATCGCTCCGACCCATGGGCATTTTTGGGTCGGTTGTACGAAATTGTATTAGGAATTTTCCCTGCGAAACTAGCGTCCACCTTTGCGCTGTCAATTTGTGTTTTTCTGACCACCCCGCAGCATTTTTACGATTTTCAATAGTAATTAAATTGTGAAGAGCGGGTATGTCCACGCCCCATTTGTGACAACCGCCTTAGCGTTGGCCATATTTCTCGCTTTATAACTTCAAAGCCACACAATATTGCATTATGTTTTTTTTGTAGATTCTGTTAGTACATATTATAAACGTTAATGTCGGAGAGCTTAAAGATGATTAAAGATGACCTTTTTTTAAATTATGTTCAAAATTATGTATTTTAGCTAAATGTCCCTGTGTGAGCAATCCTTGTAAATTTCGCCCGCTAACCAGGACAACAATATTTCACGCAAAGATGAACTATATACACGGAAACATACTGGCAAAGTTTGAAGACTTTAGCGTTTATATATTTAATATATAAACGCTAAAACGCGATTAAAAATATATTTAATCCAGTTCGTTATTGCGCAATGTGCCGTGTTGCGATTTTGTTTCTCAAAATGGCAACCCTAACACTCGGTGATTGATACTTTTTTGTCAATCCTTCCCATGCCTAATTTGTATGTAAATATTTCTAGACCCGTAACCTAAATAGCGTTTTTGGGGAAGCCGCCCGAAATGCCAGCATTGCGCGATACGCAAAACGCGCACTTAACTGAAAGGGTGCTTACAAATGTTTTTCGCAAAGAAAATTTTTTTTTTTTTTTTATCTGAAACAAGGATTGATTTTATTCTTCTGGGCATGGAGCCAGCAAAATAAGTTTTTTTTTCATCAAAATTAAAAATGAACACCGGACATGGTTGTTCGATCTTATCTGAAAACGCCCACATATTTCTTGAGATTGGAGGCAAGAAAAACTATTTTAATGATGTTTATCACCCAATACTTTGTTTAGCTGGTCTTTGCAAACCCAGAAATGAATCTTCAATCACTTTCACTGTGGCTTTAATGTTCAGGTAACTGCTGTGGATTTCTTGCGAGTCAATATAGTAGGTATATAAAGTGTAAATAATAAACAGCTCGTAGCGCAATTTCGTAACATAAACTGAGGTGTCCCGATAAACAGCAAACTTGAAAAATGTGTTAGACTTCTGATTTGATTGTGTACGACCTTCAGCTTTGTAAGAAATTAAAACGGTGTACCCACTGCAATAGTTACGACTCCCTCCTGCTTATTTCTAAAAAAAATGAAAAACAAAATGGGTGGTGTGTATGTTTATACAGCCTAGAAATCAGTCTGCCTCATTGGGCGACTTGTCTCCCAGCTGTCGTTGTCGGACGACGAACGGTCTCTCGTTTGACGTAAAGAGGTGTCGGCGTACGGCTCGAAACCAACAAGTCGGCTGCGCTGTAAGAGGCGACGCTGGAGCTCAGGGAGGTCCGATATCTTGCAGTTGTCTGAGCAAACCATCAGACGTCAGAAGTCATCCGGGCCGTGTTCCAAAGTTTACTCGAGCTTACCCCAGGGTAAGGGTTTTGTACCTTGGTGTTCTAAAACCTACCCTCGTTTAACGTTTTGCAATCTGCCTTGTCACGTGACACGAGCCGCCGGAGTAACTCGGGTCCATTTGGGCAAGATTTGGAACACAGCCCCGTTTACTTGCGTACGTGACGTCATTATGGCGCCGTTGTTTGAGCGATATCTGACGCTTTGGCTACGCCCATCGAGTCCGGTCTACGTCGCCATCTTGCGCAGACAACAAAACTTCCCTATTGGTTACTTACCGTGACGCGTTTGTGGGACTGAGAGGGAAGCTCCTGCAAAAACTGAAGTGACTTTTTTACGCTAGTAAATAAATCCGGACAAAAAAAAAAATGAACGTGGGTTATGTAATAAAGAATACAGATTCAAAATAGACGTATAGCTCGGAATTTCGGAAAAACGTTTCTCGACTTCTTCAAGTGCAGACGCAGACGATGCTACGAGCTGATGAAACCAGTCAGACAGCGTCAAAAGTGCACCATCATGCTGATCGTCATGTTTCTGTCCGTGGTCTACCATCCCTGAACAAATAAACAGAAAAGACCCAGTACATTGCGATTTTGACGCTTCTTGATAATTGTCCCATTGCTTCGTAGCGCTGGCTACGTTTGGACTTAAAGTACATGGGAAGATTTACACCAATCCGCTGTAAAATTTGATATAAACTGCATATCTCATTAAATCATCTGCCCCATCAATTTTGTCTATTATCACGCTACTCTAGATCCTTCTCCGACAATCTTAAAACCTCCCTTTTGTAAATGTAATATATGATTCATCCTTTTTTTTTTCTTTTTCTTTTCTCTTTTTCGCCAGCCAGACTTTCTGTTTCCGCTAGACTCGTCATTCCTCAGGGAGGGCAGAACGAAGCCCTTTGCACTTCAAAACCAGATGTTATCGTCTCGCTGTCCTTATGGCATACGGCACACATGTCTCTATTTGTTGAAATCCAGCCCTGTCTCTCTTTGTCCTTAACACTCCCGTTCTCGCCTCAAGACAGTAAAAAGCTTGCTTTCCCGTGAATGATCAAGCACCACTTCCTTTCTTAGGTCCTGTTTTTGGGACCTGTATATTGCTAAAACTGATTTCTTTTTAATTCTTCCCTCCCACGTCTTTATTTATGCTTCTTTTACCCTCTTTTCCACCGATGAACTATACCCATTCTCACCTCAAGAAAAAAGCAAGTTTTGCGCATTGTTCATACGCGGCGCGAAGTAGTTCTTGCGAGATTGGGTTGTCGGAGGAAAAAGCGATGCTTTTGGCGTTTGGAACGTGTATGTCTTGATAAGATAACACATATCTAGTCAACGATTTACCTACATATATCTTAATTCTCTACATAAAGGGGGAAATCAGTAATACTCCGCGAGAAGCCGGAATTTTTTTTTTTAATACGGTTCTTGAGGTGAAAACGGGTATAGCTATACTCAGTTTCATTACTAGTGTGTAGGTATTTAAGTGTTAACTTTCGGGTTTGGTTTGTGCTTTTTTTCCTGCATATTTGTACGCGTACTTTCTGCGCCTACCGCGTATCCTCTATTTCATTGAAATTTTCTTTAAATTTCAATTTACTAAATGCCCTTCTGTTTTCAAAGGACGACCAGTACTCCTTCATTTGATGCCCACGCTCCTCTGTCGATTTCCCCGTCCCGATTGAACCTCTGACCTCATGCACAGTATCCGATGGCCAAAGGATAGACCAAGCACCATCGCCTTTCCATATACCTTTACCACTTGGTATATATTATATCTTCACAGTACCTCGAGTTTCGTGATAGCTCAATTTATTTTTTGTCTTTTCTAATTATATTTCTTACGTGTCTCTCTAGACATCTCCTTCGCCCTTTGAGTCGTACCTCCAGATATTTGAATAATGTTACGCGGTACATCACAATGTCTCGTGTTTTGAGGGGTTCCCTGTTTTCGTCGTTAAACACCATTACTCCAGAGTCTGGAGTAATGGTGTTTAACGACGAAAAGAGTTCAGACTTGTCACTACTAAAACTTGGGCACAAGGGGTACCACTTCGTCTTTACATATATCGCAGTTATAGTTTCTGCAACGCATTGACTATATCTGCCACGAGTGCCATGACCCCTTTTAAAAGTGCGCCCTCTGCTGAAAGCTGTGAAATCCCCGCAGAATGGCGGACAGAGGCGCGAGCTTTTTGCATTCGATTCCGCCCCCGCGCGAAAGCCGGAGCTGCCCGCTGGCGTCGCCACCTGAACGTTCCGCCGAGCCGGTTGGCGAACGAAATGGTATCGGATTTAATTAATAACTGTCACTTCGGAAGCCTCCCCGTTGGCCGAAAACAAATCGGGAGCCTTTTAATGTGTTTCTAAAAAAAAAAAAAAAAAAAGACTTGTAGGGGGTTTTAGTGTGTTTTGACTGACGACGCTTTCATTATTGTAATATAGGAAGGAAAAAAAAAAAAAATTCCCGTTGGTGCGATGGTCGAGTGTTGGGCTCTTAAGCTTGAGGTCCTTGGTTCGATTCCCCTCGAGACACTCTCGGAGGTTTGTTCTGTTCTCTCAATATATACACCTATACCTCTCTCGCGCGCATTCCTCTCATGTAACAGAGCAGAATGTTTTCGGACGGGCTGTCGCGTTTAAAAGTTTGCGTTCGGTTGGACCATTTGATCTAGCAAAAACAAGGAGGTAGAGAATTAAGAAAAAGTAAGGCGGAGAAAAAAAACCTAGATAAATTAAAACCGTGATTTCAATCGTGCCAGTTTTACTATCACAATTTAAATCGAACCTTTCCTGGAAAAACAATTCGAAAAGAGCTTCTATTTACCGTTGTCGAACATTTGATGGTGCGTGTGCATTTCTTCTGTATTGAAATCAAAGAATCATCGAGAAAGAAAAAATGATACAGGTTGAACCCGAGAAAAAGCAGTGCTGCTCGGAGCAAATCGAAACATTGATTTTTTTTTTCTACTTTCCATTTTGTTTTTTAGTTACGTAATGTCCTATTGCACAAAGGTGAGAAAGAAAAACAAAAACGAAAAAGTAATGTCTTAATGCGAGCAAATCGTTATAGTAGTGGCACTCGTTGCGACAGTGAGTGCCGGGAAATCCAGGAGCAGCGTCTTTACTGCACGAGGACGCGATGCCATAGCGTAATATACACCAACTCAACTCTCCTACGTCACGCCGCGGTGGTGGCGCGTCGGACGCACTTCCGGTCTGGGGCGGTGGGCAGAAGTCGCCGTGCCAGACATGCATTCCTGTGTTCTTTTCAAAGAAACCAGACAAAAAACCTGTGTTCTCGTCAAAATGCTGCGACGGGGGCTGTGCCAAAAGAGTCTGGAAACGTTTGAGATCAGTTTTACTGTGTTTCTGCCCGCTCCGTTCGTCCGAGTACGTGGATAGTAGCCGTGAAAAGGGTAAACCAGACGCTGTCGAACTACGATTGCTTGTGCTTGCAACACTTCGTGGTCGCTAGATGTGTTTGCTTTGTTCCAACATGAACGCGAGAAAACCGCCAAGTTGTCCGGGCCCCCCGCGGGTTCAGTGCGTCTTCAAATTCACACGGCCGCCTGATCGTTCGAATTTTCGTCTGCTCTTTCGAACTTGTCTGCTTTTTGTCGTCTGCTCGTTCAAACAAAAGCGGCCCGTAGACCAAACTTTGACCTGGTGATTGCAAAAAGAAATAATTGCAGGCCTCAAACGACTTAAGTAGGCTCGGTGTAAACAGTACATACAAGATGTTGATCATTGGTACCAGTGGCCATCACCGACTTGTTACGCTTGGTCTGTTTCCGCTTCCGAATTTCAGTATCGGCGTCGATCATCGCCGCTACCTTCTACACTTTTGCAGCACGAGCGACGTCGCGACCGAAAATATCTAGAAGATTCTCATCGTGGTTTTGGCGTCCATTCTGTGACGTTCACGCCAATGAATCGCCACACGTCAAATTATTTACGCAAAGTTTAGCGGTGTAACGAGCCTTGATAGTTTCGCTCAGGCGATTAAAGTGGTAAGACATTGCTATGGGGACGTAGATTCGACAATTGCAACGCGAAAAAGAGTATGCAAACTCACACAGACGCCAACAACGTGACATTCCAAGGGTTTGTGGACGCGGGACGCCGTGCTTCTGGCCCGCACTCCATTTCGCATGCGTTCGAACTGTCGTCTGCTCTTTCAAACTTGTCTGCTTTTTGTCGCCAGCGCGTTCAAACAACAGCGGCCCGTAAACCAAACGTTGACCTGGCAATTGCGATAAGAACTAAGTGCAGGCCTCAAAATACTCTTGAAGCTTGGTTGGGGTAAGTAGGCTAAGTGTAAACAGTAGATACAAGATGTTGATCATTGTTACCAGTGGCCATCACCGATTTGTAATGCCCGATTCTACTTGCGGTTTTCAGTATCGACGTCCACATCTCAGCTAGAATCCACGCTTTCGCAGCCCGAGCGACGTCGCGACTGAAAATAGCGAGCAGAATCTCATCGTGCGAGTCAGGCTTTAGCGCCCATTCTGCGGCGTCCACGTGAAATGAATCGCCGCAAGTCACATTATTTACGCAAAGTTTTGCCTCGTTAATTTTGCTGAAGCCGCTCAAGTAGTCAGACATTGTTAGGAGGACGTAAAATCAACAATTCCAACGCGAAAAGGAGCACGGGGACTCCCACCGAGGTCGAAAACAACGCAATGCAATGGTTTGTTTATGGGCGACGGCGGGCTTCTTGCCCACCGTCCACCGCGCATGCGCGGCGCCGGTGGCGTCCGCTAGGGGCGCTCCGGTTTGTTTGTAAACATGAACGTAAAGAGGAGGACACAGAAGCCGATTCGCGGCCCAGATAGTGCGTCTAATGCCCTCCGCTACATGGCGCTTTTCTGTAATTTGGTTCAAATTATTTAAAACTCTTTCTATGAGAAGTATTCATTTTTGAAATTGTTATGCTTTAAAATTATGTGAAGTACTTAAAACGACTAAATAGTATTAATATAATACGTCACAAAAACCACGTGAGGAATGACGCCTGCCACGGCCTGCCGTGGACCTGCTTGCCTGCACGCCGTCGCCTCAGCGTCATTCTGCATGGCCTCTGCTCGTCCGTGCGTCGTTCGTCCGTGACGTGCGTGCCGTCCGTTTCTGCTTTCTGCTGCAGCATGTTCGGTCAGTTTTGCATCAAACAAGGTGACTCATGACAGCCCGCGTACTCGCATGCTCGGCGTGAGTTTGTGGAGCCGAGCGGCTTGGAGCTTCTCGCGTTGTTGTTTCCGTCGGGCTGCAATCGTGTGTGCACTATGATTCTCGATGGGATTTGTTTGAAAAAGGACTTGACTTATGACTCTGCGAACGACATTGTCCATGGATTTATAGATGACGGTGTTGAACGGTGTTGCAGATAGATCCTTGGTTGTTGTGCTCTCTGGAATTTCCAGGAGGTGGGTTCAGCCACTTGCATACACTATTGTGCACACTTCAACACCGTCTTCTGTTATCTGCAGTCTCCTCATTTCTCTCATTGCAAGAGCTTAAGACTGTTGGCTTCACAGTAAAGGCTTTGGTCTGTGATCAGGGGGCTTCAAACGTAAGCTTGCCCAACCAACTTGGTATTTCTGTGGGTAAGCCGTTTTTTGAAGTTGATAACTAATATGTTTAGTTTAAGGACAGGACGAGCGGGTTGGTATGGATAATTAAACTTGAGAAAGAAAACGAGAAGGGACGGACAAACAAACACCAACTTGTGTTTGTTTGTCCGTCCCTTCTCGTTTTCTTCCTCAAGTTTAATGTTTAGTTTATCTTTGATATTCCGCACCTCATCAAAACAACCAGGAACAATCTCCAAGCACACAAATTTTACATTGGAAATGAGGTCATTGAGTGGTACCATATTGTTAAACTTAATTGTTCTACCCATGAGATCAGGTTGCAATGGGCTCCAAAACTTACTGAGAGACATATTTTTCAAAATCCTTTCAGTAACATGAAAGTAAAACGTGCCGCGCAGGTAATGAGTGCCTCAGTCTGTCTTCCAATCCTATTCCTTGCCATGCCAAGGAGCATCCAGAGGCAGCCATGGCTACAGCCCATACATGGGTAAATTACTTTCAAAATGTAATTTAATTACAATTACAATTACTTAGCTCCCAAAGTAGTTTAACTACAATTACAATTACTACTACGCGAAAGTAGTTCATTGAAATTACAAATTACTTTTTAAAAGTAATGCAATTACTTTACAATTACTTATTTCTGAGAGTTACCCACCTTGGGCCATATAACTGTAAACGAGTTATATGGCCGCTGTATAAATGTCACGCATTGTACTTTCCTTTTATGAAATTTGTTAAATGGATTATAGAACTTAATAGTTTGGAGTAATGAACTTATGATTTCTTATATTCTCAAAAAATAAAAATAAATGGCGACAAAATTCACAGGTGCGAGGTGAATCTCTTTAGAGCTTGTGCAAATGGTATCCAAGTCAAACCAACAAAAAATAAACTTAAAAATAACACAAGGAAACAAATATGCGACAGTACTGGTATCATAAAACTCGATGATTCGCTGCCTCTCCCTGTCTGTGGACTTGTAACATGTCGGACGTGGGTAACCGTAGCACGCGAACTGCGGTCGCTTCCACAAAACTAGTGTCACAATAGCAGCAACTCTCTTGCCAGGGATTCTGGGTTAATTCAGTGCACGGTAACACCCAAAAAAAAGCTCCTGAGATATATAATAAATTTAGGATCGTCATGTCAGGCGAAGAAGCAAAGAAGCAGCAGGTCTCATTAACACGACTCACCCTGCCTTACTTCCAACTGTTGTTGCTAAACTGCGCTTCTTCGCCTCGATGTAGAGTAGCACGACCCTCTTTAGTGGTACCAACATACGAGATAGAGGAGAAAGACGTGAAAAACTCATAAAGAAAAGAGAATAATTTCATGAACAAAAAAGTCCCCAAACTTGACTGAAATATGTAAGCGAATATGCTAGCGGCGAAGACGCGTAAGGAAAACCTCGAACCTCCCCGCCTCGACCGGATGATGTGATCGGAGCCAACCAGCTCGACTTCGACCCCCATGCCCCCGTGTGGGAATGAGAAATAAGAGAGACCCCTAGAAACAGGAGCAACAGGAAGCGAACGAGACGAAGAGTCAGATTCAACTACGACAGGAACGAAAACGGACGCGAATGAAGCCCTCATTTATCAAATTATTTCTCAAATTCTTCATTAAATCGTTTTGCAGTCTACAAAATCCTTCATTCCGTTCTATCCCATCCCTCTTTTCCCTTTTTTTGAGCAGGTTGGGAGACTCTCCCCCTTTATTGCTTCGGTTGTGCTCTCGTCGCCGTGGCCAGGGGGGAAAAGCGCCACCGCCGCAAAATCTTGCAAAAGTAATTGTAATTGTGCCTGAAATTTAGCAATTACTGATGCTAGAAAGTAATTAAATTACAATTACAATTCCTTTTGGCCAAAAGTAATTATTACAATTACAAATTACTAGGAAAAGTAATTAAATTACAGTAATTTAATTACTGTAATTGAATTACTACCCAAGTATGCTACAGCCTTTTTCTGCGATAGAATCGACAGCTTTCTAAATAGCTCACAATTCAAGAAGACAGGGCAGAAGTTGCGTCATGTCATTCTGAAAGGAGAATTTAGGGTACTCGATTTCCTTCACCTGCAATTCGGATAAATTTCAGCATGGAAGTTACAAATCAGGATGCAGCCACAAACCGTCATAGGGTGGCAAGTTACTATAAAGAGTGTCTTCATGCTCTGGAAGGAGCTTTCAAACAGCCATGCCTTTAAGTTCATACTTACACGACGCCTGCAGCAAGACCCACTTGAAAACATTTTTGGAGCTATATGACAAATGCTGGGCTGCAATACAAACCCATAAGTGTATCAGTTCATTTCAGGACTAAAACACATAGGGGTAACGAAACTGTCCAAACAGTCGAACAATGGAAACGTAGAGTATGACAAGGCTGATCTCCTCAAGGAGTTGCCAATATTTTTGCATCATGAAAGTTCAATTGCAGACAATGTGAAATGTCTTCGAATTGATAACTTCCCGCCACTACAGGATATTTCTGAGCTGACCTCAGACATCAGGTTTAACATATTTAATGACTCGTCCATTTGTTACGTTGGGGGCTATATGATCAAGCATTTCCTTGAACTGACAACCCACAGCTGTGGCTGTTCTCAGCCGCTGAGGGAACAGTCTGGCAACTTGACCAGGCCTCACCAGTACTTGCTTGTGCTTACAGCATATCACGTGTCTGGAGAACTCTTTGGGAATCTAATAGACCATCCCAGGCTACCTTTAATTTCATTCAGCAACTAGGAAATCGCTTTCTTGTCGTAACAGAGAGTGTGGCGCATGTTTGAGGAGTGTGTGCTGTCTTGTATCACACACTTTCAGGTCTGGGTAGTTTCAGCTTTGCTCAGAGTGCCACAAATGGTTTTTAAAATTGTTTTGCAGAATACGCTTGTGTTGGCATGTTCAATTTCTTAACCGGAACTTGGACAAAGTTTGGTTGCACTCTTCAGTTGCTGTAAAGTAACTAGACAAGTTTAACTGTTAATAGTGTATTAAGGGGAGACACTGCCCAGAAAAAAAATTTCTGCAAAAAAAGTTGTTTTTGAAAAATGGCATCTTTACATCCACTAACATCTAGAGAGTATTCCCTAAAAGTTTCATTAATGTTCACTGTATAGTTAATTTTTTATAAATTATGTTCTGTCCACCAAAGCTATAAAAAAGGTAGGGTTTGGAGCACTTTGAACACGATTTTCTCCGTTCCACTTTTTGGTATAAATTCCATTTTAGTCAGTCTATCGTTTGATAATGGCAAAACAGGGAAAGCTCATTCTTCCCTTTTCCCGACTGAAATTTAATAAGGAGTGCGGCTATGGAACTTTTTTGTCACGTTACGGATGTCTTTTGTAAAAAAATGTTGACATTTTGTCGAAGGCACAGAAGACCAAAACGTTGACCAATTTTGCAGAAGAGAAAATTTATAGAAATAAATTACTTTTCAGAAAAAATGTTCCATAGCCGCACCCTCTAGGCATTCTGCTACATATCTAGCAAATAAAAATCTTTAATATCGCAATAGTTTGCCGACGATAGATTAACTAAACAATGTAGGCGTGTTGCTGATATAAGCTACTCTTATTTCCTTCTCATTTAACCGACAGACCTGAAATTTTGTTACACACCCTCTAGCATGACCACCAGCCTACCCTGTAAATTTCATTAATTTTAAGACAAGGGTTCAAAAGTTGACCCCCCTAGGGGGTGTACCCCCTTAACAGAGGTGGTTGCCAAATCACAAACAGAAAGTGCTTATTAATTTAGCGGTGCAGCTTGCACTTGAAACATGTTTCCCTTAATTCCAGCAAATGTGTATCACGGCCCTTTTGCAAAAGTATTTACCCATTTTCTACAGAATTTCTATAGAAAATACTGTATAGATGCTATAGATATTAGAAAGAAAATGTATCCACTTTTGTATCCACTGTCTATAGTTTTTTAGCCGCTTTTTTTAAAGCCATACTTTCTTTCTGATCAAATGTATTTCGAGGAATGTTTGGGGACGCTGAATTTTCTCAGATTCCGAATAGAGTTCTCAGTGTTTGGTAATGTCTCGCCCGCAGCGTGTTTCAGGCTATGCCAATTCGTATGTTTTATAATAGCCGGAAATTGGGAATTTGTACTATGCGCTGTGTGCTTTGCACTCTTATTATACTCTTATGACTAGTACTGTTAGTGATGTCTTATTTATTTCTGGACTTAATTCCCGTGCCCGAGTCGGAGTGAAAGCGAATGGATCATTCAGCATCTTCCCTGTAGAAAATGTTTCTTAACTCAGTTCCGTTAAAAATCTATTACGAAGTGTACGATATGCCGAACTCTTTCATATTCATTTATTTTTGTGAGTATTAGTATCTGATTCTTTTAAAACATACAGAGCGTCTGAAGTAAATCATGTATATACGAATGTGGTCCAATCAAATATTTTCGAACCGCTTACTTTCGCTGGCCCCAAAATGCTCCACCAGTCAGGAGTCAATGCGGAGATTGTGTAACTAAGCCACTACGTGGCGACAGCTCCAGACCAACTCATATCCCAATCCGGTCCTCTACTCCCATATACACCCAGGCCTCTTCACCCCCTCTTGTGCGCTATGCCATGGGAGGGCAGACCTAACCCATATCATTTGGAATTGCCCGAAGGACCCTTGGCCCGACGGGCCTGGCATTGCTACCCTGGGGCAGTGGGAGGCCACGCTGCTCAGCTCGGACCCGGTACTTCAGGACAGGGTCACCCAACGGGCTGAGTGGGTCGCTGGGGTCCATGGACTCCAAGCCACCAGGCGGGGATAAGCTCCCTATCCTGCCCGCTCAACAATAGAGAGTTTTAGTAGATCGTTCCTATAACGATACCCTATAACGATACGATAACCATACGATACCGATACACAGAACAGGAATGAGCGTTTAGTAGACCGTTTTGAAGACGATACATCCGATACGGTCACTTAAGGCGCTGGGGCACTCCCTAGTGGAAACGATTTGCAATTTCCAAAACGAAAAATAACGAAATAAAAGAAAGATGTTTCACTGAAGGAAAAATAACAGTTCTTACATTTAATAGAATTACAATTAAGTTTTATAAGTAGCAGAAATTAGAGAAATGCAGCAGCAAGCTACATCTAGCCAACTAAAGACAAGCCAATTTAGCCCCCCCCCCCCCCCCGTGGCTTGTCACGGGAAGCCATACAAAGCACGGGTGGCACGGGCGTGAGCGAGTCGAGCGAGTGACCAACCTGAGCCATGGCGACGTGTGTTTTCGAGGATCCCTTGGCCTTAGCTGTTTTGAGGTGGGACGAAATTGAAGAACTCTCCTTTCTGGATATGGAGTACCCCGTTCCGCGGAGGTTTAGGTCCGGGCGAGGCTACTTGGATGTGCTCAACATAGATAGTGAAGCTTTCCGCCATCAGTTTCGTTTTGAGCAGATGGACTTAATGGAGCTGTGTAGCGCGCTGCGAGTCCCTCATACAATTAGGACGGCCCAGAACGTCGCCATCCCCGGGCAGGAAGCTCTGTGTATTCTTCTGCGGAGACTCTCCTACCCCAACCGCCTCTGCGACCTGGAAGGCATGTTTGGCCGCCACTCTTCGACACTTTCGAGTGCGACGACCGTGGTGCTAAACCATTTGACGTCCATGTTCGGGCAGCTGACCGCGGATCTGTCAGCGCACACGTGGTTGAACCGTGCAAGCTTGGACGAGTTCTCCGAGGTAAGCATATTGTAAAATTAAATTAAAAACACAAAAAAGAAAAAAAAATGCAAGTGCGTTGTTGATTTTGCTTTTGCAGGCGGTCCGCGCGAAGGGGGCACCTCTTCAGAATTGCTGGGGTTTCGTTGATGGAACGGCCCGCCCCATCTGCCGACCCACGGAGGACCAGCGGCTTTATTTCTCTGGCCACAAGCGTGTGCACGCCATCAAGTATCAGGGCATCATGTGTGCCAACGGCATCATCGTGGAGATGAATGGCCCTTACCCGGGACACCGACACGACGCCGGTAAGTCAATAGCAAAAACTCGGAAATCGTAACCTACAGGTTCTTGGAAGAAGCGCTCATAAATAGAGGAACAGCCTCTATCACAGCCAAAATAAGTTGAAACGCCACAGGCAAGACCCGTGCTGCTATCAAGGCAGCCTGTGAAATTGTTCTGCAAACTGTGATGGGCGCCGTGGCCAACACAGAGTTCCTTCTACACTGGCGGCTCACCTCTATATTTCCGTGTCGTCTGCTATTGAGCAAATGGTTGCGACATTTCTTCCTTTCGCCAAACCTCAAAACCCACGCACGATGCAGAATAAATCTTTGTTGCAGACCTTGTCGAAAGACTGTGCTTATGATAACACAATAATTGGTAAACGATTTAGTGCCCGAAACACATAGATCGCACCTACAGGAATGTGGTTCGACCTCAGGGTACACCACGTAAAGGGCGTTTTCGTGTTTCAAGGGACAGGGACCGCCAGCTTGCCAGAGCTGCATCGGTGAATAGACCTTTTTCAAAGCACGATTCCGCTGTCCACAGCACCGGGGAGGCGACAGCAAAGTAAGGCGAGCAACTGTGCTATACCTCTTGCTCTCTTCAGTGTCAGGGGAGGCAGGCAATGAGGGATTTTTGCAAAAAGCCTATTCTTTCCAATTGGAGTGGGAGCTTTAAGATGACCCGACCATCGAGGCATCCATTTGAACAGAACTGCTGTTTCATAGGCAGAGAACACAGAAGTTCAGGGTGGCACAACGAGCGCAGAAAGGGGTATGTCTTGCCCTCATCGTGCATCACAGTTTGCAGAACAGTGCGGCAGGCGGCTTGGAAAGTACTGCCTGCCTCACATTCTGGCTTTTCAGTTCATCTTGGCCGTGATAGTACAGAAGAAATATTATTTCATGCTTAAATGCTGAAAGTCAAGCTGGTGTTCTTCGGACAGGGAGTTAAACTCTTAAACTGGGGTGGAAAAATAATGTGACAGTACGAAGGGAGGCAAACACTTGTC
Organism: Ixodes scapularis; assembly: GCF_016920785.2. Lineage (NCBI taxonomy): Eukaryota > Metazoa > Arthropoda > Arachnida > Ixodida > Ixodidae > Ixodes > Ixodes scapularis. The sequence goes on from NW_024609857.1 coordinate 190,437,435, forward strand.
CCATTGCTTTTTTGTTAAAGGGCGTTGTTGTATAAGCTTGGGACTGTGGAATAAAAGAAGACAAAGCTGAGAATGGACCAGGAATGGCAGTCCTTTACTCCTATCCTAACATGTCAGTTATGACTACTGCAGTAGACCTATTGCCACTGAATGCAGCACTTACCCTTGCGTGGTTACTTGTTTCATTAGGCTGCTTGCGAGAGTTGCGGATAGTTTTCCAGCGTGTTCGATCGTGCAGACGAGAGCCTGCATGCGAGCTGCCAGCTTGGCAGTTCACAAGATCATCGGGCATTCCAGTAAACCAATGTTTTGGTAACCATTAGCCCAGTTATTGAACACATGATGGCAGCAGTCACAGTCGCTGACGCAGTGCAAGACACTGGCCGAACAAGGGCAGCAAGCTAAAACGATGTCAAGCTGGTAACCTGAGACTGTGCCTAACTGCCGTGGTGGGAATGATTTGTCCGCAGAAGTAAAAGTTGAGGGCTTTATGTGCCAAAGTAACGACGGGCGACTGGCACGCACCAGTGGAGGATTAATTTATACCTCCTGGGTATCTCGATGTGCAACAAAAAGCTCGGTTACGACGGCACCTTCTCTGTAATAAGCCTCCATCAGAGTGCTAGCCGCCTCGGTGGCTCCGAGACGAGAGCGCTGTCCTACGGATCCCCATGTCGCGGGTTCAAATCCCGGCCGAGGTGCCCGCAATCTGACGGAGGCTTATTGCAGAGGAGGCGCCGTGTAACCGAGCTTTCGGTTGCACGTCAAAAGATCCCCAGGTGGTCCAAATAAATCCTTAGTCCTCCGCTGGGGCGTGCCAGATACCCGTCGTTGGTTTGGCACGTAAAACCCCCAAATTTGACTGTTCCATCAGAGTGCTGGCACCTCGGCGGGGATTCAAACCCGCCACCTGGGGATCCGTAGGCCGACGCTTTGCCTCGACCGAGGCGGCTGATGCGTCCACAGCTCTGATGTAAATCCCTTCGCGTTTGAAATGCCAACAAATTTGGATGTTTTCAAACTGGAACATTAAACAAGGTGGCTGTGGCAGTGGCAACAGTACCCTCTGACCTCTAAATTGGCAAAGCCAAACAAGGTCACACAAATCAATGTTTTGCTCTATGCAGTGAGGAAAGGGCGTGTCGATCTTTGTGGCTTATCGACGTGCAGGTGGTGATTGCAAATATATGCTACTCAGTGTTTTATCGTTGTGTCTCGTCTGACTCCTTTTTCAGGTATCCTGCGGCTGAGCGGCCTTTATGAAAGGCTTGAGGACCTCGCGCAGGGCAGCGTATACACGATCTACGGTGACCCTGCCTATCCTTTGCGGCCTTTGTTGCAGAAACCATTCATGGGTGCTAGCTTGACTGCCGCAGAGCAGAACTTTAACAAAAAAATGAGCAGCGTGAGGCAAGCAGTAGAATGGGGCTTTGGGAAAGTGTCAACTCTCTTCGCTTTTGTAGATTTCAAAAAAAAATCAGAAGCACAGGCTGCAGCGCGTGAGCGATATGTATCAGGCTGCAACACTGTTAACAAACTGCCACACGTGCCTGTATGGCAGCCAAACCTCCACGTACTTTCAGTTGTCTCCGCCGACGCTGGATGAATATCTTTCACCTCGTTATTGACTTCGTATAATTTGAATTCTTTTTGTGCAATCTTTTTTTTGTCCGAGTGCCTATAGTCTGTTGCATGTTGCAACTCGAGAGGGTAGGGCGAGGGAAAGGGAGGCCAGGGAGGAGGAAGTAGACGGAACCCAGGAGAGGAGTGGGGGAAACCTCCTCCTCTAGCGTTTCATCTGCTTCCTCCTCCTTTGTCTTTCTTTTTCTCGCCCTACCTTCTTAGTTGCAACAGACCATAGCATCTTTTATGACTATTTATTCCACGGGATGACTTTTGTGCAATTGTCTGGTTGTTTACCTGCTGCATTTCTTTTATCTTCCTCTTGTGTTCTTTTCAAAGCAGCAACCGTGTTCCCATATTGTTTTAGTTTTGTGAACGATACAGGTTTATATGTTAAGTATATGCTATTTCTGTTATTCGTCAAGCGCCTTCAGCTTGACATAAATTTTATCAGCGTGGTGATTTTCAAGTGTCTCATGTTATTGCTTTGCCAGTCATTGCCAACATAGCATTTCCTGTCTGTTCAATATTACACTCAAAATATTTCTTTGTATAGTAAATCGAACGGGCCTACCCCTGCCGTTTCTTTTCAACTACATTGTTTAATGAAATGAAAGATTTATTGCATTATGTATTATGATGTCATACCACTTGCTCACACTTAACTTTACTTGTTAATTTGACCATTCACTACTTTAAGGTAATGTTCTTGCAGTTGGAGACGAAGCCTCCTCTCCTCTGCTCCAGCCTCCTGTAGCACATAAAATTTTTCTCTTTCAAACGCTAAGCGATTTTCGCTTAAGGTCACCTGGCGCTCTTCAATGGCCAGGCGCCTCTCCATCTGGCGCTCCTCCATGGCGAGACGCCTTTCCTCAAGAGCGATCTCTAGTTTTTTTATGCTGCGGTCCTCTTCTGCTCTCTTCTCCAGCGATGTAAGGTGCTCCCTGTACCGCTTCTGCCTGGTTGCTGGAAAAATACAACAACGGAAACAATGCACACAGCATCAAATAAACAACTTTTTTAAAATTTTTCTTAGTGTGTAGGGTGACAATTGATCGACTATTTATTTTATTGGACCTGGACATTCAATGAAGGTACTGCACAAAAAATACTGGGTAATTCATGTGTGTTCAAACAGTGACTGAGATATGTCTGTCTAGTAAGCAAAAAATAACAAATGTAAATCACAGCCCAAAACTTCTAGAGCAGATTTGGAGAATTGTTACAAATGGGGTTATGTGTATCCTCTTTCAAAAGTTTAACGTATGCTTGAAGCATCTACTGAAAGATGGCAGTGCTTACCCTGTCCGCCCCAAGTCCTAGGTCGTGCGACAGAAGTAACCGGCACACGAGCCTGGACTGGTGGCAAGGGGGGTTGGACCAGCGGCACAGGGGTCGGAACCGGCGGTACAGGGGCTGAGGCCAGCTCCACAACTTGGTCTGTGTTGCCTGGTTGCGAGGCGTCGGCGTCCTCCACGCCGTTCATTATGTCAGCAAAGATAGACTGGCAGTTCTCAGAACCTGTAAATAGAGTATTGCATAAATATTTGTGGTGTATCATGACACACGCTGTGGAGCTGGGCATTGAAAATGTATGAAAAATACAACGCAGGTATGATGGAGTCAGATCTTCAAAAGGCCATTCCGAAATATGTAGTGCCTCTTATCGTTTCCTCGACACATCACGACACTCCGATGTGCGGCGCGTGAGGGCAAATGGTCCATGAATAGAAGAAGCTGTTCATGCCGGCTTAGCATTCTGCATTTTCTGAATGCCTGAAACATTAATGTATGTTTAGAACATACATTAATGTATGTTTAGAGCATACCTAATCAGAACTCGGCAGTTTACTCAAAGCTGTGCTGTGGGAACTACAGATGTACCCAAGTAAATTACACTTTTACTTGAGAGCAGCAGACCATGTAAGTCGTCCTCAGTAGGCTATTCGATGGGAACTCGCGAGTAGCCTAATATCAGTCGTAGACAAACGCGATTGATGGAGCGGTCATGACGACCTGACTTTCCTAACCAGGTGGGGTTCATGACGCACGTGTCATACTTACTAGACTGCCCTGCCGCTGCATTATGATTGACCGGTCTGTACTCGGCTGCAGCCGCAACAACTCGCGCTGTAGTGGCAGCATCGCGAGCAGCCCGATTTGTCGCCGGCCTGGTTGTGGTGGCTGTGGCACGTTCCCGCGGTTCCAGCGCAGCGGTGGAGGTGGTGGTGGCACATTCCTCGGTGGCTGCCGCCTTCCTGAGCACTGGCTTAACCTTGTAACAAAATTCACAGGCCAGATCAGCAACATCCTGCAGCAGCTGCTCTTTTTCGGTGTACTGCTCTTCCGTTCCGGATGTAAGGGTTTCAGGGGGAGAGCGGTATCAACAAGTGCGCCTGTCTTCCTCAAGCGTAGATCTGTTATTTCAGTCAACGAACATGAGTACATCTCCGTGTCGCGAAAGCTGCAACGCGAACTCGGTAGTTTGAAAACGCGCTTTCCTACGCGAAATGTCTAGCGGCACAGGCATGTCCGTTTCCAAACAACAAGCTCGCGCTAGTTCGCAGTTGCGCCAGCTGTTGGACAGGGTATGGCAGTATGCTAAAACTAGAGTGCCTCAATGTCCTTCTGTTTAGGGTGATGCCATCGTTGGTAGTACCCGATGCCGACAGCACGCGCTCACAGGGAAAATACAAAGAAATCGCAGGAAACAAAATGTCGCCGTAGCACAGTCAGCACCACGAGCGCGTGCAGGGACATGCACTTTCACGCGCTTCAGAACAAAAAAATAAAAATAAGCGTTCGAAACAAAATGACCAGGATAGCTAGGTTCGACATTGTACATGTACCTTTTTTTAGTACACGGAAGTGACGTCATCACGTCTGATTGGTTGGAAACAAAAGTGACGTAATTTCCCTAGAAAAATGTGGGCGGAGTCGGCAAAACTGGGCGGAGTCGGCTACCGGACGTGACAACAAAATGACGTTTCGTTTTGTACCGAGTACGTTTCAAAAGGTACTTGCTCGGAACTAGGTGTCATTGGCAGCATGTGTTCGGCGGCGAGGCGTCGCCGTCTCGTCAATTCGTCTTTTTCTTTAATAGAGCTTTTTTTTCGCCAGAAAGGCTGTATCGGGAACACCGCGATGCATTCGAGCTCGCGGAGGAGATCTTTTGGAAGCAATACCGCCTGCCCAAGATCGTGGTGCGGTGGTTGTGCGACGAACTTCGCGAGGAACCGGAGGTGGGGAGGGTGCGTACCTCGTGGACGGTCATGACTGTGGAGCTTCAAGTGTTGTGTGCACTGCGCTTCTACGGCACGGGGAGCTTCCAAGGCATGGTGGCGAGCGACGAACACGTAGCGCGGGACCAAACGACAGTCAGCGTTGCGGTCCGCGCCGTGTCCGTCGCTATCGTGCGTCGTCTCGGGGTCCAGCGTGGCTGGATCCACTTCCCCGAGACGCCGAGCGAGAGGTTCGACGCGGAGAAGGGCTTCAGGCTGTTCGGCAGGATACCCGGCGTCATCAGTTGCGTGGACGGGACCATGGTCTCCATCGTCGGCCCGTCCAAGAACGACCCCACCGTCACGAAGGCGGCGTACTGGTGCCGCAAGTACTTCTACGCCCTCAACGTGATGGTGGTAAGTACACCGGGCTCTGTATTACCACCCTTCAACAGCCACCGCCATTATTTCGGCATGTGCAGTGCTCCACTACATCTACCTTGCATCGAGCGAGCCAGAACCGGAGTCAGACTCCGACCCTGAAGAGTCAGAGTTGGAGTCTGAGCCGAGCTCGGACGGTTCTGAGCCGAGCTCGGAGAGGTCAGCGTCGGCTCCCGAGAGGCTGGCTCCTGCCGGCCCTCCGGTCGGCCTTCCGGTCGGCCTTCCGGTCGGCCTCTCGGACAGGGGGAAGGCTCTGAGGCAGCGCCTTGTCGTCCGGTTCGGAACCCGCCGCAGACATGCCCGTGCGGAGCGCCACACGCAAGGGGTCCGCCGCCACGACGGTAGTCCCGACCACCAGGGACTCCGTCGGGAAGCCCCTCAGCGCCCTCGCTGCGGTGGTGCCCAGCACGGACGCCGCCAGCGACAGGGAACCTCTCGCCACCACGACTGAGGTCCTGACCACCAAGGACCCCGTCACATTCTTGCCCTCAGTGAAGCCCTCCCCGTGGAAGCCGTAAAGTGCACACTTCGCTTCCTGCTCCACAGTCATGGCCGTCCACAAGCTACATACTCTCTTCAGCTCCTACACCTTGTGAAGTTCGTCGCACAGCCAGCGTGCTGCCTCCGGATACGTGTCGAGTGCATCGCGGTGAAATCGATACAGCCTTTTATTTTATTTTTATGAGCAGAAGGCACGAGACGCAGTCGACAGTGACAGTATGGTGGTGACAGAAAAGGTTCGGAGGTTTAGTTGCCAGACCAACAGGTTATCTGGATTGCCCCTGCAAAGAACTCAGAAGTAATTTAGACTACCTCTAGAAAGAAATGCTTGCTTTTGCAGAGATTGCTTTCTTAGTTGCTGATTGAACCAGGGATATTTTTGTCATGGACATTGTTTCATTTTACAAATGCTTCAAAGCGTCTTGCCTTCTGCTCCATTTTATTATCTCTTTTATGGTACTTCATCAAAGTTAGGTGATTGTGTTATCTCAAGACAGTGCACATGTAGTTTGTTTTGAAAATTGCTTTATTTCTTAAAGAAAAACCTGTGACTTCATGAATAAAAGTGTGATAACATGGAATGTAATATTTCATTCTTGGAAGTAAAACTGAGCATCGACTGGAACCATGTAAGCAATTGGGCAATCTTAAGTATATATCACAGATATCGTGTTGAACACTCTGGTCTTATTTGAGCACAATAGTTAAATTTCGAAAGGAAAAAAAAAATATATATATTCTCTGACTAGCGCATACCACCATATAAACACTGGACCACTTTGAAAGAATTATCACAGATGTTGCGCCAAACATTCTTATTTGAGCACAGCAATAGCAAGTTCTCGAAAGATAAAAAAATTGTTTCTGACTAAAGCAGCCGTCACTCGCGCGCTCCCCGTTGGTTCCGCCGACCCCTCCGCTGCCCCCGGCACACCCGGCTCCTCGTGGTTCGACATTTTGCTTTGAAGAAGGCGCGTAGCGCACATCCCGCATAATATTGGAACAACTCTCTCTCCAATTAATTCTTAAATGTATTGCAAAAGGGTACAAAAAAGCGGTTTGTTTAAACAACGCCCAAAAGGTTTTGATTGTTTTTCAATACTTTTACCTGTACTAGAACAGATGCGACGGCCAGCGACGCAAAGGATTGGTTGCGGTTCCTTCGCTAAACGCAGGAACTGCTCCCCGCGTCGTAGTAAATCCTACCCCGTATCCCGCGCGTAGGGACGCCTCAGGGAATGCGTAGCTACTTCCGCTCGTCGGTGGTTGGCTCCGGACGTCGCTGAAACGGGTGACCGGTGTCAAGTTTGCGATGACGTAGCGGCGTCAAAGTGGGCAGAGCCGCCACGTGAGTGTTGCTAGGATACGCTCCTCCTTTGCATTACGTCACTTCCATGTACCTTTTCTCAAATGTCCAACCTAGCGATCCAGATGTCATCACGCCAAGCAAAGCGCACATGAAGGCACCCCAGCTAAAACGCTTCTGAACTTTCAAACGGGACTCAAAAACGACTTACTTTCTCAAGTTTGTGCGGTCGTCTCGCTTGAACAGACCGAGCAGCAGGTCGCAGCGGTCTCTCACTCCGCGAACACTGAAGTTCCTCCCCAGTGCCTCATTTAGGTTCGCGGCCACTGTATCCCACCGTGAAGAATTCACAAACGGATTCACCGCAAGCACTTCCCTTAAAAGGAGGATATCCTCGATGATCGTGAATCGTTTTCGACCCGCTTGGGCAGAAAGAGGCTCGAGTGGAGCGGCCATGATCGTTCAGCTTTTGCCGGATCTCGTCAACTCTCGCGATGCACGAGAGTGCGCGCGATATTTCCCAATATTCCCGATACCTGCGCCCGAAACACCCGATACTCTAGCGCATGCGTGATGGCTCCGGCGCAGTATCGGGTATCGTTATCGGAGTGAGAAACGATCTACTAAAACTCTCTAATCACCCTGAGACAAATAAAGTTTTTCCTCCTCCTCCTCCTCCTACAATGTTTTACAGTAGAAAAAACAAACGAACAAGACATACGCGGCTGTTTTGTGAAGTGGAAATTTCGTTTTACACATTTTGCACGGATTTTATTGTAAAAATTAAAATAAAACTGCGTCAAGATAAAAAGAAAAAAGAAACAGCGGCTTTGGGAGCCGAAGAGCTCCCGAGAGCCTAGCGAGGAGCGACTCAAGAACGAAAGATGGGAAGAAAGAGAAGAAGGGTACCGGAGAACCGGAGCAGAAACGCCCAAACCGAAACCGGAACTAGGTTATGCTAAATGGCATAGCTAGCTGTCACACCTAAGAGCTGCCTAATAGCGAGTTCGTTTCACACTCACTGGCATGTTCGAGTTCTCTCCCAGAATGCATCGCACTCACAGAGTGTTGCACGGAAAACTGGGCTCAAACGAACTCGCCAAATGCACCGAGTGCAGAAGACTGATGCTGCCGCCATCTATGTTGTAGAAAAGGTACCGACATCAAACCGAAACTAGCGCCTTTCTGTTCGGAGTGATGCGTGGGAATGCGAGAATGCAGTCGCTACCAACGTTTATCTACATATGTTGGTCGCTGCAACCTGTAGTTTATAGTTGCGATGACCTCAAGCAGCTAGGCTGCCGTAGAGATAATTACAGACGGCGTAAATTTTCGCAACCAGCTGTCTACAAAGCAACTGGTTGCGATCTTTCAATTCTTATAACCGTTTACACGGAAAAAAAAAAAAAAAAAAAAAACTGATGATGCTGTCCGAGTAGAAGTTTGATCCGTTTAAGCATGGTATTATGCGTGAACCAATGAAAGGGTACGGCTTAAAACTAGCCTGTTGGAATATCCAGCAAAACTGGGACTTTCGATTTGGATCGTCATTATAGGTAGATTAGATATTAGCCTTGGTGAGGGTGTCGAGAACGAGAGCTTTTTCGAACAAAATACGACGGGGCAAGTTAGCTGACGTAGGCAAATGTTAAACATGATGATGTTGCCCAATCCTCGGGTAAAGTCTCCATCTTTAGCTTTCTCTGATGCTTATTGGGCAGTCAGAGGTTTCTGCTGGGGGAGTTTTGTCGACAAATGTTAAATTTTTCACCCGCACACGGATGGTGATAGACATCTCGGGGGCCGCTGTTGCGTTTGTTCTGAGCATTTCTTTACACACTGGTATATTTCAGCGTCTGTGCGGCAACAGAGCGATTTAAAACCTGCAAGTAAATCACGGGTTGTCAATTGCTTCTTTCGTGAAATAGCAGACGCTCACAATTCAAGCTCGCGTTTGATTTCGTTGCCCGCGGGACGCGATTTCTATCAGAAAATCTACTTTTTTTTTTTTTCCGTTCGGTTCCGCGACACATCGTAGCAGACGAACCCTCGTCGTCTGCTCCCGCTCCTCGCCGGCCCCACCGGAGCGAGGCATGACGGGATTGCATTTTGGCGCACTCCCCCGATTTTCTCGGTGCAGGGAGTGCATGCACGCGTGGGGTGTCAGCGCTGAAACGAACTCTGAGAGTGCAACCACTCGTGGAGTGCCGGCCGAAACGAACCCGTTCCACGCTGCGAGTGGGCACGCGTGGGCACGAGTGCCGTGAAACGAACTCGCTATAAGATAGGGGTGTCGCGAACTTTTGTCGAACCGGATTTTTAGGTCGAACTTTCGGGGTTCGACACAGTCGAACCCCGAAAGTTCGACCTAAAAATCCGGTTCGGGACGAACTCGCCAAATGCACCGAGTGCAGAAGACTGATGCTGCCGCCATCTATGTTGTAGAAAAGGTACCGACTTCAAACCGAAACTAGCGCCTTTCTGTTCGGAGTGATGCGTGGGAATGCGAGAATGCAGTCGCTACCAACGTTTATCTACATATGTTGGTCGCTGCAACCTGTAGTTTATAGTTGCGATGACCTCAAGCAGCTAGGCTGCCGTAGAGATAATTACAGACGGCGTAAATTTCCGCAACCAGCTGTCTACAAAGCAGCTGGTTGCGATCTTTCAATTCTTATAACCGTTTACACGGAAAAAAAAAAAAAAAAAAAAAAAAAAAAAACCACTGATGATGCTGTCCGAGTAGAAGTTTGATCCGTTTAAGCATGGTATTATGCGTGAACCAATGAAAGGGTACGGCTTAAAACTAGCCTGTTGGAATATCCAGCAAAACTGGGACTTTCGATTTGGATCGTCATTATAGGTATAGTCAGTTACAGGTTAAAGGGGTAGTGAAACGAAATTTTAGCGCCGATCTTTTTGTATAAATATGGGCTAGGGACAGGCACCACCTCGGAAATATAAATATTGCGCTGTAAAACACAGGAGAACTAATTTTAAACATAATTAAACGATTTCAAATTCTCATCTGGTGGATGGGGGGAAGTTCTCGTGACATCACTTGTGCCAAAATAGCAGCGCCGTTCTGCGGCAATACGGCGTGCCGGCAGAATTCGCCTAGGCCTGAACGCGTTTGCAAAGCCTTGGCGGAGAAAGCCAAAACGTAATTGGCCACAGTGAGCTCGTTCTTGTTGCGGCTCTTCGCACGACACGGCCCGAGCATGCTTCTGGCACGGCCGGTATTAGTTGCTGCGAGTCGCGAGCTGCAAGCCGACGTTAAAAAGGATATGCTTGAACTACGAGGGTGTCAGCAAGAGCCACGCAAATGCCAAATACCTGTTCACACTCGGAGCGGACACGCGCGTTTGATCGAAGTGCTGGATTCGCTCTGTTAGACCGCGTTTCGGTAAGCGCTTCTGGACCGATCTTTTACGATTGCAACTCGATACTGACATGACACTCGGCAAAGAAAGGTTAGACCGACATCGCGTAGCTCCCACGAACTGCTATAGCTCGACACTGACGTAGCGTCGAGTCAGAATAAAAATGGCATACTAATAACAGAGTGTACATACTGAGTTGCCAAGGTAATCCGTATGGCGTTTATTTGAGCTCTATATCACACAAAACAAGGAGATAGAATCAATGAGAGTCCCTTTTCGACGACAGCGTTCGTCACCGCTGTCTCGGAAAACAAGGAGATCGAGATGACAAGGGGAAAATATTGACCTCTGAAATTTAGTTCAGGGATCAAACTACTCATCCGGTAAGGGTCCACAAGGGTCGCGCGGGCATATTCCATTCAGCAGGCCAGCCGGTCATGGACAGACGGTCTTGGCCAAGGACCGCCGGAGCAACGGTGCGCCGAGTCGATGTTGCTGCTAGGCCTACTATATTCTGCCGAGCTCGCTCGGTCGGCAGAATCGTGGCTGTTGTAGCTCTTCTCGTGTGTTTGTGGATCCTGCGTTCTTGATCGTCGTGGTCGGTTTTAAGTACTCCTTCCTTTTTTCTTGCTGGTTGAAGTCGGGACGCACGAGAAGAGCACGAAGAAAAATAAATGTCCGTTGGTGGCCGATACCAAGTAACTGAGCAACGCTGTCGGCCTTGTTGATTTGATCGTAAAAAGTGTGTAAGACAGCTTCGGAGCTGTCGTAGGATTCTGTCGTAACCTGCGCAAAGGTTACGAAAATTTCGTTTCGAGAGCACGGGTTTTCTCTCAAATTTGTCGTACGCACTTTTTTCGTCGTGAATTCGCTTTGAGAATCCGGCCTCAGAGCTGGTTTTGTCAGTGCTGCCGTGGTTGCCGACTTGCCGTGGTCCCGTGGTGCAGCGTGCGTGCAGCCCTTGCATATCTCAAACGGCCACGTTGTCACAGGTCGTAAATCATCGACGCGCCACCAAGTGGCAACGCTCGTAACCACAACATTCACGCCGTAGCCTTTCCCGACCGGCACAAGTGACGTCACGAATGCGCCCAATATCCCAAGACGCATCGCGCTCTCCGATGGCCGATTTTTGAGCGCGCGCCCAATCGGGCCCATCAGGGTGAAAAATATAGCCATCCGTTCAAAATACAAACGCGCGATTATGATTTATGAATATCATTGATCATATTGAACCTATTTCTGACCATAATAGGTGTATTTCAAGTTTCGCTTCAGTATCCCTTTAAGAAGGTAGCGGCAAATGCCCCTCAAAGGGAATCAGATATCCCTCCGCCACCTCCGCCTCCAATAGCGTCCCACCGTTTCCGTGACGTCGCGGCCAACGCGCGAGGAAGGGCTTGCCTTTCTGTACATATTTGCTTTATCTTTCGACTTTTACTTAGCATTGTGGAAGGCCCGAGAGGGAGATTAGAGTTCTCCCCCACCGACGGAAACAAATACGACTTTCGGAGATTAGCTTCCCCCCCGATGGATACAAAGGCTGCTTTCAGGGGCTCGGTTCCCTCTCTGATGAATACAAAGGTCGCTTTCTTAAAAAGTGGGATCGGAGACAAGTTGGAATCCATTGAAGCGGAACAAGGAGTGTTTCCAGTGAACTCTTCTTTCGACTGCGGAGAGGTTTGAAACGGGCGCATCACGCTTGTGGGTGGAGCTTCTCCTACCTTCTTGACTTGTAACCGACTATAGATTAGATATTAGCCTTGGTGAGGGTGTCGAGAACGAGAGCTTTTTCGAACAAAATACGACGGGGAAAGTTAGCTGACGTAGGCAAATGTTAAACATGATGATGTTGCCCAATCCTCGGGTAAAGTCTCCATCTTTAGCTTTCTCTGATGCTTATTGGGCAGTCAGAGGTTTCTGCTGGGGGAGTTTTGTCGACAAATGTTAAATTTTTCACCCGCACACGGATGGTGATAGACATCTCGGGGGCCGCTGTTCGAACTTTTCACCAGATTCGACCGGTTCGACTTTGTGGACACTGTGGCCAGACCTTGATACAAGCATGTCTAGGTTTGGAAAATTCGTTTTGTATGCAATGGGTTATTTTATTTTATGAACAGTTGCAATTAAAAGAAATCAATTCTTATCGCTGAAGAAGTTAATAACTTAATTTTTTGTACTGAATTAACTGAAAGAACAAATCAGCGCTGCCCTTGATTCATCCCTTAGCCATCACCATCCAATCCGAAGCCAACTGGCCAGCCTGTCGCGCATGCGCACACGAGTCGAACCTCACTACAAGGTTCGCCGAACTTTTCACTAAAAGTTCGAAAAAGTCGAACCTGGTCGAACTCGAACCGCGGCTGGTGCGCGACACCCCTAGTCTAAGAGCTGCGCTCTAAGAGCTACGCTACTGGTCATGTGTACCACAATCAACACAGAATGTTAACATGTTGCCGCTCGCGTGAGTAAACGCCTGTCAAGAAGAATAAACCCTCTCATAAATTCAGAGCCATCTTGTGGCTCAAATACCAGTCACTTTGTTGATGATAATCGCGGTTAAAATTCAGAACCAATTTGTCAATGGCAGACGTATTAAACTTTCGGCGTTTTTTGCTGTACAGTTATTCCTCAATTTCTTTCAGTCTTTATGTTGTCAAGAAACTACCACTTCATGCGAGGCGCTTATACACCAACCAACGTTACTCACCAACTCATGTTTACAAACAAACCGGAGCGCCCCTAGCGGACGCCACCGGCGCCGCGCATGCGCGATGGGGGTGTGGGCAAGAAGCTCGCCCTCGTCCATAAACAAACCATGGAAATGTGATGTTGTCGGCGTCGGTGTGAGTCCCCCTGCCCTTTTTCGCGTTCGAATTGCTGATTTTACATCTTCCTGGCGATGCCTGACTACTTCAGCGGCGTGAGCGAAATTATTGAGGCTCGTTACACCGCAAAACTTCGCGTGAATAATGTGACCTCTGGCGATTCATTCCGCGTGGACGCCGCAGTATGTACGTTAAAGCCTTATTCGCATGATGCGATTTCGCTCGCAATTTTCAGTCGCGACGCCGCTTGGGCTGCAAAAGCGTGAACCGTAGCTGAGATAGTCGACGTCAACATTGAAAATCGCAAGCAGAATCGGACCAAGTGAATTAGGGGTAACAAGTCGGTGATGGCCACTGGTAACAAGGATCAACATATTTTTGTATCTACTGTTTACATCGAGCCTGCTTACCAACCTTCAAATTTAAGTCTTTTGAGGCGTGCACTTACTTCTTATCGCAAGTACCGGGCCAGCATTTGGTCTAAGGGCCGGCGTCGTCTAAGAGAGCAGACGACAAGCAGAAACGTTTGAAAGAGCAGACGACAGTTCAAACGATCAGGCGGCCGTTTGAACTTGAAGGCGCACTGAACGTAGACCGCAGGTGGGACCGCACAACTTGGCGGTGATCTGGAGTTCATGTTGGAACAAAACAAATAAATCTGATGACCACAAGTATCCGTGAATTCAACTCAAAAGTGCTTCCCGCCCAAGCAATCGTTGTCCGACGGCGTCTGGTTTTCCCTTTTCACGGCACATATCCAGAGATTCTCGGACGAACCGAGCACGTGAAAACTGACCTTCAAACCGTTCTCGACACTTTTGGTACGGCCCCAGTCGCGGCGTTTTGACGAGAAGGCAGGTTTTTGTCTGGTTCTTTCAAAACAACGCAGGAATACACGTCTGGCATGGGGACTTCTGCCCACAGCCCTAGACCGGAAGTGCGACCGGCACGCCGCCACCGCGCCGTGACGTAACAGAGATGAGTTCGTGTGGCGATGCCCCGTAAGAACTGCGGCCCTCGGACACGGATAAGGAACGCAGGGCGTGCCGACTTCCGAGCACCTTATTATCGCTACCCAGCCAATAAGATTGCACCGTTATCCGATAAGAACGACAAAAGAATAACCACAAAGCAGAAAAAAAAAAAAGCTGGTTACACGGGATGTTTTTGCGGCGCTTCGCTGCAGGTGTAGTACACCATATACCTTCTATACACGTTGAAATGCGATATCATTTCGACGCCGAAACAAAAGCTACCTCATTTAAAACGCGAGGATAATAAGACACGACGTTTAAACTATTTGTGATTATATAACTTACAATTACTCGTAAGCAAAAAAAAAAATATATATATATATATATATACATTTAGCCTAAAATGAATCATATTTAATAACTGAGAGAACGATGCGAGGTTTTAAAAGTTGAATAGGTTTAGAATGAAGGATGACCCGCATGGGTGGTTTCTGTGTACTAGAACTACATGAAGGATGGTCCGGACGTCTGCGGTTTCAGTATGGCCGACTGCGTTACGATGGCTGACGGCCGCTTGGGACGAGCGTTACCCTGGCGACCGAGGACCGTGCCTTGTGTGGGCGGCGGAGAAAAGCTCACCGGAGAAAAGCTCACCGGAGATAAGCTCACCGGAGAAAAGCTCACCTCGAAACCGTTGGATGCGGAGAAAAGCTCACCGATTTGTGTTTTAACGTAGCGGATTCTGCGTCAAACGTGCTAATTTAACACAATTCGCCATTCGTCACTTTATTTAAAAAATCTCCTCTTTTTTTTTGTGATATTCTTGAAGTTGATTGTGCATATTTACTAAATCCTCAGAAATTAGTACTCACCCATTCTGTATACTTATGATGCTGCAAGTAGAAAATCAGAACATCGTACACCAGTAAAAAAGACAAGAATTTACTGACAACTGACAGTGCGCCGTCGGTAGCTCTGTCAAACAAAGAAGTTTGTTCCTTGCGAGCTAATATGAATAGCGGTGTGTGAACCGTTTCAGCTCCAAATATTGCGTGTGCCAAATAGATAAGTAGGTGTTGATGAAATCAGTGTCGGCTACGCTGTTTTCTTTCTGTTAATAGCGAGTTTAAGTAAACCGTGTTTCCCGCTCCGCTAAGCCCCTCCGCTACCCGGAACTGTACAGCCAAGGCCATCGGCGCGCAGGCGCAGTGGCGGTTTCTTTGTAGCGGAGGGCTAGCGGAGGGGGAAACACGGTCTACGAAAAGTCCCTAATAGCGAGTTTTAGTAGACCGCGTTTCCCGCTCCGCTAGGCCCCTCCGCTACCCGGAACTGTACAGCCAAGGCCATCGGCGCGCAGGCGCAGTGGCGGTTTCTTTGTAGCGGAGGGCTAGCGGAGCGGGAAACACGGTCTACGAAAACTCCCTAATTTCACTAACAAAACTTCAGTTGCGAGAAGAGCTTCGTCCCGTCGTGTTTGTTGTCTTCACTTCGTTGTCGTCGTGTGAGCGGTTTTCATCATGCACAACGTTTACCAACTCGCCCTATTCGCTACCTTACAAAAGACTAGTTTTTATATAGGTCACGAGTAACAACGGTGCCAGTGTGCGACTCCGAAGGTCATGGGAGGCTCGTCGTAGAAGGGCACTATCACACTAAGGCAACATGTGGAAACACCAGCACGAACGGCTAGGAAACGTGCTTGTCCGAGGAAGAAAGGAGCCTCGATATCCTGCTGACTGTTTTATCCTGTTTTCAAAGGTTAACAAAAGCTTCAAAGAGAATTTCAGGCACCGCGTTGTTCCGGATGCACTTTCGGGGTTTTGGCATTTACAGTTTTGATTTTTAGGTTTTAGGCAGACATTATTAATTTTTCGAACTTTTTCCTGTTCTTTAAGTTCATAAAGTTCTCAGTTAGGCTTTCGCTGCCTAGAGAGTAAGCCACAGGAAACACTCGCCCGCAATTATTAATTTGGGAGCAATATACCCAATAGGCTTGGCAAATAACACAAAAAAGGACACTCTTTTTTTCAAGGCTGAGGAATTTTAATGATAATAAATTGATAGATGTTACGCATGATCCAGCAGCCTCCAAAAAAAAAAAAAAGGAGAAAACAAAATCGGTGAGCTTGTCTCCGCATACTTAATGGCCGGTGAGCTTTTCTCCGGTGAGCTTTTCTCCGGTGAAGTTTTTCTCCGGTGAGCTTATCTCCGGTGAGCTTTTCTCCGGTGAGCTTTTCTCCGGTGAGCTTTTCTCCGGGATTTGCATTGTGTCGCGGTGGAACGCAACGCAGTCGGCACAAGCCGGCCTTTAGACTAGACGTTACGTACTTCCCGCAGATCGCGAAGTTGTGATTAAAAGTAAGCAAGCCGCATAATTCCCCATAAAAAAAAATACAAAAAGTAAAAAAAAAAAAGTTGCAGTGATTGCATAGCTTTCACGTCTGTAGGAGGGCGAAAAGAAATTTTTATAAAATCGCAAAGTAAAAAAAAGAAAATGAGAAGGAAGAACCCCATTATTGTTATCTCTAGAACTTCCGGCAAACCTCCATGGATGAAAGATCACCGTACAAGCATAAGGAATGTGCATTCAACACGCCACACGTAGTTTCTCGTTCAAAGCGAGAGAGGACTATTCCCTTACGCACATGTTCTTTTGCGGCCAGCTGAAACAGGTCGTTAACAGTTCGTTAACCGTACCGGCAGGGGCGAAGTGTGAAAACGCTTATCAGTTAGGTAGATGATATTACTTTATTTCTGGCTGACAAGTTTTTTTGTTTATTTTTCTTTTCACTGACATAACTCTCCAATTTCGGTTTGATATGTATATAAGGCTTAGGGGTGGGAACCATGCCATGGAGAATAGAAGGGTAGGAGAGGGCATGACGTCAACCGCGTAGCCTCCACAGGCCATGCTCCCTTGACGCCTCGCCTCTTTCTTATTTTCCTCCTTACTCTCCTCACTTATCAGCCCAACATGACCACATCACGTGACCGTCGCTAGCCTTCGTCTAGCCTTCGATCTGATAAAACCTACCGGACGGAGCGCGCGCAAGCCTGAAAGGAATCCTTCTACAATCAACCATCCATCTCGCACGTGACATGTCACGCGCACCAATCGCCAGAGAGATCTGCGGTCACGTTGGACACAATATCGTTTAAACTTTTTATGACTAGGCTTCACCAATATTGCAACGTGCCCCCTCCTAGTACTTCTAACCTCCTTGGCGCCGGCTCATAAAGGAATATATACGTATATATATATTGGGTATTCCACATAATTGAGCCAAGGTTTAAAAATATTTTGGTGAATTTTAGGAAGACGAAACCAAACGAATAAGTTCCTTTATTGTTTGGAGCAACTCAGGCTATTTTGTTTTTGTATTTTGCCAAATTAACTAATTATTAAATTAATATTATTTAATGAACTTTAAAAATATTCAATTTAGAGCAAAAGTTCCAATCACAAAGTTGTAAAGCGTCCTCAGAAACATCTAATTAAGTAGTTTTTACAAAAAAAAAAAACACAGTTCGTTTATCCGGACATAAAAAAAAGGCCCGATTCATGAAAAAAAAAAAACAAAAAAAACGTGAATTTGTCAACAGCGCCCAGTCAACAGTGCTCTATTCAGTATGCAGGCCTAGTTTATTGAAGCCACGGATGTGGGCGCTGCAATATAAGGTGCACATGCGCAAAACCACACGTTTTCTTTTTTCATAAATCGGGCACTTTTTTCGAAGCTTATAAAAAAATGTGTGAAGGTTTCTTGATAAAAACCACTGAATTGGACGTTTCTGAGGAAGCTCTAAAACTTTGTCATTCGAATTTTTGCTTTAACTTGAATATTTAAAAAGTTCAATAATGAATCTTAGTTAATGAGTTAATTGGGAAAAATACAAAAAAAAAATAGGTTGACTTGCTCCAAACAATGAAAAAACTAATTCGTTTGGTTTCGTCTTGCTAAAATGTGCCGAACTATTTTTAAACCTTGGCTCTAGTTACGTGGAATACCCGGTATCTACATGGTGTTTTTTTAAGCGTTACAGATTTGTTTAAAAAAGCTTTGAAAGCTACACTTATTCGGTTTGTTCAGGTGAGTTATACGGCCAGGTGGACATAGTAGATGTGGCTAACCATAACAATCAGTCGGCTAAGTAAGTGAAATTTGTTCATTAACTTTTTAATTAGAGAAATAGTCATATGGTCTCAATTACAAATTTGCTGAGCGTCGCCCAAAACCCCTAAATCCGTAATTTTTAGAAAAACATGAAGCGCGTGAGAAGCGTAGTAGTGCGCTAAAGTTGCCACTCGTGGAGCAGGTACAAGGTTGGGGCTCTCATAAGAGAAAAATCGCGCGGGCGGCTTACCGCAACCGGTAGCCTAGCTTGTACCGGCTCCACGAATGGGAACTTTAGTGCCCTACTACGCTCCTCACGCGCGGAAAGTCTTTCTGAAAATGACTGATTTAGGGGGTTTCGACGACGCTCAGCAAGTTTCTAATTTTAACCATATGTCTATTTTCATTAATTAAAAAGTTAATTAACAAACTTTACTTAATTAGCTAACTGATCATTAGGATTAGCCTCCTATTCTATGTCCCCTGGCAGTATAACTCACCTGCACAAACCGCATAAGTGTAGCGTTCAGAACTTTTTTTAAAACAAACCTGAAAAGCTTAAACAAAAAAACCTGCATATATACAGGGTGTTTCAGAGAACGCAGGTCAAATCGCTCCTCCGAAAACTAAACATCGCACAGAAAAAAGGTTGACGCCATAATGGTGTCTGTTGAAGAACCTATTTAGAAAAAAAAAATAATAACGTTTGGAAAAAATATTTTTAAGTAACTTTCTATTTGTTTATTTTAAGGCCATAGTATCAATTAGAAACTTACTGGGCATCACCTCTATATCAACCCTTTTGTAACAAGTATAAAGTATGCCGAGAATTTTGCCATGTTTTGAAAAACCCTTCAATTCTGACGGGTACTCTGATATGGATAAACACAAATATTTTTAGGAATTTCATTTTTTTTAAACAAATGTTAAACTCGTCGTTCAGGTTGATGTTTGGTGAACTTTGACAGGTGCTTACTTTGTCTGTACTTAAGGTAAATGTTCTTCCTTGAGCTCTATAGATATCCCAAAGCAAGTCCATTATAGATATATTAATACCATTATGATCTGTTGACTAGCCGGTCCGCCACCTTCACGTAAACGTTGTGAGAAATAACAAATGTTGAAAGTTTGAAATCAATTTTCTCAAAAACAGAATTTTTGTAAATTTTTATTTTTAAAATTGTTTTAGATGTAATAGTCGACTACAAGAAAAAACAATCTATAAATGTAATATTCTGGTTGTATCTCCTCTATTTGAGCCGTAATCGTGTGAAATGTGTGCTCATTTGACTAAAATACAGCAACCTTACAGGCATTGTGCGCCTTTACAATTTCGAAAATATGTTTTTATTTTTGCTTACGTTTTTCAAAAAGGAACGTAAAGTAGGCGAACTTGTGATATTCATTGTAATTTAAAACTTGAAATAAAAGAGAAACCACATAATCACACTACAAAACAATAAGTAACAAGTATATTCAAATCAAAAGGCCACGCAACATGACAAAAATTGCTTCTATATAAAACGGTTCAAAGTAAACGAGGGTGGCTACTCATTATCCAGCCTATCACGATCAAGTGATAAATTCTCACACCATTCAAATCTTGTACATATATCTTCTGGAAATATGGGCAGGGTCTTGTTCTCCTCACATATTGCAGATCGACGACGGTTGACTGCACAGTTCTTGCACCTCAGTAATGTAGAAACGCGCGCACAGAACCAGTCAAAAACACAAAAACATCGATGGCACATTTTCTGAAGACAGTCAATTATTTTGCTAGTTCGACGTAACTGTGAATCAGTTTTCGCGCTGTGTAGGAGCCACGCAGTCCACGGTTGCAGTTTTGAACATGCTGGCACGCACTCGCTGACGATTATGATTACAATGCAATGAAATGAAAAGGTGCAAGCGAGCCGGATCTTCTGAATTTCGGGACAAAAAGCGGTATGTGCATGCCTTGACACGTGTATGCAGGTACTCTGGGCTTTCGCAAATATTTTCTACGGCAACGTTCAAGTCGTCTGAGGATCGGATGCCCCTTGGAGGGTTTACCTTCTCCCACTCTTTTTTTCTTGAGCTCTCGAAAACGCGTCAGCCTCTCTTTGGAAAGTAGAATGATCCCTTTGACTTCCGGTCTGAGTGCCTCAACGAAGCTTCGCGCTTTCGTTATGAAGTGCAATCCTGTAGTTGTCAAGTTACAGATGGGTGCCTGGTGCTTCAGCACGCCGCCCACTTCATCACACGAGCTTTTCCCGTGCCCTGATGCGTAGAATTTCCACTTGCTGACGACATTCTTTTTCTTGAATTCGTACACCTGGTGCCGGTTTTTGAAGTGGCTTGGAGCACCGTCTGAAATATGAACGAGTTGCGTGAAAATAGGCAATACTTCCTCCAGCTGCCCTTCGAAGACGTTGGGCGCAAAGAGCGCATGGGACGAGTCGTGGATGATGTCGTCGCTCACTACGCCGAAGCTTAACGTTCGCTGTTCGGTCGTAGCCACGCAGGTAAAGATGGAAACCATCTTGCTCTTCCGGTGATGTCCTTGCACCGCGCGCTGGATCACGACACTCCAGCAAAATCGAAGTGCAAGATGACGGCACGTGACTTCAGATGCGCTTTCTGGAGCCATATGGCTCTTCGCTGGGCGCGTCTGATGAAGAAGTGGGGAATGTATTTTCTGTCCACTTTTGAAACTCGTTAAAAAAAAAGTCGTAACATCCAAATTTTTTTTTTTTTTGTCTTTTTTTATAAGCTTGTTAACGCACTCCCACACGGCAAGCTCCAGTTCGTCTTCGATTTCGAGTCCTATCCTAGCCAGCGATGCGTCATTCCTCTTCGAACAGGCTTCACATTCTAGCGAGAAGCAGTCTTGGGAAGGAGTATCGCAGAGGAAGAGTCCACGAATATCTTCAAAAGACATAACCGCTCAGTTGCATTCTTTAGAAATATGAGGCAGAGTACGAAGTTAGAGCAGTATACACATACTCATTCTTTATGAACTGGGCGTTTTTGAACCCACTTAGGATGAAGCGAATAAAACTTCGTCACGCCCATTTTTTACTCTGGGTGGTGGTTTGCTTTGAACTTTCTGTAGGTTTGCCTGAGAAATCAGGTCACAAACCGCTTCGCGACAAAACCTTCTTCACCATCGGTCACAATCCGCACGACGTCCTTCTTGTTTGAACTTTGCCTCGTGCAGTCCGTGACATCAGTTGTGTAATATGAAAGCACCTGTGCAACATCATTTTCGTCCAGCAGATGTCCCTGATACGGGTCACATGTCGGCCAGACTCCCATTTCTCTTAGTTTCCTTGCCTTGTCCAAAACGTGCTTTGCGGCTTCGGGGATATGTTTGAAAACATCTTTCTTTGAAATGTGAGACGGCAAGACGGACAAAAGGCGGTAGCGCTCTTGCTGTGACGTGCACTTCACATAGGCAGCTCGCAAATTTCCTGTCCATTCTATGCACGAGGAACATGGACCATGCTCCAGATCTATGGGCTCTTCGTAGACATCACTCAGCTTGCGACCGATTTTCTTTCTGAATTCCTCAGTAGCCTCAGTTTGTTTTTGCCTTACGGAGGCTTTTCGAATTCGAGGACTTATGCTGGAAGAAAGTTTAAAAGGCGTGACACTTACTTCAGCAGCGTCGATCGCTTCAGTGACTCCTTGGACCGAGCATTCCTCGTCATTGAATGATGTGTCCGCTGGCCCCAGGGACGGCGACGACGATGTCGATGACGGTGCTTTTTGTTCACGCTGAAGTTCAATTTCCGTGTAGAACATTTTGAAGCAGTTGTTGCAGGGGACGTCATTCAAACTCACTCGCTCAGCGCTTTCAGCTGGCACCAGCCGCTTAAGCAAGCTGTGGCTCAGCTCCGAAACTCTGCGTACATGGCGCCCACCAAGAATTGGGCGTTCGTGCCTCTGTGAATAGTCGGCGCAAGGCAGCGAACCCCGGGCGAGGATATGCAGTCTCTTTCCGTCGCGATTTGCCAGATCGAAGAGCGAGGAGGAGACCCGATAAATATAGCATGTTGGCAAAGTAGAGAGGAAAGGAGTTCTAGGGTTACTGGAGCTGCTCTCTCCTTTCCCCAAGGGGCTACCAGCTGCCGCGAATTTATCATTTCCACGGAATGTGTTGACAAACGCTTATCGCTGGGCTGACCTCGAAGTCGAATCCACTGGTGTTTCGAGTCCGTTGTTTGCAGAAGTAGCGGTCGAACCTGATATGTGCCGCGTATAAGTGAGCCGCCAAAGCAAAGCCGTATATTAGAACTGTTTTAGAACAGACCGTAAACTCACGTACGGGCGAAAATGCGCGCGCTGCTTGAAAACAGTTCGCGAGGCAGGAAGCGGCTCCAGAATCCCTCTCTTTTACTGACCTCCTCCTGGATGCCCCCTTGGCACCCTGAACTAAGGGTCAATAAGTATGTCTTTTCTCTCTCTCTTTCTCTCCAAACAGCTCTGTGGCGTCAAGTCGCTCGCAGCTCATCTACTTTATGCTCTTTTTCAAAAACGTAAACAAAAACAAAAATATATCTTCGAAATGGTAGAGGCGGACAATGCCAATAAGGTTGCTGTATTTTAGCCAAATGAGCATACATTTCACACGATTGCGGCTCAAAAAGAGGACATACAAACAAAATATTACAGTTCTATAAATATATTTTCTTATAGTCAACAACTATATATAAAAAAATTTTAAAAAAGTAGAAATTTACAAAAATAAGGGTTTTTAAGAAAATTGATTTCAAACTTTCAACATTTGTTTTTTATCACAAGGTTTACGTGAAGGTGGTGGAACGGCTAGTCAACAGATTACAATAGTATTATTATATCTATAATGGGCTTGCTTTGAACTTTCTATGGAGGTAAAGAAAGAAAATTTGCCTTAAGTACGGACAAAGTAAGGACCTGTCAAAGTTGACCAAAACTCGACCTGAAAAACAAGTTTGACTCCTTTTTTTTTTCAGAAAAAAAAAAAGACCTAAAAATATTTGAATACATCAAGGTATATTTATTGTGCATATTAAATAAGGGGAAAAAGTTAAGACGGTGGAGGAAGAACACTAGCGCCAGCAGGAGGGTGTCAAACACGTGACCTGCGACGGCAGGCAAAAATACTTGTTTCAAATCTGGAGAACATGCGGTTTGCGCACTGTCTCATTTAAGAAATGCCTCCAAGACAGATTTTTTTTAGTCATTATAAAACAATTAGACCCTTTTAGCCTGCACGATTTGAGGTGAAACAACCCATATATATATATACAGGGTGTTTCACGAGAAGTGGACAAATTCGATATTGCGAAAACTACGCGTCGCAACAGAAAAAGGCTTGTGTCGTTTTGATCCTGGGCCAGGGGCCCTCTTAGGAAAATCATTGAAGTTTGGGATAATTAAGTTGTTAATTATCTTTATGCAACCAACTTCTGCTGCGTCGCGCGAGGACGGCGCAGCAAAGGTTGGTTGCACGATGTCTCCACGGGGCGCGGTGCCGTCGGGGCCGAGAAGCGCCCCGATTGCAAACCGTCTAATTTGCGCGGTTTTTCAGAAAGCCGTAAATTGCTGCGTGCGCCTTCTACCGTTCTGCAATTTGTTGATTTAGTGTTTTTCGATGATGCTGAGAAATTTTCTAATTGAAACCATGCTATTAAACACAATCTTAAAAAGTTTAATTACGCAAAAATAATTAACAATCTAATTATCCCGGACTGCAGTAACTTTCCTAAATGGGCCCCTGGCCGAGGACCAGGAAGCTACAGAAGCTTTCTTTCGTTGCGACGAGTAGCTTTCGCAATATCGAATTTGTCCACTTTTTGTGGAACAACCCACATATGGCTTTTGATCCAGGTAACGCCACGCGCCCAAGCTTTCTAATTTTACCAGCACCGCCACAGCGTCAAATTCTCACTGAGTTTCAAAAAATTTCTGCGACGTGCAGTCTATTTATGCGAGCCAAAAAACCGGGTTTCATTTTCGCGATCTATCAAAATGGCCCACCATATTGTCAATATTGTTGGTTTCATTTTGTTCTCGCCATATTCGATAGGATAATTGGTTCGCACCCTACGCTGACAGTGCGGCGGAAGCTACGTGCTCGTTAAACCAGTCATGGGTCTTCTTGCCACCAGGTGTTCACGTTCCTGCCCGTAACAAATAGCATAGAGTGGGGTCACGTGATGAAAGGGAGGCGGCTGATTGGTCTGGCGACCACGTAGTTTCCACCACACTGTCAGCGTAGAGGTCAACGAACTCTATTGATGGAAATCTGGTAAAATAGCCGAAGAATAAAAGAAACATTTGACACCGGGAAATTGAGAAATATTAGTCATTGCAGACATCCCGTGGCGAATACAAAGCTCATTTGCGAACCCCAACATCGATACCTATTTTCTTTACAGCGGAGTTGTTAAGGGCTAGTTTCCCCATGATCGTGTCCGGTACCAAACAAATGACGACTCAACACTCTGGTTGTCGCCGTCGCTCATAGATGGCGGTAGCTGTCAAGAGTGTTGTGTTTGCCGCTTGTCTGCTTGCCGCCGTCTCTCATAGATCCCGGCAACCTTTCCAGCCTCGGCAACCAGACAACTGGTTGCTGCCGCCGCTTATAGATGAAGGCAGCATTTCTTCGGGGGACGAAGAGCGGCAACGGAAGGAGTGGCGATGTGCGCTGCAGAGCGAATGGTTCCGTAGCCGCCGCGAGGACGCTTTCGCCTTGGCCGAGCGCTTCAGGTTCCCTCGTGAAAGAGGAGCAAATCGCTCGCCCGGAAAGCCACCGCCGAGAGCAGAAGCTACTGCTCCGCTGCTCTTCCTTCTTCACTAAAATAAAAAAAAAAGCCGAAAGTATTTTGTTTCAAGCGTTTGAAGAGCGCGTGATATAAGTAGAGAGGCTTGTTTTCGGTAAATACCGATAAACCCCGAAAATGAACTCCTTATGCGATTTTATGACAATCGGGGAAATCCGATAAACCTCGAATTAGGCCGCCTTTGAGTATAAAAAAATATTAAAAAAAAGTGTCACAAAAAGAAAAACGTTGTCTACAGCGTTATTATTATTTTTTTTTTTTTTTTTTCTGTTGGCCGGGAACGCAGCCCCCAACAAACTAACCGCGTAGAATTCTCGCTTCAGAACCACACTTCTTGCTTTTCCTTATCGGTACGGGGATTTTTTTTTTTTCAAGTATTCGGGTCACGCATATATGTTCCTTGCGTGTTGGTGAATCCGATGCTCGTGTCCTGTTTCTTCGGCAGAAACCCCAATAAACTCGATTTTTTTTTTTTTTTGACACCGAAAATTGACACAGGAAATCTTCGAATCTGTGGGAAAGAAATGAACCCAGGAAAATACCCCCCCCCCCCCACAAAAAAAGAAAAAATACATTGCAAACACGATTTTTTTTTATTTAAGTAGCCGTAAAACAAATTCAACCCGAAAATATTTTGGGGTTTTTTTAGCGTGGTAAACAGAAGGCCAAATATCTGCCCTGTTCTCCCCCAAACAGGCGTGTGTTTCTGTGTGCGCGTGTGTGTGTGTGTGGGGGGGGGGGGGGGGGGTGGAGATGACGCAGATCCTTGGTTCTTTTTTCGGTGACGTAGTTGGCGAAGTCATTTATCAGAAACTTATAGACGTTGCGAGTTGCATGTCTGTAACAATTAACAATGAGAATCAACGAATATGTTTTTTTTTTTACCACAGTTGTAAACATCAGTGCCAGGACAGGCATTTGACCTTTAGTAGCAAGTTTTGTACGAGGTAAAATATTGGTTTGGACAGTCCATGGCGCTTGTGGAACAGATTCCAGCATCAGTTAGCACATCACTTGAAAATAAAAAAAAAGAGATTGCATCGACCGCTAAAGGAATTTATGTTTGGTAGTGATTGACGGTTCCTATTAATGATGAAGCATACTCCTTATTATCGTTCGTAATTAGAATAGATAGGACGCAAAGAGAAGACAAAGCCTTCTTTAAGGAAAAAAAAAGAGGCTCAGGTTAGAGTACCAGATTTTTACACCAGGTATTAAAAAAAAAAAAAAATCTGAAAATGAAAGCGAAACGTGTCACTCCAATTGATATAAAGCCTCTCTACCCCTACCCCTTTTAAACTCGGTAGCCTATTTAGCATGTAAATACAATTCCTATAATACGCCAGCAAAAACCAGCATATCCGCAAAAGTATATATTGTCAATAAATATACGTTCACCAAGAATTTATCAACATACCAAATTCAATATTCTAATATCATAAACTGTAAAAAAAGAAAAGAATACTGTCTACAAATATTATGAAAACCTACAGTCGTGCTTCAAAATTGACAGTGCGCTTTACTGGCTTTGGAGCCAGAGTTGAGCCACTGCCCTTCACTTCTGCGTGGGAACTACTTTGACTAACGTATTTACTCTAATATAAACCCGCGTTTGTTCGTTTGTTTATATTTCTCCTTTTTCGGCGCAGACTTCTTGAAAAGTAGAGGTCGACCTACGGTCAAGACCAAAGAAGGTCCACTCGCAATAGTACTCAGCATAATTTCCGATTCAATCGGGCTGATCCGGGCGCTCCCCCTTGTCAGCCGCTGCTCCTAGCGCTCCAGTGCAAAGCGGCGAAGCTCGACACGCGCGCGCTGGTTTGAGGCGGTGAAAGTCGAAGCAAGCGGTGCGTGTGCCACGCTACAACTGTAGCCACGGCACTGAGGCATGTGTGGCAAACATTATAGAGTCAAGTGATCTCATGGAGAGTAAAACACCCCGCTCTGTTTCTGCATTATCTCAGTAGCCTCGCGGCTTTTTAACTCCTGGCATAGCCGACATCGCGTGGATATTCGGGCGATGACAGGGCCAGCGCGGTTTACGAGGAATCATGAGCCCACGGGACTAATCGAACGGCGTCAAAATCACGACCTCACGGCGACATTCGTCACTCTTTTGTAAATTTAATCTCATCGGCTAAATCAATTAGGCGCAGCGACGTTTCCTGTGACTTTCGATTTGGGTATACGTGTTCGTGGTTGTATCTGTTCGAGGCTTCGACTCTGCACTTACCTAAGATTAAGCAAAGTGAGTAGAGGCGCTGTAAAATACATATTTGTACCATTTTCTTTTCCTTCTCTTTGTCCGAATATCAAGATCGACCGATACTAAAATATTTGTATTCCCTGCTTTGTTTCAGCCCATCTCGGCGCGGGTGTGACGCAATTCTAGCAAAAATAAAATTATGGCGCGAGATGTGTCAGTATTTCGTCCATGGCGCGATTTGGCCCAAATGGCGCAGCGACCTTCAACACCGGAACGAAATATGCCGCTCATAGAGTCATTCCAATGTGCGCTAGATTTTCAAATAGCGCTATTGTCTAAGCGACTTCCGGGATGCAAATGGAAGGAGGCAGCAACCTGTCTCTTTCGGTGGTGCTCCTGTGAATTCCTGGGAAAACGCGCGTGCATTTTGTCCTTCCGCCGGAGAATAACAGGAATCACCTTTGTTACTTGAGTTGCGAATAGTATGCGCCGTTATTAACGCCGTAAAAGTGTAATCGCTTCAGCATTTTTCTTCACCAGCGAACGATGTTCAGCGTCCCCATAATTCGGGCCCAAAGCTGCGTTCCACAGCATGCGTGTGCGTAAAGATGAGCGACGAATGGCAATTGAAAGTAGTGTGTGGTGTGTTCGGAGTGCGCCAGCATTCCGATGATGCTAATATATTGCTAATATGTCAGCCGTGTCACTACCCGTTGTGTAACTTTGCAAGCGGTAAAAAATCACTCCAAACGCAAAGAATAAAGTACGAGGGCAACAAAAGGTGTCTCTTTTTTGTTATTTCGTATGCCAAGTAGCTTTTACCACCCACCTGTTTTCTGGCTTCTCCCGGCTATTTTCAAAGATTTCGAGCGTGCGGGTGACGTTTCGCTCGAACAAGCATAATCGCGCATATGGATGAGCAGAGAAAATAAAGCGAAACTTACTGCAAATCGAACTGTATAATTACTTGGATTTCATTTTATTTTGGTAGATCGTCTACGTGCACAGTGTTACTGAATAGTTATTGCAGTCTCTGTTGATTTTCCAGATACCCTTCGTTCGTTTGGCACGTAAATCCCCACTGCAGAAAAGCGCCGACGCCGTGTTCGGGCTAACGGTGTCCAACAGTGCACATAAAAGCATGTACGAAGCTATTTTAGCGTCGTGTTTAATGCCATGAATTTGAAAGAAAAAAAACTGTAACGGACTCATATTTTGATCTAAGCGATTGAGAAATTTTTCGAATTTTTTATTACGTTAAAATTCTTCCTAAGGTATGCTAGGATCACACCACGATTTGAGCGTTACTGTCATTTCGCGTATCATGTTAATCTTATTTTGTCGGCAGGCAGTCGCGAACTGCTTTGTTAAAAATATGATAAGATGGTGCGACCACTGCGGATGCAACCCTGGTAGTTATGGTGTCGTGCCTTGAAATGAAAGAAGTGTTTTGAGTTTCTTTTGGCACACAGTTTCTTTTTTGTTCATAAATTAAAAAAAATAAAGCGTTGCGCTAAAATAGCAGCAGCAAGAGACAATCGAATTGTTTATCCCTCGTTCCTTTTCGCCACGCATACGGTTTCATGCGGCGTAAGTGGCCATCAGCTTGCTTGCCGTTTTGGTCCTATGCTTAACCAACGTCAACACGGCGGCTCGTTTTACTCCTGCAGGGATAATTATTTTACTGGAATGCCTCACCAGTCGCTTGATCGACCTTCCAGCGTCAGCGAATGAAAGTGTTACTCATTATGCAGCTATCTCTTACTCTTGCTTGTCATTAAGATTTATAACCACTCTTTTGCAGCCAGGCGAATGCCGTTCGTTGTTAAACGTCTTTATAAAATGCAAAATTATGAATACTGTGGGAGCAAAAGAGTTATTTAACCTTTCCAAATGCGCAGAAAAAAATATTTGAAAACAAGAAAAGCAATTCCAAGATGGTTTAACGTGTTTCAGTGCACTGCCAGGTATGACATGTATGCGTATATTTAATAGCATCTGTCTAGTTTGCGGACATAATGGTTCAGTTAGTCCTGCACCTTGCACAATTTTAAAGAATGAACGCATCTTGATAGCCTACCTTGGGAATAAAGTTCGTCATTAATATACCAATCCTCTCTGTGTGCTGGTGCAACATATACTTTTATTTATGTTTGTTTACATTGTGCAGCTCAAGAGGTGATGTACTGACATGGTTCCATGTAATGACAACTGTGTGGTGCCTCCTGACTCTTTTTAAGGCTCGTTTAAACCTGCGACATGCGACCGCCAAGTTCAGACCTGAAAGTCGCTATCTGAAAGCGACTTCGTCGTTTTTGCTGGGGAAAGCGAGTGCTACGCGGCAAAGAACACGAAATACACACAGTGAGAAAACATGATCTGATTTATTGAAACGTATTCACGCTAACAGAGCAACTTGGGGCAACATGCGATGGGGAGCTCAAGTCGTCTGCTTCTTTTGTCGGAGTTGTGGTGACGTCAGAACGTCGATCTCTGATTGGCTCTGATTGAAGGGTAGTGGGTAGACTTCAAAGCAAGCTGCCTTGCTTTGAGGTCTACAGGAATCTTTCTCCCGGACTACGTCCCGGATCATCTCGTGGATGTCCGGGGTGTTGCAGCTGGACGGCAAGAGGGCACGAAGCCCGGAAGTCTTCGATATTGTGGGAAGCCCGTGCTTGAAGGGCACTTCTGATGTTTGTGACCTCAGTGGTGAAACCTTCGACGGAGAAAGGCGGGTTCCACACAAGGCCTCCGAAGATGTTTTCTTTCACTCCCCGCATCAGGAACCGCAGTTTTTTTAATCTTCGGGAGCGTTTTGGGGTCGGCGTAGTTCACGAAGCGGAGAACATCTTCGACGAAACTTGTGACGCTCTCGTTGGGCCCTTGGCTTCTTGCTTGGAGAAGTTCTTCGGGCCGTTGACGTCGATGCTAGCTGGAAATGGTGCGTCGAAACTCGGCCAGGAAGTCTTAACACGACGAAATCGACGTTTCGTGGTTCTCGAACCAGGTGCGTGCCGTGCCTTCCGGAGCAAAGACCACATTCCGTAGCAATGTTTTGTGATAGTGGTTATCACTGAACATTGCTACGGAATGTCTACTTCGCTCTGGAAGGCACAGCACGCACCTGGTTCGAGAACCACAAACCAGTAACGTGGTTTCGTGGTTTGTGGTTCGAGAACCACGAAAAGATTGCTTCAATTCATCCATACCACAGGCATTGTAGCATACATATAAGACATTTATGCCTTAAGGCAGCCCCCTACGTAATAAAAAAACGACATTCCGTAGCCTCTGCTCACGCCTCCATCCGTTGAACCGGGCGACGCGCTCATGCTGGCTGAACCAGTCGTCCATATCTTCATAAAGATCGACGTCGTATAGGTGGACAAGGCGGCTCTGCCATTTCTGACGTGCTAGCACTCTGTCCATGACACGCTGAAAGGTTGCGGGTGCCGTACAAAGTCCAAAAGGCATCACTTTAAACTCGTACAATCCGTCGGGCGCGACGAAGACCATCTTCTGAAGGTCTCGCTCGTCGACTTCGATCTACCAACACCAATAGCCACTCTTCAGGCCCATCGACGAAAAATATCAGGTGTGACGCAGCCGATCCAGAGTGTCGTCCACTCGGGGCAGCGGGTAGACGTCATTCTTCGTCACGGCGTTTAGTCGGAGATAGTCTACACAAAACATCAGTGTCCCATCCTTCTTCTTTACCAGGACGACTGGCGACGGCCACGGACTATTCGAAGGCTGGATGCTGTCGTCACCGAGCGTTTCTTGTACTTGATCTTAGATTACCTCCCTTTCTTTTACGGAGAATTGGTACGGCGACTGGTGTACAGGGAGCGCGTCGTCAACGGTAACAACGCGGTGCTTCGCTACCGTCGTTTTGTCGCACCCTTGAGGAGGTGGCGAAGTACTCGGTGAACTCGCCGAGGTGGTCAAGCGGGCGTCGTCATTCTGTAGCAGGAAGCGTCGGATCGATGTCCAGTTCCGTGGGTGGCGCTCTCTGGGGCTGCGATGAAGACGATTCTTCCGAGAGTGCAGTGATGGCGGCTGTGTTCTGAAGTTCCTCGATGTGACCCACGGCGGCCCATTTAGTAAGGTGCTCTGACGCTTGTCGGAAGTTTGTAACGATTATTGTGGCGTGCTCGTCTCGAAGCTCTGTTACTCCCCTTGCGACTCCGAGACCTCTTTCTAGAAGCAACTGGACGCTGCCCTCGAGCCTAACTTCGACGCAGGGAGATTCGTTGGTCCCGACAGGTACAAAAACACTTGACCGCGGCGGCAGGTTTGCATGGTCTGCAAGGACACAGACCACGGATGACGTCGTTTTAGATTTCTCCGGTGGTGGGACAAGCTTTTGTAACGTCAGCCTGTTCGCTCCCAGATCAACGACAGCGCCGCACTTGCACAAGACGTTCATTAAAAGGAAAACGTCCCTCGCACAGTCCTGAAGAACGACGAACTTCACCGGACAGGTTTCGCCATGAATCTCGACGTGAGCGGTGCATCTTCCGACGGGTGTGACGCGGTGTCCTCCAGCGGTTCGTATCTGTGAGGCATCCCACGGTGTCGTAACTTTCCGAAGGCGGCGAGAGGGCTTCCCGCTCCGAACCCTGTATTCTGCTAAGGTGTCGATGAGTGCCGTCGCGTCGTGGCAGTTGTTAACTATGTTGAGGTTAATCGGCCCCCTCGCAGAAGGGTTCTTCCGTGACGTATCGTCGTTAGAGTGGGAGCCCTCCAATGTTTGGGAAGGATCTTGATTTCGTCGGTGAACGACAACGTCATCTCCCTGGGTTGCCGCGCTTAGTTTTCCCGGCGTGGCATGGGGGACAGGCTTTGTAGGTGGGAATGGTGAAGTGTTGACTCTGGACGTCGCGGCGACGGCGAACGAGAACCGTGGGGTGGAGCCGGCATCGGGGACGGCGATTAGTGCAGGTACGCCTCGATGTCTCTCGGCCGCTCACCGAGGCGGGGCCGATGGTCTTTCGGTGCGAACCCTCGCAGACTCATCTGGCGGAAGCTGCACCGTCGTTAGACGTGGCCGGCATCTCCACAGTGGTAGCAGATAGGGCGTCTCTCGGCCGTTCGCCACACGTCGGTCTTCTGGGGTGCACGAGGCTCCTGGCGGGCGTATGTGACTTGATTGTCATGGCGTCGGGCATACTGCTGCGCTGGAGACTGATGCTGAGGCGGAGCGACAAATGGGCGAGGCCGCGGTGGCGGTGGCCGCCGGGCCATTGCGGCGTACGACAACGTTGGCTCCTCAGTGGCTGCCACGCTGTCTGGAGCCTTTGGTTCGAAGACTCGCTGTACTTCTTCCCGAACCACCTCGGCAATGGAGAGCGAGGCCGGGCATCTAGCAGTGAGCAGCAGCTTCTTTAGCTCTTCCCGTACAACGTTGCGAATAATCTCCCGCATTCCAGTCAGGCTGCAGCCATGGTCCTATCCCAATGGCGAGGGGGCAGCTACGCCGGGGTACCTCTGGTAGTGGGTTGCCCTTGCAAAGATGGCATGACGATTCCTTGAACGGTCGTCGGTGGGTTGCGTACGACTCCACCGAAGATGTCGTCCTTCACGCCACGCATCAGAATACGCATCTTCTTTTCCTTGGTTTCCTGAGGGTCGGCGTGGGAGCTCAGGTACAGGACGTCTTCCACGAGGCTCTCGACGCTCTCATGGGGACCCTGGGTCCTTGATTGAAGCAGATATTCGGCCCTCTTTCTTCTGTGTTGACTGCCGAACGTACGCGTCAGCTCGTTCTTTCAAAGGTCCCACGAAGTCAAGGAAGCTTCGTGGTTTTTGAACCAGCGCCTTGCAGTTCCTTCAAGTGAGAAATAGAGATTGTGCAGGCGCTGCTGGTCGGTCCGGCCATTGTGGCGGGCAACGCGTTCGTACTGGTCGATCCAGTCTTCGACGTCTTCGTATTGTTCGCCGTTGAACGGAGCAGCCGTCCGTGGTGCGACGGGCAGGTAAACGATGGTAGAAGCGGCCGGGGTCTGCGACTGGTCGGCCGTCGTCGTCTTCTTTAGCTTGGGCTTGTTCAGCAGCAGACCGAATTGAGGAGGCTGTCCCTGGGTGCGGCGGCTGGCCCGAGTTTCAGGTTCCTCAAAGAGGGGTCTTCTCGCCGGGCTTGGAATCGAACTTGGTTGACGGCTCCGCAGGAGCGAATGAGTAACCTTGGGCATAGGGTGCTACCCAGCACCTCCACCACAATATCAAGAATGACAAATGAGGCGGCGAGTTAACTGGAGAAACTAGACATTTAATGGAGCGAACATGTGCCCACGACAAAATAGATGGAGGTTGGTGGCGCAGACGTCGGCGGAACAGCAGGTTCGAGCGCTGGGGCGAGACTGAGCCCAGCTCGCCACGCGGAGCCTCTTATTTACTCGTACACGCGTGGACTTCTGGAACAATCGGTGTAGAAGGTTTGGCGCGTAGAACATTCTAACCTCGAATAAGCAGCAGGGTTCTCGAATTTACTAGAACGAGAAATTTACAGAAATAACAAAAAGGTGTATCCGCGGCCAGGTATCGAACCTCGGCTTTTTGCGTAAAAGCCAAGCACGATAACCGTTCGGCCACGGGCGCGCTGCCTACTTGGTCAGCTGTGCGCGGGGCAATATCACTAGACACCAACGGCCAGATCATACAAAGAGCAAAAGAAGTCGAAACCCTCGGAGTCACCTCCCAGTAAGATGGGAAGGCGATAACCTGGTACAAGAAAATCAGAGCCTATAGGAAGTATTCACTGGACGCCATGTTTGTGGGTGCTGTTTAGAGCGCATGCTCAGAACGAGCTCACATCAATAGGCTGCTAAGAGCGGCACTCTCGACGGTGCGGAATGCACGTTGCAAAAGAACTGTGGAAGCTCGCCATCGGCACACGCTCAGAATTCGCGCACACAGATATGGCCGCCAGTGAATACTCCCTATACTCCGTTTCACCTTATGTTCTACCGCAACGAAGGCTAGAAGCGCGAGCTCATAGCGTTGGCAGCTGCCCTTGGTGCACGAGAGCTTGTGCCGCCGAGATGTGCCCTAGAGCAAGAAGCTCGCGCTTGTAGCCTTTCCTGCGGTACAACACAAGGTGAGACAGAGTATAGTGGAAACACACCATTGGAACCAAGAGGATGGTCACGTCCAAATCACGGGGAGCGCAAGAACACACGCTGCGCACCTTCATACGAGCCTTACTAGTCTCCAGGGCCATGCACGGATAGAACTCCCTCACACTAACCAAGAAACAAAAGCAAGGACTGGAAGCACTAAACAACGACGCAAGAAGGCTAATTACAGGGCTACCGAAAGCTACCCGACTGACGCAGCTCGAAGAGATCGCAGGAACCAATAAGCTAGCAGTCATTGCACGGGAGGACTGTGAAGGACAGATTACCAGACTTCTTACGACGTCCGCAGGAGGGAGGATCTTGGAGAACCTGGGCGTCCCCTACGAATCTCCGGACCTGGAAACGGCTAACCCACCATGGGAGGAAACAACAACCGCACACTAAGCAACTCCTAGAAGAAACAGCCACTAGCAAGGACAACACAGTAATTTACTACTCAGACGCGGCGGCCACCCCCGACAAAGCCGGGATGGCGGCAATCGTCATAGCCAGCGGAAGAATCTTGAGACGCAGTATACACCCATGGATCTCTCACCAAAGGAAGCCGAAATGCGAGCAATACTCCTGGCGGTTACCACGGCTAACAAGAACTGCACCATATACACGAACTCTAAAGCTGCTTACGAAGAGCTACGGAGGCCCACAATAAAAAAATCCTACAGCCAATCCAAGGACCGTCGAGGCTACACCATAGTAAAATGTATTCCGGGACACCAAAACATACCCGGAAGCGACACCGCGCACGCCGTAGCTCATCGTAGGGCTGAGGACATCCTCTCTCTTCATTTCTCAAACCCTGGAAATGACGGCGCCAAACAGCTGCTCGGACGTCCCACAGAAACAAAGCACGCAAGACTTCAAACACCTTGAGAAAGTCAAGAGGAAAAATGAAAGACGTTTACAACTCCCTGTAACTACGAATTAGAGCGCAGCTCCTGAGGAGGAGGGGGAGGGTTTTCCCCTTCTCCATGGGAGGATTTGCCCCATCTCTTGAGAAGGAGGAAGGAAGGGTTTGCCCCTTCTAGCATGGCCAGCGACATGACCATGCTACCCGAGAGACCCTGCTGGGCGTCGACACCTAACAGCGGTCGAAGGAGGATTGACAGTGCATTTCACAAGGTGCATGCAGCAGGGCCGAAGCTACGTGGCTTGCCGAGGCGGTTCCACCTGCACAGCGAGTGTACGGAAATGTCCCTTCGAGGCCCCAACGCCTATTGTCGCTTTTCTTCTGCCGGCCTCCGTAAAAATGTCACGGTAAGTTAGGCGCCCTCGTTCGGCGGTTGGTTGAGAGCCGTGTAGCGTCCACAGTGCCGCACGCAGCTTGCGAAATGAGCTACAGGTCACTGTTGTCCCGAGGTAGGGTGATAGCGTGTGTGCACCGCAAACTCCGTGCGGCGTAAAAATTAATAGGTTGGTTATGTGGTTTTGGAACTCAGGGAGAAAAGGGTTTTAACCCGATTTTCCTGAAACATGTTCGGGGTGTAAAAAGCGGGTAAAATCGGGTTTTACCCGAAAACGAACAACCCTAAGTGAAATATGGCACCCCTGATAAGCTGGAAAAACGTCAGTTTCCACCTTGGCCGCTTCAACGGTCCATAACTTGAAAACAAAAAATCCGACGAAATTGCCGTTTGCGTCTTTTTTTTTTTTATTATAGGAATTGCCCCAAAACGTTTTTTTTTCGTCAAAATTAAAAATTCGACCCTAAATCCGTGTCTGAGTTGAGATGAAATCACCCATATATAAATATATATATATTGTCACGAATGACAAGTGATGAGGCGGCGAATGACTGAGTAAACTGAACGTTTAATGTGGCGAACTTGTGCCCAAAAGTAAAAGGAAAAAGAAAGATAACGACGGAGCGTCGCGGGCGTCGAAGGCGGAATTGGCGTGACAAGAATTGACGTGACGGGGAAGACTGTCTACGATAGAAAAAAAAAAAAAAAAAAATTTATAAATCGGGTCAAATGATATTTGCCGTTTACCGCCTTTCCAGTGCGCCATTTTATTTAATAATCTTATTTTACACATTCGGCAAAAACGACCGGACGTGACTATAATTATCTCTAGCGTTCCTCCCCGGTTGGAGGATAATTTTAGGCCCCGTGGACCTGGCTACATACGATGGATTAACGAAAAAATCTTTGAATTAAACTTTTTTTTCCCCCTGAGGGAGTTCTCTTTTATTTACGAAAATGTAGTATTCTTAAATCACCGTTCTTTTTTTGAAACCTCTCATCGTTTTTTGTCTTTCGATGGGTTACACCTAAGTAGGGAGGGTATAGCTGAATTGGCCAACCATTTCAAAGATTTTTTAGTTACCCCCTCGCTGTGCAAGTGTCCCTTTATACCTAGGTTCCCTGAATTTGAAGATGTTGCCCGAGGGAGGAGGGTACTTAGTGGGCAGGTTTCCGGGGCTGTTTCTCTTTCTTTGGGCACGCCTTCAGATTCTGTTCTATTATCGTTGCCGGTGTCATTCCCGCAGCTTTCACGGCAAAGTGTGAGGGATGGCTCCGCACGTAATAGAAATCCCTTAGCGGGTCGTTTTCGACGTGCTCTACAAAGTAAACGCCGACGTTCGTCGGATTCAAATTGACTCCCACAGGCTTTTCTCCAACCCTTTTTTAATCTTCGCGTTGGTTTCGATAAATTAATTCGATTTGAATCTCATAAACTTTTTGTGCAAAACTGCCGCACACAAAAAAAGATTCCGTTAGGTTTTTATAACACATATACAGCTCCAACCATACAGTTATCCCATGTATATGTACAAACATGGGATTGCGCTATTTTTAATTTTAGAATGTCCTTACTGGACATTACCATACAGCAGTCAATGGAAAATATTGCCGCGCGCGCAGCTGGCCAAGTAGGCAGCGCGCGCGTGGCCTAACGGTTGCTTTCCACGCTGAAAGCCAAGGTTCGATTCCTGGCCGCGGAGGCACATTTTTGCTGACTCTGTAAAGTAATGTTCTGGTAAATTCGAGAACCATGTTGCTTGTTCGAGGTCGGAATGTTATACACGCCGAACCTTCTACGCCAATTATTCCACAAGCCCACACGTGTACATAAGGGGCTCCGCGTGGCGATCTGCATTCAGTCTCGCCCCAGCGTTCGACTCTGCTGTCACGCCGACTTCGACGCCCGCGACGCTCTGTTATTACCTTTTGTACCCTCTTGTTCTTGGCACAAGTTTGCCACATTAAACGTTTATTTCTTCTTGTTTATTTATTGTTTTTGGTCACCACCCGTGACATTTTGGTGGAGGTGCTGGGTAATGCATGCCCCTGCCGCGTACCCCTCCGAGGGCCCGCAGTGCAAGTCCGACGCCAAGCCCACGAAGAACCAACGAAGGCACTACCGAGATCCGGTTCAGTCGTCGCACCCAAGGCCTACACCCGGAATTCGGACTTCTGCAGCCCAGGACCAAGCAGCCAACGAAGCCGACGATGGCCAACCAGTCGCCGACCCCCGCCGCTCCTGCCGTCGTCTACCTGCCCGCCGCTCCCCGTACGCCGACTCCCTTCCACGGCGAGATCCACGAGGATGTCGAAGACTGGATCAAGCACTACGAGCGTGTGGCGCGCCACAACGGATGGACTGCGGAGCAGTGCCTCCAGAACCTCTACTTTTCGCTGGAGGGTACTGCGAGGCATTGGTTCGAGAATCACGAGGCTTCGCTTACGTCGTGGGACATCTGTGTGGCCGAGTTGCAGCGGACGTTCGCCACCCTACACCGACGGGAGAAGGCAGAAGATCTCCTCCGAATTCGAACGCAGGGC
Source organism: Ixodes scapularis (assembly GCF_016920785.2). Classification (NCBI taxonomy): domain Eukaryota; kingdom Metazoa; phylum Arthropoda; class Arachnida; order Ixodida; family Ixodidae; genus Ixodes; species Ixodes scapularis. The sequence continues at coordinate 190,475,772 of NW_024609857.1, forward strand.
CCCGACGAAAGAGTCCCAAGCTTCGTAGAAGATGTCCTCCGCCTTAGCGCCCGTGTCGACCCACGAGCCACAGACGACAAGAAGCTGCGGGTCCTCATGCGCGGGGTGAGAGACGACATCTTTGGAGGCCTCGTGCGCAACCCGCCGGGCACCGTCGAAGCCTTCGTCACCGAGGCGACAAACATCGAGCGCGCCCTCCAAGCGCGCGCTTCCCACTACCAGCGACATCCAAGTGTCGCTGCAACCGCCCTGCTTGGCGGCGAGAACGCTCCTGGTACGGACATCCGCGAAATTATCCGGGAGGTCGTCCGGGAGCAACTCCGCCAGTTGCTGCCAGCCGCAAGTCGTCCAGCGACACTCTCCATTGCCGAGGCTGTGCGCAAGGAAGTACAACGGGCGCTCCAACCAGAGGTTCCCGTCACCACGGTGGCGCCGGAGGAACCGACGTTGAGCTACGCTGCCATAGCCCGACGACCGCCGCAAGCTCCCCGCCAAGCCACGGCGCCACCCCGAAAAGACGCCCCAACGCCGCAGTATCCCCGACGACAGGAAGATCAAGCGCACGTTCACCCAGACCGACCTGCGCCGAGGAAGACAGACGTCTGGAGGACGGCCGACCGACGCCCGCTGTGTTACCACTGCGGGGAAGCTGACCATGTGTACCGCCGATGCCCATACCGACGACTCGGGCTGCGTGGATTCCACCCAAACGACCCACGCCCCCGGTAAGGTGAACGCCCTCGGGAGATCGACGAGTATCTGCAACGACCTCAGTCCCCCGAGCCTTGTCCCGCCGAGAGTTCCAGTCGCCTTCACCACGACGTCCAGCTTCGCCGATGCACCGACCCCGACGTGAAAGCCTGTCGCCCCTCGCTCCACGCCGGGGAAACTAGGCGCGGCAGCCCCTGGAGGTGGAGTTGCCGAAGACGACCGACGCCAAGATCCTCCACGAACGTCGGAGGGCCCCCACTCGAACGGTACCGGAGACCGAAACGACGCTCCTGAAACGGTGTCCAACAACCTAAACGTCATCATCGACGGCCGCGACGCATCGGCACTCGTGGACACCGGAGCAGACTACTCAGTCTTGAGTGGTAGACTCTCCCGCCACCTTCGAAAAGTCACGACGCCGAGGGATGGACCTCAAATACGAACCGCCGGAGGGCACCTCATCACACCAGTCGGGAGGTACACTGCTCGCGTCGAGATCCACGGTGAGACGTGCCCTGTGAAGTTCGTCGTTCTGCAAGACTGTTCGAGGGACGTTATCCTCGGAATGGACTTTCTCTGCGAGTATGGCGCCGTCATCGACCTCGCTGCAAACCAGTTGACGCTTCGAAAGCCCGTCGTGCCGCCGGTGGAGATCAACACGACGTCAACCGCGATCCGAGTTATCGCCGACCATGTGAACCTACCGCCGCGGTCGAGTGTTTTCGTCACCGTTATAACCGACGCAGCCATGCACGGTGAAGCTCTTCTGGAAGGCAGCGTCCAACTGCTCCTCGAAAAAGGAATTGGTGTCGCAAGAGGCGTGACGGATCTCCAAGAAAGACGTACAACTGTTCTTGTGACGAACTTTCGAGAGGAGCCGCAGCACCTAACGAAGGGTACCACCATGGGCCACATCGAGGAGCTTCAGGCGCCAGCCGTGGTCACCGCAATCTCCGAGGAAACCTCGTCTCCACAGCAGAAGAGCACGACGACGCCGCCGCCGTTCGACATCGACCCCGAGCTCCCAGCTCCGAAGCGCCGGCAACTGGTTGACCTCCTCGCCGAATACAGTGACTGTTTTGCCATGACATCGAAAGTTCGCCAAACACCAATGGCGAAACATCGCATTATTACTGACGACGACGCACTCCCTGTCCACGAGTCGCCGTATCGAGTCTCCTTAAAGGAAAGGAAAGTGATTAAAGATCAAGTCTAGGAGATGCTCGACGACGACATCATTCAACCCTCAAGAAGTCCATGGGCGTCCCCAGTCGTCCTTGTAAAGAAGAAGGATGGGACCCTGCGGTTCTGCGTGAACTATCGTCGACTGAACACTGTGACGAAGAAGGACGTCTATCCGCTCCCCCGCATCGACAATACGTTAGACCGACTGCACCACTCCCGATATTTTTCGTCGATGGATCTGAAGAGTGGCTACTGGCAGATTGACGTCGACGAACGCGACCGGGAGAAAACTGCCTTCGTCACTCCCGACGGACTGTACGAATTCAAAGTGATGCCGTTCGGGCTTTGTACTGCGCCAGCCACCTTCCAGCGTGTCATGGACACCGTGCTGGCAGGTCTGAAATGGCAGAGCTGCCTCGTCTACCTCGACGATGTCGTAGTATTCTCACGAGATTTCGACGAACACCTCAGACGACTTCGAACCGTGCTTCAAGCCATCAAGAACGCCGGCCTGTCACTCAAGCCAACAAAGTGTCGGTTCGCCTATGGGGAACTAAAGTTCCTCGGCCACGTCGTGAACAACAAAGGTGTTCTACCTGACCCCGAGAAGACCCGCACCGTAGCTGCATTTGCGCCGCCGTGTGACAAAAAGACAGTAAGAAGATTTCTCGGACTCTGTGCCTACTACAGGCGCTTTGTTCGAGACTTCGCCAAACTATCCACACCGCTGACACACCTCACGAAGGACGCCGTAGAGTTCGAGTGGACAGAAGAACACCAAAGGTCATTTGACGAGCTCAAACGAAGACTCCAGACGCCCCCGATTCTTGGCCATTTCGACCAGTTTGCTGAAACCGAGATCCACACCGACGCCAGTAACACCGGACTGGGTGCGGTACTAGTCCAAGTGCGGGACGGTGCAGAGCGAGTTATCGCATACGCAGGTCGGACGCTGTCTAACGCGGAGACGAACTATTCAACGACCGAAAAGGAGTGCCTCGCTGTCGTCTGGGCAATAACAAAGTTTCGCCCATATTTGTACGGAAGTCCTTTTCGCGTGGTCACAGACCACCACTCGCTCTGCTCGCTGGCGAATCTGAAGGACCCCTCCGGACGCCTCGCTCGGTGGAGCCTACGATTGCAGGAGTTCGACATGACCGTGGTGAACAAGTCCGGCCGGAAGCACAATGATGCCGACTGCCTGTCGAGGGCCCCAGTCGAGGCCGGTCCTTCCTGCACCAAAGAGGACGACGATGTGGGTTTCCTCGGCGCTCTGGATGTCAGCGACATGGCAGCACTCCAGCGAGACGACCCTGAGCTGCGAGCACTCATCGAGCACCTAGAGGGACAAGGAAGCGCCGTTCCGCGCGGTTTTGTACGAACACTGCCAACCTTCTCTATCCGACAAAGTGTGCTCTACAAGAAGAACTTCAGCGACAACAGCACGGCGTGGCTGTTGGTGGTCCCTTCCAGTCTTCAAGAAGAAATTTTTCAAGCCTGCCACGATGACCCGACGGCGGGACACCTTGGTTACAGCAGGACTCTTGCCAGGATACGCGAAAAGTACTACTGGCCCAAGCTTGCGAAGACAGTGCACCACTACACCCGATCTTGCCACGAGTGTCAACGACGGAAGAAGCCACCGACGAGACCGGCAGGGCTTCTTCAGCCTATTGCGCCATCATCTGCCCCATTCCAGCAAATCGGTATGGATTTACTCGAACCTTTCCCACCGTCGACGCAAGGAAACCGATGGATCATCGTCGCAACCGATTATCTCACGCGGTACGCCGAGACAAAAGCCCTTCCATCAGGAACGGCTGTTGAAGTCGCGAAATTTTTCATCGTTTCCATCGTCCTCCGGCACGGCGCTCCCAAAGTACTGATCTCAGACCGTGGATCATCATTCATGGCCCAGCTGACGCAGGAAGTCCTTCGTCTCAGCTACACCAGCCATCGTCGCACCACGGCGTACCACCCGCAGACCAACGGGCTAACGGAGAGACTCAACAAGGCCATCTCCGACATGATCTCCAAGTACGTCGACGTGGAGCACAAGACATGGGACGAGGTGTTGCCGTACGCCGCATTTGCCTATAACACGGCCGTTCAAGAGACCACCGGAGTGACACCCTTTCAACTGGTGCATCGGCGCAAGGTAACGATAATGCTGGACGCTATGTTACCCCACGAACCGGCAGTCGACGCAAGCGACGACGCCCAGGTGGTTGCCCAATGGGCAGAAGAAGTCCGTCAGCTCGCCAGACTCCGGATTAAGGTTCAACAACGTGTCGACACTGGCCGCTACAACCTTCGTCGTCGGTACGTCCACTTCCAGCCCGGAGAGAGGGTGTGGGTGTGGACACCGATCCGCCGCCGTGGTCTTAGCGAGAAACTCCTGAATCTCTACTTCGGACCCTACAAAGTGCTTCGTCGACTCGGGGATCTGAACTACGAGGTGACGCCCGACGGAACACGGACTTCCTCACGCCGTCCTCCACGACCGGAAGTCGTCCACGTCGTGCGACTGACGCTCGATAGGACTGTAGACCTTATGTGTTGCAAATGACTCTTTAGTTTACCGTCCTTTTTATTTGCTTTGTTTTGTTTTTGGAGTTGCATCGGGACGATGCACTTTTTTAAAGGGGGGAGTAATGCCGCGCGCGCAGCTGGCCAAGTAGGCAGCGCGCGCGTGGCCTAACGATTATCGCGCTTGCTTTCCACGCTGAAAGCCAGGGTTCGATTCCTGGCCGCGGGGGCACATTTTTGTTGATTCTGTAAAGTAATGTTCTGGTAAATTCGAGAACCATGTTGCTTGTTCGAGGTCGGAATGTTCTACACGCCGAACCCTCTACGCCGATTATTCCACAAGCCCACACGTGTACATAAGGGGCTCCGCGTGGCGATCTGCATTCAGTCTCGCCCCAGCGTTCAACTCTGCTGTCACGCCGACTTCGACGCCCGCGACGCTCTGTTATTACCTTTTGTACCCTTTTATTTTTGGCACAAGTTCGCCACATTAAACGTTTATTTCTTCTTGTTTATTCATTGTTTTTGGTCACCACCCGTGACAAGATTCGTGCTTTAGAGTCTCAGATCGACATTATTTTAAAAACTTCCCCTGGTTTACCTTTAATAATATTAAAAGAATTGCAGCATTACATACATAAAAAGGAGCGAGAAGTAATTAATACTAAACGACGTAAGGCACTTAGAGATAATGTACTCTTGGATTTTTTCTCGCCCCTAATAGAAAAAATGGAAAAACTTCTTTGAACGCCTAATTAATAGAACAGAGCATACTAATACATGCAACTCAGAACATTCTACAGATTTGGGTGGAGAAAAGTCCGAAATATTCAATTATTTTTCCTATGTAATTTCTAAACACGAAGAGATAGTTCTCAAGAAGGGATTAAAGTTTTGCCCCACTCCTCGCAGCAATAGTGATGATTTGGACTTGCACAAAGGTTTAAATGAATTTGAACGGCAATTGCACTGTAAAGTTTTTTTCAAAGGAGCTCCTTATCAAGAGCCTTTATATAAACACAAATCCTATTGGATTCCGCCGTTGAATAAACAAAATGTTAATGTCATAAGATACATAGAGGCGGTCCAGAAAGATGTTTTATCAGCGTATAAAAAAGGCAGACCACTTAATAATAATTTTACTTATAAGGATAGACAATGCTTAAAAAACCTCACGGATAACAGAGATATCATAATAAGCCAGGCTGACAAAGGGGGAGGTATATACATAGTTAACTCAGCCGACTATGTATCGGAAGCAATTAAACAACTGAACGACACTAAGTTCTATAAAAAACTAGACTATGATCTAACACTTAAGTTTCGAGAGACAATAAAAAACCAATTAAAGTACCTAGTAGATAATAAGAAAATAGAGAAAAACATTTCTACGTATCTCATTCAGGAAAATCCGAGACCAGGACAGTTCTATATGCTAATGAAAGTACATAAGCAAAGTCACCCAGGTAGACCAATTAGTTCGGGAATAGGTACTAATACAGAGAATATTTCCGCCTTTATTGACGAACAAATTAAAAGTACTGCAGCCGGTGCCCCGTCCTACGTAAAAGACTCCTCTCATTTTCTCAATTTGATTAATGATATCCAAATAGATTTTAGGACTGATAGTACGTTGCTTGTCACAATGGACGTAGTGTCTCTTTACACTAATATACCGCATGATGAAGGTATTCAAGCAGTTCTTAATATTGTTAATGAGAACGACCTCACTGTTAGTAAAAGCGTCTTAAATATTTTTATGCACTTAGCTTGAGAGCTTAATAACTTTACATTTATGAATGAGCACTATTTACAAATACATGGCGCAGCAATGGGATCTCGCTTCTCTCCCTCCTATGCAAATATATATATGATGTCTTTAGAGGAGCGGCTACTTAACTCATTCCCGCATAAACCCCTTTTTTATAAACGTTTCCTAGACGACACATTTATAATTTGGAATAATGGACAAGATAAGCTCTTTGAATTTATTAATTTGGCAAACAATTTTAATCCACATATTAAATTTAGGTATAAATACTCAGATACAGAAATAGAGTTTCTAGATATTAAGGTAAGACTTACTGAAAATGGTTTGAAAACAACCTTATATCGAAAACCTACAGATAGACGTCAATTTCTACATTATGAAAGCTGTCATCCAATACAAAACAAAAAAGGTATACCATACAGTCAAATGCTACGCTTAAGACGCTTATGTTCAGAAGATAAGGATTTTGATATAAAAGCTAGAGCACTAGGAGAGGATTTCATTAACCGTGGATACCCCTTACCGCTAATAAATAATTCTATATCAAAAAGTCGAGCGATCTCTCGGAACGCGTGTTTAGTAGAGCGGCCGAAAAGAAATAACCATGAATTACGACTAATCTTACCTTACCAGTCAAAACTTCCAAACATAAACAATATTCTTAGACGACACATGAATTTTTTACACATGGACACAGCTTTAAAGGCAGTTATCCCTCGACCCCCTGGTATAGCGTTCAAGAGACCACGTAATTTATTAGATTTCTTTAAACAGTCCCGAAACTCCATCGGACGTAGCCTGGTCCCTATTGGTTGCATCAAGTGCAATCATAACCAATGCAGTTTATGTGGGGACATAATTATAGCTAACTCTATTCGTAGCACAGCAAATAACTTTAACTGGAAAATAAATGGTACTTTTGACTGCAATTCGGAAAATGTTATTTATTTGATTCAATGCAAAAAATGCCAAATTCAATACACAGGAGAAACTAAAACAAGCATAAGAAAACGCATGAATCTACATAAAAGTCATATACGTAAACACGTTGCCGGATCATTTTCTCGTCACTTAAACTCCGCAGGACATTACGGACTTTCTGATTTTAATTCTATTATACGCCAGGGTGGCTTTCGGACCACCAGAGATCGAAAAAATAAAGAATCTGAATTTATTTATAAATTTAATACTTTAGAACCGAAGGGTCTTAACAGTTCGAAAGGATCATTGCCGCCTTTTTTTATGGACATTTAATAGACCGATCTCACCAAGCGTTGCACGCATGCCTGACGCCGCCATAACTGTAGTTCGTAGGAGGCAGACGCCAGTTCACGAGAGAGCTCATGCTGCCTCGTGGTCAGCTCGCGCAGACCTCCAGCAGGGTTGTCGCGCGTGCAGAAAGACTACAGCTCCCACGATGCATATCGGCAGCGGTGGCGTACTCAAACTAGCTGGTGAGATCGGTCTATTGAGATCTTCTAATCGGTGCCGCACTGCTTTTTTTTTCTCGCTTCATCGTTTAATGCGACACGAGCAAACGCTTAACATTCGGCCTCTCATTGGCTTCACATGACACCAGGTATAGTTGGCTTATGTCCAACCACATGTCCCAAAAACTGGTTTTGTGATAAGAATGGCAGTAATAATATTATATTTAATTATTTCCATAGTATTTGCTGCTTTGGTATCGAGATATATTAAACTTTTAAGCGAGAATTTAGTTGAGTAGATACCCGCTAAACGGTAAGCATTTTTCGAATTAACTTCTTCTTTTTTCCGGCCGTTTTCTCTTTGATTGAAAGAAAAGGAGAACGAAGTGTTCTTACTTTGACTGACGAAGAGCCTACCAGGCCCGAAACGTTTCAAACTCACTTTTTTGGCGACCTCCTCGACCAACTCCATTAAGGGCAAATATTTCTGTTAATATATATATATATATTTGGAGAGAGAGAGAGAGAAAAATTGCGGTATTCTCCCTCACCGCTTGTCTGGAAAAGGGAAATAGAGTTCTCACATTTGGAAGCTCCACTCTGTCCTGCCGCTGCCAGGAGGAAACTGGACAGCAGGAGCAAGGCGGGAGAACGAGGCAGCGTTAAGACAACACTTTGACGAAGCACGTGATACTCTCGATGTCATTCCACTTGCTGTCGGCTCTGTCGAAGACTGCTCGGCGTTTTTGATTTCCTCAGCTTTAGTCTTGAGCGTGCTCCCCCGACATGGCACAGAAGAACAGCGAGTGCATATCCCTCGGGGTTAATGGAATGTTTTCCTGCATGACTGCTATGAAGTTCTTCGTCTTGCACGAAATATTTGGTCAGTGCTGTAGGCGAGAGGCACAGAGCTACCACGAGCAAGCCATTGTCGACCTTGGCGGCACACAATTTACCAACTTCGTTTGACGTGCCACAAAGGTCGAAAGGTACAAAACAAACCCTTACCCATGTAGATGGCTACTTGGATAAGGAGAACACCACGTTTTCATACGTGCCTCCTTGTGATTTACGAATGGTGATATCACTTGCCTGCACAACGGGTAGCTGACATCTCCCCTCCTCCTCTCCTCCTCCTGCACTGCCCGCGCATTGCAATATGGGAAACGTCGCATTATGCGACACGTCCCGACGGCGACGGTAACGCCGCTCAAGTCGGAAACGGGCGCTCTATAAAGAACTTGCGGACAAGATTCCATTTGACACACACACACCCTCTCAGAAGGAGCTTACTCCAGGATGAGACATGATATGAAGTAGGGGACTACGAACCGGGACAGCAACGGTTCCAACTGAAGTAGCACCCCTCGCCTCTTACAAGAAGGACAACGAAGAGAAAAACAAGCAAACCAACAACCCGCTCTCCCTCCACCGGACGAACAACCCGAGAGCCCAGAGGAGGGGAACTGCAGACACTGCAAAGTCCCGGCATCTGCGAAACACCTCTTCTGGGGGTGCCAACACACCGCACCGATGTGCGAGGACTCGTGAGCCAGCAGACCCACATGCTGGGACGACTGCAGGAAACCGGACGGCTTACCCCAACACGACTTGACTCCCTTCTACCCTTCGTAAAAGAAGCCAAGCTTACACATCTAACTCAACTTCATCGTCTTCTTTCTTGACCAAAAGGATTCGAAGGCGAAGTCTCTGTCCTTTTGTAATCTTTTATACATAATAAAGACATTTGAAGTAAGTAACGGTAGTCAGTTGGGATTTTCTTTTTTTTTTTTTTAATCTCGCGTGTTTTCTTGGAGTTTTGAATATATTAGACACACGAAGGCTACCCTCACGACGGGATGTTTCTTAAAGGCCTGTCCAATCAGGACTCTACAAAAATCGTCAAGCGACAGGACTCCTACAATATTGAAGCGGACGCTTCAATTTTGACGATTTTTGCAGGAGTCGTGTCGCTTGACGATTTTTGTGGGCAAGCCAACATCACAACTTTTCTCCTCGCCTCCTCCAGTGTTCTTTGACGTCAGTGCTCGTCAGATTTGACGTCACACGCCACCTGCCATCCGGGTGTTTTCCCGCGACTCTTTGAACTCCTTACCGCCGTCGCCCAGGCATGAAGGCCAAAGAGGTCCGTCCGGCTTCGGATGGATTTCGGAGACTCCTGCTTCGGAGCGTGCGTTTCGCTTCCCGCAGGAAAAGGGAATGACACCTTCGTGTCATTCCCTTTCCCGTTTTCGTAACTTGAAAAACAGCGGAGGCCTTGAGCGATTGACCGACACCCAACAGAGCGTGTGAGTGGCTCTCCGGACCCACGTGTCGAGCAGATCAAGGCCGCCGTGGAGGGCACGGGCGAGATTTGACGGGAACCCCCCCCCCCCTCCCCCTTTTTCCTGGGAAAAAAACAAACAAAACAGCCGGAAGCGGACCGTTGAAAAATCGCCTGACGATTTTTGTAGTGTCTTGTTTGGACAGGCTTTAACATGCTCCACAAGTTATAAATTGGAGGGTTTGAGCAAATTAAACCAGCATAAAAACCAGAATAAAAATTAGTGGAATGAAACTCTTCTTTCAAATAACCCATGGGCACTACAGAATAGATGCTTCAATATATGTTTCCCTATCTGAAACTATGCCGACGAGAACACAACACAATCACCATGTCAAACCGCATTGGTACACAACAGATAAATTGAAAAACTTTTTTTTTTGTGACATGTATAGATCTTTGAAATACCCTTCCTGAATGTATAGTCAACTGTACTGATGTGATTTTGTTTACAAAAGAGTTGGTAAACTTTCAGTGTGTATAAATTACTTGCCTCTCTGTGTTTAAAATGTACCACTCCTGCCCTGGCCTCACGGCTGGCAGTATGTATAAATAAATATAAATGAATAAATAAATAGATAAGTACATAAATATCGGAAAAAGTTAGCTAATTAATTTGTTAGCTAGTTTGGCACATCGCAAAATATCTGCACTTGCTCAATCAAATTTTATTGCTTAGGCTAGGGACCCAGTAAGGAATTGCCACCCAACGAATAATTCCGATAATAGCGCTTCAATTAAAAAAAGAAAAACATTTTCGTTGATGGTTTGTTTACGTCAAGGATCGCGATGCGTAGACTCTACATTTAACGGAACAGAGCGTTATATGCAGTTACGTTTAGGTTACTCTTCATGAAAAAAAAAAAAAAAAAGAAAGACGTTTACAATCTCCAGTAACGCCGAATTAGAGCGCAGCTCTTCAAGAGGGAAAAGGCACTTAGAGGAGGGTATGTTCCTCCTCCTCATCCGCACCCTTCCCTCCTCCTCTCCTGCTCCCCCCCCCCCCCCCCCCCCCCCCACACACACACACACTTAGCGGAAAATGTTCGCTGAATTGCTCGCTAAACTTAGCAGGAAAAATCCTGCTAAATTTAACGGGGAAATATATTCGCTATATTTAGCGGGGAAATATTTTCGCTATGTTTAGCGGGGAATTTTTTCCACTAAATTTAGCGGGGAAATCTTTCTGCTAAATTTAGCGGGGAATTTTCTTCCGCTAAATTTAGTGGGAAACTTTTCCGCTAAATTTAGCGCAGAATATTTTTCCGCTAAATTTAACAGGAAACTTTTTCCGCTAAATTTAGCGGGGAATTTTTTCGGCGAAATTTAGCGGGGGAAATTTTTTACCTAAAATTACCGGGGAGTTTTTTCCCGCTAAATATAGCGGGGAAATCTTTTCGCTAAATATAGTGAGAAAGTTTTCCGCTAAATATCGCGGGGCAATAGGGAGTTTTCGTAGATCGTTATCGCCGTCCCGCAAGGCCCTCCGCAACCCGCTACGATAGCAAGAACTCCGCAGTCAAGGCTATCGGCGCGCAGGCGCAGTAGCAACTTCGTTGCGGAACGCTTAGCGGAGGGGGCAACGCGGTCTACGAAAACTCTCTATTAGGGAGTTTTCGTAGACCGCGCTGCCCCCCTCCGCTAAGCGTTCCGCAACGAAGAAGTTGCTACTGCGCCTGCGCGCCGATAGCCTTGACTGTGGAGTTCCCGCTATCGTAGCGGGTTGCGGAGGGCCTTGCGGGACGGCGAAAACGATCTACGAAAACTCCCTATTGTTTCCGCTAAATTTAGCGGGAAATATTTTCCACTATATTTAGTGGGAATTTTTTCCGGCGTTCGCTAAATTTAGCGGGGAATTTTTCCCGCTAAATTTAGTGGGCAATTTTTTTCTGCTAAATTTAGCGCGGAGTTTTTTTCCGCGAAATTTAGAGGTGAAATTTTTCGGCTAAATTTAGCAGGGAATTTTCTTACGCTAAACTTAGCGGGGAAATTTCTTCTCAAATATAGAGGGAAATTTTCCGCTAAATTTCGCGGGGAAATTTTTTCGCTCAATTTGGTGGGAAATTTTTTCTGCTAAATTTAGTGGAGCATTTTTTCCGCAATATTTAGTAGGGAAAATTTTCCGCTAAATTTAGCGGGGAACTTTTTCCACTAAATTTAGAGGGGAATTTTTTGCGCTAAATATAGGGGGGAATTTTTTGCGCTAAATTTAGGGGGAACTTTGCGTTAAATTTAGCGGGAAAATTTTCCACTAAATTGATCGGGAAATTTTTCTGCTATATTTAGTGGGGAATTTTTCCCGCTAAATTTAGCAGGAAATTGTTTCCGCTAAATTTAGCGGGGAATTGTTTCCGCTAAATTTAGTGGGGAATATTTTTGCGCTAAATTAAGCAGGGCTTTCCGCTAAATTTAGCGGGGAACTTTTTCCATTAAATGTCGGGGGGAAATTTTTCTACTGAATTCAGCGGGGAATTTTTTTCGCTAAATTTAGAGAGGAATTTTTCCGCTAAATTTAACTGGGAATTTTTTCCGCTATATTTAGTGGGAATTTTTTTCCCGCTAAATTTAACAGAGAAATTTTTGGGCTAAATTTAACGGGGAACTTTTTCTGCTAAATTTTTTTTGGGGGGGATTATTGCGCTAGATTTAGCGGGGAATTTTTTCCGCTAAATTTAGGGGGAAATCTTTCTGCTAAATTTAGCGAGGAAATTTTTCCGTTAAATTTAGAGGGGAAATTTAACCCATAATGGAACGCGCGGTGACGTCACGTGTGACGTCATTGTGGGAAACGTCCCCTAGTCCAACGCGCGATGACGCCCACGGCGACGCCGCTCAAGACGGAAACAGGCGCCTAAGAGCTGCGCTCTAAAACACGGTAACAATCCCCTGTCATTCTGGCAGGAGAAAACTGCTCCCAGCACCTTTGCGTAGTACTTCGCTGTAGATTTATTATACGAACCTCCGTATTATGCGTGACAGCGGCTCGACTCACAAAAGGGCCGTCACGTTTTGTTTTAAGTACAGCATAGTTATGAGAAATACCGAAAGCAGCAAAAAATAATGAAGAACAGCGAAACAGCGACAGGCATTCCTTAACTGCAAGCAGACAAAAACAGGAAGAAAGAAATCCTCGTGGCAGCTAGCATGTGGACCACGACTTTTTTTTTTCCCCTCTCGCGAATACAGATGGCGCGCAAGATGGGGCGGCTCTTTCGCACCATCTAGAATTCGCTAGCTCAACTACGATTGTGCGAGCATGACCTCCGAGTTATCCGAGCGGTGCGAGCCGGTCCGCGTACTCCGCCACGTTTTTTCTTTTTTTTTTCTATGAAACGTGGTTCGTGGAAACTGTTTCGCTCGCGTTTGCTCTTTGGTGTGGAGTGTAGATTCGTGTGCGGCGTGACCCGTGCTGCTGAGCGCGTGCGGAGGGAAGACGCCAGGTTGATGACGGGCCTCTGCGCTGTGCGGGTGGCACCTGTAGCTTCGCGGAGGTAGGGTGCCTAGAAGTCTGTCTGCGACAGTGTGGATCCATCCAAGTGCCCCTGGGCCATGAGCAGAAGAAACAATGATCGAGCTGTAACAAAGAGTCGCGTGGGAGGACACTACTCGAAGGCTTTTCTATTTTCTGGCTGATCGCACGCGACCTGCGTTTGGGCGGTTGTAAATATTGCTGGTTCGGACAGAGGCATTGAAGCTGCAGGATAGCTGCGGCATGATAAAAAAAAAAAAGGTAAAGTAGAAGTTTGGTTCTTCTTTTTACGACGTTACTTTCTAACTTCGATTTTTATATCCAGTTGCGTACAAGAGTCGCCTTTTCTGAGTCGTACTTTGCGCGAGCGACTGCGAGCCAGTTTGGAATTTTATTTTGGTCAGTACTACACCAAATACTTTACTGGGGGGAATACATTTTACTCCGCTCATTTGCATTAGACAGGACGCCTGCAGTGCCGAATCCAGCCATGACGGAGGGGAAGTCCGCTTCAGTTGACGCGCATGCGCATCGGGATGTTAGTGGCGGCCGCGGCGGTGTCATCTCCAAAATTCTCTACGCCGCGCCGCCTTTATTTATTTATTTTTTTTTTTTTTTGGGGGGGGGGGGGGAGGGGCAAGTAAGCTATTATCATCATCAGTCGCAGACATTTCACGACTACGCGCGCTACGCTACGCCGGCGGTCGGTGCGCCAGTGCAAGCCAGTGTCTCGAGGTGTCAAACGTCAAACGTGCTGCGTGGTATCTGCGTTTGATACTTTTTCGAAACAATGCACACGATATCCCGCGAGTTTCAGGAAACATCAGTTTGGTTTTGGTTTCTGAATTTGGCTTTTAGAAACAAAAAAACTCCCCAGCTATGTGTAATTTGGCGTTTTGCGTTCAAGAGACAATCTGCTATTTCCTGTATTGCGTGTGTTATTTCAGTGATGTGCGCCACTCGTATGGTGTAGTTTTGGAATTTGTATCCTCTAAACGAGGAAACCCTATTGTTCTTTCCTGTAAGGCGCTACCGGCTGTTGGTCAGCAAAGCATTTTTGTCTTTAGTCTTTATTTATTTGGCTCTGGAGAACCGCGGCACCACGAAAAGGCAGCAGCCCGTACCATGGAGGCCCGCGGTGCCGCGTATAGTGAACATGATAATGTGATGAGTACATACATGCATGATGACGACGACACGGGTTATCGGTAGTGGGAAGGATGGCAGTCCGATTCCCAGAAGTCCAGATTTCGTGGAGGTGGGTTGGGCGGGTCAGCAGCGGGCCATGGGGATCTGGCACGCCGTTTTATCGGTGCATGAAGCAGCCCCAGGAACATGATGGCGCTGTTGCTCACTGGGGTCCAAGCATCAAGCTCCATAGAGAAGGGAACCACAGCATGCGAACTGCATTCTCGGTGGACGTAGAAGACCTTTTTTATTCTGTTAAGCACGAACCTCTGTTTATTTCTGTGTGGCATTAGCGTGGATCACTTCCTGGAGCTTTTAGCCTTTTACTTAAAGAATACTTTCGTGTCTTTTGAAGGGGAACTGTTCGCGCAAAAGAAGGGAATTTGCATCGGCTCGCGCATGGCACCCATACTGTGCAATATTTTTCTAAGTACGTGCGGAAGAAACATCAATGACAAACTACGAGAACAGGGAACTTTTAAAGTCTTCAGATATGTGGATGACTTTCTTGTTCTTAGCAAGACGACTACAGATGCTAGCGGTGAAATCCAATTAATACCATACCAGATATGTTTAAGTCTTGTGGTGAAGGTCTAAAGTTCACGCATGAAGAAGCAAAAAATGGCGAGTTGCAGTTTTTAAATCTTAGACTGAGCCTCAGGGGGGATCACATATCCTGGACGTACGAGCCGCGCTCCAAGAAGGGCAGTCTGCCATACAGCTCAGCCGATTCTAAGGTTGTCAAACGAGGGATTGCTTCAATATGTCTCGAGGCATCTATCAAATAAAAAAAAATATATAAAAAAAATCATTTGCGCACACTGCGCAAGAAAGCTTCAAGAAACAGGCAGCGCGCTTCCAGAGGGCTGGTTTCCCTCCAAGTGTTCTGGTAGAGGTGGCAGAAAGCCTAATCAAGAAGATAAAAGGCATACAAAGGCAACTTCGGGGAGAAAGCACAGTTAGACAAGTGGTAATTCCGTACATGCACTCCATTACCCACAACCATAGGCGTAGACTACGGGGGGGCATTGGGGGCTCGTGCCCCCCCCCCCCCCCCCCCCCCTGGTGAAATCCGGGGGGAAAGAGTGGGGGGGGGGGGGGGGGGGGCAGAGCCCTTCCCCGGGCCCCGGGCCATGATCCTTACCGAGGACGCTGTTTACGTGCCATGTAACGAGCTTCTAGTAGCGTCATGTAAACAAAATAACACCCACGTTGCCTTTATTGACAAAATATATGGG